>NC_133230.1:14992196-17492196 GCF_040436345.1 Pagrus major
GCACGCGTACATACACACCCACACACACAACGTACACACAGGCAACGTTCGTGTAAAGATAGAACGCGCGCGAACACATGTAATCCCACACACACACATAATCAAATGCATCCTGATAAATACATCAACCCTGTGTTCATGCACACACACTGCACACAGCCCTTCGATCATTCATCACAGCCTGCTTATACCATGATGAGCAGCCTACCCTTCACCCCTTCCACCCCCACCTTCAAATTCTAAATGGATGACCTTTGAGACAAATAGAAAATGCAGGCTGTGAAGACCGCCTCAATCGCATCTATTGTCAAAAGGCCAAGCCTAGATGAAAACCAGCCAAAATGAGTGCTGTTGCCAGGCAGGGCAGCTTTTTGCTTTCCTCCGTCTCCAGAGGCAGACTTGAATGTTTGTGTTTGCTTTGTCTTTCTTTTCTGCTTCTTTGTTCACCCAAGAACATTACAGACGTGCCGAGTCTACGCTTGGCATTCTTAGGTGTCTACACTTCTTTGCGATTGCCAAAGGCCATTTGTGCTAAAAAAGCTTAAGATGCCTGGCATGAATCGCTCCTTGCACCTTCCTCCCTGTCATCTCTCTCCGCTTTGATTGCATGTGTGAGAGAGCTCGAAAGCAAGACACAGAGAGAGAGAGAGAGAGAGGGAGGTGTCACAGCTGGTCAAGATGATTATAATCATTATGCCTGTTTTTACACTTTTTTTTAAAGTAAACTGATGTAATTGAAAATGGTGCAAACAGCAAATCCTAGAAGCTATGAGCTGCTACCGGATGATCTAGGTGCAGAGCGTTGACTGGATGCAGCAACTTGTCTCTGGATGCATAATAATCTCAAATCTCTCAATCAATTGTGCATGGTGTTATGTAAGCATGGGGAACAAAGCATGAATCCTCTGAATGTGCTGTCTCTGATGGAAGTTGCTGCATACTTTTAAAGGAATCCTGCACAGTGTGAAGGAATGCGATATTGAAATTTCTGTTTTTTAACGCACTGATTGGAAGATGTCTGACGCCTCACACATCAGAGCAAGCTGTGTAAAGGAAGCTGAAAAATAAAATCATTAATGAGGATCATAGATCCATGTTTTATCAATACCGACTTCGACCTGTTGAGGGTCATTAGTCAGCCAAGTCGCCGGGATATAATGTTGGCAGTTTCTGCAAACCACAGATCATCCAAATTTGTACCTGTCATACATAATGTCCCATTAGGAGAACTTAGGACAATTTCCAGCTGTGTTTGTGGCAATCAAAATTGGATGTGTTTCACAGGAAGTCATGCCATCTCCAAACAACAGATGATTGTGATTTTAAGGAGACCTGGGGACATTTCCCACTCTGTTTGGGGTGACCAAAACCAAATATCTTTCATGGGAAGCTGGGCCATCTCCAGCTGTGTTTGTGGTGATAAACCCGAGTGAGGAGACCTTGGGACATTTCCAGCTGTGTTTGTGCCGACCAAAACTGGGTGTTTTTAAAGTGAAGTTGGGCTATCTCCAGTCTTGTCTTTGGTGAAAGAACCATGTTTTTTCAAGGATAACCTCTGGACATTTCCAGCTGTGTTTGTGGCGACCAAAGCAAGATATTATTCACAGGAGGTTGTGCCATGTCCAACCGTATTTGTGGCGACCAAAACAAGTATTTTAAGCCAACCATGATGTTTTTCTAACCCTAACCATGTGTTTTTTGTGACTAAACCTAACTGGAGCATATGCACAGAGTTGTGACAAGAGAGAAATAGAAAATTGAACCTAAATAATTGTAAAGTGGAAACATAAAGAAAGCTCTAACTTATATGTGGTTTTGTGGAAATGTACTAAGCTAACATTGATTCTGGTGATTGGGTTGTCAATAGTAGGGGCTGGAGCCTTTTCCCAGCATGTTGTGTGTAAAAGGCAGGAAACCACTCGATTGATTGAAATCGCACACACAGTCACATATGCAGTCTTTTGCTCACCGGCTTCCTGTCTTACAAACAACACCCAGAAAATACATCCGAGACCATGATCTGTTGTGTTTGATTTGTTGTTAAGTTGCCCTTTAATCCGATGGAATTGCTCTCCGCTGATTGCCTCGTGCATCATTTGCATGTACGGCCTAACGAGAGGAGAAATCCATTCTGTATATTCGATCAAAAGCACGTCAGAACAGGATGTCTGCTCATTGTGAGCGTAGCAAGCTTTAAAGACTCCATAGTCTGTCTGTGTGATCCAGTGTAACAGGATGATTAGCCAGTGCCTGGGGATCGCCACTGCACACGCCGATCTGCATTGCAATCATTAACAGAAATGAGGGCACTTAAAGAAAACCACTTAGCATCCCAATGAGGAACACCCTCCAACTGTTATGAACTATTTATTTACCTGTCGCACTCTTGTTTAATGCTCTCTATGAAACTGTAAAGCAACATAATAATTGGCTCAAGGTCAAGTTTCATGTGTCGCCAAAGGAGTTCCTTATTTACTTTGAACAGGTTTCTATGACAACAGAGTTTGCTGGCATCTCGAGCACAAGCGTTGGTGATGAATCAGAGGATGAACACGAAACAAAAGCACGAGTATTTACCTACGTTAACTTCTGCTCGAGGATGCAAGGGCCTCTCGCCCAGTGCACAGGGTTACTTGTGTGGCCTCATCAGTGACACGCCATTTCACACTGAGCACGCCTCATTTCTCCAACAGTCAATGGGGCACAGAGAGGCAGTTAAGTCTACTAGATGTGAACACGACCCAGTCGGTCCCAGAAAATTCCTGTGGATGATGGCGTACAACTGCACAACATCTTAATCTCGACTTTGATGGAGGATGTGCTGGCGCGGGATCAGCCATGGGTTTCACCTTGCGTGATAGGACTGTTAATCTTGGTAATGTCTTGGGTGATCCACTGATCATCTATGGCACTGCATTATATCGCTATTCATATGCACAATGCACAGTAAAGCTCAGTAATGCTTGTTGTGATAAAATACAAAATGGTGTGATAAGTTCAAGGCGTGATCTATCATCCCAGAGATCAGAGAGCTTTTGCTCAATTTATAAGGCCGTATCCGCCCCGGGAAGCTTTTGCATTCATTACATTCATCTGTCATTTTCCAAAGCATATGAAAAGTTATTTCTTTCTAAGAGGGCTGTGAGCTGCAGAGGCGATGGCAGTTTCAATTGAAAATGTGTTTTGATTTTTTTATGTGATTACAATAATACTTTGATCTCCCACATCAACCCCAAGAAGGGAACAAAGCAATCAGGGGCTTGTCAATGAAAGCCTCAATTTTATGACAACTTCAATGAAAAATAAATGAGAATGTATCTCGGCGTTTTTTTGATAAAAGTGAGATCCTTGTGTCTTTATTTCACCCGAAATCATAATTTCAAATAATAACACAGTCACGGCATCTATCGTTTTAAATTTTAATCAGGCTTTTAATCACAATAATTACCCCATGAAATGATACGATAATTATGTAATTACGGAACTGAAAAAAGATCCCCTGCGTCTGATTGCATAACGCAGGCCTTTCACATAAATAGGGAAGGAAAACTTAAAGTTAATCTTCTTCTTTTTTTTTCTGACTGAGAACAACTCTCAAAAGAACATCAGCATAGAAAATTGCCCGCAAACATTCACAGTTCGCCACATTCATCAAGATTGATTGTGACCTGTCAACACAGCTGAGAGCGCCTGCAGTGATGCTTCAAATCCTATTGGCATGCCGCATAAAAACTTTATGAGAAAGTTGCAATTGATAGAGCCTGAGCAAAGAGAGGGAGAGCGAGGTGCAAAACCTGAGCTCAACAGAGATATCAACTGTCTGCAGGCTGAATGTCAGACTCAGAGAAAAAGTTGGCATGCACCTACGCCTTCAGAATAACAGCTGCCTTATCAACATTTCCCTTGCTTTGGTATGGTTCGAACAGCCCCCTGCGTCATGTCTTTTGAAGGGGCTTGCCATTCAGATATGAGTAATGTGGTGCGTAGAAAACATTTGAACTTGGTGTGACATTATCCCCCGCAGGAGACGAAAAAATATGACTCACATGTTGAAAATTGAAGTACGTCTCCCAATTTCCCAGCTGCCTCAGCCTGACAAATGACCCTCCTTTCACTTTCCTGAGTGGCCAACATGGGCTCGTCTCAATTCAGAAGACAACAGATTTATGCGACATCGCTTCAGTGACAGCCTTGAAATCTCGATGGCAAAATTACGGCAGCAGCATTCAAAACAAGAGGGCTGATATTATTGTGCTGTGGTGACAAAGCACGTCTGTCCTGCTCTGTTGAAAGTTCATACAGAGATCATGCAGGAATGAAGACTCATGTCATATGTGTTGCTCA
Source organism: Pagrus major (assembly GCF_040436345.1). Classification (NCBI taxonomy): domain Eukaryota; kingdom Metazoa; phylum Chordata; class Actinopteri; order Spariformes; family Sparidae; genus Pagrus; species Pagrus major. The sequence goes on from NC_133230.1 coordinate 14,996,541, forward strand.
CAAACAACAAATGCAATGCCTCCCGCTCAACTTTATTATAAAGACTACAAATTTTGATTTTGTGAGAGATTGTGCTACATGACAGCCGCCAGGATACAATGTTGGCAGTTAACGTTTCTGTAATCCACTGATAGCCTATTTTCGCATTTGTACATGTCAACAAATCATGTTTATGACCTGACTTTCATATCAGAAGTTGGAGGGATGGTGGTGGCGTTTCAGGCGAGAAGGCTGCCCGGCAAGTGACAGCGTTTGAGACTGCGTTTCACCATTTGTAAGTGTCAAACTACCAGATGTTTTTGACGAGGGACCATGGTGTTTCTATATTCTTAAACCACGTCCACGTTTCTGGTTACAATAAACAGTTTTTTTCCAAGTCGTGACATCGGCTGCGTTTGTGGAGAACAAAAAAATATTTTTGTATGGGACGCCGTGACATCTCCAGCTGCTTTTAAGGTGACAAAAAACAGATGTTTGTACGGGAAGTTGGGACTTCCCCAGCTGCATTTGTGGCAAAAAAAATAAAAAATAAAAAATTACAGGAAGTCAGAACTCCACCCACGCTTGTGGTGACAAAAATATATTTTTTTTACGGGAAGTTGGAACATCTCCAGCTGCGTTTGTGGTGACCAAACTAACCTAAAGTTAACTTTTCAGCCAGAACATGATCTTTTCCTAACCCTAACCATGTGTTTTTTGTGCCTTAACTCAACCGGAGCACAGGCACAGTGGTGTTACAACATAAAATTGAAAATTGAACCTAAAGAAACCTGAAGTCAGGTGACTGGGCTGCACATGAACACTAAATTAGTGCTTGTACTTTTCTCTTTTAACATCCGTTTGTATAATGTACAAATACATTAGAATAAAGGCCAACTCTGCTCTTTTCTCTGACCAAAGAGCACTCTGTGAAGGCGGTTCAATACCAAGTGGCCCCTTGGTCGGGACTATGCATCTCTGTGCTCAGCCCATGTCCAATCGATTCTCCTCCTGGTTGCCCTCGATCGGTCATCTGACAGAACACAATTCGCGGCTCCAAAATAAAGTTAGATTTAGCTGGACTCTCCGATGAATATGGGGGAGATGAGGTGAGGTGGAGAGAGAGGGGAGGGGCAAAATGGACACAGGGAGGAGGAGAGAGAGAGACAGCCCTCTGTAGGCTGCTGGTGATGTCATGGCAGACAATGCCTCTACTGTAAATCAGGACATAATATACACATTTAGTTTTACATCTTAAACACACCAACCTCCTTCTTTTAAAGAACGTGCAAAGAATCCGTCAATACATTCAATTTAGCCTGGTGAAGCAGGCATTTCGCTGATATTTGCTGAACTGTAGAGATGTATTTTCAGACAAGATAGCAGGCAGCATTTTAAAAGAGTGGTTTGACATTTTGGGAAATCATCTTTTTCGCTCTCTTGCCAAGAGTTAAATGAGAAGATCGATATCACTCTCATATCTGTCCGTTTAATATGTAACTACAGCCAGGATAGTTGAATAAATGGTGGCAGGGTAAACAGCTAGCCTCTGAGGCGAATTCACAATTCACATTGACATCAAAGCAGACAACAGCACACGTGTGAATAATAACATTAATGGGTTTATCCCGTTAAGTGTACCTGTAAGCCATATCAAGCGAATGAAAATTGCTCAATACCAGGGCCCGGGAATGGGCTCACCTAAATGGAATGCATCCATCATTAATATTTCAGTTGTGACCGGTCAGATGTCTCCTGGGAAAAGGAGTCCATTAGTTTGGCTCTGAGGTCGGCCTCTTTTGCAGCTTTAATGCTAAGATGCAGAGCTTGTACGATACTAAATTCATTTTGCAGCACTGTTGTGGAATTTTATTGGAGATGATGGATTTTTATTATCAGAGGTGAAACCAAGTTATCGTTTTGCAAGTCAGAAGTAAGTCTCAAGTCTTTGCACTCAAGTCAAGAGTCAAGTCCTGAACTGTGCCTGTCGAGTCCTAAACAAGTCATAATCCATCTTAACAACAGAGTTATAATATGTTAGATTTACTCAAACCATTAATGCTGTTAAAATGAATGGAGTAGCATTAAAGTCATGTTACCTTGCAGTTTCTTTGCTTTAACATTAGCATATTATGGCGCATGGCCATTTAATATAGAGGCCGATCAGTCAATGGGTGTCGGCTGAAAGTTTAAGTGCGACTCAGAGAGGGAACCTGCAACACACTCGTCCGTTTAAACAGATCATTGCTGCACAGTGGCCAAAACAGAGTTGTTTTTTGGCAATAAATAGTGTTAATGTCATTGATCTAAATAGCTAGCTAGGTTAGGCTAATACTGCACATGTATATACTGACAGCCTGTATGAGTGTAAACACTGGATGTACATCTCAGGTAGCACATTTACATGAACATTGAACAGGTACATGCACACAAATCCATCTAGTGTAGCATTTCCTTTGTATTGTACTTTATTTATTTAATTGAGTATATTTTTAATTAATTCTATTTTATATGTGTCTTAGTCAACTCTTCCCTATCACTGCTGCTTTTTATAGTGTATTGTTTGCACACTGATTGTTTCCCTCTCCCTACCTCCCTCTTATCTTACCATTAGCTAACCTTCTACATTAATATAAGCCTCGGCTGACAGTCCTTTGTGTGACTTGTTAAACAAAGTTGGAAGTTGTTGCATTATTTCTGCATGCTTTGCATACTGCAATTTGTTTTTTGGGAATAAGTCGTGTTAACATTGGTGGATTCGAGAAATGAATTGAACTGTAGCTGCCTTTTTTAAAGTAAGACCTACTTTTTAATCTTTGGGCTTCGGGGAAGGTATGAAGTATTTTCCAGCCAAGAGGTTGAAGTCCAAGTGAAGTCATGAGTCACTGGTGTTGAAATCCCAGTGTTAGTAGTCATTTTTCATCCATTTGTTTACCCTCATCAAATTTGTATGTCTGACTTGACTACACACCTCTGATTATCATTATTTTTCCATATTCTGACATGTATAAAATCGTCTTTGGTCGACCTTTGAGGAAAACAAAATGCATTATTGAAGAATGAGCTGTCTATGAATGTAAATTATTTCTAAACAGACAAATGAATATGTAACACAGGTTAAAGCATATACTGAGCTGAATTAGTCCCAAGTCATTATCATATCCTCGGTGCAATGAGGGGATGATTGATGGAGAGCATTAAGAAGAATGACATCCTCCTTGTTGGCTCAAATGATCAAATCATTCCAGCTTATTTTGCTGGAAGGGAAATCACAATATAACTGCCAAGCACTTTTACTTGTCAAATGTAAGCAAACAACTCTCTCAGTCTATCCTCCCAAGACAAACACCCTCGGATCAAACACAATGCCATTTGTGACACAGCTGTGTTTGTCCTTGATAGGCTGCTGCCTTTTTTTTTTTCTATGGAGGGCTCCCTCGCTGAGAACATAATGACACAATAGTTCATTCAGGCATAAGGAAATTAAAGTTATATCGGACCTATTGAGTCCACTGCTATTAGACAGAAATGTCAGAGAGGACAGCAGGGGTAATGGCGCCTAATACACCAGCAGTCTCATCTCTCCATCTCTGAGCCTCGGCTGCCTGCTGCTCTTATCTTAACAGGCACATCATCCACTGGACAATTGCTGCATGCAATTGTAGCTCAGGGTCTTAAGGTTTTTTCCAGAACGTGACTCCTGCTGCTGCCACAATAACAAAGCTGCACAAGCCCGAGTGCTGCTTTGTTATATGTCAAGGGAACATCTAAATCATATGGGTATTTGGGATAAAAAAAAAATAGTGTGTGATGCTGGAGGAAATGGCCTCTGACGTTAACTGGACCCGGAGAAGCCAAGAGAGGAGGTGACATGGCAGCAAGGAGTAATTTGTCTCCCCTTGTCATCTCCTTACTGGAGCTTAAAATATTGTTTATGGCTCTCGCCATCCAACGCACTCCTAAGCTCAACTTTGATTGATGCATGAGGCGTCGCCATGGCAACCGGCATGTGGGAAACGATAAGTGACTTTGGCAGGAGAGTATCTCTTTTTTCTGGATTATTAAGACCACCTAAGGGTTGTGTGAGCTTTTTTTTGCCTCTTTTCGCCGTATACGTGCACGCAATGACGAGTTGTTCTCGGGCTCGGGCTGAACACTCTGACAGCTGCCTCCCACTCAAAGGGTTAATCGGGTTAGAAAAGTTCCATGATTGAGCACCTGATGAGGAAACACGCACTGCTGCAGGTATGGAGTTTTTTTAGAGGGGCTGTGCGCTGATGTCTTGAGCTTATACGTTGTGATGCATGGTGACAGGCGAGTGATGGAAAGTGCTGTGAGAAACGGAGGGAGAGAGCGAGAGAATCCGATGGAGAGAAATTTGTTAAGTTATGCTTGCCAACAGCAGCTGTTTAAATGCAATTAGGTCCCACCAAGATACAAAATGACTCCAGTCAGTGTTCAGTGACTGGTTAGTATGACTCAGTAAGACTCTTAGTAATGGAAAGACCTGTCACATCTTGAGCTCAGCCCCTTCATTTTCACAGTGCAGTGCTCCCATTTTTTTTTTCCCTTCCCCCTCAAAGCACAAGCTCACTGGATCCTGCACTTTAGCACTTAAAGCCAGCTGCCTCCAGAAGGCTCAGATGATGTCTCTGTATGCAGCATCCAGTAGAGCCACTACGCCCTCTGCTGTTTAAAAGACAAAATGCAGGTGTTCAGGGCATTATTCTGCTGTGGTGTTGCTGGCATGAGGTAAATAAGTGTGCACAAGCTCCCATGTCGCCTTAATTAAAACACAAACTGGAATGGCATCACAGACTAGAGGATTTTTAACCAACAGACCGGGGATATGAATATTTTTAATGTTGAACACGCAGCAGAGTTTAAAAAAACAAACCAAAAAGCAAAATACACAACATACAGTCTCATTTATTTATCTTTGTAATTTGTTTGTTAGAAAATTGAATGAATTTATTGGTAAGAGGCAGCAGTAAAAACAGCCTCGACATAACAGGATTAGGATATGTGCCACATGACTCATGTGTAATTGCTTTACACTTGTCCCACACCGTTAAAACCTGTTACCATTCCTGGAAATGTATGTAAAATTATCCTAAAATGCCTATCCTTGTCTAACCCAAAGTAAATTTAAAGCTTTTGTTGAGCGCAAACATGAGCCTGCAGATGACCTGTAACTGCCCCTAGTAGCTGGTAAACACAATGGGCCCATATCTCAAAGTCTTACATGGTGCTAGTTCAAATTTCACTAAAAAATGGACACTTACTGTAACGCTTCTGAGGAAATATCAAGGCAGCATTTCCTTATTTACACTAACTTTGTGCATATAAAACAGTGAAACACAAGTGCTTAGGTGGAAAAACAGCAAATTCAAAGGACAAAACTGTATAAACTTGCATAATTTCCAGGTTTAAGGCCTTAAAACTGAGATAAACTATATATTGCTGGATTTAAAATCACATTGGCTACATGGTGCATCAATCATTCAGAGGCTGGTGTGTAAGTGGCTCGGGAGAGAGGAGAAAGAAGACAGAGTGGGTCACTTGCCTACACGATCACTTGTTGGCTGTTGTAGGCTCTAGGGAGGGCATATAAGCTCATATCTGCTCAAACGAGCTGTCAATCAAACGGCTGCCATATCAGGATCTCCGGTGTCGAGGGATAATGGCGTCTGCTGTGAAATGAGAGTGGGGGCGGCTAAAACTGTGTAGACCTCTTCAAGGGGATCTGTGCTCCTGCAAAAATGGAAAAGAGCTAATTTGAATTTGCGACTGAAATAAGATGTTATTCTTTTACTGTCACCAACAAATGTGTCAGTTAAAAAAAGAAGTGCTTCAGGAGGCATTTAGAGGCTTTCACTTTGCTAAAAGATGTATCTCCCTTTGGAGAACTTGACTCTTTGCTGCAGGAGAAATTGGCATCGCATTATTTGATTGTGAAAAATGAAGAGAAATGTTACTTTTGTTACTTCTGACACCCCTGTGGTAATCCATTCATAATGTAATTATAAATCATTTATCATAAGCATGTGTATCCCACGGCGGTGTCCAATTTATCTGTAGTGCAGCCCACACCAAGTGTGCCTGGGGCATAGTTTATGTAAATAGAGCATGTAAAGTGTAGGAAGGGCAATAGAAACCTTCCTATGAGACGACAACTCAGCCCACATTAGCTGATAAATCACTTTCCAGCTGCTCCCGAGTGTGTTTATTTAACATTTCATGCATTTTCATTGGTGCTGCTTCACAACTGCAGACGTGCAGTTTTGATGTACAGGAATGAGCGTTAGAGGCGGAAATTCTCACATAGGAAATGTCTTGACAGAAGAGATATAAATCACATTACACAGACTGCTACTGTACGTACGTGCTTGTTCTTGCAGCTTCTCATCCCACTGTAAGCACTGACTTATAGTTTCGTCATTGTATTCAGCTTTTTAGTACAGCAGGTTTTACAGCATTGCAAAATAGATTCTGGGAACAAGTGGATATAATAAAAGCAGCTGCCTGCAGGACACAGACAGACAGACAGACAGACGGACAGATGGACGGAGACAAGGCAAATAGTAGCATAGACAAGTAGACAGAGAGCCACAGACAGAAGCAGACACGTTTCAGTCTGAGTCAATTATTGGCACAGGATGAAAGGTCTGAAGGTCTGTTAGCGTCACACATTGCAGACACTCGACATCCGAACACCAGGGACTTTAAACAGCGAGGGTAGAGGGACAGCTACAGCATCTAGCAAACATTCCAGCGGGGTGCTGTAGTAGTGGAAAACGAATCTCACCAAGCAACATTGAACTCTTACAGCGGTTACTTCTCCATCTACCTTCTGAGAGGTTTTTTTCTGGACACATTGCTGGGCACGGGAAACCAGACAGTCTACTGAAGTAGTTGGGCTTAAAGTCCTGACTGTGTGGACCTGATAAAACTCTTACCTTGGCTTTTGGGGACTTGACGTAGACTCACCCTAACCTTAACCACTGCTTGACTCATCCTAACACTAACTCTTACCCTAACCTTAAAGCAAGTATTCACCCTTAAATGTAATATGGTACATTATGGGGACTTGCAATTTTGTCCCCATAAGCAAAATAGGTCCCCACAACGTGAGTAATGTAACGTAACATATCCAAACACACACACACACACACAATATAAAAGCATTAGTCACTGTCTGTCAGTCAATAGAGAACTGCCACCATTAAAATGTGTGACAACTCAGTCTGACAGATTTGTCATATTTTGGATAACACCCACAATTTGAAGCATCACGATGGCCTCGGTGTAATCATGAATGAGGTGTTTTTTTAATGCCATGAATGAGTGAATGTGTGTGCCAACAGCGCATGCAAACGTGTCGTGCATACAGTATGTATGATAAAATATGCAGGTTACTGGTATGATTTAAGTTTGTGTCACAGTGTGCGAGGACTGGAACATCAACTTCCTGTTCCAAGCTGAGGATAACTGACGGGCGTCGACGATGGTGTTTTTTTTTTACTGAGCTTGTCATCCTGCAGGAGCTGGAGCTCTGCGATAATTTAGATGATATCTTTACATACCAAAAGACTCGATTAGTATGGACAGAATTTAGTTTTGTTTAGTTTAAAACATAAAAAAAATGACCTAATATCAACAGAGTGACAAGAAACAACAGTATTGATGTTACATCAGAGACGTCTATGTACTGTGTTGCACTGATATCTACTGAAGTTAGCATGCTAACAAGCTAGCCCCATCCCTTCCTGTCCCGTAATACCACTTTGTACTGTAAGGGGTGATATAAATAGGAAATACTTACATCTGTTTTCCTTACCAAACAGAAAAACAGAACCATACCCCGTTGCCCGTGGTGATCTGAGGTCTGAGCTGTCTAGCTAACGGTACCTAGCTACAGCTAAGAATAGCTAGCGAAGAGCAGCAGTGCTGTTTTTAGATCTACCTTTGAATGCTGGCAATGTTTTACAAACTACACCTTTAAGATTTAGAGTGCAGGACTTTTTACTTTGCACATTGTTGTGTCAGCACTTTTACTTAAAGGATCTGGTTAGTTCTTCCACCACTGTAAACTAAGCATCCAACCACAGTCTTACATATGGGAGAGAGCTGGAGGGACTTGATTAAACATTGAGTTTAAAGCTGCACAGAATTGTTGATTCGCAGTGGGATTAGCAACAATAACAGGGAGTTGTTTGGTTTACCGTCAGAAATATCGGCATACTGCATAATGTAGCTGTGAGGATGGCAGTTATGTAGGACAATGAATAGCACTGTTGGTCTTTTTATAAATCTGCGAGCTGAGCATACATCATGTTCTAACTGTTGCTGTGGAGCTGAAAATAATACGTTCTGGGCTGTAAAGCAGCTCAGATTTTCTATTAAAGAGGTTCACAATGTCAAATCAGCACTACCAATCATCTCACATAGCACCCTGAGGGAAATAATCATATATGGCACCAAAGGTTAAAGTATTAAGCAGTATAATAGCATTAAAAACGCCAAACCGAGACAAGGAGTACTGTAATACTTTTAATTATGGCTTTACACTTTTATACAAAAATGACTTTGATATAGATCTTTTCTGATCACTGGATCAGAATTCCCTTTTCAGTAACAAAGAGTTTACAAAGAAGCTCAGCGTTCATAGCATATAGGCAGCATGCAGGAACTTCCAGTTTAAAGTCCTTTATACATATTTATATTCCTTTTATTCTCTTCGTCTGATTACACAGACTTTCCTTTTTGGATTTCATAGTCCTCTGAGTAATACACACACACATTCTCACACACGTACAAACACACACACATTCTTACACACGTGTACACACACACACACACACACACACAGTATATATCTGTTCTCTTTTTCCTTTCAGGCTGATTTTGCCGTCTTTATTTTGAAATTCATAGTCCTTGAGATAAATCAGCTTTCCCTGCAGATTATAGCCTTGGATGGGTTTTTCCTTTTTCCTTTGCTTTTGCCAATTTACATTTCATGCCACAAGAAATTATACTTGCACCTTTAATCTTGCGTTGGACTGTCATCCGGTCCCATTGACACCAAGGAAAACATTTAAGTATGCATTTAAGGGGGATATTAGTGTTATTAACCGTCTTAACATTTTACATTGTTCCCTTTTAAAAACCCTTTTCCAAATACGTTACGTCCCGACTGTCAGAACAAATAAAAAAGGCACTGAATATATATCATTTGGTGTGCATAGATTATTGGTAAAGTGCAAATAGTGTTTAAAAAGCTTTACAATGCATTTTCCCTGTTTGTTCACGACTTGACCTAGGTCCTTGAAGCATGAAGAAAACAAATCAAGTCGGTCGCTGCTGTTTATATTTATGTTGATTCTGATCTGGAGTCCATTTCTGGTATCAGTCCTGTTTCATCTTTCCCGGTTTGCTCCTCCATCACGCATTTCTGATGATCCAATAGCAAACAATCCATCCACTTGGAATTTCTTCAGCTGCTTGGCTGTAATTCCTCAGCCGCCCTAGCTGGGGCAGTGTTTCAGATCAGCTCTACTTCTCATCCACCACAATGATTTCTTCGGGGATCTTCTCCTCTGAGTCAGAGCGCTCTGACAGCTTGTCCAGGTACTCCATGTCGGCGAAGCGCTCAGCAACACACTGGGCTGTCAGACGGGCCTCCGGGTCGTGGTCCCAGCACTCGTCTATGGAGCCGCACACCAGCTGGATGCCCTGCAGGAGGTAATGGGAGAGCACAGACATAATCAGTCAATAATACTGACTTGGGGGGGAAGACTGACTGTGACAGCATATCATCATCTCAAGATGAAACTATGAAGTTTCATGTGTGGTTATATGTCAGTCTGTGCCTGTGTACAGGTGTGAGTGGACACAAAAAAAGGAGCTGACAGTTTTTTAGGTATAGCTAGCTAAAATAAATGCAGTCTAATACAATAGTCTTGCAATAAACTCTGCGTTCATGGGTATAATGTTTAATCATTGTTGAAACTTTAGGGGAATGGTGATACTACTACTGATGTCGGGATTATCAGCAGGCTACAGACTGCGTTTGATTTTTCTTTTCTCTGAGCGTTACCTTTCAACGACTGTGTATCAAGTCGACAGCGTGCGGCGTTGTCATGCTTGCGTTTAAGACAAACAAAACAGGGATTTCCAATCTTAAAAAACAAACAAACTAGAGGCTACTAGAGGTCAGAGCCTCCACAAGGCACTCCTCTACCAAATCCGTCAAGATTAAAATCCGTCAAGATTAATTTACAGATGCAATGATAGCCATTTATTTGTTTATTTTATTGGATCCCCATTAGAATACTTTCTGCAGTCCACAGAAACCATTCACAGTTTTAAACAGTTAATGCAGATGGAAGCTTGAGGCACAAGTGCACGTGAGTATTGCCATCTAATTTTTGCAACTTTCATCGATGCCGTTATATCATGAAATAAATAAATAAATAGGTAAAAAAAAAAAAAAAACCTTTAGCAGTATACCTTAATAAATGCAGACAACTATTTTCCACTGCAAGAACTTTCCCAGGGGACAAAAGACTTTGAGAGGAACTCTGGGAGTGTATCTGCATTTGGACCGGCAGAACTAGGAACTACATTTATCTCCTTTATGATGCAGGTCCTGCTCTGAGCGTAGTATTTTCTGATGGTTCAGCTTAAAGTTTGTAGACTGGTAAAACACAGAAGCGGGGATGCTTCTGCTTGTTTACAGCTTCAATTTAAGGACAAGGACCTACTGGAGGATGTTAGTTTTGATATTAGGCCATGGGATCAACACTTCTTGTTACCAGTACGTAACAAATTCAGCGTTTGTCTCCATCAGTAGTTACAAAACAGAGAGGTAAAATGTTTGAACAAGACAATGAGAAGGAGGAGGAGGCAGACAGACTTTTAATTTCTGATTGTTTCAGTGTGGCGAGAAGGGGCAACAAGACAAAGTGCTGAGCAAAGAACAACAGGATGACTCTGTGTCTGTGACTCTGATGACTCGGTCCTCGTGTAAAAACTGCAACTCAAACATTGCTGTTGTCATTTCAATTGTTCCTCATCCGTCTAATTTGCCAGATGTGGAGAAAAAGCAAACGAGACTGCACAATGAGGACGTTTGGTTCCCAGTGTCTCGTTCTATAACTCCTGAAAGAGTTTGGTGGAAAACTTATGTGATGCATTTTGTAGGTTATCTAACAAATGCTGTTACTTTTTTATTTGTTTATCTTTCAAGGGGAAGTGCACATTAATCAACATCAGTGTGGAAAAAACTAGAAAAATAGCAAAAAGCATTAGTACAGCATGAATGATGGAGTTTTTATTTATACGTTTAATATTTGATAGTGTTTCTTTAATGTATTTTATTAATGAAGGGTATTTATTTGTGTATTTTATTTAATTTCTGTGTTTTATTTATGACATGCTTCCCTTGCTGCTCACTCCTTCGTCTTTATTGATTGCTTTACGTGCGTTTCAAAGTCAAAGTCCTAATTAATTTATAGTAAAGTTGCAACGAGGACAGGACAGAAAAGACGCTGGAGGACATAAATCAAAAACACGATATGGCAAATCTGAAAAACTATAACAAACTAGAGTTAATTTATAAAACCACAGAGCATAAATGAGTGCATATCTGAGTAAAAGTTTAACCGTGTTTCTGGTATGGTTTTAAACACCAAACTAAAAAGGATCATGAGGTTTGAACATCAGCAGCTGCAAGGTTTCCACACAGCAGCAGCAGCTTGTCACAGGCAGCATGTATATGTGTTGCCTCTTACTGTGTGGTTGATCCAGCTGTTGGGGATCTCAGGTCTTCCTCGGTCTCGGAGAACGCTGTCCTTCATGCTCTCCACACACGGATTTTCCCTCAGGTTCCCAAAAGGTGGCTCGTACTCTTTCACCTCTGAACAACAACAACAAGAAGAAACCCGTACAGAAAAATTAGGCCGTGACCTCTTTAAACTTTTTGAGGTTTTGTTGTTTTGTACATGAAATAAAGTTTGAATTCACATCTACTGAAAGCTCTGTCGAACAGATAGGAGAGATCAGATGGCAGTGCCCCACAGCGCTCACATCAACAACACCTCTCAAAGGATTCACTGTGCGCTCTAAATTAAAACTGCAGGTTGCAAACTTTAAATAGCACTGAAGCAGCACAAGCAGCTAAAGAACCCTGCGCTGCTGATAGAGGGGCCGGCGGGGAGATTTGCCGAGGAGAAACACTTATTATTATCACATTTTAACCCTCAGCGCCAAGGAGCTTAAAGCATCTCACCAACGCAGCTCTGGCTTTGTGTCAGCTCTCTTACACAAGCAAGTCCAGGATGCTTGTCAAAGGCAATTTACCAGTTGAGTTTACTTAGGGAAGGATTTCAAAGCGTCGGCATGCAGGATATAGTGTGGAAACTGTGGGTCAGGAGTTTCCACAGATACTTTATCTTACATGAATTCATGTATCCTCAGACGAAGACAACAAATCACATTCCGGTGTGCTTTGAAGCGTCGAGTTTCAGCGAATCCATCGGGATTAAGAAGCACATGACTGCGTGAGGAATGTTGAAGTTAATAATTAGCTCGAGAGGATTTTCAATGATTAAAAAGATGACCAGGAGAAGAAAAAGCAGACAGACACAGAAAACAGACACAATTTCCTCTGTGAGGCTGCTTTAAAAACTTTAAATCAACTGTCACTGCTGACTGTTATTGAACACAACGATCCCTCTCATCTACCTGTTATACGTTCCTTCTCCAGAAAGACAGACGTGTTTACGCTGCATTGTTATTGCAATTTTCAGCTTTAACTACAAGCCAGAACTTGACTGCTCTGTATGTTCGACTCATTTCACAGTCTGTGTTGTTGCACAATAATGTCAAGTGACTGTGTTTACCCAAGAAGTCGGAATTGTACCAATTACGGTCGGAACGATGACTAACGACTAAAAATGAGGATCTTAATGAAAAAAACAAATACTGTGATGTTTCAGACGAAAACACTTTCGCTACAAGAGGCTGCGTGTGATAAGTCTACTGTTGCGTAGAGGTATTTGTCTTTATTTGGATTTTATATTTACATTCTTTTGTTGTAAAATCTGTTTCTGTTGTTTCTTCAGTTATTATTTTAAGCGTGCAGCTCTGATACAAACCTGAAGCTGGACTTACACAAAGAACCCACCTCCTCACTGCCTGCGTAACAAGCTGTTGCTATTATACTGTATATTTGGTTCCAAATACACACAGACTTCAAAAATAAATTGAATGAAAGGCACAGTGCCGACTTGTCCTGCTCTTTCCTGTCCGTAAATCTGTCCCACAGTGTTTACGCGACTGGAACAAAGCAGAACCAGCAGGAGTCGGTGAGCTGTGCAGTAACCCCGGCCCGTCACGAGGCCGGCATGTCTCTGCAGGTGAACAGCCACATCTTGTATGTGATTACTATCAGTGTAGGATTACTTCCAAACGGAAGTAAAACTTTCATTTGAAAGTAACATGTTACTTTACAATAATACTGTTTATGCAGAGTAATGAGTTACACTACTTTTACGTTACTTTCACAAAAATAACTGCAGAAGAGAAGGAAAAGGAAAATAAACTAAAAACCTATTTATTCACTCTGGCTTATAGGTATAGTTTTAATGTTTGTACTTATTTATTCATGTTTTATCATTACCCTTTATTCTTTTGTCTTTATTTTGTCTTTAACATTTTTTAGAACAAGCTTTTACATGTATTTTTTTATTTTTACCCTTATTGTTGTTTTTATTGCTTGTTTTTATCTTTTATTATTTATCATTTATTATTTTCACCTGGGCTTTGACAAAAGTTAAAACATTTATCAGCAGCTTTGAGCTAACTGAAACAGGTCTGACCAGGTTGAAAATCATCTATAAACACTTATTTTCAGGAGTAATGTGCAACCGGACACAGTAACTGGAATAATATTACTGCATATTCTTTTAGAAAACGCGTTAAATCAATCCGGTGCTGTTTAAAGTAATATTACTGTAACACGTTACCTCCAACACCGATTACTATACTGTATACCAAATGACAAAAAGTCTACAGCTGTTTGGTCAAGTGTTGACTGGAGTAAACTACTTGAGAATTATACAGTTTGTAGGATGAACCAGATGACATTTCACATTTCACTCTTTCAAAACTCGTTAAAAAGAAGCTCACAGGAAGTTTTGAAGCCCACAGACAGGAACTGAAGGCTTCTGGGAGTAAGACTACAGCGACCGATGACTCTTTCCAAAAGGCAGAAACTTTCTGTTTTTTCTTTTGGCAAGCAAAGTCCCTCTGCTTTGGTACTTAAGTTTAACCACTGCCCCACCCAAGCGGCATTTAAGAGAAAAGGTGACGGATCTCTTTTTGTTTTGACAGGTCCGAGGGATTGTCTAACTGCAAATCCACTACACAAACTGTTAGGAAAACATGTTTATGTGTTCAGACAATGGGTCCAAAATGTATGAATCATACTAGTGAGCACTTTGCAGTGTAAACAACAGCGTGTATTGCAGGATGGAAAGATTGGCCAATCCTGCCCTAAAAAGGAAAGACGGTTTTTCCAGGCAAACCTTAAATTAAACCCGAACTAGTAAAAGCTATTGAAAACACAACACAGGGGGAAGCAGGAATGCTGCGGTTTGCAAAAGTCACACACTGACTGCATATTGACAAGATTCCTGCGAGCAAGTTCAGCAGAGTAACAATGAGGAACTTATACTGCTCCTACGACAGCTGACAAGTAGTGATGTGGGTTTTGCAATGCTAGCACATATTTCATCCTTAATATCTATTTTTCCAGCCAGTTGTCAGGCAGGTTTGGGATTCTGAGTTAAACTTAGCTACAGAGTGAGGACACTTCTCAATCTCTATTACCCTTCAGGAGCTTTGTGATGTACGTTCATGACAGTCATGTTACAATCACTGATGGCCTCTTTCAGGGAATCTCCAAGTGTTGCACTTCAACTATCCCAACTAAATATAGCCCTGTCATACATTAACCTTTTTACTTGTTTTGGTTAGGACCACAGCACACATATGTATGGGTGGGTGAACTGGCTTAATTATACTATCAATAGGCTTGTTCTTGTTCATGTAAAAGATCTTGAAAGTTAAAAAGGTCAACATCCGCAACAATAGGAGTTCCTATGGAAAACACTGCTCATGAAACGCCTCGTCAGTAGTCCCGCCTTTAGTTCTGTGACTTTGTGACATCACAACACATCACCATGTCACGCATTTGTATAATGGGAGCCTGACAGCTAGTTTGGCAAGTAAAAATTGATTTAGCACAGATGCTTTGTTGTTGTTAGCAGTGCTGGCTCAGGCGTGTGTGAGCTGACCAATCAGAGCAGACTGGGTATTGGGGGGGGGTAAAACAGATGTTTCAGACAGAGGGGGAAAACATTACTGTTGCACTGGACAGTATGAGAAAACTGATGTGTTTTTAGAGCATTTAAGCATGTAAACCCAAAATGTTTCGTGAACACACAAAAACAAATCTTAAATAAGGTAAAGCCACGCTGCATAAATAAAGTAAACAAACCATGGACATTTTCCTGTCCTTTAGTGTGGAATCCATAGTATTTCCACACAACCATTTTAACTTGATTTGGAGGATACAGTAGCCAAGTTGAGCCTTTCGCCATGGTGACAGGTTAATGATTTTGCAATGACTGGAGAGCTGTTGGCTCCCCCTTGTGGCAAATCAAGAAATCAATATAGCAACTGTGAGTTATTGAGCTAGGCAGCTTTTTCAAGCCACTGATGTGGCTATTTTATCCACAATCTAAATTGCAAGCATAATTCATAGCTGCATTTGATATTTTGTTTGCTACTATTATTCTGCTCCACTTCCAAGTTAACATTTTTGTCTAATTATGCTCAACAAAGCATAAATACTGGAGAAAAAGAACACAAGTTCTGTCACCTACACACATAAATCATTCAGAATAACAGATCTGCACAGAGTTTCGACATGTACTGGGAAATAAATTAGTTATGTGATGACAATAACAGTGTCTGTTTCCCAAAATCTGTCTGAGTCAGGCACAAAAACTTTGACTAATCCACTCCCAGCCGCCTCTGCTGGTTCTTGTTAGACTGCGGTGGCTGCGACATTTGTTTGTGTTCCTCACAGGTTGTTAAAGTCATTTAGTACAGATGTATGCATGTGCATTACACGTTAGCCGAGCTTAATTTTGGACACATGCACTGACTTACCCTGGAGGTTTACCCTATCATTAACTATAGCTGATATGTGCCCTAACCTTCACCTAACCCCATTAAAAGGAGACCAAATACTATTTCAGGGAAACCAAATTGGGCACATTTTAGCCCCAATTGATCCATAATCAAGTGGTTTGAAATCTGAAATGTGTCCCCAAATGTGGACCCCACACACACACACACACACATTGTACCATCAGGCCCTCCAGGCCTGAAGGAGTTGATGGTCTGACATCTGGATAGCAGCTGCCCTAACCTCTTCTCCTTTCCAGTCTAGCCCAACCTCTCCCTCCAGGGACCGAAGGCATTTCTCCGTCTGCAGCTCCACATTCAACACCACTCCACCATTATCCCCCGACGTAGCCCCACCCGCCTGAGGAACGCCCTCATAGTCTTTCCAAGCCCTAAATCTGGACCGGCTAAATTATACAGGAGAGACATCGCAGGGAATAGAGGCAGAGATAAAGAGGTCTGAGCCTTGAATCCCGCTTTTCCGTCTCTCAGAGGTGTGTCGATCTCTCTGTTACCCTCTCACTTTAACTCTTCCTCTGTCTTAATAGTCTTGGAAGATAAAGAAAGCAAAGTGATGGCTCATGGCTGTCTGACTGGCGCTGTCGACAGACGGTTGTGTTCTCCTCGCCTGGCAGATCTCAGATCAGACCAAGGCCTCAGGAAACTGTGACAGAGGAGCTATGTGGCTGTTTGCCACTGAGACGCAGAGCGCTGATCAGACATCTGTCTCCCACAGACACACACTGGCAGGTGGCAAGAGAGACAAGAGAGTCAAGAGGAAACCAGAGCTTCACCCCAGTCATTATAATGATGCCCAGGGATGTGTCACTTTGAATTTCTGTGTGCGTGCACATGTGTTTCATATTTTGTCTCTAGTGAGGTGAGCACTCAGGGTGTCATTAGTGACTCACCGACCTCCAGGGACAGCTTGGCAACTACAGGAAAAACAAGAAGACTGGCAGCGTGAAAGCATGAAACTCTTTGAGTGCACTCTGTAAACACATCAGCTTTACTCTCATGGAGCTCTGATTCCCGAATCAATAGCAGATCTCTGCCAACACGCTATCTGGAGGGAGACTTTTTGGCCACAAGTGAAGCAAAACCAAATTACTGCAACTCATTTACGCAGCTTATTCTTTCCGCCGTCCTCAGGGTTTAAGCAGGTAGAAGGCTGGCTGAGTTTGTACAAGGTTTTCACCTTTCAGCATGAGAACGTCTCCTTGGCCTTAATGAACTACAGATTGCACCCCTCTGCTGGTCTCGGAGAGTTGCCAAGTCTAGAGAATGTGGAGATATAGAGAAAAACTTGAAAACTATTCCAGCTGCTTCCATCTATAGGCTCTATTCTGGTCCTGGGAAGCCCTCTGCTTCCCCTCTCTCCAGTAAATCTATGCTAGTCTGTCCTCCCTGTCTGTCTGTGCCGGCAAGAGTAAAGCTGGATGGCTGTCTGCAGAGTTACAGTGCAGTGGGAGAGTAATTAACTGCTGCCTCACCTGCCTGAGGGTAGGAAGAAAAAAGACAGACAGAGAGAAGAGGGTAGATGAACTGAGCTGAAAGTTTAGATGAAGAGGATGACAGAGTTTCTGTGCAAGGATAGTCAGAAAAATGTGTTTAAACTGGGTCTAAAATAACGTTTGCTGCCCTGTTCAGTGTTAAATGAATGCAAAGTAAAGGAATGAGGCAGAAATGAACGGAATGATGGAGGAGGATGAGTGGGATGAATCAAGCTGTTGTCCCTCTAATCCCTCAAGAGGAAACCAAGCGAGGCCACAGAAACCTTCATCCAGGGAGCCTGTGTTCATTTAGTCCGTCTCTACCAACATGTATCCTGTCGGCGCTCCTCTCATGAGACATCAGCCGCAAAACATCCTCATACAAAAAGGAGACATCCATACTTGCAGCTTCACTCTGAGAACAGCACGTCTCGGGGACTGCGCTCTTTGCAAAACAGGAAATAGTCTATTTTCTTTTTCAAAAGGTGTACCCGCGGGGCGCACATATTCTTGCTGTTGGGAAGGAAAAGCAAAGGGGATTGTGGGTCACTCAGCCATGTTTTTTCTTGAGAGGACTCTTGGGCAGCGTAACTGCGCGATACACTTCAAGGAGGCCCTCCCGGGAGGATCCCGGGGGCAAAACAGGAAAGCGCTAAAGTAGAGGCGTTCATGCCCAAACCCGGCTTTCAATCACTGGTCTGACACAATGGAGACAGGAGCAGTCAGAGAACCAAGCGGCACCACAGAGACACTAAAGGGAAGTGAAAACAAACAACCGAGCGTCGAAGTGAAATACGGCTCTGTGGTTTGCCTTCAGATAATCACTCATTTCTGTTATTTGCACATATCCTGGCCTTGTTTTTGCCGCAGAATGACAAACACAAGTAACGGTACATTAGGAAAGTGAAGGCTGATCCTTGAGACTTCTGCAAGATGAATTGTGCGTTTGACACGTTCAGATTTTGTTCCCACAGTGATTAATGGGTCGTGGACGGCGCACACATAAGTCCTGTCGTGTGGCGTGACACGTCCAGTAAGTGGACCCAAGGTGGTCACTGCGCTCCTAATTGGTGAAGTCGTCAATGTGACGGCGTATTCCTCAGAGGTCAAGCGAGCTGTGGAGGCGATTTTTCTTTTTACAGTATTTCTGGGGATATTTACACAGACCGCAGAGGGAATTTCATCAATCAGTGCTTCTATTGATTTCCTTTACACTCAGAGGCCCAGGCTAATCTCTAATTTAACAAGGAAAATGCGGTTACCTCTATTATAAACGACGGTAAAGGTCACAAGTGATGTTTACAGTGGGAGCACCGGGCATCATGTTTAAAGCAAGGCATCCACAAAACACAACTGATCGTGATAAACTGGGGGTGGGTGATCAGACCAAAAATAATATCACAATCCACGATCTAAATGACGAGCTCTATTTCTCAAATTCGAAATGCACTGTAGACTATTTCCAGACTTAATTTGGCCGATAAATCATAATATTGCATTAAAGATAGTTCTTTTTGGCACAAGCTCCCCATCCACCATTACCCAAGGCAGAGCCATAATAAATCATTCAATCCAATCATCGATATCAGATATCAGTGCAGATCTGCTAGTCAATAAGGTTATGTGAAGTTTGGGAACAGACGTAAGATGAAATTAAATACCAGACCCTCCCCACCCCACACACCATTTGCCTGAGAAGTTGATTGTGGACACCTTCAAGATCTAAAATCGTGGTTGGTTGGTTAGTTTGTCCGCAGTGTTACACAAAAAACTACTGAACAGATTTCCATGAAATTTGAAAGGAAGATGCATCTCTTTTCGTCAGTTTTTACCAGTTGATGATAGGCAGATTTTGTTACCCTTGGTCAGATCCTGACTAGTGGTTTCCCTGTGGTCTTTATGCTAAGCTATGATAAGCTATTAGAGTTGTATCAAGCTTCTCAATCATCTCCCTGCAAGAGTGCGTTTTCCAAAATGTCAAACTATTCCTTTAAGAAGTCCAAATCTCCAACCTCCAAAAAACAGCGGCAGCTAAAAGGTGTATGAGGTGATCATTATGGAAAATGCCACAGCTGAAAATGGATGCTTTTTGGATATATGGTCACCGTGGATATCCGCCGTGTCAAAAACAAAAAGTTAAGTGTCTGTTCAGTTTTTTGTTTTTGTTTCGTTTTGTCTCTTCGGCTCATATACACATATCTACAATCCATGAAAGTTATATGCAGAGAATCTGGTGTGGACAAAACACCGACTTCAGACCTGTTGTTTTCTTGTTGTCCCAGTATTCTGTGAGGGACAAACTACGTCCATATCACAAACTCTTTCTTACATCTCTGCTGCTAAGAACTGACTTCGGCACCAACACAAGCCGACAGCAGTGTGTCAAATCTGTGTTTTTTGGGGAGATTTTACTTATTAATTTTTTCCAATTAATTATTCATTTCAAGCCTAATTTTTCACATTACTAAAAATTGCTCAACCTAAAAAGGCAAAATGTTTTGCCTGAGTTCTGATAGCTCTTGGTCTGACTTTTAGATGAACATGATGAGATTTTTTGGCGTGAAACTTAAACAAGCAAACATTTTTGAACAACTCTGACAGCAGTTCCATCTAAATTCAAGTATTGATCTAGCATTGAGTCATTTCTCTCACTGGGGCATCAAAGCAGCTCCTTTGCAAAACCACATCATGCGATTGTGATCTCAGGCCTCTGATCAAAACAGCTTCTCATCCTACAGCCATGTGTGTTGATCTTACCTCCAATTGCGTCACACCTGGAGATGATCTCCCACAGTACGAGAGCCATGGAGTAAACATCAGCCTGTTTGAAGGACTCGATGTTTTCTAGGTTGATTCTGGACTCCAGCACCTCTGGGGCCATGTACCTGGCTGTGCCCACCTGAGAAAAAAGATGTAATTAAAGTCCTTGACACCACAGATGATGTATAATATTGTTTTATATTGCTTAAACTGGGTGCTACATTAAAGGGGAGCTGGCAACCTGCACAATTAAGCCACTTTTTTAAAAACCTTTTCACGACTAAACGGGAGTCGTTTAGCTAAAAAAAAGCACAGCTAAGTAGACAATCTTGGCAGTAGGAGTTGTTTACCTGCATTAATCAAGTGACAGGTGGTAATTTTGCGCTGTAGTCAGAACTCATATCACATTTATCTGAATTTAAACTTGTTTGATGTATAATATAATTGGAAAAACAAAGGTAGCTCTGAGCTCAACACATCGCTTGTCTTCACATAATTACCACCTCGGAAAATGTGATCACCGGCGCTTCCTGGAAATGCGTCGAGCGCATTTACAATGCATTAGGTGTGCTGCGCAGCAAAGGGTGAAGCCTTAGTCATTTTCATAACAGAGTCTAATATGACTCTGGCCTATTACATCAGCGTAATGAGTCCATTAAGAATCAATCAGGCCTGTTTGTCTTGTGAGTGTAATAAAAGGACAACCTAAGAACACTTACAACACCATTTCTATCAGCATTAGCCATCTGGGGACAATAAATAAGAGGGTGTCATATATTAAGAGATGGTGTCCCTGAGAGATGAGGATCAGAAATGAAAAGTTTGATTGATAGCAGTGATCTTTTCAGGGTCTGATAAATATCTCAGAAGAAATATATGGCTGGACCTGGAATGGTCCGTGTCTGGAGTGCCAGCAAAATTTATAGCAGGAGAGGATTTTTATTTATATAGATATATATATATTTTTTTTAATCTCTGAGGGGATCAGAAGTCAAGTAAAACCAAATAAAATTTAGGATTATGAGGCTTTACCTGCCCACTGTTGGCCAGCTCATCCACAGACAGACTGTTGTCCAGGCGGAGGGCGAGGCCAAAGTCACACAGGACGCAGGTCAGGTCGTTTTTCACCAATATGTTGGAGCTCTTAATGTCCCTGTGCGCGATGGGCACCTTGTAGCGACCGCAGGTGGTGTGGTCGCTGTGAAGATGCGCCACTCCACGCGATAGCGATCCCCCGAGCATCCACAGGTCATGCCAGCTCACAATATGGTGAATCAAGTACTCTTGGAGGTTCCCTCTTGGATGGAAAGCTGTGATCAACCAGTACTGTCTTTGCACCTTCCTCTCCTCTGCTGTCAGGAAGTGGAGCACATTTTCATGTCTCAAGTCTGCGTCTGAGAAGATTTCCTTCTCGTTCTTCCAGGAGGCGTACTCCTCGTATGTGAAGATCTTAATGGCCACTGTCTCAAAGCCCTGCTCCTCGCTGACTGAGGAGCCCTGCTTCAGCTTGGCTTTGTAGACTTCTGCAAAGCGTCCTTTTCCGACCAGAACATCCAGCTCAATGGGCAGCAGCTCTGTGTTGTGGTTGAGGTTGTTGGCGTGCGTGGAGCTGCTGTCTGAACCTTCGTCATCTATCATGATGGCGTGAGCGTCGCTGAAGTCCAGCTGAGGACCCCTCTTGCGTCTGGAGCTGGCCTGCCGCTGGCGGTAGACCCGATAACAGTAGAAGGAAGTGATGACGACAACGGCCATAACCAGCAGAGGCACCAGGCTCACTAAGATGACCGCCACCACCTGGGAGTCCATGTCTGAGGGAGCAAAGGTCAGAGGATCAGGATGATGAGGATGAAGATGCCCACATTTATATAACTGAGTGTAAAGCTGTGTTACTGTAATGAATATTTTTATGTAATGCGAGATGTCAGTTGTATAGACAAACTGACAGAATACCCCAACTCTGCAGCTCTCTTCAGCTCTAAGAAGAGTTTTGGCATCTCACAGCTTGTCGTTTTGATTTCACAACAACTTTATGGTTTGAGTCACATCCACAGCTCTCAACAACCTTGTTTCCAAATGCAACAGGCAGTTGTTTTCAGCAAAAATGCTCTGATTAACCAACTGTACACTATTGCAAAACCAAACAACAGACCGAGGAAGTTAACAACGTGCCAATGAACCAAGTGGAGCTTTTAGCTGCTTTAAGGACAAGTGAACCCAAAAAGAGAGGAGATCCTAAATTGACAACCGTTACACCCTTGACAAGTGTTTAAGCTTGTGCACCTGCTTCAGATGGGGGTGTGCACAACGCTTTTAGCTGAGCAGCTACAGTGAAAATTTGGGCTTTAAAAAAGGTGTAAATAATTTCTTTTTAATCAATTTGGGATCTCAGGGCTTCCGGAGACTTGAATAACACCTGACAAGCTGTATGAAGCAATTTTATGTTTTAAATCAAGTCCCCATCTACTTCAGTTGTTTAGAAAAATGCTGCAATGCTTTTTTGCTGTGAAGCTCTGGATGAACTCATCTTTTAAGCGCCAGGAGCTGATGTGGCCCAAACAGACCTAAAAGTAGAGTAAATATTGAACTTAAGATTCATCAGATCATAAGAAACATGACTCCAGATGTATGCCAATAAATGGCTACTCCGTGTCTGCTGATTGTGTAAAAATGCCACATGTTTGCAATTTCAACTTTGTAAAGTGACTAATATTTCAGTGTTGTGTTTACAACTTGTTTTTTCAATCCCAAGCAGCCAAAAACTGGTAATGCAGGTTTAAAAGTTAGTTCTTGATCTTGGAAACAGCAGTATACAAAGTAAAAGTGAAGTTAGCCCAGATGTTAAGGAACTGTAGATTACATAAACAAACATTTTTAAAACAAAAAACATCTACAACGAGTCGGTTTAAAAAGTGGGAGATTTTATCACTCTCCTGGATATTATTCTCTTCTCTGTGCGACCACCACATAATTTCTTTTTTAAACACTGTGTTTTTCCACTTGTGCTTTTAATGGTATAATCATACAACAATAAAAATAAAAATAAATTCAAATTCCGTCTCAGCAGATCGGCATCTGTCTCAAGAGTAAAGTAATATTCTCAGAACAGCAGAGGAACCTGACCCGTCCTTGTGGAATGTCTATAAGCATCAGAAAGTTAAAGTTAGCGTCTGGGCCACAAAGGCAATCTGCTCCAAACCCTGACCCAGTCAACCACATATTGTGTCTCTTTATAGTGTATGTCTGATTCTTATAATTTAGGACGTGGTGTGTCTGGGAGCTGCTACGGTTTTGGCAAACAGTGAAAGTTTATACTTGTGCTGTGTTTATGGACCGGTTTTTGAAGCTGCAGTCATAAAAGAAGACCTATAAAAACTATATCACCAGACACAATATAATAAAGAAGAAAACCCCAACTGGTCCACAGTTTGATGAGTTCTAAATTTAATCATTTATACAGTCTAGAGTGCCACAAAACTTTCCTCAACTTTTTCCATTATAAAAATTACTAGCTACGACAGGTTCCTACTTTTACATCTAGTTGGCGATTTCTTTGCAAAAAGGCAGAAATATGCTCAAAATGTCCACAACTTGCTGATAGGAAACTCAATTTAGAGGCAAGTGTGGATGTGAGGAGCAGAGTTGGGTTGAAAAAAGGGAGGAGGACGACTGACTGCCCCGTCAAGCCTTCTGTGTTCCCTCCAATTTTTTTTCTAAACAGGAAACCACATGTCTGAAATCCTCAACATGGCCCCAACCAGTTTGTTTTTATTTTCATAGACTGAGAAGCTATTTCTCACAACAAACCTGTCACTGTGCCTCCCTGCCTCGCTCAGCTTTGAGCCAAAACCCCCATTTAAAATATGAAATATTGAAGGTTTAGGAGAAAATGGTTTGGTGAGTGGCAAAAATTGTGAATTATAGTGTGTCTTAATGTTAAATTTCGGGGATTTGGGTGTTGTGCCCAACACTTGTGGGTGGAAACCACTCAGCAGATGGCTTGTTTTGATCCAGTAACCCAACTATAATGTAAAAATAATACCAACATTGGTTCAAAACAGCCCATTGGTACTGTGTAAAATTAACCCAGGATTGCTTTGATGCTATTTTAACCCCAGACTGGGTCAGTGTTTAAACCAGTGATTTGTAGTGCATTGAATTGTTTTTTTTTTGTAAACAGCTTTGTTGCTTTAACTTAATCATCTGAAGTAAACACCGACTGGCTGTAAAAAACAATATGACGCAATCCGCGTATAGATGGTTCCCTACAAGCCTTGTGTTCACTTGTCTGCCACACACGGAAACACTTGTGGGGGGAAAAGTTGAAAAGTTGTCTATTTTTAAGCAATAACTAGAAGATGTCTAAACCTCCATGACCAAAGCAAATCATGTGCTGGTTCTGGGCTGGTGCAAGCGCCAGCTCGGAGTGGGTTGGTTCAACCTGTGAACCCTTCAAGAAACGGTTTGCTTTTCCACGGGCGTGAGAGCCACCGTAGAGTCACGTAATTCAGTCACAGTGTACGTCTCTAGTTTCCCAGCATTGCTACGAACAACTATGGCAGACGACATCGACTCTCTACAAGTGTTGCTCCTGGCTTTGCATGCCTACATTGGCATCCAAACATGACTGGGCCTCGGCCCACTGTTGCTTCGATTTGGCGCTCGTGATGAAAATCTTTTATTTATTCTCCCATGGCTAAGTCAGAACACGCTACACTAGTTTTGGCTTTTAGAAATGGGGATCATAATCAGTTTTAGTTGGTTCTTTGATACCTTAAGTACACCCCCAGCTCCTGACGTAAGCGGTTGTTTGTTCTAGACCAGCAAAGTGAGTTTTCCTGACTGGGAGCCAGTTCTTTGGAAACAGTCATTTGCATTTGGACAGCCAGAGTAGGCACTGGCTCCAAACTAGCACCTAAACCACTTTGGTTGATAACTGGTAAAGTAAATAGTCTCTAACAATCCCTTAATGAAAAAAATGGTTCAGGAAATGTCTTTCGGATTTGGTACAACTCTTCTCTCTGATACATACCAGTAAAAAGTTTGAAAAATTCTGGAAAAAAATGGAAATCTTGTTTGAATCTCAAGTGATTTCCCTACTGAATATTTATTTTGCTTAGAGAACTGTTTTTTTTCCCTTCTGTGCCAAGGCAAACAGACTGGACGTGAGGTTATGAATGGTTTTACACGAGTCAAAGTCATGGATCAAGGACAAACATGGACGTGAAGGACTCACTGAATCTAATACAGCAATGCAACGGAACTTCTTTTCATTTCCTGTTTTACACCATGTCAAGCAGTTCACTTGTCCCTCGGTCTGAAAAGTTAAAATAAAAATAATTCACTTTTTTCTTCTTCTCGTTATTATGACTTATTCGTCTAGTATCACACCCTTTTTGTTCTGAAGCTGTGTTTCTGAAAGCATGATTAAAATCACCATTAGCCATCAGCACCACAACTGTGCGGAAAGAGGGTTTTGCTGTTGCCATGGTGAGTCTGAGGTATTCAAGCTGGTATGTGACAAACAACTTAGTATTTCCTCTAACTTCAGTAATGGCCCTGAGATGTTTTTGAAGTGTCATAAATGGATCTTTCAGTTATGGGGAAAACATATACGGTAAGTGAAAGCTCAATCAGGAAAGTGCTTTCTACAAAGGAACCGTCGTCACTAACTAATAACGCAAGAGGTAGTTTCCCCTAAATTCACTGTTATTGTTGCCTTGTGGTTCTCATTTCTGCTGGAGCTCCGTCATTACAACACTTTCTCATGTTAGTCTCTGAGAAGTTACAGACATTCTCAAGAGTAAGAGAATGTATTTCCATTACGTGGTTTGCACTGTGCAGATGCTTTCGATTTGGCTCTCGGTGCAGAGCCAGGTCTCGGAAATGTACCTCAGTGTTATTACTGCCTGGATGCTGTAGTCAAAATACATCTGATTCCAGAGCCAGTGTTGTAACCGGAGTCTACGAGCCAAACCTGTTTGTAATCACGCATCTGGAGAGAATTACAGTGCACACGTGTTTGCATCCATGCATGACGCCGTACATGACAAGCTGATAAAAACTACTGGTGTGATATTATTAGGCTGGCCATGAGTATGATGTCACCATGTTCTGTTTAACAGATATAAGAACCGAAGAGTCCCACTTTTACGTGCATAAAACAGAGCTGCAATGATTAATTGACGAGTTGTCAAATATATAATTAATGTTTCTTTACTCCTCTTCTATTAGAGTAATAACTTTGGGTTGTTGACCAAATGAGACACTTGAGGACGTCGTCTTATGCTTTGGGAACCCTGATTGACATTTTTCACCATTTTATAGGTGAGACAGCAAATCAGTTAATCAAGAAAATAAACAATAATGAAAATAATCGTTAGTAGCAGCCCTACATACAACAAAGCTACTGCACTATTGCTCCATTGTAAAGAAAGTACGGGTGCAAGAGCGATGGACTACTAAGGAACTGCTGTGCTATGCTAAACAGCAGCTAGCTGTAGCATATTTCTCAAAATACTGAATCATTCCATTAATGTCAGGTGGAAGAGAATTTATTGACATTGCATGTTATGCAACATACAACCTATGGTTGTTGTAGTACATGATTATTGCATTTTACCAGATTACTACTATGTATCATTTTAAAAGCACTAAAAATTCATAATGTAGAAAAGAGTGGGTGAAAATAAAGGGTTAGTATGTGAAATATTTTGTTTGTTGACTAACAGGTGTCGAAGAAGATTTGCTCGTTGCACTCGTCCTCCGAGCAGGAGCAGATGAAGAACTGTGAGCCCATGCCCTTTCTCTCTTTCATTTCACACTTGCTGTTGTTGTAATCGTCCAGGACCAGGCCATACAGCTTCTGAGCTGGGTTATGGCAGACTGTATCAAAGGTGATGTTGTCATCCTTCTTCCTCCTTGGAAAGAGAAAACAGGCACAGAGAAAAAAAACAGCTGTTTACTGGATTATGTTTGATTTGTGGTCTTTGCTTAGAAATATTTTGCCATTGAAGTCTCCTTTTCCGAGATCTGTGTTATCATGTAACAAGGCAATGACGGCAGATACACAGTTCTGCAAATAATGCCAATTTCCAGCCGTGCAGTGATAAAGTAGTAACTGTAAATGTGTCTCTTTCAGCAGCCCACAGTCTCAGCATTATGCAAATGACTGCAATACAGAAGTCACACTTACAACCAGCGAGATTTTGAAACAGCATTACAAACAGGAAACAAGGAAAACCCTGAACCCGCACAAATATACATATTTAAATTTCTCCTCCCCGCCGAGCAGCGTTACGAGAAACATTTTAAAGAGGCGCCGCTGTCCATTTCTGCTGACCTCAGCTCATAACAGGCCCACAACATTGCTAATATAATGAGAACAGCAGCACAGCCTTGAGCTCCTAACACCAACACAAATCAGCTTCCTGCTGCTTCTCACATTCAGAGTCAGATTTGATGCCGATGGGGGGTGAGGCGCCCGTGTGCTGTCATAATCCGGTCAACTGTCTTCAGCAAACTGCTGACTGACAAAGTGTTCAAAGGAAAGGTCACATCAGGGCTTCTGGGAGGAAACGATCCCTGATCTGATTAATAAGAAGAATCTTGTGCCCTCGCATCCTCACTTTCGGTGGTACTGAATATCTTTTTTTTTTGTATTCGAAGCCTCTATTGAGGTTTTCCACTGTCTGTTATTTTATGATGACACCCTGATAAAAAATCCTTGAACAAAATCCTGAAAATGAATGTAGTGACTTGTCAAAATAAATGGAACGCCAAGCCCCTAGTGAATGCAGATACATGATATCATCTTTTTCTTTGGAAGTTTCAAGTATTTCACTGTAAACTTGATAGAGCTGAAATTGATTTATTGTTATTGTAGTTATAGTGTAAGTCACTGCACTGTTCGATTACTGCTGGACTGACCTGTTGATGGTGGAATACGTGATTCTTGTGAAAGATAGTCGATTTCTGTGTCTCATTCTCAGGTGGTAAACAATCCCACACAGCCACCACCACTGACAACCGTTTCATTTTCTTTTCTACCACGAGCACCAAACGGAGGACGCTTGTCCTTTTACTTTGGACGATGAGCTTTATAATGGTGATGTCCCCACCGTCACAGCTATCAGCCGCAGAGCAGGGAGGATGTGGGTGGATGACGCGATTCGTGGGAGAAAATGATACAGTGAATATCATCGCCCACTCCAAGAAGAAGAAAAAAGGGCAACTGTGACGTCACCAGTGCCTTTCTGAAAAGTTCAGAGGTTTTCAACTCGAAGCTCTCGGGGAAAAAAACAAAACTATCCTTTCTCATTGAAAACAATTTAAAAACAAAAAGCTTTGTGGGCCCTAATTCTAGAAATCGTATAATACTATAGCCTGATCTTTACCTGGAATTGGGCTGAAATTCAGGGTTTAAAGATACAAACTATTTAGTACGGCTCTATTTGTCTGTACATGTATGGGGGCTTTTCCATACACATGTGCTGCCTCGCCTCGACTTGGTTTGACTCAGCTGCTATAAATACTCTTCCTCCGTGAAGTATCATGGTAGAACAGCTGCTAACAAAGCACTGCTAAATCTGTGTTAAACACGTTTCATTTCCTATAAATTCTTCACAATAAAAGTCCTGCTATTTAGTCATTTAGAAGCTTTTACTGTGGAGTGGCAAAAACAGGGAATGGCACGGCTTGGCTTGGTGCGGCCAATGGAAAAGTCCCAGTATTATGACCTAAATAACTCATTTATGTCTGAAACCATTTTGCGTCATAGCTCTTGCTTTCATTTATACATACATGTGATCTGAAAATTTAGCCGCTGTGTTCGGATGAGGGGACACTTACCAGATACTGACGCACACATCTCGTTTATCGGGGCAGATGGACGTAATTTCACAATCCACCTTGCAGCTTCCTTTACCCATGCAGCTGGTCTCCCGCACGTCGCAGAACTTGCACAGTCTCTTTGGCTTCATTATGTAGGCCTCTGGTAAAAGAGAGGAGAAGTGAGAAAGGTAAAGACAGATATTTGGGGACAACAATAGTTCAGTGCAGTCCATAAAAACATAAAACGGACTCCATTTCCTTGTTTACAACTGGATTCAATAAGCAGCATTTGACATCAAAATGACAAACAAACTAGTCGGAAATGCAAAACACTTCCATGATGATCATTAACAGGATTATTTATTAGCATGAAAAGCAATAAAAGCTTCAAACAGATTAAAGGATGGGAGTCTTTTGGAATGTGCCAATAAGTCGGAGCAGATATTCAACAAAACCACAAGAAAATTCAAACTATTCTGTCCTACAGGGGTGGACAGATTTTTTTCCCTGTGAAGTCTGAACAATAAGAGCAGCACACAGTGGCATCCACCTCCTTTGGTCTTGTTCAGACTTGACTTTGCCGGCAGGCAGACCCATATCAGTGAGACAGACAGGATTGTGTGATGAGTGCCTGTGGGTTTGATAATCATCTAAGGAGACAACTGCGAGACAGGCAAGAACAACAAACAAAGAGAACACGGATGCATCTCCTCGCTGGGAAGGCTCTAATTTGTCAAGCCGATGAGTCGGCTCCCCATACAGAGAGGTGTTGTGCCAACTCGGTTCATGAATATCAAAAAAAAAATTTAAAAAATAGAGAGGGCGACGTTATGTTTCAGTGTCTATGAATGTTTGGAGAGAGGCAGAAATGTGTGTGCGTGTGTGTACGTGTTGGAGTATTTGTGCAGAAATTCTCCGACTGCTGTCTGCAGGCTGTCCTTGCATTGAGGCTGTTAATGATAAAGATCAGACAGGCAGCGTGCCTCTGTTTGGCATGGAAAGGAGAGACGGAGCAACAAGGAAGATGAATAATCTCTCCTCTAGAGATGCAACAATGTATTTATTAATCTATCAAAAAACTGTATTGGCAAATATTTTGAGCAAAAACGTCAAACATTTGCTGGTTCCAGCTTCTGAAATGTAAGGATTTGTTGCTTTTCTTTGATGAAGCAATTTGAAGACATCATGTTGGGCTCTGGGAAATCATGATGAGCGTTTTTCAATAATCTGTGACTTTTTATGGACTAAATGATGAATTGATTACTCGAAAATGAAAATAAACTTAAGTTACGACCCTATTCTCATCTCCTCTCTGATTTTCCTCTCCCTAAAAGGCAGCACTTCCCACCACTTAAACGCACAAGTGGAAAGTGGATCTTGTGTCTTTAAGAGTTGGAAATGATCCTAAAAAAGGAGATTCCAAATTTCCCAGGACCAGCGGTTCAGGAAAGAATGTGTCATACAGACAATCCCACATGACTTTCCTACTGCTTGATGAGTCGATACGAGTGTACACACCGATGACTCAAGCGATACAATGAAGATAACATGAGGCCGAGCCTATTGAGCAAACAGAGGGTGGGAGAGAGAGACATTTCCTCGTGACAAAGACTCCTTAAGACTTTCTGAAATAATGCAAACTGACGGATAAACTGATCTCAGTGTAATCACGAATACAGAGGAAATTAAAAAAACATGTGACAGGGCTGCTACAGTAAAACCACATAACCACACTTCAACTATATGCTGTCTCCATGTGCACAGGAAGCACCTGTTCTCAGCAGCCACATTCACAACACGAGACCAAACCGAGTGAGCTACTGGCTTCTTTTCTCACACTTACTGTAGATTAAAGATCACCCCCCTGAGGAAGTGTCGTAAACAGACGTGTGACATGTCTGAAACAATAACTGGCTGACCGTAGATCTGATCACATGACCTCAAAATTACGTTTGAGTCGGGGAAGTGAAAGCAGACTTCGGTGAAAGAGGTTACTTCAATAACGTGTTTGCCTCTGACTTCACACCGACTTGAGAAGAAGGTGCTGTGTGTGTGTTTGTGTGCTCCTAGCCTGCCACAAAAAGCCTACTGTGTCATTTCAGCCAATCTGAAGGGTGGGGTTGGACCTGCGGTTTTGCAGCAACAGAAACACTGTACATCCTGCAGCGTGAAAGAGCAGCAAATCTACAGGACGATACGTCAACTTCTCCCAGAGAGCCCGAGCGAGATACTGTAACATGAAGCTGGCAGGATATTGCAGGCAGATAATGCTTCCTGGCCTCGTCTTAAAGGAAACGTTCCCCCAGAAATGAAAATTCAGTCGTTGTCCAGTCACCGGAAGGTCGGGTTAAGTTTCATCATCCACGAAACATTTCTGGAGCTTTGCAGGAAAACACTGTTGCAGGATTCTCCTAAAAGAAACTGCAGTAGATGGGGACTTGTTTTTAAACGTAAAAAAAAACATTAAATGGCTCCATACAGCTCGCCCGGTCTCTGGAAGAAGACCCTAGATCCCAAACCGACTCGAAAAGATGTTATTTACACCCTTTTTAAAGCCGAAATCTTCACTGTAGCTGCCAAAAGGTGATCCCAAACTGATTTGAAAAGAAGTTATGAACACTTTCGAGCTCCTGCATCCAACTTCAGACGTTGTGCAGGCTTAATGCTTTTAGTTTAGCAGCTACAGTGAAGATATCAGCTTTAAAAAAGGGTGTAAACAACAACTTTTCCGAGCCAGGTTTGGATCTTGAGCCTTCCCGGGGACTTGGATCACTCCGGACGAGCTGTATCGAGCCATTTTATACTATTTTTTTGGTTGTCCCCATCTTCTTCAGAGAACGCTGCGACCATGTTTTTTTGGTGTGAAGCTCCAGAAAATGTTTTGCAGGACTACAAAACTTCACACGACTTTCCATCGGCATTGGGGCGAGCAGACATTGTAATTTTTTGAGTGGAACGCATCCTTTAATCGAGACAGTCACAAATGCAAACAAACAAAATACCATCCTCCAGACTAAACTAAACTTGACAGAGCAATGTGAAGCTCTTCCCGGCAGACTGACGAGGTGTTTTGAAGTGAATCAGCACTGATGGGGGGGTGGATAGTGACTCCATGCCTGACTGCTGCTGCTGCTGCTGCTGCTGGTGTTGGTGGTGGTGGGAGGAAGGTGGTTGAGCCAGAGTAATTATATCATTAGAGCAACTCCTCTAAAAGAGCATGTCATTTAAACCCAGGAGGCGGGCCATGGAAAGGGATGAATGGTAGTAATTGTCACCCAGGGCTACATATAATTGCAGAGAGGAGGGGGGGAGGATTAGGAGCAGTCAAAGCCACTTGGTGCCGCTGGGACTTGATGAAGGTAAAACCCCTGTCTTCCTCAAGGTTCACATCAAAGATGAGAGATAAGCCATTTAAAAAGGGGGGTTACAACAGGTGATGCCCTCCTGTGAGAGCGTAAACAGCGATTAATTGACGTTTCGAGGGAAAAGGCAGGATGAGTAATGGTGCTGGCGAGAAGAGGGCTCGTGAGATGAGTGAGGCTGAATAACGTGCGCACTTGGGCATTTCCTGGTGTTTTAATTAAAAGCGACGTCATGTAAGTATAGTCTGTACTCCAGAAGGAGTTTATGTGACTCTTTTAAGCGCTCGGTACAGCTTTTTGTTTTTTTCACCAAACCCTCCTCTTATGTAGCAAACTTTTTTTTAAATAAAGTTTAGAAGTTGAAGACTCACCCGCCTCCTCGAGCACGATACTACCAAAGAGTATCGTTCCACACCAGAAAGCGGAAAACCGAAGTAGCTCCATTGAGAAACGGCCTGTAAACTCCTCTCTTTCTCATTAATTTACCGAAGACAAGACAACGGGTTAATGTATCCACACACACCGGCGCGGACTTCGCTCTGTCCGCCTGTTGCTCCCCCCCTCTCTGTCGCTCTCTCTCTCTCCAAAAAACGCCTTCACAGCTCCGGGTAGAAGACGCAGAGTAAACACAGCAGGCAGGACTTGCCCTATATGCACTTTTCATGAAACAGGAAATCTTCAGAGGGGTTGGACAGCTTTTTTTTTTCTTTCTTCTTCTTCTTCTTCTTCTTCTTCTTCTTCTTCTTCTTCTACTCCTCAGGCGTGCTCATGTGGCTTGGTCTTGAAGCATGTCATTAAAGAGGCTGAGACCCAGCAGAGCAGGACTTGAAATGACATGTCTCCAAAATAGCTCAACCAGAAGCTTTACCTTATTTTTTTTTTTTTGTACTACGTGCAAACAGTCTGATTTACTTCAAAGCAGTCACACCTTCTTAAAGATCTTATTCAGAGCTGTCAACGCCGCTCCTGTTTTAATTCTGAAACTCATTTAAGTGTCCAAACCGAGTCACTAAATTACATTTTCTGTCCGCCTCATGTTTTTCTGAGCTCTCAGTTAATCAAGGGGATGACATTTACTCCATATCTCCCAGTGTTGGGTTTTTATTGAAGACACACCGAGGTTAAGTCCACTCTAACGGCCATAAATTACCAGACTATTGCGGGGGCTTCGCCGACATGTGTTTTTTTTCTCCGCTCCGCATACTCCAGGCGTGATGTCAGGTTTCAGTCCTGACCCTGTGACCCCGGAGCTGAAAAACTCCCCACACAGGATGTCTACTCCTTCTTACACCATCGCTTCACTGAGCTTTATTAGCAGCTCTTGTGTTGCCTTCGCTGAGCCTGAGTGCAGTGCAGAACTGCTCCTTACAACCTCAGAACCTGCTTTAATATCATCATGTTTTTAAGCTGTGTGCAGTATTAAAGTACATTATGTAACTTTTGTACCTTAAAATAACAGATTCAAACTCATGTTGATGGTACAGTGTCTGGTAAAAGGGTGAATGGTGTCTCTATCACTTGTTTCTGCACCTTGTAACTTCAGTGAGGGCAGGATCACAGCGTTACACACGTTTACTTCAACGTACAAGCTTTCAACACAACATTGTTATGATGTGATGAGTTTTGTTTGTAGTTAACGCCTACATTACGTCTGACAAACTGTTACAGGCCTGGGATTTGTATTTACAACAGCGGTGTTGCACTGAGAGACTGTAGGGGGCGCCAAATTGCACAAAATGCCAATTTCTACATAATGTTGCTTTAAAGGGATGGTTCACCCCAAAACTAAACACATCTATTTTTTTCCCTCACATTTAGTCATTGACAATTGAAAAAACACTATGTGGACACAGGTCCTAAGATAATCTACAAACCTTGTTGTGAGCAGTTTAATGAAGTATTTTCTTTCTACCAAACTACACCCACCGACCACATCGCTGCACGGAAGGAGGCTAACTCATGGAAAAGAGGCTCATGCTCTTAACAGGAATGAAAACATTAATGAAGTCCTCCTCGGCTGAGTTGTAACGTCAGCTAGCTTGGTTAGCTAGCGTCTCGTCCATGAGTAGGTACCATGACTGTATTATAGACCCGGATATGATGGTGCTGCTCAGCCTTGCTTCCAGTTTTGCCCAGTGGCCGCTTGTGGTATTGCACCATCGACCAGACACCTCGAACCGCAAACAACATCAATTATGACTCTTTCTGTTATGAATTTTTGATTCATTAAGGTTTTAGATTTGTAAAACTCTACCACTGCATCATGCATAAGCTTACTTATCTTTTTTTAAAGATGCTATTTCAATGTGTACGCATCTAATGAATCTAAAATGCATCTTTGATTCTGTCATATCTTGTTTATAACAAAACTTTCACTAAAGGAATGACAGCTTGAGTTTACCCCAGGCTAGCAGTTAGCCCGAGATGCACTGTTGTGTAGATATCAAAGACACTGGCAACACTACACAGTACATAGAATAAGCGGTCGGACCAACATGTTTAAATAAACATCTGTAAATGTTACAGTTAGGCCTGAGAATGACAACACAATTAAACAAGTCTGCCGATGTCACATATCTCCGCAATACAAATCAACCGCCAGTTTTTTACCCGGAAGTGACCACGTCGCTGAAAAATAATTACTTTTGATTTTGTGGTCAACTGGCCCTTTAAACAGGAAATGATAATATCTAATTCAGCATACTTTTAATGGGGCTAATTAGCCAAAATGTAAACAAAAATACGAGCTAAAAACAGGTCTCACTTGTCTCAATTCTGTCGCAGAGGAAGCTCAGTTTCAGACTTTAAAACCACCAATCTACATGTTTGGGAGCGATTTGGTTTCGGACATTTCACTGACCTGGTTTTACTTTTGGCTCTGGGTGGGGGCGTAGGCGGTTGGGCGTGTGTTTGTTCAAGCCTTTGCGCCAGGCAGCCGTTCAGCACTGCGAGATGGGGTCCAAGCCACAAGGTGGAGATCCGACAGCGCTGTGAGCCCAAAAAGGCCGTTCCCCTACTGACCTCAGCACATGTGGGCTCCCAGAGGGTCACAACATCCTGCTCACTGACCACAACACCCAAACAAACTCTTTTATGACTTTATCTGCTTCATTTCAACAGGAAACACACACTCCTATGAGCCCAGAAAGACTTATTTAAACATGATCTATTTTAGTGTTGCTTCATGAGCTTCTTTCACTGTTACTTTTAGCTTTCCTCCTGCACAAGTTCCTCAGTGTTCCTTTGAACAGTTTTTTCACTTCATTGCACAAACACAGATAAACAAGCGGCAGGCAAACATCCTGAGTGGTATTATGCTCAGTAGCAGGTGCTTGCCGTTCCTGTAAACGGCTCTGGTCGAGTGGAAAGGTAAACAGTGCAACCTGATGACAAATCTCTGGATGCCTTGAGATAACACCGGCGACGGCAAACAAGCGGCGCGATGCAGCACATTACAGAGGCGTTCCGAGGTGTCAGTCAAGGCACCTTTCTCTGCAGCTCTTCAGGAAAAGAAGTGGTAACACAAGCGAAGCGTTTCTCCCACACACTGGATTATATGCATACAGGCCTATCATATGCACATTTCTTATAAGATCTCTCCCCCGCACTGAGTGCCAACTGGAGGTGCGCCACAAAACAAGAGGGCGCTCAGGGATATTGAATCATCAGTCAGAAACTAAGCTGAGGTGCAGGAAGTATCGAGAAGTTAGAAAGATGCTGAATTGCTGTTAGAAACAGTAAATTTTTGGCTGTTACTGTAAGAGTGATACTTGACAGTTCAGCTCTGAATGAACTTTCTCCAGACGATGGGTTGACCAGGTTTGATTTCAGCTTTCTGAGAGTCTTTTGTGTCAAGGTGCTCGATTAGAAAGATTATTTTAGTTTGAAGGTGCATGGTGCTTCAGCAATTCTTCAGTTTTGTTCAGTTCATGCATTACACATCGTATTCTTGATACCTAAAATGATACCTGGCAGCACATTACACAAGGGATGCCTCTTCTGCCTTTTTTACAGGAGACTGTAAAAACTCAGCTTAATATTTTCACGGTAGAAAAACTAATTTTATCACAGGCTCCTTCATGTTATTTATAGAATTGCAGACTGTATTTTTACCTCTGCCAACAAGGTTGTTGTGATGTTTTCACCCATGTCCATTTGTTGGTTGGTTGGTTTGTCAGCAGGATTACACAAAAACTACTGAACGGATTTCCCCCAAACTTGGATGGAGGATGGACATCAGCCCAGATAGATTTGGTGCAGATCTGGATACATTTTTCTAATTTCCTTGAACAATGTTTTTTGAGATTTTTGTTAATTTCTCAGGGAATAATGCATTATTGCATGATTTATTTAGGTGGCTGTTATCTATGAGTGAGCGCAATTTGATGCGGATCCCCAAAAAATCTGGATCTAGCGGATTTAAAGATGTACAAATACAGCTCATGCCAAAGGAAAAACATCTTTACACGCAGCTCAGGTGTGTGTGTGTGTGCACAGCGGAGAGAGATGTAGTACAACTCGCAAATTGGTTGTGAGAATAGTGGCACAAAACAATCAGGTAATTCAAAGTCACCGCCTCGTTCAGTTACATCGCACATGATTAAGAGGTCCGCCTACGCGACTGGAATACGAAATGTTTCACTTTTTCAGATTGTGGAAGCATTTTTTTTCTCACTCACAGTACGTCTTTTGGATGTCAGTCTGTCATGTGGAAGTGCCTCAGGATGTGCCTCTTCAATCGTTCAGAAACCACTTCCACCCCAGAGTTCACCTCATCCCTCACAGTATTACAGTAAGATACAGTATGGTGTAGCTTTTAACTGTCAGAAAGTCATGACATATTTATGGTAAAGTGAGGGCACTTCATGTTTTGTC
The DNA here is from genome assembly GCF_040436345.1 of Pagrus major. Taxonomy (NCBI): domain Eukaryota; kingdom Metazoa; phylum Chordata; class Actinopteri; order Spariformes; family Sparidae; genus Pagrus; species Pagrus major. The sequence continues at coordinate 15,034,099 of NC_133230.1, forward strand.
AACTGGAAGGGCACTCTAGAGGGTGCTTTATCTTGTTTTATCTACCAAAGGGCTGTCCAAGAGGGCACTTTTGCAGCGTTTTTTCGAACAATGAGCTCCAACAGTGATAAAATGGGTCCCAAGAAGAAGAAATATTCTTCCAAATTTCACTCAATTCGGTGTAAGACTTTCCTCGTCAATGGCATTTGCCCCCTGGCTTACTTGCTCGTCCTCTTGCCCCCATGCTAACATGCTAATATTAAGCATACCAACATGCATAATATTTGCTAACATGCTACGTTTGTAAATGAAAGAGATTCAGGTGGTGCGAGGTGTAATTTTGAAGATGATGGTGTGAGACACTAATTAAGGGGAACACCAAAGTGATTGGAATTCAACCTTTGGGGAACATGAATGTTTGTACCAAATGTCATGGCAATCCATCCACTAATTGTTGATAAATTTCACTTAGAGCCGCAAGCATCAATGTCATGGTGGGTCAGGGGATCACCAAAGTCATTAGGATTCATCCTCTGGGAACCGTGAATGCCCGTATAAAAGTTACCGCCATGTGTTGAAAGTTATCACGAGCATTCATCCCACAGCCGCAACTTGTAAGACTTCATGAAGCATGCATACAAAGACATCTGTATAATTTTAAACCCACCGACGCGTGCAGGAGTCCAGGCCACGTAGGGAAAGGATGATACCATTAAACACAACCTCTCGTTTTCGAGTTCATTGCACGCACGTTACCTCAAATTCTGCCAAAAAGCAAAGCACTGAGGAAATCTGACTCAACATGGCTTGTATGTGGGTGCTTAGTGGTGCAGATACAGCGTCACACACAATAACCTCCCACACTCCCACACAATGAATTGGCACAGTTTTCTTGGTGCCATTGGTAAACCTAAGGAAGTCAAAATGGCCCATTCTGACAACAACAGCCTCTCTCTGTCCTCTGCTACCGCTGTGAACGGGCTTTGTCCCGCAGCATTGCTCAGACGCTGCGAAGGAAGGGAGAGTTTATCTTAAAAGCGCCAAAGGTTACAACCTTTGGTATCAGCACGCTTTTAGGGCCATTGTTCTCTGGCAGAACATCGATAGGTGTCTAAAACGGTGCCAGAGTCTGTTTTAGAAAAGAGAAGCTAACATGTGAGCCAAACACTGCAGCATGTGACTCCCATCTCTGTGTGACGGGGAACATCCTGTTTCTTGGTGTGGTTCATGTGCGGAGATGTGAGGGACAGAAGTGAGGTCAGATGAGAAACACTTGTGTTTAAGTACGCTGTCTCACAAAATGCCAAACTCTTGCATAAAACCAAATATTCAATCATTCTGTGGGCCTGATTATAAAATCTTATCACTTGGGAAACAATTTCAAGGCAGCGCTATTAATTGAATTACATCATGAACTTACAAGTGACCCCCTCATGCTAAATTTAAAAGATCACAAAGCATCAAAAAGACGAGCGGAAACTAACAGAAAACAAAAACTACCGGGCAAAAACAGATGGAACAGGAAGAAAGAATAAAACAAAAACCCACATCTTCCTTCCTCTCCTGCTAATGTTAACCATCTCTTTCCTTGGAGCATAATGCCACACAACAACCATTTTCAGTGGCTTCAAACCACAGATTCATCCAAAGTATCTAATTGCTCCGAGGGGGATCGCGCTGAAGATATGATGGTCATGCCATTCACCAAACCCAGATTACAGGGAGCGGACTCTTTAAGCAAAGAGGGGGGAAGATTTAGTTGCCCTGCCTCCAATAAAATGATTCAATATGAGTCCCTAATGTGGCCGAGGATACAGTTACACACAAACCCAATCAAAGTGTGCTGTGATTTTTGAGAGAATATCAAAAGAATTTCATGCATACTAAAAAGGAAACATGTGTATTAATGAAAGCCATGTGAATTGCGAGACTGCATTCAGACCTGCTCACAGTCAGACAGTCATGAAGTGATGACTAGTGGTGGAAAGTACTTAAAGTGGAAACAGAAATCATCTGCCCCCCTGGTGTTTCCATGCAGTCTTATTGTTGCAAAGACAACTAGATTGTTTAATTTTTTCCTCAGAGTAGGAACTACCAACAACACAGGGCAAAACACGAGTTCGCTCTTTCATTTGGTCGTTAATAGAGACGTGTAAGCAGATAGAAACGCTTCTAGGATGCCGGTCGGCCTTCAATTTCCACAGAGATTTCACACAAAATTGCACAGTAAGAGCGTGGTGTGTAGACACCGATGCTGTCATTATAGCCTGCATGTTGATTGCCATTGCATTGTGTAATCAACAGTTACTTCATCATGATGCATCTGAGCAGAATAGTTTTGATTTAGAGCAGAAGTTTTATATGCTTATTGTTGTAGCTAACTATATTCAGGGGGGAATCTACTTTTATGCTTTCATACTTTTAGTTGACAGCCATAATTATAAGGTGTTCCAACTGTAACATTGAAGTCCTTAACTATTTAGGTTTACTCTCTTGGCTCTCATCAGCATTGTTTGCGGCCGCAGCCCCCCCTCTACCTCAGATAAAGAGAGTGGATGTTGCCTTTGCAGCACCAAACAGCAGGAAGTTAGGAACTAGCTGGAGAACATAGTGGAGCTGTCAGCAGCCAAACAGCCAGATATTTATATAAACAGCCAGATATTTACGTAAGAACAGTGGATATCGGACTAAATTCTGTTGAATGCTGATCTCTGTAGCTCCACACCCAGAGACCCTAAATGATTTCAAAAGACAGTTAACACCCCCTCTTTTTTTTTTGGCTGTCCCAACTGCTTCACTTGTTTAAAAGAATGGTGCAACAATGTTTTGCTGTGAAGCTCCGGGAAATGTTTCGCAATGTTCTCCGTCAGCACTGTGGTGATTAGATGATGGCTGAATTTTCATTTTTGGGGCGAACTCACCCTTTAACTTTACAAGGCTGTTGTATTTGTGCAATTTCTGGTTGTTGTGGAAGCTTTGTCATATACGTACTTCATTCAGGGTTTTGTGGAGACCAAAGCGGAGCCACAAATAGACTGAATGTTGGACTTCATCAGGACACAAACACAATCTGAAAGAATGCTGATGTTGCTCTCTAACTGCTGAGCGAGTAAAGAAGCAACTGTTTGCTAACAGCCAGTTGATAATGTGTCAGTGTTGCGGTTTACAGTTTGAATTTCCCTTGTGGGGATTCATAAAGGTTTATTATATCATATCTTGCTGCATGGTGGACTGTAAGTACAAGTACATTTACTTAACTACTTTACTTGAGTACAAATCTGAGTTACCTGACCTTTATTTGGGTATTTTCTTTATTATGTAACGTTATAGTTCTGCCTCACTACATACAGTATACAATGTTCTTTTAGCTTCCTCAGCTTCAGGGCCCTGGCGTTGTGCACGTTAGCTCACTGTAACACCGTCATGATTTACTGGGACACTTGAACAGAACAAACACATTGTTAATGTTGTTGGCGACACCTGTGTGTTCCTGCTGTGACAAGTCAGAATATCTGCTGGGAAAAAGGGCCTTCACCTTTTCCCAGGTCACCTGCCAAGAACGGTTTACACGTTTAGAGAGTAACATGTTTGTACGTGCAAAATAAAAACTGTTGAATTTTTTAAATCTCTCTAATAATATCACGCTTCTTTACCTACTGCCGCCCTCTAATTGGTAAATGCGAGGGGCTGCCAATATCAAGCTTTAGAAGTGAAAATGTGGCTCACTGAAGGTTGTAATACGCAAACAGCATCCACTGATTTACAGCTGGCTCATTGTGGGGGGTGCAGCCTGGTGACGGAGGAGACGGGCGTAATGCAAAGAAAACTCGACTCGCAACGACATGCAAGAGGCCGCACTCCAAATACGCTGAGCGAGCGAGCCCAGTGATCATGGTTTCCCAAGAAACCCACTTCTGATAAACATTCAACATCAGAGCGTTTGAAGGGTAAGTCCTCCCTGGTCTCAGCAGCCGCATGCGTATTTACAAACATCTGCAGATTCCCCCTGATGAGACCAGAGATCCTGCTTTGTACTTCCCATGGGAAAGCCTGCACAGAGATGGGGATTAAACAACATTCCACAGTAAAAAAAAAAAAAAAAAATGGTAGCAGACAATATATTAATGTCGCACAAAGAGCCCCCTGTACCCACAGGGGCCCCTATGGAGCCAAGGGGATTCTCTTAAAAGAACAGGCACTTAATTAGAGAGTATTAAAACAACATTTAGAAGATATCAAAGGCAAAGTTAGAGTAAAGAATTAGCTTGATGTGACGTATGTCCTTTTATTTAAATCAGATACTGTCCAGTCAGAGTTTGTCCTCTGAAAGCATTATTATGAGTTTATCACACAGATAATGAATGCATCTGAAGGCACTCAACATTGATATTTTAACTATTTTTCTCATTCTCTTAATCTTAATCCAATGATGACAGCTGTGTCGGAATAATTATAGATTGAAGGAAAGTTTTAACATCCTGTGATCTAACGTTTCAGATGCTGTTTGAGTAACTTTTTTTTTAACCCTACCAGCGATAACGTAACTTCCAAGGGATTTAAGGATGTTTGCTTGATAAATATCAGCAGAAATCCTCCAAAAACCAATCCAGTAATGACTGATGCAGCCTGCAGCCTCACTGAGAACCAGTTCCCAACACTGCTGTGGGATTGAGTCCACCTCCAGGCTCCTCCCCCAACTTTTTGGTCACTCCACTGCGTATTGTCCAGTAAAACAACCCATTAACCCAGTAAAGATCAAATGAATTACAAATGATCTGCTCTGAGCGAACCACCAGTCAGCATCATGCAGCTGTGTGAGCTATAAACTGAAAGCATGAGCTGTAGATTGGGGGCAACTCGACGAGCCCCCAGCTCAACACTTCCTCTGACTGCAGTGCAGAGTGGGTTGAGGCCAGTGGGTACATGTTGGGTGTGCCAGCACAGGAAGCAGCACTCATCCTGTGCCACCTTCTGCTCTTGTTCCAGGCAGGAAATACCACCATGACCCGACACTGATAAGGACAAGGAGCTGAACCACGGCCACGCGGTAAACCATGCCAGACAATAGAGGAACCATATACTCTGTGTTTATGTATGTGTGGGAGAGAGGATGGGAAAGGGAGATTGGTTGTAACAGGAAAATAAAGAAAAAGAGATTTTTTTTTATTTTTTATAATATAGTAACACTTTACTCCAAAGGCCCAGTGTGGAGGATTTAGTGGCATCTACTGGTGAGGCTGCAGATTGCAACCAACTGCACAGCCCTTGTCTCTCTGGTGTTTGGTTTGTTTAGGGCTACTGTAAAAAACATGGTGGTGCAACATGGCTGCCTGCTGGGAAGAAGACCCCGCTCCCTCTGTAGATATAAAGTGCTCATTCTAAGGTAATGAAAACACAACAAGTCATAGTTTCAGATGGTTATACACTAATGAAAACATGGTTATGAACAGTATATTCTATATCTGTCCCTAAATCCTACATGCTGGATTTTTAACGTAAGGTACAGAGAGCAGGCAGTTAGCTTAGCTTAGCACAAAGGCTGGAAACAAGTGGAAACAGCTAGCCTTAAATATTTTGCCGTTTTATTGTAATATTACAACATGCAATTTTTTTAATTGCACTATATGCAATATGTTTAACGCAGCGTATACAAAATAAACCAAAATCAGGTTTAAAATAGTTTATAAATGTGTTTTAAAAACTCATAAAGGACATGTTAAAGGGTAACTCCACCTATTTTACACGTTAAATTGTGTTTACAGGTCTACTGCATATGTGAAAAAGTAGTATGAAGCCTAAATTGCTTCCATTGATGTCATTCAGTGGCTAAGTTGCATTGTGGGTGATGTAGGCGGCACATTTTGGAAAGAAAGAAAGAGGAATGTGTGGAATAAAAAGGCGATATGTCTGGTTCTGCTGTACTGATTTTGAAAACTGGTTTTCCAACAGTATTTTGTTCAAAAACTAGCGCCTACGTTACCCACAATGCAACTTAGCCACTGAGTGACATCACTGGAGGCAATCAATCAGATTACTTGCAGCTTCCTCTGGAGCCACAAAAGGCTCTATACTACTTTTTTCACATATGCAGTAGTACTCTCCAAGACTTTACTGCGTAAAATTGGTGGAGTTATCCTTTAATCTTTAAGGTTCTTTACTGACTTTCACAGTTAAACAAAACATTTTCATCGATTAGATGTTTTTCAGAACTTTCAGCGCCATCTTGTGGCTTTCATCTGCTGATAGTTTGTCAAAGAGGGTGAAGCAGCATTTATTACAAAAATAAATGTCATATTCATTACGACTGTTTTATATCAGATCATTGATTATTGACAAATATATTAATATACACTTATATCTGCTTACAAGAACATTATTGTGTGTTTTAAAGCATTTGTTAATCAAGCATTAAACACGTGCTGTTTGAATATAGTGGGCGTAACGATAAAGTGTCACTGAAACCCTTCATGTCCCAGTATTAACGTACAATACAGTCAGACCCTTGTCCACATGTGTTTAACATCACCAACATTAACTAAGTCATGCTCTTGGCCCGGCGAGAAGTATGTCAAACATTTTTCAGATGCAGTTGAAATGCATAACAGTGACGTCAACACAAATGGATTTAATTTAACGCCTCATTCCATGAGCTTTTCCTCGGCCAAAAACGCTCATTTCTCCCTCGCCGGTTTGTACATTTACCGTGACTGTGAACATGCTTTTATTTTCAGCCCCTCCATGGAAATCGAGGCTCTGCTCAGCTCTTGTGGATGACTTTGATCATGGAAAACCTGCTCGCAATTTCCTCCCATTGAGCAAAGTGTGCACAACATAGAGTGAGTTTGAATCTCTGTATGTTGCCTCGTAGCCTGTGCATCAACACAGCATGCAAATGACAAGAAAATTACAGCCCTCTTCTACTGAAGCCATCGCGGGCTTTCTTCAGAACATCCACTGTATTGCAGCAGCATACAGTGCAGCTAATGAGGCTCAGAACAGGCTGCTGATGGAATATCATAAAATATTCTCCAGTGAACACAAGCCGCGCAGATATACAGATGTCAAGCCTGAATACTGATGTCTGTTGAATGCACCCAGATAAAATGATTGTAACGTTTAGACTAAGGCGTCGATTTCACATGTACTCATCAGATCTAATGAAGTTCATTCTGGCTGCTGGAGCCCGAACACCTCTTACTCTTTGCCAGATCCCAGTGTGCTTATCCAAACAGAGCGACTGCCAGCTTTCTCGCTGCGAGGAATTTCCTTACAGAGCGCTCCCACCACCTCCCCTGACACGGAGAAGATTTAGATGTCTCAGGAAATCAGACTTTAGAGCTAGGGTTTTTATTTACTGATTGATTTGAATTTCCAAACTGAAATATGTTTCTCCTCCCCGGCAATTTGGCCAAGTGATTATGTTGTTCCAATAAAAATCTCACTCATCCAAAAACAATGTTGAGCAACAGTTTCTTGAGAGGCCAGATGCGGTTCAAAGCCAAAGTAGAAATCAACGAAACTTACCAGATTCTAGCTTCAAAACGCCATCTTTCTCTGTTTACTTTTGCATCTGGTCACATCTGTGAACGAGGAAAACAGGAGAGAAAAAGACAAGAGTGTTTACCACATTGTAAAAAAACGCGTCTTACAGCATAATCAGCTGCTGAACGCACAGTACCAACACTGTCAGTGATGTGTTGGCCTTTGTTGGTGCGGATAACAGAGCTGGTCTCTTCTCTCTCTCAAGCTGTTTTCTGTCACATCGCCTTTAAAGATAAGAACTTGGGGTGTTTTAAATGTTTCAGATGGGTGCTGAGATATCAAGAAAGAGTATTCATGACCTTTTTTTTTTTTTTTTTTAGACGCAAGATCAAGAAATCCATGGTTGGATTGGAGGAATTCAAACTGTCCATGTATTACATTGCAGTTGCAACATTTACATGTCTCTGTCAGACCTCAGAGCAGACCAGCTCTCAGCCATAATAGATTAGCAAAGGAAGGTTGCCGTAAATGTGCTTTCAGTGTGCTAAGATTAAATTCTGAGTGGGAGTAGGCAGAGCCGTCCACAGCGATGCATTCAGGACTATATATTCTGGCATAATGTGCTCTACATAACAGCCCATTTTCTCCACAGCAGCCCATTTTCATGCACGGCGGCCCTGTCCTAAAAATCTGCAGCGGAAATGGACCACACTGCGTCTATTTCCAGGACAGCCTCCGCGGCACAGCCTCATTAAAATGCATTGCCGTTATGGCTCAACTTATACCTCAAGTTGCTGCCTAAGCTCTTTGTTTTAAGTGCAGCTGCCAGGTGAGGGGAATTTTCCCCCTCGCTGCGGGATGGTGGTAACCTCAGCACATTTACAGGCACATGAGGTGAAAAGGTCAAACGTTTCTAATCTGATAAGGGCGAGAGAGAAAGGGAGAGTGTGTGTGTGAACACGTCTGCTTTATCTGACCACTGGCCAGACTACAAGAACAATGATAGTGGTGGCTGTGTGTTGCAGGATTGCTGCATTGTGCTCACAGGAAAACCGCTGCTGCTACTGTAGGCCGTTGCCGTACAGAGGAAAGAGTGTGGTCACCTGAAATCAGCCACAAAATTACAGCTCAGTTTCAATGACCGGACTTTTCAATGGGCCTATTGTGTCTGAGACAATTTGTGGTGTGCTGGAAAAGGAAAGTTTAGCGACAAAGTATGTAAAATATTTCGAAAGAATAGTTTGCATGAGTGTAAATCATAATCTCCTAATTTAGAGCCAGACAGCTACATATAAACAGACATGGCTGGGGTAAGTCCAACACTTCCACATACAAGGTCTCCAGATAAATATCAATAAATGATAAACTCGCTTTAACAATACCAAGGCCTCACCTTTTAAACCACTCGCTGGGATTCACTTCAAACAGGGAATCTTCTTTCAGATGACATTTAGACAGAAAATAACATTTGTAGTGGTGCATTTTGGTTGGACGTCATCTTAAACGCCCTCCGCTCAAGATCAGATAGACTGGGAATCTGCTCTTTATTTTGTGCATAGACGGTCACTCTCTAACACAAAGTGTGCTTGTGTGCATGTTAAAGAAAATACTAATGACTGAGTGAAAGCACGTAAAGGCTGACTGGCGGTGAGTTGTGTGGGGCTTACCTGGAGCTGGTATTGATGGCGAGCTCCAGCAGAGGCCAAAGAGGTGCAATAGTGCAGAAGAAGAAGAAGAAATTCTTGTTCAGGTTGTTAAAAAAATAAGGAAACTGACAATCTCACAATGGTTGTAACTTTGGGAAAACAGAATTTGACATTCACGCCCACTTCATGAAAAAAGATCAGCCAGGCAGGTGGAGGTAAGAGACTTGACGGGATTTGAACCTTTTCTCCGAGGAACTATTTTCTTTAATCTTTGCTCATTTACTTGTCATTTCTTAATCGAGTGCAGCACTATGAATGCCTTTGAGAAGAAACTGTTTAAAGCTCTCATGTCTGATCAGTAAATAGGAAACTACAGCACCCTGATGAATAATAATCCGCCTCATAACTCTCTTGAAACCACAATTTGTTGTTTTTTTTACACCGCAGTTTTTATACAGATTAAACAAACACTCATAGAGTTTTAATTAGCGAGCTTTAGATGCTGTTTCCAGTCTTTATGCGAAGGTAAGCTAAGCTAACTGTTGAGTGTAGCTTTATATTTTCTGAGCAGACATTAGAGTGGTATCGATCTTCTCATTTTCCCACCGCAATTGGCTTTTTTTATACACGTGAACTAAAGTTTGATCATGTGAAAATATAACAATGCTACATTTGAGTGGGACATTCTCACAAGTGATTGGCTTTTTCACATATGAAGGAAAAATCCCATCAGTAATGTGAATTACATGTGTTCATACATGACTGTCTTTTTCCACACGTTCTTTTCAGGAATACATAAACTGTTACCGTCAGAGATTAGATTATGTTACAGATGTTTATAATCTCTCCTTGTTTTTTCCGTGTCTTTTTCCTCCAGCAGCGGCACACAAATCCAGAAAGACGATATATTTTAACATTTATAGACACTGAAACTCATCCAGCACTCATCTTTCATCTAACTCCAGATGTTCCGACTGAAACAGCTCAACCATCAGGGATATTATTTACACAGTCTTCCCATCACTCATTCTTTTCTGTCTTTTAATTCCTCCGGAAATCCTTCTGTACATTCGTGGAAAAGCAGTAAGGAATGCCCTGGCTCTCTAATGCAGCATGATTAGCCGCAGCCGAGCCCGTCGCCTGCTCGCTGCCAGCTCCAGCTCCGGCCTGCACGTCTTAATCTTCACCACTGTGTACACTTGTTGTCCAGCTGGAGCTATGGCAACAGTTCTGCTGGACCTCTGCTATGATATCTGGAGTTAAAAAGACACACATGCACACACACACGCGCGCACACACAGTTGGCCAGAAAGACAGACCAACAGGAGGAAAAGCAATAAAGAGTGAGTATTAAAATGCCAGCAGAGCAGTGAAATAGTGGAGGAGGGAAGGTGAGGCACTTCTGCTCTGTTAGTGTTGGCCAGCGTTCTTCTTCTCTGATGGCCGCCCTTCATCTCTCATTATTAGCCATTTACTAACTTAACAAGGGGATGTACCACATGTCAGAAAATGGGCCTGGACCCGCTTACATAATGAAATATGTGCAATATAGTGCAACCACAGCAACACGGACAGGCAGATGTCCAAACACATGGAATAAACTGACCACACAACATGTTTTTGCTCATGATGAGCTCGATTTCTAGAGGCCATCAGGTTTTTTTAAGCTCGTTCCTATGATGATTGTGTGGTCAGTGACAGAGTGAGATGAGGTTTAACCTTCACACCCATGCAGCTCATTCATTATTTATCTGGCCTCTGCACACACGTCAGGACCTCAAGAACATGTAGCTTCTTCCTCCTTTAAATGAATGGAGCCAAGCCCTTGGCAAAGCTCCAGTTCTTGTTAAAGTGGAGGCAGGAGTTTGTCCTTTAAAGTTGTCCCTATGGAAAGTGAAGCCATGCACTGTACTGTACTATTTTGTAATGCAAGGACACATGGAATGAAAAAAATACGTGTTTCACAAGTCCTACTGAATCACAGACAAAATGGAAGAAGTGTGATGTCAATGCCGAGAAAAAGAAAAAATCTGGGTCTCATTTCCACGGTTTTGGACATCGTCACTTCAGCTTTGTTGCAGCACTTTCGGGAAATGACTTTTCTTTTCAACGGGCCAGGGACGATGATACAAGCCATCAAAAGGTCACCAGTTCAACAACATTATCTAAACTGTTAGAAAGTGAAAATGCTGGACATTAAAGTTATGACCCAGACTTCCAGTAAATCTTACAGCAACAAAAAAGTCATTTCAGGTGTGTTCAACTCAAACAAACTGTTTTACATTTAAATAACTGTGCTAGATTCTTAAATCCAGCTTAAAGTGGTAGATTCTTGTATTTAAAGTTGGCTTTCTTTGGTGCTTGAGTTAGCAAACAGTTGTTTCTTTCTGTTTTTGGTAGTGTTGTAAAAAGTACCCAAAAGTCATACTTGAGTAAAAGTAAAACTTTCATGCTAAAATATTACTTTGATAAAAGTACAACTCTTTTAGTTTTTGATATTAAAGCTACCTAACCGTTAAAAGTCATTTTGTGTATGTAACATGTGTAACAACTGTGATCCAACCCCCTCACTGAGGTTACATAGTGCAGAAACAAGTGAGTGGCTGAGACTTTTAAAGCTGGCCTTTTAAGTTACATAATGTTGCTCTAATGTAAGACACAGTCACCTAGAAACACATTTCATTGAGATATACTTGACTTTTAGTCCATTGGCAGATTTTTTACTTACACCTCAAACTCATTGTTCTTTTCAAACTTACTTTTAAAATGGTCTTTTTTTGATTCCCAGCAAAAAACAGACTGACTTGAACTAGACTACTCAAAAGGAGAGGGAGCGAGTTAGGAGCTGTGCCTCACAGGTTTGCCTTGGAACAGTTGGATTTTTTTATTAAGAAGGAAAACCAGACCAGACAGTTCTGAGGCCAAGATTTTGAGACATCAAATCTCCTGGTGGCTGTTTTTGCTGTAGTTTGTCCTCTGGCCTGATCCGTGACTCACACATTAACTCAGACAGACACGCAAAGCAGACAGCTACTAATGCAGGAATGATTCTATACATGCAGCCACGTGGGTGCGATGACTAAATTCCTGAGAATTGATTGCACCGTAAAATGTAGACACACATTCATGAACAATAGTTGGCACACACACAGACACACAGACACACACACAGAGTAAAACACACTACATATGGAAGTAGTTAAAAGTTCGGGGCCCCCTCCTGACTTCTCACCTACGTATGTTGAGTTTCTTTGTAGTTCAGCAGAGGGTTAGTCTGCCACAGCCATAACATGTGTAATGTACCGTAACTCTGCAGAGATTAGAAAACATTCTGCTGGACTCAGGAAACACAGGACTGAACTTGGTGAACAGTGAGTACGTGTGTGAAAGCGAGAGAGAAAAAAATGTAAGCCTTTGCGAGTATATCATCTTAAGCTGAGTGAGGTGTACGGATGCATGGTGTTTGGGCCACTGACCCAGAATAAGCAGCGCTCATTTCTCCCCTCTGCTTACAGTCGACGCCCCTCTGCAGCGTCTTAAATCCAGAACGGCGGTCACTCAACACCGACCTTTCACAGGCTCAGACGCAGCACTTCCAACGTATTTATAGAGTGGTATTTCCCCTGCTTGTTGCCCTTAACCAAGTCCACCTTCCATTGTTATTCCTTCGGGAGAGGGCATGACATTTGTGGTATATGCACCATTCTTTCACTACGCTCTCACAACACGCAGCCTGATGAGGGCAAAGGGTTATCCAGTTGACAGACGAACCGAACACCCAGCGGTTTGAAAACAGGAGGAGGAACAATGTCACCAGAAGCCTTAAAGTGTATTAGGAAACATAAAGTAGAGAACAAGATTAAAAGAAAACCATAATTATTCATTTTGGACATTTTGATGCTTGTGTTTTTGACACAAATTGAGCATTAAGAAAGTTATAATATCTTAGTTTAGTATGAGAAAAATATTAAATCTTAACTCCTCTTAACAGCAGTTTTCATTGATTGCACTTCCATAAAGTGGAAGCACAAGAGATGGATCAAAATTAAAGCAGCAGGGATCAGTTTTAATGATCCTACAATTCCCATAATGCAACACAAAAACAGTTTAAAGGTGTAATTTGTAAAATATGACCAGAATTTGAAGCTAAGATAATGAGAATTTGAGCATATCAGCAGATTAACCAATAACTGCCATTCTTTGCTATCCTTGGCTTTAGCTAGCTACCATTAGCTTGTTAGCTCAGTAACTGGCTCAGTTAGTCATGTAAAGGGCCCAGCTCAACAGCCTGAGAGTGAACTGGGACTGAAAACAACCTCCAAGATCGACAGAGGTCAGTTTGAAGACAGGAGATACAGTATGGAGGCGATTTACAGCAGCTCTGACCAGATCTATGACACCTGGGATGAGCAGACTCAGCAGGCAGGGACAGGAGCGCATAGAGACAAAATGTTTAAGCTATCAGCTGTTGAATGTTTTTAATTAAAATCCTGGCCACAACTTACTAACTGCCCCTTTGAAAGAATTACTCACAATTTTAATTTTACAATTAAACTTGTCCGACAGTGGTCTCGAATTTTTTTTTTACGAGGTTGCCGTTTGGTCACAGAGGACAAGAAACTGTGTGAAACAGTCTGAGTGTTAAATGTGGATCGCATGGTCGTCACAGCAATAGACCCTTTTCACGGCAGACATTTTGACGGGTCAAAGCAGGTGAAATTTCAAGCATAAATGATGGCTGCATTCCATTTTGGTGAGCTAGTTCCAGGGCTCTGGTATTTATGCATGCTCACTCACTGACATGGCTTACTGGGACACTTAATAGAATGGAGCCTTTGTTAATGTTATTGGTCACACCTGTGCTTTTGCTGCTCTAACAGGTCAAAATGTCTGCCGTGAAAAGGGTAAATATGCGAAAACATCTATGAAGAGAAAAAAAGACTAGAACTGGGCTGGAGAAAAACAACACTGTAACTGAGTTTTAGACTTCAGTTCATATAAAAGATTCAAGATTTTATTATTTTTGGTAAAATTACTATTTCCAAGGTCAAAAATGAACTTAATCAGTTAACATGTAGCTTGTTTGCTGACAGGGATGTTTTGCAGTGTGTTGCTGAAAAAAACAAAAAAACACCTCACGTCCCTCCCCATCATATATTTGCGAACACGTCAGGGTCACATCTGGAGGGACCGAGGCGTTTTGGAGCTGGAGCTGGGTTTTTTTTTATGGCCCCACATGTCAGTAGCTTACACGTGTTCCCATTACAGTCTAACAAATTCTGCGGCCCCGGGGCCCCGGGTCGGCCCCTGGAGCATGTGTGGTCCTCGTCTTGTTACCAGGAGGGCTGTTTATCCACCTGCACACTGTTGCTGTAGATCACATCACTTGGCCTGGAGGTGATACTGAGCTATTAGGGAAACTCATCCTGCAGCCCTCGAGGTCCGATGGGCAGCCTGGGGAGGAGAGGTGGTGAGCAATGAATCTTCCATCTCTTGTTCTGTCCATTTCACTCTTTACTGTCACTCCCCATCATCTTTGCCTCTTCCCATTTCTCATATGGCGTTTCACTGCCTCTTTATGCTCATTTCTATCCTCCATCCTTGTTTTTATATTGTGACTCTTCACCTTTTCTTTTCTCCCATTAGTTTTTACACAAACCTGTCTCTACTCTGTCTCTTTCTCATTGTTTTTACCCTTTTCATCTTCATCTCAACCCTTTGTCGTCTTCACTCACATGAACACAGATTTATTGAATGCACACCACACTCAAAACTGCACATTCACACAATGATGATGATTAGCAATACTCTCTCCAAGGTAAAATTCATGACTGAAAATGGCTGTTTGGATGGTTAATTACCTGCCAGCTGGTAATGTTTTCACAGAGTCTTTGTGTGTGTGTGTGTGTAAAAGCAATTTTGAGTACTTTGCCAGTCGTCTGTCTGTGGACAGATTTTTGTCGGCACGATAGCAACACAACCGTGCAAGATGCAGTCGTGAAACTTGTCAGGTGTGGGAGACCAAAGAAAGGCTGAGTGCTAAGATAGGCGCGCCTGTCAACATGGTCATGTTCTGACCCATGAGCACTTAGTCATTACTACATGAGTACTTAATACTCATGGGTCGGATCACACCACATCTTTGAACGCAAATCCATCTTTGATTTCAACTACACACAACTGAAGTTTCATGACTGCATCAAAACCAAAGTGTGAGGAGGCCGCTCAACTCGGCCTTTATTGTGATATCAACTAAAATACCTGTCAGGTTGCAAGCTTGTGGACAGAAAGACAGACAGACAGACATATAAACACCTGGCAAAATACTAAAATTGCATCTGTGCTTGTCCCCTCTACAATAGGTGTTTCCAGGACCACATTTTGCCACGGCGACAAACATACACATGGCAATCGCTTAGGTAATGATTCCCGTCCACTCTCGCGAGCTGGTATTGTTCTCAAGTGTCTGTCAGCCGAGATAGAAGACGCAGTCACTAAACTTTACAGGTGTGAAGCGGAAATCAAAATGTAGGCTGAGTTCCAAGATGGCCGACTTAGTACTCGTGTACTCGGCACCACTTGCTCACTCGTCCTCCTGGATCCATATTCTTAACATACAGTATAGCTAATGTATCAGATAAGCTGTCAGCTGTTTGTGAGTGTGTGTGACATCTTGACAAAATGTGGTCCTGGAGACACCCAGGAACCAACACACTGTCAATGCCAACATGTGATAACTTTTTAAGATGCAGTCCAGAAGTTTTTGAGGTGTGTAGTTGAGATCATCAACATCGCTGGTGTGATCCCATCACAAGATGGTCTCTAGTTTGATCTATTTACAATATTCCCTCCAAAAATATCTCAGCTGTCTGATTCCCCCCCATGTTTTGGATCATATACGACACAGAGTCATACAGTACGTACAGATCTATTTATATTGGCCTCTCACAGGTGTGAGTCAGTGAGCGTGTGCTTGTTTCATAAGAACATCAGGGAGAAGTGGTGTTATTCTTAGTCTCTTTACATTAACAATGAATTAATAATTCACTGTGTTTGCTGCGCATATAACTTATTTGTGGCTTCTGCACACTTCAGTCTCGTCTCTCTCTGTGTCTCACACACTGACACACAAACGCAAAGTTAAAACCATTCTTATTGTTTTTTGTTACCAGTTCAGCATCAGTGGGAAAGAGAGTAAAGGTCAGCTCTGTGTCCGGCCTGCTGGGAAGCTCCTGTCCAAACATGTTCACACGCACACGCACACGCACACACACACACACGACTGAGTTTTCAAACTCGTATTATTTCCACGGTTGAAACTAGTTTCTTGTTGTTGTTTTGTTCCTCTAAGTGCTGCGGCTCTTGCGTCTGTGTGTTGGCTGGACGTTCTGGTCTGAGCTCTCCCAGCCTGATAATGGTATCAGTGCCAGATTATACTGGCACCAAATCCTCCTACTGGAACAAGCCAGATCCAAATCATACAAATGAGAGCAGCAGAACCGCTCATAGCTTTTTGAACAGCAAAGTGTGCTCAGTTAGTAAAATCAAATCTTCACATTGAGGAGCTCTGATAAGTGCAGCTGTAAAAAATTGTAGATTTTGGGGCAAATTACTTGATCAGATTCCACACTTAAGAGGTTGTAGCATATGAAAAATGATTTTAAAAAATCATTAGCTCATTAGAAATGAATGAAAAGTCCTTCCTTTCCACTGGATGGTTGGTTTTACTGGTTATTGCTGTCTGAGGAAACAGCTGTTTTCCTTTAAGCTGCCCTTAAGAATAATTCTGGGAACACATTTGGTCATTATTACAATCAGTCATTGTACTTCACCGAAGCACCAGTTATACACACAATCGGTCATATGATCAGACAGGCGGTAAACAAGCCAATACCAAGCCAATACCTAAATCTGGTTAACAGGCAGGCAGATGTGCGATCAGGCTGTTCACATTAGAAACAACCTGTTGTGAGTCAAACTGATTGGTTACATAAGGGTTACTGACAGGAAGTGGTGCATTAATGTAAAAATCATGTGGTACAGGCTTTCTTCACATCCTCAATTAACACCTATTGTCATGGGCATATTGTGAACAGAGCAGGGCCCTTGGCACAGACCCACTGCTGTGCCACCTGGGGAACAATGTCTTCTGTGCAGCCCCCAGGATCTCCTGGGATACAATTGTTCCACTAATGTCATTGTAAACTTCAATAGGCTTTGGCTGTGCTCCCGATTCCGGCAACACAATGATAGTAATTCATCATGGGAATATTGAAATGGAGCTGCTGTCTGACTGAGTGTGTTGCCACAGGGATCCTATTGTAGATGTGGGGCAAGACATCCGTGTTTTTCATTTGTTCTCCTGTCGGCTTGAGGAGCACAGCTGGTGAAGATGTTCGCACTTTGTTTATCGGTACGTGCTGAAGGGGATACAGCTGATCAAGCTCTTTGTGCAGGTGGACCAATAACTGGAGAGATTTAAAGCTGAATTATTTAGTGTAGTTGACCAGGTGGGGGCAGAACTTCAACTGTCTCTTCCACATAAGTTTGGCTGGTTTCAACCTAAATCATGATCTGACTGCTTGCGCCTCTTGGCCCATTTGACTATTTATTAGTGATCACTACAATCCCACAGTCTCAGCATTTCATTAGGATAATACATCTTATTTCTACTGACAGGAATAATGGCATAAATTAGAAAAATGAGATCTCACTTGGAATTAACTCGAATCACACTTAAACAAATGCAGATTTGTGGCGAGATTACAGACGTGTCACTACATGAATTCTTCTTCAATCTAATAGACCTCGATGATGTATAAATATGAATCGTGCATTTCCCCACTAATGAGATATCCACATTGAGCTTCCTGTAATGAGGTTTACTGGCCTAATGTTGCATTCACATATTACTAGATTAAGCGAATAATGAATTCCCCCTCAAAACACACCAAACCCCTCTTGGGCATTATTTATATTTTAGCTCAGCAGTGCAGATCCCTCCTTTGGTTAATTACGTCTCTCTTAGTGGAGTGTAAGCTAATAAGGGAGCACCAGGTGTGTTTGTGGTTGCTGACGATCACAGATTCTTGATTGGATACAAAAAAACGCTCGGACTGCACCTGGAAGCTCTGGGTCGTTAGAGGTCCCCGGCCCAATAAACCCAATTTCACTAAATCCTCTGTTTAGATTGGTCTGGAATAAAATCAATTGTGTTCAACTGGCTGGAACCTGAAGCCTTGTCGCCCCCGAGGTCTGTACAGATCATTTGTCGGAGGCAAATAGACATCCTGGAGCTTGTTTCGTACCACATGGGTCACGCTTATTAGATCAGGACAAGTAAGAGAGTGCTGGGGTTGCAGGGATGACACCCTGATGACAACAGAAACAAAAAGCTCATGAATCAAAGCATGCAGCAGTTTTTCATCATTTTCCTCAAGCAGAAAGGGCATATGGACATATTCTGAAAATGATAACGTAATATATATATATAAGAAACACTTTTTAATACATAGAAGGTAGTGGTGTGTGATACTACTGATTTCTTTTCCAATCTGATACCAAGTAAAGCCCAGGCTGGTATCACTGGATACCAATAAGATACTAATCTGCACAAAAGCCTAAACAAAAGTCTGTAGTTTCTAGAAAGCTCTGAACTCCTGTTGTTTGAACATCAACACACACAAACTGAAGCCTGGATGGATGTGATTTCACTTTACCGTGGTCAGTGATAGCAATAAAAGTTGCATGTAGCTGCTCTCTCTCTCTCACGCCAGTGCCAAAGAACCCAGTGATTGATGTCTGTCAAGCCTTAGCAGCACCTTTCTTCTCCTCTTCTTTAGACCACCGCTGCATTACCTCATCATATTCTGGATCGGGATTAAATCTCTGATGCTTAGCAAGACTTGAGGTGTTGCCACAGTACCTCACAGCCCTCCAAATGAAGTGTTGTTGTAATATTTTGATATATGATATGTATTAAAAAATACATTACTAAAAATATATTGTGCATGTTTTAAGATATGGGATTTTTTTTACACTGCATGAAAAACAGTAATAATATTAGTATTCCTCAGTATGCAGAAAATATATATAATTTAATATATTCAAGTATTTTGCAAGTCCATTATTATATATATACAGTAAACTTCTGATTATTTGCTGGTTATCGTATTTCAAACATAAGCCAACTCTTCATATCAGTATACTATGTAGTTTCAAAGTGCGCAGATCGTCATAACACTGACCCAGAATATTAAAATATTATATCCACAAATATGGAAATATATTTCCGTTGCATTAGGATTGTTGCTAAAAACGTCAAAATAATCTCTACTGTCGTTTTAACATTTATTGTCCTGTACAAACAGTTTAAAGAAAGTCATAATTTGCTATATCTTTTCAGTCCGCACCTTTAAACGCACATGGGATTTATCTGTTTCCATATAATTCAGTTTTCACAGTGAAGCTGCCGCCAGGATTTGCCATCAGCTCCCTTATCAACACCAAATGCTGCTTCCAGGGACCCCTCAAAGAGCGTGCTTATCCTATATAAATACACATCAATCACACAATTTGTATTGCAAGTAGGACAGATATATTTTAATGCTCGTCCGGGCTTTTCCTTCTTAATCGTCGTATGTATTCAGCAGATGGCAAACGCTTGATGGGATGGCTGGTGGTGCTGTCGTGTTTTACCCAGTGGAGATGTCCTTGATCTGTATCCAGTGGTGGTGATGGCGCTGTGTATATATGTGTGTGTGTGTGCGTGGAGGGGTTCTCACTCCTCTGTGAAATAAACACAGCAGATAACATCTGTGTTGGTATGCTGCACCCTTGTGGTGCTCAGCTGCTACATCTCTATAAGTCCAGATAAGGAGGCTGCCTGGCTCCGAGGGAGTGAGATTGAATCTGTGGCATTTCACTCGATAAAGGATCCCACTGCATTTTCCCAGATTTAACAGCCATGTGAGTGTGCAGTGGAGAAAACCATGGCACCCTGGAGGAGTCTCTCAGAGCAGTAAAATGTTTTAAATTGCTGTAAATGTACTACACCGGCAGTTATCTCTGTCAAGCACTGAGGGGCTTCTGTGTATTCTCAGATGCATAATAAAAAAAAAAAGGAAGCTGTGACCCAATCATGCACATTCGAGCGCACATGCACACACACTCGGTCTGATCCGAGCGGTCAATTGTTCTCTATTAAGATGTCTTTTGTCTTGGAGCGCCGGCCTTGTTGCCTTGATCTTCGCCGAGACGTCTCAGGCAGTGGAAACTTGGCTACTGTGCAGCCTCGGTATTGACAGAACAGGCGTCCCTAGGAGGTGACAAGGACAGCAATTGATTGGGCCTAAATGAGAGTGAAGAGGAAGATTGATTGCCATCGATCCACTTCTTCCTCCAGCAGGCTCCTCCATCTTTGATTATGACCACTTTACGCCCAATCAAGTGCGTGTGAGCTGTGATGGGGGAAATCCCATCGAGAGGTATTAGCTCCATTTGCGAAGGCTGTAATTATGAGAGGAAGTGAGGGACCAAGGTCAATGTGCAGCATGTGCCATCAGGCTGGATGATAATAATAATAGGGCTTCCTCTTGCTTCCCACTGCAATTTAGTCATATAGATAATAGGCTATGTGGAAGATGGTGTGTTCGGTGTGTGTGTGCTTTTTCCTCGGAGGATGCTCGGTGCATAATAGAAGTTTCCATAATAATGGCTTGAGGACAGGAAAAACAGCCAGCTGTGATGAAACACAATCATTTGCGATGCAGATGAAAAGAAATACAGCGCTCCTTGGTGCTTTTTTCCACATTTTTTTATTGAAAGCTTCATCAGAGAGAAAAAAACAACTCATAAAACCCAAGTCAAATCCTAACATCCACAGATGTACAGATAGTTTTCTCAAAGATCACACACACTGAGCAGCGTGTGCGAGGCGTGACCATGTCCTCCTCGGCGCTGAAACAAAGAAAAGTGAAAAACAAACAAAAAGAGAAAACTAACCAAAAAAAAAACCAACAAAAAAAAAATCAAACGCCAAAATTAAAAACCGCTCTGCTGTCCTAATAAATAGTTCCTCTTTTTTTTTTTTAAACGAATCCCACGCCTGACGCACTTTCTGCGCTGGCTATCTCTAAACAATTTGGTCGGCCATTTCCTAGTCATTGTTGGATTTTGTATTTCTCCGGGAGCTGTTTGAACTCCACGAGGGGTGGGGGGGATAGGGAGGTTGCTGGCTGGCTGACTGGCTGAGCTCCTGGGGTTGTGTGGCCAATCGATAGCTCTCATCAAAGGTGGACCGAAGCATCAATTAAAAAGCACAGGGCCTCGCTCTTGTGGGGGGTAGTTTGAGCAATTTTCCCACTGCATTATGTGTGTGGAGAGAGTGTGTGTGCGTGTGTGAGTGTGAGTGTGTATGTGGTGGTCTGTGATGAGTTATTGAGCCACGGTTCTCCTTTACACTCTGTGGGAGATGGGCTGTGAGAGTAACTCTGAACTACTGTTTTCCTAACACAGGAGGATCAATGTGGAATGGCTACGACTCCGTTTCGGAAGGATGAATCCGCGAGTATGACATGTGGTACATTTTATGAGTTTACTCCTGCGACAGTGGGGAATTAATGACTCTCTGGAGCATGCCACATTTAGTGATGGCGGCAGTGATTGTGAGGGTCGGTGAGTTAGGGACGGATTGAGAGGACTGTTTATTTAAAAGGCAGTGAAGTACCTCGCCTCGGAGAAAACTACTATGTAGATAACGTCTCAAGATCTGTATTTATCAGGTATCTCGGAGAAGTGTAAGCTCACAGAAGAGAAGATTTTCCTTGTTGAGAGAGTGTGTGTGTTATCCAAACAGGACTGTGAAAATCATTTGCTCCAGATGTACAGTATTATAACGTCTTCCTGCATCAAACAGTGGGTGGAAAACAGTTTAGAGCATCAGATTTTTTTTCCTTGGGGCACCAGATGAGTGAGAGTTACTGCATTGTAGTCATTTAAATATTGTCATTGATACACAGTTAAGCTCAGGAAACATACACTGGTAACACTTTATAATAACCATTATTAATAAATAGTACATTTATAGTTAATTTAATGTTTGTTAATAGTTATTTCACTGTTAGCAAACATGAAATGCTTTGAATGTATCATTCGTTAAAGATGCGGTATGTAAGAAGTAGCCGCCTCTCAAATTCATCATCCAAACAAATAGGTGGCAGCAGATCACCAGAGTAACTGAAGCTGCCGTTAGCTAGTTAGCTCAGTTAGCTTTGCAGCTAGCGGTCTGGACTAGGAGCTCTATGGATATTACAAGACAGGACAGACCTGGGGCTAGCTTGTTAGCATGCTCACTCGATAGATATCTCTGCGACACAATACACAGACGTCTTCGACATACGTCAACACTTTTTCAACTAAAATTCTCACACACTGCACCCTTAATGGTAGTTATTATCAAGTGTTACCAATGTACTTCATTTTAAATGTTTATATATGATTGCATAAACTTTTTTAGCACTATGGCAGCAAACAATATCAATGCGACCTTTACTCAGAAATATGAATGACATGCTAACAAGGACGTTACACCTCCAACATGCTGTCTTGCTAGCTGAAAATAATGAACGTGATAGCTGCAACTTTTCCCGCAATCCATGAGCCCGTTTCACAAAAACGATTGAAACTGCAGCAGCAGAAAAGTGTGGTGTTTGTTTGGATTAGTGAAAAGTGTCGAAGCTCACACAAGAGGTCATGATGTCACGCTGCAAAATGCAGCTCGGACTTTGCAAATTTTGCGAAACAGGCCCCTGGATTTTTGGACAATCCTCTCTAAGAGTAAGTGAGATCATTAGACGACTAGAGAGCAGCGGAAAAGAGTCTTTTTAAATTTTTTCTAAAGCTGAAAAAGATGCTGATGTGGACTTGAAGAAAGGGAACGGAATTGACTTTAACGGACGGATGGAGGGTTTGTTATTAAGTTAGGTCAACCCTGTCAGCTCTCTTGGAGTCCTGTACAGGGGACGTTGAAAGAAACTCCAGGCTATGACCACTTCTGCCCGGCAACAGTAGCTAATGATCCCTCTTTCTTTCTTTCTTTCTTTCTTTCTTTCCTTCTTTCTTTCTTTCTCACACACATACACTTTGTCTCTTGGTATAGCCGGCTCCTGGTTTGTGCTGACACATGGGCTGAGCAGAGCGTTTCTGCTACAGCCTCCTTAAAATTGCAGGCATGCCTTCTGTACACTTCCACAAAGGTATTGGTATTCTGAAAAGGTACATTATGCCCTTGTGCTATTAAGAAAAAGCCATTTCTGTTTTTTTTCAGCCGGGTAATCTTTCAGATCTGTTATATATTGGTAGCGTACACCAAAAGCAAACACATGCCTTAACGTCTTTTTCTTTCTTGAATCTCCATTAGCAAAATAGAGCTGATATTCTTTGTTGTGCAGTTTTTCCATAATCTCTTGGCTATTTGTAATCCTATCTCCCGTAATGCCATTACTATTGAATCTCAGGCCATTTTGTAGGACGCTCTGCTCTCTGATGTGCAACTCCTGCATTATGAGTCCTATTAAGCTTCAAAAATGTCTTCTGTACTCTATAAAACAGCAGCTGTATATGTCTAGAGAACTTGGTTATAGCTATGCTGTATTCTTCACCTCGCTAAAAGTTGAGCTGTCGGGTAAAGCAGCTCCTCACACGCGCTCAAAGACACACACATATTAGCTTAAAACTGGTGGCGTTTTAGTTTAGCAGCTCCGTTGTTTAATCAGGACACTTAAAAGTGGAATACAATGAGTTCACGCGAAACAGATGAGTGATGAGGGTGAGTCCGGGGAGCTCGTCTGTCAGTTATTAGCTGTTAAAGACTGTTATGTGGCAGAGACTTGTTCGTTGGGTGATAAGAGCAAATCACAGCCTCAAGGCAAGTGGAAGCAGATGTAGAGTGTCAGACCGGATGAAAGGAAAAGGGCAGGTGTTGATTTGATTGGACAATAAACAGCTGAACGGTCATTTAGAGACAGTCTGAATGACGCATTTGGCTTTTGACCTCCGCTGGTGGAGAGGAAAAGAATACACAGCAGGTATTTACATTGAGACTGAGGAAAAAGATAACGTACGTATGACTTTGACGATAGTTCACTTCAGGAACCTGTGTGCCTGTTTCTTTTGTGTGTCGTCAAGCGGACAGGTGGCCTGTTAAGTGTGAGTTCATGGCCAAAATGAACAACAGTGGCCGTCTGAACACAACGAAG
Organism: Pagrus major; assembly: GCF_040436345.1. Taxonomy (NCBI): domain Eukaryota; kingdom Metazoa; phylum Chordata; class Actinopteri; order Spariformes; family Sparidae; genus Pagrus; species Pagrus major. The sequence goes on from NC_133230.1 coordinate 15,058,463, forward strand.
GCACCAGCCCGGAGACTGCTTCCTCTTTAGCACCGAAGAGTGGCTTCAGTATTGTGTAGCATTTATTTAGCACAGCTGAATCAAACAAGCTCTTCCGTGTGCTTTTGCTTTCACATTTGGAATCATCTGGAAGCTTAATTTTAAAGGCACTCGATGTACAATTTGATTGTTCGTTACAAACATCGCCACGCGTGATGACATAGCTCGCCTGTAATGTGCACACAACATGCCATCGCGTCCCGAAATGCAGCGCTGGACTTGGAGTGAGTCACATGAACTGCAAGAGCTCAATTGCAATTGTCACCAAACAAAAAGCTCCCTCTCTGTCTGGAAGAAAGGGGTCTTTTGAGGGACACTGGAGTGGATCCTATTGCCCCGGAGGGAGACAAATTGGGCCCGTCAAGCCTCATTGCGAGAGTGACTGAAATTGGTTTGTGGTTCTGCTTCTGCACCATCCAATAAAGAGAAGAAACCTCAGAGAGAGAGGGGGAAGAGGGAGAGAATGAGGGAAAATGAGAGCAAAAGGAGCCTGGCTTGGCCATGGCACATTAATGGTGCCAGTGAAGCAGGGAAAAAAATCTTTTTTTTTTAGTGCTGTAGAACCACAGTGGGGCAGTGCAGGCGGACATGGGCGAACAGAGAAGACACACAGCGCTCCTGACACACAAAAGGCTGCTGTAATGGCTGCTGTCCCACAGGCAATTTCTTCAGGGGACAATCCTCGGAGATGAAATCATTGGAAACCTCACACAGCTCTGGGATGGAAAGACAGGATAGGATGAGACGGGGTTGTTTGTGCAACAAATTGGGACAAACAGGGGTGTAACTGACACTCAGCGGCGGGGTCGAGGAAGGAGCTGCCATCAACGTCTTGTTATGGCTGGTGAGGGGTGTAGTTAGTTCCCACAGGTGTGCTGACCTCCCCTGCTTGGGTTGGGCAAATGATCAGGGGGATGTTCAAGACAGACGGTCCTTTCCTAGCCTTTAAACACACTGCTGCCATGCCTCGTTAGTGTCACAGAGTGATGGTAGTCTTACAATGTAAACAGGTCTTACAAAAGCAAAGTTCCCTGGTTTAAAAAGAGTCAATTAAGCTTCTGTTCAGGTGTTTTAAAGGACCTGTGTGACATTTCTTCACAGTAACTTCCTGGAATCTCTGCTGGTAGCCTTACTTGACTGAAGACGAGTACGTTTTTTTTTTTTTTTCCCATTCACCCTTTCATGTTTTTGTACGGATTAAACAAACGAGATATAACGAGCTAATTAGTCAGGTTAAGAGGTGCTGGTGGATGGATTTTGTTACCGGACAGAGCCAGGCTAGCTGTTTCCCCCTGTTTCCAGTCTTTGTGCTAAGCTAAGCTAACCAGATGCTGGCAGTAGCTTTATATCTACCCTAAAAACAAGAGGGCGAAATCGAAGGAAGCCCCCGGTTGTTTGAGAATGCGTTGGCTGCCAAATAGATGGAGCCAGTACTATTCAAGTTTATGCAATCATTGCTAAAGACTTCAAAGTCAGATTTAAAGAGCTTTTTCTTCACTTACCTGATGTACAATACGCAGCAAAACACCACTCATCTGGTATTCTGGGTAGATAAATACTCAAAAGAAGTGACCTGGGTTTGGTGATTCTACATGACAGAGATTAATATGAGTTCAAACAGCAGCAGGGAGATTCCCAGTTCAACTCTGAAGCTCAGTATGCTGAGAAATGTTTGAGTTAGTTATGGTTGAATTGAAGAGATAAAGAGACAAAGGACAGAAATCACTAAGAGGACAAAGCTGGAGGCAATGTGTCGACGACCACTGAATCTGTTTCCTAAAGTTTTCCCTGCAGGATCTGAGAGGTGGAATGCACCCACGGTGTGTGAAAGCATCGCAAAAGTGACGAGACGTAAAAAGAAATGAAAAGACAAGAAGAGAAGAAGAAGAAGAAGGACTTTTGGTAGGACTGCCACTGGTTGCATCACACATTAAATACTGTTTGATGTGTGTGTGAGGTTGTACAGTAAGTGTGTGTATGTTTAGATGTGTGTGTGTGTGTGTGTGTGTGTGTGTGTGTGTGTGTGTGTGTGTGTATGTGTAACAGCTTGGACAACCGTGGAAAAGTAGCTTAAACCCGGTGAAAAGAAGATGTCAAGAAGGATAGTAAGGACTGGTCCGGCCATCAAGGTCAAATAAAAAACAACGACAACGGCAACAACAACAACAACGATATCAACATTAACATCATCAACAACAACAACATCAACAACAACAAAATCAAACCGAAAACTGAAAAGGAAAACAAAACAAAACCCAAAACAAAAAAACTCTGGTTCAGAGTGTCTCTTCATCTTTGGTATAAAAATGGCCATCCATGGGCTGCATTTGATCCACAACTAGGAAAGACTACAGAAATTGTCAACAATTTCTTCTATTGCTTTTGCACTGATTGGTTTAAACCGTAAGCTCCTACTGAATCTACAGAATTTTTATTTCACTGCCAGAATTTTTTTTCCATAATTTTTTTTTTTTTGGTTCATTTTATAATTTTTTTCTTCGTCTTTTTTTTTTTTTTTTTTTTTTTTTCTTTTTGCAGTGTGACAAGCAAAGCGGGCTAAAAACATCTTAAAGCTCATAAAAAAGGTAAAATGTGGCAGATAAAAAGCACTAATGTCATTGACAGCAACTTTTGCCATGTAAAATAATAATTATGATAATAAAAAACAAGTTCAGCATTTGCAACAGACTGCATCTACAATGCAGCATGTTTTCTTATGTTTTCATTTTTTCCTCACTGTGAAAAATCTCTTCAAAGCATCTTCTCCCCCCCCGACACCGCCCTCCCCCGAGTCTTTTTCCCCAACAGACATTTTGTTTTCTTCTGACACTTAGTTACCTCTGACATAATAATTATCAAAGTTTTCTTCTAATGAAGAAACGAAAAAAAGCTCTTCTCTATTAAATCTGTACAGCTTATGTGATAGATTCTTTTTTCCTCTTTAGAACAACTCATCCAGTGTCTTGTACCCTCCGAGTGGTCCAAGAGACTGATTTCGTTTTGCTTGTTTTTTTTTTTTCTCCTAACCAGACGTCAGACTTGAACTCTGTAAAAAGTTTCTGGCGCCCTTCAAATTAAGGCCATGAAGATTCAAGAAAGAAAAAAACACTTTGTTTTCGAATATATCTAGAAAACTAAAATTTAACACTAGAACATAAAAAAGAGTGAAAAGAAATTGTAGCTTAATATCTGAGGAAGACAATCTCTGTGTGTATCTCAAACTTGACTCCTCTTTTCTAATTACAAAATAAACTTCATCACCTACCTGCGCATTCAACCTTTTTTTTTTTGTCATTTTTTCTCTTTGTTTTTTTTTTCTTTTTTTTTCTTTACTGGTTGAGATATTTCTTAGAGAAACTTTTCAAGCTTCAGCCCAGCCCTTCAGGCAGGTTCCCAGACTAAACAATTTCACTTCTTTGCACTGTGCCCAGCAATTTCCCCATCCCCTTCCTCAGCACTCTTTACCTCCGTCTTGAGTTTTTTTTTTTTTTTTTTCTCGTAGGCCAGGTAGGAAATGAAAAAAGTGTCTCTTTTTTGGTGCCTGGGCAATCTGGAAGCAATCTCTTTCTTTTCTCTTTTCCTCACATTCACAGTGCAGCCACCTTCTGTCTCAAGGCAACGCTGTCACAGGAACATTCGCTCAGGCCGTTGCTATCTGATGAAAGAGGAGAAAACAGAGAGAGAAAGACAGAGAGAAGGAGAGAGGAGAGGGGGGTTGGTGTGGTTGTAATCAAAGCACAATATTACAAACACAGAAAAAGCAACAGAGCTGACAGCTGACAGCAAAGTCAGAAGACTGAAGCGAAATGAAGCACGTTGCGCAGTTCTGATCAGGTCAGAAGAGCTGCCAGAACGACAACAGCAGTCAGGAATAATTTGAGTCATTTTATAATGGCACCACTACGTCCTCTCATTTCATTTTATTTCCAGATCAGTGTTTTGTACTGTGCTGCTGAAGTGAACGTATTCGTCAAAGAGAGATACCTCGCAATTTGACTGATTTTGTTTTTGCCGCTGATGTGTTTGATATTAGACCGGGCTGCTATTTAAATTTTACTGAACAGGTTCCTGAGTACTTAGCGGTGGATGCTGAGCTGTCTAAACCTCCCTTTGCCATTAGATGTTATCATCACAGGCTAGAATGTAAAGAAACAATGTTAAGTAAATCAAAATGTCAGCAAACCTTTTGAAAAGGACAACCATGTAAAAGGAATAACAAAAATACATTTATTTTCTTATATTCTGCTTTCTCTTTCTGTGATTTGTATCAACTCAAAGTATTTTTTATTTTTTTTTTACTGCTATTCTCTCAAAATGTTCAAAACAAATCTCTTTTCTGCTGATTCACAGTATTAAATAAACACAACATCACTACCAGTTTGATAAACAAGCTCGTATAAATATCTAAGTTTGGAAGCTTGTCTGTACAAGTTAGATTCACTGAGTGAGTAATAAACCTGTCTGTGAATTTGTGAAATAATGATGAATCAAAAAAATATTGATTTAAAATAATAAAAACTGCCCTGTAAAGAAAGAATACAATGTTAAAATGGCTGACAGCAGCTCCAACTTACTTGGACTGGTATGAGTAAGCAGGAACATGGTCGGCAGCGCTGTCCACCTGGATCTGTTGCTGCTGGCCAGCCACCTCCTGTGACGAGGGAGCCACTGTCTGGGGGGAGGCGTCCGTCACCACTCCCTGAGGACACACAGGAGAGGAGACGTGTCAGCTCTGAACTCTAACAAGCGTCTCTCTGCAACGGTTAGTACCTTCTGTCCAAAAGTATGTGACTGAAAGCGAATAAAACTCTTTTTCTTCAACTTCTGTCTATTCTGTGGATACACCTGTACTGGTGCATGTCCTTCCTGTCCTGGAGGAGACAGTTGTCCTCTAATGCTGTTATATTTATCCCGTTTGAAGGAGCTTTTTTATTCATATCATATCAAAAATAAGGCTACAACAGATCTGTTTGGACATGACATAAAAGTATTCCATTTTCTGCTACTTTATACTTCCAGTCCACTACATTTTGGAGGCAAATATAATTTTTTACTCCACTACATTTATTGAAAACTCTAGTTACTTATTACTTTGCAGATTGCATGTTACATCAGAGCCAAAGTAACACATTTTAAAGCCAATTTACTTCATTGGTGATCAGATTTCAAAATAACACTCAATTCAAAAATGCCAGTCCAGTAATAGGTCGACGCATAAAAGTATATACATACCTGTACATGTAGATATATGTATAATTCAATTTTACTTGTACTTTTGATACTTAAGTAACTTTTATTGCCAGAAAATTATTTTAATATTTAAGCACGTTTGAGAGCAAACACTTTAAGACTAGGGTAGGGTTAACACGATATCTTTACTTTTTACTCAAGCATGACATTTGGATACTTTAAACAACGCTGGGTGCAGCCATATAACAATAAATGTTTTGCATTTGAACTTCAATTAAGTTACAGTAACAGTACAGATACAGCATCAGCAAAGCACTGTAAGAAAAATAAAACTTAGGTGGTTAAATAAAATACACAACGAAGAATACAGAAGTGAAATCGCCTTACTGTGATTTGACATTGCATAGTGATCAGTGTATGTGAGTCAAACATATACGCATAATAAAACAAAAAGTACAAAATGTGCCAAACTGCCTGCAGATGTGTTCGAAAAAGTCTTTAAAGACGGCCTTGTGCACCGAATTCATCACAACAACCTCTGAGCCTTTTTATGTGTCTGGCATTACCGATTGTCCCCATCACTGAGTCGTCTCAATCACCTTTAACAAGCTCTCAAGGATACTGCGTCCTGTCCATACATCAGCCCTCCAGACACTGGCTGATACAGTGATGTACACCCCGCTGCTGACGCTGGCATTGAGAGGACGACGCCGAGGATGAAATAGGTAAGAGGCGCCAGGGGCTACACTACAACTACATCTCTCTCCTCCCTTCATGAGGAACTTTCTGAGGAGGGGGACGTAAGAGGTGGGGAGGAGCGACTAATGGTTCTGTCAGGGGGAGCTGTCATTGTCCGTGGCTGGTGGGCTAACCATACCTCCGTGGCTGACGGATGTGTGTGTGTTGCAGCTACCTACCAGCCCGGACCGGCTGTGAGAGGGGAGAGGGAAAGAGAGAGAGAGAGAGATAGCACCGCCGGCACTGTGTCTCACTTCAGCTGCTGTCATTTGATACACGACTGATAGTCCATCTGAATACGACTGCACTGTCAGCCGCCAGACAGCCGGCCCGTTCCCCTCGCCGGCCCGCCCGCTTTCCACGCTCATCATTTCTCAGACTGGACTGCACGAACCTGCCAGGAGCTCAGACAGCCGCCGAAGAAGTGACAAAGTCTGACTTCAAATGTCTTTCCCAAATACTATAAAACTTCTGACTCATCCTGCTTTGCTTGCAGTTTTCATCCAGGGCTGTTTGCTTAGCGGTGCAAGGCCATTAGTTTAGAGAGAATAAAGGCAATTCACAGCGTGTTTCAAATGTAATCTGTCTATTTAATGATTGTTTAGATGTGTTGATGTGGTGAGCAGGTTCGGGAATGGACGAAGTGAGCGCTTGTGGGCTTAAGTGAGTGGGCTGTCAGGAGTAATGATGTCCTCCTTTGGGTAAACACAGACCAATTATTATTTATTGGTAGGTAACGCGTGCATGTTTGTGGGTCTTACTTCGACAGGGACGGCTGTTGGAGGCACAGGAGTGTACTGGGGAATGTAGGTCCCTTGCATAGGCGCTGCGGCAGCTGCAGCAGTCATGTACTGAAACACAAACAAAACACACACATATATCAAAATCCTGTGACAGAGATACGACATGCAACACACACATTCGTAAAATTTGTGATCCCTATACAAGATGGGGCAAGGGAGACAAATTCACAATTCCCTGGAAAGCTTCGTTCACTGCAATTATCCCCGGAATGAGAGCTTGCAGTGCCCTCAGCGTCCTTTGGAGGGCGCTAAGAGAATGTGTGTGCGCTCTCAACCGAGCAGAGGAGAGTAGAAGAGATGTATGAGAGGTAGACAGAGGAGTAGGAGGAAGAGGAGATGTCCTGCTGTTCCACCAAAACTTCACAGGCAAGCGAATGCACCAGACCACAGCTGAGAAGATGAAAAAAAAAAAAAAAAATCATAAAAAGCTGAAAGAAATGAAGTGAAGGAGAGAGAGAGAGGAAGGAGAAAGCAGGAGGTATGTTGCCTGTGGCCTATATTCCTTTAGTCATGCCTGCCCTGGCTTTTAACTGGGTGCTCGCCCTCTCCGTGATGGCCATTTTACAGACGTGACACAAGTTCGGTAACATGACAGCCGAGGGGCTTTCACATGCAATATGAATGAGGACACAGCACTTTGTGTGAGGCTTTCTCTGGGACTTGCTGTGAATGAATGTTGTGTGTGAATATGTGTGTGTGTGTGTAGTGAAATTGCGTGCCAGTGTAAGCCTGATTTACCAGTGTGCGTGTGTGTGCGTGCTTCTTTTTAATTAACACATGCCTGTGCATAAAAAGATGAGTTATCAGTATTTGCCTGTCCGGCTGTGCATGTGGATGTACTGCATGCATGTGCTCTCCTGTGTGTCCGGGAACATACATGCATGTCTGTGTGTGTGTCTCTGTGTGAGCCTGTGAGAGACAGACAAAGACAAAGAGGCTTGGAACGATAATGCTGCAGTACAGCGCCAGCGGATGTGATCCCAGATAAAAGCCACCAGGCTGCCTCTCTGCCTCTCCTCGCCTTCCTGCTGCTTTTCCGGACCAAGGAAAAAAGGGAAGTACAATCCCCTTTCTGCCTGTCTTATTTTTTCCCTTTGCCTCTCAGTCCCCCTCACCAGTGCTAAAAAGCGTGGCGGCAGTATGCAGTAGGAGGCAGTAATGGAGGGGCTGTGCTGGGCTGCGGAGCCTTTCTTGGCCGTGGGCCCGGCGGTGCTGGTGAAGTGTCATTACCGGCAGCGTTGCTAATGGATCGGGTACGGCTCCACCGCTCACCGCTAATGAGAGCAGCTAAAGGCCATGGACATGGGTGATTAACTCCCCCACCGTCGCTACACATGGCCAGGAGGATGCCCTGGGATGGATGTTAGTGTGCGTTCGTATGACTGTGTGGGTCCGTGCATGTGAATTTAAGGTTATCACACCTCCAGGGCTGTCATACTCAGGACGGGGTGAGGTGGCATATCCAGACTTCCTGACACATTACCACATTACCTCTCTGTGTCATCGCTCCTTCCCTCTCACCTTCCTGTCACTCGCTCTCTCTCTCCCTCCCGCTCTCTCTCAACCTGCTATCGTCTAAAAGGGCCTATCAGATTGTTGAAGTGACCTTCTCCCTGGTGAATCCAAACCATGCATACCAATTTTCCTCTGGACTTTTTTTTGCCTTCGCCTTCTCCTTCCCATTAACTTATTCAGCCTACTCACCTGTGAGGGCTGCATGAAAGCAAATGAAGGGAAGCGGGAGATAATTAGCAATATCAAAATCTCCCTGTCAAAGGGAGAATGTCCATTTGAAATGTTATATTTCTCTGCAGGACTCTGAGAGGAATTTAAATTAGATTTAACAAGAAAATTTAATAAGATAAGATTTCTTCTTCTACCATAACCATTAGTTAACCTATTTAATGTGGCAGGTTGAGCAGGGCATATTTCTGCAGTCGCTGCTGTGGAAAGTCAGGGGGATGTCAAGCCTGGCTACAGTGAATTGGGTTGCTATGGTGATAAAGATGATTTTTGTCCAATTTCAACTCTTTTAATACTTCCCTGTCCATAGTCAGGGGACAGGTTTGGGCGATATAAAGCATCCCTAATTGGCAATAAATGGTGTTTCGCTCTTGCAGTCACACACGTAGCCACCGTGTCTATGCACATGCACACACACACCTGCGCCTGGAACAGATGGCGTGCGCGTATGTTTGATGAACAGGAGGCCTGAATAGTTCCTTAACGAGGCTGGTGTGAATGGACTCCTTAAGTCTCTTCTCTACCATCACTCTCCATGACATACAGCTAGAACTACAGTATAAAGTCAGACCGCAATGCAGCAACACAAGGACAAAAATCCATACCATAGACAGAACCACTCTGGTACCACAGTGGTTTGGGCCTCTGCATCTTTTAAGGCACTGCATTTCTGTTTGATGGGTACAAGGATGATAGGAAAGTTTACTTTCTGCTTTAAGTTTTCTATTTCTCCAGAAATGTGTTGTTCTGGCACTGGTGGAATGAAGCACGGCACGTTAGCATGTTTAAATAAATCATCCGCCTCTATGTCTGTCACTCCACATCCATCCATCCCCTCCGTGTTGACATGCTGTTCTGTTGCATCGTGTGCAAGCTAGAGGATAACAGTTGGTCAAGGCAAGAGCATCCAGCCACTCAGTGTGGGTTATTAATGGCAGAGCAGCGAGGGGATGGGCTCTGATGACTATTGATCTTAGCTGTGGGGCTCCAACACGATGGAAGCTATTGGAGTTGCACACCAGCGGCTGTGAATCACAGTGCTGTACCACTTCACCATGAAAAGCCCTCCATATCTTGGCCCTCAGGCTTTGTTAACCACCCGCCTGCAGTAATGTATATTGGCAAAATCACTGTCATCTTTTTAATCACCTCCTTAAGCACATTCTTATCAGCAGGCTTTTACAGTATATCATATTACTATTTTAGCATTAAAGGTACCCTGTGGAGTTTTTGAACCCTCGTAGCGCTCTGGAGCACTTCTGTTAAAGGAGACATATTATGCTCATTTTCAGGTTCATCATTTTATTTTGGGTTAGTACTAGAATAGGTTTACATGCTTTAGTGCTGTCCAGGGCTACAGCACTGTATTCTCCCTCTACTACACTACAGCTGAAGGCTGTAAAAACAATGAGCAAAGATGCTAAAACCCTCACGAGAAAACTGCATAATTATCTGTGTGATGAGTGACCCCTTTCAAAAGTAATTTTGTCATTGTTAATAGTAAAATATTGATCGGCACATCTTTAAGTTAAAATACTAGACGGACTCCAAAATATGCAGTAAACAGTTAACTCTGTCCCACAAAATGACTGCTATTATCTGTAATCAAGAATTCAGAGTATCAGGCAAAAATCTGACTGCACTGCGGCGTCTGTTGCTTACTGTAAGTTTATGCATTTAATGTGCATACAAATTGACAACATATAATTTAAATTCAGAGTAAAGGTCATATTCAGAGCACAATTTAGATTCAGAATACATTTATAAAGAACATGAAAAGTTAGAGAACAAACTTCAAATACAGAACATTAAAATTCATTTAAAAGTGGCACAACTCATGCACCACATTCACATTTCTTGGCTAAGAGCCCTGAAACACATTCAAAATGCACTGTGAAATTAAAAAAAAAAAACAACAATGCCATAAAAGGACCTAACTGCTCAGTGTTGGAGGGACCCACCATGTCAACATGTGTTACTACGCTACACAAGAAGAGAGTGCACGCTCAGTTAACTTACCCCGGGTGAGTAAAGGTTAAATATAGCCATGCATTGTTTATGGAAATGCAGAATAACTCACTGTACTTAGACTTTGTCATAGAAAAGCAAGGGAAACAGCCCAGATAATAGAGGAAAGCGCTTCACACAAATCTGTCTTCCAGGGACAGAGAGGCTGTCAATCACCATGACAACAGAGACCTGGGTTCTACATGCAATGACAGGAGTAGGATGGAGAACACAGAGGGAAGGTCACCTCTTGTCATGTCAAACACTGTGTCGCTCGCGCACAAACGCAGACACTGACACACACGCAGATACTAAAATGACAGCGTGTGCACATCCGCACATGCACACAGCAACTAACGCAAAGTGTCACAGATAGACTCATGTTGAGTGGTGAGAGCTCGAAGATGGTAAATAAATCAGTAACAAGGCGATAGGCACCAAACACGGTAAATTTAATCAGTGAGGGGGCACGGATGGCATGTTTATGTGTGCCATCCATAAACAGCAGGCCTGAGGTTCTTTAGCATTCTGTAATCAAGTTGTTCAAGATAGACGGTCACCAAACTCAGCTGGGTGACTACAGAAGTTGTTTTTCTTGTGAAGCAGCTGAATTCCAAAGCAGTGACCATCACACACAGGCAGCGCTCCATGCTTCCTCATTACTAGGCGAGGTTTTCCTTAACCCTCCGTGCCGATCCTCGCTGCAAAATAACACTGCCTTCTCGGAAAGCTATGGTCACCACACCAGTGTCACAGCCTGGGCGGACCGGGAACATTTGGTTCTTTTCTTGGAGAGAAGAAGAAAGCCACAGCCATACACAAACAGCCGCAGAGAGCCCTGGAACAGCCAAGAGTATTCTGAGGTGTGGCTCCTCCTTCAGCGGCCAGAGGCTGTCGTGATAAGTTGTTGACTTTGGAGATGTTACTTATGGCAGGTGCTCTTCTGCGGTGAAAGCGGAGTCACGTGGCCAGTGGGGGTAATCAAAACAACCTCGCCACATGTGTGCACACATGAGGAATGTGCTCTAAGAGTATGTGGTGTCAAGTCCAGTTTACTACACGGATAGGTACAGATTTCAGTTCCTAACCCCTCTTTTAACAGTCTTTCTCAATTGGCCAGTATAAAAGGGCTTCCACATCTGGCTTAAGAATGAGAGTTATAGGAAACATGTCTCAATTCCGATAGATGATAAAGTGTGGCATGCCTTGTGTGCAGCTCAGCCATGGAGAAGTTATGCTACACAGCACATCGCCTCAGGAAGGCTAAGCAGGCAGAAAGGGGAGAGGCAGACAGAGTAAACCAGAAATGAAAAAAGGAGAGAGAGTGCCTTAACCCACTTTCTACTATAATTCAACCCATCAAACATCAGAAGCCATCATCATAGATTAGCCTGTCTCTAATCCTGGCTGTTAACACAGCTGGGGCAGATTAGGGTGGGGGCATTCCTGACAGAGCCAACATGGCGTCACAGTCGCTGACAGCTCACCTGGAAACACATGGATAACTGTACAATACAGCACTGTTTCAATCATACACACACACACAAACACACACAGAGAGATCAAACGTAGTCCCACAGCAAAGCTGCCTGCTTGCCTGCCCCCGGGGCAGCAGGGTTAGGGCAGGAAGTCAGGCTTCAGAGCTGTGTGACACCTCTAAGTCGACTTGATCCTGAAACAGGGGGGAGTTCCTGGTGTAGGGGCCGGTGTCTGCAAGCGAGTGTGTGCGTGGAATAAAGTAAACTGATGGAGTGATAGACTTGATGTTTGATTTAGAGAGTGAGTGAGACAGAAAGTGTAAGAGAGAGACAGAAATTAGAGGGTGAAAGTGAGGAAGGTGGAGAATAGAGAGCTCTGTCACACTGTTAAGCTTCACAGGAAATCTGTTTAATGTGGAAGATCAGGGAGGAAATATGCTCTCTCAATATCTGGCCACGAATGCATGCAGTGTCAAACAAATGATACGGCAGCTCCATGGCAGAGCACATGTGGTGACAGCCTAAGAAGGTTTGGCTTTCTTGACAGGAAATGTAAAATTCATCTCTTACACAATGTGCACTTTGTTTTTGAGCTACATGAACAATGTTCCGGAAAGATAAAAGGCCTCTACTTAGTCCTTCTACCAACTGCTTAATGGACACATACTGTTTTCTTTGTTTAATATTCTGTCTCAACTCTTAAGAGCAGATGTTGACTTTTTAGATGTTTTGCATAGCTGGACTGGTATGATGAAAAGGAGTAACAGCAAAACAGCCACAAATACATTTAAAGTGCACCTGGGCATTCATTGGAAGCACAATAAAGCTTTGGATTTATTGACCACCACAAAAAAACAGTGTAAATGCTACATCCTGCATTTATATTCCTTCATTAATCGAACAAATGCTTTACTTATTAATGGTATTTACTGAAAGATTCAGATATGCTGTGTAACTGTCCCTCATTTCAGGAAGAAACAAGGTTTCACCACATGATGTCCTCACAGGAAGTACAACACCGTAATCCATTTAGTTAACACACAGAGTGAAAGTAAAAAGGGTAAAATACACAACAGTTAGCTCAACAGTAAATTAACGGGTACCATAAATGTCTTCTGTCTCGGACAGCTAGTATAATGGCTCCCGTTATTAGCAGTTAACTGATCACATAAAAACTGCATTAACAAATCACAAATCAGAGAGTAGCTATAGATGAGACAGGGTATCAAATAAAAAAACGCCTGTTAATATTTGCTTGGTCACAGTTATGACAAAATGGTTGTTGTAACAAATACAAGTTTAACTGCTACTACGACTGTCAACAGAACGATCAGCTGAAACTAACTGCTGCTGGCAGAATTAATCTGTTTTAGGAAAATACTGTGCAGCTGTAGTTAAATGCACACTGTTTTCTTTTCTGATTAAATCATTTTGCATCTGTTTTGGGTCAGCTGTTCACTAATACATTCTGTTATTTCCACTTAAAAGGGATGAAAACATCATGCATTCGCCTTCAGTGCTACAGTCTATCCGCAAAGGTCCAGGTAGGCGTGTTGGAGAGGAGAAACATGCGTCACTGTGCATTTACGATGCAAGGATGAAAATGCAAAGAGAGGCCGCAGCCAGAAGGTTGTCAGGTTGAATCGTTTACATGTTTGGTTTATGAAATTGTTTAAGTTACCCATAAAAAACATGCATAGTAAGGTGAAGATTTTTTTTGTTTTGTTGTTTTCACCCCTGACTACTGACTTGAAGGCACCACCGCCTTTGCTGCTCATAAAGCTTACTGCTGTGGTCGCAAGACCATCTAGATGAGTGTATCATTTTTTAATCAACTTGGGAGCTTCTCTCATCTGGTTTATGGCAGCTAGACAAGCTTGTGTTTGGGTGTTTGTGTAATGTGGGTGGTTCATTGGAGCGCAGCGAGGGAGTACTCACACTTCCTGTAGTGCCCAGGGACAGATGGTTCATCTGCTGGGTGATAGGGCCCATCATGCTGGCAGGCTGCATGGACATAGTGTGGTCCATGGCTGGCGTGATCACTGCACCCTGGTGGAACGAGAGGAAAAGACAAGGAGAAGGTGAGATGACTGATGACTTTTAGTCTTTATTCTGATTCCTATTAGCTTGCACAAAGTGGTTGATGGTGCTCCATGAGTCAATGTGAAATATTTTAAAAACATATCAAAGAAAACAGCAAAGCAAACATAAATATGAGAGAGAAGGCTGACTGATTTTGCAAGGGAAAGGAGGTATAAAGGTGGATAAAGAAGGGGATAAAGTGTGAGGGAGGATGGAGACTTGGAGTTGTGGTGGCTAAAGGTGGACAGGCAGGAAGTCAGGGTTAGAGAGGAGAAGAAATGTGACAAAAGTAAGCAGGAGGACAGGAAGGAGAAGAGTTGGGGGAGGAGATCATATCGCCAAAAACATAAAAGCAATAATAACAGAGGAAGAAAGAAGCATGGGGCCCAGGCAAGGGTGACACAGGGACAATGCAGCCAGAGAAGAAGAAAGGAAGAGGCACAGTGTCGATAAACAGGAACAAAACACAGGGACTTTTTCAAGATCGATACACACTATTGTCTTTGCTCCATCAAAATCATCAATATCGGCTGCTGATGTATCAACAATATGGGTTTGTGCGGTTCATTGATTGATGGGAGAGGATGCTTTCTCCCTCCCTGTCTCTCCCTCTCTCCCTCACTCACTCCCCTCCTGGTATAATGCGCGGCATGTTTTCCCTAACAGGCGGATGAGAACGCTAGAAGCTTCTTTTTTCACGGTGCAGTGGAACATGAGGGAAAGTGATGAAACCATTGTTGCTCTTTCATCCCTTGTCATGATAGCTCCATTTCCCCAGCACTGAAGCCTCGGGAGGAACGCTTTCAAAACCAAGCCCTTTTCCTCTGCTCGCCTCCCTTTTCACTTTGTGTTGTAAGAGTGTTTATGTGGGTTTGTAGGTAAGCCTGCAACACACTGTGTCTAACAGCATCCGTGCACAAGTGTGAAAGAGACTGACAGTATCTGTGTGTGTGTATATGAGCGTGCGACTCCAATAAAGTGTGTTTGCGAGTGCGCGCGTGCATGTGCGCACCCCACTGGTGACTCTGTGTGGGCCTATTGGAGAACAAACTGTGCAGACACAGCCTGTCAGAATCGCTCTGCTTGTCTACTCCCTGCATTCTCAACACAGCTACCTCCCTCTCTCCTCCCTCACTCACTCAATGTGCAAGCTTCATGTGATCCTTCCCTGAGTTTCAGCTCAGCACAAAAAGAAAGACACCGAGTGGAAAGCTGAGATCGGCGTCTGAAGAAGAACTCCAAGTGAACCCAAATCTTTGGCAGTTGAAACTTAACCTCGTTATAACATAGTTAGAGTTGACTAAATTATTTATGCATCATTAAATTAAAACAGGTTGCACCACACAAACTTGAGGCTTTCATTTACAGACATTTTTGCCTCTCAGGCTGACACGACACTCGATCAAAATGTTGTACGATAAATAATGTAAACTGGGAAGATTTAACATAATGTGCCTCAAATTAGTCTTGACTTGACAACAAATTATGCTTATAACATCAGCCTGAACAACAATATAATGTTGTTAGAATTGCATAATCAGATTAATTGATGAATATTATTAACGGCCCACACTCTGGTATCAACAACTTATGTTACTCACTTCAATGATTTAACTACTGTGCTTACGTGAACCCAAACCGTCATCTTTTCCTTAACTTGTCCAAGTAGTTTTGGTGCCTAAACCCAGTCAAACTCCTTCTGTTTCACAAAGGTAATCAAGAGTTTATAGAATAGAATAGATTTTTATTGTCATTGTTTAAAAAAAATAAAAAAAATAACGAAACATGGATGGCTGTATTATTGTTACCATGGCCACAAAGGTTACCTGACTTTCCTGCATGTCCAAATAAACTAAAGATAAAGATATTAAGAGCAGTGGGCTTTTGTTTTCTGAAGAATGGGTAACCTGACAAATGGGCTTCTGGTCAACTGAATGTAGTGTTTCCCACACATAGACTTTACTTGGGCAGGCCACCCAGGTTTATTAACAGCAGCCTAAGTATATTTGGCGACCCACCATCCACGATCAGCTAACTAGTGGTCTATCTGCCCTCACCCTAGCCCCTCGTGTTTTCGAACATTTGCACATGCTCCGTAGAGACCTACACACAGTCGTTGCTTTGTTACACTCTCATTTGCTCTGTTTTTATTGCTGTCATTGACATACCTTACATCATGATTGTTGTTTTAAAACTTCTTTCTCGATTTTAGGTTGCCAACTATACATCTGACCAGGGACTACGGATGAAAACTAGCCTCTTGGCTAATTCTGACATATTTACAGTAATACTAATATTATATGTTATATTAATATGTACTGTCCCTAAGAAATAAAATGGATAAATGAAAATGAAATGAAATCTACTAATTACTAAGAACATAGGAAGGACGTGGCATACTTTACTCAAGCAATGCAGATCCATTACTTTAACGATACCCCAATGTAAAACTCATCTCTTATCCAATTTGTGTGGAAAATCTGAACCTGCAAAGTAATGTGTATCTATAGCTGTCACGTAAATGCAGTGGAGTAATAAGGACAACATTTTTCTCTGAAATGTAGTGGAGCTGAAGTTTAAAGTAGCGAAAAATGAAAATGCCTAGTGCTTAGTTCCGTTTCACCGCTGGCTGTGACGGACGAGAAAAAAAAGGAGAGGGGAAAAGAGGAGACAGACAGAAAGACTGCGTGAGGACAGGAGAGGGATGATTAAGGAGAGAGCTGATGGAGGTCATGAGGAAGACAGGAGCGAGAGGAGACGGACAGGGAGAGGGAGGAGAGAGAATTAGAGAGAGGAGGCTGAGGAACACATGGGGAGAAAGGCAGAGATGACAAAGAAGAAGAAGAGAAGGCAAGGAGGAGAGAAGGAAAGAGAAAGAGAGGAGCGAGAGGGAGGTAGCAGGAGCTGTGGGCTACCTGTTACCGATTCAGCCTCTGACAATGCCTTTATAATGGGAAAGGGAGAGCAACGGAAAGGCTTAATTCACAGACGTGTCAGGGAGAGTTAAGCCGATTTGTGATTTCGATTTTCTGTGTTTGTGAGACTGAGTGTCTGTGAGAGAGGGGGTTTTAGTGTGTGTGTGTGTATGTGGGTGTCTGTCGCGTCGTGTGTCTGTCCGACTAGAGAGGACAGAAAATGAGAAAGGGACTGACACAAATAGACAATATGTGTTTTTGATTTGTCCCCTGAGAGAGACAGAGAAAGAGCAAGATAATGGATGCTACAGACAAATCTGATACAAATGTATGAGATGATGTTTACAGATCTCCTCAATGCATGCATATGTTTTGGTGTGTGTGTGTGTGTGTGTGTGTGTGTGTGTGTCTGTGAAAAACCCATCTTGCTTAAGATGGTATTGATCCTGGTCCAGACAGGAGACAGACGACATCATCCCCCTGGTTGTTAAATAGGCTGATATACACTCAACGACTGCAGACAACGTACAGTAAATAAGAAAACTTGTAAAAAATCTTACAACCAGCCGTGTTTTTTAATGGCCGCTCATTACAAGTAAATAGAAACACTCTAACTGATGGAGTGCTGATCGGTATCAGCTCATAATCATCACTTTGTCTTTCGAGTTGCTGATCAGAAATAACTATTGTAAAATGTGTAAGGAGAATACATAAAAGTCACACAGATAGTGAGTGTTTTTACTGCCTGATCCATTACGACTAAAAGAGCTCCACCACGTGAAGCGTTTTACATTCCTGTCGAGCCCTACACAGACTCAAGATGCAGTCGGGAAGGCAGTATGTTCGGTTGATAGCGTCACGCTTATGGAATTCAGTATTTGGTTTCTTGCTGCACAGAATTTTATCCAGTTTTCAGAATGCAAATTTAAAATGTGGCCTTTCTGTTTACAACCATCTGACTATGAGGCGAGCAGGAAAGACAGACACAACACGTTACATTAACGTAACATCTACGCCTACGTCTGACACAATGCATTATATAAACAAATTTCAAATATTCTTAAACTGCATACTGTGAACTTTTAAACATTCCTGCACAAAACTGTACAGCTCTTCCATTTAATTAACATATTGTAATATATTTCTATAATGTTTTTTCATATTTTCAAGTAATTTTTTTTATTTTCTTTTGAAGCTTGACTTGCAGTACTTGTATTTTATCTTTCTTCATATTTTGTCTGTCTGCAATGTTTATAATTATACACCAAAAATGCCAAGGAAAAAACAAAAAATAAAAAACCTACGTGGCAATAAACCAGATTCTGATTCTGATGTATCATGGCAAGAATTTTAGCTACACTTTATAATTCCCTTCATTAATAAATGGTAAATTTATAGTTAAAGAAACTTTAGTTAATAGTTGTTTCAATTTTAACAAACACTGAAATGCTTTATAAACCATTTATTAAGCAACTGTTTATATTAAAGTTGCAACTGATTTACTAACATTTACAATTGCTTCATAAATGGTTTATAAAGCATTTCATTGTTAACTATTAACCTAGGTTTAATAAACTTAAATTAAACATTTATTAATGATGATCCAAACTATTTGTGATGTCACAAATCAAAATTAAAAGCCTGCCTCTTAAAATCAGCTTTCCAATG
The DNA here is from genome assembly GCF_040436345.1 of Pagrus major. Lineage (NCBI taxonomy): Eukaryota > Metazoa > Chordata > Actinopteri > Spariformes > Sparidae > Pagrus > Pagrus major. The sequence goes on from NC_133230.1 coordinate 15,077,126, forward strand.
AGCATTAAGAAAATGTAAACTTTCAACAATGAATGTGAAAACAGCCTTCTGCTTAAGCTCAAACATTCAACTGTAAGAACGAGAAGAAATACACAGTTTTCACTAGAGGGGGGAAAGACACGGCAAGAAACAAAACTGCTAAAGATGGAATGTGTGACCATAGAGTATTAGGATATGCACTTAAATCTCTGCTCAAAGTGAAAAGACAGTAATCTGGATCATATGTAGAGTGAAAAAATAATTAATGGAACCTTACAAATGAGGAAAACATTTTTACAGGATGTCTTAGCAAGAAGCTTCCTATTAAATTCCTGTAAAACATATTGACTTCAAAACTGATCAGCATCAGCCCTAAAAAACCCTGATGAAAGCATCCCTACAGCGAGCCATTTCGCTCATCTCTATTGCTGCTGCAGGTTATAATATCCAACATTATTGCCTATCTACATTGTTGCTTGAAACTGGTGCTGAGATATCACTACCTTCAGGCGGTGGCGATGCCCTCGCTCTAACTGAAAGCAGCCTGAGGCCACAAAGAGAAGCTCACACACCGATCCTGACCTTGTAGGCCCTGATGTCTCACTGCTGGCAAGAAGGCATGTGACTATTGAAACTAGCGAAGAGTACTGTTCAGACATTGTCCACCGAATCAGTAAAAGCCTGGTAAGAAATAAGAATGGGGCGTGAACAACATTTTTCAAAGTGAGTGCAGCTTTCCCGACAGGTGAAGCATGAAAACTTGGAGGGAAAAAAAGACCGAAGAGGCACATTAAAAGCCTCAAGAACGTGAAACAATGACAGAGGCTGTGTTCCTCCGTCTTCCACTCAAACAAAGCATCACTTGTGTCGTCCACATGAAAGAGGACCCGCGCTCGACTCAACACATTCCTCGCTGTGTTTGACAGTTGGTTTCTCCATGTGAGGTTTAGTGGTTTGGATACTGATGCTGGGGGTGTGTGTGTGCATGTGTTAGTGTGTTTTTTGTCGAGGTAAATATGACACACACACTGCAGAGTAATACATATACATTTCTTCATCTCCAGCGAGACACACACAGACTGAGCTTATTCACTCAGTCGTTATTGGTTTGGAAAGCCTGGTGTTATAGCACATCTGCTGGTGATTGACTGGTAACCGTATACAGTACAGAATGCCAGGGACCCCTAATACTCCAGGCCTGCACACCTGAAGCTTATAAACTGTGGGCTATGAAACTGCGGCCGTAGAAACCACAAAATTACACAAGGAATTATGGAATTTTTAATATCAGTATAGTGTGTGTATATGCCTTTTTCTTTCATCTATATTTAAATGTTCCAGCATGATCTGAATGCGTGTGCTTTTAATTATTATTCTGTGTTTGTTACAAAAGCTGCCCATAACTTTGCCTTCACCTACCTCGGCTGTGACCACAGTTTCCCAATACCCTCAGGCACCTTTTTGTTCGTGTAAGCCCAAAAAAGGGAGGCAGCATCCAGGGTCTTTCACGCTAATCCAAAGCACGAATCCCTCCTCGGGGCTAAGAGACTACCAGGGCTGCCCTACTCTTACCGACACAGACTGTCGACAACACAAAGCGTATCATAGACTAAGCCAGGGAAGAGAACTGCTCATTTTACACAACTTTAAGAAGCAGGGAAATGCACACTGATAATAGCAATGAATGAAGCTTCATAAGTTGACATTGATGCAGATAGCGGCTTATCGTGGCCTTGGCAGTCATGTTTAAATTTAGAAATCTCATTTTTTAAAAGGTTTTGAAAAGCTTCACTGCAAACTTGACAAGAACCTACAGGGAGGGGATAGTTACTGTGGAAATGAAACAGCTGAGGGGCCACAAGGATGTATGTTAACAGATTAACATGTGGAGACAGACATCGGTGACGGATTGTTCACCTCCTGCCCAGATGTTTATCTACGGTGTAGCTGTTTATCCTCCACAATGAAATGAAAACAAGAGTGATGATTGATCAGTCTCCTTCCACTTATTGATTCATTTGTCTGTCAATCAGGTGCAATATCTCAGAGGATGCAGATTATGTTAACAGTCAAAAAATGTTTTAGCACTGAAACCTGTATCTTTAATAATAAAGCAGTTGAAATGTGAGGTGCTGTAGGCTACAATTATAGATCAAACTAGAATGACCCAAAAGTCCCAGATACCAGTCACCTAATTACGCCTGATTTTTTTCTTTTACCTAGATCAATGCATTATTACCTGAGAAATAAAAAAATACCTTCTTTTTAAGATACAAAAATGTGAAAACATCAGTTACCTTATCTGTATCTGCCATGAGAAGCAGGTAATTATCGGTTATTAATATTGGTCAGGCTGGGAACCGAACTTCGATACTTTTATGGCACCAACTGAAAAGCCTCGATTCCATCGAGTATCAATAAACATCTTGTCATTCAATACCAAATTTTGATACCTCGGGAGTTATTCTCACCGCGTCACTGAGCCAATAAGCAAGCAGCATGCTTGTCAGGCTGAGACCTAATAGGGCTGTTGATTGGCTGTCTCGAGGCATGCAGGAAAAACACTCGGCCACGGTCAGAGACGGGGCTCACCACACTGTGGTAAACAGGTATATTTTTTTGTGTTATGAAACTGCTTTGAGCCTCTCAGGGACTGGTATCGAAGTCAAAGCATGGACTTTTTTCACAGCAGTCACTTTGACATTAAACAGGAGGTGTTACTAGTGATACTAATTAAGATTATGTCCCATTCAGGTCAAACAGAGTCAAGGTGCTGCTATTGTGCATGTTGGCTCACTAGAAAGTCTCCACTACACCAAATGGAACGGAAGTCATTAATTAAACCTGTGTCTACCTTCTATTTCATGTTAATATGGCTGCCGTGAAAAAGGGTCTCTTGGTTCTGGTACCAGTATTGAACATTTTTAAATGACACCCAGCCCCAAGTACTGTCTGAAAAAAATTCACCATTGTTCATCCCTACTTACTGGTCGTGTTGCTTTGTTGTGCATGAATAACTGTATGTGCGTCTGTGAGTACAAGAGAGATCCAAACTATTATTTTGATCCCTATTAATGCTGCTCATGATTAAAAATGCTCATACTAATGAGGTTATTACCAAAAAGAAACAATTAACTTGTCCTCATTAAAGAGGACAAGATATCTGGATGACTTTTGAAGTGTGTGTGTGTGTGTGTGTGTGTGTGTGTGTGTGTGTGCATTGTGCGTCTTTGAGAGAGGATAAGGGTGCTAGATGAAGCATGTAACAGTATTTGTCATGTCTTCATGGGAGGTCCATTCCTCTCCACGCTCAGATCAACCGTTCTCTGACTGCCTTTCGTAGACAAATGGATCATTTCACACACGAGGATCTCTCCAGAATATTTACTCTATTTCCAAAAGAAAAAAAAGATCAGAAATCCAATTAAAAAAAACAGAGCCAGCTAATACAGCCTGTCCACCAAAGCATATCAGCTTTAGTCTCAAAATGTATTTTTGCTTCCATCGCAAGATTTTTCCGAGGTAATATCCAAAAGCTTATAGCGAAAATGCAGCAGCTCAATCTCTCTATCAGTCACCCTGTGGCACCGCAACAATATCTCTCTTATATGAATGAAACTTTAACCCTGAACAGACGATTTTTTGCTGGCACCGGCACAGTAGCTGCAGTTGTACTCTGAAAGGGCAGCAGAGAACAGAGAGACTCTAGAGGCAAAAACAGGGAGGAATGAGAGGGAGATGTATAGAAAGAGAGGGATGAAGAGATAGAAAGGGGGGAGAAAGAGCAGCGAGAGCAACTCAAGGACGACCGTAGCCCCGTCTCAAATTCTGCCTCGCCAGTCAAATCCATGAGGCCGACATAATGTTCCCCTTCTGAATCCGCCGAGCGTTTTTCATGTCAAGCGAGGGAGATGGGTATCACACAGTGCACAGATTCACCTCCATCCGATGAGGGCAGATAGTTATGGTTCAATTCTAAAAGGCCCCGCAAGCGTCTATTCAAAGCCGAAGCCAGGGAGAACTGGCTGGGGTGCAATGGAGAGGAATTCAATAATTCACCTCCAGGATGTAAGGGCCAATGCACTCCGGCAAATACACACTCGAAGCACATACAGTTCACAGTGAGGAGAAAGGAAAAAAAGAGGGGATGGATAAGTCATGGGGAAAGACAGCAATGCTGCGCTTGGCTGGCACTGCAGCTACTCCGACACTGAGTGCGAAATGAATTTGAGAGTCTCTGTGTGTGTGATTGATGATCTGTACGCAAGTGAGATTTACCATTAAGAAAGTGTTTCTGAACTGAAACAATATGTGTGTTTGTGCATCTGTGTGTGAGCTACTTTGCTTTGTTTGTCTTTTGAGGCCTTTAGTTCTTCTCTCCCTTCTCTACAAGGTCTGCTGACTTGTACAGCACTGACCAAAAGAGCAGAGCACCAAAGGCGAGCAGTCACGCTGTTCTGACATGCCACGCCTAACTGACAAACAGAGCACGGCATTAGAGGATCTGAGAGACAGTATGAGAGACGAAGAGAGAAAAAAAAGGGAAGACGGATGATAAACAGAAAGAAAAACGGCGTCTGGAAGAACAAGCTGCAAACTCATTTAGCTGTCCACTTTAAAAAACACTGTCACTTTCTATCAAGTTCCACAGCGAGTGAATCTCGCCCATTAATTGGGGATAAACAAATTTTGAAAACCGTTCTCTCCTCACCCTCTCTCTCTTACTGCTAACAAAGTGCCGGCTCCTCTGCGGGATGAAGTCCAGTTTCGTATGGATGGACCTGTCAAACTTAATCTAGTCTGATAAAAACAAACACCTTTGCCGAAGCGGTACATGCTGCAACTCTCTCTGTTTACTGTGCAACGAGCAAACTCACGGTCAAGTTGTTCTCAACTTCAACTAAGTATAATTTACTGCCATTCAATACATCATCTGTTATTCCCAACAAATTACCGGTATTGTTTAACACTGTTTACAAAGGCAAGAAAAAACATCAAAATAAGTAAACAAATCAATGCAGCTAATTAACAAGGTTTTTAACTATAGCTCTACCGACACCATTTTTCAAACAAGCTGAATTTATCCTGAGAGCTGCTGTACGTAACACTGTTAAGGTCAGAAAATAATTTCTTAGCAAGTTCCTTTTTCTCAGTAGAAGCTCCTCACCCAGATTATCTATCATGATTGCTCTCATGCCAGGCATAAATACAGGATGAGTGATATTTTTAAGGCTCAAGTGGGAGAGTAATGCCGTAGCTTTCACAGGAATATATAACAAAACAAATCAGTCATTTATCTCACCAGAGAATCATGAAGTAACCTGGTCTTTATATAATTTTGCATTTGGAACGGTTTAGGCATATATGTTAGTTATATCTTATATCTGTACAAGAAGATTTACAGTATATAAAGTATTTAACAGTACAGTATTTAACTTTTAGATATGTCTTACCTATTCTATATATTTACAGTCATTTACAAAATGTAAAGTCCTACTTCAAGTGGACCTGAAAAATGTTTTGTTCTGATGTTTGCTGGTAACCAAGCAAGATATTAATGAGATAATATTACTGAGGCTGCTGTGTTGCAACTGTAATAATGAATGATGTGTCAGCTTGTAGAAGTGGAGCTAATTTTAACTAATTATATTGTGAATTCATCCCTCAGGATCAATAAAGTTTTATCTTAATCTATAATATTACATCATGATCTATTTATTAATTGATTACATTTTGTATTATTAATATGAATAGCAACATAAGAGTACAATATTTCCCAATTAAACGCAGTGGAGTAGCAGAAAATGGAAACACACTAGAAAAAAAATAAAAATGGGCACTTCTCCTTAGCTGAGATAATTCATCCTGATCCCTGACTGGTGCGGCATGTCAAGATGCTGATTAAATAACATGGTTAGTGCACAGGTGTGCTTTGGACTGGTCATTGATATGCATATTTTTTCAGTGTACTTAATTAAAGTAAAAGTATGTCAAAATTGTGCTCAAATGCAGTTGAACCGACATTGCCTCTGTGTTGCTAATGAGACACTCCAGTTAGCCTAAATGTTAATTTACTGCTGGGCTAATTGTTATGTGTTTAACTTTTTTTACGATTACTCTTGTGGAATAGGTTTTCTAGTTTAATTAACTGTGTTGTACAACTATTATTGTACTACGGAGACTTAATACAAACCTGTCTCTGGTGACACCAGGAGACTGGAAACTGGAGAATAATTTGATAGCTTGTCATTTCTTTTGTGAATCATTTCCTTTCCATGTGCCAATACATTTTTATAATACACACGTAGGCCGTTTCTATTCTATACTGCTATATTCTACACAGTCTGACTGGCTAGCTGTGACCCCTTCCCCTTCCATGCCTGGCCGCCTCCATATTGCATGGACACCAGGAGCGCCGTTGCACAACGCTCCATTGGTTTAACACATGACACGAGGAGGGAGCCACCGAATTGCAGCACAATCAATTGGTTTTTAATGCTTTGAGTGGGCCCCTGAGCTCTTGAAGCTAGCATGCTTGGCTAATTTGATGTGATTTACTGAGCTGGTGGCAGGCTGTGTGTGTGTAAGGGGCGGTCTGCTGTGTATGTAGCTGGTTGGCGGATAGGAGCGTGGGTCATAAAGGGAGACAGACTGGTAGCTATCCACTGACGGGAGTGACAGCTGGGGTTAGCACCTAGCAGCCGTTTGGTGACAGAGAGCCACTGGAACACAATGGGGATGGGGCCACGGGGACGGATATGGCCACATGGTTACTGCTGGCATGAAGGCATGATGAGATGTACACCAACAGCACAATGCAGCCACTGGCTACTGCCAATGGCTCCAAGAAGCCTCGTGACATAAGGCTGGAAGATGGAGGTCCGTCAGGCAGCCGCACAGGCTTGATAGGAAACACCAGTATGGACCACACATATGGCACTACATAACACATACGGTGCATACAAACATGAGCAGTTACACAAACATTGCAGATGAAGCTGTGTATGTTCTGTCTGCGTACTGACAGACAAACCATAACAACATGTGACTAAACTGGCAAAGGATGAAGAAGTAATGGCATGCACATTCAAATAAACACATGGGTTGATATACTTTAGACGAACGGACACATGTACTGTGTATGCAGGAGCAGACACATACAAGCCCACACACAAATAGACCGCACGGCACATGCTGAGCAGTTACACCTTCAGATATCTCATTCTTGTCATTCACCTTGTAAAACTGTCTGCAACCCACACGACATCTTCACTCTCACAACAGGCAGACTCAGCAGCAAAAATAGTTAGCTTGTTAGTGAGCTAGCTTTAATCTTGTGTGAAGGTGTCACCAAAAAGTGCAGCCCTGACTGCGAAAGGTAGCAAGCTACAGCAGGGAAGAGAAGGCTGGGTGAGTGAAGATACTCGTAGGGATGACAGGAGGTGGCTGTGGCTGAAAGGCAAACTGAGTGGCTTGGAGGGCAGCTGCAGCTGGGCGTAGTGTGTGTTTGTGTGACTCTGCCTGGCTGGTGGCCTGCTGCGACCAGATTACATGTTCACTGTCCCACAGCGGGAGTGGAAGTGAGATGGGAAGGACTGAGTGGTAAATGGCCACGGCGGGGAGCCACGCGGCTGGTTGAGCACTCCCTCCAGTGAGTGAGTGCTTGACCACCAGCTGGAGAGTCCAGTGTTTCCCAATTTGTTCAGACACAGGGACTCGCAAGCAGTTGTCTTTTTTGACTCAGGCTAACAATGCTATTGACACTTTCAAGGAATGCTCGTGGCAAACATAATTTTCCAATTTGACTGTTAAAAACAACAACAAAACTGACCAAGTGCTAAAGAAACACACTACGATGATAATGTTTTCCGGAGATTATAATTCATAAAACATTTAAACAATTTGAAACTGGTGATGCAGTTATTGTTTTCATGAATAACAACACAAATACATAAGAAAGATTCAGATTTTTTCGTATCATTATGGAGGATTTCAGATTGATATTTGCTAACTATAGTGTGTATTTCATTATACGACCTGTTCTTATGCATGGAAATGTATGTAAAATAATCCTAAAACGCCAATCCCAGTACAGGCATGGTTTTGTGCTCTTTTTAAAGGTTGTAAACTGAACCGTGTTCCTGAAGGCGTCAGAAGCTCTGTAAGTGTAAGTGAAAGAAGAGAGGGTGGGTCACTTGTCTAGACAATCACTCATTGGCGGTTGTATGCTCTAGGATGGGCATAGAAGCTCATATGGCAAAACTTCGTACATGCTAGTTTGTTGGCTTACTGTTTGTTTGTTTGTTGATTGTACCTTGCTGATGTGGTTTTACCTTGAAATGGTTTGCCATGTCAAGAATCTGAGCTTTCTGTATGTGCGGCATGCTCAGCTTAAGTTATGTTAAGATCATCTTAACAGTTGCAAGATATTTCCCACATATTTCAGGTCAGAAATCCTGATAGTTATGTGTTACCTTCTCTCCCTGCTTGCAAATTCATTAACTCATTACAATACAACAGTGAACTCTGAAACTAAAGCATGAGTTAAATTATGTGGCTCTATGATTCATTCAAGTAACTTCAGCAAAATAATAATTGATGTTATCCTCCGGGTGGAACATTAATTTCCAAAGATAGAATCATTTACAGCATCAATGAAGTTATATAATGTTTATACAATTATTATGTATCATACTGAAGAACATTTCACAGTAATATTGCACAATTTTACAATAATATGCTTCACTCTGCTGTGTGAAATACTCAAGTGCACTATTGTACTACAGGGCACAGTATTATAGCAGATTTTAAGTAAAAACATCGACTAATTTGTGTCTATGGCACAGAGCAACCTTTTAATGATTGTAAAGAATCTATCACATGTGCCCCAGACTCGTTTAGAACAATGAAGTACAACGTACACTGAATGTGCTTCAGGGGCCACAAAAAGCCTCAAGCAAACATAAAAGCCTCTGGCAGAATGTTTTAAAACCTCTATGCAACAAAACGAGAACGCTCATGGTGCTAGGATCAATTAAAGCTCAACCTTATAACAATTTACTGAACTGCTAATGTTGGCAAAACATTCAGGAGGCAAATCTGGGATGTTTTCCAAAACAACACCGTTGGTACGTTACAGAAAAACTTAAATCTAAAGGGTGATTAGGAACACTGGGTTATTTGAGTCTCTGAAAACATCCTAGAAACATTAACATTTGTTGTCTGACTTGTGAAAACTTCCCTAGAAGGAAACTGTGATTTCACCAGTGAAGAACATATTGTGTGGATATTCTTTGCGGACCGAGTGACATAAAATAAAAATGTTGGAGTTGTAGAAGACAAATGTTCTGTACTCTCCAACTAGGATGACTGAAAAACATTTGATGCCATGTGACTATGTCAGTGGCACTGTGGCAGCCTGTGTTATTTGTGAAAAAATGTAATTAATATTAATATTTCCCTGTCTGCTGTCTGGGCTGGTAACCCAGAGCAACAGACTACAGCCTGTCTGTATTGTGCTGTGGTCTGGTAAATTATGTTGAATTGCTTCCTGGCACATTCAACACCTATAAACTCCCGACCAAAAAAATAACTAAATGTGTTCATATACTTAGGAAAGATGGAGACATGTGGCTATCAGAATTGGGGTAATATGCCTTTACAGAGCTGCATATAGTAACTGCAGACAAAAGCGGTGCAATCATTTAGCTATCAGAAGATTTTATGTGGGACTGTAATGGTACGAATGAAGTTAAGTTGGTTTAACATTTAACCTCCGACAGAGGAGGAAAACGTTTTTCCAAACAGAGTCTATTTTTCCTGATCATTTGTATTGCTCTAAATGTAACAAAAATCCTCCGTGTTATGAACTATTTTCAGCTCAAATAAACTTCTTGTAACGAGTTCCTCCTAAAACCTTTCAACAACTCCGGTTAAACACTGTGCAGACAGGAGAAACTGGAGACAACCCATAGATTTTTAACTAACAGTGGGCCCCAGTGGGGACTCCTGGGCAGCTACTGCAGGTGAATGGTAGAGTACTTACTGTAGGTTGCATAACATATTGTTGATGAGGCATCCATGACGTACTCTGGACCTGAGGAGAAACACATGAAATTTAAAATGAGCTAGTCAGATCCAAGTAGTATCCCGCATGAAGCATTAAACGCTGATCAAATATTCACAATATGTTCAAAAACTCTCAAGTCTGGAGGTTTTAAAATGATTGCGCTGGTTTTAATGCACCAAAATGGCTGAACTTTACAAAGATTAAGCTGTGCCAAAGAATTACAAGAAGAATCTGAAAGTCTGGAGGCAGCAAATCTCCCTCTGCCTTCTCATTATTGCCAACAGTATGACTTGTGCACGGAGACCTTACATTAGGTTCCTTCTCTATAATCAGGGGAAATTAAGGGACAGGCAGCTTATTATTTAAAAGTAAAAATAAAATTAAACAGAAAGAGAAGGAATGTAAAAAGGGCCAGACAGAACTCTTCTTTATTGTGGACCAGATTTCAGAGGTATGCCAACCTGTTACCAGGGGAAAACATATACAGACATGCATATTTACAAACGTGGATGAGAAAGTTAAAAAGATGGTGAAACAGTGACAGAGACAATAATCAAGAGACTGGGAAAATGGAGGAACAAACACAGCTTTTGGATGTGCTGGAGAGAGGAATTAGACAGCTTGTAGCAGACAAACACACAGGCTGGCCACTGATCCTGGTAAAATGATTAGATTAAACAAAGACAAACATGGAATAATCTGCTATAAGAGCAATCAATCCTCTGAGCCAACCCAAATGCGTGATTTGGATGCACACCTAAACAAGCTTGATATTCTATAACATGAAGCCAAGTCTGTTTGTTTATACATGGCCGTATTTGTTCTGCCCAGCTGAACGGGACAGCAGATAGACACAGAGAAAGCTTATCTTTAATCACTTCTCTTCGGCATTTCCTAACTAAGATACAGCATGACCATCGTGTGAGTTATTTAATAGAGAGCAGAGCTGTAGTCTTCAGACTTAGACTGTAGTCGTAGTAGGCCCCTTTACAATGTGTGTCACTGGGCTGTTCCAGACGAAAATTCACGATTATGAAAAAAATGTTTAGAAATTCCCCCAAATGATCCTTTGGATTATAAATCCGCTCACTGCTGATTTAGAGCTTTGGTGACCAAAGACGAGTCAGTATCAGAAATTTACAACCAAAATCGCACAAATGTGACCACTGCTGCAACCCATGTTTGCAAACCAGCCAATAAAAATACTACATGAAGTGGCACAGACTACATAGAGAGGCAACGTCCTTCCCGTGTTGGTGGACATATACAGTTGTTATGGAGAGAGAGAAATATTAGTTTTTATCTTGTTTGAATTGTGCCATGAATCACATAAAGGCACATTTTGTCATAAAACTTTTGCAGTAAAAGACTGAAAGTAAAATAAATTACATTTATTGACTAAGGTACAATATTTTTTGGAAGTAAAGTCCCATGGGGCACACCGTAAGGGGCGGGACTTAGCCTCTATATTGGAGAGAGCTTGTGCAATGCTAATGCAAATCACTATTTTATATATTGTTTTTCACTGTTCATTGGTGGTCCATGGCGAAAGCTTGTTTATTGTTTTGCTTATTTTTCGAACAATAAGAGCAGCGCAGATATATGAGTTGATAATGTGTCAGCTTCAGATCAATTTGACTGTTTGCATAAAATGGAGGGCAGCACAAAACGGCCAGCTAGGATGCCAGCTCCCTGGCACTGTGTATTCCTGTCTTCTCTAATATATTCTGCCAGGCCTGAGTCCCAGTAGAGTTAGAGAGTAGAGTAACAGAGCTCTGGGAATTAATCAAATTTTCAGCTTTCTTCGTCATTACCTCTGCCTTACCCAATGCCAGAATTCAACTGGACATGTGGTGTGGAAAATATATGGTGTGTATTTGGGTTCAAGGTTAAATTTAGTCTCAAGTATTGACCTCTCAAATTCCAGAGCAAAAAAACATTAGAATGGCACTCAGCGGAGTGCATACCTACACCAAGGCCCAATAGACCCCTTTTGTACTCACTCATAGGAACCAGCCACCTATTACACCTGCTTTTTTCATCAAGATCCATGCATTATTCCCTGAGAAATTAACAAAAATGGCAATGTTTAAGAAAGTGAGAGTAAATTCTAGGAATTAGGAAAAGTTTTGAGCAGCATTCAGCATTCAGAGACCCCAAAGACTTTCCCTGAGGACTTCAGTTGGACTCGTCTCGACTGACTTAAGTTCTCTCATCAGGTGGTTTTGCTCATTCTACATTACAACAGTTATTAATGTTTATGACGGAAGAAGATCTCTACCTCTGGCTGAACCTAAGAGCTTGTGTTACCATTTAAAACAGCCTGCCAGCCAATAAGCCAAAAAGACGGTCATTCAGCTGCTCGGTCAGCCAGTTGGCCCAATATTCAACCGATCACATGTAAAGCCAAACAGCCAGCCAGTTAGCTGATTAGTGAGCCAGCCAGCCACACAATCAACCAGTCAGCCACATATTTAGTCAGCCAGTGAGCCAGCCTGTACAGCCAGTGATGTAAACCAGGCTGCAGCTGGCTGACGGCACCAGCTGAGATCTTGGTAGTGATCTGGCCTGGACTGGCTCCTGTCATGTGAATCATCAAAGCTGTTCTTTTCCAGGAAACAAAGCCAATCATCGTTCAAGCTCACCGGAGCCAGGCCCAAAAGAATACCAGAACACTGCTGTTGGCATGGGTCATTTGCAGATTTGATAAATCAATGCAATCGAACTAGTAGCTCCAAAAATATCCACTTAACATAAACATAAAAGAAGGAATGGCATATACAGTAATTTCTGTTCACCCTAAGATTTTTATTACAAAGGCGATAGTTTCCAATATAAAAGGAAGTGATTTACTTTCGTCTGGCATATGTGGCTGCCTGGCTTGTCTTCTCTTTTCTTTTTCCTCTGTCTCTTTGTACTTGAACAGAAGATGAAGGACTCACCTTCCTGCCGTGACTGGCTGAAGGGCAATATTACAGGAAGCGGTGGCAGAGCTGCCCGATATTGAAACTGTGAGGATTAATATTCCTCAAAAGCCTGGCCATTGTTTTTGATAAATCAATTTGGGAAGCCTTCCGAGAGCGGATTAGAGACGCGCCCTGTCCCACTTTTCTCTCCCCTCCTCTTTCCGCTACCCCTCCACCGCAGGTACTGGACCAGAGTTTTAATCAAGCGTGCCTCAAAGACGGGCACAGCAACCTTCAGCAACACCCCTCCTCTATCCTGATCCCCCCACCTGAGCCGTCGCCATCACCACCACCCCTACGATCCTTCCTCCTCTCCCTGGTTGTCTTTCTCTCCATCTGTCCCCTCTATTTTCCCATCTATCCTTCATCTCCTTTCTCTTGCTCGCTATCCTCGTCTGTCTGTCTCTGCATACCAAACACAGTCGATGTTAAACGATAGTGTCTGAGCGAGAGGGCACGGTGGCAGCGCCTCTTGATGTTTGGATTCGGCAAAAGGGTGCTGCGTGAAATGCGCGGTGACGGGAAGCGTTAACGCTCTTGACATCTCACACAGCCAATTTTCACGTTACTGTTCTGTTCTGTTTCATTACTCCACAGATCACAGCCGTGAGGAATGTGGAAATTCACTTTGGAAGAGGAAGTGATCGTATCGAAGTTAGTAAAAATAAATAAAACAAATAAATAAAAACACGCCGTCGTTGCTTCAGCAGCTGAGGGAGCACAAAAGAGGTCAGGAAACTAGGCAGGAGGAAAGTGTTTGTTTTTCCTAGACACTTTCTTTCTTGATGGGTAATTTTATTTTTTCTACTCTGTCAGCCTTTTTTTAATCTCTTTTTTTTCCGTTGCTTGTTTTCTGATGCCTGTTGTGTTTGCCGCCTACGAAACAGATGTCATCTCGCACAGCTGGAGCGGCGAAGAAACGATGAGAGAAGGAGAGAGAACCTCACGCTGTTTCGCAGCCCGCCCCCTCTCTTCAATCCCGCTACACAAAGCAAACCCTCGTATTACACATACACAGACAGCAATCTGCCCATAATGCAGTGCATTATGGCCCACCTGATATGTGGAAACGGGGGAAGCAGCGATGAAGGGCGTGATGGAGGTCTGTGCAATCATGCGGTTGGTGGCGATGCTGTAAGGCGAGGAGTAGAACCTGAGACGGGAGAAAGAGGGGAAGGATGGTGGAGAGAGGAGGGAACAGAAGAAGAGAGGACATAGCAGAATTAATTTGTCATATTCATATTTGGTTTATTGAACATTATGTTAATATGAAATTCTTTTACTCTAATATAAAACTAATCGTTGTCTATACACAACGGTTTCTCTGTCTATATGAGAGAGAAAAACCACACTGGAACAGACACACACACACACACACACACACACACTGAGGATTTATCTCTTAGCTTGTTCAGGGCAAACACATATATTGTATTTCAAACACCACATAAAAGTTTCATGAAGTGGCTTATAGCGTTCTCAATTGAAAAGTCGGGTTTTATCACATCAAATTGAGTTTTGTCATCGTATAAAGTAGGAGGTTGTCTGTACTTTAAAAAAAATGTGGACTCTAGTATTAAGGCTACACTGTACCGTGCTGGCTGGCTTAAGTAGCATGCTCGCATGCTGAGGCGAGAGAAAACTCAATGCATTTCAAGAAGCTAAGGTTTGACATGAGCCACGGAGAAGCGAGGTGGTCGGCGACTAGGCTACTTTATCTCATTGCTGAAGGGTTTATAGCAAACGAATGTTAACGTGATCCCCTGGGCGACTAAGTGGAATGTCCAATAGTCTCTGTCACCTGAGCTGAGGATCATATTACTGGCCGAGGTTATTAGACAAGTTATGTACAAGGTTTGACAGCGCCACACTCTATTTTAAGATACTGCATCACCTCTTCATGTTGTGTTCGAGAGTAGTATTTTAAGAGGGCACTATGTAGTTTTGGAGAAGGAATTCAAACTCACAATTTTCACAACATTAACGAGTTAATAATACAAACTCGGAAATATTTTTTTTCTTCTATAACTGAATAGAAAAGCTGTTCTCAGAGAAACATAAGGTCTCCAGAAAACTGTTTGAAGCTAGGAGAGGTGGCAGGGTCCACCAAATATAAACAAACTATGAAATTGTGTTGTCCTTTAAGGTCAGTTTGCTTATTCAGTTTATTCAGTCATGAAAACAAAGAGAGTTTGTTTATTTAGTTTGTTTACGCATAAAAAAAAACAAAAACAGATCTTTCTCTTCTGATTAAAATTTCTTCCCCAAAACTACGTAGTGCACCTTTAATCTTTTTAAATTAAAGGTTCACATTAAAGGTATAACAGTTAAAAGAAAACATACTTTGTTTTTGCAGCTTTATACTTCAGGACCACTTTTTTGATAACTGCATATCAATAGGACTCCGAACTAAACTCGCTACAGAAAATCCATTTCGCTCTGTTTGGGGACCTTAAACATGAGTAAAGTCACTATGTTGGCCAACTTAATGTAGTTTCTTTTCGGCAAACAAAAGAAATATATAATCATAACCTATATATAACAGTGTTTTATGGTAATTTCCATATTTTGTCACCTTCATGAAATGTGCAAGCTCAGTCTGTGGCAAAGAAAAGCCTTACCACTTCAATTCCAAATGTTGGGTTTAAATAAGGTCAGAGAAAAAGAAAATATATATTTGAAGAAAAACAGAGTGATTTTACGGTTATCATTATCATGTTTACACATACAACCCCAAACAATGAAGAAGTAAAGCCAATGTCAACAAAACACAAGGGATAAAAAACAACCCTAAAATACCTTTCACGTGTTACTCATGAGATGCTGGAATAGCTTAGAGTGTTTTGTCTATTTGGGTTAGATTTCATCCTAATATTTGTGTCTTTTTGCTCTCCTCTCCTCATGACAGTTTACAGTTGAATGTCTAACTGATCATTAGACTAATCTGACATGTCTAACTGGTAGGAGATCCCAGGGTGCACCAAGATCACGCTGTAAAGATACATATCCCATTTGGCTCGGGAAGGCCTCAGGATGCCCCAGGAGAAGCTGGAAAAACGTTGCTGAGGAGAGGGACATCTGGACTACCTTGCTCAGTCTGTTGCTGTCATGGTTTGGGTTTTTGGTTTAGTTATTTCCTGTTTTATTTTGCAGTTATATCATTGTGCGTTTTGTTGTGACTTTCCACGTCCTGTATTTGTCTTTTTCCCGCCCTTTTTCGGTGTACACCCGTGTTTAATTTGTTATTTTGCTGTATTTTCCCCTCACTCTTTGTCAGTTTTCCCGCCTGTGTTTCCAGCGCTTCATTAGTTTGTTCTTTATTTGAGTTTATGTATTTTTGTACTTCGTTAGTTTCTCAGATTTGCCCCTGCCTGCTTCTTCCATTTTTGCTGTCGGCCAGTTTTGTTCGTTGAATTGCAGCTCATTTTTTTTTAAAGGTGCAATATGTAAGAACAGGCCACCTGTCAAATTTGGACTCAAAACAAATAGGAAGGCAGCATATCACAAGAGTTGCCGCTAACTATAGCTGCTGTTAGCTAGTTAGCTAAGTTAGCTGTGCAGCTAGTAGTCAGCACTGGGAGCTCGGGGCACTGGGGGATTGTTGGTGTTTACATTGCTAGCATGGAGGCTTTGGACCATGGCGGGGCGGGGCTAGCTGGTTAGCATACCAACTTCAGTAGATATCTCTGCAACAAAGTAAGTAAATGATATAAAGTCAAAACTGTTATTTTTCCCCATTCTATTAATAATTGATCTAATTCTTGAATGTTTTCAACTAAAATTCTTTCATATTGCACCTTTAAAGCTTGCTTTTTGTTTCCTCACATGCCTGCCTTGGTGTTTTTGCATTTGGGTTCTCTTTTGCCAAACTTACCAGTTACCACTGCGGCAGAAAATGGATGGGTGGATAGATGGATTATTCAATTTGCACTTAAATTTTGATGCACCAGTGAGCACAGTCTGACAGATGTGAAGTTTCAGTTTTACATTTTCATTTTCTACTTTGCATATGAATTAAATTGACTAAATACTCCTCAAATCTCTGCTAGCTGTTTCACTCTATTTTTCCTTTTTATTTTTGACTACTTTTCATCATTTCCTACTTAATTCACCCTATTTCCCATTTCTGGAATATGTTCATTAGGCTGAACTTTTGCTCGAATGTATTAAGAGTGAATCATTTCTTTCTCAGCAGGTCTGTTGCTTAACACAAATATCTGTGGGATTATAATTTGGCGGATTTGCAGCGAAGCAGGCTTTTACATCGCGGGCTGTGTGTAATGAGCGATGCTATTCATCCAGTTTTTTGGTTTGAGATTGACTCCGAGTCGCTGGGGGATAAGTGGTTTAGGAAGCGGGGAATGAGGAGCTTCCTGTGAATGACTGAGGCCAGAGGGAGATAGAGGGGAGCCTCACTCTCCTTCCTGTCTCGGTACTGCGGGGAAAAATAAAACACGTTGCCGGGTCATTTATTTCCACAGAACCATTAAGTCATGACATAAAGACACAGGAACACACACACACAGGAAGGCCCAAACACACGTAACAGAGACACGCTCACTCAGCCACCCTTCGCCATTTCTCACCCGACCCAACCAATGAAAACCGATATTTGAAGTCCATATAGATTTCCTTAATCAAACACTAACAAAGTGCAGACACTACATTAATCTTTATGTATGGCAGTGCTATTGACTGGGGTCCTATGAGCCAAGAAGTGAGTGTATTAGGTGGTGCCAAGGATGGATTGACCGTCAAGCTCTTACCCATTCTGCATTGCTGCGGGATCATATGTTAACGCCATGCCAGTCTGAAAGAGAGAAAGCAATAAACATGCAGGATTAATCACAGATTAAGAGGGTTGGAAAATTATTAAATGACATTAAACGGTAACAAGGGTAAATGTGATGATTAAAAGACAATAAATATAGCAAAGATGGCTGAGAAACATAACTTCTTTCTCTTTCCTTATACTTTTTCTCTCTGTATTTGCACACTATTAACCTTTCATGCTTTTAAATTTTTTTCCTTTCCTTCAGTGTTTTATCAGCTCTTGTGTATGTAATAGATCTTGAAAGTTAAAAGTCATAGTCTGCACCAAGAGAAGCTCCTCTATCCCACAGAAAACACGGCTCCTGAAAAGCCTCGTCAGTAGTCCAGCCTTTAATTCCGTGACTTTGTGACATCACACTACATCACAATGTAACACATTTGTATAATTATGTATACATTGGTGCAGCACTGGACAGTATGAGAAAACTGATGTGTTTTTTGAGCGTTAGAGCATGTAAACCTTTTCTAGTACTAACCCAAAATAAACCTGAAAATGAGCATAATATGTCTCCTTTAAAGGAAAAAGGAGTTTTACTTTTTTGTGATTTAACATGTTATTCAAAAAACAGGACCAAGCTTGCTGATTTTCTCTCTCCAGTCTTTATGATCTGACTACATGTGTGCTATCAATCTGTTACCCAAGTCTCTGCAATAAATAATTAAGCCTATTTCCAAAAATGTTGAACTTATAAACACACAAAGTCATATTCACAGGTCGTCAAATACTCGCACCGTTTCTAGCTTTTTGAGGGGCCCTGTGTCAAATGTTTGCTGGCCCATCTCGGGAAACTATGGTGGGGGATTTGAAACCTTTTAAGGAATGCTTTTAACATTTAATTACATCAATCTTGGCTAGATCAATCAAGGCTACATAAAGGCCTGCGGGAATGAGCTAACTGTCAGTAGACTTTCATCAAGTAAGATTGATATTTTCTAAACTGCATAGTATATTTACATCGTACATGAGACCGCATTCTGTCACTGTCACCGTCCACTGTGTTTAACATTGTGGTCGTTTGTCCTATATGTCTGTGGGAGATCTGTCAATACGTTCCTGCAGCAATGTCACCAAGACAATTCGCTGTATCTTACTTGTACTTGGGGGAATAATGTAATTTATACCCTGATTCTTTTTGTCAAAATAAATCTAATCAAATAAAAATCTACTTGATTCAAATTGGAAAAACTGACAAGTGACAAACCCAATGTGGGGAAAAGCTTAGTCAATAGGACAAAGTGAATTGGTATTGAGGACGTCCCTTTTTCTATTTCAATCACGTACAATCATGTTTTTATGAATGAGAGGAAATGAAGAAATGCCCTTTGGAGAGAAAAAAGAGTGAGCGGAAAACTGAGTTCTTTGTCTGCTGATGGTGAGAGTGTGTGTGTGTGTGTGTGTGTGTGTGTGTGGTGTGTGTGTGTGTGTGTGTGTGTGTGTGTGTGTGCGGCCCTCTAAGAGTCCAGGAGAGAAACCTGTGCGCTACAATCCGTCATCTGCATTCCTCAAGGTTCTCTCCCGGAGGAGAGCTAATCCGATTTCTTTTAACGGGAGGCTGCTGAGGACGGCAGATTTCATCAGCATACACACGCACATACGCACACACTCACCTTTTCTCGCCCGTCCTCTCTCTCACTTTGCTCTCCCTACCCCTCCTTTCTTTCGCCATCATCTTGTGTTCTCTTCCTCTCCCTCCTTACCTTTCTCTCTTCATCCCTCAACCCGCGTCATCTCTTAATCTACCCTCCTCCTGTCTGTCTGTACCAGTTTTTTGCCCTTGTCCCTCCAGAGGGTTACCTACACTGAGCTACACTGTTAAGGGAATAGTGGCTCAGAGGTGCAGGGGGGGGGGGGATCAGTGAGCTGAGGCCAAACCCACAAGAGTGAGCAAAAACAGAGAATCTCCACTGAATGAATAAGCCATCGCTGGCTGAGGGATGTTAGGACGTGTGTTTTATTGGTGGTAGGCCTTTGTGTTGATGAAGGGACTTGCATCAGCTCCTGTCTTACTTAAGCATATTCCCTTTTATTTGTTTTCACCGTCAGTAATTATGAATATCCTGTTCTGTGAGTGTGCCAAGGTCTCTATTTATACACTGTCTTTACACCAAATGTGAGATCAAAAGAGTCTCGCTACATGCCTTTCTGCATGTTTGTGTGTGCGAGTGTGTGTTCACATGCACGCTAATAGCAGTGGCAGACATGGCCAGCTGTCTGGTGAGGCTGATAACTCCCCTAAGTGCTGCCCTTGGTTCCGTGCGCTGATGAATTCCACAGCAGAGAAGTTCCTGACCGGGAACCATGCATGGTCAATGACTGATTACTGATGCAGTCGGCTTTTGGCTTTGCCGCAACAAGGTGAAAGGAAAAGAAGGAGGCAGTTTGTGTATGTTTTTCGTCTGAACTTGGATGCAAGACCGAAAAAAAAAAACTCGGCTTCATATTGTGCACACCCTGTAAACAAAGCTTGCTCCTGAGAGAGGCTGCCACGGACGGACCTGGCTTTCGAACGCTTTTCAAATGCTAAATTAGGTCCAAATCGTGTTGCACTTTCTCATCTAATGCAGTAGATATAGTGATTTAAGAGAACATTTCTTTCTGATGATTATACATCTAAAAATCTCCTGAGAAGATACCCCTTGTAGATATATAGCTAGATCAAAACTCACAAAAAAGTGGTGCAGATTGCCTCAGTTGTTGTCATTAATTACATTTTTTGAATGTGTGCTCTGGGGTGCAAAATGCATTTTGTCGCACTAGTGCATTTTACCATACCAATAAAGCTGCTTTAAAGGAGAGATATTATGCTCATTTTCAGGTTCATCATTTTATTTTGGGTTACTACTGGAATAGATTTACATGCTTTAGTGCTCAAAAGACACATCAGTTTTCTCATACTGCAGCACTGTATTCCCCCTGAAACGCTCTGTTTTAGCTCCTGTCTCTTTAACGGCCCCCTCTCTCGAATACCCAGTCTGCTCTGATTGGTCAGCTCACACACGCCTGATCCAGTACCGCTAACAACAACAGAGCAACTGCGCTAAAATAATTCTTATATGACAAACTAGCTGCTAGACACAAATTATGCAAATGCGTGACATGGTTGACGAGGCGTTTAAGAGAGCTTTCTGCAGGAGAGAGGAGCTTCTGTCGGTGCAGACTTTGACCTTTTTAACTTTCGAGATCTTTTATATGCACAAGAATAAAACCCAGAAGAAAAGGAAAAAAATGAAAAAAGCACAATAGGTCTCCTTTTAAAAGCATCCCTCTGTTTAATACACAGATCCTGCAAAGGGTTGAGTGAGGACAGCCTTTATTAGGCAGCTGTAAGGACACCTGTGCTGTACTGTGCTTATAGAGGAAAGCCAAGCCAAGCCATCGTCTCTATGTCCTCTCTCTCACACACAAACACACACATTGACCCACTCCCTCCTTGTATTTTTGCCTTCCATACAAAGATCTATTTTTTCTCCCCGCCTTGTGGCCACACACGCACACACACACACACACACACACACACACACACACGGACATCTGTCAGGCTTTCACACAGAGTGGAAAGCCGGATGTTTTTTTCATCTACACTCATTCCCCTAGAGTAGGTGCTTGAGAAGTGTGACTTTGAAAGTTTTTTGTGTGTAGGAGTGTGTGTTGGTGAAAGAGAGCGAGGAAGTGAGAAGAGAGAGAGAGTGATGGAGAGAGGGAGAAAAGAATGAGCACCCATGGCGCTTGTGTCTGTGTGTGGATGTGACTGTGTGTGTGTGTGTACAGAAAAAAATTCAGTGACTAATATGTTTGTCAGCATGAGACAGCAAGAGACAGCACTTTCTAGACTCCCACTTTGGGTAGTTTACAAGAAAATCTGTCATATATTTCTCAATCCTCACCACCAGCCACCCTGCAGCACTCAACCCCTTGTAACTCCTGACTGATCATGCAATGTGTTCCCTCTCTCTTCCTTTCTCTTCCTCTCTCAGTGAGTCACCACTCTCTCTCTCTCTCTCTCTCTCCATATGTTGCTGTGGGATCTGGGAAGACTTCAAACACGGGGAAGAGAGACAAAGTGGGAGAGAAAGAGATGGCGAGAAGGAGAGAGCGCTTAAAGAAAGAAAAAAAGACGGGGGAGGGGGGGATAAGAGCAGAGTGATATAAACTGTAGAGATAGAGAGAGGGAGAAAGGAGAGAGAGTCATGGGTGGTGAGGGCTGTTTCTCCCCCCTCACCTGCCTGCCACGGGGAGTGAAGTGAGGCATGGCCTCAGCTCTGATAAACAGGCTAACATGTGATGGCTATCTCCCATCTGCCTTCGCCAGCACAGCTGACCAATGACCACAAGGACAACCTGTATAAGAGCCTTTCTAGTGGCCCTATAGGTGTAAATGCATGCAGAATGCAGAATACTGATGGTATCGGACCAGCTGGACCGTATCTGGAGGTGGTCTGATTTGCATTGTGATCACATCTCAGATGTCAAAGTAAGGTGTGAAAAAAATTAAATGAATAAAAATCTTTGAAAAGTCACGTAACTCTGCTTCTTCTTGCTTTCTCATGCAAGTCAGACAAAAAGCAACAGATGACCCCTATCTCTGCAAAGGACAGTAGTCAACTTGGTCTGTCTACCAAATTTGCATATGGGTTATGGGTTTGCATATGTGGGTAATTCACATGGGGCTTGTATTACCAGGGGACCTAATGGGAGATAGAAATTACCCCACAAATTTGTGTTTCGCGTGGCACATTTGCACGGGATGAGCAAAGTCTGTATTTTACACTCACTGACTGAAATGATCTCCTGGATATGATGAAAAGGCTCCTTGTAACGTCACCCTTTAGAGGCGAAGCATCTGTTCTTCATCAGCAACATTATTAACATAGTTTAGGGTTGACTTGCTCACTTTCTGCATGTGTTACAGGCATAAATACACATTTGCAGCTCATTTACAACAAGTAAAAGATGCTCCGCTATTATACTTGAATGACAACCTGTTGTTGCTCCTAACCTTCTCTGTCATCACTTCTACACATCAATATAGCCGCTCTCACATCACAGACATTGAGTCCTTTTAAACATGATGAGCTGCAATCCAGATTCTTACTTTGTCAGATGTCCACAGGTAATACTAATCCCTTGAGAATAGGGCTTCAGTTTGCAATTGTTTATTTATTTTCTCCAACAAGTCATTAATACTATAAATAAGAAAGAGGCATATGGGGTAACATACTTCCTCTCCTTTCTTCTCTCTTCCTGTATGTGATGCAATTTATTTACTCCATGTATTTTTCTCATATCTTGAGAGGCATTTAAGATAATAATCAGTACAAATCCCAGAGCTCTTAATAACATCAGATACAGCACACCTGTAGTTTTTAATGCAAGTACACATAGGAAATGCAGTTCAAAATAATAAAAGTAATTGAAGTGTTCAGAGAGTCTTCTTCTCTGCCTGTATATGATTCTTCATCCTCCTTGCAACCAGGTATTTTATCCTGCCAACATTTTTTTTGATCATGTGTTCAAATAAGGACAGGCAGCAGGGTTGGGAGTCGGAATGAACATGTTAAATAAATTAGTATCAAATATCAAAACATTAACAATTGGATCCAAACCTTATTCTGATCTTAAACCTAAGCTCCTCAACCTCGTCCTCTGTTATTGTGGATTTCCTGTTTGATTGTATAAACTCTTGTATATCATGTTTTATATGTTCTATATATAAAATATGTTTTAATCGTATCTTTAATTTAAATCCAAATCCTTGATTTAAACATTTCTGTGAAGTTCATGAGCTAAGATAGCTTCAATTTGAAAACAAAATATGTCCTCAGTCTGAAGGTCTAAATCTTTTACTGGCTCCCTCAAGGATAGCAAAACAACAGCACATAAAGACAAACACACACACATATAAACAAAAAACTCCCCCCACACTCGAGCACATTCGCCGTTAAGCTACAGATTTACACATTCACACACACCGCCTTGAACTCGGGCTGTTAAACCTCGACCTCTCAGTCACGCCCTAACGCAGAGTAATGTGAAACATGGATGGACGCAGGGGGCCAAAGAGAGGGAGATGGAGCGGGAGGAGATGGGGGATGATAGAAAGGGAAGCTTTCTCCATTATTGGTGACAACAGGAAGGACTTTAATTTGAGAGTGAATGAAAGAGTCACACTTCCTCAAGGGAAAAATGTGTCCATGATCATATTCAGGCTACAGAACATATTTAAAAAGGCAAATTTGTAATATATAAACATATTTCACAGGTGGTAGGATCGGTGTGACACCGCAAGCAGCTGTAAAACGCTCTGGTCAAAGTTTGTGTGTATAATGTAGAGGAGGTTCAGGTTATGGAATAAAAATAGCAAAAGGACAAAAGGGGTGTTTCCTCCACACACACACACACGCGCACACACACGCACACACACACACACACACACACACACACACACACACACACAGACTCAGTATCGCTCATCTCACTTTACCTCAAGTCAACTGAGCTGACCCTTTCAATGTGTGGGCCTGTGAGGGGATGTAGCAATGTGATTTAGGTTAAACACGCTTCACTGGCTTATAGGTGTCAGGGCTGCTGAACATGTGATGGACAGACGCAAACACACAAACGCATGGCGAGTGTACTCCACCTACACCTTCCAAACACACACACACACAGAGCATGTTTTTCCTGAAGGACAAACATTTCATCTCTTCTGGTCTCCCCTACCTTGCCGTTTCAGCACAACTGTCAGCCTCACTGAATGTGTGTGTGTATTCTCTCTACTCTATATAGTCCGGTCTGAAGCACTTCTCTACCTGTCTCCTCTGCATGTCCTTCCCAGTATAGCTGGTTGGTAGGGGATGAAGAGACTTTAACCTTGTCTCCACATGTTGCTGATGAATATGTTTCCATGGCGTTGTATCCAATTTCTAGTTCCCAGCATTCTGATGTATGGCGGGAATATACGTGTTCAGTGAGGCGTTTGGCTTGAGATGCAATTTACATGACAGCGCCTATACATCCAGGGACAGTGTGATCAATATCTTGGGTATTTTCCTTTTTTCTTTTCCTAACAGCTCCATACTTTAGAGTAAATACAAATGACAGTCAGAAATGGTTTACATGAAGCCAGATGTTGTATTCAACCTCTCATGGGACCCTGTGAGCGGGGTGGGGCCTGCTATTAGAAAAATACCATTACCTCAGAGGTAAACGCCTTGTTTAGAGCGTCAACTGGTTGGAATGGAAAGAGTTTAACTGAGTCAACTGACATTTTAATCCGATATGTGGGTGTTGCAGTTATAAATTCTTGCACTCGAGGAAATTATATAAAAATGTGAATATTTCCAAATTCATTGGATTTGTAGGTGTCAACATTAAGGAACTAAAACAAATTGCTATCACAGAAGCATCTAATCCTCATGATTGATTGTGAAACCTGTCTCTTGCCACAACGGCTGGTTGAAGAAATATTAAGTTTGCCAGTCACATCAAATGCTAGAGAGCATCCTGAACAGAGATGGGAGTTAAGATATGGCTAAAAGCTCACGATAAACCAAGTTAATAGCAACCATGATAAATATTTAGCGTAATGAGTTGCCCTTGTTGAACATGAATATTTTGGAGTTTCTATAGTTGCTAATTTACTCATATCCTTGAAGTTCAGGCATGTTACATACATGTGATATATGTATAATTTTCTTGTACTTTTGACACTCACATTTATTATTAGGTACTTATCAGGTATTTATTATCAGTAAAGACTTTTACTCTAGTACTATTTTTATGGGTGACTTCACTTCATTTACCAAAGTAATACTTCAACATGATATCTTTACTTTTACTAAAATTCACTTAAACATCACTGTTGCTCTACAGTACATGCAACACTTCTGATGTGTTGGCAGCTTGATGAATAAACCTGAAAGCTGAATGCAGAATTCATTGTTCGTTGTAAAAGAAATAACACTATTCTCTCATGGAGGTATAAAATCTAATTCCTAGGGATGTAGTTTGCTGTGAGATGTGCACTAAAAAACACAGATTTTTTTCTGCACCCTAACATCGAGATAGCTTTTCAGTTGTGCAAGAGTAAATAGACTCTATATACTTCTAGGACATGTTGAGGGAGGACTGCTTTTGCACTGGTGTGACACCTTACCTCGCCTTCTCTGTGCCACGGCCTCCCGTTCTGAGGGTACTTGCTCTGGCTCTGGCGTTTCTTCTGCCCTCCGTCTGCAAATTTGCACAGCAAAGGCTCCGTGGGAGCTGCAGAGAGAGAGAGAGAGGACAAAATAACGTTAGGAGGACTGAATCGTGTGACCCCTTGCAAGGACAGAAGCCCTTTCGAAAACCGTGTTGCATTTCTCTTCTTCTACCACGGCATCTCTCCCTCCCTTCTCTCTGCCCTCCTATGGAGCTCCTAGACAAATTCCCAGACCGACGATGTTGGCAGGCCCTCCCTTCCCCGGCCCAGGCTGGCAGCCCATGAAAGAGCATTGCAGGGTATTGTTGAAATAATAATCACAGTAATCGCTCTTGTAAATACCTCTGAGATGGTAATGCAGGACCGCTCTGTCAGCCAAAGCTTATTTCTAGAAGGCGTTCCTGTTCCTGACGAGTTATCCCTCCGTGTTTTACTTTCACAGCCATTTTCTCTTTTATTTGAAATTTTATGCCTTTTTCCAATCCACAACCGACAGTGCAAGTGCCTCGCTGTGCTGTTGTTTGAGTACAGGCTGTCATTGATAAAAATGCTGCTGTTCTGTGAGTGAACACCGGGGGCGCTCTATCCATTTCTATCATCAACCCCCAGGAAAACATGACATGAAATAGCTGTTATTAATCCAATTAAAAAAAAGAAGAAGGAAAAAAAAGCCCTCTGTACTGCGACCTCATCTAAGCTGTCTCTGTATCAACAGCCTTTTGTATGCATAATTGCCAATAAAAGGTTGATGAAAGTGTTGCGATGACCTACGTCGCTATAAAGATAACTTCTCAAAGGGCACTTTCTCACACTTGAGCTGCAGGTGAGCACTGATAGAGACAGGAATGGATTCAGTTAGAGGACTCCCTGATGAGATATAGAAAAAAAATCTGAAGACTCAATGACAGAAGAGAATGAAAGAAAAAAAAGCAGAGGAGGAAAAAAAGTTTCTCATGAGAAATGGGTGGCTCTCTCGGCTGGGGTCTTAACAGTTTCCGTCCCCTTTTTTTAGTCTTTGTCAGCAAGAAGGGAAAGTCTTTGGAGACAGTTGGATAAACTAAAAGAAACAAAGGAGTACAAGAGACGGTAGGAGGAACAATACACAAAAGGTGGAAAGAAAAAGAAACAGATAAGAGAAACAGGTGAAGGACCAAGGGAGAAACAAGGAGAAAACAGCTGTAGAGTGAGAATCTGCACCAGGATCAAACGCTGGTTCCCTGGGAACGTTGTACAGTTCAGCAACAGTACAGTCCATGCTGAGCCAGCGAGCTTGTCCAAACACTTAACCACTGCTGCCCTGCACCTGGTGGCTTAGAAGGGACCTGACGGCTCTCCTGTCATCGCATTCGCATTACCGGCCTGGCAGCTCGTGACACAGCCGCTCCGTGACGACACAGGCCAATGACGGGGCTGTCTGCAGGAGGTGAGCAACGGGACCTTTCATCACGTCGTGCCAGAGATGACACCCACCAAGAGAATTGTTGATGCTTTAATCTCCGCTCCCAGATGTTAGAGGCACTCGGCTCTTGATAATAATGCAGCATCGCAAGACAGGAGAGAAAGAAATGCTGTCAGGATTGACAAGGGAGTGACAGCAACGAGACAACCGGAAGGGAAGTGGACCTATGACAAGGGAGTTTTCAAGTAGAATGAAATGCTTGGGCTGTTAATGAGCTAACATGTTGATTCGTTTATTAAATTTCTGACATGACAGGACTGTAAATTACATCAGATTTTGAGAGAATTACAGTAGGTGTCCGATTATGTAAATGAGCAGAGGGCTGTGTGTGCGTTCATGCCGCTTCAGGGCTACTGTAAGGCCAAACATATGCAACCAAGCTTCGGTGGAAAAAAAAAAAACGAAGCGTGTAAGTGTGTTTATGTGGCTTTAGGGTCTACTATGGGACCAAACTTTACAGATTCAGCCCAGGAGAATTTTGCAGGAAAGAGCGAGTGAGAGAGACGCTGCAGAAGAAAAACAACAAAAGCTCTTCCAAACCTCTCCTCTGGCACTCTGGGAGATAATTAGCTATCGGAGAGATTTGGAGAATCTGACACAGAGCACGCTGACGTTACCCCTGCGACTACATCCCCAGTTCCCACAGCGAACTGGCCAATTTGTTTAAGACTCCAGCCCAAGATCAACAGCCTCACACCACCCCACCCACCCTGTGATCACACTCAACCCTCTGTAGCCCTGACACACACACACACACACACCCTCGTTTTGCCGTTAAAGTCTCTCTGCTGTAACCCTCGAAAACACACAGAAATACCCGTATACGCACACACAATGCAAACTGCTGCCAGCCTAAAAACCTTTCTTAGACCTCTCACCACACACCGTCATCACTGGCACAGCCCAGAATAAACTAGACCACTGGCGGTACATATTTGCTTGCTGATGCTGCGTCTTTAGGTCACAGGCTCCAAGTACAACACATTTCACACTGGCTTCACCTCAAGAGTGTGTTTTGTGGGGGGGCGCATGAAAAAAACCTTCAGTTATGAAGCAATTTGCTGCCCTTTAATGATCCAAAATCACGGGAAAAAGACATAAAGTGCTTTTGGTCAGAGGTCAACAACTGCTAACAAGGTGCTCCATGGGAACTCCTAATTGTTTTTTATGTGGGTTGCTGTAGGAACTGGTAAACATGTTAACGAGGGGTGACCGCAGACATACCTTGGAGTGTGCACACCAAGACCAACCACACTCGTGAACACAAAAGCAAGAGGAGCTGTGTTAAGACAGTTTAGTGAGAGTAAGATGTCTGTGCTGCTCGCCTCATTTGATCACAGCCGCGGCTCAATCACACTCCAGACTCTGAATTTGGCTCTGAAGAGATAGTCATGGCTTTCTGCTCATCAATAGACGCATTACCGCCCTGTAAATGAACCAATAAGTGCATGCAGATGTACTTCTGTATGAGACAGTGCAATTACAATAGCCATTTAAATTGAAGCTTGTTGCAAGTTTCACTTATTAGCGCTGCGTGCATAAGTAATTATTGCTGTTACTGATGTTTCCTATGGGCCGGCATCTGGGGAAAATCAGCCCTTTGTCTGCAGAATAACAGCCGGCGCAGCGAGAACACCAGATCTCACCATTCCTTTTCTCCCCGATATCTGTAGACAAAGAGAGCTTGCGTGCTTCCGGATGGTCTCGCACGGCCAGCTGAATAACATCTCGATCCATGAATGCAAATCAGCACATGTATTATAATACATCAATGTCAGCACGCCATACATTCATTCGCTGCTCAGAATTGGACCGTACATCTGTTTGGCCTGAATAGGGAAATCAATGCAGGAATGCCTACATGCTGCAGAAGGGCTGGGTAAGAAAGGTTTCAGGGAAACAGCCGTTTTTTTCACAGTGAAGACAGATACAAAAGAGGCCTCTCACAAGGGCTTGGAGTCAAACTGGGTTGGCCATGCTTTGCTCTCTCAGTGTGTGCAAAGCCCTAAAGAGGGCAAACAGAGGGAACTTTTCAGCCACTTGAACCAAAAAATGTCACTCTGAAAAGCTTTAGTGGAAGGAAGCTTTCCACTTCTCAACACAACAACTTTGGTTGAAGGTTCTTTACAGGTTCTTGGCTTGAAGTTCAATAAGCTAAGTATTTCATCTGGATGGCTCGCTGTGTCTTACTGCAAGGACATGTTTGTAGAGAGAATAAGCAGAAAGAAAGCAGGGGATAGTATTTTATTGGAATTCTGCTGTACTCTGATGCTGCTAGAGGGGATGTCTAATTGGATCAACAACTGTCTGATTCCCATCAGCGAGCTTGACCTGGCTGGCCAGACTGAGGAAGCTGTGTCTTATGGGAAAGAGAGGGGAAAGAGAATGGGAGGGGGAGAGAGAGTGAGAGACACAGATGGATAGATGAATAGAAAGGGAGTTCAAGGGTGAGTTCTAGAAATAGATACAGATTAAGAAAAAACAAGTGGTAGTTGTGATAGAAAAACATATGACAAGTGGACAGGACAGGCGAGGACCAAAAGTATAGCGGAGTAGCATATATGTCGCCATTTTCAGAGCAACACGGACAAGCTCAGAATGGCCGCCAACCAGGAAGACAGGCGGCAGCAGAAGCTTCCCCTACAGGGAGGGCTTTGACAGATCCCAGTCGATAGCTCTCACAACTGCCACGCTGGCCTCGCATCCTTCAGCGTGGAAATGAAGACAGTCTGCCAGCCGTTTTGCTGACAGGGACGGCACACATGGCTCAATGACACGGCCTGATAAATGGAGCGGGCGCTGAGAGGACAGCGCGGCGGTGAGCGAGACAAAGAGGAAAGGGAGAGGGAGATAGATGGAAAGACAGATACGGTGTCATGGAGAGACCAAAAGACACAAGGAGACAGTGACAGAAGGAGAGGAGGGAGAGACTCTGTGATGGTAGAAGTGACAGTCCAGTTCGGATCCATACTATACAGATGAGTAAGTGAGATTAGTGTAGGGAGAAGGATGTCAACAACGCCTTGCTCCTCACCCTGCATCTGCTACACATGCTCTATAGGTATTGATCAGTGCTTGCTCAGACTTTCCCATAGAGGGCTCCTGCAGCACGCCAGCCGGTGCAGGCCTGAGATGATGTTATGGATTACGGGAAGGGAAGCAGAGGGAAGAGCCCTGGATGCGGGCGGTAGAAGCCTGATCGATGAGCTATTGCACACTTAACAAGAGTAATGTTATGTAGGGAGTCTCTGACATGCTAATCCATCTCTCACTCTCGCCGCCCGTCTCCCCTCGATCGCATCTTTCTCTGTCGTGGTTATCTGCTGTCTGCCTCTCTCTCTCTCCTCATCTATCTATCTATCTATCTATCTATCTATCTATCTATCTATCTATCTATCTATCTATCTATCTATCTATCTATCTATCTATCTATCTATCTACCTACCTACCTACCTACCTACCTACCTATCTATGACTTCTTTAAAAGTTACGCGTGCATGTTTTTGTGACTAGGAATATGCAGAACTGGATGGAAAAGGTGAAGAAGATTTTGCACAAATACAGAGCTGTAATAATTATTTTAGCAGATGAAAATATGGGTGAATAAGTTGGCGCCTTCGAGTACTGACTCTGAATTAATCTGTTTTTACAGTTAATGTGAGAGCAGCAAGTGCAGCGCCAAACAGGCGGTGGGCTTCCAGCTGCTGGCCAACTCCTGTGAGACGAGCTCTGATGTACCAGTTAACGAGAACTTCATTTTTAGCTCAATCAGCTAATTCCACTTGCCATTCCCGACACTAAGGTTGCCATGGTGAGTACAAACAACGGTGTAGACAGAGTTGTGTGAGAGAGAAGAAGTCAGTGCTTGTGCCAACTCTAATGAACGGCTAACAATCCTCCATCCATACATTAAAATAACGTTTATGCAAGCAGACAGTCCTCACCGCAATCATTCCAAATGGCACAGTGCGAGTGTCGCTGGTTGCTCTATTCGACTGCCTTTTTAAAGTGGCGGTGGCAGATGTTTCTAATGCTAAACCCACACACGCTGCTCCATACTGCCAACATCTCTGTCGCTGCAGTAGGTCTCAGTATCAGTGGCCGCTTTACACAGCTGGCCAGGGTGGCAATTACAAGCTGCCGCATTGTGGTCGCTTCGAAATTGTAAGAGTGGAGTATAAGATTGAAAACACTATTTGTAGAGTGGCTTCAAAATAAGATCCCAGCTAACAAAACATCTCTTTCTACAATGTGAAACAGGCGATGTGAGTGAAGACTGCGCAGACAAATCTGCTGCACAAGTGGTATTTGGTATCCAAAGGTCTTCATCGCTTCTTCTCATCGCAGCTTATAGTAAACACACAAAAGCAACAAATAAAACATGGCTGCTGATCTGACATGCTTGTCTGTTTATCAGTTAATGCAAAACTGACAAAAATGTATAAAAAACTGGTGGATTGCTGAGTAATGTTGCAATAACCAATTCTCACATGAAGTGAACAAACTTTAAAAATTGACACCACCATCAGACAATAACTGTTTTCATGGCATCAAAAACAACCAAGCCTTCACTGGTTCTCTTTGGCCTTGCAGCATAAAACCGGCCCTGGCCTGTGGCGCTCTCTTTTCATGGCAATCAGTTTTGGCTGTGGCAGAGGGACTTAAGAGCAGCTGTTGCTGTGCTTTGCCTGTGGGGGTTGACCTCTGCTGCCACTGTCTGTGTCACTGCCTGTGTGGGCAGACGGTGAAGCTAGCTCTGTCCCTGTTAGCAGAGTATTATAACACTGCCAACGCCTCCAGTGACCCATGAAACCTCCCATCTATAGAGATGAATCATACAGATGGGCGCTTTGTAATTCAACAGAACTGCCCATCCACCAGACCTCCAGCAAATATTGCTCAGGGTATATTGCACTGTATCAGAATCAGAATTAATCAGGTTGGAGCTCTGCAAGTACACCTTAGAACATGATATATAGAGACTGTTTTAACCATGGTTTTGGCATATTCTGAAGGCTTCATTATTAACATCAAGCATTCAGACTTGAATACATATTTCAGCCTCTTAACCAGCCTTACACAGCTTCCGCATAATGTTACAGCAAAAATCATTTAGATTTATTTATCAAGGAGAGATTTTGCTGAGCATGCATGGTGTTTTTCAGCACTGCACTGCTTGACATTCATTACACAAATTCACACTCAGAGCGCATTACAAGCAGTCCTCTATTGTTGGCCAGCAAAAAGAAAAATAGGATGTCAGGTGTCTTGCTAAATGGTACCGCGCCTCTCATAGAATTTCCCATATGGTCCAGGGATTCAAACATATGATTTTCTTGTTCTAAACAGGGTTATCTAACCTGTAGGCTACCACTGACTGCAAATTGATAATGACATTTGAACAGAGGCGGAAAATATGCTACAAGCCACGAATACGAAAGAGCCACATCAGTTAGAGCAGCATGGCGGGGCATACAAAAGGCTGTGCGTTTGTTAACTAGGTTTCCACCGTAGGGGCTTCCAGTAACAACAGTATGGACAGGAAAGAAAATGAAATTACAGCACAATAAATGAATTATCAATAAAGAGCCCTCAATACTGTATCTGAGGGGGATCAATACGCCACAGTCGGGCTGCGATGTGGGCCGAGGGCTGAGGGCAGGCCTGTAGCTGAGGGACCGGCAGGATCAATAATGTCACTGGGGGTGATTGACGATCAATTCCACCAGTGACGTTGATTTATGATCAATGAAAGCGGGGCACCTGACTAATAAGGGGGGAAGGGGCAGAGGGGGGCTTCCATAGCGTCCCCCTTTACTGTAACTGATTGGGGATCGATGAAGAGTGGCACGTCGGCTGATTGGGGATCAGGCGACTCTGTGGCAGAGGAAGGCGGCTGTGTGTGAGAGGATTTGGTTGGCTGCGTGGAGACCGGCCTGTCTGAGCCAAGCAAAGCTGCAGACACTGTAATTAAAGCTGTGCTGAAAGGAGCTTTCCACTGGTTGATAGGAGCTGCAGGTGCAGCTCTCTTTGCTCTTTCACTTTCAAAAGAGCAGCCTTGCACACACACAAAAACACACTCTCAGATGTTACCAAAGGCAGTGCAGGAAGGTCTGCACTATTTTTCTGCAATTCTCCCTCATAAAAATCTTATCTGTTACTCTCATCAACTTCCTACGTCTCTGTTACCCTTCTTTCTCACAGTCTTTACTTATTTTAAAACAATATCACTGCTTTTGGTTTCTGAACCCAACAGATCAAAGTGGCAGTGTTGGACATTGTGTGCTAAAAGTGTTATTGTCCACAGATTTGTTCAACTTGCTTAATTTTGGTAATCTTTCTAGTATTCTTACTAATTACTGTTACTGATCTAACAGATGCTGTGTTGTCACTTGCATTACACTTATCCTTCTAATCTTCTTTGTCTTATTCTGCCTTCAAATTAAGAAGGAAGTAGTAGAAGATCATTTTATGAGCTCGTTTAAACATGAATCTCACACCTGTGTGAGATTAACAGGTGTCAACTCCAGCAGGTGGAACAGTACTTATATTTAGAGGTGGTGAGACCTTCATTAGAGAGTTGTTATGAATGATATATATCAGGCTACCTTCTCTCCTTTAATATTCTGTGCAATATTATACATTGTCCTTATATATAGTGATGGACTGGCAGGTTAATTTAAGATTAGCTGTGTAGCCAGCTTCATGAGACTGAAAAGTCAAAGTCAGGTCCTGAGCTGATGATGTAAGATGGCTAACCCAGTCATCTGTGATTTGTCTGACAGACCCCTGTACTTCCAACTTCAAACAGTGTATCAGACAAGACATTCCCAAGGCTCATAATTCATTCATTTCTTAGGTATTCTCTTTGTTCTCCAGCAGCGTTGACACTAATTTTCCTCTGTCTTTCCAGAAAAGTTGCTGACAACAAAGTGCCATCTTTTTTTGTGCACACTATCAACTGTTTTCTGAGGAAACTGCAATATTTCCTGGCTTATTTCCTGAAATGTATAAATTGTTTTAGATGTTAAAGCTCAGGTCAGGGAAATAGTTTGAAATATACTTTCGCAGCACGATGCAGCTTCTGGCGTGTACGATCAATTTGAGAGGGATCCTTCTGACGCCTTAATATGAAGTTTACACTGGGTAGGGTGTCAACTGTCGAAGCAGGAAAGCCCTAAAATAATAATTTGAAAGATAATTAGAGGTTGAAATCCTTGAAACAAAACAATCTCTGACCAAAATATGACCCCACTTCCTTCCTATGTCAGCACCACACTACTGTTTCCCTCTCAGTCTTCCCACTGTTTCAAAGAAAGTACGAAAAACAAAGTAAGAGGGCAGTTTCATAGCACATTCCTCTCTTGGGAAAAAAATACGCACTTAGCAAACTCTTCAGCATTATTTATACTAGCTTCAGCATGTATGCCCCTTCATCCCCTTAGAGAGCGATATCAGAGCGATAATCAGAGAGAACGGTTGACCTGTGCAGAACAGCTTTGAGTAAGTCCTTGCATGAACATCTCAGAAGTGATGAAAAGACTTTGTTTTTCTCAGTCGGCGTTAATGGGCCCCAATCGATGTGGGAGAGCAGTGTTTTTCCTCCATGTGTCCTGACCCTTGGGGAAACACAGGGAGGTAATGTGGGAGGGGAGAGATGTTGACACACTGCATCGATATCACTATGGTTCACAAGCAACGACACGGTGAAGGTAAGTTCCAGGCCGGCTATGAGGGACTCACGAATGCAGCATCAAGGACAGAAGAACTACAGCGTAGGTGGGCCTGAGTGTCGGTGAGGAGAGAAACAGAAATACACACCATTGTTGCACTAATGATATTCATCAGCGCTTATGATACTCCTCCAAACAAACCCACCTGTCCCAGACTCTCTCACACAAACACACAATGCTTTCACTTAAACAATGTCAGGAATGTAAAGGGGCACAGCGCTGCCACGCCGGCTCTCGTCTGTCACCAACAGCAACCAGCCCGCCAGCCGCCATGATGTGCAGCTTAATTGGGGGAGCTGATGAGGTCTGATGAGGCTGGTACTTATTGAATTCCCCGGCCTGTTATTTAGATAATGCGGGAGACGAGCGGCCTCCGTCATCTTTCCCATTCTCATCCATTCACTGTCCCAGCAGGGGGGCGGCTGGCTAATCCACTCTTGTTTGTAATGGCTGTGCGAACTGAGGGGATTTGGACTTGCTCTCCCCTCGCTGGCACACATCTAACACTCCCCACTGTTGATTTTACCCCATAATGGGCCTATTTGACGAGTTAACCAGATCCCAACACCCATCTCAACCCCCTTTTGCTGTTCTTTCTATTATTTTCGAGGGGAGGGTATTGTTGAATAATTAGACTTTGAGGCGATGTTCTTTCCCTTTTCTCAGCTTTTCCAAAAGCAATTACCGATCTTCAAATATGTGGCTGTACAGTATTCACTGGTTTACAATGTGTGTGGGTGAAAAAGAGAGAGAGAAAGGGTGTGAAGGAGAGTGTGATGGAGAGAGAGAAAAGAGTGGAGAGGAGCGAGAGTCGCAGAGCTCATGGCTAAATGGCAGGACAACAAACTTTTATTCTGTGCCTCATACTGGCGAAGGAGATGAAGAAAGTGAAGTCACAGAGGGGTGCCAAGAGTGCTGCTCAGTATGGGACAGCACATCAAAACCCATTAGCAGTGATGATTAATGCCTCTGCCGCACAAAACTGAAAAAGGATCTGAGTTTCAAACGTAAAGTTTCTATGGAAAAATTCAGCATCTGGGTGGTCAGACATTCATCAGTGTGGAGAGGCTCCAACAAGGCTGCCAGAACGCCAACAAAAGAGTAAATATCTGACGATTATCCTCATGAGCAGCCACGGTTCTGTAAAAAAAGGCCTCAAATTCTGACTATATTAAGTATAGACGTGCTGTTTAATGTATGCAGTTAGCCTTCTGTCTGCAGAGTATGTGAGATCTTTCTTTCTCAGCTCTTTGTCTGCCAGAATGTGCATTAAAATGAAAAACAATAAGCTGTCAAACTCTCTCAAACACGGTCATTAAAAGTGCTTACAGTATTTTTTTTATGAAGGGAAGTTAATGCTGATATTTCATCATATCCAACAGCTCCATCTACAACTCAGCAACTAAGATTAATACCATATCCTGGACTAATAAACCCTGCACTCTTTGATTTGACATCCAAACAAAAGGCCATATTTATACGGGTCAGTTGTTGTGGCCTTTTAGATCAGGGGCCGATACTGACGAGGGGAGGGGGGGCATTAAGGCAGCAACATTTAAAAGCTTACAGGGAGAAGATACAACGCGGAGTTCACCAGGGGCACGGCGAATCAATATCAGCTCGACTCAGAAATCTGCTGTATAATCCTTGATCTCCAAGGCCATTTGCTTTGCAGCCTGAAATTGGATACACCCTGACTGCATCCACCCCCCACACACTCCCCCCTGCTGCGGCGAGAGCCCGCTGCTCACTCCACAAATAAGACATCCTGAAAAATTGATCTGGATGCATCTGTGGCAAGATTATGTCTCGGGTCTAAGGAGAGAGATATGACTAGCTCAAGGTAATTCATAAATATGTGTGTCTATGTGTAAGAGGATCAAGACAGGGCCTGGTGAATGGGATAACCTAGTGGTAGTATTATCATAACTGCATCAATGCTATGTGGAAGACTGCTGCAGGAAAAGAGGACATCAAGTCAACACCTCTATAAATGCTAAGGGCTGGTACAGGCCACACACTGAAAAAACACTATTATATACTTCTTTACAGCACATGCTGCTGGTTTGATTAACAAGGAGGTAAAGAAAATAACTCATCTTTGTTTATTTCGCCTGTGAGCAACGACGCCCTTTGTTTTATAATACGATTTCTTTGATTAATGGCCTGAGTAGAACAATATGGAAAATGACAGAGTAGAACTGGATTTCTCAACCATATTTGGACTTCAGTCTTTGGCATGTTTTTGCTTGTTTACTATAAATCCTGCTTATTTTACATGATTGCAAACTGTTTTCTACCTTCAATAATTAATAATTCTCATTCAGTATACAACATTTTAGAGTTGGGTTTTAATAGACAACCCTAACCCTAACCTTAACTACCCAAATTTCTTCAACCCATTCCATTAAAGGCTCCATTGTTTGTGTTGAATTAATTTCCCATTCATTCAGTCCTTCATTCAGCCTTTATGTACACAATGAATTGAATGGGAGCAGTTCACTCTCTTTCATTTGTGCCCAGTGTACAATATAAGTGAGGGTAATAATTAAACATTTATTTAACACTCAAACCTATAAAACTGCAAATAAAAAACAAAGATAAAATTGTGATGGTGTAAAAAAAAATGGCACCAAATCAACATTAAATAAAATGTGAACACAACAATACAAGAATGGCATCTACACTTCACTGAGGTCAACCCAACTGCAGCTACAGGATCAGTTGATGCCAGCAATTGTGAATGCAATGCTTTCCATGAGCTGTTAAACAAATAAATCGGACTGGGTGATACGGCATTAAAATAATATTGCATTATTTTAGGCTATATCATGATTTATGATATACATATTGATATCTCCTCAAAAGCACTTCATTAATGCTAGGACCTTGAGACTAAATCAAATATCACGATATTTGTGACTAAATACCTCGATATTGATTTTGTGACATATAGGGATGGCTATTGATAACCTTATAACATATTAACGCAGTGACATTTTTGATGAATAATCATCAGCAATGATATAATGAGCGAGCGGCTAAAGGCAAGTATTAGAACAAATCAGACAGTTTGGTACGTTTAGAAAATCCCACCACTTTTAAAACCAGAAGCTACGTCAACGGTTGTTCCATATCACAACATAATGATATCGAAAGTCGAAGACGATTTATAATCTGTGTCTATAATCACGACATTGATATAATATCGATATACTGCCCGGCAGTTGGGGTTTCAATCACAGACGATCTGTATTTGTATCAAACATTACCTCAAACAGATATTCAAGGTCAACCAGAGTACGCCCGTATATCAAGAGTGATGCCGCCATTTATGTTACCTATAAAGCAATATATGATTATTACATACATACATCCTTGGATATATGGAGAAATGGGTTTATAAATACCCATACATCCCATATATTAAAGAAATATACAGTATATGATAGATTTTTATTGTTTGTTTATTACACAGATATACAAATACAAATATGTTATATGTAAAGATAATCACAGCAACATGCGTGCCAAAATATGTAATTTAAATACATACACATATTCGTATTGACATATATGTCAAGATATGAAACTGTTCCCATTTCTAATTTCTTCATGTTTGTACACATATCTACATATATTACATTTGTGAGTATGATGACTGATGAATTCATTTCAAATATGTTACTGTCCACAAGAGTAAAGCACAAGCAAAACCTTGCAATTGAATGTTTGATCCTCATAATTGCCTTATAGGGACCGGCACTTATTGTCTAAGTGATTTTTCGCCAACTACTTCTTCATTATTATTCAGCGTTATTATATCACACATTCATGTGGGAGTAAGCTTTAACTTGAACTTTTGCAGTGTTTAAAAATGTTTTAGGACCTCTCAAATGATTTGCTGCTTGACCTTTCTGGCAGGTGAAACACAATAAACTAAAAATTCCACTTCAACAGGGAAGCTGCACTATAGTATCAGCACTCACTATTGTGTAGCAAGAAAGACATGAAAAGTGAGATTTCTAGGTAGGGTATATCTTTAGGTGCCTCTCTGCTGTAAGTGTGGGCTGCCTGGTTTTTTTGTTTTAAATCCCACAGCGGTGTGTATTGTTAGAGTGGCAGTTGTTGGACTCTCTGAGGCCTTTAGGCTCTCTGTTTTCCCCCTATTACTTGTGCCCGGTGGGGGGACAGACAGTTGTAGCGAGATGCGGTGCAGCGCAGCAGGGGTGGTCCCCAGATACCACAGATTCATACTTTCCACCTGACGCACAGGATAGAGAGAACAGAGAGCTGGCAATTACCAGACTTCTCTCTGTATATACTGCAATCCTGGCCAGCTCTGCTCTGCTGTACTCCACTCTGAAGGCTGTCTCAGGGCCAAGCTGGAGGTAATGAAAGCAACACACTCCTAATGGACTATTGATGTGTGTGTGTTTTTGCGAGCGCGTGTGTGTGTGAGGATGCATGAGAGGAAGACAGAGAAACAGAGAGAGACTCTCAAAGAACAAAGGAAGGAAAAGGAGGCTGTAAGAAATCATTCTGTTGGCGTGTCGGTGTCTTTTCCTTTTCCGCGTTGTCTATGCTTTTGCAATGGTAAAAGTGTGCATCCATGTCTGTAGGCTGCCGTAAATCATCAATATAAACTGAGCAAAAGCAGCAGACATCAACCACAAGCGTGATCCCACAGCGATGATGTGCTGTACTGCCCGCCAAGGAAACAGAGACAGAGACAGAGAGACGGTGTGTCTGAGACATGAGGTCACTCAGAACCGCCAGGTGTGTTTCCATCGTCCTTCAGCTCAAACACCGGCAGCCAGCTCTCATATAAATACACTCATATACAAAGAAAAAAACACAAATAGCCCCAGGTGACAAAAAACATTGGCAACTCAGACGCCACAGTAAGTTTCACCTAATGGAACATGTCCCACTCCCACTGATCGTCCATTGGCAGAGCTTGTAGGTGTGCACACATTTTTTTTTGTGTCTCTGTGTGTGTCCCCTTCCCTGCTGGCAAGGCAGGCAGTCGGATGAATGAATGGGCGTCAACTCCTGGAGGTCCGGTGGCGCTACAGAAATAACTCTGCTGACCACAGTGACCTCTGCTTGTTCCCACACAGCCTGCGTCCTGTTCTAATGGAGGCCCGTGCTCTATTTTGGGGGCAGCGGCTAGATTTATCTCACTGCCCTCTGTGTCCTGGGACAGTGACAGTGACGTGGCCCGGTGTAACTGATGCCTGCTTTTTTTTTTCTAACTTGCCTCCCTGACGCAAGCACACAGAGGATACAATCAGTCTTGAGGTCAGTCCTGGTCAGACGGATGACCCGGTGATACCTCACTGTTTCGGTTCACTTTCCTAAAACATGCTTAAAAGATGCTAGAGTGAAAAAAATAGAAGGCTGTAATTTATCAAAGTCATGCGTTGTGATACTCTAACCTAATGAAATGTGCGGAAGATATAAAGGAGACGACCAGTGAACCACAGAAATCAACCCTGCTGCATCGCTCGCATACCACAGAGACCTCAGAGCATGATTATCCTCCTCAGCAAACTTAATCTTCATTCTGGAGGACGGGCAGGCCCGGCCAAAAGGCTATGAGCTCAGTGACCTACTGTATCTGCTGAGAGGCTGAATATTATTCTTTAAAAAAAAAAATCTATTGCCTCAGGTCCTGCATTAGATTAAGTTGACTGATAGCTAAGACCTGGAAACTAGGGATCCGTGAAGATAACTCATGCATCTCAAGACTTTATTCCTAACAGTGGTGGAGAGCCCAGTTAGATCTCGGGAGAAGTATAAAAAGTCAAACCTAGAGGTTTTTGCTTATGACTGCAAAGTCAGCAGTGTCATTCCTGAGCTTGCCAAAATACGATTCATGGGAAAAATGAATAAGAACCGCTCCAAAATACTTTAACAACTACTGTGCAAGACATTTAACAGACAATTGGTCACCAATCGTGTTTCAAAAACAAAGAATGATATGACTTTGCTCAGTAATATATAAAAATTTACTGCATTACCTACTGTTTGTGATGCATTTCTTGGAGGTTCTCTGAATTTTATTGACCGACAAAATACTATTGGACATTTTCATTGTGTTTGCTGTATTTGAAACAGTTATCCTACCAGGCCTCACAGAGTATGATAATTTAAATCTACCCCAACAGACTTAACAAGATTAAGAGTCCACAGTCACACTGGTGGGTCTGCCAGGCTGTACTGTACTGAAACAACAGCACACAGCGGCATCATCCCTTTACATGGGACCCCTTTGTTGGGTCAGTGGGGGTGCCAAAGCGGAGAAGTTCTAACTTTCAAGGGTTGTTAAATTCAGCACTGTTTTAAGACTCATTGATCAATTACTCAAACTGACCTTGTGTGTCATTGTCTCACCGGCACCTGAAACAACACACCCCGACTGACAAATCTTTATAGATTGTTTTAAAGCGGGGCTTTTCTTGATCTGAACGTCTACCTCGGCATAGTGGTGCTTTGAGCTAAATGCAAGCATCAGGATGCTAACATGACACAATGACAATGCTAATATGCTGATGTTTAGCAGGTACTGTGTTTACCATTACCGGAAGTCATTTAATAAAAAACAATGCTGAGCGTCTCTGCCTTGTTTTGGTGTTGATTATCTCTGTAGATATATCTTTGCTTCTCTCCTCTGCTGTCTGATCTGGAGTTTGACACATTCAGGGGGACTTCATGATGCATTCAGGTGCCCGTCTTAAACTCAGAAATCTATACTCAGATGGCCACGAAGGTTGTTTAAAATGGGAAAGTTTCAAATGTATTCTTATTTTCCTTTGTTGAAATTCATAGGCCTGCATCTGTTATAACTCATTTAATCTTTCACTACAGCACTTTTAATAATGAATTGCTGAAATATTGACAATATCTTATTCATTTCTACATAAACAAAATTCTATTTAAAAATCGGATCAAATTGTTATCAGCTAACTCAACCATATTGTTATGCAACAGGTCCCCAAACAGCTTATAATTTGAAAGTTGTTTTACTGCAGCACTTTCTAATAGGCTAATTACTTTACTAATTACTTTGAGTATTAAGTTTGGAAACCAACGCTCTTGTTAATCTCAGTTGGTGCCGGAGAAAAAGTTACAAATTAATAATGCTAAATGTCTGTAAGAAATTACGTGACAAATAGTTGTCAAGACTTTACAATGACATCCACACATGTCAGCCTCATGGAGACACTAGAGAAAAAGTGAAGGGATCAATAAAATCATTAGGATTAATCATCTGGGGACCATGAATGTCTGTACAAAATATCCAATGTAGCTATGAAGCTAGTGTGGCTTAAACCAGCTCGTTTTGCAATGATGCAAAATGTAGAAGATGTATTTTTAATAACTGCGTGTAGTAGAAAATTCAGGGATGTTTGACATTCAAGAGTTTTTTCTTTGCAGCGATAACAATTAAATTTCTAACACAACCTTGTTGCTTGTTGCATGGATCAATAATTTATAACTGAAAAAACCTGAAAAACATA
Source organism: Pagrus major (assembly GCF_040436345.1). Classification (NCBI taxonomy): domain Eukaryota; kingdom Metazoa; phylum Chordata; class Actinopteri; order Spariformes; family Sparidae; genus Pagrus; species Pagrus major. The sequence goes on from NC_133230.1 coordinate 15,119,892, forward strand.
ACTGTCATAACTGTCAGCTGTCCGCAGCACAAAAGCAAGGCGAACACATCAATGCACGGGCTGAACACATGTCAAACAAAGGAAGGGAAAAATGTTCTTCATAAATAAAAAGCAGCCTCAGGTGCTTGTTTTGCTCGTGCTAATATTGTGTGCACTCAGCTATATCCAGGAACATAGAAGAGCATTAGGGAGGGATGAGCAAGAATGTGTGTGATGCATAGAATAGCGAGCAGAGAGGTGGGGAGGACGAGCAGAGAAAAGCGAGGGATGAAAGACAGCAGAGGCAGGGATGATAAGAGAGGGAGGGACGAGCGAGAGAGAGTATAAAAGCAAGGACAACAAAATGTGCAAGTGGAGATGTGACGGGCAGAAAAAGATAGAAGGGGATCAACATGGTGGACAGCTGGGCTGAGGTCACAGGGGTCAAGCTCAGGCAGCAGTCGCACAGCCAATGTCATCCTTTCATCTCGTCTGGTGCAGATGCAGCGACCTAAACTTTACCCAAATTTAACCTTCCAAAAGCACGGGTTGATCCAACTTTCACTCCTCTCTCTTCTGCTTCCCTACGCCACCCATCACTTTCTTCCCCTCTATGCCCTCCTCCATCTGTTCTCTTTTATCCCCCTCTCTTATTCCTGCCACATTTCCTCAGCTCCTAATCTATTTCTTTCCATCGCACTCCTCCTGCTATATTTCTCTCTATTACTCTCGCTCCTCGTGTATCTTTTTCCTCCTAGTAACTCTCCTTCATTTTAGTCTCTCTCTACATTAGATTCGGATGAGTGGAGAGCAAAGTCAATCGTTCCTGCCTAAACCCCTCCAGGAGCCCGAGCTCCTCTCCTCTGCCTAAACAAACTTTGAAGCCAATCAAAGGGCTTATATTATTTTTTTGTGGAAGGCGACTGCAGCAGGTGAATACTTTATATTACAGTGACAGATCCACTCAGAGCTGCTTCTCTTTCCTCTCTCCTCCTCCTCCTCTCTGTGCTAACCGCTGGCTTCGCTCATGATTGATACAGTTCAGTGGCAAAACAAACAAAGCGTGACAAATCCAGATTATTGTCTGTGGGCGAGATAAGGTTATAATGAGAAAGTGCATCGGGGGAAATTGATCCTTTTTCAGGAAGCTGTCTGATTTACTGGGGATGCCAATAATAACTTCCTGTGTGTCCCGTCTCTAATGGGAGGAGGGTGAAGGCAGTGGTGGGGGGGTGGAAGGTTCATGCAGAGAGGACAGATTTCATTACGATGCAATATCCTGAGAAGTGCATTTGAAAGAGAGTTTTGGTGGCTAATTATTATCCGTGGCTGTGTTTATTGAAAAGCTGTCTGATTGTCATCGTGTTCCACAAACAGAGACAGAAATATGGCGAGTTTACATGGGGTGACAGCAGCAGTAAATGAATTATCAATACATAATGGATCTGACCTTTTGTTTCTGTCAAAAAAAAAAGAGGAAGGAAAACATGACATATAAACAATTCACAGATCGGCACCCACGCACAACACGCTGATGCATCATGGGAAAAAAACGTGCCTCGGCATGCTCGAAAAGGCAGCCATGTCTGAGACACGCTGACAGCCAAGCCACCAACCTACTTGGCTGCACGTTAAATCTACTCGCCATAGGGGAGAGAAATGGGCCCGCTGACAGGCCGGTTATTAGCCAGGGGAATGTGGGAGGGATTGCAGAAATTAACATGGATTACTCAAGTATGACTGACAGTTTCAGAAGGGCTTTTTGTGACTTACCAAGTGATTTGGGACTCGCCTTAATTCAGCGAGGGACGCTTTAATACCGTGGGCTGTCTCTGCTATCTTGGCACCGTTGCCTTGGTGAGGATGCCAACAGGGAGGGAATCTTTTTCTGCAACAGCACCCCCAGCAACAGCTCCCCTAGCCTCAGTGGCACAGGCCTTGTGTTCTTGCAAATAATGACTGCATGTGTCGGCGGGCCAGCACACGGGGTTCAGGTCTGCCTTTTGGTCTATGCCGTGTTTTGTTTAAAGGGGTCTTGCCAAACGGTGGCGCCTGCAAACTCAGTCTGGCAGAAGCCTGACAGCTCTGGTGGTTACAAAGCCTGGGTGTCATCTGGCTCATTGACAGTAAGTCAGAAAACAGGGAATTCGATTGGGACCGCAATCACACCCATATTCACATTCAAGATTTTATTGTGAGCCTAAATAAACTTTTTTATGTGTATACACTAGAATAGAGTACTTTTGAACTGAAAGACAATCACTGTGGTTTGAGAAGAAATTGGGAAAACAGATAAGGCTGGAGAGAGAAATGCCAGAGTGTAGTAAAAAAACAGAGGCAGGAAAGCTTGTACATATTGCATGTTTCCGTTTGGTTCCATCTCCCAGGGCCACTGTGACTGCTTCCTGATGTGGTTTCCATTATTTATCCAGCATCTATTGGACAATATTGGAGCCGACTCTCAGCACTGCTGCCATATTGGCAGCCATACAATGGAGCGAGCAACAACAACGGAAGTGAAAAAGGAAGAAGCTGTAGTGTTGCTGCACATTCAGTCTGGACTGAATCTCTGTTTGCACAGTTAGACATGAGGACGCTGGATTCATCAAAGTCTGGTGCTGTGATTTGGCAGCGGTCGACAATACCTGTATGTAGCCCGTCTGTGAACACACCTTCTTGTTTGTTTAGCTGCTGTTGCATTGTTGACAATGAAATTAAGTTAAATCACACAAAGAGCAGCAATTCGCCAGAGCAGCGCGGCACATTCTATGTATCAAATGTTATCAATTTCCTCTCTGCCATGGAAGACACACAATATGGCGTGTACATGAGATTACTCACCTGCCAAAACCAAACAATAGCTAATGTATCTCCGGTTCAAATTACATTTACCATAGGGTGTCATCTCTAAGCTGTTTAATGCATTGTGGGACGAAGGGCTTTAATCAGCAGGGCTCAGTGGAGCCAGCGGATTAAATCACTTTTTATCTGCGCTTCCTTTGACTTTCCCAGAGCTCAGGGTTGCAGTGTAAATCATAATGCGTCCCTGTTGGGCTCACTTCAGTATGGTTTATTGCTGTAGTAACATTTCATAAATTCCATTTATTTTGTGTATTGAGTAAATCCACATCAACTGAAAAACAAGGATAACTCTTTATTCTTACCTCCAACTCCAAAGTTTATCATTTTTCAGGACGAGTTTATTGAGTCTGCATCTATCTCTGTGTCTGTGTGTGGCCTACGTACCTTTACACACACGTATAGTACGCATGTGTATGGGCACTGTTGCATGCAAATATATCCATCTGTGAAAGCACATACACCCGTGCATATTATGGCATAGATGCATTTTATTTAGAGCATGCAAATGACTTTGGACCTGTGTGCGGCTATATGCACGCTCACAGCCGACATCAGCGACGGGGAGAGCGGCTGCCGCATTGCACAGAATAGCTAAACAGCTGTAGTGCTCCATCAGGGCTATCGATCATGTCCCTCTCTCTGAATCACAATCAGACGTGGGCAGAGCAGAGCGGCTGGAGCAGGCCTCTGTGACTCGCTTGTTGGACGAAAGCTACGCACGTCTCATATCAACCAGGCCACACCATACAAACCTGACCTGGTTGGCCGATTAGATGCATTTTTATATGCGGGCGTCGTAGCGCTTGTTTCTGTAGAACTTTGAAATTCAAGTTCCTGGTAAGCACTGCCTTTGGTTTCTGATGAAAAAACATGTTTGATACACTTGTTACTTAGATACATTTATTAAGAGTGTCTGGCCATTGATATAACAACTCACATATTGTATACGCTGCCTCTAAGTAGCAGTAACATGACTCAAAAATGCATTAAACCATGCATCGTATCTAAATAACAGAAAGAGCTGCGAGATAATTAGTCTGCTTCCTTAATAGTTAAAATAGGGAAGCTGTTCAAGTATCATTAGCTGCCATCTGCTATCATCTAAATCAACCCAACATCTCATGTAATCACAAGGAAGTTAGATGTTATTACATTAAAATTCAAACAGGAAGTGTATGGTGGCTGTCTACGGCGCCATTAACCGCCATCTGTTAGCATCTCCACAATCTTGTGTTATGTATGTTCCCCCCCTCTGTGTCATTATGGCGTTATCTGCAACTCAACTTTAACTTCCTGCCATCATGGTGACTTCCTTTCTGTTTATTTTCCTGTGGTCAGTTGAATTTAACAGATGACCTGGCACCTGACATCCACATATTTACTTCCTGGTATGGGACAGTGAGGTTACAACTCAATATCCTTTTGTATTGCCACTGGACACACCTGAGTAAAGGAGGGCAACTATAACATCATACACACACACACACACACACACACACACACACACACACTAATGCACACACATGTCTTGACACAGTGTGATTGAGTGGCTAAGCTGGAAATGCAGGGGCTTGTCAGATATGGGCTTGAGAGGATTGGTGAGCAAGCTTGGCACGTTGAGAAGACTGTGTACATGTGTATGCGCATGCATGCATGTTAAGAGTGTTGTGGTGCAAGTGTAGGCGTGTGTGTGCTACCACAGCCTCTCGGTGTGTGTCTGAGAAAGGTGTTTCAAATGCTAAATGGTGGCAAAAAAGGATTTCATTAGCATTATATGGATGTTGACATTCCACTCAGGTCAAAGTTAGTGGTGCATGACTATATTTGTGCTTATGTGGTTTCTGTGTGTGTGTGTGTGTGTGTGTGTGTGCAGTATTTATAGTTGTCACACAAGCATACCCGTGCACGTGCACACAATCACGCACAAACACACACGCTCCTGTGTGTGGCAAGGGCCCCCCGGGGGGTGCCGCTGAGCTGTCAAAGCAGGATGGATGAAGAAGCTGCCCTGCATAGCAAGGGGCTCTGGGGAAATACCACCAACATGACACACACACACACACACACACACACACACACACACACACACACACACACACACACACACACACACACACACACACCGACACAGACTCTGTCTGCACACACATACAGTATGTGTTCCCACTTTTAAATGCATAAATTTGAATATGCACGCATAAATCAGAATGCAAAAACAAATAAAATTTGGTGAAAACACATAACTTCCACACTAGTATACACACACACACACGCACGCACACACACACACACACACGCAGCAACCAGTACACACAAACACATACACAACATTTTGTAAGAAACAGAAACAGCCTTAGGGTCCTCCGCAGAGGAACATCTGAGTTTGATAACAGAGGAATGTCCAGAGATCTCCATTTAGCACACAGCAGAGTCAACATGGACAGTATCAGAAAGTGGAAAAAAAATGACACTTCCTCAACCCTGACCATTTTATAAAATCTGAACGATGGGAAATGTATCAAAGGAATGACACAGTGAGTCTTTTATCCATCAGTGTTCATGGATAGAACAACTAAGGTAAAGCAGCAACACATGAAGACTTAAAAAATAATAACTCTTTTATCTCTTCTCAATTTAGGTGTTACTTTTTTAAGTTTTGGGCATTGTTTCCATCAGTGACATTGTAGTCTAAAAACAAGGTATTACGTCAGTAGGGCTGAGCAATATTACCTCAAAATTATATCGTAATACATGCAGTGCTGTAAAAAGTATGTACTTTAGTGTCAAAAGTAATTTTATGGCAATAAATAAAGGATCAAAACTACAACTACAAGTAAATTATACATATAATTACATGTATGTATTAAGCATTTTCAAATTTTCTGAATCAATGTTTTTGCAGTATGCAATCTAAAGTATTTAGTAACTAAAGTGTAAGAGTAAAAAGTACAATATGTCCCTCCAAATCAAGAGGAGTAGAAGTATAAAGTAGCAGAAAATGGAAATACTTAAGTAAAGTACATGTACCTCAAAATTGTACTTAGGTACAGTACTTGAGTAAATTTACTTTGTTAGATAGCATCACTAGATACATGATACATATCTCAATATTTTAAAATCTCCTTAAAAGCACTTCAAAAATGCTAGGACAGGATAACAAATATCACAAAATGTTGACCAAATACCTCGATACCGATACTACAGTAATTTTTAAGTGATGATTATTGCTACTTTTACAAAATAACACAATGAGATTTTTGATAAATAGTCAGGAATTTGGCTTTTTGAAAAAATGTCAGTAGGTGTCCAAAACAGTCATTCCTATGGTGAGTACGATGTCTCCATTTTTGATAGAAATGGCAGCAGAAATTACAAAAATAAAACCCATGTTGTAATAAACCGAGGAATTGATTATCGCGTGTTTCCCTCACTTTACAAATGGCAACAGCACAAGGAACAATAATAGTTTTTGCAGCAGCCAGTTGTGTGTGCACACAGGCATACATCAACAGAAAGGGGAGCATTCATGGACGCCTCAGGAGGGACCACGGCAGCACCAGACCAGAGCAGACCTTGTAAACTTAACCATTCTTAATTCCACAGAAGGATTTCCTCGATCAGGGCAGTAAATCTCCATGCTTGGCACAAGCCTGAACAATCCATTAACAATAATAAAGCCAGAGCGGCCGGGAGATAGACCCTTAAAGGGGAAGGTCAGCCTGATATTACAGCTTTAAAGGTTTCCTATTACGGCTCAACTTCAATATAACCACTCACCTTGCCTTTAATGGCCGCTGGCTATGCAGTGGCTGAGCATATATGGAGATTCTAAATCCAGTCTCTCTGAGATATTACTGGATAGTGGAGAGCGATTTATGGGTCCGTTTCTGTGCCGCCAGTTGGTTGGAGGTGTGAGTATTGTTAATAAAATTGCCACAGGGGTGAAGGAGACCTCCTCGGCATCACCCTGTCTGGCCCCCATGTCCCGCTGGGACGCACGGGAGGCTTCGAGCGCCGCAGCACCTGGCTCCAAAAGTGCTTAGGCAGCATGTTTTTGCTCCATCCTGGCCTTTCCCTCTGACTCTTTCTTTCATATCTTTACTCTCGCTTTCCTTTTTGCAACCACCTCTTGTCACCCATACTCCCTTGGAGGGTTGTTCTGTTTCCAAAATTTCCAATGCTTTGTCTCCTTTTGTTTTAAACTTTTGGGACACTGATGTCACTCCGGTCACCGAATAAAAGACAAACTCCTGTGCAGGCACACAGTGTGGTACAATCTTGTCTCTACATCTGTCTCGGTTTTGTGACATTCTTTCTTTCAACCTCTTTTCTCCTGCCTGTTTTCTCCTTGGCCACCTTGTTCCGCTGTCTAGGGTGACTGCAGAAAAAAAAGAAGATAGCAAGGAGAGAGGACACGGCAACAGAGAGCAGGAGCAGGAGAGGAAAGAGGGGAGAGTGCAAGCTCTTAAGTAGATTGCAAAGAACAGCACAGAGGCATGAGTGTGAATATTAAGAGGGTTTTCTCCGGCCCGAGAAGTTCCAGCCTGCAACAGCAGCACCACCAGGGAGGGAGAGAGACGGTGACAGAAAAGGGAGAGGGAGATGGGGAGAGGAAGAGACCTATAGAACCGTCAGGTATTCAGCTGTAGCCACGACAGCTAGCTTCAGGTGTCAGACACAACGGTGTACACAATCTATCAAGCTGTCCGGCAGATCTTAGATGAGAAATCTCCATAATTGAATTAGAATGGAAGTTTCTTATTTCAAAGTTGATGATTTTCCAGGAAAGAAAGGAAAAGTGGGTGACGCGAGAGTAATGTAAAGCAGAGGAGGAGAAGACTCACCTGGAATGCCTGGCGGGGTTTTCAGGTATTTTCCATTAAAATGCTGTATCACTACTTCACACTTCTCTGTGGACTCCATCCTGCAACAACAAGAGAAACACACAGGATTTAATTGAAAAATATTCACTATCCATTTGTAGCAAAGGCTTCAGTCATTAGAAATAAAAGTACTTAACCTCTACACTAAATTATTACACAAGCAGAGAGTGTTAAGTATACTGAATTGAGCGATGGTACAAATGGATGTTTCTTTTTGGTACAGAACACTTTTTAAACCATCACAAATAGGTAAAAACACCTCTTTTTACCACTCATCCAGGCCAAGGTACCATCTGTTTTTGTTACCAGTTTTCATGATCTTTTTTTAAAAAAACTTAACACAGCTTATTTCCATTTTGCCCTTCACACATGGAGCACGGGGTTAAAAAAAAAAAAAAGCCACTTATGACAGATTTACACCAATGAGGAGTCAACCGCTAGACTGTGTCTGCTGGCTGGGAAGTATCACTCAATTCATTCGAAAAAGTCCAATGAAACTATCCGGAGTCTGTCTGTCTATCTGCTGCAGAATGTCATTGTCTGCATGAGTCAGAGGTTCATAATGAAATTCAGGGTTTGCAGGGAAAGACTTGTTATGCAGCCTTTCTCCCCGGCCTGATAGAAAAGGCAAAGTAGAGAAAGACAGAAAGAACAGGCGAAAGGGATCCAGGGATGTAGAGGAAGAGAGATAAGAAGGTATGAGAAGGTGAAACTGACAAGTTTATGGAGAGTAATGACTCCATTTGATTTCCACAGTGGGAGAGAGAAAGAGAGAGAGAGAATACAGGAAACTGACTGACTCCTCTTTTCCAGCCACTGGATCAAACATCTATGAGCTGAGCAGCTGACCAGCAGGAGGGCTCTGATCTCTCACATCATAAGCACACGGACACTAATGCCCATACACACTTCACTTCAAAACACCTACGGAAGTATATCAAACACTTTTTTACATAAGTAAATCAAACACATCTTTACATAAGTATATCAAACACATATAAAAATGCATGAAAGTGTGTGCGCCCAAATGTATCTTTTATCCTTGTGCCGTGCTGGGATTAAAAATGCAAACTATCTGCAAGCTTAAATCTTTGAAAAACTCAGAATCTTTAATACTACATGTCAGTCATACAAACACATATCTGCTCCATTGCTATACGAATAATTTCCTATCCCTGAATTTAAATCTCAACTGTGAGCCACCAAGAACAGGTGCCACCCGGCCTGAACCGCAAGGCTTAGCTTCTTCACTATCAGCTCTGTGAGGCTGTACTTTTGCACAGTAGTGATCTGACCTAAATGCTAACATGAGCATGTTATCTTGCTCACAATGTTAAGGCTATTATGCAGATGTTAACACGCTATGATGTTTAAAAAGCACAGTTTTTCAAAAAGACTTGGACAACTTTGACCTGACGTTGGTGCTACGTGAAAAGTCAGGGGGGACTTATTATACAGTAGTTCATCCTGAGGGGAACATGAATGTCTGCATAAACTTTTGTACCAATACATTTCATTGTATAAGTTCAAACTTCAGGGTAAAGTCACCATGGATATCTGTTCTGAATTCATGACACACATGTATACAATAGTTATCAAGACATTCACAAAGAATGCCCAAATCTCAACCTACCTGCTGGTAGGACCAAAGAAAAGAGTCAAGGGATCACCTCATAAGCTGAGAGGGTTTATATATAGTGTGGGGACCATGAATGTTCTGTCTGGACTAAAGTGGTGCAGCTGCGAACTCACTAACATTGCCGTCCCTAGAGCCGTGTTTAAAAACATCAATCACAGTGCGACCTATAAAGGACTTTTTTTTTTCTATGCTAATAGAACTTTCTATCTATCAACCACTAGAACCTTAACTTATAATAAAAATATATATAGCCTCATGCATGAATCTGCACCTAGTGCACATAGGTTACCATGCAGATTCTTTAATATATCCTCACAAAGGACTCTTATATTAAAAAGAGACAGTTTTTAAATGCAGGCTTGAGTGATCTCTATGCCTATGGTAATATCCTCCCGCAATGTGCAGAATCCATTGCTTTCCAGATTTTCATGCTTTATTCGCTCTCACCTCCAAGAATACTCATATCATCCTGTCAGCCTCTCACTTCTCTGTTCTCTGTCTCTCATCCTTCTCCTATCTCTACCTTCATCCTTCTTTTTTTTACCATAGCTTCTTTATCGCTCTCTCCGTCCCATCCATCTTACTCCCCGCCCGTCTGCACCTCTTCTTTTTGACGTCTCTCTCATTCCTCCCCGTCTTTCAACCTTGGTTATTTCCTCCATCTTTCAGTGTTACCCTCACTCTCTCCCGCCCCATCTCTCTCACTTTACGTGCCCTCCTTTCCTTCCCTCTCTGTCCATCCTTTTGTTTCCCTGTTACGCCCTATCCACATCAACATCTTTCTCCCTTTTCCTCTCCCTACTTCTCTTCTTAGAATATGTAATCTTTCACACTTCCTGGCATCATCCATCTCTCACTGACCCTGTATGTACCCTTTCCCCTATACCTTCCCTGCTTTGGGGAATTAACCAGCCAGTGGGAGTCAGCTGATCGCTAATTGCTGGCCTTTAACACATCACATGCACTCAGCAACTAGAAATTAGGTAAGTAATAACACTGTCAGCTGATTAAAATTATATGAAGTAATTATTTATATTTAGTGTTTAATCAAACAATTAGAAAAGAAGTAAGTAAGTAAGCCAGAAAGTATTTTCTGAAAGCTTTCAGTACTGACAGTATTTAATACTCAGTCGAAGGGCATATATCATGTAGAACATTTTTCTTCTTTATTTTTCATTCTATTCAAGTGGAAAGCTGTTTTATTCCATGTTTCGCACATCGTGACTTATTTGTATGTATCATTTATTTTACCCTGTGTATATGCTTTGGGATATTTTTTCTGATGGAAGCATCATGCAAATAATGCCTCATTGAATTAAAAATGAATATACAGTGTGTTTATGTTTACATGTTATCTGTACGCATGTATGCACTCGTTCTTAATACGCGTCTAATCCTTGTTCACACACACACACACACACACACACACACACACACACACACACACACACACACACACACACACACACACACACACACACACACACAACTGCACTAACATGCTACTCACCCTTCCATAATACTTTCCCTTTAGGAGGCAGCCCCATGACAAAGAAAGGATCTGCTCAAAACACAGCTAACCTCACATGCCCCTTAGTGCTTGTGACATAATGATTTATGTTGTTGTGAAGTACATAATCAAAACAAAATCAGTTTTGAGACTATTTTTCGAGATGTTTTTGCTGTCTATTTTAAAGGGAGGCTGAAAATCCGGTTGAATGCATCACACTTCTCCAGAGTTTCAAGTGATCCTCTGACTGGAAGTGTTGATGCTTAGCTTCCCCTCGCTGTTCTCTTGCGCTCTTTATCCATCCTCCTCACACCCCTCTGGCTATTCATTGTTTGCCTCCTCCTCGACGCTGGCTCTCCTCGGCTCTTTCCAGCAGGTAGGTAGACAGAAAACAGGTGGGTAGACGAGGAGTAAATAAGGCAGACAGGCTATTAGGCAGTCATAGGGAAAACAAACCGGTCAGCCGGACTGTCTGTTAGTCAGTCATGCTTTTGGGGTAGCCAGTCAGTCAGAGATGCAGGCAGGTAGGTATAGTGAGGCAGGCTGGCTTTTCTCTGTGTGCTGCTGGTTAATGGCATCAGGTGCTGCTGTCTGCAATGATTAGTGCTGGGGCTGGAGTAATGGGCTCTGATAACAGTAATGGATCGGCCCACAAACACTTAGCTCAGTTTACTCTCTCTAATGCCCCTCATGGCCCAACCCTCAGCAGCTGTCTGTCTGTCTGTCTGTGTGCACAGCTATCAGGAGCTCTATGATTTACAGCATACATAGTTTTATTTTTCTTCTTTGTCTGAATCTCTGCTTGGCTTCTCTTTCTGACCTGTGCTTAACAATAAGCATTTTTCTCTTTAATGATCATAGATGATAAAATTGTCTCTCATTTTCTCTTTCTTTCTTATCTTACCAAAACACCACTCGTTCACTTCTCACTCTTCTCCCAGACATCCACACTCACTCGTTTCAATTTCTATTCCTCAATCTTTTTCTGTGTTACGCTGCCTTCTCCTTTCTACCACCTTCTCTTTCTCTTTATAATAACCTCTATGATTATTTTTTTTTTTTACCAAGCCATTGTTTCACACTCCTGTCCCTCTCCCTTTCCATCATGTCTCTTCCTCCTCCCACTGAGGGCTGCTTGAACAGGTGGCTTGTGGCAGGTTGTTGCTGTGCTCTGCTTGTTGGCCTGCAGGAGGCTGCCTACCTGTCTGTGTGCGTACGTGTGAGAGTCTGCTTATGAATGTGAGTGTCGTGCACGCTCGCATGCGTGTGCGTTTAAACACAGGTGTGTAGGAATGTGTAGAGGCCTGTCTGTGCATATGTTCATTTTTGTGCATAAGTGCCTGTTTGTGTGTGTTTTTGCTTGTCTGTCCTGCTGTAACCCCCGGTAATAGAGCAGGGAATAGGAGAGGAGTTCAGCCAGAGCAGGTGATTAAGAAAAATCCCTGCAAGATGGCGGTTCTGTGGCCGTCAGTGGCCTCCTCTGGGTAAACAAGGGAGGAATGTGTGGAGAGGAATGAGAGCCTGGTGGCTGCTGTCGAGGACAAGGACAGAGCGGTTTATGACTTTGGGGATTAACAAGCTGAAGTGGAAACTTTTATAAGTAGAAAAAGAAATAAACTGTTCAGTGGTAGGATCGGTGGTGGAAATATAGCAGTAAGGCTATACAGTAAGAGTAAGGGGGTATTTGCTGCTATCCATGACTGTATACGGCATGTGTGCACACACACTCAGATGCACAGGCATGAACAAAGACAAACTCATCCACTGGCAGACGCACTGCCAAACAGGCTTGGCAAATCACTGTTTCCTCTGCCCACAGGCTGGATTCATCTGACAAATGTCTTTTTTTGAGTGAATTAGAGGCTGACAGATACCAATATATCTGTGATAGGCCAATATTGGCCTATCACAGATATATTTCTTTCTATTTCTGGTATTTCTTGCCTGATATGCGCCTATATGAAAACCTTTTTTAGAGATTATAATGCAGAAAAAAATTCAGTTTTTTTGTTTCTTTGCACTAATGTCATTATAGATCTTATCTTTGTCACAAGTGTTTGATCCACATTTGAAGGATCATTGCATAAAATGTATGAATACTGGCCGATATATTAATGTCGCTGTGAGAGTGTTTGCACACTAACGCAGGTCGAATTAATATGCAATCTATTCCTTGTTACTGCTGCACCCTTGACTGTCCAGAAGGGGAAGCACGCGAACGTAACCTTGACAAATATGTACAATAATGATGGAATTAAGATTTGACTCAAGTGCATAGTGTGAGGCCACATGTACTAATAATCTATTAGTTAAAAATCAATGATTGCTTTCACAGTGGAAGCAGGAGTGATGCCTCCATGTCACATTAGTATCATTATTACTGTGTACCTGGCAAAGCCGACTCCTCTGCTGACCCCGTTGGCATCCCTCAGTATCCTCGTGGAGATGACATGACCCAGGGGCTTCAGCATGTTCTCCAGCTCCTGCTCGTCCATAGACACCGGCAGGTTGGAGATGTACAGGTTGGTGGGGTCCTGCTCCTGTTGCTGCAGGGCCAGTGGGTAGAGAGAAGAGGGGAGTAAAGGAAAGGAAAAGGTGAGACACAGTGTATCATCAACTACTGTAGGAATTGTGAAATATGCATCAGCTCTGTGTCGTGAGCCGTCACGTAACACGACACAACGCTGCCAACAGTGGAACCCAACTCTGGCTGAACTCGCATGACGTTTGGCTTTTATTGACACGCTCACATTCACATTCACATTCTCATGCAATGCTAGTAGTTCACTGTGCCTCTGGCTGTATGTGTGAGACAGTGAGTGTACAGGATACATTATGGATTTGCGTGAGTGGAAAGTATTATTCAAGTCTTGCATGTTGTACATATTTACAATAGTTTGCATGCAGTCTTCAGGGTGTATTTCATTTTATCTGATTTTAAGCGTTAAGTTTAAAGATGAAGAGAACATGAGATGGAAACAGAGAGTAGGAAGCTGTGTAGTTGTATTGTACCAACAGCGTTTTTCTCTGTAGTGCCTAGAGGCTGCTACTTGCTAGGTGAAGCTGCACAGCTGGTGGTGGGTTGAGCCTGAGGTAGCAGGAGGCCCCCGTGAGCTCCACAGTAGAACAGCTGGAAACAGCAGCCCAGCCCCACCAGTCAATCAGTCACACAGCCAGGCAGCCACCATGTAAGTCAACCAGCCATCCATCCATCTATGCTACAAGTCAGTCCGTCTCTAAATTAGGCATGAAACTCCATTATGTCATCCTTATCTCTAATTATGTATCTTTATGATGCTGTATGCACATTAGCATATTCTCTTTTCTAACGTATTAAATTACATTCAATCCATCCTCCCACCTAGGTACTGAGTATACTCCCCAATCAGGCAGCCAAGCATCTCTCATTCATCACATCTCCTCTTAATCCAACATCTCCAAACCTTTCATCCAACAGCAACCAGGACTGATTTGGGTTACAGTGCAAAAGCAGTATTACAAAAGGCATCTCTGCTGTGACTGGAGGACAGCATAATGTGAAGAATTAATGAATACTGCAACATTTTGTCAAGATTTACTGACATAAACCGACAGCAGAAATCTCATTAGGTGTCCCCTGGAACTTTCAGTGGAAGTTGTTTTAAAATTAAAGTATACAAAAATTGGCCACCTGTTGAATTCATACTCCTAACGAATAGGGGGCAGCATATTACCAGAGTAACTGCTGACTGCTGCTAACATAGCTGCTGTTAGCTAGTTAGCTAGATAACCACACAGCTGGCGATCACATTAGCTGACTCTGCCCGGAGGTGTTGGTTTGTTTACTATCAGACTGTCACCTCTGGAGGTACAGAGTGGACCTTGACATAGCCTCTACCTTTAATAGATGTGGATATTTTGGATAATTTTGAGCAGATCCTTCCATGCTGCCTTTGGGAACAATGTATGTATTAAATTCCTTAAAACAGGCTCCTTTATCAGAAAGAGATGCATGAGGTGAGCAGCAGAAGACCTTTGAAAGGAGCATCGCCATGTAGAAAGACTATTTGAAGGTTGGGATTAATTATGTAATAATAAGGAAGGCAACTGTCACTATCCTGAATGACAGTAGCAATTTAGTGAGACATATATCTATAAAAGTTTATAGATTTCTATAAATGCTACAGAAAATGTTAGTCCCATTAGTTCAGGAGTGGTTAAGTTGGCCAAGTCTTGTCTCATAAACCCTAAGAACTGGCAACAAGACAAGAACAGAAGAAAAGTAAGGACAAGTAGACCAGCTAACTGGCTGTCGTCCAAAGCAAATTAAGACATTTTGCACATGACTAAAATTCAATATAATCCAGTTTTCTTTCCTAAACCACAAGGAGCATTTGAATCTATTTATAGCACTACTTTACTTTGAATTCTGTTGATTAGGCTTCAAATAAATGCCTCACAAAGATAGGAAATGTGAAGTTTCAGTGATCTCTTTCACATATACATATGTGGAGCACTGTAAACAACTACTTCAGTAGAGAAGTCTGTCTTCTTCTCAGTTGGGGGGTCGTGGAGATACTTGAGTTGCCTGCATGAAAACACTGTCGTTGAGAATCTTTACAGACTCTCTGTGCTTCGCCACAGGCAACACAGTCTCACCCTGTCTTGTTTTGCTTACTGTTGATGGCGGAGGAAGAGGTTAAGGAGGAGGAGAGGAAGTGCCTCCACCAGCGTCCTGCCTACATCTCTCCATCTGTCAGAGGAGAAGGTGGTCCCTCCCCTGATTAATTAGCCGTCTTATCTGACAGGACATGTTTGATCTGATTAAAGCCTCTGGGAGAAAGCCGATGCCCGATGTGAAAGCAGGAAAAAAAACACAGCTCTTTCTCCTTTAACCAGGAACTCAATTACCTAACTTCGGGGGCCAACTTAACTCCTCCTTCTTTTGTACGTGTGTCACATTTATGTGCTTCAAAGCGAGCGGGAAAAGGGCTCACAAGCGTTTGTATAACACAGGATTTGGCAGTGAATGAGGCTTAATTAAATCTGCCCGTAAAAATCGACTGTACACGTGTCACTCTCCTGCTAAGTCCCTTTGGTGTGTGTAGCCATGCAGCTGTGCTTCCCTTTGAGTTTCACTGGTTATGTGAGGCGATGTTTTTCAGGATTATGTCAAAGAGGCTTCGTATTCCAATGCAGACAGGAGGTCTGGATCAAAGAGTTAACTGACTGACTCACTCACTGGGCTAAGCCAATGATACCAGAGTTTAAGTGTGTGTGTGTGTGCGTGCCTTAGAATGAAAGCACTCTCTCCTACGAGCATGTGACAGTGAAAGAGCGCGATAGAACGTGAAGCAGTAATTTGTGTGCGTGGGCTAATAGCAGAGGGCTACGTTTGCTCAGGGATTATCACGGGGAGGCCTCGTCTACGCACGGCCGCCTCGCTAAGTTTCCTCTTTGATGACGTTCCGCACCACAAAGCCCTAAATACCCAGATGAGAAGGTTACAGGGACGAGTGGAAATGGGAGCGTTTTGATGGGAGGTGAGATGGGCTGGCCCATTCCACAAGGAGATTTAATTTCCTTTAATGTCAGCCTCCGCACACGCTCTGCTGTCAGGCTATGAATGAAACGGTAATTGAGGTGTGTGTGTGTGTGTGTGCATGTGTGTACCTGTGCATATATCCTATCTCGGAGTCATTATGCGTGTGTGTTTGTTCCCGTGCATGTATCCTTTTTCCCAAAAGTGCTGGCCTCCTGTGTGTGCGATGGCAGTTGTGTCCGTCCCCTCGCCATTGACCAGTCTTGTAGAAGGCTAATGGAAAGGCTCCAGGCTGCGCGGGGCCTTTGATGAGCATAATTCCTTCACCTTGCCACGAGGAGGACAGGAGGAATCCAACTGTGTGTGCGCAGGAGGGGGGGGAGGCGGCCGACGTGTCATTTCCCGCTGACGGATGGCCCCCTTGCTCGAGCTGACAGCCCCGTAGCTGTTATTTCATTTCGACACCCTGCTCTGTTTACCCCGCTGTAATTTCTGAGAACATTACCATGCTACAGGGGAGGGGGGGGGGAGGTATTAGCAGAAAGAAAAAAAAAGAAGGCGCGGATAAGGCAAAAAATAGAGAGAGAATGAGAGTTATAGATCCCGGTGCAAAAGGTGAAAGAGTGAAAAGGTAAGAAAGAGACGGAGGCAGTTGACATGACAGGCAGATATAACACATTAAAGCGAAACCTTGTTGCCTTTTGACAACGCTTGAGGGAAAAGAGACGTCAGTTGTTAGAAGTCTCACGTTCTGCCTATGGGGCTCTCAGGGCTGTATCCATTTAACTGATACAAGTTAGACAGATAGATATGTGTCTTGACTGGGGGCACTGCATCTAACGCCATGTTGAGGCTCGGAGCTGCCCCCCCTCTCTTGTCAACACTTCTCAAACTACATCTCCCAGATTCTGTCTTTCTTTTCTACTTTTCATACCACTGACCTCTCCTTACCCTCTCTTCCTCCAGCTCTGTTCATTTCTTCAGCACCCTCCCACTGTTTTCCCTTCCCTTTCCATCAATCCTTTCCTGCTTGTTCTTCCTCTCTCTCCACTATTGTCATCTCCCATCTCCTCCACCCTTTATCCTTGCTTCTTTCTCCTCTCTTCCTCCTCTCTATCCATTCAGCTTACTCAAGAGATTAGAGCTGTATGTGTAATTGGCTCTACAGGGCTTCTCGGCTGCTTCTCTAAGCACCGGTACACACTCTACGAGGGCGTGTGTGCATGTGTATGAGCATGTGTAAGCCAATCCTTGCTATTCACTTCCCTCAGGTATGCCACGCCGGCCTGTTGTGTGACTAACCAGCAGCCTGCAGGAGCACAATTAAAGCACAAGACAATGGGGTTCCATGTTGTCTGGAACGGAGAAAAGTGCAAGGAAACAGTAGTTGCTGTGTTGCTTCTGCTGTGAGGATGTGTTGCTGATAAGTTTGCAGATGCCGGAGGGAGCGTTGCTGCACTCTTTAATATACGTTGAGGATCGGCACTCATATCTTGCTGTGGGAGCCTGAGTCTGCAGAATGCATTCAGAAAGACAAGCAGGCCAACCAAGTGGAAGGAAGGGGTATGAGGGGGAAGTGGGATCGGGGGAGTCGGAGGAGCATATGAGCGCATCAACTCACTTCAAAAGCTGGAGTTTAATTTGTGAGGAGCCAGAGAATTCGGAGACAAAAAGGTAGCACTACAAAGGAGCTATCATTCTGTCAGCAGGCGAGTCAGCTGGTCAGACAACAGCAGGAGAAGTCAGGCGGGCAGCTTACTGCCCTTTGATGAGCACTTCCCAACATTTTCTGTTGCCACTGATGAGCGGATGGCAGGATCACTCCACTTTTCCCTTTGTAGAGGCTGTTGTCAAGCGCTTCTCAACACTTGGCCATTCTGTCTGCTATCAAGCCCCTCTGTGACACTCGACTTCAAACCCCAGCCACATCCAAGACTGTACATTACAGTGTGTCCCCATCACAGCCTGTGTCTGTCCACTGCAGTCGCTTACAAGACAAGTCACACCACGTAGCTGTTAGCAGAGCCAGGAAGCTTTGGCGGGAGAATTAGATTTGGTAAGTTGCTGCGCATTAAACAAATAGCAGCTTGTTTCCGTATCCTGCATTAGCCCAGAAGCTTTTTAAGTAGAGGAAAAAAGTCAGGTTCAAAGTATGTTTTCTTCACATTTTTATCAAAGTCAGATCCAACAGACAGATGGTGAAACTTTGAAGGCTTGAAGTCTTCCTCGCAATCTGATACACATCCTTAAAAACAGGCTGAGATATACAAATGCACTTTATAATCAAAAGTATGCACAAATGTCTTCAACCTAGATGCGCTCAGTTACAGAACAGCGTGCTACAGAGCACAAGATAGACTATGAAAGTGCAAGCTTGTATGGTGAGGTACTTCTGCTGCTCAACGGGGGAGTTGATGAAATCCACATCTCTGATTCAAACCTTCTGTCTGAAACAAAGGGCTGTGAGGCGGAGGATCTGTGCCATCACCCAGGGCAGCCATTTTCAATCCAATTACCATATTATGTCTGAACAAACAGCCGAAAACACCTGTCACTTAAACCTGATACTGCTGCAATAAACGGGTATTGGCGGCAGTTTAAGATAAAGCATGCAAACATACCATGTAGGCATAGAGTTGTCAGTGCTTAGGGATCTGAATTAAACATAATTTCTCTGACATCCTTTCCACTAATTCATGATCTGAATTCCTTTTCGTGGGCGGCATTGCTGTAATAACATTGGCATGTAAACGTGTAGGTTTGAGAGTGATTAGAGAGGAAGTTAAAGTTGTGTTATGGGGGGTTATTTTTTGATATCTCTCGTGTTCTTTATCTGCAGCATTATTTTAAGAATGTGTTTGCCCGGGTCTTTGTTGCATCCCTCATTTGAAATGCCAGGTATTCTAGCTCAGCCAAGCCCTTGGCAGTATTTTGGCCTTTTTTCAGATTTCTGGCATTTCCATTCAGTTTTTCATAACAGTTGGATTGAAACTAGGGATTTACTGATCCAACTTTTTCTTTTTTGGAACTGACCTTGACTCAAGGTGTCTGCCTCTTCCTTGTACTTCTTTTTGCGAAATGTAAAATCTGTGCCTCACTGCATGAAACTCATTGGAATCATTTGTGTAAGGTAACATGCTGCCAGGTACGCTGTAGCGCTAAACATGGAAACTATATAATTAGTGTGTACAGATCAGTGCATTTCTCTTTATTTATTTGAGTGAGCATTAAAGCACGTAAACATATTTTAGTGGGTTAGGGTTAGGGCATAAAATAACTGATCCAACAAAACATATACAGACAATAATCTGTTGTACTGCACATAAATGTTCTGTACACAGTCATTTTGTACACAATCCATCATACAATTGATCATTTAAAACAAAAAGTTGTTTCTTGCTTCTAATGAGTAAAAAATCTGCCAATGAAACAAGCAAAAATTGTCTCAGAGCAAACCTCACCATCTCACTGAAGTGTAATTAATCATATTGACTAGAAATTACAAATCTACCACTTGAGATTTGAAGTTTTTGCAGCGTAGTTGCATCAAGATCATCCACTCACCAGCAGATGGTTCTTTTGCCCATTAATTAACCTCTCTTTTTCAAACCGAGAAGAAAAATTTGAAGTTCGTCACAGTGCAAAAGTTTTTTAAAATATGCCTTTTCATAAGATTCAAAAGATAAAGAGCCGAATATGAAGCTCCGGTGCAAAAGATTAGAGGCTCACCTTGCTCACGCAGCGTTCCATTTGGCTGGGATACAATGTTACCTGATTAAATAAAAATCTTACAAATTACCATACGTTGCTGCAGAGCACAGCTTAATACATCACATTATTCAGCTACAGAATTCTTCCCATGAGTGCAATCCAAGCCAATGACAACTAAGTGTGTCCTAGCAGCCCAGAGGCACTGAGGTGTTTAGTTTGGTTTTAAGATCTACACTCATTCACACACGTAATTACACACACGGCCTATGCACAGTCATGCATCTCATACGTGCACAAACTCACACACACACGTGATTGTACGCAGAAACATGCACACATTGTCAATCTTTGTCCTATTACTGCGTATGGAAAATGACTTTCTAGCTACTCTGAATTATGCTGAGATGATAGATGCTGTGTAAGGAACAAAAGTGGGTGATACATTATTGAGCCTTTGAGTATGCTAACACAGCGGTGGGGCTTTGTTTTACTAACTCTCTGAGCTCGGCCTGCTCTCTGCTGGTGCTGCTGGTGAAATATTCATCCAGCATAAGGCACAGTGAGCGCGTTGGCACAAAGAGGATTTTGGTATGTCCTTCACTGTACCATTTTACTATGCTGTTGCATGTAAATTCAAGAAAAGTAACAGGGAGAATCCTGTAATAGATAGAGAGCATTGAAGGTCAAACTCCTGATGAGAATTTTGATATGGTGCAACATCTGAAATACATTTTCTGGTGGTCACTAGCATAAAATACAGACTGAGTGTAAACAGCTTCTAAAAATCCTATGAAAAGACCAAAACCAACAAGTTTGTCTCTCAGCACTTCCCTACACTGTCTGTAGCAATCAGCCTCAAGCCTATTGATGCCTATCGAAGGCATTAATCTGTCCAACTGGAATTACTACCTCGCTGTTTGTTTGCCTCCACTCACCACTCAAGCTGCAGTCTACATTCATGTCGTGCAGACTCATATATTATATGTAGTGAAGACTTTGAAGAAATGTAAAAAGGGTATAAAGTCTATTCTTTGGCAAAATGTAAGTCATCTATATTGACATGTATGATTTCAGTGAATAATTTTCAGTGCTGCAACGTTAATCACCTCAAGCTCAATATTAGCAACACCACAGAGCTTGTGGTGAACTGCTATTATAACCCAGCAGCACGGAAAATCTCTACAATCAAAAAGTTTCAAGGTGGGCACCCAAGATTAGTGTCACCGATTCAGTATCTGACCAAATGTGGAACGTGGTCATAAATTCCCCTTCTGTTCCTGAATTATGTTAAGGAATTTTGCCTGAGATAATGCATTCACAAGAGTGACACAGACTGACAAATGGACTGACGGACATACAAAAACATAACGTCTCCAGCCACAGCTATTGCTGCCACGGAGGTACAATAATAAAAAATGTTATAAAAAAGTTATTTTCTAAAACAGCAGGGGCTTTGATTTTTAGAAAAAAAATTGACTCTAACAAGAGAAAATAGTGCATTTTTGTGGACTATTTTCAGCTGCTTATTAAAACACAATTGGTGCTCCAGTGAGTTTTTAGAGCACCAGAAATGTGGATGTGGGATTGACTCAAAATTAACTGCGGCCCCCATTTTCATCAGAATGAGGGAAGAATGTCACCAAGTTTAAAATTGTGGCTCATAAATGTGTTTTTAATATTTTTTCGACAATAATGGAGGTGTTTAGTAATAGTAATAAGCCACACTTGGCTTATGCTACACGGCCAACACTGTCGTCTAGAAACATCACTGGTGGTTTTGGTATTTTCACAGCTTTTGTCGATGAGAAAAAAAATATAGGCTTCAGCTTCATCCTTTAACATCCAGGAAGTATCCTCTCCCGTATCAAGTGTAATTTCCCCTCTTTTACAGATGTGTGATCGAGGGATCACACCTTTACTTTGCAAAACAGACATAACACCACTAAATTATGTCTGCCATCAATGTCATGGCTCATACATTTTGATGCCGGGTTAATGTGAATTTAAATGGGTCGATATGCGCTTCACCCGCTTAATCACGACCCCCTGATTTGATTTTGTATCTCCCTCGGTGAGCTAATATTCCAGAGATTAAAATTTCATGTGGAGCTCATATCAAAAATTCATTATTAACATGGAAGACGGGCACACCCGCCTTACCCCCTTGCTCCAGCTAAAGGAGACAAAACTTATGCATGCAGTGTAAGTGGGCAGGCACACATGCATGCAAAGACACTCTTTGCTACACTCCCTGAGGACTTCAAGACAAATTCTTCCTGCCTTTGTAGAAATATTGAGGAATTTCCTTATAAGCTATGGTTATGTCCTCGGTCGTGCTCCCTCAGCTCAGGAGTAGACAACATTCACAAATGTCTTCCCGGTTTCATAATACATTTTCATCTCTGTAACCTTCGCATTTTTCCATTACGGTGTTTGCAACAACAGCTCATTGTGTTGTTGCCAGGGTAAATGCATTTTTCCATCTGATGCATCATTCATGATATAATTTCTGAGATTGAATTTCTCCTGGCTGACATCATGTGGAGGTGGGGAGTGCTGGTGATGGTTTTTGGTTTTGGAGATGAGGGGAGGGGGAAATGGCGGTGAGCTCTTTGATTTCCTGTATTGACCAACATGAGGACCTATGCCAACTCATGCAGGAAGCCTACTGGATCTATTAATTATGGGTGATATATTCTTGCCTCTTTTATCTTCTCTCATTTATTCTGTTAACATTTGAAAATTGTACACATTTTTGCTTTTCACCCACTTTTTTTCAAATTACTATTAAAATAATTCACCTTCTTTCTATTCAGTCCACATAGTTGAGAACACTTGATCATTTACTTTCATGCAGGAAGCCTACTGGATCTATTAATTATGGGTGATATATTCTTGCCTCTTTTATCTTCTCTCATTTATTCTGTTAACATTTGAAAATTGTACACATTTTTGCTTTTCACCCACTTTTTTTCAAATTACTATTAAAATAATTCACCTTCTTTCTATTCAGTCCACATAGTTGAGAACACTTGATCATTTACTTTGGGCAGAGATGAGAAGGAATACTTAACCAACCTAATATCCTGTAACTGTTGTGAAAGGCAATATGCCAAAAAGAGGCTTTGATATTTGGTTGAGTAGACTTCCGCCAGTCACCCAAGAAACATGATTTAAGTCCGTGGAGAGAAAGTGGGACTCTAACAATGTTTTGCTCCGTGGTGGCTTTTTTGGAAAAAAGGCTTTGAAAACAACAATGCTTGCCTGGTGAACACACTTGTTGATTTTCTGTGATGATTGTGCACTTCATATGTAGCGATGCCATTCACATTAGGTTAGGCCTTTCAAGTTAACCACTGTTTGCGGAGGAGTGAACATTTTGATTCCTGAACTATAAAGCGAAACGTATGAGTGCCTAATTGAACTACTCAAAACAGTTCCACAAACAAACACTGAACAAAGAGATGCAATTTTAAAAAAAAAAAAGAAAAAAGTTTTTGTTCTGTTCTCCACTGGTAATTGTTACATTCAAAGTGGCTCACCACTGACTATTGTGTCTGTGTTATTATAGTCAATGGAGCTGGACACCCATAAACTTTAAAAGGCTCTCCTTACAACCTATATGTACTTGATGTCAGTGGTTCTCATCCAAGGGTTTGTGTACCACAGGGGTGAGTGGTTAGTGGTGAGTAGCACAGATAATTTGACAAAACATAAATGATGAATCGGAAAAAAAGACCCTGTATATGTCCACATATTTGTAATTAGGTGTAAATTTAAGTTAGTTGTTTCCTGATTTATTTAGTAGATTACATCCTTGTGTGTCTGTCTTTTTTCAATATGCACGTGTTCCATTAGTAGATCATTCCTGTGTATTGAAGCCTGTGTTTTTTCCCCTCACTCGTTGTTAGTTCGCCGTTGCCTCTTGTGCCTTTTCCCCCGGTCCCCACATGTCCTCTGTGTTCCCGCTTTGCTCTCCATGGCTTCTGCTTTGTCTTCAGTTTCATCTTTCACTTTAGTTTTTCCCTTCGACTTTCCTTTTCTTGTGTTTTGTTGTTTGAATTTTGGGTTTATCATTTAAGCTTGCTTTTAGTTTTTTAATCTGCCTTTGGTGTTCTGCATTAGGGTCCCCATTTTTGAAAATCTTAACAATAAAGACAAGCTATCGCAAAAGTCAATTTTTCTTGGATTCTGGATCACTATATATTGTACGGATTTAGATGTTTCCAGAATCCACCACATCCACTGCTTTCACTCTGGGGTAAAAACTCTCAAACAATTCC
Source organism: Pagrus major (assembly GCF_040436345.1). NCBI lineage: Eukaryota > Metazoa > Chordata > Actinopteri > Spariformes > Sparidae > Pagrus > Pagrus major. The sequence goes on from NC_133230.1 coordinate 15,144,280, forward strand.
TTGATGCTATTTGATCTATGAAAGGGGCCTATCTGGGTACTCGAGCCCTCCTGATATAGCTGTGGGGGAACACTGCACAAAAAAGACTGGGAACTATTCCTCTGGGCTCCCAGGATCACAGTTATGCTGCACAGTGACCTGTTCACTTTAAATCTCCTAAAAAGCCCATGTGTCTTCAACATGCTCTCTTCTGCTGCCTCATTCAGTGCATGCTGTTCTCAGAGATTCGACACATACGGTCCTCAGGACTGCCCTCGGCGGGGTTCACCGCGTCATAAAATCGCCATGCATGTTAACTCCATGGTGCATGAGCCAAATGAGCCGTGGCAGTGGAAGTTAAGTGACTTCAAAAGGCTGCATCCATATACCCCTCCCCGTCCGTCTCCCCAGCACATGTGTGTGTGAAGAATGTGTTCACCAGACCAGCTGGGTCAGAGGATTGAAGTTTACAGATAGGGAGGAAGGTAAAGTCACATGCCTTCACAACCATCTCACAAATACACAGTAACTTGAATAGCACACAGCTCTTTTTCATTCTGGTTTAAGAAGCGGACACATTCAGTATGTTGACAAGTCTGATTCAGTGTTAAGATGACAGGCAGGATGTGTGAGCCTCTTAGCATAGTGGTACAACATCATCAGAAACCAGGAGAGTGACAAACTCTTTGTTTCCCTCCCCACTCCATCACCTGCTCTCCAAATGGAGGCACAATGCAATTTTCACTTATGAATATAGTGCAAAGCAAATAGCATACGCTGTTTGCCTGCTCCACAAACACACCCTGAATAACTATCGTGGGTCATGGACTCATTTTTTATTCCTTAATGTGCCACTACTCACCAGGGAACACTAAGGCTGCCACGTGAAACTACCCCGCGATGTGAGCGTCATATGTCTAACAGAAATACCTCGCCTTAGCTCTGTCACATCTGCGCAGAGAAATGACAACGCGGCGGAGGCGAGAGCCAGCCAGAAATATTGAAATATATATTAAAGAATTATTTCTCAATGGAAAACAGCAACAACAAAAGTAATAAAAAAGCAATAATGGAAGTGTTGTGCGGGGAAAGCCACTCAGAACAAATCAACATTTATGTGACATCAGTCAGGTTCAGTGGTGGAACTGATGCAATGATTTTCAATTACAAAACAGTGATGTGGAGTATTAGTTCCCGTTCCCTCACTAAACACAGGTTCTTGAGAGCTGCTATAAAACAGGTCGTGATTTCTAAATAAATACAGAGCGAGAAAAACAATAAATACATACTGTGTGAAAGCTGATTCATTCCTGATTTTAATACTTTTTCCAAACTCAACTTTTATTACACTTTGAATGTTGAATGCAATATGCTGTCTTAAAGTCTGATTGACAAAGGTGGCAGACGGATCATTAAAACTGGTCCTAATGAGGTGTTAACATGACAATCTTTACACATTTACAAGCAAAGACTATTTATATATAGCATGTCAGCTCATAGCATATCCAGAAAAAATCCATTAAATGAGGTTTAACAATAAGTATTTAAATTTGTAATGATTAAGAGCAGACAGTGTTGACAAACCACATAATTACATATGATCCATGTGTGAGGCCTTTTATTTCCCCTCTGTTGACAGCTACCTCTGGGCTCTAGTTAATATGCATACCCCTGGACTTCAACACAAATATTTCTATTGTGATACATTGGTTTTGACATAATATGGTTGTAATATATGACTGTAATATTACATAAATTAGCAAAAAAATGTCACAATCTGTTTGAGCTTCATGTATTAAGAACAGGTAGAAATCGTGGGACTACTCATGGTTATTACTGTTCAAGTTGTGTGTATGAGTTCCAGCTTTGACTTTTTTTGAATAAAAATTTTATTTAGCTGCTGCTGCTTATTCCGTTATTATATTATAGTGGATAATGTGTGACAACGGTGGTGCATGCAGATGCAGCAACGGATAGCTCCTTCAAATTTCGCTACATATTTGTTTCTTGATTAGCTATCTTTTCGGCTTTATTGCTGAAACAATTAATATCTATGACAGAAATCACGACATCCTGGATCAAGCTGTTGCCATCGAGCCAACAGAGTGCAGGACGAGGAAAGGTGGACTCTGATTGGTGACAATATCCATTATGCGTATGCTATCGTGTCAGTAACAGTACCTGATACTAATATTAGATCGGATCAGTCCCAACTCTAATTAAGTGCATGTTTTTTTCTGCTATTGTTGCTTATCTTTTGTTGATGATTACAATTCAGTTAAAAAAAAGAAAGAAATTCTAACTATAAAGCCATATTATTAACAATTCCTTGTGGGACATGTGTTGTCTCACTCTTAAGAGTCAGTGAAGCGAAATGCCTGCTAGCCATCCAGCTGCAACAACCAAAACCCCATGTAGGTGATAAACGCTTAATCGCGCCCAAACTGCAACCATTACACCTCAACAAATTAAAAATCTCTGTGCTTAGTAATTCTGTTGACCCATCAAAAACAGTACTGTAAGTTTCCGAACCCAAACCCAATCTCCTCAGTGTGTATTTCAGTGCGAGTGTCATTAGCAGCAGATGACCTATATAGAGGGGACTGCTGCTTGTTACAGTCTAATTCTCACCCTAAATGGCTCGGAAGAAGGGTGGTTCAGCGGGAGATAATGTGTTTGTTATGGACACTAATGATACAGTGGAAGCAAACTAACGACCCACCCAGGGTGTCCCGTCGAGTTCAGCAGCTTCATCACCCCGATTCTGTGAAAACTTGGAAAACTCTCACGGGCTTCCTTTTTCCGGGGAGGGAGGAGGGACACAGAAAAAAAGAGGATGAAAGAGTTGCCAACTCTTTTGTAAAACAATGCAGGGGGGTGGCATTAGAGAGGAAATGCAGAAAGAGTGAGATGGGAGGAAAAATCTGGGAGGGCAGTAATGAAAAGATAATAAAAAAAAATAACAACTGCCTTAGTGCTTTTATTGATGCTCAGGTGGAGTTGGGACCTGGTAAATAAGCCTGTTAACACCACAGAGCAGTGGTGTCACAATGCTGTTGTAACTAACAAATGAACAAATGTGAGTCGAAGCACTGATCCGCCTCTGTGAATGTACAAAACCATACCATCTGGATCGAGCACAAACTGAATCAGCAAATGTGGAAGGGTTGCACTCCTGAATAGAAGAAAATAAATAATTCACAGTGTCACACACACAAAAGGTGACAAAATGTGCATAATTTGTGGCAGAAAAAGGAGCGTTTCGAACAGTTTTTGTTGAAAGTTTGCAGGCACTTTTTCTTATGATATGGGACTATATTTTAATCACCCAGCAGGGCTCCTCAATCCTCTGATATACTTGCTTTTAACTATGCTTTAATGTGTGCACGACGGCTACCCTGCATATCCTGTGTTCCTCCAGAGCTCTGGTCCTCTGAAATTAATGATTCACGTCCACGAGATGTAATTAAGCCCACAAACAGAGGGGGCAGGATGTAAAGTACAGGTAGCAGCACAGTCTGAACAAACAGCAACAGCAGAAGAGTAAAGGTTTAAAGAAATCTACCTTGTTTTTCACTGACAATACAACAACCTCCTCAAGCGTTGCCATGTTTAGTCGTGTAAACAAGCAAAATCCCAGGAGGGAGGCCTATTATGCTTTTATTTCCTTTCCTTCAATGTTTTATGTAGGTTCTTGTGCATGTAAAAGAGCTTGAACATTAAAAAGGTCAAAGTCTGCACAAACAGAAGCTCCTCTCTCCCATAGAAAGCACTGCTCCTGAAAAGCCTCATCAGTAGTCCAGCCTTTAATTCCATGACTTTGTGACATGACAGTAAGTCACTGTGTAAGTATTGTCTAGTGGCTAGTTTGGCACGTAAGAATTGATTCAGCACAACTGCTCTGTTGATGTTAGCAGTGCTGGCTCAGGTGTGTGTGAGCTGACCAATCAGAAGAGACTGGGTATTCGGGAGGAGGGGGTCTTGAAGAGACAGGAGCTAAAACATAGCGTTTTAAACAGATGGGGAATACAGTGCTGCTGCACTGGACAGTATGAAAAACCTGATGAGTTTTTTGAGCATTAAACCTATTCTAGAAGTAACCCCAAAAAAAAAATTATGACCAAAACCAACAAACATGGAGTCTAAGAACAGAGGTGATCGATAGAATCACAATAATGATTATACCACCAAGCAACCAAACTAAAGAAGAAGTCATTTGAAGGTATAGACGAAGATGCCTGCTGGGTAATCAGGAGGGGGAATCCCTGGTTTGTAAGCCTCCAGACGGATGTCATGGGTCTTGGCAGCAGAGACAGAGACATCAGTGTCCACATGACAGCATGAGAACGTGAGTGAACTCAAGACTCTGGAGGAACGTTGGGAGGGAAATGGAAGGGCCCACAAGATGGAAGAGGGTCACCTTATCCAGAGGTCATCATGAGTCGAGAGTGAGCGCAGAGAGGAAAATCACATGCAGGGTGACTTTGAATAAACATCAGTCATCTGATGTCAACACCTGCTTTATGTCTCCAGATAATTAACTGTCAGATCTTTCCCTGTAGGTTTTGGCATTTCCATAATCACTCCATCATTTATCATTGCCATTCAAGAGGACATTATCATGGTCAGTGTCATTGTCATTACAGTAGACAAGATCTTCTTGTTTCTATCAGCATGCAAAGAGGTTTTTTCTGTGACTTCAGGAAATTAGCTAAAAGGTAATAAAACACAACAACAACGCTCTAAAAAGTGATGCTAAGGCCCATTGCACAAGACTGCACAATAAACAACACAAAGTAGAAGACTAGCCTACTTAGTAAATCCTTCAACAAAGCGTCTTGGCTCATCAGTGTGTTATCTGGACGGGATCTAATGAGCTCTTAATTTGAGAGCGTCTGCATCATTAACAGGGCCCGCCGTTTGATGCCACAGCTGTCAAATAAGACTTTCATCCTAACATGACGACAGAGGGAAGGATTTTTTCACATCAAATATGTGTGTAACAAACATGATGTGTGATTATATATGCATGAGATCAGATTAGATTTAAAAAGAAGTAAATATGATGAATTGATATCACGATTGATTCCATGCCGTATTGGGAGATGTAGTGACAGAAAGGCACAAAGAGAATCAGGAAGACTTACAAAAAAGAGAAATATGTTAACCATCCCGAACAGGTCTTTAAAATCAGGCCAGTCCGGCGGCCTGGCATCTCCCCCTGGGCAGTCGGCTGTGAAAACAATCACCATGACCTGCAGCACTGGCAGCTCACTAGATTGTGAACTGTGTCATTCTTTGTAATGACATCAGAGATTGCTACGGGGGCCTGCAGGTGTCAAACATGACTTCAGACATGGAGGAGGGATTTGTTATACGATGTCCTTTTACAAGACAAACCAAGGGGATTAGTGTTCGTCACGTCATAGAGTGATTAACAACACCCATGTCCTTCCATTAGCATGACCTTGTTAAGTGTGTGTTGCATGATTACACGGTCTGTCACTATCGTGTGTTTCCACCATTACCAACCACAGCGAGTGTTTGCTAAAATCTTCACAGCTGTTGCTGTAACGTTGTGAGCACTTTTTGTTGTTGGTTACTGTTGTTGTTGTTGCCATTGGAGTGACCTTAAGGCTGCCCGGCCTCGCTTGCATTCCTGCTCTCTTAAGTGTGAAGGCTCTCCATGTTCTACTCTCTCCCCTCGCTCACACACATCTCTGGCTGCTATAATTAGAGTAATTGGAATCAGATGATGCTGGCTTAATTGGAAAGGAATGCAGACGGGGCAACGGGGCTTTTCCGCACGGGAAAATCGGCTGGAGGAGAGTACACGAGACAGTAGGGAGGAATGGCGGAGGATGGGTTTGCAGTCACGCATTCGGCTCCTCTGGCTTTAATGCAATTGGCAAGATTTTGTCGTAAACACACCAACAAATTACAAGGCCTGATGGAGTCTGAATGCTGTCATATGTTGGCGATACTAGAAAAATGATGTCAGGTAAGGGAAAACATTCAAATTACAGGAGCAGGATTTATAAACAGCAATGAGTGAAAGTTGAAATTCAATCTCCTCATCCAACAGTAGCTTGGACTTTGGGTAGAGCAACGCACAAACATTTCATAGTGAGGGTCAGGGCGCCCACGGGATGATAATGATACATATTGCATGATGAAAGTTGGATACACACTTGCCAACAAAGGGCCAGAATATTAAAGGTTAGAATCCATCGGTAAGAGGGCAAGTTTCATTTAAACTGTGCCAGAAGCAAATTCTCCTTACGAGTTGAAAGAGACTGGAAGAGAGAGAGGCTGAAAGAGAATGAGAGGCAGAGAGGGAGAGGAGGAGGCTAGGCTGGTTTCATTCTGCTGAAAGTCACAGATGAAAGTCAGCCTGATTGTTTGCTGTTTTTGCGCCGTGGCCACTGATTCGTGGAAAGAGTGTAAGATTCCCCACAGGCACTGGCAGCTTAATGAAGGAAAGAGATACACACCTGCCTCAGGAGCTGGGACTTCCTCATCAAATTCTGCAGTTGGCCTCCTTATCAAAGGGGGGCAGTGTTGCCTACACGTGCCAACCTGTGTGTTTATTAAAGCGAGAGTGTGTGCATGTGTTCTTTGTTTATCTAGTTAAAGAGCTGCAACTGCATTAAGTCAACAGAGGTTGATTAAATTAGCCTGACAATCCCACAACTCGCTCGCTAACACCGGACTTTGTGCCATGTGTCTGGCGAGCCTAATAGAGAGGCTCGTTTGTCAGGTTCAAGCTCTCCATCTATGGCTACATCTCATTACCCTTAACATGGGGGTGGTAACCAGGGGAGAAAAATGTAAGCATACCTCCATCTCTGTCTCTCACACTTGTCCATGTGGGCTAGAAATGTGTGTATGCAGCTCTTTTGTTTTGCCTGCCACTTGCTGCCGGACTGCTCAGAGCCTTTGTCTTCCTGCGATGCTCCCCAGATCTCAGTTCGTTACAGAGCGTAATTAGCGTGGCGCGAGCGGACTCCCCAGCCGACACACAAAACTCATTAAATTCCACTAGCCTGCTTTTCGCTGGCACACTCTCCTCGCCCCATATTAATCTTCCTTCCAACCCAAACTTTAATTCTCTGAGAAAATGTTTATGGGGGGAATAACTGCTTCCGCCCTCACATGCAATAACAGCGTGTCTCTTTATTGTGTTTTTTTCCCTTTTTTTCTCTTAAATTCAATGCTGCTTTGTAATGTGATCCAAGGTCAGGTCTGATGAGTGTCTGGCTAATCAGATGCAAGGTGCCACAGTGCGAAGATGAGAGCAGTGCACTTTCTCTCCGTCCCTCTTTCCCGTCTTTGTCTCCATCTCTCTGCGTGCCTGCCCGCATCTCCAGACAATGACCAGACTCATTTCCAGACTCCCTCCCGCAGTCTCCCTCACTACTAACAGGGCCACACAAACAAGGTCATTCAGACTGCTGTAAGAGGAAGATGTATCATTTACTGGGAGATGGATGACATGATGTCTCCGCAAAAAGCTTTTATTTTGACCAGAAGTATTACTGCAACCCTCCAGCCCCCTTTCCCCCTCCCCTCTAATTGAACAAGGAGGCAAAAGACAACTGCCACTTGAGCTGCAAAGGAAATTGCCTCTTCAGTATGATGGAAAATACACAAACCAGCGTTGAAAAATGGTTGTAGTCGTCCAGCAACCTGGCCTAAGATGGCTGAAGACAGATTGAGCAAATTGGAGACGGTCATCCTTGATGACCTATCTGGCCAATGGTGCAAAGGGCAGTAAACTCCCCTCCATTACTTCTAATAAAGTGCCTTTTTGGCACTATTATACTTCAGTTTTCCTCTATAAGACAGCAATAAAGATCAGTTTAAAAGCAGGGTATACCACCAGTTTTCTGTTTGCATCAGATATCTCGTTGCCGGTCTCCACTGAGCCTCCGACGGTGCTTGCTATTTGGCAGATCCAAGTAGTATATTTTCATTTATTGTTAATTTGATGTATTTCTGATCGGTCAGATGAACACTTTGGTCAAGAATGAAATAACTCAATAACTATTGGCTGGATCGCTATGAAATTCAGTGCATTGACATTTTTGTTGCACAGTTGACAAATTATCCTGAGTTTGGTGATTCCATCATTGAGCACCATCATTAGGTCAAAAATTCAATTTGTCCTTTATTTCAAATTACAACCAAATACCCACATACTCATGACATTCCCATTATCCTCTGCTGTACTTTGTGTTTACTGCTAATAAGCTAATGTTATCATGCTAATTTGCTAAACTACAATAAAATGGTGAAGATGGTAAATATGGTCATTGTGGGAATGGTTTAGTATGTGTCGAACTACAGCCTCACAGAAGCAGCTTGTGTTGCTGTAGACTCTTAAGGGCCATCCAATCCAGGAACGATAACTATAAACATACCGTTTTATTGTTTTTTAACTCAAGTGGATGGTTCACACCACAACTATAATGGCACAATATCACTGGGATCACTTTCAGAGCATTTGATGAACGATGGAAACACTCAAAGCCAATCTAAATCCATCTGAATTTACAGGGCCTTCAATTAGCCTGATTAAGGGGATATTTTTCTACAAAATAATGTTGCAGGAGTGCTCATAATATTGGTTTCTAACTGTAGCTCTTTAGGATACACATTTTAGATAGTCTACTCCAATAACTCTTCTATAACATATATTAGACTGCAAATTACCCGAGACATACTGCCAAACAGTCTTCGGTGCTGATGGGGTCTCTGAAGTAAGTTTTGTCTATACTGATGTCCTCTTTGTCGATCATCGGGATAATTGAGGTTGACTCATCCAACCTCTGGTAACAGATTGTTGGAGTCTCCTAACGTCCTCTTTGAAGAGTTTCATACAGCTATCATACAGCTAACGACCTCTTTGAAGAGTTTCATACAGCTATTTCCTTCTGGGTTTTTGTTTGTTTGTTTCTCTGCAGTTACATGTAATCAATAACCATTTTCTAAAGCTGCCGACACAGCTGGAGCGGGGAGCACATGCTTGGCGCCACTGCCTACAGAACTTTAAAGTTAATTAATGAGGATGCTCATATCGCTGTCATAATAACGATATTAGCATCACATGCTTATCAGGTCGTTATCGATATGAGAATCATATCGATAACGACATGGGCATCATATCGTTATCATGAGGAGGATTATAGTTATCGTGATAGTGATTGTTCTTTGTGTGAACGTCCCTTTAGTTTTGTTAATATGGAGGTATGGATGCAAAGGTGGGTGACATAAAAATTTCAGGAATTTGCACATATATTTATATATATACAGTATATGTCACATATGTTGTTTTAAGTAATAATATAGTCTTTGAAAAACTATGTGACTGTATTTCATTCATCATTATATGGTACATTTTTAGACTTGTATTACTGTATGTAACTGCCCTTTCATTATTAACACACATGCAGGTGTGCAAAGAATTTTTTTTCAGTAATAAGTACAGTAAATAAAGGCACGTTTGACTTTCTAGGGTCACCTGAAAATTATTTTGTGATTTCAGTTAATCTACATACTGGATCCTGGGAGCAGTGTAGTAGTTCAGCGTTGTGTGTGGTACGACTTTCAGGTCTACATCAGTGCTGCTGAGGTAGAAAAGAGCAGTGATGAAGCCCAGCAGACTGACAGCTCCTGCAGAGCTCACGGGCCAGACGAGTGCAGCCAGCGCTCCCGTGGGTCCAACACCTGCCAGATGCAGCGGGATGTGAGCAGGTGACAGCGGGGTATCAGAACCCTCGAACCCTCCTCAGCCATCCCAGAAAAGTAAAACCTCACCCAGGCTGGCAGAGAGACAGCTACCACTGGGACTTCCACATCTCTGCCTAGCATTAATTTAACCTGCTTGATGGGTGACTGGCTGCATTAACTTGACATTTGCTTGTGCACATCATGTCAGTTGGAAGAGGATACCAGCAAATTAGGAGCACCATCATAGTGTCACAGAGAGTTTTTATAGTCTATATGTGATTTTTTAAAAACATTTTTTTATCGTATTATCTTTTCATCACAGAGGTGATGAGTTTTTAATTAGCCGTAGAGTTATCTGCATCATGAGCAGTGACCTTGAAAGGGCAGAGGCTGATAACAGAGTTGAAAAATGAAGTAGAATTAAGTAGAACAGAATAGAGGAGCAGAAAGTAAACACTGCTTAACAATGTTCTCAGAGCACATCCTATAATCATCTAAATCTACATCAACTGAGACATCAAAGCAAATATCCAAGAAAAAAAAGGCCAGACTCCATATGAACTTCAACAGCTCCCATGGTTCCCGTTCCCAAGTCAAGTCCATTCAGTCCCATTAGCAAACTGCAGGTTTTGCTAATGTCTAAAGCTATCCAGGCAGGTAGCAGTACCCAGTTATGGTAATAGTTTCGCCCAACTCTTTGAAGCCACGCTGGCCGTAATGGCGTCTGAAGAGAGCGATTGCGGGGTACAACCCTCCAGGGACTCATTAGCGAGGAGCGGAGCTATTTGAAGAAAGCTGCGTATGGTAGAGTGCGGGGAGAAAGAGTGTGGGTTTTTTTTCCCGGACATGTTTTTTTTTTTTCCCTTACTACTGTTTTCCTGTCCAAAGAAAATACACAGGGGTGTGGAGCTGTACGAGGGCAGACTGGGACAAAACTGGTTGACTGTGCTTGTTGTGGGCAGCAGTAGTTGGCAGGGATGCCAGAGAGCTGAAGTAGCACCAGAAGACCCAGGAGGGAAGCCTGGATAGAAAGAATGTGATGCGTTGGCAGGGTGCAAAAGAGACACGGAGAGAGAGAGAGAGAGAGAGAGAGAGAGAGTGAGTGGGAGTGGGACAGGAGGATAGCCGTGGGATGCCGTCTTTTAGCTCCAACAGAAGCACACAGCAGGATTCAGAGCAGGGTGCCATCACAGATGCGCTGGGACTGCACATGCTGACAAGTACATTAGACTTTGACTCCTGTTACGTCAATCTGTAACCATGACAGGAGGCTGCTGCCTGCCTGGATAAGACGAGGACATCTTGAAATATCTTTTTGGATAGCAATGAAATGTGAAACGAAAGCCATGAGAGCTCTAAAAACATTGTTCATGGGCACGTTTTCTGTGTGTGACAAATGTCCCACATGAGAGCTGCAACAATGAGTTGATTGATTTATCAAAAGGAAATTAATTGCCACCTGTCTAAATAATCTGTTAATTGTTTCAGTTATCTTTCCAAGCAATAATGTGCTGGTTCTAGCGTCTTAAATAAAAGGATTTGAGTCTTTTCTTTGTCATTTATGATAGGAAACGAAGAGTCTTTGGGTTTTGGAATGATAGTTGGACAAAATAAGCATTTGAGGTCGTCACTTTGTGCTCTGAGAAATTTTTCCGACCAGTGTTTCCCAGTTTTTTAAATCCTGTATGAACTCAACAAATATGAACGTTAAAATACAGTGGCATAAGCCTACTCTATTCAGCTTACTGTTTGTGCCGTTTGCTGCTAACTTCAGCAGGTGTTGTGGACACTGACGCGGCGCTGCGTAAGTAGCCCCTAGGACTCCTGCTTGGTTCACTGTTGCCAACATCACTTTCAACAGGGCTGCTTTAAATATTCTCCTGCTCTGCACTTGTCTTCTCTGCTGTGTTTTGATAGTAATGTATGCTTTAAAATGATCTTATCTCATTTTCAATTTTTTTTTTGCTGGATTCCTCTGGGTACCACTAGAGGAAGCTTGTGTACCACCACTGGTACTTGGTTACCATGGTTTGATAATTATGTTTATAGTTTAAATGATTAATCAATTAATAGTGAAAATATTAGGCAGATTAATTGATAATGAAAATAATAGTTAAAGTGGCCATAGCCCACACAAAAACACTACTTCCAGATAACAGTTTAATATAATAATGACTTTAATCAGCTCTACTAACTGCCTAAATTGGATCATAGTGCAGCAAAGGTCAAACATCTTTCTATAAAATTTTGATATTGTTTTTGCCTGAGCCTGTGTCACAATATTTCATCAGCTGCAATTGACCCAAATCCATACAAATGACTAAAAAGACATTCATGAATCCATGTTTCATCCACATTTTGTCACATGCAAAGGAAAAAAAAAAGAAGTCAGCAGTGCAGAGAGTGCCTGAGTGTGAGGTGTTCGTTAACTGGAAGATCTCTTCCTTTAAAAAGACCCCCAGCATTTACATTCCCCTAAACCCTTGCCTTTCATGCCAAGCCTGCTTTCAATATCAAAGCTCCTTTTGAGAGCCTCTGGTGGAATGATAACAGAGAGAAGGGGACTTTAGTGAAAATGTAAGATCTTGAAAAGAGGGAGAGATGAGGAGAAGAGAGGAAGAGAGACGGAGGGGGAGGGGTGGGAGTCGGGAAGACAGCATATCAATCACCCCTTTAACTGACACAAATATTCTGAAGTGAGGTATTTTTTATTTATTTTTTAATCTTTTTTTAAACATGCAGGGAAATGTGAACATGATGCCAAGAGCGTGATAAAACATCATTAGGCATCCATGAAAGAGGCTCAGAGTTTTTGGTGACAATAGGATCCTTCTGTCAGATATATTGAGGATTACACACAGCAGCGTGGAATGGATGAAATGACTTGTTATGGGAGAAGAAAGGTCTCTTTTTTGTCCCTCGGATGACGTGCGTATGCTCTTACGTGGGCGTGCATGCGTGTGTGCGGTGCGTTGCAAGTGTTTGAACATGAGTGAGCTGGTATATGTTCTGTGTCTTGCTGCAGGAATGTCTGCCAGCTGAGTGCACCTGGAAGCTGTTTGAGATAAACTGAGGCTGTGACTGATTACTTGAGACAGTGCAACATGCATGCCGATCTGAGTACACATGTATGCATTTGTGCGAAAGTGTGTGGTCTGCAAAACTTCATTTTAATGTTCACGTGTTCAGGTATTAAAGTGGATGCAGAAAGAATATAAAACAAGGCACAAAACCCCCACCAGAAAACAAAGTAATTGCAGACGGTAAAGAAGGACAAACACTGGCAATATTCCAGTGAGGACTTATTAATTTTGAGAAGCTTTGGATTTGGGGGGAAAGAAAAAGAGTCACTTTTTGCCGCCTACATTGATGAAAGAGATTTTTGCTTTGTATCTTATTACAAATGTGACTTTTTTTGTCAGGATGTTGTTGAATTGTTTGTCTGTGTACCATCTGAGACAGATGCAGAACAGGCAACCGCTGTAGGACAAAAGCAACTAGGCAACCATGTGGCCGTGTTTTGTTTTTGTTCTAATCCACTTTGATCGGTCCTGACCGTTCTGATCTTGTTTTGTTTCAATCCAGCCTACGCTTTTGGTCTCTTATTAGGCAGGTTTAAGTCAAATCAGTTTCCTACTGATAGGCCAAAAGCTCAAAGGGCTTCACAATCTGTACAGCATACAATATTCTTACAGTTCTGGGTTGGATAAGGAAAAAAAAAAAACTAAAAACATGGACGAAACCTCAGGGAGAGGAATGGTAGCTCTTTCAACACAGACTGTCATGTAATACTGTAGGTACAGCAGTAGCAGAAGTAGGATTACAATATGGAGAAACAGAATCTCAATATTGAGCCTGCAATAACAGATTGTCTAGTGGGAGGTGGGAACAAGTTGCAAACACAACACTGACATCCAGCACCATCCAATTTGTGTTGATATGGTGAAGTTTTAAGCAAACAGTTGCATATTTACACATCCAGCAGATAGAAAGCAACATTATCAATCATTTTAAGTCACATTTCTGGCCATATGATGAATGAGAAAAGTAGTGATCCAAATACTTCCAGTAACCCGGAGCGTTGTTAAGTGCAAAAGTCTAAATGTATTGTAAAAAGACATAGATATGATCATTTCCAAAATTCACAACATGTATTATCTGATAAAATATTCAATACATATTTGTTGGTGTTTACTTTTTCAAATACAATATTTGCCGCAAATAAAGGGAGGTATGCACGTGTATTAAAAAGACGGTCTAGCAGCATCTAAGAGCACCATAAAATACATTTATACAACCGCAATAACAAGAAATCTATCGTGGCTCTAACACTAATATTGCTACTTACTTAACATACTTAAAGCAACACTATGTAACTTCCTGAAGCAAGATAGTTGATTGTTTCCATCCATCGATTCATTCTCACCCTCCTGTATCTGGATCTTTAGCTGTTGAAAGTTCAACTATGTTTTACCAGCTACTCGTTAACCTGCTGCCATGTGGTGCCGAGCAGTTAACAAAGGATTTTTACAGATGTTTCACTGAAAACAGCTGCCTAGGCCTGCCTTACACAACACCGATGAGTGTGGTGAGACTGAATCAAAATCAAACCATTGTGGAGCAGATAATAATGATAATTCTCTGTGGGCTTCTTACTATGAGCGACCTCTTTTACATACAAGTATGTGGTCCACTGTTATTATAATATGACTGCAGCTGCTGTGTAATATTAAGAACAGAAACTAAACTATTTTGTAAATATAATGTTTTAAAAATAGAATCGATTCTCCTTTTTCTTATTTACTAAAGTGTAAAGACATTTGTTGTATTTGTGTTTGCTGCTGTGTGACCTCTCTGTTGCCTCGCTGCCTCCCTCCATTCTTCTCATCATCACTCACTCCCACGCTGTAAACATCACCCTGCAGGTTGTGACACTGACGAGGTGTGCCCCCTCCCAACCCGAGGAAGCTCACCACTATAGGGGACTATACGTGTTATAGGATTTGTGTATGAGAGAGAGAAAGAGAAGTAACATTTATGCACAAGTATCTTCTATCCAAGTACATTTCTACATATAAAACTGTTAAGGAAAGATGAACAGCTCCACCCGGCCTCGCATCAACTTCTTTTCAGGTTACTGTTTCATTTGCATGGGAGCTAGATGAAAATAATGGGACAATAACCTCTAAATACAATAAGAGTTTATTAAAAAGTTGAAAAATAATGAACAGAAAAGAAACGTCCTGTGTCAGCAGTTTGGCTTAGTTCTCTAAACCAACATATTTAGCCCAGCAACACACAGCGCTCTTCTAACCATCCAATTCTCTCCACCCCCGGAGAGTTCTAGATAGGACCTCCACACAGATAATGACTTCTCCTGCCTCTCTTTTTCTTTCTGCTCTCTGTTCTAACAGTTCCTGTGCCAGCAGAGGTGGTTTGACCCCAGCATGGTCCCTGGCTTCCTGGATGCTTCCTGGAAAGCCCTGGATAACAGGGCAGGTCTGAAAGGGCGCCGACGTCAGCGGGGGCATGGCCCACCATGAAGGACTTGTCTCACTACCAGGGCTGTTGAGATGTTATCTGCAGATATTTGGAGGAAAATCTCTGAAACTCTCCACGGTACTACAAAAGGATTAAACACTCTTGCTTTTACTTAACTACTTTCTCATAATGTTCTTTCTTTCTGCCTGTTTTCGTTTTTCACACTCACCTTTCTGTTATTCGAGCCATGCAGATGCTTTCTCTATCATGCTTAAGGACTTCTGATTTCAAGCTCAGACTATTTCAGCTCCTGTTTTTCTCCATCTTACCAACTGTACTTCTCCCAGTGCACACATACGCAGTCGGCAGATGGGAAGTGAAAACCACTAGAAGTCTGTCAATTTTCTGCTAAAAACCACAAACAACAAATAGAGTATCAGAATCAGACACAGTACCTCCTGAAGCGACACAATGGCAATTTTCTCCTTTTGTGTTTCTGACAGGCTCTATACCCAGGAGGGAAAAAGTGGAGGTTTCCCTTTGGGAGAGAGTTAACGACATGCTGAAGGCTTTTCAAATGGAGGGGAGGCTTGGCATGTGCCACTGTAAACAAGCTGAAATGCTGGGAAGTACAGTGAGTGAGCGGTGCCCCGAGTAAAGCCGCTCCAACATGACACACAGCTTTTGATGTGCCGGCCAAGTTTGTATTCTCAACCGTTACGACGCTTAGCCAGTCAGCTGTACACAAACTCACTCACCCACACAGGGAAACACACAAAGACCGTATGTAACATGAACAGATGCATGCCATGTAGTCGTACTTGCGCAACTGGTGTGAGTTCACATAAACATATACACAACTCCGCCCTGCATAATCACTGTATGGTTGCCGCTTCCTCTTTAGACCCATCAATCAACACCGTTCAAAATGTCAACTGTTCTGCCACCACCGGCTTGGCAGCCCACTGACATCCTAACTGAGTGTTTTTCCATGGTGCCACTGGTCCACGCTGCGCTATTTCCATTTAAGAATGGATGGTGGAGTGCTAGAGCAGTGACATGTTTCATATTAAAGTGCTTGGTGGCGAATATTAAAAAGTTGGAGTTAAAAATCTAAGAAAGCAATCAGAAACATAACAAATAAAGCTATTGGATGATTCTCCTGATGGAGAAATTCAGCAAATATATCACCCTGGCAGGTACCAACCACTATGGGATTTGTTCAAACTAAACAAGGGGGCTGTGAAAACTGCTGGGGGTTGCATTTAATGCGTTTTCCCCACCATCTACACCATCTCCTTCCATCCACATCCAATTCGCCTCCCCTCTGGCAGTGGGTATATAGAAAACTTGCCTCGACCAAAACATGATGAGCCTACAAATCTCCTGCGGCTGACAGAGGGAGATGTCTGGCGTCCTGTGTAGGAGGAGACCAAGATTTGATTACACTCTGTCACAGAGCGCTTGGATGAAAAACACAGACCACTGCAGGAGCCAAAATGGCGTCTGGGCTGAAAGAACAGGCCCCACACTGTGACTTGGAGCGTAATGCAAAGCATAGTGATGGATAAACCCACGAACCTGGGTTGATCAAAGATGACACAAACTCAAATAAAAATTCAGAAATACAAAAATACTCTACATCTCTTTTTGGCCTACAGCTGGAGGGTTGGAGCCTTTTCACCTAACCTTATCTTTACATTTTTTTTTTTTTATGAGGCTTAGATGAAGCTTACACGAGATCAGGGAAAGCTTACACTTTTTTGCATGTGAAATGTTGTGGGAATGAGGCTCAGATTTAGAGCTTTGTGCCAACTCAAGTCAACAAGTATAAGACTGAGACAGTGAAGCAAAATGAGGCCAAGAGGAAATCAGAAACAGGAAAAGGTACATCAACTTATTATGCAGGTTATGCAGTAAATGAGAAATTATAGTTTTGTATTGTTTACTGAACATAAGCTATTGCTCAGTAAAATGTGCTGTAACATCACCACTTCATGTGATCCCATGTGATCTCATGAGGAAACAGATGTAAACAAAATGGTGACTGACTTCATGCACCAACTTGTTGTAGTAATGCTAATACTACTAATGCAGAAGGCTAAACGAGTCTGAATGAGAAAATTGGTTCGGGAGATGTGGCCAACACGGGTTGTCTAATTTTCGGCAAGAACTGGAGGTGACATTTTAACTGTCAGTTGTCATATCTGTTAACAGTAGTATGTATGCTGGCAAACATTAGCCTCAAGGGCTAGAATGCTTGAATATTGCTTGGCAACACTGTCAGCTCCTCCGGGATGTGTCTCTCATTGGTTCATGTGGTCCTGCTCAGAAAGTATTGACATGATCATCCAGATTTTAACTCCCACATATCGAACATGTTTGAAATTATAATCAGACCTGAGGAGTCAGAGAGCTCTTCGGGAGGTTAATGACTGGATCTGTAAGCCCCTCACAGCAGATAATCTGGTCCAAACATCGATACCAACCAAGGTCCCAGGCAAGATTTCTCTCGGAGTATAAGGAGGGCTGAATCTGGGATAAATCAGCCATAGCTTTAGGGGCAATGCCTTTCACATCATATGGAAAACCATCTTCACATCGCAGGTTTGGATGAAAGCTATGAATGGAACTACAAGCTACATCGATTACACGGAAAAGTATTACTTACACTCAAAAAATAATTGTCGGTGACTTGAAGTATTCTAGTAACATGTACATTTTTCATCTAATTCTACCACACAAGTTAAATTAAAGGGTCACATTTAATACAAAGTTTGTATATCATGTTGAGTCAATGTATATAAATGAAATAGATAGACGTGCGATTGATTGCAGGACACATAACCGATTTGAAATGCATTACTCCTATGTGTAATACTCGAAACACTATACTAATAGTAACACCTGAAAAACACATTGTGTTTATGTAGAAGATCCCCTGAACTTTATATATAATAATTGAATACACATAAGGTTTATGTTTAAATCTGCATTCATTTAATTTCATTAAGTTATCTAATGTATTCACACTGACTCATCATGATAGACAATTAAAATTGAAAGAATTAAAATTATTCAAGTCATTGCTTCAGGTAAATTATTTTTTCGAGTATACAGAGTCACTACAAAAATCTCACTGAAAATGGTTTTACAACAAGAAATTAGCAACACTGCCTTAGCAATGCAGTTCCTTGTGGTCGGAAAACCTTTGATTTATTTTTGGATTTTTGCACTTTTGTAAATTGAATCTCCACAAACTCCTGGCAAACACAGCTCTTCAGCCATATATTCCTCATCCCTGACATATAGCACTTCACATCTCAGACAGACAGACAGACACAGTGTGTAAATCATTCCTGCCTGCTTGTACAGATCATTTTCTGGCTGCCACTGGCAGAGCTGAGAGCAGTGACCATCTGGTTTCCCTGTGTTTACTTCTCTCTGGGTTCAGTTTAAGTAGTACAGCCAGATTTCACTGGGAGACACCACAGACAGGCAGGCTTTAAATCTCCACATCCGAGCCTGTCATGGACACATGTGTGAGCGAGTGTGTTTGTATGCGTGTTTGCGTCTGTGTTAGTGTCCATCTGTATGTATTTAGATCACAAGATCTAGCAAATTTAGTTTTAAGGACATCCTCCTTGCTGGTTCTGCTCTGCATGGCTCAGTCCCACATCCTTTTGGAGCAGAATTTCCCGTTCAGATGTGAGATTTTTAAAATAAATGCCAGAGAAAAATGCACACATTTCTGCACACGCATATGCACAAACACACACACGCACATAAATCATCACCGCTTTCACCCATTGGATTGAGTTAGTGGGATTAAAATACATCATTTTGGTAATTAAAATACCAGATGTTTCCACAGACAGCCACGCTAGCTGGATTAGCTGGGCTGCAGTGTGGATCCCAGGAAGTTCAGGACAAGGTCAGTCTGCCAACCTGCCATGTGATGTGATGCCTCTGTCTGAGACAGCGGATGATACACGCACCCAGCTGTTAGGGTGCGGCAAGCAGGGGGGCAGTGGAGGTGGGGCAGAAAGGGAGGGAATGAAAGGGTTAGCCAGCGAAGGAGGGTAGAAACAGAGATGATGACAAAAAAACAGTTCATGAATGGAAGAAAGAAAATGATAAGCATAAATAAGTAGAGGAGGGGTAGAGGGCGGGCTCTTGAGAAGTCAGCTTGAAGAGTGGTGCACTAGAGAATTCTGAAACATATAAATGGATCATCAAAAACATCCATAAATCCTGAGATGGAGGCCAAGGTCACAACATCACTGCTACAGAGAGGTGCAGGTGCAGTTACATGGCGTTAACAAAGATGGTCCAATGCCAAGGTCAGTGATACTCAGGACCTTGATGTGATAATAGTGCGGACAAAATCTGATGAACGAACGCATAAGAATTCATGAACCAACTGTAAAAATGTCTGTAACACTTAAAGTGAGCACAACACTGTCAAGAAATGTTAAGACTTCTTAACTGTCAATACAGATCTACATTTTTCAAGTATAATGTGCCTCTATTAAGTGGTACCTGAATGATCTGCTCACTTACACTGTGTTCAAATGCTGTGTTATGTGTGCTGGTTGAAGTGCATCTTGTGAGAAGCCTTGAAAGCACACAGCAGGTCAGTTATCTCTTGTATCTGATTCCTAGTTTACTACACATACAAGATTATCTAACAGCAATGAGAGAATGGCCTGTGTCTCCCTGCCACGTGGTCCAAATGTATCTATAGTCATTAATCATGGCATAGCTTCCTTTATTCATATAGTTTCCAACTTTTTGGAGAGCGAGCAGTAAGTGGCCTTGACACTTATCGTCAATCAGAGAGAATGATTGACACAAAGAGTAGACAGACAGAAAAAGAAGACTTTGAGCCACCAGAGTGTTACCAGAGGGCCCGGTAAGATGGCATCGCCCACAGACGCCTAATAATTGTTTGAGCATGACGGAAAGTCGAGACCCTGCCAGCCTACCAATGATGAGGTCATGGGAGTGGGGAGCTAGTGCGCAGCCAGTTTGTCATGATCTTGGCTCATCCATCAAAGTTGTTTGGAGCATAAATCTACACTGACAGCAGTCATAGCCGAGCTTGAGCAGCGTGGGGCTGGCCAGTAAAGTCCGGGCAATAAGGTGTGCGAGGTTTAATGTGTTTATGCTTTCTGAGCTTAGAGAGACAGAGAGAGAGAGAGTCTGGTTGGGGATGGGAGTATTTTACATGGAGCAGTAATTCCAGCTAACAGCAACATTACGATTCTGTTTATTTACTGAGAAAAATTAAGATAAGATTGAGAGGCTGCAGCTCCGTCTTTTTATAGGTCTTTACCATCTGTCTCCTTCTAAATCAGTGTCTGCGTGATTCTTCTTTTCCTCCCAATCTCCCTTTCTCTTGCAACTTTTTGTCCTATGGATGAGCCCGAGGGCTGCTATCGCTAAGCTAATACGGCAGACCTGTCCGCAAAATCATGACAGAAATACTCCGTAATAATCACTATAAAACTCCACAGTGTGAGGCCCCTTGTGAGAGTTCATCAGCTTCTGAGCATTCAAGTGGAGAATGTATCATTTATAGACGGTGCTTAGGAGCCGTTCAAGTCTTCCAAGGCCGTTAAAGTCTAAACAAAGAAGATGAGGTGCCGGCGTCCCAAAGGACACACAGCGCCGGCACCAGCATGTCATCCAGGCGCAAAGTGTTGTCTAAAAAGGTTGAAGGCTCTATCAGCACAGTCTGGGCCCAGAGGAATTGAACTCTGAACCCCTCCGGTAATTTTGTGAAGTATGCAGCGCGATGACTGCAGTGCGTTGCTGACCAAAAATGTCACCCTGCCCTTTCCTCTTGTCACAAAGAGCCTGTCAGAGTCCTGGGGGCACTGACTAATTACTGTTGCCTGTGCTGGATAGGCGATGTGGAGGGGGTGTGTATGCCCATGTGGGTGTGTGATTTTCTCTTGGATGTCTTGTATAAGCGCGAGTGTGTGTGTGCGTGTGTGTGTGTGTGTGTGCGTGTGTGTGTGTGTGTGAGCTTCTAAATGACAAATCACTGCTTCTGTAAGGTCAGGCTCAACTTGTGCATCAACTCCTTGGTGTGATGACAAGCAGATGTGCAACAAACAAGTGCAGCAACTAGCCCTCGTTTGCTATGACAGGTAGAGGAAGTGGAAGTAAACAAGTTGATATGGGGCCTATTTTTACAGGAAGAGACAGACGTGAACCCACACCTACAGTACACAAAAACAGAAGCTTAATTGCCAACCTGGGTTTTAAGAGACTTAAACTTTACTGAAAGGAAGTGATATCCCTCATCATCATCATCATCATCATCATCATCATCATCATCACTCCATTAAATAAATGGCTTAAAGGGAAATTCTAGTATCTAAGAAGAATCTAGAAATTCTTTGCCTGAGAGGCTACACTATATAAAAAGTAAAATAAGTAAATATGAGTTAAAAATAAATAAAATAAAAGGACAATAGTACTGTATGTGTTGATGTCTTGATGTGTTTACGTGAGGGATAAATCATCATCATGGTTGCTGTGAAATGACTGAGCTATCCACCCAGGTCTTATTCTTATATTTAGTTGATTATGACTATTGGTCATGACATTTTACTCACCACCTATGTCGTTAAGATTATTGGAAATGCTGACTCTGGCACTGTTTATGGAGAAAGTCGAGAAAGTTTCCTTTAGTTTTCCAAAAAAGTAGCTTAAAGTTCAACAAAAATCCTTAAACTGAGTGAAATGTCTAAACTCAACGCGTTTTTTTTTTTTCATGGTTGCATCTTTCCAGCAATTGTTGAAAACTTTGGGTTTTCCACAGAGTTTAAGATAAACTTCTTTTGGTTTTGGATTTAGTGCGGTTACACGGCTAAGGCTTTTGGATAATGGAATTGAAAAGGTTAACAGAAATCATTTCAAACACTTATGTCTAAAATAGCACTATTTAGTTTGGGGGAAGAAAGTTTAATCAGAAGAGAAAGATCTTCATTGACTGATTTGTGGTGTGTAAACAAACTAAATAAACAAACTCTCTTCGTTTTCATGACTGAATAAACTGAATAAACATACTGACCTTAAAGGACAACACAATTTCTTACTGAATTACAAATTTGGCAGACCCTGCCACCTTTGTAGCATCAGTGTTCTGGGGACCTTATGTTCCTCTGAGAACAGCTTGTTTATTCAGATATGGAAAAAATAAATATTTCTGAGTTTGTATTATTACCTCATTAATATAGGAAATATTACAATTCTGAGTTTGAATTTCTTCCTCAAAAAGTGCCCTTTAAGTATACACAAAAAATGTTGCTGATTTAGCAAATGATGTAGCATAGCAGGTTAATTTCTATGTTACTCTGCCTATTGACCTAAGGTGGTGGATTAAATGTTACCATGATCAACAGTTACACTGACCTAAAGTATGAGATAAACACCAGTAAACTGTGCAAAAAGGTATAAATGTCTGACCGATAACGATACTCACTGACTATCTATTGTAAAATAACAACTAAACCACTTCAGCTTTGAGGGGAAGGATATGGAATGACTAATACAGGCTTGTGTTCATCCATCCCTATATTCAAGGCACAAATCAAACAAAAAAAGAACGACAGAAAAAAAACCCACCCTCAGCTAATAATACACAGCCACCACAGGCTACACCTGCTTCAGTATTCAAACTGTGCTCCAGACCTCTCTGGCAGAAGTATCGAGTCATCAGCAAGTTATCAGCCTATGTGGACAGAGAGCTTCATTAGCACAAACACTGCATGCCAGCTAACGCGGCATAATTTTACACCCCCGCTCAACCCCTGTGTGTGTGCTCCTGTGAGTGTGTGTGTGTCACGGTGCATCTTCAAGTGTGTCTGTGAATGTGTGTGGGTAAGGATGAAGTGGCTGGATCTAATCTCGCCTACCTTTACATATGTGGAAAAGAAGAGTATAAGAATATATATACATACATGTCTCTCTCTCTCTCTCTCTCTCTCTCTCTCTATATATATATATATATATATATATATATATATATATATATATTCAAACTGTACAGCACATAATGTGATACTGACATGCTGCAGGAGACTTTTTGTCTCTTTTATTTTTGTTTACATTGGTGCCCTTTTGCCTCACGATAACTATTTTACTGTGTTTTTCTCTTAGAATTTATGCAAAGTGACATGATTGAGCGTGACTCATTTTGTGTTGGTGTCCAAGGCTACTGTGTGTGGTACTCTGCTTTAGGAGTGTTTGTGTTTTTTACAGGAGGAGAGGCATGCTAGTCAGCAGAACAGGGCTGTGGCTCACTGTTTGCCCTGCGATGTGTTTAATGGGCCCTCCACACACAGCGCCTCCCTGGTGAGAATGATGCTAATTACTGTACAGCACCTCGCCACACTCTCCTGCTGCTCCTCACACACACACACACACCTGCACACAGATGTGGATATACGCGTACGTCGACATACAAAGTGATGTGCACAAACGGTGAGGAAGCCTGCAAAGATCCACGTGAGCAAGCAGGCTGAATGCAAATGCAACCACAGGAAAATAAGCACACACTCAACCAGGCACGCACATGTATTCATAGACACACAAAGCACACACTCAAAAAAACAAAAACAAGGACACAATACTCAGCACATTTCTGCCATCAGCCCACTTTTTCACTGCTCTCCCATCCCACTTCACAAACATAACCTCCACTTTTCCTCATCTCTCCACCTAAATTCTTCTTTGCTCCTCCCAGACACATATTTGCCCATCCTCTCATCTTCCCCACCCTGTCTTCCACGACTCCTACGTCTTTCCCACTGTTTGCCTCCCGGAGCTGACTTTTTGACCCACCACGTAAACATCACCTCATCACCCTGACCCCTGACACGGTTTCCAGGATTATCCAAGTGCGCAGGTCGCGCCCGCACATTGATCCAGAGGAAGCAGATCAACATCTTCAGTCATGTTAGCCTGGCCTCGCCACAATGACTTTGCCTTGAAGTGGAAGCAAGCAACCATTAAAAGCTTCTTATTCAAATGGAGGCAGTGAGGCAGACTATGTGGGCTTATATACATGTACGTGTGTGTATACTGTGACTGTATGAGCGACCGTGTGTGTGTGTGTGTACATGCATATGCCCGACTGAGTGACTGGAAATGGATGCGTTAAAGAGAGATACATACACACACCAATAGGATGCAGAAAGTGGTACGGGCCTTTAAGAGAGGGTATGGGTGAGTGTGTGCTGTCCACGACTGCAATCAATTACAAAGCGTTGGGGCTGCATGTTCTAATCAGAGGCATAAATGTCAGCTCCTTTCCCCCGCACACGCCTCCATTTGCATCCATTAATGCAGCGGGAGAAAGAAAGAGCATGAGAGCGAGTGAAAGTGAGAGAGAGAGAGAGGCTGCCTTGTGTTTCATATGGAGGAGGTGAGAGCAGGCAGGATGGTGAAAAACAAGGTAGGAAAAAGGCAGTTAAGCAGCACAACCAACGATGACATGTCAGTCAGGTAAATTGGAGGTACATTGTATGGTCAGAAGTCTCTTAACACCCCCTGACACAAAGCAACGTCCATATAGTAACAGTTTTCACAGTTTGATATAGCTGGATGTGACTGGTCTCCACAGAGCGCTGACCTCAACGTCATCCAATACTTTTAAAATTGCAATTCCGAATGCCAGCCAGGCCTCACAAAAGCAATTTACGAGTGCTGCTTACACGCAGGTCATAAATGACGGAAGCGTTACAGTTTACTAATGTTTGTCACAAATTGCAGATACATTTGTGAGAACTAAATGGTTTTGCATGTGTCACACCTGGATCACGAGTATGGCATTTGTTTTGATGGGAGAATTAATCTAATGTTGCAAATCACAGCTTCCCCTCATTGACCAACATCAGCGCCCCGACACATTAATCGTCTTGGTGGCTGAATGGAAACAAATCTGTGAAGTCAAAGTTCCAAAATTTGGTGAAAGACCTTCACAGAAAAATGGAGGCTGTTGCTCATCAGGGCCTATGTTATTCGAATGAGACACCACAATTTGTAATTTTAATGTTACTGTGAACTACTGATATGCTCAATTTCGTAGGTGTCATGGCTACATATCCTATTGACATGCCGACAAAAAAAGTCATACGGTATCACAGTTTGAAGAACCTCCTTACTACCTGACTTGGGACGATGGTGAAGTTAGATGCGACAAGGATGCCAAGCCTGTGATTGCAGTTCAAGTCTGCGTTTCAGCATTTGTACGTTCAAAACCACTGTGTAATTTTAAGGAGAGCTCAGGGCAACTTCCAGGTGTGTTTGTGGCAACAGAAAATTATATTTTTGACAGGAAGACGGGATATCTCCAGACGTGTTTGTGGCAACCAAAACAGGTTTTTTGTTGAAAGTTGATAAGTTGAAAAATAAAGAAACCCAAAGTTTTAACTTTTGAGAAACGTCAGCATTTATTCTGGCAATTGGATTGGATATAACTATAATCAGCATCAGCCCCAAATACGGTAACGCTCTAAAACCCAAACTTTAAATTCTAGTAATGGACTAGTGAGTATGGGTGAGGTGACAACTATTTGTGCATCATTGTGGTGGGAGACAAAAAAGGAGAGATGAAATGATTAGAAAAAAAAGGCAACGAACCGTACAGAGAAGAATTAAACAAAGGATGGTAAGGCCTGAGGGAAGAGGCCCATTGCTGTGGCCTTTCTCCTTTCTGGAGAGTATGAGAAGAGGGATGGAGTGCCCAGCTCAAAGCCCAGACAGACAGACGATGGAGCTGCAGCTGTGATAGCAATTAGCCCCTTATGTATTAAACATACCTTTGTAGAGAGCGACGAGAGGAGAGAGAAGGGGAAGAGAGGGAAATGGAGAAAAGGAGAGGGGTGAATAGTAGCCAGCGGAGCATCTGAATATATCTCTTCCTCTCTTCCTTCCTCTCTCCCTCCTCTCCTGCCTCCCTAAACAGCAAAACAGTGAAAGCTATTCCCCTCGCTGCTGTACAGCATCTCGAAAGGTTCCAAAAGTGATTAAAAGTCTGACAGAGGACACTTGTATACATCCCCGCAGCATGTAAACAGCTAACATTCCCTGGTGCTGGCCACTGCGTTGGCTCCCTCTCTTCCTGTCTTTTCCCGTGCCTATAGCTGGAAAAAAGGCAGTGGGTTCATGTGTCTCGCAGTGCAGCTCCTCTCCATCCTTTTGAAGACTAATCGACCCTTCACTTGAGCCTAATTGATGTTGCATCGGTGAGCACTGGCTCTTGGATTATTCAGTCAAACATGTTTAACTGGTTCCCAGGCTACAGGCTGGAAAAACATCTTGGCTGTAATATATCGTCAATATGCAGCAAACGATATGCATATAGTCCGCCGTTATAAGAGCATAAGGGTTTAGCCGCTTCATATACATTAGTCTCCATATGCAGTGCACACATTACGATGCCTGGGACTAAGAATAGCTAATAAAACCCACAGTGGAAATCTGTGCAATAGAGTTGGTAATGTAAATAATTAAATAAATAATGTTGTCGCCTTCTTGTTGTTGTTTAATTAGCGCTTGTCGTTTGTTTTGCATTTCATTAAGATCCTGTTAATCCTGATGAAGGCCAGTAATTAAAAAGGAAAAAATAATATTTAAATAAAAATATATAAAATAATATATAATAATGTAAGGAAATCTTTTGATAAAAGTCACAAATGCGACTGTTAAATATTTCATTGCTCAGACGATATAGATGTTGATATAGAAGGCTACACAAAAGCATCGCTGCCATTACCTCCTCTTTGATTGACACCCTCATTCACACGTGCCGCCTTGTTTGCAGCCTGCTTGATGGAAGGGCCATATGTTTTATGAGATGAGGTTATTCATAGGTTGTTGTGTTAACCAGGAACACTGTTGAACCTGTCACTTCCTCTTGAGCTGACAAGCTTTATTAGGGGAAGGGGAGGACGCTCCTGTTTATTCATCCCCGCTTTACGGCACGTGGCGTGTGTCAAAAGAAGATCCGCCATGCATAAGCTTGTTACATTTGTTCAACTGGTGCTGTATTGGTACAATGGCTTTAGTCACTCAGTTGTGATGGAATCAGATTTGTTTCCCGAGACTATGTGTGTGGGAGAACAGGGACACATGCCACAATATTGTGAGGAGGCAGATTGCCAGCACTCTAAAAAAAGGGTGATTGCTCACTTATGGATACTTGCTGTAGTATCACAACAAGAAGCCTTTTTTACGGACGTCTGACTGTCACCCACAAATAAGCATATGGCTGAAACGAGAAAAAATCTCAGCAATCGCAGGGCACAGCCGCACATAGACACACACACAGAAACAGACACACTTCAAAACCCCACTCTGTTTGGCTGTTGTTTTTGTCAGTTTACGACCTAAACCCCCCATTGTTGAATTAACCACGGAGAGAGGGGTGGGTGGCTGAAGCCACGGTGCCAGGGCTACGCTGGCCCAGAAAAAAGCCACAACACAAACTAACTCTTGGCAGGGGATGGAGAGGCAGTATTTTTCCAAAAGCTGATTACCTTCCCTCCCCCCAGTGCTCCCTCTCACTTTCTCTCTCCCTCTCTGAGACAAGCTGTTCCCTTGGCAGCTGTTTCGACAATGCAGATCCCCGAGCACAGGGGGAGGTTAGGGTGTATATGTATGTGTATGCGTCCATGCGATCGGGTGGGGGTTCACTAAGTCAGGAACCCTCCACATGCAAATCAGCAAGGAAACACGGCAGGCGTTTTTTTCCCCGATGAGGCCCCGGGATGCTGAAACTGAGCGCGATTAGCACTCAACACCGGTATCAGATGCCGGAAACCCCACGCTTTCTGAGGGTTTGGCCTTTTGTTGGAGCCCCTTCCGTTCACTGGCTGGCCCCATAGTCGTGTTTTTCCAGGTGTAAGCTCTCCTGGCGAGCTGCTTTCACCAGCTTTTGTTGGCCTCATAGATGTCACAGCGAAGGGTTATCGGAAAATCCTCCAGATTTTTCTTCACAGTCCAAGCAGATGTGGCATCAAATTAATGCATCTTATTATATTTTATATACATGCCATATGTGTTGAAAAGCACTATTAGAGGCAAAAACAATATGACTTTAACTAGACTATCTTGGCAGGACTCATTAGGGGATAGATGATACCTCTCTACCTAAAACATGAGTCAGATGTGGCCAGGGAGCCCATGGGCAGGAAACAAACACATCATAATCCTCCTCTGTAATTGGGCAAATGAGAGATGTTGCCATTGGACAATGGCACTGAAACAGATGGCAACAGAGAGGCGATGTAAACCTCCCACTACCTCTAGCCTGGCACTCTCTCTGTCACAGTATTGCTCCAAAAGGTAGAGAGGCATCATTTCAACAATCCCTACAGATTCTCTGTCTCTTTCTGTTTTACTCACGTAAACACACATACTCTTCCACCAGTCCCTCGTGTCTCCCATCAAAGCACCTTTTCCTCCAAGACCCCCCACTAAGCATGCTCGCTAAGAGCCCTCCTTTGAGCCCCTAATGCACGGGCAATCAGATTAGGGCCGTCGATGTAAGCCTTGAATTACTCACGTTATGACTTGATTGGCCAATAATTTGATTGGAGTCACATCTCTACTTCCCCTCTTTCTTCAGATCCCATCTTCTTCCCCCGGCCCTCCTTCTTTTCCCCTTCTTCCCCTTCTTCTTCTTCCTCTTCTTCTCCCCGTCTCCCTCTCACTCGAGGCAACAACAACCAGTCTGTCTGTCAGCTTTAGAGGCAGCGTGTAACAGTTTCCATGGGGATCACAAAACTGACTTATCGAGGGAAGAGCAGCGGTCTTACTGTAAGTCAGATGCGACGTTGTTAACCGTGAAACAAAAACAGATAATTCTCTTGTGACTGCATAGCACTGAATAACCTTTGTGTTAATCTCTAATGGCACTATGAATACTCAAATGATCTGGTGTAAAATTAATAGAGATAGATATTTATGGACAGCCCCAACAAGGCTATTGGGTACTGCTGGAGTTACACTGGAATGCAGTTTCACTGTACATGCAGGACAGTAAACAGGAGAAAGACATACTTGCTAATAACTATTGTATGGATTCTGGGTTTTTATTGGCCTCCATGGAAGACAATACAATAGCAATCTGATAATAATGAAAAAAGGCAATCTTCAGCTCAAAGATCCAATAATTACGTGTGACTGTAAAGAATATAGTCAGACCGCAGGGGGATTAACACATTACAGATGATAGCAGGTAATTTACATTTTCATTCAGAGTTGACAATCATATGAAGATGCGAACTCCTGTAACAACTAACAGTGGGTGAAACACTCGTATCAACATACGTAGAAGCCCAGAGGTGTAAATGTGCTCATGCAGCTTCTACCAGATGAGCAAGAAAGGATGAAAGTGGTTTTACATTTAATGAATTATAACAAATGCATAGAGCGCGTGGAAAGAGCTGCTTGATGAATAGCTGATATGAAGCTTCAGTAAAGACTCGGGGTTTATATGCTCCAGTATCAGCTGATCTCAGAAACAGTTACATCAGTTACATCATCTACAGCTTTTCTTGCAAGAGTATCATAGTTGAGGGCAGTGATGTATTGCAAGTTTTAAAGTGCAAAAGTGCAAATCAATGCTTGTTTCCACCCATTACTGTGGAATGAGGATTATTAAACATTGGTTGATCACGATAAGCAGTAGGTGGCTGTAATTCTATTGTCGGAAACCATTATACAATTGCAGAAGAAGAGGGCGCAACAACATAATATAATTAAA
This sequence comes from Pagrus major, assembly GCF_040436345.1. NCBI lineage: Eukaryota > Metazoa > Chordata > Actinopteri > Spariformes > Sparidae > Pagrus > Pagrus major. The sequence goes on from NC_133230.1 coordinate 15,174,260, forward strand.
GCTGCAGCAAGCAAGTCTGGAGAAAGACAGTTGGTTTTTGAGTCTCAACCCCAGGTGGGCAAATACAGATGCTTGTGGCTCTGACCAGACACCCAAGATTTTACATCTGTTTAGGTGGAATTTTCTGTTTCTTTCTTTTCACAACACTGTGCTTATGCTCTGCTTAGGTTTGAGCACAAAATCCACTTGGTTAGGGTTGGCAGATCATCATGGTTTGGGCTTAAAATACCTGTTTTGGTCACCACAATCACAGATGGAGATGGTCCAACTTCCTGTGAAAAATTGCCATGTTTGCTACACATCATCCTTGGACGTATCTGTGGTTTGCAGAAATGTTAACGGGCTGCATGAGTACGTATCATATGACATTTGTTTCCAAAAATGCATGTACCTGTCTTTAAATAGATGGTAAAATAACACAAAAACGTTGTCAAACCCTTCTTCTGATGAAATTACTTTTCCAGAAAAATGTCCCAACAATATCACATTACTCTCCCCTAATTACAAATATTCATGTTTTCCTGGCAAAACAATTTACAAAAGGTCAACTTCAATGAAAAACTAAAACCAAACTTCCTCTTGTGCTTGGGCTGTTTCCAAACACAGTTGGTTCAAATCAAGGCGCAGTCAGTCCAGATAGGGAGTAATGTGATGTAGTGAACAAAAGCATCCCTATATGTTAACTTAATCTCTCTGCGGGGCCTCAGAGGGACTGATCATTATTCAAGATGGCAGTGCCTCCCCACCAGCTAGCTTGTCAAAGCTGCCCCTTCCTTCGTCTGACAGTTATGAGGTGTGCGTACCCTGTTAATAAGGGAGTACTGACTGTGTGCCGCAGTTCAGCGGTTGCTATAGTGTGGACCATAACACGGCTATGAAAACATATGGCTTACAAATCTCTGGTTTGTTCTCATGAGGACTAAAAGAGTAGGGGGGCAAAAGGATCTTCTGTTTGGATATCCGGTGTTGGAACTGTATATAGCACCAGAGGAAGATGTAAACTTCACTGTCAAAAAGATACTGCACATGAGAAGCAGAGGGGAAGGAAAAGAGACATTAGCAGATCGACTGATGTGCAAACAGCCTGGAGTACATATTTAAGGGGGTCTCCTGTCTTATTTCACTATATGGAGGCAAAGGAGCTGATTCTGTTTGACTGCTAACTTCAAAATGAATCTGTGAAGAGTGTGTACTGCTGCGCAAATTAGCCTGGGAGACATTTTGTATCTATGTCATACACCAAGCAGAGAGAAGGATGCGGATGGATGCTCCCTCTACTGAGCGGAAGTTTTGATGGTAATCACATCCCTGGTTTTTCCTCCCTTTTTTCATATCTTGTCTACCACTCTCAGTTTTAACTTTCTTCAGCTGTCATAGTCCTCTGGTAGAAGGCAGCCATCTGCTATGAATCATACCATGCTCTGAATCAAATGTTACAGAACAGACATGCAGCCGTGTAAACACGGGCATGCGCAAATGAAGCAGACAAATCGCTGGCAGAAACAAAGACATCTCGCAGAGCTAAACCAGTTTGACGCATATGAAAATGTACATATCCAAGATGAAGCTATGAAGCATGCAAGTTAAACAAACTGGGAAAATCAAATAGACTGACATCCCACATCCAAATATAATACAATTATCTTTGTCAGTCAGAAAAAGCTAAAAGGAACCGCCAAGACATCCCTGGGTGCGTTTCAAGACGCTGTCAGAGAGAAAGGTCACCACCTTGATGGTGGCATACGATAACACGGGGACAACAGCGCTGAGATAACCCCAAAGATAATGCAAAGATAAAAGCAGAGATGGCTGCAAGATAACCCTCACACGACACAGCAGCAACACTAAAATGGCATGAGGAATACTGAGATAACACCGAAAACAATGCCGCGATATCACAAGCACAGCACAACAAAACCAGCACTAGGGGGGCCAAACATCAAACATACAGTAAGTGAAGGAGACAGAATAACAGCTTTTAAGGGTGGAGTGGAAGAATGAGATACAGCGACAGACATAACAAAGACAAATGGAGATAACAGGGCCATCCACAAAAAGAAAGAGAGGGAGAGAGACAACACAACACGCCAGCATGCAGTCACACAACAGACATCACAATGCATGCAGACAAAATATTGACAGTGTGTAGAGACAAAAGGGGCAGCAGAGTATTTAGTGATTTCTAGATAAGAGTTGATATAAATAAATGTGCGGGAAAAATTGGCTTGACTTTCTCTTTCTAAAGGCGACATTCTCAAATAAACTGCTTGACTATTAAAACACACAAGTTGAGACTGTGCTGTGCAATGCAACAATGACTACGTTTACATGCGCGCAAATACATGCAAATATAATATCGTTTTTGCCCTTACTCAGAAAAAGACAATATTCCTATTAAGGTGTTTGCGTGGCCAATGAAAGATAAATATTCCACTAATATTCCAGTTTAAATGCATGTCAGACGTATTCCCACTAACCTGCACAGCCTCCAAGTCTTTCAAAATGTATAAAAGTAGTTATTTGATTTGATTTGATCATCATTTTATCATTTTTATTTTTTCTGGGTTTTTTTGTTGTTCCTTGATTCTACTTGTATGTTATTTCTATGTACGTCCACTGCAAATTAAGCCGATTCTGATTCTGACACAACCAAAGAATGCTCGCAAATCTGAATAATATCAAAATATCCTACATACCATAATCGAAATATCCAAACTAAATAAGCCATATACAATTTGAAATTTTTAATATAAAATTCAAAAACAGGCTAGAGACATTGGAATCATCAGATGTTAAAAAATCAGACTCGAAACCATTGACAGAGTTTTAGGAATGTGCTGATGTTTCATTTTTCATGTAAAACAGGAGAGGCAATGATCTGACATCACCTCAGAACCTGTGTGCCATACATCTACCTGTCTCCTCTCAATTTCTCCCTCTGAACTGCTGACCATCTCTAACTGGAGAAAAAAAGACTCTGCAGGTAAAATATCCTCCTACCTTTCTTTAAGCTCTACTCTTTGTCTTTCCTGTATCCATTTCCTCTCCTACCCTGCAAAGCAACAGTCATAGTGTGTATGGATGTACACTATGTGCATGCCCATAGGGCCTGAGGTCTTAAGGGCTTGCCCCCTTCTGAGCTGAGATAAACTACGCTGACCTTGGCTTTTGAGACCTCTGGACAAGGCAGAGATCACTCCTATGTTTCTCAACAGAGAGAGAAACGTCAGAGAAGCATTTTTTTCCTCCTCATTATCTCTTACACATGCAGTAAAAAATGTGTTCCGGTCGAAATTCCACAAAAATGCACATTATACCGGGAAAGAACATTTCACACAATCAAGACTGTTTGATATTTTGGTGTGGATCTTAATAGCCTCCATTTCAATCTCTTCCTGTCTTTATCCATCTGTAGTGTGGACTTGTCCACACACTCACACACAAAGACTCATAGGAGCAGTGTCAGTGAGATGAAAAGGATGAAAAGGGACCCGTTACTCTGGCCCCTCTCTTCCTCATTAGGCAGAATGAGGGACTGTGTTGGTGTCAGAGAGCTGGTTCATCAACCCTCAGCAGGACAGAGCCCCGGCCCTGATCTACCCTGCTCTGCTCTGCCTGGACTCACTGCCTCTCACTCCCTCTTCCCGCAGACCTCTCACATATGATTGAAGCCACTGGAAATGGAAACAGTCAGGGTAATTTAACATGGCATGCCTGTAGAATTCGTTAAAGAGTCGGGTAGGGTGCAATAGAGAAAAGTAGTTCTTGCTAATGATATGAGGACAGCTGGCTAAAACTAAAGGAACAGGCATGTCCTATGGTGTGCAATTGATCTCAAAAGAGGCTATTAAGTGAATAAAAGGGCAACTATCTATAGCCCTGTCTGGAAACTGCCTTTATCAACTTGTTTTTATTGCTCTGTAACATATTTATCATAGACATATACCTGTAAGCTGCTGAGAAATAAAAGAAATTGCAATGTCCTGTCCAAATATATTTAATACAAAACAAGTACACTGTGCTATCTTTGTATCTTCAATAGAGTTAAGAGCTATTTCGGGTGCTCCTGGTTCAGGAACCAAAAGTCCCTTTCGTTTTTCTCCCATAGACAATGTTAAATGACTCATAGTTGCACTTCTACGGCTTGTATCAGCATGAAACTCTCTCGGTTAAATCATCAGTACAAAAGATTAGGAGCTCTGGTAGGAATATCTGTTTCTTTCAATAAAAGTCAAACGTAAAAGCCTGTGTGAATAAAAACTTCGAGGTACTGTAGATGTTACCTATGCAACCTTTTTACGGGCCTATAAACAAACAGAGACAGAGATCTTGTTTGCAAGAGCTAAAGCCGTGCTCAGACTACAGGAGTTCAAGGGCAAATTTAACCCTAATTCTCTCGATTGGAGGATAAATCTGGTCTTGGACCTCGGTTGGTATCACCATTATATGGTGATGTGTGAGTTGAGTTTCAACATGTATGTGAAAGTCCCAATTTTATGTGTAAACATTCGAGAAAAACAGGCGTGTATTTTGAGTTTGAATTGCCCGTCTAGAGGTCCTCCAGTTCTAGATAAAGGTAGAAAATGTTACATAGTGCCCCTTTAACAATGACTGCCAAGGAGCATTTTGGCAAGAAACATCCAATCACCAAACTTACTATTCTGTTACATGCACTGCTGAAAACTGTGTGAAAGCTCAAGATAACAGAGTTAAGAAAACTGAAAACACAATGTGCAGCTTAAATCAACTCACTTTTACATTCTGGGTTAATTGTGGGTGAATTCAGTCCACTCTGACACAATGTTTGTTTTTAACTTTACTAATGAAGCATCCACTGTGCCAAAATGACAGAAAACACATAATCCCTCAGAAACAAACCCCCGACTAAAACTGGTGACCATAACACAAAACTATGTGATTGTTACAGGAGAGTCCTGTGTTTGTATGTTCAGTAATATTGAGGATATCTTTTGAAGAAAAATCACTTTGCTGTCGTGCCAACATTGGTCACTTACGGATAGACAACTGGAAGTTGTTTTGCAGTGCGGACATATAAGATATCGGCAAACTTGTCTTTTCTTCTATCCGACATTCTGCTGTGCTTATTTTATGAACTGTGTTGTTTTGCTAGCGTCTTTGATATCTCAGCTTTTCTAGCTAGAAGTTCCTTTGATTGGTTTGCGTGAAGTGCAGCTCAATCTGGCAAAACTCTCTAAGTGTTAGCGCTGATACAGGCTCTAATCTGGCTGAGCTGCATCACCCAGAACTACCATTAAATATGATCTATGTAGAGTGACTCTCGATGGGATTGTGAACTCACACAAGCATGCAACTGGATGTAAGCAGTAGCTTCAAGTTGGCATACAGCCTCACACTGCCGCAGTAGAAGTGGGCTGCATTAATAAAATACAATTTTCTGGTGAATTAAAGATGAATTTAAGGGTCTATGTTTTAATGAAGTCACTTAATGGCAACCTCACATGATCAGGGAGTGCTGTATGGTTTTCACAATGGTATTCAGCCTTGACACTTGATTCATAAGCAAATAACAATGTGCTGGATATTTCAGTTTCATTTAATCATTCTAAAAATGAAGCGTTTTTTAGGATTTCTGCCATCTTTGTTCACTTTGTCACTGTCAGTTTTAAGTTTGCTTTGTCCTCTTAAAGGCTTTTTTCAAAGCATTTGGAAGTCTTGATCTTTAATATCCCAAGTATCAGAGATCATGGACAGGACCCATGAGTATCGTAGATTAAAAAACATTTTTTTTTTCAGTTTTGTGTCGTTTGCTACCATTGGACACTTTTAGATCATACGAATGCAGCCACTGTACTACTTGATTCTGCACTGTGTGCACCCTTTCACAAAGACTCCACTTCTCAAGTCAGTATACCGCCTAGAAATCTGCAAATAAGATCACTGTTGCATTGTGGATCATGAAAATCAAACAAAACTATTCAGAAGCATATTGATTGTCATTTCTGAGTGAATGCTTGCAGAGAGAGGTATCAAAATATTCATCACTGTGGCATTCATGCATGCATTCACTCTAACTCAATCAATGCAAATACAGCGTAGCGCATAGTTTGTGATACCGCATGTGCTGTATCTTTGCTCATAATCTAATGATTTACTGTTTTTTCTGCGTATGTGCGCAACAGTATAAACCTGGTGCTTTCCAGTTACTCATAGATGCACCAGGAATGTGCTTTTGGTGGGAAAGGCAGTTTTTTTTAAACCTTTGACACCAGGTATAAACTGCAGAAATGATAGTGCTTCAGAGGATGACATTAAGGGCAGCAGGAGTAATATTCCTGACAGATAAAATGCAATGGAAAAAAAAGTGTTCTCTCTTTATGTACATCACTACAATACAACAGCTGAATGCTGAGAAAACGAAGAGCGGTTGTTGAGGTTCAACCTCATTTACCTGTGCAGAAAACAGCACTGTATAGCAGAGGTTAGTAGGCATGGGTGGATGGAAAGATGGTGGGATACAGGGAGGACTGGGGGTGGCTGGCACTTTGGAATCTAATCCTCGAGTTAATTGGTATGACTGATGAAGACAAATTGAAATGGGTCAGCTGAATCAGGGGAAGAGAGGAAGGATGGAAGAAAAGGCAGATTGTGTACAGAGTTTAACATAAAATGGATACAGAAACATGAGCATGTAAACACATATAGTAGGTAGAAAGAGTAAATATTATTAGAATCAGGTAAGATGTTCGGAAGATAGCAATTCAGTTAAAGCACAATAAGCCTGTGGGAGCAGGAAATGAACTCGAACTGGTAAAAAACAAAAATACCCCCAACATTCTTGGTGAAAGCTTTCCGTAATGCGGAAGCTGCACCATTGATTTTCCAATACTCACATCTATTCACAGGTTGTCTTCTCGAGGGCCAGCTGAGTAATTGAATGCAAAGCGTTTCACCTGGTCTATGTGTGTCAGCGTTGAGTGTGGGAGCCTGGTCCTTTGAACGTCGTCTCTGCGGGCCTGCTAATTGAGCCAGATCAATTCACAGAGACAGCGAGCAGGTTGGCACAGTTGCCACATCAAAGAGATTCTAATAACTGCACACTGTGGCCATTACCAAGCCTGAAAAAGCCATATTTATGTTTGCTTCAAAGCAAGCATGGCAGCGTTGAACATACTGAGAATGCAGGCCTGCATTATTCTTTGCCGAGCCTAATATTTAGACACAAGGCCGCTTTGGAGCAATTTTGGAACAGAATATTTAGGCGTGTAGAAATAAAACCATTCGAACTTGTAATTTAATTAGTTGCTTTTGTTTCTGCTAGAGTGGAAACCACAAAAAGAACACATGCAATAACACCCTAATGATTGCTCTGTATCTGTGCTAAGTTTCACACAGTCATACTACTCTGCATCTACAGCAGGATTAGTTATGCTGATGCTGTCTACCTCCCCCTCGACTCCCCATCTTTCTCTTCCTCACTCCCCTCTCTCTGTCTGATAAGTGATAAGTTTGTAACTTTGTTCATTAGTGCTGGCCTGTCTCCTGCTGTACAGACTGTCTGAGGCGACATTATGGCTGGCGGGCCTCTCACTCACGCCTTCCAGCCTTCTCTCTCTCTCTCACTTTTTGCCTGCATCTCAACTCAATTTTTCTCACACTTTTCCCTACCTTTCTTTTTTTGCTTCATCTCTTTTTCACTCCACTCCAGCACTCACTGATTTCTACTTAGTCTCCGTGTCTCTGGTTCTCTGTCTCTCTCTTCCTCTCTCGCTCTCTCTGGCGCTCGCAGCTCGGCACGTCTCCGCGCTGCTCGCCGAAATAATTTACCGCACGCAGCGCTCCCGTGGATGATTGAAGCGTAATTAGACGGCAGAGACAGTGGAAGCCAACGGAGGTGCTTGGGAGCCAGTGCTCGTCAGATGGTCCGTCTCACTCTCACTGGCTTTGCCCTTCAAAACTATCACTTCTGCAAGAGGAGCTGGGAGGGGAAGGTGTGCTGGGCCCTGCTGCAGCTAACCACACTGCAAAAAATGACACTGATTCTAAGTTTGTATGACTCAGATCATCTCACTGCACTGCAGATATTTCCACAGGTATCAACTTTTTAGTTGGAATTCATCTTAATGTAACTTTAATTACGGTAGACAAGACAAAAAGGCAGCTTCTTAGGACTGTTGACTCAAAACTAAAACACAAAGCATGACTCCATTTTTTTAAACTCAAGATAAACCCTCAAACCAAGGTTATTGGCAATCAGCATGGTGCCTAGTTGCATCATTATACATTCAGGAAGGACAGAGAGGAAAGAGGCGCACAGCTTTGAGATGGAAAAAAAACAAAACATGGGGAGTGCATCTACGTATGTTTCCTCTTTCAATGTTTTGTTAACACAAATTAATTCTCCTCTTTTGCTGGGTAGCCCTTGACCCTTTTCAAGGAAAAATATTTCATAAATTTTGTTTTTGTATGGAGAAAAAGCTTAAAAATAGATATATATACACAACAAAACCTAATCTAATCCTAACCTGAACATCTTTTTTGGCTTTTTGATTTCGTGCAATATCAGAGGTTGTCAAAGTTTGTACTCATAAGTCCGCATCTGATTTTCAGGGGACCGGTGCGAAAAAAAAGAGGCTAACATTTAATCAATTAATAAACGTCACATCTCTCAAATGTCACGTCTTTAATATTTAACTCTACAAAAATTCTGCAGTTAAAAAAGCTTGAATTAAAAAAATAAAATCATTAAATTATGGTTGAGTTTGCAATTAGCAATTTGATAAGTTTTTTTTAAGAAAATTAAAAATTAATTTGCCTGCGTAGAAATGATGAAAAACAGAAAAAAATCGAAACTCTCTTTAATTAACCTTTGTGGGCATTTGAGTAGAGATTTACTTGAACGCACCATGACAACCCTGTTGGCACACATGCAGATTTCAGAGTTTGTGACATACACCTGAATGCAATATGAAGTCCCGGTCCGTCCGTTGTGGCGACAATAAGCCACATTAAAATCACATTCATCAGTGTACAGTGTTTCTGTAAATGATCTCCAGCTACACCCTGTCTTCAAGGCACTCAGAATTCACTGATCAAAAGAAAACAACACTTCTTTACGTATTGCAGTCTTCAGCACCCAGGGAACAGGAATGATCCGAAAGCACGATAAGCTTCGTGCTACACAGTCTCTGAATGCTACACTGTCCCCACGACAGAGCACATTAAAGCTACAGGTTCTTGCCAAAGGATAAAACTACACACAGAGACAAACAACTGAGTATATGTTAGATATGCTTATGTGCTGACTAGCATCATTCCGATACTTTCAGGCTACATATAAAAAGTTAGGAGCATCCTAGACAAGAAATACGGAGGGAAATGAGGTGCTGGTGAGTCACTATAATCAGGAGGATGTCCTTGTCAATGGCAGCTTCAGGGGAGAAAGTGCTGATCACCACACTGTGTTGTGACACCATATGCTTTGCGAACAAACACTGCGGTGGATGTCAGAGGGGAAATGGCATCACATTCAAGGTGGCGCACGTCGAACGGCGAGGTGAGTGATGCTGCTGAGTGAGCACCTGTATCCCCAAACTCTGTCCAATTATCCCACTGTATTCACTATACAATGTTTCTCCCTACATTCTCCCCAGATTTAACCCATGGTTGTGGGAAGGCAGGCTTCACCAGGCCTAGCTGTAGTCAGCAACCAACTGTAACAGCACTGTCAGCCATCCCTTTGATTATCGCCCAGAGGTCACCCCGTGTTGAGCCTTACTGTGGGGTCCTGGGTGTCAGAGGAGCTGAGACGTCAGAGGAGTCACCTTTAAAGGATAATAAGAAGACTGCTGACTGACTGCAGACCACCCAGAGGGGGATCCGTGCTTTTCACATGAATATAAATGTGATATTGACAGGAAATCTTCCCCAGGAGAGCTAAGGGAAAAGACAGCAGAAGACATGGAGTAAGGGAAAGGGAGTGAGATGAGAGAAAGAGAGAGAGAGCAAGAGGACCGAACACTCCGGTTCGTTTCACACCGTTAAACCATCTGAAGCATCCGCCAGTGACTACTGCTTGATGGGCCGGTGCGAGCACTGTGTTATCATAAACATTTGGGATTCACTTCATGGAGGCACTTTAATGATGCTTTTAGCATAATTTCCCCACTGTAATGTGAAGTGAAGGGCAAGCAGCGCCTTTCTGTCTGCCTGTAGCTTGGGTGAACCTTTTAAATATTGGCTATTGGAACGAGGGTAGTGATGGAGGCTCAGTGCAGGAGAGGCTTGATTGCAGGCTACCGGGAAGGAATTTTACCTTTCAGACACAAAACAAATGGAAATAACACAAGCATGTTCAGGAGCATCATAGAATTTCTGGTCATATCCAAAGAAAGCAAATGTCAGCTCTAAGTTTATACTGATCCTAAGAATGTATAACTTCAAGGAACGGTGTATGTTGTCAGACTCCATAGGATGTTAGAGTCGTTGTGCTAATTCTAGGCTGTCCACACTGAGAGCAAAAACAAGAGAATAAAAAAAAAAAAAAAAGAAAGCAGAAAAAGGACAGCTTTGTTTTCATTCGGGCTGTTATCAGCAGAAGCCGACTGCAGCGAGAATAGGGAGGGATGATTTCCATAAAGACTGGCTGTTGTCTGAAAGCAAGCAGCTGTCAGGCGGAATTACCTCTCCGACACAGACACCACAATCGAGGGTGCCCTTCCCATAATTCAGTCTGATTGGCTCAAGGGGAAAATGGCAGCCTGTGGAGAGTGAGGCCAGCGGCTGCTTGACAGGTTTGCATCGGCGGAGCTAGACGCGCCGTTTACCTGTTATCATTCTGTCTGCTCGACGTGTCAGTTTTCTCAGCTCGGAAAGCTACCTGAACAAAGTGACATAGAGAATAGAGTCCACGGTGTGAAGAGGCAAATACGTGCCTGTACTTAATATCGCTCACACTCACACACATAAAGAAACACACAGACACACGCGCATACACGCACAAGAGGTGAACAAATACATTGTGATGGGTTCCTAATTACTGATATACTCTCTTTTGATTGAACATATTTTATTAGGTGCATGTATTATGACTTTTATATCAGTTTAGTCATTTCTAACGACACTGTCACACTGTAACAGTTTTGCTATCTGGATCCAACTGTTTGCCAATTTAAGGCTATTTATGTTATTCAGTATTACACTGATGGCACACATGTACATGTTGTTCACAATGTTGTCAAATATAATGTCACTTATTTTGAACCACCAGTGTTAAACCTTTTGGTAATTATCCTTTGCTTTGTTGCCAAGATTTAGACAACACTCTCATGTCGTTGCTCTTGGTATGGAGGTAAAGCTGAAAAGCGATTAGCTTAGCTTAGCATTAAGAGGGAGAAACACCTAGCCTGGCCCTCTCAAAAGTTTAAGTATACAGCGCCTAATAAAAACATTTTATTCAAATAAATGTCTATTAAGTCACCATCCATTGCCAATTAATTGAAAAGTAATTGCAGCCATCAAATCCAGGATAAGACAACACTCATGCCATATCACAACATAGCAATATCCAAAATTTAAGACGATATATAGTCTCTAATGAGGGCAATGATATAATATTTATATACTTATCAGTATTGTTACTTTAATTTGAAGAGCCATTTTTAGAGCCCGATCGATTTACCAGTTGATATAATTGGTCAATATTGGCCTATCACAGATATATCGGTATCTGGGTACATAACATCCAATATATACTGATATGAAAACTTCTTTTTTTAGAGATTATAATGAAGAAAAAGATGCTTGGGGTAATTTATAATAGTAATTTCCCAGTTTAGTTTACTGTTTCAGTGCCATGATGTCATCTTAAAACAATAAATTTTATTGTTAAAATGTAAAATATCCTGCCTCCGTATCACCATATCTTAAGTGTTTTATAACCATTGTCTGGGGGATTATTGGGAAACGTGCTTATATCAGCCGATATATCCATACCGGTATTTTTTCCTCCCTAATATCAGTATCAGTATTGGCCCAAAAAATCAAGTATCTAGTATTTTTGACCGTTAGACAGAATTATGCTAGCTGGCTATCTGTGCTTCCAGCCTCATTGCTAAGCTAGGCTAATCATCGTCTGTTTCTGGCCTCATATTTAACGCACACACCAGAGTGGTATCAATCTACATCCAAATCTTTGCAAGAAAGTGATTAACCGAAATTTCAAAAAATTTCAAAAATGATTCTACTATAGGTTTAGGAAACATGATTGCTTTAATTGTTTTAAATTTAAACAATTCTTTAAAAAAATGATAACTCAATGTGATCATCATATTGTCACAATGAGATTCCACAGAATATATCTGTAAGCTGTAAGACAAGCAGGTTTGTGAAAATGCACAGAAACAAATGTGTTTTAGTTGTGTAAATGTACACACAAATAAAAAAAATGTTTTGTATTTGTACACACACACACAGACTGCATACACACTTTCAAGTGCACACGTACATACTGCACACCTATGCTAAGTGCTCTTATCTGTTACTTGTGTAGAGGTGAGTGACAGGAAGGGAGGCGCAGGGGGGGAAGTGTCCTTTAGGTGTCTTAATTATGGCTCCTCTCCTCCCTCTTGCTGTCACCATCCCCAGGGGAGGGCAAGACAAAAGGAAGGCAATGTTTCATCTCTGCTGCCTTGGTATTTCAAATTCCAAGGGGAGTAAGAGGAGAGAGACAGCAGGCTGTTACATTGGAGGAGGCAGAGGAAATCAAATGATGCTTCCCTCTTCCCCGTTTCTCTCTTCTATCCTCCTTTGCAGCTGTGTTTAAAATAAGGCACCTTAATAAAAGCGTTTTAATGGCGTCAAGGCAGGAAAAAAGGCACAACTTGATTACTGTGACGGTTTTATTTAATGAGCCCAAAGCCTCTGGCTCTGTCTTGCTATCCGTTTATTACTTTGTTGTGGAGAGATATATGTGACAAAATGGGGCATAGGGAGTGAGAGAATGAGGCTGAATGCTCTTATTGTGGCAGGCGTCTGTGACGTTACCAATCGTCTTTGTGATTTACACCTTCCTCACGGCACACCTGGGTTTTTTCATCTGGCCACGCCAGGGGAACATTGCTCCGCCATGACGGAGCGGAGGGTGTCGGAGACACCTTGGCAGGTAGGCAGACACAAAGACAGCCCGCTGTTAATTATTGATGGGAATAAATTGCACTCATTGGATGTTTGGCAGGGGAACACATGGTGGATGTGAATACAAATGTGTTTATGAATGTGTGAGTGTGTGTGTGTGTGTGTGTGTGTGTGAGTGTGTATATAAAAAGGAAAAAAAGATGGCAATAGACAACAGCACTGAGTAAAACAGGGGGGTTAGAGAGAACTAAGAGAAGGTGAGGTGGAAGAGGAGGAGCCGATAGAGTGATTGTAGAGATACCTGGTAAAGAGACATTAGAGAGATGCAGAGGGAGTCTATAAAAGCAAACTACTCCTTAATGTCTCTCACAAGTGTGATAAAAGCACGGAGCTGAAGCACAGAATGCTGGCCTTTCCATTTGTGTGAACAGAACAGGGGGACATTTAAAAAACAAACTATTATACACAAATGCTAATAGAAAATGATTTTGTGAATGTGCCCACACACACATATGCAAACAAACATTCTTAAAAAGGTCAGCTCTTTTGTTTTGGGACACAGGACCTCTCTCATGAAAAAATATCGACTGAGAAAAGGGGAGCAATGCAAAGTGTGGTCTTAAAATGAGATGGGCAAAGAGCACGGGTTCCTATCTGTATTCTGAGAGCCTGCCCTCTTATAAATATTGGAAGAAGGACACTGGTGGGGAGAGGAAACGGCCAAATGGCGCATTTGAGAAATGGCACACCTGAGCACCGCACGGAATATCATCTCCTCCTGTCAGATCTCATCCCATTTGATCAAAATAATTGCCACCTTCATCGTTATCATCAATTCTGTCATCTTCACTGGCGCCATCGCCATTCTCCATCTCATCAGGGCTTCTTTGGCTCCGAGGGGGGGATTTCTGGATCAGATCAAATGCGGACCATCACTGTCTGAGAAAATCACTCACAGTGAAGCCCCATAGTAATCACCATATTCATTGCTTTAATGCTACTGACATTTTATTCACCTATTGAGAGATTCTGACACCAGCAAATCTTTCGGCTGGGACAAAAATAGCCCGGTTTAGCCGTGCGGGTTCGTCTATTACAGATGTCCGGAGAGAGGGGCCTGCTGTGCTTTAGTCTATGATGATCCTCTGTATAGTCAGCGGAAAGGAAATGAAACATTTGGAAAGAAAAAAATGAGTAAAGGACAGCATGATGCTTGCCTGGACTGTGGGTTTGACACACACTAAACAGTATCACTGATGTTCTTGTTCTGGCACTGCAGTTCTGTTAAAGATGACAGACAGCCAAATATGTAACAATACAAGCTTCTAATGTTAAATGGCGACTAAATACATACCCTGTGTGAGTGTTTTTTCATCTCAGCCATACCTCTCCATGTGTGTCTATGTCTGTCAACCTGGCTCCATCGTGCAACTCACTGGGGCCCTCTTTGTACTGCTGAAACAGCTTGTCTCATCTGCTTTCACTTTAGCAGGCTAATAATACTGCACAACGCAGGACAGGCGGCTGGTCAAACTTCAATTACAGCAGGGCCAGCTTACATGCTGGCAACCAAGTTAGTTTGCCATCGAATAATGCAACACCACGCACACACAGTCTCACACACAACTCTCCACATAACCACTTGAAACAAGTCTTGATACTGGATTGTATGTGAGTGCAGCTTTGTCCTGTTACTGAGTGTCAGTGAGATAAAACAGACACATGAACCACAGTCGCCTCCAAACTTGTCACATAACGATACACAAATGTAGTAACAAGCCCACATTTAAGACTCCTCTCATATTAGAGGGAAGAAGTTTGTCATTAAACAGCAAAGCACTGCTTAAAATTACTTTCTATAAAACTGTGTTTATAGACAAAACCAGTTTGTATGTTCAAGCCTTCAGATCAACATCTGTTAACCATGTTAAGTGTGTGATATTAAACCCCTGGAGGGGGCTGAATGTGCAACAGTGTGCTAATGATAATGCAAGAAGAGTTGGCAATGCTAACTCATTTTTAAACACTCCTTACCTTGGCCATTTGGGCCTGCACCCCGGTGGCTTTGAGAGACGACACGGCCTTTTGTGCTGCAGCTGGGCTGTCAAAATCCACAAAGCCATAGCCTGGAGAGAAAATAGGAGAGGGAGAGAGTAAAAAGGAGAAAGGACAGGCATTAGTAAAGAGAAAATGAAGGCAGATGACTAACAAGAAGACTGACAGGCACTTGGTAATTGTAGCAGTAATAGGTTGGTAACATGACTACAGAGGCTGCCAGTTCTCATATCTGGTGAGCACTACATTGTTTGATAATTAGCGACACTGACGTTCATAGGGGGATGCTATGCATCTTAATTAGTAGCATGGATGAGCGATTTAGTAATAACAAACCCCGGCACCCTGCCCACCTCCACCTCCACACACACACACAGATGCATAAACACAAATAGACACACACATTTTTGCACAAACACTCAGAAACAAAAACACACAAGCACTGAGTAGCATGCAAATCAAGAATTACGACCACCACTGTTGCAATTCTGCTAAAGGGAAATTCTTATTTGTAGTTTGTAGTTTAATGATGACTCATATGCATTCATTTCACCAAGTAGAATAATTCATGTGATGGTAATTTATGAAAAGCCTGTGATTGAAAGTCCATGATTAAAGAAATAATACACTTGTGTACACGCTCATATACACAGAGAGAAACGTGTCAATTAATTCCTCGGAACATCACTGAGTCATTTCCAGTTTTCACTTGTTCAGCCTTTTGATTTTCACAGACTGTGAAGTTAGCTGGCCCACGTTGTGTTCTTCAACACTCGGCATATTAACACAACCCCATTTCACAGCTCTCCCCGGTAACAAATCTCTCAAAGGTTGACAGCGTATCAGAGATGCTGCCATTTCTCTCTTTTTTGTCAGCCCCATCTCTCTTACATACACATAAACGCTCAATTACATCTCTCTGAAACGTAGCCTTCCTGTCCATTCCTCTGTCCCTCGCCGTCTCTAACACAACCTCCCTCTCTCTGTCTCGCTCTCGTATTTTTCCTGACATTAACAGCCACCAGCCCCCATCTGGAAATTCATCAACGCAGGAAAGCGGAGGGAATGAAATCTGTGGCTGTGATTTATGAGTTATTGTGATCCCGACGTTCTGCGGGATGTATCGGAGACGGGGGTCACGTCTGTGTTAATTAAAATTTGGTGGCAGATTAAAAGCAGTCAATGGTGCCCTCTGATCCAGTGTTTCAGAAGGAAAGTGTAATTAGAAAAGGATAATGGGTGTGAGGTGGGGGGAGACGTGCCGCTGTGGATACCCCATCATGTTACAAATGATCATATCCTAACACATAAAAACGTAACACCTTACTTTCTCATGATGCGAGGCTTGTGTGCGGTTTAGTTAAAACAAATGTCTCACTTTCTAAGGCAATCAAGGTGCGTGTCTATGTGTGGTGGTGGTGGTGCTGGTGGTGCTGGTGGTGAGGGGGTTGGGGTCATTTTCCCATTGGATGGCGCTGAAGGAGTGTGGAGTAATGTGAAAATCATAACCTGTGGCGGAAGAGAAATCGAGTGCAAGGACTGATTAATGGCCAGCTGTTAGAGTGGGGCTGAGAGGGGTGGGTCTTTAATTGTGGAAATATGAAGTGCCAGAGTGAAAGGTTTTCACGTACAGTTAACAATCGGAGAAACTGAACCATTTCTTTAAAAAAGAGTCTGACCAAAAGAGACAGCAATGAGAAAGCGCATCCAAGCAATTTGTTATCTCAGCTAACCTACAATTGCTAATTAAATCAGTATTCAAAGAACTTGACTCACATAAGAGCAGCTTATAAAAATATATTTTAAAGGTCATGTTTGTAGGATTTAGTGGCATCTAGTGTTGTGGTTGCTGATTGCAACCAACTTAACCCTCATCTCATCCTCCAGTAAGAGGGCCGCTTTAGAGCCAGTGTTTGTTTGGTCCGTTCTGGTCTACTTAGTAACATGGTGGTGCGACATGGCGTACCACGTGGAAGAAGACCAGCTCCCTCTGTACATATAAAGGGCTTACAGTTAAGGTAAATAATACAAAATGATTCTTAGTTTCAGGTGATTAAACACTGATAATTTACGTAATTATGGATAAAATATTTAATTTGGGGTCTATTCTGGGCCGAGACCCATCCCCCAGGTCAAGTTTCATAAAAAGTCCTCCAGTAGTTTTTGTGTAATCCAGCTGACAAACCAACCGACATACCAACCAACCAACAAACAGACATGGGTGAAAACACAACCTTGTTAGATAAAAAAACACATTTTCTCTCTTTCCTTTAGTGTTATCTTGTGATGCAGATGGTTTGAATATTCTTTGGGCAAGTTTTGTGATATCTGATATTTCTGGCTCCTCCCAGAAGGAATGGGGATGGAGGTACTTCAGATTACCCACAGACCATGCTGTGAGAAGTTTTCATGGGACTACAGGGGGTGACAAACTACCAACATTAGGCATCTTTGTAAGGTGCTTGGCCACCACATACTTCCACAACAGCTCCCATGTGCCTTGGGAGAGACTGTGCAATCTCTGTATGTCTGCTGGAGGGATGAGAACCTCTCTTTCAATATCTGACTGCAAATTTTCCCATAGGCTCTCTGTTGGTTCTGGTGATTAGGAGCAATCCATCTGAAAAGGCACCACTGGAGTTGTTGGAATAAGGCAGGCACTTTCAAAAAATACTTGGCAGGTGATTGGACAGAACATCTGTCTATTACGGGCTAACTTCAACTTATCAGATCAACAGAAGAGCACTACCATTACACTGCCTTGCAAGGTAAGACTGCAAAGGCTAAAACATGTGATTCACATCTGTTTTATACTTACGCAACTGTCTGTAATCCTTCATCCATTTTATATTAAGGGTTTTCCCTTTAATTTTTCCCGTTTGTGTTTCTCTGTTCATAGTAACTGGGTAGTTTGAGATGGACATGTTGCTGTTGATTTTTTTAAATGCAATTTTTCAATACTGTGAGCTCCACAAACACCATACCCTTCCCCTCAGTTTCCCTGGCTGGAGGCTAAAAACTCTGGATATCTAGATTACCCCAAACTACCGCGAAACAAGAAGAAGTATGATATTTTTGTAATTTCGGGTGAACTAACCCTTTAAACACATTAAAACACAAATATTGCTTCCTCTTAAGATCTAAGAACACATTAACAGCACATTAAAAGAACCACACAGAATGGTACCGAGGCCATCCGGGAGATGGCTCATTCTCTTTAATAATCAGAATATTCCAATGGTGGATACCTGCGACCCCCAATTACAAATATAATATTCAGCCCACTACCACCTGGAGTGCACTTATCAAACTTTCAGATGGAGGAGGATTTTAGAGAATGCTGACCTATATTCAGACGGCTCTGAATGGAGGATGAAGTGAAGGGGAGGCGGAGGGAACGAGAGCCAGAGAAAGGGTGTGTACAAAGGCAGAGTGAGGAAGAGGGGGTTACTCAGGGTCAGCAGAATGCTCTGAAGAAGACTGGATTGACACTTCACTAGCTGCTTCCAGTAATAGATCCAGTTTGCTCTTCCACATGCAGTTATTGTAGATGATATATGCATAATGATTCTGTAATGTGGAATGTCTGATCCATAGCCACAGGGTAAAACTGTTAAAGGCTTGTTTTGCTGGGAAAGGGAATAATAATTGAGAGACATGAAGACATCTCAAGTCTCCAGTTGTGCTTTTATCAGGCAGAATGTTTGTGGAGGTTATAGGAAGGGGGAGTCTTCGTATATGTGTGAATGTGTGAGCTCTTCTGCTTCAATACTTCATGACAGTCAGCTTCAGTATCAGACCAGTGAGCTACTCTGGCTCATCCTCACTGTGTAAGGAGGTTTAAGTCTAGGTTTATACAGTACATTTTAATATATTGACATTATGAAGATAAATTTAGATTTAGGATCTGCTCTGTCAGAAGACACACTGTTAATTTCTCGGCGCACTACTGACTCAAGCATGTATATCATCTCCCTCCTTAAATAGACCTTCATACTGTTGGTTATGTACTATTAGCAATTATAGACGTATGTCCCTACAAAACTCAATATTTGGGATTGTGCCGTACCTTAGCACTGATTCCACTGTCACAGTAGAAAAATAAGTAAAACTTAAATTTACTCTTTTTTGGTAAGTATAGTTTTGATCAAATAAGTCAAGGGTCAAAACAAACACCAAGCGTGTATATAAATATAGAACACTTTCTCACTTTCAACTAGTCAAATACAGCAGCTTGGTCAGTGGCTTAAAGCTCAAAACTATGACGCTGTACCTAACCCTATAGCGTCAGCTTTTCACGTGAAGGGCTCTGCGGGTCAAGTTAGATATCATGTGTTATATGCAACATCTGGATAGACTTTAAAAATAAAGCTTGCTGACATACAGCTCACTTATTATGACATATAATGGCTTTTGGACTGTTGGGTGTGAACCTGAGTCTCCTGAGGTAAAGTCCAGTATATAACCCAACCCAACCACCCTTACTACCCCCCTGACATGGACTTTTCTTGCTGTTCATAACCCTGCACTAAATGGGTGGTTCAAGAAATCCTTTAAACTTAGAGGCATAGGACCACTGACCAGGCTGTTGTATTTAACACCTTGGGACTCAAAACGGACGAAATATACACTACATATGTATACACTGAACCGTAAGTAAAATTCTGTTCACCTCCATTGCATTGGGATTGGTATAGAACTGTATAGACAAATATATTATTTTACTAAGTCCTCTATCTATGGGTGTGTATGTTTGCAAGTGTATTCAGTGTATATTACAATAACACTTGGTTAGTCACCAAGCAGGAGAAAAAGTTGTTATATTGTGAAGAAGCAGCAGGGTCAAGAAACAATTTAAAACATCACGTCTCACACACTTGAAACAACACACACCTACACACAGATACACGCAGGTATTGCTAGAAGAATGTGTTTCTAGAGTTAAGTACACACTGTACTGCTGCTGTATTCACTGCGGGTACTCTAAAGTTACTTTCTCAAGTGGGATGCAGAGGGCAAGGCGTTGCTTTGAAGCCTCTGCAGCAACACAAACATCCAATCGATAACTGTCACTTAAAAGCAGCTCAAAGTGACTGACTACATGCGTGGTGGCTGATAATGCTGTGCAGCTGCACACTAATGTGCACATGCACCAAGATGGCTCAAGCACACACACAGTATATGCACACAAAAACCCTGTCAGGATGATATAGACACACATACGTACTGTATGTACAGACACACAGACTGTCTTTCTGAGAGGAATAAAGAGAACATGAGCTGCCGTATCATATTTCCTGGTCTGGCTCTAACAGGGAGCCTGTCAAGATAAAAGGACCATCTTCAATCAGTTACTACAGGATGGTGCAATGCTACCACTGCTTCTACTCTACTGCAGCCCCAGTGATTCTGCATGTATGAATGTGTGTGTATGAGGCAGGGTTCTCCTGAACATGGTCCCCCTGCAGATGTCTAGAACTACAGTAGATGGCACCTCAGGCTTCGCTCCATACGAACGTCTTCAGTGGAGAGTAGAGATAAGGGACTCATTACAATGCCTGTATCGACATATCAATCATCCACGCATCATTCATGCGCCGTCAAATTATGCTAATCCTAATTACTTCTGGGGAAATTACCATTCTTTATCTGCTAATAGTCAGGATTGTTTGGGGTTTCCTACCCACTATATCCACCACCATTTTCCCCAATATTTCCATTTTTCACATTCTCATATTCAGTGCTAATGATCCCATTTTGCACCGCATACAATGGAATAATAATGCTCTAAGTATGAATAATGAATCAACGACAAGTCACGGAGCATTACAATGGTGTACGGGGCAAACAGCGTAATTGTTTACGTCCTTGTGAGTCATCAAGAAGTGTTCTGAAGCTGCTGTTGCACATGGATGATTAATCATTGTGGTTACACGTATGTTAATAATTCGTACTTTGCATGTGTAAAAGTGATTATAGTTAATGGAGGAGATAGATGGGCCACTCCATGGACAAATATGCATAACAATGCCTGTAATATGATTGTTATGATTCATGGTGCAGCCGTAGTACTGAATCACGTTCCATCCGACAGTATGTGCACCGTTTTGACCTCACTCTGCCACCGAGATGCAGATATACGGTTTGTGCCTTCATGTGAGCTGAATATACAGTAGAATGTAGTGCTGGATTGATTAGCCAAATCACGCATTTGTTGATCAATGGTGAATCAATCACTCAAGTTTTTGAGAACTGAGTAACTGTGTGTCATTTATCAAGACACAAGCTAAATATTCACTGGATCCTGCTTCTCAAATGTGAAATTTGGGGCCGCAGCTATGAATCATCTGTTGATTATCTTTATACAAATTGTTTAGTTTATGAAATATCAGAAAAATATAAAAAGTTTGTCATTTCAGTCCAAAAGCCACAAATATGCAGTTTACAGTGAAATAGAACAGAGAAAAGCAGCAAATTCGAGTTTTTTCTTTGATAAACAACTAAAACAATTAATTGAGTAACTAAAGTGTTGATAACTATTTCTCTGTCCATTAATCAATCAACTGTTTCAGCAGTAGTGAGGTTTCTAGGGCTGTTTTACTCCTTTTTATCATTGTAAATTGAATATCTTTGGGTTTTGAAGTGCTGATTTCAGAACCTGAGATACTGCAATGTGTAATCATCTCTATTTCATGAAATGTATTAGACTCACTGATTAAGTGGTTAATCTTATAAAAATAATAGATGAATTGAACCCACATACATAAATGAAAAGGTGCTCATAAAGATGTTATTGCTTGTACATTTAAAAATGTCTTTGGTCAATTATGGGGTTTCTCAAAACCTTTTGCCCTGCAGGGAGGGTGGATGGTGGTTTTGGGAGGCTGCAGTGAGCTGTGCAAACACTGAGGGAGAGCAACATGGGGTTTTAAATAGCGAGATGGCATCCGTGACTAACTGCGGCCAAGTCAAGACCGCCTTGGTCACACTCCAAACCCAGAAGAGAGCATCCTCACTGGGACTGCATTCCTCTGTCCTCCTACATTTATCCTGCACCACCAGCAGCTGACTGATGATACATTTTGCGGCTACCCTCCAGTAAACCATGTGGTGGCGTGTGTGCGTGGATGTGTTGAATGGGTCTGTACACATGCTTGTGTGTGACCTCCAACTTTCCTGTTTGTGTGTGTGCATGTGTGGGTACGTGAGTAAACAGGGGAGGATCATTAATCTTTCAGTGGAAGGATCCCGCGGAGAAACATCTGTGATGCATTAATTTTTTTAAAGGTTGCGTATTAAAATGTTAGCTTTGGGTGAGAGACTTCTGACCACATCACTGCTGTCAGAGCATTAACACCACGGAGAAGTGACAAGTCTTCAGGCCACACTTCCCAAATAATACTACAGCCTCATCTACATCTGACATCCTGTAAAATCAACAAGCGTGATTCCATCTGCAAACACAGCTTCAAATAAAAATAGTTTTTCTGCGTGAAGCTAAAGAGACATCAGGGAGATGAGGTAAAATTAAGCAAGCACAAACCCATGCAAAACATTTGAAATCACTTTCATGCACCCACAGATTGCAGCTCTTGGAACTACTCAAAATAAAGATCCCTCATTTACTCGTCTAGTGTCGCCATCCTCCCTGCCTTGCGCTCAGAGACAATACCCATTTGTTGTAAAATAACTCTCAGAGAGGGCTCTTCTATATTAGACACTAGCGAGGAGATAGCGGTACAGGCAATTAACTTATCAACCCTGCAACATGGATTTATAGCTAAGGCATTCGTCTCGGGCTGAAGCAGGCATCCTATTGGCTGTATTGTATTTCTTGTCATCTGCTCTCGCAGGTGTAGGAGTGTCCTTGTCAGAGAGCTGCAGTCGGGATCTGCAGAGGGCAAAGTGCCAGGGCTCAGGGCCAACGGGGCTACTGGCAGCTCATTGTGCTGAAGACAAACTGAACAGGAGGTTGAAAAAACTAATTCCTCATCCAATATCTGTGCAAATATTATAGATGAGTTCTACAACGGCAATGCATCAACAGGATTTGACGCATATAGTTGCAGAAAGATTGGATGCACGGCACTGTAGGAACACATTTTCTCCTTTTCTGTAATTCTTCAGAAACTAGTTCTACTGGGACTGCCAATACACCCAGTCGAAGCGATCATCATGAAGCTATTTTGGCAACACTGAAGAAGGGATGAAATGTGGAACACTGTGTCAGATTAACATTTTAACAGCTCAAATATTAAAGTATTTTAACATATGGGTTCACAGTAATGATTTTCTCTCTATCTCAGCATTTCTTTTCTTCTTCATTTTACTCTTCATCATTTTTCTTCCCTTTTCTTGTTTCTTAATTAATTCATATCTATTCACACTCATTAGCTATAGCACAGCACCATATGGCTTCTAGTACACTTTCAGCTCTAAATTCAGCAGGGAAGTTGCAACACTATTTAAAATATGAGTGTTTGTTAGGAAGGAGGCTTATTTATGCTGCAAAAAATCGCATCAAGACAAATTGAGTCTGGTTGCAGAGGACCTCGCTTCTTGCATTACCTCTGAGCTCTCTGGAGATGCAGATTATCTTCACAGATTTGGCATTCAAAAATAAAGTATTCAGACTTTTAAAGAATATCTACTCATTGCTGCCATTCACTAGTTTAAAGTGTCAGAAAACCTTGCGAAAGAAATAAGAGAAAAACCAAAACTGTGCAGACAAGGTCTCCATTCAGACATGTAATTTACTTCACCGCTCAGGTCTCTGATAGCTTCATCAGCTTGCTAGCTTAAAAGCGAAACACCAGCGTGTTTGGTGCAACATGTGAAGAGCACTCAAGAAAGGTTTGAGACCTGAAGGGTGTTAATTACTTGTCAAGAGGTTGTTAAAATGAGACCTGTGGCCAAAAAACCCCCTCAAAACTGAGTGGCTGTACAGAACCCACACAGACTCACACACGCAAACCAGCATGCATCCCCACACACAGTGTAGCATTAACACTTACAGGCAAACAAACCTTGTAAATGCCAGCATACACACACATGGCAGTACACACACAACCGCACATGTTAACATACTGTATATTCATAGCAAAACACACACACACACACACACACACACACACACACTAAGGTTAGAATGTCAAACAACCTTGAAAAGCTGCTCATTTCTGTATGGTACCCACTGATGTAAAAAATGCCAACAGCAGTATAAGCACATCCTTACAGAAAGAGCAGGTGCAGCTCTCCTTTCACACTTCTCTTTCACTTCACCTATAGAGTATCTTAAAATATCTGCTCCCCCATCATTCCAATTACACCTGGAGATCACTAACTTTAGTATTCATGCTGGATGCGATCTTTCATACAGCCATGTTATCCCCATTTGAGCGGCCGCTGTAATATGCGATGTAATCATGTCAGGTACTCGGGCCTGAAAGCACCACCAGCGAGACGAGATGATGGGCTTAATATTTTAACTGAGGCTGGATCGATGAAAATCAAGCACGCCAAAATCTCCAGGTAGGGACAAACATTAAAATCCGGACAAAGACAGTGTGTCCCATTCCTCTGAACAACTACGCAGCCCATTTCCTTCTCGCATCTGTTAGTCATTCATGAGGAACGGCCCGGCCGCCCCCAAGCTAGCCTTCCTCTTCACTGCAGTTATGATTTATGCCTTCCTTAACTAATCAAGGGAATGATCATCAGTCAGGGGATGTGCGAGGGGCCAGGGCCTTGGCAGGTCAGTGGAAGGCCATTTCTTGCACTGTGGTTCCCCTGCCATCCGCGGGTTGGGTCCAGGATAAGAGATGACTGGGGGTACGCCCCCTCACCTTCCACCAGTGCCCTCTGAGGCATTTGTCAACACACAAGACAAAGTGGGAGCTCTGGGGATGTGTTTTGTAAAAATAGACTGAGTCAATGACCAGAGAAGAAAGCCACGGTGGTGACAAGAATCAGCAACAGACGTTCCCAAGAGTCTGTTTGTGCTTTGGTGAAATTCACTACATATTTTTCTGTCTTTGTTTGGATCCAGAAGACACACAGTCAACAATAATACTTCAGAAGTGAACAAATTCCCCAAATTGGCAGTGGACCTCTGTGCAAAAATGCTCTTGGGAAACCTTGGTCGATTTTGACCCACGATTCTGTGTCTCCTGGATTCCACCTCATCACGACCTCCGACGCACACATGCATTCATTAAAAATACACACACATATACAGACGTTGACCACACTGCATGCAAAAACAGCACAGGAAGTGGTGGGCGTACAAAAGGTCAGAGCTTAAGGAATGCAGCGCTGATGGCCCCGGCTGCTTCTATTTACGACAAACTTGGCCAATCAGATGCTTACGCAGTGAACAGCCAGCTCACTGGAATGGAGATTGAGGGGAGGGGGGAGGAATGAAGGAAAGAAAAGGGATTTTTGTGTGCGTGTTTGTGTTTGTGTGTGTATGTGATTGTTGGGTGCCAACAAAGGCTGTGGGTGTTATCCAATGAGGGTCTGCATGCTGAATCTGTCGAAATCAATGTGATTATCCCTCAGCTATTGCTAATTAGAGTCATTAATACGCAGTGCAAGCAGGAAACGGCGAGCGCTTTCTCTCCTCTCTCCTTCAGCCGATCTCTCCTCTCTGGAATGGCTTTGAGGGAACAGAGGCATTTGGAAAAGGTCCGTTGTTGGCCACACTTCAGTCGAGATTCTCATCTGCACATAATTCACTTTCAAAGGGCAGAGGGGGCGGCAAAGAGAATCCTTAATTGCGCCAGCACCGTGTACAACATAGACAAATGTTTATATCTCAGCCCTCTAATGAGAAACCAATAACGGATGCAAAAAGCACTCTCTGCCTTTTCTCTCTCGCCCCCCCCCCACGCCCTACCCCAAATACACAGATACACATGCACATGACAATGAAAAACAGGCCTTTTTGGAGAGCGTCACCTCATTCATCAATAGCCCTTATGCTCGGAGTCATGCAATACTCCACTCAGCCACTGATGCAGCAATAAATCTGTTTTTATAGAATGTAACATTGCCTATATTTCTCCATTAGGCTGATCCTGTGGTAAGGGCGAGGGATGCTTCAGATTGTAATGGTCAAGCCTCTGACAGGCTTTTAAATTGCACCATACCGAGGCTGCATATGCAGGCAAGCTATGCAGAATTGATTCAGTATTCAGAAGGTTCAGCGTGTCCACATCTTAGGGATAGTATGCAAGGACATTCTGCTGTAAATTTGTTGTAACTACAGTTATTTTCCCAATGGGTATTCAATCAAACATACATGCTGCTTTAATCTTTAAGATCAAATGTTTGGATACTCCAAACAGGCTTTAAATTTGTTGGGACAAAAAAGGAAATTATCGTGCTTTACATCAAGTCAGCCACACAATGGAGTAAAGGCGACAGTAATTCTTTCAAGATGTGAGTTTATGTAATGCCCTTGTGAGTTTTTAGCATCCTCATACAAAATGGATGGCAAGTTACAGGGCAAAGAAACGAACAACAACAAACTGCCAAACACACAGCCACAAGAGACTATCTTCTCATCTCATCTATCTCCCACAATTCAGTGCGGTGGTCCGTCGCGGCAGCGCGCCAGTCAGGCCGGTGAATCTCGGCGCAGCCTTATCTCCCCATGGTTGAGGAGGAAACGGAGGTCCTTTAAAGGGCTGAGGTCATTTCCTCTGCCTCCGGGCTCTGGCAGGAAAAATAAAATGTCTCCATTCGGTCAGCCCTGCTTTATTTCAAATGCCGCCGCTGCCTTTTAAGAGGCCCTTGTGGGCACGGATGGCAAATGAGTGGTTTTGGGTTCTCGCAGTCAATTCCTTTTCTCTCTCCCTCTGCCATCCTCAATCCCCCACTCCATCTGTGATGCAAACCCCAAATCTCTTCAGTATTTCTACAGTAAATGTGAAAGTGCAGAGACAGATATATAGGTAGACAGAGTATGAGAGCGAGGGAGAGAGAAAAAACAGAGACAAAGAGGGAAGGAGAAGCAGTGTGAGAGTGCGGAGGAGCATGAGAGTGAGAGAGATGAAGAGCTGAATGCCTCCTCTTACCCACAGCGCTCGACAGCCCTAAAGCCCTTCCACAACTTCCTGTTCCCATTTCTCTCTGAACTGGGCTACATCCAAAACATGTGTGTGTGCGTATTTATCGGCTTGCATGCTTCTGTTGCGTACCCTTGTGTGAGTGCCTGGAAGCCTGTACGTGTGTGTCATAGAGTAAGGTAGGGAGCGAGGGAGTGAGTCAGCGCTGGGAAGAAAGAGAGGCTCAGTGAAAGGCCTGCGTGGTGCGGTGGTGGAGGAGAGCAGCCAGAACAGGCAGACAGGCAGGCAGGCAGGCACACATGCTGTGATGTTAGAAAGAGGATTGATAGATCTGCTGCACGGCCACTGCTGCTGCAAGAGCCTAGCACACCTCAGGCAGATGGATGGGGAGTGCGTGCGGGGGTACGATTAGTCTTTGTGTGTGCCCTTTGTGTTTGAGTGCGTGGGAGAGGTGTATTACATGGTCTTAGAGTGTAGTTTTTGTGATGTGGTACTTCAAACTGGGCTCTACAGCACTTGCAAACACTTGTGTACTGAGGGGAAATGTATAGATAGATGTATGGTAGCGAGGAGACAATGTGTGTCTGTGTTCGTGCGTGGGTGTCATACCTCTGTTGGTGTATGTATGCATGCAAACAAAAATCCACATTTCCCTAACACCTGACCTGTAAGTACAGAAAGCGTCATCACTGTTTTTCTGCTTTTCCACAGCAGCGAGCCTCCACTCCCACGCTCACAACTCCATCTCACATTTCATCAGTTATCTAGCTTCCTATCATCTCTCTCGTACTCAATTTCATTCTTTGCACAGGTGTTTTATCGACGTAACAAATAAAACACTTCGGCTACAGGAAGACCTTCATCAGCATGAAACATTTATATATTAATGCATGGTAAAATTCTTTACCTGGCATAGAGGTTCATAGTGTAGATGCATGGCGGAATGATATGTAAAGGATATTGTACTGCGACTATTTTTACAGATAGGGCACTTGCGATATGAGTCACTTTAGTCAATCTAGTGGGAATGGTAATTTTTGCTTTTTTTTTCACCGACCAAAATAGATGAGTTTCACTGGGGTCAAGCATGTTCCCTTACATCTGGAGAATATGATTTGTAGACTCATATAGATCTGTAGCTCCACCATGCTTTAATTATAATCACATGTTGTGACTAATTTTAGGTCAAAACAAAAAAAATGCAGCCCCTGTGAATTGTATATTGCATTTGGCCATATTTTCATTTCAATTATATTTTGATTAATTGTTTACCTACCTACCTTGTTAACCTATAGATATGCAAAAAACAAAAGATACCATGTGCACAAGAGTGCTTCTTTTCTGAGTGCAGCTGGTACAACAATTACATTAAAAACAACAAAGAGCGAGCTACCGCACACGTTTCTGATGAAGCAACATGCAAAACGCGTAGCTCATTTCTTGTTAATAAAATAGAGCCAATAACAGATATGCATCCTTATAGTTGTAAGCTCAAGGAAACAAGCTGTAGTAGCATTTAGCTTGTAAACCTGTGCAATGATGCTTTAGTTCATGTAAAGGATTTAACTGCTTTTGTAAAGCTTTTGCAGGAGACCCTGTACCCTTATATTCTGAATCTGATGGGAATTTAAATATAGTCATTCAACAATAGCTGTAAGTGGGTTCTAGATGTCTAAAAACTGTTCAACAAGATTTTAGCCCTGTTTAAATAGTCAGCTTCTTCAACATTACAGAGAGACAACGAAAAATCTACAAGCCTGTGCTCCATGAAGTAATTTCATTATGACTAATTCTATTTTCTCTGCATAGGTTCTTGCCGCAGCTTCATATGTTTCATTTTTTTGTTTTATAAATGATGTATTTCGTCTTGTTTTTATTGTTTTTTTTATTATTTTGGTGATTTATAATCACAAGCTACCAAATTTGAAAACTTTATCAGATAATACACAATTTGTGTTACAAAGTAGTCTACCAGGAATGTGTGCCTGTACAGATTTAATTATCCAATCAAGCATCTTGCCAGATTTCATCATACTGTAGAATAAAAGTTTAGCCAGTTTCAACTTTTTTGCATGGCTACCTTGCATTTTCTCTCTTTTTTCTGCCAGAGACATTTGCATCAGTGCCCACGCAGGACAGATTGAAATACCTTGTCTGCACTTGTAAGACATTTTTGTGAATTTTAATCTACCCTACTGCCAAAATAAACAATATTGAAGATATGGTGTTCATAATAAAGGATATATTGTCCCAACAGAGTATAATCAAACCCTACAATTAAAATGTTTGAGAAAGGATTTTATGACGTACAAAGTCAAACTAAACCAAAAGTTTCTGAATTCATTAAATTAAGGCGAGGGTAAACACAAAAGCAGAGCAGAGAAGTTAGTCAGCGAGTTTGAGATACCCTCTTGTTTTCCTCGGGCTGACTGTCGATCTCTGACTGGTCCTGACCTCTCCTCTATCCCATTTTTCTCACGTTGTTTTGGCAGTGTGCTCACTGAGCTGAGCTAAACACAAATAACACGAGGGGGAGGAGAGGTGGTGGAGCAGGAGAGGAGACAGAGGAGAGGGATGCTCGCTGCGTGACGGTGGCACGTGGTGATAAGCTGCCGCTCTGACATTTAAACAAGTGTCAGGGTCAGGGGGTCAGATGAGTGGAAACAATGCGTGACTAGATCGGGGCGATGTGCCTATTTGGCTTTGTTACCGAGAGCACAGATGCACGCCAGCCCATCAGGCTTCACTACACTGGCTTGGCTGGTTTACGCTTTGATACCTGCTCACCTTTCAGGAGATAGTGAGATATGTATGAGAGAGGTTTGATGTTGTGGCAGCAGAAATGAGCTCTTTGTGCAGTTTCTCTCATCCTCAACGTGTCTTTCAAACACTAAAGAACTATTATTTTCTCCTCAAGGTCACTCAGCTCTTCTCGTCACACTCTTTCTTCTCTGTCTCCCCTCTGTTCACCTCCCTCTCTCTCACTGGGTGCAGAGCAGGACCATCCTTTCCACTCATAAAATACGTCTGCTTATATTTGCTTCTTGGCATCTCAGCAGTGCTGCATTCCAGGAGGGTGACTTATGGGAAACATTGTCTTCCACATAACACATTGCTAAGCTGAGCCGATGTTTTTGTGCAGTGCCTTACTCGGGTCAGCTGGACACAGAGAGGGATAACCTGTAGTTGAGGACAGTCTGTTTCTTTCATCGCAGAAATCGAAAGGTTTACCTCCTCTTTTTTTCTCTGTCTCTTTTTGTAGTCTGAATCATCCTAACCTCCCTCCTCTCTGTCTTTCTCCTCTTTAATCCATCCTGTGCTTTGTCCTGTGACCTGTGGATACACCCTTCCCACTAACATGCATCCAGTCTTGTCTTTAATAGCCTGTAGGACTCACAAAAAGGACCTGTCAAGATAATCAGCCCTTTTTTCCTATCCTCTAAAAGGCAGAGGTTCTTTTCCTCAACATTTTGACCCAGAGCATGCCTGGCAGGATAAACTCAGGTGTGGAGCAGGGTTAAGAAGGCGGCTTCACCTTGAAAGGCCACACTTCTGAGCCCGGGAAACCACAAAAAGCAATTAAAAGTATTGATGGAACTTCAATAGCTCTTAAACAGTGCTGCCAGACACCTCGGGGCAAGTAGCACACTAATCTTTTTTTTTTTTTTTCCCCTCATCTCTCTATTGCGCCGTTCCCTCCCCTCTCTCTCTCTCTCTCCCTCTCTCAGTCTTTCCTCACTGAAGCTGGTCTTGATCATTACCAACTGACTGCAATACAAAGAGATTTAAAGAGAAGGTGTGAAATGTGTTTACAGCCGTGCAAGGCAGGTGGCTAAAGTGAAAACAAAGCCAAGACCCTGAGATGGTGAGTGTGACAATGATAGTAATTAAAGTTTATCTAATCCCAACTAGCTTGTTAGCCCTCTAATTGGTCCAGCACGCGTGTATGTTCAAGCATGTAAATGCGTGTAGCGTGTGCGCTCCAGAAACAATTTCAAATGAGTCACTAATGTCGTCGCTGCGTGTGCGCACCATTTACTGTGCAGACACTAATGGACATTTAACAGAAACACTCTTTCCAAAAGATTGTCTTCCATATGACAAAACAGGAAATCGAAGAGGAGATAGGGAGGGGCTGAGACAGTGGCTGCTTGCTTATCCTCCAGACAAGTGCAGTGGCATCCAAGAGCAGGTTGTTTACTCGAAGCCTTCATGCAGCGTTAAGCCAGCTACTCGCTAAATTGCTGATTTACAGCGCAAGGTTTCCTTAGCTGATGTCTAAATTTACGAGAGGGCTTGGATTGCTGTTGACAGGACACAGTCTAAAGAGTGATGGTGCTGGTGCACTAAAACAAAGTGGTTGTACAAAACAGACAAAGTGAAGACTTACCTTTGCACTGGTTGGTGTTCTTATCCAGAATGGCCTTGGTTGACACTATTTTTCCATACCTGTGAAGACAGGGAAATTACATTCAGTGTTTTTAGACTCAGAATGACCTACAGGACCTTTGGTTTGTGGGGTAGTTCACTAAAATTGCCGTCCTGTGGTGAAGGTAAATGTCTTATTTTCCATACGCTCTGCCATTTAGTTGCAACTAGCAATTTTCAAAGTCGCACAAATGTCAAAAGCCACTGGAAAGAGAAATCACTTGAGGTTAATAACATTATGTTTATGGCTGACTTCAAATGAATGTGCAGCCCTCTGACATTTGAGCAAGTCACTGAACATTTTCAAAAGGTCTAAAAGCATACGAGCGCATTGAACGATCTCAGAAGTTAAGTTGTAATATACATTTCAACAAATTAAACTGATTAATTCCTTTCACATCAAACCCCACCATGAACTTCTTTTCACCAATGACATAGCCCAATAACAATACTTATTTATTCTATTGAATAATAAACTGGTTCAAAACTTTTGAAACTGTATGGCAATACTTTTAAAACCCATCATCTTTTGGCAAAATGATGCAACACATTGTTGAGGTCTACGTCTCATTTTTGGAAATTAAAAAAAAAAAAAAAAAAAAGCAATCATGGAATTTATGTTATACCCTATTTAGTAATATTTCTAATCAACATCTGCTTCTGACCAGACGTGAAGAGTTCTGGATTAATAACATTCAAACATTTGAATGACAAGGTCTCAATGAGGACTCAATGCTCAACACTACGTAGTCAATCTTTTAAAGTGATTCTGAAAAAAGATTTTTGAGGTTGTTTCTCAGGTCATTCTCTCAAGTATCGACACTTTACAATTAGGAGAGCTCATGGACTTTAATTTGTATGGATGCTGAGAGGTGTTGTAAATAAAGTGAGTATCATTGTGTTAGGTTTTTGTGTCTTTCATTTACATTATTACACTCAAATATCTGCTCATTATGTCATCGTTGTGGCTCCCTGCAAAACTGAAAGTAACACATTTCTTTGCTCCTCAGTTCTGCATGCACAGTCGGTTGCTATGATTTTTTGGGAATTGAAAGACTGACCTCACTGACTGACTGACTGACAGTGACTTATTCTATCTGCTTGTCTCAGCTAAAACTGCAACACGCTGAGTTGTGTGCAGGGCAAGAAGCACTGTAGCACTGTTAGTACAGTATGTGTGTGTGCCAATCTGCATGCATGCATACACTGTATGTATTTGTATGTGTGAGAATGTGCACGGTTGCTCCCTTGATTGTACAATTACACTTCTGTTGCAATGTATACATGTCTGTGTATAAATACATAAATGAGAACAATTCCCTGTGTGTTGAGCGCACATCACAATGAGTGAGCCGAGGACAGACAGTTTTGCTCTGAACGTTTGCACACACACACCACCACACACTCATAAACACACAGACACACACACACACACACACACACACACACACACACACGCATTCTGTAGGGAAGAAGCAGTGGTGCATCCCGGCCCATATTTCACCAGCAGGGGATAATTGTGCCATTTCTCAACGAGTGGCGGAGACTCTATTTACTGCATGCTGCGGTGGGGTGGGTGGTGGATATGAACTGATGAGCTCCGAGAGGAAAACTACCAGCTCGCACACACAAATACAGATACCGCATGAGTACACACACACACACACACACACACACACACACACACAGTGTACAAATATGCGCACACAGGAACAGCACTCACCAATCAGCGGATTGTCTCTCTTCCGCAGATAAACAGGCCATTTTAGCTATAGGGATCCATAATCTAGTGCAGCAGAACAGGCCTAACGTGGAATGTTTGATCATACTGAGACACTCTCAAGCATAAGTACACAAGATGAACATGGAACAGTGAGTGTTCATTTGATTAGAGAGCATGCAGAGCTCGGTTAGCATCTGCAGTATTTCAGATTTTTGCAGAGAAATAAAAACTGGGACTT
This sequence comes from Pagrus major, assembly GCF_040436345.1. Taxonomy (NCBI): domain Eukaryota; kingdom Metazoa; phylum Chordata; class Actinopteri; order Spariformes; family Sparidae; genus Pagrus; species Pagrus major. Next base: position 15,207,888 of record NC_133230.1, read on the forward strand.
ACAAATAAGAATTGGACAAGAGGGTTTATAATCCTCAATCACGGTAGGTTTAATATGGATATACGATAAAAACATATACTGAGATTATTACTATTACTACTACAGACACAGTTTAAGATATTATGTTGATATTATATTGATTTATTACCCAGCTCTTTACGTAAGCCACCGAGCTAGCTAGAATGTTTGTTTCTGTTTATTTGCACACAGGTGTCTGCCCTGCTTCAGTACATAAGTGAAAAAATTTGTATGCTTTCAGTCTGGGAAGCAGTTAAAAAGCTCAGTGCTTTTGGCACAAATTGGGGGAAAGTTCTCATTAAAACTTTGTTTGGACGTGGGGGAAGCAGGCGACAGTAGCTTTCCAATGCCAACTCATCACTGCTTGCCTCATTAAATGTTAAAGATGGCTCATCAATGCATCCTTTCCGCGGTCCAAATACACACCACAAAGACACTGCAGCGAGATGAAAAGGCAAGGTGGAAGGAGCCAGCTTTGTGCCCATAATGGAGACATATTGGAGACGGATGGAGAATGTGATCAGCATGTTCATGTATGTGGCGTGTGTGAGTGTGTGTGTGTGGCTGTGGCTGTGGACGACCCTGCTGGCGGCTCCTTCCCCTCTCTGCCAGCCAGGCCTGGGGAGGCTTTGATGTGACAGAGGCAGTCCCTGTGAAGCGCAGGTTTAACACTGTGATGCTGTGGCCGGGATGCAGAGCCTGTCTCCACTAATCCTATTTCAATCACTCTCGCAGCCTCTTATCTCTGACTCCGCTGGCCCTCGGCCCTCCCTCCTCCTCACAAATCTTCTCCTCTCTCTTGCTCTCTCTCTCTCTATCTATCTATCTTTCTCTCTTAATGTCTCTTTACCATCCTCTCCATTTATCTTTCCTGCACTGTATCCTTCACTCATCTCCTTTTGTTTCCTCCCTTCCTCCTCCCTCCTAATAGGAATCCCATGGCAATCATTCTGATGCAATATCGGATCAACCCGGAGAAAAGAAGATGCCAGAAATGAAACTGCCGAGAAAAAAAAAAAAAAAGGCTTTATGAGCTATTTCAGGCTGATGAAAATGCACAAATTGTGGTGGATGTAAAACATGTCATCCGTTTGACAGATGTCTGGGCACTGAGATGTGATAAAACTGAAGCTGAGCCGAAAGCTCAGCTATGTTTTTAAGAGGGCAGCTGCAAGCACACGAGTGACATCCCTGTGCTGCGTTCCTCTCGTTTCTCGCTCTCTTGCTGGATGAAACGATCCAGGCGGATTCCATTTCCGTCATCAGAGCTGGGAGAGTGAAGTGGCTCTTTGCTGTACGTGGGAAGGGAGAGAGAGTTGGCCAGAACCACAACACGTCACTGTGGTGTTGCTGCTACACAGGAAAGCACAGCGCTGTAAAGGACGGACGGACCACCCAAGTGTTGTGCTGAGGCCTTGGCCTCAGGCTTTGGACACACTGTCCAAAGGTCTGTGACTGTGTGTGTGTGTGTTAAATGTTGAACAGTAGGTAGTTGAAACCTAAACTAGGATCTAAGACTCTCTGAAAGTCTTTGTATATTAGTTTGGTGTGTAAGTATACTGTAACTGCAAAAGACTGTCCATCTGTTCCTGCAGATGAAGACTTGAACATACAGCATGTACCATTTGAGCAAACTGGTTCCCACTGCAATTCAATCAACAAAATTAGCACCTTACCGAGATAAATATGGGACGTCTGAAAGATGTTAACTCAGGCCCAATCCCATTTCCAATTACCCCAACCCTTTGTTTTCAAGTGCTTCCTTGCTATCCAGAACAGACTTACAAGGGAGAGTGGTTAAAATCCCATCCCTCCCTTTAAATGTGAATGAGTAAAACTGAGGGGCAGGGCTAAATTGTAGGGGCAAGGGGTGTATTGGGATTGGGCTTCTGTGTAAGACTAAGGCTATGTTCTCTGACATGATTTTGTCAGGTTGACACGATGTTGTCAAAATGGTTGTTTTCACAGGCAACTGTCTGTCATGAACTATGTCAGTCATCAAACCAAACAGCCACTCAAAAGTCATTGCGCTGTCTATGACATACCTGCCTCCAAAGTCTCAAAAGTGTTGAGCAGTTGCAAGTGTATATGGTTCTGTGTACGCATCTGCTTTTTAGCTGCACAGGTTTCGGGACTAATTGAATATCATAAAAGAAGCAAAATGGAATGGAACACATGCAGAGATAGGGTTTGGCTTTACTGTGTTTAACTGAATTGCCTATAAGCAGCAAACTGCTTCAGGCGCTTTCAGCACCTTTGGAGCACCTGTGCAGGGGGGATGAGGCAGGTGCGAAAGGCACACCATGGAGAACAATAACTTCGATGTATCACCTTCTTGTATGCTTTTATGTTAAATAATTAGCAGAATGTAGATACTGTGGCTGAAAAAGAAAAGGTGCCGCACTAAGAGTTCTGCTCATGTAGGAGCAGGTGCAGAGACACCCACCATCCAGATTTACTATTTGCTCTGTACAGCAAATATTACCCAGAGGGCTTTCATAGACTAAACAAGTCTATTTTTTTATGAAAAAAAAAAGTGTGATAGTTATACACCACTGCGCTTTTCAGTCATATGGAGGAGCATTCAAACTTATTATTTCTCACAATTAGTTCAGGTAGTGACATTACACCTTTTTTCTACAAGTGAACAACTGTATTAGCTGACAAAACAGTAATAATTAGTTAGGTAGGATGAGCCAATCTCCAGTAAAGAAAACAAGGTTGAGCACGGAGTCTGTCAGCCACTTTCAGTGAAAGAAAAAGCTGCAGGCTAAACGTCTTTATGACATCAGAGATTAAGTCTTGTTTCCTTGTTGTCAGATTTGGATTGGGCATGGCCAAGTCGCCAATGATTTCCAACCAGTAGTAGGTTAAAGACGTTTTTTTAAATTTTTTTTTTAACTTTTAAATATGTTTACATGTGGTGAAAATTCCACCTTTTCTTCAAGGTAACCTACAATTTTTTTTACGATGTGATTTATGTTGTTAAGTCTTTGATGCTATTGCAAGAGACAGGTGTCACTGTGGCAGACACACAGAGAGGACAAAGTGGAGAAAAAGAGATGGGTAAGAAACATGACTTCTTTATACTTTCATATCAAAGATAAAAAGAAGAAACAGGATGCAAGAAAGAGCAAAATATAAAGAGGGTGACAGATGGATGGCAAACAGCACGTACCCAAACTCAGCGACAACACAACATTCACACAACTGAGTAAGAAAAACAAAGATACAGAATGTTGCGGGAATTTGTGTGTAAACTATACTAAACCTATATATATATATATATATGTGTGTGTGTGTGTGAGCAAGTGCATGTGTAGCCTTGTCAGAGAGAATCAGTAGGAATCATCGCGCTGTGTAAAAGCAGTGAGTGGCAGCTGTCCTTGAATGTCGTCTCCTGTCTTACAGCGGCTAACGTGTCCCACAGCTCGCACATCGCTGCGGCTCAGACAGAGGTCAAGCCTCATGTCCACCACATGCATCTTTTTGGAAATAAATATTAAAAAGATGATTTTTTGAAATGTTGTCGCTGCTCCAGTTTCTATGCGACTACTGAAAATCTGTTTTGATGTTGCTAACCTTAAGTTTCTAATATATATGGATATGTTTCTTCCTTTAATTTTTTTTAATGCTTTCCGCTGTGAGAGCTAAAGACACACTGAACTGACGGAGACATAAAGCAGCACAACTGTTGTAAGACTTTCCGATCTCAAACTGAAATTACTTTATTTTGTATTGTTTATTTTGAATTTCAAATCCTGAGCTTGGGTCTCTTTGTGGCCTGTTTTACGAGTTAAAACTGAAGAAACTATTTTATGATCAGTTTTAATGGCAGTAGATTGGTGCATTGTGTGAACTTAAAGATGTAAAAAGAAAATATGGCATCTACACCAGAGATTTTCCAAGAAGAAGGAACATCGTGACAGAAGGAAACATTTTTAGAGACAGGTAAAATAAAAAGAAGCCTGGTGGCTAAAATAAGAAGGCTCGTGAAAAGAAAGAAGTAAGAAATTGAGAAAGAAATGAAAAAAGACAGCAGACAAATGATGAATACAATGATATCGAGTCGCAGTGAGAGAAATAAACAGAGGAGGGCCAACCTATCCTGATGGACACCTGGCAGGGAGCAGAGCAGCTGTTTCAACACCTCTGAGTTGATATTAGTGACTTCTTTTCATGACCTCTGGGCCTCTGAGCTGACAGTTTGGTGGTAATGGCCTTTATCTATATCCCAGCATGGAACTGCATGGAGACTATGACATGTTTTAGCAAAGTGAGTTCAAAGTCGACCTTCAATGTCTCCATTTTCATCTTAACCACAAAACTTATTTTGTTTGATAACAGCTAAGGCCTTCCTGACTTGGTGGATCAAATTACCAGATGTACTGTATCTAATTTTACAGCGAGTATCTATACAATCAATCATCACATGAATTTGGAAGAGTATTCCACACTTTTGTTAAAGGAAAATGATGTTGAAATTATAAAAGCATTATAGTATAAATATCAAAACACTGTGCTGGCAAGGATGAGCAGCAATAAATCAAAAAGCTTCGACAAATTGGATAATTCCTTTTTTGGCTTTAGCACTCTATCTTTCTCTTGGCAGAATGTCATCATGTTTTTTTAGGTGCTGCTGGGATTCCCCCAGTGTTTTGTTGGCGGATTTGCGGTAAACTGGCAAATGCTTTCTTTCAAACCTTTAACGTCTCTAAATGTGGGAAGCATCTTGGAACAGCCTTAATTGGTTGTTCTTTCTTCTCTGATTTATTCTGCGACAACAAATGTCACACTGCAGAACACATCTAGTACATTAGGGTATCGTAATACAGCAGATTTAATCTGGTAGACAACAAATAACACAAGCAACGTGCAGCTTTCTACAGATTTGAGTGGTTGCAATACCTCGGCCAGTGTGTCACTGCTCCGTCTGTTGAAGTTGGCTGGGGACAAACTCTCTGTGGCCATAAACTGTCATCAACTATTCTGATTTCAATTTTTCCTTATTTCCCTGCTGATGTGATTTCTTTTCATGAACATTTATTTTACCTGGCAAATGTGAGAGGATGACAAGTTGATTAGAACCATTCAAACTTTACCACCTCTCTACATAATAGAAATAGATTATAGCTGGAAGCAGGAAATATGGCCAACTGGCTCCAGTCAGGTAATTTACAAAGGAAAAGAAGGTAATTTAAAAGTTTTAGCAAGTGTTCAGGATTCATTGTTAGTGAGTTAAATTTAAAACAATTCATCATTGCATTATGGGATTTTCAATAAAAAAAAGTTTTAAAATCCAGATAGCCAGAGAGCCTCCATCAGGTAAATTGTTCCCGCAATTTAGTCTGTGCCACTTTGGATGAGACTGGATCAATCTGCTTAGTCTGGTCCATTTGTAACTTCTCTGAATGTATTCCATTAATGTCTTGCTATCATGAATAATCAATTACCTGCTCTTTTTTTATTATTAAATCAATACAAAACTCTGAATTTTGATCCAAATTATACAATTCAAGATAAATTGAATTAATTTACCACACTTTCTCCTCACCTGTTCTTCTGTGTAAAAGTAATTTAAAATACATCACGTTCTGCAGGCTAGAAATTGAGCACAAGAGTTTGGGCAATTTTGGAAATTCCGGTTTTGTTCAGGGGAGAAGAACGGAAAATAAGAGAGATAACAAATAAAGAAAAAAGAGAAATGGAAAGAGAAAAGGACAGAACAAACTACAAGAAGGGCAAGAAAAAGTATAGGCATTTTGAATTTTAAAAACAAACGAAGCCAACCATGTATGCAACCAGCACTGACTTCACCGCCGTGAGTCATCAAACCAAGTTTGAACAGAGGTCAAAACAGCAGGGGTGCATGCCAGTTCTAAAACTCTGGAATAAAGTCGGCATTGCTCCAAACAAAAAGGAACTATGTGTGTTTGCAAAGGCTTTCGAACTGTTTTCAAATGTCAGATGTACAGTACTGCAACTAAAGATATGTTTGTTTTCTAAATAAAGGCAATTTTACCAAACTGCAGGCATGGAGGACAACAACTTTTGACTGATTTTAATTAGACATGGATGTGGATAAGCTGAAGAAGAATGAAGACTGAAATTGTTTTGTTAGTATATATACACTGTAAAGTGCAACCAATCACACATTTTTGACCATTGTGGGAGGGAGGTGAAGCCTGAGCACACTGCAGTAACTAGAGCTTCGTTTTGGTTGCATACTAGTACAAAAATGGAAGATTATAAATGACAGGTGGAATTTTTATGGGGGGTTAAGTTAAATCTGTAGCTGCAGCCTGCAGCTGATTAGCTTAGCTTAGCACAGTGACTGGAAACAGGAAAAAGGCTGAATGATTAAAGTGTTTTATCTTGTCTGTTTAAGGGGCTTTTGCTAGTCGCCTGACAACCTCACAGTGATGACGAGAGTCCAGGAAGTCACTGCTCCCAGCCAAGAAAAAGTCCCCCCCGTAAAACTGCAACTTTTCACTTATTAAACAGATATACAGTGTTAATCAGTAAGCTTCAGAGAAGCAGGTAGGTGGATGATTGTTACCTTGGGACAGCTTGAAACCTCTATCACAAGGGGTGACGGTATTTTCCACTGAAAAAAGCCTTTGCAAAATGCAATAAACAGGAAAGATGTTCACCACAGAGACACAATGCCCAAAATGTGCCTCAGACTGAGCCTGAGAAAGTGGACTACAGACTAGTGTGTGTGTTAACCGAAAGTGTGCACCAAGAAAAGATAAGAGCAACAGTAAGTGATGGCAGCAAGCATTTTGTTGTGCTCTTGTAGCTAGTTACAATCTCTCTCTAACTCACGCATACACACTGGTCTACAGAGCCAGCCTTGCAGAATAGCCCCTGTTTGTTTGGAAGTGTCCAACCTGTCAAACCCACATGCCATGCACTGCTGTCTGACACGCACAAATGAACACATCTCATCTGTGCTGGTGCCGCTTCTGCTTTCCATATACTGCCTCAAATGTGAGGGAAAGAGAGGAGAGGGAAGGAGGGAAGGATAGAGAGTTAAAGCCAGAAACTCCAGAGATCTCAGGTTTTGTCCCTAACGTCAATCAGTCTTGTTGTACCAGAAACTCTGCTGTCGCTTCTGTCGGGGCTTAAAAATCGTCCTCTGCTGTACGGCCAGAGTCAGATAAAATTCAAAGCACAGCTGGGGGGAGGCACAGAACACCGTAGCACACTGGTTGCTATGGTTTTTGGTATGCTATTAGTTCCTGAAGGCAAACTAAGGTAAAATGCAGCCAAACACCAAAACTGTTAAGGGTGTATTTGTATTAATCTAATTAAGCATTTGAAAAAACGAGAAATGTTATTCAAAAAATGACTGTCAGAGCATTAACTGTTAACAGTCAAATTCAGTGCAAAAGTGGAAAAGAAGCTCTTTCCAGCCTCTAAATAGGCAAATCGTCTATGTGTCATGTATACAGTAATGGGGGGATAAATAATTCAAAAAACCAGCCTAAGGCCAAATCAGCTTCGCTGCTCACACTCGCTCTAAAATCGATGTTCTGGGAGGAAAGAGGCGTTGCACTTTAGTCAGTTTGGCCCGGCCAATGAAATGACTATGTCACTTCTGCTGGAGCAGAGAAGTGGAGGGATTAACATGATGAAGAGATGAGAGAGAAGAGAGTGAGAGAGCACGATGAGAGAAAAGAGAGAGAGGAACAAAGAAAGAAAGAAAGAAAGAAAGAAAGAGGTGAGGGACACAGAAGGAGGGATTGTGAGAGAGTGAGAGAGGCGTTCACACATAGAGAAAGTGGCTGATGAGGGTTCTGGTTCCAGGAATAGCAGATGCTTCTACTCAGCGTGAAGCTGTAGCTGTAGGAGTAGTTTAGTTTGGGCATTCCTGTGGCTGTCTCACTACTTCTCAGAGGTTAAGCACCACTATCTCTTTGTGCCCTGAGTGACGCATAACTTCATCACGCATGGTTGAGAGTGTCGGAAGAGGAGGAGAAAGAACCAAAGAGAGACATATTAAGCAAAAGAGATGCAAAGGATTGAAAGTGAAAAAAAGCAAACAGAGTTTAGATTAGAACTTGACCAATACTGGATTTTTTAGACGGACACCGATATATATTATTAAAAAATCAATACATCAGCGGATATTCTTTTTAAACCCTAAAAATGGGGTTATCAAAATGCATCTTAACACCATGCTGAAAAGCAGTGATTGAGTATCTTTTGGCTAACAGTTCCTGTTTCATCTCTGTGTCATCAAGGTGTAGCCAGAGCACCTGTAACCACACCCCACAGTGATGTCACTGTGTAAGAACACGCCCTAGAGTACACTTCTATGTCACTGCAGCAAGGTGAAAAGTTAAACCAGTGCAAAAAAGATTTTCACTGGGTGTTTAGGTGCTCTTTGAAGAGCTGTGACCAAATATGTACTGAGCGGGGCATTTTAAAGTAAAAAGAGGCAACTTTAAGCAATCAAATATCAGTAAACTTTAATGGTAGTATGTAGTATGACATGACATTAAAAGTTTTCTTTGTCTTGATCTTGAGCGAAAGAAACACCGACTCCAACACCGCAGAGAAGTTGTTTTCAAAAAGGAGAGTGACGTCAGTAGTGTGAAAGTGTGGAAGTGGTTTGGTTAAAAAACATCAGATGCACAACAAACCACAGTAGTAGGTAAGAAGTGCAGGAAGACTGTGACAACAAAAGGGGGACAACATAACAAACTTATTTCCCCACTACAAGCTACTGGTTGAGTTACGAGGAGAGCAAAAGATCCTGTGAGAAGAGTTCAAAAGCTATTCTGAGTTGTAAACCAAAAACGTTTTGTATTTCGTCTTATTGTCAAGAATATAATTATCACAGAAATACCGTGACACATTATGATGTTATTTTAGGGCTACGTCGCTCACCCCTAGTGGGGCGACACATTTACAGAATTCCCATCATGCTTGTAATAACCTAAAATGGCCAAATAATACTTTCCCCCTGATCTTTCTGGCTCTGGTGCAGTTGTACAGGTGGGAGCATAATGGGATGTTTGGTACTTTGAGGCAGGACTGGAGCGCCTTTGCTCACTCCTTTCTGTCATTTTTCTGAAGCAGAGCCATGGGACCGGGTCTGATAGCTAGGCAGCTAATGTCAACATTGGACCACGGAGAGTCATTAGGCATAATGTGGTGCTGCTGAGTGCCCGGGACTCTGCTCCATAAAAACAGGTGGTCCCAGGGTCACCCCGCCCTCCTCTACCCCTCACCTCCTCCACTTAGCATACCTTATGGCTCTGTCCCTCCCCTTGCCTCGTTCTCCAGCACGCCCTCCACCATTACCTCAGCACACACGGGAAAGGTTATTTGGACAATTGGTGGTGATTAGCTCTTGATTTGGCTCATTCTGTATGTTTGATCAGACCAAGGCGAAAGCCAGTGCGTGTCAGGGCGCAGCTGCGGCTCGGCCATGACTGGAATTGGGTGAGGAGAACCAGAGGGAGAAGGAGAGGAAGGGAGGACGCAGATGAGAAGGAGGTAGGGTTGAAGAGGGAGAAGAGGAGGAGCGAGGAGTAGGGGGTGTAGGGACCTCTAGGGTCCTTTGCTTTCTTGGCAGTTTGAGTTATGGAGTCGGGCTGCCGGCAAAGAAAATGTGAACTGCTTTATTCCTGTTATTCCAGGTGTGGGCCCTCGTAAAGAAAAAAAGAAAGAAATCCTTCTCATTCTTCCTTTCAACCTTTCGTCCAACAACCTGCTTCCATCCCCTCTGTGCCCCTCCTGGGTGGTGGACTACAAACAAGAAAAATGTGGGTGCAGCCTAATCGCTGGCTGGTGAATCGGGTAATAAAGTCTGCTTGTTTGGGGGCTGTGCTGGCTGGATTGGATGTGCTGGCTGCACCAATCTTTGGGTTGGATGGGGTGGGTGTAGGGCTTAGGGTTGGCCCAGTGCCTCAACCTGGCTGGTTAGGCCAAGGAATTTTTCTCACAGTAACGGCTGTTCTATCCATCCCTCCATCCCTTCATCCATCCATCCTTCCACTCAGAGAGCCAGCCAGGCAAGTAGGAAGGCCTCTCACTATCTGGGTGTTGAGCCAACAAATCCCCACTCCACTCCTTTGGCCTCTCCTTTACGCCCATATATCAGGCTGACGGCTGCGGAGAACCCGACATCCAGCCAGCTGAATAAAAAAGAGATTAAGCACCCACCCGAATCCATTTAATTACTCGTTCAACAGCTCTTGGCATGTAACTCCAACCGCTGTGAGAACTTTGGTGTTCTTTAGTCTTTACTTTTGCTCCCCGTGACCACAGGGAGGTTGACGGAAGTGGCTGGTCACAAGAGAAATCTTCACCTTGGTAACTCAAACAATCTCATATTCAGTTGTTGTGACTGCATGTTTGTGCGTTCAAAATTTAAGGCTTGGTTACTAGGGTGTGTAAAGGTGGGGGGGGGGGGGGGGGGAGAGTCAGATGAACCACTTGACAATGACATCACAACTGTAGACATCTGTATCTACACAGAGCTTCTATATCAAGTATAGGGATGGGACAAAATATCGCTATGGAAATATATCTTGATACTTCCTCTTGAGATGCGATTATCGATTTGCTGGCACCAAATATTGATATTTTGATTAAAATGTGGCACATTGGAATGATGGTACACATGAACATGGACATGTTGAGTTAGCGTCAAATTCTGTGAAAGTGACACCACAATGCAGTGAATAAATACATGCACGTTGCGTTTTTAGAGGTATTTCATATTCTTCAGCTAGACAAATATAGTGATGTATTGTCAGATGATTGCCTTGCAATGTATAGATTATTGCAGAGCCGCTGTATCGTGATACTATTGTTATCGTGGGCAACAAATCATATCTTATCTTGAGTTACTCTGTGATTCCCTAATCAAGTCAGCGTCTGAGAGTCAGAATTCACCAAACAGAACAATAAAAATTGGTGCTAACACCAGTGCAACATAGCCACTGTACAGAGAAGAATAACTTCACGTTAATACAAGGCTTAAACAATATCTTTGTGCATTCATGTGGTGTCGGAAGAATCAGTTCTGAACTGGGAAAATTCATGTGAACAATTATACTTGAAGTCACGAATGCAGAAACATGGCAGACAAAACTAAATGTTAGAAACTATTTTATTATTTCACGTATTGCATATAAAATGTTTGATTACATGCCATTTGGAATAAGGTAGTAGGTTGTATTCAGTAGATGCTGTCCATGTAAAGTGAACTGAACTAGTTAGAAAAGTTATTGATTAGCAATAAGCAATATTTTAGGGAATGTACTGGTGCAGCAACAATTCAAATATCACTTTCTAATATAAAGCTTCAAACTTTAAACAGATATCAGCGTGTTGTTTCAATGCCCTGAGCAATAAAACACAACGCACCATCTTTGTAGCGTCCATTTTGTTCCCACATTATGACTTAAAAGTTAATTAAAACAACAAAGTCCAAAGAACGACTTCCAAGAAAAAGACATGGGACCATGTGAATGTAGTGTTAACCCTCCTATGGCACACTAATGAAGCGTAAACTTGCTTTACCCTCATTTTAGAGCAGAGATGTATGTATTGAATCAGTAAATCACATATTGAGGATATAACATAGACTTAACACTGACCAAAATGAGCGAACAGATGATATATATGATGTATTTGATATCTGCTGTTTTTCTTTAAATCTAGAAATTTGAACTTCTGCATTTCTGTATTTTAAGAGAAAACTGTGAACTTTGGGAAGGCCGTGAGGCCTCGATGGGGGTTACTTAAATTTGACAGGATCTTGGCAATAAGGCATGAGAGTTCACAAGGACGGGTTACAACCGCAGTAGACGGCATTTATTTTTTTGGCATCTCTTTGCGGCGTGCAACAGCCTCCAATCAGCAGCTACGATATGGCCTGTTGTCAAGAATGCATCAGTTTGGCGGCAGCTTGTTTGCTTTTGAGATAGTGGTGAACCAGGGCGGCAAGAGTTGCTTTTCAATGTGTGTGACACAACAAAGAACCAGCTTTGATTTGTCTCATGGCCAGCACTCACATGGCTTTGTGCAAGAGTACGTGCACGCAAGCATGTTTACATTCACACACAGTAAGCCTTGAGAAAGCAATCAAGCCCATGATATACTGATGATGAAAAATCGCTCAGCAAGCTTTTGTGACTGAAACTTTTTTTTTTTTTTTTCTAAAACCACAGTGCCACATTTAGTCAGGTTTTATGTTTAACAAGGCCCTCAGTCCCATCAGGGAGAGCTGAAGGGGCTGAGTGGCTGGAGGGGGACTGGGCATGTGGGAAAAACCTGAGGGGAACCCAGGGTGCTGCAGACTGCAGAACAGTCGCATGACCTTTTCTAGAATGCTGCCACCCGCCTGCCACTGAAACACGGTCTGGCTAATTAAAGTTTCAGGGGCATTGGATTTTCACTGGCACAGCACACCTCGGGCAACCTTGGGGGCTCTTAGGCAGGCGATACACACAGAGGGAAGGATGGGAGATATAAGAAGAGAGAGAGAGAGGAGCTGTGGAAACAGCTGAACAAGAGGACAGCCACTAGAGGACAGCACGGCAGATCTAAGCAATAACAGACGAAGTCAGTGGCTTTTCCATAACACACAGGAGAAAGGCTATATATTAGAATGCAAATCTACAATCACAAACATGCACACTACCGGGGTATTTTACATAAGCTCCGACATGGTTTGCCCTTCCAAATAGTTGTGCTCAAAATATTCAAGATCATATGGAATTAGAAATGAAATTGAAACTGTCCAACTCTGTACAACTGGGTGAATGCAAGAGCTAAGCGAGAGATATGCAATGTCAAAAATGCTGAGTGCTTTTCCAAATCTTATCAGGCCGCCTCTCTGGCTAATGGAATTTTGATGGGTCAGTATCAAGAATAAATGCATGACTTATGACACGCTACCGGGAGCATTACCAAATATACTGGACAGCATGTTCCCGTCTCCAAAGGATCACTGAATAATTGGCCGCGTTTGACCAGGACATTTCTGGAAATATGGCCAAGAAAAGGTTATGCAACCAGACAGACTTGCTCATGGCCTGTATTTCACAATCTGCTGGCCTTGTCTCCATTAATGATCTTGACCCCCTTTTCACCATTTTAGAAGTGAAAGGGCCTAATGGAGCTGAACAAAGCTGCTTGTGTGTGTGAGTGTGTGTGAGAGACAGAGACACAGAGAGAAAGAAAGCCCCTGTGACTGTTTGTTACAGCTTGATGAGGTCTTGGTCTGTGATTCCTGGGGGAGGTGGTCCAATCTAAGCTTTATTAGGCCTTATTGAGCTGTGCACAGGCAGGTGTGTGTGTGTTTTCTCTATCAAGAACATTTGGCAGAGCTTTATGAGTACCTTTGTGTGTGTCCCTAAAATACACACGGTTGGTAGCAGTTTAATGGGGTGTGCAAGGTATTGTACATGGACCTTCATTCATGCCTGTAATTTTCTTCTCAGACGTGAACTCATTCCTTTGATCAGTTTGACATTTAAGAGCTTTTATATTTCATTTGTGTACATGTAGATGTCCAATGCCTGTTTACCAAGATGACAACTGTGGGGTCTAAGTATGCAGCAGCCTACTTTGCTCGATATTTGTGTAATATCTAGGTGGTAATATTTAGGGAACATTTCATAAAAACTGATGCATGGTCACAATGAGCTCTCTTAAATACACAGTCCGACCAATACTCAACCAAATTTTTCTGGTTGATTTCATGGCATCAACACACTCAAACGTAAACTTCACTGGGAATTTAATAATTAGAAATTATCCCAAGCATCTCTTTCTGCATTCTAGTCTCTAAAAGGAAAAGGTTTCATATCGATGCATATTGGACAACTTATACACCGATACTGATAAAACATTTCTTCTAGAAGAGGTAGAGCAGTATTTTGATACAGTTAAAGCAGCTACAAGAAACTTTCATGATTTACTAATTGGCGGCCCCTGTGGACAAGAACGGTATGAGCAACATCACCCCCTGTGATGGTGAAGCACAGTAACACCTAAGTTACATGGAATCTTGTAGCTTATAGATTCTGTTGCTCGGTAATAGCAATTTTATCGAGCTGAAGTTGAAGTTATAGAAATTTCCTGGTAATGTTATGTCTTATGTAAATAGCCAATCTTGTCGCTGATGTCTTGTTTGCTTATGAAGGACAAATAGAGGCATCAGTATTAAATTGATAATGTTTCATTACCAGTTAAAAGTTCCTTGTAGAACATTTAAGCTAGTGACTGATTATCCAACTACGGAGAGTAAAATTAGCCAGTTTTGGGCTGATGAGCTGACTACAACTGGTGGCCAGAAGGACTTGATTGACATTTGACCTGGCTGTTTGCTTCATGGTTTGATGCCCATCAGCTACAGCTGCTGTACATCCTTTAATGTTCTCAAAAACACAAACTGGTTTTCTATCTTGTCTAAGTGGAACATCCTCTATGTAACATATCTCTTGTGTCTCCAGTCCATTAGCTATTTATTCAGAAAGTTACTTAAATATGATCTTGTCACAGTTATTGTGACTGGGGGACAAGCAAAGAACAATTCTCCATCTAAAGAAAAACGTTTTGTTTTTTTTCTTCCAGTAAATGCTTTTAAAGATGACGGATTAAATTTGTGCCTCTATATATTCAAAATGGATTTGACCTTTCACCCATAATGGTTATTTATGATATCGACTTTCCAAGAGAGGCAATTGTTTCTTGAAAAGTTGACGTGGAATATACAGAAAGGTTAATATGGAAACATCAAGTTTCCACATTAAATAAATTAGAGTGGATGACAGTTATGTATGCTATAGTTAAATAATGAGCTGTGAGTTGGAGTAATATATATAGAGGCAAACTAAACACTACATACAGCCATGAGAAGCACATCATGGCCAAGTACACCCCACAGCGGCATTGGCAAGTGTGACAGAGAAACCTCTGTATTTAACGGTAATTGTACCAAGTACTCACGGTTGGCAGAGTTTGATGAGGTCCTGGTCGGTGGTCCCAGGTGGCAGGCCTCGGATATACAGGTTAGTCTTACTCAGCTGCTCTGCCCCTCCCTGGCTGCAGCTGTTGGTGCTCGGGCTGGGAGGAGCCATGGGATGAGGGGGTGGAGCATAGGGCTGCTGGGAAAAGAAAGGAGAAGAGAGGAAGAAATTTAATACAACAACAGCAAAAAAAAAAATAGGTGTAGGATGATAAGTGAAAGAGTAAAAAAAAAACACTGAGAGGCGATGGGTGAAAAAAGAAAAGCTTGCGTATTTTGAGACAGCAGAAGAAAGTGTGAGAGGGAGAGGGAAAAATATATCTTTTGAAGAGAACAGCAGGCACTATCAGTTCAATGTCACAGCAATTACGTGAGTAGACATTTTAGAGCGGCTGTGATACTGAGAGGATGAGATCAGGGTCACATAAAGATGAAAAAATTCAATCCAGCAGCAGAAATTAATGAATAAAAACTCAAGAAGTCACACATCTAACCTCAGTCTCAAATAATAAGAACACATTGCGGGGAAAACATTTTCACATAGAGAAAAAAGCTCTGCACAATGCCAGAAAAAAAAGCTTTCCAGTTGAGTTGACACACAGCTACTGTATATCTCTACATACACTTACTTCACTTTTTTCCACTTTCTCATCACCTTTATTCTGCAGTAAATTATATCTGAAGTTCTTACTCAGTGTGCAGGGCTTTATCCTTCACATTTTACTGAAATCAGGACTGCCAACTTTTCTACATTTTTTTATTTAAAGTCAACATTTCAGCAAGGGACTGTGAAATTAGAGTTCATAAGGCTTCCAGTAGCATATAACGGTTTTAAATGATGGCAACTTCTTGCTTACTATTCATAACCTCAAAACCAATCTCGGTACACTGTAAAACAATTTACACCTCTGAGGGTGTGATATCTTGATGCAGAAATCCAGCCTATTTAATAAACATCTCAATATGAAGGTCTTTTTTCAGTATAATCTCTGTCTTCCAAGATGTATTCAAAATTTATTAGATATCTGATTCTCTCCCTTTCTTCTTCTCCCTCTCTTCCCCCTCCCCTGCTCTCCTCATGTGTCTGTTGTGCTGTTAGTGTAGATTTATGGTATAGGAGTCAGGGCCCCCTGCTCACAGCCCATTTATATCTCTATTGCAGGGACACTGCACATAGTGACAGAAAGAGAGAACCGCGGCCCTGTGGGCATGAGCGCAAAGAGAGAAACAGAAGAAGAGAGTGAGCAAGGAGGGAAGAGAGAGAGAAAATGATGCACACTGCAATAAAGTAAGTGAGTGATGGATGAAAGAGAAAAGAAAAAGTGGTCAGAGAAGGAGAGGGACATGACTAAATACCACCACCAGCTCCAGTTAACCACATTAACCCCTTATCCTCCCCAGAGAGAACCACAAGACCCCATACCATGCTGGAAAAGCACATACACACACAGTTTAACACGCACACACACAACATTAGCCCTCCAATCCTCCCCACACGTTAGCGGCGGCTGCCGAAGCATGGCTGATTTGATGCGCTATTTTAAGCGTGTGTGCCATGCCAGCGTGTTGCCTCCCACTCCTCAGACAAAGAGCCGGGGTCCCTGGAGCGTGAAGAGGGAGCCACGTCCATCAATGGACGGCCAATTACCACGCTGAGCTAAGTGGAACTGATGGGCAGCCACTCGCTGTGCTGGACACACACACACACACACAGACACTGTACATAGGTCTATGTTTGCGCACACACACACACACACACGCCACGTGACAACACAGAAACACCTTTTTCACACAGAAGCCAAAACAGCCATGCGTGCTTAACTGTTTTAAGTTCTTAGGGGCAACACCAACTGTTCAGGTCTCAGGTCAAGTAGCACGTCCTGTAGGGCTTGTCCCTGTCAGGTCACAAGTCTCCACATGAAAATCCAAAGCCATACTGAAAGTATCTAACGTCTTTCAATGATGACCATTGAAACAGCATTCGAACATTTTTATCAATGCTGTCTTTGTTTTCCTTTCGAAGCATAGGCCCAATAATTAAGTATGCATTATGTGTGGCTACGCAAGGCCTGTTGCTGTTATAATATTCATTTCTATTGCTTTGGATTTTTAAAAGATCCGAGCTGGGGAATTAGGGGCACCGCTGTGGCTAAGATGTCAACTATGAACCATAACTTCCCTGGTTTGAACCCAGCCAGCATGTGTTGCAGCTCCCCTTCCTGCCCTCTCTTCACTCTTGCTTTCTGAGAAAAGCATCGCATTTTCCCAAAAAAACGAACAAGAGTTAAATGTTTTAATCGTCAAGTCTTAAGCCTAAGGTTGTCATTTTTTGTGACTTAGGTCTGACTCAAGTCATAGTGTCAGCTGGAGCAATGCAGGAAGCTATGCTCTACTGCTGTGGACAGGGGTGGCAGCAAAACCTATATTAGTCACCTAAAAAAAAATCAATATCAAGTCTATCCTATGTTAAGAATATTTTCACTACTTCAGCATGCTGTCAGACAGCCCTTTTCATCGGTAAAGTGAAGCTGTAACATCCATCTACGCTCTCTCAAAATCAACCAGACTCCTTTGACAAAAACATAAATTTTTTACTCCGCAGGAACACAGAAGTTGCTGGTCTACCTCTGCCTTGACTGGTTGGTTGTTTTTTTGTGCTATTGTTTGACTTTGGTGTTTTAAAGGGTAAGTTCAAGAGAATCATCAAAGACACACAACAACACAGACAAACTAATCAATCAGAATCTGATTGCTTTGGAGAGAGCAATGTTACTTCTTCGGTTCCCTGTCATAAAGAGTTGTCATATGGCAAGGTAAAGCATTGAAAAAATCCTAAATATAGCATACTCTCATGGATTATTTTAGGTTGATCAAATACGTTTCTGTCACAGCACTACATGGCTTCACTTCCTGCACAGGTACTCATGTTGCTTCTTCAAACTGGGGGGTGTTCCGACTGTTGTCTACTGTAGGTAGGTACAAGCCCTCCTCAGAACACCCAAACTATTCCTTTAACCCCCTCTTCCAGCACATTGTGTCTCACACTACTTTGGTTGTCTTGGTTACACAGGCTAGAATGAAAAAAAAATTGCAGAACTAGTCTCCAGTCACTCACGTTTTCATGCAGCGGCCGGCGTATAGAAGAATCTTAATCTCTCGAGAACTCCATGGGAGTTATTTTCTCCCACTCAAAGTCACTGGAATGTGCACAGCTGCAGTTCAAGCCTCAACTTTGAGGCTTTCACCTTACATCCCCCTCTTCATGCCTCTTCTTTTTATTTTTACCAAGTCCACTCGGGCTTAAATTACACTCACAGTACTTAACATACTGTGTGACACGTACAAATTCACCAGCACAAACAGGAGACACTGCACAGAGTTGCTGTCAGCGCTGAAGGTTAATTGAAAGGCTCTCTCTCTTTCTCGGGCTTTCTTTCTTTGTTTTAGCCCTTCAGTAATACACGCAGCCCTCCTCCTCCTCCTCCTCCTCCTCCTCCTTCTTCTCCTCCCTGGGCTCCAGGCTTGGCTTGCATCCTGGGCTTTGGAATTCGTGTGTCCCGCCCTATCGATTTGCTTTCATTTTTTAAGGTCAGAAGCTGAAATCTTACACAATGAGGCATAGAGGGTCAAAACCAGCCCATTACTTACAGCGTTGGACGAGAAGGCAGAGAGCGAAGTTATCCGAGGGGAGAGAAAAAAAGCCGGAAGAGTCCCAAGGGATGAAGAATGGAATGGGTGCCGAAGGTCTCAGAGGAATGGCGACTGTTGGGTGGATGGGACGGGGTGAGTGGGTTTAATGTTGGATTCTTGGAGACCTAATGGTGTTTTTTTTTTGTTTTTTTTTCTATAGAAAAATGTATAGGGAAGGAGCCTCTACTCTTGTACTCTTGAGGAGTGCAGTTTAGGATAAGCAAAATGGACAAGAAGTGCCAAAAGAGGACGATCTTCAAATGTATACTCTATGTACCGTATATGCATTGGGAGCAATATGTGACCTTGTACAAGCGTGGGAGTGATATTAGCAAGCACACATAGGCTGTTGCTTCAACACACAAGCACGCACATATTTACACATTCCCACCAAAAATGCTTCCCCCTTTTTATTTTAAATCAAATTTTTTTCTTGGCTTCCTCTGGTCGGCCCACTGCAGGTTAATAACCGAGCTTGTTTCTCTTTTCCGGACGCCTCTGTGACTGCTGTTTACCCTCAGCCTGTCAGTCTGTAGGATCCGGCTTCTCAAATACATAATAAATACAGGCCTCTTGTGTCAGGACAATGAGGATTGAATACAGCACTTAACAAAGCAAAAGAGGAAAGAGGATGTAAGATTAAGGGAACAGGATTGACAGACAAAGGAGCAAAAAGATAGAAAGAGTTAAAAAGAGGAATGGAGGAGAAGTGTGTGGGGGAATAGCTGGTTATGACACTTCAAAAACCTCCAGGTGGTAAATGAGAAAAACCTCCATTCTCCCTCCTCCCTATCCAGCTGTGACAAGCCGCTACAGAGGCTTACTGGGGATTTCAATTTGCCGCACTGTATTTTAGACGGGCAGGATGGTTTACACAGGCCCAATTTACCGAGCCAGCCGTGCAGGGGGGTTCACAGCCTCTGTGACATGCCAGGGAATGTTTATGAGTGTATTAAGTGAGGATGATAAATCTAGCGTACGTTACATAGGCTGAGGGCACACAGCGCTGCACGTATATTCACACACCCACACAAGGACAACACATATTTTTATTTTACAGACCACAGCTAGCCCTCTCTGTCAGCAGGAGTAATATGTAGACCTGAACCTACTGTGCGCATTGTTATTTACACGGTCACGTACTGTACAGGCCAACACAGCATCCTTGCACAGTATGAAATCCTAATGCATCGTACATGTGCTATTGCAACCTTACTATACTGCATATGATTGTGGTCCCCAGAACCATGTATTTCTAAAACATCAACCTTTTCGAAGCTGGCAGGCCCATTCTTGCCAGCTTTGTGACAATGCATTTTTTTTCAGATAATCAGATTTTGTTGGGAGCAGGAGAATTTTCTCAACCTACAGCTTGAACACTTGATCTATTAGTTTAGTAGAAATAATAATAAAAAAAAATCTAAATCACCAAATTTTGAGGTTCCTTGTTTTCCCGGGATTGTGATGAGAGGCAGATGAGAGCAGGACAGAATGACAATAGATTAACTTTTTCCGTCCTCCATGACTGAATTTAAAACCAGATGTTACGTAGCTCCCTCACATGAGGATAAAATATGAGCGATCTGGACAACAAGAAGGTTATCATAATAATAAAAACATAAATAAGGGAACATCAGGTATAGTCCTTCACTATACTCGTTGGAATTGAATGTATTATGTTGTGTTTTGGAGAGAATTTAACATGAAATACCTCTGCCAAGATGTTTTTTGCTCATGTCCATTTCTTTGTGTGTTTGTTTGTTGGTTGGTTGATTTGTCAGAAGGATTACACAGAAAGTACAGAACTGATTTTCAAGAAATTTGGATGGCGGTTGGGTATCAGCCCAGAATAGACCCCATTTACTTTTGGTGCAGATCTGTATAAAGGGACTGATCCAGGATTTTTTTCTCACTTTGGTTAAATTCTCAGGTAATACTGCATGAATCCTAATGAAAAAGATGAGATGCATTTAGGTGGCTAGTATCTATGAATGAGTAGAATTTGATGTGGATCCCAAATTAAAATCTGAATCTAGAAGATTTAAATATTTTTTATTTGATTTTGGGTTAGACTTGAATGAATTAAAGGGGACTGTTAGGCCTTGGCAGAGGTATGCACTCTAGCAGGTGCCATTCTAGTTTTAAGTTTGCAATATAATATGAAGAAACCTGGAGAGTCAGTTTTCCCTTTTTTCCATGTTGATATCCAAGTTTTATCTTTAGATAAGGAGTTTCCCTTACTCGTATAAAAAATGTGAAAACATACTATGTGAGGGCACAGTGTTTGCCAAACAGAGAGGAGGGCAGCCACAGCAGTAATTGGAATGAAAGCAGGGATGTGGCTTCCCTGCCTTCCTCCCTTCCTCCCTGCACTCTGCAGGGCAGGGCTGCGACTGGAGGAGAGGCGGCTGTGCACCACCGTGGTAATTGGCCCTGATTTATAGGAGGCCAGAGCAGTCAGCGAGAGCTAGCTCGACACTGGCAAGAGGCCAGACAAGGCCACGCTGTCAATATCAGTAAACCAACCCAACCCGCCCGAACCCCCATGGCCAGGACGCCACTACTCCAGATCAGCTGTCACAATGCAGGAGGGTGCACATGTGTGTGAGTGCTAGGTTCATGTGTGCGCATTTCCCGTCCTGTGTGTTCCTGTATTTGTGTGTTTGCGTTCTGTGAGTCACTCGAGTCAGGCACACACAAGAAAACCTGCCATGAAAAATGACAAGCCGTCTCCTTAAATTGAAGAAAAAAGCCTCTCAGCTCATCCTCCATTAATTCATGCTGGCAAAGTCTCTGCAAAGACTCTTAAAGACAAGCATAGTCCCAGAGGCATCCCTTCCAAACTGCCAGAACTAACAGCTAGCTCGGCGGTCGGGTGCATTCACAGCAGCCTCTAAGCACGAAAGGCACACAAATCCCCCATCCATCCTGGATAGCTGCTTCCAAACCTTTAGCCCTTAAACACGTGTTTTTGAGAACCACCGCCGCATCTCAATGTCGAGAGAAGAGGGAGGGACACTGAAAGACAGAAGGAAGCAAGCTATTGCCTGTTCTCCTTTTGCCTCTCGGTTTCACGCCTCGCTCTTTCTCTCTTTGTCTATGTCTGTCGAGGTAAACCCACAGCCAGAGGAGTGAATAGCAAATCATCCCCAACTCACCTGGGAATGCAGCGCTGCTGATGCTACAGCCAAATGTATCCTAATAGGGAAGAACGAGAGCTCTCTGTTTTGGGGGGCCACGGAGGAGAGAAGGGGGATGAGAGAAAGAAAAACGAAAGAGAGAGATACAGTTACAGGTATGACGAGGTTCAAGCTAAGGCCTGAGAGAACAGCCAGACCAGAAAGCCAGGAGGAAAAAGGGAAAAAAGAAGTAAATATAGGAGAAAGGAGCGAATGAGAAAAAGACAATAAAGTACAGTAGTCATTTTGTGTCTCTGGGCTTCCAGCAGCCTGCGGGCCTTCTTCCTCAGTAAAAATACAAAGCCCTGGGATCTGGGACGGTGGTAAGCCAACACTGCTGTGGACAATGACGCAGGGGGCTAATTTTAAATATGCTGATTTGTCCATCTCCAGTATCTCTCAAAGCAGGAGATGGAGCTCTTTCTCTCTTCCTGTTTCTCTCTCTTAATGTACACTGCCCGATTCTCTATAACTCCCTCGCTTATTTCTTCTCCCTCCCACCACTGGATCGCTTTCCCTCTCACTTTCTCTTTGGGGCAGATAAGAGCAGGATGTTGTCTTCAGTGTCAGGACCCATGTGTCTGGATACAGAGCCCCAGAGTTAAAATAAGGGCCATATCTTTACCAGGGGGGTAGAGATAGGATGCATACATATTATCTGACAGAGAGGACAAGAGCTATGGAGGTAAACAAGGCGTGCTTTATGTAGCATCACTGTTTAAAAACACTGAGTCATCTGTCTTAGCTGCAAGGGAGGTGACATAATGGGACAACTGTGTTAGGACTTAAATGCATCATTTTACTATGAGAAATAAATCATAAAGGGTGCATTTATGTCAGTAAATAATATAACTTTATATGAAAGCTGCTGTGCTATTACCAACCGTAAAACTGGCCTCCAAAGATAGCACAAGGATGGACTTGGAATCACAGTGTTTTAGCTTTTTCATTTATTTACACCTCTTTGGATGAATTTAATTTGTGCTCTTACCCAGAGAAGTACTTTGGGATCAATAATTAGTCACGAATCACCACAGTTTAGGAGACTAAAATAAACATGTGCAAGGAAATGATGCAAGCGTATGACCTAGAAAAGAGCTTTTTTTCCCCCCAATATGGCTTTTATGAGTAAAGAAGCACTATCAGGTGGACGTATGGGCACAAAGAGGGCACACTTCACAAAGAGTGAAGTGATCATATGATACTTATGATAACGCCTCTATACTTCATGATATTATTACAAAATCAACAATGAGGCCTCTTGGTTGCAAAGTTCACATGATCCACAGGAGTGGTGAAGTGTTGAATATTAATTTACTTCTCATGACCATGTGGTTCCTGCCAAAAGGATGTCAGGAAGTTTGTGGTATGATAATAGTGTTGAATTTTTTTCTAAAAGTTAAGATTTGCCGCTGCATTCAAGTGCTCCTCGGATAGTCCCATTTCTTGAGTTGGGAAATCGTTCTTCCGACTCTGGTGTGTTTATGAGCGCTTAAGTCGTTATTCTGAGACAACGTGGCTGTTACAAAGAAGATGTGCTGTATTTTATTGGTCAGGGTGGTTAAACAACATGTTGATAGCTGTTTGAGGTTTGAAGTTCATTCTTTCTATGTGGGCAGCAACTACGGTTACAGCCTAATGGCATATTACAAATTACATATGAGCAAAAAATCTAAACATGATACGTGAAATTTCTAACCATCAACCAAACATTTACTTTTGTCTGCCAAGTTTCTGAGTACATGAAGTTAAAGTCGACAAGTCTGCAAGTTTCTGAGTTGTTGTTTCAACTTGAGGCGGTATTCACATGAATTATCCTAGTCGAGAACTCCTTTTTCTGATTATTCAGACACCAAATGCACAATGAGAAACCGACTCCTACAACACTTGACGTCCAGGTTCTCCCCTATTGTTAATTAATAGCTTGAGACTACCTTTCATCATATCAATCATCGTCTGTAATTTAAATCCTCTGACCCACATTGTAGGCGGAATTCTGTGTAGATGCACTACATATTATATCAGGCATACTGGATGACATTTGATGAATACACCATAATATATACCATAAATGCCAAGCTGATTTAATGTGTCATGCATTAAACACGATAAAATCGTAAAAAATCACCAGCCAAGAATTACACATTTAACAAAGATTCTCACAACAATGAATTGGGGCAGTAACACACTGCCTCTTCTGTTCAAACAATTTGAGAATCCATTTCCAACATGTAACTTCGAGGAAGTCAGAAAGGTCCTCCATCACCTCAAATTCTTGTTTAGTTTCTGCAAAAGAGAGTAGGACCTGGGACAAACAAACATTTCCTGTTAGAAGATATAACACACAGTGCATTTACAAAGCATGTTGGCCACCGGGCCCACACTAAAACCTGAATGAGCACACCGTAAGCTTCTATGTTTATACCACTCCTCTGACAACTATAAACTTGGTTCACTGCGGACATTAACAGTCACTGGTGTTTAGGTGACATAACCGGGGCTGACGGCTGTTTGTGGAGAGCGATTACGATGTTTTGGCTGCGAGCGCAGTGACCGACGCAGAGGGAGCGAGCCGTGGGCAGAGCCAAAGTGAAACTCGATGGACATAAATATTTGGGCTGATTTGTCATCATTATGGCCAGCTGGGTCTGTTTGTAAGCTAGCCGGTGTGGGAGTGGAGACTGCCGGATGGATGGAGCGACGATGTGGGAGGACAGCGACACTCGTTTAGAGACAGAGCAACCAAGAGAGGGACAGAGGATGTTAAAGAGTGTGGGAAAAAAAAGTGAAAGAGAATGTCCTAAACTTTGCTTTCCAACTGACCCTGAGCTGGTTTGAAAACAGATCCAATAATATGCCGTGGCTGTGATCCACAGACAAATAATGGTTACAGATTGGTCCAAAGGCCGCTAATTGAAGCAAACCCCCGATTCTGAGCAGGCAGATGTGGCAAATGGATTTTTTTGATGGCTTAATTCATCACTGAGACTATAAAATCGTCTGTCGCCCATCTTTAGACTTGCTTTGTCCAAACAACACTCAAAAACTCATAGACATTTATTTACAATAGTGTAAAACAGAAGCAAATAGTCACATTCGAGAAGGTCTAACAGGCAAATCTTAGAGGACCAAAACTGTTGAAGACCACAAGGTTGCTAAAGCAGCCAATCAGTGTTGATCTTATAGTTATCTTCGACAAAATGTGACAACCAACAGGATATATGTTTGTTCAGTTTTATCATTTGACTGAGCCTTGCCAAAGCATTTCAATGCATTTTATGTTTCTGAACATTATGCTGCACGGAAAGCCCTCCTCCCACCAGAGCTCTGGAGCCAGAGGACCTTCAGTGTGAAGCTCCATGTCTGGGTAAAGCTTCACCAGATATCAGAAAGAGAGCCCCCCCGCTTCTCTCTCTCTTACTCTCCGTCTTTAATTGGGCACATTCTTCAGGAGTCAGTTATGTTTTTCACAGGAAGCGTAAGCACAAACAGAGGACTGTGGAAGATGTGGTGTGGGAGGAGAGAGCGGAGTTAGCTCTTTTTCCAGCGTGACCTGTCTCTCACTGAGACAAATGTCTACCGATCCAGTCACGCACATGGGCTGGCACTCTGCCCTGAAATGTTCTCATAGGCTGCATAAAAGGATAAAAAAGTGAGAGAGACTGAATCACAAACATAACTGTGAGTCGCCTCTGGCTCTCCCTCAAATTACATCTAAAAGTCTGCTCTCAAATATACTGGATATTTTGCATGTTACTTCTACATATTTATCAGCCCAGGAGGATGAACTTGTTGACCGACTGCTGTTTCTAAATGACTTACCGGATAGCTGACCGGCTGACCATTTGATGAGAGTCATTGCGGAGGTGTGGAGGATGCCAGAGGAGAGAGAGAGAGACGGAGACAGGGGACAGATTGATAGAGAGGAAGCTTGAGCTGTCCCAGAATGCCATTTGTTACGCCGCTTTTCCCCACAAACAAATTTACGTCTCCTCTTGCAGAAGGTCAACTGTGCTCAAATTCATAAATAAGGCTGTAATTGGTGAAGGAGCAGCAAAGAGGCTCTAAGATCCCCGACAGCCTGGTGCATGAGTTACTGCCTGACACTGACCTCAGTGTGTGTTTGACTGTGTGCCCACAGCCATATGTTGAAGGTGCTACGTAATGTTTGCATAACTGAGCGATGTTAACATTTGCTTTCACAAATAGGAGACTCACACGTTAAAGATCACTGCAGTAAATGCTATGACACTAACAACAGATCTCACACAGTATTTATGTCTGTACATGCTATGCTTTGTGTACTGAAAGAAAAGATTGAGTACTGCCAGACTGTATTAGAGATGCAATGTTTCCATCATTGACCCTCGTCTGTCACGATAAGTAACAACAATTTTACACCAGACATGTGACTCAAGTCAATTAGTTTTTGGCTCAAGAAGGTCCCAAGTAATGTTTTCATGGGCAAGTAAAGTCATGTTAAATCAAAGGTTGTGTCAAGGCAAGTCTAGTCGAGCCCGTAGTTAAGGCAAGTGAAGTCCCAAGTCAAGACAATTTTTCTCTTAATACTTCAGTCTTACCTGCAGTATGCTGTGTTTATAAAGAGAAAAGACTAGGTATTTGCCCAATTCATCCAACCATCACCTTTAAAAGGTAAAATGCTGACAGCCAGACCACAAAAAGCTAAAATGAAAACATAAAATGAACACGGATAAGTAATTTGTGTCTCAAGTGGGGGTGTCCCAATATGTCAATATTCATAATAACTTTGATATAAAAAAAAATGAAATTTTGCTATTGTGTTAGTAGAACACATTTGATGATATTGTCTGAATAATCCAGCGAAGATGTTCAGCCATGTGCATCTTTTGTTTATGAGTTCATCTGGTTGCTTTTTCACCAGTATTTAAGTGGTTTTTATTTTTACACTTAATTTACGGTTACAGACTCGCTTTCACCTCCCTGCACTCTATTTTCTCATTTATTTGTTGAAATAAGAGACAAAGCATACAGTAAACAAAGTTAAAGATAGATTTAATTGCTAGCATTTTGTTCCAATTTCTACAGATATTGCGACAGTAATTTTAGCATGACTTCATTTGGCCATTAACATCATGCAGGGAAAATCTGATATTGTGACAGACCCAGTCTCAAGTCAAGGCAAGTCACAAGTTTTTCACTTCCAAGTCTTAGTCGAGTCTCAAGTCGTTCATTTTCGAGTCATCAAAACAGTGACTTGAATTGACCCAAGTCCAAGATATCATGACTTGAGTTCACATCATTGCTTTATACTTAAGCCACAGGCTGCAACAACACCTAAAAAGGGACGTCAAATTGTAAACACCTGAGAAAATGACCATGTCGAAAACTGATAAAAAATTTCAAATGAAGACAGGTTTAAAAAAAAAAAAATGAAAACATGTGTGCCATACAAAATAATCATTGTTACCAACAATAATCAGCCCAAGGCTAATATGCAAACTAGAAATTACTTCATAGCTTTGAAGAAAAAAAAAATGTACAAAAAATGTATGACTGCAACATATAGAGAAAATAGACTATTTGCTTTAAACTTTACTATATGCTACTCAATGTCTCTTTTACTGTTTTCTTTTGTATTCTATTGATGTTGACATGTATCATTTCACTTAGCTTTAAGGATTTTTTATTTATTTATTTTTTTCAAATATTGATGTTGTAATTGTCTCAATTGTTATGCTCGTCTTCTGACTGATTGGCTCAGCCAACAAAAAAGGTCCATGAAACATACTGTATCTCTTATGAAATTAGTGCTAATAGTGTGCAGGAATTGAAGTTATTCTTTCACATGATTTGCACCCCGTTGTGGGTACATATTGTATCTTAATGTCTGCCTATATTCAGTATATACACTTTTCATAGATGTGTGATACAACGCACACATACACACACACACACACACACACACACACACACAGGTGGATTAACATGCACAAACAGCACAAAAACAAACAGATTATCTAAAGCAAACTGGCGCCGACACACAAAATGGCGAAGCATTATACCGGATGATTGTATATGTGAACGCAACCGTACAAAGATGAAAAGATAAGATCTACACAAATGCAGATATGTATATAAATATGCACAGGAGACAACGTACATCCTCTCCTCTTTGAATATTCATTTTCTTTCACATGCAAAGTAGTTGCACTGGGTCTGGAATGTCACTTTTGGCCCCCAAGGAACGTACTCACTGAAGCGTCTCTGACAATTGCCAGACTAAATACTGGCACTAAACACCAGCCGCTGTTGTGGCAGGAAGGCTTGAGACAGCCATAACAAATCAGCCAGGGAATGGAGAAGGGTCGGTTTGTGGTAGTTTATAGGGTTATTTTATGACGTACATCTGAAAAACATATCCAGGGATTTCGCACAGGGATCTTAACCAGCCAGGCTGTGTTCACTCTGTACTTTAAGCCAGAAAAGTCAGGTGTACAAGCAGAGGCAGACGCAGGAGGAATGCGGTGATTCTGATGTGTGAATGCTTAAAAATGGACACACCAGTTTGTAATACAGGCTGATCAAATGTCTGATATTCTTTTTGATTATTATTCAAATGTTTCAACAGGACAAATTTTACCTAAATGAGGCACAAAGCAGCTCAGGTATCCAGTTATTTGTCAATATAAGGACTGCAAAAAAACATTATTGTGAGAAAAACAAAATGGCTTTGAAATAGTACATTATCCAGCCACTCTCTAATTGCGATGCGAGCTGTAAATGAGATTTTGATGGATGTGAACTTCTGGATGAGTTGTAGAAAAGGTCGTGCAGCAGCAGGCAATCAAACCGACAAGAATGTTTCTTAAAAATGAGAGAGAGACAAAACGAGATGAAGATGAAAAAAAAAAAAAATCTCGCATCTTCAGCATGTTTGGAAAAATGAATATTGTATCCAATTATTTGCAATGCAGATGTTAGCCTTTACAGTGAAAATTCAAAGCTACATCAACACTTGAAAACACGATCTAGATCAGGCTTGATAGTGGGGTTTAAAATTATCCATTTTAGCGTCCACTCAAGTGATTCACATCAACTTGTAAAGTTTGGAAATCATAAGACCAAGACCGTGTTGCATTTGTGAGGTTATAACATTCAAGTCGCCATCAGTCTCAGATAAAAAAAAACAGTAAATACACCATAACAAACCAATAAAAATGCCACACATGTTGTAGATAATGGAAGCCAGGCACAGACTCCACTTGGTTCTTTTGGCAGCCAAAATGTGATGTTAATCAAGAAGTGTTACAACTACATGGAACATAGAACAATAATGTTTACTGTCTTAGCGCACTGATGTAATTTTGGACAATAAAGCTTATTTTGAACTGTCTTGAAAATATCCTGCCTCCATGACATTTTTGTTTTGGCGGATATATTGATATTGGATTGGTTTATTACTCCCTAATATCGGGAACAGCATCATGCCCAAGAATCGAGAATAGGTTGGGTTCTACAAAAGACACAATAAAAAGCGTCACATTAGCTAAATGGAGAAAATCTCATTACATCAAACACAATTATGAAACAATTAAGACAACATACACACATAGTGTTTACCATACATACACACATGAGTGTCAATTAATGCAGTTTTTTCATGACATTTATCACACTAGGAATTTGAAGCATTCTTAGCTACACTATTTGTCGTCCAACATCATAACTCACACGTTCTGATGTCACCGTGTTGGTATAGTTACTGGAACATCGTCGACCATCATTGCAACTGAGCAATCACACCATTGTGATGTCACAGCTCTGCGACTTGTCCTAATTAAAGATGCTTTAGGACCATCACTGAAACTAACAATCACTGTTTTGTAATGTCGTGGCTCTGCAACTCTCAGAAAAAGACAGGAAACATACACACACAAGACAAAGTTATCCTCTCAAATGACGTCAGCATGATTGGTCAGCTGCAAAGATTGACCTCGAACAACATATGTTGTTCTAGGAACAACACTCACACGGCGATATCAGATACACCATTATAACTCATACTGTTAACTCAGGTATGTCAAAACCTTCCCTACTTTTCCACTGCTATATCGCTTTGTTTGAGGGCAACTTGCCTGCTGATAAACGTTTTTAGACTGACTGACTGCGCCAAGGTTTAATGGTGTCTGTGGGGCTAGAGTGTCTAAAGCACCCACCTTTAGTGCCGTGTCTCTCAGAGTCCTCTGATTTGGCACTCGGCTTACTCCTGATAAATGCATTCCTACCTGGAGGCATTTTGTCGTTTAGTCACTTTGTTGTGGCCCTGGATGAGATCTAATTTGTCATAACATTATTTGCTGCGAGTATGTACTTTGAAGTGGGCTGATTGTGTACTTCAGGCACTGACTCATCATCTTTCCTGAACAAGTGCAAATTGTCAGAGCAGTAAATCACAATCTAAATAACATATTTCAATTCAGTTCACCATCACAGTCCGAGCACTGTATTTTGACAGGGGATAAAAGGTTTGTCACAGCCTAAGCAGCTTGTTTTGTCCATATATTGAACTGCCTTCACTGCTAAACTGATGTACTGGGGACCATCTTGCCCCCTGGTTTCCCTCTCCCTAACCCTCCATAACTGAATCCATCCCTTGCCAGCCCTCCATCCATCCTCTCTTCACCTTCTCCAATCCCTTCAGTCAGCTCCCATCTATCCCTAAATCCATCCCAATCCTCATCTGGCTGCTCGTCCTCCATTTCTCCTTCCTGCTCCCCCTCTCTCTCCGCTCTCTCTTACGAGTCTCTCTCCTCCTTCTCTCCACCCCCTGTCTAACAGCCATCGGGGAGTTTTTACATAGTGTTGAGCAGAGTTTAGTAGGCCAAAGAAGGCGCCGTGCCAGACTCTGCACAGTGTGTTAAGCAACTATCCCCCTAGAAAGAATATCAGCATTACTCAACACAAAAACCCCTGTATCCTCCCGCCTCCTCGGGCCTAAGCTCACATATTGCAAGGCTGCCATCAGCAGCAAACGGTGAGGCTGTGCAGGGGATTGTTTTACTCAGGGTTGAAATGAGAACAAAGCTGCATTGTAACATCTTAAGAATCACAGCTTGCTATTCTGCCTCCGTGCATCTGGATATGTCATACCACATATGTCAAGAATAGTGAGGTTTTCACATCAAAGAATAAGCTCAAATGTAAGCACCCACACAGACTTTGACTTTTTGGACTTTCCTATCTATCAGTTGTTTTCAGTTTTTATTTTCAACATAGATGCCTTCAGTATTTCTGTTGGTTTGGCATATTGGCATGACCGCTGAGTTAGGGACCCTTCAGAAGCGCCTCTCCGAGTGATTTAAAGGGAGAGAGTCAGCCTCTTCTGGGCAGACCATCCCGAGCTGTCAATCCCATGACTTACTGGAAACCAAAGGGGAATGATCTGTGCTTCCCAGCTCTCACAAGCAGAGTTCAATCAGTGCGGGTGTGGAGCTTTATCCAAAAGTGTCACAATCGCGTGATAAATAAAGTGAGCACTGTCGGCCAGCCGGCTAGAGCGAGAGATGTAAGAACTAAGATGGTAGAGGGGGAGAATGCTGAGAGAAGTAGAAAAAAACAAGTAACAGAGAGAGAGGAAGATGGATAGGGATGCAGACGTCTGCCAAAGGAGAAGAGGTTCAGTGTCGGAGTTGTCCGGACCTTGGTAGTGTGATTTATTCATGAGATAAGTCACCATGGCTGTGGAACAGGTGAGTGTAATGGTGTAATGTTTCCCCCCTCCTTGCCTGACTGCTTGCCTCAGTGACTCCGGCCTGCTGTGCTCTTGTCGGGCTGTTTGAAGAGTTTAATGCAAGCAACACTTGGACACGGTAAGGGATCACAGCCAGTATAGATAAACACAGGCCATCTGGGTTCAAACAGGTTAGAACAAACTCAACAGTGACGCCACCAGACTTCTGTATCTTCAAAGGTAGCTGAAGTGATTCATTCTTTCCACTTAATGGTAGCTTGACAGGGAAGAAAGTCAAGGTTTACAGTTCATTCATAAATGTTTCTGTCTGGCTTTAATGGGAATGGAGGAAAGTTTCCCGCAAACAGCGTGATGTTCACGGCTCGCTCTTTCCTTATGTTCTGTATCTATTCATAAAGCTTCTCAGGAGTCTAATTTAGCATCACAGTGCAGACTAAATGACCATAAATTTCAGGAAAAGATGTGCAATTGTCCCATATCAGCAATCCCATTGTAAGCCACTTTATGAATCAAAGCCTGGGATTATGGTTCTTCCCTCTGACAATTGCTCAAGTGTTTTTATAAGGATCCCTTACTGAGGTGCTCTCAATCAAAACAACTTTCTGAAAACACAGAGTAGCAATTGCAATAGTCTCTTTTCTGCTTTTGCAAATTCAAGAGGCTATTTGGCTTTTCTATTTTTATTTCTTCTCTTTTCATGATGTCACCCTCGAGTCTCATGCCCACACTTTTGCAAGCAATTGAAGAATAGTTACTGGAACACAGAGCCTCCACTCTGGAATCCTCTCTCAGCTAATGAATCCGACAATTGGCTCTTATTTCATTTCAAATTTAAATCTTGCATGACGGAAATGATCCCGGCTCACTTTTTTATTCACTACTCAAAATGCCCTTAGAGCTCTCCTTCAAGGTAGAATAACAATCGAGTTTCTACAGTTTTTTCAGCATTCTGTTTTCCCAGCTCAACATAATATTTTCATAAGCCAGGGCAAATTGTGAGGAGACATCAAAAGATGAAAATCAGCGGTGGTCTGGCCTATTGTACTTGGTAAAAGGTTTCTAAACTATTTATTTACCCTCCAATGGAGACTTTTCATGAGATGATAGCAGTGGACTGTTATTGTTGTGGTGTGTGGCCCTCCATTCTCTGGCTGAATGTGTGGGGCTGGGCTCTGAGAGAACAGCGCTCGCTCCATTGTACCGCCGGCACAGATTACCACATGAACAGGAAGCTCCTCAGCTCAGTCGTCCGCCAGCAGCAGACCACCTCTTAAATACCCAAGACAGCAGAGTCATTGTGGGGCTGAATATGAAGTGGGCTGCCCACAGCTATGGATGGACATTACCATCACAATGATCCTCACACTGTTTTTTTTTTTTTTAACAATTTCAGAGACCCAACGGGTGACAAGAAGGTGAGGCTTGCCACACAGAGAAAGCAGTTGTCAGGCCAGGGTGGCATTCCTTCGCTTTTGGTAAAGAAAGAATGTGCTGGAAGTGAATAATTAATTAGTTACAAGTCGATTACTTGCATGCATATTAGTATTATTTACACTTATTAATGCATTTTTTTGCATAACCATATTCTACCAGGCCATAAACTTAAGATTTTTCCCTCAATAGGCCGAATCACAATGTTTGTTTACAATAACTTCTGGGTAGGAACCATTGCATCACCCATAAGCTTACGAGAGCTTAAGAGAGGTCTGGCTATGCGAGACTAGATATGACTTGAATGCCACACTACAACCTTGCTGTAAAATCAGCTGTTCCAACATTTAACAACTAAAATAACAGCATTAATTAACACAAACTAGCAGTTAGAACAAGAAGTGCTGTTTTAGTAGATATCAAAGACGCTAGCAAAGCAACACAGCACATAAAATAAGCACAGTAGAAATGTCTGAGAGGTTGGACCACCGTGTTTTACTATATATCTTTAAATGTTACATTTACAGCTTAAATTGGCAACACAAATGTTTGTCGATTTCACTGATCTCCATAATGCAAATCAATGGGCAAGTCTTCTACCTGGAAGTGACTGCTGTTGTTACTGCGACGTCAGGGTGATTCAGTCTATAACCTCCTAATTACTGCTTATCAAAAATAATTGAGGTAATTGCTGTCCATGAATCTTACTATGCTTTGCTCAGTATGAGCCATAAAAGGTGGTAGTACCACAAAAATAGCTGTTCTCCCTTAATATTGCTGAATAAATGTAGTCTTTTCTTATTTAATAGTGTCCAAATAGCTCTTAATTCAGCTTTATAACTCAGAGTACGTTCCACATGTTATCCTAGTAAAATCTAGTAGACTCAATAGAAGACCCAGTATGGGTTAATAAGTGTCAAACTATTTACGGGTAAGGTTGTTATTGAAGGAAAACGCTTATTAAAGGCCTAGTAAATGTAGACTATGGTCATGCAGAATAAGGGATTAAGAGGTGCTTTAGCCATATATGCAACTAATATGCATGCATAAGAAACTATTGAATGGGTAATATGTGTATCCTAATATAAGGCGTTACTGGTCAAGCGTATCCTGCTACAATCCCACGCTCCAGCGTATTTTAAGACTCGTCTCGAGGCTCATCGATCTGTTTCAGTCCTTAAAGTAGAACTACAATAGCCTGTGGTAAACTGTTCTGCGTCATACAGTTATCTCAGTGATCTTTCTAAAGTATACACAGTTACAAATCTGTTTTCTGAAGGCACAGGTTGAGGCAATTAAAGCAAAAAATTAAGAAAAGCAGACAAAACCAAAGACCCTCAACAGATAGTTTGATGTTTAGTGTGTAGTGAAGGCTACAGCTGGACAGCAGGTGTACAAGGGACTAAAGATAATGAGGCTGAGTCACGATTTGGCAAAGTAAACAACTCCCGACTGGCTGACAAGGAAACAGCACACTGCGGCGGCTCCATCAGACTCCTTCAGTACAAGTCTGGGCCCAGTTCTGGTAAACTTTCTTCAGACTTGTGCATTGTTTTTGAGAAAATGTTAACAGCTATCCTCGAGACCTCTGATCGCAGTTTGGGGGCAGCACAGAATAACAAAGAGACAACATGAAACCCACTCAAAGAGAAAAGAAGGAGCTGATGAAAACTCTGCGGCAGCTGTCTCTGACACTGAGGGGTCTAAATCTTTAGACTTCTAAGCGAGTCTATTTTTGCTTCTCATGACTAAATTTAGAGAATAGATTTAGCCAAAACTTTGATTACTGACAACATTGCTCTCCGGCAGACAAAAACTGTCGCATTTTACCTTTTATCTTTTTTGGAAACTGCAGTTGGCTTGGTAACTTTGACAGACCACAGTCTAATGTCCTATCCACATCCCCACTGCATCACATCCATTAAATCTCATATGGTGCAACCTACAGGCCTTCCCAAAGCAAGTCAGGATTTTTTTTAAGCTTTAAATGGTCTATTGACATATATATAGGGAGAACATTTACTAAAACTTCAAAGACATCTATGTATTGTGCTGCACAGATATCTACTGCAGTTAGCATGCTAACCAGCTAACTCCAGCCCATCCTGTCTGTACCACCACTCCGACCTCCCTGTCTGGGTCGCTAGCTGCAGGGCTAACTGAGCTGGCTAGCTAACGGCAGCTATCGGATGCTCTGCTGATATGCTGCCCCCTATTTGTTTGGAGTGGCGGATTCTGACAAGCTGCACCTTCAAAGGTTTATTCTGTTCTGGTCTGAGATGTACGTGCGACATCTAATGGCAGTGATTTATTGAGGTTTATTTCTATTTTCAAGTGGATTAATAGACTTGTTTAATCATCACTTGTCAATATGATACAAAAACATTACCACTGAAAGTCTGTTGTTTCTATGATGTTTTGACAGTTGCCTTATTGTCATTCTGCTGCCATGAGAAAGCCTACAACAGTGTCCAAAAAAAGCATCTTACATGCACGCAGCTTGTTGCCGACTGGAAATTGCTGGTTTGTCAAACCCAGGGGGAGAAATACAATGTTCAAGGAAAAAAAAGAAAGGAGACAAAATGAAAAGTGAAAGAAGACAAATTGAAGGACATCATTTCTGGATTCTAGCCTGAGCTGGGTATTATGTGTCATTGTGTATGTGTTTTTCAGACAAGGAGGTGCCCTGATAAACGAGCAAAGCGGCGCTATTGTACATGCATTAAACTATTTCGGCCCGGTGGTTTTTCAGAAACAAGGGAGCAACAGAGAAGAAAACACTGAATCTAATGCCAGCTAAAGGGCACTTCGGCTATTCCGGTGACAAACAGGACCATGGCTAATGTATATTACCAAACGGAGATTGAACCAGCCATTTCCGAGTACAAGCAAGCGGGCAAGTAGGCAGTCAGGATCTCTATTTAAAGACATCTGAGAGACCAGCATTCTCTTCTCGCCTCATTCCCTGCAGCAAAACAATAAATAACTAAATCACAACACACTTAAAAGCCCCGCCGTGCCACAATATCCACATATATCCTCCTCTCCACAGTCCCACTCCTCTCTTAACTGCTCTAAATTATTTCAATTCTGCAAGAGAAAAAAAAGTCATTCACATAAAGCAATCAGTCTTGGCTCCCTCTTTCTCCCTGCAACAGACTTATTTGACAACTCTGCTACATTAAACAGCCCACTGGTGAGAGGAGAGAGAGAAAAAAAAATAAAAGGAATGCATCCAATTATTCATGCATAATGATAGCTCTGTTATCCAGTAAGGCGGGGGCTCCCACACAAAGCAGCACCCCTTTCCCCGTCTAATACATCTTAAGTACTGACAATCGCCAGGAGTCACATTTGACGGGCACCTAATTTCGCAGCGTTCCTGTCATTCCTCACGAGTTACGGCCCATTGGCGCCGTCGCAAAGACTTACAGTATTTATGATGAGGTGATGGTCCTGAGGAACATTAACTCGGTGTCCCCCCCCCAAAAAAGCAGGGCGCATTAGCAGGCCTTGGCCGGCGCTATCATGGGGTCATGTTTCAGGCACGGGAGCTGACTGGAGCCCTGAATGGAGAGTTAACAAGCAGGATTCCCTGTCCCCAGTATATGGCTGCGAAGACCTCCTATATAGACATGAGCTCAAGGTTCACAGCACCTCATTGCCTTAGCTACTACCAGGCAATAAATTCTAGAGCAGGAATGAATTGGTTGACCTTGAGGGTAGCCGGTGTTGCAAGTTGCAATCTAATACTGTACATTATCCTATCATTCTCTCCTGTTCTTTTCCTTTTTTTCTCATTCATGCTCAATGTTGAATAAATGCTGCATTTATCCAATTTGTAGATTGGAAATAATTAGAATCACCTCAAAAACCAAACGCTGGAGCTCAGAGTCATGGAGGTTATTTGCGCTTTAAATGTAACAGCATCGGTGCAGTGCACAGACAGTTTACGCTTTAACAAATGCAGCTGTGGTGCTCAGGTGGCTTGGCTCTCTCTCCTGCCCTCCGTCACTGCTCCTAGTCGATGGGCTGCTCTTAATAATTCATGGGCTGTAAGAATCGGCATGCCCTAATTGGTGGGCAGGCTTAATACTCTCAGCAGGGACCAAAAACAAAAGCAGCTTGCAGCTTTTTTTCCCAGGCACACTGAGAAAAAATTGACTTGCCTCTCTTTGGTTTCAAGTTAAAAGGCACCTCCTGAAATCCAAGAAGCACCTTGAAGCACACCAGCTCGTGTATGCTGCAGAAAAACGGTGCAAGCAGTCGAATCAGGCTACCTTTTACATGCTTTGAGAGTGAAGTGTGGCAGGATGTATTCAACCTTCAAACCAGACCCACTCTCCTTCTGCTCCTTCTCAGAGCGGGATGAAGTGTCGCTGAGTGCTGGGGAAAAAAAGGACACCTCAAAAGTGTGTTCACAGGTGTCGATGATGCCACTGCATAATACATTGACGTCTGCTCGGCAGTCAGCAATCACTGGGGGAAGCTTTAGGGAATACGTTTTGCATTGTATGTATTATGTAAATGTATTATACATATATTTATTAGTACAAGATGGTGCAGTTTGCATTAGATTGTACAAAAAAGAAAAAAAAAAAGTAAGATAGGTACCCAGCATACCACTGACAGGAGAACTTGAGGACTGGCACTTGCTGACGAGACATCAGAGAGCTCATTAAAGCCGTCAAAGGCATACTATGATGAATGCGATGGTATTTGATGACCTGGAAATTATACTCAACAATCTTCTATCTTTTTGCAGAATGCCATATTCCGAAAAACGTCCAAAACACAGTAAAATAACAACAAAATTAAGTCAAAAACAGGTCTCTGGAGATACGGAAAATGCCACACACTTGTAGTGGGTCATAAGTGATCACTGAGAAGGATCATTTTTGTATGAGTCTACATTGTTTTTCAGGAAATTCCTGTATTGTGTAGGCCTATCGTTAAAGTAATTGACTGATTTTCTTATGCCTAAATAAACAAACTCTATTGGTTTTCATGACTGAATAAACAAACTGGTCTTAAAGGACAACACAATTTCATACTGTTTTATATTTGGCAGACCCTGTCCAGCTTCAAACTGTGTTCTGACGACCTTATTTACCTCTGAGAACAGATTATTTATTCAGTTATAGAAAAAGTAAATATTTCTGAGTTTGTATTATTACCTCATTAATATTGTAAATATTTAAATTCTGAGTTTGAATTTCTTTTCCAAAACTACAAAGTGCCCCTTTTACGGAGTAAAGTCTAGAATACTGAACAGATAAGACGTTAAAGGATTTTAACCACTAGCTTACAATTTGCTATTACAAGGTCGCTACTGTTTTTTCTGGTATCTGGTTCTATTAGGGCATTGTGGGAAATATTGCAAAATCAATGAACAAGACTTAATTTCGCTTATACTGAATTTAGAGGATTTTTGCATCAATATGTCAAGAATCGTAGTTTTTCAAGGTAAATCCCTGATTATTTGATAGATTAGCCAAAAACAGACGTTCTCATCTGATTATGTTATCCACAGTCAGTTGTTCAACTGGATGGCTGAGGAGTTCCCTACATCGTGGCATAAAATTAACATGAAAATACACTTTATCCATATTAGCCACCCCACATACATACAAAACTTTGTCTGTACTGCATCTGCTTGTATCTCCTTGTTGTTGTTCATCAAAACATCTCCTATTTTTCCATCCACCATTCTTTTCTAATCGCTTCCCTGTTTGACTCTAATGATTTTGAATTCTCAAGTTGCCAGCCACCGTGGAATAAGCAGCACAGTTAACTATCTGCTCTCATTCGAGTTAGACTGAAGAATCTCAGCAGGTTGCTGATGTCTGATTGTAATCTTCAAAGTCTCTTTTCCCTGAGAACCGAACACAATTTCTCCAACTTGCTTTTAGTTTTACTGTATTGGGGCTAAAAATGTTCCCTCTGAACTGCTTTGCATCCTATTATTGAACATTTTAATCAAACATTTCCCTCTTTCCAACCACTCTTTTGGTTAATACGGTATGCTAATATTGGAATATTTTCCTCTGAAAACTTGTGAGAAGCTGAAGTGCACGATAAAATCCTTATTTTCTGGTTACTCAGGCCCAAGCAATGATGCACTTTTAGGCACTTGCTGAATAGTGTGAGAGAAAAGGTAATATGTGTACACCTGATAGTGAAAAATACAGCAAAAGTAAAACAGAGACCTTCAGCTGATGCTGTTCACCTTGAGAGGCTGCTGACGATCCACTCTAAAGCTGCTTGGCGAGCCTGCTGCCCTCCATCCTTACCTCTTCCTTTGCCTTCCTGCATTCACCTTTTATCGAATTACGGGGGCGCAGCCTCACCCCGCGCCACGTTTTAAACGCCACTTATGCATCTCAGCGTGAGGTAGGGTAGCTGTGTCATTGCCGGTGCGTTTCAGACAATTACCACCAACGAGAACAGCAAAAGACCCAAACAGAGAGGAAACAAATAGGTGTGGAGAAGCACTTCTTTGGATGACTCATTAAACAACAAGGCTATCATGGCCCGTGTGATTTCAGTTTCCCTCGAAATGCCCTAACGATGTCACTTGTCTGTAGCCATCGATTCCTCCCTCCCTAGCTTGTAATTGGAAGAAGAGTAAGTGTGATCTGAAACCAGGAGATGAGGGCATTTTCTTCCAGGATCTAAAATGATCATTTAAGAATAATGTAGTCATATTGATTTAACTGTCATTCAGTGAAGCAAATTTTCATATTGATTAGATGTGGCTTTATGTAAGTCACTTCAATCACCTCATTAACCCCTAACAACGATCGTATAACACAAAACCTGCCAGAGAGTGTTATTCGTATTTAATATCAGCAGCAGTTACCTTTGTATATTTAAAACTTTTTTATCCAAAGAATACAAAGCTTGTTTCCAATTTCCCTGTCTCTATCCGGTGTAGGTGCAGGGAGCAGGAAGGGTCTAATGTGATTAAACAAATGTGTCACTGCCGCCTGTGATCCCAAAACCCCTCCTAACCCGGGTCATCGCAGGTGGAAACAGACCAAGTTTTATTAGAGGAATGATAGACAGCTTGGAGAAGGCAGGGGGGCAAAGTTTTCAAAGCGGACCGCTAAAACATGCACCGAATCCCAGCAAGGAGATTGGATTCCAACTACAGGCTCAGGGCAGCACCGCCGGGGTCACTCCACAATCTGCACGGGTCAGAGCCAAGGCAGCGCTACAAGCCAGTTTGACGTTCTCCATTAACTCACCCTCTCTAACCCACAACACAAACCTGTGCTGCTAAACGGGGAGAGGGAGAAAGACACAGAATAAGAAAGAACAAAAACGGGGAACTACACACAATCACACACAATATCTTGAGAAAGAGAGAAAGATTACAGTAAAGTATAGGGTTGCAAATAGATCTTTAAAGAGCATTTTTCCAAAATGAAATACCCCCAGTTTGAATAAAGAATAAACACAAATAAAAGTACTGCATGTAGTCTTATTGAATGACTGTCAACAATGAAACCAAAGCTGTGGAATAGCATCAAAATTAGAGGTTTGAGACAATTGTCTGCAAAATACAACATATTTGAGGTTCGGATCATCTACTGTTAAAACAGGCTTTTGGTAAAATGACGTGCTATTGAGTAAAAGTCTTCACACACACTGACAGCTGCTGTTTTCCCTCACATTATGTGGTTTCAGCATCATAGTCAACCAACTTAAACATCTATGTGTAGGCACTGGGCCTGATGTTAAGTCTCAGACTGCACACTGTTTGGAAACATGATAGCGAAAGAGCTTGTTGGGCACAGGCGGTGCCCGGCTGTGCATATACAAAGCATATAGAGTCAGCGAGCTGCCAAAAGCCACAGCTTTATTTAAAACTTCACCCAACCTCAAATGACTTGTGGAAGTCAGTTCCTGAAGGAAGGTTATTCAGGGTAGTTGAGTGCTCAAAACATCTGAAACAGCATTACAGCCTACAGAAATTTCATGCTTACAAGCAGGAAAATAAAGGCCGACACATGCAAGCGAACCTGCTATTGACTTGCTCTGCTTTGTGACTGGTGGGAAACAGCAAAGTGAATGTTAAACACTGGTGTTACTGTGAATGTCTCAACGCACTGATATTGGCAGCTGCAATGTCATTACAGTGTTTTAGTTAGGTCTTAGAATGACAGTGCTTGTATTCTGGCGTTAGTACAGGTGTAGCTGTCTCACATGCCCAGACTTCTCTCTACGCTTCATTTCACCCCATTTTACCACTAGGCCTGTATAAAGGGGAAATGGTTACACTATCACAGTTACAGTAGGTCCTAACAACTGCACTCTCTACAATAAATGTCATCATAGCATTAACCTTAACCTTAAAGCTATTCATTTTTAATGGTATCTCAAAAACACATGACCCTCTGTAATTATATAATTACTCAAATTACAGTTTAAAAACCAGAATACTCCATCTTGACAATTGGACCTCACAGAAACAGCATATTTGTGAGCGCTGTGATGTAGATTTGCGGTTACTGCAACAATGATCACCTCTGTCCGAGACATCATGGGGGCTGTTGATAACCGCCAACAAAAACAACAAACCACGCCAGCGCAATTATGCGTGTCCACTTTAGCATAATATGGGAAGAACATGAGATGCGTGGGAGCGGGAGGTGACTTTTGTGTCGTGTGGGGGTGGGAGGTTTGGTATGTGTGTATATGCTTGTGCTAGAGAAAGATTGTGCGCTAGTGTGTGTGTGTGTGCGTGAGACTGATTGAACGCGGGTGTCCATGTTGCATGCTTGTGTGACAAGAGAACAGGAGCCGGGATCTAAAGAACACATGTTTGGGGTCCTTTTGAGAGCAGTGCTTTGAGTTGACGGTTTTGTTTGGGTTTGGGTGGGTATTTCAAAGGGCTGCTCTGGATAAAAGCCTCTCCAGCTTACGGGTGCTACACATTTTCCATTTTAAGATCTCAACCTTTCATAGTCATCAACTATGAAAGACTGCAGACTGTACTGTTTTCCACACCTGACAACACACTTACTATATTGCGGATATTTAGCGCCATTTGCAGACTCTCAAGGACATGTGATTCATATTGTGGTGATAAAGGTCAAAATGAGTTTCAGGTTCTCTCTTGATTTATTTGTCGAAGTATTTTTGTGGGATTTGTGAAAAAAAGAATGTCACAGAAAAGTGCTGCTGTTGAACGAAACCTTTCAACATTATGATGTACATGTATCTTTTTCACTGGAAATGAAAGAATTGGTCCTTTTTTAAATTATGGCCATAATAATGGTTATCATTTCAGTGGTGAAGTCTGAAAGCAACAGCTAAACCAGATAATTTAAAAAGTTTATTTAAAGGTGCAATATGTTAGAATTGTCCACTTTCAATTCTTGCTCACAGTATATCACCAGAGTAACCGCTAACTGCTGCCAACTGTAGTTGCATTTAGCTAGTTGGCTCAGTTAGCCATACAGCTAGTGGTCTGGACGGGGAGCTTGGAGCATCAGTGATGTGTTGGTGTTTACATCGCTAGCAGAGGAGCTTTGAACCCAGACGGGTCAGGGCTACCTGGTTAGCATGCTAAACATTAAAATTCATAGACGTCACAACGTCAAAACTCTTATTCCTCGACATTCTGTTCATAATTTATGTGAAGTCTTGAATGTATTTTACCAAAACTCTTACATATTTCACCTTTAAGGGTAAAACTGAGGACTACAAATGTGTGGATTGTACATCACAATCACAATAACAGCAATCAGAGTAGATCCAAAGTTTGAACCAAAATGGCACAAAATGGCCACTTAAATACAGCTTTTTTCATCAAGATCCATGCATTAGAAGAAAATGTCAAAAAACTCGCAATGTTAAAGAACATGAGAAAGATCTGCCACTTTCTCCGGATCCGCATGAAAAGTTGATGCGGTCTATTCTGGGCTGAGACCCATCCTTCATCAAGTTTCGTGGAAATCTGTTATGTAGTTTTCCATTTAATCCTGCTGACAAACCAACCAACAAACGCACACGGGTGAAAACATAACCTCCTTGGGAGTAATAATTAATTTTCTCTTCCCAACACATTTTTTTCCAACCTGAGGTTCTGGTTTAGACCTGCATGATTGTCTGACAGCTCATTTCTTGCCACGTCTGATGTCTTTTTAGGGATGCTGTCATGTTCCTAAATCTCAACATTTACTTTCAAGTGTAATTACTAATGACTCAAATTATGGGAATAAGACCTGAGTTGTAATAAACCAGAGTAACTTTAAAGTCTGTGTGGTCATTTATAAAATCTTTATGATCCTAAAGGGCACATAAAATTCTTTTTGTAGCTCTGGACATGCATGAGCCTCAATAAGAAAATCTCCTAAGTCCTGCAGTTGATTTCTCAGAGATACAAGGTTTTAATGTGACGTTCGTGGAGGGATGGAGGGAGGCTGGCTGGCAGGCAGGATCAGTCAGTCAGGGTGACCTCATGTGTTTGGCACAGGGAATGCCTATCAGGTTTCCCTCTGTGCAGATTCCAGCTTGCTCACTCCACACCAGCCCCAGGACCCAACCCCCCGAGGCATGTGTGTATGTGTGTGTTTATGCGGATGGGGAGATAATTGCATGTCTGTGCGTGTGTGTGTGAACTTGTTTGTGTGTGAGAGTGAATGAGATAGAGAGGTAGAGAGATAAATTATATGAGATAAATTATTCAGATCGACCATGGTTGAGAGAGAAAAAGAGAAAGAGAGAGAGACTGCAGGAGGGTGAGCTGTGTGTCAGTCCCCTAGTGAACTCGGTGAACTTAAAGGGCTCCCACCCTTCCTCACATACAGCCCGCCCCCCCTCTGCCTCCTGCCTCCTTCCTCAACGATTAACGTCCTGCTCTCTCATGTTTCCTCTCAGGCTGTTATGTATGCACATGATAATGTGGGTCATTGTGTATGTTGGGGTTCTAAAAGTGTGTGAAACTTCGCTCACATGCCCTGTGTGTATACACGGAGTTTCCTCCTTCATGAATACGTAAAGAGGAAGAAACTCTGACTCATTCAATTGTGGTAATATCAGTTAGTCAAGCCTAAATGTTAGGTTTATTGGGTT
Source organism: Pagrus major (assembly GCF_040436345.1). Lineage (NCBI taxonomy): Eukaryota > Metazoa > Chordata > Actinopteri > Spariformes > Sparidae > Pagrus > Pagrus major. The sequence continues at coordinate 15,252,022 of NC_133230.1, forward strand.
AGTTTGAATAAAGTTATTATTAACCAGCACGAAAGTTCATTTTTGACATAAAACAGTGGTTGATACTATTATTGATAATGCTGAGTTTCAGTCAAAGTCGGAGCCAGAATATCCCAGTTCAATTTTCCAACTTCTGCCTCTGACGGTGACAAACTTATGATTCGTTGAAAAGTATATATATTTTATACCAGGAAACGTATCTAAATATTTAATTTACTAGCCTCATACAAATACTGTAGTCTACAAATGCATTCTACTTCTGGTGTTTCCCACATATACAGTTTACTTGGGCAGGCCGTCCAGGTATATGAAGAGCTGCGCAAGTGTATTGGGCAAATGGCAACCCATTTCAGCAATTAACAGGCTTTAAAGTGCTCAACAATGCAAACTCCATCTGCCGATTAAGACCACATGATACGGCTGACAGCTCTGGAAAAGTGGACCTCAACTTGACAATGTTTGCTCGAACTAAAACTCAGAAGACAAGATTATTTACTTGCTACTTATGTGAAAAGCAACCGGAATGTCTTTAATTGTCTTCCATTAAGAACAGAGAAGAAGTTCATGATTTGGTAAGAGAAGAGAAAGCTTTGTGAATTTTGATATTGTACCAACTTGGAGTCTATTCCAAAAAACATCTTCCGGAACCCCACCTTAAGGTTGCAGCCGTTAGCCTACAGTAACCCGTATGACCCGCTGTCAAACAATGGGCTAAGTAAGCACACACTATTGGCAACTATGGTAACAATAGAGTACACACTGCCAGCTATCCTCTCAATAAAGCCTCAACAGGCTCAGAGGCTTCCCATTTCACAAATCACTGTGGCAACTGCCATGCAGCCACACCAGCAGAGAAATGTACGATGCCAGACACACACAATCCCACACATGGGTTAAACAGATGCGACATGCTAGTTAAGGCTGCGGCACATCAGCCATGAGAGCCAAGCGTCCTCCATAACCCTTGAGTGGGGAATGATGGAGCGGGGGCTGCCTGCTGTAGCTCCGGCTGGCTGTTAAAACTGCTATCTATAACTAAACAGATCAGCAGATCATCCTGCGCTCTCCAGGAAGTCTACATAACTGGGCCACAGAGTTCCTAAACATTTCAGAGAGAGCGTCAACAGTCGTCTTAACGATTACACCGGGTCTGTGGCCGGGAACGTTGGCTCACTATTGCCGGAGTGTTTATACAACGTTTCACGAAGGCGGGGTAATGTCAACTTAGTGATTAATTGCAGGCCCAAAGTGCTGAGGACACAGAATCTGCTCTGAATGGCGCCGACTGCAGCTCCTACAAGGGTTTATTGCTTTATCGGCTGAATCCTAATGTGACCCGCTTCCCTTCCCTCCCTCTGACTGTTCCAGTGGTGCTGGAGCATCCCAAATATTCATCAAGGTGTCTAGGTGCTTAATTGACCGGTGAAATTTAAGTTCTTAATGTTGAGGAAAATTTCTATTGTATTCTCCCTTGACAGCCTGAAACATGGAAAATATTTCAAGGGGCTTGATACCGATCTCTCTGGGTTGATATAAAGTTCCCTATACAGCATGATTCCTCCCAATATGTTGGGAGAAGCATAACATATGGCGATTACACAAGCATGCAGCTGTTGTTTTTTGGGGCTGGAGATAAATAATGGATACAAGTCCTCCACAGGGTACTCAAGACAGCTAATGAGAGAGAGAAAGCAGAGAGGGAATTAGCAACTAACTGTTTTTCAAAGCCACTGTTTTCTAACATTTTTATAAGAGCCCAAGGACAAAAAAATACTGGAAGATAAAAACATCAGTATTCATTAACTGTAAAAGTACTCACACACTAACATTTGCATTTATTCAAAACTTGTACCAGTAGTATTGTGCATATTTTAAAATAAGCACAAACCAAGACCTTTTTTACTAAATGCCTGTGAAAGAGTTGAATCCTGCTTGCATTTCCTTTTTCTTAATGCACTCTGTCCTACTCTTTCTCTCTCAAATGTGGGTGACCTTAATAATTCAGGGGAAAAGGGAGAGTCAGGAGATGGCATCTGCCTCAGTGCAGATTGTACAGGAGGAAACCGGTGTTCTGCATCAAACCCTCCAAAAGGTTTGTCATTTTCAGGCATTCATCTGCTACATACTGAACCCTTACCCTCTCTGTGTGTGCACAGGGGGCGTCTGCGAGGCAACGTGATTAACTACTGAAAAGCGAGAGACCCAGCATCTTGTATGGAGCCTACACATCATAATGACACTTTTTTAATTCCGTTGCCAATGGCTGTTTATGTGCTACTAATTACTGGTAAGAATAATAATCTCTCCTTCAATTGGACTCTATCATGCCGAGGGCTTTCTCCTCTTCTCTTCTTTCCATTTATCCTGGTTTGTGACTCCGCTGGCTCGACTCACTCCCTGCATCAGTGTCCTTGCGATCTAATTCATGCCGCCTACCTGTCCCGCTCGGTGTTTTTCCATAAGATGACTAATGCACACACATTGTGGCCTCAGAAGCTGCTGGAGCAGTGGAAGGGTCTGCCAGAGAAGCTATTCAGGCAAAATCTGAGAGGGTGGCTTGAGTCATTTAACTCAAATAAAGCCGGGAGAAAGGCCTGTTTGCTCTTGGTAATCCCCCACTTGCTCGACAAGGCTTCGCAAGGTTCATCTGCTGCGCTAAATTGGTGCACGTATCCTTATTTGTATAGGAGCTCATTGTGACTGGGTGCGAGGGGGGAATCTGACAGGACTGGCAGCTATTCAAGCCCTCATGCCTATTTGCTTATCCTCATTCATGGCAGAATTGGCTTTTTCCGGAGCCATTTTTCAAGCTATGCGTGACATGGTATTTTCATTGAGCCTGCCACTACTAATGCAGCTGTGTAGAGTAAATATTGCAGGCAGCCAGTATATGTGTTAAGGAGAGGGGCCTCCTACAGTAATCACAGTGGTAAGGCTACACTACCATTTGCATGTCTGTGGCTGGTGTCTCCTCTGGTTTCCACGTCTGAATATCTAGGTGAAAATACCAGGTCATCGGTTTGTGCTGCCACAATGGAAATGAAATGCTAATTCCTCAAAGTGAGATGTAAGCTGGCGAAGGATTTTCTTTGTCAGACTATGACGTCATTGGCTAAATGAAAGACCACTGTGAAAAATGAGACTGTTGATCTTTCCCTGCCTCTCCTTTTCTCTTCATTGGGCTTTCCTGGTCCCTTATTCCGGCTCTTGATTCTCTGGTGCCCCCCAAAAAAGATCAAACTTCAACATATATAATATATCACACTGCATTTAGAAAAACGATACTCCCTTTTGCAGCACTTCCCAGGAAAACATTTTCATGAAACACAGACAATCGCCTACATAGTAGACTGTTTTGATTATGAACTCATTGCTATTAGGTTTGCCATAATATGTCTGGTTACAGGGCAGACCACAGACTAGGACTACAACCAAATAATAAACTTAAACCAGAAGAGTATGACAAAACTGTCTGTGTTGCCTCTCTTTTCTCTGCCATCAGGATCAGCATGGGAAATTTGTCTTTACAGCACTTTACAAGTACAAGGGCTTCATTTGATCAACACATGAAATTTGCGACGATGAGGACAAATTTAGACGTGATAATAAAGCCTCTGCCTGCCTCAGATGCCCTCAGTCAGGAAGGTGAAAAGGCAATTCTGCTGCAGTAGGGCGCCATGTGGAGATCCTCTGACGCGCCGCTCCTCAAAGTGCACGCGGCAGCCACTCGTTAAAAATGCAGGAGCAATTACTCCGCCTGAGTCGAAGTCGCTGAACGCTTCCAAGCCGAGCTGCCGCCCTCCTCCTTTGCTACACCCGCAACCTGAGCATTCTCCGTGTGAAGCGGCATGCCAAAGGTAGGGCGGCAGACGCAGCAGACACCGAGGGCTTCAGTTACAGTAGAACAACAACAGCCCTTCTCTGCCTGGCTGGCTGTCTGTCTGTCTGTCTCTCACGAGGTGCAATTACTTCCCCCCTCCCTCACCCTTCTCCAGCACGTGACTTGCAGCCTGACATCCTTGACCATCAGGTCAGTGTCCTGTCCTGACCCGATTCCACTTCTGCCCTTTTTGCTCTCCACTATCTTCCTCTCAAATGGGGGCAAATAGGATACTATCTGCCTCATTTGATTTTCAGCCAGGTCGTTCACATAAAAAAAGCCTGGTTCTTGACTTTATCCATCACTCTTGGGGTTGCAATATGAAGATATTTTGCATCCCTTTTTTGGAGATAGTCAGCTGTGAAAGTTAAGTCAAACATGCTGTGAAACAACACAACCAAGCAATAAATTAAGTTATAAATGGAAACAAACCGAGTTAACTTTCAGAAATATATTCAGCTGTTCAGATAATACAGGTAGCGTTTGCCCTGTGTAGACTAGTGTTGATTCTTTGGATAGAAGAAACATCCAGAAACAAGTATTGAACGTCCACACACTGAAAGGATTCATTCTTGTTATTTGGTATCTATTGAGCAGCAGCAAGAGCCAACAGAAGTTTCACCAAAGTTTGTAATACCTTCATCTCTTTTTCAACAAAGTTGATAATCCTTCTCTAAACATAATCACTCAAATACATTCCCTTCGGTTGGAAAATATTAACTATTATGTTGCCAGGCAAAGAAAGGAGGATACAGACCTGACAATTATACTTGTTTTGAACATTCACTATTCTCACAGAACAATTATATACCTCATTTGAAATGGTAAAAGGTTTAATGTGTGTTTGACTTGTATCTAATCCCATATGGTCTTCTGTATGTTAATACAGCCTGTATGTATTAAAGGGTCGTACACAGGAGATATCTCTCTGGCCACTCATGTCATCCTGCACAGATGGCAGGACACCATGCCCAGCAGACAGCAGGGGCTCCCGGAAATAAAGGAAGAAGCACGCAAAAGCGATGGAGGATGGGAATGAGTAATTACAAAGAAGGGTCAACATGAAAGGGAATTCAAATATGAAGCGAGGCTCTGTGCAAATAGGAACAAGAAAGTGTGATCCCAGCAAAAGCGAGGGACATACATAAACAGCCACTACAACATTTTGAGAATGTACCCCACCTTCCTCAGAGGCAAAAGGGGAGACAGAAAATAGAGCGTGAAAACGCCAGGCGAGGCCCTTGCCAGAGCGACAGAGGAGTGAAACAGTGGGCCGGGGTAGACAGCTCCAGGCAGATACTATGTTACAGAAAGAAATGCTAGTAAAAACAAGAAAGAGGAAAAAAGCAGGTGTATTTGTAGAGTCCTGCCGCGCTGGTGGGTTTGAAGGGCACGTCATGTGTCTCGTTTCATCTGGCTCTAAGTGTGAAGCAACATCTTTCCTGTCTCTCTCTGTCTCACTTTATGTTGACTCCACATGCCTCTTTCTCTCTGAAGGAATACTCCGAAATACAGAAAAGACATGAAAAATGTGTTCCTAAGGAGGAGCAGAGCATCACATCCATGGGACAAAAAAATCTAACACACCTTTTTAAAGCTGGACAAAAAAATAACACCAACTAACGTTTGGGTTTTGTCTTCGGTGCGAATGATGTGTTGTGGTACAATCGATATTCATTCCCAGGTCAAACGCCTTTGCAATAGCCACGAGTATTTATTGGCTTTAGCTCATGCCGCATACTCATGTATGCATGACGCCCGGACAGATAGGCAAAGCTATGACACGAGTTAAAGTTCCGGATGTTGGCCTGCACATAGTTTCCTATCCGTCTCCATTCAAGCAGCACTCGAACAGTTGGCATTGATTTTGAAAAACCAAAATTAAGTAAATAATATAAAAAAGTAAACATTGTCAGTGGCCAGCATACTGCTTTCTATTGTTCCCTGTTTTCTGGAGCACTTGTGCGTCTTTAAGCAATTGAAAATTAGTCTAGTGACTATTTTTTAGCGGGTCTGAAATGTTTGTATATTAAAGTTCTATTCTAATACTTACATATACTAAAGACCACCTGTGGTAGAAACTTCACATTCACAATTTATTTGACTAACAAATGATGCAAGTAAGGTTTTTTTTTTTATGTGCGTACGTGTCTGTGCCTCTCTTCACAACAGTACCTCCGGGAGCTGGTGGGGATTTAGTGTCTTAACCCAGGTTTTTCCGGTTGAAGGAAACTTGCCCTGCTCACTCCACCACTTCCCTCCCCATATGCCGTATTTCACCAAACAGGTAGGAGCTCCTCTCTCTCGCAGCACAGGCTACAGTCGCCTGTTATCTCCAGATGGTCTGGGAAGGAGAGTTCAGAGACAAGATCCCCCTGGGGCGAGAACTCCAACCACCGAGCACATCATTTTATATTTGATGCATTTATCTCCGTGCTCTTTTCCACAGCGACCTCCAGTGAGTGAGCAGGTACTCTGTTCGGTGTCTTGCTCAAGGACGCTTCAATGGAGAAGAAAAATGTGGCCTGGTTTTGAGACCTTCAGCCTAAGCATTAGACCGATTATGAAGCACACAGTTACACACACACACTGTGTTTGTCCATGACTTCATTAAGTACAAACATATTCATAGACTTCTTTTGCACACAATTGCACATAGTCATAAACCATCTGTCTCGTAAACCGTGCAATGTAAACACACATGTAACATTACTGCAACATTTATAACCCCCTGTGTACTCTGGAGTTAATACAGAACAGGTTCTTCCTCCCATCTTTAGAAATATAGCCAATGGAAAATAAAAAGCTTGCCATGTAACTTTCATTCTCCTTTCTACGTCTTTCCTTCGCTCGTCTGACAAAATGGATATCAATGTCGAGAGAGCACTCTAGAAGAGCTGCTATAATGAGATGTGGACGGCAGCATGGAGAAGGCGAGGTCTAAGCATCCCGCTCTGTGGCTTATGAGAGGCTGCGGGAAGCAGTAATGCACACACAACCTTAATGTATGGGTGCGCAGACAGGGCTGAGCTGTCAGTTGATAGATGAGAAGGGTTAAGAATACACCCTTATGTAGTGTGTGTCTGTGCGTGCATGTTTGTGAATGTACACACAAGCCACAGCAAATAAATGGAGTTGTCTACCCCATTGACTGACAGTTACACGTACTGTAGAAGGACTTAAAACAACAGAGGTATTAGTTGATTAATGATCAAAAAGCCTTCTGATCGTGGTGAAGGTAGAGGAGGTGAAGGATTGTGGGGAAAAAAGAGAGATTGAGCGATCTCGCTAAAAAGCCTGCCAATCTGAGCTTGCTAAACGCGAGATGGGTTAAGATTTACAGCGAGGCAGGGACAGTATTTTGTTTCGGGCAGCCAGACGTGAAGCACATATCAGGAATTACAAGTGGGGAAATGAGTTATACTACCCCTGTCTTAGTGCTAATAAGAACATATCGTCCTGGACTGGAAAAAGGGCTGGGCTTTAGTAAATGTAATCTAAGAAGTGTATTTTTCCAGCCATAAAAGCCCGTGATAAACTCTTCAAAGCAGATCCACATCAGCGGAGACAGAGGGGACTAAGCTGCTAGCTGAGTTTTACGCCACTGATAACTGCTTCAATGAAAAGTCCTTTTTTCCTTTGATTTTACTTGCTCTCCTTGTCCTGTCTATGTATATCTATTTCCCCCTTGTTGTCTCCATGCTTCTTTTTCTCCTCTATCAAGGCATTAAAGGAGGATTTAGATGGCTCAGTTATTATTTCTGCAGCACAATGGATCAACCCGTGTAATGTAGCCAAACCCTTTTCCTTGCTTTTAATTTGCCCCTCCCTATTGCATCCATCCTAGCTCTCTTTCTTTCTCCCTCACACGCATACATCCCTTCGCTCCATTGCTTCCTCCATTTTTTTTCTAAAGAATTAGACAGAGTATAAATGGTGCCCATGGCAGGGGCAGACACAGGCACAGATCCTCTCAAAGGGCTCCATTGACTGGTGTTTACTTAAGGCCGGTGACATTAGCCGCCGCTAAATCTACCTCAATCTGCCCCTCTCGGCTTCTCAGGTTCTGTATGTACTAGTCTGACTGTAACACAGACGCCTGCCCGCTCCTAGATCACAGCCACAGTGCAAAGTGTGTGTGTGTGCATGTGCATATACTTTTGTCGTGCATCCTTGCGTGTGTGCGTGCGCCGTTTGTTGCCTGTGTGTGCGATCGCTGACATTAGGCATGTAATGACCTAGCCTATCAGTGGCGTAACAGCACAAGGGTACAGCAGTGTCAGGTAACCTGTGTGCATACAGTCACAGCAACAGTAAAGCCAACTAAATTTGACAACAGAGGCAGAATTTAGTGCAGGTATTCAAGGCAAATTATCAGTAATTTGCGAGTTCATTTCGAGAGTTGTGTGCGTAATAATGAAACAGAGGACTGAAAATGCCTGCCGTTGAGAGAAAATGAGATACAGCGCACGCCAAGACTAACAGGCACTTAGCGCACGCATTTAGTCGAAATTCATATTCTTTCCTAAACACTATCATGAAATAACAATAATTGATCTGTGTGGTGTAATTGTTCTCGTGGGCGAGGGGAGGGACTGGGCCAGAGCGAGGCGTTTTACTGTAATTTTCTCATTTATGATGCACATCTATTACCTATCATTAAAGTTGAATGCACAGCAAGCTGTGAACAGCACTAAACATCAAACTCACAGGGAAAGACACAGGCTGAATAAAGGCCAAATTTCAGCTAATGACTCGATGGACTGATCAGCTGGGGAATAGACAGAAATAGGGCCTTTAAAGGATCCTCTCATCAAAGCAGCATCCTGCCAGCTCCCCACAGCCATAACCTCATATAAAAGCCACACACAGACACGCTGACGTGCACACACAGACACACAAATCCTCTTTCAGGAATCAATAATTCAGCTAAAGAGAAGCACATGCTACGCCCCACTGCACTAATCAATAGAAAGCCAAATGTTATTGTTTCATCTCATTCTCTGACTTTCACATTCTAATCTGGGCTGCCTAGCACATACTGGACAGCACCAGAGAACTCCATTAAATTAGAATATAATACAAACACACACAGGGGATAAAGGGACCCCAAATTCAGAAGGCGCCTCAGTTTATTCTGCCATGCCATTATGACAATGTAAGCTCCTTTTTTTTTTTACCATAAAGTCCTTAGTTGTAAATGAGAACAGATGCTCTATAAATTTTCCATGCATAGAATCTCAAATATGCGTCATAAAATGGAGGCGAGAGAAGGAGAATGGCAACACTTTGGTATGAGTTACGCCCCACTCCCCCTCCCTATCCTTGCAAGATATTTATGCCCCCCACCCACATCTCTTGGGAGAATGAGGCCATACCTTGAGAATGCAGCAATGAAGATGGATAGAAAAACCTGTGTGATTTGGCACTGATGCCTAAATCTGAGCGGAGAGTACGTGCGCAAAAAATAATGGCACTTGCAGTGAGAATTTGTGAGTATGTGTGTGTGCACGCTTCCATGTGATTTTGCAGACTGCGTGGACCGAACCTGCCAGCCAAGGCCCTTCTCCCCTCTCCGTAATCGAGCTATCAATGATCATTAATGAGAGCGTGAGATCGCTCGCCACAGCCCTCTCGGCCCCATCGCCCAACACTCAGGCTTTCTCTCTGCCGCCTCTCTTTCTCCTACTGACCCCGTCTGTGGCTCTATCATATCCACCTATGAGGCCACTGGCTACGCTAACTAACCATGCAAAAGACTAAGAGCGTTGGCTGCTGATTTATAAACGGAAGTTTACGCTCTTCTCACCCCAAACGCCCACACCATGGGTCTCGTTTGCATGACACAGGACCCTGGTGGCTCGCTCAAGGATACATCAATCGCTGACGGTGGCAAGATCGGATCTGCGCTGACCTTGGGAGTGAACTGCAGCATAGGCGAAGGAGGCAGGGGGCCCTGTTGCAACAGAGTGGAGGAGGGAGGAAGAGGGGGAAAGGAAAAGTGGACAGGAGGGAGGGGAGAATGGAGGGGCATACCCTGATTGAGAGGCCCCCGAGATGAGCAACTCTGAGATATGAGAAGGGGGAGGGAGGGCGAGGGGGATGATGGAAGGAGTAGGGGAGGAGGGTGGTTAGGGAGAGGGAAGCCATATGGCAGCAGCACAAATGTATTAAACTATAAATCAGGGGGAGAGCTAGTGGACTGCCAGGTGGGGCTGCAGGCAGGTCCTCCCTGCTGGAAGCGCAACGGTTCACAACCAGCTCCGCATGGAAAAGGATGAAAACATCACCAGTATTTAGCTTTTTTTTTTTTTGGTTAAACATTTCTTTCTGTCTTAATTCTTCGTTATCAACAGGGGAAATTTGCCATGTTTTAACTTTAATTCCTCAGGCAGAATACCATTTGAAAATGTGCAGCCCTGCAGCCAATAAAACAGCATACAGCAATATCAAAACAACCCTTTTCGAGATACCTTCATATTGGGAAATTAAATATTGTTTTTTTGCTCAATGTTTTAGTGTTAAATAAAAAGCTTTGCCCGATTGAAATACAAACTGAAGTAAGTTAAGTTTCCTAATGGATAAAGAAATATTTTATTGAAGAATAAAACAAGCCTAAAAATCCAGTCCAGTCACAATTTTTATATAGAATGCTAAGAACACATTTGGGTCGGTTCTTGAAAAGTATTAAGGTTTGGTACCCAAGCCAGCAGTAGCTGTCAGTCTGGGCATATAATAGGAGATGTTTAACAGTCAAAATAAAGCACCACATAAAAAAAAATATTAAAGAAAATTAAACAATAAATAAATAAAACACAACAGCCCTATAACCAAATGAGAGGAAACAATTGCACAAAGTTAAACTGCATCTTCAGTATGACGATCAGCCATTGCCGTGCATCACACCGACACAATAATGGGCCGAAATTAGTGCAACGAATGTAGGAGAAAAACAAATAGAGTAATCCCCGAAAGGCTCCCATTTTAATCCCTTGATGATGTCTGGGTAGTGCGCCCAGCCAGGGTCCTGGCAGCCATCAGGGCCCAGGCCTGGGCTTCCATCCCAGAGGCACTGATGCATACTACAGCTAGAGCAAACATGAGCAGCCTTCCGCACGCCTGCTCTCCGTCTGAACCGACCCAAACATCACCATAGAAGAAGAAGAGGTCATAACCTGTTTGTCCACTCATTATAAAGACAATTGTACTATTGGGTCAATTAGCAACTTCCTAATTAAATGCTGAATTTTCCTCTTTAGAAAAGTGGCATTGAAGCATTTAAACAACGGCCTGCATTCACCTTGCAGATACCTCATTAGTAAATTAAATTTGGATCCTAAATCTCTCATTTGTTTAATGTATGACGGCACAAAAAGAGCTGTCTGACAGTTATTTTGATTAAAAAAGCCTCTGAATCTAAACACGTTACATTTAACATGTTACACTTCTTGCCATCGCAGTGTACCACATCAAGAGCTCATCAGTTTGCAGGTGAGGGATGGATGGACGTTACTGGACAGCTCCCAGTAACGCTCTAGTAGGCTGGACTCACAGTAGCTTCCAGCCTTGATCCTTGATCCCTTACACACACACACACACACACACACACTGACACACACACACACTGACACAGACATCCAAACTCCAACGAGGTACCTGCCATCCGAAACCATCACAGCCAAGGCCAGCTATCCATCAAATCCCATCTCCACTCAGAGATGAGAGGGGGATGAAAGGAGGGTGGTGGAAGTGAGGAGGTGGGGGAGAGAGGGAGAGGCGTTGAGGGTGAGGGAGGGGAGGGAGGCAGGACGAGAGGAGTAGGAGTAGATGAGTAGGCTTGAGGAATGCAAGAAGAGCAGAAGAGCGGCATACCTTGGTCTGGAGATAGTGGGGGTAGTAGTAGGTGTACTGAGGGTACATTGGCTGCTGCTCCAATCGCTTGCCCATGTAGCTGGAATCCTTAGCACTGAGGCAGGGAATGGTGACACGGGAGCGGGAGCTGCCAAGTAGCTAGCAATGGGATAGAGGCAGCGGAGGAGCTGTGTGATTCCTGTCTTTGCTGTCGGCACCACTGTGTCGCTAGCCGGATCCTCCAGGGAAAAGGCAGGTTCTGCGTGCCGGGCAGCAGCTCGGAGAAGGTCTGCCTCTGACGGGTGAAGCTCCTGACAAACCTTACTGGTCCGGAGCCTCAGTGCCGGGCGGATGCTCACTCAGTCTCTCACTGCTTGATCAATGGAAATATCTCCACAAGTGCTCAAACCGAGAGCGGCGTGTCCGTCAGTGGCTGGTTATCGGATAGTAACGCGTGATAAGGGTGAGGTAGAGGAGGAAGAGGGGAGAGAAGACGTGAAGAGGTGCAGGTGGCAGTAGCTCTGGCAGTCCTGTGAATATTGGAAAACGGGAGAGGAAGAGGAGGAGGAGAGGAGGAGGAAAGGGATGGCAAGGAAAACGGGAGAGGACGTATAGGTTCACTTCTCTATTTAAGCTGTTTCACTCCAGTCTTTCGCCTGGGCTTTAATCTGCCTCCCTCTCAAACACACTGTGAATCTGACTCTCTCTCACAGCCCCTCTCTCTCTCTCTCTCTCTCTCTTTCCCTCTCTTACATACACACACTGTCTCTCCCTCTCTCTCTCTCACTCTCTCTCGCTCTCTCTGTAGTCTGATCCGATGGTGGCTGCGTGCCGTCCTGTTTGACAGAGGGGGGATATCTTCAGCACCGGTTGCAGACAGATGCACTTTGTGCACGGAGCAGAATCACAACACGAGAGTCGAGCACGGAACCAGAGAGCAATCTCAGTCTGTAGCCAGCGAGTGAGCAGATAACACAGGGGAAAGGATCCCAGTTTCTAAATGATGTGGCACACGCGTATATTAAAAAATCCACCGGTTGGTTAGTCAATCCTCTGGGCTCCAGCTAGAAGATGAGTGAAATAAAACCCCACAGTGACTGTGTCCTAGGTGCCCAGTAGAGAAGAAGTCCCTCGTCTGCGTTCCTCCCTCTTCCTGCTCTTGTAGAATGTGTTCCTTATTTCGTCCTTGGCTCTCTCACTCCTCTAAGCAGCCTGCCTTGTTCTCTTTCCCTGTCACACAGTTGCTCTCTCTCTTTCTCTCTCGCGTGTGCTTTCGCTATCACTCAGTCTCTCAGCCTCACTCACTCTCTCTCTCTCTCTCTCTCTCTTTCTCTCTCTCTCTCCTTCTCCTCCACACTGACAGGGCGGTAAAGGGGGCTCGTCCGAAGCTGCGAGAAGAACAGACTGCCTCCTCCTTCCCCAGCCCAGCCGGTAGGAGGGTCTTGAGCGTCTCTGTGCGAGAGAGGGACCCAGACACAGACCAGCGGGCTGCAGCGTTTCCACAACCTGGGAGAACGCAGGGGAGAGGAGGAGAGGAGTGGAGGCGAGAGGGGGGATGGCGTCAGCGCGAGCAGTCGATTCCCCCTACTGGCTGCACACGGAGCTACCGCCTGGTACACACTGTGTCCTCAAACCAACACTCAACAAACTTGACTGATTTCATCCCAAAACCAGTCAAGTTGAATGAACCACTTTCAAGATACAACTGTTTACAACCTCAGTATATTTTGAGGCAATTTCTATTGTGTTTCCTTAAACTGTTGCCTGTAGACAATGTTTTTACCAATGATAATACTTTTCTCTCACTATCTTTTAGTTTAAATTACAGTAAAAACATGGATTAGATAACATATTCTGGTGTAAAACCTGTAAATTTCCTTAATTTTTAGTATCATATACTTGATACGTATTACTACTTACTTGATTTTATATTTTGTTTTGTCTGTCAATTTGCTGTGTACTGTTTTTTTTTTTTGTATGACCACTGAGGAGTTGCACTGAAATTTTGTTGTACACTGTGCCGTGACAATAAAGGCATTCTATTCTATTTTAAAGGCAATAAAAAACAATCTCATTGACTGAGGAAGAGAAGGAAAAAAAAACTGTTTCCTGTGTAACATCAAACGATGACAATGAATCAAATAATCTCTTTTGACTGACCATGGCTGTGACCAAAAACATGACAAAAATGCCCTGTGTGTGACTGTTTTTCTGATCAAAAGTCACAAGTAACCGCAGCCAAACTTTCAGCAAACAAGATCAAACATGCACATGTAAAAAACTTCCCACTCCCTTTTCATTAAACACACAAGCACAGTCTCAGACACACACACACACACTCTCTCTCTCTCACACACACACCAAGATGCACGGATAGGAACTAACCTCAATTCCTCATGAGGATCTCAGTGACTCTGAGGCCACAAGTTCAGGTGCCTCGGTTTTCACTCAATTAGCAAATCAACTTAAGTTTTCATTCAAATTAACTGACATGACTCCTGCAGGAAAACCGCAACCGAAGACTACACCGTGAAAATGACTGGACTGAAAACAATTATGTTTTGGCAGGTTCCACGTCTGAAAATAGACCCGTGACTTTGACGAGTTTAGTTTTGTATTCCATCATTACACAAAAACCCATGAGGCTGATGTCTCCTTCTCAAACAATAATAACCTAATTACACATTTCTCATGTACCATTCATGATAAGTGAGTTCAGCTGTAGAAACACACTTTCTTTACCTCTTAGTATATAGATAATCACTTTTGTTAAATAAATATGTATTACATTGCCATTACTGTAGAAATACACTGATCATTTGATTGATTTGTTGATCATGGGAGGAAATTAATCAGTGCTAACTTTTTCAAAATTTGTGATACAGATTGTTGTCCAAATGCCACATATTATGAGAGTTATGTGTCTAAAACAGGTAAGTGCATGTGGATAGACCAAATCAATACCAGCAAAAGGGACAGGGACCAAAACAAAGCTTGTTGGGAAAGGGCAGCCTTTTACAGCCATACAAAGGAAAGAAAATACATATCAGATAGACCATTTTTATCTCTAGGAAAGAGATGAGGCTAATATTGATTGTGGATTACCAGATTAACAGCGTCTGGATCAACTAGACACACACACTCTTAGCATCTGGAGAAAGTAGAAAACAAAGGCAACAAGACAGACAAAGGCCAGTGGAGAGAGTAATAGAAATAGAGATACAGAGCGAAAACAAGGTAAGACACATTGGGAGACAGAGCCTGAAGGAGGCAGAGGCAGAAAAGATTCATATGTCTTCATGACAGTGTGTCCACTGAGCAACCACGTGAAGTCATCTCTGTATTTCATTGATAAGGCTCATCATTTTTGGTTTTCAGTAGAGCAGAGTGGTAGGTGAGCTCAAAGTGATTTCACCCAGATTTTGTCCACACGTGATCAAAAAACATGTCTCCTGCTGCAAATGATGCCTCTACCAAAAGAAGGTGAGGACAAATATGGAGGAAAAATTGCAAATGAGCTGCTTATTATGCACAAGAATCCATCAAAGGTATAAAATCCATCAAAGGTATAAATAGAACGTTAAACAGTGCGGTTGCACTGTGCTGTGCTCAGATTTTTTAATTATTGATTTTCTTTAAGTTCCAACTTTATTCAAAGCAGGGTTAGGGTTAATCGATTAGTCAGTCAGCTATTTATCATTTAGGTCTTTCCTCAAGCAAAAACACAGGTGGTTCCACTTCTCAAATGCAAGGATTTGGTGCTATTCCTTTGTCAAATATGAAAGTTCACTAAATGTATTTATGTTTTGGACTGTTGGTCAATAAAAAAACAAGCAATTTGAAGACATCAACAGACATTTTTCACAATTCTCTAACATTTTTTAGCAACCATAAGGCTGAAGCCCTGACCCAAACTATATTTATGATGAAATATTTTTTGAAATTATGGAATATTTTCCTACTAATTATGACTGCAATCTGACTAACCTTTTCTCAAGTTTATTCAAATTAGTCGACACAGAATGGAAACACAGGAGAGTACTATTTCACAGACATTGGTCAGCTAAACCATTAATATTCATGGGTTCAACCATTAAGAATTAAGAGCCGAGTATTGAGACTTGACTCTTGAAACTAAAGAACTTGACCTGTGGCCCTACAGACTACACAAGAAACTACTTTGAGAACTGGCTGATGTGAACTTTCAGCCTCTACCCGTGAGTTGGCAAAGGTTAGTTTATAAAGCCAATTTTAAAGAAATGTAACTGGAGAGGAGTAATGCTCGCTGTGTGTAAATACGCCTGGTCTGAATCAGTGGGACTGACGTCAGAGAGGTGATATGCGGCCAACTATTTCATGGAGAGAGACAATGAGTGGGGGAATATCTCTCTGGTCTTGTATTATTAACATGATACAACATAGTTGTAGTCATTGACTGTGGAGTCATCTCCATGGTGTGGTGGTCAGGAGATATTGGAAGACATACAGAACAAGAGTCATCATTTTCAGAGATGGGAAGTAACAAAGTACAAATACATTGTTACATCACTTAAGTAGATTTTTTAGGTAGCTGTACTTATTTTTATAAAAACCTTTTTACTTTTACTTCCTACATTTTAACGCAAAAATCTGTACTTTCTAATGGAATGATGAAATATTTTTATTTTGCGTAGACGAAGCAAGACAAAACAACGTAAAAGACACAACAAGACGGAAAAAGACAGAGAGGGAGACTCTAATGGGAAGAAAGGTGTGTTAGTGTCTGGAATCTGTAGACACCCTGCAGCCCTCTGCCTGTATTTTCTTGTTTTCTCAGTTTGTTGCTGTGCTTAAGACGCTTCACTAACCCAAAATGTCGGTATCTGACGTCCTGGGAATTAGACTCAACAATCAATTATCGTTCTGGTGTGTTTATGAACAGCTCAGACAAATCCTACTGATTCTACCTTTAAGGTCAATAGTCTTTTAATTGTATTAATATGGCGTGAGGTTCAGTTAGCTTTGCACAGAAATAGCCGGTACAAATGTCCGTCAGAGGGATACTTTTCACTTTTATACTTGAGTACATTTCAGAGCCTGTATTTTCTTACTTTTACTTGAGTAAAGAAGTTGAATCAGTACTTCTACTTTTACCACAGTCTTCTCTACACAAGTATCTGTACTTCTACTTGAGTAAAGAATGTGTGAGCTTTTGCCACCTCTGATTATTTTCAGCTTCTACAAATTTTCACTTCAAAATATCTAGATGACAACCCTTACGAAAGTCACATATGAAAATCATTATCTCACATGTGGACTCAAAATGTTCACAAGTAATTGGCTTTTTTCACATATAAATAAATACTTCCACATGTGGAAACAAAATATGACACACGAAATCATGTGAAATTTGCTTCTTCACATGTGACAATTCACAAGTGATTGGCTATTTTTAAGTGTGAACTAATATTTTAACGTGAAAATAAAACATGTGTGAGCTGCACATTTTCACAAGTTTTTGGCTTTTTTCACGTATGAATGACAGTTTCAACATAAGTAATGAAGTAATTGAAAAATTTCACGTTTGAATCCATGACTGGCTTTTTTTTTAACATCTGGATTAGATTTTCCACATGTAGATCAGAGAAGCAGACAGGTTTAAAGTGATTTACACCCGGATTTGTATTTGTTTCAACCTCCTTTGCACAGAGCTTGCCACAGAGAACAGCGCAGTGAGTGCCAAACTATTTCAAAGTGCACTCAGTGTTCTTCACAGTGAGTGAGAACTGATCTGATTTACAAGTTGATTTGTCAAGATGAACACTAAAACGGTGCCTCTCTGCTATTTCAAATATTTAAACACCAACGCTAAGAAATATTTGCTGATACAGCCAGGTCTGCTGAAGATTTTCATAAAACAAAGCCAAAGCCATCTGCTGCTCCTCTGTTCCAAGGTCTTCGTCTGATGCTCGTTGATTCACTTTCTAAATTGAGAGCATTTGTGAGTCATTCACAACACTGTTAAAATAGAGAAAGAGCAAGGCAGCTGAGGGTGTATCATGCCCCTGAAGGTGTTAAGTAGTTTTGATTGCCCTATAAAGAATCAGAAAAGTCTAGTAAAAGTAGCCAGCATAGCCTCTGGTCAGAACCAGTAAAAGCAAGCTTTTGTGTAAGATGTTTCAATGACATTAACATCCATGGAGATATTTGGTGTCCTGAAGAGGCAATGAAAGAGCTGCCCTTTTGTTCATTGACTGCGCTGACAACACAAGTTATTCTGCTAATGTCCTGAATCTCTATTTATAAAAGGAGAAAGAGGAAACACACTTAAAAATGCAAGAACAAGTTAGAGTGGTAAGTCTTTTAAACACAAAAACAGTAAAGAACTATAAAATGTTCCCATCCAAAAACAATTCCTAGAAAGTCCAGTTTGCCCTACTGCCCGACCCCTCTGCAGAGGCGCCTTCTAGCCTTTCCCAAGCACAAACCATGAGGCTTTGTTTCCTGAGGTTTGTTGGACAGTTCTGTCATGGGTGTTTCCCAGAAATGACCAAATGCATGGAATTCAAGGGAAGGCTGGCGCAGTGCCAGGGGAGGGGTGGTGGGGGAGGAGGAGGGCTAGAAGAATGGAGGCAAGGGGGATGAGGAGGGAAGTTGAGCAGGGCCTGGTATTCCTGGAAAAACCCTCTCGCTTTTGGCAGTGGTTCTACTGGGAGATACCCGAGCACCAGAAGATCATCTTGCATGTTTAATGCAAACCTACTGATGTAGCATGACTAACCAGCCTCCCCGGGGTTTTTGGTCATGATCGGTGAAAGATGAGCTAACCAGTCCAACTAGGACACTAACATCTATCAAGCATTTTCATTTGTGCTTGTATTACGGATGACAGCAGAGCTCACATGATTATAATTTGCAACAATCTGAGAAAACATAACTGAATGTTTATGACCACTCCAATTAGGAACAGACTGATAACAGATGTTTCTTGATTCATCATACCGCAGGAGATGACGGAGTGCACATGATGAAGTTTGTATGAAACTTTAGTATGGCCATAATAAGACAGATTTTTTGTTTCATTAAAAAGCAAATCTAATTTAGTTAAATTGAAGGCATGAAAATACACATCAACGCCAAATTCAAGTTAAGAAAGAGGAGAACATTTCATAACTTCAAGCATCATAGAGGTCAACAAGAAAACCACAGATTTCAGCAGTTTTACAAAAATTGAAAAGAAAACCAATGCAAACCACAGAAAGAAAACGAGGGTGTATAGCCTCTGATGTGGTTCTAGAGTGCTGAATGAGTTTAAATTTGTCTTCATACTGTTTCTTGTTCGTTCCTATGGTGTGATAACTTACTTGATTATGTGATTAACAACATCTGACTTCAACAAGCCAGTTAGATTACAATTGATCTTCAAATACTCTCAGAGTCAAATCACATTTGCAGAAAATTTACTCTCTTAAATTGAAATCATAGTGTCACTTATTTATGTTGGTAAATAGTCAAGCGTAGCCAAATTTAAACAGGCTTTCTTCCTGAAACATTGTAATCCGAGAAGCTGTCCAGACTTATGGAAAATACGGGAAGTGCACACACTGAACGATGTACACGCTTCCCCCACCTCCCTCGTTTCTCAACTCCATGAAGAGATATTTTAACATTACGTGTGTAAGTTCACCACATCTCTGACACATGCAATTTCTTAATACATTCTTATCAGTGCACTAACGGATGACAGCCGGAGGTAATTCAACACATTCCCCCTCTGAGAGTATAATTTTCCACAGTGCAAAGAGCAGAGTGATATCGTTGAGACATGATTGCAGAGTGCCTCTCTTTATATTCCTTTATATATGACGAGCTCATCACCTGCTTTCAGCTGTTTATCCAATACATCGTTAAAATGTAAAAAGGGCGGACTGACTCTGGACCACCGGCTCTGTACTGAGACATTTGATAAACACCAGGCAGATTTCCAGTGAGTCATTAGACTCTATCACAACACAGAGGATAGCAATGCAGGCCTAATGGGGAAGAAATATGAGACCAGACATGGATGAGTAAAAATGACTCACAGCTCCCCTTAGTACAACCAAGCAGGACAGGAAAGGGACCTAAAAGAGAAAATTGCGTTCACTTTTTGATCTCTATAATGTGAAACATATATACAATAAATACTGACTGACTCATTTCCTCATTAAGGTGATCTTGAGAAGGTTACAAATGATTTTGTGCTGGGAAACGAGGCCCACAGCCAGAGTGGATTTTAAATGTGTGTGTATGCAAGTGTGCAAATGTATTTTTTTCCTTTCCTTGAGTGTTTTATATACGTCTTTCTGCATGTAAAAGATCTTGAAAGTTAAAAAGGTCAGAGTACGCACCAACAGAAGCTCCTCTCTCCCACAGAAAACACTGCTCCTGAAACGCCTCATTAGTACTCTTGCCTTTAATTCTATGACTTTGTAACATCACACAACATCAGACATTGGCATAATTTATGCCTAGCAGCTAGTTTGGCACGTAAGAATTGATTAAGCAAAGCTGCTCTGTCGTTGTTAGCCGTGCTGGGTCAGGCATGTGTGAACTGACCAATCAGAAGAGACTGGGTGTGGGGCCTTAAAGGGACAGGAGCTAAAACAGAGCATTTCATACAGAGAGGGAATGCGGTGCTGCAGCACTGGACAGTATGAGGAAACTGATGAGTAAAATGTGATGTAAACTTGTTCTAATTGTAACCGAAAATAAAATTATGAAGCTGAAAATTAACATAATATGTTTCCTTTCATGTACACACAGGCTTGCCTCGCGTTGCTGTTTCCCTCTCCCAGTATGTTTCTGCTCTGTTGACTTTCTTTGTAAGCAGCAGTATGTTTTATACAGTCACCCAAAAAACACAACTGTTTTGGATTTTTTACCCAAGTTTTTGTTTTCACAAGTGAAAGCCACATGTAGAGGTAGCTGGTTTTCAGTTATCTAACCTATCAGAACTACCAGCACCTCGTTTGTAACAAACGACATCGCAACAACCAGGTGCACTTAAACGCTTGTACAAAACAACGGCATAAAGTGCGTTTACAGGAGGAATATAATACCAGAGAACATCTTTCTCACTCTCTAGATGGCTAGAGCGAGGGCAGATTGTCCACAAGTTGACCAATCACAACATTCTCTCGCAGGTATAAAAAACCTAAGTAATAAATGCTAAAATGGGTCGCCAAATATACTTGGGCGGCCCAGCCGATTGAAGTCTATGTGTGGGAAATACTGATGTAGCTGTGTTTGCCTGTGCTTTAGTGTTTGTGAAACTACATTTAACGTTTGTCTACAGCTGTGATGGCTCTACGTGTATCCTGGCTTGAGCACTGGAAAGTGTACTATGAGTGTTTTCATAGAGTAGTAAGTTAAGCAAAATGTCTCTAAGGAAACTCAGAGATCACAGAAGGTTCAAGGTTATTCTGACACAAAAGGTGAAAACACTTCAGTGGAGCTCCAAGATCAGACTTCCTGTGTGGCCTCATGCTAACCCTAATATAACACATAAACTGCAACTGAGAGCCAGCCGTGTCCTTCATTGAACCAGCTAGACTCACGCTGCCAAGGGCAGCACAGCTACATTCATGAAGAGGAGAAAGAGATGATGCCAAGAAAATCTCTGCATAATAAGGAATTAAGTGCTGCACAAGCAGAGAGAATGTGAGTTTAAACAATAGATTTTTCCCGTGTGGATGTGCTAAGCCGAAATATTCAAAATCCACATTGTTTAGAATATGAAGAAGGCAGCAAACCACACAGAAAAGGCAAAAAAAAAATACTCAGAACTGCCACTGCAGGGAAATGGAAAGAGGCCTATCAAAGCTTCATCTCAGCACTCAGAGTGTATCATGTGCATTTTGTTTTATTCATTGTGTTAATGCCCTAAATAGATCTAAGTGCAAAACCATTCATCTTGTCAGTGTTAGTGTGTGCTACTTTTTTCTGCCTTTTTGAGAATGCTTATGCAAGAAGATCTGTAAATGTTTGACAGTTTTATAAAAAAAAAACAATCCTAAGCATAAATGAGAAAAATCTTGTATACTTGACAGTCGCTGTGTGTGTGTGTGTATGTTCTGTATGTGTGTGGTATCTCTTGCTAATGGGCAAGGGTGTCAGAGGTAGAAGAGTAAAATAGTGAAGCAATAGAGAAAGGTGCTGAAGGTTCTGCCCACAGCAGATCGAGATTGGAGATTGGGAAATGGTGAGTTATAGCTAGCAGGAACGGGCCTATGAAGCCCAGTGCTGCCTGCAATTGAGCAAGATGGGATGGGAGGACAGCAGCAATGTTTTAAAGCACTGCTAAGCCATCCTGGAATGAAGTGAAATGACCACATGTCACACAGAGATGAGAAGTGAGAGGGAGAGCACGGGCAGAGTGAGGAACAGTGCAGAGAGTAAGGAGAGAGAGAAAACAGAGTGTGTCGTTCTAAGAGGAATATTTCAGGGTGGTAAATGGAGCAGAACTCCATTCCAGCTCCTCTCTTAACCTCCCCCGGTGTCTCATCCTCTGCATGCAAAGCATGAAGCCCAGGAGACAAAGAAAACAGAGCTGAAGAGACAAGCTTCAGGACAAAATAACACGGAAATAATAGACAAGACATTTTGCTCATGCATTTGTTTGAACATAACGGAAAACACACAGAGGCATAGGAAGACAAGTGGTGAGAATTTGCTTTATTCATTAATTCCATTCGGATCGTTCTTGAGGTTTTTTGTTTAAGAGGTGAAAAGGTGAAGGTCAAGGCCCGGTGCACACACATGAATTGTCACCCACCGGCAGTGTTGTGCATGTTCACCATAGTTCAAAGTTAAGTTCACACAGATGTAAGTGAACTCGCTCACGTTCATTGCTCACAGTCCCAAAAAATACATTAGTTCACTTTTTTTTAATTTTTAAATGAGTTGCTTTTCTTTTTCAATAGAACCTCTTATCCATCCTCAACCCTCAATACTGATCCGGGTAACTTATTATAACTGTAATGCATTAGAGCAATGTATCCGTTTGGCTAACTAAAAGCATTTCAGTTAAAGTTATTACATTTACAACCCAATAACTAGAATAAATGTCGACAACATACGTTTCTGCAAAACCACAGATAAGTTAAGCCTTTACGTTCATGTTGCAACTTTATATTTCTTCAGGATCAATTTTCACTTTTTCTCTTGTCACAGTGGTGATCTTACACTCTAGTTATGCACAAAAAACACTTAGTTAGGGTTAGGAAAACATCATGTTTTGGCTTACAATACCTATTTTGGTTGCCACAAACACTGCTTGAGAAGGCCCCATCAAAAATATCAGCTTTTTGGTGCCAAAAACATGGCAGGTAGTTAAATATTTTGTGCTTTGATTACTCAATATGAAACATTACCCTCTTCTACTCTATGAGCAGCGTTAACTCTTGCAGGCATTAACAAAGCTCTTGTCACGCCCATTAGTTGCAAACAGTCATATTCAGTTCACTGATGAAAAATGTGCTGTTCAATGAACGAGAGAAGGAGTTGAAGAAGAATACAAACAGAGCTCAAAGAAGAGTTCGTCATGGACTTACATTGGTAAAATGGCCAGACTGGATGCATAAAGAAGGCATGTCTACCTCATCTTCATCTTATAAGGCAATAATATGTTGTGAAGGTAAAGAAAATTGTGTATTGTGTTGTGTTTCCGCAGGCCCTTTGTGGACAGCTACATACTGTACATTTGTTATTATATGTTTGAGTAATGCTCTTTAATGACCAAAACCATTGTTTTTTGAAGTGGTGTTTTGGAAAAGCCAAACTTGGACAAAGGGCAGGATGCCTGGTTAACTTCAATGAGCAACAGTCAAGTAGCAGCTGTCACAGCTGACTCCACTTAACAAGCAAGTCATACTAAAACACCTCTTCTCTCTCTCCTCATGCCTTAATATATCATTGATGAAACAATGACTGTCCAGACTGCCAGAAGGGAAATTAGGTCATTTGTATATTTAACTTTAAATGGTGGAACAAATGCAATATTAAGGACTCTTGCACAATTAATGGGAAGCGTGTGTAAGCTAACTACCTTCAAGCATACTTGGCATGCTGCAAGTGTGACTGAAAATGGGAAGCATATCTCCTACATGCATTACATTCTTTGGAACGCTATCATGGGGTTTGTATAGTCTAATACTGCCAGATGGCACTGAGGTACTAGAAAGCATATAGTTGATGATTTAGAACATTCACATTATGGTGCAACTCCACTGGGTAACATTTAGATATCGGTGTGTAAGACTTTCAGGGTGATGCACTTTGAGATTGCCTCCTTGGCGGCGCCTCTATAATTAGTAGTACTGAAGTCATCAAAGTGCACCAACTAAATGGAGCAAAGCCGGTTCCAACAAAGGTTCCACGTTTCACACAACCAAAGCTGACTGCTGGGAGAGAACGAATGGAGGGAGAGTGTAATACACAAGTTTTATCTTTCGCACAACAGACAATTTTTCACTGTTAGAGGGAGGACACAGAGTGTGATACAATTAAAGAGAGGAGTGATAGAAGTGAATAACACTATGAGAGCAGGTGAAGAAACAGCTGACACATTTTCAGACTTGTCAGTATTGTGGGGTGGGCCAAAGACTTTGTGGTCCTGGTCCTATTAAACTGCACTGTTTTATAGCAGTAACAAAGTTGGCAATAACATATGTGCCTTTACTTTATGTGTCTCTGTATGAGGCTTGACAGAAGAAAAAGTGAGCCATCAAGCTCTTTCCCCCAACAAGACTTGTTCAAGCGCTGCGTTTCTGCTGCCAAAACAACACAGTGGAACTTTCAAAAGCGACAATGCTGTTAAATAAATCAAAAATACCCCCGCAGCTTAGCTCAATGGCAAAACCTGACACGGTAACAGAATCATGGATTCAGCCAGACTTCCTTTTTCAATTCCAATTTCTGCCTGTTATTTTAACTTATACACACAGACAAAAAGTAGTCTATTGTTTTAGAGACAAGACTAACAGTTTTATAGTCACACTAACCTGGTAAAAATTGGGATCAGGAGATGTGGCACAGTATGACGTAATTGATGTCATTACAGTGGACAGAATACAGGACAACTGGTGCAAGAAGATGGGACCAATGACTGAGGTAAGCTGCAGTATATCACTGTTATGGATCAACTAGTTTCCCTGTTGCATTACTTCCTCTCTTTTCAGATTGTACCTGAACACCGCTTAGAGGCTGAACCTCTTGTATAACAAAAAGAGCCAGAACAGCTTGTAACCATTCTCAACATGCACTTGCGACAGATAAAAGGAAAGTTGGACAAAATATTAGAAACAGCTTTCAGTATGATATAATCCAACAACAGCACACACTACATCCTCTAAAAGGATAAAAGTGTTGAGGCAACACATCTCTGACACACTCGATAAAGATGTGAGTTACTTCAAGGCTGTTGTATTGCACTAGGTTGTATTGAATTGTACAGTTCATCCTACTGCCTGCACTGCTCATTTTACCTTAACTTGTCTTTATATCATTTAGTATTTATCTGCCTTTTAAGCAGAAGTCCTTCACTACTTATATAAAACCTGTACAAATTACTGATATTTCTGAATTATCTTACCTTGTCATAGGATCTTGTTCACTTGGGATAAAGGCCCATGTACATCTGCTTGGAACCTGTTGCATGTTTAAATGTAATTTTCTATAAGTAATATCATAAAGTAAATAAGGCTCAGGACTGTAAGTTGATTTCTGATTAGTCACAAAGATGAATTTCAACTTTATGGCACTCTTTTTATTACAATCCCTAGGTAGGTAGACAGTATTGTCATACTAAGAAAATAATGCTACAACTACTTACACTCGAGTGCATTGCACACTGGTCTAAAATAAATTACTAATATGGGGAACATCAGTTCTAAGAGTTGTACTTACTGCATCTTAGTAAGCCTGGGAATAAGCATTTGATTCTGTGCAACTATCACAGAATATATATAGTGTATAAATATGTATAAAAGAGCCACACAGAGTCACACAAAGTAGTTGTGTTCAACTTTTTTAGGAAGGATTTTTAAGGGCTACAGTTAAGGGTTAAAGAATTTATCTAAGGTCCTCACCGGTATATAAATAATAAACTCTGATTTTGAAATATTAATGAGTAAGGTGTGTTTCTGCGTAGCAATGGGCCTCACGCCTTCATCAGAATAGCGGTGGCCTCATCATCACTTTCTTTCCTGTATGGTTCATGTTCAACCTTCGCTCATGCCCATATTGCATGATTGCACTGAAGGACCAGTATAATCAGCCATAATGCTTTACAGATGTTATGGGTGTTTTTAAAGCCAATACTGCAGCCCCAGGCAGCCATATATGAGAACCCATCTGTGCATGGATGTCAATGTGTTTGAGTATGTGTGTGTGGGTCTGCATGTGTAGCTGAAAACCAGGGCATGATCAGAGTGAAACACTATGAATTAAGGTCACATTTACAGCTCAGGATGTGTGATTTATGTTCACCTGTCTTGCCCTGTCATTGACTAATCACCTGAACAGAAAGTAACAGGTGCAAACTGATTTGCTGAGCAGCGATTTCACAGATGAGACGTTCCGAATTTGCTATTTAACACGGCCAAGAAACAGCACTAAGCCTGCAATGACATGTAAATATGACAGTCCACATGATCTGAACAAGAGAAGACATCCATTTAAATCCCTGTAAGATCTGCCAGCACCCTTCCTAATCCACCCTCTAACATCTCCCATTGTGTCCAACATCTAATATCAACCACGAACCACGGCTAAATGAAGAATGGTGGCATGCCGCAGCCAGGAATTTGCATGGACCGCCCGCTCTTGTGAAATAGGAAATGAAACATGCGGAGGCCTGGAAGCTCTGTCAGATTCTGGATATTCCTGTGGTCTGGCGCTCAGGATCTTGTGGCCCAGGGCCTCTGATTTCTAATGGTGGAGAATGCCAAGCTCTGGTCACGAAAGGAAATGCCTGCTAGGTGAAACATCCGCCCAAAAAGCATTCATTCAGAAGTGTGAAAATACACAAGGTTTCCCTAAGAGCTGGATTGGTGCAGTTGTAACCAAAGTGCTTTGTCATCATGACCATGTTAGTTTTATGTTTATGTTAGAATCCAGTCAGATGAATTAGTATTTCCAGGGGAATTCCGTTTTTTCCCAACCTGGACTCGAGTCATAAATTTGTAGATGCTCATATTGAACTGCTTCAGTTAAAATATGTAACTTTTGTAGATAGATTGTGAACATTCTGTGGAAATTACTCATTTATAAGAATCTGCAATAGCTGGAAAAATAGACTAATTAGAAAACTGTGATCTACTGGGCTTATGCTGTTGATTTAAAACACGTGAAAATACAAACAGTGTGAAACATGTAATTTCCACCTTCACTGACAGTTTTTACACTGACAACGAGGACAGGTGTAGCCGAAATAAACAATATCAACATTTCTTAATAAAGTATGGAGATCATCTATGATGACAAATGTGAGGGGTTCTGTGTTTAATAACACTGCATTACAGAAATGTATATATCAACAATATATAAACTGGTAAATTCAATTTAGAGCAGCAGTGTTTTTCAATGCAAAGATAATTACTGTTATTTACATTGTGTTTCTAACAATTTACAGAATACACTGACTCAGAAAAACACATTAGTGTTGTCAGGAGTTTTAATGGTTTGATGCATTTTGCTAAATACACAGACCCTAGCCATTAAAAGATAATTCCAGACTAAATGTGCAGGCAGATATATTGCAGCGATTTTGATGGTGTTAATACTGTAAAACTGTGTGTGTGTGTAAGTGTTGCTGTGGAGGCGATGGTCGCAGGAAGGGGGGGGGGGGTTGTTGAGCTAAGGAGTGTCATAAGAAGTAAATGCACATTCGTACACAGAGACACACTCACGGCACTCAGTCACTCTGCCTCAGTGTGCACTGTTGAAGCAAATTAAGGAAGCCTTGGCAGCCTTTTAATGGTCTGTCACAGTCTAACAGGTTTAGAGCGCTTACAATGGACCCAGGCACTAAGCCCGACAGCTCACGCTTAATTGTTCAGAACCTGTGTGTGTGTGAGTGTGTGTACTGTTAGAGGCATTCTGTGCCTGTAACTAAAGTCATTGATTCTCATTATGAGGACAGATAAGATAGACACTTCCTGCCTGTCAGTCTGTCGGTCTGACTGGTTCAATAAAATGAGTACTGTGGCTGATGTGTTACGATGAATGTGGTGCCAATATCTATGTTTCCAACCACAATTTGTCTGTTATTTTAGAGAAAGCGATCCTACACCCAAGGTTTTCATGCCCTGTTACATTCTCATTCTGGTGAGTGTAGGAGGTTAATTGTGCGACTATTTTCCACAAAACGGTATCATAAAATGTCTTAGCGATTTCAAATAAACAATCCTCAGACAGACACAAGGACATGCAAGGCCATAAGTGGATTGAGTTATTGACTCGGCAGCCAATAATAAACAAAATGTCTAGTGTCTCAATTTTCAAGTGGTGCATGAAGAAATCAACAAAACAAATAAAACCATTTGTTTTTCAATCTGTAACCCACGCTGTATCTATCAGCCAGCAAAATGGCCCACGAAGGACGAGGTGGCAGTGCCTAAAAATCCCTTTTTAAATGGTTGGAGATTCTGAGCTGTGTGACCTAGAATATGTTTGACAATCTTCTTTTAATTAGGCCTTGAAGACACGACTCATTCCAACTGCCGTCCCGAGAGCTAAATTAATTACTGAGACAAAGCCCATTCTAGCTCATGGCAAAGATGAATCATTGCAGTATTTGGGGAATGAGCAATGCTCTTCATTCAAGGGTTGATGAAAGAGACTCGGATTTTAAAATATAAGCTAATGTACTTCACCATAAAGTCGCCACGCGGCTCCCCCCTTCAGCGCCACACATGTAAGGTACACATCTGCATCTGCTGCCTCTGCAATCAGGAATTTATATTTCATCTTATCTTCTCATCCATCGAATATTATTACCAACACCTTACTTGCGTATTCACTCTCGGTGGTGCGACTATTTTACTTCGCTGTGCGATCTACAGATAACCAGCCTCAACTCAACTGCCCTGTGCAGGCCATCAGCCAGCGGATGCGGCCTCACCCGCTGCCAGCAGGCAGGCCATTCATTCAGCTAAATGACTGTGTCATCTGTCAGCCTGTATAAATGGGTGTTTGTGAGTTATGGCTAATTAAGCTAATCACAACACCAAGGGTTGTGCCAAGGCCTGGGCCTCACAAAAAGAGACAGATGAAAAGGTGAGTTGGTGGGATGGAGTTATGTCACACCTACATCTGATGATTATGCGAGGATGATTTTTTCATGATATCTATAATTTACTTATTCTTGTCAGATATAAACAAACAAGTTATTGTAGTTAAATCCTAGTTTTAGTTTCTTGTAAAACACAGCAGAGCGGCACTTCACAATCAGGGATTTGATTATAATACATTGTCCGTTTGTCTATTCCTCTCTCTCTGATTATCACCTATTTTCTCACCATCTCAGAGTGTCCCTTTGTGTCTCTACTTTGAGGCTTCAGAGACCTTGTGGGTCTGGAGATGTGCCGGGAATCCCTACTAGGAGGTTTGTATTGACTGAATGATTGGCCAGAGTGTGCTCTGCAAGTCTAATAAGGTAACGACTGGAGTTTGCTCGGACAACACCTCCGGATTAAACTGAAGGGTTCATGGGGATGTCCATGTCCTCAGATAAAGGAGTGATAACCCACTCAAATGTTTTCATTACTGGAAAAATGTGTCTGGTTATCTATGCCTGATAAGATGAGAAATCCCCATACGGAAGGAGAGCATATAGAAACGGTCAGCCAGCCAACAGCTCTTGCACCACTTCCCCAGCAGTGGAGTATTTGTTATCCTCCAGAAGGGAAAAGCTAGTTTTGTCCTCTGCAGCACGTGTGTAGGTGTGTGTGTCTCTATCTGTATGTTATGAAGAGAGATGAACTCTGCAGCAATACATAGACGCAATGCGGGCTGGCCCTTGAGTTCAGAATTCCTCCCCAGACTTTCCGCATATATCTTGTCACAACAAGACCAATGGACCAAAGGACTTAAGCTCTTGCTTTCTCAAGCAATTACACACCCACATCTGCATGAGCTCTGATTAACTTGGTTATAAGCACACTACATGGATGCAATTACCTGAACTAGACCACGCTGGTCATGCAATTCCTCCCAGTTGTAAACAGTTAAATAGTCCAACATGGCTATTAAGCCACGGCAAATGCAAGACCATGATTCCCAAGCACGCCTGACATGCAAAATAATGAAACACTATCACAAACATGAGTAATATCTGGACTGAGGAGACCAAGATGATCGGCGCAATGTGGGAAACATCTGGATATTAAGCGCTTTGGAGATAGCTTGTTGAAAGACGCATACCATCAGAAATGAAACAGCTCAGGGGTCACATAAAAAAAGTTGAGTTTATATAAAAAAAGACAGTTGAATAAGAACACATGCTTTTTTACCACAATGTCTCATTGCTTCATGCAGTCACACACACTAGAGTCACAAAACTAAGATGCTAAAGAACATCGAAACTGTAGGTTTTGAGGTCGGCAGAAACTGTTACCTCCATCCGTTTTCTTCTTTCGAAGACAGAAGCCAAACCTCCATCCAAACCATCACCCCCATCATGTCAAGTCAAGTTTCATTTTTCTCATTTGTCTGCTGCAGGTTACTCACACAATAACATGTCTGACAGCTCTGTAGCAATAGTAGTCAATGTTGGGACCAGGTGTTCTGCAGGTTCTGAACACAGGTAGATCAAGGGAGGGAAAGCAAACCGTCATATTTTAATTGAAAGAAGTTTATGGGGAGAATATGTGTATATGTGTTTGCGTGGTTAGAAGTTAGAAGTATATTGACTAGCACACCAACAATTTGCTTAGAGAGAATAAAAAAATAGCTAAGAGAGAGAAAAAGAAAGAGAGAGAGAAAAAAAACATTTGCTAGAAGCCGCATATCAAATTTCCCAAGAGCAACACTCCACAAGCGAGTGGAAACTCAATTTACAGTGTCTACACTTTACCTGACATTGTATGTCCACCATTATTGCCATCACCCATAAACGGGCTTTGTCACACCAATTAGAGCAGAGTACTTACATAGAATGTTTCCTTTTCTTTTCCATTGTACTTGTGATCAATTCTCCATAGACGAGAAAAATCTATAAAGTGAGGCTGAGGCTATAAGAGTCTTTGCAGCCCATGTGGCTTTAAGTAAGGAATCCAATAACACCATGTGTAATCATTAGCTTGTCAGCTTTTATTACACTAAAGTAGCTGAAGGCCGGTGCACTCACCACGGTTCGTATCTAACCTGTTTAGTGGTTTGATTATGGAACAGAGAGAAGCGACATTTGATGTGAGATAAGACACAAGGGTTACATCACTGCTAAAGCCCAATGACAGATTGTTGAATACAGTGACCACATACATTTTGGTTAAAAAGTCCTGATAACAATCAGATGAAAATGAATACATTCTGTGAGGCATGGCTATGTTAACAGGTTTGAAAGGTAAATTATACCATACTCACTATCGTAATTAACTGTCTTAGCTTGCTAACATTTCCTGATTAGCACTAGAAACAAAGTACATGTGAGTCTGATGGGAATATCATCACAACTCAAAGTCATTAAGATAACTGTACCTAACTCAATGGCGAGTAATCATATAGTTGTTAAGACATTTCACTAAAATCTGAGAAAGCTTATCTCACTCGTAACCTAGTGAGGCAGCTGCTTCAGTACCCTTGTCTCTACATTTTTTTTTTCCACAAAAATGTATTTTGCAAAAACTAATTTGTAGGAGTTAGGATTGCATATTCAGAGGAAATAACATGATCTTTGTCATTGACCGTCTTTCTAGTCACATCTCCTGACTTCTACATGACTTTCTACGCTGCTGTTTTGTCATACCATCTTCACCCCCCCCCCCAAGGGATCTTCATCCCACCATATTAAGAGTGGAAATGTATCCGCTTCCATTGTAATTACAAACCCACTGGAGGCAAAGCTTCTTGATCTCTGCTGGATCCTCGCTTGCTTTTCTTTCTCCCTTTATTTACTCACCTCTCTCAGCCGAGAGGACAGACACATGCTGAGCTATCGGTTCTGTTTTTCTTCCCATTCTGTTGGGCATTCATTGCATCTAATATGCTTGGAATTATAATAGCGTTTAGGGAGGCAATAAAAACAATGGCATAAATGGGGAAAAGAGACTGCAAAAAGAGCAGAAGGGAGGCTGCGTTAGTTTGTTTGTGAATTGTTCCATATACAGTATGCCTTGTGTATGAGAAACTGTAAAAATGCACACGGCTGACTCAAAGGCTGGAACCATGCCTTTGTTTACTGTAAGTGTCGGGATTAGCCATCTCTAGGCACTCTGAATCAGTCTGGAGGCCAAAGTGTTGACTCGTAACAGCCCAGGACGAAGGCATGATAGTGGGGGAGAAATTGCTTTCTGCGGGGATGAAATGAAAACTGCTGAAAAGAAAACAACTGTCCCCGCTGTCCCATGAAAACAGGCCAGTTAAAGCCAGCAGAGTCAGTATGGTTTGACGATAGAGGGTCAACACGAGGGCAAGCATTTGATGATCCCGTAGCGATCTCTAACCAAGACTTGTTAAGCTGGCAATGTGTGGGAAGTGTTGCCTATGAACATCCCACAAAAATAAACACACAAGCACACACACAGGACAACAAAGTGGAGATCAAGAATAAAATAGAATGAAAAAAGACAAAGTGTGTCTGTTGTGAATTTGCACATTGTTTCCGGAGTGTGTTGTCTGTTTCAAATCTATTCAGGGAAATTTCAGACTATAAATCTCTTGTCTGATGGCTTTGTGATACACCCTAAGTGTATTTCCTGGAATGTCTCAGACTAGAAAAGATGTTATAAACAGTGATGCAATACAAAGACAGATCATCCCACTGTGAGTAGATTTAAACACTTTTTTTCTACTACATGGTTAGATCACAGGCTTCCCAGAGGAGAAGCCATTAATTGTGAGTTTTTATTTCAATTACTTTATAAATCTGTCCAACTTCATATTAGTGTCCATCATAATTAAGCATACACTGCATAATGTCAGAATCGTACTGGTATATTTGTCTAATTTATAATCAAACCATCTCATTACACTTAATATAAAACAGACACTTGACAGTAATATTTTAGTGAGATTGGGGCTAATACTGTGATTGTGACAGGATTCACAAATAGTCGGAAATAGTACTTATATAAGAAAAAACAACTTGTATTCCTTCCTTCTTTAATTATTTTTAAAGTGGTATTTTTTCAAGTGTAGCGTTAAGATGACGCTACACTTGACGAACGTTGTCACCACCACAATTAGAACTGGGGTATTAATCGTCCTCCATCTAACCATTTAGCTGGTCAATATGATACCTTAGTTTCAGGACCAATACAAAACAGTTTTCCAATAACTTGATGAATATAAACTTTATACTAGTGTATTTGAATGTGGAATCTGTGCCAGGTTGATCTTTATAGTCGAGGCTTGTCAGTCCCCACAAGGAAGTGACAGGCTCAGCACAGCAGGAAGTGAGGAGTGACGATAATGACTCCCCCGCAAGAGAAATGTAGACTTTGAGCCTACAGGTGGGTTCTCAGGTGGAGGTGCGACTTTCTGAAATGTGACAAGAACGACAGGAGCAGCAGTGACAACTACTGTATGTCTGGTGAGATGACTGTGGAGTCTTTTTGAGCCTCGGGATGGATTTTTTTGGCACTCAGAAAACCAAACATCATGCTTAGTCAGAGAGGAACAAAAGTGGGTTCATCCTTGTTCAGCTTTTGGACAAACCAGCCCAGTTAGGTCAACAGCCTGAAAAGAATTCGGAGACTCCTGAGTGCTGTATATGTGAATGTGATCCCCGGAGGCGGAAAGGACCATGATGTTCCCAAAAACATGTGTTAGAGCCCTACCACAACTTCAGCCACAGCGTTTATATATGTCTGGTGGAACGTTCTCTGTTTGCGCTTCCTGTTTGCTCCTCTTGCCTTAGGTGGTGGCAGCAGAAGCGATGATAGTTGTAATGGTGGTGTTTGCTGGTGATGGTGACAACACACATCAGCTTGAGCACTAAAACATAATTTCCTTCCTTCTTGCAAAAAAGAGGCTAGTCCTGAATTAATGTGTACTTTGATATCTCAGGAATAACATAAAAGCAACGCGCTGTGCAACCATGAGCCGACCTACAGAGATGATTATCGTATCTAAATCCAATCCAATTTCTTCACTCGTTGCATGCAAGCACTTCAGGGGAGTCTCAACATGCTGGCAAATAAGCAGCTGGGAATTTAAGTGGTGCGCATGTAAGATGAGAGAATATCAGAGTGTTGTAATGGAAAATGAGAGAAAGGTTTGGTGTGAAGCCTTGTAAATACATTTATTAGAGGAAGGAATGCAGAGAAATAAAAACCTGCCAAATCTTTGTTTCCAGCTCTTTGACTGTGACAGCAACATGACGATAATAAAATTCCTCAATTTGGCTCACGCCTGAGTTCCAGTCACACCCCGAACGTTACATTAGAAAACCAGATCGCACCAATAAAGTCAAATCAAACGGACTGCAGAACAGCAATTAATTCCAAGGATAATGACAAGGGAAGCCGTCCAAAAGTGTCTCTACCTCAATTAGTCTCTCATTGCACTGTCGATGCAGAAGATGGATGAAAGAAAAACAAATTAAGTTGCAGAGAGGGAGAGTGAGGGTGAAAGGAAGAGATAAAGCGGTGGAAGGTGGGTGGAAGGAATGGTGGGAGGAAGTGATACACACAATGAGGGCTTGGGAGGAATGAGTGTGGGAAAGAGGGGAAAGATTAAAGGGAAGAGATGGAGAAAGGAGGGGCGGGAGGAGAGGGAGAGGGAGAAAGAGAATGTCCTGTGTGCATAAGAGCCTCTCTGATAGGTGCAGCCACTAATGGACACCGGAGAGAGAGAGAGATCGGAAACAAGAAGCAAGACAAAGAGAGCAGAGAAGTATTCGAAGACATGAGAGCGACAAACAAGTCAGAGGAGACAGAGTGATGTGGAATAATAAGAAATCTGCTGTACTCACAGCTGTATGTGCTGGGCAGTAGGCATAGCTCGTATGCGTGGATTGAGGGTGATGTTGTTGGGACAGGTAATGCTGTAGACTTGCACGGGGGACGGAGGGGTAGCTCCTGGACCCCTGACCGCCACTGCTACCAGAGGTCCAATTGGAGCCAAGGCTTGGACTCATGGCTGCTGCCTTACTGCTGTGGTAACCTCTCACCGCTGCACTAGGCTGGTGGGAAATAAGGATGGGAACAAAAGGGAAGGGAAGGGAAATAGATAGAGGAAACAGGAGATTGGGGAAAAGGGAAAGCAAAGAGGTTAGTATGGGTGAGAGACAGAGAAGAAGAGAGAAACTGTGTGGGAGCGCAGTGACAAATGTAACCGTCAAGAACATCAATAGCATAACTGCGAGCAGCCTCCAGTCTGCAGCGGGCAAGTACTGACAACTGACTGCCCGCTCACTGACCTGTATCGAAAGAGAAAGTGGAACGTGATGTTGATCTAAAAATCTCCATACCAGAGCATCGAGATTGTTCTCACACTTTTCTTTTCAGCCCCAACTCATTTTCTCCCTCCCCTCCTCTCTCTCCGAGCAGCACCAGATGTTGTGAAACCCCCCTCTGTCACGGTCGAGATGTGGTCTTGCTGGAAAAGCGCTGATTGGTTTGATAAGATGCTCGGATTACAGCCTGGCAGTGGGATTCCCAGTGTGGCATTATGTATTGGGTATACAACAGGGTCCAGGAAACACAGGACTGAATCTGCTGACAGGCTGGCTTATGCCACTCTGAGATGGGTTACCTGGGCTGTCATGGCCACTGGAGCACAGAAGGAAAAATAAGAGCATTTCCGTGGCATTTTAACAAGACCTAGAGCAAATACTATAGTATTTGCAAACTTTGGTCAGCAATGCCACTTAGATTGTTTTAACCTCGTTACCTGCTTGTTTGTAATGTCTCCAAGCACCAGGTATCCATGCATTAGGTAGATTCAGAAAGTGTTTACTTGGTGGCCAATCACATAGAAGTACACTTGCTGTCCAATGAAAACCATTTAGCTCCAAACTTTAAGATTTGGGAATTTTTCATTACAAATTAAAGAATTAAGTGGTGTTTTATGGGTTGATTCTGGTTCATCATGAGCTACGTAAAAAGTATAAAAATCTGTTCTATCAGCTGAGAAATTAACTGTCACAAAACTGAAAACTGGCGCGAACAGGAAATCAGTGAAGAAATGTAATCTCATGAAATTTTGCGTACAGTTCCGTTCTGTCACTATGATAAAGTGCTATGTAAAACTGAAACCACAAGTCTTTACAAATCTACTATTTACCGAGACAATTAAAAGTTTGATTTAAAGAAAAATAATTGACATGACAGTTGGTGATCAATTTATTCTTCAGGTCATTTTTTCAGACAAAAATGCATATTCAAGTCTGCCTGATACTGGATTATTGGAACCAATGCCAATACCGATATTAGGCAATAAAAAAATCCGATATCCATATATCGGCCAGCATGTTTTTGCAATGATCTCTCACGTGTGATTATCAAACATCAACTACCTGTATTCTTTTTCAGAATCGCTTTAAGAGCTGCCAATCTTAATGTGACATAGGGTTGCTTTATATTTGTCCATCTTAATGCACGCACACTGACTTGCCTCTCCTCTCTGTTTCTCTCTCCTTTCTGTTTTGTCTTTACCAACAACGTTATCAGCTTTCTTTGTCAAGATTTATAAAGTCGCCTAGAAAACACAACCCGTACTTAGAATTTTTTTGTACCTGCAATTCGGTTGTCAAAACAGCAGGTGAGCCACTTGTGGAGGAAGCCTGTTAATTATATAGCCAATCAAATCCAGCCTGCACTGGATGACATTGCAACAACCAGATGCACAAAATAACGGCATAAGTAGGCCTACATTAAATAGGAGCCACTTGCCATGGTCATTTGGTGACTTCTCTTTGACACATTATACTCACTAAACAATTATTGAGTAATGAAAATCATCATTTGTGATGATTTTAATATAATCACTACTCTCAGTGTATTCAACAGAGATCTTAAAGAAATATAAAAAGAATTATTTCAACTAATTAAGAGGTTTTATTAGATCATTAATTCTGCTCTGATCTCTCTGATTTAGATTTCCTCCCTTGATGAAATCATATGAAATATGATGCAATCTAAAGACCATTTGGCTACGATTTAAATAACATTTGCGAATGGTGTGCAGAGCAAAGACAAACCACCTTGAATGAAGCACATCTGTACATCACTAGTGTGCATTAACAGACCCCTTTAGCCCCTGTTGGATTTTCACTGAGGTCAGAGGTCATCCCACACAGGGGATACTGAGGGAGAGTGCTGGCAGCAATATAGACTCACAGCTGTGCTTAGAAAGCTCGCCAGTCTCATATTCTTCATCACGAAAGAACCGGAGGGGGAAAACGTAAGCCGAAGTTCAGCCCAATGCATGGGATATATAACGACAGGTTTAGGGTTCATGTTAATGTAAAACAGGAGGCAGTCGTTTCCCCCAAAGCAGGATAAACTCATTTATACACTAAACCATGGAGTCCATAGAGGAGCATGAAAGAGGCCCAATGAGGTTCTGAAACCGTGCATCCTGAGAGAAAAAAAAAGACAAATATATTAAGTACTGATTTTGAATCACCAGGTTTTGAAGAGATGGATGCAAAAATGTAAAGTTGCAAGAAAAATAAATCAAGCAAGTTTGTGGGGGGGTTTTTTCCTGCTTTTGTCAGACACATCAAACATACAGAGTTGCTATTTTCTCTCCGGCTTTAAATGACGGATTTAGTCATAGGGTCAAAATTTGAGAACTGCGTGTGGGCAGGATATATTGTACTGACAACACATCACCATTTAGAGCTATGCCCCACTGATGCAAGTTATTGAGTGCTATAGAGACGTTCTCGCTCTATTATACAGCCACTGTAAAACCCAGAAGGGAAGGAACAGCCCCAAGTATGGTACATTAAGCTGCATGGCCAAAGCTGCTACTTTAACGCAAGTATTCACCAGTTCATAGAGTTTAACTGCTGCCCCAAGCCATGCAACAAACTCCATCGGCCTTATAAAGAGCATTATGCAGCCAAAAAGGAGACTTTAAGAACAAATGCATCTCCTCAGAGGTGTTTTGTTAAAGACCTGATCTCAGGGGAGAGATTACTCTTAGATACGTTACATGCATATAAGTTAGACGCGATAACAGAGTCATTGATGGGTTGCTGTGCTGCATGAGTGACAAGATACTCGCCCCTTTATATCACAGGGGCAGGGCTTTGTTTCAACATGAGGCTGAGATCCGAGGGTCTTGACATTCCTCGACTGGAATGCATGATTGGTCCCCAGACTCAGATTCATGTCACAGACTTTCAGCGGCTCGTCAGAGAGCTACCCTCTGCCCATATTTCTCCATTTTATATAAGGGCCAATCGGATCTGGTTACACAAGGCTTTTCCTCCTCCTAGGGGGGAATGTTTAACATGCAGGCAAACAGATGTGCGTATACTGGCTGGTGTCTACGTGTGTTTGTGAGTGTGTGCATGTGTTTATGTATCTGTTTGTGCTGCGGTTGATTTGCTCAAAATCTAAGAGGGTGATGAGGAAGGAAAATACTGTATTCACTTTTTTTTAACAACGGCAAATCATATCCTTTATGTGTGTGTGTGTTCTTGTATGTCTGCCTTTATGAGGACCAATGTAAAGTCTAGACTTTAGCAGACAGGACCATCTTTGTAGAGTGGAGACATTTTGGCTGTTTGAGGGTCAAGACTTGGTTTTAGACTTCAAAAGGTTAGAATTTAGGTTAGGATAAAGGCTAGGGTTTGTAAATTCATGTAAAGGAGGGCTGTTCAAACTGTGCCACTGTTTCAACAGTGTCCTGTGGCCCCCTTGTGATGGGACATTCTGAACCTTAATACTGTCCAAACAATATTGATGGTGCAACATGAAAAAGTTTAATAATAATGGATATTGTCACTCCCACATTTTTCCTTTGTCTTACTTTGATTTGGGGATAATCATGCTCATATAATCATGAGTTAAAAGCTAGTTTTGAAAACAGTTCCCACAAATTAGGGGCAGTTAATGGTGGGGTGCGACCTGAGCCCTGTATTCTTTGCTGAAATAGCTGTTTTCATTTTGGCAGACTGGGTGAATTGGCTATTAGCAGTTATTGTTTGTAATCATGTACAGACAACTATCATTGGATTTCTTTGAATACTGCACATGAAGATTCTCAGGGAAGTTCCTGAGTTATAAAAACTGCATTCACAGATTTTTTTCATGAACAAATAAATGCCAGCCAAGTGCATTGATTGCATCGTACAATAATGTAGGGATGGATATCAAGAGCTGAAGCCTCTTTTTCTCATTTTATATGTCAGCTACAGCCGATACGAAAAATCTCTCAC
Source organism: Pagrus major (assembly GCF_040436345.1). Classification (NCBI taxonomy): domain Eukaryota; kingdom Metazoa; phylum Chordata; class Actinopteri; order Spariformes; family Sparidae; genus Pagrus; species Pagrus major. Next base: position 15,291,330 of record NC_133230.1, read on the forward strand.
TTAAGTCACTTAAAATTACAAAGATTGCAGAGATTTACCTCCAACAGACTTGAAATGCAAATGTAACATAAAATGAATTGATTTTTTTCTATCTCAACATTTTAACTCCTCATTTTGAGTTTGATGCTTTCCTTGTCTTATTTTCATTGCCATTTTCATCTTTACAATCTAAGCTTTGAGCTTAAGCATTTCTCAGCATTAGATGCTCGCTCAGATTCACACTATTCCTATTCTTTGATGTGACAGTGTCAACTTTAGATATATTTTATGTGGGAAATTTGCTTGTTTTCACTATTTTTAATGTTTCAGATATATAGCTTCTTTTATTAAATCAAAAAAAGAAGTTTTGTAGAAAAAACATGTTTATATTGTTTTAAAAAAGGGTTCTGGCATGGGTAACAAGGTATGATCTGCACTTGTATTTATACATTTCAGAAAATTATTCAGGCTGAAAGAGCAACCAGTCCGACTGTATAAATGTATCCTGAAACCTTGAGAAACAGCTGCATTTCCCTGCTCCACAGCCATCTCATATAACGATATCTCTTCTAGCACGTGAACCTTAGATCATAATACATGCCACAAACAGAAGGATGAGCATTATTTTCTTGATGCGCGAAGAAAAATGTAACTACTTCAGCAAGACAGGACGTTATCTGCAACATTTATTACTAAACATGCAAGTGGAGGCAGGATAATGCTTCACCTTCCGCTATGAAAAACTGAGAGAAGGTCGTGGCTCCATTAATATGCTGAGATGAACCAGAGCATAGCACCTCTCCTGAGTCCATTTTTCACTAGTTAAGTGATTTCCCTCTTCCCTCTCCTCTTTCTCTCCGATGACACTGCGTGGTTAAGGGTGTCAGGAGGAGAGACCTTTGTGAATTACACAACTCTTATAAGTCCTGCACCTTGGTGCATTAATATAACGTGCAGCACTCAAAGTTATCCACCTCAATTCAATTCAGCCAGCTTAAGGATGTTTTCTTGTCTCTTTCTGGACATTTTTAATTCTGAAAACTAATGCATATTTCACTTTTTATCATAAATAAATAAATGAATAACTTGCCAGATGAACTGCAAATTTATTGCTCTTTCAGAATACAGTAAATTAAACCAGCCTGAGTTTGGCAGTAATGCTAGTGTAAAGTCCTTGGAAATGGAAGTAAACAATTTTAAACTGGCCTATTTTATGATTCCTGAAGCGCAAAACTCCCTCATTCACTGCAGTCATTTCTCTGTGAACACTGTGTGACCCCATAACTATGATGAAACCTCCGCATGAGGTTCCCTTTTGAGGAATAAGATGGTCATACTGAGCAATCCCTCGCTTTACAGGAAGTATTTCCGCCATGGAATCTCTTACACAATAGAACAAAAACACACTCCGGTACAGCGTTGAGGAGGCAAACTGTGGCCTATTGCCATGACATCAGATTGCTTCTGTATTACAGAAAGTTTAACAGGAATATTGTTTCATGGCTCTCTGTGAAATACTATCCATTTTATGGTTTCAACTTGGTATATTGACTTTTCTTGCAGGATGATTCAAGCGCTCTAAGGTAACAGATACTCTTTTGTTATCTAATTTTATCTCCTGGTGTAACCTTAATCTCAAGGTGTAATACTAAACATCTTGACAAACAGTCTGTGCGTTTTCTCCTTCCTCTATGCATTTAATAACAGTGAACAGTGAATATCTGATCATCCTGAAGGCACCGTGCCCCACAGCTGTTACATGGGTACATGGGTAGGGCAGAAATGGCGATTTCCCACAACACAGATCCAAATCAAAATGTCCTGGTTTCCTGTTGGCCTTAACTGTCTTATCTTGGCTCAGTCCTTTTTTTCAAAGAGACTGGAGTGCTGCCAAAAGGGCCCTTTTCCTCTTTGTGTCATCTCCATATTCCCATTTCACACAAAACACATGGAGAATAACCTCCAGTGCGCTGGCGTAAAACCTGAAGAGTCTTATTCAAAATCCATCAAATGGAAATAAAAAGAGGTCCCTGAAACATGAGAGCAAGCAACTAAATATCCAACTGCCAAAGCATTTTTTAAATGAAGGTTGAAATGACTGGTTTAAGGGTGAGAGGCTTCAGTACGAGGACCAGGAAAGTCATCCCAGATGGCATTAGTTAGGGGATATTGTCTTCTAGAGGGCCCTCCACGCCTGGTTGCTCCGTTTGGCCGGCTATGAAAGAGATGCAGCTTCCCTTTGGCATCCTGATGACTGACTTCCTGGAAGCTGTGTTGCGTGAAATGGCCTCCTCTGTACCAGTCGCTCTTATTTGCCAATCCTCATCCCCTCACACAAGTCAGCTTCCCGCCGCCAAGCACGCAGGCTGTGACTGTCACTCCTGGCAAAACGCAGCAGACGAGGGTACGGCGGCCGCTGCGGGTCAACGGCAGTGCCACCTACAATCCCAAATGGCACCTCTGTCCACCCACCCTCATCCTTTATCCAATACCGGAGGACCGAGTTCAAGCGTAACCAAGGCAACACAGTGGCAGGGCATGAGTGGATTCTGGCGCGTGGGAAGTCTGACAGGTTTCAGGCTGCTCTCAGTTGAAAAGGGGAAGGAATGAGCAAGCGAGAAGTTACTCCCGGTGCCTCCACGCTCACTAGAACCGGGGCATAGAGGGCTGGCAAGGCCAACAGTGCACACTCTGTCACTGCCTCTCTTTCTTTCTCCCTCCTTTCCTCTCCACTTCTACCAATAACACTCTGAGAAAACACTCCTGCATTCTAAGATGAGAGTCTGGAGGGACACGGATTAGGTGGAAACCAAGGCAACTGGGTCAGAGGGTGATATTATATGCGGGATTGGTGACGGCCACTCACACACGCAGTACAGCATTGTACTTGGGGTCAGCTGTGCTAAGTTTAGAGTGTGGTGTATACTGTCAAGTTTTCTGCACTGACCCTGGTGTGACTGTGAAATCTCTATTGACTGGAGTCCCCATACAAACTGCTGTGACCCTACTTGTTTAGAGCCTCTGCTCTAGTCTCGAGAGACGAACAGGATACACAATGTACCCATCCTCAAGCACAGTTATTTCAAGGTATTAGGTGGCACAATACACTGTTTATGAACACAGCTCAAAGAGACTGTGTGAAATCTGTTTACCCTGAGTCTTTCAAGGTGTGTAAAGAAGGAAATGGGATGTGAAGTGGAGGTGCAGAGGGGACAGAATGAAGGATATCTTCCCAAGTGAGTCTTTGACCTCTGAGAATCTTTGACGAACAATAATATGACCCTTCTCCACGTAAACTTCACAACTTTCGGTGTCTGTTATCCTTCTCTCCAAATATTTTCCTTGGCCTGACACATGTTTATGCTCTGATGGACCGTGAGCCTGGGGGCTGCTGCTGTGAAGCGGATGCAGAGCCTCAAATTTGCATCTTGACATCCTTTGGGAAGAAAAATGGAAAGACATGGGGGGTGATCAAACTAACAGACAGTCGCTTTATTGAAGTGACTTCGATAACACCTACAACAGGAAAAAACAGATACCCAATGTACTCATGTTCCCTTTCCCACCACCTTCCCTCGATCTCCCACTATGCTTGAACTAACAAGACGCAGCAGCATCCACCCCCTCAGTGCAGAGGGGCCATAAACATTTACACGGGGGCACTTTAGGGGGAGATGAAGGTGCTGCAAAGCGGTGGCCATTGGAAAAGGAGATGAAACTCGCCATCAAATGTTATTAATTATCCATTGTCCGCTGAAAGATGAATTATTCATTTTAATAATTGATTTATTTTTTTAAGTCATTCGTCAGGCAAAAAAGAAAGAAATCAGTTGCTGGTTGAGGCTGGTTTTGGACTGTTTTACTTTGTAAAAAACAAGAAAACTGAGTCTTCACAGAGCCTCTCAAGTTCTAGTAACAGAGAACCAACCTGGGACTGACTTTGGGCCGGATTCAAAATTCTTTCATTATTCTGTATTATTGCCGCAGGTCTTTATATCAATATGTCTAAAACCTGATTGGATCCAGACATTGTCCCTATTGGGCCCAAAAATGTAGTTTTCTGAGAAAGGAAAAAGAGTAACAACTGTGCAGGAAAAATGACTTGTATTCCTGTTTTTGACTGCCTTTGCTCCAAACTGGTAGCACACCATGTTGCTGCATTCTCATCATCAGTGTTGGGGAGTAACTTGTTACATGTAACATCTTTACGTCATCAAATTAAAAAATAAATGTATTTGTAATCTGTCACAGTCACTCAGATAATAACTAAATAAGTAAATTACAGTTGCTAATCAATGCACGTGTCAACACCTTTAACGCCGTACTCAGAAACCTGATGTATAGATTTATGTGTTGGCTTGATGCCTCAGAAAATCATATAATTAATAGTTTGATCCACATCAACTGTAGTTCCACCAGGTATCAATCTCTGTTCTGGAGACACTGGTGCAGTTGTCTCTTTTTAACTTTATAGTAAATTCTATTTTTGATATTGACTATGTAAAACCCGATTTCTATGTTTTTAGCTTTATTCTCTTTTATTGTTTGTGTTGTCTGTTGCCGTGTTTGTGTTTGTCTTGCTATAGACCCTGAGTCTGAAATAAGATAAGATATATATATGTATATATATGTATATATATATATATATATATATATATATATATATATATATATATATATATAAAATATCAGTCATTATCATTAAATGTTGGTGATTACAAAGGGGTTACTTATAAAATATTAAATTTCCGGAAAAAGCCTGTATATTGTAGACAACATATTTCCCAACAGTGCCCATCTAACTGTCCTTGGGTCTATTTTGATTATTTTTGAAGATATCACCTGTGGTCCTGGGGAAATTCAAAATTCACAATTTAAATCATTATATTTATTAGCCATAAATTAGACCATCTAAATACGATTTGAAAAAAGGAGTGTCACCTTACAGTGCTGCAGCACTTAAGTTTCAGTTATTTATCACTGAATTCAAAAAAAGAGGAAACTGTTTCTCTGAACCTCTGAAACACAAAGAAGTCCAAATAAATATTTTGAATCACACAGATCCAGGATGTAATGCACAGTACTTCAACCTGTTAGCAGCAGTATACAGACAGGCTGTTAATGCCTGCAGCTGAACTATGATTACAGCTGTTTACCCACTGGGCCAGCAGAGCTGTGTCTGAGTGGATCACACCTCCAGACAAATGCTTTCACACTGACATTTTAGTTCTCTTCTTATGTATGCTTTTTATACACCCACTTCTCTGGCTCTGTCACTTTGTCTGCTTGCCTCGCTCTATCACTGTCTCTCGTTGTCTCTCTCTCTCTTTGTCTCTGTATGTCTTTCCACCTCTCTCGCTCTCTCTCGCTCTTTCAAACTCTTTCTCTCCTTCCATCACTCTATGAACTAAGGGGATGATGGATGCCTCTGATTGCCTGAGGCCTCTGAGTCCAGCACGTTAAATCCCGAGTGCTGTTTGGAGCTCTGTGCCATTAAACCAACACCTACACAATACAGGAATAGCCACACATGATCACTAGGAGAGGTGGTCAGTCTGGTAAGCTGTGATAGAAGAGTGCAGAACATATGTACAGTGCTTTTAATTAAAACTGGAATGTTACAAATGATTTGCTGACTTCTCTTCGTCAACTTATTTCCCTATTTTAAAGGCCCCATGAGCCAAAAGTGCAAACTATAATACTTAAAGCTGCACGTAAGTACGGACTCTATATAACTATGAAACTCTTACCTAAATTCACAAGACAAGATTGTTATTGCAACACTGTCACACACCGGACGGAGTACGCCACTCACACACCACCACCACAAGTAAATTCTCACCCTGTAGGAAACACTGTCCTACAACCCAGACCTTGCTGCAAATATTCCAACATATAAGCCATGAAAAATGGCAATGAAATGAATAGACAGAAATAGAATAGATAGCTACATAGTGCAGCTTGAGGCAGGACATGCAGCACTTAAGTTTGGCTGTGTTTCTGTCATTGATGCATGTGTCCCAATGGCCAAAAGTGAGAAGATGGGAAGAGGAGGGAGGGTGGGTAAGATGAGAGGAGATGAACATGGCTTTGAGGTGACGTAGAGTCTTCCATGGCAGGCTCTTGTCTGTCCGTAAGAGGTTGTTTAAGTCTGACTCCCTCTGTGTGTGTGAATGCTGAAAGAAAGCAAGCAAGCAAGCAAGCAAGCAAGAAAGAAAGAAAGAAAGAAAGAAAGAAAGAAAGAAAGAAAGAATGGAACAAAATAATGTAAAAGAATTAACTTTGCTTTTCCAAACGTCCAATGACAAGGCCAATCAGCAGCGCCTTGCCTTGTATCTTCCCCTCTCCTCCCCTCTTCTTCTGCAGTGTCCTTGGCTCTTGTTCCCTCCAGATGGGCCCTGGTTGCTGCAGCATCTCTCAGAATGACGTGGACCCCAGCTGCCTACTGTTGCTATTTCTAGGCCTGTACCCCCTTTCCACCTCGAAGAAACCTGATACCACCTTCAAACGTGCACATCTGTCAGGCATCACGGAAGGTGCTGTGCATCAGTAGCGCAGGTACGGAGGAAAAAACTGTCGATTGATATGAAAGATAAAAGAAGACAGGCAAACACAGCTGTTAAGTGTAACGCTGTTTGCTTATATATTTTAATGGGCATCTGTCATACTCGCTAGGCTTAAAAGAAACCATACTCCTCAATGGTCAGGGCCAAAGGGCAGACAGAAGACGCCATTCTGCTCTACACAGTGACTCTTTTCTCCTCTCAGGCTTGAAATCTCTTTTTTGTTTTGTTGTCTCTGTCAGATCCCTGCGGAGACTGGAAATGAAGAATTAAGACAAGAGCACGAGAAAACAAACCAAGTTGCAACCAAGTCAGCGAACACTGCAGTCCTCCAATAACAACACTTCTTGATAAAAGTCCATTTTCTCTGCACACGGTCTCCACATGATGTTATCATTTTTCTTTAAATTCAATAAAGTCTTCCCTCTCTGCTCAGATGAAAACTGTATAGTTTTGAGATGAGCACACAGTTTTGTGCAAGTTTCCCATATGAGGCCGCCTTCTGCAATATGACTTGTGGAAACGCTCAGGATGTACTACTATGAGGAGCCATTATGAACACAAATCATTATTAAACCTTGGGCTTTGTTTTGATTTCCACTAAAGACGAACAGACAATTATCCGCTCAGTAAAGGAGACTGAATTTTTCCAATGGTTAAGTGCTGGATCAAACTTTTATAATCACCCTCCTCCTATCTGCGTAGGAAGAGGGTAGGTTTGTCCTACACACATGCAAAACCCTTATTTTTTCCTCTGTTTTCAGCCTCGGGTGAGAACCGTTAGTGACCATGAGGCCCAGGCAGAAAAAACACTCAAGACACTTTGCCCTCAAATGCTTTGGAAGGACATCAAAAGGCCAAGTTTGTACCATTGAATGCAATGCTTTGCACTATTTTCCACAAAAAACAGTACCTTGCAATGAATGGTTATTGTGTGAATTTGTATTTTCCTGAAAAGAGCGAGACACTTTACTGAAGCGTTTACGCTCCTTTTAGCGGACCTCATTTTGAATGAAAAGACAGCACATTGGGACTTCATGGCAATGAACACATTCAGAGTGGAGAAAGACTTCACAATGCGTCATATCGCATGCTCTATCTCCTGCTCAACTATCTCTCTATCTCACTCGTTCATGAAAGACAGGTTGTAGGGGACTGCACTGCAGTGAAAAAAAAAGAGTGATGCCTCCACTCTGCACCCCAGCGGAGCATAACAGGGACGCATGTAGAGTCATGAACACATTCCAGCTCCCCTCTAGACCGGTGACACAGGGACATGTCGGAACAGTGGCTCTTGGCCCCCTGAGAAAAGCCGACAGCTATACTGTCACTGTTTTGAAAGGACTGCACTGTGATACCAATGCAACACCGCCTGTCAGATAATGTGGTTTTCTTTTTTTTTCTCTTCTTTTTTTGAATGCTCCATTGGTCTGCAAGAGGGGAAACTCACTTTTCTTCCTGTCAACCTCTGCAGCAAAAAACGAAATCAGCCATTTAGAAGTGCTGGTAGAGATTTGATAATTTGCTCAGAGACACTTCAGCATGAAAACTGGGACTTGTGGAGAGTTGAAACTCAGTTAAAACAGTATCTCAAACCAGCTGGGTCCCCAGTCGCTTTTACACAACTTTACCCTCACTATCCAACAACGCAGTAATGGAAGAAATAGCCCTTAAAGCACAAATGTGAGAAAGTAACTGTGGCACTTGAACTTGTGTGCATTCAGTAATTAATTAAGTTAATGAAGTGCAAGCACTCATGTGCCTGCCCTGCAGTGATGGAGTGCAAAGTGGATGTTTGCAACTCTGGTGTTAGTGATAGTCCTCGGTGTTGAGAGCACAGCTTCCTGCCTCCTGCACCACTCACATGAGAACATGCTCCTCAGCCATGACAGGATGCTGAGCACATCACAACAGTCGCAAAACATAAATCACAGGGTATGAGAGGATAAATGGGAGGCGTGACGTCAAGAGACACAAATTACAGCAGCAAAAGATAATGTACAGATTGCTGTTTGCACATTTTGTTGCTTATTGCTACTCATGACAGGACAAACACTACTTGGACAGACATATTTTGGTCATAAGCTAATTTCTGCTCGGTACCGTGCTCTATAGTAAAGCCAGTTGGCAGATCATGTAAAGTGAACATCATGTCATGCACAGTGTGGAATGATGTGTCAACTAATGAACATCACTCTCTGCTCCTGTCATAATCTGCTCCATTTCTCAGGGGTCCAAATGATTTGCTGCACACTGGAGTGTTCACTAACATTCAGCAAATGGCCAAACTAACAATAAATCAGAAAACAGCAGGGAGGGTACACCCAGGAACACTGAGTCAGCTCGAGAAACTTCATGATTTATGCTCGTCTCAGACATCAATCTCTGCAATTCCGTTGGAAAAACAACAATAGCTTCCGAATCCACACCGCAAGTCTTCCTTAAGATCATAGGGTCTAATGAAACTATCATTTGAGGTTTATGTTTGGTGGTCAAAGTTTGCAGCAGTAGGATGCATTTCACTGCACTGCACAGCACAAAACCTCCTACTGCAGCATGGCTCCTCTGGGGCTGAGAGAGGCCATGCAGGCAACTGCAGATGGAGGATCACAGTTTCCACATGTTCCACACCCTGTTTTATATAGGCTCTCAAGCTGTGAGAGAGCGGAGTAGTGTACTGCCCGACTCAATCTAATTACTCATAGTACACATACGTAGCAGAGATGACGTCCATGTGCGAACGTGTGCACGTGTGCAGGCCCCCCATGTGCAGCAAGTAACAATAAATATCACAATAAGGGTGTGACTTTAAACCCTTCTGAGTTTCCTTGTTTTACCATCCCACCTTATCATCCAGATCAGACCACAATGCACACTCAGACATCTTTTTGCACATCTTATCTCTCAGGCAGATAAATGACTCTGATTTTTTTTGACAGCTCGGGTGTGGAAATGGAGCCACAGGGTAAGAGTGGTGACATGATATAGACAACAAAGTCAATTGAAGAGTCGGAGAGAAGCAAGTTGCCCCTAAAGTGAGATCCAAAAACAGGACTCTTGTTATCGATGTGTTTATCTGTCAAAGTGTCAAAAGAAAGTGACGTGACACGAGAGGTATTAAAGAAAAACACCAAGACAAAGCAGATGAAGACGTATTACACACGTTACATAGGCATGTATACATAGCAGCCCAGTCACCAGGACAAAATGTTAGCAGTTAAGGTTGCTGCAAAACACAGATACGTCCGTACATACATGTCATAGGCTACGTACCATATTGACATTCATACAAAAGTGTCATGTCACATTCACATTACATGTTTATCACTTGACTTTTATATTGGTAGATGAAGGGGACGGTGGTGAAGTTACAGGCGACAAGGCTGCCAAACAAGTGACCGCAGTCAACGTCTGTAATTCGGCATTTGTAAGTGTGAAACTACTGGATATTTTTGATGAGGGACCACGGTATTTAGACATTTGTCTACCATTTGCCATCAGACAGTTTGACACTTTGCTGAACTTCCACAGTGATGCTATGTGTGAACAGCTTAAATTCTGTTTTTGGGAATTGCTGCTTGACATGTCAGCAGCAGCTATTTGACAAGGGAGTTCAGACACATGTCAGACATAGCATTGCAAAAATGCAGTGTGTGCTTTCTGCTCTGGAATTTGACCTTGTGTAGCCCAATCACCTAAACACAGCAAGGCCAGAGAGTGCATTAACTCACACCATGGAGGCACGACTATACTTTTTACCGAAGATGTCCACTGAAGGGCCATTTGTCAGAGCCACATAGCCTCACAAGTTGGCAACATGAGCTGGCCCCCACAGTATGGAGCACTCCCTGAAGGGCAAAGGTCTGAGAAGCCAGCCCAAGCTTCGTCTATGTCGAGCACTCAGGTAAAAGCTAAGGTCAGAGTGTGAGGAAACCCAAGACTTCCATCTAATCTTCCTTGCATAAATGTAGGAATCCATGACCTCTACTACACCAGACAAGAAGGCTATGAGCAACGAAGAGAGCAGCATAAACATCATGAATCTTTTACGACGATAGTAGTGGAAGGGCTGGGTCAAGGGAGAGGACCAGAAAAGGGGCATTTTATAACAGAAATCGGAAAGAAATCAATCAAGAGAACATCTGAAAAGCACAATTGAATGACTGATGATTATTTCCAGCTTCCTTTGTATTTCTTCAGGTTTTTCTTAAAGGACAGCAGCCAGGGTCCATTATGCCTTAATAGATCAAGCAAACAGAAGTAGATTTGAGGAATAGGAGAGCTGTATTGGATACAGCAGTGAATATTATCGCCCCATACAGCTATGAAACCTCCTACTGGTTGAGCAGGATGACTAAGGATGACAGGGATGCCTAATGTGACTTTCATTAATGATACGCTACAGGCCGCAGGCTGAAGCAGGCCAAGCCCAAATTGAAAAGTGCTGAGGCATAACTGTGTCGGATGCCCAGTTTCCTAGCCCCATAGTCCGACTGATTGAATTCCTGCCTCGCCAAAGTCAAAGAATTCCTTATAGCTTCACTTATTCCTGAATCAAGTTGGCGGGGGTCTGGCTGGTTGACTTTCTAACTACTATGCCATGAACTGTCACAGTCATGTAGGTAAATGTCAATGTAAAAAAAAGCACAGAATGCAGTTACTAAAAAAAAAAAAATGATGCTTTTACATTGAAATTGCAAGTGTGCAAGTGTTGCAAATGTGATAGTTTAACTAGCTGTGTCTAACAGACACCACACCACACTCATGAACATTCATATCAATGCAAACATTCATCGGTTATACATTGATTTATTATCCATGCCATGTTGAGTTGATAGTGTAGCATAGGACATATATTCTTATTGATTTAAGATCATTTTAGGCAGGGCCTTTCTGTGTGGACTTGCGTATACAGTGGATGGCTTTATTGACAACCTGGAACTATATTGTGATGATGTGACTATTATGACTATTTTACAAATTTTTGTTGTTGAAATTAACAAAAATTCAACAGGAGTTATTAATTATTGTTTTGTTTTGTTTTGACAAACACAGAGGCAGTCTACAAGAAGGGACTGAGCCAGCTTTACTTCCTGAGGAGGCTCAGGTCCTTTAATGTCTACAACCGGATGGTCCAGATGTTCTATCAGTCTGTTGTTGCGAGCACCATCTTCTTCGCTGTGGTGGCCTGGGGTGCGGGCATCAAAGCGAAGGACGCCAACAGACTGAATAAACTCATCAAGAAGGCAGAGTCTGTTGTTGGCTCCAAGCTTGTCACCCTGAAGGAGGTGGCGGAGGACAGGATGCTGGCAAAACTGCTGGCAATCATGGACAATGCCTCTCACCCCCTCCACAAAACTCTGGACAAGCTTAAGAGCAGTTTCAGCAACAGACTCATTCGACCCCGCTGCCTAAAGGAACGGCACAGGAAATCGTTCCTTCCTGGTGCCATCAGACTCTATAACGCTCACTCCATAACACTCGAATAATGTGCTTTAAATTAGGGGAAACTAGTACCTCACTGTAGCTCCTTCTAGAATAGAAATAACACACTATAGAGAGACTGAATAAAATATAAATACAGAAGACAACAGAAATAAGAGTAAATAAAAATAATATATAGAAGCAGTAAAATATAATATATAATAATAGAGAAAAAACAGTAAAAATACATTAAACTATATGTGACAACTCTACATGTATTTACATTTATAAATAGAATTGCTACTAGAAATAGATGTTAATGGTGGAACATAGTATTTTATTGAATCGAATACCAAGTGATTATTGTATGTAGTTTATCTTCATTGAATGGATCAATGGATAGATGAATAGATGAATGGACGAATGGATGAATAGAGGGACAGACGGATGGATCTCATATTTGCTATATTGAAATTTCAACCAAAGGGCCTAGCTAAATACATATCACAATTGTTCATCCAAAATGTTTGATACAGCTTTAAATACTGGTCACACTACCTGCTGTGTTCTGTGGCTGTTAATATATTTCAGTGGAGCAAAAGGTCAGGAAGTAGAGGTATGTAGATGTAATGTGATGCACTGGAAGAGCAGAAAAAAAACTGTCTGCATAGATGCAATGACGGGATGATTTGAGGTGTCGGATTGCAGGTGAAGCACTGTAGCTGCTAATTAGAGATAGATTCTGATACAAAAGACTTTTCTCCAGCATGGAGGGCCTTGTTAGCTGACAGGCGAACCTGAGTGCTCCGGCTGAGGGGTTGGCTGGCTGCTGCAGAGCTGTCTTCCTTCGCTGACATCGATAGGGGCTCCACAGGAGGGTGAGGAAACAATGGTGTTGACAAGCAGTATCAGACCTAGCAGCATGAAGGCAGGGCCAAACGATTCCATTTCCCAGCCAATTCCATTATCAGGACACACAGACTTTACTAATGCCTGAAAACAAACAATACACAAGCATCCTTCTAATTAAGCCCTTGAGTAGCGCTGCTTAGTGCACCGGCATATCTGTGTTGGATGCCTGCGAACAGGCTGATTGGATTCATCAGCACTTTTAATGTGCTCCTGTTTCCTCCCATCGGCCTCTACAAGACTCCTGGCTAAATTCAATGGCCCATCCAATACATGGCATGTTTCGAGCCCTCAGAGGCAGACTGGGGTATTGAGGCTGTCATTCATTTCTTCAGGACTACACAATTTGACAACAAGCCCATGGTGATGACAATGCAGACAAGGGCTGAACAAGTATGTCAGTAATGATTATCTTTATGTATTGTGGTGCTAAATATTGTGATCACATTTTTTCTCCAACAATCATTAGGCCTAGTTCTAGTAAACAAATACAAGGTAATTTATACCTTTTTTGATAAATAAGCATAAACCTTAACATATATTTTGGCATCTTTCTCTTTACCTAACATTGAACCTAACTATGCACAATCCTTTGGAGTTTTTGCACCCAGCACAAAGCACATGAAACAAAACTGGGAGGAAAGTCTAAGATGGGAGTTCAGTGCAAATGGTATGAGGCAGCACTTTTGATGAACATCGCCTTGTTAATGTTGCATAAGAATTGACATTCAAGGACGTGCTCTTTTTTGAGCAGTATCACTCAATAAGAACTAATAATATGTACTTATGCTTGCTGGATACGTGCACCATATGCAACCAGCTAAATAATGACTTTAACAGCACTACAATGACCACCGAGGTAAATCAAATATCTTGTGACTGACAGCAAATCATACAGCCTTTTACTGCACCTGATTTATATCTTCTGGTGTCACATAAAAACAAAAAGAGACGTGACTGATTATGAGCATTCTTAGCTGAGACTGCAACTCAACCTCATTTTCTGAAAATCACATTCGAACAGAGGGTAGCTACTGTGAGGTGTAGTGATGCAAAATTAATCAAAATATAATGAAAATCCTAATATGCCTAAGGGCAATATCTAAGTCGCAAGATGCTGAAATTTTTTGATAAAGGTAAAATGTGTGACAAAGGGGTATTATAAAGAAGCACTGTAGTGCTGGCCCACAAATTTTGTTCTCCAGATGTAAGAAAATAAGTTTGTTTCATACAGACTCCACCCACTGTGACATCATCATGATTTTTCTCAGTGAAAATTAAAATTGTGGGGCAAATTATTCCCCCAAATCATGAATCATACAACAATCAAAAAATCAGTCAAAATAATCTCAATAACATGGTGATTTATTTTTTTACTACATCTTGCATTAAGATGGTAAGATAGTTGATTTTTGGGTCTCATTACCAATTTGTCAAATACCAATGCTTTCGGATGGCAGCCGACTCGACCTACAATCAAAAAAATTGGGAAAATGGGGAATGGGGAAATTGGGAAACCCAAAGCGACAGTATTGATGAGTTGGGTATGAGATTCAAAACTCAACTATCTTACAATACCGATTGAAAAATTGAAAGGAGAACTGCCTATCAAAATACAGAGTTTTTCAGGCAGCCTCGCTCCCATTGTTCAGTTCGTACCGGGAATCCAATTTGTATCACAAACTGAAAAACACAACATAAGTTATTTTAACTGATCCATAAAAGTTAGTTGTGACTGCACTCTGATAAAATTTTAATGCAACTATTGTAGTCGGTTAAGTAAGAATGTCTGTACTGAGCTAAAAATGGAGTGCAGTATCTGTCCACAACTGCTTTCAGGATTGCAAGAAAGCCTTCTATCTGATCTGTATAACTTGCAAAATGCAGTGCTACTACCACAATCATTTACCTTGTTTAAGTTGGTTAAATTGTGTGTATTAAACACCATGCTGCAAAAACACCTCCAGTTTTCAGTGCTTCTATGCATATGTGAACAGATTATTTGACAAAATGTCTACAACTCTCACTAGATAACCATGTAAACAGGATTATTTTGGAGTATTGTCAATAATATCTGCAATAAATTGATGAAGGTCTGCTGGCAGTTCAGGCCATAAAGGATCTTAATGGAATATTACTGAAACCAAAAAGTAGTATAGTAGTCTCATAATAGAGATGTGGATCCAAGTCCCACTTGCATTGCAATTCTCAAGAGGTTAAAAAAGAAAGCAACAAGTTCTGATTACAGAGAGGCTCTTTGTGTTTTCACAAAGATAAGGATGTTAATAACCAAAGGCTGAGAGAGAGCAGGGGGCAAGAAAGAGAAATAAACACAGTGAGTGAAATAGTCCAAAAATGGTCATTTAGCAAATGCTTGAAAGAGAAGTGGACTGGTAATGCCCTGAGGTGATCGAAATTAATTAAATGTTGAATGGAGACATGCACTCACACTGTCCGCTCTTTTTTTAGAATGGCGTCAAATTAATGAGGTGATAACCTAAGAACTCTCAGTGTTTTTATTTTGAAGATGAAGAAGTTTAATGCTTCATTCGACGAGACAGAGAGTGATACGCAGCAGGGAGGATTCATATCTGGCCTGCTTGTAATTCTTTGCTTTTCAGTTAATGAATTGTGCTGCTCCAAGGCTTCACTCTGCTTGAGTGCTTGAATTGATGAGAAGAGGTTTCACACTTCTTGAAGGACATTCTTATATCCGGCATAGATGTTGTAATTTTAAATACTGTAAAACACAAGTTATAAACACATCTTTAAAAGAACGCGATCCAATAATGCTTCCAATAAAGCATGATATACTCATGATAAATTAAGACATGTTTGATGAATTGTATTGTGCAATACTGATCAAAATTGTGAAGAAATCAGATTTGACATCAAATTATTTTTCTGCTTTTCATCACACCTTCAGCACTAGCACTGTAGCACTGCAGCGCTCAAGCATCCTGAGGATCCACTCAATATGAAAAGACCTTCATCATCCATTTAAAGCTATGTAACCTTAAGTACCATTGACCCCCATCAAGTGGTTCAACTTCTGTAATTTTTTCTCGAGTACAATGAAGTGAATTCCACTTCCGCACACATACTTTCTCAAGGTTTGCCTTCAAGTTCAACAAGCCTCTTCTTCTTTGCAAACAGGGGTGAGCAGAGGAGTGGACTGTGTGAGTCATTTGAGTACAGCTATTGTTGAGAAGAAGATTTTATCTTATTTGCTTTTAGTTTCATCTTTTTATTTCTAGGAGGTCCTGTTGAGATCAAGATGTCTTTTACAAGAGAGACATGGCCAAAGTAGCAGCTGTACAAAATCACAATAAAACAGAAAAATAGGTATTCAAACATAGTGGCCTCTCAAGAAAAGCAACCACATGCCTTCTTCACCAATTTCCTCAAGATGCTCTTAAATTCATCAATCGATATAAATCTAGTGTCTAATTTTAGATCTCTTGGCAAGTTATAGGGAGTACACATCACACTAGTGTTGTAGTGAAAACCGCATAAACCGAGACCAAGACAAGACCGAGACTTTTTGGGGTTTGAGACCAAGTCATGACCATGACCAGAGCGTATCGAGACTGTGACTAGACAGAGAGTTTGAGGGTTTAAGCCCAAGTAAAGATCAAGACCAGAGTGTATCATGACCATGACAAGACAGAGACTTTATAGGTTTGAGATCCAGTCAAGACCAAGACCAAGACCAAGACCAGTTCGAGTCCCACACTCACCTGACACACTAATGATAACATGCGGGACATCTAAACCATGTTTCATCATCTACCTGACGCAATACAATTTCTGTGAAAGCTTCAGGTTTCCTGGGTGACTCCTGTCTTCATGTAGAACCATCATAAAGTATAGACTGTATCAAACAGTTATTCAATACAGTGATATCCCTGTAAATGTGGCCTTGACTGGTCTTGATATTAAATCCAGAGTCCACTTTTTCCAACTGAGTAAAAATGTGGTCAATTCCAAGACGAGACCAAGACCTTCGAAAACTGGTCTTGGGCCCAATCTCAAGTACTACAATACTGGTACACACCACTTTGGATTTAGAAAAATACATCCAGAAAACTGCCTGACTATAGCGCCTTTTACCAAAACTGTGTATAATTGCCCACAACAATGCCTCAACAATGACCGCATGAACAAGCTCTGCGGAAAGCAGGGTGATCAAAGGGAAATACCACATGTGGAAAGAATAAATCGTTGGAATAATTTCGATCTGTGAAAGCCTCTCCAATAGAACATTTTTGTCTTTCTAAACAATAACACTTACTATCATGTGATGGTAACCTAACACATGCACATACAGGGTCAAGGTGTAAGTTTTGCAATAATGTTGGTAATGAGAAAATTGTGTCTGAGTTCCTCTGTTTCCAATCACACACATACAGTATAAGTTCCCTTTTGCCCAGGAATGTGGACTTCTAGCCAGAGCCTGTCCCCATCAAGGCTTGTGGTTAAATTAGAGTTCAGTGTTCTAAGAGGCATCTGAACTGGTCCCCCTGTAAACCCTGGAATGGACTGAGAGAAAGCTGCCAATTTCCTCTCCCGAGAAACTGCACGAGAAGCGGCAACCTTTTCGGTAATGGAGTTGCCTTCTGCAAGCTGAATAAAAATACGTGGGTTGGATTTAAGGTCTTCGCAGGTGACCCTAACTTCACTGTGTTTCAAGTCTAGCGTACATATTCAATCCAACTGTGCTAATAAGTTTTATTACATCTATTGACTCTCCCAAGGTGCCTGTGGACTGCAGGCAGAGACGGAAATGGATACGCTTGTGCTGTGTCAGATACTGTGTAGGTTAGAGTGATTACATTAAAGGTCAGGGTGTTTTTGCAGTCCAGTGAAGGAGGAATGTGATAACAATACTAATCCAATGCGAGTCCACATTGGCCATACCGATGCTATGAATTCCTCCTACAAACAACGATAAAAAGAGCAGAAAGTCGAGAAAGTGTGGAGGAAGAACAAAGATTCTATTCTGCACTCATGGTCGAGCTGAATAAGTCGCGGAAAAAGAGACCAGATCAAATCGATTAGATCTCTTTTCACAAGGTGTATGATCTTATAATGACAGCAGAGTATGCTCTGTGCTGTCAGGCGGTGTTGAAGTTCTCCTCCTCCACATAAACACCACACGCTATGTGAACATCTCTCTGTCTGAGTACAGCTAGAAGGGATCAGGTCGGCCCTCCCTCCCTCCCTGCTCTTCCTCACTTCACTAGGGGAGAGATAGTGTAGATAAAAGAGGGCGTTTAAGCTCTGCCACTTGTGGAGAGGTCTCATCTCCAGCCTCAGGTGGTGTTCCAGCGCACAGCTAAGATTGAAGGCGAATCACAGACACTGCTCAAGGCCAAGCTGCTTTCTACAGCAGTACTAGTGTTATACACTTCTATGCGTGCCGGCACACTGGGAGAGAGATAGAAAGGAGAGACAGTAAACAGAGAGAAGAAGGGGAGTAGGAGCTTAAGGAGGAGGAGGAGGGAGAGGAGAACAATATCTTTATCCATAATAACAAAGACAGAAATGCTGATACTTCATAGTGTGCCTCCTTAGAGGGTGAGATGCGACACGCCGTCTGCAAGCAGCAGAAAGCAGGGCGTCAAAAAGGAACAAGGCTGATACAAAACACACAAGCAAAAGGCTAACTCCCTCACATTCATCAAGGGCTTCAGATTTGATTTCGAGCCAAACACAAGTCTCTATTCCTTCCTTCCTCGCTCGTTTCCTTCCAGACAGACAGACGCACAGACAGATACAGTCTATCTCTTCATTCCCGGACTCACATCCTGCTGGCCTCTGTGCTCTCTACAAATCTCCGAACAAAAAAAAAAAAAAGTGCCAGCAGTAATTCCGCTGCTCATTATTCTTCATTACAGAAGAGAAAAGCACCCAGGGCTAGATCATATTTGCTGTTAACTAAAGTTTCGGAGACAATTAGCTCAGGTTGTTAAAATTAATCATTGTTACAGCCATAATCTCTGAGGCCAGCAGAAGCCCCGGCATTTATGGTTTGTTTATTTGAGCGCCTCCTGTGGATATCGACCCAGCCCTGTTGTAAACACTAGGATAAGGCCTTCTGCGATCGTTGGGTGGATTTACTTTCTGCACAGGGATGAGCCATCCAATTGTGACCTAGATTAGACACACAGAGAGGGCGAACACAGGCTCTCTCCATTTAATGATTACAGTAGTTTTATCCGAACAAACTTCCTATTATTTCTGTATTGAATCATATGACTATTTCAACACCTTTCCTCTGCACTGTGAGGATAATGGTTATGGCTGATATCAAATGCTCCCAGATAAGGGGATACAACTTGGAATTTCAGTAATTTCTTTGTCTTGAAAACCCTTACAGCAGCATTCCTGATGAAGTCCTGCTGCTTGTTGTCATTCCATTGATGATTGACTGTAAACATCAGAGGCTCATAGGATCAGATAGGAAGCTTCATTATGCTAATCTAAGCAGTCTCTTTTTCACAGTATTGCTGAAACAAGCTGAATAAAACATGCTTCAATCACACTAAAATGGAGACATGCCTTCCATGCATTTCTTTTTCATTTTATTCTTTCAATGCTTGTTTTTTTTCTATAGCGCTTTGTGTGCAACTGGATCCTATATCCGGCTTAAATTAATTGGCCAACTTCCTTTTAATAGGCCTTGTGGTCTGGTTCTTACCAGCGACCAGAAACTAATAGCCCCGGTCATGCTGCATGAAAACCATATAAACATCCCTGGCCTGTTTCACGTAAGTATACACTTGCAGTCCATCACTTTGTTTTTTTTTCTCCTCGACTTTCTCGAGTCATCAGATGGGTACTCTCTCTTCAAAGACGTGATACTGCAGTTGAGATCATGATACATATTTATGCTGTTACGCTTGGCTGTTTATGGTTGGTAATTTGCATTAAACCTTTGCCTGGTTTGTGTTGAAAGACAGGACACCTGGGAGACATATGGCGGAGAGCTCTGCAGTGATAAGCATGAATATCCTAAACCTGAAAAGGAATACCACACATACATGTGCACACAATTCCTGGGACCTTAGGCCTCTGAGGACTATGGTAATACCCTGTATAATACCCCACATCAGTTACCGAAAGCATTTGCAGCAGGCGGACTAATTTAGAATGGATGTGCTGCAGGCAGCTGTGAGGAATTCTATTATTGCTCTCAAAAAAAACCAAGTATCTATATGGAAATTCTTTTTTCCACCTAGTATATGAGTCTACCGGATTGTTATATGATAATCCCAGTGTAATTAATGCTTCCTCCAGCAAAGGGCAGCTAATTAATGCAGAAGCAGGCATTGAACACATATGGATTTTTTATGGTAACTATTGGAAAATTCAGGAGACATGTAGGTAAACATGCCTGTTCTCCCACGGGCATTAAAGAGACCAGACACACAGAATTTCATTTTTGCACTTTGTGCTGGTTGGAAGCCTCCAAAGCACAACAGATAGATAACTGCAGGGAGTGTGAGGGATAATTTTACAAAAAAATTACTCATATACTGTAAGATGAATCGATTGAACATTTTTGTAGTTTAGTAATTTAATTTGTGGTATTTTTTGTTAATTTTGATTGTAAAAGACATAGACAAGTTTAAATCCTGTCCAAAATGGCCACTGAGTTGTTCTCCAATGTTCCATGAGGAGCTGCATGATAATATAGTATAGTATAGTATTCGGAAAAATGCTGATATTTTGCCAGATGAAACAAATACAATAATTTCCTCCTGAAAACCTGAATAGCTCTATTTGAAAAGAATTCATAATTTTAAAAATGATTGCTGTGATTTTGTAGTGGAGTGCATTAAATCAAACAACCGAAGCAGACCCTTTGTTTGCTCTATTTGATAAACTGATCAAGAATGATTGTGGTTAGCTGTGCATGCTGAGAAAAAAAATGATACATACATATACCCAGATTTTCTTTTTGCATAACTTTTTCGAAACTATTAATATGATGTAGAATTTTAATGAGCCCGATTTAAAGCTCCATTTTGTGGCATCTAGCACAGAGCTTGCAGATTGCAACCAAGTGAACACCCCTCATCTCACCCTCCTCTACAATGGCAGCTCAAAATGTGATTGGCCCTCTCCAGAGCCATTGCTTGGTTCGTCTGTTCAAGGTTTCCGTAAATACATGGTGGTGCAACTCCGGACTACTGATGCGTCCATAAACAAACAAGACCATCAGCAAAAATTAGCTATTTCTGAATAGATATTATAGTCATTTTTAATTCCCCTCACACTGGTTTGGACTCTGACCCATTAGTCATAAAATTAAAGGTTTTTTAAATGTGGAGTGCTGAGGATGAATTGAGGGGCATCACAGCATGAGAAAAGAAGCTGCTCTGTAGTCTGGTGGTACAGCACTAAAACAAAGTTTACTTTGCTATGTCTGTCGAGTCCACTTAAATCACCAAAAAGTGAAAGTTCCCTTGTAGTAGATTTAAGATACATGAGTCATTCCAGCATTGACAACAACAGAATCACAATACTCGAGGCCCACACTCTGCTTCGAACCCTGACACAAAGCTTTCCACATAGCTGCCTTGTAGGAGTACAGGAACGGTGCCTCCTTGCATCCTGCCTGAAATCGCACTGCTTTAGCAATTTCTCACACCCCCCCAATCCATTCTCTCCATTTTGCCATCTCACTCGACCCCGCCTCTCCATCACTCCTCTTTCTCCGTCTGTTATTAGCAGTTCTTTAATAATGAACCCAACAGGCGTCCTCTTCATTAGGCAGGCAGGGGGAGAGAGGCCAGCGAGACGGGCTGACCCTGCTACACTCTCCTCATTGGGGATCTGGCACAGGAATTTTAATAGGAGAGCAACGCAGGCAGGCAGGTCAGTCCATGAGACACACTGTGCATGCCAATCTGGGCTGACCAACCGGCGTGAACACAGCAAGTGTGCCGCGCTGCTAGTCTGACAGTCTGTAACAAGCGTGGAGGAAGGGAAGGAAGACGGGGGAGGGATGAAGGCAAGTGGGAAAGCGGTGGTAAAGGGATCAAGAGGGACAACGCTGAGGTATTGAGCTGCTATTCAGGTGAGAGGAGAGGAGGAGGATGGAGGGACAGGGTGACAAGAGCCCGGTGGCAAACTGAGACAACCCCTGTCATGCTCGTCATACTAATAAAGCAGGTAGGATTTGTGCTAATTGCCTTTTTATTTATGCTAACCCAGCACTTATTATGAGAGAAATGTGGATGCAACATGGGGGCTGTTAAGAAGCCTCGTAATCTGAAACTAAAAAATGCTAATGGTGGGTATCTCCCTCAGGAAACAGAATGAGCAGTATTTCATGTCCCCTAAACCAGCCACATGAGTATAAGCTAAATAAAAGGTGTGAGCTTGCAGTGGGCTTTTAGTGCTACTCTGCTAGGCTGGGTAATAAACCATTCACTCTCTTCCTCCATGCTTAAACAGTCTGCCTTTGAGCTACACTTTATATCACCCCTTTTTAAAATATCCCTGCCCTGAACCGCACAGGTGATTTGTTGTATATTCACCACTGGGCCGGTGGATTTTCTTTTTTAGCTTCTCCCCGCGTGGTAATTGCCACGTCGACCTTGATGCAGATAGGATAAATGAAACATATCCTCTGTCAAGACTGGGCCATTAGTAGCGCCACAGAATTACCTCATTTCCTCTGTGATCTCTGTAAACATTTCTGATTCTGCGCATGCCTGCCCATTCTGCAATACGATCCACGACTCTCTGAGAGAGCACTCACACTGGGTGCCTCATTCCAAAAGATACTATGCTTACCTAGCCGAATACCTCAATCCATTTCCACTATAAATTGTGCACACACACGCAGCTTTCAGTCAAGAGCAGAACATCTCCTCTGGGAGAAACTGAGACTGTTTGATAAACCAAAATACTTTTTTTTTCAGATTTTGAGATCAAGCTCTGGGAAAGAGAAATGACAGGGAAGAAGTACATCAAGACTTTGTAACCCAAAATAAAGTGTTATTTTAAAGGGACTGGGGATAGTTATACAGTGCAGGAGGGGGGCACAACAGCTATCAAACTTACTGTTATTATTTACCTATATGCGTTGCTATTATTTCATCATGAGTCTTATGAGAGATAAGGACAGGTGGGGAGACAACAGCCACTGCCCCCACCTACAAATAAACTTGAACAGCGAGTGAGTGTTGAGCAGTTGCAAGCGTGGATGGTCACGCTCAGACTCATCACTGCCCTGTGCTTGTGGGACCACATTTCCGGTTTATTTTATGTGCGTGTATAAGTGTGAGACTACTTAAACGCCACAGAGGAGATCCACTTCTCCTTCTCTTCATGGGCCTCTATTTAGGTGCAGTCGACACAATGTCTGCTTTCTTTGAATACTGATTTGGACATTTATTATTATGGCTGTGAAAATGTATTTTTCAAGTTGAAGATACAGACCTATTACATGCTCTGCTAGACCAAAAGTTAGTTTTCCAGATACAAACAAAGACTTTGGTTGTTTAATCTCTCGTGCCTTATTCCTGTCAATTTTCCCAGACTTTAGATACAATCAACTATTTCTTGCCTCCCTTAGTTACTGTGCTTCTCCTGTCAAGCTTTCCATCTCACTACAGCAAAAATACCATTTATCATGACAATGGTGGCAGGTGGTGGAAACAATAGATTCTTGATTTCAGAGAGAGGTAAACAAAAGCTGGTGTCTCATTTCTTGCTGAAGGCCATAGATTTTCCTGACTGAAAAGACAACTGTTACTAGCGCTAGCTTAATCTGTTGGTTTAAAAATTTCAACCACCATAACAAACACAAAACAAAAGTCTTATATATTATATATAAAGGTCAAAGATATGCACTTAATGACTATATACAGTACATGATATAAAGATAACTTTATAAACAGCTAAGTTGCTGTTCCTGAGCTATGGCGTTGAATAATGTCCGGAACATTTTTATGATGTCACAGTGAAGTTGACCTTTAACCTTCTGAATATAAAATGTCATGAATTCATAATTTCATCCTATTAGACTATTGCGTTAAATGTTGTCATAATTATCGTTTGATTTGTTGAGTAATGGCCAAGAATCTGTTTTTGAGTCCAAGTGGTGGTCCCTTAATGCATGAGAAATCTGAGATATGCTGTGGCTAAACCTGAGGCTAAAACTCCATGTCCCAAGTGAAAAATAACCATCCTCACCAGTTGATGATCACTTTAAAAACTTGGAAACAAAAAACAGCATTGTGCTTGTATTGCATTGTAGAGTTATTAAGCCCTTATATTGTGAATATGATAAAGGAAAAATGCAAAATCATACTTATTTGGTTCGAATATAATCCCATTTGGCTTCTTAGCTTGTGACTGTATATTGTAAACTGACTAGTAGGACATACAAATGACTGCAGCTCAGATAAACACACTGTTTTGTCCATTCCTTACACTTTTGCTCTTTCTTTCGTTATAGTGTGTCGTTCTTGAGCTCTTTCGACATGTGGAGAAATCTGAAGCTTGACAGACCTATCGTAGTCTAGACAGCTACTGAGCTATGACTGATCGAGGTAGGGGTTTAGCAAACAGTCTGTTTTTTAAGACAGAAATATGTTATCCAGATTGACAATGCTTCTTTTTCCAATCTTCTTTTTCTGCTTTCAAAACAGGATGCATTAGTCCACAAAGAAACCACATACCACGTTTTCAAATATTCAGATTAAGTCAATAAATCTGCAGGAGGAACAATAACAATACACACAACCAGAAAGAGCTAATAAAAATAAATCACCCCTCTATAAACAAATTCTCTTTGACTCTGTTCCATTACTGAGTATCGACTGTGGTTTTCATATCAGAATATGGACTAAGTTGAGTTCTGGTAATGCAGTTCTATACGGCGTATTTTCAGCACTGACAGCAGCTATATTTCAGATTGGATCACACCGAAAATCTATAAATACATCACTTGTAATTGTCCACAGCCTGTCAGTGCCACAATCACAATATGCTTTGTCATGTGTGGAGGACAAAGACTTTAATGAAGAGCACGGTATTGGGCCTTCCTATTGTTCTCATTTCTTGCCCTGTCAGCTTTGCAAATTAAGAATGATGTTCCTATTTGTCTTGCAGTTTATTTGTTACAAAATGGTTGATTTAGCTCAAACTAACACATGGTGCACAGCTCCTCCCGTTAGTCCGAAGGCAGTACTTACTGTAGTGAGAGCTGTTTTTGAAAGCGAGAAATGGGATGTGGGGGGAGAGAAATGAAAACATTCGAATAGTGTAATTTTTCATCTTGGCTTTTGATCAAAAATGTTACTTTTGTCAAGTTTTGAGAACGACTGAAAGCTCAAAAACAATTTCTAGTACTTTAAAAAGGATAACAAATATCCAAACAGATGTTACTTTCCTTGCACTTTAAATATATTAAGTGGAACAGTATCCTACACAGGTGCTGCTGAAATCTCCCCAACTTATGAATCAACTGCGGTATCTTTGAGTAATCAACGACGTGCCCTCATTGACACACTGTGTATTGGACGGTCCTCAAAGGCTTTGAAATTGCAATCCAGAAAACATACTTGATGATATAACTGTAAAATATCCATTACAGATTGACGGTGACCTCGAGGCATCACCAGCAACACACCAAGCACATTTTGCCTTTGATTCTTAGCAGTATTAGTTTGTAATGTTGGAACAGATGGAGAAGTGGGAAGATAAGAACCACTTCCTTGTAGCGTCTGCAATCATCAGCCTCCCACCAGTTTAATCCAATGCAAAGCACAAAACATATAGTCCGTCACTGAACCAAGTCTTAACATAGGTTTTCTTTACATTTATTTACGGTATAGTATGTCATAATGTTGACTTTTAATCGCTGTCTTCACTGCCAGTGAAAAAAAGTATAAAAAATAAATAAATAAATAAATAAAAAGAAGTAACTCAAATGTGGCTATCCTGGGTACCTTTGTGCACATTTCAGATGCTTTATTATCAAATAAGTCATTCATTTCTGATTAATGCCACAGTGCACAGTTTTAACAAATTGAATAATATATAATGGATTTATAGCTACTGCAATAGCAAGCAGCATAAAGTTGCCAAAATGAGACATGCGCTTGTATTCAATTACATTTTTTCATCCAAGGTGACAAAGTATAGACCATTTAAATTATGCACTGAGTTTCCAGGTCTGAAAAGTTAAGCCAATGTGGACGTGCCTTAAACCTGCATTCTTTCTAATGGCCATCAGGGCAACTCCACTGCTTTCAAAAAGATGTATGTAAACTTATAAGAATCACCCTACCTCTCACTTTATTACCTCATTAAACAGGTTCTGAATGAGTTTACCGTCTCAATCACAGGTTTCAAGTCTTCTTCAATACAGCATGATGTTCATTTTGTAATTTATGGTTTCATTTAGAGTAAAATAGACAATAAAGCAGGGTATGTTTGAGGCTGTGGCACCTTTCTGATTGACAAGACTCGTTTTCTTAGTCAGGTCCA
The DNA here is from genome assembly GCF_040436345.1 of Pagrus major. Lineage (NCBI taxonomy): Eukaryota > Metazoa > Chordata > Actinopteri > Spariformes > Sparidae > Pagrus > Pagrus major. The sequence goes on from NC_133230.1 coordinate 15,317,720, forward strand.
ATCTAGTCTCTGTCTCCACAGCTGGAGAAAGGTCTGGCTGCAAAAATTGTCATTCTTGTATAGGAGAAAACAATACTCTGGCTTGTTTGCATGTCTTTAAATCAATCACAATTGTCTTGGCCGGCACATAACCCAGGATGCAGCAACAGTTCTCCTGCAAAACAGTGTAAGGGGAAACTTGGTTTGCATGTGGGGAGGTGAGCCCTGGCACTGAAATGGCTAAATCCCCTCAAAAGGCAGATAACAGCAGCTCATTTGTTTATGTCCGTGCCATTAGCAAACAGGTTAGTGTTATAAGTTAATAATAACTTGACAGTTTCATTTAGTAGGTTGCTAGCTCGGGGTTGTTGTTCTTTCAAGTAGTGATGGAGATAGTGTAAGGAAGCTTGTGAATAGGCGCCCAATGACAGGCTTTACACCAACAGTCTACATACTAGTTCAATCAGGATAGATTCAAAGCAATGCCTCCCCAGTTCCACCATCTAGTCCAAATATGGTCATTTCTGGCTCCAAAAAATCAAGACGCTGATGGCCATAATGCCAAACTCGAGGCTTCAAAACAAACCAGTGGGTGACATCATGGGTTCACATTTAGACCGAAGAAGTGAAACTCGTTACTGTGTGTGCAAGAGACTCTGTATTTGTATAAATACGTGTGTGCTCTCACATGTGTGGCTGCATACATATAAGCTCATGGGCATGTGTTTTGTACATATTGTCCATGTGTCTCATCCAAGTCTCATATCAGTTCAGATGCATCAGATTACCCCATCAGAGCCTGCTTGTCCAGCGAGGCCATCAGTCCAACACTAATCCTCCTTTGATGAGTCTCGCTTCACAGCAAAAGCACTGACATTTCGCACTAAGGCCTTCTCCCTTTCCTTCTGCCACGCACGGACGGACCTTGGCTCCGGTGAGATGCTCTTTCATCCCGACCTCGGTGAGATGAGGGTCTGGATTCAGATGACTGGAGGATTAGATGGCAGCTCACAGGAGACCAAGAGACTGATGTCTGAAAGGAAGACTCAGGAGACACGGCCTCAAAGTAGAGAGATGCTAGGCCAGGTACTGGGTCAGGGTTAGTTAGTCAACACAGAACAGCTTGTGGTGAAAGACAACTTGTTGGACAAATTGTATCATCTCTAACCTAAGGTTTTAGGTTCAACTTCAATTTCAGTCATGTGTTCTGTCAGTGTCACAGAGCAAAATCCTAAATATCACTCACTATATAAGCTTGTCAAGGTGAGAATATCTGCGAAACACCGAACTGTATCAGTGATAAATGTGTTTTGAATGCTTCTCAGACACAACCAAGCAGACTGTTGCAGTTTGATGATGTTGCAGATGGTGTTATGTGCAGGAACATCAGATGACATTACATAAACTGAAAAAATACAAATAAAATAGTATGCTCAGTTTTTTTTCTCATGGACTAAATATACAACATACACAGAAAATAGACAAATCTTGTAAAAAAATAAGTGCTTAAATACAATTCACAAGCAAATCCATCATTTTTTATCTGGTGAGTTAGCTTTGCTCTTTAAAACACATTCGGGAGAGCCACTTAACATAAACATGCATCGAACATTAAATTGCCCTCAGGTGGAATCCTATCAACACAGAGTTAACCAATAATCACTGATTCATTACATTTCATTACGTTTCATTACATTGTGGGAGAACAATTGTTAAAGTTGTTTATGTACGACCTTTGTTGGCTTCTTGTAGAGAAATGAAAGGTCAACGTGAAATGAAATGAAAGGAAATAAAAGGTGAATTCAGCCTGTTTTCAATTTGTAGTAAGTGATTCTTTAAGTGATTGTCAGCTGCCTTAACAATAGATCATTGATTAATCTTTATTGATATATGAAATGTTGGCTGTTTTATCATTACAAAACTATTTTAACCACTGTCATGTCCAATGTTTGATTCAAAATCTGAGAAAATTAATTTAGGGTTTAACAGGACGGATAAAGTAAAAACAAGTTACTTGAATGATAAACTAAATAACGCAAAAACCTGACTTCATTTTAACGGCAGAGCTCCCGTCTGTTGCTATTTGTTCAACAACTGACCCGACACTGAGGCAACTAAATGGCAAAAATGAAATGATATCACTTTGTACAGAATGTCATTTTGTATTTCTAAATTACAAATAAATCACTTGTATTTTAATTAAATACATTTTCCCATAACAGTGTTTTGTATTTCATTATGAAATATCTGTCAAGCGCTTTCGGGTTAGTGTTAGGGTAAGTATTTGTAAGTTGTAACAAGATACTTATCTTGGATTATCGGTTAATACGTTTTTAATTGGTTAAATTCTTAACGCCGATTAATCAATTAATCATTAACATCCCTAATGCATCCCAGAATACATTTTAACGAAAGGAGCAACATCCATCTTTGTACAATCACCTACCAGAGAACAACACACAAAAATGCAGTCAGACTCTCAGACAATTGTTCTGTAAAAAAAAACAAAAAACAAATGTGCTGGAAAGAAGCCTGTGTTTATGTCTATGATCAGGAAAAAAGCTACTGCTAGCAACTCACTGATTCACACTGAGTTTTAGACTCTTGAAAGAATTAACATCTGAAATAAATCAAAATTAAGCTACTATGGGTTGTAAAATAACACTAAAATCTGTGATTACTTTTCTCATTTACTGTAGTATTATTATCCTATTATTAACTTCCTGTTGAATATGGAGCACAGGCATAATGCTGAGGGTAGATTTGGCAAGAACAAAGGAAGAGAGATCATATATCCCAACACAATTTGCACTGGCTCGCTGTGGGTTTTAGAGTTGTTTTCAAAAACCCTGCTGATTACTTATAAAGCACTGAACGGCCAATTTCCTGTTCAGATTACAGAGCTTTTACAGTATGTCCCCACTCATCACTGTGAAATCTTAAGCCTTCTGCAGACAGACTGCAGATGAAATGTAACCAACCTTTTTGCTGTTTAAGAGCCAAATTCCTCTGATTCTTTCCATGACTGTTGACTGTCTGTTATGTGTTTCTTTAAATTGTTCTATTTGTCTTCATCAAGAAACATTATAGTAACTGTTTCCCTGTTGCCCCGGGAAACCAAAGCCGCCCAGTTGAGCTGATCTTGTTACAAAATAATGGCTCATCGGATGCAGCTTTTGTCGAGGAGTAGCTTTTTGAAGTGAAATAAAGATCTCTTTTCAGTTGACATGTTGTCAGAACTGTTTTGTCATTATCATCTATGTTGAATATTCAACTCTGCAATAAAACCAGGGCTTCACAATGAATCATATATCATGGAAATGCAAAAATCTCAATCCCAGAAGCTGCAACTTTTCAAGAAAAATAAAATGTGTGACAGACAGCATTATAAAGATTTCTACACGTAAGAAAACATGTTTGAAATCATGACGATTTTAATACTGATATAATGGCCGATATACACACATTTTTTGCAGTGATCCCTCAAATGTGGTTATCAAACACTTGTGGCAAAGATGAGTCAGGATAATATACAGTTTAATGTTGTTGTCTAAAATGGCATCAGTGCACTAAAACAGTTAGTTGATAGGGATAATTAAATCATAATATATTACCCTAAGCATATTTTTCTGCATCATAATCTTTAAAAATAATTATTCATATTGCCGCATATTTGACAAAATATACGGCAACATGATATATCTGTGAAGTGTGCCCTGACTAGGTTATTACACCCCTAATTTGTAATATGTAGCTGTGACATTTGACCTTTGTTGCTATCACCTCTTGTCTATCATTTTCAAAAGACAAAAACCAGAAAATCAATTAACAAATGCAAAAATACTACAAAACTTTAATGTTCAATGACAAAAGGGAGCCAGGAAAGATAAGAAATGAAATAAAAATAGAAAAAAAACCCCGTCTAAAATAAATACTGCAAGAAGCAACAATTGAATGCAGATATCTCATGCTGTATTCCCACCGAATATAACCAGGTAGTCACGCTGTGCTAACCACATTACACAATTGCACCACTGCTGTTGGTACTGTAATACAAGGTGGAAACCCTTTCGCTTTCAGAGCACAGGATCAATATCTTCATATACAGGCTTCAGAGGCATGCTAGTTTTATGAACTAAAAGCTCTGCTGTTGCTTCTGCCTCCACTCCGGTAACTTTGCACTGCAGACTTGACTGATTTAAGAAATAATAAAAACAGCTTAAAAAACAGCTGGCCCACTGGACGGCTATCGATTTCCCACAGCAGAGGCAGATCAAGAGGTACATTTATGATCAGACAGGGGGCAAGAAATTATACAACAGCACAAACCTGCTATTGATTGGACAGAGCAGTGTGAACTACTAAAAACGTAACCACTGTGTACACAATCCTGCAATGTTGGTGGTGGGAGAAAAGAAGAGAAGAGAAGAGAAGAGAAGAGAAGAGAAGAGAAGAGAAGAGAAGAGAAGAGAAGAGAAGTATGATGATTTCAAGTATGATGCTATGTGTAGGACACGTTTAATACACTGAATGTAACTTAAATGTAAGTGCCACTGAGGGAATCTGTGCATGTTAACCCCCTGTGGGTACCCATGGGAAGGTTCTGCTGGAAGACTGCAGCACTGCATCTGCATGGAGCTGTAAACATGCCAACTAGGACAATACAGAGGGTGCAGGGACAGGCAGAAGGACACACAGGGGGAGATGAGCGAAACAAAGAGGTAAAATTCCAAACAAGGATAATAACAGAGAAAATCCTACACATTGCAATGTATTAGTTTATAATACCTTCCAGTCTTTGTCTTCTCAAATACATTTTTCTACTTTCTTTTTACTCTACTTTCCTCATTTTCTACTATAAGACATAACGGCTGATAATTCAATATTCATTACCTATGGTATTGTCTCACAACAAGTCATTTATCTTTTTGTAACTTAAACGTAATAGCTGATCGGATTAGCACCCAGAGAGGGTTTTCTCATTCCAAATCAATTTGAAGGTCAGGCTTTTCTAAAAAATACTGTATATTGTCATGCAGAAAGATGAAATTGTTCAATTCATTGCATCTAGTTATAATATCCATTATACCTGTAAAATTAATAATGCTAAATATTTAAACCGCTTTTCTTTTATGTACATATAACATAACTTTAACTTCATGGAAAAATATGGATCTTCAGGAACTACCAATCTTAACAATTAAGATCACTATTGCTTGATTTTTTAATGATTTTTTATTGATTTTTATTATTATTAATAATAATATATTTTTTAATATTTTCTGACCATAAAATGTCTTTATATTTTCATCAGAACTTTAAGTTGTCTCCCTGTGTTGTTCCTTGTCCCCCAACATCCTGTTTCAACAGGAAACATGTAAAATAACAGATGCCATTACAGATGCCGGATGCTCCCAAAATGCCATTTCACTGTGACTTCAATATTTGATGAAGCACCGGATGGAGTAGCCTTTGAGGCATGCAAATAATGATGCAGGACTTCTACAATGACTACAAGTCAACTGATTTTTTTTTTCTTCCCATGAGCAACTGAAGCTCCAACATGATAAACACAAAGTGATATTTTGCATAAAACAAGATTGACTTGCTTGGTTCATTAACACACTGAACAGGTGAGCAGGTGATTAATTGAATGAACAAATGACTCGGTGTTGTAGAAAGCACGCCTCAAACACTTCCTGCCACACCAAGGTGTGTCACTGCCTCCCTCTGGAACTGCAAGGAAGCACACACCTCACCGAGAAGAGTGCCTCCAACACCATCTTTGGCTTCTTTATATCAGAGCTGCACTGGTCTCTATTGTCACTTCAACTGCAATGAAGCATGATAAAAAAGTTCCCTTTCTGAATATCAAAAAGGGCAGCAGGTAAGCTCAGTGTCTTCATGACGGACACAGAATTAAAGCTGTCTGATGCTTCGACAAACTATCAACTCTCCTGCAACAGACTCTCATCTAGAGCTGTGGCAGAACCTCCTAATCAGGCAACTCGAGTCATCTGCTGCATAGTAAGCTGAGAGGAGAAACTGATTGTATATCAGCGCTGCATGCCTTCTCTGATCCGTCTGATTAGTGATAATGCGGTGAAAGGTCCCATTTTTCCAAAACGCACATTACCGCAGCAAGGCACGATGACGTCAATCAGATATCAGATGCACCAGGGAGGCAAAAGTGTTTACATTAATAGGATACCCAAATAAAAACTAATCACATTTGCTGCAAGCGTCAGTGTGGTGTTGACGCCATAGGTATGATGTCATTCAGTGGAACTGATCTGTCAGATAGAGTGATCACATGAAGCGAACAGGTTGGCATAATGATCTGAATGCAGTGAAGATTTAAACAAAGCTGTTTCTCAAGAAAACAATGGTGGAAGTGACACTATTCTCTGCCTTCTGTCTGTGTGCGTTTGATAAGAAGATCCTGAGCATCCTGAATCCTTTCTGTATCACTCTCCCTAATCCAGCCCCTCCCACGTCTGTCCCCTGCTCTCTCCGTCTCCACAGACTCTATAATGACATTTGGTCACTGTAAAGAGCCATGATGGTGCTGTTAACTGCGAGGAGGGAGGTGGTTGTCACGGTTACCTGATGCAGCATGGTGCTGGACCATCTGCCATGCACAAGACAGCTCCCCGCTCACTGCTGTAATTACAGAAAACCCCAAGCAGCCAGTGAGCCCTGGCACACATGAGGACGAGAGGTGTGTGTGAGTGACAGAAAAAAAGAGACAAGTAACTGATAGTCATCTGTGCGTGTGTGTTTGTGTATTTGTGCGTGACAGTCAGTGGAAAAATGCTAAAACGGAATAAACAGAGTTATTAGCCAACGTATTAGTTTAAACAATGTGGTGTCACTTACGTACATCCAACAACAGGATGTCCCAATCCGATCATGGCAGATCAAGGCATGTTTGTTCATAGATCCATCCGTTCCAGCTACAGTACAAAAAAGCCTGTTCTACTGCCATTACTTTGTTTGTTGTAACCCATTGTGCTCCACACACACCAGCTGTCACAAACACCCCATTGTGCTCCATTAAAACACTGGAACCGTTTCCTATCATACAGCGTCGTGAGTAAGTCAACCATGAAGTGCACAAACAAATAAACAGCAGCCAGAAGTTTCAATTAACGGTATCCATGTGACAGCGAGCGTTACTGAGAGAGGTTGCTTAAATGGTCAATTTGCTTCACTTTGCTCAGTGACATTTTGCATTTGCACCACACCACTATAGTGCTGCAGTTGGCTGAAAACTGGTTGTGAATCAGTTGGTTGTATTATTGGCCAATATCGGCCTATCACATACTGATATATCAGTATCAGCATATATGTGGCCCGATACGCACCAATATGAAAACTTTCTTGTTATAGATTAAAATGCAGAAAAAGATGCTTGGAATCATTAACAGTTATTTCATTTCCAGTTAAGTTTACTGTTTCAGTGCACTGATGTCATTTTAGATGGTAGAGTTTGTTGTTAATCTGTAAAAAAAAAAAAAAAATCCTGCCTCGGTTACGTATCTTTGTCACAAGTGTTGGATTACCACATTTGTGGTCAGCTGATATATTGATATTTTTTACTTCCCAATATCTGTATCAGCATTGGCACCCAAAATGGAGTATTGGTCTACAAAATATTGTACAAGAGCTGCACAGGGCTTTTCATTTGTTACACAACTCTATATCACAAAACTATTTTAATGCACCAGTACTTTAAGGCACATTAAAGGACATCTCCTTCACTCTTAAAACTCAAATGATAGTGGTTGAGAAATTCTCTCAAAATCAAAATTTTACCTTGAAACTTTCTTCAGAACTCAAGACGAATTTTAGTTTTTTTTCAGTTTTCCTTTCGTCTTATTTAATTATCAGTGTTTTTTGTTTTTTTTTCTCTGCAAGAATAAAATTTCACAACCTCCAGGCATAAATTTGCATATAAGAAAATGTCTGTAAAGGACTTGCACATGGAATTTGACAGGAATATCATGGCTTGCAGTGCAAATATCCCACCATTGTACAAGCTTGAGTGTATCATTACAACATTCACATGTACGGAGGTGTTTCATTTGTTTGAAACATATAATTTTCAATTCGTTTGGAAATAAAACATCACATGTATAAAACTGTTTATATTGTCATAGCTTCGATTTAAGTCCCATAATAGACCCAGCCCTTCATTCTACCTGTTCTTACAGTTAAGACCGATGCAGAGGGACTGGACATTATCTTTTCACTCCTGCTAAAGTAAAAGCTTTCAAAATTGTGCATAATAACAGTGGACAATAAACTCAGAGGAGAATGTGTTTACTTTATTTCTCCAAGCATAGAATAAACAGAATAGCATATAATAATCTTGTTGTCATTTGTTTTTGTCACAACCAAATCTCTTTTGATGAAATAATGATGGGTTTGAATTACAGTGATAGTTTTGTTTAGTTTTCGTGTTTTACGCTTCATCTGTTTTTCATCCAGTGAGCTTACTGGACTTGGCACCAAACCTTGTCTACAATATGATCTATTAAGCCTTTTGGCACATGTAGCATAGAATGAGGCACTTTATTGGTTTGCATACCTCTCTCCATACTGAAGATATTGGTAATTTTCAGAGGGATTAAGATGGGTTACAAAATATACTTAGTTTGTTATATCAACAGTTAGGATGAAGTCTGACCAGAAAATTTTTTTTAAAAAATGTAGGAGGATAAATCCATCTACGACCTTGCAGCATAAGAACGCAGATCTACTTCCTCTACAACCCGAACTGACTAAAACAGACTGAGCCAAAAACAAAAAGCTTATTTTTTTATCACACATCGCAATACTGATGCTGACAACTCCACAGTGACAAGAAACTAATGGATTTTTTTGCTCATTCCAGATGATGATTGGAGCAGCAAATACTGATTATTTTTAAGATTAATGGATGAATTATTGAGGCTATAAAATGTTTAAAAACAAAACCTGAAAAATGCTTACCACACTTTCACAGAGCCCAAAGTGACATCTTTAAAAAGCTTCTTTTTTTTGTCAATTACATTTAAGAAGCTGAAACCAGCAAATGTTTGACTTTTTTGCTTGAAAATTACTGAAACGAGACATCAGTTATAAAAACAATTGCCAACTAATTTTCTTGCAAGGGATAGGCTAAGCGCTGCAGCTCTAATACTGATTATGTGAAAATTCTCTCAACATGAATGGCTCTTAAAGTCAACATTCCTGTGCAGCGACCCTGATGAAACAAGGAGCAGGAGCGTGTGACTCAGCTGTTGCTAAACTCTTTGCCTTCTTGTCTCTAATCCCTGGCATCAGCACATAGTGAGGGTGAGTGCACTGGACACATTGGAGCAAGGATCACAAACTGTCCCTGTGGGGATGGATACCAAGGGCAACAGCGTAGGTCAGACATTGGTTGGTACTGCGCTGCATTGACCAGGCAAACAATTTGGTGAGTAGCACACTACTGCTGCTGTACTTTTTATAATAAAGTGCAAAAAAAGCAATTAAGAACCAAATGTGGTTTAAATTGCCTGGTGATCCAATTAAAAGCGAAGCCCTGCAGATAGTAGTCTGCTCCTAATGAGGTAAAATTAACAGCATTAGCATTGCCTCCTCCTGACTGTCTACATATAAGAACTTCCTTCTTTCTGCCTTTTCATATTTTTCTTTCCTGTGGGCATGTCCTGTTCTGAATGTCTGCAGAAAATAAATATGTGTATTTGGAGTTATTATCGCTCTCTAATTTACCGTAATGAAAGTGCTAGCCTGCGCTGGCAGATGAGCCATTTTAATTTAAGCATCGAATGCAGGCCTGCATATTAATGACCCTATTTGCATAAATCATGTCACTCCACTCTGGATTCCAATTAAACTCTTGATTAATTGCTCGGCTGACCCGTTAAATAGAATCCTTTAAGTGGTTCAACAGGCCACCAAAGCCTGTTGACACACACTCACACTCACACAAGCACACGACTGTAAACTCACACATAATTTACTCTGAATAAAATTAATCAGAAGAAAGGGATCTACAAATTTTGAAATGTGAACATCCTCTGGGAAGTGTGAAACCTGTAGGATGAAATGCAGAGTGAAAAGCCCAACTCACCGAGTCAAGACTCAGTTTAGAAGCGAGACGCTTCGCCCAACAAGATAATGATATCAATGTCATTGGTGGAGATGAAAACCCCACCACAGGAAGGTGTGTGTATGTGTATATGTGTGTATGAGAGAGAGAGAGAGAGAGAGAGAGAGAGAGAGGGACAATACTTTTTCCTAATTCCCTGTTTTTGCTAGAATGATCAGCTTTTGGCTTGTAGTGCAGAGTAATACAACAGAAAGCATAAAAAAGCTGGTTTATACAGATTACACTGTGAATTAAACTCGTATTATCCTCAACAAATTAAAGAGGATGTGAAAGACTAAATGAAAAACTGTGATTAAACCTTCGCACACACCAGACACGCATTTACTTATTTACTCCTCTCCATTTGAACTAGGCATCGAATCTGAATCTGTTTGTCCTCTACAATTTTGCTTTGTCTTTGTCAAAGCACTTTGTAAAACTCTGTTTTTAAAAAGTGTTATATAAATAAAGTTTATTATTATTATCGACTGTTTTTTGTTTTTTTCTCAGGGCTGATATCGTAATCAAGGAGATCAATAACCATTATTTGAAACCGATGGACATTTGCAGTAAAATTTTAAATCTCAATGTACTTCAGAACAATTTTGAGGCACTTTGAGTATTTCCTGTTTCTGCAACTTTATACTTCCCCTCAACAACATTCATTCGGTGACTTTAGTTATCAGTTTCTTTGCAGAGTCAGTTTATTCAGTGTTGATAGGCTGTTACCTGTGACATGTAACCAATCAGATAGTGCTGTGGGCGGGACATTGAGCGAGACCAAAGAGCGGTGACTAACGACAGAAAGGATGCTGAATCAGAGCCAAAGTATTACATTTTTAAATTAATGTTTTTTATAAGCAATCAGATGCAAAAAACACTGATAGATAATCCCAAATAAAATGCTGAATATCTGCCACAATAATCGGCCAAGTCTCTGTGGTATTGTTGTGGCTGCTGTTTACTACTGTTTGTGCATTCTGTGACTGCTGGCCAGAGGGTGTTCCTTATTTTTTCTTCAACCCATACAAGTGCTGCTGGGATACAGCTGTTTAAGACACAGCAGTAACCAAGGCCTGAAAAACAGCCTACAAATGAGGTCTAATCACAGGGACTGCTGTTTAAGCACAACCTCAAGTTGTAAACAATGTGCAGGAATTGGCAAATAATATCACCACCATTTCAAAAAGCACTGCAATTGTGAGTGATGTTCAGAGAACTTAACATAAAGGAGACAGGGCACTATAGTGATGGCACTGACTGGCCAATAAAACAACAAACAACAGCTTCCATATCAACAAATTATATTTTAATGGTATGATATTCTTAGACAGTACCATCAGCTCCCTGCGGTGCAGGAAATTATGTTTACAGTTGCTACCATGGCAACAACAAGCATATGGCAGTGTTGGCCCTCAGTTGGATGCTGTGATCTCAGTTTCGTGAGCGTGCCTTGGAAACTTTTTAATGCTCAGTGCAGTTTAAAGTTCAGCAGTGCTTCTTCATATGCCATTTTAAATGATAATACATCACATTAGATAGGGACGACTTGTCAACCACTTCAACACACACCAATAAGTAAGATGTTTCAATGCTGTCAGCTACATTTGCATAAAGATTACATAACTAACACAAAAATAGAAAAAGGTGGCTAAATGTGACGGATTACTACCGTATTTCAGGTTTTGCGCATGTTTTCAAGCAAGCAGCATAAATCTGGTGTATGGAGTTAGGTAGTGATGGGATGTAGAGCTCCACATCCACCTCAGCACTGTCAGCTCTGCATGCCTGCTGTCTGTCACTGGCCCTCAGGTCACAGAGCTGGCCTCTTACAGCCTGACTGATAGGGAAGTATGTGTGTGTGCGTGCGTGCATGCGTGCATGCGTGCATGCGTGCGTGCATGCGTTTGTGTTTGTGTTTGTGGCCAATACATTGGTCAGCATGATGACTTCAATTAATATTGGCTTATGATAAATCCATTAGAATCAGTGTATACATTAAAAAGAAAATTTCAGTAGACCACCATGTAATGCATTTTGTTGCTGAGCCATATCTTTTTACAACATATATTTTTTTTATGTATTTTCAACTATTTATTGCTGTTGTTTTTAGTCTGTTAATTACATAGAATTGATTGTAAGAAAGAGCCGTTTAATCACAGTGATGTTGCTAGTTACGTGTACCGCATCTCTAGTAGGGGTCAACTGGTTAATCTGCACCAATAGGATGTCACAACGATCACTATCGGCAGAACTTGGCTTTAATAGTGGTCCATGGCTGCGCAGCCTACCCCCAATCATGCACTGACTCTGTTTTATTCCACCAGTACACTGACCGAGTCACTAGCATTAGCTTTTAGCAGGAGCAGTCCAACATGCACCTATGCCCCTGAGTGGACCTGTGGATCCCGGGCACTGAATACATTGAAAAAACAAAACAACATAATTTAATCATTTAAGTTTTTTATCAAAGGAAAAAACTGGTAAATTGAATATCACTGGTAGGCTATGAAGACATGACCTCATCTCGTGCTTGAATTTTTCCACTACAGGCAGTTTTTATCGACTAAAGCTTTTAAGACAGAAAATAATGACAGATGAATCGGTGATTAAATAATTCTTGGCTGCAGCCCTACTTATTACTTACTTTTTTTATATTCTCACAGCTCTTGAAGGGGCACTATGTAGCTTTGGGGGACAAACTCAATCTCAGAATTTTAATATTCACAATATTAATTAGGTGATAATACAAGCTCAGAAAAAAATATTTTTTCCATAACTGAATAAACAAGCTGCTCTCAGAGGAAAATAAGGTCCCCAGAACAGAAGCTAGAAATGTGGCAAGGTCCGCCAAATATAAACAAGGTAAAACAGTCTGAAATTGTGTTGTCCTTTAACGTCAGTTTGTTTATTCAGTCATGAAAACAGAGTTTGTTTATTTAGTTTGTTTAGGCATAAAAAAAAAAAATCAGTCAATGAACATCTTTCTCTTCTGATTAAAATTTCTTCCCCACAACTATGTCGTGCACCTTTACAGAGGCTTTGTCTGTTATTTGCTTATTTAAAGAAACTAATATTTGCTTATACAGCCAAATCTAATCTCCTCAAATATTAATATCAGTATTTGCATACAGTCTGTGTGTCTGAGCAGGAAAGTCAAAAATAGAAAAACACACAAGGACAGAGATAGAGAGAGAGAGAGAGAGAGAGAGAGAGGTGTAAGGTGTATATGTGCCTGACTCCATGCTGTACCTGCTGGACTTGGCAGCGACAGGCACTGTCATCTGACCCTCTCCTCTCTTTCACTGGCTTCACGCCAACCTGCCTGAGCCGAGCCAGGCACATCGGATTAATATCTGCTGGCCTGTTACATGGCTCTGTCCTTACATCACTGTCCTCTGCTGCTGACTGTACAGTGAAACAGAGGCAACGGACAAGACGCATGTCAAAATACGCACAAACACTCCATTATTCACATCGAGGCAGCAAGTGAGTACCAGTGGTGTCAAACTGAAAATTCCTGTGCACTGCTCATGGAATTACAACATTTATTAACTCGATACATCAGTCTGATGTTCTGGTTCATACAGACTTCGCTCAGCACATGAATTCTACATGAATTGCTCCCATTTTGAAGAGCTCCTTTCCAATGCACCTGCATAACAAGTACTGCATGTGCAAGTTTTTTCTAATCAGCTCGCCATACTGGATTTCAGCCATTAGCAGTAGGGTGCCAAAGTGAGAATCATGCCGTGAGAGAGGCTACTGATTGTGGAAGCCTGCAGTAAAGACTTGACTTTTTGACTTCTCTCTTGAAGGATTTAGAAAAGTTGGGCTGAATTCAAGATGAGTAATTGCATTATTTCAACTTTAGCTTATTTAACTGGAATAACTCAAAAATAATATCAGAAAATATTGCTTGTTATTAGCTCGACTATGGTTTTATAGCAAGTTTCCTGTTGTACCAGTCACAAAGATGATAAAGAGTTCAGGATGAATCAATGAAGATAAAAACACAAAAAATACAGTTTGATTAAAAAACAGGAGGAAAGGATGAATGCATTGGTACTGTATATGTGTGTCATGTTTCTGTTTCTGTGTTTGCATACTGCATTCACAGAAAAACTCTAATCACTCATCAATCATTTCATCAATCATATCATGCCATTGTTTGTGTCACAAGCCTTTCATATTTTATAACATGCTGGCTGAATGAAAGGAATATTTTCAGAGAAGATACAAAAGATTTCCCCAAAGACATCCTGAGGAGAAAAGGAGAAAAGCGAACAAAATGTATTATTTTTGAATTGTCCCTGAATTTGCTTTGCTTGGCTTAGATGCATCCTCAATATCAAAAACTCCACACAAAAACTGTGCACTCTGAAGTATTAGAGGGTCTCTGAGTTATCAGTCTACATACAGGAGCCTATAGCTTGCCAGCTTTTGCTCTGGGAATTTTATCATGACAATAGCGAAGCCGCCTCGGGGCCCTTTTAAGCTTCCCTCATTTCATTTCCATCTCTATTGCTCTCTGAGTTCAGTTACATTTGGCTGTGCATCACCATGGCAGCGGACACTGGCCCTTATGTCTGACTCAGACATCATCCAGAGCATTTCAGCTCTGAGTGAGTCATAATGAGTCCCACTCTCCACAGCTACGGCACCGAAAATAGGCTCACTTTCCTCCTTAAGATTTCTCTGGGGAGAACGTCTGTGATCATCTCTCAAAACGCTCCTTTCATTCTGCAACAAACATTTTCCAAAATAAGTAAGAGCTAGGAATGTTGGGATCTGGCCAAGTGAGTAGTGGATGTGTGTGAACAGGATATGCACACAAGGACAGAGAAACACATCATAAACACATTGACACAGAAACTGTGCATATAAACAGAGAGGCAACTTTAACTGTATGCACATACTGTATAACCTATTAGAGCCTAACAAGAGCCTCAACATATTAATCTCTAGGGTTGTGACCATTCTCCAAGTCCACGATTCAATTTGGCTTTCTATTTTGGGGTCACGATTCAATTACATTTTCAATTGAAACATTATTTTTTCGATTATCGGCCGATATTCAGTACTGTTATCGGTGGGGTATTTTTTTGTGTGTGATTGGCAATAAAATAAAATAATTAAAAAATGCATTACTTTGGCTCTAATGCAGCATTCTTTCTCTGTCTGTAGTCACTCAACGTACCACCCACAACATTATCTGATTGGTTGCATGTCACAAGTAATAGCAACATGAATAATCTAAATGTGCAAAGTAACTAATAACTGAAGTTATTAAATAAATATGGAGGGGTGGGAGCTTAAAGTGGAAACATTTTTTAAAAATCTAAGTAAAGTACATTAAATGTAATACTAAAGTGCAGTACTTGAGGTAATTGTAACATTCCATGAGTTGTGTTTTGCTAAATTTTGAGACTAAGATTTTCATTTTTACTGCTAATCGGTTGCAAATATCGAATAGCTCATCTGTCTCGGCCTGATTACTAATAGTCAGTTTCGGTATCTGCCCTGTAAAAAACATATCGGTTGAGCCCTAGCAAACTGTATGATGTTTGAGGCAAGGTTTTAAAGCTCCATTATTACATCAAGCAGTCATTCTCACATTATTGAATTCACAGTTCCCAAAAGTTTTGCCAGTAATGCGCCTGAAACATGTGTTTTTTGAATATGTTGCATCGTAAAATAAGCTGTCAGTCGAATAGTTTTTAGCGTTGCACCAAGAATGAACAGATGAACTCGGATAGAACATAAGAGGTTAAAATCATTTTCTGACAAATCAAGATAAAGCCCTGCACAGAGGAGCTGAGATTCATTTGCTTTGTATGCAGTGTGTGTGTGTGTGTGTGTGTGTCACAAAGGTTTCTGTGATGCAGCCTCCAGGCCTCCAGTTCTGCTAAATGAGAAACTTCTTTTTCATTGTGATGGGAGGGGAGGACTGAGGAGACATAAGGAGGGAGGGATGTTTCCCACCTGAAATTTGTAAATGAGATTTACTTACCCTGGGCTCGACATTCATTCTGGATCCCACGTCTGGGGAAAATAGTCATTTCTGTCTCTCATTTTCCTCTATCTCTGAAATCTATGCACTCTACTCTGTCACTCATAGAGACCTGTGGGGCATGTACCCAATACAAACTGTTGAAGATGGGCTCCAAATACTTCCTGGTTCTTTTTGTGGTCTATTGAGGTAAGGATGAAATGTACTACATTGATAAAAATCAAATATCAGTTAGGATATAACCGGATTACCTGTTTCCTGTGATAAAGCTAAAAGGCATTCCATGCAGCAAACTCTGCCTGTCTAGTAAAAAACAGTGAAAAAGAGTATTCTTATTGTAAGTAAGAGTTGTATTGTGATGCTCGTTCTTACATTTTAAAAGATTTGTAATTTTTGTGAAATTGTGACAGTCAATATAACGAAGTGTGCACAGGAAGAAGATTAAATAAGAGGGTGAGAAAACAGTGTGAGGCGGTTGTCAACGCTGAATGTGATATTTTTTCTAACAATTTAAAATTGCAATTTAAAAATGTGGGCTGATTTATTTCATCAAAGAATAGTGAGACAATTATGTGATTAATTCAATAGCTGACAGAAAGTTGGCTGTAATGATTGCAATTATTTGCTAATCTAGACAGCTTGTCTTACTTATAGTCTTATGAAGCAGACCTGTGTATTTGCCATTTGCTGCTATTAGGTAGTTAATAAGGCTTGATAAGTATGCTGAGAAGCACATGAGAACTTTAATAAAATGCATGTGTCTATTTTTCTATTTAAGAATTTAGAATTTACTTTAGTGCTAAAAAAACACATCAGTTTGTTCATACTGTCCAGTGCTGCAGCACTGTATTCCCCCTCCGTCTGAAACGCTCTATTTTAACTCCTGTCTCTTTAAGTCCCCCCTCCTAAACGCCCAGTCTCCTCTGATTGGTCAGCTCACACATGCCTGACCCAGCACCACTAACAACAACAGGGCAGCCATGCTAAATCAATTCTTACGTGCTAGAGTCATTATTTATGCAAAATGTATGACAGTCACAGTATTAAAGGGGAGACTACTGACGAGGCGTTTCAGGAGCAGAGAGGCACATCTTTATTTGACTTTGACCTTTTCAACTTTCAAGATCTTTTAAATGCAAAAGATCCAATATAAAACACTGAAGGAATGAAAAAAAATGGATAGAGCATAACAGGTCTGATTTAAACCCGTGACCTACAACCAATCTCAATAAAACAATAGCTGCATGCTCCAACAGTTCAATATGATCCATGTGCACACAGTACACAGGCTCAAAGATCCATACAGAATGAAAGCATGTAGCCAGCGAGCACAAGTGTGCAACAAAGAGATATCTATCCATCCAATAAAACCACACCGTGTGCTAAAAATAGGCCCATTGAGAACAGTGTAGAAAGAGGATCTACTCCAGCTCTCTTGGCACAACAGTCCTTGCTCTCAATCCACCCCACCAACCTTCCGATGGGATTTGCTAACCCTGTGCAAATGTGCCAGTGACCCAGTCTGCTAGCTTTCTCCGTCAAGGCCTTTTAAGGACTCCTAAGACAGTGATTAACATTATTACAAGTGTTACTTAAATCTGCTGGTGGAAGGACATAGGGGAGAGGAGATATGTAATTAAAGTATGAAAAGATGCAGAGGAGAAAATGGAATTAGTGCACAGAACCATGGCGCCATCTTTGCCATTTTTTTTTTACAGCTAATTCTAAAGATTTGTTTCATAGTAGTCATGTACTAATAAGACTGAGTTTAAGGAAAAGTTAATCAAGCACACCTGAGTGAGTGCTTAATCAGTTAAAATACTGTTAGTGAAAACACCTGTGGGCCATTAAGGAGGAGTCTTTACTTGCTAGTTTGACTAGTTTGTATTTGCACCTACTCAACACAAAGCAGGACAAGAGGCAATTTAATAAAGAAAGGTTGCTTGGCTGCTTGAAAACTGCAGAGGAATAATGGGGGAATCAATGGCAGGAAGAGGATAGTGTCATTGGGATTAGAAGGCAATCTGGATTAGTCAGAGGATCTGAGGCTCACGCTGCTGCTCCTGCAGGCATCGGATGACACATGCACAAAAATGCCAAGTCAGGCTGAGAGCCTCAGACAAGAAATGTGCGTGCATACCCATGCACGTTCATGTTGTCATTTGCTTTTCTCCAATTCACACGAGCCTTCTGCAATTTTACACAATAGTCCATTGTGATATTTTAATTTTATCAGGCAGAAATCCCTTGAGAAGAGGACGAGATATATCTTGCCACACGCTCTAATCACGCACTGTGTAATAGCTCTTTGCTCTAATATCTATAAAGTTAACAAAGTGCTGGCACAAAGTCAAATATGTATTCTATCCGTTTCAATACAATTGGCTCATATAACAAGCAGACTAATAATACTTGAGAAATAACTTAATTACCGCTCACTCTCCGCCGCGCTCTAATTATAGCCTTTACAAAAGAGCAGCAGTAATGCACTTTTAAGTGTAATGGGAGTTTACCTAATTAGGCCTATCACACACACACACACACACGCACACACAGACACTGGTGAGAAAACTGTCATTCAGTAATTAGTAGTGGTGATGAAACCCTCTATTACCATTTCATTTACACACCATCACAGGGCACAGTCGGCTGACCTCTGTGCTTGCATACAGCCAGGCTTTGCTAACAGCTTTTAAAATAGTAATATCTTTATGACTGAACTGTGGCACAGCACAGCGGGATATATTAGCTGCTTTGCTTTTTTATTTCCACAATCAGTTAAAAGCCAGTGCAGTATTTTACCATTATCTACTGCAGTAATGACTGTCTTATATCTCCATCGGTGGTGTTAATGAGTGGGCAGGAGCGGTCTAACTGCAGCAACTAATAGGGTTGGTCACACAGTCTAACTAGGTGCGAATGTACATATATTACAGGCCATGGGGAACATAATAGAGGTGGTTGCTCTTATTATCACTGAGGTAGTGGGGTGCCCTAATGATGCCTCTGTGAGCTTAGCAGCCAACCAGCCAATCACCCGTCCAGTCAGCCATCGTAGTGTTCAGCTCTTTGTTTTAAACCTCAACAGATGTGCAAATGTCACTCACTTGGCCTGGACTCCAGTTGTGCGTTTGAGCTTGTGTGAGATCCGAAACTAGACTCCCTGCTGGGTTCGCAGGGTTTACGAGATATGGAAACCTTTAATTTTACATTAACAAAGGTTCTACATCTGGTGCATTGGGAAAAACCGTAGGCCTGAGGTTGAAATTAGGTAATTTAAATATATCCTCAAGAGTTTTGCCAAGGTGGGGGTGGACTGTTTGCCTTCTCATTTTCATCTAGATAAAATTGGCATGTACTTGCTGTTGCCAATTCTCCTAACTGGATACCTCATTAAACAATTTTCACGTGGCCAAATTTATCATTGGACATCTTTAAACATTTTGCTGATTTTCAACACCATTTTCATGCATAAGTCATGGGGATGGAGTGTTTATAACATCCAATATGACTGCCACTTCTCACTGTGTTGGACGCCCAGGAGACTCAAGGGAAAAAAAAGCACTCGCCCATCATTGTAGAGACCCGGCTCAGCTTAAGTAGACAGTAGTCGCAACATTGCCACCTTGAACAGGCTGTGAAAAAAGGGCTAGTGTTTATGGGTGGGAAGCCAGTGAGGGATCACATTCTTAGTATCCCCAAGTTGTAATGCAGAGGCAGTTGGATTCTGGGGAAAGCGAAAAGCTACTTTTGCAATATGTCCTCCAATATGAAAAGAACTGACTGCCATGACTCAATGTACGTGAAAAGACATGGCTGTTCACTTCCTTCCCAGGACACCAAACTGTGACAGATGATATAGTTTGACATCAGATGGGGCCGTAAGGAACTAAGAGGTAGAGCAAACTGGTAGCATTCATGCTACGCTTGCATACCGACCTCATAGGTTCTGCAATGAGTTTTACCAAAAATTAAATGTTATTCAATTAATTTAGTAGTTCCAACACAGAAGGAGTGGGGTTTGCAATCCAACTCCAGGGCATGACAATATTATCGAAGGGGAAACCAAAACAAACAACCAATACCAACTAAAAGAGCAGAGCTATTAACTTCGGGGTATGACTTTACTGACTTTCTCACAATGTCTGCTGTGTAAAATATAAGGGCTAATTCAATTTTATATGAGGAGTTGTTTGGTCCTCTTTCTTCTCCTTCTTTGAAAAGGTTGGTTTCTCAGCCTCCACGCATGCTTGGGTGCTGAGGCTTTTTGATTGTGGTTTATGTTGCTAGTTTGGGCTGGAGGTTACCGGTAGTCCTGTTTTCGGTTTTCTTTGTTTAGGGTTAGAGTTTCCACATAGGTAGGTTAGGGGGAGACGGAGAACGACGGCCCACTGCGTGGCTGGTCCAGCGTCAAACCACCTTTTTGTTCCTTTTGGCCGGGACCTTCAGCCCTCTTTTGTTTGTTTCTTTATTGATTGATTTAATAAAGCCTTTTTGAATGAAACCTGAACCTTGTGTCTGGTGTCCGTATATGCTGCCTCCTCCAACCCCTTGTTTGAGTCTTAATTTAATCATTACAGATGAAGGTCGTAACATGTACCATTTATGGATTCAAGAATGACTTATTTCTTACATCGTTTAGGTGGATTCAAACCAGAATATAAAATCGCCATCTGAAGTGCAGCTTTTCTTTGACATGTGCATTTCTGCACAAACACAATTGTGGCTTCAATAAAATAGATCATTTGTAAACTATTGTTACATGAATATTTTCACATGGCCCTTGATCTAAGATCAGTGTTTTGAATAGGCTATATCACGAAAGAAACCAACAAAGACATAATCGGAAACATTACCAGTCCTGTTATTTTTATGTGTTTTCTAGTGAAATTTATTAACAGTATGCACCTACATCTGGGATCTGCTCCGTGTCAGACTAAGTGAAACCAATTCTCTCACAAAGATCTCACCACCAACACTTCTCAGCAAAGTTGCAGCATTTGTTTCCTGTCATTACACCCTCTTAAGCGTTGTAAATGTTGTGTATAATTGGGTACACATGGATTTTTCCAGCACAAAATAGATATTATAGGAAGGATTTAATACAATTCTTTATAGTTTTATATGGAGGTTTAAATCTTGTAGTTTCTATTTGAGATCTTTATATGCTTGGAATTATAAAAAGCAGTATTTATTTGCAATAAAACACAAAAACGTAAAAAGAAAATCATGTTGCTCTTTTGATTTCTCAAGATGTTAAAAGGACTGCAGCCAAGCCTCGTCTAAACACTGGAAAGAAATTGATGCTAAGGGCTTGATTATAATTAATCAGGAGACATTTCCGAGTGGAAACAGATTGTCCAAATGGAAATATTTCATTGCATGTGTCACGAATAAACAGTGCAGCATCTGCCAGAGCAGACAGAACAGAGCTGAGGTTATCCTCCCATTAGAACGCCCTTATCTCAAAGATGTCCTAAAAAACAGTCATTCTGTGTCACAGCATACCTAGAGTTAAAACACTTGATCTATGCTTCTGCGTTGAATCCTACGGCATAGCCTACACCATGGCCTACACCATAGCCTGAGATGCACCCAGAAATGCAAACGCAAGTCGCAGTGACCCAGACCACAACAAAAGTGATTGGTCCGCTTGCAACGTCGCATTTTTCGGCTTCCCCTCTGCTGCATAGTAGTGGTGTTAATACAGGGGATTATGAACTGTAGTGACCCCTAGTAAACACACCGACCTGTTTGGCTGTTGCAGTCCCTCCTCCAAATGCCAAGTAACGTTATAGCTTGGTGTATATGGATGCACTGGGTAAAGTACAGCTGCCGATCAGCTCACCACCACCAGCAACCGACACGCTAAATGTTCACAACAGCATACAGCATAGGCTCTGTGTAGTGTCTACATGCAACTATAAATCAGGCTTAAGTCATTATCATTCCATGATGACTAAACCAGACAGGACAAGATAATGTATTTATGTATGAGGCTGGATTTTCTTGAGAGCAGAGTTAGTGTTCTGTTCTACCCAAAATTATGCTCGTACAGACACTAATTTAATGGAAATGCTTACAAGGGTGATACGTAAGTGATGTAGTGGCACCATGTCCTGAGTATGATAAGGATATACAAACTATTCACATATGCTAGAAAAAAAAAAATTGCCTAAGCAGCTGTCCCCAATTCTTAATCTGATCTACACCTAATTACCAATGTTACTGGGGTGTTGAAACAAAACAATATGTTTTTATAAGCAAATCAAAAGTACAAGCAGTTTGACAGCATGACTAATAAGGAAATAAGCCAAGCACTCTCTAATTCTCTTTCTTCCTACTGTGTGCAAATGGCTGCAAAAGCTTTTTGTGCATTAAGTTCTTTCAACTGATATCTTTTGTGTTCTTTAGAAAAACAGGCTTTTTCATGAGTTCCATGTATTTTTGAATTATTAATCACAAAACTGGCATTGGCTGTAATGATTTCATTAATAACGCCTAGAAATAACATAATGATACATATGTTTTCATCTTGCTTTGTCTTGAAAATGTGCAATCTGCATATGAAAACAATAAAAAACAGCCCTGCTGAAACATGAGAATAACAAGGAACAGTAATCTCTGATATAAACCACTCAGTTTGTCCAGCTTTTCGAACTTATTTTGGACTCTGAAAATGGCTCATCTAAAACAATAATCACACATTGTGACTGTGGGCCCCTTTGTGTGTACCCACTACCTAATATGATCCCTTTTTTGTTGCAGAATGTTTACTAAAACAAAAATCCACTAAGTAATTGAGTAAAACATGTAATCCACCATTGACTGTTAAACTGCATATAAGTATAAGTCAAACTGCTAATTGAACATGCTGTACATAACAGTTTTATGACTTTAAGAGGCACACGATGTACAGTCTATGGCCAGAAATGAGAACATATTTTCTGGCAATATATAAAACTCTAATATAAAAATTCCACCCTGTGAAAACCAGGACGGACTACTGCTAATCCAGCACATTTGGCAATTCTGCACAAGTCTTCCTTGACCTTTCCTTTGCTGCCAAGTCATCACAAACAGAGTGAACAGTTCCCAGCCTTGACACTGAGTCAGAAGCAAACCCCCCCGACAACACACACGCCTCCACACAGCTCTACTGTAGCAGACACACAGCAAACATCCACGGGGTGCTCAATTCATTAAAAAGTGAAAATGCAAGGGGCTGAATTTTTTTTTTTTTTTTTTTTTTTTTGATCACAGCGAAGGATTTTCCAGATGGCCTCCTAAATAGGGTGTACTCATGCTTATGTTCCCATGCCAAATTGCTGGCCTACAAATCAAGTTACACTTCCAACAAATATTTCATTATGGACCATCTAAATGCAAAACAACAGCAGTAGTTTTTTCATATGTAGTCTACGGCTTTAAAAATGCTCAGGAAAAAAAGTCTGCTTTGATGAATACTAAAACAGCTTGCAGCATTATATTTAGAGAAGAACAACAATGTGATTTCTGTCAACGCATACAGTACATATTTACACACAAGCACATGTAGAGCAACCATCACCACAAATCTCAAAGGAGGCACCTGTCAACCAAAAATGCGGAATGCTGTTTGGAGGCCATTTGTGAGTGTAAGGGTTGAAGGTCAGCTGGATAGGATGTTTGAGTCAGGCAGGACTGGAGTCATGACTGGTGACTCTGCTGAGTCCAGTGAGCCCGTTAGGTCATCTGTGTCGAGGGTGGATTAGGAGCGGTCGGTGATCCCATCAAAGCAATGTGTCACCAGCACCGTGTCTTACCGTGGAGCCACACACTCCAGCGAGCACTGATCCCCTTAACTGACTCTCAGCAGGCCCGGCAACTAAGGCGAGCTGACAGCAGGGCTATTTTCGTGCAGAAATCACCCCTGTTTGGACAGGGCCACAGATAGAGATGGCCGGGGCCCATGCCATCGCTCTCCATTAGAGAGAATGAAAAACACAGTGAGGATCCCACTTTGCCACTTTGCAGCAGGGAGCAACCTTTTGCTCACGACAGCTCCGAGAAACAGATGAGGGATAAATGTGTTGTGACAGCAGTTAATAAGGTCCCTGTGATCTGCTGGTCGGTGTGTCAACGTGCGTGAGTCTGTGTGTCAGTGTGCACGAGTGAGTGCCCATTTGTCATCTATGTTTATACTAAAAGTATGCTTTGAACAGAGGAGTAAAACACACTGATGAGAGATAAATAGAGCCACTAAAGGAGGTTGTGTCTTGATACGTGACTACTTGATACATATTTGACATCTTTGATCATTCTTTCTTCCTTTGTATGACAGATTAAAGAGCCAATGGACTAAAATAGCATGCAAGAACACAAAGTCTCTGCAAATAGCCAGTCTTAAAACAAATTAAATAGCATACCGGTCAAACTTATTAGCATTTCTTGCCATCTATACTGTTGCTGTTCTTGTACAGAATCTTGTACAGTTTACTGAAAAGAGCTATCTAAACCAAATGTGCCACTTTTACCATTTCTACAGGAGGTTTCATTTGCATTTCAATACATATCACTATCTCTATAGGTCCACATGTGCCTGGCAAGCTTAAGTTTACAGTAGGCATCCATGCAGCGATCACAAATAGAGCTAAGGATTAAAAAATCAATTTGTAATGCTCTTTCACCTTCTCACTAATGATCATCCGTCCCTAATACATGAGATCATGGACGAAGGCTTGACCTTGGCCACCAAACCAGGAGCCAACCCAATTACTTCCTGCTCTTGACGCTCCAGAGACGATATATTTATCTCACCTCCCCTGACAGTATTACAGCGCATTCTTTTCAGTGTGAAAGCAGCATCTACTGTCTAACAAAATGACAGAATATGTTTTGAATTAGAGTCTACAAAGTGCTTGCTTTCAAATGACGCATCTTTTTGCCTTATTTAGAACTGATAAGTCATGTGTTATGGCTGGTGACTGTCTGAGCTCAGGCATGGCTGGCTAATAACAGTTAGCTGTTTCCACATTGGGTGCTGATGTAAATGCTGCATCACCTCAACTCGTGGATGGATATTTTAGTGGTGTTCCTGGAGTGCTTCATAACAGTTTCGCAAAGTTAGCACCCTGCAGAGGTTTCAACAAGCTGTCTGATGAAATGTGGTCATACTTTGGATTAATATTCAGAAGAGCTTTGAAAATCTTCTTTTTGTTCCCTTTGTTGGTCTATGAAATGCGCCATCATTATGTTTCTGATACTAGTGAGCGACCCAGTGATTAAGCTAAATATAATCCCTTTATACGGCAGACATTTTGAAAAATACAGGTGTTGCCAATAACATTAACCATGGCTCCTTTCTATTCAAGAATGTTACACACAGAAACCTTGCCTACTGAGTGCAATGCGTCCAATTATTCTATTTGTTGCATCGTCAAGAAGTAAAGATGATTTTGAAGTCCTCTCACTTCTTGAACAAAGAAAAAAGATAATACTGACTCCATCCAATCCTGAAAACAAGACAAGAGCAAGGAGAGTTTCATCTGTTGATAAAGAGGTTGTGGAATTATCCCAATCGCTTCCAGGTGTTTTTCAGGATGTCAGTGGTCCAGTTTGATACACTGCGAGCTATACTTGAACCACACATTAAAAAGAAGACCCCCAATTTCCTTGAACCTCTTAATCTTGAACAGCTGTGGACGGTATATATGTGCAAACAACCCTCTAAAGGCTTTGATGGATGCAAAAAATGCAGAAAATCGAATCTGTTCCAAAAAAATGAATGATGGGCTAAAGTTCTAGAGTCAGTGTATAAACATGAGGACACACTTCCTTTTAACTGTGTAATTTTGTATGAAAAAAACTGACTTGGTGTGCAAAGTCCTTTAGTCAAACGAGTGTGACTGTGAGCCAGCATTTACAATACCAGGACCCTGTAACCTGTGGAATTTTAAAATGTCTCCTGTGAAATACTAGGCCTACTTATTATATCTTGTTTTCAGTAATCGCTATTTGTTTAACACAAAGTACATTAGTATCAATTATTGCTGCAGTCCAATTATGCAGTCCAAATATATCTGTTAGCAAATCAATAAAGTTTAATTGAAATCTGCATAATTTATATTTGATATACTGATGCAAGAAAAGGACCTTTCTCACAGCAAACATTTCGACTTATGTACGCTGCCAGTACGCTATGCCAGTTAGCCAACATGAATAACATCAGGACCCTGGTTAAACTTATTAAGGATAACTGCTACTAAGGATATGTACTTATTTGGTTGGATGTATTAAAGTTATATACATGTAAACAACTAAATATTTCATCAGGGCTTTGTATCAGCAGTTTGTATAGAATCAGGCTGAAAACATTCGTTCCTCGTTTTTACTTGACAAAATAATTCCCCAAAGTATAATCTAGACAGAATTGTTTTTAAATTGTACTCATATTAGCTTTTAAATACTCAGGGTAGCATTACAGTAATGAGATTATCACATAAGCTACACATCAGCAGTTGTACTTTATCTGCCTGCAGTTCTTTGCCGTCACACTTTAGTCACATCTCACCTCTCTGCAAAGCAGCCACCTCAAAAGGCATTTTCCTTGAAATAGCCTGGTGCATGGCAGTAAATATTTGTGCTGTCAAAGGATTAAGACATCACAGCATATCTAAAACTATTAGAGCTACAATTTATATTCCTTTCCTGACACAGCTGAGCAGAGAAGCCATTAATTTTCTCAACAGTAGTAAGGAGTTTTTAAAGGTCCCTACTACGGTGAAGGTTTTGAACTGCCATGCTGGACTCTCCAAACACACACACACACACACACGCACGCCAGTTATCCTGCAAATAGTCTGCTTGCAAAGAGCACATGGTAATTTGCAGTTTAATGTGCATATTACAGTAATTTGCACATTGTGCTGTTTCCTATGATCAGGCATACTGGATATTGATTAACCTATACTTTAGGAAACCTGCAGCGGCTTGGGGCAGACTCCTGGACTGCTCCATCCACAACCCAACAGCCCACCGACACTACCTATTCATATCCGGAGGAGGGGTGTGGGATCGATGGCATGCCGGGATGCTATTAGAGCTGAGGCAGCCAGGCAGCCACGACTTCAAAAGCAAAGTGTGGGAGGAGAAATAACACAAGGTAATTATCTGGGCCCCGCTAGCTACAACCAAGGTAATCTGTAGAGTGGAGGACGAGGGGGGCTGTGGAGGTGGTGTTCTAGATGTCTGTCCATGTTTACCTCAACTCACTGCACTCTGCTCACTCCAGCAATGCTGACGGAGGAGACAAAAACTTGTCATGGCAAACATTTTTGTACATTTTACACTATCATCTACTATATTTACCCGACAAATTCCATGGTTAAACTGTTGACCAGCTTCAGAGTTTACATGCAACACAGCTAATGCTGTTAATTAAAAGACAAAAAGTGGTAATGACAATGAATCACATCCCAACCTGCCACACTGCTGCTGAAGCCAAATTGCCTAGCAAGGTGAGAAGCCATCTGCTTTTCCAGTTATCTTAAAAGTCATGATGAATGAGAAGAAGCCATGAGGCAAATGTTCCAAGAACATCTGGACAACAAGTCATCGCAAAGTCAAGAAAGTTCCACTTATCTGCCTGCAGTTTACACAAGTTGATCTTATTGGTTAACAAACACGAAATTCATTCTGACTTGGTGACATCTGCACAGATTTTAATTTTCTGATCGCTCATTTGGAAGTGTACACAAAATCTTCAGTCAGAGCAATTTAATATAATTTGCTTCCTCTGAATGTTTCTCATTTGTGTAATCAAATACAGCAGCAATGATCACTGGTACGACTATTCCACTCCACGCTTAAAAGCTCAATCCCTCGTGACTCTTTTCTAATGGAAGGAAAACACACATTACCAGAGATCGGTCTGTTTTACATACATATGAGAGAAGAAAAAATGTAAAAATAGTGCACACAAGCACAGACATAAACACACACACACACACACACACACACACAGACTCTTAAAATAAAGAACAATTATAAGAAGTGCAGGATCAGCAAGCTAACTCGTGTGTGCGGCCGTGTGTTTTGTGCATGCCGACTTATTTTTGCTTCCAGTGCAGTTAATGAGTTAAAGGTCAGTAGGCTGTTATGACACCAATTAGTGCAATACTTCAAATCAGCATTGTAGCTCCTCATCAGTGGTGGTCAGCTGATGCTTTGAGTTTTCAACAAAGCTAATTGCAGTATAATGAGCACAAACCGATGCCATCACGGTGAGAGATGCTACCAGAAATAATCCCTTGGGATGGTTTAGGGGTCATGTACTGCACTACAGTTAGAGTCACTGATCAACACAGGGGTCAGGGTACAGTGTGGTGGCAGGGGTTATGTTGTGGTTAAAGTGCAGGGTCAGCTGTAAGACCTTCTGCTCGACCCTTTAAATTAAAACATTTTGTGATCTTCCTTTAGGATTTTTGCATGAGTCACATGGTTGTTAAGATGTTTTCCTTCTACATTTATACTTGCTTATCCAACATTTTAAAGTACTTGGTCTAATTTTAAGTTTTGTTTTTTTTTTCTGCAGAGACAGCACCCCATACATTGGGGTTTTCCATGGTGCGACAGTGTACTAGTACTATCATTTGATTGGTGCAATATCTGTGGCTGGGCACAAAAAAAAAATAGTTTAATTTAAATGACTCCAAAGGCAGTTAACCACCTGGGTGGTTACGCAATAGTCTTTGCTTAGCCCCATCTGTGATCTGAGCACTCCCTGTAATACTCAGTGACTCCATATGTGTTGTGACAGGTGTATCAGTTGCTGACAGTTTTGGCAGTCCAGTCATTTGCCATCACCACAAATGGACCCACTGAAGAGAGAGACCTGCCGCTAGCTTGAGGCGGCTGTGGCTTAGGAGGTAGAGCAGTCGTCCTAACAATCGGAGGGTCTGTGGTTTGATTCCCAGCCCCCGCAGTCTACATGTCAAAGTGTCCATGGGAAAGATACTGAACCACGATTTGCTCCCTGTGGCCCAAAATATGCACATCTGACACAAAAAATGAAAAAAGTAAGAAGACTTGAAAATTCAGTTAGAATTTTAAAAAAAAAAACTTTTTGTAATCTGAATGTTGCTGCTACAGTGCAGTGCAGTGCTGCTACACATAAGTGTTGAGTCGAGGATGCTCAATTGTGACCACCTATGCACCCTTCAACCTCAATAAAAAGTTTGCTATTCAACAAATAACACCAAGGTGTCCACAGAAATCAACCACGCTCCAGGAAACAAAGGTATGCACTGATTCTGTCACTGAAAATGTGGAAAAAATAGATCATAGCATTCACCACAGGCTTGCTTCACAAGACATGAATCCCGCCCAGTACAACCACAGTGAGCAGATAAAATCACATCCAGGAGCATTTTGGGATTAAGTGGCACTGAAGCATACTTCATCAGTGCTTTGCTGAGAGTAAAATGAATTTTAAACCTTTGAACCTTATTCTGCCCCTGGGTATTCAGATTCTGGAGAAAGTCTGGGGATTCAAACTGGCAAATTTACTTTCAGCATCTGACTTACTTAACCTTTAAGCCACAGCTGACTGCACTGTGGACGACCTCATATGCCACAGCAGCTCTGAGCCGAAGCCCACGGGTCACACTGTGCCACCTCATTCTCTATGATGTATCACTAATAAACAACAGGGCAGGCCAGATGCACCCTTTAACAAGGACAAGAACACTGGTCCACTTCCAACGATGACAACTTGATGAATAAACTCGCCAGATTAATCAATGACACCACGGCAGCAGGAGCCGCCTGCCAACCGGTTGGTCAGGCAGTGTCAGAGGCACACACACTCCCAGGGCCACCCTCAGTACACTGAAGTAGGTGTTGACTCAACTGCTAATTAAACAAGAAAGAGCACAAAAATGAAAAAAAGAAGTACACACACTTTATTGCACACACACACTTACACCTACATGGGTGCAATGACATTGGCTGCGGCCTTGTTGCCCACGTCTGCCACTTGGGGAGACCTACCGCAAAATAAAAAAAACAGTGTCTGATGTTGCTGCCGACATCTAGTTAAAAAGCCTCTCTTGTGCTCTTAAACTCAATAAACTAACGCCTTCATGCCTCATTGCTTCACAAAGCGTCACCAACCACCAAAGACAGACAACAAATGCCTGTGTTCAACATAAACACTGTGTACTCAAGCTTTCTGCAGTGGCAACAATCATCATGACAGCTTTTATTGTCAGTTGCCTACCATAAGGGCGCATCAGTATACAATACAAGCAGACATGTAGCCAATTGTTGGAACGAAGTGTGTGAAGGCAACCAGGAAGCCCTGCTTAAGTGTGTGTGTGTGTGTGTGTGTGTAACTCTTGCTTGTTTCATTGAGCCAATTACATCTAAAGGAGAGAGAGAGAAGGCGATCTTTTATCCAGCCTTGTGGAGAGGGCGAATTGAATTTCCCAACAAAATGTCAGCGGTACAGGATTTCAATAAACTGTCTGACAAAGTTAAAAAAATATGTTTCTTGTCCTTTAATTTGCATGGTTACAGTACGTTTTACCATAAAGCACTGGTGATTATAACTGACTAATGAATGTTTGTCTACATCTAATTATTACAACTAGTGTTCAGCAGCCAATCAGACTGCAAAAGAGAATTGCACCTACAAACTATACGTATACTAATTATGGAAGTCTTTGTTTCAGTATGACTGCACATAAATGCAGCGTTTCATGAATGAAGCCGACTTTTAATTACTCTGCACATGCAGATGTTTGGAGGAAAAACATTAAAACCAAATACAAAGACACATTTTGGGTTGGGGTTTATCTATTCGGGGGCCTCTTATATATTCTGTATGTTGAAACGCTGCACCAGATTGAATGATAAATTGGTTAAAAAATAAAGCTATAGGTAAAAAAGTACATCCCTTGCCAATAAAGGCTTCCTGCCTGAACAAGCTGTCACCACACTGAAAGCAATTATTTCTCTTTTACATATTAATAGCTTTTGATATCCAGATGCTTCAGAAGCCCTTTTACCTCACCAGGATGAAGACCCTAAAGGGTTATGTCGATTACTGTTTGCTCAAATCTGCCCAAAAGACTCAAAATTGATACAGCAAGCCATGACAAGCATCCCATTCAGAGCTGCCAGTAGCAGTCAGTCCAGTCATCTAGTGAATGTTTTCGTATATCTGTTCTGTTTATTCTGCCACTATCTCTTCCCTGCTCCGAGGCCTATAGTGCCTCTCAGGCTGATTGACGGAAAGAGGTTCTGGCTCCTGCCAGAGAAGCATGATTGACGTCCTTGAGATGGAAGAGAGCCAGGGAGGATTTTTACTGTCATTCTTGGACGTGCAGAGGGCTCCAAGATGGCAAAGGGTTGATATGTTTGAAAATCAGCACGCACATGCGGAGCATGCACAATCTACTTAATGCACGTATGTATCATAGCTGTGGTTTGTAGCATGCGTAAAATGGTTTTCATGGCAACATAACAACGCATTACCTACTTCCTTTGAAACCACTGAAGCCGAAGACCAAAAGCACCTACAGTTTCACTTTTTCTTGCAACACTGGTGAGCAGACAGGTCCTTTAAGCACTGGATAACCCACACTTCTCTGCAGTTTTCAATGGTTACCACACAACTATACAACATAAAAAACGCAAATGCATTGCATCCTGGGTTTTCAGCTCTCCAAGAGGTAACACATTGAATGAGGAAGTCTCTCTATGCGAAATTAAAAGACATATTACCCAGAATAGCTCAACAGATAGTCAGGATCTCATCAATCATCACACATGTACAGGCACACCCAGACACACACACATTCAGCACAGCAGCTGCAGATGTGCAGCAGTGGGAGTCTGGGACTTACTTTTTTGTCGTCTTTCTGGCTAGCCGGCTGCGCATCCTTACTGTGGTTGTCAGCAGAAGGCCTGCCGCTGGCATCCGTCTGTCTGTCGTCCAATTCATTCTGCTGATTGGCCCCTGACCGAGGAGAGCCCAGAGGGTGGGGCTCAGGCTGCTGAACACCACTCTGGACCTCCATCTTCCTCTGCAGTGCCTTGAAAATGAAGATGGTGGAGAATTAGGAGGGAAAAGGAATGAATTAGACAGGTGGTGATTCATATATTTTGATTCTCATCATTTTTCCTCAATCCCAAATACACACTGATGTTCCTTCACAGCACATGAGGATATAACTAAATGTCGGAACCTTCACCAGGTGATATAAAGATGCAAAATTTAAATAAAGATTTACAAAAGTATATCCATAACTGAAGGTATACGCTAGAAGAAAGTAAGACTAGATGCAATCATAGCGATGAACAGGAGTATAATATGTATCTATTTAGTGTTGGATTACATAGAAGTACATAGACTTCATATTTGCTCTGACATTTGAATGAAAAAGACTGGTAAAATATTTGTTTACTAATATCCCTTAGATTTTCTTTAATCAAACATACACTGTATTATCAAGTGCAATTTGCATTTTCACAAAAAAAAATCCTCTGCATGACAACACAAAGGCCTAGTGAAGAAAAATGTGTTGGGCCAACATCATTATTATCAAACTCATATCTTTATAATAAAATTAACTAGACGGATAAAAATCAGCTGTTCAAGGACTCCTGCACCATGAGTAATCTATCATTGGAACAAGGCACTGCAGGACAGCAATAATCCTTTGCTTTAATAAAATATCATCCCTATCCTGATATAGCAAAGTAAGCACTGTGAGTTTCTACCCAATAACAACCATATGTACTTGTCAAAGGAACAGGTGCCATTAATAACTGTAATCCCTACCAAGGTGCTGTAGTGTAGCTGATCCTGACCTCTGACCTCATATCTGCCTCTGACTGAATGATGATGACTATATCATTTTCTGAGCCTGTTTCTATTGAGCAACCTGAGAGCTGCCTGCAAAAAATCCATAAAAATGTTATAAAGGATACATTCAACCAAAACTGAACATCCATTATCTGCTCAACTGGATGCTCATGGGAAGTTGGTTAAGTTTTGTAGTCCACAAAACATTTCTGGAGCTTCACAGCAAAAGAGCATTGGAGAATCCCCCTCAACAACTGAAGTAGCTGGGGACTGGGAAAAAAACAGAAAATGGGTCCATACAGCTCGTCTGACGTGATCCAAATCTCTGGAAGCTTGAAAAAAGACTTCATTAGCGAGCCACCTTGTCTGAAGTGGGTGCACAAGCTTGATCACACGTCGAGGGTGGGTGTAAATTATTGCTGGACCAATACTCTGGGGCTGATATTAGAGATTAAAAATTACAGCATCTTTATAACGCCCGATATACACACATTTTTTGCACTGATCCCTCAAATGTGGTTATCAAACCCTTACGATAAAGTCATGTAACAGAGGAAGGATATTTCACACTTTATCAATAAACTTTTTTGTGTAAAATAAGACTTTAATAATCCCTCAGTGGGGAAATTCACGTTACAACATCTTAAGAGTCATAAGCAGAGGGAAAAGAACAACAGTGACCAAGTTGTGGATAAAAAATGTACTGAAAGGAGGAACTGGGAATTTAATAATTATAAATTAACCTGAGCATCTTCTTTTTTCATATCGGTGCATATCGGGCAACATATAGGCCAATAAGGGCTCGAAAATAACAGCGATCCCGGGGTATAAGTTTGGTTGTAGTGTAATTAACGTATTTTCAAATCAATTTGGGATTTTGGGGCTTAGACAAACGAGATGGTGGCATTTTGTGTGGTTTGTTATTTTTCAGCTGTTTTTTTTTTTATTTTTAATGTTTTAAAACAAGTCCCCATCTACTTCAGTTGCTTTGGAGAATGTTACAAGTCTGTTTTCCTGTGAAGCTCCAGAAATGTTGTGTGGAAATACGAAAGTTCACGTAACCTTCTATCGTCTTTTCATTTTTGGGTGAACTTATCCTTTAACTGCACATACAAAAAAAGGAAGCTGAGTGACGAGAATACTGTAAAACAGTGTGGTTTGTGTAAGTTAGTTTCACTGCATTATATTTGTTGCACTGTGTTTTCTAGTCCCCGAACAATAACGCAGCAATAAACAAAGCATAGAGAAGTCACCTCCTCTGAAGGGCAGATCAGAGACTATGTGTCTGAAATCAGCAGTCGGGTGATGTTTGGCACTCTGATGCTTCATTCTGCATTCTGGGGGCCATCAATAAGTTATGAGGTCACTTGGTTGTGATGAGCTGCCTCATAAATACATGTCCTGAAGGAGCTTTTACTTCAACATTTTAAATGCTGGAGCACACTGACAGCAGAGGGAAAAAGGCTGCAGGACTTGGCATGGCAGGTGAACTCACCTGTTGGCCTATGTTAATTAACCCCTCTGACGTATACTGTGACGTTGACACTTAATTAGGAAAAGGTCCCAAAACTCTGAAAAAGGTATGACATGTCATTACAGCTGCAATACATGAACCTGTTATGCATCTGTACTGGGATAAGTTACCTCGCAGGTGAGGCTCCAGGTCAGCACTGAATTTTATGACGACTCTTGAAAAAAGCGTTCAAAGTTGGCTCCTTCCTGAGTTGCTCATGTGCACCAGCTTCACGCTAAAATAACCTGCAGTCGCCAAACGACAGGCTGTTTCACTCAATACAGATACAAACATTACCAACGTCCTAACAGGAGGGTTGTCGACGCCGTGTCCGTGTTATTACGGCAGCTTATGGCGGCCGCACATTAGCATAAACAAGTCGCAAAACAATGCCGAAATACCTCTGTCACTTCTCGGCTCCTCGTTAAGTCAGAAGCATATCAAGAGGAAGATGCGGTAGTGCAACTTGCTTTACATCTCTGCTGCTGCTCTGACGCGGAAAGCCACGGCAGTCTGGGGCAGAACAACAGGCAACCGGCTCATTTAGTTGTCTGAGAAGTTATTCCGTTCAAAAAAAAAATTAAATTAAAAAATAAACAGAGAGGAGCGGCTGCGAGACACTTGAGACGCCGCTGAGGAGGCAGTGTGTGCGGTGTCAAAGCTGCACAACCCGCCGCTGGTGCTGCTGCCGCTGTCACGGCGGGCGTGTCCCCGCGAGCTGTCACCAAACAAACCCTCCTCCCTCCCGCCCACCTCGCGTGTCAAACATGGTGCCTTCAGGTGCTGCTCGAAACCTCCTGTATCCCACAGACAAGAAGGTGAGAATGACTTGTACTTTTTAGGGTTCAAAATTGAAATTGTGTCGGTTTATTATTATTATTATCATTATCTTTATTATTATTATTATTATTATTATTATTATTATTATTATTATTATTATTATCATTATTATTATTATTAGTAGTAGTAGTAGTATTAAAAAGAAACACAGTAAGTCCAAGTGACTAGAACTTTTGATACACAAGTGCAGGTGAAGGTGCTCTACAAAAAATCCCATTGGAGCATATAGATCCGCCATGTTGGATTTGTGTTAATTAGCATAAGGTCAAAAACCCTAACGTGACATCTACGTTTTCAAATTTTTCTCAATTTTACTGACACAATTCTATTATAAATGAGAAAGATGGAAAAAAAAAAAACATGGCGCGCTATCCATCAACATATCTTTGCAAAAAGCATGGCTTGCAGCAAAATTTTTCTGAAGCAATCACTTTCATGCCCTTATGTGCCAGAAAACACATTTTAAAACCTTCAAAATCTCAAATTTGTCACCATAAGAAAAGGGAAATGTTTGTCACTTTGTTACAATTAGGTCTACTACATTTAACCTACCATACTATAAATCTATTTATTAATCAGCCTAATTGTTTGGAGGTGTTATATAAGGTACCCAAAGGTCATGCTTGACTTGTGTTAAAGTACAGATATCATGTTAAACTACATCATGCGCTCCCACTAGCGGTGGTCTAAAATATTTTGCTGAGAAGGCCAGAATCTATTCAAATGTGTGGAAGTTTTAGGAAACATTCATATATCTTCTCTTCATCTCCAGCATGAAGAATAATAAACATTGAATATGGAAGATCTGATTTGTGTTCAACAAACAGCAGAAAAGAAAAAAACCCCACAGAAAATAAGTGTGTCATGCAAATGCAAAATAGCCCTCATCAAATGGTAAATGGCTGCATTTAAATAACAATTAACACCAAAGTGCTGTACAACTTGGCTGTCATTCATAAAAAAGTTCAGCTTAATTAAACAAATTGTACTTGAGTAAAGGTCTTAAAATATATGCTGTTAAATATAGCTACTGAAGTATCAAAGCAATGTTTGGTCATTAAATGTACCTTAGTATCAAAAGTACAAGTAAAAGTACATAATACATCTTGTTTGGCTTAAGGCACAGTGTTGTCACACCTTAATGTGGAGCAGTTTAACAAAAAAGTGAGCAATCCTTGTCAGATTGTTTCATTAGAAGAATTTCTAGAGGCTAAACAAGGGGAAAGTATCCAGTATGTGAAATGCTGTTTAGTCCCAGTATGCTTTAAATTATCCTGTGACCCCTCTGATTTATTTTAGGATCCTTTAGGGGATTACAACCCCTAAGGTTAGGAACCAATTGGCAGGGAATTGCCATTGATACATTTTGAGTCTCATCAATGGCCACAAGGTGGCAACATAAACCCAGTAAACACTGAGTAGGAAGAGGCATATTTGAACTAAGTCAGTTTGGATTTATACAGGTATAATGATATACTCCAAAACACACTCTTTTTGTATTAAATTGATAAAATGTTGTTTGTGTTATTGTCCTATATATGTCAGCAGGTATGAGTGTTGGGTTTGTGTATTCAGAGTAGGGAATGATAAGCCTCTAGTAGGTGCCATGCAGTATGTAAATGTTATGTTTATTCTATACTGTGCAGTTATTTATACTATTTTAGCGCTCTTTAATCATGATTTAGCCCTGCGTATAGTGTTTACCCTAAAGATGGGGCCTTCCAGTCTGCTGATCTATAACATGAGCTAGGCATCATATGGGCGCTGGCTCATTGTATCATCTTCATCGCCTTCTTGTCTGCCCAAACTTCAAAGCCATACTGGTGCACCGTTTCATCCAAGCAGAAGGGAATTCACCCAAACGGACAACTGCTCCGACAGGCGGCCCCTCATCTGTTATGACGGAGCTGCCATTGCCCGACAAGGCTGACAGGCAGACAGAGAGGCAGGTGGGTCTGCAGGCGAACAGGCGGAGGGTTAGGCTCTGCAAGGAGGAACAGGAAGACTGGGCCCCCAAACACTCGGGCCTCTCAGCGTATCCAGGCAGGCATGTGTCCTCTGTGTAAGCCAGCAGAAGACACACAGTCAGGCATGTCAGTGGCCCCAGCCGGCTCAAGCAGATGTTTTCTGGGTATTGTTGTTCCGCTTCTCCGGTAATTGTTTTCCTTCAGGGCCAGCCAGTGGGACGAGGTGCCAGGTTGTGTTGTGGGAAGGAGTTATGGAGAGATGGAGAGACAGAGTGTATTATCAATCAATGGCTTTGGAGGCTGTTCTACACAGACGGCCCATCTTGTTTTTTGTGCTCCATGTGGCTTGAATTACAGCAATACAAGCTGGTATATCACAATAAGGACAATGTGATGGTCGACTGTCATTTCAAAGATTTAAAGGTATTCATTGTTCAGCTGGGACTGCAGTAGGGTGGTTATAAATGCCCATAATTGTTATCTAAATCTGTATCTTAAAGTTTAATATGGACAGATGGGTTTCTTTGTCTCGTTTTGTTGTTAAAGCTGCCAGTGTTTGACGATTTTGCACTATCCGAAAGTCAGTTTCCCCTCGCAGACACTTAGCAGTTTGTGATGGTACAGAAAACAGCTAATGCATTCCAACTGTGTTAGAGTGTTATCTTGTGATCCCATGTTGAAGATGCCCTCTTAATTAGCACCGCGAACTGCTGAGGCCTTATTATGGGGTCAAATGCTCTCCAGGCCATGTTCAGAGCAGGCACAGCAAAGACCCACTAGGGGGCACTTTGAGACTTTGGATCAAAAGCACAAGTAACAGAGCTTCTCTTCTCTAAAGTAAACTGTTATACTACACTTTGGAGTTTAAGCACTGTAAATTCTAAGCACTTCAGATAAAAAGTCATACATTTTTGCATGGATTTGCATGCTGCCATTCCTTCTTCCAGTCCTCTGTCGTGCATTGTAGTCAGGGAAGTATTAATTGCTTTCAGAGGGTTTATTCTAGGGCTTTATGAGACAGACTTTTCAGCCTCTGCATGGCTCAATTCAAACTCAAAGATTTTCAGTGCCGAACTAAAAAGCCGCTCAACATCCTTTCCTTAGTCGGAGCACCAACTCAAGAGAAGGGATCTGGAGATACGGTGAAGCTGCTCTCCTCTGTTGCCGTGCATGGCATGCCACACTCCTGGGAAAGCTTCAGCCTGCACTAAAAGCCAGTGTCATGATGTTAAGCTTTTTACAGACTGACGCAAGATGTAAGTAATTTGGTCCAATCGTGTTTTCATTTTTTTATATATAAATATATAATTGTAGGTGTTAAGAGCGCTGTTAAGAGCATGTGGGGAAGGCAGACAGAAAAAGCTTCAGCCATCGAATCTGCTCTTCACACGCAGAGCATTGGATGAAGACTGTATTTCATAATCTGCCTTCACTGCCAATAGATGCAAGTGAAAATAGAACCAATGTCACATCTGCCATTTCACTATTTTTGACGCCGTGTAGCATCCATTTGTCTAATCCCGCAGTGAACATCCTCTCCATGTCAGACAGAGTGTTTAGACCTTGTTGCTCTGAGTGTTTGCATCTGTGCGTTTCTGTTTGTTTGGTGTTTTGCTGAGCCTCTTCTCGATTCTCGCTGCTCGTCTGACAAATGAAGAGGCGTCTGAGGCCCTGTGGCTACCGGGTCACACAGCAGCCTTGTGAAGTTGTGGCGGTTACCAGCACGCCTTGCTGTACGCTGGCAGGACGAGGCGCAACAGTCCAGCCTGATTACAGAGTAGCACCTTTGGCCCCCATATTTCTCACACCCAGGATGAAGGAGTGACAGCATCTGTGGGATAAGACTGTTTTGGATGCGATGGATTTACACAGGAGAGAGTGGGTAGCATACCTGAGCAGAAAGGAAAGAAGCATGCAGTGAGGGAAAGTTAGGTCAGGCTTTTGTGATTTGTACTTTGGAAATTTAAATTTTAACGTTATGTAAGTGGCATTTTCTTACTAGTTTTCTTCGCTGACCTACAAATGTGATTGGGTCTACATTTACATCATTTGCGCACACGCATGCCAGCTCCTCGCCACTGAATCATACCTGTCAAAATCATATCAGCCATGACTCAAACTCCACCCCCTGTCTGCATGATTGACGGCTCAGGCAAAGTTCAAACACCACGCTCCAGATCATCACCAAAATACAGCTGCTGCCGCATGAGAGAATAAACACCTCTGAGTCACAGCGCAGGACCTTGAAAAATATTAGTCACACATTCATTTTTGCCATCATTGTTAACTGGTCAATGGAAAACTTAAAGAGATTAATATAGATCTCTTAAAGCCTGAATCCCTGTTTCCTTCAAGTATATTAAAAATTTAAAAAATCTCTGAAGGTGACTAAAATGAAGAATAATAATGAAAAAAGAAATACAAAGGAAATCTTTGTATTATATCAAAGTAGTCAAATTTTGCTTATTTTAAATGAAACTCAATTTCTACTCTGTTTTCACATTTGCATCATACATTTTCAGGACAAAAGCTCAACGTGTTCCAAGAGTAGTGGTGTTGCTAAAACTAGCAAGAGGACAAAAGAACTGCGCCTGCTGATATACCATGTGTCAACTGCCCTGTTTGTGTGTGAGTGCGCGTGCAACGCATGCGTGTGTGAGTGAGCGTGTGTGTGTGTGTGTGCACCAGTGTGTGTGGGTGCCGATGAGCAAGCACATGCATACATTTGTGTCAGCCACAGTGTGCATAGAGGTGGCATTTTTTTTTCTCTCTTTTCACGGGTGTGAGCTGTAAAAGAATTACAGGCCAATTAGTTTTATGATTTTTTTTTTAAAGGTCTCCAAGATCCGAATAGAAAAATTTAGAACAAAAATCCCAGGTTTTTGATTATTCGGTTAGTTGCCAAATATTAAATTAATCACCAACTGTTTTGATAATCTAATAATTGGTTTGAGGAATTTTATAAGAGAGAATAAAAGTCAAAATTCTCTAATTGAAGCTTCTTAAAGGAGCGCTATGTAGTTTTGGGGAAGAAATTTTGATCAGAAGAGAA
This sequence comes from Pagrus major, assembly GCF_040436345.1. Classification (NCBI taxonomy): domain Eukaryota; kingdom Metazoa; phylum Chordata; class Actinopteri; order Spariformes; family Sparidae; genus Pagrus; species Pagrus major. The sequence continues at coordinate 15,358,080 of NC_133230.1, forward strand.
AAATCTTCATTGACTGATATTTTTTATGCCTAAACAAACTAAATAACAAACTGACCTTAAAGGACAACACCATTTGATACTGTTTTACTTTGTTTATATCTGGCGGACCCTGCCACCTTTCATAGCTTCAAACTGTTCTGGGGACCTTATTTACCCCTGAGAACAGCTTTTTTATTCAGTTATGGAAAAAATAAATATTTCTGAGCTTATATTATTACCTCATTAACATTATAAACATTAAAAATCCTGAGTTTGAATTTCTTCTCCAAAACTAAATAGTGCCCCTTAAATATGGTTTCTTCACTCCTCTATGACAGTTAACTGAATAGCTTTGGTTTGTGTACAAAACAAGACATTTGAGGACGTCAGTTTGGCCATTGAGGACAACTGATCAACATTTTTCACCAATTTCTGACAATTTATTGACTTAACAACTAACTGATTAATCAAGAAAATATTCGATAGATTTACAGACTATGAACATTTGTTTTTGTTGCAGCCCTATTTTAAAATTTAACTTGATAATTGAAACGTAAAGAGCAAATTATGTAGTGAATAAAATAAAGTTAGTATCAGGCAAAAACATCTTTGGAAAAATGTCTTTTTTTTTCTTGAATTTCAGTTTTTTTGTCACATAGTTTTGCTTTGTGCTGGTCGAACATATCACACCAGCATTAAACCTCCACAGTTAACCCTCATTTTTTCTTTTGACTTTACTCTTGATCTGGTTTCGTAGCTCAATCGAGCATGTTCCTAGCGACTGCACATCCAGTCAACCCCGGCGACTGCATGATTGTGTAGGCTATGTTACTTCATGTAAAACTGCATGCCCAAGTGTTACTTTGTGTGTGTTGATGTTTCCAAGCTGGGTTGAATCATTAGGAAGTGATTCTCTCTAACAAGGGCTAAGGAGCTGTCAGGAGACATTCACAGGCAGGTTTCGCCATGGAGAGTGTGAGGAGTCTTATCAGGGTCTTAGCTGTTTTGCTGCGCCTGTTTATAAAGAGCCTGCTTTATTTGGAGTGAATGCATTCTAGCAAGGTCTCTACTGTTTCTGTGCGTTGATTAAAAGTGTTTTCACGATTACCCGTAGTGAGTGTATTCCAGCCTAACAGGGTTACTAGCAGTTTTAATGAAGGGGAATAATCATTACATGTGAAAGGGGTTTGCCGGGGTCTTGTGCTGTCTTTCTCTGTCTGCTTGTTGTGAGTGTGACAGGGAACTTTGCCTTTACAGGTTTAACTTTTCACTTTGTTTGTTGTTTGCTTTGCTGACGTTTTTTTTATTTGGTCAACAAAAGAAAAAAGAGAAATATGTCATAGTATTCCACTTCATTAGCGTTATGTCATTTTCGGCATTCATATTAACACTTGCCTCCTCTGCAAAACGTCTCCTTGAAAAATCTGTACAAAATTTTGTAAACTGTGATGAGAGTCATATATCTTTATTTTTGTCTGTCCCTGTGTGTTTGGGTGTTCTGCATCTCCCTTCCTCTTCTTCAGTTGCAGTTGCCCGCTCGCGAATGTGGCTACTTTGCTCTGCTCCTTTTGTTGGCTGTGGTCAGCTCTTGCATTCGCTGGTGTGAGTGAATTTCTCACAGCTTCTCGTGAATGTGTTTTTTGAAAGTCCTATTCAACATTTGGTGCAACTATAATCGGCACTAAGCCACTACGCTCATGCAGACGTGTCTGTGGTTTCACACTTTCAGGCCTTCAGAAGTGTTGTGCCATCTCTTTTTAATTTTTTTTTCTCTTTTTTTTTTTTTTTTCCAGTCCAAGTAGCTACTAAAGAAATGTTTTAAGTTGATTAAAGGAATTCTGAGCGGAGGCATGGTCACAGCATTTGAATGACTGATCAGAGAATGTTTAATTACAAGAGCGGCAAGATGGCTTCCCTTATTTTTTCGACTTCCTCAAAATTTAGAGAAATAATTCAGCGGTGTCTTAAAGGGGAATACACTTTGTGGTACACTTTAGTTTTGCTAAATAGGATTCAGAACATTTCAGAAGCAACTCGTTAAATGTTTCAAAAGAATTGTAAATCCTCAGTTGTGAAAATAGATGAAGCATTTAATTGTCAACCACACGGCAAAAAATTAAGCGCAATGTAACTTTCATTATTCACTGATTCCTGTGTATTGTTAGAATAAATGAGAAAAACTTCTACTTTTTATTTCATGTACATTTGGTAATAATTGTAGAACTGGTTTGTCACCAGTGAGGTTCCCCTTATCAACAACCCCCCAATTGTACTCTTACTTCTCCTTTTTTTTTTTTTTTTATATAAAGAACATGCTGCTGTCTTAAATTTAAACATTAGTTCAGGCTGAAGCTTTAACTATTTGTGTATGTGCAAGAATGTGGTTCTGCCCATGGGCAAATTATCTACTTCTGTTATCAAATCAAACAATTATATCTCCTGCTCTGCAGCAGGAAATTACATTTTGACACAACGGTGCATCTTTGATTAAAATATTGTAACATCTGACTCACTGCTCTATCCTTCTCTGATGGGGCCAATAGATAATAAACGATGACTTGTGAAGCTATAATGAAGTGACTGTCTTGCAATCGACAGGGGAGCCTCCAATGCTTCAGTGTAAGAAAGTAGAGCTTCCAACGGAGGCCCTCCGGAGCACAGATTATTACACTGGCCGTTAAAATGAGCTAATGTTCTGCTGCCAGTGCTCCTCTCCAAAGGGACAGAAGCTGAATTCCCCTCTCACAGCTGCAAAACAGAGGTGTAAATTAAAGCCAAACAAAGTAGGAAAAAAAATTATCTCAAATCCAAGGCCAGGCTACAGTATTTCTATGATTAAAATGTGGGATTTCCTCTGCTTCTGGTGAAGGGCTGATGTGGGTGTACGGCTGTTCTTATTGTGTCATGTATGACAGATTAATGCTTGTTTGGCTTTTGTTGCGAGCCGTGTGTTTGTATTGTGGACATGTGGAGTCATTTTGTAAAGCACAAGCTTTCCACTTCAAAAAGTCACTGAGGGAGATTTTTAATTTGTTTGTTTTGATATTTCTTTTTGTGAGTCTATATTTTCTTACAGTCTCCTGTTGACAATTTTATTCTGAAAGGTTTCTTTTATTATGGAAGGCATGGTGTGTATGTGTGTGATATATTGCATTGCATTGACTGGGCTGTCTGAGGAGTCTCAAAAGGAGAGTCGGTGTACGATTTGTTGCTGTTGTTTATTTTTTCCCCTCCTAAGGTGCCACCACTTTCCCCAGGTACTTATTAGCAATGACAGGGGATGTCTGATTTTACAGGAGTGTGACAGGTGTAAATTTCTCACACACACACACACACTTCAACTCCACACATTAATCCAATTAATTTTGAACATGTTCTCCTCTCTCGCTCTCTGCCAGCAGAGTAGAATCGAGGAAGCTCTGAGACGCTGCTGGTTAGTGTTTTCGTAAAGCAAATTGTTTTCTTTTCAGCCTGATATTTTCATTTTTGAATTAAATTTGTGCCACAACACAGGTACACCTTCCAAAATTTCTGCCTGTTCCCAATACATTTTGATCAAAATGCGCTGATTACATTAAACAAATATGAATAGCAAATATACAGAAAGGAGAAAAGACAATGTGGTCGTTTAAGGGTGAAAAAAACAAAACAAATAAAAAATGCACTTCGCAAACACCAAGGCATCTTCAGGGGTGCGGAGTCGGGGGTTAGGGGGATAACAGTGAAAAAATATTCCACTTTGAGAATGTGCAAGATCTCATGCAGTTGCCTCTCTCTCACTCTCTATCCCTCCTCTCTGTTGGCGCTAAATCACACGTTAGTACAGCCAGTGGATGTGTTGACAGTTTTACAAACAGAAATGTAAAACGCCATACTCAAGGGGGTCTAAGAGATAAGGGGGGAACTGAACAGGGCAGGAAACAGAACAAACATGGCCCAGCGAAGCAGAAAAGGCCATGTTACAACACCTCGGCTGGGTTATTTTAATTACATAGGGTATGCAACACAAATAGCTATTGCCATGAGTGGTGTTGGCGTATGGAGAGCGAGCACTGCTGCTTGATACTACTGGGAATTCTTATAGCTGATGGCCTGGGCAGAGCCGTTAGAATGTAAGGATCCTAAGAAGATGTTTAACATATTAATGGATCATCCCTTTGTATTGTACGATAATATCAAACACAACAACACAACTGTCAACTGACTTAGCATGTCTCCGATACCTGCAAAATGAAACTTTTGCTGTAGTGATTCCCTGCTGTTTTGAGCTCACTTTGAATAACTATGGTCTGCAGAAGTGAGAGACATTCCCAGTGGACTGTCTTACACACAGCCAGGGGTGCCCATAGGGGAGTGTGGGGGAGGCCTGAATCAATCAGCTGGACAAGGACCCTACGACATGTCACGGATCACAGCTACATATTGTGTCAGAGCTGTTGTTAGGATGTCTAGGATCATCCCTTGACCTGAAAAATAGAGGCAGGAACAAACATGTCTGACTTTTCTTTCTTTCATTTCTGATTTATATGATAGTCTTGAAGGACAAGTTCACCCGAAAATCAAAACTGATGCGTTATCTAATCACCCCCATGCAGATGTAAAGTCAGGAGAAGTTTCGTAGTCCACAAAACATTTCTGGAGCTTCACAACAAAACAGCTTTGCAGCATTCTCCTGACTAAAGTCAACGGGGGCCGAAAAAAAATAAAAATTTGGTGGCTCCATACAGCTCGTCCGGTTTTGGAAACTCCGACCAATTTTTTTTTAAAGTAATTATTTATGCCCCATTTAAAGCCAAGATCTTCACTGTAGCTGAAAGCTAAGCTAAAAACATTAGCATGCACCCCATCTGAAATGGTGTGACCCCATCTACTTCATTTGTTGAAGAGTGCTGCCAAGTTGTTTTGCCGTGAAGCTCCAGAAATGTGACATTTTGTGAGTTTATTTTGTAAACTTAATAGACATAATAATGAAAAGTAGCAAACTATGGGGGCTATCACACTGTCGCCTCTTGATGTGGAAGGTGGTATTATGAGACAGGAGGGGCTGGGGCTAGCTGGTTAGCATGCTTGCTTCAGTAGACATCTCTACAACGCAAAAATTCTGACCATATCTTACAAATTGCCCCTTTAAGGATGAATACCCTGGATGCCGTGTTTCTGGCCCAACTCCAAGTGTCTTTTAAGGCGCACTTAATGTTTTTATTTTTATTTGTATTGCATTGTATTGTATTGTATTTTTAATCATCAGACTTTATTGTTTGGACATTGCTTCCCTCTCATTTTGTCTTCAGTGACATTATTTAACAGGTGAGACAAAGCATGTGATCACTTCGATGACAAGTTGTGTAAATTCAACACAGTATGATATACTACTGGAGGAGAGACAGGTGAAATAGATGAGATAGTGGATGCATTTTGTGTGTGTGTTTATATTATGTGTTTATCTTCATGTGGGGGAGTTTGCTTGTGGTTGAATTCAAAGCTTTCTATCAGATGGAGTGAGGTTGGCGTGAAGACAACGATTAGCCCCAACCGGTCCTGGTGCTGGTGGGACACAGGACTTGCCTCTCTGAAAAGGCATCATTAGAAAGTGACAAAACTGCCAGGGGCAAAACTGGCCCCGCACAATGATCAATTCGGCAGACAGGATTGAATTATAGGGGGAGGGCGGGCTTTAAAGAATTGGGAATTGGAGGGAGTTGGTATAGTACAAGACCCCCTACTGCTTTAATTACTGATGTGTGCGTCTCCCAATTAACAGCGCACCTATGGTCCACTGGCCACTCCGGGCCTGCACAAAGCTGGAGAGGAGAAAGAACATTCTGCAGAGAGGCAGAGAGAGAGAAACGCATAGACACACAAACCGGGGTGCTCATTAGCGAATGGTAATCAGTGGTCGAGAGGTTGGGCACTCACCTCACAAAACGCCACATGTCAATTTGTCCCCTTCCATTCATGAGCCCACTCTCATTTTTACCCCGCTCCTTCATGCTCCCTTGTTGAGGAGAATTGGATGGAGCGCCGTGGGGGGAAACACTCGAAGGGGAAACGTAAACACAGGCCTGGAGTAGGGGCTCCTGCTTCGTCAACAAGGGGGGGCCCACACTCCTCAGCTGTGGCCCCTTGGCTCCTTCTCATCAGTCTGGGCCCCGTATATCAGTTCCATCACCTGCATTTATATGTTTTTCATCTTTGTATCCCATGTGTGCCGCATACACATATACAGCTGTGACATGTGATTCTTGAGTTTAGATACATGTCTACAGTATATAAATGAAGCTCTTTCACCGCCTATGTCATTAGCAGTTGTGCCTGTATCTGAGTCACAGTGTTACTACACATATCTGCTCGTTACTATGGTGTTTAATAACAGTAGCGGTTATACAGTGGAAGTACATCATTGCCCTGTTTTCAAAAACCTGTCACTATTCCTTTAAATCTTAATATTCACACATACCTTGCTTAAAGGGTAATTCCAATAATTTTTAGATATTTAAGTGCATTTACTTGGGGAGTACTACTGCATATGTGAAAAAGGTAGTTTAAAGACTTTTCATGCTCCAGAGGAAGCTGCATGTAATCTGATAAATTGCCCTCCGGTGATGAAGTTGCATTGTGGGTAATGTAGGCACCAGGTTTTAAAAAGGAAGAAGAATGAATGAATAAAAAGGTTATATCTCTGGTTGTTTTAAGACTCTCAAGAATGAGTTGGTGCCCTCCACTACCCACAATGCAATTAAGCCACTCTGACTGACATCACTGGAGGCAGTTTATCAGATTACATACAGCTTCCTCGGGAGCCACAAAAGGCTTTATAATACTTTCTTCACATATGCAGTAGTACCCCCCAAGACCTGTAAACACACACTTAGATTTGTGGAGTTACCCTTTAAATCAACAGTTTGTCATCTGGGAAAATATGGACACACATTCATATTTAACAGACAAATATGAGAGTGATATCGACCTTCTCATCTGAATATCGGCAAGAATGTCAATGCATGTATTTCCCAGAATGCAAAACTATCACACAAGAAATGTCTCTTTAGTGAGGGATCAATCACCCAGATGTGCATACAGGCATATAGCAGGATAAATCACACAGTGGATAGTTTTCATTATGTGTCTATATGTAAGGCACAAGTAAAAACATCAATATTGAATTATCTCTCAGTTTTTTGAAAGTGTGTCTCCTGGCTGATCCTCTGCAGATAGATGATGTTATCTGTGACGACCAAGGGTTAGGGTTTGCTGGGGCGTCATGTATGGGCATGCCCTCCAGCTGTGCAGGTGCATGTAACACCAACCCTATATAGCCTTAGCTCTCACAATGTGACAAAACACTGCACCCGGCATGGTCCGCTGGGCAGCGGCAGAATATCTCATGCACCAAACCCAATTTCATCTGAACTGAAATTGGGGAGGGCTAGCTCACGCTCTCACATTCAAAATTTAAATCAGATCTCCTCTCAGCCGAGTGGAATCGATGCGACCCTCCATCTTACTTTGAAATGAGACCAAGTCGTCCTCGTGGATTATAGGTGGCTCATCACGCTATCAGATATCTCTAGAGATCCATCTCCATCCGATCCTTCTGATCTCCATCTATCTACCAGTCAACCACTCAATCTCTCTGTCCTTGTATCCATTACTTACTCTCTTGCTGTCTATTTAGATGAGATGTAGTGGGGTAGAATGGAGTAAGATAATCCATATTTTAATCAGACATATCACTTCAAACCTCAAAGCCTGTGCACACATTTTGTTAAAAAAAAAAAAAAAGGGAAATAATGGTTTCCCTGGTGGCACAGTAATAGACTTATCCTTGCTGCATCCAGTGCTCAAAACAGTCAAGACATGCTGGAAAAATGTGATACTTCTGATAAACATCCTTAAAAAGAAGTCACATAAATAAAAGCAGAGCGCAGCCTTGAGGCGTTTAGCTATTCCAAACCCTTTGCACCTCCATTTTCTCATCATGATAGCTTCAACAAGGTTTAATTGGTATGGAAATAGAAGCGGTAAAACATGACAGGAACCTCTCAAACCCTGCTATTTAGACCCTTTATTACTGTATACTGTCCTTCAACCAATTATCGCCAATCTACAGCTTGGCAACCCCCTACCAACGTCCTCCCTCATGATTTAACCAAGCTTCATGCAGCTGCAGAGAGACCGCTATGGGTCGATAAAGACAACTTGTAATCCAGTGTGGTGCAAATTGAGTTTCTATGGGAGAATAATAGTTTTGAAGAGCTTATTTGAGATTTCAGGCCCCCTGCCTGCACTGTCCCAGCTACTGCACACTATCAAACCTGCTTACATAAACCAGCAGTCCTGTCCCTCAGACACTTTCATCCACTGTACTACATTCCTGCCATTTGTATCCATACAACTGTGTTTTTAATGTGAAATTATGTCATCTCTTGCACAGAGAGTACCTCAGTCTTTGTCTGTGACAGCGTTTCTGTGTGTGCTTTATTTGCACATAGCCAGGAAATGTCACCTTGCAAAGAAAATTCACAGCTCAAGCTGTGTGTGTTTGCCACATAACGGAAAATGACTGGACCTCCAAAGCAGCAGATAAAAAGATGAGAAGTTACATCTGCATAAACAGATTACCCTTTCACATTAAAACAAATACATTTCCAGACATTTGAAGCAGGTGAAGTTAGACATTTTAGGTGCCGTAACCTTTCCTGAGGTGAAAACAGGGTAAGCTTGCAGCGTAATCTTGAATACACAACTGCATTAGTGCAGTACTGTTACACTTCCTGCAAGAATCCATCCCTGGCACGCTCAATTGGCATGGCCTTCCCATGGACCAGCTTGTTGTCTGGGCCATTGTTAGCCCAGGAGGCTGGCCTGAGCCCTGAGGGCTTGGTCAGCGTTTAGGGTGTTTTGCGGGGTGGGGTGGAGGGGGAGGGATGGGTGAGAGGGGGAGGGGGGCTACACTGATGGGTGCAGGCCAAGGCTGGGCAGGGCTCAATGCCAGGGTCTCAGTGGGACACTCTCCTTTCTGGGAGCCTGCTCAGCCCCCTCCTGGGGCCCCAGCAGGGTGCAGGGATACATGGTCAGTGCAAGACAGGTCCATCTGCCCCACTACCTCTGTCCCACTCATGCCAGCACCCTGCTATCACCTGCTCCATCGGCACCTTATGGAAATGACCTACTGCTGCCTGACCTAGCTGACACGCATGGCTCACCTTCAGCATATGCCACCATGGCTTCTGTGTCTTCTTCGCTCGGGTTAATGAATGGTTGAGGCGAGTTTAATTCTTCTGTTTCTCTGTTTCTCTTCTAACATGTAGTTCAACTATTTGCTATTGCAAGAAAACAATAATTAAAATGGTGAAATGAGGTGGGAGCAAAATACATCCAGTTCACATCAGCCTTCAATATAATATAAACATAGCTAATTGCCTTCCTCACCGAGCAAAGAGACATTTCTTCTCACATTAGCAGTGTTTTATTCTTTTGTAGTTCATCAGTACAGATAGCAGCAAGCTGGTTTATGGCACATGCATGTGCTGTATCTAGCGAAGTGTGTTTCTGATGTGGCTGAGTGTCAGAGTTGAGGGGGTTTCCTCGCCTGTCCTTAATTGCTCTTCTTTAAAAGCGTTGTTTGTAGATGCAGGTTCAAGTGCTAGCCATCACAGTGCCACACAGAGCAGGCAGGGCTCCGCTTGTGACTGCTGTGCTATCTCGCTGTGAACCCACTGAAATTTACAGCACACAAAACACCAATCTCACCAGCAAGAGAAAATGTGTAGCTGAAATCTAAAAATAAGATGTCCTGCATTTGAAAAGCTAACACTTTCTTCAAAAAAGCACTGGTGTGAAAAAGAGCCCGGTGCGACTAAAAAAGTTCTGAGTTGCAAGACATCAGCAGCATGTTTTTTGAGGAGCCTTTTTTCTTTTTTAAATACTGGCTGTTAAATATCAGGGAGAAATGAATTTTAAGAAGATATAACATTATTGTTCCGCGCTAATAATTATGTTTCTCATCTTTAATGAGATAAATAAGAGGAAGAAATGTTGGAGTAGCTGTTAAAACCACTCGCATTTGGAGCCAAGTGCGTATATTTATCACGCTAACATTTATGTGTATTTCCTCTTTTTGGGTTGTGTTCTTGTTAAAGCAAAGCTGGCCAGAAAAGGAGAACCTCGGTGTCGTTTCGAGGCACTTTATCCACACTACAAATAAAGAAATGCTGGTAATGTTTTATCTTTACTGGCTATCATTACATAGTTATGAATCATGTGCTATATTGAACCTTGACACTACTTGATCTCCTCCTCCTATTCCTGTGTACATGTCTCTGAAGCAAAAATGTAACTATCAAACTTTTTCAGTAGTTAAACCTGCCCAGGATACAAAAAAGAAAAAATGACCTGAAACATAAAGGCTTCGATGTACAGCTGGTTACTGTTTTTGTGTTTCATTCAATATTTTATCAATGAGGCATCATGTTTCAGATCCTGTAGATGTTTCTCCTGCCTGTCTCTCCTGTTTGTGTTATCTGTTGAATCAATTTGCTGTCATGCTGAGCAGCTCCTCTGAACTTTCATGTCAGGAAATCATATGTTTTTCCTGCAACTTTACCCTTTTTTTATAATACTTGAATGCAGAACTGTAGCCAGGATTATAGAAATACTGAGGTGCTGAGTCCAAGTCCACCATCGTTCATACAAATTTAACCAGAAACCATTAGTTAAGCCTTTATTCTTTAATTATTTGGATTTTCTAAAAAACATTTTATTTATTCCTTTAACCTTCCAGTTTTATTTTCTGTACAATGTATTTCCCAACACGTCTTTGTTTACTTTTTTCAAGCTAATTAATTACTTTAATTTTCTAAACCGTTAAATAAACGCTGATCAATTTTTTATGTATAACCCCAACAAAATAATACATCCACATGCACTTGAATGAAAACTGTTAAAATTATTATAATTTTAATTTTAAAAGTTGAATTTCCCCTATGTTTCATGCTGACCATTACTCTTAAGCTCAACCTTAAATATTTTTTACTCTGCCCTCGTCAGCTGTTGTCATCTACTACAGATGATAAAATAAACATCTGCTGATATTTCTAAAGCACATGAAGTGAATTTTCCCAACCTTCTTCAGTGGCACTTATTTAAAGCACAAACAGAATGAGGCTGTTCTCTTGCCTCTACAAATGGGGCAGGCGGCACAGTCTATTGTGCTGTGGTGGCTGCCACCATGCTGAATGCGGTGAATAGGGAGCAGTCGTGCCCTCTGTGTAGCCCCAGCTGTCTTTGACTGATAGGCTGGAGGAGGGGGAACGATGAGGTGTAAGGAAGTTCAGGAGGCCTGTAGATTTACAACAAAACTGAACAGACTGTCGCGTTAGTCATCCTAACTAACCAACCTACCAGCCAAGCAGTGGGCTGCTGCGTTAACACCCAGCTCCGCGGCTCAGAGCAAGCTAATTAATGCAGCCAAATGAGATCAGTGGTAGAGGCCCAGGCCAGGGCCATATTGCTAAATAGCTTCCTTCAGTACGGGCCTGTGTGGTGTAATTACCACCAGGCCACCCCACAATGCCGCCTTTATGTCCCACTGAAAGTGATTTCATGTCCCTCGTTCCCCCATTAGCAGCATGTTTTTCAAATGTGATGAGAGAAGTCTGTCAATGGTTATTGTGTGTGTTTGTGTGAGAGAGTGCCAGTTTGCTTTGAATATAATGGACAGCTTTTAGAGTGTATTGAAGCCGGCACATGTTCATTCGGTGCAGTGAAGCTGAGGCTGCGGCCCACCAACATATAATGATAGACTGATAGATATTTAATGAGTGTAACCTGTAGTGGTGATGATGCTAGCCAAGTGTCAGCATGTTACACAGACTTACAGGTAAATAAAAGAGTGAAATAACGTTGCTGCACTAACACACGTAACACTTGTTTCTCATCGTAGATAAATTCATGAACGTGTTACAGCACTATGAAAGTAAATCCCCTGATATTTGCAGTTCTTTTGTTCGACGACCTGCTACAATCATTAGTGGATTTAACTGTTTGGTGCAGGTTAGTGTGGGACGTGGTGTATGTTTGACAGAACTGACAGGCTCAAAAATAGCACTAACACGTCATTATCATGGCAGTATCAGTCCCTAAACCTTAAGTGTGATAGCTGTGATGTCAGACATCAACAACTTTCAGTCTTCTATTCTCATAGATCATCCACAAATGTGCACTGTAATTTTACAGCAAATTAGTAGCTAATAATTGCAGTTAATTCACAGCAGTATACTATTTTTACAATAATAGAGATAAAAATCAGTGTAATATATTGTGTTTCTACAGTAAACCAGACACACTTTTACTGTGGAAATACAATATGTTGATGTAAAATTACATTATGGTAATTTACTAAGCATCTGAAGTTATTACAAATACATAAGTTTACGGTAAATGTATAGTAATATTACAGCAACGAACTGTTGTTTTCATGTTAATCCAACCATATGTTAGCCTGTCAGCTTGTCAGCCTGTTAGCATGTGAACCTTGTTGTAAAATTACAATATTGTATTGCTAATTTGCTGTGTGGTGCTGCACCCTAATTACAGTATTTCCTTGTAATGTACCATTTTTACTTTTTTATGGTTGCTTCAGAATGCAGCTTAAATTAAAATTCACAGCAGCTTACTGTATTATTCTAAACAATTACCCCCAATGCACTACAAAAGCAGAATTACAGTAGTTTAAGGTGAAAATGTATTGTGATATTGTGTCAAACAAGCAAAACCAATAAAGAATTTGTAAAGTGCAGCATTTTAGCAAAGTGAGGTTTAATTGATACTAAACGTAAAAGAAGATACAAAGGATGTGGGATTAATTCACTGTACTTAATAAGTAATTGATTTAGTTATTTATTGATTTTTTTCATGTAATTGCTTTGGCTTTTCTTTTTTCTTCCTTTGTTTTTTCAACCTCATTTGACTTATTCAGACTTTTTTTCTTATCAAAGTCTTATTACAGAGAACAGTCACACTCCTATGAAGGTGTCCATGACACGTTTTTTTCTCTGACAGACTAAACTTCCTTAACTTCCTTACCTCATTTAGTGTTTCTGACAGAAGTTTCAACTGAATTGTAAATTCAGTAAAGTTGAAGAAGAATAAATATATTGCCCAGTTCTTGTTTTGTCTCTCTTTTTCTTCTAATCCATATGCTGCGGCTGTCCTCCATCATAATCCCTCAATTCAAGTCAGCATGAATATAGACACCAACAACCATTTGGTGTGTAATGTAGCAGAAGCATCTCGGTGGCCGCCACTATAGTGCCACCCTGACACTGTCAAAGGTGCCACGTTTAGCCCCAGGCACAACCACTCAATCACTGCCTGGTTCACAGGGGCCAGCACACCAGCAGTGCCTACTAATGCTTTACTAACCCTCATCACCTCCGCTCCTCTGTCCCCCCCTCCCACCTCCTCTACTTGTCAGGACAGGCAAAACCAGCGTCACCCTGCATGGAGCTCATCCCCCAGCACTAAGAAAATTGCGTTTTACTGGGTCCTCGAGTGGCAGCTCTCTGCTCACGAAGGAGGGTCCTGAGGCTGAAACCTCACCGATTGCTACTGGAGCCCCTGTGACCGGACATGTGTGGTAATGGGCTGTTATGTCCCAGACCTTTCACTGTGGATCCCTGCAGGGTGCACTCACATATGCCCGAACCCCATCTGTGTTAAAAATCTATATCTTTTCATTATGATACATTTTCAAACTGTATATAAAAGTGTGGGAGCTAATACAATTGTAATCATGGTACAACTAATGTGAAATATGAACATTGAATTTAAGGTGAACATGTAGTGCCTTTCAGTTTAAACAGTGAGTTATGGGAGAGAGACAGAGAAAGAGAGACACAGAATAAATGAAAAAAAAAAACACGACATAGAGAGGAGACAAATAACAGTTGAAAAGAACAAAAAGAGAGTGGAGAAGCATGGCCGAGCCATCTAGATCAGATCCAGCATTCACAGGTCCAGCTGAGGTGAGAATCCAGGGTCAGGCTCCGACACGACTCCCTGACTCCTAATTTGGAGATTCTCATTTTCAGTTTCCCAACCGAGGGCAAGAAATCGTACCTGTGAGAAGCCTTCAGGCAGAACAGGGAGAGGTGTGGAAGAATCTGTTTCTGTCAGAGAGGAGGCTGCTCAACTACCTGTTTTTGTTCCATCTGTATTTCAACACAATCACAGTTGAAAGTTCTAGGTATATACGCGCTTAGAAAAGTTGTGGTTGAAGTACAGCACAACTCTTTTTTAATACCATGCCTGCGTATGACATATGAGGTTGGGCAGATTGTGATTTGATTAAGGTTAGACAAATCTTATTAGAAAGATACGTTGGGTGATAGTCGAGAAAAAAAACCCAGACAAAACCAAATGAGCATTATCTGTGTAGTAATAGCCTGAAAGCTTATTCCTCTGTTCCCTAAAGCTCCATTTTTGTTAGTTTGTTTGTGTAAAATATATGAAAAAGAAACATGTGAAAGAAACATCATCTTTCTGCTGTAAATACTCTCCAGAGAGCCAAATGTGTAATACTCCGCAGCAGAATATAGTCCCCGCAAAATTGCACCATTTACTCCTGTTTGGGTAATGTTTGATAAAACCTTCAGTGACCAGCTGTTTTGGAAATTACTTCACATAAATTAAAATTAAGCGTATACTGTATTTGTAATTTTAAAAAAAAATTGTCTTCGCGTTGAGAGAACATTGGGGTTAATATTTTGAACAAGCAATAACAAATACACATTAATATTCCTCTTACTTATTATATATTTTGATTTTATTTATAATTTCTCCTCATAAAGCTCCTACTGCTGACCATTTTAGTACTGATCCATCCTTTTCAAATCATTTAATTTTACATGCCACTTCAATTAAATTTTATTTTTTTTCTTAATATACCCCTCATTTTTTATTCTATATTCAATTTCTATTTTCCCTGTTTGATTATATATCTGAAACAAGCAGTGTAAATCACTGAATCACTGAATCACTATATCACTAAATATACTAAAATCAAAAGTTAACTATATAAAATTCAGTTTTATTAGTATTTACATTTTGTTTGCCACAGTCTTGTACCACAAACCCTTTTTTTAATTTGGAGATGAACAATTTACTTAAACTATGCGGCTTAAACTGAAAACGTAAAGTAAAGATTTCGTTACGAAGAGGACAGCACAGTCATGCTTCATCAAACTGAGCTGTTTCTGACCACACGCACACAAACACACGCCACACGCGCATTTTGTCACGTTCACATTTCGGCATAACACAAATTTCTCCATCGTGATTCGCTGCATGTTATGACACACTAAGGCACACACGCACCCCCAACCCCCTCTTTCTGACAAACTCACACATACACACTCACAGCACACGCACACAGCTTGGCTCTGCATCCTGAGCCTCTGACACTGTTGTCTCATGGCTTCAACTATGAGGTCAACTTGTTGAAGAGATGAGTGTGACCTTTCTCTTTCACAACAACAACTGTCTCACTCTAAGATGATCTGAAGCTCCATTTTGACTTCTGCAATTATAACATCACCCACTGACATACACAGTTACATGTGTGTGCACACACAGTTTAGCTTATTGTTTACAATGGCTAGTTTGTTTACAGTAACTCATATACTTAACCATTTAGTTATTTTGCATTTCAATTAGCATAGCCTGCAGGAGAGCTGTTCAAACTATCAGATAATAAGAGTAAGATTTTTGGAAGAAGAGGACTATGCTCCAAGTCAGTCAAGACAAGTCTTAATCAAGCCTCAAGACCTGCCAGATCAAGTCTCAAGTCAGTGTTGTAATAAATATAATAAATATGCACAAAAGAGTGCAATCATCGAACATGCTCATATTTTTGGTTAATGGTTAATGGAATGTTTCTGTTTGCAAGTAATGAACTCCCACAACCCACAACTCATGCGCTTTTTTAAGGAACCCAGCTGTAAATGGAAGAAAAGACCCGCCCTACTCTGTCTCTGATTGGTCGACAAGTAATGAACAAAGCCTCTGATTGGTCAACAGACTCAACCCAAGGCATCACCAGCTCCTTGGTGTTGCTGATGTTGAGCAGCAGATTATTCTCTGTGCAGCACTCTGCAAGATTATTGATTTCCTCCTGATATGAACTCCTGCCGTTATTAATAGTGCGGCCGATGATGATGGTGTCATCCGCATACTTAGCAAGAGAGTTCTCTTGATGTCCGGGAGTGCATTCATGTGTGTACAGTGTGAACAGAAGGGGGCTGAGCACACAGCCCTGGGGGGCTCCTGTGTCGAGCAGTAACGTAGAGGAGGTGTGACAATCCGAACTGTTGGGGGTCTGCTTGAGAAGAAGTCCAGTCCAATTGCAGGGTGTCATACTCAAGCCCAGAGTGTGAAGTTTTACCAAACAGCTTCATGGGTGCGATAGTACTGAATGCTCAGCTGAAGTCAGCAAACAGCATTCTGATGTAACTGTTCTTGCTTTCAAGGTGTATGAAGACTGAGTGGAGGGCAGTGGATATGGCATCCTCCGTGAATCTGTTGTTTCTGAAAGCATACTGGTGAGGGTCCTCTTACTTCTGAGGGGTGCTTCAAGAAGTGACGCTAGAGGGGGACCTACAGCATCAAGCATTGAAGAGTAGGACTACTGACCATGCTGCAGTATTTGACATGTTTGGAGAGAGGGACAAGATGTCATGTAGCGTGGCACTGTAATGCTTCACCTGTGCTACGTAGGTTGTGGAAAGAAGCATGTTGTCACCACTAGCTGACAGCTGAGGCAGGATTATTAGACTTGGTGCAGTTACTCTACAGAGGTGCAGTAGGCGATTCAGGAGAAAGATGTTGTTTGGTGAGTCTCATTCCCGGGTCGTTGCGTATTTGACGACCTGGGCCAGCTTAACTTTAATTTGTAGCTCATCACAAACACATCAACTTCATTTGAGAATGACTTGGGGCCTCTTTATTTGTCACTTGTAGTCTGAACACCCCAAAAGTCTGACTCGAGTCCAAATAAAGTTTGATGTGATTCTTTGATTTTATTTGTTTCGATTCATTTATATTTAGTTCATTTGTAAAGCCGAGTCTCAGTGTGCATCCAATCTCACATCAATCCTATCGGCGCAAAAGCCTCAGTATCTTCTCTTTTTTGTTTATTTGTCCTATGTGCCTCAGCTTAAATTGCATTAGTACGTATCTTTTCTCCCTTATTTTCTTCTTACCACCCCACATCCTAAAGCTGGGACTTATTGTCTCAGCAGGTGTCAAGGGATTTGGTTTGTCTTATGCTTGGAGAAGACCCTCCTCCCTGTTAGCCCTTCGCTCTGCAGGGCTGCAGGGTTCACTGAAGCAAGGAGATGACATCTTTCCTTTCCACAGAGAGCACCGTGTCTCTCTCCAGAACCTCGTAGAGGAGACACAGCACACACACACACACACACACACACACACCGAGTCCCTTGCCACACATTCTCTGACCCCTCCACCCCAAGTCTTGCTCCTTGTACTCCCTGCTCCCCCCACCTTCTCCTCCTCGTGCCCTCTGAGGAGAGGAGCTGTATTGAGCGGGAGCTTGAAACCATGCTTGTATTGTCAAAGGACTTGCCAGCACTTACCTCCACTTGAACATTTAGTGCTGTCTTGCTGGGCCTGGACAGAGAATAGCACTATAGGGTCACTGATGAATTGCTATTTCTGGACAAGGGATAAACACACTGCTTTGTACGGATTATATTTCCAATCTGCGGAGGCAGAACTGAGATTTTTATCTTCTGTTTGGAGAGTCCAAGTCATGCCTATGTGTTCGAATATGTGACATTGTACTCTGTATGTAGGATCCAGTGTGTAAAGGCATGACCAATCTGTCAACCAAGTAAGTGAATCAATTACAGTCATTTACTGCCACTGAAGTGAAGTGTTAATAAGAAAACTGACACTATCAATAAAACCTCTTTTCACATCTATCTGATGTCGTTCTGAATATGTTATTTTCAACATGTTGTCAACCTGTGAAGTGAATTTAATCAACCAACCAGGTAACTTTAATACAAATATATTATTTAATCTAATGACAGTGTGACCCAGAACAGATCTGTTTTAGACTCTAAAGTTTCTTCATCCAAACAAATGCACCAGTAATTCTGTTTTACCACACAATCTGAGTATCAGTTAGTTTGTAATTACTAATAAAAAAATAGATTTTACTTTGGTTTTAATTTGGTTCCCCTAATTTTGAAGCTATGTTTACATGAAGATTAATGTTGTCATTTCATGCAATAATGCCTTACATGCTTACAATCGATGAAGTTTTAAGCTGAAAAAAAAAGTACATAAAAATATGTTTTCATTTCATATTTTGTCTTTTATTCAATGTTTTAATTGTTTTTAAATAATAAACTTTTAATGAAAGATTATGACTGCTTGTGTTTAATCATGTGTAATTAATTAGATTAAATATATACAGTAATATGTCTAGAATATTGTGGTTTTCAGGATAATCCTGATATTAAACATTTAAATATTGATATTGTGTATACAAATAAAACATTTATGATAATATTTTGTGAATAATCCAGTGAAGATGTTAGACCTTGTCCATCTTTTGTTTCATAGTTAATTTGGTTGCCTTTTCACTAGTATTGAGAGTAACTGTTCTTTCTGTACACTTTTTTTTAAAGTTATGGTTACGTACTCTCACTCCACCTCCCTACACTTGTGTTTTTAGGGTATTTTATTCGCCAAAAGAAGAGACAGAACATATAGTGAACAAAGTTAAAGATTTTTCCCCAAATTTCCATAGAAACTGCAATAATATTGTTATTGTGAATTCGTTTGGCCACAATAATCGAATAATTAAAATCTGATATGTCTGAAAATGTAATATCTAAATATGAACTAAATATATTGTATATAAAATAGTAGAGATGGAACAATTACGATTTGAATTTTGATCAAAAGAGTTTCAATCCCTGCAGAAGTGAAGTTTTTATTTGACCAAAATTATCGAAATGAAACTCATATGTGGGCCAAGAGTAGTAACTTGTGAGAGCTTGGGAGTGTGTGAGACGCCCTAAACAGCTGTCACTGTGCATGTGCGTGAGTTATGCATGTGTGTGTGCACATGTGGGTGTCTGTGCATTTTAATAATAAGGTGTTGACTCTGCCCTCTGAGGCTCACCTGTGGGGATTCCCAATGGTGTGCGCTCGGACCTGTGTTCATGTGTGTGTGTGTGTGTGTGTGTGTGTGTGTGCATATACGTGTGTGTGTGTCACTTTGGGAAACACATATCTGTGCACCACAGCGCAACACCTGCCAGAGGCTGTGGCTGTTTATGACAGAGGCTGTGTGAGCTGGAGAGGACACGGTGGAGCATCGCCAGCTTCATGCACACACACACACACACACACACACACACACACACACACACACACACACACACACACACACACACACACAAAAATGCTGTGATTTTTATTGCAATAATTCATATTGTACAAATACAGAATTCACACAAGCAAACACTTCTAAATGGCCAGACATCACACCTACACTATAAAACTATGGAAAAAACACTTCCCTTTACACACAGCCCCACACAAACACACACACGCACACAGACACGAACACACACACACACACACACACACACACACACACGGGTAAATGTAATAACCACAGGGCCGGTGTGATCTGTGTCTCTCTCCCTAGGTCTTGCTGGCTGTGCAGGTCCCCAGCAGCTCCTATATTACAGCAGTAGGCAGGGGAGCCTGGCAGAGGCACTGGCCTACAAAGTTCAATATAAACGAACAGTGGGATCTCCCAGGGACCTGGCAGGAAAAAGCTTAGCAAAGTTAAAGCCTCACCAGCCCTTCCCGGCTGCCCATGCCAATGGAACAACACACATGTACAGTGCATATGGGCGTACAAGCCCGCGCACACTCACACACAGCTCTCTGACAGCCCTCCTATTTCCTGTGGAAAGAATTGTGGGGTTTTGGCACTGTACTTCACCAAACTGTTGTTTTTTTTTTTACTTCAGGTTATGAACTTTAACTATTTCACTTTCAATTTGAGCAGTTTGATGAGAAGTCCTTTTAGTGCTCATAAAGAAAATGGAAAGTTGAACATCTACAGCTCGATAACAACTGGGCACAACTGGTTGACAGTTGGTCGGGACGATACACAGTTTTATTGCCACTGACATGGCTGGAAATGTCCCGATGTCTCATAAAATATATCCAGTGGTTTCATGCTTACAAGTGTTGAAGTGGTGTGTTGAACAGTGGTCTGTTGTTAAAAATATCCAGCGGTTTCATACTTACAATGTAATGTTGGTAGCGTGATGGTAGTGTGACAGGTAGGCAGCTGCCAGCGAGACACGACTGGAGACGTCATCTCCAGTCGTGTCTTGCTTGGCAGCTGCCTACCTGTCACACTACCACCATGCTACCCTCCTCCTCCTTCTTACATGAAAGTCAGTTTATATACATGTAATCTGAATGCGACGTCACGCTTACTGTAGAAATATTCAATTGATGCGTATGAAACACAAATTTAAAGTATCGTTGATTTGCAGAAATGTACGATGCCGACATTTTATTCTGACGACTAGGCTGAAAATCATCTTTGTGGTGAGACTGTTTTCTCAAATGCTGTTTCCAATGTAGAAAATTAACTTTGAACCCTTAAACTACATTCCCGTTTTTTTAATTAATGATCCTTTAGGTTTTAGATGTTACTTTTTATAAGAAAGGACAATAAAAAGAACGGCACTGCTGCTAACACATTAACATCATGATCACACAAAAACAGAAATAGCACATGTTTGTGTTGCTCTACATTATCATCTTATATTTATCCATTATTTGCAAAGCTTACTGCAGAAAAAGGGGGTAAATTTGAGATATTTTGATCTAAAGGCAATGTCAATTGTATATCCTAAATTAAAACTGCATTTCACATAATAATGACAAAGAAATTTAAATTTGTAGGATTCATGCGGATAAATCCTTCCTTTGTTGGATGACTCTGTAAAAGGACAGTGAAAGAAAAATCAGACTCTATTCTATCCTTCTCTCTATGCACTCGGCCTCCTCTCTGTCTGCTTTGCAGGGTTGCTCCCCTCTTCAGATGGCTGTGGACGCAATAATGACCCAACAGATGGGTTTATTAGAGGGCGGTTAAGGCAGCCAGCGGGTGGTTCGTTCAGGGGGAACCGAGAGCCGGAGCGCCAGGAGCTCTGGGTGAAAAGGAGAGTGACAGGAAGCAAAGTGACTCTGCCTCTCTCTTCAGTTGTTGATCCAATAGGCAGAATCTCTTCCTCGTAATGATCTTGGCCTCGAGGACTAGAGCATCCTCGTGTGCGTGCGCGTGTTTCTGTGTCACACCCACACATATGTGCAGTCTTGCTTATGTAATGCACCCACGTTTTGCATTTGTACATTTCAGTACATATGCATCCGCCTGAAGCATGTGCACGGCTTTTGACATGTAAATGAGATGGAGCTGGCTTTGTTAGCTACCTGCGTGTTAATGCTTGTTTAAGATGTCATCTGTCTCTTTTTTGCCTCTCCATTCAGTGGGGCGGGTGGCTTGCTTTGTGCCTCCAGCCCCAGGTGTCGAAGGAGGTTCTTCAAAGCCTCGTTAGTGTCCTAGAGTGTGTGTGTGTGTGTGTGTCTGTGTGTGTGTGTCTGCATTTGTGTGTGAGCTCTGCTGGAGCATGCCACTCTAGATCACAGGACAATATGGACCACATCAGATCATACAGAGGCCCTATTACTCTCTTTGCACTTCTAGGTCTCTCCAAAACCTGTTAGCTCAGTAGAGTTGATTTGGCATATAAAGGCAAAGAATGGGACATTAATTGCTGATAAATGGAAAGGAAATCAGTTAATTAGTCTCTAATTACTTGATAAAAGAAGATAAGAAGATTTCTTTCCATGGATTGTAGGTAATTATTAATGAAAGGGTGTCAAAAGTTGTCATTTTTAATTCAAGATCAAAAGACAATCAACAAATCGGTCCTCTCTGATTGCCTTGCATAGAAAAAAGAGACATGAAAGGGTATAAAAAGAATAAGAACAAGTGAATACGCTTGAAGTAAGACAGAATTAGAAAGAACACAGAAATGATTAGTATAGAAGTATAAAAACCAGAACTACAAATGTGTGACAGAGGTCAACTCTGAACTGTAACGCAGCCGTGCAACAGCAGTTTAAATTTGTACAACTAAGAACTTAGTATAAATATGTATTCCTATACTTGAGTTAATTTACTAAAAATGTATTTACATTGTTTACATGATAACATTTTACATATTTATGATTGCAAAATTGATTATATACATAGTTTAAAATTGTTAACAATAATCTGCTGAATCTCTCTTTATCCTCACATTTATCTCAGTTTAAATCCTCAGTCTTTGATCGAGTAATTCAGTCACACGTGAGTTAGGAACAAGAGAGTTGTTACGAAGCTGAGGAGAGAACAGTAAAGAGCTGCTTAAGAAAGTAATCAGTCTCCATCCTGCTGTTTCGTCTCATTAGAGAGAGACCCAGGCACCGCATATCAAACCCACACGTTACCAAAGTATGAAAACCTGATGTGCGCCTGAAATGTTAATGTTAAAGTGTGACAGTGGTATAAATCTATACGTCTCGCCTGCAGCTGACATCAGGCAGGAGGCGGATACACCTGGGCAGCTCACTGACCAGATAACCTGCACGTCTTGGCTCTGTTGAAGGAAACCAGAGGTAGCCCATGCAACCCCTTTCATTAAACCTTCACCTATACAGGCAAGTCCAATTAGTAATTAGCTAAGTTTCTTTCGGATGAGTGACCTGTCATAACGTGCATCACTGTAGTGAAGTTTTTAGCATTTACAATTATACTGTAATTGCCACTTTTGGCCACAGTGGTCACTATTCAGCAAAGTTATGCAGGCTCGTTTTAAGGCTTTACTTCTCAAGCACTCGAAGGTCTTACTCCAACATAAATTTGGCTGTTTTTGTGCCGGTATAATATCTTCACTCAATTTCAGCAGTCCTCCAGCTAAGACTGAAAAATACAGGAGATAGGCAGTCAGGGTCCTTCCTTTTAAAATTCATCTTGCTACCTTGATACTTAATTTTTTTTTTTCAGCTTCTTCATTGCATTGTCCCAATCATTTGTCATTTTAATGTTTTTTATTTGTCTTGAAACACTTTGTTTGGTTATTGCACACTATTTACAGTATTTCAATGGATGTCCATTTTATTGAAAATAAAACCATCATCACACCATCAACAGTCAACAGGATTTTGCAAGTGCTCCTCCCCGCTCGGGCGTCACACAGAGCAATTGCCTCAGAGGACATTATGCTACTTCAAGACCACTCATCTGAGCAGTGTAAGGCACACGACACCTGGAGGGAGAAATCAAATGCTTGTTAGGGCCCGGTGGAGGGCCCTTCACGGTCTCTCACCTCCGAAACCTCAGCCCAGGACCCCCTCCTCCCTAACCCCAGCCGGATGCTGGTGACCCCCCTCCTTTGTATCCTCCTCCCCTCTCCTCCTCTTCAAAGGTCATCCAATCCTGGCCACCGCCCCACTTCACCCCCTAAACCATGTAGAGAAACAGAATGAAGGGTATGAACACTGAGCTTTTAGCCCCTTTTCCTCTCCGGGGGTGTATCTATCCCCTTTGTTGTCTCACTCGAGGAATGTATCCTACACCTTCACCCTCCATCTATCATTTATGGAGACTGTGTGCTTGTACATTATAAAATCACTTTTTATATAAAGAGTAAGATAGAATAACAAAATTAATTAATTTATCTGCTGTGTGTCACTCGAAAAACATCAGCGCCAATCTGTTTTTTTACATTGCTTTCAGAGCACGTGTTCTCTTCACAATGTGCCTTTGCTTCTCCGAGAAAATATCAAATGGCACAAATACGGTGGTGAAAAGTAACCACGAGTAACTACTCAGGTACTGTTCTCGAGTAGAACTTTGTTGTACATGTACATTTTATGTTTAACATGTATAACAGCTCTCTTTACTAATTACTTTGCAGGTTCAAAGTTTACATACAAATCACATATAAATTCATAAATATGAGGATTTCTGTCGATTAAAAAGGCTCTATGTCACAATTTGTAGCAATTCACATGTATTAATCATTTTTTTACTGGCCATGTGTGAGATAATTGTAACATGACAGAAAGAAAGATGCAGGATAAAGTGAAAGTAGGAGCTGTAGCCACTGTAAAATCCTCTTTGCTACTAGTTGATTTTAAATGAGGTAAGTAAAGGCCCAATCACTGGTGGAAGGAGTTTATTTAAGTAAAAGTAACAATAATATGGTATAAAAATACACCATTATGAGTTAAACTAATCAATTCAAAATTTGAAATGAAATTATTAAAAATATGAGCAGCCGTTAAATAAATGTAGTGGAGTAAATGTTATTAATAAGAGATGATGTACTGTAATGACGATGGTGAAACAAAGCCAAACATAGCCACTGCACCTGCTCAGAGAGTTTGGTGCAGAGCCAGATCCTGGAGGAATAAACACCCAGAGTCAAATCAGATTCATCTGCAGCCATTCACCGACGGGAGGAGAGCTCAGAGATAACTTTTGGACTTATCTTCACTCCTGTTTATCAACCTGACTGCAGCAGGGCTGGTAATGCTGACTGGAGCTCAATGGAAAATGTACTTTACTTCATTCATTTATTTACTACACTAACAGAATGGCATTACAGAGAGGAGAGGGGAAAAAGGAGAGAGGGAACCGGAGTCTCTGGTGAGTGCTGAATTCAGTGAGAGTTAATCTGAATTCAAACACACAGACCCTCGGTGTGTGCAGTTGCGGTAAAGTAGCTAATTTGGCTGTTTTGAGTAAATAAACACAAATGATCCTGTTGTCAAACTTGCTTTGCTGGTGGGGAACGCACCATTAACTGACTCAGGCACAAATGTCCACAGACAAGGTTGTGTTTTAAAGTTTTATTCTCGTTAAGTTTAGTCTCGTTAGCTGATTTCCCTATCCTGATGGGCAGTAATTCAGATGAGCGACCACATGAAACATACTGTTACCTTGAGTAAACTTGTGGATTTCTCAACTCGACAATATATATAATAAAGGTTCAGATGTTTTAAGACGATGCAATGCAGAATCCTTATATATTTTATCTTTATCTTTAAGGTCACACACACACCAACACATTCATGTAAGTACACCTTTATACACCTTATGGGCACCCCCTGCACGGACACATTTCACCCTCGTCTGTAATCCTCCTAATCTGTCACCATGACCCAGGGTAATGCCATGTCACCACAAGTGTTTGGCTTCACTTTCAACTCAGCCATGTTGACACCCCACGTCTCCTCAGAATCTCTCCCTGGCCCCAACTGCAGCCCTCTGGCCTCCCCCACCGTGACACCGCGGCTCCTTCTGCCCTGTCTCAAGCAGCTACCATCGTCTCAGCCACAGCTTGGCCTGGAGCCGACACCGTGGTACGCAGCAACCCTGATTCAGGTGGCGTAAATATAGCCCGGCCTGACACTGAGGAGACGCTGCATGCACCTGAGATGTAAACAAACTTAAGCATCCCAAAAGAAAAAAAGATGAGGCCTCCGAGCTACAGCATCGCTCACAAAAGCTTACAATATCCACCCCTGACAAAAGACGATGCCAGAATCTCTCGCGTCTCACTTTTGCCTCTACTCTTTCTTTGCGTGACATGAGCGTTTGCACCGAGCACCAATTGGCATGACAGTGTGACCCCCAACCTTTTTTCTGCTTGTCCCCACATCCCATCCCTGCTCTCCTTCCTTTCCTTGTCCCCTCATCATCCATGTCACCCCCCTCCCTATCTCTCACCCACACCCCTGCTCTTCCCTCAATGACAATATCCTGGTAATCGTGGCCTTTGTTTTTCTTGGCCCGGGCGCCTGGATTTGTCAGGACGCATTTCCTGCCCGCAGACTGAGGGGGCTGCTGCTGCGTGGCAATCTGGGCTCACTTCTCAGGCAGCTAAACCCTTTGACACTGTGCTTTTTAATTAAAATTACATTATGATTAATCAGGCAGAAGGAGGGGCCCTCCCCCTCACTTGCACTCCCTCCACCTCCTCCCCCTCTCTCCTCTCTCCTCCTGCTCAGTTTCCAGGCAGGTTTGATTACAACCTGTGACGGACGTTCCTCACTGCCAAGCCGCTAAAGATGTGCTGGCAGATGCGGTGGCCTGGCCAGCTTGTCAAGCCCCGGGGTTGCAGGCAGCCAGGGAGAGAGGGACAGAGTGAAAGAGGGGAAAAAACAGAACAGACGGAGCAGAGATAGAAAGAATATGGCAAAGAGAGTGAGTGTAAAGAAAGACCAGGTATGTGACAAGACAGGGAAATTAAGAGAAGAGACTCCAGACACTCCAGAGACTGTGACGAGCCGTCAGGCAGACTGACAGGCAGAGCTCCTGGACGGCCGTATTGATCTGGAGAGCTCTGTTGTGGCACATACACTCACTCCCAGAGCAGAGGAGGAGACAAGGAGGCATGAAGCGGGGAATCATCTCTCCCTACAGTTGTACAAGGCGCCTGGATACAAGAGCCTATACTTATCTCGAGTGTCTGGGCTGCTACTCGGGGTCCTTTATAGCACAGGTGGAGTGGTAGAATGTAACCTGGAGCTGTGTGCATGTGTGTGCGCTCACATGTTTGCTTACTCAGGCTGAAATAGTCATGTTGTAGAAGTATGTAGAGACATCGAAACAAAAGGCAGAGACAATGAAGAGCATGTCGGTGAGAGATCACAACGGGCACAGAAACACCACACAGAGAATCTGAGTACTTTCGTGCTATATTTATTTATCTTCATCATCTTTAATCGTTTGAAAGTGGAAGCATCAGTAAAAAACACACATTTTTAGATGTTGTGAAATTTGTTTACATGGGAATGTTTCCTTTCGGTTCTTTCCATGTGTGTGCATATCGCAATCTATAAGAGGAGCTGCTTTACACTTACTGTAAATCAGGTCAAGTGGCTGTTAGCACATCACATATACAGGCGTGACCTCTCCATGATCTACAGTAGCGCGGATGAAATGTCATTTTGCGGGCATGTCTCAAGGATTGGACGTGTGTGACTCTGTGCGTTTATGTGCGTAAGTGTCTGAGGTCATATTTCTGTGTGTGCATGCATTTATGCTTTCACATACGTGATGGTGACAACGGAGTTGAGTGGGCGAGGCCGGAACGTTTCCATTGCTCAGAAACAGGAATTAAAACTCAGAGATGACGCATTCTGTTTTTAAACTGCTGCTGTATATGAAATGCTTTTGGCAACAATAAACAAAACAAAATCGACACTTACAAACTCCAAAGTCTTTAATTTTGTTGTGATTACCTAATGGTCCACTGGTAAAAAATACCTTATTTCCTCTGAGGAAGGCTTATTTACTCAGTTATGGAAATAATAACTTAACTTATCAATATTGTAAATATGACTGAATTTCTGAAATTCTTCAAAGCTTAGAAAAGCAGCACTTCATTTAGATTGCTGTGTTTATTTTTTCAAAATTCATTCAATTTTCTAGATAATTACATGATTTATATCTAACACTAAAATGAACATTTTATTTTCCCTCCCTGTGCCTGTCTCTCTGCATAGCTCTCACCCATTCAGCCCCCCGAGCTGAAACAGGCCTGTATTGGGTGTCCTGTGGCCACATTGACAGGCAGTATTAAAAGCCAGTAGGTGGTCTTTCACTGTCACCGGGCAGAAGCCCCTCATCACAGCACATTAATTACACACTCTCACCAGCTCGAACAAGCCTCGCCTGTCCATGCATGGGGATGGATTAAGAACAGAGTGAAGTGCGTGTTGTGTAAAATCCAGAATTTGCTCCTCACGTTCGAGCTGAAATATTGTTTTTTTTAAGGACATGCAGCGATAATTGTAACAAAGGCATGTGAGCAGTCACTATTTTAAAATGTGAAAACGAGTTGCATCAACTTCAGTGGACCTTGTGATGGTTCTTGCTAAGTGGGCTGGAAAGAGAGTACAATCTGGTTGCATCTGCCATTTTTCTTAACTCTATAAATACCAGTGTTGTGGCTGCTGTGAGTGGAATAAAATGTCAATGAGTTTTTCTGTCAATCCATGTGCACATGTGTATGCACAAATGTCGCTGTGTGTACCTGCACATGTACATACAGGTACGATGTGTGTGTATCTATTGAGCGCAGGTGGTTGCATGCAGGTGTGCACACGCATGTGCGTATGCATGGATTGACACAGAATCTAGGACCGTGGCCTTCATCCCTCTGACCTGACCCAGCCTTGAACTCTGTTGCCTTTGCGATCCATACGTATCATTTACCCAACGCCCTCCCTGTCGTCTCGCCTAATGCACGGAGGCGTGAAACACCTCGTAATGCTCAATCACAGCGGGGCACAGCATGCTAGGAGCCATCCAGAGTGACAGCACAGGGCCGGGGAGGGGGCCGGCCGAGGGAAGAAATACCACATCGCCCTCAGGGAAGGGAAGAGAGGGAGGTGGAGGAGAGAGAAGGGTGAGGGGCTAGAGGGGTTTGGAAGGGGGAAGGGAGTAGTAGGGGTACAAGTGGGGGTTATTTGGTCTGGGTCAACATCGATAAAATTCAGATAAATCTGAAAAGGTTCTGTCAGTGTGTTTGCAGGTGTGCACCTGCCAAAGACACAGGACAAAATGATAAACATCCTTCATTTTTGTTGGAAAATTGTGCATGACTGCTACAGTATTATCTCTTAAGGATGATGAAGTTGAGTTGATAGAAACATAGCAAGAACTTTGCTCGGTCCCAGCAGGCTCTTTTCTGTCATCTTTCACTTATTCTGTTTCAACATACCTGAAAATGCGACTGAGTTGTTGACAGTGACATATTTCTTTGTTGTTTTCTGACATTTGCACAAACATAAAGTACTGATTTGATCACAGGGGGTTCCTGGACTGCTGCTTTGGGGTCCTGACAGCACGATTGTCAAGTAACAGGTGAAGGGCCAGACTCTGATAACACACAGCATCTTAAGGTTGTTATGTCCTCAACCAAGTCTGATGGTGGACAATCTTACATCAGCATCCTCAAAAAACATAAGTTTCCCCCCCCTCTGATTACAAATTGAGATCACCTTTTCTAAATGTATCTTTTCTGGATTGTAAAAAGCAGCCAGGTCTGTATGTGAGGCCAGCAATTCTTTTCAGTTTACCTGCATTAACGCGACCAAGACCCGCATGCTGAAGAAGTCGTGGACGGGCATCTCGGTGGAGAAGAGGAGGACACAATCTTCCTGCATAGCGAGTGCAGCGCTGGGATTTGCAAGTGAAAAACATTAAAGGAAAGAGAGGAGGAGAAGAAGGAGGGAGGGAGGAAAAAAAGATGGAGAGAGAGAGAGAGAGAGACGCAACAGACGGAAGTCACACTTGTTAAGTTGGAGGTGTGAAGGAAAAAAGACTTGTTCGTGTTTAAAGGCAGCTTTTTGGACTGCTGTTTTAAAACCCATCAATGTGCTGCTTAACTCTTTCTTATCTGGAGCAGAAGATCTGTTTTTTACACTTCCCCAGCAAACTCTGGTGCAAATATTGAAAATGCAGCACAGAGCAGTGAGTACATCAAGTAAAAGGCTTTTGGTGATTGTTTTGAACTAGTATAAGAATTATTATTCACACTCGCCGTTATTATTAACTCTAAGAACATGAAACATTTAATGTTCTTGACCCAAATTTTATGTTATTTTAGCAAACGTGAATAATGTGTATACACTAAACACGAGGCGCCTCAACCATCATTCGAGACACATTTTTCTGACTCACTGCCACCTTCTCTACTTGTAAAAACCTGACTAGCTAGCATCTGAAGAATTTTACACATACATACATAAGCCTCAGAAAGTGTGAGACACTAATGTTGGCAGAGAGATCCGTCCGATGCAATTGAGAATATAACTGCTCTTCGCTCAAAGTCAGCACAAAATTTTATGAAAAAGGAAACGTAAACAAGAGGAGAGATCTGCATCCACCCTGGCAGAGCTTCCCTTGTCCTTGCCCGTGCCCTGTGGACTCATGCCCAGGACCTGGGCCTCTCCCAGGCCAAGCTGCCCAATGGTCCAGTTAATCATATGCAGCGCCACGAGGAAGCTTATGCTGGCCTATGCCAGTTTATGCCTCCGTAACTGCAGGGTGTCGAGGCCAGAACCGCAGCGAGAGGGGGGCCTGACAGACTGGCTTGGCATCGGAGGCCTTGGCTTGGATTTGAAGATGAGTGGACCCCTCAGAACCTGAGTTAATGTAGTGCCCCCTCCGCCCCCTCCTTGTGTTTCTCCCAGTGTCCAGGTCCTGCTGTGGGGCCGCTGACCCCGCTGACTGTGTGGACAGAGACCCTGCTGACCAACACAAACACTGACATTACTGCCTCTCAGCAGGGAGACAAAAACTCTGAAGGGCAGTGTGTGGGTCTATGAGTCATGCATGTGAATGTATGTCACTTCAGACAGTAAAGGACTAATCAGGCTGTCAATATATCCACTGTCAGACCTGCTACCTCTTATACTTTGACTGTTTAGAGAAGTTATATCAACTTTTCATACAATTTATGCTGTCTGTAGTTAAATCTACGTATACCCATGCATAAGGGAGTATGCATGGAAACAATGCATGCTAATGTCAGCTTGCTAAAATGCTTCACCATCTTAGTTTAGTGTGTTAGCATATAAGCTGACTGCTATAGCCCTCAACTTAAGGTGCAGGTTTGCAGGTATTTGGTCATAAATCAAAAGCTTTGGTCTGAAACTCTGACCTGATAATAACCAAAGTTGTTACAATCCATCATGAATGGGAGATGAATGCTTACCGAATTTCATGGCACTCAATCCCAACCTACATTTCTGTAAACCATGGATATGTTGAAAGATTTCTTTATTTTGCAGCTTTATGTTTCTTCTTTGGGTTCAACTTCCAATTTTATGTTGTGACAGTGCAGTGCTTATGGCCTGGTTAGGTTACGGCACACAAACCACTTGGTTAAGGTTAGGAAAAGATCACGTATTGGCTTTGGTCGCCATTGACATGGCTGGAGATGTTGTGATTTCTCATCCAAAATATAATTTGTTTTTGTTTTTTGTTGCCAGTAAGCCGGAAATTGTCCCATGGTCTCCTTAAAAATATCCAGTGATGTGAAGCTTACAAATATTGAAATGTCATGGTACCTCATAACAAATATTCAGTGGTTTCATGCCAATCCATGAAACAGCTGTTGAGACATTTCAGTCTAAATCAAACTGTTGAGCTGAAGGACCAACAGACCGATACTGCGATCCCTAGAGATGCATTGCTTGGCTAAAAATGAATACAAACCACACTTTACATTAATCTATGCAGGTAACAGTCATTGAAGGGGACCTTGATATCTTTAAAGATCAATTTTTGGGTGTATGCCAAACCAAACTAATCACTCCTGCCCACTCACTAACTACTGCACATGCTTTTAGTCCATCTGCAGTTCACTGTTTTCTCAACAGCTGAGTGACCTTGTATGTCCGACTGTGTGCCATTACAAAGCACATTGAAGGCTTGAGCCTGAGACACAGAGAGGCCTAACTGCCTATGACAAACCTAGATTTACAGGTAAGAAGCACTTGTAATGTGTGGTTATACTTAATATTAACTTCCTTGCAATACGTGTTAGTTAATAGGTAATAAGTCCTTATAAGATGCTTATTAATCTTGTAAGGGCCTTATTACAGCAAGGTCAAAAGTACATAAGAACTTACATCAATGCACGCACGACGTGGTGTGTGGTGTAAATAGGTGGGTGTAAAAAAAGCACGAGCACATTTAATCCGTGTGTTCATCCAGTTTGCATCAATGAGCGCTGCCCGCCACAAAAGAGCAGCGTGGATTGACAGCATAGTGGGGCTGGCCTCTGGCCGGCTGTGACCTTTGACAAGTCTCTGTCACTTCTCACCTCCGCAAGACGAGCTCTGTAATACCAACGCACACAACCTCACATGCACCGTTCCCCCATCCTACCGTCGCTTCGATTAAAAGCTAAATGGATGTTTTAGTACTCTGCCACTTTGATGACAGCATGCTAATCTGCCACTGTTGGATCTCTGAGAAGCTGAAGGAAGGAGGAGGGGGAGGAGGAGGAGGAGGAGGAGGAGGAGGAGGAGGAGGAGGAGATATCTTACAGGTTAGGAGGGGGTACTGACAATATAATCTTGGTGAGACACTGCAGCGTGAGGATTTTTTTTTTCTGTTTTCACACGCGGCAGACCCAAAGGGGTGGTCCTGGTCAGGGCATCTAGCCGGAGAGCCTAGTCTCACCTCACTGACATGGAAGCCACCCTGGCTGTCACTTTGCATCTCTGACGCCTAGAGAGGGAGACCATGACCAGCCTGACAGGGGCAGCGGAAGGTGAGGACCCAAAATGCTTGAGACACACTTGGCTCAGAGCCAAACTCGGCTCCTCCTTCGCTCCCGCCCCCCCATTCCTGACACTTCAGAGTGTCGATGTGAACTTTTATACTTTATGATCTTTCTAACCTTTACATTTTAGGATAAAATCTGAAAGGATATGAAAGACCTATTAGTTTCTCTCCTGAGAGCTGATCTGGCTTTTTGACACTAAAGGTTCACTACATTTTGAACGTGCCAGCTGTGGAAGACAAATAGAGCTAAACATCATAAAAATTTCTGCTCTACACAAACTTTGATTTAGATAAACTCACTTACACAGTGCACACAGTTAACTACACTACAAAACACAGTTTAAATGCAGCTTTTCTTTCTGCAGCGTTATGAATCTTGTATAAAAAAATAATACAATTATAAATTATAATGTTTATATGTAAATAGCAACATCTCTATTACCTCCTAGGTAACACTTTAAAATAAAATTAATATATATTTCACTGTTAACAATGAAATGCTTTATAAACCAGTTATTAAGCTATTTTAAAGGTTTAGAAACATCAGATGCAGCTTAATAATGGCCATTTAAATAATGTTTAAAGATGAGCTACACAGTATTTATTATTCATTCATGTAACTACGATAGTTAATATGTGTTACGATTTCCCATAATCAGGACTGTGTACTGTTCTAGTGTCAAACCCAAAACAGAACTATATTGTTTGCATCCAAAAGTAATTGATCGGCAACACCTGACTTATCAGAAATCATATGAAACAAAAAACACAAACCCACATATGTCACACTTCAGTTAGAAACAGAGACACGTAAAAAATACTTGTGACTTTGCAGCGACCCCTCAGGACTGGCAGATGACACCTCAGTGACTCATGCTTACTGTGTGGGTGTCGCAAAGCGAACCAGGGGTTCCACATCTCTTGCAAAAACAAACTGAAGGTGCATCATTCTATAGTTTCTGTGGTCTTTTTGTTCTAGATTTGATTTTTCTTTTCTGACAAGCTCAGAAGTCATCACGTTTTGGGGATTGTTCAGCTATAGTATGCACTGAAATGGAAAATGAAACAAATCACTTGAAGCAACTGCACTTTATGTTGTAACTCACATAAAAACAGAAGAAAATAACATTAGAAAAATATATTGAATTAGAAACAGAAACAAAAACAAACAAACATTTATAACAAAGACTATTTTTCCAAACAATTTCTCAACAGTTTTCATATTCTATTTTTGGATTTATTTAAAAACCATTTTTTCCTGTGAAAAGTGACTTGTCCTCTTTATGTGACTCGCTCATCTGCGAATAAACTAATGGTATGAGGGGAAAGTGTGACTGTTGCAGTTGCCTCTGAGGTCCTCACACTCTGAGGCCTCTGGAGACTTGAAAACTTAAAATAAAAAACAACACACTGATACACTGTTACTGTATATCAGATGGTGGCATTCAGTGAATTCCAGGTGAACAAAGTGAGATGAGGTCATTTTAATGTACAGTTCTTACATCTTCTGCAATTTTTCCTTTCATATCACAAATGTGGATTAATTCCAGAAAACCAGCTCACAACTTGTTCATTTCAGTTGTGGTTTTATGAGTGAAGGCGGAGGGGCCAACGGTTGTAGTGGGAACATAGTAAGAACAAGAAAACATAACTTGTTCCAGCCGCCCGAAAAATCTGTTTTTGCCCTTCACAAAGCAAACACGGTTGGCATTACATTTTTGGTCAATTGAGGCAGAAATGAGTGTCATTTTCCATTTCTGTTATGGATTTTCCCACATATACTTGTGATGATACTTGCGATTTAACCTTGTGAGTCTAGTAAGGAGCTTTTCTTTTTAATTCATTAATTAATTCGACATCTATGATTCTGCAAAGTAATTGGTATGAAAAAGCATAAAAGTGTGACACTGACGTTGCGTTTAGAGCCTAGATCAGGATTGAGAACACTATCAAACAACATTATCTGATTTCTGCCAAGGTTGAAATGGATATTATTTCCCCAACAGATAAACGTCTAGAAAATTGAAATGAAAATGTAGAAATGATACAGCAAAAGGACATTGTTACCTGTTAACACACTGAAGCAAAGACATCATTTAAGCAAGAGGGGGGGCGTTGCTGAATGTGGTGTGCTGTTCCTGGTGTGCTTGTTTACCCAACTTAACTGCACAGTATGTTAAAAGGTTATTATTGTTTAACACATTCAGATTCATGAACAGATTTCATGACACTGAACTAACAGTGATTTGTGATCTCTCCCCAACCAGTCCATGAAGTGACTGGATAGGTCCTTTTGTGAGTACCGAATGACTCATATGGGCATGAACTTCTTTGCCTCTATGGTTAGATCCTAGTTAAGTTACGTAATTAGTAAAAACGTAAAAACACCTATAAGCACAGGGGAAGGTTAAAATGAATCATAGTAAAAAGAAACCAAAGTTGTCTGTTAGAAAAGACAGGAAACTAATCCTAATCATAGAATCACCACAAAAGACATGTGGCTTGTCTGTGCCCTCCACAATGTGAAATATAAGCAAGCATATGAGCGCTGACATCATTTGTCAGTTTCTTCCAAAACATTACACATGGTTAATGTTTTGAAACTGTCGCAGTTTAGTCAGGTTTAGGTGTAGCAACAGATCATGGTTATTGGTTTGGGTTAAAATAAGTGCGTTATGTAAGTTCAGTCCGGCATTTGGACTTTCACTCTGGAGGAGACAGTTGTTTGTAGAGCCGGGAGCTTCTGGAAGAATAAACATCCAGAGTAGAGGGGGGGACAGAATTTGCTTCCTTTTTTTTAGCTAGCTTGGTAGCTTCAAGCTAGATGGGCCTGTTTAACAAATAAGGCTCGTTCCAGCTCCATCCACGCTCCATTTCTTTGAGCCAGGTACTGCCAAGCTTCATTCTGGCTCTTCAGAAACCTATGGGTAACATCACAGTGTTAGTGTACAACTATCTTTTAGAGTCAGTGTCAAACAGTCGTCTCCCAACCTCGTTCCCTCTGTGGACCTTGTGGCTCTACGACGTCAAATGACTTCCTTGTCTACTTCCCCCTGACAAGAGTCATGATTCCTATAGCAGCTAGAGGTCTTTGTCATTTGAACATAAACAGCTTTTAGCATTCAAACAAATAACTAATGTTGTTTTTCTGGTGAGGAAAGTAGCTTTGAATATTATCTAAGATCTAGCAGAGGCCAAAAAATCACACAGATGCAGCACAGCCCTCTCCTGTCCATCCATCCACACTTTATCACATTCATTCATACATGCACCCCTCCCGTCCTGATCCCATCATTCTGTTTTGCACAGTTGAACTTGTGCCCCCTGCCTTCTTGTTGACCTCCTCGGTAGAGTGCTGTGAACCCACCACTGCCCCCTCCTTCCCTCCATCCACTCCCCCGCCTCCTCCTCCTCCCCTTGTTCCAGCTCTTTCAGTACGGCAGTCTGCCGATCCCGCCTGGCCGCCCCTTGCCGTCTCGCAGAAGTGCGAAAATAAGATGGCATTGGATCTATTAACACATTGGGCTGAGTGTTAGTGAGGGGGCCCCAGCCGAGACCACTCTCCCAAGGTCCACCGACCGCCATCCTGCCCCTGCTCTGGCCGGGGGCACGATGAAAGGTTGTGGAGGGTGGGTGGAGGTGGGGGTGTAGGCAATTAGAGATATCTGAGGGCTATAGCAGGGGGTAACGAAGAGATAGCAGTGTCCGTTGAATGCTCCAAGCAGGGCATGCTGACACTTGTCCACTTGAAACGTCATCTGGTCATCAACAGCAGTCGCGTCAATTGATGGATCGATTAGAGCGATGATCAGTAGCTACACGTCGGGACGTGTCGGACAAAAGAGAAGCTCTGCAAACACGGACAAGCCTGGAAAAAGTGAATCTGGTGTTGAAAAAAAAAGATTGTGATAATATGATATTTTTGTTAATTTTAAGCTGTTCTGGAGTGTGTTTTGCATCGAGGTGTGTCTGGGTGCGTTTGCATTTGCACGTGTTGTTCGCCTGCACACGTGTGTTCCTGTGTGTGCCGTCGCGCATGTGCAAAATCATCCCAATCAGTCAGCATATTTTCTATTCATGAAGGTAAAACATAAACTGCCACATAAACTGCCATTTCTCAGATAACCTTGTTCCAATGTTATGATGACTTTACATGTGCTCGCATCCGCAGGATTTCACTCCTGAACTTGTTGGCACGTCGAGATGTAATGTGTGTCTCTCTCCGAGTGTCTCTACCTCGGTGCGATTACACGCCCACAGATCTACCAGCTCCATCACAACA
Source organism: Pagrus major (assembly GCF_040436345.1). Taxonomy (NCBI): domain Eukaryota; kingdom Metazoa; phylum Chordata; class Actinopteri; order Spariformes; family Sparidae; genus Pagrus; species Pagrus major. The sequence goes on from NC_133230.1 coordinate 15,394,829, forward strand.
GCAACGAAAAAAAAATAAATAAACCTCACAACTTTTTGTCACACTTCAATCACATAACATTAAGCGACCGCATGTTAGGAATTAATAGACGGTGTTTGCTGCTATTTATTCAACTTTTTCCTTTTTAGCAAATGATGAATGAATCGCGCTCGCGCACACGAGTGGAAGACAAAGAAACAGCAATGCAGTTTTTGTACATTTTCATCTGAATTCCTTTTCTGTAATTTACAGGACTAATATGTGACATTACTGTCTGTTCTGTTTCTCATCCTGGCAGCGGAAGCAAATTCCACCATCGCCCCTCTGCTGTACAGCATGTGGCCCTCCTTCAGAGGGGCTGGTTACCAAGCAGATTAGACAAGATATTTACAGGTGTGAAAAGATGCATTCTTCTAATACAGTGTGAAATTCTTCTGTTAAGTGCGCTCTTTCCAATAAGCCTGTTCACAATGGGATGAGAGAGTGGAAGACAGAGAGAGAGAGAAACAGAGAGAGAGAGAGAGAGATGAGAGAGAGAATCCAAGAAGCGAGTTGTCTTGTTTTTTGGCTCTGTAATTTAAAAGGAGCTGAGGCGTAGCTGAGCGCAAGTCTTAAGAAAAAGTGATAAAATATACAGTGAGAAAAGCTTTCAAAGTGTCGGGAAATTAAAGCGCAGTGCAGCAGCAGGGCGGGGGACGCGGGTGGGGGGTTGGTTGTCGGAGGGTGGTGGTGGAGCAGCGTTCAAGATGACTGCAATCTGCTTGTGTGACTCCAGAGAGGAGTTGTCCTCAGCGGCCTCAGACCTCTGCTGTGTTTGTGACATCGTATCGGGCAGACGGTAATTTGCAGGTGAATAAATGCTTCTGAGCAGAGTACATGAGGGGTATCTGACGCTTTCTGCATCCTTTTTTAGAGTAATGCTTCGAGGCCAAAGCAAGGCTTCCCTTTTTCTGTTGCATGGCGTGACCCTGCGAGCTCAAAGACAGTAAAGAGGAGGAGCGGCCACTCAGCCAGTCCAAAAATTCAGCGGAAGGGAAGAGGATGGGGCGGTTGAGGGATCTGGATTTGGGTGAAAGCAAGGGAGTGGGGGGGAAGGGGGTGAGATGCGGGACGTAGGAGTGTTGTGACCACACGCCCTCACCCGTAGAGCGTGGCTTGGAGCCCAGACAAGTGTACGCTGGGCCTGCCCACCTCGCTATGGAGAGAGGGTCATTCTGTACAGGAGTCAGGAACAGCAGCGCGGGGATCAAAATGCTGCAGTGCCAACTCTCCACCCTGTGAAAAACAAACAAATTATCCTAGCTGGTAAATTACAATGACTAGCATTTGCATTAATGAGTCTCAAGGTAGAGAATGTAAAACAAGTGCAAAGTAGGTGAATTTTAGGGTGAAAAATATTAATTATGGCAAACTGTGGGAAAAAAGTGTGGGAAACATCAAATCATGTTACAGATCTTGAAATTATTTTAAATCATAACATTACGTGAAATATGAATATAAAAAGGAACAAAATAAGTGTGATATTAAAAAAAGATTTTTCAGCACCTACTTAATGCTTTCCTATTTTTTTTTAAAGGAAAAAACACCTTGTCCTCATCTCTATTCCTACCAACAACTGTGAGATTTTACCAAAGAGCACAGTGCACTCAAGCTTCTACAACCACGGTTTCTTTTGATGCCTCGCTAAATAAAACTCTGGCTCCTCTTTTATCCATTTCTGCCAGTTGTATTAGCAGTTTGTGCAGCCGCTGGCCTCTCTTTCTGCCGCCCTCTCCCACCACTGAATGCGGTGACACACGGCTTGGCCGAGCGATGGGGCAGAGAGACCCCCTAATTAATGGAGGCAATCTTGCAGCTTTCAACCCGCTTTACATTTCTTTTAATGAAAGGATTAGCGCGGTGCATTAAGATGTATTTAACCTCCAGCGCTAGCTCTGTTTCAATAAGTATTAAACAGGCCATTAAATGGAGAGTGGAAGGGAGGGGGCTCAATTAAAGCACACAAAGGCCAGAGTGCTGAATGTGGAGTAAGGGGTGGATCCAGGGAGCCGGGACAGGGTACGCTGTTCGCATTTAGCATCTGCCCAAACAGCTCATGGTGAGCTGGAGGAGAAAGGGAACTGACTTGACGCAGCCCGCAGATGTAGAGATACACAGCCTGGGCGATTAACAATATAGAGGTTCAGAGAAATATACATTAACAAAAGAAAACATATAACCTATAAGCAAATAATTGTCACTTTTATTTTTGCTCGCTGCGTTCAGCTTGCGTTGTAAGGTGACATTGTTTTTAAAAGATGTATGTAGTCAACCCACATTGGAGAAAGGAGCCAGAAATCTCAGAAATCTATTTTCTAAGTTGTTGATTTTACAAAACAATCAACCGCCACCGAGGAAGCCGTGCCAGAGCCCCTGCTGAACAATGATGGTATTGTTCACTTGGAAAAGAAAACTGGCGTGGGCTGCTGCATTTATCAATTTTCCCTTTCTCTTTTCGCCCACTACTTGTTTGTCGTGGCATGGCGAAGGCCCATTTTGGGCCCAGCAGGTTGTCCTGTGCGCATGGCATCACCTAAAATTAGTTCAAGTCAGCGGTGGCCTTTTTGCAGCTTTGCCACTGCGGATGTTTGCAGATCCAAAAAAGCAGCTTTGTCTCACTCGCTTTTCATGTTTGCGACGAGCCTTGTTTTCTCTGCCTTTTTCTTTTTTTCTTAGTGGAAAAACATTAATTGAAACAAGGGCAAATTCCAAAAACAAATACAGGATTTAATCACTATGGCAACTTTTACAATTTATATACATTTTTACAAATAACTCAAACATCACAAGTCAATCAGCATATTCAATATATACGTCAAAGGAAATACAAATTAGTGGTGTCTACAGAACTGAATTGTTAAACTCCTCAACATAACAGACATGACAGCCTTGCTATGCACTTAAGTGTTAATTAGTTTGAGATTCTCTGCTCCCTCCCCATCTATCTTTCTATCATGAGTGTATTGAGAATGACGTGGCTCACTAGTTAAATACATTCCTTATCGCATGTCATTTGCCCCCTCCTGCTGCAGGATGCGGCAGAACAGCTTTTTCTCGGGTTGTCTTCGTATGAGATGATTAGCCTGAAACTACATTTCAAAAGTGTTTGTCAGGGCGCGTAGCATGCTACAGTGAGTCCGGGTAACAGATGGGTTTGCCCGTGGAATAACAGGGTGAACATGGTGTGCCTTAAATGAGCACTATGAAACCTTCAGTCCATATTACCGTACCCTTTGAAACCACGAGCATAGCCTGCAGGCACTGTCTGCTGCGAGAGAAAATGAGACTGACAACTAGCAGTGAGAGTGAATTACAAGGGTTATGGTTGAGCAAACATTGATCAGATAACTCCAAGTCAGTTTAAATGTCTTGTTTGATAGCTGCTTGTATGCTGGTGGGTCACACAGATGAAGTGTGTTCGCATCGAGGACAATGAATGCTTTAAAAGTTTAAGAATAATTTCAATCTAAACAGTTCAATAAGTGTACACGCTAAAAAATCTTAAAGAATTATACAATACCTTATAGTCATTTGCACTTATCGGCAGAAAAGGTACTCCGTTGAACTATCACCATTTAAAAATCAAATCATTATCTTAATTCCTCTTTCAAAAATCCTTTCGCAAACCACCTTGCAGCTCCCTCTACGCAGATGAAACTAAGTGACTGAATGATTGACTGTCACATCCTGACATCGGCCTGCTTGCAGAAACAATAGTGTTGATGAGACCTGCATTAACATAAACTGCAGCCTTAGACAATGATGGATTTGTGCGTACAATGACTGAACCGAGTGACATGATGATACTTGTTAGGCAGTAGAAACTGTTAGGATAAAAATGCTTGAAAAATGAAAAATATTTGAACCAACCTGATACAATATAAAACTCTCTTATAACGCTGTTGCGCATGATCATTTCTGTGACCAGAGGCATTATTTACCTGAATTTGAAGCTCTTATACTTCCCAGGTTGTGAACTTAAAATAGCAGCAGTCTGGGGTGAGACTGTTGCCATGGAGAGGAGGCGTTATATTGTGATGAAAGTATCTGTTGTAATATTACAAGACCCATTAATTGGTATTACAGGGCTATTTCCTTTTTCAAAAAACAAAACAAAAAAAACACGCTGTTGTTCTGGTATTGCAGCATCAAAGACATCTATGAACTGTGTTGCAGAGATGCTTACTCAAGTGGGCATGATAACCAGCTGGCCCATCCTGTCTCCTCATACCACTTTGTACCGCAAGAGGGGATAGTCCATTAGCACCTGTAGTTTCAGCTAGGCGATGTAAAAGTGAGGAGTTAATAAGTAAACAAATTGAACTCACATCCATCCGTGTTTTCGCCTGCTGCTGATGCCCAACTCTCTCTCAGGCCTCTACTGTTTCATGCCTCTGCAGTCCCCTCTCGTCCCTGGAGTTATAACCCTGGTCACAGCCTATGTAAATCACCTCCATACCGTATCCCCTGTCTTCAAACTGACCTAAGTCCGTCTCAGAGGCTGCGTTCAGTCCTTGTCTGTTGACTGAGCCTAGCTGATTGACTTAGCTCACAGCTGACTGCACTACTTGCTAACACCAGCTAGCAGTGACCAGGCCCCCAGGACAAGCACCAGGCTTTGAAGCCAGTTTTCATAGTGGCCAAACATCACGTGATGCACTGGGGCACTAAAACGGAAGTTAGCCGGCTCGGCTGGCAGAAGTCTCTAGTGCGCACGCTCTATGGGCCCCACAATGCCCCACAATCATTTTGGCTTCATGCGCCACAGAGCAGCTTTCATAGAAATGAATGGCACTGAATCGCACTTCGTCTCCAGGTATAATTATAATGTCCTTGGTTGTGACAGCTAAAGATTGTGACAGCAAAAAGTAGCTTTGTCCAGTAAAGTCAGCAGCAAGCAGTAAAGCTGCCGTTTATAGTTTTGGAGCTACCTTTCACTTCTAGTAGCTGATCAGAGCCAGTTAGCTCTGTGGGAGAGAGTCTGGTGCAAAGCCAGACCTGCTGGAGGAATAAACACCCAGAGTCACATCGAATTCTGCTCTGATCCAGAGCCCAGAGGTTACTTTTAAACTTCTTAATTTCACTCCCATTTGTAAACCTGACAGCAGCAGCAGCAATCCACGGAGATGACCTCCATTGTCGGGTGTTTACATCCTGCTGACTGAAGCTGGAGTGGGATCGACTTTACTTTATGAACGTAACTTTACAGAAAGGAGAGGGGGAAAAGAAGAGAGAGAAGCGGAATCTCTGGTGAGTGCTGAATTCACTGAGAGTTGACCTGAATTTAAATACACACCCCTGGTCTAGTGTGTAAGGGGTTGTCATTTTTAGACATTTTAATGCAGAACTCTTAGATTATGTCTTTAAACACAGGGGTCACACAGTTCTGGTGAGAAGTGAGAGTTAGTGTGTTTGAGTACTTCTTCTTTCAATATATTTCTATATATTCATTAGCTTAAAACGATGCATGGCTACGACAGTCAGGGGAGTTTTTCATTCCTGTCTATAACATTTTTTTTTTTTTTGCATGTCTCCACTTTTCAGAAACCATAACAGTTTCAGAAGTTTGGTTGGGGGGGGGTTTAGGAAGCACTCGAGAAGGAGTATATTCAGGCTTTAATGGAGTTGGCTGGGGAAGTGCCAATACTGGCAAATACCACTCCTGCTGTGTTCTTTGCACCCCGGTCGCAGCTCTCAGAGGTATTCCCAGCCTGTTGATCCTGTGAGGGAGCGAGAGAGGATCAAATGAGAGGAGAGGGAGGAGAGAGAGAACATATGAGAGGGGAGAACGAGTGGGTAAGAGAGAGAGAGGAGTTAGGGAAGTGTAAAACAAAGAGATGAGTGATGAGGTGAGACACGCCTTGTGTAATGTTGCCTGCCGTAGAATCACAGCTTCAGTCCTGAGGTCTGATTTTTTAGCTCTTTCGCTCCTTCCTTGAGAACTGTCATTAAGTCATATGATCGTGTAAAGTGTAAAAAAAACCAAGTGACTCACTCAGCAGAGTGCCAACTGTGTGTGTGTATGTGTCTGCATGTCTGTGTGTTTGTGTATGTGTTTCTGATGTAGACTATTTTCGGGGGAAATTTAAGACTAAGGGCCCAGACACACCAAACCAAAATCGAAGAACTGACGACTATAAAAAAAAGCTGTCTATAAAAAAAGCTACACTTGAACACACCACCAAGACTACAGCCGACAGCCAACTAGCTAGTACATTCTGCGCCTCTGTAGGAGGAAATAACTCTTCATACCTCTTGGTGGTGGTAGCCTGTACAAGTCATTCAGAAAGGAAAACCCGAAAACTCAGGAAAACTCGAAATACAAGGCGATGTTATAATAAAGCAGTGTTTGCATTCTCACCACTCTCGCGTGTCTAAGAAAATTGTTTAAAAAATTGCAAATGGCACACTGGTGAAGAGAAAAATTAGGAATAATGGGTGAAATCATGGATACTACAGCCACAGGCTCACAAGGCTTTCCCTTTCTTTTTCTGTTCCTCTTCTCATGCACTGATTTGCTTTGCTGAACAGCCAATCAGAGTGATTTCTCTCAGATTTAACATGCTCAATCGGCCAAAAAGCAACTGATGAGGGCCGACAAGGGCCGACTAGTGCTCACGGTGTAGGACACACCACAACAACTAGGGCCACAGACGCTGACCAACCCCCCTTATGTCATTGGCCAACAGCTGACCTTTGGTCTGGTGTGTCAGCGCCTAAAAGACCAGTGAACTGGACAGCTTGTCCAACTGGTGACAAAAACTGAACTCAATTGGGGAAAATCTGATTTGTGTCTCAGTGGTTAAAGTTAGGGTTCGATTAAGGTTAGGTTAAGTGGTAGGGTTAAGCATGTAGTGGTTAGTGTGAGGGTAAGTCAAAGTAAAGTCTCCAAAGATTTCATGAATCAACAGTGTTGGTAGGAGCACTATTCTAGTCACACATGCATAATTATACTGCATAAATATATTTTTAAGGTGTTTTGATGTTTGTATATTCCTTCAGTTTACAAGTTATTTTATTTACACTTTCCAACACGAAAGGAAACTGAGTTGTTTGTCGTGTAGGAGGACACGATCCCTGTCCAGCGTCCCACCAGCAAACCCTGCCAAATGTGTTGTTTGGCATTCCTATAGTGGAAATTGAACCCCGAGCCTTTGCATTGGTAGGTGAGAATTTTTGCCGCCCTTGCCCCCTATTTAAAGCACATCTACATTAATATTTACATCCATATGGCATATCCATGTTATAAGATAACAGAAACGCTAGATATTAACCAATTACATTAAAGCATGTGTGAAAGAGGCCAGAGCCGACTAGTGATTTTAGCTATTGACCACACAGTTTGAGCAGCGAGGGTAAAGTACAGAACTAATGGGCTGTTCCTACAAATATTTTTCATGGAGGAAACAGGAAATATAACAAGTAATATCAGATGTACCTGGTAGATTTTTATCTATTAATGTGTCCAAATTAAACTTGGATGAATCAAATAGTGTAAAAGAAAACAAGAGGAATATTTGTCCTCCTCTATAAAGTTCTTTAAACTCTTGTCAAAGCTGCCTGGCTTCTCATTGTGTCACTGTGCTGAACTGTTACAAAGTTGAAATGGCCCAAGCCAAGACTGGAGGCCTCAGCTGTGGCCGAGTGGAGCCAACGCATGGTGAAGGCCTTTACTGGGGTGACGAGAGCAGGGAGCAGGGAGCCAGTGCATGTTAGCTAGCTAGAGCGTTTGGTAAAAGTGCAGACAGCTTGGGAGGTGCTAATGAATGCCGGGCATTGCTAACCGTACTGTACCCAGGCTCCGGGCGCAGCCTGGCAGCCTCCTGTCCCTCCTGCCCGTGCGAAATGTGAAAGATCAACCGGTTGGAGGGAGCAGACGGGAGCAAACACACACTTGAGTGCTCACACACACACACATGCACACAATTGTGCATGTGTAGATAAGTACACACATCACTATGCGTACACATGTATGGACGTACACGGACTCACAAAGACACAATCCATGCACGCACAGACTCACAGAAGCACCGCCACACAGACAAGCACACCCACACTCCGGCACAGACACACTCAGGCCTGGCTCACTATGGTATCACATCATGAGGGCTCCAGCCAGGCCAAGCCATGAGGCCTCAGCTGAGATGATTCAAGACTCCCCGCTGGGTCGTCACTCAATCAGCCAGGTGGAGCTGCACACCAGAATGACAGCAGAACTCCAACACTCCACGCTACAGCCTCTAAATGTGGAAATGAATTTGTGCTAATCAAAGGAAGTGCTTGTGCGAAGAAGAATGCAGATTTTAAAGTTACAATTACACGACAAATGTTGATAAACAAATTATGTTTCATGAAAGAGAATGTTGGAGGAAGCTGGTCTTCCACAAGTTACTTTATTTTGGCTATTTGCTCTAAATACTAACAGAAATGTGCATATAAAACTTACTTGTTTGTTACTACTAAAGAACTCTCTATGTAAAGTCACCCAATGGAGGACTTTCAAGTCACTAAATAGAAATAAATCAAAACGATTACCAGCATAAAAGTTATAAAAGTGGACGATCTTGAATATCCGCATTTCAGCAAGTCTTTATTCTGTACGATTTAAAACACACATCTCAATGCTTTTATATGTTGACAGATCATATGATGAACAAAGCTTTCTGTACATATTTTGTATTCAGGTTTTGATGAAAGAAAATGGATGCAACAGTATACTTTCAGAAAGCACCCAATAACTGCAAATGCATCGCAAAGCAGCATGTTTCCTCTGGAAGTGTCTAAAGGTAGCTCAGATGGGTGGGAAGGAGAGATTTCTCTATTGATGCTTTAATAATAAAACTATTTTACTTAAAAGGCCCAAACACATTTCCTTACTCTCACAACCTGAATACATTTTGATGTCACATTCAAAAACATGATAATATTAGAAAAATTAAGGCAAATTTATATTAATTTGTGAAATAAAGTCTGCACAGACCTGAATGCAGGATAAGAATTAACCACAAAACATCACTCTGAGTGTGATCACTCTCAAGATGTGACATTTGTGGGGTCTTAAGGCAGACTTTGCGTATTCTTTTGTGTTTAGTGTAACTATCCAATGAGAATATAGTCGCGTGCAACATTTTATGAAAAAAAGGTGTCACACAAGTGTCGTACTGAACAAGTCAGCCAACTTTGATCCTGGAGATGTTGAAAATAAAAGCCTGAAGGGCTGCGTGTTAACTCGTGGGAGCTGCTTACCACCTGCGGTGACCCAGCTCTGAAGGATCACTGTGAAAGCTGTGAACTCTCATCAAGAATACATCCTGCTAATGGAGAGATCAGCATCTCAGATATGAAAGTACATGTTTTTTTTTTTTTCCCTGGTCTGACAACCTGGCAGGAAGGCTCTGCTCTATTCTACACATTGTCTCTGTGAATTATACCCAGCTGTATAAGATGAATCATATTTACCATTTTACTCCATGAATATTCATAATTGAATATTTTGCATATAGCTTATCTGAAGAGAAATGGATGGCTGCGGGTATGAGAATGACAGTTATAAGCCATGCCCTACCATCTGCAGTGTCCTTTTGGAGGCAGGGATGATTTCTAAAAACTTTATTAAACGAAAAACATGCATATTTAAGGTGCAAAGGCAATTAATTATGTATATTAACCCTTCACAGCAGGGCATTGAATTTATTATGTCGCAAATTTAACTGTATTATCAAGATTTTATATGTTATCTCCCACCTGACGTTTAAGATGTAATGCCTGATTTTCTTCCTCAACTTTCTTCTCTGTAGTAACGGGTGTTCTTGAGTAAGTTGAGTCTCATTAAATGCTCTTTGCGAGTTGTCTGGAGATGTATCTATTCATTAGCTTCAAAAGGGTGTCATGTGTATGAATTATGCTAACAGGATCTAATTAGCAGATGCAAATGAGGTTAGTCAAAATTGTACTGAAAAGACAGAAGAAAAGCTCCATGGGATAGTTGGAGCTCGACAGCTCACCAACCGCCCCCACGCTGGGCACCAAATGTGATGGTTCGCCCCTGCTGCTGCTCTATACGGGAGGCAGGACCGAACCATAAACACAGACGTGGGGAGGACAGCTGTTAAGATGTGTTCTTATCGAAATCAGCAGTGTGTTTTGTTTCAAAATGCACAACTCTAGCTCAAATTACTGATTCATATTTTTGATATCACGCCATTAATCTGGATTAAGGTCCACTCACACTGCTCTGCCTGGAGCCAAAAGTTAGCCCCCAACTCCTCACGCCTCCCCTCCTCCTGAACACACACATGCATCCCCCTCCCTGTCCCACAAGAAACAAGTTACACAACCAGCTGATGGAACTCCAGAATCCGGCGTGAAGAGGACTCACTAATAGCAGCCGCCTACAAGCTCCTGCCACTCTGACATCAGTGGCCCCAGACTGTGGAGAAGCTGGCAGGACTCGGGGAGCACGCCTTCTGGCCTCGGCAGGGAGGAAGGCCAGCAGACTGCAGTGTAACACACATATATAGAGTACACGCACACACTTCGTCGTGCGGTTGGAGTCACGGCTAAGCTGGCTCACGTGCACGCAGGGTTGGAGAGGGGAGGCTGCAACTGGTGACCCTGTTTATGTCAGGAATCAGAAAGTCACAAAGAGCAGAGAGCAGAACACTGTTTATTGGCAAGAGTCAGTTGATGCCTGCCTACCCTTGTGTTGAACCCCGAGTTGCGTCGGCCCTGCCAAGACTGGCAGAATGTCACGAGTGAGCAACTCAAACTGGGATGGGGTTCAGCTCAGGTTTTCTAAACTACAATATGATTACAACTGTGCATCTGACACCATTTACATACCTCTTTTTAGCTGAAAACAGGACTGAAAGTCACAGGACTGTAAAAAAAAAAAAAGGAAACCTTCAACAGCGTCGACCTTGAAATGCAATGACTGGGGTCATTGCATTTCAAGGTCGACGCTGTGGTCAGGGACCTTTGTTGAATCTCTCTCATCACTAATTTACTGTCATCTCTTTACTGTCAGCTTGATAATAAAGATATGAAATATCAAATGACATTCAAGCTGACAGATATTGTAGATGTTGTTTAAGGAAGCTTTCATATTGGAAAATATTGGTCAATTTGATATACTTCATATTCTACTTGACATTTAACATAATTATATAATAATGACTTTTATTAATAAATAAAATGTATTAAAAGTTGCTGTTATGAGTTCAGGTCAGTGATTTAGTACTGTCCGTACAATATTTAGGTATTTGTACATTGGTGGCAAATACCTTTTACTCCCCTACATTTATATAATAGCTTTTTTTAATTATTATTATTTATATTTTCTAGTGACCTTCCTTTTTTATTTCTTTTCTTTTCCACAAGGTGTGCAGGTGTACATCAGCAAGTAACCTCTGTCCATGAAATAACATACTGTTGGGCATTGAGAGACAGGTAATTAAATTAAACAGATAATGATATAAATGCAATAAAAATATGCCCCCTTTTCCTTGATAAATTCATAGCTTAACATTTTAGTCATTATGCAGCCGTACAATTATGACTAAGGCAGTAAAAGATAGAGAAAAGCAACAGACAGCATTGATTTCACCCTTCCTATAGCTATAAGTATAACCTGGCCTGTCCTGTTCATCCTAATCTATTTTATTGTATTATTGTAGGTTAAGCTGCCAAGCAATATGTAAAGTTACTAGAATTACCCTATGCTGCAACATTAAAGTTATGTACAAATAAATGCATTATTATAATCCAGTGATATTTTATACAGAATTCTGAAATGGGCCATTCTGCATAATGAATACTTTACTTTTGGTACTTTAAGCAAGAATTTGGTAACACTTAACAATAACTATCATTAATAAATGGTAAATATATGGTTAATTGAACTTGAGTTAATAGACGACTCATTGTTAACAGTGAAATGATTAATAAACCATTTATGAAGCAATGGTAAAGGTTTTTTTTTACTTGTAACAGAGTTTTCAAACTGTATTATTGCTATTCTCAAGTGAAAGATCAGACATCTCCCACTAGTGGTTAAGGTAATAAGAATGTGGTGTCCTGTACTTCCATAGCCTCTCTCACAGGGAGTCAGAGCGCAGAAAAATGCACCTGAAGCTTTCAGCAGGATGGATGCTTATATGAGTGTCTATGAGTATATGAGTGTCTTGCAATTAATGTCACATTATGGCAACTACCCGAACACCAGCCAACACAAATCTCACACCACTATCACTGACAGATGACATTATGGTATACTGAGAGCACCATGAAGTTTTATTTTCCAGCAGAACATTGCACGACATAAAAGTTCAGTTACACCAAAATTTAATTTTGCCTCAAAGACGAGAAGCAGTGGTGTTTTAGAGTCTGTTGTGGCCCAAGGAAATAATTCCCAGGGGGCGCCTCCAACCGGCATTCACCACCATTTGTTGATGTTATATATGATCTGGCAGTGATGAAATCTAAACGTTTTCAACATTTCCAGTGTTCACAAGTTAAAGTTGAATTTTTTGTGTGTAAATAACATCAAAAACCAGTATAATCAAAACCTAATTTAATAACTAAACAATGTTGTCACATTGTAAACCTATATTACAAGGCCCCTGATTATCAACACATAAAGCATTTTGAGGCAGCAGCAGTGCACAGTACTGTGCCTTTAAGGGGCCAATGTCGGTGGCCATCAGGGGCCCTTTTCCCAATTTTTTCTGGATGGGGCCCAAAGTATTTATCTGGTTCGCCTCTTCTGATTGTGTGATTCTGGCAAAAAGGGGCATCGCAAACAGTAACGCACAGTAAACGGTAAAGCACAGGTGTACCTTCTAAATTAAATGATGGCTAAATTCCATTTAGCTTCTTTGGATATAGTGTCCTGTTATTGTGTATTCTGGCATACTGTCAAACTGTCATCGCTGATGAACACTTATCAGTAACACACCAGCTCTTTTTCTGCTATGAGAGGTCAAATTGAAAGAGGCCATGATGAAATGTTAGATTATCATGTTAAGGAAAGCATCATAGCCTTTTCTGTCTTACAAATGAAATAATGTGCACAAACCTTTGTTATCAAGATCACATCAGTTGGTCTGGTTCTGACAGAATATTAATATAGTTTTTCATACAAAACAAGAGATTGAGACTCCATATCACTCAAGTTTTTTTTACCCCTTCTGCTTTCAGGAAGTTGTCAGCACCAGCACTTGACTCCAGGTAGTTGCAGGGCAGAGAGAGCGGTGCAATATTTTCACTTTTTATTTTCGACACGTGTCTGAAAGTAATCTCTGTGAATAGTCAACTGTTACTGCAATCTCAACTTAGAAGCACAACTCCCTCTGAGTGATTTTGAATTCAATTTGGTGAAATCTAGTTGAAAGAGAGAAAGTGAAATAGAAAATAGCTTTACGGTGGTGTGAGACCACCCACTCACATCCTCTGCAGCTCGGGGTGACTCACTGTCAGCCAAAGCTAACCACACAGGTAAAATAAACACACCCAACACCTACATAGATCGCTTCAGCAGCAAAGTGAAAATTTTCATGGGTTTTACACTGATCCCCCCCCCCCCTATGTTGCAAAAAGATTTCTTTTTACATTAAGATTGTTGCATTTATGCTTATCAATGTATAGAGACAAAATTTTAGGCCTCACTGCATGTGAAGGCAACTGTAATTTTCCTTCCATGGCAAGCTCTTTAATATGTGTGACATCTGACGATTAACAACTCTATAGGCAGTTAGCAAAACCAAAAAGCCCAACAGTAAACATGATTAATTGCAATTGCACAAGACGTGAAAACAAAGCTAAAGCAGTTTTCTTCTTTGTTCATTTTGACTGCAGCAGATCCCCTGTCTTCACACCCTCCCACATTGGTTTAACGTGTTGCATTGTCCCCCACACAGCTATTCACGTACACACACACAGGCACACAGCAGAAACACATAGAGACCCACGCACACACACACACACGCACACACACACATACACACACACACACACACACACATACTCACAAAGCTATACGTAGACCACATCAGCCTGGGGCTCCCCTTTTCGCTGCCTCTGCACTGAAAGTGTGATCGCTCGTTGGGCTGGTGAGGAGGTGGGGGACGTTCTTTCCCGAGGTGGAAGGTATTAGGCTGGTGTGTCCTCCCCTGCCAAATCATATTTTGAGCTGAAAGTTGGCCATCGTTGGGGATCCCCTCGATGCATCCATCAGAGCTGTGAAGGACAGTTACTGTTTTTCACCACGCAAACATGTGGTGCCCTCCACCGTCATGGGTTTATTACTAGTTTATTACTTTGGTTACATCATCCTCCCATCCCTATAAAAATAAAAACTAAACAAAAATGTCAAAGTATTTCTGCCTTCATTCTGTTAAATGAATAGTTTGACATTTCAGAAAAATACGTTTATTCTCTTTCTTGAGTTAGATGAGAAGATCGATACCACTTTTATGTTTGTTGGAGCAAGCAGCCAATTAGCTTAGCTTAGCATTGCACAAGAGGAAGCTGGGGGAAACAGCTAGTCTGGCTCTGTTCAAAGGCAACAAAATCTATCAGCACCTCTAAAAGTCACCAGTTAACATGTTATATCTTGTACGTGTGAAGCGCACAAAACCTACATTTTAAAAATAAGAATTCACTATTTTATGGGGGGTTAATATGCAGGACTATTTCTTGGCAGACAGCAGTGACTTCTTGGAGTTTAAGTTTAAGTTTAAAGTCTTACAAATAACCCTCCAATTTTTTTTACACTATTTCGCGCGGTATTTAAAAAAAGAAGTATTGTAGCAGATTTTGTTACTTTATAAAGAGCCAGCTAGCTCTTTTGCCCTGTTTCCAGTCTTTACGCTAAGCTAAGCTAACAGGCCGCTGGCTCCAGCTACATACTTACTAGTACAGACATAAGAGTGGTACTAATCTTCTCATCCGACTTTCTGTAAGAAAATAAATATTTGTATTTCTCCAAAATGTCAAACTATTCCTTAAATATTTAGCTCCATAGGCTACTCGTTTGTCACATACTTCTGTGAGACATGTGACTTGACATTGACATTGTTTAATGACCATAAATCATCACGAGCATCTGTTTTCTGTTGCCTGAAAATCAAGGCATGCCCCCTCTCTCTGACTGACTCATGAGCTGAATCATCAAATGTTTGCAAACCAAGTAAATAACACCTTGCTTTGCAACTTTTCAAGTTGATTGCAGATCATTTAACTCCTTCAGACACTGAAACATTATTCATTTCAAACTGTGTGCTTGCGCACACACAAAAGAATAAACAGCTAAAACTCTGAATTTTCTAGTGGCCTCAATAGCTCCACATACACCAGATTTTTTTAAACGAAGTCTGGACCATTAACACTGGGTACGAGTCCAGCCTGTCTCGGCTGGTCTGTTCTATCAAGGTCTACAACCATCAGATGAACCTCGAAACAAGCGCTCCCCCGTCAGACAGAATGTTTGGTCCATGTGTCTAGACCTCCACCATATCTGACCCGCCAGCACAGAAGGACACACAAACACTCGACAGACGATCATGAGGAACAAATACAGGCAGGCTCCTTCCCTCCACCATGTGACTTGGATATGCATGCTCACTGCTGTTCGTAATTTCTTATCATTGACACCCACCCCTCCACATCCACATATACACTTGTCAAATATGACACCTCTACCCACAAGGAAGAGACCAGGTTCTCAGCCCTCTTCTAGGACGCCCCACCTAGTTTATTTGCAAGCCACAAATGAGTGGGCCTTCTCTTGAACGTAAATGACGTCTGCTGTGGTCTCATTCCTCAGACAGGAAGGCCTTTTGCTCAGTCCTCTCCCCTCCTCACCAGTCAGAGAAGGAGACCAAACCATGGACCACTTCCATGATATGTGGGAGTCCCTGCTGTTTCAGTGGCTGCCAGGCAGGCAGCCTCTTCCCTCTCTCTTCGGAGCGTTTGGCTCCATAACCACGGGAGCCCATCTGATGTGGTCCCCCCATCTGACTAGCAGCTCTCTTCCCCAGGCCCAGACGGCTGGAGGGACAGAGCAGACGAGAGGGGCCGCAGATTGTTGTAGACCATTTACATGTAAATACAGAGACCAGGCCTGGGTCTGGGTTCAATATTGAAGGTGTCCGCTGCACTGAGGTCCCTCTGTGTGTGCATATATGAGCGTGTGTGCATACACCGCCGGCAAGTGTATATGATTGTGTGTGAGCATGCGCGTGCACGTCTGTGTGTTTTCATGTATGTGCATGGCATGATCCAGTACATCTAAATTATACAGCTGCCAAATTGCTGCAAATGTTTTAATACAAAAGCATTCTGTGGTCTCTAATTATATCTAATGGCTGCTGGATGCATTTCTCCAGAGCAGAAATATGAGCCTTTTCAGCCAATAATTTGGCAATTTATCAACTAGTTTAATATCTAATTGAACAGAGAAATGAAAAGACATAATAATATTGACTTAAATGTGTCCAGTATTGATATAAATGAGGCCTTAAAACGGGCCATGGTAATGTTTTTTTGTTCCACAGAGAGGGGCATCTGAGGGCCTCCTAGCACTGTGAATGTAGTCCCTACTCCCCAGAGGAGACTGAAGATGCCGAGGCAACATCCCCGCTTCACCGGGGGGTCAACCTTAAACCATTAATCATGTCTACATAACCTCCCTCCCACTAGCATATGCCTCTGGCTGGTAGACAGTAAGTCAGTTAGGGCTTTCCTCTGTGTCGCTCTAGAAGCTTTCATACCGGGAGAGAGAAGTGTTAAAACATTCTCACTTCTGACTCACTGATTTAACCACATTGAGGCAGGAGCAGCAGCAGAATACTCCTGTGGTGTAAATCTGTTAGTGTTCCCTGTCCAAAAAAAAAAAAAAAAAAAAAAGCAGGAGGAGAAAAAAAATAAAGGGTCCTCCTGAAATGCAGTTTTTGAGTCAGGGTTAGCGATGTGATAAAAGCCCAGCTTGTTTGGCAGTAATAGTGCTATGGGAAAGGACAGAGAAGCAGGGGTGAGCCGGGTTGGGTTGCTGTGTCTTGGTGGCCACGGCTGGTTGGTTGACGAGCTCAAGTATGGGACCGTCCTCTCCCCCCCCCTCCCCGACCCGGCTCACCCCAACTCTCCCTGGCCGAGAGAGTATGCCTGTTAGAGAGGACATGTTATCTTGGAGGCTTAATGCCGAGTCGATACAACTCCGCCACCCTCCCTTACACCTCACGTTCCAGGGAACACGTATATCCAGACTGCGCTGTCAAACTTTTAGCACCTGCTTTTTTTGCTCTGGTCCCTGATGTCGATTCCTCCGGTGTTTCAGGAGGATGGGCTGGGGGAGAAGTGGGTCACCAAAGGTTGATGCTAAAATGGGGAGATGAGGGTGAGACTCAGGCCATTGGACTGCCATCTACGATTGGCGCCACCGGCTTCGGGTTCTGCCCACAACGATGCAGTGAGTGAAAGTAGAAAGGCAGATGTGTCAATATCAGTTCAGTGATCTAAAGAAAAAAAATCTGTAGTTGACACCCTGCTGCAGGTAATTACTTGTGAGAGATCTTAAAAAGAACTACAAATACGAAACATTTAAATGCACAATATGTAATTTCTTCCTCAATCAAAACAATGAAAACAATAGATAAAGTTTGATGTGTGGAATCATGGGAGTTGTCGTCTTCATTGTTAAACAACCACTATTATTGATGAAAATCTAACTGACATGACTTCTTAACGGACAAGTTATTGTTTCAAGTTTAATTCAGTTCATCATCTGATGTTTACCTGGAAGTAAAAGTGACAGGAGACCAAATTAAAAGCACTGTTTCTTTAATCAAATTGCATATTTCTCTGGGTTTGAACATTGTTGGAAACATTTGAGATAATGTAAATATATATCGCATACACTGTCAGAAATAATGTGCCAAATTTGTACCTTTAGGGGTCCAACAGCTTGACACTGAGGTCATACCATCAAAGGTTTAGTCATTGTACCCCTTAACAAGGGTACATTGTAGTGCCCTTTACAGTTTGTGACTTATGGGGGCAAATATGTACCCCTAGGGGACAATAACGGACCTAAATGCTCCAGAACCAAAATGTAGCCTTGGCAATGGTGCAAATGTGGCCTTTAGAACGTATGGGCCCAGTGTTGAGTGGCACATTTGTTTTGTTTTATCATTTATTAACCCAATCCTTCATTACATATTTTATCAATGACATTTTTCTAACCCTTTCAACATTGAAGTCATGTATCAATGCAGATACACCACTGAACAACCTTTTTCTAAAAACTTTCCTCACCCCTTTTCCTGTTTTTTCACATTAATTCTGCTATTTTTTTTTTTTTACCGGGGCCCTATATTTACATATTTTTGTTTGTAAATGAATCGTACTGACCACAGATTTAGAACTGGCCCAGCAGATCGCCTCAGCTAGCAGCTACAACACAGCTTCAAAGGCTGCAATGTAATCCTTTGGGGCAACTGCGAGTGCATGTTTTTGCCACAGACAGGCTGAGGTTGTTACTCTGAGTATCCAACAACATTACGGAAAAGATTCCTATGGAAATAACAAAATCCTTAGGTGTAGTAATTTTTAGACATTTAACAGAGATTATGTGCATTTATCCAACATCTCAACATCTGGAAAACATTACTAGTCTTTACGCAAAATCTGCTATGAGCATGACACTACCTTAAGATAATGTTTTTGTAAGAAAGGATAAAATGTCAGATACCTCAAACTCACCCTGCTGCTATACTGTGTACCTGCTGCTTTCCCCACAGGCCCTCGGTGACACTTCCTATAATGCAGTAATCCAAAAATCATGTTATCATGCCTTGGGGAATGAAATACAGTGAGTGCAGCTTCAATCCTATTTCCCTGAATGCAGCCAGTACACCTTATTTTTCTTAAGATTTGTCTTAACACAGTGGATTATCATTGCCCCCTGAAAACCTGCGCATCACAGAAGCATTGGGCTCACATATCCCCAGATACATTTCCGCAATAATCCACCGTTCCTTCCTTCCACGGGCCAGACACACAGAACAGGCAACCAAACACATACATACGCTCATGCATGCATGCAGCAACATGCTGACATTGAGACTTATCTGTCGATATGACGCAAAGTAGCATCTGATGGTTTTATGCAATCCGGCGTATTTTAATGTATTTCGAGGAATTCAAACGTGCTGCATATATAGAGAGAATTCCCACAGGCCTCAGTCACTGACTGGTTGCAGATGGGGAAGATTCCCATTTCATGATAATTTGCTCTGCTGGAATGACATCTGAAATACATGACATCAAACATGAATACACTTTACATATTCTAATGTTGTTCGAGTTAAAACAAAACATATGAGGCTCTTGTTTTGCACAAATACATTCTGTCCAGTCTGGGGGGGGGGGGGGGGACCTTGTGCTGTTTAAATCATGAAGAAAATGGTGGAGACAAGGAAATAAGAACAAGAGAAAGTAATTGATGAAAGCAATATGTACCCAAATGGAAATTCATGAAAGCTGTCACCTTTGTATCTTTGAAGACAGCAGCATGTCTGTAACATAAGCTGTCCTCTTGTAAAGACTCCTGCTTTGATTAAATGTTAGCAATCCCCACACACTGGAAAATATACTGAGGGACATCTTTGATAAACTTGTGAAATAAATTCTTTCCAATAAAAATGTTCTTGAGGATGATGATTTGCGGAGGAGCGCAGCGCTGACATGCTGCACATTGCACTCGGTTCTGTTCCCAGCACCCCTCCCTCCAGGGGTCTCGGTGGCGAGGATCTCTAATGAGACTCGCGTTATTAATCCTTGCAATGGGGTACATGAATTCACTCCAGAGCAAAGGCTTCAGCAGCCACCTTGGCCCATAAAACCTGGAATGTATTCCTTTCATGTGCTCTGTTGATGATCTACTCTGACAACAATATGGTAAGACTTCCCTTCCCCTGTCGCGCGGGCCTTGGCCCGGGGCCAAACAGGGTCATCTCAGACACACTTGGACTTTTATAGGTGGTCAAGAAACATGCTGACAGGTCACAAGTGGGAGCTCCTTTATGAGTAGGACCTAAACATCCACCTCATTTGGAATTAGTTTATTTATAGGTGGCCTGTAAATCACGTTTATTTTGTTTTCTAGCGTTCAAATGGCGACTGAGTCTTTGGGGTCATTTTGGAAAACCAACCGCAGCCATTAAAGCAACGGCATTGCGTTTGTTTCACCGAGATTTTCTCTCAATGGGCTTGTAATCATCTGTGAAACATCGCCGTAAAGTGCAATGATCAGTTGTGAAATCATTCATGCAAGGAAGATTTCACTTGACTTACATCTTAATCAGGCTGTAAAGGATCACTGTTGGCTTGAAAAGACACATTTCTTTTTTCAAAAATACCTCCTTTAACATCATGTATCAGTAATTTGCTGATTGTGCAAGGGCCTGTTAAATAGGAAAAGCCATACAGGCAAGGTAGCACTAATGAGGTGTTGACAGCTCAGGTGTGAAACGCTCGACTTTGGTTCTAATGCAAATGCTGCTTCCTTTGATCTATAGATTCACCCTTAAACTGCAGAAAGGGCCTGTAGCAGCTCAAGAGAGCAGCACCTCTGCTGTGTGTGGGGGGACATAAACAGACACACGCTGACAACAAGTATGTTCTGTTTAATCCTGGATCAAGTTCACAGGCCCATGATGACAATCGTGATGCATATTTTCAACGTTTGTTAATGTTGCCCCTTTGCATCCGAGCATATTCACACAAACCCTTTGGGATTCATAAGAAAATGGGATTTCACAACAGTAGGCTACTTCCTCCTGATTTTTTTGTTGTTTTTTTTGTTGCAAAAATGGAATTAATGACTTCGAGCAACCCTGTTTCAGCTGCTCCTGTGGCATCATTTTACAAGTTTCCCCGAGGAATCTGCATCTCTTACGAACAGCAGAGAGAATCAGGATTTGCTGCAGATGAGCGAGATTCTCTGTTGAGAGACAGGTCAGAATAAATAATAGACCTGGTTGTGAGCCATTTCAGGAAAAAAAAAAAAAGAAGCTTGATGTGAATTGTCAGATGTTTGGTGTTTGCGTCTCTGTGCAGCAGTCTGGGAAGGGTCTTGATTGACAGATTGTGTGCTGTATGCATGTATCTCCGGTCCCCTGATGGCCCAGTAGCCCAGCCTCGCTGTCCCATTTATGACACAAGCCAATCTGCCTCCAGCCGAGACTCTCCCTCAGCTTTTCACAGATTTGTATCCCCATTTTCCCCAAATTCATCTCACCCCCTACTCCCCCCTCCAGCTTACTTTAAGATTCACACATGCACCAAAACCGCCCACCCACACACACTCACACACACACACACACACACACACACACACACACACACACACACACACACAGATGCAAACACAAGCTGAGTTCACTGCAGTTGAAGATGATGTAAAGTGAGATCCAAGTGGAAAAAAGTGAGAGTGAGCGGTCTGCTCGCGGCTCTCTTACAGTGTTAACTTACTTTAATATAAGCAACGATGGGAAAGTTCCCCATTTATGGTGATCGGTCGCTAGAGAGCGCTGTCCCGGTGTCGCTGCAGAGAAATCCCTTTATGACCAGGCCTGCATGGCTTCATATGAACGACGCTCATTGTGCGACAAGTTTGATTATTTCTGGTTTCGGGAGCTTCTCGAGCTCTCTCACTCGCTCTGAGAGTGTGTGTGTAGGCCACTGTTTGTGTGTGTGTGTGTGTGTGTGTGTGTGTGTGTGTGTGTGTGTGTGTGTGTGTGTGTACACAGATTCAGACAGGCATGGACTAAAGCATTTTATATACTGCAAACATCTCTATTTTCATTTAGTTTTTTAACATGAGTGATTCCTTTAATTTGTATTTTTTATTTCCATCCTCTCTTCTCCGGTGTGCAGCCAGACTGGTGCATCCCTTCTCTCCGTTTGGATAACTGTTGCCAGAACATGTACCGTCCATTTGAATCTCACTGTGACATGAGTTTAGCACCACTGAAACACGGCAGCTCACCTCTTTTTTCTTTTTTTTTAAATTTCAAATGCAAAAACAAAGACAGTAAAAGCACCCTTGTCGTCTTGCTCTGTGAAGCCTCGTCCCCATCAAGCAGCCTTAGTATAAAACTGCATTTAAATATTCCACATCTAAGATGAACGGTTTCATATTTTCATTGTAATATAAACTGATTTGTTAATTCCTCATTTTTTCTGAATATCTAATAAGCTGCTTTTAAAACCTTAAAGTAATTAATAAAGCATGTTTTAACATTTGTGTGTTCAGTTAGTGAACTATTAATAATAATTAGGTTTTATTTTTAAAAAACATACTAATAAACTAAGAAAATGGAGGGGAATACGTTTTTTATTTGTATTTTTTACGTGTCTGGAACGTGTCTGGTCTAAACCCAAACAGAAATTGATTTGTGGCAGAGAAAAAAGGGAAGAAATGCTCGTCTGGAATAAAAGTTAACTATTTTTTTTGTTAAAATAAAATGAGAATTAAAAAAATAAAATCCTGACTTTTTACAAATTCAGTTAAAGGCCTTCCTTTTCGGCCCGATGTTTTTTTTCTTCTTCTTTCCAGAGCCAAGACTGAAAACCTGGAAGAGGAAGAGGCGACGGAGGCCAATTATAGGAAACAAGGTGCACATGGGATTTTTTTTTTTTTCTCAACGTGTTGGGAGTGTTTGCAGGAGGAGGAAGAAGAAGTTCTCGGTGTTTGCTGTTCTTCATCGAGGATAAACCCTCTTGTTGGAGTGTGTGGAGGTACTTTTTCTTTCCTTTTTTTCCTGTTTATCCTGAGCTGAAAGTTTCGAGGAGATTGTGCGTGCGCGATGGGGGACGCGGGGGACCTGTGAGGTGCGACTGTTTTGGGGTCATTTCGTGTTTAGTTTTTAGAAAATAAGCTTTGTTTTTAGAAGGAAATACAGAAAATATTATTCTCTCATACCTTACACGAAACTGAAGATTATTTCCACGTGTAATTTACTGGGAAAAATGTAGTTTTTTGTGGTGCATGAGAGAGCTGAAGCCTGTAAACATAAACTTACAGACATTCGTGATACATTCCCTCTTGATATCATCTCTACCAGACGCTTTCTAATTGAATTAGAGTAGTGCGACCATTGGCTGTGGAGAGGGCTGCTGCCCCCGCATGCTTCTCTAAAAGCTCCTCCCCTATCGCTTACAATCACTTGGGTGTGTGGAGAAGTACATCTTATAAGAGCCGCTCAACATCTCATGTCCAGCCCATAATCTGATCTGAAAATCCGTAGGTGAGGAGCAGGTTGAACCTCCTTCCATCAGTCGTAAGGGAGGGAGGCGTGCAGAGACAGAAAACAAGCAGGGCGCCGGTGCTCGTGTCGCCTCCTCGGCTGCGATCCTGACACTATCCTGGACTCTCTTGAAAACTCTTCTTATTTATTGCAAGATCTAAACAATGCAGCTAGAGAACATCCTTCCCAGCGCCAGCATCAATTTACCCAAGACCTTTTTCAACCTTTCCTCGTCGGACAGTGCCAACAACAGCCCGAGGCCGTCATCGCAGCTTGAGTATCAAGAAGTCGACCGGACGGAATCAGAGACGAGCAGCGCTCCGAAGAAATATCTGAGCGGGGTGGGGAACGGGATGCTGGGTGAGGGAGAGGGGGACACTTTCACTAAAACCGGGCCCGATGGGAGGAAAGGCTCCCCGGTGCTCGGTGAGGACGATCTGACGAGCGGTCGGCGTTACAACATAGACGAACTTGGCTCTGACAGATACTTCATCTCGTCGTCCCAGGCGAGTTCCGACATGGCAAGTGCCTGTTCCCTCTTTCCCTACGCAGGACAGACCGGGTCGGTGTACACCGGGTCCAGCGGCTCCAGGTACCCGGCTTCACTTCATTACGGATCCGTCCTGCCTCCAACAGGCTTCTCCTCTTCGTCCGTGTGCACCGGCCGGAGCCAGTTTAGCAGCGGAGGGTACCAGTTCAGCCAGGGCCCGGGCTGTTTGTACCCCTCTTATCCCGGTACGGGGACGAGTATTGGCTCCATGTCTCTGCCGGGGTCTGCCGCCGGAGCCAGAGCGCAGGTCTATCTGTGCAACCGGCCTCTGTGGCTGAAATTCCACCGGCACCAGACCGAGATGATCATCACCAAACAGGGCAGGTAAGCAGATGCGCAGCCGAAGGCTCTAGAGGCCTGATTAAACACGATAGTCATGTGAAGAAAATTGAAATTCGTTTTTATTTTTCAATTCGGCCTGTTTAGCCTTTGTTTTTAAGATGCCGGTCATTTTTACCACTTTTACGCATGAGCACAATTTTACGCACACTGTCTAAATCTTACCTGTGCGCATTTTATTCGTTTTGGCGCTTTGAAATTGCAATTTTCGTTTCTAGTAAATTGTACATGGACATTATCACAACAAGCTAAACACAACACTGATGGAATAACATGTATTTTCTAATTTGATTGTTGGTAACGCGTCCTGCAAAAATGCAACACGTGAAGACATCCAGTGCTCAAGTTTTCTTTCAGAGCTTTGCCTGTTTTATGAGCGCAGCTGTTTAATTATTCCTGTTTTCGCTTTTTTTTTTCTTTTTCCCAGACGGATGTTCCCATTCCTCAGTTTCAACATCACTGGACTCAACCTCACGGCCCATTACAACGTCTTTGTGGAAGTTGTTTTGGCTGACCCGAATCACTGGCGCTTTCAGGGAGGAAAGTGGGTCACATGTGGGAAAGCAGACAATAATATGCAAGGTGAGTTAAAGAATTATTCCCACTTGTTCAGCTCTGGTAAATTTGTATTTTTGTGTTTTTAAATGCTTGGAGAAGACATCGAAAAATAAATTGACAGGACGCGTTTAGAAATGAAGCAACAATGTTGTGACAGCTTGAGGATATGAGAATCAAACCTGGGAGATGAGAGGAAGATTGTTTTGGAAAATGAAAAAAATGTTTTTACTTCATGTTTTTTGCAAATGTTGGTTTGACAGGTTGCGAATTTGAGCGTTTAATGCAATAATTTAGGCTCTAATGTACAATTTAATTTGAAGTGTCAAATCATCTCGGTGACCAGCTAAAGTGTGAAACTGCTGGTTAAATATGCCTTTTAAATTGACTGCACTCTAAAAAGGTTTTGGATTAAATACGTTTATGCAATGATTGTTCATTAAAGAATATTATGTGAATTAAAGAATCATTTTTTAGCTTATTTTAAACAAAACGTAAGAATTTTAACTGGAATTTCATTTGCTCCTCTTTAATTCCTCAATCCTCTCAAATAATGTTTTTATCAAAACAATCTAAAAAGGAATGAATGTTTTTGTCTTTTTCCCTTCAAAAGACGTAACATTAAAATAAACTGCTCAGATATATTATCAGCCATTGAATATAATGCCAAAACACAGGATATGATTTTATTATATGCATGTTTGGACAACAATTTGAAGGAAAGCTGTTTTTTTTTTCTGTTTGTCATTTGACTTACCACATTATTTATATTTTTAGGTAACAAAATGTACGTTCATCCTGAATCTCCGAACACTGGTGCTCACTGGATGAGGCAAGAAATCTCTTTTGGCAAGCTGAAGCTGACCAACAATAAAGGGGCCAACAACAACAACACACAGGTTCGATATAGATTTCTGACACGCTTGAATTCCCTGTTTAACAGTTTTGTCAATATTGTTCCCTGGAAATAATTATTTAGATCTCTCACGCATGATTGCCACCTTTTAAATATATTTGAAAACAAGCACCAATGTTGTTTTTGATAGAGAATGCAAGGCCTCCTGTTTTGAACTCTGCAGCGTTGCACTCATCACACATTTCTCCTTTTTTGCAGATGATCGTCTTGCAGTCGCTTCATAAATACCAACCGCGACTTCACATCGTGGAGGTGACAGAAGACGGCGTGGAGGATATGAGCAACGAGGCCAGAACTCAAACCTTCACCTTCCCAGAGAACCAGTTTATAGCCGTCACTGCCTACCAGAACACAGATGTAAGCATTTAGAGATGGTTTTGATTTGATTTAGAATTTATTTAGATGCAAAAATTTTAATCTCTCTGGAATTATAAAAATGTTGTCCTTTGTTTGCCTTCAGATGCACTTTGTTTACGCAGGATTTCCTTTTTCTGTTTCAGATCACACAGCTGAAGATAGACCACAACCCTTTTGCAAAAGGCTTCCGGGATAATTATGACTCGTACGTTTCTTGCACATCAAGCAGTGTGGTTGACCTGTTCTTGTTGTGGAACACTAATTAAAGATTTTTTTTTTCATGCAGCTAATTTTTTGTATGTGTGTTCTCAGGATGTACACAGCTCCAGAGAGTGACAGGTTGACTCCGTCCCCGACAGACTCCCCTCGCTCCACCCAAATCGTGCCCGGGGCCCGCTATGCCATGCAGCCTTTCTTCCAGGACCAGTTCGTCAACAACCTGCCTCAGAACCGCTTCTACACCAGCGAGCGGGCTGTTCCTCAAACCAACAGCCTCCTCTCTCCACAGAGCGAGGATGCCAGCGCCGCTGCCTCCGCCCAGCGCTGGTTTGTCCCCCCAGTCCAGCAGCCGGGCTCCAACAAGCTGGATCTGTCGTATGAAAATGACTATTCCACCAGCAGCCTGCTGTCCTACGGCATCAAGCCCCTGTCCCTGCAGACGTCCCACGCCCTCAGCTACTACCCAGACTCGGCCTTCGCCTCCATGGCTGCAGGATGGGGCACCAGAAGCTCTTATCAGCGCAAGATGACCACGGGCCTGCCCTGGTCCCCTCGTCCAAGCCCCCCAGCCTTCCCAGAGGACCAGCTGGGGGTTACTAAAGACAAGCTGCCCGAGGAAAGCGCACCCCCAGCCTCGACCTGGATCGAGACATCCCACTCACTGAAATCGGTGGACTCTATCGATTCTGGTGTGTACTCCGTGGTGTGCAAGAGACGCAGAATGTCTCCTGGGGGCTCAAGCACAGAGAACTCCCCAACCATCAAGTGTGAGGACTTGACCACGGAGGAGTACAACAAGGACAACCCAAAAGGCATGGGTTATTATGCATTCTACACAAGCCCCTAAGACTGTATTTATTGAAACTAAATATAATTCTTTTGTTAATTATTGAGTGCTCTCCATTCCTTGTTAATGTCTTTTTTCTCTTTTCTCTAAAGGTGCCAAAGCTTAGTGTTCCCCCCCAAGCAAGCTGCACAAGGTTATTTTCCCAGGCCAGCCCCTCTCACATACCTGAGCAGAAACATGCATAGTGATTGTTGTTTTTGAGAAAAAAAAATAAAAGCATGTCCCTTTTTAATTCATTTATTTTTACAACTTTTTTTTTAAACAAATGTGATATTTTTTTTTCTCCCTGCGTATTTAAGTCATTTTCGTTGTACAGTATTCGTGCACTTTAGAATGTGATGTATCTTGTACAAATTGTCTTCATGGAGGTGTTATTAAATGGATAATAAAAACAGCTTTTCACAAAGCATTGTCCAAATGTCTTTCTCGGTATGTTTTGTTCATATATGATGGCCATGGAACAATGAGACAGGCCAAGATGATTTACTTTGAGCTGTAATTAATAAAAATGTAAACACGAATTTAAAACATACAATAACTGCAGCAGAAGCTGAAATAATTTAATCTGAAACATTTTTGTTATAAATGAATAGGAAGGGTGCATTATTTGTCATGCATGCATATGTGATGGCTTATTGTAGAGGCCCCCCATGTGGTTGCTGCCAACAAGTTGACAAAGTTGCAACAAATGGTATAAAACGTATAAGTCTACCCTTCATCGGAGTAATACAACACATTGCGACAGGGTGGGAGGCAATAAAATACAACCAGCATTATTTTATGTATTATTAATTTGAGCAGTACTTCACAAAATTATGTATTTGTGGACTTTGAACATTTATGCAGAAAGCAATGTAAGACTATAAACAAGTGTGGAAATCACTCCCAACAACATGACTTTACAGTCCGATAAGCTCCTGTTTCTTTGAATCTGTTGTCCTTCTCCACCAATAAAATAAAATTGTCTGTTTTTAACAGATTTTTGTCATATGCAAACACCCATAATCAGGTATCACAAATACAAATAATCATAAGCATACTAAGTGAAACAGAAAATGATAAAATGATAAGGGCATGGACGTGTGAAAACCCATTTCTTTTTCAAGGCCGCTGACAGTATTTTTATCATGTTGCTGAAGTTTCAGTTGATGCAGGATAGAAGATGAGTGTACTTAATAGAGATGAACTGTATCAAAGACTTATATATGATGTATGTCTATGTTAATTGTAATTTATGAACTTCATTTAAGTTGATCGTATGAGGATACTGAGCTTGAGCTTGTTTATTTTACAAGTGGGTTAAATATGTATTGTCCTCATACGTTTTGTTTTGCTCTCATATCAAATTATCAGATTAAAAACATTTTCAATTCATTTTCATTTTGGTCCTGTGTCCATGCATCTTGAAATAGACAGCCGATATTCTCAGAAGCCATGGCCTTTATTCATGAAAAAACTGAGCATTCCCTTTCAGGCTAACAATGAGTGTCACAAGGTAACAGCACGGCTAACAATTCAAGTGAGCAAAGTGCGATTTAGATATAAGCTTTATATGTCATACACGATTTGATTCAAAACATAGACCCAATTAGGCGAAAAGCACACAAAAGAACATAGTCCTACTATTCCTTCTGTTGTTGCCATGGTGTTTTCACACGTTTTATCATTTACCTAAGTAATGCAACTGCATGCGAGGCATGTGCACTTAGAAAATATGAAAACAGGCTAAATGAAAAATGGCCCATCAACCATCCAACGAAGGGCAATGTACAGCTCAACACCTCTATTTATACTGTATGTCTTTGGCCTCTCCAAAAGCGGATTAGTGGAGATAAAATCCATGAAAAGAGAAGTCATAATATTCGCACACATACTTGGCTCGTGTTCTCAGCACCTGTTTTTCCTCAGTGAAAATACTTCAAATCCTCCCCCATAAGGACCCCAATTTGAATTGATTTACATACTCGAATTCTAATTAATTCTGTTGTCAGACTCCTTGACAAAGTGAGGAGTCTGACTAACTCCAATTAACACCTCCTAACAAGGTAGAGTGCATGATTGCCCTGGCCTCTCAGGAAAGCTGTAAGAAAAAGGCTCATGGGGGGTTCGAGTCTGGAGAATAAAAATGTTTGCACTTGTGCGTGTCAGCAAATTGTATTTCCGAACATCTGAGGATGTTTTTTCTTCTCCTTTTCATGTTGTCTTGACCTCTGCTCACATCGGCGGTTTTGAGGTGGAGAATAGCTGTCAAGATTATGACTGGACAACCACAGCAAGTACAGGAAGTGGAGGAGAGAGTTGCAGAGAAGTGATAGCTGCTGATACACTGACAATCACAGAGAAAAACAATGAGAATTTTACACGCTGAATAACTAACTTGCTATTCTCCAACCTTTTTTGTCTCTCAGTCAGAAGACCCAAAATAACTTTTTGGGTCCTCTTTGGTGTTAATTTGCAGGGACAGTTGCAGTGCTTATTTCACATTTCTGTGAGAAATAAGGGAGTTTAACTTCCAACAATCACATAATTTCTGGAACTCCAGCAGACACACAACCAAACACAAGCACATACACGTGCTTCAAGTGAGGAACTACTGGAATCATCCTGTTTAAATACCTTGTTGTCAAAGGCATGTTGGCATCCATACCGGGCACTGCAGTTGAAATCTTTTGCCATCCTCCCACTGGAATGAAATCTCCTGTCGATGAAGTAGCAAACACAGCGACAGCAAGACTTACAAACTCTGCAACGGGCCTCCTATCTTGCATTTAAACTACAAATATCCTCCTCTGCAGCTCTGTAAAACATCCCTGCATCATTTATTCGATGCGCATTCAACAACTTGATAACAGTTGATTCCTGCAAGCTCCAGACAACTCCGAAATCCTCGCAAACAAATCGATAGATTGTGTCTTTCTCAACCATTCATGCAAGAAGTACAGTAATCAATAGACACCTCGACAGCATGCTTCCACAAATTCAGACAATGTTGGCTTAGAGGAGATATGCGCATTGGGATAAGACCTGAAGAACTCACTACTGTGCTCTACAATCTCCTCAGCTGACTGAGTTTTGTTGTCAGTAAGACAAAAATCTGCCAGTGGTTTGTTGAATTTATAGCGTATTAGTAAAACTTAAGTTCTTGTTTCATGTTGCGTGTCCGTGCCCTTCCCTCAGGCCGTTCCATTGGTGACCACGTTGAGATTTCATGTAAGAAAGGCCAAGGAGGCTATGGAGACATTGTACCCAAGGAGGGCTGACATCTAAACACAGATGAAGGCCCCAGGCTGTTTCCTCACCTTCAGTCACACACTATTACTGCTCTCACTGACTAAATGCAGCCACAGGCAGACATGTGTGTCTGGGTCAAGATTTTTTAGACGCCCCCTTTTTAAAAAGTAACCTACACACGATGAGCAAGACAGAGACGGTGGCGATTATGTTTCCTCTTCACACTCCATTTCCCCTTTTGATGTGTTGATAAATGTCACCTCTGTTAAATGGTCATCAAGCCAGTTAGAATTACTGCAGAGCTCTCCTCAGGGACGCTTTGAGTCTCATGCGGTCACTCTATTGTTTTGTGATGTATTCACTCGTGATCTAGTCAATCACTTTTATTTTGGAGGAGAGGATGTTTGATGTTTATATCTTCAGCTTAATGTCATGAGAGTCAGATCCAGTCTTTATAATTGCACGTCTTTATAGATGATGGACACAGTTTTTCTCAGGGGATTGCATGCACACCCACACGGAAGCCAGGAACCAGGTCTATATTATATTGTACCACCCTTGGGGATAACTATGATACACAATAATACATGATAATAATGGCATGATGAGCATATGTTCCTTGTATTATTAAGTGGAGGTCATGGACATTGACAGTACTAATGATGCTGACAAAGCCTCTCCTTTAAGCTCACCCCAGGTGTCTATGTACACAACAAAGTGCTTTATTTAGTCTCACTTCCTCCTTTGGACATGGTTAATCAGCAGTTAAAGGAGGGGTGGGCTGACTACAGTACGGGTGTAATGCTCACAGGTCTGTTGGAGTGAGACCCTGGTGTGAGATGAGTCTCAAGTTAGCGGGGCCACAACTGTTTGGAGAAGGGCGTTGAGTGTTGGCAGAGAGCATGGAGGTGAGAGGAACTGGAGGGCCTTGTGTCGGTGCCCTCAGACGGCATGTGCAGCGCACTGCGCAGGCAGGGCCCTGACTCACTGGTGCATGGATAATGTTGGAGAGAGTATCCCGCGGCTAAGCTGCACTTAACAGCACATTGATTTCAAACCCCTATGTTCCCTCTGGAGGGCAGTGGGACGCACCTCAACAGGCCGGACCCCCCCTCCGCCGCTTCTTTCCCCCTTCCCACCTTCTCCTTCTGACCACCACCATCATTTACCATCTCCACAACCCACCCCTCCCACGATCCACCCATCCCTGAGTCGATTCGGGTACACCATGCTGGTCACTGGCCTCTACTCCCCCCTCGCCCTCCCCTGAGTGTCCCAATGGAGTTGAACAGGATTCAAGGGCACTAAGGCTCCCACA
Organism: Pagrus major; assembly: GCF_040436345.1. Taxonomy (NCBI): domain Eukaryota; kingdom Metazoa; phylum Chordata; class Actinopteri; order Spariformes; family Sparidae; genus Pagrus; species Pagrus major. Next base: position 15,426,485 of record NC_133230.1, read on the forward strand.
AGACCCTGCTCTTGAGAGCAATGTTTTGGGTAGGGCATGCATAGGCAGCCGTGTGGAACAGATCTGTGGTCAAAATCAATGCATTGGCACTTTGATGGAGCGCTCCAACAGATTTGGGAATTTCACATTCTCTTCTTTCTCTCCTGGCACCATCAGAAGGCCTCACCACTGGAGGAAAAAACAACAGCCACTAAACCTTCTGGGAAACAGGGACTCTTAATTTCTACAGCTTCTGGGACAAAACATGACACAGTCAATAATCATTCATTTAGTGGATTACGTCCAACATGTTACACTCTCCAATGTGTCACTTCTTGCTGCTCAAGCTAAATGACAAAAATATCTGCTTAAAGGATAAGTTCAACTAAAAGTGAAAATTCAGTCATGATCTATTCACATTGCATGGAAATTTGGGTGAAGAGTCCACAAAACATATCTGGAGCTTCACAGCAAAATAGCTTTGCAGCATTTTCATCAACAATGGAAGTAGATGGGGACTTGTTTTAAAACGTAAATACCACCCAAAAAACAAAACAAAAAATAACATAGAAATACTCATCCAGCGTAATCCATGTCTTCGGAAGCTCTAAGATCCCACATTCATATGAACTGACATTATTTAACCCCTTAATGCATGGTCAAGCTTGTGCACCCAATATAAACAGTGAGTGCTGTTAGGTTAGCAGCTACAGTGAAGATTTTGCATTATAAAAGGGTATAAATAACGTCTTTTCAAATCTCAGGGTTTCTGTAGACTTGATTTACGCGGATGAGCTGTATGGAGCCATTTTAATTTAAAACAAATCCCCACCTACTGCAGTTGTTTAGGAGAATGCTGCAACACCGTTTTGCTGTGAAGCTCTTGAAAATGTCTCGTGGGCTGCCGAACTTCACCTGACTTTCCACTAGCATCAGGTTGAGTAGATAATGACCGAATTTAAATTTTCAGGTGAACTAACATTTGCATATTCAACATTAAGGGACCAGGGTTGTAATTGTTCGACTACAGTAAGTTTGGCATCTCTTCTCTCTGAAGCTTTGACAGAGAAAACTTTCTTTCTCATCGTCACCACACCTTTCAGTCTGCATCTCTTTATGTGAGTCCCAGCACAGGTGGATGCCAGTGTGGTGCTTCTTCCACTTGTCTAACTTCTGACTCATCTCCCAGCTGCATTATGCAGATGCATGTTTCAGGAGCAGTACACAGCACTCTTCATTGTGCGCTAATGGGCTCTCAGCATCTTTAAGACTCGGGGTACAATTAAGAGGTGATAGTTTGATCTCCCACCTCGCAGTTCTATTTCTGAGCTGCCGTGTGATTATGCCGGCGGTTGATGGGCGGGTGAGGAAGGGCTCTATTTAGAGGAAGACACAGATGAACTCTTCTGAAAGAACAGACTTCTTTTGCTCTTTGCATCTGACTGATGTCTATTCTAGCTGTATTCCACTGCAGTTACATTTATGACATGATTGCAAAGTGATTTTTAAAATAAGGCAAAATGACTGATGGTGCTCACTGTAATATACATTTGGCAGAAGTTACCCTTCTGTTTTTCAGTCTTCCAGAGTCTGATCTGGAGGAAATGTTGTCGTAGAATTACTTCCTGGGCTAAATCATTAAATATAATTTGAAAGGTCGTTGTGTAGCTACACCATCAGTCTTTTTTTAAAGGCTCAAAATGCATTCTTCTGTCCAGCTTCCCTCAGTTAAAAGTATCTCATTACAACGGTATGTGATTTTCACTGCAAGATTTCAGAAAATGTCATGGTTTCACAGTATACAGTATTACACAATTATTATTATTAGTATTATCATTTAAAATGACCCTTAAAGGAGTGCAAACAAAGTTATTTTTCTTTTGGCTGTAGAAACACTTTATAATTTCACAAAACATTATGTCCTGACAGACCTTGAAATATATATATATATATATTTAATAAAGCTAATACAGTAGAATACAATATTGAAGATAAGCAAATGTACATGGCATTGTAACTGTCAGTTGTCAAACCACGGTATACCTTGAAACTGATATACTGCTGCAACCCTAGTGTCGCAGCTATTTCAGGCGATTTCACTTTAACAGTTATACAGCCTGAATGATCATAAATAAAAGAGAACTGAAAGTACTACCTCTAAATATGTACATATTTTGCAGCCAACTGCTGTCTTACATGACTAGAGAGAAATGGTTGATACAGCATTGCCATCTGCTGGTGAATCTGAGTTATTACATTGTTGTTGTATCAGGTTTTAATATATGACAGCAGAGATGGTGCAGGAAGATATGTAGGATTTAATTTCAATTATGTGTAATTACTTTGCATGACTTCATTCATTATATTTGTAAGTGGTTAACTTCAGGTGACTAAATATCTTCAAACAACATACAATTGATTGCCTTTAGCCTTTTCTTTCAACTTCTTGAAGATAGATTTACCTTTTTTGACCACATAAATTTCCCATATACATTGTTATCGGCCCACATTTAATACTTTATGTTTGTGAGAATACAGACAACAGTTTATTGCTGTGTTGATAAGGTTAGAGTAAATAAATCTCTTAAAGCATTACAATAGCTCTCATTTGGTTGTTGTCAGATTCAGAGCAGATTCATATTCATTGTATTTATAAGCTATTATGGTGGTGGCTACTTTATTTTACATTTCCATCACAGACTTTGCCTGTACGGTACTTAAAAATTAAAAGGAAAATGGGTGATATAATAGCAAATAACAATCCTGTGTCTGGTGTTTCACATAATTCAGGCAGTAAAAATCCAACCTTATTGGGCACATGCATCAATTTTGTACCCTGTACAGTTTAATATGATATAAAACTTGTGGATCTATACTAGGATTTAAAATAAAGTTGTATGTGTTTTAAATGTTCTCGTTTGTCCGATTTACTTTTGACATGAAGGACGCAAAGTCATCGCAGTAAGATTAAAGGGGCACTACATAGTAATTCTATTCAAGAATTTGAATATCATTGAAGTAATAATACAAACTCAGAAACATTTATATTTCCCGTAACTGAATAAACAAGCTGTTCTCAGAGGATAATAAGGTCCGCAGAGCACTGTTTGTAGCTAGAAAGGTGGCAGGGTCCGCCAAACATAAACAAAGTAAAACTTTGTCCTTTGAGGTCAGTTTGTTTATTCAGTTTATTCAGTCATGAAAATGAAGAGTTTGTTTATTTAGTTTCTTTAGGCATAAATAAAATCAGTCAATGAAGATCTTTGTCTTCTGATTAAGATGTCTTCCCCAAAACTACGTAGTGCACCTTTAAAGAGCTTTTAGAAGAATCATAACAAAAAAAAAAAGCCCGCTTGAGACTTTGAGGCGACAAGTAAATAGCGCCCGCCCTTATCGTTTCGTTCTTGAATATGATTGGCTGAGAACGCCAGGCGTTGAAATCGAATTGGCAATCAATCACTGTCAGTCATTTTGGAGGCGTGTCCTTATCGCGTCGTTCGGGAGAGCACAGCCAGTCCCCCACAGTTCACACAAGTGTCACCCAGCCCGGTCTCATCCGCACATCAACCGGCACCAAAAGAGCTAACGGTGTGCAAGTAGACCGGCGCCAGGTGAAATGGACGAACCTTCGGAACAAATGAGGCCCCTCTTGAGAGCAGTGAGTACCCGCCCGACGCAGTTAACCGTTGGCCCAGCGTCATATCTGCCTGGCTCTTTGTCCGTGTTTGCCCCCTGTTCGCCAAGCAGCCGCGGGAGTACGGGGGATGCTTGGGAGTCAGATTCAGTGAGGCACCATCCAGCCTCTGCTATTGTTAGCCGGCTTCTACTTCTGACACGTGGCATAGGCACAAGTTGTGTTCACATGTCTCGGTAAAGTCACCGAAAGCGCGCGTTCAAATATTAATAATAGGGGGAAAAATGTTTCCGTGCTCATTTGTGTACTTGTTCGGTTCACATTCATTTGTTTTCGGATAGTAAGCTAACGTTAACATACTTGCTAGCCGGGCACGAGCAGAGTCAAGCCTGTTCAGTGACGTTATTAACGTTATTAGCCATACACTAATGTCCAGGCTTGAAAGCTAACGGGACACCTTTTAATTAGTGTGTGTCCAGACTGAAACATACACATAACTAGCGTTATATATGACCAGCCTTTGTTTTTTCTGACACTAATGTTATTGTACAATGCCTATAATTAATATACGTTATACAGCTTTACAGAACTTTCCCCTCACGTTCAACAGGTCTACTAATAATGTGTCCCAGCTAATCTGTAGATACCATCTCCTGGTTCGTTTGGCAGAAAGAAAAAAGGCTCACTTGCAAATCAAACGCACCCAAAATAGATCAGCTTTCTTGTGTGACATTTCCAAGTCAGGAAATGCAGCTAATTTTACTGTGAACGCGTGTGCAAGCGAGAGGAAAAATAAACTGGAAGAGTCATTATTCTTTGAACGCTGTCCATACTCTATTAACTATGATGTTGCAGCAGAGTTGTGGGTGAGAGTAACGATAGTAAGTTAAGAGACCCACATCCTGTGTGTCGGGTGTAACTTTACAGTTACAGATGAAACGTGAGCATCAAACACCCAAAAAAGAAACTGGTTGCATTGCTGAGTTTGAAATGCACCCTGACTGTCTGACATCAATGCTGGTGTAGGGTTGGTCACTACTATGGTTGTGTGTGCATTTGTGAACACGTACGCATCATCAGAGGAAACTTGACCCCTGGCTCCCCAGTGAAAAAGAGTCGTTGGATAGCTGTGCACTTCTTCCTCAGCCTCAGGAAGTCAATGAAATTCAGCTATTTTATGCCTAATGATGTGTAAATTAACTGTTTACCCTTACAAATCCACATCCCAGACAACATACCACTGTTAAAGCTCTGAGTCTGACATTTAGCTAGTGTTTAATAAACATTAGTAGTAGTCCAAATAGTCCCGTTTCGACAAGAAGCCCTTGTTATCTTCAGGCTTTCTGTTTGCTGGTTACTATTGTTATGGGTCTCACAATGTCACATTCAGAGTGAAACATCGCTGTCGTTGACGTAATGGGCTTGAACAGTGAGAATAATCATCTAGAAAGAGTTACAACAAGACTAAACATACCTGTAAGTTTCAGTCCATCTGATACTTGATATTTGGGGCAGATAAAGATATTAGTAAGTAAAGGGGGAGATAAAAAAGTACCTAACCTGTTGTGTTTGCCATTGAGGGTGACAGGCTTAGATGTAGTGAGCAAATGTGGATGATTTTAATTTTTTGTAGCTTTAATAATATTCTTTGGGTTAAAACTTATCGACTTTATGAGTGACTTTACTCATGAGTGCGACAACAACTTGCTGCTCTTCTTCTACTTCTTCTTCTTCTTCTCTGTTCTTCTCTAAAAATTGCAAACCAACTTCAGAGGAGCATGCTGACAGCTACTATGTCAGAGTTTGTAATTGCAGTGCTTGTTAAATCAATTAAAGCACATTACTTCATATTATTGGCTCCATTTATAGCCAGTATTTCACATATACTGTTATATAGCCAATAATACAACTCTCCCATTATCGGGCTGATATTTATAATGCATCACTTGTAAAAGATTCTGATTTCGATATGTTGGCCAATTTACACACATTTTTTGCAATCAACTCTATTTAACATGCCATCAATGATCCTCTCTGACTGTGTTTGTGGCATTTTTCTAAAGAGCAACTTAGAGGGGTGAGTTTTTTAAATTATTGGTCCATGTGTTATATTTTCTGTCATCGACATCTTGACTTGGCTCTACAGTGTGAGCTTCATTGAATTTTACCTCAGGTGTTTGCCGGCTTGCAAGGAGAAAGGGGATTTGCGCGTCCTGCTGTTCCACTACTGAAAAGGGGTTTTAGTTCAGCCAGTATAGGCTCTGTGTCGCAGACTATTATTGGCTCAGCACTTGCAGCCAGGGTTAGTGAGTGTTTTATGAAGCTCACTCACTGTTTGGCATTGCTTTGAATGGGTAATTACACAGAATGGATCTCTTTGCTAGTCTGGTGGTGCTATGTTTTGTTCAGCTGTACTATTACGATAATGCGATAAAAATAATCAATTCCTACAGCACCCAGCTATAGGCTAATTGGCATACACAACAAAGAGCCTGTTTGTTTATATTTGTGCCCAATCTACTTTCTGTGAGAATGAAATGTACTTTCAGAGTAGGATGTGATTACACTGTACATTAGGCCACAAGCTTTTAAATACTTTTCTGGGGCAATGATTACGTACGCTACATAAGAGTCAATAGGTATTGACATGGTTCTGTTTGCTTTGCACTTTGTTTTTGACTCAAAAAAGAGGCTGTATTCAAGTTGAGAAACATTTTGCTTGTCCACGGGAAGGAAACATCTTTAGAATTCTTTCTATCTTCTGCCTCAGATTCACACATTTTAATGGATTTACGCTTTGGAGCTACTATATAGAGCCACAGTCTTCCACTAGAAGTAAACGACTTGCCTTTTATTTAGTTGCCCACCCACAGTATCTATGTAGGTAGGGGTGTTTGTCATCCATTTACTTTAGCCACCCACATTTTCCCAACTAGTCAGAGGATTCAAAGCAGGAACATCTGATCACAAGCCTGCTCTTTCTCGTCTCTATATTGCTGCTGGGAGATCTTTCATTTGAGCCCTATTTACTGTAGCTAAAATACTGACATTTGCTTGTGTCTGTGTATACAGAACAATACCTGGAAGGAAGGAATGTAAAAGACAGAAAAGCAGGTCAGAGAGCTCAAGATTACATTAATCTAAATAGCATTATGCATCTGTCTACCTTGTTTACAGAGAGGATTTGAAAGCTCATCCAATTACAAGAAAACTTAGAAAACTCATCATGCTGCTTAGTGTGGTCTGAGTCTTGATAATTGCCTACAATAGATGCTTCTGTCGGGTGGTGATATAAACTAAGATGGATAATGGATCTAAGACATGGTGAAGTTAATCTTTGTCCCCAAGCCTCTTTCTCGTGTGTAAACAGTGAAAGATGCGCATGCAAGGCGCTGCCAGAGAAATTACGGCTCCTGCCTGCCTTGTCTGTTTACATGGAGTTTGACTTTGATGATTCTCGAGATATATATTATGATGTGATTTTGCTTTACCTTGCTGAAAGAGCGAGAAAGAGGGGGAATGAGAGGGAGTGAGGGAGAGAAAGTACAAGTGAAAGAAAGGGTGCACGAGAAAGAAACTGCCCCTCACCTGTTGTGTGTATTCTCTTCATGTCTGTGACATATTCTACAGATACAGACAATAAAACTGTAGTGAAATGCTGATATGATGTGGACATGACTGTCTACAAGCCGTTTTCAGGTAGATTTTTACCTGCACATGCATCCGGTGTGTCCAGCCTGTAAAATTGATTATTCAATATCCCATAGCTCTGACTTCACTGAATCCAACATTGCAATTTCAACAAAAACAAAGAACGCTTTTGACTCTACAAATTTTTATTTATTTCTCTAGTATAGTACATCAAAAACTGTCCAATAATATTTGGCTTTTATAGAGCATTTTGTCTAATAATTAAAATTAAATGCTTTGACATAATCTGCCAAATCGTAATGTGTCCAACTATTTCAGTGACTTTCTGAAACTGACAATCGGACATTCACACTCAATTCACAAGTGATCTGCTAGTTGTGTGGAGGTTGGAAAGTAGACAGGATTGGAATTTCTCTCTTCAGCTCTCTTTTTCAGCTTTCAGTTGTCTTTTTAGTCTTTATATAGTCAGCAACGGAGTGCAACACTATGAATGTCTTCCAAGGGGACACTGTGTGCTGTTATCCCCATATTTAAATATTCTCCTGTCCATAGAAACCAGCTTTTCACCTCGCCTTTGAGTGTTTGGAACAGCTATAAACAACATTTCTGACATGACTGGGCAGCACGTTGTACGAACAGTTGTTTTCTAGTATAACCTGGCCCTTACTCTCTTGAACACTGTCATGTGGTTTGCATTAGGAGTTATGTCATTGATTGGTTTAATTCAGGCTGGGAATGCATTTGCTTTGGAGGCAACATATTTTTCTTTTTTCTTTAATTAAGTGGACCCCTCATATGTTTAACATGCTTACGCCTGGGGTTGGGACATTCTTGCAAACTGCATTTTAGGTTAAGTATTTTGTTCAGGCTGGACATGAAGAGAGGCTGTTGCAATCTTGTCCACAGCTTCTCACTTCAACACAGGGAACACGGTTTCACAATGCAGAACTACTCAACAATAAATATCTTTGTAGCAGACCACAAGGAACCATGAACAGAAAGATAAAATGTTTGCCCTGGGAAAAACCTGAATTTAATTACAACTAGAGACTATGTTGGGTTTTTAACAACAATACCACAAACAAGGCTTTGCATTCTCTTCTCCTCTGGACACATGTAATGGCAGCTCTAGTCAGCTCTGGCACTGAATGTCTTTAAAGGAGCCCTCCTCTCAAAATTATGTTTTTGTGTGTTGTCTGTCTGTAAGTGCTTATAACCATCCCATTCTTGTGATGCAATATCTCAGGAACACCTGGAAATAATTTCTTCAAATTTGGCACAAATATCCACTTCAACCGATGGATGAAATGATTCGAATTCAGGGGTCAGAGGTCACATTATTTGCGACACCACAAATAGGGCTGCAGCTCATAATTTTCATTGTCAGTTAATCTGACGATTAGTACCTTGATGAATTGATAAATGGTTTGGTCTATAAAATGTCATAAGACATTTGACTATTCCTTTTAAAAAAATTGCATATGTGTTTTTGTGCATTATGTCCTTAAGAGGGCTAATCAATATGAGATATATAACTACTAAGGCATATTTATTTCTGCATAAACATTCTTTAAAGATTACCTACATATTACAAAATAGACAAATTTTGTCTTATATCGTAAAACTTGATTTAAAGACTTTAGACCTCTCTCTCTCTACTCTCCCTCTCTCTGTGCACCCCACTTTATGCCCCTGGCTGACATTTGTTTTAAGTTGTGGATCACTTTTTCCCAGTTCAAGCCATTCTTGTCCACTCCAGATGTGTAAGATGCAGTCACGAAACTTCACAGATAGATCAAAATGAGGGCTGAGTTCAAACATGGGGTGCGCTCATAGAGGCACCTTTTGTAGTGGGAAACTACCACAGAAGCAGTATTGGGTACTTTGCCAGGTGTCTGTCTGTCTGTTGACAAATTTTGTCATCATGATAGCGTCACAACCCGCACAGGATACAGTCTCAAAAATTTACTGGTGTGTTGTTGAGATTAAAATCAAGGCTGAGTTCAAAGATGGGTGTGGTCCTACCCATGTGTACTGAGTTCCCGTCATAATGTGGTAAAAACTATTGAGTAAACATCGGTCGGGATGTGAACATGTTGACAGGTGGCGCAGCTGGTGTGATCCCATACACTCTTGAACAGTAATACAAAATGGTGTTGTATAAGGTTGAAGCTGTAAAGTCTTATGTAAATCCTAATTTACTTAAACATTTTACTTTAAAATACTGTGGTTTTGCTGCATGACACTAGTACATATGGTCTTGCTTTTTGTTAGTCTGCACAAGCTCTCAGGTTGTTCTTTCAGAGCTGCCCGATGCCTCGGCCCAGCCGTTAGATGTCACTCTTTCTATTGAATTTCATGCACACATTATAGCCCTCATCATTTCCAGGGGTATCTTAATATTAGGGTTGGATTAACCTTTGCCTTTTTGATTTTGTGGTTAGTCTACTTGAAACTGACTGGTGCTGCTGTGAATGCTATGACCACAGGATATTTCTGGGCTAGACTGGGATCCACAGTGTCTCCTGAAATTAAAAATGACTGCTTAGGTTTCAGGAATGAGTGTTCTATTTGCACCACTCACGTAACTGTTCTTGTTGGATGAGAAACAAACGCCCCATAGTTCTTTGTAAAATTACATGTTGTTGAATGACATGTCCAACCTTCAGGCTATGATGAGGATTGTGAATGTCAAATTCAAAGGCACCAAGGCAGTTGGAATCTTAATGAATGCACAGCTATCTGCCTTTTTTTCAATACGAAGCACCCTCGGAAGAATGCCGAGCCAACATGTGTGCCTGCTTCTATTTATCTGTGTTGGGGGTGGTTCTTCATTTGTGACCTGAATACCTCAGCGGGTGAGCATTTGAATGTCCTCCAAATGTGTGTGTATGTCCTCCGTGTGGTGGCGGGTATGCGTGTGTTTTTAGGCTCTTGGCCGGGCGAATGAAATATTCATGGTGGCATGGTGGGATTGGCTGCTGAGCAAAGAGCGGGCTGACAGGGTAGAGCAGAGCACGGTGTGTTCTGAAGCAGCTCACCCTCTCTCTCTCTCTCTCTTCCTCTCTGTGTATAAAGAGATGAGCGGAGGAAGAGGGAACAGACAAGTGCGACAGTGTCTCTGTTAGCGGTTAGCTCACACACACCTTCTACAACAGAGATAGCTGTCAGAAAAAAGGAACTGGCTTAGGTCCCTGCTGCCTTTGCTTTGATGTTTTAGTCTAAATGGACGAACAGAGCGAAGAGGAGCATGTGCTTACGGTACGTCTGGTCCTGTGTGTGTGTGTGTGGTTTTATGTGTGTCTGACTGTCATGGTGCGCTTGAACAGGATCCAGTGAATGGATGTGTGTAGCTTTATCGGTGTGTTTGTTTATATTGGGTTATCGTTTTGTCTTCTTTTACGGTAGAATAGTGGTTTGTGCTAATGAATGGGGCAGGTGGTCTTTACATTTAAGCCAGGCGGGAAAAAAAGCAGAGTTGTGAGGATGAGGGGGATAAGGGGAAGAGGTGATGAGAAGCTGTTGCCTTATCGGACAAGGCTCTTGAAATGGAAATGTTTCCTTTCTAGTCTTTAGTCGCCTCAAGGAGCAGGACCAAGAGGAAATCGACACAGACAGTTATGGCTGCTTGAAGGAGCGGGACAAGGAGAACAGAAAGGAAGAGAGGAGAGAGACGAGGAGTGTCAGGGAGAGAGGATGAGAAATTGGTCTGCTAAGGTAGCTGAATACAAACAAGGTCCATGCTGTCAATAGAGATGATGTTTATTGAGTGAAGTGACATTAAATTAAATGCTTGTTTCATTTCAGTCTAGCCAAAAGTACAAGTATGCCCAGAGTGGGACGAATCAGGTGCACATATGAAGAGGAAAATATTTGTGAGGCAGTCAGAGGGGATGGTTTCCATCTTTATTTATGTGTATATGTCTGCAGAGTGTTTGCATGTTTAGGAATGATTACATCTAATGGAAACTATGATTAGTATTTTCAACATTTCTAAAATGTGTAGAATATCTTCCAAGCTTTTAAAACTGTAAGATTAAACTACATCTTCACTCAGGTGACATTGGGTACAGCACACAAGCTGCTGACTGCCTTCTTGGTTGTGCCCTGGTTAAATGTGGTGAGGCTCCAGGGAGGTAAACAGGTGAATTGCTAATCACCAAAAACCTACAAAATAAAGCTGCTTAAGCTGTGTTTAGATACCTGCACCTGCTAAGTGCCATGGATGTTTGTGCCATCCGGGAAAGACTTTATTTATTTTGATGCATAATACATTTAAGTGCTTTCACTCTTTATTTGAAATTTGAACATTCATTCAAATGTAAATTTTCGAACAGGCAAATTAATTTTTGCGCTACGTACTTTTAGCTTGACTGAAATGAAACAATAATTAATAACCGTAACCTATAAGTGCAACATACTGTTTGAAGTAGTTTGCCTTGTGATGCAGCATAGAAAGCTCTAAAAATTAACTATCCGCTAGATCCCATTGCATGCCCAGTTGACGAGTCATGTTTGTGGCCATATTGCAGGGCACGTTCAATCTACCTAGTTAGTATGTAAAAGATTGCAATGTGATTAATTCTATTCATGGTAGATTGTATTTCTGTGTCCTCTGACAGAACAGCAGAAAAGAGAAAAAAGAGTGGGAGTTCAGTAGTGGAGAATTGGTTTGGCTACAAAAGATCAGATGTACAACAAACCATGTAATATGTAAGTGGGCAATAAGACTGTTACAACAAAAGGGGTCAATACAACAAACTTATTTACCACTTCAAGCAGAAACACCAGTTTCAGGCGAGGCAAGCCAAAAACCCTGCGAGTGGAGCTCAACAGTGATCGTGATTTCTAAATGAAAAATGTTTTTCAGTATTTTTTCACAATCTCAAGAAGATCATTATCGTAGAAATACTCTAAAATATCAAGATATTATTTTAGGGCCAAGTAGGCCACCCCTATTAGCATCTATTTATAATCTCGTAATTGTCTTTCTCTATTTTCTTTCTGTTTTCAGACATCACTTAATTAGTTACATAATTCAACAACAATTGGCAGTAAATATATGTCAATATTCTCGTCCGTATATGCAATTGTGCATTTGGCAGTGTTAGACAGATATTCACTAATCTCAAGGGACAGGTCTCTCACTATGTAACACATCTCTTACGTCAGTCCCCATTGATTGGACCAGGTCCCAGTAAAGCAAGGCTGGCAAGGAACGGAGATTAGAGGGAACCAGGCCTGTTGGCTTGTTGAGTGGCTGGTTGTTTCATTCACTGTCTGGTTGGCTGAAGAGATGTTTGGCTGCTGTGTGGTTAAATCACTCCCACACAAACATGCATCTAACATGAGTAAGGTTAACATGCATGTTGGCAAAGGGAATGATGTAAAGCTGAAATGATGAATTGATGAATTGATTAGATGATAGAGAGAAAAGTAATCACCAGATACTTTTTATTAAACGTTTTATTATTTGTCAGGCAAAGATGCCACACGTGTTCACAACCCTAACCTTAACCAGCCACTCATCCCTCTATCAGCAGTAGAATACCTGCAGGCAGTGAATCACCTCAGCAGAGAGAGGACAGATAGCAACAGGAATGACTGATACTGATCGATGTCTGTATTCCTCATTCACTCTGTATTGTGATGTCAGGAAAAAATATTTATTTTACCAACAGTAGATTTCTTTCCAGTAAGATATTACTGAGTGTTCATTTGCTGTGACATTATTGTTGCTACTCTAGAAACAACATTAAGTGATATTTCAAATATAAATAAACTCTAATCCTGTTCTGAATCCATTCTTAAAATCATGTTAAAGAGCAATTATTTATTAATGAAAAAGAACAGATGATATACGTGATTTTTGCTGGCATGCATGTATACATGAGGTGAAATTCTTTTTCGACATAAGGTGATACTCCAAAACTTTCTTAAAGGTTGACAGGTCTGTATTTATGCTAAGATAATTCAGTAGAAGGCCTTGTTTTGATCTGCTCCATTACTGTGCTAATTCAAACTCAACATTTCTTGTATCCGTTTCAAATTAAGAGCCTTCCAGCGTTCAGTGGACAGAAGCCATTGATTTCTTAACAAGACTTTCATTGTGAAACATTTGCAGTAACACGTTGTGGAAAACTCATTTACTTGCAAGGTTTCCGTACACACTTGAAATGTAGCTCCAGCCATCTTTTTGTATTACTATTTTGCATCTGAATGCAATGCACTCTAGTCTCCCTCAGAGATGCCATAGAATTAGACGTTATGTTCTTGATAGCAAACACCTCTGTATGCATGCATTACCAGAATTCCCCACCAAGACTTTCTTGAATTTATGTCATACTTGAGAAAGTTCAATGCTAAGTTCAGTCACAGTGTTTTCCTTGGTACTGGATGAACACACGCTAAACCTTGTGTTTTCCATTGAAAGGTTCATGTGAACCATAAATCCTCATCCCTACATTAAACCCAATACATTGGTGAGGGTTACAGCTACTTACGCTGCTGTAAAAGCCAAAGGAAAACCCTCAAATGCAGACACATGTAATGCAGTAATGTTTGTACCACCCCTTATGCTTCATGGATATAACATGTAAATTATACTAGATAATGGAGCATTTCACATCAATATTTTTTAATGTATTTGTCCATGATGGGTTCCCTTTTAAACTATCTTGAAAGCACACAATAGTCTGTCAGTCTTTTGTAGCAGCTTTATTAATTATTAAACAAGTGTTTCTCTCTGATGAGCTCTCATTGAAAAGCTTTCTCACCAGTATTAGCAATCTGAATTCAACATTTCACTCAGCTGGCTGACTGTTTTAGAGTTGCCACAGTTCAACGTGATGTTATTTTTTTAGTTTTTTAGGCTGCTACCACTTTATTTGCTTCTACCCAAGTATTTTTTCAGTGTCTGCTTCCAAACAGCACACTTGAACAATTAAAACCAGCATTGGTATCACCTAGTCATTGCAGCTGGGGTCATTTTGGCCCACTTGGTATTGTTATTCTTTTCAAAACAATACTGGACTTGACATTGTTTGCTCTGATCTGAATTGGAGTAGATGTGTAAGGGTGATTTAAAAAAGTCCCATACAGAGAAAATTACAAATAAATTGAAAGGACAGTGTTTGATATTTGTGAATTTTATCCCACATGTTTCACACATTGTATTAGTGTTGTTTGAGAACAGCATTCCCACAAGTTGTCAATGTGAGAAAGAATGGAGGTTGAGGGGGCAGGACATGAGAACAGAAAGATAATAAGAGGAGTGGCACTTTTTATGGTTTGATTGTGTTATCACTTGGCAGGTTGCTTGCTGGTGTTGCCTACCTCCCTTTGATTATCACTTGGAAACCATTCTATCCTTGTCCACATTTGTCCCTTCTAAGTGTACTGAGCAAAAGCCAGGCAGGCTTTTTGTTCGCCATGCATGCTCTCAGTTTTTCTGAGCTCAGACTACAGGTGTTGTTATGTTCCCTGGTGACATCGAGGGGCTGCTGATCAGAATTCCCCACCACACTAGACATCCATTAGGGGGAGCAGAGTGTGACAGATCCCATGAGTAATGTTTCTTTTGTGTAACTGCACACTTGTCTCAGTGGACAATGTTGGCCAGGAAACATTGTACTTAGATTTGAGTTCACAGAGTTTTCTGGTTTATACTCATACAATTGTTATGTTTGAATTCAATGCTTCCATCTATGTATCTCTATCACTATTTGGGATTTTCTCCCATAGTCTAGTTGCTGTTCTATCGATCCAGATCTACTCTTTTGCTTGGTTTGGTGGCATTTTGGCATAATGTTGGACTTTTCCACACCTTGATGGCACTTTTGGCCACACCAAGTCAAACCATGCAGTGCTAATTTGTGTTTCCATTAAAAGTGTAGCCTGCTGAGTTGTGCTGAGCCACGTCCAGATGGGACATCTCCGGAGTAGGACTAAAGCGTTCCTAACCCATCTCCCTGTGGGCTCTGGTGTCTCACAACCACAGACAACTTGTGACGACCCTCTGTCTGCCCCTCAAACAAGCGTGTGTTGTGAGTCTCAACTCATGTCTGTGCAGGAGATCAGAGAGATCATTGTGTGTTCAACTCTCTGTACTTTAGTAGCTCCTAACCAAATCTCTGTGGTTTGAAATTTGGTTTCTCTTTTGCATCTCTGTTTCTACTTTCAGACATCTGCTACTTTACGCATTCAGCTGTTTTAGGATTCCTGTTAAGTTACTGCTGGTGAAAATCTAACATTTCTGTATTTTTCTACTTCGAAATAAACTAAATTGCAGGGAACCTTTACTGTGAAAAATTACAAGGAAATTAAACGTGTTTATCACAGAATTAACAGAGCTTTGATAGCCACTATTGTTTAATAATACTGCAGGGAGGAAGAGCATTTATAGCCACTCCTTTGACCCCCACTCAAGTCAGGCAGGTAGCCCTGTTGAAATGGAAATGCAAAATCCCTGCCACACTGGGCTGACATCCAGAGTCATACGGAGTCAAGCCAAGCCTGCACATGTATATGGAAAAGCCCCAATAGTTACCACTAGCCACAAATGATCACCCTGGATCCACCACACAGGAAGAAAACACTGCTAGGCACACCTAGTCTGGCTTTCTTTACTGTATAGCTGCAACCAGACACGCATCTGCCTTCTGTCATCAGCTTTCTATTGATGTCACTATATGGTAGCTTTTCTTTCTCAGCTGGCAATTCTGCTGTGCTCCAAGCCCTTCCCACTGGCACTACTCCTGTAGCCCAACCACAGCTGTGCTTTGTGGGCATAATGGCCCTTTCTGGCCGGGGGACTGTGGCTGATAGACTGGGGGTTTATTTTGGACAAAGCTATGTGACAGGTTGCATCATGTGTTCTTAAATTGTACCAAGCAATGTGGGGTCGAGGGCACAACAGACTTTAACACGTGCTATACTTCACTGAACAGGCATGACATCAACATGCATATAATACATGGTAACGGATGTTTGTACATAAACAAGTGTTATACAGTAAAATTAACAGATTTGTGGGAGTGGTATTTTAAGAAGCTTAAGAATAAGACGACGCTCATGAAGCAGAAATAGTTTAACACTAGCTTTGTGTGCCCTGCTGGTAAACATGGGTTCATGTGATTCCTGTAGAATGGAAAATTAGAACTGTGGCCAGTAGACA
The DNA here is from genome assembly GCF_040436345.1 of Pagrus major. Taxonomy (NCBI): domain Eukaryota; kingdom Metazoa; phylum Chordata; class Actinopteri; order Spariformes; family Sparidae; genus Pagrus; species Pagrus major. The sequence goes on from NC_133230.1 coordinate 15,442,924, forward strand.
AACCATGTTCAAAACGTGCTGTATTAATTGATTTGTTTCAGAGGTTCCATTGTTCCATTAAAAGAAGGTGGTATTTACACATCACAAGACATTAAATCTTGTTTGGAACCTGAATAAGACCTTTTGTTTTACATGGTTTGAATTAGAAATCAATTGCACTGCACTGAAATCAAAGAATCGAGTACACTCCGGTTTATAGCAACTGATCATGTGTTGAATCTGAAACCTTGGATAGTATCCAGTGACCTTCCATCACAAGTGACCATGAGGAAACAGTTGAGTCCAGTCTGTGAACTGTAGGTGGAAGACCTCCAGTTACTAGGGATGGATTAATTTCTTGCTTCTCTTCTCCCTCTCTTCAGCTGAATCATTACCGCTCCTCATCAAGGCACTGTCAGAAAGCAACACGGCTCATTATCATGCAAATCCACCAACAACTGAGAAACACACACACATACAGGCTTAGAAGTGCACACACAAACACAATTGCAGATGGCATCATTCATCGTAGGTGGAGTTCTAACAGGGGAATTATTATGGTAATATATGTGTGGATCTGAATGTCATTGAAGACTTATTCATAGTAGTAAGCCAGTAATGAAACAGGGAGAGGAGTGGATGGACACACAGCGCTGTCCGTCAGAATAAATCTCCAGTGTGGTCTGTGGAGGTGACTGACATGTTTTGGCTCAGACACATGAAGCCCTAATATCATCTACATATCACGTATCCTTTCAGCATGTGGCTAACATCGCCACCTTTTGTTTCCATTCTCTCCTGCTTGGCAGCAGTGCCTCTCTGTGATTGGTTGAAGGGATTGAAAGGATCCTCCAGTTGGGGATTGCGTTGCCTCAGAGTGTTTGTACATGAGACAGGAGAATAACACATTTGTAGTTATTGAAAGGTGGTGTCTGATCATATTATATGGCCTATGTAAAAGAGTTAATGTTGATGATAAACTATTCAGACACCTGCCACAAAAAAAAAATAAACAAGACCATAAGAAACTGTAAGATAGGATCCCACTATCAGCCATTCTTCTGTATACCTCTTGTTCAATTCATTCTTATCAGCCTGGCAGTGAGAGTCAGCATTACCCCACTGCTACCCTGTGGTATTTATACACACTATATGAATGTGTGTCTAACATAAGCTTTTCCTTCCTGGTCACAGTACATCATGCCTAGTTGAAACACACTGATCTTGAGACCAAGCTCGCCTGACTTTTATTGATGTCTTCTGTGTGTTCTCTCTTTGTAGTCTTAGAGAACAGCTGGAAGTATTATGGTTATTGGAGGTGCGAAATTCTAAATTTTCACACATGTGCACCTGCGGTGTGTCACAGGTGTATTGGTTGAGTAATTTGACATGCTGGCTTTTTTTAATGTGTTAGGTTAAGTGGTGTTTTATAATGATAATGGAAGAAGCCAAGCAGTTCTAGTTCTCTCATTATTTTTGTGGCTGTGGCCAGGAGTAACATTGGTATCAGTTACTTTTATTTTGGTGGTAGCCCCAGTGACTTCTCCCAGCACATTTAGATCTGGTTTGGCCACACATGCAGCAGTAATTGGAGACACTGCGTCTGTGGCTGCCTTAAATGTTTTGGCACTTTAAGGGCATGGATTCAGGAGACCACTAATAACAAGGTCGGTAATTGGACCAAACCGGGTTGAGGTTAAGGAGATTTATTGTTTTTGTCTGTGTGTATGTGTTGTAGTACATTTCTGTCTTTGTGATAAACAGTTTTTAGTTTCAAACTGAACAAAGTTTTTTTTTTTTTTTTTTTCACTTTTTTAACAGCTGTTTAAGTTTAAAAGTTAGATTTAGTATTTGGCAAACTTCTGGTTAAATGTGGGGTTAACAACATTGCTACATTGAACACAGACCGAATGAGGGCCGTTCTTGGAGTGGCTGCTACATCATTATGCCTTCAGTATAATGAATGAAACTGGCTACACCAGGCGTGAGAGCAGTGCATAAGTGGTGCCTGTACAGTTCGTGCCATGGAGATCTGTTCTTTAAGCCTAAAGATAGGCCAGGCTTCTATGTATATTTTTATACAAGGTATATACGGAAATTGGTAGTATAGTCTCAATATTTTGTTAAGTTGAAATACCAGCACTGGTGGTCTCTTAGTGACTTTATCTAGCTTACTATATAGTTTGATGATAACTTACCCATATTACACAAACTCCGTGAAAAGTTTCATAGCGCTGCTGGGGTCCACAAACAAGGTGTAGCCAGCTAAATGATATCTTCAGCTGCACATTCGCTCTGCAAGCAGTCTGTATACATTACATGTTCCATGTAGCCAAACTGTAAGGCTATGGTTTTGGCCTGGGGGATGAGTGTCCTCACAAGTATAGCAATTAAATGTGTGTTTGAGTGCTGTTATAATTATTTCAAGGCAGTGTAATTTGATAGATATTAATAATAATATTTACTGTCGCCACTATGTATGCTGACAGCTGTAGTCTCTAATTGCATCTTTCTATCTTTTGATGTTTCCATGACACTGATATCAGGCTCATTATTTTCTCTAAGGTCATAACCTCTGTTTAATGAGTCAGTGTAGCCTGACTCTCGAGGTTGCTATAGACACGACCTTTAGCACATGGACCATAACAATAAATATACGGTATTTCCCGAGACAGCATAATTAGCTCATGGAAAATAGCCCATAGAAACCCTAATAATGTTGTAATGATACCTTGCTGCATAGTCCAGTACCTCCGGTTGTAAATCAGCAGTTAATCTGCTTGATAAGCTAAGCTGTTATCAGCTCCTCTGCCAAATTTAACCTGTTTGCCAGAGTATGTAATTTCATTCTGGATCACATTTCAAACCAGATGAATTATCACAGTCTGCTAATCATTAAGTAGACTTAATTATATTTTCATCCAGATTATGGTCTGAGCTGTTTCTCTTGACTGCCATGTTTAAGCGGTGTGAAAATGGGCTGTGTTGGTGGTCATGTGCAAAACCAAAGTACTTTGTTTGCTTAAACCCAGAGCTCTGGAGTGATTTGGTACGGGCTAAAAATACAAAAAAAAAGCAAACAGGACTCCCTCCCTGCATACCTGTTTGCCAAAACCACAGGTGATTAACATATTTGGAGTGGAAAAGGAAATGAAGGGATCTCCATGCTGTGCTTCCATCAGTCTAATCAAAGCTTTGCCAATCTTCACCAAGATACTTTGCTGACTGCCAGCACTATTGGAAAAGCTGCAGGCAGATCATCAGGTTCCTTTTTTCTGTCTGTCAGCTCCCGACATTCTTCTGATACACAGACTCGCTACATCTTTTACTGCCTCACTGACTGATCCTGCATCTGCCGTTCCTTAAGACAAGTAACAATGTGAACGAAGTGTCATCTACACAGCTAACTTTAATATCTATTCCTTTGTATTATCAGTTTGTTGGAGTTCTTGAGAGCTGGACTTCAGCTGAATTTAAATACATTTTCATTGTCATTGTTTCATTCAAATTGTGCTCTGTACAGTGATGATGCATCATATCCAATGCCTTATGTGTCTCTTCTTATTGTCAAATGCAAGTCAAACAGGATATTAATAGGCATTGCTATTACTATTTTAAAAAAACTGGCAAAAAAGGGACACTGTGTATAAAGGTCTTTAAACCAGCAATGAATGAATGGAATGAAAAAAATCGCTCTGGACAGGATACTCATGTGTCTTTTATATTTTTCTTTTCCTCTCTCTCCTCTTGTTTTTCTCAGGGTCTAGATGAGGAGGCACTAGTTGACCACGGGAAGACCAGCTTCACCACTCACACAAACTATGAAAAGGAAGATTTGGAAAGTAAGTTTAAAGCCACCCAGACCAAACAATCTTTCATGAAGTGGAAAAACTTGTTGGTCTGCAAGAGCTTTTGCTTTTCCATTTGCAGAACAAATTACATTTCTATTTCTATTTATACTAATGCTTTGTCCTTTGGCTTTATTTTATTCATTCATTAACTTGCTGCTGATCAGGCAAAGTCTGAGACATCAGACAGTGAAGGATCTTAAAATGGGATTTTGTTACTTTTGATATTTTGTTTTAGGACTTGGGAATAATTGATTGCTTACTGACATTCAGTAAATCATGTTAATAGTAATCTATCCCAATTGATAATTCCAAGCGAAACAAAATGTATTTTTTGCTATATTTTTTGTGCTATATTATGAAATACTATTCATAATATCGTCATCTTTTAATATATATAATCAATTGATTGATACAGTTAGATAGTGGATTGAGTGTAACATCTAATGAAGTGTCAGTGCTGTTCACATGTTGAAAAAAATAGCGCTAACTTAAACGTTGTTATCTCCCTCAGGTGATACTACTTTTCACTCTGTCCTCCCCCTCCACTGTGGGTCCACCACATAAAATTCAGATTTTCCATCCTTCATTAAATAATCTCTGATTTGTCCCGGAACACACTGTTTTTTGTCCAGCTAAGCTGTCAGGCTTTCCCCCCCTCTGCATCCTCAGTCATCTCCTGTGTCTTTCGTCTCTCTTCCTCTTTCCCTCTTTCTCTCTCTCCGTTTCTCTCCATCTGCTCGTGTGTCACTTTTGCCTTCCTCTGAGCACTGCATCTTGGTTTCATTCCTCCTGGGTTCCCTCTAGAATCAAAGAACGATGACTCATCTGTGAAAAATGAGTATTGGCAGAGAATGTAGGGCAAAAATAGGGCGTTTACATCTCAGAACACAGTTCCTGTGTGCCAGTAACAATAACGAGGGGAAGTGAATAAAACAGTGGAGAGGTGAAAAAGTTAAATGTTGTAGTCTGGTTTCTTTCAAGTAGGTTATCTAGAGCAGTCAGCCACGATGGAAATAAGTTCTTTGTCTTCTGTCACAGATGTTTTTGTGTCTGTCTTTTTCTTCAGTTGTAAATTACTGGAACTGTGATACTGTTTTTGTATGCTGTATCAGTTATCAGTTTTCCAATGTAGCCTATGTTTTAATTTAATTTCTTTGACTTTGAAGTTTGATTTGATCTATTGCATTTGGAATTAGATTTATATTATTTTTGTCCTTCTGGGAAGAATCTGACTTAGTACTTGCTTTGTTGGTTTATTAGCTTTAACTGCTGACAGAGGCAGATATCTATCTGTTGTTGGCAAAAACTAAACAAAGGACTTCAAGTCCCCATGTTTTCCTTTAGAACATGGTGAAAAGTTGCCCATTTCTCAGTGTTTCTAGCTGGAACCTGTTGTAAATATATATATATGTGTATATATATATGTGTGTATATATGTGTGTGTATATATGTGTGTGTATATATATGTATATGTGTATATATATGTATATATATATATATGTATATATATATGTATATATATATGTATATATATATGTATATGTGTATATATATATGTGTATATATATATATATATGTATGTATATATGTGTATATATATATATATGTATATATATATATATATGTATATGTATATATATATATATATATATGTATACATATATATATATATATGCATACATATACATATATATATATATATATATGTATGTATACATATATATGTATGTGTGTGTGTGTGTGTGTGTGTATATGTATATATTTATATATATGTATATATGTATATATTTATATATATGTATATATTAGAGAGAGAGGGAGTATACCTTATACAGCATCTTTTCTTTTCTAAAGTAAATATACAATGTGAAAACAATTTGCATGGACATTATATATAAATATTATGATCCACAGGAGAGGTGTCTGAATTGTAATTACACTTTCCTTTTTCCTAGGCCACAGAGCGGTGTATGTAGGTGTCCATGTTCCTCTTGGAAGGGAGAGCAAACGGAGGCATCGCCACCGAGGACACAAACACCACCGAAAGAAGAAAGAGAAAGACTCCGAGGAGGGGAAGGAGGATGGCAGAGAATCCCCAACTTATGGTTGGAAACACTCATCCTATATGTCTCAATGCACCCATTTATTACCAAACCCCCCTTTTTTTTCTTTGTAAATATGTCTACTTTTGAAAGCCTTTAACTGTGTTTATTCTTTGACTGACAGGACTTGTCTCAGACAATAAGCAGAAGCCCTTGTTATAAACAATAGATGGAGCTAGCTTAGACTTTGTGCACCTTTCAGTTTCTTTCAATAGCAGGATTTTTCTGCAGTGTGTAGTTCTTTAAACTGATACTTTTTGCAAATAGTTATAAAACTAGTTTTATGCTTTGCCAGTTTCTGGTGCAATGGTCATGGATTTTGAATGCAATTCAAAGGCCAAAAGAAATCTTCAGATACAAGACATAAAAAGGCTGAATCTGCTCAGTAATGGGTAAATGCTTTTTTACGTTCTGCCTTGGTTGGCAGAGCACTTAAAGGAAATTTTACGGAGACAAGTGTCACATTATGGTGTGTTTTATAATCAGACCTCCCTTTAGGAACATACAGATTTTCAGGTTAGAGCACAACTCTGCTTAAACCCTCCTGCCTACCTCCACCTTTCCAACAGTTCTGAATAAAACATTCAGCTCTTAAAGGCATTAAAGGCCACTGCGAACCAGCTGATTGACAGCTGTGACATTTTAAGTGAAGTGTGAGTTTGTTTGTGCGTGAAATTGCTGTATCACCACAACTGCAAGAACCGTTGGCACCCCAACAATGCTTTTAACTCTATGAGGGTTTAACCTAACTAGTGCTTCATGCCAACAACAAACAAGAACATAACAATATCAGTCCTGTTATCATGTTGAGCATAAGACACACCCTTCTAGCTGCTGGGTTGGGAATTACGACCATTGAGACTCATCCTCTAATGTGCTGCTTTATAATCTATTTCTACAAATTATTTTCTTTATGAAGACAGCAGATGATGATAGAAGATTAATGAAAAAAAGCCCTCCCTTTTTTGTTGTTTACCATGGAATGATGAAAAGCAGTTAATGTGCAGTCAATGTTATCCAACAATGTAAGGGCTTAGCGGGATTTCCACTGTTTGTACGGATATAAAAATGAATGGTTAAACCTTAAGAACATATTCCAAAACCTCACTTATATGATTACGGACTAATTTTCATGTTTTGATTCATAAATACCGAACTTTATATATTTAGCATTTTCTAATGTTATTTTAAATACTGTGTCAAAGCTTTGTTAAATGTACTATCTATAATCATAATTCTAGCTATCTACTCCTCAGTTGACTAGCAAAAATCATACTGGGTCTTTAGGGCTCAGTTAAATGAGTTATTGACCAAGAAAAAGATGTTTAGATCATCTTTATGCCCTGATACAGCATCAATATGAAGTGTACTCTCATGTGCTTAATACACACCAAACCACCACACAGTGTACCCATGTGTTAACAGAAAATAACTCTCCCTTCTTTTGCTCCCAGTCATTCCATTTCTGCCTCCCTGTGGCGTTCACTCTTGTAATCTGCCATATCTATTTCCGTTTTCTCGCTGCTGCCAGATGTCCCGATATCTGCCCTGTAATTCAATCAGACTTGAAAAGAAAATTCCTGGAAAGCATTTAAGTTTTCATTATTCTCTCTCTGAACGCGTCTCCTCAAGATTTCTCTGCATGAAGCATGCAGATGTATTCCTTCTTATGTAGCAGAATGAAAAGCAGTCACAGTGATGTATTTGCCTTACTGTACCTTACCCAAAAAACTATTCTCCCCAGCTTATGAAAGCATCAGTGCATTTGTATCAACCAGCTCCACACATTTTCTCAAATGGATCCCAAAGATTGCTGTTTTTATCCTACTACCATCTCCTGTTGTTATGCCGAGATATAATGTGTGCTTCTATGTGACATTTCCTCCTATCATCCTCGATTGCTGAACCAACAGCGAAATATGGTACTACAGGGGAAATTTTGGGGAGAAGACATCCACTTAAAGGTGCCCTGTGGAGTTTTCTTGTAAATGAACAAATGTTATGTTTATATTCCACCTACCATATCCTTTCCCAGAAAACATTTTCAAAGTGTTTTTTTTTTTTAGCATTTTGGAACCTGCATTTTTATACCCATGTTTACTAGCTTGCAGTCCTCTTCTTCTCTGCCTTTGCTGGCGCATTGCTGCATTTCTTGGCACATTACAGTCGGCTGTAGATCAAATGAAGAAACAATCAAAGGGCTACTAGAAATTAAGAACTCTACAGGGTACCTTTTTAATAACATGCAATACTATTTACTGTTGTCATTGTAAACATTGTAACTTTGGCCTTTGCCTCCCCTTTGTGCAGACACACCATCCCAGCGGGTCCAGTTCATCCTGGGTACAGAGGACGATGACCTCGAGCACGTCCCCCATGACCTCTTCACTGAGCTGGATGAGCTCTCCTTCAGAGATGGCACTGCCACTGAATGGAAGGAGACTGCCAGGTCAGGACATGATGCATGAGCATGATGACAACTACATAAAGTGAAAGAAATACAGAATTCGATAGCTCTGTTGACTTTTTGTACAACTTTTTGGGATCTTTAATGCTTCTACGTAATAGCTTTGTAGCATAATCATAGAATTAAATCATTAGGAGTTAACTGGAAATGTATATGTGACTGTGAAAATATCTAATACTATAAATAGGGCAAGAGCCGTTTAGAGCCTGACATTTTCATGATAATGAAGTTTTTAATTATAATTTATTTCCTCTCCTTCAATTAATGTATTTTATTAAGTTACTGTAATGAAAGAGAATTGTCTATATCGATGTAAAGTGTGATTTTGAAGCTGTGTTTAATGTAGCCATTAGAATATTAAGCATTCCTTTTTTACAAGCCAGTCTCCATTAGAGATGGAGACTAGGCTCACAAGGTCAAAAAACTTAAGCAGGGTTGGTTTTTTATTTATTTATTTTTTTTGTTACCAAGGACTGGAAGTTTTTATAATCATAATGGTGACTTGACTTGGCTAGGTGTTCAGAGATTGTTCTATTACTAATAGAACTTGTGTCAAGTAAAGAGACAGATTTGGAGCATGAGTCATCCAGTGCTTTAGTGTGCACTCTGAAAAGTTAGATTTGAATTTTTCTGAGGAAAAATGTGGCTGGGGGATATGAGCAGGAACAGCATGCCACTGAACTACAATGCAGCTCATGTTTATTTTTTTGTTAAATATAATTTGTGTATTCGAGTAAACTATTTGGGTCTGTGTGTGAGAATGTGTGTGCTCTTGGTGTTTATCTACAGATGGCTGAAGTTTGAAGAGGATGTGGAAGATGGCGGGGAGAGGTGGAGTAAGCCTTATGTGGCTACCTTGTCACTACACAGTTTATTTGAACTGCGAAGCTGCATACTCAATGGCACAGTCATGCTGGATATGAGAGCCAACAGTATTGAGGAAATTGCAGGTAAATCTGAAACTACTCATCAAAATCACATTTTAAGATATGTTTTTTTCTTACTGTGTTTATGTCCCTGCTCATGCCTTTGTACAACTCAGACATGGTGATAGACAGCATGGTGGCAACGGGCCAGCTGAGGGAGGATTTGCGCGCCAAGGTGCGGGAAGCCATGCTGAAGAAACACCACCACCAGAATGAGAGAAAGCTCAGCAATCGCATCCCTCTGGTGCGCTCCATTGCTGACATAGGCAAGAAACATTCTGACCCACTCTTGCTTGAAAAAAACGGTGAGATCCTGTGCACTCGCATTTCTTTTTCCTCCATATTTTCCATCACTGAGGACCTGCTCCTAAAAATCCACTGTTCAAATCCCTCAATGCCAGCGTAGAAGGTGGATGGTAAAAGTGAGTAAAATCTAGAGAATGATCTATATTGAAGCAGTCGGTCCCCTTAGTGAAAGAGAAATCTGGGTGCTAGTGACTGTGCTAACCTGTATGGCTGGCCTGGCTTGGGGTTTGAATTAATGATTGTTTTCACTCCATAGGGTGACACTCAGGAAATATTGCTTTACCTGCAACTGGAGTCAGCATCGTGTTTTTTGTTTTTTTTGACTAGGCATGCCCACAGTGGTGTTAATGTATGGTGTGCATAAGATCTTGGGTCCCAGCCTGAGGTTTAAGAATGAAAGAAAAATATCACTTTCTCCACTTCTGTGCTTGTGGTTCTTGTTGGGCTTGCATTTTCATATCATTAAACCTCAAATGCAAATATGAAAGGTTGAAAGTATATATTTCAGGTTGATGGTTGCTGATGGTAATAATTGAACTGTGAAAGATGTATGTGCTGTGTAGAATGTATGACTGGTCTGTTGTGGTAGAGCACATGTTTGCTTAGAGTGCACATCGTGCTAACTCATACTCTCCTGCATGCAAGCCTCTCTGAAGTCATGCTGTATGATTGGTTTGTTTGGTGTTGAGTAAGAAAAGTTGTTTGGCCCTTGCAGACCCTCCTACATGCCTCACTGAATCATTCTTAGTGTCTTCTGCACACAATCATGCTTTTCGCTCACGTTTATGCAAGCACAAATCTCTCTAACGACACCTCTGCCACGCTCTTGCTGCCCACCCTCTCTGGCTGCATCTCCTCCAGATACCATCACCGTGATGTACTCCTACTTCATATGTTTTTCCTCTCTGCTCCATCCCTTATTCCTTTTTCTCCTCCGTCTCCTTTCCCTCCTTTTCTCTCTCCCTTCTCCTATCCCCTTTTTACCTTTGTCTCCTCTGTTAGGAGAGGGCCTGTCCTCTTCACGCCTCTCTCTCCACAAGCCAGGGGCAGCCTCCTCTGTCTCCAACCTCTCCCAGAGACGAGAGTCAAGAGTCTCCGTCCTGCTCAACCATCTCCTGCCCTCTTCTTCCTCCAACAGTGGGCCCTCCCCAGGCCCCTCACCCCTCTCCACCCCTCAAAGTACCCCTTCTACCTTCCGGCGCTCCTCCCCAAGCCCACCACGCGCCCATGGCGCAGGTCTTGGCCCTCAAGGTATCCCTGAGGTGGTGGTATCGCCTCCAGAGGATGACGATCCACCAAACTCCACTGAAGAAGAGGCAGCATCACCACAGCTCAGCCGGCGAGCATCCTTGGCATCCCAGGGCCTCGAGCTGCTGCCCTTAGAAGGCAAATATCTGTGTAGCCTAGCCTGCCAGTGTGAGTCACGGCTTGAACAGAGAACACTAGCACTAGCATGAAAGCTCTGCTCCCTGTTAACTTCCAACCCTGCAGCCATCTCATCAATAACCCACAGCAAGGCTGATTTGCTAAGATGCTTTTTCCACTGTATTTATTCACAAAGTTTTTGACACTAGTCTGTCTTCCGCCTCATGATTCTTTCTTCTCTCTCTTCTCAGTTTCTGTCTATTCCACTAACCCATTCTTTTCTGCTTATACAGTATCTGTTTCTTGCTGCGCTTTTGACTTTCTATACTTTTTGTTTCTCTACTTCTTTGCTCTCTCCTTACACATTTTCAAGATATTCCTCAGCATCGATGCCTTGCTTGGCCCTTCCTCTCTTCACACCTCCTTCATTTTGTTTGCATGGCTGCCTTCCAAAATGTTTTTGGTCCGTCTTTTTCCCATTCTGCACCATGGGTCCTGAATTTATTTGGCACAATCTACCTCATCTCACTCTTCTCAGTATGACCGGTCATGGTTATTTAGCTCTCACCACTGATCACACTTTGACTCATTTAGGTCAATTACATTTTGGATTTGGCTTTCATATATTTCAATCACTGTATTAAAAAAATGCCCTGGTCTCTAGTACAGATATTGTGGATAAGCTCGGGACATCCCTAGCTGTTAAGTCCTTATGTTTTTGTTATGGTGTATGACGTAGAAACTGACATAGTACATACTGTTTTATATGCAGATATAAATATCATTCAGCGTGTGCTTTTCCCAACGCATCATTTGGCTCCCATGCTGTTCCTCCTCATCAATTCCTAAGTATAAACATTCTTTTACCTGATAGAGTGAGGTCCACTTGTGCCAGCGGCACGACTAAATATAAGCCTGAGACCAGAGTGAGTGCGTTGGTACTGTATGTACTATCATATTGGCCCCTACAGTGACTTTTTGTTCTTCCAAAACCAAGTCTTGTCAGTTTATTATTAGACTGTGTGTGCGTATGAGTGTGTGCGTCTGTGTTTGTCTCACTCTGGGAATGGCTCCATTCCAAAGTATGGGTTATTAGAACCAGCGGTCACGTGGTGGAAGCTGAATCTGAAAGGTTGGGGTGGTCTTATTATAGCTTACAAGCTTCTGTAATTGTACCCCCTTCAAGGAAAATACAGTTTTTCCCAAGAAGAACTAAGCGTCTTGACATGAGTATGGGGTTTCAAGCATGTATAATTTGACATTAATAAAATTGCAAGCTGTAAAAACTGCACTGTGGTACAGCAGTGACTTAAAAACCATGTATTGAACAGAGGGATAGTGTCAGACAGTAAAATGCCCGAATGTGTCTTTTAGAGTAATTTTTCTAGATGCCAGTAAAAGCCAGGCTTACAGGTTTATACGGAAATGTGTCAGTGCGTTTTAGACATGTACTGTAGTGATACTGAGTTGACCGCAGGCTATTTATATATCTACATGTCATGGACCCGTTGAGTATGAAGTCATGGGTAGAATACCTGCGCAGAGGGCATCGAGGGAATCACTGGTATACTCGCTCCATATGGCCCTACTTAAAGGTGAAGTAGGTGTTCCTGGCGAAAGACAGCTGACCATTGAGTCATATTATATTCGATATACCAATAGTTGAGTCTCATTCCTAGCTCGTCAAATACCGATCCTTTGGGTTAACAATCAACCATCTTACTCCAGAATCACCTAATTCACCTTTAAGAGCTTTACAAATCTCAAGTGATTATCCTTGTCATTAGCATCAACTGGGCTACCAGGCCATTTTAAGACGATAACCCAGTGACATAATGCTTGCAATCTGATGCTTGTAGTCTGAGTCTTTGTAAAGTATAATGTTATTTGTGGACAGAACTATAGGTTAGCAGCACCAGACCAAGCTCAATACACACATACGTCTGTAAAGAAAAATATAAATTGATGTCATCTTTTATCAGAGAAGTCCCAATCTGCATAAAAGTCAGAAAATCTGTGTAATTTCAGTTATTTATGTTACTATTTAGCATATGAAAGAGGTAGTTCTGTGACGCCACAGTTTAAAAGGCTGGTGTGGGGGAGCATTCCAGGGCTTAGCCTTCCTGAATGAAGTGTGTTGGCGGACGCAACCTAAACTAATCCCTCCCTTATTCCAAGAGGCTTTGTCGGGTATGTGAGCAATCATGCTCCTGTTCAGCATGTCACAGTTACCCAGCATCCACTGGGGTTACTCCAGGGTACAGTTCAAGGGTACGGATCACTGGCCCAACCACATGCTGATAGAAATGGACATTTTAATTTTGAGTGTGGATTGATTGATGAGAATGCTGCTTGGGTCTTTATGAATGTATTTTGTTTGACATTGGTTGGATTACTTCCTGATGTCAAAATGAGAAATGTGTTAATGTAGATGAGAGAAGAAGGAAAACCTGGTAAAAGAAATGTTACATCATAATTTCAGGGGATAGTATACATAATGCTATCCTTTGATCCCAAAACATTACTCTGTCATTTCATCCTCCGCTCTCATGTCACCTTAAGTGCTAGCGTTTCCTGTATCTGGTATGGCTCAAATCACATAAGCAATGTTGAAGTGTGAAGCCAATTATGCTGAGAAATACTAGAGCTTCCACACTTGAAGGTGCTGAAGTCTGAGGAAGGTGACCTGTCAGGCATATCAAACACACGCACTCACCTTTAGCTCAGGCAGAGCTGACATGAATTTGAGCTAAGCAGGACTGACTTAAGCACCAGAGTAATGAGCTCAACAGACAGGGATCAACCAGCAACAGTGCTTTTTTGAAATATATCCCGACGTGAAGACATCACAGTGTTGCAGCTCTAGAAAGTAGTCAACACATCCAGAAAGTAATAGCTGTGGTGGAAGAATTATTTTTACTTGCAGCCAAAAATGTGAAAAATATTAACAGCAAATACAACCTTTGAACATTTCAGCTACTTTGTTGATACTTCTGTCAGTTCTATTTTAACTATGTTGACAAAAGCGTGACTACAGGGTTTTGTGTCAGGTTTAATTGACAAATCAAAAAGTAAAACACCTGTGAACTTTCCTCGCGTTTAATGAGCCCATACCATGAAGTAGAAAATACCTTGATCATTTTTTCCTAGTTCTTCAAATCTGAGAGAAGAATGAAGACAAACTGCTTTTAAAAATGTCATTGCTAATGTTTTTCACGGGGGAAACCACACTGCTATTCGCGACCGGTCTTTGCTTCTCCTGTACTTACACGGTGTCCATCACTGTTTCCTCTCTCCTGCTCTTCCTCTCCCCTTCTCCCTACCAGGACCACTGGTGTCTCCAAACTCTGTCCCAAACAACCTGGATGGCAACAAGGCAGTGGAGAGGAGGCCGTCCAAAGTAGGGGTCAGTAGAGAAAGCAGCAGTGTCGACTTCAGCAAGGTAACCTAACCACAGTACTGAGCATAGAAACAGTCCATCATGGTGGAAGGGCCTGTCGGTTCATCAGTGTCTGGACTTCCACAGACATTTCAGTGGTCTGTGTTGAAAACTGCCTGTATGAGCCACCATCACATTACCCATCTGCCCTTTCCGTCTGGGCTCAATAGTAAGCATCTTCAGTTGTTGCTCCACCTGTAAAGGACTAAGAATTGATAACCAAAGTAAAAGTCTCTTGTAGTTATGTAACTGTGTAGTTTTAAGAATTCCTCCCTCGCATGGCCTCCGTTCATCCCACTATTTTGTAGTTCCTCATCCATTAAATAAAATGGCAGGCCGCCATAAGTAACTATCGTTACAAAACCATCCATTACGACTGCCAAAAACTAAGGTGCAGTGTTTATATGACTCATAGTATACAAAAGAGGGATGAAGGCACAGTCTTTTTCTACACAGAGATAAAGAAACCGTAGCCATGCTCAGAGCTGTGTTTAGCATAGCGCATAAGAAATATTTATTCAGGAACAAGAAGATATGCTTCACAGTAACCGACATCTTTGCTCAGTACTTTGTAGTTGTTAATGTAGCTATTAACTCGCCTTTCATTCATTCATTATCATAGAACCCAAACGACCTGCTGGCATCTTACACACACTCTGCTTCCTCATCTGTTTGCATGTGTGTTTTTGTAAAATAGTCCCTCATTCTTTTTCTTGTAACTGTCTCTTCTTTCTCTCTATTTTCTGCCTGTGTAATATTAGCATATGTCTATATCTGATTCTTAAATTTCATTGGTTCCATTGGTTTCAGGTGGACATGAATTTCATGAAAAAGATTCCTCCAGGCGCCGAAGCTTCCAACGTACTGGTGGGAGAAGTGGACTTCCTGGAGAAGCCCATAATTGCTTTTGTACGACTCTCCCCTGCAGTCCTTATCACAGGGCTCACAGAGGTTCCTGTGCCCACGAGGTACACTTATTAGGAAATTAATGTTGTCATGATAAAGACTTTTATTTCAAACCTGCTCAATAAAAGTCACCAACTTTAACAGGTTATTATACTCAGCAGTATCAGGTTATTATACTCGGCACGCAGCAATTTAATTCAAATCCCTATTCACATGGGACTGAAATGAGTAGGGGATTTACTGTGGATCTTACTGTGGTCATGTGCCAACGACCCTGTTTTCCATGTATGTAATCTATTAAGATTAAGAGTCCAAAGCCACGCAAGTCGTCCTGTGTAGCTCTAATGCTCATTACACATCAGGATTCAAAATAGTGGCTTCAAGAAATGGACAGACAACTTAAGTTTTGTTTCACACTTAAAAATACAACTTTTAGGGAGGGAGGGAAATTGTTTTGATTTGGCCTTAGCATGCCATACACATTCCTGCTGACAGTTTCAGTCAATTCCACTTGTCAACAATGGCAGTAACACACCACAAAATATGAAATATAGGTGCCAAAATATTAAAAAATAAGCTCTGCAATAGAGGTAACCTATAGAGAGAAATTAATATTAATTTAACCGCCGGAGGGTAACTTTAACCAAATACAGTTCAACATTAAGGTCAGTGTTATTCATTGTGAATTTCATGATTATTTGTCTTGTTTAAAGGTTTCTTTTCCTGCTTTTGGGTCCTCATGGCAAAGGGCCGCAGTACCATGAGATTGGCAGATCCATGGCTACACTAATGACAGATGAGGTGAGTGAAAGAAAAGGCTTTGACATGTCTTAAAACTGCATTGAAAACTATGCATTCAGTTTGGTTTTTAATGGGATATAAGATGCATGCTGGGTTGGTAAATTTTTAATTGGTATTCTGCCCACTTCTTGACCAAACGCAAATGATTTTTGGCCTTGCTGTGAACCATAGAATATTTCAGAGACGTTTAGTAATTCCTAATAATTTTCAATATGTAGATTTTCCACGATGTGGCATACAAGGCCAAAGACCGAACAGATCTCCTCTCGGGGATAGATGAGTTCCTAGATCAAGTGACTGTCTTGCCTCCTGGAGAATGGGACCCCACAATCCGGATTGAGCCCCCCAAAAATGTCCCATCTCAGGTAAGTGATTGTCTCTGGCAAATACTGTTTAATGTCTGAATAATAATTACAAAGGTGGGTTTTTATGTTTTAAACTTGTTATAATATAATTGAAGAAATTGCCATATACGTAAAACATACAGAAATCTGTCAGGGAGTCAGGAGTTTTAGTGTAGAGATCATTACCTCGCTGCATACTAACGAATAACCAGTGTACTAACACAGTATACACTTAACAGACCTCAAATACTGTCTATAAGTCAGAAACTGACTGACTTCAGTCACTTGTATGTACTCTATTTCTGTGCACCACTATAATCACAGTGAGAGTGCCCCCTCATGGATTTAAAGAAAAATGACAGCAAAGCAATTGAATTGCATACAACTTTATAATATTTAAATATCCTTTGACATGCAGCTGAAGAGGAAGAGACCGTCCAAGCCCAACGGCACTGCGTCTCCAGCTGGAGAGCTAGAAAATGAAGAGGACCATCACGCAGGGCCTGAGCTGCAAAGGACTGGGAGGTGAGTTTTACACTTTTACATGACCACCATTGACTGAGCAAGACCCTACTTACTCCAGTAATCTCCACTGATGTCACTTGTGTTAGCGAGCAAATAAATATTTGATGATTAAAGTGTTTCCTAATTGAATTAACAAATTCATAGCACAAGTAGGCATGTTTAATGCATCGCATTGATTATGTTGAGAGTGCCTCTTGTTCACAAGAGCGTTCCAGAGAAATCTCATATGATAAGGTAAGGAGCCATTTGTGGTTACAATAATAAGAATTTCCTTGCTGCAAAGGCGCCAAAATTTTGATTTGATTTCACTTTATTGTTAGAATTTTTTTTATAATTTGTCTCAAGACGTACACGGTTTCACATATATAACAAAACACAAAATTTAACCAAATAAAAATGAACAAATAAAGATGACATGAATTACAAGACATCATCAAAAGGGTTCTTACAGTGTTTGTTTTTTCCTGACAGCAATACTGCTTGAAATGTGTTAGAGCGGAGTCATCTCTGCTATACTCTGAGAACCTCAGATGCTGACATTTATGGATAACTCATGCTGGGTCTCTCGAGCCCGGGCCACACAGCGAGGAGAATGTGTTTATTTGAAACCTCAGACACGCACACAAACACACACACTCTGCACACATACACATCAGTTGGGAGGCACTGTATTATTTACAGATTCACTCTCCTTTTCACCGCTACTATAAAAGGGAGGCAGGGAGGGAGCAACTGGGGGACAGAAGAATGGATGAAAGTGCAAGAAGCTAATGTAAAGAGAAAGCTATTAGAAACAGGGGGCTGTATATAGAAGAGACAGCACGGATTGTGGTGGCAGGCAATAGAGGTTATTCCAGAGGTGTGGTGGAAAGAAAATGAAAGAAGACCTCAGAGCAGAGCATTTGGACAGGTGTCAGAGGAAAAAAGAGAGGATATAGTCAGTGAGAAATGGAATCTCTCAAAGGCAAAGTAAAGAGAGGCAGAAACAGAGAAGGCTGGTTGGAAAGGTATTCACTTTAGCAGGTGTAGCATTTGTCTTCATACACACACTGTGGAGAATAATTTGGACTCAGCAGCAAGATCTCAGTGCCATCTAGGTTTTGGGGTTGAATATATAAAGATACACACTCAGCTTTAACACTGCCAGTGTGCTGGCAAACAAGAACAAAAATCAACATCGTTATTGCAAAATTACAGTTTGAATAGCTTTATTATCACTCTGCAAAATGATTCCAACTATCAAAAGAACAACAGGAAGACTCTATTGAATGTAAAACATAATAAGAATGGCAATTTACGTGGTCATAGTGTCAAGAGACTTTAATGATAATGAAGTGCATATTAAATATAGTAAATGCTACTTGGTACCTAGACCACTGATGCCTTTGCACTATTTTTTAATTCAATTCCTGAAATAATCTCAGTGGAATTAAAAGATGGATTAATGCATCATATTAACAGCGTTTTTTGTGGCCATTAAATGAATGTGTGACTCTTCCTATTCCCCTACTACTATTTAAAAATATAAAGATTATAAACAACCTCCCTCCTCTTGCAGGATATTTGGTGGTCTGGTTCTGGACGTCAAGCGGAAGTTACCGTTCTATTGGAGTGACATCAGAGACTCCTTCAGTCTGCAGTGTCTAGCCTCCATCCTGTTCCTCTACTGCGCCTGCATGTCCCCTGTCATCACATTTGGAGGTCTGCTTGGGGAGGCAACAAAGGGCAACATAGTGAGTACCAAAGCTTGGCAGGTTAAAGTCAGCACTGGGGATCAAACCCTGAAACCCTGGTCAGGAATACAGAATCTTGTACAATTTGACTGCCATACAAGAGTAGGTAAGAAAAGAGTCTTGTGCTGACAATTTAAATGGATGTCGTCATGGTATTGTGACTGACTGACAGTGAAGTTCCCCAGAATCTGCAAGTTAAAGCAAAAAGTCAAAGATGTGTCCCTGAACCACTGTGTGCAATAAGAGTGCTTTCTTATACCATTAACATTAAGACCATTAAATGCAGATGTGATGATCTGCATTCAAAAAGTGTACTAAAGAACACACATCCAAACATGATAAATACAAGGTTGTGTACAGAAATACAAGTAAAAAATGTCTCCACGCTCAATAATGCTCTCAAGAACATTTATTACCACCATGTGATTGGTCAGGTGCCTAAATACAGTCTATCCCAGTCATAGCCATCAGTGCTGTTTCTCAAGGAGGAAACACATTTTCTGACTGCCCTATTTCATCCACTTTTTTTAAAGCAGGTCATTCAGTATGTCAAGAAAAGTCATCATAATCTTTCACCTACTTCACCATGCTATTACATACTCATTTTTGTGGATGTCTTTCACTGTCAGGTCTTCATTCACTGTCCAGGATAAGATATGATGATTATCCAGCCTCTCATTAATTTTCAAGGTCTTCTATACATTGTCTCTCTCTTTTTATTGCTTCACCTCTCTCTCGGTTTGCCTCTCTCTTCTTTTTACCCTGACGTCCTTACTAGGTCAGGGGACTGTTGGCATAGGCACAGTTTGCTAGCTGGTGCGTGTGATGTGTCTGAGTAAACTCAACAGGCCAAGGCTTTTAAACAGAGATATGACTTTGGACAAGTCAGCAAGGCGGAAACATTTTTATGTTTATTTCGCCTCTCAGACGCGGCCCATAATGTCTGTTTAATCAGAACTCTCTCTGTTCTTGTCGGGGTTTCTTCTACACTTCTCTCTTTTCTCCTTCAGCCTTTCCCTCTCTATCCTCCTTTGTGTTGTTTTACCTCCTTCATCCCTCCTCATTCCTTCCTTCTCCTCTGTGTCTACAGAGTGCCATAGAGTCTCTGTTCGGGGCCTCAATGACAGGAGTAGCATACTCCCTCTTCGCAGGCCAGCCCCTCACTATTCTTGGCAGCACAGGACCTGTTTTAGTGTTTGAGAAGATTCTCTTCAAGTTCTGCAAGTAAGTTCAAGCAAGTGTGCTATTCCTGTGACATATTGAAATAATCAAAATACTTATGACTGCATATTATACAGCATTTTAAAAGTTTATTTTCTAATGAATTCCAGTTGTCGAATACCCCTAATTTGTATACCTGTGTCCATCCTCCTCAATGTAACCTTTTTTTCTGTATTTCCCAGTGACTACGGCCTGTCCTACCTGTCGCTGCGGACAAGCATCGGTCTGTGGACAGCCTTCCTGTGTTTGGTCCTGGTGGCCACAGATGCTAGCTCCCTGGTCTGCTACATCACCCGATTCACAGAGGAGGCATTCGCTGCACTCATCTGCATAATCTTCATCTACGAAGCTCTGGAGAAGCTCTTTCACCTGGGAGAACACTACCCTGTCAACATGCACAACGACTTGGATAACCTTACCCTGTATTCGTGAGTACTGGGGGGGGGGATTTTTCTTTTTTTTAGTTAGACCCCAACCAAATCTAAAAACAAGAAACTTCTATGTTTTCATGTGACTTCAGAAGATTTATTTGTTTGACTATGTTCACCATATTTATATACAGTTTCATTTTGAATATTTGCTTAGTAATGCATAACATCTATTAAAAGGTAATCATCGATACTGGTGCAAACATGTCTTTTTTAATACACTATTCTCGTCAGGCTGTAGGCCTGCCACGGTAATCAATGTTGCCGGCGTTACAAACAACGATTACATTACTTGCCTACTGCCACCATAAACTGCTGCAGGTGTCTGCTCCAAGCCGCAGCGGGGCCGGCACCTGTCACCTGTAGCTCTTCATCTAACAACTCTTTCTTGTTCCATTACTCCCACAGACTAAATAAAACTATATATACATATTTATATATGTGCTGTCAACAAATGTCGAAAATGAACGTTGTTTTGCTCTGTAGACACATTTTTTGATGAACCATAGCATTAAACAATGACAATCTTTCCAAACACATTGCATTTCCTGTGTCTAATAAAAGAAAGCTTGTGTTTTGCCAGTTACATGCCTTCAAATGTGAAGCTGTCGAATGACCTGTTTGGTTTGCATTAGCAGTATCTTTAACACAGATAGTGAGTTCTGGTGAGCTGGTGTACCAGGGATTACTGGTGTGTTGTCCCAAGTTTATTAGTCAGTGGGAAAATTCCATCACTGTGGCACCCTATCAGGATGTCATGTTAAGTGCTATAGGTTTATTAGGCCCACATAAATATTATTCCGTTAAGAGCACACTGTTCTTGTTGCTGAAAACTGTAATTGTAGTGGCTTGAGCTGCTCACAGTACAAGTCTTCCCCTGAGCTGAAATGAAAATTACCCCCTTGCGAAATAACACATTTAAAAACAACTTATGCCAGTAGATTTGCTGCAGCCTGTGGTTTTAATCAACCCAAGTTTTTCGCACCTTAAGTTAAGCATATGTACTTTGCTTAGCGTTTGTTCTCTTGTCCACAGGTGTGAGTGCTCTCCACCAGCCAACACCACTGAAAAGCTCATCCAGCAGTGGAACGGGACAGGATACAGCCCAGACTCCATCCCCTGGAGCAGCCTCAGTGTTTCGGTGAGACAAGCACACAGTGATTTCCAGTGTGGTATGTGGGATTCACTCCCACACTTAAAATGTGTAGGATGTAATGAGCAAACCGACGTCAGTCAGCTTTGTACATACTTTCTTGCACTTACTGAAACTCACTAAATCATACAGATGAACACTAATGCCCAATCGTGCTACTACTTGTATCACCACCATAACCATGGTGCCAAACAACCTGCTGCCAAACCCACTGTCAGTAAAGGAGCAGCTTATCAATTCATGTCACAGTAATCACCTAATACTAATTTTTCTGTAGATGTGCAAGAAACTCCATGGGGAGTTTGTGGGTCCTGCCTGTGGTCATCATGGGCCTTACATCCCAGATGTTCTCTTTTGGTCCATCATCCTCTTCTTCACCACCTTCTTCCTGTCCTCCTTCCTTAAGCAGTTTAAGACAGAGAGATATTTTCCCACTAAGGTGAGATGTTTTGTCTTTTGTTTGTCATGTGTTGTCTTGTTATACTACAGTTTAAACATCTAACCCTTGACCAACATAAAGTCCTGTAACGCCTTATATCACTGGTACAAAATAAATATCAAAAATCCACCTCTAAATCCACCTCTAAATAGGGTGTTTTTTCAACATCTCAGTGCATGCATAGTGTGTAGATCTAGCTGAAAACATCTCAGACTGTGTAAATGTTTACATTGACTCAGACTCAATGTACTGAAAAAAAAAATCTTCTTGCATCCTCCCACACAGTACCCGCTGTCCATTATCACATTTTGTCCTGTGTGGGAAGCTTCTGGTATTGTCTGAATTGTTATGCTTTTACTGTTGACACAAATGTAATTATCACTGTGGTAGATCTCTGACAGTGACCTGAAATAAAAGACTGTATTTATATTTTAGCAGCTCTTCTATTTTGTGACTGTGTGTGTATCAGTGACAGTAGAAAGTTATGTTAATGCCCAGCTGCATGTGTTGCTCGCTTGTGTCTATGTTTTGTAGGTGCGATCCACTATCAGTGACTTTGCTGTGTTTATAACCATCATGATCATGGTGCTGGTGGACTATCTAATGGGAATCCCCTCTCCTAAACTGAATGTCCCTGACCGCTTTGAGGTAGGCATCTATTCCATCACGTCTTTTCTATATACATAAATACATCTTCTTTTGGAAGCAAAAGTATATTCTTTCCTGGTTTTTCAAAAGGAAACTCTCACTCAGATGTTAGCCCCCCCATCCCCAGGATTTTTAGAGTAGCTTAGAAAAATAACATTTTGTTGCTACAAAATACATATTTTGACTTAATTTGAATGTTCAGATTTGAATACATAAGGAACACTACAGAGAAGCAGAATGCCAGAATGATGTAGAAACTTCAAATAAATAAATAAATAACGGACCCGCTCTTTAAAAAATGTCATTTTCACATTATCAAATACTTTCAACTGATTTTATGCCTAATATACTAAATGTAGAACATCCCTGCCTTTTTTACTGCAGCCAACTTCAAAGAACCGAGGTTGGCTGATGGACCCGTTAGGTGGAAACCCCTGGTGGACGCTGCTGGTGGCCGCACTTCCCGCCCTGCTCTGCACCATCCTCATCTTTATGGACCAGCAAATCACTGCAGTCATCATCAACCGCAAGGAGCACAAGCTCAAGGTCAGACGTGCCTGCGTGCCGTTTGGTAGTGTTATAGTATCCTTAATGATTTTTCTAGTTTTGTCTGCGGTGTCTATCCCTTATTTAATATCCTGCAGTGCAACCTGTAGCTTTGCAGCATGTAAGACTTATCAGGGAAGATATTGTCATTATTTGAATTTTCAGTATATTTCAGTATATAAAGTTATGTAAGTTTAACAGGAATTAAACTGTATTATAGTTAAAACTCAATCTGTGGTTGCAATGTTAATAAAATGAATGCAATCTGCTTTTCATCTTGACTGCAGCCCTGACATGTGACCTGCAAAGACTTTATTTTGTAAAACATCATGGGCTCTATTTCTGTCTGTCTGTTTTAAATTTTCTCTAAACTTGTTGCTCATGTGTGCTGCCTCCAGCTTACTCTCTCTCTATCTCTAATACTCTCTGTTCCTCTGTAGCTCATTCATCTCTCAACAGCCTTCTCTTTCCTTTTCTGTCATCCTTTATTATAATCTTGTCTGTTCCTCTGCTGCTGTGTTCATCACAGAAATGCCTGAACTATAGTCTCCTTCAAGTTTCTACCAAGTTATTTTTATGCCTCTGGGTTCTACAGTGCTGCTGTTTTAAAAATAAATTCAGTCTACCTTAAAAATTCACAAGGCAAAGATTTGCAATTCCAAAGCGTGGATGGACAGATTAAGTTATCTGAAGATTTTTGCTCCTGAATCTTTATTTCTCATTACTGCTTAGCTGTCTCTCTAATTTACTTGCTGTGTCTTGTGTTCCCATGTATCCTACAGAAAGGCTGTGGCTATCACCTGGACTTGCTGGTAGTGGCAATTATGTTGGGTGTGTGCTCCATTATGGGCCTGCCATGGTTTGTGGCTGCAACCGTCCTCTCCATCTCCCACGTTAACAGCCTGAAGCTGGAGTCTGGCTGCTCTGCTCCAGGAGAACAGCCCAAGTTCCTGGGCATACGGGAGCAGCGGGTCACTGGATTCATGATCTTTGTCCTCATGGGTTGTTCTGTTTTCATGACCTCAGTGCTAAAGGTGAGATACTGGAACTGCCTAAATAATATTCGACGAAAAAAAAAAATACATTCAATTTTAAATCACCCTAAATGAGATGTTTATTTAAGTTATCAACATGTGCCGAGGGAGTTATCTGTTGAATATGTTGCAAATGTATTTTCTATTATTCTACCTTCTTAATTTGTCCTTTTCTTTCCAGAACTGTAAGTGGGGTTGTAAATGAACTGTAAATGAAGACCTGACCGTTTATACTGTGCCACTTCACTTCTGCTCTTTACAGTTCATTCCTATGCCAGTCCTGTATGGAGTCTTTCTCTACATGGGTGTATCTTCCCTTAAAGGCATTCAAGTAAGACTCTACTCTGCTAGCCTTTGAAGATAATATGCCCTTTTATTCTGAACAGAACCACAGTCATGAGCTGTTAAGTGAATTTAAGATAAGTTTCCCCCTTCTAGTTCCAAACCTTTGATCGTAATTCAAAACCCTTAAAAGCTTTTGTTAAATGTGTTCCCTCCTCTGAATAATGTATTGAATTTTACCCTTTTACCCTTCCTCCTCATCAGTCCAGTCCATTTTTATTTGCATTACTTATCTCTCTCACAAACTAAGCCACTTTCCTCTCATTTTCTCTGTAGTTCTTTGACAGAATCAAGCTGTTCGGCATGCCTGCCAAGCACCAGCCCGATCTGATCTATTTGCGCTATGTGCCGCTGTGGAAGGTCCACAGCTTCACTCTGGTGCAACTCACCTGTCTGGTGCTGCTCTGGGTCATCAAGGCCTCCGCAGCAGCTGTTGTGTTTCCCATGATGGTAATGACCTCAAACCCCAAAGACTGTCACACATTTAGTCTCTTTGCATTTACACTGTATGCTAAAGATGCAGATTCATTCCTCACCCATTCAAGATAACTGTCACAACACAGAAGAGTGTGTTTCAGCTGTAATAGGATTAAATGAAGTCCTTAATATCACCATGTTACATAATTGTGTTAATCTTGGTGGCAGATGAAAATACTTTGTGTTTTTATTCTATTTACTATATCTTCTATACTATACTATACTACTATAAAAGGCCCACATAAATCAGTGATAATTGATTTCTCATATGTGTGTCCCCAGGTCCTGGCGCTGGTGTTTATCCGTAAGCTTCTCGACTTTTTCTTCACCAAGAGAGAACTGAGTTGGCTGGATGACTTGATGCCAGAAAGCAAGAAGAAGAAAGAGGATGACAAGAAAAAGAAAGCACGCGAAAAGCTGGTAAAACTCATTACATTTTTTTCTTATTCCTTTTTTTTGGTAGTAAAATGACAGTATGACTGTGATGAACCTTTTCCAATTTTTGTTTAATTTTTATTTAATGTATATGTGTGCTTGATCATTAAATGTTAAAAAAACATTTTTTTGTACTTTCAGTCCCATACTAAACTGAAAAAACACACACTCATAAACAGGGATATTACAGAAGCATCAAAATCTCCCATTTCTCTCTGTCTGAGTTACAGTCAACAAAGATACTAGAGCTTCACAAATCATATCATTCTCAGTTCCGTGACTCAAATTTCAGGTCATTGTAATAATGCTAGAATACAAGTGGCAGGTCTTGTGGATGTTAACTAACGAAACATAACAGTTTTTTTCCAGTGTGTTGTCTCACTGCAGTCATGACTGTTTTGTAATGTAGGCTTTCAACACTGTTTTTTATTCAGGAAGCAGAGTCCAGACTGCACGAGCAAGAAGAGATGGGGCTCAAGGTCAGCTTGGAAAGCTCAAACCTGCTCACTATCCCAGTGAAAACGCTCTCAGGGAGGTGAGTGGTGCACCACATGAAGCACACTTTGATGCCCAGTTCTTGAATGAAAAATTGTACAGTAGTGTATCATAATACAAATCTTTTATGATTGTATTTTATAACTTTATGGTCTGGCTCTTATTAAGAAGCAGAGTACATTTAATGAAAACGTAATATTCTTTATGGACTACACTTAATGTATATAGCTACCAAAAGACTTTGCCCCAGTCAATGCCTTTCTGGCTGATATGATCCAATGATGATGCATTACGTTGTCATGTACAACTTGGGATGGTGATATTCTGCCAGTGGTGGTCAGTTTTGTGTTATTATGTCCATCTTGAACAGATCATACAGAATAGGACTAGTGACTGAAAGCCTCCCAATGGAAAACGAGGTAGCAGGGCAGTGTGTCTGATGCAAACCATCTGACCCACATGGCTGTGTTCTTCTAACCCTGCTCACTGATACTCAGACAGTCAATGCATGGCCAAAACTGTCAGCTATTTTAAAAAAACAGAAACACTGGCTTTAAAGCACACTGCTTTGTGTGTTGTGTAAATGGTCTGTGATATATAAAAAAAACTGTCTAGTTGAAATAATCCTATCGTTGTCCAACTAATTGTGTCTACACAATCAACTCATGACAACTTTTGCCTCTCATGCAAAAGGCCCACATCTCTTAATAAGTGTTAACATGGAACAAAGTATATGTGGCCGTCTGGTCAGCCATTGTGTGCTGTTGATTTGTTTTAATCTCTCATTTATATGCATGTTTGTGTCTGCTTGTTTGAACTGTCCTGCACTGAACCTCTCCACTGATTTAATGTCCACATGCCTGTCTTCTCTTTGTGTTTCGTTTTTGTGTGTGTGTGTGTGTGTGTGTGTGTGTGTGTGTGTGTGTGTGTGTGTGTGTGCGCGCATTTTGGCATGTAGTTCTGATTCTGACCCGTTGGTTGTAAATATCTCTGATGAAATGGCAAAAACCGCAGCGTGGAAAGCCGTGAACTCGAGTGCAGAGTCATTTGCCCAACCTGTGAAGCGTAGTGGAAGGTAGCTATGCCATCTCCTGGAGTTTCCCAGAGCCCCTACTCCCAACTGCATCACTTGAACATGATAATATAATGTTAACAATAAAAGATGACTTGAAAATGCTCTGAGTAATGTATCTCAAGCAAGTTTTAGGCAAGATTATTTTTAAACTATTGTGAAATAAACTGAAGCGTATTGCTGCCTGGAAGGTAGGAGATACGTTTAATATATAAAAGCAGGATTTTAAAATGCTAGTTAAGTAAGCACTGTTAACTATAAGTCAATAGAAAATACAATCGTGAGTGTTATAAACTGAACTGTATCCTTTAACACCTAAGGCTCTGACTTAAAGAAGACATATTATGCTCATTTTCAGGTTCAGCAGCAACAGAGCAGCTGTGCTAAATCTATTATTCTGTGCCAATCTAGCAGCTCGGCATTAATTATGCGAATGTGTGACATGGTGACATAGTGTGATGTCAAGAGGTTGCGGAATTAAAGGCGGGCCTACTGACAAGGCGTTTCAGGAGCAGTGTTTTCTGTGTTGACTTTGGCCTCAAAATCTTTTACATGTACAAGAACCTATACAAAACACAGAAGGAAAGGAAAAAAAACGAAAAAGCAGAATATGTCTCCTCTAAGAAGCAAATTAATTAAAAGCTTGATATATGCTGACAAATTGGATCTGTCAAATTTGAATTGTCGCAATTGAGAGCAGGATATTTTAGCACAGTCCTTATAGAAGCCCCATCATTAACTAGGCGCACTGTAGGTGGTAAAATCTTCTCCTCTTCCTGACAAAATCTCATATTTGCCATTGCTCTCCACCCTTAGCACCATCATAAAGTTGCACTTGCTCACTTTCACTCTTATCTTCTTTATTTCTGTAAAACAGCCAGGAGAAGGTGGCCTGCGTTAGAGTCGACGTCAGCCCAGATTCACCAGGAGGAGGTTCCACTGTCGAGACCTTCCTGTGATAAAGGGAGGCGCTCCTTACCCTCCTGATACCTCCTCCCGCGCAACACTTCGGCCCGCCAACGGGCACCATCTTCGTGGCAAAGGGGGCATAGAACTGGAGCAGCACAACCTGCCTGCAGAGTTCCCTTCCTCAGGGCAGCAGGCGAGCTCCCCCAGGGCTGTGAGTCCTACTCCACTCGAGTCTGGAAGTGTGCAGCACATGTACAAACCGCTGCCATCACTACGTACTGTAGAGCACGCATTCTCCGAGGGAGGAATGAAGAAATTCTGCTGTAACTGCCCACCGACACTCACTGTTTAGGAACTCTCTCAAAATAGCAATTTGTCAACCATTAAAACCACAGATGCCAAAGGAACGGGCCTCTGGTGGGGATCTTGGACTGTGTGAATTGAATTTTGCTTTTAACCCACTGTATATTTTTAATTTCAATTTTACTCCTTCTTATTTAAGCTGTTTCCAGTACTGTACATTTTTGGTTCTTTGAAGCTCATACGTCATGAGCTGTCCTGCACTGTTTGTTTCCATGTATTTTAAGATTCACCAATACCAGCTTCAAAAACCCCATTTGATTAAAGCCATTCAGGTACTGTCAGTGTCAGCTGATTATATTTAATAATGAGTCTGGCACAAACCAAAACAGAGGTACATACAGACACTACTAGACAACAGTACTACTGCATACGTGTTTGTAGAATTCGCTCATGAATCATCTCTGCCGTCTGCAGGGGAACACTCAGTATTATTATTGCTGCTCATTAGTCTGTCAGTTGTTTTCATTATAAACCTCACTGTTCATATTGTATGTGATGTTATAGAAATATTATGTATGTATGTATGTATACTGTATTCTTTTCATTTGTAACATAGAAAACCTACTTCAGAGGCCATATGAAGTCTGTACTGTACAGTAAGCACTTTGTCAGTATAGTTTCTTATCTAAAATGGATGACAGTGTGTTAATAAAACTCCTCCCACCGTACCTATAGAGCTGTTGTTCAAATGTCAGTTAAACAACTCAGGAATCTTGACTGATTTCTGGCTGTGGTCACTTTTGTCACAAGGTGGTGATAATTAACTGTCCACTGTATTCCTTTCATCGCTGGTATCACGACTATTTTAATAAATGCTGTAAATCATAAAATATAATAAGGTGCAAAACAAAAAAAGAGACTCTTCGTGACCCCAGTTAGTTGCACCTGTTTTTATACTGTCTGTATTATTGTTGGTAATAGTGTGTGTGTGCGTGTGTGTGGTGTAAAGATAATTTGTTGCAAATCATTTTATGCAAATATTTCTACAGTAAATGTAAAAACTATTCTATTCTATGAAGTTGTTCTTATTTTGCTAAGTGCAGTCGTGTTTTAGCAATAAGTATCCCATACTGTGTCATGTATGGTTTCATGAATCCAGGCAAAGAATAATGTGTCGGTTTCATCAGCTGTCTGTGTGTAGCTACAGTGAATATACGGACAATAGCTTACGTGCCTTGTCAGAGCGCTTTGTGTGCAAGTCATGTACTGATAATTGAAGTGTTCAGATCAGATGTAAGGATACACACATGTACAGTGGCACACAAATGCCAAAGACAGATCGTTCATTTACGAGAATGAACCAGTACGCGGCTCATTTGCAGAGGCTTATGTATGTCGTAGTGTTACTCCACGTCTGTGTGACAGTCGTAGCCTGAGCTACCGACTCAAAACGATGTAACTCAATTCATTCTCCTTTTGCAGATGTACTCTGAATACTGTTTCTATGTGTGTGTTCTACTGTCACAGCTCTAGTATTTGCTCACAACATAAAAAGCTGTAATCTATATTAAGGTACTGTTTGTTTGTTTTTTTTTGTTTTTTTAAAAGATCAGTGAATGTCAAATTGTCGTATCATCAACATAAAAGGTTAATTAAGCAAGGTTTTGCCAAACTTATATTTTCTAAAAAGTTTGAATTCAGTCACAAATATTTCTCTTCCCTTCCCTTATATTTGATATAAAATGAGTTGTCTGATCAGCTGAATCATTAGTGGACTGAACATTAAACAACTTAAGTACTAATAATGTCATAACAATGTTTATTTTGATGAAAAAGACCCTATTTTCACATGAAATCAGTTTCAATATATATGTATAGTATATATATATATATATATTAGCTTATAGTGGCGGATAAACTGTCATCAAGGTGGATGTGTTACCCTTCATCATCACTCCAGCGTCACTGAACAAGAATGCATTTGTTCTGATGTACAGACACACAACATCAGTGAAGCACAGAGCATCCTGTTGTTAGCTTGAATGATGACTTTTCTGTCATTGCCGATTGGTGCAAAAGCAATAAAAGTGAATACATGGTGAGTTCCTTGTCTTGGTGTGGTCATCTTCTCGGGCGGTGAAGAAGTGAGCAGTACTCCTGTTACATTGAGAGAACAGCTTCTTATTTTCAAACTCCTCAGAAGAAGTTAATACCTTTATTATTACTTGGCTAAATAAACAAACTCTTTGTTTATTTAGCTAATTTGAAGGTGTCACTTTGGGCTCTCAGAAATTATGACAGCATTTCTCACTTTATTTTTTAATATTTTACTTGATAATTGATAATCAAGAAAATGGTCAACTGATATAATGAAATAATCATGAAAGGCAGTCCTTCACAAAATAATTTAGCTCCACTTGAACCAACTACAGCAGTAAAATCTGGCTTTTACATAAATGCATAATTAATAATCTAATGATGTAGCATGACAAACGTTACATGGGCCATTTTTGTGCATCAAGTACTTTTGGTTTTAATACTTAAAAGTGAGTTTTCCTGATGATACTTTACTTTAATAACATTTTCAGTGCAGGAACAAAATTTTTCAAGTAAAGGATGCAAATACTTCCACCATCATTAGCCAGGCCCTACTACAGTTTAGTTTATCACAGATATATTGGTTTCAGTGTCCAGTCATTGAGTGACGAAATACTGAAATGTTAGGAAACATTATCAGATAAATGTATAGACATCTTGAGGAGGTTTTGTCCTATTTATAACAAGCCTGGGGCTGTTTTTCATGTTGAAGACAAAAGGTGGCAGCAGAGATCTGTCTCACACACCAGCTGAGCACCTTACTAACTGTATACAACTCTAACTGCATCATCCCTTCTCCATGGTTGTCCCAATTTAGATGTTGTAGATGTAGGATGTTGTTTTTTTCATTTAAATCATGATTTTGAGAAGCCTTTTTGTAAGATGTTTTCATATACTTGACTCATTGGACCTCTTCATGGATGTGTGAGGTCACATTTTCGTCACTTTATTTGGGGAAAAAAACTTGATTTATTCCTTCATGAGTGTGATTCAGCATAAACCTTTTATCTTGGAAACTGCATCAGCAGGGGTTAAGGTTTCATGTTCATGTAATTTCATTACACTTTTAATCACGTCTGCCTGATTTGTTGCCGCTGTTGATTGCTCGTTATTTTTCTCACATCAAAAACCACATGACTACATTATCATGATTGAAGGTTTTAATAAACATGAATATTATTATCGGTACACAACATGTTAAAATGTAACAGCAGCAGCCATTTTCACAAACTCAAAAGGTTTAAGTTCTGTCTTATGTGACCTCTGAACAGTGGCAGTGGTTTATTTAACAGTAGGAAATTTTAAAGTGTCTTTTTGCCACATGACTTTAATCCACAAAAACACCAACTCTTCTACTTCACTCAGTTCCTTCAGGCTGTTAGAGAATCAGGCGTGCATTGTTTCACTTGAGTAAAAATCACACTTCTGTCTGCAAACATCACTCGGGGGAACACTTCAACACAGTACACAATGTGTTCAGACACATTTTAACAACTCTCAGACCAAACTCGCTCACGTACGTTATCACAGACTCTACATGATTCAGGATTATTCGCTGCTGTTCAGCTTTTGGAATAAAGTGGCCCTTTTGAAATGTGTTATCTGGATACAACCACAATTACAAAAACATTTCAATTTAAAGAAAACTATTTCAACAAATATTGCAGCCACTTACAAAGAAAACAAAAGAGATTGTTTAACAAAAGTAGTGCTGTAATTATTTCTTTTAATAAATGTGCCTGATGTCCCTATTTTATAAATTACATAAACAATGCATTAGCAGACACTTTTATTATTCAGACTATGTTTAGAAGGCATCACTAGCAATTCTTGTATATAGCAGTTAACCTAAAGTTCCTGTCATTTGACAGTAAAATGTTTGTCTTTGTGCAGACAAACAAACAAAAAAAATGATCATCTTTCTCTTTTCAGCATAAATCAGTCATTTGTGTTTTGGCTCAAAGTCTTAGATATGTAGTAAAGTCGACTAGAGGGAAACTTTAACACTGTATTGCAACAGAAATGGTTTCCCGAAGCAGGTAGGACATTCAGCCTACTCTTAAAGACAGGTGGTGCTCCTGTGGAGAGCTATGGTTCAGTTAGCAGCGTTTGGCGGTCCCTCTGGGATGAGTGACATGAAGAAGGTAATGATGAACGACCACGTGGAGGACAGGAAGCCCGTGTGGGGGGCGCTGTTTGGATCTTCTGCTCCTTCCTCTCCACTTTCTCCCTCATCGTCTGAGCCATCATCCAGCCCTCCTTCCTGTACAGAACAAAGTGGATTTATCAGAGGACAATCAACATGCTTTACTACTGTATGTGGGACATATTTGACTTTGTAATGAGTTATTCATTATGTAAACTTGAGCAGTAGCTGCCAAATGCAAATTAAGTCTCAATTCAAATTCTGACATGAACTATTTTCAAGTCATTTTGTTCCCTGATGAAGTCACCCTGTGAGCTGAAAGCTGTCTTGCCATGTCACTAGAGCTACCAGTAGCAGTTATTGTCATCACTGATTAAAAAAAAAATCACTAATCTTTTCTCAATTAAATATTCAGGTTATAAAATCAGAGAATGAGACATCTCTGAATTTGCCAATCTTTTTCTGTAAGTCTCCGCTTACAAAGATACTCCATTTACAATGATCTTAACAGCCTGGAATCAGCAAATGTTTGCCATTTTTGCTTGAGAAATGGTTTCAACGATTAAATGATTAATAAAATGATGTATTTTCTCGTTCCAGCCCTTCTTGTCACTTTTACTCAACATTCAATGCATCTAAGCTGTATTTGTAATCAAGATGTGGAGGCTTATTGTTGTTTTCCTGTACATATCTGTAAACTGGTACCTCAGCGAATGGCTTGTGCACTGCAGAAACAAACATCGCTAAAGATAAAATCAGCCCATCAGCTCTGGTTAATGTTCTTGGTAAAAAGCGGAGATGGATGACAGGCAGCTACCATTTCTTGTAAGTCGTGGTTTTGTGGCTCTCCCTCCATGTCGTCCTGATTGGCTCTGTCTCCAGGAAGCTGGAGCTCATTCTCCAGATTGAAGGGAAACCAGCCGGCCTGATGCCTGCAGACAGAAAAACAACAAAACCTCATCTATTCATTATTCGTTACATGTTTGACTAATGTGTGAGCTGAGAAAAAGCATAACTGTACTCACAGGTAAAGCACCAGCATGGCCATCATCACCATGACGAAGCGGCTGAAGGAGGAGTAGAAGTAAACTACGCTGAGTAAGATCGCAGCACGTGAAAATGTGTACACCCAGTCCAGCCAGTCCCGGTTCAGCTCCTCCTCGTTCAGGATCTCCCCTCCCTGGGCGTTCATCTGGACTTCTGGGTTGCCACGGCGATCCACCTGAGGCCGCTGGCTCAGAGGATCGGGCTGGTTAGACTGAGCCGAGGGCTGGCCCGGCCTGAGGTGCTGCGAGGAGGCAGCCAGTAACTGACTGGAGGGAGGCAGACACACAGATGATGGGAACAGTGTGTGTTGAATGAACAATTCTCTTATAAACATTCTCCAGAAATGACGAGCGAGAAACATGTCGGGACTTACTAATGCAGGTAGTACTGTCGAGCGTACAGCTGCTGCCACCACATTAGAGTCATGGGGTTGTAATAAGCAGGCATCATGTTTGTGGGAGGCGTTGGCTGTGGAGAGTACTGATTCCAGCTGCAAATAGAGATACTGCATTAGAAAAACAGACATCAAATGTGTTTACAATGGGTTATTAATAGCTATGGTGTCAAGAAACAGCCGAGGTGATTTTCTAATTCTAAGTTAGGCGCCAGGTGCTCGTGACCAGGTGATAAGTGGGTGGCCATGCCCATATTTAAGGTCAGCTGGGGTAGAAGGAGCTTTCTCTTTCAGGCAGAGCAGCTTCTGGCCATCTTAAAGCTCTTGTTACTTCTGTTCCTTAGTTTGTGTTTATTTCTTTTGCAGTCTGGTAGTCCAGTTTTCACAGTTTTGTTTGTTAGCTTAGTTTATGCAGTATTTTGTGTTTAGTGAGGGAAGTACTGGGTCCTACAGCCCTTATCTTGTCTGGCCCAGCAAACCCATGTGACTTGTTCTTTTTGAACAGGCCTCCAGACTGTCATTGGTTTTGGTTGAAGGGGTACTATGTAGTTGTGTTGTCCTTTAAGATCAGTTTGTTTATATATACACATGATATTATCTGTCAATAAAACATTTGAATCCTTTAAAACTAACCTATGTTGCTTGTTCACAAGCTTGAGCAAACTGTTTGTGGCCATAACAAGCACCTTGTGCACTAGAGGCAGCAGTGAGATGAAAAAACTAATGATATGAGGGAGAAAAGAAAGAGCTTTCTACTCTCTCAAAGGCTGCATCACTGATGGATTTTTAAACATATTTTTACATTAAAACTTTAATTAATGTCCACTGTGAGTGCGCAGGATGCTCGCCCACATCTCATCAATTTGCTCATTAACGAGATTTCTGCTGCTTATTTTTTAATGTCCCACAGTGCACAAGCATAATAAGACGTTTATTTAGAGCTGTTATTGAATTCCCTTTTGCTCACTGTGTATAAAAGAGCTACTTAATGAGGGACATGACTCAAAGGGGTTTAAAGCAAGTGTATTTGGTGAGTGAGTTCTAGTTCTTTCACCAGTCCAAAAAGCTTACCTGTGCATAAACTGTAGATACATGTGGTGGTCAGGGAAGGGTCCAGTTCGCTGTCTGAGTCCATCACTGCTCTCTGCTGTAGATGACTGGCTATGTTGACTAGTGGAAGGACTATTAGAGTTTTGAAGGGGCTGTAACCAAAAAAAAAAAAGTTCTGAGTATTAGTAATCATTTAAGAAAAAGACAAGAAAGACAAGTTTTCTTTCATATTGTCAGGTATAGATTGAAGTAGTGAGCTGAATGATGAAAGGAGAAGTGCTGCTGATGAAATGAATGGAAAGGTGTGACGAGTGTGTAGCTGACCCACCGTGGGACCGGCCGAGTTCTCCTGAGGCTTGTTACTGTGGCTGTGGGGGGGCTTTGGGGAGCTGGGAGGAGTTCGAGAGGAGCACACCAGATGGAGCATATGGTACTCATCCTGCTGTAGAAGCAAATGCAGCTCATTATGAAACAGAGTCCAAGTATTGCATGTTCAAAGAGAAGGAGAACTTCTGAACCGTATGGGTGTACTGCACGAGAGTTGTAATATCTGCCTTATATTGCTATACTGATTGTTTATCTACGGTATTGAATACTAATACAGTACTGTATGAGTGTTATTAAATATAATCCAAGTTTATATCTTTCTATATCAAGTTTCTTGTCTGTCAGTACAAAATACTTTATAAAATAATTGTTTGTTCAACCCAAAAAAATACCTCCTGTTTTCATTCATTCATTGGTTAATTGTAACTGACACTAATAATAATATTTGTGTACTTCCATATATAGTGATGTACTGTAGGTGATTTGGTAACTTTAAACAAGGGGGATAGTGAGTTTCCTGTATCATCTAATCGCCTATTAATGATACCGTAAAACCATGACATTTTCTGAGATGGTTTTTGCATGTGAAAATCTCATATTGTTGCAACCCTACTTCCAATATCTTTGTTCATGCTCAGCTATCCTCACTAAAAACTCAAGAAACAGCCTTGCTTAGAACGTAAACACGGCGCATATTTTGTATGTTCGTTGCATTTGATTGTCCAATTGGTTCATCCATAACGGATGTATAGCCAGCCTTAATAGTTACAAGTGATCATAATATCGAGAATTGGGTTTTAAATTTCAGGATACTGACTTTTCTGCATAAAAACATCATCTTCATCATCATTTTAAGAGAGAATTGTGATGCAAAAATGCCCCCAAAACAGTGTGTTACACCCAAACAATGACTGCGGACAGCCTCCACTCCTCTGAGAGGGCTTTCCACAAGGTTTTGATTCGTGGCTGCAGGAATTTGCTCCTATTCAGAAAGCATTAGTGAGGTCAGGCGGGGATGTTGGGCGATAATGCCTGGTTTACAGTCCACGCTGTGACTCCAAAGGTGTTAGATGGGGTCGAGGTCAGGCCAGTAAAGTTACTCCAGAGCAAACTGGGAAATCAATCCTCCGTATACTGCACTGGGCCACCGCTACAAAAAAATCTGAATCAAGCAACTCATGTGCTTCTTATATTTAAAATTAATAAACCAGAATCATTCTAATGAATATGAAGTCTTAGGCAGAGGGAACCTACCTTTCTGAGCACATCTTTCAAGGTGAAGTGATCCAAAAGCAGCTTCCCAGAATACACCAGCCTTTGGTCTTTGGAGCTCTAAAAATCCAAAATTATAAAGATAATTGGGGCCACAGGAGAGAAGTGTACATCAGCAAAATACAGTTTGCCCTTTATAAGCATTTCTAACTAATACTGAAAACAGCAATGCAACAATAAGCAAGAAAACAACAAACTTTTAATGTAGATCATGACACCAAAAGACACAGTAATGAGGATGAGATCATAATAACCTCAATTGGGATAAGTGGGTCTTAACAGTGGATTAAACTGGCAGTGCAACAACAAGGTCAGAGTGTGTCCTCATTCACTACGCAGCCATTCAGGAATTTAAATTGCCTATTTTAAATCTTGGCCAACTTGCAACCGAGAATCTTTCATTCTTGGTTCAAGGTGCCTCTTTGTCGAACATTCCACAGTTAGTGTCCACTAAATTACACTAACAAAAGTGCAGCCCTTAAAGAGGTTACTATAATGCAGCTTAACAAGGGAGCAGTTTGTCCATGCCTGTGTTTACAATGATTGCATCAGACCAAGTCCGGAGCAGAGAGGAAAAGGAGCAAAGTCAGATTAGCACAACAATGCAGCAGGAATCCAAACTTCCTTTCACTGTGACGTCAAATCTACAGAAATCAAGGCTCTTTCAGCTGCTTCAACTCCCGAGACCCAGCGTCTTTTACTTTAGAAGATAGATCAAGGTTAATGTTTTGTGTCATGTCTATGGTAACTCAACAGTAATATGAATAACAGAGGAAGCTTGGCAGAATTACAACAGTAAGAAAAGTTCAAATGGAAAATGTTGGCTGTGGCTGTGTGAGGACCCAAACTCAGCTCCGGTGTCAAATATCAAATCCGTGTTATTCGACACAAGTCTGACTCGAATGGTAAATTTGACATTTAACAACACCCGTCAGTCAATAGTGTTTGATTCATTCTTACACAACTCACTTCTTAAATCTAAACTCTACCAAGGTTCATGTGCCAAAGCACACATAAGCTGGTGGTCCAGCTTACTATGAAGGGATGGAAGGGATGGGACGATTTAAGATTTTATAGCAGACTGGAAAAACCCACTCATGATAGGTTTAGCACATATCTTTTTATGAGTGAACGTCCTTAGTAGTCAATATAGGACTGTACCTTGGCGAGCTAGACAGGATTTTTGAGCAATTTTATTCATGTTAAGTATATTTTGATGATTACTGAGATATCATCATGAAGCAATTATTTAGGTGAAGATAATCAGAACAATTTTCATGTCATACAATGCCTACTATTTATACCAAGTAACTGATGTTACATGTTAATTAATGTCATCAGTTCCCCTCTCATCACATGCTTCCTGTCACGCTATGATCAAACTGCCCAGTACAGAAACATTCTGCTTTTTACTCTGCAACTGGTCAGTTCTCAAAAAAAGAAAAATAAATAAAAACTATCCCCACTGAGCAAAGGAAAATATACCTAAACCTCCACCAGTGGAGATAAAAAGGCTCCTGCAAAAAAGGCACCTAAAGCAGAGATGAAAATGGAGAACGTGCGGGAGCCACAGATGCACAGATTCATTCATTTATTTATTTATTTTTTACCAAATTTTATATTACAAGGTTCCATTTGATGTAACAAAACTATGCTGTCACCTTCATATCCATTTAAAAATGATTACTGTCCATATCTTGTAGATGTTGCATTTTCAGTAAGTCTAAATACGCTGTGTTTCCCAACAAGTTGGACATCCCAAAAAAAAGTCTGATGTGAACCTGGTCATCTGATAGGAAGCTATGTTTCTGTTAGGGCAAAGGGAAGCTTTTCTGACCTCAATAGTTGATCTTAATGTTCTTGAATAAAAGAAAAAACAAGAAATTTCCAAATACAGTATAGAAGATGTAACTCCTCCTTGTGATTGAACAAAGGTGATGAGCTGGCATGGATGACAGAGGAAAATAGGATGGGCCAGAGAGGCATAGAAATAGGTACTGGCAGCAAGAATACTCACTGGTTTGCTTGGGTAGACATCTGACAGGTGAGCTTTGAGCTTCTCCACGGTCCAGTTCTGGTAACAGTTGATGGTCTGGTCATCGTACTTCTGGTTGGGGGCCTTGATGACAAGTGTAACAGGATTGTCCACAACACCTTGATCCATGACTCAAAACCATTTGCCTCCAGTGGAAAACAAAAAAATCTGGACTACCCTGTCAGAGTAGTGGATATAGACCTGCTAATAGTTTTCTAGTGGATTCCTGGTACCATTGGAGCAACATTTAATGCTATGTACAGCTTGATGTTGCTAATGGTGCAGCTTCAAGATGTTTCCTGTACTTCTGAACAGAGCCTGAGGAGAGAAAGGAAAACATGAGGTTAGCTTGCCCTCCACAATAGGTTAGGAAGTGACAATTTGGGATTGCAATCTAACGTCACCGTAATATCTGACAAATAATTAACCGTTACTAGCTTGAATGCGGTATCTAACACACATTTAACCAGTCACACGTTTAATGACAACTAGCGTAACACTGTTGGGTGGATGGATAGAGACGTAACGACATGTCTGGGACAGGATAACATTTCAGAAACAACTAGCTAGTCCCGATTAAGAGTATTTGACAACTGGCTAAGCTAACGTTAGCCTCAGTAGGATTTCTGCTACTAGTGTCAGTCAAACCAAGCGGAAAAAGTTGTGGGGCTAGCATACTTAGCTTGACAAATTAAAACGATCTAGTTATACAAAGATGTTCGTCTCAGACAGAGGGGTTACATATCTTGTTTACCCACCTGGTCGACCCCCAGTGACCGAAACACACAGCCTACTTGTAACTCCAATCCCTGCCTGAACCTGGTGTTCTTCTTCTTCGTTGGATCTCAGGATGTTGTCGACATTCAACGTTTATCGCGCAGTACCGCCACCTACTGGTGGAAGTGTTAGTTACAGCCATCAGAGAGTGACAACCATTAGGATAGCTTATGCAGTTGATGGACATGACTGAATATGTTTAAATAAAGTATTCAATTGTACAAATAAAAGTACCCTTATTTATATCAATTTTTTAGATTGAAAAAAAAATCTATAAAATGCTTTACAGCTCAACACAACCACAAACTACAGTGTTAAAAACAACAATAAAGTTGAATCACCATCTCTGATAATTTTTTTTTTTTAAAAGTTAACATTATAACCTTCTTGAAAATTAGATTTTTTGCTGAGATGTTGTATTGGACTGGATTAATTTTATTGTCTGTATCTGTACCAAATAAACTGACAGCTATAAGTGTAATTTATAGGCAGTTTTGCTCAATCAATTCATATGGTTTCAGACAAACAACATCAAGAACAATACAAACAAAAGCCTGTTAATCAACTACAAAAATATAAAATCATTGATTGAATAAGTGATCGACTGATTAGTCGTACTGGGTGTGCACTGTGACATGAGGAGGTCCATTGAGGCTGAAGTTATTCAGTTTGACTGCCATCTGGTGGTCTTACAGTGTAACAACACTGCCTGACTACAGTTTCCTGTCTGATTCTATCAAAAAGAAAAACCTGTTGGTGCACTTTGTTTTTTTGTTGGGTTTTGTACAATTCATAACTAGTACTCATTATTGTAAAAAAACAGTATGTTTTATTCATTTATTTGCTACAATAAATCAAATGCAAGTCCGACAAATGGAAGTCAGTAAACATTATACATTGACTTGTAAAATACAGAAAATATAACAACT
The DNA here is from genome assembly GCF_040436345.1 of Pagrus major. Lineage (NCBI taxonomy): Eukaryota > Metazoa > Chordata > Actinopteri > Spariformes > Sparidae > Pagrus > Pagrus major. The sequence goes on from NC_133230.1 coordinate 15,483,244, forward strand.
ACTTACATAGCATTGTCATGTTTTTCTTGCTGTGTTGATGATTATGCTTGCTCATTGATGTAGTGCTGCTGAGTTTATTTTCTTTGATATTTGCTGTATCTTTTTATGTTGCAAACCGATTGCCCTTCGGTAACAAATAAAGTTTAGCTTACCTTTAAAAACTGAGTTTACAAAGTGCATTGACAGACAAAGCAAAACATGGACACTCGGGAATACGACATAACAGAATAAACAGTAAGGCCAAGCAGAAAGGAGAAGTTCAAACAAGAAGGCAAAACACAAAAATCAACTCCCAAAATGTTAACACGAATAATGCAAATAAAAGGATTGAAAAGAATAACTGCGATACAAGGAAGATAAAAAGACTAATCAGATAAGAGAAGTTAGAAACAGATAAAAAAGACTAAGAACAGTGAAAAGACTAAAGAGGACAGAAAGACTAAAGACTAAACTTCACATCAAGCAAGTCATTACATTGGGGTTTGAGGAGGTGATTTGAGGTGTTGAGATTTCTTTGTTGTCTTGTGTCCATTCTGATTGAGTGAAACTTGAAGCAGTCCGGAGCCTTGAGGGTTGAAGTTGAGGGACTATTAAAAAAAGTCACCATTCAACTTGGTCATCAGCATCAGGATGCTAATTGTGCAAGAGCTTTACAATGCCTAACAATAGCCTGCTAAACCTGCAGGTTTCTTTTGTTGTTTTTCTTTGCTGAACCTCTTTATACCCAAGGCCCTTTATAGACATTTATTTTTTTCCCCTTTCATTTCATCTAGGAAACTTGAGAGAGAAGTAAACAGAAGAAACATATTTCAGTTTCATTATCATTGAAGAGGCTTTGGTGAGATTTGGGATTCCAAGTAAATATTTTTGAAACTGGTTTTCAGGCTTCTCTTTGCGCTACTGCCACAAGTTGCCACAAAAAATATTTTGAATTCTGATTTAATTATGAGGTGTTATTCATAATTCGGTCAAGACCATCACATGAAAACACATTTGATACGTCACATTGATCCTCTGACCGTCCGAGCTAGAGATAAATAAACCAGACTGATGGAGCATAGGAAGAACGTGAAGCGCTGCATATAAAACTCTAATAGATGCCTAATATGACCTTCGATGAAGAACTGAGAATAAATGTGTTCAATCTGCTCTGAAACTAGGTTAGCCCACTTCTGCCTGATTCATAAAACTCAAGAGGTGTGTGTGTGTGTGTGTGTGTGTGTTTGTGTGTGTGTGAGTATGACATTGCAGCCTATCTATGTTTTCATGGGACAACAGGGTGTAAATGCTTGGAAATCAATAACAAATACTACAGCAAACAGCACCAATACATTTCCACAGCTGTATTAAGGCCATACCTTATGATCAAATAGGCTTTTTTTCAAATGTTTTTTATTTTTATTTATGGTTACCTAACAAAACCAAATAAGGGCTTCCCGCAATAAAATCACCTCTCATCAGGAGGGTGAAGCGCTCTCCTTGTGACATCCATCATGTTTGTTTCACCATGCTAACACCTTTGATGAATCGCTTAGAGGAGGCGACATGTTGAGCACTGCATTAGAGATGTCCAATTTCTTTCATTTCCCTCTTCCGGTGTGTTTCTCCGTCTGTTACCCGCACAAATGAGACTTTTTCACACCCTGCTTCAATTCAGCAGCCGGTGATATTGTAATCTAGGGCACTCACAACCTGCTGCCACTGTTAGTGAGATTTTAAAAGTGGAAGAGGTCGAAATTAGGTCAGTGTAAACTTTTCTGGAGTAATTTTCCATCCCTACAGAAAATGATTCAGCGGTGTGCTATCAGGAGGTTGTTCAGCTGTTTGAGAAGATGTTTCTACTTCCATTATTTGTTGTGTCATTGTGTTTACACTTGGACATGGTCCATTCAATGGGCTCTTACCACAGCCACTCTGCCCCTGTTGGATTTTAATAAAACCTGCATAGAACAGAGATGGATTTACATACATGAGTGCTCGCATTAGAAAGGGATGTAAAAAAACAGTGCAGATAAGTGATTAGAAGTGATTGTTACAGATTTTATTTAGTGGTTGCACCTTGTATAAATTGACCCAAGTATATCTTTGAGTTCATTTTTTATTATGGAATGTATTTCTTAATAACTGTGAAGCATCCCTAACTGGTGTATAAACAGGCAATGGATTATTGACAAGCTAGTAAAACAAGTTTGCATATAATAGAACACAGGTGTAGACATCTGTATTTTATGTGATTATGTAATATGTTATATATTTTATATATGCAATATTTATTTTTGATGTTTATCAAACACCCAAAACACCACAACAAGCACCAAAAGATTTGTATTCAATAATGGAGAATTTACTTATTCATAAATACATCCTCTTCACTCTCCATGTCAATTGAGCAAATGCATGTACTGATTAAGGCTGTGAGCTGCTGCTAAAAGCTGCAGAAAAATCTAGAGATTTTTTTTTTTCCTCAAACTATTATTTCCACAGTCAGATTGGACCTTATTATGGTGTGCTATACTTCAGTTAACTGTTGACAAATATGTCAATAAACGCTTAAAAATGGTTGTATATCTATTTATTTGACAAATACTGCAATATTTGATAGAAAGATGTTAAAGTCGGTAGAATTTAACAAAAGTTTTGCTGGGGTTAAGTCACCAGAAGGCGTCTGATTTTATTTGCCCCTTCGTGGCCATTAAGATGCAAGGCAATATCTACTGAAATAACAACATTTCATCTTCCTGCAAAACAGGAACATTCTCATAAAAGTTGCTGTTGTTGCAGCATTTCAATTCTGAAGGTCTGATTCAATGTCACGTCTTTATCGTGTTTGTGACTTTGAAAAAAACCAACAGTCAAAGCAAATGAAAAGCTGTCATTTTATCAACACTGCTGTGAGTTGTCCTTTTCTATTGAACTGAACTGACTCAGCCCCCTCTGTTCATAATGAGTGCCTACGCTAGTGATTCAACAGTGTGAAAAGGTCACTGCTTTAGAGGTCAGGGTACAGTCAGTCTGTCTATCTCCCCCTTCCCTTTCAAGTATTACTATGATTTGTGTATTGCATGCACAGCAAATTTGAATTTGTGGATAATCAACAGGCTGATTTCAATATTATATATTTAAAGGACCCACACAGGTGATTTGAATTATTTTGGCTGATTACACTTCCTCTTGTGACTCTCCAAGAGCACCTCACTTAACTCCCTGCGTTCTGTAGCACTGCCCTCCTTCAGCCTGACCCTGAAGTTTTAGGTAATTAGCGAGAACAATTGAAAACATCTGTGTGGTTATGCAGAGCCTTTAGATTACTTTAAGTGCAATAAATAAATAAAGATTTTTCTTTGCAGTGCAGCTTTTTAAAAGGTTAAGTTCAGCCACTATCCACTCACCCTCTGTTGAGTAGTCTCACAGCAAAACTGTTGCAGCATTCTCCTAAACAACTGAAGAACGAATAACAAAAAATGGTTCCATACAGCTTCTCCGGCATAATGCAAGTCTCCGGAAGCTCCAAGATCCCAAATTGATTTGACAAGATGTTATTTACACCCTCGACGCACAGTCAGGGTTGTGCACCCACTTCAGACGTTGTACCTTTAGCTTAGCAGCTAAGATTTCAGCTTTAAAAAAGGGTGTAAATAACATCTTTTCAAATAAATCTGGGATCTCTGGGCTTCTGGACACTCACTCATTATACTGGACGAGCTGTATGGAACCATTTCATGACATGTTTCTTTTTTTAAGTTGTAAAACAAGTCCCCATCTACTTCAGCTGTTAGTGAGAATGCTGCATCACCATTTTGTTTTGAAGCACCAGAAATGTTTTGTGGAAACTTTCCATTGTCATGGGGCTGAGTATATATTGTCTGAATTTTCATTTTCGGGTGAACTTATCCTTTAAAACAGCATGTAGACTATAAATTAATATCTAACTGAAGACATAAAATGCAAACAAATCCTAATAATTGAAAGCATTTGAGACGTTACTTTTGGCGTTTGGTTTTGGGTACTTGTTGTCATGTCCTTAGTATTTCTAAAATCCTACGACCCTGTGGAAGCCAAAGGAAGCTAGATTGAACTGATAAACACACAGTATAATACACTGAATTATCATTTTTATCTTACCAATAAACTAAAAACTTAGTAACATTTGAAATACAGTATGCTCAGTCCTCTTCCTGTTTCACTTGTTTCTGCTTTTCATTCTTCAGGTATGGCCTGACTCCGTGATGTCAGTGCTGACTGCTCATGTTGTAAAATATTAAACAACCAAGGTTTACTTGCGTAGAAGCTTCAGTCACTTGTTCTACCTGCAGTGGCTGTCTAAAGGCTGAATATATCAGTCCTCCTTCACCTTCCATCTATATTGACAGTTTCTTTAATGGTCTGCTGAGTTCAGCTGATGTCTAAGTCTGTCTGTTCAGGGCTTTGCGTATACAGCTCACCTCTGGCGTATGTTATAAAAGAGAAGTGGACAGAGACTTACCTGTGCTAGAAAGTTGTATTTGATAGAACCATGCTTACTGTGTGCATGGTTTATTCAAATTATTGAGATTTATGTTTTACTACAGTGGACCATGGTGTAAAACCGAATTTCCTCCTGTCTATCTTTCTATCGCCCCTATCTACGACTTAAGGTTCAGTGTGCAGGTTTAGGGGGAAATTAAATAAAATATTTTTTTAGTATAGTATAAGTATAGTAAAGTGGCGGAGTCTGCCATGTTGCAACACCATGTTCACAGTAGCCCAGAAATGACAAATCAAACACAGGCTCTAGAGAGGGCCTTTTGCGTTTTATGGCCACCATGGAGGAGGGTGGGGTGAGGGGTATTCAGTTGGATTTAATCTGCAACCTTACCGCTAGAAGCCACGAAATCAGATAGACTGGATCTTTAAAGGAAGTTCTGTGTTGTGCTGGAGACCGTCATTAGTTTAAGTTAGCGGACTCCATTTCTAAACTAACGTTAGCTACTGCTGCCTTTAGACTGCCGCAGTAAATCTGACCTGAATCCTTCACAAAGAAAATCCATAGTCAAGGTCATTTACAGGCTTGTATGGGCAGCCGAAAGATACGAGGAAGGTCATTTTTCACATCACATAACAATCCGCTCACTTATGTCCAATAAAAAAGTGATCCATACATGTAAACTGTGACAAATTGTTACACAGAGCCACTTTAAAATCCAAAACAAATTAATAAAACACTGACAAATCCTTTGGGGATATGTGGATTGTTTATGCTGTGGCTCTGCTGTTTAAACGACATTTGATCTTTGAAATATCATTAATCACAACAAATAAAAGGAACCCGTCATGTATTGGTCATTGCTCTCAGTTTTTGTTTGCATTTGTTCTGTGCTGAATGGATTCAAAAGCTGTTGTGCCCCCTCAGTGTAATTCATGATTGGGTACCTACAATTAGTGACTCACTGGTGTGGAAAAAGTCGCAGGCTGAGGAAGGAGGAGGCTTTAACTCCGGTTTTGACTGTGTTAAAGACCATGGGAAGATAATTTAGCCCCTTAATGATGCTCTAATGATAAGAAGAGCTCCGTCATTGTTTTGGGGGCCATTAACGGTGACTCACTTTTTCATTTAATGTTGTCTTCACGTCATTTTCTATATTAAGAAAAGCGTAAACATTCATGATAATTAACAGCACACATCAAAAATGATGAGAAAGTATAATTTTGCTGTAAAAACGCAACTACTTCCAAGTGACAAACTTAAAGCTTTCCACAAACCTGTCGCTTACACTGGGTGGCAGTATGTATTCATTTTTTACACTAAAGGCAACAGGCAAGTTAACCTGTGATGAACAGCATTTATATATGTACTGCACCTGAACCTCCAATTTGGCACATAACATTTTAAAAAAAGTTTTTTTGGATCATTTAAAACATGCAAATGCATCCAGTGCATGACATTCTTGTGCACAGAGGACCATGAAATGTAACTTTTTGTGCTGTTTTTTTGCAGCAAAACAAGTCTTCTGCACTTTACAAGATGCAACAACAGTGGCAAGCTGGGTCACTGCCCATGCAAATGCAGTTTTGCTTCGTTAAACACATGCATGCACAAACCCTAACTCTGCATCAATGAAGCTAGAGAATGGTTTCATCCACTTTTTTTTAAAGAAAAGATATAAATGCTTAATCTTCCTGCAGCGCTGACCATTTACTCCATCTGTGAGGGAACGTCTGACTCAACATTGTGCACTTTGACGCACTCTGCAGCACCTTTGCAATCAGCCCCACAGTTTAAACCCTCAGTTGATGCTATCTTGCTGTAATAGACCATTGATTAAGTGGAGTGAAATTTGAAGATCATCTTCAGCAAGTCATCTTGCGTCAACAGCTGAAAGAAAAGTTTTCTTTTTGAGCCACATGACTGTCTTACGCACACATGTCTAGCCAGTCTGAAAGACAGCGGTCCCCATGGAAACAGGTTTCCTATCCACAGGAGCTCCATAAACAGATTTCCTGACAGAGAGAGAGAGAGAGAGAGAGAGAGAGAGAGAGGAGGGAGAGAGAGAGAGAGGAGGGAGGGAGAAAAAAGAGAACGAGAGAGGACAATACTCAAAACTGAAGGTCTGCAACTATATGCAGCAAGTATCTGCACATATACTCAGAGCTCTGCATGCCATTTTTTTTCTTGCTTCATGTGGCTCTAGTGCCTATGACTCACCTGCTAATTTCACGCAAATGAGGTATTTTCTGGCAGTGCTCACACCATTAGCCTTAAGTTTTCATAGGGTACCAGCATGAACTAAGAGAGGATGGATGGAAGCAGCCATCAGACAATAAGAATGACTCAAAACTCCCTCTCTGTAAGTGCTCTCTGCACAGGAAGGAAAAAGGCGCAGATTACGAAAGGTCAATTGCATTATATTTGGCTAAAAAAATCCTTCCCTCTAGTGCTGAAAATGGATGTGAGGAAACTTCAGTGTAGACTGAAGTTTCATTCAAAGAAATGGTATTTGTGTCCCTTATCAACTTGTGTGGGATGTGAAGAGAAAAACGCTGCGCCATGTCTCCACAAAAAGGGCCTATCATTGATGCCAGTGCCACCTGTGGGCCTGTGTAACGTTAGTTTTATTTCTGGCGAGCTTCTAATGGTCCCATACAAACCATGAATAGCATACTCAGCAGACACTGGGCGTGCACTGCTCAGGAAGGAACGTCTTGGCAGGGCCATTGTGATCAACGATGGTTCCCTACGCGGGTAAATTATTAGCTGCACCAGCTAAAGATAGTTCCTTGAATCCACTCCCAAGCATTAAAGTTAATTACTAGTGATGTGCAACCAGTGGCTCATTTTCAGGACATGTATTTTTAGGCAGCCCATCAAACTGCCTTCTAAAACGGAGCCCACAGGAGTTTAAAATAGTACTTTTAGAAATCAGCAATTTAAAAAAAGAACTGCCCGCGTCACAAGACGTTGTGTTTGAAGAAGTAAAACATACAGTATGTGTCTTTAAATTTAGCAAGGAGAGAGGAATCAGATGTCTATCCTCTTTATAGACCCTCCAGCAAAGAGAGGTCATGCTTACAAAATGATCCAAATGAAACAAAATTATTTGTTCAAGCTGTTGACAACTAACTCATTAGTAAATGAGTTAGTTGCAGCTGTCCAATAGACCTCTCAGGTCTTCAGAACAAGGTTTATCTGTTTGTGCCTCCCTCTGGGTGTCAGGTTCAACCCAAGCACCAGAATAAATGTTAGCTAAGTACATTTCTGCAAAACCGCAGATAAGTTCAAGCTGTACGTTTGTTTAGGTAGGAGGTAGCCCAACTTTCCATGAAAAATATAATTTTTTTGTTGCAACAAACAATGCTGGAAATTATCCTGAGTTCTCCTTAAAAATATCCAGTAGTTTCACACTTACAAATGCCAAAATGCAGACTCTGATGCAGACACTTTATACATCATTTTGCTTGTCCCTGGTGGAAATATTTGTTAAAATGCTTTTAATCCTTCTTTTTGACATACAGTATTTTTTGAAACTATTCATGTTGCACTTTTTAAAGCCAAGGTTAAACGTGTTTTATAAAGTTTGACTGACTTACAATTAGCTTTCTACATGTATTTTCATATAAAGATATTAGTAGATAGTTTGACATACTTTCAAGGACTGGATGGAAAAACATTTGACAGCTCAGCCCACTAACATACAATAGATGTTCTCCCTGATGAGTGCCAACTTTTGTTTTACCACCCACATTAGAACAAAATCAACAGCACAACCTACTTACTCTGACGAACTTAATGATGGCATTGAATTTTTTCAAGATCAATTTTGAGAGCTGAAGTTACGAAGTAACTTATTTGAGCCAATTTTAATATGTCTATACAGCACATCATTCAGCAGATGACAAGTGTCACTATATTTTGCGGAGAGAATTTAGCGTTGCAGGTTATTTTAGGGCTGACTTTACCTGATCACTTGATTTGCATATCTGAGCAAGACTATTTTTTCTCAGTCAAGGGAAAATTTATCTGAGCTAGTTTATCTTTTGGTTAATTTTTTGGCAAATCAAGGACTCTGACTGTAATCATGGCCTCTTGAACAGTCGATTTAAAATAGCTTTTCCTCTCCAGGCCTCATTAATCTCCAGCAGGAAGCACATGTCAACACTTCCACAGGACCGTGATGAACCTGGCAGCTTGGATAGCTAAGGGGGGACACTGAGCCACAATATCATCATCCTAGAAAATATCATACTGGAGGAAAGGAATGTGAATCATAGACATTTTATTGAATTCTGGAGATTCAATCACATCTCTCTTTTAATTTTCACTTTTTCAATACAAATAAAAATCTAAATGTATTTACACCTTTTAAGTGAAGCAGTAGGTACCCATTGTATAAGTGTAAGTTTTAAAAAAAAGGGTGTTGTGATGGTCTAACGGTTGTCATGAGCTGCAGTTCTTGTGTAACTTGTCAAATCAAGTCCCATTCATGTCATCAACCTCCTACAGTTTGATTAAATGAATCATACTACACTGATAAACATGTTTACTGTTATCCCATTAAAAAGGCAAAAATAGCTCTTAAACGAAGCAATAAGTGCGTTGGTAGTGCGAGGCATGGCAAGCATCAAGTAGACCTCCCTCTTCTGAGTCCTCCTCCATTCTACAAGCCAAGAAACAAAACATGAATGGAGGGACAGACTCAGGCATGTCAGCGCTGTCAATGGGCTCGACCAATCATTCAGAAACAAAACCAGCGTACACGAACTGTTGCAAACAGACTCTCTGTCTATCATTTCCCTGTCTATCAACATAGGGATAATGGACACGAGGCCTTTGCAATAAGCGAGTAAAGCGGAAAGCTGCACTTAAGTGAAAGTGCTGTGCAATGCCCAAAGTGTGTTGTATTGAACAAGGGCGAGTTTCCATAGCTACGGGTTCATCAGAATGCAGGACACGTATAGCCCAGTCTAACTCCACTTGAGATGTGAGCGAGGGGACAAGCAGGTTGAATTGATGCACTCTGCAGAATCACAAATGGTGCCATTAAGTTCAATTAGCAGGCATCCATCCAGTAACTTCAGGCTGTTGTCTGGAAAGTTGTTCCTGAAGCTCTCTTATACAACTGTTGTGTGACTTGTGTCTATCTGAAAGTTAACTACTAAGTTAACATGCTATAACTGACAGAACTGTAGCCTCTGGTGGAGGTAATCAGATCCTATACTTTGGCTCTAACACAGCAAATTGGCTACATCACAGATTAAGTGTCATGTCATACACTGTTAGAAAGCTTAGATTCTCAGGACTATATTCATGCAAACCTACTCAAGATAAAACCAATCTGCCGGGAGCAATCAACAAACAAAACCGTTTTCCTTTATTAAATGGCAACAAAAAAAACAACCTGCGATGGCAGATGCCAGACTGAAAAGACCCTGAAATCAGCCATTTGATTGACAGCTCATTTGAGCAGATAGGAGCTTCTATGCCCGCCCTAGAGACTACAACAACCAATGAGCAATCGTGCAGATAAACAGCCCTGTTTTCAGCTTTGTGACAATGTATTTTCCAGCTAATCCAAGATCTAGAGAACACTTAGGAAGGCAAAATTTCCATAACAAATTCTCATCAGCTTTGACAGAGGAGCAACAGAAAGCATTCTGACTGGAAACATCAAAAACTGGCATGGTTATTGCACAGCTCAGGACAGGAAGGCTCTACAGCGGGTGATTAAAACCACCCAAAACATCATTGGTACCCATTTACTGAGCATCAGTGATATCGGTGAAGTGAGATGTCTGCACAGAGCCCAAATGATACTAAAAGACAGCATATTAATTGATTTGTGCTAGTTGCATGCTACTTGTCTCATTCTGCACAAGAACTCAGGCCGTTTATGCAACCGTTTTTGTTATTAGATTACATATTCTGAATGCAGAGGCAGGGTCAGAACCTGCTCGGACAGCATTTCAACAGAGGTGGCAACATTGAAAAGTGGCTTTTCTCTCCATAACCTGTAATGACCCTTCAGCGCTTGACCTTGTCATGCCCCTCCAACCTCCCTCTCCTTGCCACCATGTCAGCCAGTGACATGGCACTCAGTGGTGCCCTGCTGTTCCAGCCGTCCTCTCAGATCCAGGCAGAGAGCATGGAGCCACCTGACAGCAGCCACTAGAGCTTGTCAGTATCAGAGCGATGTATTCAGCTCCATCCTTTCCTCTCCCCGTAAGGGCAGCCAACTTCCTGTTGCTGGGTTACACTAATTGTCGCATTAGTATTCTGTATTGAGCTGCCACCGGAAACTGAGGTTTCAGCAGACACCGATGGCCAGTGCAAGCCGTTGTAATTACAACACCACAGAGAGCGTCTGCTGCCTTTGTCTGAGTTTCTCTGCCAATGCAGCTGCTGCTGTGACTGTTTTGCTTTTTTACATTTCTTATTCTGACCTTTAAGTTGAACCGCTACGTGGGTCATATATCCTTTTTCCCGCTTTATATACTGGAGTTGTGCCTTTTGTTGCAGGACCTCTTGTTGCTCTTGCAAGACAAAATTTTAGTTTGCAACCAAGGAAATTGACAGGCTGACCACAGCTGTACCGTCTGCAGTATGAAATAAGATGCATCAAATAATCAGTAAAATTATAATAATGACTTGCATGTACATCTATTCATCGTATACCCTTTATAAACATGTTTGCAGTGACATGCTGTTTGTTCATTGCTATATTGAATTCACTATGATATTAAATTTTCACACCCTGCTGCCTTCACAGCTCAAAATGTTCTTTAATTTATTCAGAGGAGAGAGATCACCACAGCAACACGGCTATCACAAGCTCAGGGTTCCTCCATATGTCAGGCTCAGTTACCCTGACAACATGTTTCGTGGTTAAGTTCCAGCACACAGGAGCTCCCTGCATCTTCATAGGGAATGACAGAGTCCAAGTCATAAAAGAGGAATTACCTTTTGTGCAAAAAACAGTCCATTTGGTGTTAACTTCCGGCAGTGGTCTGTCATGTCAATTAGAGCATGCTTGTGCTCATGCAGAGTGTGTGTATGTTTGTATGTATAAATTGTTGAGAGGGTGTTGCATGCAGAGATGTGGTGGGTCATTCAAAATATCAGACTTGGTGGTGCTCACTCAGTGACGCAAAAGATCGTTGATGCCTGTGTTTATCCCTGACCTGGCCAAAGGCAGATGGAGGATTTGTGTCATTCTGAGTTGCTGTTTTTCTTACTTACTTGCAGTTTAATATCACAACCTTGTGCACAGAAATCTGCTGTAGTAGAAACGTGAAGATGACTTCCTACTTTGCATGCAGACCATGTTCCTGTCCTGCTGCATGGATGGAAGATAAACAAAGTTTCGCTGAACTGGTCCAGCACGGATTTCACGTTCACCTTTCTGCCTCACCAAGCATATGTTTTTTTCAGCTAGTTGTGCGTCATTGGACCTGTGTGAGTCTAATCTTTCTGCAGTAACATCTTTGCCTCTGTCAGGAGGAGTCACCAGGGTCGTATGACTAAACCATAGGCTTGCTATGTCAATGTGAATGAAAGACACGGACTGACATTAAACATTTATAGGTGAAGAACATTCGTTGGTGGAGAACATTCTTATTTATTTCTGTAATGAAAAACAAGAACAATTATCTACAGCTGGAGGCAGCTGCAATAAATAAAGACGATCATCATTGTATGCAAAACAGGACACAAGATCTTTCATATTGTGAGGAGCATTTGAGTGGCTCTTAGGGTGACTGGCATTCAGAAATCACTTACATCCGACTGCTCAAGTATTTCTATCATAGAAGAGGTCTCTTAGAGCATAAACATCGCTTGATTTGCAAAGCACAGCTTGTAACTCAGCATCGAAGTTATTAAATATGTTATGGTAATTTAACCTGACAAAAGACTTATGGAAGGTAAATGAAGCTTATCTTCCTCCTGGAGTATCGTTTTCTTTCTATTTACTTATGACTCAAATTAGATTGGCAAGATGCCATGTACACTGAAACAATTATTTTAAAGCTGCACTAATCAATATTTTTTATATTAACAATGGATCAAACGACAGTGTGTATTGTGAGATGTGCTTGTAGTGATGAACCCACAGACAATTATCACCCTACTATCTCGCTCCGATTTTTACTGTCTGACACTGTTTTGATTTGATAAGCTGCAACATTTACTGTTTTGGTTGACTCTCAAAGCTCTCATTAACCCTGTTTACAGCCACGGCAGACAGCTGTTTTTGGCAAAAAAAAAAAAGCTCTGATTAAACCAGTGTACGCTACCCATCCAGAAACAAACAGGAGACAGACAAAGTTAGCGACTAGCTTCTAGTGGATGATTTAGCATCTAAAGAGCCTCAGGAGTTTGAATCAGAATATTGGACTCACGTTCGTCAGGTCACCAAATGAATGATGCTGCTTCATATCTGTTGGATGTGTATATAGGCAACTGATTAATAGCACATAAATTGCATCAACTTTGTAAGGCACAAAAAAAAAGTATTAAAGCTGTTTGCAGTGAAGCCACTTTGACTGCTGGATCATTTGTTTATTTGAGTTAATTGCGTGACTATTTTTTTTTTTTCCTGTATGTCGCTGACCCAACACTTAACAAATGTCTTGTGTTGTTTTAATGTAGAAGACCCCTGGTGGCAGAAATTACATATTGTGCATTTAAAGCATACTTATTTATGTAGGTAAATGTTGTCTTCAGAAAAATCAGTTAAGACCCATTTAAGTTATTATCAGAATGAACTTTCCAGCTTTTGGCCAACATTAACTGTTTAAACACAAAGTGTATGTTCCTGTTTGTCCTGTGTGCATGTGATCACACTACGTACAATGAAATACCTGCTCTGAGCCTGATGTCTTTAGTATTGATGACAATTAATTGACAGAAAGGTTAAACCTCCCTGATTTTCACATAGTTGTTTCCCAGTGCAAAAGTACCCTGCCATTAGGTGAGAAGTGAAAATCCATTTGTTGCCTCAAATGTGTGATCATTACACAACCTGGCTGAGAACCAAGCACACATACACATCCTTTGCCCTCAGGAGACTTTCCCCACCATTTGGACAGACACACTGGCTGTGTAAACACCATTTACTCTTCCTGTTTTCTGAGATCTTTAAAGTCATTGCAACTCCTTGAAAGTTTAGTGCAATGATTTGTTGCAGGTGCATGTTAGAGCCATTTTCAGGTGAACAGCAGCTCTTAGTCTTTATCAGAGAGAAAATTGCTTTACAAGAACTGAAGTATTCAAATTCAATTTATTGTACCCTTTGAATAAACCTTCAGCCAGTGTTTCCGGCATTTATTGTGCAGAGAAACATTCACCAAGACAATACAAGATGTGTTTATTGTGAGAATGACATTGAATTCTTCTGCACACATTGAAGACACTTTGTTCAAATTTCTATAGTTGACACTTTCAGTGTTCTTGTTTAAGTTCAGTTAAATTATTTTTTTTATTTTCTGGATTAGTGACGTTGGTGTGCAGAGAGGTGGTACACTGTAGATAAAACCCAACCAAATTATAGGAGGTGACCAGAGAGGGTGTAGAAAATACTCTTGGTCCACTTCCTGCAGATTAACTGGGGCAGTTTTATTGACATCGTTACGTGAGTTTCATTGATTACCTCTCGCTGCGCATTTCATATTGTTGTGCGTAAGGTTGCCCCTGCATTTAACCGTCTTTGTCTTTCACGCTCTGATTCTCTCTCTTTTCAACATTGGTGTTCTATAACGCCCGTTTCAGCTCAAGCCGTTCAAGTGATGTCTTTCATAATGTCATTGTGTTTAATAGCTGCAATTAACCCACTTGCTTTGCTTTCTCTCTCTTTCCTGCTGTACATGTGTCAGACTGTGCATGTGCGCATGGTTAATCTGTCTGACTAGGAAGAAAAAGGCTTCATGAGAAATTGTTGAGGCCAGCCATCTGTTTTTTCTTTTTTTTTTTCACTCCATTGACGTCAATGACATTTTAAGGTAGGCAGCACCGACAGAAAATTAACACCTACAGCAATCACTTACTTGAATGTACCAGCTCACCGAGGCAATCAGAATGAATTTTTGATTGACTAGACCAGACCTTAAAAATTAAATTCCATCATTCACTGTAACTGTCAGAAGGCTTTTCCGGACAACACACAGAGTGACTTCCCCTCTGTTAAAGGATTTCCTCTGCAAAAGTGCAGTACCACTCTGCTGACATTTATTTAGTTCTGTCAGACACAGAGAGCATTTATCCCACGTACACGCACAGTTCAAGCAACTTACTTATTTCTTCATATGTTTATACAAGCTTGTTTCTGTCAGATACATCTAATAACAAGCAATGGGTTGCTTGTAAGCCAGTCTTGTCTTGTTTTTAATGAGGCCTTCAGGCAATTTCAGCCGTTTATGGCAACCAAGCAGGTGTTTCCAGTCTTTTCCTGAAAATTTTACCTAAAAGACACATAAAGATGCAGCATGAAGAATGTAAAGTTTCAACAAATCCGTGGTTTCCAGAAACCTTCATTGCCAACATTTATTCTGGTGGCTGGATTCAGACAGTGCAGCCAAACAACCACACATGGTTTCAATAAATGAAATCTAATTTAATGCTGCACACGGTGTGAGTAGCAGAGTTGGAAACATGCAGCCTGTCCAACCTGTTCTCATTCAAAGGTCATCAAATACTGAATTGAATGTTTTTAATGTAAAGCAACAACAGTATTAACCTTATACAGCTGAACTCTGCAGGAGAGTGAACAGGAAATTGTGAGGCTGATGTAGATGTGATTAAATTATAAACAGTAACGCTGGATTACATGCCTATGAATGGTGAATCAAAAGCGACAATGGCAGAGTCCGCCACTAAGTATGGAAACTAATATATAGAAAGGAAATCACTGAATGTGCATTTTATTAGTGAGCTCACCTGCCCACAAGTCGGTTCATGACAGTCTGGTAGGGCTCCCCTTGTTTTTTAAATGAATTCACGTGAGAAAAAAGGAAAGTGATGACAAGATCGAAAAATAAAAATATGGGGATTGGGCTAGGATGTAATGCACAGGGATGAAGGCAGAAATCTCAGGGAAAATGACACTTAAGGGAAATTTGACGTGTAAATGATTCATACTTACCAAAGGTTTTGTAATTGGTCCAGTTGATCACCTCAGCTTGTTTTTGCCACTGTTGGGAAGAGGTTGTTATTCTAAGTGTCTGCAACTTTTAAGGTTTAAAAATACCAGAATTTCCCTTTAAGGGTGAAACATTAATTCTTACATTTTTCACAAATGGGTCATGGCGCTTTACTTGGAAAACACATCACTGTACCACAAATAGACCATATGTGGAGGTAAATGTACTTCCTGTAAGTACATATAAACTCTTGAGTTGAATTTATCATCAGTAATATGAGTCATCCTTCAACATTTCCGGTTTGAAACTGTTCATGTGATGCAGTTGAAAAGCACAGACCTTGGGCTCTTCGGGGAATAAAAGCCATGCAGAAGCTCATTGATTTCTTCTGTATGTCTCTGCACACCAGTAAAACCTGTGTTACATTGCCTGTGTGTAATAGTCTTGAGGTCTCACTCTACTTAACAAAACAGCATCAGCCGCTTCCTGTCTGTTACATAAAGGTGAAAGGAGATCAAGGCAGTCCGTTCAGAGAGAATTGTAAGCAACCGTAATGGGCCACTGAATCCTTCGCAAAGCTGCAAGCTGCAGGCATTAATCTGCCGTTTTGTGTAGACAGTATGGCCCTGAGCAATTTCTCCCACTGTGAAGATTTAATATTTAACCCATCTGAAATTGAATGCTTTCATTTGTATCCTCTTGTAGGGGATGTCAGGTTCTCTGAAGGCTTTATATGCCTCACAGAGACAATGTTGTTTTCATCTTTTGCTCCGGAGTAAACAGCATCATCTCAGAAGTTATTTACACTTTCCAAGACATCTGCTGCTCATTTCAAAAGAAAATCAAATATAGTAAACATGTTTATTTTGCCAGGAAAACAACATTAAGTTACATTTCAGAGCTGCCTTTATCTTTTTTGACAACTAAACACAATGGTGAGAATTATACACATTAAAAGGGGCAATATCAAATCAAATCAAATGCTTTTGATTTAAAGAGGCAATATGTATTAATTTTAGTTGACAAAGTTAACCAAAATGATCAACAGAATGTGAATAAATAGCAGTTATGATGCATGCTAACCAGCTAGCTCTGGCCTGGCCCGGTCCAATGCTACTCAAAGCTCCTTCGGTCCCCGAGCTCCCAAACAATATTAAAATTTCACTGGATGATGATGTGTGATACTGTGAACCTTCGGGAACAAGCGAGTGACTGGGCCTTGAGTTGTGAATGTTTTGGTTTCCAGGTCAAGGATGTCGAACTCAAGTCATCAACATACTAAAACCACAAGTTAATATCACAAGACAGCTTCAAAATAGGTCGATCCAGAAGCAGACTAGAAAATAGTTAATAGTCTGCATCTTACACACTTTTATTGCTAACAAAAGTTGCAGAAGGCAAAATCCTGCACACATGTATCCAAAATTATTCTCCCAAACAACTCAAACTTAAATCAACTGTGCATCAACTCCCAGTAAATGTTGCTATTGGGCTTTTGACTGTGTGGTGTAAAGTCTCATAACTCTACTGAAAGAAATTTAAGACCAAAAAAACGAATAGAGAATATACCAGGACCCCGTAAGGCCACCACAAATTTCACTATATTATGGCATTTAGGAAAGACAAGTGACTCACACTGCAATAAAGCTCAATTATTCATTTAGCTGAGCTTAAACACAGTTTCGAATATGAACTCACTGATAATAAATGTCAGCACTTTTCCTAAATGCTGTTATCCCAAGAATTCAAATTGACAGCTTGTTGTGAAGACATCTCCTGGCTAATTTAGACTTGTACACCCCACTCAGCTCGGCTCATTTATATTCACATCCCAATAACTCAGTGTCAGAGTCAGAGCTCAGAGCTTGTCATTATCACAGAAAACAGTGCAGATGAACAGAGGTACTTTGTTGGTTCTTTTTTACAATAACCTGAGTAATTCAATCAACCTGTGCCTTCTGAACTTAGACATTGACGTCAGCAGCCTTATTAGATTCCTATTTGGGTTTAAGTCGACTGATATCTGTCACTGCCAGCTGCCATCTCCTGTGTCTGCCCTCACTTCCTGTGAAATAGAGACAAGTACAAAGGAGCCACGAAAAAGAGAATCACAGGAGGAAGAGCAGATCCCACAGAGATTTTGATATTGCAGGTGAACACAATTTTAATGGCAACACCTGGCTTGAATTATGACCGTCATTTAATCAAGAGACTTAAAGTGAAATCAGCTGAATTTATTTGACATTGTGAACAATAAGAAAGTTAAAGAAATTTGAGGGGAATCTAAGGCGACTGGATCCCATTGGGACTTCACTATTTTAAGGGGTTAGTGATGTCATGAGCTATGCTGGAATATCCCCCTATGGAGTCTGGTATTGATGGTGATGGGGTGAAGGAAGGTTGCATGGACTTGAATGACGTCTGACAGCAGCTAAGAAAAGAAAAGCAGGAACAGTCCTGAAATTTGACAGCACCTTCATGATTGGCTCAGAGAGGTTGTGAAGTGAACTGAAGGTGTGAACGCCCTCAGTCACATTCAGTTGGAAACAAGAGTGAGAGAGAGACTGGCTCAATCACAATTCCCCTCAGAACAGAGTTACAAGGGGTGGTGGTTTAAATGTTCCACAATGAAATAGGACAATCCTTCGAGACACTCACACCTCATCCGTAGTCGTGGCATTTACGTACAGGGGTTATTATTCCACAAGGCACGCCACTCACAGAACAAAGTCGAGCACCACGGAGGCTCCTGGCTGCTGCCCGGCGAACGTACTGGCTGGTGAGCTAACCACCCAACTAATCATACTCTCTTGGAAACCAGTTCCATGTTTAGGTTTCTTTCCTCCATTCCTTTTCCTTTCATGCACTCCAGGTAAGGGCTAGTATTAAGTAAATACATCCCTGGATCTGACTAGTCTGTAACAGTCATATACCATGCAAAGGCACAAGGCTGCTCGGAGTGCTGCTCCACAGCAGACTGTGATTGTTGGCCCACTGACAGCAAACCAAGCAAAACCAGCCTTTAATGAAAGATTGGACACCAGTCACTTCCCAAAGCAGAACGGACAATTTAGACAGCCGGACCTTTAGCAGTATCTCCAGTATCTTCCTTCCCTCGCTTTTGCTGCCCCTGCAACGGAGAAATAAAAAGAAAACGCCAGAACAATTGCGATTAGTTTCACCTACTCAGTATTTTTCAAGATTCATCCACTCCACTTGTTGAAAGAAAGGAACAGTGTGTAAATGGTGTAGCTCCAAACTGCTCATTAAACGTCTTCCCACAGGTAAGATGCTCACAGGCATAACACCAGGTCCAGTTTAGCAAATACGACGCTGGTAGGAATCATTAGATGGGTAAAAGTTCTTTCACATACTAAGATGCCCAGGATTCAAAAAAAGGTTCATATTGAACAACAAACCTGGCCACGTTTAAGGCAAAACTGAAACACTGGCTTTTATAACATACCCCTGTACAGATAGTTGTGTAGGCAGCTAATGGACCAGTTCTAGTGTAACAAATAATGCCTGTTAATGCCAGATGTGAATATTTTATTATGCTTTTTGTGCTTTTATATGCTGCCAATGCCTCATCCACTCTCTCCACATGCACATACCGCACACCTCCACATCATCTAAACACACAATGGAAATAAGTCTTCTGACCTTCTTGCATTATCCTTGATGTTCTGTCAAATGTGCATGTACACTAGTGTTGCAACTATGGACTTGACAAATAAATAAACCAAATAAAATAAACTGAAGTCACTAAACAGTTCTGGCTTTAGAATTTCTCCGGGGAACCGGAAATACATTTTAATATTTTTCCTGATTTCCTTTTATTGGTATGTTAATATGGATCTCCCCATCTCTTTGCAAGAGCCAATTAAATTTTTTAATTATGCGGCGCCAGATCTCGTAATGAATATGGAGGAGACGGTGTCAGGGAAGGCCTGTGCGTCATTGTCGGCCTCACACTGTTTGGGTTAGATTGAGGACTTGTGAGGTTGCAGCCACTTGTTGTGTACAGTTTGGATCACTGCCACAAGCTCCCACCTGATTGCTCTACAATAGCTGCCAACACACACACACACACACACACACACACACACGTACGTACACATACACATTAGGTAACACTGACTCATGTTTACAGCAGAAAAAGCATAAATGTTCTCATAAAAACGGCAATTATATCACTGATAGCTGTTGTAAGATCAAATTACGCAAATGAGTGTATCTATTGTCATAGTGTATGGTAGTGACACACTGTCTGTGGATCAAAATCTACGCTCAGTTGGTTCAAATGATCGAGTTTCATAATAAAATAAGCCTTTGGAGCCCAGCAGAAGAGTGATACACTCAATATACTTATATAACTGAATGGGAAATGGAAATGACAACATGTTTATTCCACAAAGGTACACTATCTGTATCCCTAGAGCTTTAATTTAATCTGAGTGTGTCATGTTTAAGGAATTCATTACTCTTGAGGCAACCGCTTGATGCTTTATTTGCTTGGTTAGTTTGCTCGGTCACATCTCAAGAAAACACTTTTGGACAGCCTGTAGTGGAGAAACTCCTCCCGTTGAAGAGGGGAGAGAGAGGGCTCAGATCAGGACTCTCAACAGGCAGAAAGTTCTGCAGCTTCTGTGGTCACAAAAGCAAAAACATGCTGCTTCAGGTGAGGGAGTTCATCTTGTTCGTGGGTAATTGTAAGATTGATGGGTTCTTTGTCATAAGTTTTTTGTGCACTGTAACAGACTGCAGAGAAAAAGGCAGCGAGCCTGAACAGAGTGCTCTCAATCAGCACTCTAGTCCTTACTCACCTGTTCTGGGTCTTGACTGAGAGGATGAAATTACAGATATAACTGGCTAAAATCTGCTGCTTTTAATGAAACCCCCTTGGAGACAGGATGAGGGTCAGTCAAAGTAGTTCAGGTTTCTGGTATGGATGCTTCCTGGGAACCTCCATTTTGAGAGATAGTCTGGGCACAAAGAACCAGAGGCAACCTGGGCAAACTCAGAACATGATGGAGGGATTACTTACTCCATCTGGCCTGGAAAACCTTGGGATATGGATGCAACCGTTAAGACGGTATGTCATGGCGCTCTGCAAGGTCCTAATCCTGCAGGTGTCAGTAGCTTGGGATGCTCTCTCTAGTGGGATGGTTAGTGGGAAGTTAAAGTTGATGGCATGCTTATGCATTGACTTGTTGTCAACGATATACCGTATTTATCCAGCCCAGACGCCAGGATTAAATGTTGGCAGTTAACGGTTCCGCAAACCACAGATACATTCACATTTACACAGTCGAAGGCTGCTAAGCCAGCAGTCGAGACTGTGTTTCAACATTTTTAAGTGCTTCACCACTGGATATTTTGCAGGAGACCTCAGGACAATTTCCAGCCGTGTTTGTGGTGACAAAAACCTGGTGTTTTAAGCCAAAACATGATCTTTTCCTAACCAACTGTTTTTTTGTGCCTAAACCTAAGCAGATCATCAAGCAAACTGTTGTCACAAGATAAAACTTACAACTATACCTAAGGAAAAGTAAAGTTGCAACATTAAAAAAATGTAAGGTTTGAAAAATATCTTTGATTTGCGTAAACGTACATTGCCAACATGTTGATGAAGGTTCTCAGTCATCCAGGTCATGGTTATTCTAAGTGCTGTATCGTAGGCAACTGGACATGTTTCAGTTTCTTGAAGACATTTCACCTCTCATCCAAGTGGCTTCTTCAGTTCTAACTAATTGGATGGGAGTTTGCAGGCTTTTAAACTGTGTGTGGGAGTGCCCTTACAGAGTAGTTAAGGACATGTGTGAGCTCTGAGTTTCAGAGTCATTAGGGGCACTTGTGGGTTATTGACCCAACCAGCCTTCATGTGGGTTGTTAGGGCTAGGTTAGCCCAGGTGTGAATGGTTGTTAAGCTGTCTGGGGAGGGAACTCAGTACTGCATTGTTGGTGGGTGATAAGTACTGTCTTAGGTCACCTCTGTTCAAAGACGGCCGTTCCAGTTTGACATAGATGGATTCCTTTACTCATCTTTCAAGCCATCTGTCTTCCCTGGCCAAAATGTTTACATTGTTGTCCTCAAAGGAATGATTTTTCTCCTGCAGATGTAAGTGGACGGCAGAGTCTAGACCTGAGTAGTTGGCCCTCCTGTGTTGTGCCATTTGTATGGACAATGCCAGCATTTATTTTAGCGATTTGGTTTCTATATCTGTGTTTTTTGGGGGAGAAGAGTGATGGAAGCTAGGAAGTTTGTTTAGATTGTCACAATCATCAGATATGGGTCTGGTAACCATTTAAAAAAATGTTTACTTTGCTCTTTCATCAATATACTGGGGACGGAGTGTTTTTAAACATTGCAGTTTGTCAGACCATCTGTACAAACCCTCTGGGTGCTTGATAGTGTAATTGGATATGATTCTGGGGTCTTCCCAGTAACTCTGCTGCTGACTTCAGGAACAGGGTCATTTTTACTTACATAATGATGTACCATAGTTGATTAACACAGAGGCTAACACTCAACACATCCTCAAACACAAGAAATGTCAGTGGAATTATTTTAATGAAGTTGCTGCTGGTTGTTAATTAAGGTTCACTTGAATCGAGGAACAGTGTCTGTTCTACATATTAGCCATCAGGTTAAACAGATTAATAGGATTCCCAGTCCCTGACAGCATTGTGCACAAGTTCAACCTCTGCATGATAAAAATGTGTTTGAAGAACATTAAATACTGTCAAATGAAAAGAGGCTTTATGAACACATTAAAAGCACGATAGAGAGCTTCTAGGCATGAAATCCTGCCATTAATGACTTTAGTAGTTGTGGAAGTGCTTTTAACGTGTCTAGGGTTTACAGGAGAATCTTTTTCTACTAATTACACATTAAATTGGATGGTCCCTCACAGGTGCAATTTAATTAAACGCACTAATTTGCTGAATAATTACTGGTATCCAACATCAGGCTCAGATAATGGATTTAACACAGAGTCCAAAGTTTGAAGTAATATCAAGTAAAAGTTATGATCATTATTTGTATTCAGAGTGGACAGATACATTACATATTCACATTGAGTTTGCTCGCTACACTCCAAGTCTGTTCCAGGTCTGACTCACAAAATGTGTGCAGCACCGTAACAGAAGGCTGTAATAGTTCAGTAAAGCTTCATAATAGATAATGACAAGAGAGAAAATAACCACTTTTCTCTATTATGGTCAATGATACCAAGTTCTCCTGCTTCCTTTATAATGTATTATTTAAAAGAATACTGGATGTCATGAACAATTATTTATCATCATATGGTTATGACTCGGAATTGTCTGTTTTTTTTAGCCATGCTGGCTGGAGGGATGGCAGTGTAAGTCAGTCAGTGATGGAAATAGAGGCTGTCAGTCAACACAGCTAACACAACTGTAAATTGTCCGTACACCTCATCCTGTTTTTTGTTGTTGTTGCCACAAACACATCCGGAAATTGTCCCGAGGTCTCCTTTAAAATATTCGGTGATGTCACGCTTACAAATCTTGAAACGTCATGGTCTCACCTCAAAAATGTCCACTGGTTTGACCCTTTCAAATGTTGAAACAAAGTCTCGAACTGCACGCCCTGTGTTTGTAGAAATTATGTGTGCCTGTGGTGAAGGACTAACAATGGGACACTTGCCATGACTGGAGGCCCTCTCTGACCATGATAATTTCCACACCATGCTATTCAGAAATATTAATCAAACATTTCACAAACAATGCCGAAGGCACCCTATTTCATTGCCTCAGTAACTATGTTCATGTTTTTTTTATTAACGTATTAGTCGATGATAATTCAGACAATAATTACTATTAAATCCTATATAATAGTTATGTGGAACCGTGAACCATAAAAATACACATATACATACATAAGTTATGTCCTAAAGTAAAAGTTTTACTTCAAAAATGGAATATCTATTCAATACTTTTGCATAATGAGTTTTTGGACTTTTCAAGCATAACAAATGCAGCATTATTAAATTCATAAGGACATAAAGTGGATCGCAACAAAATCAAGCAATAGCAATGATTATGATAGGATAGATAGATAGATAGATAGATAGATAGATAGAGAGAGAGAGAGAGAGAGAGAGAGAGAGAGAGAGAGAGAGAGAGAGAGAAAGAGAGAGAGAGAGAGAATATTCATATTTCTTAGCTTTCTTTTTACATTTTTATTTCTCCTGGATAATGTTATTGTAGCCAAAGATTCTCTTTATTATTAATAATAATTCACGCAGCCAGCTCACGTGGAACATTTTATTAGTGTGACTACAGAATATGTCTTATTATTCATCGCCTGGGCTCTGACCTTAAAACTCCCTGCTACATAAAACTTTTTTAGGTATTCTGTTGAGTTTTCATCAAAGCAAGTTCATTTTGGGTGACTTTATCCATCACACACACACACACACACACATACACACACACACCTATTATCCCCATATTGAATCCTGATAACTTAGGACTTAGGATCGGTTACCCCCTATCTAATGCCATCAACAGGTTTCCACTCGTTCAGCACCATCATCTGATACCAGAATCCAGCCTCATTGTACCAAACAAGAATATGCTTAGGTGCTAAAGCTCAATCATAAAAGGGGAGTACAGACTTGCAGTGTTTTGACACACATCATCAAGGCTTGAAATTAGGATTACGCCACTGTCTTGTTTTCCAGCATCAGGTAGCATCAACACCCTCGCTTTAATTTGCCCATTTCATATTCACTCCTCCAATCGGCAGATAATATAGAGTATACTTCTTGATATTGAGATGTTGAACTCAGCATGTCACCATGCTATGGATGTAGGAATGGTAACTTCTTTTTTGTCCACTTTAGCTGCAGTTCACGGTCAGTGCAGCCGTATGTTTGCCTTTTGTTGAGGCAATCTCACCCTTATTAGCATTTAACTGCTAAATCCCTGAAAGCACTACACCTATTTTTAAGGTGCAATTAATATAGACTCTTAAATAGGAAAACAGGAAAAAGGTCGAGAGTAATATTTCCTCATTTCCTCTGATGTATAATTAGATTTGTTTTTGTATTTTAGCAAGTATGTTTCTGTTTCCTTATGTGGCTACAGTTTGTCATAATGAGCTGTTTTGTCTGTTAATGTAAACTCAAAAATTATGCGTTTTCTTGTTGTCAAAGGTAATTCATTCTCACTACTGTTTTTCTCTTATTACAAAAATACAGTTCTCTCTAACTAATTCCAGTCAGTCATTAAAGAAAGAGAGTTCTTTATTTTTTCCCATTACTCCACAAGTAAACATTGCATTTTATTTGAGGCTTAAGCTTGTCACTGACTCATGAGCACAGCAGGTTTTAATTCACTGTTTTCATTTTTGTTTTGATGCTAGCCTGGTTTAAATGTGTGTGGCGGTACTGGCTGTAAATTGCCTACAGGCCAGCCCAACCTACATAAAAATATAAACAAAAAACATATCTAGGGGAATGCCCAATGTCCACTACTAGGACAATAAACCCATAAATGAACAAATGCCTCCTATGGGTACAATAAATAAATGCCACCTATGGGTATGGGTATGATAAATAAATGCCTCTTTTGGGTACAATAAATAAATGCCTCTTCTACAGGCCCCAGGGAAATAAAATAGTAAACTGAAGGTGTAAAGGGGCCTGGGTTTTAAAAGGTTCCCAAAAAAACAAAGTTTCCTCACTAAAGATGTGGGCAGCCCAGAAACAAAATAGGGCCCAAATAGACCAGAGTTCAGGCTGACAATCTAAGGGGAATGAGGTTCTTGGTAATTCAAGGAGTGATTCAGCATGGGCCAGTGGCAGATTCAGTATGAGGGTGAGAGCCACCGGTGTGTCATTTCCCACCTCTTTTAAGCCTTTCAAACAGGGTGTCATCACACCCTGATTGGCTGGGAGGGAAATACCCCAAACTGCTTCCACTCCTCAAATCAGGAGTCAGTAGTCGCCACATTATCACCGCAGCAGCGGTTCGCCAATTATCCACCGTTCGTTGTTCACACAGAACCAAGCAGCTCCTGCGTCAAGACGAACCAGTGTGTAATTCACACAGAAAGCCGGCGCTGCGGCTCCAAAGGAGGCGTGATGGTACACATCATGAAGATGACGTGTTTGTTTTTTTCAACGTATTCCCCGGTGTCCTCCTGTCAATCTAAACATGTAGCCTACCTGCTGTTCACTGAAGTCTCGGGCGGGCGGGCTGACCGTCGCGACAAACACTTGGTGAGTTAAAGTTTTTTGCCGGGGACAGACGCTGTTTTTCGGGCAGAAATGCGACGAAGAGTCAGTATGACAGACAGGAGGACAGACACTTCTCCACGTATATGCAGTATTTTTTTCCTCACAAAAGTTGCCAAAGACACTACCAGTTACTACGTTACTGCTGTTTGGTCCTGTAACGTTGCTTTGTGGGACATTTCTCTTTATTTTGTTGAGTGAAGGACATGTTTAGTTATCAGACCATCAGATCAACACACCCCCGCTCCGGGCCGCTGGCTTATCCGTTCACACTGGTTCGGTTCGCCAATACTGCGCATCTAGCCGTTTTTATACTGGACAGCAACCCGCCAATTTGGCTGTCCTTTTTGCAGCTAGGTCCGCGAATTTCGACAGACCGCGGTATATTGGGGGTCTGTTTTGGTCCGCCAATATGACGCCTCGGAGGGTAGCCTACACTTTTTGCCACCTCCATTGCTATGTAAATCCAAGGCGTCGATGTGCCAGCAATTGCGTGACATGGGCGGAGGTGTCGATGATGTGCACTGTTGTGCGACCCACAGCCGGGAGTTTTAAAAGCAGGAAACAGCTGATCGCAGCAGTCAGTTCATCACTTCATCCATGGACGTCAAGATGTGCAACTGGAAAGCCGCTGAGATCCAGGAGATGCTAACCATCACAGCCGAGAGAATCGTCAATAACCAGATCACTCGTCACTGTTCATGCCCAACTTCGTGCTTCACGTCATGTCACATGTTTACGCCTACCCCAGTGGCAGCTTTTTTGAAAAGGAGGAATATTACGCCTCCGTTTCACATAGACGAGACAGCAGATTGCAGTCTTTACCTGGCTGCAAATGTGGCGCATTTTCTAACTAAAAGGGGCTTCTGATACTACCTCCGGAGGCGCATCAGAGGCGCAGCGAAATTTCACCCCTCGCGGCATCTGAGACTTTCACACAGAGGAGGAGGTGGAGAACTGGCGCAGGATCCCCGCATGCAAACGGCAGTGTGAATGGGGCTAGTCTCCCCACCTGTGCACAGGTGCTCTGAACCCCCTGTGATTAGTTATGAGGGAAAATCAGCCAGTCAAAAAATAGCTAGTCAAACAATTAGACTGCTACATGTGTAGGAGATACACTAATAATAAATGTAATTTATCAATCACTGGCGATTAATAAAACACTCGTTAATGGGGCACCACCTCCGATGTTTTGTCTATTTGAATAATCCGGAGGTAATTAATCAAATTCGACTGGACAAGTTTAACTTGTATCAATTCTAATCAATTTCACATCAATTTATTCAATCTCACAAATGAAGTAGTGAATTCTACACATATCCATCGCTTCTCCACATTAAAACAAACCTGCACAGACAACGACGTACGGTTAAATATGTTTATTTACTAAATAAATCAAGGTGAATAAATGAAAGGATGATTCAAACAAACAATAATGATAACATAAAATGTAGAGACTAAATGATCATGGTAATGAATGGATGGAGATGAGCGGATGGTAAAGTCGCGAGTCTGGGAAGCATTCAAAGATTACCGAGTAATTTTGACACTAACGAGACCCTAACCGGATTTCTTATTAATTAAAGATTACTATGAATCAAAAGAAAAGAGACACCACCAACTCAAGAACATGCGTGTGACTCCAGCAGTGTGCATGGGTGTTTAGCCTACTTTGCCTGAAGACTGGGAGATGTTCACCACTTTGGACCTCTCTGGAGCTGATAGCTTGACCTCGGCTTGAGGTGCCGGTCCAAGAGCCGGAGAGATGTCGCAGATCGTCTGCGGCTTGCAGATGCCGGTCCAAGAGCCGGAGGGATGTCGCAGCTCGTCCGGTCTCCCAGTGGGTTTCTCTCGTCCCGGTGTCGGAGGGAGAGCGCCGTCTGTCCAGTACTCGGCAGGAAGGTCCCGGTCCGCTGCCCAGCGGGATGGCACCGCTTGTGAGCGTTGAAGGCAGGCCGGTCGGCTTGGCAAAATGTCTGTTCGTTGCAAACCGTTCACACGGTTTGTTGATGCAGGCAATTACTGCACAACGCTGGTGGTCGGAATAAAGTCTTCTTCTTGCATGGAGTGATGACTCTGAACTTTTGATCGAACTAATTCAACTTTCTTGACGAAAATAACTAGAGAATAACGCTGGCCGGGCGAGTCCTCAGTTATTACTCAAAACAAGACGAATTAAGTCAAATTAACTTCTACTGAGTAAAATAACGATACTTAACAAAACGAAAGCACTTAGAATCAGTGCGTCCTCAAATTAGGGTATTGAGGTAAAAATCGCATGTGGTCAATTGTGCGGAGATTTCTGCCTAAGAGCGTGTCGCAAAAATACAAAAGGTAAAGATTTAAAAGTGAAGTGAAGAAAAATTTTAGAAGAGAGTTACAAAAAGAGTTACAACAAGAGATTACAGCAAGAGAGCGAGTGAGAGTTGTCTCTTGGTATTTGTAGTCCAAATCGGCAGGCGGTCCCTAAGGGGAGGGCTGACGATTTTCACTGTGTATCATATCAATCGCCTACACTTACGAAACTTGAATTAAATTAAACCGATTTAATGTTTCGCGATCGTGCTTCACCTTTCTCAGGACCTTACCATGGCAAAATAAATGGACTTAATGAAATAATATGACCTGATTAAATTCGCTGAACGACTAAAAGAAATTAACACTGGATCAAACATGAAAACACTTAAAGATACAGTAGAACTGATAGAATCTGACCACATATAAGCATTTCTTATAGTTCTAATACCTGTAAATGAAGAAACATATTACAGACTTTTAATCAGGAAAAACGTATTAAGCCAAAGATATCCCGACAGTCTAATTCCTTTGTACCCGGACTCACCACTGGAGGGCACTGTGGTTCCACCAAACACAAGACACATTTAAACATTAAATTTGATTTCAATCAAATTTCATCACAGAGAAACGGGAGAAAGATCAGTTTTATGAGCTTCTCTTACTGACCCTTAATCTGTTGGAATTAAGAGAATGAGATCCTGACTTAATGGTTAATTAGAAATGGTCTGAAATCTGGAGGAACACAGAGACCATTTGGGTGGAATGTGACCACAGATAGCATCCAGACGTGTCATAAATCACAGACCTGGGAGTGAGGACATAGAACAAATCAGAAGGTTTCCAGTGTCTTCTCAAGCTAAATGTGTGCTTTAGAAGTTAGTGAGGAAAGAGAGACACAGGTATAAAGAAATACAGTAAAACAAAGGGAAAGAGAGCCATTTGATGTGTGAGTTAATTTACATATGTAAAGACTCTGTATTGACACCTTCTGATGACCAGTTCGTTCGTCCCTCCTGGTGAACTGGCAGAGGACTCAACATGACCTGTGAAAGAGGATTTATCTGCTTGCAAGGGAGAGAAAGTTCATCCAAAGGCTTTGGGTTGTAAATTAATTAAAAGTGTCTTCATACGAAGTATTTACAACCAAGAAAAACACTGTCCTCTCTGCCAGGCGATAAGATGGCGCCCCTCTTCCTGTAGAGTTGCTTCAAACTTAAAAACAGAGTTGATAAGGAAAACAGGGCCTCAGCATCAAAGAGAAAGGAACACAGGCACATGTTCCTACACATGTGTTCACGGCTATAAACCTTTGAAGCGTGCCTGTGGTGAAGAACTAACAGTGAGGCACTTACAATGGCTGGAGGAGTCCAACCATAATTGCCTTCACACAGCGCTTCTCAGGAATCATGTGATCCATCAAAATATTTTAAAATGTAAGTAGTGCACCCTGGTGGCCCATGACATTTGCATTTCTAACAAACACATTTTTAATAAAGACCTTTGTCTTATTAATACAGAAATGAGTTATATTCTCAAAGCAAGTGTTTCGATAACAAAAAGTTGGAATATAAATACAATACTTTGGATATTTCAAGCATAAAAAATGCAGCATTATTAAACTTTAAAGAACTCAAATTGGATCTCAACAAGATCATAAGTAGGGCAATGATTATGATACTGTTTGTTTCTATGTGTGTGCACGTGAAATTGAGAAAGAGACAGGACATATTTGAGTTTGGTTATTTCTTTCTTTCTGCTGGAGAATGTTATTGTAGCCAAAGATTATTTTTATTATTAATAATAATTCACTCAGCTGACTCACGTGGAACATTCTGTTAGTGTGACTACAGACTGTCTTATTATTCATCGTCTGTGATCCGACCTTAAAACTCCCTGCGACAGAAACTTTAAGGCCTCTTGTGGAGTTTTCATCCAAGCAAGTTCATTTTGGGCGACTATATCCATCACGTGTATATGTTCTCGGACACTAATACTAATTTAGGAACAAGGTCTTCATATTTGATTAAGTCATTTGATAAACCAACTAAATATTTTACATGCCCTTCACCTTGTTTCTTCTTTATTTTATCTAATTGACGTTTTTTGCCACACAGCTGAGCCACAAACTAGCGTATTGCATGAGAAGTGAGTGGAAGAAGCAGCTGAAAAGTTGATTGAGACATTTTACCATAATAGCAGCAATTTATTCCTAAGAATATGAGCAGACTGTGCACCCGGACGCAGGCATGCTAATAATCCCAGGAACGGGAAGCGACTTTGATGATAATTAATAAGCACCAGGATCTTAATTCATGGTATTCAACCCCAGTGAGATGTTCTGCAACATGTAGATCAGGCGCCTGATGACAACACAACCTGATCTCCACACTTCATGGTTTAATACATCACATATACAGTGCAAGGACAAACAGACGCAGCTGCATTGGTATGTTTTTCAATATTTACACCTGGTATTACAGGTGCAATATGTAAGAATTTTAGTTTAAAAAGGTAATCTATCATTATCAACAGACTGTGAAAAAAGAGCAGTATTGACATTATGTCGAAGAGGTCTGTGTACTGTGTTGCAGCGATATCTACTGAAGTTAGAATGCTAACCAGCCATGGCTCTCCCGTTGATCCAAAGCTCCTGCAGTCCTCAAATTAGTGATATGTCTATCCAGTGCCATGGAAATGTCAAAATTCAACAAAACTGCACACAATAAATTAAAGCAACATGGGAGAGAGAAATAACTTTGTTTTCATGGTCCTGTCATTTCAGCTTTATTTTATGTGTTGTATGTGTTTTCTTGTTTTTTGTGGAGTCTTTTTCTTTTTGTTTGCCTCCTCTTTTCTTCTGCTCTTCACCAGCCTGATGTTCCCTCCACACCTGCGCTGCATCTCCTTCATTAGCCCGGCCCTGCTCCTTCTGTTTTCCCACTCATTACCCTCACCTGTATTTCTCTGTCTCTCTCCACCTGCACCTCATCCAATTGTTGGTTTGGTTTGCTTTTAAATCCAGTCTTTAGTTCATATTTTGTCGAGTCATTTGTTGTGTTTCTTTGATCCTTGTGTTGCATTGATCCTCAATAAAAACATCAATCGCACTTCCTGCCTGCCGCCTGCATTTTGGTCCACCTTATCAGTTCAAGCGTGACATTTGTGTCCAGTTGATCTGTTGTTAACAAGGCATATGATGTATCTAGTCAAAGAGTAGCCCTGTTTAAAACCACAAGGAAAACAGCATTACTGTATCTAAATATACCCATTTAAGCCTTTGGAAACCTGCAATCAGTGGAGGCAAGTGTGTATGTATGAACAACTGGAGCAATTCTACATTTACCACACAAGCCTAAACTTTTTTTTTTATAGTAAGGATGAAAAGAACCTAAGTGTTGCACTGATAATACTGATTAAACACACGCACGGAGAGTGTGATTATGTACTATACAGAGAAACTCAACATCAGCACCCACATTTCTTAATTAGGGGGTGTATTTCTAGTATTGCTAGACACATATTTTCCCCTACTAGTCCCCTCTGTGTGAAACAGTATGACGTCAGTTTCAAAGAGTTGGTTTGGCAAAACTGATCCATGCATGCAAGACAAAAAAGGAACAAACAAACAAACAGCAAACAGTAGAACTGCAATAAAGACTACTCTACAGTGTATTTCTCATATTAAGGGAATCGCTGTGAATAAACTAATATACTGGATGTAACTGCTCGTTTTTTTTCCCCACGCCCCTTGTTGTTGCTGAGAGATAAAAAGCAATCATCAACTTCCCCTCTGGCTTTGGAAACCCGAGCCGATAATGGCAAACCACGAGGAAAGTGGTGATTCACAGTCACCCCTGACCCCCTCCTTCAACAGGGAAGAGCTCCTCTGTTGGTGGCCTCCAGTGAAACTGTGAGTGAATACGTCACATACTGACAAACTCAACCCTGCAGCACAACTGTTAGTTCATGCTGGCGTAGGTTGGAAAATGTGTTTATGTGTGTACGTAGATATCTCTCTGCATGCCCATCTGTCTTTGTGAGCAGGTGCTAATGCACGGGGTACTTACTCTTTGTGCCTCGAAGCCTATTTGTCCTCTGTGTACATTTGTGGGCGGGTGCTCCATGTGGCACATGACTCATTTACAGTTTCTATATGATGTCTAGTTTTAACTGTACTGTATGAATTTGCATCACTGTGTACGTAAGAGCCAACACATTGCCAAGTCAAATGTTTCTGTAGTGAATGACTCCTCCCACATAGTCTAAATACTGCCACATTTATAGATATTTTGCTGCCAGTCCTTGCAGCACATTTCTGCTGTCAATGCTTATTCTTTTGAAGTGGTTAACAAGATTTTCATCGCTAAGATTTTTCCCTTTTTTTCCTGCCTCTGCCATCCGAAAATAGGCTTTCCCATCTTTAGATGTTGTATTCCACATTCTGAAACAAAAGCAAATGTGATACATCAGCCTAAATGTCTTGGGTTAACGTCCTCCACCAACAACAGCTAATGAGGTTTCTAGTCTGATTCGGGGGTCATTGCTCTCTTGCCGAGAGTTGGATGAAAAGATTGGTGGCACTTATTTCTGTGCGTTAAGTATGGAGCAAAAGCCAGGAGCCAATTAGCATACAACTAAATGCAGGTGGAAACAGCTCGTCGCCTTTGTCCAAAGTGCAAAATCCGCCCACCAGCACCTCTAGCACGCTAATTAACATGTTACATCTTGTTTGTTTAATCATTAAACAACATTCTTTTTTTTTTTAAACTTGGGTTTTTAGAAAAGGAACTTTTATGTGACAAAATCCCTTTTTGTGAAATAAACCTGTTTAACTGACTCCTGGGGTTGCCAGCTACAAAACGTGACACAGTTATTAATGTTGCCCAGACGATAAATCCTACTGAATGTGGTGATCCCTGGAGTTTTTCACCACAAGGTTAATATTTCTGCTATTGAGTGAAATTTGATTGGAAGGATTAAAAAATGTACTCTGCCACGTGTTTTATTTTCTTCACCCAAATATAAAAAATGAATTCATTATATACTCTCCCCCATGCGGATGGAAACGTGGGTGAATTTTCAAAGTCCACGAAACATTTCTGGAGCTTAACAGTGTTAAAGAATTATTCTAAACAGCTTAAGTAGATGGGGACCATTATAGCTCCATATAGCTTGTCTGACATCTCCCAAAGCCTTGAGATCCCAAATTGATTTGAAAAAACTGTTTCAAAACAAGTCATTATCTCCTTCAGTTGCTTAGGTAGATAATGTCTGAATTGTCATTTTTGGTTGAACATAATTAATGCTTGCTATGTCTTATGTGAAGCAACGCATACAGCACTGGCTTATTAAAAGGTGCTATACAACATTATATATATACAAAAGTTGTAAACAGAACCTTATTGCCTAAAATAAGATTTATTGTGTTTAATACTCAGTGAAATGAGCAGAGAACCAAAGTTTTCTTGCGAAAGGACAACCACATCCATCTCAATGGAACAGAAGTGCTGGCAACACAATTTTATTTTAATTGCTGTTGTGTTTTTTATCTTCCCCCTTAAAAAATCTGAACTTTAGTTTGTTGCAATGTAACAAAGAGACTACAGACAACATCATTGCATACTACACAAAGCATCTACTATAAACGCAATAAAAATAGATGAAACAAACCCTTACAGGGATAATTGTCTAAGAGGAAATGTTGTACCGAGCAGAAACATCCCTTTCACACTAATAGAGTCTCACAGACGTAAAGGCCAGAGAACACATTTGGATGAGGCAAAATGACTGCTGGTTCATCCACAAAGGAACTGAGGTCATGAAGGAATCTGTGGGGGAGTGTTAAGGTCATTTGATGTGTCACTTCCTCTAGTAGATGAATTCAGAGTGAAAGGGTGATAAAGAGGCGATACATTGGGAGATGAGAATTAACGAAGCAGCGAGTTTGACGCAGTTTCGATTATAAACAAACGTCTTTGGTAATGTTGCAATAATATTGCATGATTCACACATAATTGTTCCGGAGTTTGATAGTCTTGAAAATGTTAATTAAGTACTCAAATACACCGACATAATAACAAGAAGTGCCCAGAGAAAAAAGAAGAAGAAATAATTGTGTAATCGACCGTTTTTCACATACACCTTCTAGGTGACAAGTAAGTCTCCAGAAAACAATTACACACCACAGCCACCAGCAGTACCTGGGGAAAAGCATTGCTCTCAATGCTGTTTGAAAGCACAGGAAATTGATCCAGCTCATGATTGCTGCACCATGTTCAGATAGAGACCATTTACCTTTTAGGATGCTTAATGTCTGACTTTAAAATCAATTCATATGCATCAAATAAGAGTACCTGTCAAGATCAACACAAAGGATGGGTCTGAAGTGTACAATGGAAAAGTAATTTATCTGACACAAATTATGTTAATGGTGGCAATGTGATTGCAGTGTGATGTCTAAAGCTGTGATCTAACAGCACAAACAGGTCTGCTGCTAAAGACAGCCAGTTCTTTGCTTATTCTCAGAAGGCAATTATAACAGCAGCACAGTATTTAAAAAAGGGGGGCTGTTACTGCTCTTGGTTCGGTCTATACAAATTTTTTAGAATTAATGACACTAATAAGCAGCTATAGAAGCTATTTGAGACAAAGATAAATGCATGAAAAAATATATATATGTGGGTGAGTTTGCTATATAATTAATGCGGTGAACAGTTGAAAACATGAACCTACAATTGGGAACCCAAAGTAGCAGGTATGCTTCAACAAAGGTGAATTTATCGAACAGCTTTGAAACCACCCTTCCCCCACGTTTCTGATAATGACATTGAGGAAGCAATGTCCAACAATTTATGTAACTTTCCAGACTTAAAAATCTACTAATCACTCTGATGACATATACAAATACAACACTATGAATGCCTTCCAGGGGAGACTAACTGAAAATGTGCACCATTATCTCCATATTTAAACAACATTCACTTCTTGCCCCTCCCTATGATGGCTGACTGTTTGCTGAATGTTGTTTTGAGAGGGCCAGGTGGAGGCATAGCCACTGCAGAACTGGCGTGAGCAGTCGTGAGCAGAGCCAGACCTTCTGGAGGAATAAACAACCAGAGTCACTTAAGATTCTCCTCTGATCTGGAGCCATTTACAGACAGAAGGAGAGGTCAATCTCACTTCACAATATCAGAATCTATCTGACATGACTCAGGCACACATGTTCACAGACATGGTGATGTATTGAAGTTTTATTCATGTTGGAAGTAGTGACAGGCGACCAAATGAAACATACCGTTACCTTGAGTAAACTTGTGGATTTCTCAGGAGTTTGAACATTTTAACCCTTCCAAGCCTTCCTGCATTGCCCCTCTAGATTTGTTTGCTTGTTTGGACTGTTTTCTCATTGCTAACTTGAATGGTCTAGTAAAGTCCTTTTTCTTTTACCCGTTCTGCCAAAGTGTCTGCATTTGGGTCTTCAGTCCTATTGCCGAGTAAATACAGAGGTAACAACCAAGGGCTTCAATGTGTGTTGAAATGTGGTGGGGACATAAGCCTCAGATGGAAAAATCAATCATCAAAAATGTGGTCAGGAGAGAGTAATATTATGGTATAGATACGTAATATTATTCATGTAGATATAACATGGATATTGGCAATTGGATATGCTGAGATTCATCCATATTTCAGCCAGGAAGACTATTAGTATATGAAATTATCTGTATGTTAAACCACTTGTTCTGCCACTTGGATTCTTCTCTTCACCACTCTCTGAGTGTTGAAACCATTTTACCTGCTGACGTAAGTGGGTCTATTACAAGCTATGGTTTTTCACACATCATGCCACATATAGATGCATGAATAACGGTGAAATATGTTAGTGAGCTTCAGCACATAGTATAATACTGCTGTGTATGTTATGTAAAAAGTTCACAAATGCAGTATCAGGAGCAATTTTCTCAGTTTTCCTGCTGTGCATTTATGGAAATGGAAAGTGTGGAGAAACCAAGAACACACAAACGCCACGCAGAAGGTTTGAAGTCTCAGAACTCAAAGATTGCTTCCAGTCACAGTGTCCCTTATTAACCAATGCTATATTTAAATGGCATATCTAATAGAAAGATCTTCCCCTGCCTACAGAAAAGCAACAAGAAGAGCATCCTCCACAGTCTTTAAATAGCTGCTCTGTGAATCGTGATCCACTCAATGAAGGATTGTGTCTCTGATTCTGTGACTGACAGAGTGACAGCAGAAAACACGATGATGAAAAATGTTGGAGCGTAGGCGATGATGGAATATTCATGATGAATTTCATATCTTCATTTTGCTCCCAGTTGCTCATCCTCGATGTGTCAAAAATAAACTGAAAACAACAACAACTGTAAGTGTGCCCAAACTGTTTCCATGTAGAACTTCAATAAACTTAAATCTCTTGAAAGTTTGACCTAAAAAATTTATTTATTTTTTATCTCATTGCTGATACTCAAATTCTTGTTATATCTAAGTCACTACAGTGTGTTCCTAGAAGAAGTGTATAGGGTGTCGACATTGAGTAAAATCTGTATTGCAGCGTTTTGATCTTCTGCCATCTTTGCCATCTGGCTGATCTGAGCAGAGTGCTGTTGCCATGGTTTCATTGAATCAATGAAATACACCTGTGGCCACTGACCTGCAATCGATTCTACTGTACCAATGAAATATAATAAAAACATCACATCCTAGAAACGTATTGGACATTTTTTCCTTATGATATATACCTTATCATGAAAGTAAACAAAAAGGAAATTGTATTGGCTGGAAATAAAAAAAAAAAAAAAAAAAAAAAAACAGAGAGCAACGTCTAAAATAACGATGCCAAACATCTTTGGTCAGATTAATTTCTTTCATTATTTCTTGATTTTTCTCTATCTGTGCTGCAATTACAAAAAGAAAACTGCACTTCAGCAGAACTTTTGTGTAATTGTTTTCTCAGAGGAGGCAGACTTGATTGTGAAAAGCTGAATGCCCCTCCGAGCTTCATTAACTTTTGTGGCCGTCTCCTCAGCTCATTTTCCCAAGAGGGACAGGATGACGCTCCCCCTAATGTTCAGGATAGACGTCACAGACAGTCATACTCAGGCCTCTGTTTGTTGTAATTAAATGTGCAGAATCAGTGACAAACTCATAAACAATAACTTTGTTGCTCAGTACATATGAGACTCATCTAACCACCTACTGTATTAATGCATGATGCATCATAACAGAATAGCAAAAGTTCCGTGACTATAATAAAGACACTGAAGGTTTGTGTAGTAAATGTTCATACTGTGATGCAGGAAAACATCATAAATTAGAAATACAGTATGATCTGTAACTGAGAGATCACATGTGCAGTGTTTAAGTGTGCAGTGTAAATCCTGTCAAATTGTCCTTGAGAAAGATGATTAAAAAAGATTAGATAAAAAAAATAACGCTTTATATCAAGGATTAAGGCCCTGTAAGTCCTCATAAGATACTTATTAGAAGATAGTCTGATTAGAACATTTGTAAGCCCTTAAAGTATGAGAAACTTGTGAACAGTTTAAATACTGCCTTAGAGCAATAATCAAAGCTTTTTAAAGGGTAACTCCACCAATTTTCCACATAAAAGTGTGCTTACAGGTCTTGGCCAGTACTACTGCATATGTGTAAAAAGTAGTATAACGTCTCTGCACGTAATCTGATAAATTGCCTCCAGTGATGTCATTCAGTGGCTAAGTTGCATTGTGGGTAATATAGGTGGCAGGTTTTGAAAAGCAGTGCACTGGTCTATCATTGCACTCCTATAACACTGTTAGACTAAGTATGGACAGTCTAACAACAAATGATCAAAATTGATACAGCAGAACCAGAAATATCCCCGTTTTGATTCCATGCTTTCTTCTTCCTTTTCAAAACCTGGTGCCTACGTTACCCACAATGCATCTTTGCCACTGTTTGACAACACTTGAGGTAGTTTATCTGTTTACATGCAGCTTCCTCTGAAGCCACAAAAAACTTTACTTTCCTGTGTATGCAGTAGTACTCCCCAAGACCTGTAAACACACTTAAATGTGTATAATTGGTGGAGTTACCCTTTAAGTCTCATAATTATTTATAATAGCATTACAAAAGCATTCATTGAGGTTGACTAACTCACCTATTTTGTCATTGCTAAACCTTTACTCAGCTTGTTTGCTGACTTTTTTAACATGTATATATACTTTATAGTGTATTGATAGTAAAATGCTTTAAATAGGGTTTAAAAAGTAAATCCAGCAACTTGCATTCAGATAACTTTAAACAATCACTATAACTAAAGCCGAAAAAAAAACCAGAGAAACAAGAAACAAGAAAAAACAACATTAATGACTGAATCTCATTATGTAACAACCTGATTTGATTGTGCTTTGCATTAAATTGAAACTAGAAACGTGCAAGATCAGCAGTCGCTTCCAACTTTGGAATCCATGTGGTCATTGTAAGAGGACTAGTATTATTATAATGACACGCTTTCAAGACAAATATGTAATCTTAGCATTAAGGTGCCTTTTTTGGAAATAGGCAAAATATTAGCAGGGCAGCCCTTGTTAGTTGGGTAAAGAGTTCCCTCTGATCTGCTGTACCTCTTGACTCTAATTACAGCTTTTCCAGCACAGGAACAGCAAAGTACCCTCTCAATTACAGAGTGAAAGCTTTATTAACTCATGGCAGCTGACAGGCTTCTACACATGATGGTAATACTTATGTCAAATGCACAACATACACACAAAAGACCTTTACATCTATATTGTCCATGAAGCCTTGAATGACTCCTCCTGCTGGTGTGTTTGTCCAGCACTAAGCTTTAGGTGTTACTGTCATCATGCTGTCCTTCACACACAACCAGCTCTGTTTTAAATCATGCATTATACCTTTTACACTGCAGCACAGCTCTACCATGTAACATTTAATAACTCAGCCTTTTCCACCTTCCCGCCACTGTGTATTGTATCAGTGTGCGCCTCTGACCTTGAATGCATAATTTCTCTTTATGGTGGACAGTGGCATGGATTAGGCCTGCAGATGTACAGCAGAATGGACCTTGTGGTTAATTTCATCATATCTCCTGTAGCTCTTAAACATGTTTGTTTTTAACATGAAGGTCACTTAAACAAATTATGTTTTTCATGAATAGGCTGTATGTTAAAGAAATGACATCCATTTCATTACATTTTTGTAATTTCTTTAAAATCGGGTTATGTAACTTATGCTGAACAGTGGCCATTGTGATCATAAGTGGCACTTACAAGATAATGACACTGACTTTCCATTTATTTACAAAGATCCTCTTGGGTCAGTTGCTTTATAGTTGCAATATATAAGATGTTCCATTTAAAACATTCAAAACTGGCCCAAGGCTCCTGATCCTCCTCACGTCTCCACGTCAGAAACTGATATGACTTGGTCGTCGCTGTAAATCAAGTCTGTTCCGTAGTCTTTGTCAACAGTCTGGTCCCACTGTGATGCTGCTGAGCCGGTTCTGTTGCTCGCTCGCCTGGCTCTGGTTCTGTGGCCCATTTCTCCCTGCCAGCATTCCCCACTGGGTCACCATCATCTGATGCCTGGAAACTTCCTTCTCGTGGCAATCCAAAGCTATTTTGGTGGCCAAACAACACCAACACTCTAACTGAGCTAACTAGCTGACAGCAGCTAAAGTTAGCAGCAGCTAAAGATTATTCTGATGATATGATGCCAGCTTTTTTTGGAGTATGAATTTGGCAGGTGGCATATTACCAAGGCATCATCATCATTAGGTGACCTGCCTGAGAGTGAGATGAATTAGAACATGAGCAAGCATATAAAAAATATTGAGGTGTTTCCTTTTATGATCAAATATTTTTTAGGTTTCCAATGACACCTTGGACCTCCCAAAAATTCAGGTTCTGTAAATAAATCTGATTATTAAGAACAGCTTTGCTGTGTTTGCATTTAAATCCACCGTTCAGTAGCTTTCTGGCAGCATGTCTTTGCTATTTCAAGCATCAGTCACTTACTGACTGTGCTGTGACGCTGGTTACATTGGAAACTACCTAATACCTTACGTACGTGTACAACAAGGTCGACAGCAATACACCCTGAGGAAAAACAAAGGTTATAGCTGCTGTGTTCTGTTTATGTTTATAGCACAGCTGTCATTGAAGAAGAAACATGTTGGACAAGTTGGCACAATGATGATAGCCACAATAACACTTTTTAGTGTTTTTGGTCTATGCACCGTCGGTGCTTATAAACTTTGAATAAAGTGAAAGTAACAACGTACAAAAGACCTTTGAGGGCATACAGTACAGAGGAAGTTCTAACGCTTGCCAGTTGGAAAAAGGTCTCTTATCCTCCCACAAATTCTTCTCTGAAGCCTTTTTGCAAATGACCAGGCACAGTCTGAGAGTCAATAGGCCTTTCAGAGTAAGTATCCTTTGTCCTTGCTTCAAGTGGACCAAGCTTTGATCCTTGACTAACATCTCTTCTTTGTGAAAGAGAATTTGGATCAGAAGTAAAAAAGTAACTGATGAGTTGAACATTTGAACACATGAAAGAAACATATTGCACGGTGTTATTCATTCTCATATGTCAAAGATTTGTTTGGTAGCGAAAGGAGGCAGCAGTAAGAACTGCAATTTTAATCTTTTAAGTAACCAGAGGGTTTACTTCAATCTCATCAATTTTCACCAAATAGAAAATCAAATAAGCACCTTGCCATTGTGGCATACAAATACAAAAGCATCTTAAACCGCTGTTTAAATGGGCTTTTTGCTGCTTCTGTTCAGCTGTGAAAGCTGAATTCTAGCTAACCAGTTGCTTTCCTGCATTAGAGGAAACGGTTTCCACATGCAGCAACAACCTTTCAAATCAGCACGGGGTGAGCCTTTTTTTGCGTAAAGCATGTATATAATTCTTGTTGTATTTGCACTTAAGGTGGATGAATAAAAACATTGTCACATGACAAAGAAATAAAGACAAATAAAGAAATATTGAAACATTTGATTTAAAGCCATGTTTTAAACAAGAGTATGAGCTTACAGCCATGTCTGTGTCTCTGTGAGTCTGTCACACTTTATCAAAGAAGGATGTAAATGCAGACACTGTCAGACAAGAAGATCTAACAAAAGGCAAGCTTTAATGAGCCAAAGCTGTATTCCAAATGACAAAAGCAGGAAACAAAAGGGCCGGGAACAAAAAGCGAGGGCAAAAGTAAACAAGGTACAAACCAGGTTGACACAAGATACAATTAAGGGGATGAGGTGCAGGTGGAGAGAGGAGAAACACAGGCGAGGGGACTGAGTAGAGGAAATCAAGGATAGCAGGGAAGGAGCTTACAAGCTGGGGAAAGCACTGGGAACAGGGCTGGGCTAATGAGGCTGATGCGAGACAGGTGTGCTGGTAAAAACCAGCTTGGGAGGACCACAGAAACACAAGAACACAGGATAAAAACAGAGCACTGGGAACACAGGTGAGCAGGAAAAGGGCAGAAAAACAGACAAAGACAGGAAATCAGCTAACCAAAAAACCCAAACCATGACAGAGGCTGTGCTAAGGGGCAGCTGTGCTTTGAGCTAAATACTAAAATCAACATACTACTATGCTTGCAATGACAATGCCAACATGCTGAAGTTTAGCAGGTGTAATAAGCCATCGACCACTTGTTGAGATGTTTCACGAAAACCAAAAATGCCTGCTGGTGGCGCTGGAGGAAAAGTCTGAATGTCACCAAAATTAAAAGGATTCATACTCTAGTGGCTATGATTTAATGGCAATCCAACCAAAGTTTGTTGAGATAGAATAAAGTGGTTGACTAACATTGCCATACCTTATGAGCGATGCCGCTAGCAGGCTAAAGGCAAAAAACAATAAGTTAAAGTACTTAAAGTACAATTTTTCATCTGAAAACTAAGAAAAATCCTATGTCAGGATCATACAAACAAGATACAACTTTAATATTTTACCGCCACTAGGTGGATTGAACTTTAAACAAAGGCATGTTTGCTGTTAGCTGTTTGCATTCAGACATGATATTAAGCTAAGCTAACCGCCCCCTAACTCTTGTTCCATACTTAATGCACAACATGAGTGGCATCAGTCCTGCCACGACCATCTGATGAGCCGAGGTAATGTGCGAAGGAATTGCATCCACCATCTGTAAAGGTTTAGCCACACTAGCTAAACCTTACAGCAATAAGTGTACTGGCACGACTTCAATATCAGCTGAAATCTCAAAGCTCAGAGGTCTATTATTCATTAGGTTTCCTCAGTTGCAAATTGGTCTCTTTGCTGAAGTGTTCCCCACATGCCCAGACAGACACCAGACAGCTATACTCACATTTTCCACAATCCTCTGAGCACAAAGATGAGTTGTCTTATATCAAAGCCACCAGCAATTTACAAAGTGTATCTTTCAGACCTCTCCAGAGAGTTCAGCATATTCATACTCTTACAACGTGACTAGATGCAACGTGATAACTCTTAAGTGTGAGTGAATTTGCATTTTAGACTAAATTACTTGAACTGATAGATATTTTGAGTATAGACATCAATAATTTTGACTTTATTTGGTTTTATTATTTAGTCTAAAGGCACCAAAAGACAAGTAACATGATTGTATGTGTCTGATATTTCATTATATCCGTATTACTTCTCAAATCTCTTCATAACTTTTGCTGTCTGTCTCTCCTTCTCTATATCTGTATTTTTTATTTCAGTTACATTTTTCATCCAGCAAATCTGAATGCCATCCTCCCACTTGTGTCACCCTTTTCTGCAAACTATCCACAAATCAGACTTGAGATTTCTTTATTGAAGACTGTGTCAGCAAGAGGGAGGAGGAGGGATGCCATGATCCCAGGGATGACTACAACATGTGCTGTAGAAACCACGTGCAGCTCAGCTTCAGAAAGACCAGGGACCTGCTTGTGGATTCCCGAAACAGCCAGACGCCACTGACACCGACTGTCATCATCCAGGGTGAAGGAGATGGAGGAGGAGAATAGTTAGCAGAATTGTACCTGGGGATGCACATGTTGCAGCAAAGTAGAGCAGAGTCATTGTACAAGAAAGTTTCCTCTTGTTTATTCAACAGAATACTGAGCTGTTGTTAAAATAACATAATATTTGATGTGTTGGTAGAGGTGCTGTTAGGATGCAGCATGTGAGTGAGGCAGACAGGGAGGCTGCTCTGACACCGTGCTGAGTCTGGAAACATCCACAGCACAGAGGGGAGGATGGGGACTAATGTAAAGTAAGTACAAACCTCTCGCCCACTATGTCTACCCTAATGCAGCCATAGATCATCAGCAGACTCACCTTTATTCCCCTCAAGGTGCAACACGGAGTGCTTTAAGTATTCTTTTGTGCCGCCTGATTGTGCAACACTTCCTGTGCAGAGTGAAAAGCTGCAGAACATCTGCAGTGGAGGTAAAAACCAGCAGAGATGAGTAATACTATGAAGCAACCAATGCATTTTGTATTTTATATTTTCTGATTAAGAAAGCATCATTTTCTAAACAGTTTTCTACACATAATGAATAAAGTGTTAAACATCTGCACTTTGCACATCCACATGCATGTTCTTAATTACCTGTAAAATCCAGTGCACTTTATCTACCTTCATATTGGATATAGAATAATAAAACTATTTTGTTTTCATAATGCATATTACTGTTGTCTTTTGTCTGCCTTAGTTAATCCTCTCATATTGATCCAGCTGCTGCTGCAGATCATCACAACACTTGTATTCACTGAAGGTGAAGCTGAGCCAACGTCATTGTATCTTTTCTTTTTTTCTTAACCTATCCTACCTATCTGATCTTCCTGCAGCACAGCTTCCGGAAGAAGAGCCATGAGATGGTGGACGTAATTCCTTTGCAATATTCTTGTCATAACAGAAAGACAGGGGTGCAAAGACTCACAAATGCATCCACAAGTTTTTGATTTTGGTAATCTTAAGAATATTTGTTTTACTCGTTGTTAACTCTGGAGTCCTTAAAATGTACATCCTCACTCAAATATGATATCCGTCCTCAACAACCTCACCAAACACAATTTAACCAAGTATCTATGTGGCCGTGTGTTCACTGTGTGCAGCTGTCTCTTCAATAAAAAGCAGGAAAATTGAGAGAGGGAGGAGGACTGCACCACGAGAGGAATACAAAAGATGAGGACGACCGGAAGTGCTGCGTCTC
Source organism: Pagrus major (assembly GCF_040436345.1). Classification (NCBI taxonomy): domain Eukaryota; kingdom Metazoa; phylum Chordata; class Actinopteri; order Spariformes; family Sparidae; genus Pagrus; species Pagrus major. Next base: position 15,527,627 of record NC_133230.1, read on the forward strand.
TCAGCTCAGCCTGAGAGGGGCAGAAGAGAGCTAGGGATGCACACTGCCCGAGGAAAGTACAGACTGTGAGGTTACTAAGGGACATGACAGCTGTTTAGTCATACAACTCCTCTTCTTAAGGCATTGATTCCACTAGTTTCTCCAGGTTTCTTTAAAAACTCATATAAAAAAGGTAAGAGAGGGGAATATCAGCATGTGATCAAGCAGACATATAAAGCTAAATCGTCTTAATATAATGCAGTTAAACTTTTTCATGCAGTGTTTTGGTATTTTGACCTTACCTCGCACCTGTACTGCATCAACAAGTACATAAAGACTGCACCCTAAATGTTTTTGAGTATAACCTTTGTCATGTGACGCACACCTTTCTCCATATTGAGGATGTCATCAACACTTTGAACAAGTCACACACTGGACTGACAATGATTCATCACATCAAGGTCTTCTCAATAATCAAAAAAGGCCCAAGTAAAAACTAGATTTAAGCTATCAGCGCACTACTGTACATTACTTTCAATGGCCTGTGCCTGTGGTGTTATAAGTTTAATACTGTATAGTTGATCCAACTTATCTGTTATAATCACTTTAATAAAACTGTTGGGACAACTTTTATTGAGCTTTATTGGTATTTAATGTGTATTGGATTATTGCAGAGAGCACTGATAGTTCCTGTTTGCTTGTTAATACCAGTAGAATGTAATTGTTGCATTCTCTTGGTCTTCCCTTGCATATAAACAAAGCTGCTTTTAACTTCAAGAGGGAGGAAACAGTGAGGAGGAGTGAGTGTGTGATGGTGGTGAGTGTGAGGCTGCTCCCTCTTCATGTGGGGGTGTGTGACAGTTTTGGTTCGGTGGGCAGCAGGTGGGAATCGTTTTTAGCTCAGAAGCCTCGTGCTTCAGGCCGGCCCATTCCAAAGCCCACACCAGGAGCTGGGGTGGGAGTGGACGGTGTGTCAGCAGTTACTCATACTACGACTTGTAGTGTTGGAGCCCAAATCAAACAGAAGCATGACTTCTGATTGTCTTTCGTCTTATTCTGTAAACTGTGGTCTGCCCTCCCCCCGTGTTTCGTATCCTACTACAAGCGGTGTCGTCACAGTGGGCCGGTGGCGGCAGTGATGTTTGTATTAATAGTGGAGGTGTAGGAATTAAACTGTCTGGGGCTTTGGGAAGTGGTTAGAGGAGAAACTGAGTAGACAGAAAAGCGTCATAGAAGTTGAGGTATTGATCTCTTCTGCTGCAGAGGAAGTGGCATTACAGTCTCATAAAAAGAGAGAGAAGGGAGAATTTCAGCAGACTGTTTAGCAGGCTGAAAGAAAGAGTTTGTTTTAACTCCTTATTAAAAAGTTACACAGGAAACAAAGAATGACACAGTCACTGGAGGAGGCCAAGCGTCAAGCTGTGCATTTTCCAAATCATTGAGCACATCGGTGCTGTTACTGCAGATGTGTCAGACAAGACAACCAACAGAGCGTTTACTTTTTTGAGAATTCTCATTTGACTTTTTACTAATTGTCGTACTGCATTAGTCTACCTGTACTAATGGTACTGACTCATCAGTAAACAGGCCTTCTGGTAGAAGTGAAAACTCAATTAAACCTAGAATGACACTCAGCAGAGGACATACCTCCATCAAGGCCCACGGACCCATTTAATTCAATCAAGCCAAATCCAATATCAAACTGGATAGGCCTTGATGAATCTAAATTTTAAAGGTGTAATATGTAAGAACTAGTAACTTCAGTAAACATCTCTGCAACACGATAGATAGATAGATAGATAGATAGATAGATAGATAGATAGATAGATAGATAGATAGATAGATAGATAGATAGATAGATAGCCTTTGACATAATGTCAACACTGTGGTCTCTTCACATTCTGTTGATAAGTTTAGTTCATTTTTGAATGTTTTAAACTCAAATTCATACATATTTCACCTTTAACTGGTGAGCTTTGATTTAAAATTGGCAGATCTAGGAGCTGCTTCAGATTGTACTCACAAAGATACCAGCCACCAAATACGCCTCTATCCCTGCATTGTTCCCTGAGAAATGAACGAAAATGTTGAGAAACGCTTTATCTCGCAATGTGAGAAAAAACAAACAGACAAGGATAAAAATATAACCTTCTTGGCAGAGGGGGAAAAATAATAATGTACATTTGATAAAAAACAATCACAGCTCAAGGTACAAGTAGATGTCCCTGTACATGTTGCCTTAAAAGTTGAGATTATAACTTCTACTTTTTTCAAAGTTGTCGACAAAACAATCTCACTGCAGGGTGCAGTACATTATTTGCTGTTTGGAGCTTCCAATTATAACATAAAAGCATACAATCAAAAACTCCACAACAGCTACTAAACAGACCGTGCATTGTTTAGTCTAATACAGTCCTGTGTGTGAAGAATGAGGTTGTCAATCAAAAATGATGTATAGGGTATGCTTTGAAATGAGTTTGCATGCAATTTAAAAAGCATTAGAGTAATTATATGAACGTAAACCAACTAATCCCCCACAGTTTAGCTTTTAAAGGATATTTCAATTTGCACAGCATAAATACCATACCTTAATTGACTGCCACTGTCATATTGCATATTACAGTATGGTGTGAACACATATAGGCTTGTTAAAAAATGCAAGTTGCAGTTTGTTTGCAGTAAAGCAGTTTAAAGTGGGGAAATGTATCTTGACAACTCTGGAAAAGATACATGTTGAAAACTGACTGATTTTTCATGCATCCAAAATAAAGTAATGTGTGTGTAAGCCCCATACTTATTCTCCGTCACAACATAATGGAAAATTTGCTTCTTGTCTGTGCATCTTCTGAGAAGCTGCACAGTTATTGTGTTTTCTCTGGGATCACTCTGCCAACTTTGGGGATTTAGGACAATGCAGCCTGATCCCTGCAGTCTTCCCCAGTTTGTGTGTACATCCTTTAATATACTGTGTGAGGACATGGGGTATATCAGAGGGAGTCAGAGTGTGCCAGGAGGCACGCTCAGTATGGTGACAGATGGCTTACAACTCCTCCAAGACATCTGTTTACTGTGAGTTATGCCATCCTTGCCAGATGCTAAGCAAAATGTGCAATGGACAACCCATCACATTCATCTCTCCCATTCTGGAGGGCAGTCACCATTTACTTCGCCTCTGGACAATGTTTGATGCTTTTTCTATTAAAAATGTGTTGGACATTACGGATAAACTATAATGTTTGTCTGCTGGTGCATTCAGGCTTAATAGTCCGAATCACCTCTATAAATCTCCTGAATATGTCAGAGATGTCTTGATGTACTCTCAAACCATATGTTTTCATAACATATGGGGGTCAGAAAATCATGAAGTGCTTGTTTTCGCTTGAATAAACAAATGTGTGCCAGTTCACATGCTCAGTGCTGACAGCTATAGCTGTGTCCATTAATACTCAGGGTTATTTTCATGTTTCTTGCAAATGGAACCGATTTGTTCGATGTTTGTTTCGGTGCTGTGGACTACTTAAAGCTGCATTAAGGAACATTTTTATCGTAACAATGAATCAATGAATGTATAAATTGAAGGTCCACAGTGAATTATTGCTCTACTCTGCAGTTTTCCTCAGCGTTATTGTGTTTTAGTATCTTTCAGTTCATTGCTTTTGTTTTACAGCCCACAGCTTTACGTTCTAGTTTTTACTTTCAGTTTCCCTGCCGTCATTAACTTTGTATCCAGCTGCAAGGGCCAGCTGCAAGGGCCAGCTGTTTTCCGTGAAACATCTCAAACAAACCCATTGTACACTACCTGCCAAAGCACCGGACAGCAAACAGACAACGCTAGTGACAAGCTGCTGAACATAGTGGAGCATTTAACTGCTAAAGAGCCAAGTACTTCCCTTGGGAGTTGGTGAGCTGAGGCATCCGGAGGGAGTTCAGAGTAGCGACCTTGACGTCCAAAGGAGCCAGCTGAGGTGGTTCGGGCATCTGATAAAGATGCTTCCTGGGCTCCTGCCTTTTGAGATTTTCTGGGCACAAAAGGATTACATATCTCTTCTGGCCTGAGTATGCCTCGGGATCCCTCAGGCGAAGCTAGAAAATGGATGGATGGATGGATGGGTTGAATAACAAGCATCACATGAGCAAAATAAAAACACAACACCCGAGTACAAATACATCAACTCTTTAATGTTACATAAAAAAACAGTCAAAGAAATCACAGTCATTTGAGTGCTCAACATGCTGTTTAATATCTATTTACTGCATCTTTAAACTGTGGCAAAAACCCCCTGTCTCCTTGTTTTTCGAGCTTTATGCTGAAATGGCCAGTGAAGCAAAAAATAGCTCCGAAATTATGGGGCACCACTTTGTTATTCAATTTTCAGAGCACAATCACTTCTGTTACATCTATCTTGGCTGAGATTGTTTGATGTTTAATGAAAACAAATACAGATGCCAGTCAGGCTAGGGCCTCTATAAGTGGCTCAATCAATCTGTTTTGCAAAGTCAAATTGTGCTGATACATACAGACTAGTTTCTTCGAATAAGAGCTCTCTTTGATGAGATGTAATTGGATGTCATGAAATTGAAAGCCCTCTCCCATACAACCTGTTCGGGTAATTGAACTCTATTTTCTGCTATGTTGCTGTACCTGAACTGAAAGTTGATGACTGTACTCATCAAACGAGATTGATCTATCTCGTCCAAGAATAGAGTTTTAATGGTAGGCGGCTTATTCTTGGATTAAAAAAACAAATAAACATTTACTGTGCAAGCACGCTTTGGATCCCATTAAAGGCTGCAAATGGCTGAAAACAATGGTTTTTCTGATTAAAGCCGTTAGAGTTGGACTAAATCCGGCACAAATTGCACAAATTTAGTAGGGCAAATTTTCTGCGAAGCCTTTGGGTCTAATGTCAGGATCAAAGTGTAATTTGCTGGTGGATACATGGTGGTAAAAGGAGAATTTGCTGCAATGAGTCACAGAGACTTCAGTTAGCTTTTGGATCATTGATTCAACCAAAATGGGACAAGCCAATATGAATCGTTCAGCTGTGTCAAACACCACTGGAAATAATTCCAAAACTTTATCCTCTGCTGTTAGATAGAGAGAGCATGAGAGGCAGAAGGAGCCACGAGGACTGGCATGGCATTCTGCAGAGCTGTCATAGAACATGCTCTTCGCTGCCTCCTTTTATTTGAATTTGCATAAATGTTTCTTGAATCTCTGCAGTCATTTACTTAAGAGCAGTGTTCTTGATCAACGGGGCTGCAAACGCTTTACAACCAGCAGAGGCTTCAGTTAAAATATGTCACCTATCTCCTAGAGATTATAGTTCCACAAAGCTTCTCTTCCATCTTTAAAGACGTCTGAAAAAATGTCACATCGCCATTATCATAATACAGGGGCACTTTCAACCTTGAGAGCAATTTGATGTTGCAATTACACACAGAAATCTCAAACAGGCCGATCACATGGCGCTACTTCAACCACAAGGTGCACTCTCTTTGGTTCAGTTCTCATGGAGTGAGAGAATCTGGATATTATAGGAGCCTGACATTTACAGCACCACTGGAACCCTTTAACTGCACTTATTACCCTGTCACATGAATACATATTGTCAGCTACACATTGCCTATTCAAGCAGAGAGATACACAAAGCCGGACAGCTTGTCAGTAAGGGTCAATACTTCCTCACAATAGTAGGTATTGGATTTGCTGTTAAGTGTTGAACAACCACATTCTTCTGTGCAGACTTCAAAAAATGCTTGCAGAGAGAATGTCCAGAGGACAGAGCTCCAGCTTTGGTTCAATTTACAATTGGTTCTCTTCCAATTTTTTTTTAAACTCAACTTTACTTTGTATGTATTTGATTCAATATGTTTTTTTCAATTCAGTGGTGCTTCCAATTAAATCATGTGTGAAAGGGAATGGAATTACTTTTTGGCAAACAAAAGTGGGATATATTGATTCATGCATGGCACATATAAGATACAAAACATAAGATATTTTCCTCATTTGGTGTAATAACAAAGCTCTAAACTCATTTCTGTATCAAAATTATTAACAGGTGCACGTCTGTTTTACGGCAAAGAAAATTGTTACCACTCGGATGGTCTCCTTCTGTTGGGTTTTAATAAGTTCAGAAAACGAGAATAAATATGTGTAAAGAAACTATAATCATAATATTACAATTATGATTATTGTTGTTATTATTTATACATATATGCAGGATACAGTGGGTCTGTGGGGCTCCAAACAATTAGGAAGTAGAGTCAGTGTCAACAAAACGTGTTAAACAATGAAAATATAATGAGAACTGGATACAGCATCAGAGGAGGAGCCCTTTTCAGTGCTGCATGAAGCCAAAAACGTTTGACTGCCCCGGTTTAAAATTACCCGGATCTTCTGCATTATGGGGCCCAAAAAGTATGTAGACCAGAGACTTCCTGGAGCCAACCCAGGTATTTCTCGTTTAGCCCAGCGAACTTGAATTAGGATTAAATGATTAAATCATGCATCGCACTTAATGGATCAAACTCAAAATGTATTCACCATTTCTTTAACAATGTAAACTTAAGGGAAAAAAGGTTTTAAATTGGGGCTCTTCCTCAGTCCAGTGCACACAGACGATTCAGTTCAGCGTATGGAATCTGGCTCACAACGGGTGTGTTCTGCCAGCTGTTGAAGTACCTCACAGACTGACAAAGCAGACACAGCAGTGCACATGTACTTGAATTATTACCATTTAAATCAATAAGCAATGACAAACAGCCGCTGCATATATTCAAGTAGTTAAGTGACACAGCTGTTTTTTCAGCAAGAACTTTCCTCCAATTTTCTCTCCGCCTCTTTTGTCTCTTATATTTCCTGTGCGGCCCGATTTGTCTGTCGGAAGTGGAAAATCCACTGCTAATACAAGTCCTTGAGAATTCACCACCTGCCTATGATTCTCTGTCACCATGGAGACCTAATCAGCTGAGAGGTAGAGCGACAGCGTGTGAGACAGAGAGAATGAGAGAGAGTCAGAATGCTGACAGTGTATTGGGGGAGTGAGAAGAGCACAGTCATGGGCCTCGCCTTTTTGATTCCTTTACCATTCATTCAGCATGTATATATTGAGAGAAAAGAAAAGATGAATGTCTAGTTTAGTGTCTTTTTTAATCAGGAGGAAGTAATGCATCAGTGAAAAGTTAAAGTTTGTGTTAAGAGAAAAAGATTAAATCGATGTTTCACAACGTAAATGTAAAGTCAGGACAAGATGGCATCATGCTTTGTACAATATATTATACAATAATGCATCATTTTGATGTTTGTTGGATGCATGATTATACTTCATGTCCACGTTGCGCACCCATGCTTGTGCACGTGCATGAACAACCGTCCCGTGAAGCACACCTCTTCCAACCGTGCCAGGGCCAAGTAAGCATGTTACGGAGCACTCACACTAGTCAAACAAACTGGACTTTGGGGGTCAAATATAATTGGGCAGGGTATGGATTGCCTAGTGTGAGTGCGCCCTAGGGGAAATATTTGGCCCTTAAGCCGCTAAATCTTCCACTATTTTCACAAGCTAGTCGCTAACTCTGTCCTCCTGCAGCTTAGGTGCTCTCCAGCAGGAAGTGAAAAGTCGGTTTATCAGAAAACAGCTTCTGGCTGCACCTAGAAATTAAGTTACAGAGTAGACCGAAACAGTGGGTCATGAAATCAAAACAACAAGGTGAAAGACACCAAAACGCCCCAAGGAGCTGAGGGGGAACATCAGAGTGGAGTGATAATTCTTTGTGGTTTCTTCACTACGGTGACTGTACGGTTTCACATTAAACATAATTGTTTCATTAATTGTTCATATCAAAATATTTGGTCGTGCAGCTTTAAGTTTGAATGCATGTCACAGATGTGGAGGTCTTCAAACACACTTTAATGTGATTGTTTACAACAGGTAAACACAAACATTATACAGTCCTATGTCAAGCAACATTATGTAATTTGGTATCATCAAAATCTTATGTTGTAGTTGTTTCATCACCCTTGAGAGAGTTTAGAGAGTTTCATGCCTGCAACACATTTCCCTCCCTCCCATCTCTTCTTTATTCAATTGAAGTCCGTGCATAATGCATCTGTAACAGAGGATGACCTCTCTCCCAGTGTGCTGCTCTCGCGTCCTTGATGAGCTCTTTGTTTTGATCCCCCGACACCACATTCGCATCAGCTCAACAACATAGTTTCCCTCCCCCCTCCTCCTCCTCTACAGCAGCTCTCCGTTTCTCTCATCACCACTTTTCTATCAGTCTTGCACAAACTCAACATATTGTCTGCCTCGCCCACCACTTCCGCTCGCTCCCGGCGACTCTCCCTCCCTGCATCTCTCTCTTTTTGCCGTGGCTCTTGTCTCACAGCCAGGTTCACGTCAGCATAATGTGAAGCTGTTATGCTCCTGCCTACAGCTGAAAGCTCTTTCTCTCTGCTGTACCATTTCTCTTTTATATTGGACTGTCTCTCACTTCTGCCTGTCTGTGGCTCTCTTTCTTCTTCACTGTCTCTTTGACAGTCTCTATTTTGACCTCTGAAAATGTTTTGTCTGAGAAATCTTCTGCCTTCAAGCTCCAGGATTGAATATCAATCTGTTCAGATCATCAACTTTCAGTCAGACAGATGCAAGCAAACAAGCAACACATCATCATGTTTTATTAGACACTGAAAATGTGCAATGAATTATTTTGGTGAATTTAACTGAACTTTAATTTGATCTTAATAGATCATCTTTTATGTGAGAAGTAATCACTGGACCTATTCAGTCAAATGCAATAATATGATATGATATTATATTATATCATATTATATTATATTCAAAAGCAATGTTCAATATTATTATTATGGCAATATTCAAGCTGTTTTTTTGAGTCTCAGTTTGCATCATCTTTGCAGATACTGCAGGCAATCCAAATCCAAATTTGGCCAAACAGGATGAAGCCTGGCTGGAAGTGACATGGGGCATGCAAGAAGCGACAAAAATGACAACAAGATTTTGTTTGGCTCGGATGTGTTGATTAAGCAAAGCCTTCATATTAATAAATATTATTATTCACAAAATAAACTCATATTGAGCATTAGGACGAAGATTTGTGCAAAAAAAAATGCTGAATTTCTTTTTAGAGAAAGTTATTTTGATGCAATCTGGTGTAGTTGGTGTTCTGTTTTTTGTACTTTTTTAGCAACTTGCCATTCAGACCTGGCCGAAGGTGGCTGCTGCTTCGTCTATTCTACAGTAAGTATAAGCAGACAAACGAGAAAGAAGTCCTCTATACTCATACTGTAAGTGCATACATATGCTGACTGACTGAGACTTTTCTTTAGCCCTTTCTGAGTGTATCCTGTGTTTGCAAAGGTTTCTTCTGACGTAACTATCCTAGGATAAGGATAAGTTCACCCGAAAAAGAAAATTCAGTCATTATCTACTCATCCCCATGCCAACAGAAGGTCAGGAAGAGTTTCATAATACACAAAACATTTGCAGCATTCTCCCAGACAACTGAAGTAGATGGAGACTTTTAAGCTAAGTTGGATTCTGCTAAGGAATAAGACAGGGGTTAAACAAAGTATGATAAACACAATAGGCCTGCAGCATATTCTGCTTTTTTTAAAGTTATAATGTATTGTTTGTTGAGTGTTGCAGTTTAATTTTGTGTTGCATAATCCTGCAAAGTGTACCTTCTGTCCTCCCATCCCCATTTAATTCCCTGCTAATTGCAGGCACAAATATATGGCTGGGGGCTATTCGGTGCAGCTTTCAATAGAGTGAAGTATAGTGAAAAATATCATAAAGCAGAGTTCAATCAACAACATTTAATAACTGCAACAATAACAATTGAACATTAGTAGCTTTAAAAGGAATCACTCTAGCTGTCAGGACACTGAAATGGATTGCATTAGATTGCGCAGGTGTTGTGATATTGTATTGATTGTGGCGGTGTTTGAAATGTCATTTTGACTGAGCAGTAGACTGACACACTAACCAACAACAGTGTGTCAGATTAGGTGCTCCAATGTTTCAAACACCCGATGGATGAACTTCACCCCCATGCTTTATCAGCATATCAATCAAATAATGCTGAAAAGAGCATTTTAGAATGACAGAGTGCAAATGTTTCAGTTTCTTTCAGGCTTTGTAGTGGCTTCTATAAACATTTTTCCCTTTTGTATTCCATCTCCAGCACTCTTAGGTGATTGTCAGTCCAATACATCTGCTTGAAACAGTACAAATACTACTCAGATCTTAAGTAACTTAGAGGGTCATAATTTTATTTAAGGTTACTGCTAGAAAAGGTTTGCATGGTCATATACTAAAAAAAAGACATCAGTTTTCTCATACTGTCCTCCTCCTGAATACCCAGTCTCCTCTGATTGGTCGGCTCACACATGCCTGACCCAGCACCGCTAACAAAAACAACACACCAGCTGTGCTAAATCAATTCAAGTGCCAAACCGGCCGATAGGCATAAATTATGCAAATGAGAAATTAACGCCCTATCCAAAAATGTTAAGAAAGTAAGAAAAAAATCCCAATCCACACCAAAATGAATGGGGTCTATTCTGGGCTGAGACCCACCCTCCATCCAAGTTTTGTGGAAATCTGTTCAGTTTGTATAATCCTGCCAACAAACAAATGCACACGGATAAAACAAAAAAAAACCTTGGAAGAGGAAATAATTGACTTGTTGATTATATTTTGTATTGTGAATCTGGATCTGACAAGTGACTAGTAACTGAAGTTGTACAATTTGTATTGTGGATTATCTGTGAAACGTAGTAGAGTAGATTCGGTAAAGTAAAAGTATCTCATAGTAGTACTCAAGAATAAATGAGTGAATGTGCTTCGCCACCCCCCTCTGCTCTGCACTGTTTTCAGAAGGTGTGTATTTTGATATCCTAATGGATCTCAACAAGGTGTGTATTTACGCATCTGCACCGCCCAAACCACTTTTACGGGCTGCCAAATGGAAGAAGGAAGATGAGAAGGGTTCACATGAGCAGAATAGATATAATGGAGCTACTTGTTGGCTTGTTTCAGTCATAAATATAGCTACAGTACAGTATGAACAGGATGAAACGTGGGAGAGGAGAATGAATGAATGACGACATATTTCTTTATCTATTTATAGTTTTATGCTTTACATTCTCTCTGACTAAAAGTGGGGTTGGGGTGGGGGTTATGAAATACTGAAGATGAGTCAGGTCCTTCTGATTGTGGTGCACTGTACATGTTTTCTTCTGCTGCTCCCCACTTTCTCTTCAAGAACAAAACCTTCTGTCTCTGCGAGTGTTCACGAGTGGAAAACTGTGCAGAGCTGACGTCAGTAAGATTTACACCTCTATTTCTGTCCAGCTGGCCAAAATACAGTCCAGTGCCAGTAGGTGGAAATAAACAGTACAGGTGTGCAATTTGTGGTAAACATGAGCTGACCTGCTCGTGTTATTGATATTCTCATAAAGGGTTGTGACACTGAGACAGCTCCCCTGCTGTTATCCGCTCACAGAAGCGGGTATGTGTGGTTCCGGTGTTGATTTGTTCCTGCCGGAGATGAGGGGAGACGATGACGGCTGAATAGCAGGGCAGAGGACTCTACCCAAGCTACTGATGGCTGGCACACCATAAATATGCAGATACAACTCACCTACTGCTAATCTCAGCCTACAGTAATACGGGAGATCAATACCTATCTCATCAATAATACCAACACAGTAAGTCACACTGTCGTTATTTAACAAAGGAGTAGAAAAACTGATGTCCTGGTTATGCTGTTATCTTCTGACCTCACTAGTTCAGAGAGGACACATACACATTTTTTTTAAACATCTAACATATGGTTTATAACGCACTATAATGTAGCTGTGAGCAGATATAAGCATTAATCCACCATTTATTATTGTACCTGTCACCAACTATACCTCCTCGGGCATCCATAAGTCGATGCTGGTGTATAAACAGAGAATAAAGTAATGTAACATAAAACAGTTACCAACACTTGTCCCTACATGTTAACCAAACAGTTGATTTACCATGCATGTGATTTCTTCTTTGTTAAAGGATATTAAAAAGAAATGTTTAGTGGAAATGAAAATCTGATCGGGACTGAGTGCATTGTATCACCTATTCTCAGATGAAAGGGCAAAGACAGGCAGTCGGTAAGAAAGTAGCCTTTTAGTTCTATAGATTGAAATGTGGACATTTATTAACAATGACCGCCTGATGAGCTAAACTGTACCACTACTGTGCTTACAGACCATTTCAAGGGCATTTACACCCCTGGTATTTACTTTTCCTGCAGGCTTTTCCACATCCACAATCTGGGTCACACCTCAACAAGCTGACATCCACAGAGAGCATGTCTCTGTCGTCTGTTACACCCTGAGAGAGAAAACTGGAAGAGTTATAAGTGTAATGTGAAGCAATTACAAAAGGCTGGGACACAATTCAACTCCCACGACTATTTCCCTCGTCTGAAATGTTACACCATTGGCTATTATTACTTGTGGTGCGAACATCGGCTGTAATTTTACAATAACTTGTCAAACTAATTATAAATTGATAAAAAAAAAAACGGCTCTTCACTTTCAGCTACGTGTTTGTAAGGTTTGAGAGTCGCTAATTCTCTGAAGAAATTCAGACTCTGGTGTGATGACTCAGATCTCTTCAATACATGCAGCATTGAGAGAAGATCCACGGTGTTCTCTGCAGTCTCACAAATTGTCCTGATAGGTAACAACAAAACAGTGGGTACATACCTCATGACAGTTGTTAATCATGCCTTCCGCAGGACAATGAAGCTTTGATAATTCATTGGACAATAAATGTCAGCCTATCTAACTTTCTATTAATATCTTAGGCAAAGAGAATTGCCCCTCATATGAAATCCTGACCTGTTAGCCCTGACAACTCCCCACACCTCAGGTGAAGAGGATCTCCCCTCCTGTCACATTGATTCCCACAGTGTTGCCATTTCATCCATTCATAAGGCTGTTGATAACTGATGAAACACAGATAACATGTGATTCCAACGGTGCTATACTACTGTACATCGACAACAATTATTTTGAACCAAACATTGTAAAATTATTGATTCCTTTTTTAAGGAAAAGAGATTTTATTATTTATTTACTTTTATTCTGCACTTTTCTACAATACAAGATCTGTAGATTATTTTTTAAAAATGATTTGTCTCCATAAAAATGTTATCAATGTGACCTTTAATGCCTATATTTATTTTTATAATATTGTAACGTGAGGGTTCGGTGTGTGGTGGTTTGATTGACTCTTAACAATAGGAAAGAGCAGGATGGAGACGGATAATTTCTTTATGCAGCACTTTACTTTCTGTTCCGCACACTCGCTTTGCAACACAACAACAACCACAACACTTCCTTGTTCTCCTCCCATGTGACTGAACCCACCAATCAGAAGCTAGAAGGACCTAACTGCGGTACATGTACGGTAACACAAGAGGTACATTAAACACTGCGCTAGTGAAGAGATTCAGACATGAAAATATGCAAACAGCAACTGCAAAAACAAACAAACAGTTACCTGTGTAAACATCAACTCAAGGATGAATTAAATATGACTTAACTTCTAAACTTTACATTTCCTCCCTCTCCCACAAAAGAAACGTCCTCGTTTCAGACATTAAGGGGAAATAAGTAACTACCCCCCCCCCAAAAAAAAACACACAAAAAAAAAACAATGCAACTGTCTCACTTAAGAACATAGTCCACAAGGTATCTGGGAGGTTTAACTTGGCGTCTGCTGGGACGCAGCGAAGAACTGGAACCTTGACCAGGAGTAGCAGAGAGAGCAATGCCAGACTGGCGTGCCCTACCCCGACCAGAAGAGGGAGCAGTCAAACACTGAGTCCAAGGAGAAGGTGACAGGGGAGAGTGGGAATGAGGCTCAGGTTGAGGTTGAGTCTGGGGCTGGCAAATCTGAGGGGCCAGTGGTGGAGCACTGCTGCGGCTGGATTTGTGGTAGCCTGTCGTTGCTGCAGAGGTTGACGGTTTAAAGGGCAAAGCACCTGACAATGCAGTCAAGCGGGGATGTTGGGACTGCACAGATGAGTCACAATCAGGTGTCTTATGTCCATGATCCGGTACAGGAGCATTGTATGGTCTGAGTCGGTTGTAATGGACAATCTGGGACTTGTCAGACTGATCCAGGAGATAATGAATCCTGTATGTCACTCCAGGAGAATCCACATCAGAGCCGAGGCACTCCAATATTTCAAAGGGGCCTTTCCAGTGAGGAGAGAGTTTTTGTTTTGATGTAGTGGGGTCATTTAACCACACAAGATCTCCAGAAGCATAGGGTGTGTGTCTGACACTTTTGTCATACTGTTGCTTCTGCTGGTTGTGGGCGCAGTCTCTGTTCCATGCAGCAGAACCAAAAGCTGATTGAAGTTTCTGAGTCAACTGTGCGACATAGTCAGCAGGAGAGCCTGAAGTAGATGAAGATGGCATGTTATTTGGTAACAGCATGTTGGCAGGCATTCTGGCTTCATGACCATGTGTGAGGAAGAATGGAGTGAACCCTGTTGTAGAGTGAGGGCTGGTATTGTAAGCCAAAGCAACTTGGTTGAGGCAATCATCCCATTCACCAGGCTGCTGGAGAAGTGTCTTGGCTAACTGATCAATAAGTGTTCTGTTGAATCTCTCAATCATGCCGTCACACTGAGGATGATATGGGCTGGTCCGTGTTTTTTTGATGCCCAGCAGTTGACATAGGTGTTTTACTAAATCTGACTCAAACTGACGTCCTTGATCTGTATGCAGCATTTCAGGGATGCCATGCTCACAGATGAAACTTTCAAACAGACATTTTGCAACTGTTGTGGAGCGCTGGTCTGGAATAGCATACAGGTTAACATACTTGGAGAAGTAATCCTGAACAACAAGCACATACCTGTTGCCACGACTTGTAACGGGGAGCTCAAGTATGTCAGCTGCGACCTTTTGGAATGGTTCAGTAGCAACAATTGTGTTCATCGGAGCCCTCTGATGAGGTATGGGACTCCGTCTTGCATCACATGGAATACATTGTTTGCACCACAGCTTGATGTCACGTGACATGAATGGCCAGTAACACAGTTGCTGCGCACGTTTCAGGACTTTATCTGCAGACAAATGACCAGTTACTGGATTTCCATGCAGCAGTTGTAAGACAGTGTCTTTTAAGGCTTGGGGGACAACAACTTGATGCAGCACTGACTTAGTGGGTGGGTTGAAAACTTCACGACAGAGTAAACCATTATGAAAGGTAAGTCTGTGGTACTCTTGCCAAAGTGTTTTCTCAGCAGGTGTGCGTTTTTTCAGGCACCAGTAGGGTGGTTTCTGACCTTTAGTTTTCCAGCTAATAACCTCAGACAGTACAGAATCTTCTTGTTGTTCCCGTTTAAGATCTTCTTCAGGGAGCTGAAGCATGAATGTGGAAGAGACAGACTGCGTAGCATACTGCAAATCTGGACTAGAAGGCTGTGGTTTAGTCTGGTTACAGGAAACTGGTTCTGGATCAGTACTGCAGGAGCTGTGGTGATGTACAGAACTTACAGGACTTGAGTGTCTTTTGTCAGGGTGTGGACTGGCAGGCGCAGTGCAGGAGGTGTTCTGCTCTGTTGGTCTGGTGTCAGCAGGGCGACGTGACATTGCATCTGCATTAAGGTGGCGGCAGCCATCTTTGTGAATCACAGTCCATTCAAAAGGATCAAGTTCAAGAGCCCAGCGTGCACGACGACCGGTTCTGTCATTATCAATGGGTATTTTTCTGAGACCCAAAAGAGGTTTGTGATCTGTTACAATAACAAAGGGCTGCTTGTACAGGTAGTGACGAAAATGTCGTACTGCCCAGACAATAGACCAGAGTTCTCTATCGTAGGTTGACCATTTTCTTTCTGCTTTTGTGAGAACATGGCTAGCATAGGCAATCACTTTTTCCTGATGTCCCTGTTTTTGAGCCAGCACAGCACCAATAGCAGAGCCTGAAGCGTCGGTGTAAAGGGAGAATGGTAATGTGAAATCGGGGAATGAAACCACTGGAGGGTTTGAGAGTGCATGTTTCAGGTACGTGAATGCATCCTGACAGTGAGAAGTCCAGCAGAAAGGTGCATTCTTCTCAGTGAGTGCATGCAGTGAGACACTGTGATGTGCAAAGTTCCTGATAAACTTGCGGTAATAAGAACAAAGTCCTACAAATGCTCTTACTTCTGTTGCTGAGCGTGGAGTAGGCCAGTCTTGAACACTTTTCACATTTTTGGGGTCTGGCTGAATTCCATTTTTGGATACAACATGGCCCAAAAATTGCACCTGATCTCTAGCAAAACAGCATTTTGATGGATTTAGTTTCAAGCCACTTGACTTGAATCTGGAGAGGATTTCTTCCAGGTGCTGGAGATGTTCACTGAAAGAGCGGCTGTAAATGAGGACATCATCTAAATACACTAGGCAGGTTTTCCATGGAAGGCCACGCAGTACCATTTCCATTAAGCGTTGGCATGTGGCTGGAGCATTAGTGAGTCCCATCGGCATAACTTTGAAATGATAAAGTCCACTGCCTGTCGTGAATGCTGTCTTTTCACGGTCTTTCTCCTCCAGCTCAACTTGCCAGTAGCCATGTTGAAGGTCCATTGTGGAAAACCAAGCAGAGCCCGACAAAGCATCAAGTGCGTCGTCGACTCTGGGAAGAGGGTGGGAATCCTTGATTGTCACCACATTAAGTTTTCTGTAGTCCAGGCAGAAACGCCACGTGCCATTTTTCTTGCGCACCAAAACAACTGGTGCAGCCCAGGGACTATAGCTTTCTTCAATGACATCCGCTTTCAGCAGGTTTTCCACTTGGGTCTGTATTTCAGCTCTCTGTTCTGGTGTTACTCTGTAAGCTCTCTGTTTTATTGGTGTGGCATTCCCAGTGCGAATATGATGCTTGATTATGCCCGTGCGACCATAGTCCTCTGAGTTTTTACTGAATACTTCTGAGTATTTCTGGAGCAGTGATTTCAGAGACTGAACTTGAGAAGATGTCAGATTTGTGTCATTGATCTGTACAGCTGGACCTGAATCATACACAGGAGAGGTTGCGCAACATGCTTCTTCAGCTGGTATAATGTCAACAGATGAAGCAGAATGAAACTCACCAAGGTGTTGACCAGCATGCAGCTCAATGTCGTCTCTGGAGGGATTTAAGACTCGAACCACAGTTGTGCCATTTTGAACTTCACTGAGTGAGTGTGCCACGATGATGTCACAGGCTGGGTTGGGCATGAGAACACCAGAATAGTCAGTTGGCATAGGGGAAGCAGGTGTAGCTGCTGATACACAGGCCGTGATGAGGGTTTCACTCATAGCTGGAATCTTTGTATGTGCTAGCACAGACACATTACAGCAAGCGGCCACTTCATGTCCTTTGGGTAATAGAGGAATTTTCATATCCCAAAGTTGCAGTACTTTGTTTCTGAGATCGAGGAGGGCATGGTGTTTTCCCAGAAAATCCCAACCTAGTATGACTGGCTGGTATGCACCTCTAAGAACTTCAAATTCCTGCTGCCATACCTGTTTTCCAAGCCTGATTCCAATGGTTAACTTGCCTATGATGTCCAGGTGCTGTCCATTGACTGAACGAGCTGGCACAGAGGAGGCTGACATAGGGCGTTTCTTTAAAGCTGGATGAGAGTTTCGAAAATCTTCACTCACAATGGAGACAAAAGAGCCAGAGTCAATTAAAGCACACACTTCAATGCCTTCAACAATAGCAAAGATGTTAGAAGAAACAGAGCCATCAGGTTGTGAGTCACTGTCATCAGGCATTAACTGTGGGGTATCCTTCTGGGGCTGTGATGCAGTAGCTGATGTTTGCCCCTCAACAGCAGCTACTGAAAGTTTCCCTGACGGTTGGAGCTGGAATGTGCATGCCTTTCAGGAGACTGAAAGCGGACACTACTCTTCATGTGTGGAACTGCATCTCTATTTCTCAGTGGAGCTGGACTAGGGCTGCGTCTGTGTCTGCTAGCATCGTTGTCATGGTGACCATACCTGGAGTACTGGTAGGAGGAGCGTGATGGGGAGTGGTGCCGGTCACGTTTGTCATTGTTGTTCCACTCATGGTATCTCTGATGAACAGGGGGAGGAGGACAATGTTCATAGCAGGATTCTGGATCACGACCATAATACTGTTCAGGTGAGTAATAGTCTCTGGGGTGTTGTCTGGTGTGATAAGGTGAGGGAGAGGGACTGCGTACACTGTATCGAGCATCACCGGTGGAGGATCTGTCAGCTCTGGAGTCCACACGCTGAGCAAGGTAACTGTGTTTCTCCTGTAACTGCTGTACTTCATGTTTCAGGCTGGTGACAGTAAGAGTCAGCTGCTCAACTGCTTGGAGAAGTTTGTCATCAGGAGGTTTAGGACGAATCATGGCTACTTGTTCTGAAGGTTGAGTGTATGGGGATGCTGCTGTGGTTAGTTGCAGCGCTGCACGTGCTCTCTCACAGCGGCTGGCGATGCGCACAGCATCCTCAAGGTCCTCTGCCCCCATCTCATGAATTTTTGACTGTAAGGTTGGGTCCAAGCCAGCAACAAAACGGCGAAATTTCTCACCTTCCAGCGCATTGTGGTCATAACTGGGAAAAGCTTCTAGCACAAGACGAGTGATGTCTGCGCTGTACACATCCAAACTTTCACCTGATTGACGAGGGCGAGCATTCACATGTGTTTGGAAGAATGGCAGGGAGTATTTTGGTCCAAAAACATCTCTTAGCTTCTCCTTTACCAAATCATAGTCTCTTTGGGTCGAAGAAGGCAGGCTGTCCCAATACAGGAATGCAGCATCAGCTAAGCGAGTAGGGAGGATGGAGGCCCTCATGGGAGCCAGGTCAGCATTAGGTGACGTCATAGCCTGTACTGCTACTTCAAAGCGTCGAGACCAACTTGTGAAAGATTCTGTCCCATCTCCTTTAAAAACAGGTGGAAGATCAATTTTCAGGGCATTGGAGACAAGATGTGGGGGTAAAGGGGCAGCAGCAGTCGATGCAACATCCTCTGACCTGGGTTGTTGTCCGGGAGAGAGCTGCAGCTCATGCTCAGAGTTACTTTCTTCATCAGCCATGGCGGGAAAATGTCCAGTACAAAAGTTACAACAACCATCCAAGTGGGGAGAAAAGTGCAAAAAAATCCTTAATATCACCAAAGACCATCAGCTGTTAGGTCATCCGCTGCTTCCGAAGAGTGGAGAGAAAAAAAAAAGTCCGTGTAGCAAAACGTGACGATATCCACAGTTCAGGGGAAATAAAAACTCACCAAACGCACCAAAATGACCGAAATAAATCCCACCGCTGCCACCAAATGTAACGTGAGGGTTCGGTGTGTGGTGGTTTGATTGACTCTTAACAATAGGAAAGAGCAGGATGGAGACGGATAATTTCTTTATGCAGCACTTTACTTTCTGTTCCGCACACTCGCTTTGCAACACAACAACCACAACACTTCCTTGTTCTCCTCCCATGTGACTGAACCCACCAATCAGAAGCTAGAAGGACCTAACTGCGGTACATGTACGGTAACACAAGAGGTACATTAAACACTGCGCTAGTGAAGAGATTCAGACATGAAAATATGCAAACAGCAACTGCAAAAACAAACAAACAGTTACCTGTGTAAACATCAACTCAAGGATGAATTAAATATGACTTAACTTCTAAACTTTACAATATTATTTTAGTGCATTTAATGGCATGTGAAACCATTTATTGAGCCATTTATTTATTTTTGATTCCGTCCTCCATATTTGTGTGGCAGTGGTAGTAACTACCAATTACACTGCACAAAGTGAATACCTTTCAATTGCAAATAAAAGTATTCCATTCATGGTGTCATATCAAGTCCCGCTTTCCAACGTGCTTTAATAAATTGGGCAATTTAGAACAAGTCGCATACATTTATTGTTTTGCCACCATGAAATATGTGACAAGCAAGTCCATCTGTAGCAAAGGTTAAGTGGATTGTGTAAACAATGTCACAACAATGTGTTGTTGAAATGATACCGGGGGACAGCAACTCGGCTGAAACTAAAGGTTTGCTCATTCAAAATGCCAAAGATCTTTTTGTGTCTGTACGACACCCACATGAGGAGTTGGCTGGTGACTAAATCCACCTCTGACAAGATGAGGCTGTAGCAGAGGATGACTAATCAGCTGATGTTTTGAACTTAGCGATGCACTGTCAACGGAAGGCTCTTGTGTACTGTGTATCAGACAATACCGGCACACTGGAGGGGTTTTTGTGTGCTGTTTTCTGTACTTTCTAGAGGGTTTGATCTTGGGGTTCATCTTATGATTTATTTGGCAAATAGAACCACAGCTATGCTATTTACTGTAGAACAGAAGGCATAATAATCAGTCAAGATTTTTCACATAACTTTTGCAGATTGGGAGGGTAGAGTGCAGCCTGAGAGCTGCAAAGAGTTACTCACTGGGAGCAGATTGGGTTTATAGGGTAGTGTATGTGAGTGTGGGTGTGTGTGTGTAGGCTTTGTTGGCCATAAATCCTACTTTCTCATCATAATATTACACATACACCACTACACACACACTCACACAAATGCAATACTATACATGTACAACACATCAACATTGTCAGTGTTCAGGCTATAAATGATGCCTTCCTGCACAGACATCTGTACATTGCATTGGTGCATTATACCCCATATACTAGTGTGTGTTCGACAAAATCCACAGATTGTGAGTAATTTCATGTAAGAACTATATGGCTAACGAAAAGGTGTGTGGATTATCTTTAGTAACCAGGTCTTGATATCTTGAAAAAGAGTCGTTCAAACGTATTTTTGGCACTTAAAAGTGCGATCTAGTTGCATTATATTCAAGAAAAGGCAGATATGTCTCCAGCCAATACCTCCAAAACTCAGTGACTCACACCAAAACAATCTAGATGGATAAATATCACTACAGGTAAGAAGAAAAGTATGTATTTTTGATTTTGGCATAAACTGTCCCTGAAAAGGTCAAAAATTGGAAAGTTGATTTTTGAGTCTCATTTCCAACCTACAACCCCAAAGGGGGTAAGATGAAATGGCACATTTAGTGGCTGAATGATATCAACAACACCTTTAGTAATTATTGCCCAGTCTAAAATGTTATTTTATTTTTCTCCAGAATGATCCGTTGACCCCTTGAAATTAGCTCTTGGTTGAGAACCAATGCCCAGAGGTGCAAGAATACGTAATTCAGTGCCAAGACAAAACAAAACAAACACAGTGCAAGAAAAAACAAAACAGTTTATAGGCAATATGTTTGTTAGACATAAAAACTTCGAAGATAGCTCCACAGGACACCACTGACTACAAAGGAGGCTTGTTTGGTTGAACTCCAGAGGTCAAATTCTCAATTCCTTGCAGACATCTTAAAAGCAAAAGTGATTTATAGCCTGCAGGCACCACTTTGGCTCTGGGGAACATTTAAATTAAGCTTCAGCAGCTTCTAAGGATCAGAAAAAAGTTTCAACAATGTTGCCCTTATTTTCTGATCTTTTAAGAATTTAAGCCAACAAGGGACTGAAAACTCATATTAATGAATTAAACATAATCTCTCTAATACAAAATATAATCACACCGCTGTGTTCTCACGGACTGCCGTCCAGGGAGAAATTGTGTTTTTAAATAGAATTGTGTGTGTGTGTGTTTAATTACGCATGTAACTGAGTGGCAGAGCCTAAGATGTACTGTGAGAGTGCATGGTAGCATGTGTGGGAGAGTATAGCGGTGTATGTGTGAGACTATCATAGTGTGTGTGTGAGGGCAAGTACAATTTATGACCAAGACGACCACGCACATTCACACAAGGCCACGGCCACTACAGTTAAGAAATGCACAAACATACCGCTGGAATAATGTAAAGCTGATCGGTCGAGTCTGATCATCAAATGTGGGTTTCGGTAGCTATGTGTGAGTAATGAGTGAGATGTTCCATACAGTATGATTCCTGTAGTGCTTAGCACCTACTTGCATCAGTAGGAGGATCTGGATCAAACCAATGATTATTGTGGCAAGTTTACTATTTGGCGGGAAGTATGCCTTCAAAAGTTTGCTTTACCCTTAGGACAGATTGTGCTCTATCGGACTACATGCAATCTCTAACTGTCTTCTTCAACACTGCAGCCTTGCAGACCCAGATGGCTTTTGAAGGCATAATCTCCCCACCAACTCCCCAAGTATACAGACAAACATGGCAAAAGGACAACACTGACAGAGGATGTCTGGATACGCTGCCAATTCTCTGTGGCCTTAACCTCACCAGAACACTCAATCCTGCACAGAAGCCCAAACGTCTGCAGCCCCTTTATGCAACCAACTTGTTTCTGTTTTCTTGCTGTTTTGCACATTCAGGGAAATGAAATTTACAGAGAGCACAGAACATGATTTTATCAAAGCATTACTTCCGCATGACTCACCGACTCATTTAACGAGGTGAGATGTACATTCTGATGCCATGACTGTTTGAGGAAGGTGACATTTTAGAGACTGCGTTGCTAACATTTTAGTGACAGCTACATCCAGCTCCTTCCTAAGTTATTTTAGAAGCCGTGACAATGGGAAAATCGACCAGATCCCACTCACTAAGTGATTCATGCATATTTCTGCATATTTATGAGGGAGTAATCCAATTAAACGTGCAGTATTGCTCTGCTCCTATTTTAAATATGTCACAACAAAAAAGCTGCGTTTCTCCAAACTATGCAACCTTTATTAGTAATGAGAGCAAACACAGCCGAAGGTGTCTGGCTGAAAGATGACACTTGGCTGACTTGATTATGTCAATGGTGGTATATTACAAAACAAACAGCATGGCGCTGTTGGATAATGAATTAGTTATCAACTCAATTACAACTCCAGAGTGATGACTGTAAGCATGTGTCAGTCGCCACAGGGAGCATTTTATCAACCACATTTAAAAGCTTTATCTTCAAATTATCTTTATTTTTATTTTCTGATGCCCCTTTATGTCAGTGCATACAAACAGAAGTTGAAAACTCCCTAGCATTGTTTCCTGTGCACAATTAAATGCTCCGAGACCACTTTCCTTGATCTCCCCAGACCTGATGCCTCTGACTTTGGCTGTCTTTGAAACTGCCTACCAAGCTATCAGTATGTACCCATTTGGCCAAAATGTAGCATGTAGCATGCAGTATAGGAGATATTTTAGATTTTCAGAATGCTGCTTTTCTGTCCTTACATTTTCAACATATTTTATAGAAATTATGCAGCCAAACCAATACCAAACCAGTATGGGCATTAAGATGAACAAAACAAACATCAGTCAGCAGGTTTTACAGTATACAGTTTATACCAAAAA
Source organism: Pagrus major (assembly GCF_040436345.1). Taxonomy (NCBI): domain Eukaryota; kingdom Metazoa; phylum Chordata; class Actinopteri; order Spariformes; family Sparidae; genus Pagrus; species Pagrus major. The sequence goes on from NC_133230.1 coordinate 15,550,998, forward strand.
CTGCATACTGCATACTACATCCATGTTTTCTCGGGCAGATGCACCAGGGCGCATTTAGATTGGAAGTCTGGTATACGGACTCGAAACTATTGACTTTCATCTTGCAATGTCTGTCTGCATGCAAGCTTTTGCATGTTCACCACTGCAGTAAACCCCTGGACTGTTGCTGTTGTGCATTGTTTGTATGCGGGTCCCTCCCTGGCTGCCTCATACTCACCACCTCAACACAAATCTGACTCTAAATGTCTAAATGTGTTTTAAGCTGTTTGAGAAAGTTGTTAAAGGATGACTGGTACCCGTCTCGTTATTTGTGTGTGATTACTCTGCGAGTGTGTTCGTGTGAAATAAAGTAGTACTGACAAAAGGAAAGTAGGCTTTTGGGGCTTACATCAAAATTGACATCAACTGATATCTCAAGCTGATGCACCACAAAATACTCTGTTTGTGTAAGACTTTCTTGTTCAAACTTTGTTGTTTGTGGCTGATCCAAAAGGAAATAAATCTGGAATAACAGGCTGTCTCTAAATCCGACGGTAGCTCAACAAAGTCAACCCAATGCTGCCATACATGAGGCCATAAAACACCTGGCTGTCTGAGTTAATTGATAAGCCCAGGCGCTACCAACCAGCCTTAGATAAAGAAGAAAATTGATAATGTGGCCCTAATAACAACAGCCGACTCAGCCGAACAAGGTGGCAAATTACCCTGTTTTTCTGTAGAGGGCAGTGACTAGTAACTGGGTTGCAAGAGGTTATTTGTCAAGAAAACATGATTATAGGCAATTTTAGAGTTTTTCAACACACAGCCAATGCTGCTGAGGTGATAAATGTGGTCTTATTAACAAAATGAAAGGCGTCAGTGGTAGCTAATAAAGAGTTTATATATGATCCCATTATAAAGTGGCTTTTATTGCAATAATTGGAAATCAACAGAAGCATTAATTTATTCCAGACATGTCTTACCTCAAGAATGAGTCCCTATAGTCCCACTTGTCTTCTCCATTCCTATTGGACTACGCTTACCGCTGACAACCATGCCAGCACTCGCTCTGACGCATGTAACCTCCGGGGAGCGGGAGGGGGTTGGCAGGCTGATGCTTCTCTGGCGGTAAATGGTAGAATGTTTTAAATTTGACACAAGCTATTTCCAGTTTCAACCCAGACAACGTGCGTATCTGTGAGGATTTAAAGGGAGATGATGTAAAAATGTGGGCTACAAAATTATGTTATTGGATGAAGCCAAAATCCTCTTGGCTGGCGTTTCAAAGAGACACTAGATAGTAAATAGGATGGTTCATGATGAAGGCAGATGATGCACGGAGAGCATGCTGTCAGACGTTTATCCGTTTTACAAATGTTTTAACTGGAAGTGTTGACCCATAATTTCCTGTTAGTTTGCACGCTGTAGGGCTCAGAGGCTTTCCAATAACAGCTGAACAAAATGTTATTTTACACAGTAGGTTTTTAAACCAGAAATTGGAAAAAGCAGATTTTTAGAAGAATACCTCACCAGGCAGCTATCAGTTTCTATTCATTGCAGCGCATGAGCTTGAGGGAGGGAACGAGTGTCAGCTGTTTTGATCATCTTCATCTTTTACTCAAATCTCCTCCCATTCGTGTATCATGTTCAGAAATAAATCCATAGCATTGAAAGATCCATCCACATGAAACTTCAATAACTTCATTATAAGTATCTTCTCCCCTTACCATGCCCACACGTTCTCACTCCTAACTCGTATATATGTAATATACAATCTCTGGTTGCACTTTTCAAAACAAACAGTCCAGACATTATGACATATCATGGCTTTAGAGCTGCTATTAACATTGGCAAACGGTTGTTAGGTTTAGGCACAAAGACAACTTGGTTAGGTTATGGAACAGGTCATTTTTTGGGTTCAAATAAGTACATCACTTACAATTGTTTAACTTCTGAGCAGCGCTGGGAGTGAGAACAGGCTGGCAGAAAACATTTCCAATAATGGTTGCAGACAGGATTTCACCTTTGACCACTGTGAAAACTCAATTGGATAACAGAAGAAAGAGAACACAGGGAGTATAACATCATGAGAATGGCAAGGAAATTTGATCACAAAAGTATAGACTGGTAAGAATTGTCAAATTAGCTACATTGTCCATCAGGCCAGGAAGATGCAATTAACAGTCACTTAACATGTTTTACAGATTAGCCTCAGAGAGCTCCTGTACTTCACTGGTTAGCTGTCATTTCTGCAGATAATGCTCCAACAATCAGGCCAGCGCCTTGCATGGCAACTCCACCACCATCTGTGTGTGTCTGAATTGTGGAATTAGAGGCCAATTGTAACACACTTTGTCCATCGAGGTAGAGAAGTGCTACATAAGTGCAGTCCATTCACCAACAGGCACATTTAGGGAGTAGATATCTGTCAATATTTTCTTAGTCTGACAGATCTGACAAAAGGCTGAACGTCATTTAGACTGAAACCAACTGCTGGTGACAGAATAAACTACATAACTGTTCAGGCACAGCCATGGTTTAGAGCCAAATATATGATAATTGTTTTGTATTGATTACCCATATTGCCTTCTAACTGTGTCACCTACGGTACTGGTGCCTTCAGAAATGGAGATGACGTGAGATTATTATAGATAAATGTAAGGCACCGACAAGTACCATTATTTGAACAAATAATTATATGCTTTTAAACAAAACAAAATAACAGCTGGGCACCAATTAGTATCCATAGTGAGGGGTGATTCCCGCTGGTGCTGGATAATGGCGAGTGCATCACACCTGTTTATTGTTTATTGTTACCCTTCCTCTTAATAGCAGTGTCCTGCACAGCTGTGAGTGTGACTTCACGCAGAGTAAGACAGAGAGACAGGGTAATCGGTGAGCATTAGAGGTGCTGACAGGCGGATTTAATGAAAATTCAAAATAAATGTTGGCATTGTACGTTTCTACAAACCATGGACATGTTGTAATCTAATATTTTTGTAGGTTCAGTTATCAATTTGACAACCCTGTGCTTCTGATCTGGTTAGGTTTAAGCACAAAAAACCCTTGCTTAGCTTTAGGAAAAGATCATGTCTATGTTAAAAAACACCCCGTTTTGTCTCCACAGACACGGCTAAAAATTTTCCCGGAGGTCTCCTACCAGTGGTTATCCAGTGGTTTTACACTCACAAATGTTAAAACCATTCCCTCCACCTCTCGATATGTAAGACAGGTCAGACGTATATGACAGGTACAAATGTGAACGCATCAGTGATTTGCAGAAATGTTAACTGGCAACATTTTATCCTTGCAACGTGAACTTTTGGCAGAGCCAGACTAGTTGTTTCCCCCTGTTTCCACTTTTTATGCCATGCTAAGCTAAGCTAGTGAGCATACAGACGTGAGTGTATGAATCTTGTCATTTACTTCTCTGCAAGAAAGAAAATAAGCACATTCCCCAACTATTCCAACTTTTCTGTTATCAAAGTATAGTATAGGAAGAAGAAGACATATAGATTTTTCTATGAATCTTAAATGAAACACAGAAAGCAGACTCTGAGATACCTCTCAAAGAAGCAGTCCAAGACATACTGTGCACATGACTATGATGAACCCTGAGTGTTTTTGTCTCCTCTGTGTTCCACACATGCCCTATTACTAATGGTGAGGAAATGGTAACCAACCTTTTTGAACAACCATTCAGATTCACCTGCTTTGATCTCGATATCTTTGACCCTTCCTCTCCTCCCTGCGGTTGATGTTGCAGGCTGCCTTGTTCCTCCCCTCCCACCCCCATTGTGTTTCCCCCGCTTCTGACTCACCACATGGCCTGGTGTGTGAGTGTGTACGAGCAGGGAGTAGGCTATGCATATGAGTTGTCTGCCAAGAGAAGAATCAACAAAGTCCACATGGCTACCCACTCCGTGTTATTAGGTTTGGTCGTTGACCTACGGCAGCCGCATAACCACTGCCCGAGGCTTGAGTACAGCAAGCAGGACAGCAAGTGATAATGAGGTAGACTAACAAAAAGAAGCAGAGAGGAAGATGACACATTAGAATTGAGAGGCCAGGAGAGAAAGAGATGAACAGCGAGACAAAGTGTTTGTCACTCTGTGCCCCCTCTGCTACAATCATAATTAGGCAGGAAAGATGGCATAATGAATGTAAATTACAGTGGAATACATTAAGGCAGTCCATCTATCCCACACACTGCATTTGCTGACCTGACACACACACACAATAGTGACAAGAAGACAATGGCAGTGGTCTAGTGTTTTGTTTCATCAGGCCATGTGTAGGGCGTAGGAGTTGGACATTGAAGACTTCGGTCTTTTTGATCCTTGTGTTATCTAAGTGTCGAAGTTTTACATTATAAAGCCATCTAATGTTCTCATCTGTGTGACACATCAAATAAAAAGCTGCACAAGAACACATTTGGCACTATTTTACACTTAGTCATCAATGCCTGGTATGTTTTAACCACACTGTGTTTACGCTTCTGCATCTCCAGCTAGTTGGTCTGTTATCTCAGTGATTTTAAAAGGAAGAGCTGTTTTAATGTTGTTTGTTGTTTGTTTTTTCATTTTCTAAAATTTAGGGCATGATATCACCAGTAGACAACAGAAAATGACTTTATACAATATTTAATAAAGCTGTGGCCGTGTTTTAGCCATAGTAAACTTTTTTGGGTCAGTAATTCTTACAAGGTTTAAGGTGATTATACAACAGGATTGCATAAAGAAATGAAAGTTTGTAATTCAAGCTCAAACATGCTACACAAACATACACAACATATACACAGTAATTTATGAACATTTATGCAGAAACATTTGTACACCCAGGAAATAATTCTGCAAATTTGTGTCTGGTTAAATGTAAACTGCAGGGTTTTCATTATTTTCGGAAAAACAAGTTTGAACGAATTTCAAATGATAAGCAATTACTTAGCATTAATGTGATCCTTGCCCGATCACAAGGCAAACTACAATAAACAGCCTCACGCGCTTGTAGACTGTACATTTCAACTGTATCAAAGCTCGAATATGAACTTTTCACCCCACGTTCAAACGAATGTTCGGATTTCGCATTAAAAAGTGACGTTCAACATCAGATAAACATTGTTGGTCAACATCAAGCATCAATGACATAAACACAGAGTCCACCTCTCCTCGTCCTCTGCACAGTCAACTAAGAACAAGTTCCGCCAGTCAAGTGAAACAGTTTGATCTGGGACGATGTGGTGGAGACAGTCTCTGTAAAGATGTAGGCACAACTGTCTCTGATTTCACGTTGTTCAGCCACTCCAATTTGTCCATTTCACGTCCCTGCAACCAGATATCATGCAGGAGCAGCCTTAAATCAAGCTGATTTAGATTTTCCCTTATCCTGACTCTCTTCCTCTCCTCCCCGGGGTGCTCCAGCTGGTCAGGTTGGATGGTTGAAAGATGCCTCAGGCAGTGGTCGTCTCAAAGTCCACTGCTCTTTATCCAAAAGCTGTGATTTCTTCTCCAATGATGATGCGTTTATTTCTGCCATAGGCCATATGTGATTCGGCAACAAAGCCCCTGAATCTGCATGCATTGCTGTTGCCATGACAAAATACAATTTTAAAGTGTGATTATGTTTTTTTTTTTTTTTTTAATTCGAGAATAATGGTGAAACAATGAGCCACTTCCTCAGTTTCCCTCCTTTGGTAAATCACTTGATTAAGTAACCTGAATAACCAGCTGTGCTTCATTCATAATCAGCCCCGATATACAAAGAGGCCAGTGTTCAGCCAGACTGTTCTTACTCTACATTGCTCAGCTGCTGTGGATTTCCTGCTGCTGATATCCTGCCCGCTTGCTAATGTAGAGAGGTATTCGAGCTTTAAAAGCACTGAAGTTTCTCCATTAGGGTCTTTTATTCCTGTTGCTTGAATTTCATCCTCTAAATAGCTCTTTTAATAAAGTACAGAAGCTGAGATGTACAGTATGCACCACCTACACTCAGTAACAAACTTCCTTTGGGTTCTTTTCCTGAGCAGTAGAAACCTGCAAAAATGCCTTTGACTGTTTTCAAGCTGAAAAGAACATAGTTTGAATGCTGCTTCTTTTTATGTAATGGGTTTTTTCCATATTTTTTACCTGAGTGCATTTTTCAGAGAGTTTTCCTTCAGACAAAGTTGAAAAGTTTTCCCTGCCAATCAGCACATACTACACCTCCCAGTCCTTATCTAACATTTCAGTACTGTGCTCCTAACTCATGCTGTCTGTGAGATTCTCTTCTCCTACTTGAGCCATCTGCTTTATGTTCCTCTCTGCCAAACCTTGACAGTCTGAGCAGGCTTAGCAATAAGTTTCAGTGATTAACAGAGGTTGAAAAGTAAACAGTTCTTTTGATCATGGGCTGGAAAAACTATGACTATGCACATACATGCATGCATGTTTGAAATGCAGAGAACTAGGTCAACCAAGGCAGAGGAATGAGCTGGTTATGACAGTTAACTAATTGGATGATCACATTTGCGATCATGCACAGCTCAGAACGAAGGGGACCTGAGCTGTGACTGCTGAGTGTTAGTCTGAGGGTGGGATGGGTGTTGGTTCTACTAGTGACTGTGAAGGGTGAGTACACTAAATATGCAGTAAGGCTCTAGTCAGCAGGCGGAGTGTGAAGGTCTTGTGGGAGTGTCCAGATGTTCCTGTGTTAGACCAGAGCCAATCCCACGTGTCTTGACATTTTCTAGAAAGTGAGTCTTGCATGACATTCAAAGGTCTGATAAGCATTTCTCAAAGGAGGACGATGATGATTAAAAATGTTTTTGTTTGGGTTCATGTGCACCAAACTCTATTGGATAAGAAAACAAGACTGAACACACTGTTCCCACAAAACATCAATAAAAGTGTTATACATGCAAATATCAGCTCGGTTGCTTCAATCGGCATACAAATTACACCACTTCAGACTTTCAAATTGCAGTATACACGACACTCAAACTTTGTAATGTATCAATCCTCCTTCTTAATTTTTGTGGAAAACAGATGTGTCCAAATACAACATATAAAAAAATGTCACGTGACGAGGTATAAAGTGCAAGAAAGTCCAAGCAGGTTTGAAGTTGGGGTTCACGGAGTCACGACCAAACACAGAACTTTTACAGCATTAACTGTACATCCTCAGGTAAAGGTAAAAGTTCAGTCCTTTTATGCTAGATAACAGAAAAAAACAAAAACAAAAATGCTATGCAGTGGAGTGTGGAGGATGAGTTGAGGAATCCCACAGCCTGAGGAATGAAGCTGCTCCCTGGTCTCGTGGCACAGCAGCACACACTTGTAAGTCTTTTGCCAGATGGCAGCAGGGTGAACAGACTGTGGCTTGGGTAGGTCTTTACCTCCTTTTTTCTAAAATCAACAATCAGCTCCTTGGTTTTGCTGACATTGAGCAGTAGATTGTTCTCTGTGCACCACTCTGGAAGAACACCTGAAAAAGATCACTGGTACATTTCTCCCAGAAGTATCATCTCTCCAGCAGAAGAAAATTAAATCAGTTAAATAAACTACAAAACGCTGTGATTTTTTTCACATTGTCAAGGTGAGATGAGTAGAAATCATGTTTACTCACCAGTGATGCAGCTGTGAGCCGGCTGAAAACACTGTTCTTGCTTGATGAATTAAAATATTTTTTGAGTAATGGCAATTTTTCAACAATATTCTCAGTTTCTGATTGAAACCATAAGGAATATTTACACAAAACTAGGGATGCATGATAATATCGGCACGTCACGATATAGGCTTTAAAATGAAATAACAGCATTGGTCAGAAATGAAAATTACTGCCAGTATGACACGCCAATAAGATGACGCTTTAATGATGCACACACAACGCAAATCATTGATTTATTTTGCCCAGTGAATGTGTACATTTTGAAAAACACCATGTCTGCATCTGCCAGTGGCCCATTGCAATAACAGCAACAATAGCATGTTAATTCCACTACAGGGGAGGCTTGATGTTCTCTGTAATTAGGTGGAAAATAATATGTGCATTGGCAATCAGCTAAAATAGGCACCAGCAAAACTCCAGTATCATGCATCTCCACATAAAACTCATCTATGTCTTAATATAGCAACATATTTAATGTCTGGAAAGGGCTACAGTCATGGCAGAAATCACTGTTTGCACACAATTTCAAGAAAGTTATTACCTGAAAACACTCTCTGACAGTGGCAATTTTGAAAACTTGCTGTAGGGATTTAGCAGTTGGTTGGGATTAGCATGAATTTCAAAGTACAACAAGGATGAGAGTTGGTGTCTCTTTGTGCCTTCAGTGAATCGAATTAAGAGCGACCCACTCGAGGACGCAGGTTACGAACCAGAGGTATCAAAGAGGTCCTTGTCCACCTACAGGCTCCCTGAGACTCCATTGACAGAGACCACAACTCATCTGAGAGTGAACAGTCTCTGATTACACATTTAAATGAACCGAGCGGTGCTGACATGTCAGTGGAGGAAAGAGAAGAGAGACGGAGATGTTTGATGAGAGGTTCAGGCTCCATTTGCACTCAGGTGCAGCGTACTGCTGACAAGAGAGAGAGGAGAGCAGGATGCATAATGAAGGAAAACTAGAAGAATAAGAAATGTTCGGTGCAAAAATCAATGCCTCCCGTAAATCCACTGTCCCTCATATTGCACATGACTTCTACATATTTTAGCTTTAATAGACCAATCAGGAATAAATTACTTTCAGGGAGTTAAGAGAGATTAAGGGTTTAAGCAAGAATATGAGTGACTTTCCAGTATCTATCCATCAAGGATTATGAAAACTCAGGAAAACCGCTTGCCAGAGTGTAGCTGAGTTATTTGTTATTGATTAGGATTTGATCTATAGCTTATAAATGCCAAGACATGATCATTGCACAATCCAATCAGAGCACCAAAGACTCTGCTCCTTTCATTTCCTGTTCCTGACACTTAGATCATAAGTGACTCAAGCTGGAGAGTGTGCTTTCCTTTGAATTACAGGAAGAAAACAAAGGTATTGCTGTGAGGCTCAGGGACTTGGTTGACGCCATTCCGACGCAGGTGCCTGGCGCTGTCATGGCAATAAAGGGATTTCCTGTTCAGCAATCTGAGCACAGCACATATCATCCAATGAGCTCTGCACCTCCACAGGTGATCCCTGAAAAAGTCCCCTCCCACGGTCATTTGCAGAAAGCACACTTCAACACGAGGAAAATCCCAGTTAGTCTCCATGGATGTGATGCTGCCTAACAACTAACACCTTTTGTTTTAATGCATCACTTACTCCCACTGCATTCTGTTAGGTAAACTGATGGTCACTCATGGAGTAATTAATGTTTTGCTTCATTCATTCCTAATGAAAAACATTTTAGTCATTTGCCACGCTACTGTAAACTCTGCCACCTCTACTTGTAGTAACCACTTTTATGTCATAACTGCAAAGAAAAATAAAATTATGCAACAGATGATACTGTACATAAGTGACACATGAAGATAAAAGCATAAGCACTTTTGAGGTTCTTACTTACCATATACATCACTGCTCCTTATATGATGTAAAGTACATCTTTAGATTGCATCTGTCAAAGGAAAAAAAGATCGTATTTTGGATTAAAATAACTGTGTTCAGTCTTACATTGTGTAAGTTACTTATGTGATGTAACTCACAACAAGTAACATCATTCATGTAGCGGCAATTATGTTAGTTTTGTCATTTACATAGGTTAACTTATTTACGTAATATGACTTTAAAACAAATCACTCTTGACTCTTGAACACCAACTCAATTGTGAACCCCCATCTCTGGAGGGAAAGTCCATTGTTGATCGGTCCAACTGCCCCCTAACTCAGACTTTTCTTGCTACAAAAAATTGCAAACATTTGTGAAAACAAAACAAAATTTGTAGTTCAACTTTTCTTTTTCTTACACTCTTAATTATCTCCATTTGTTGGCTCTGTCATTGTTGCATTGGTATGAACAATACAATAATGTAATATATTATAATATGTCACTGATGTGGGCCATTTTTCTGAGAAATTTAAGCAAATATAGCTGACACCATTTTTGACTTCCACTTCTACTTCTACTTGTAATGTAGTATTTTTAGATCTTTTATAATACCTTGACATAAGTAATAGGTCTAAGTACATCATCCCAATCTGATAATGCCCCCCTCCCCAGAGCGAAATTACTGCAGTGCATTAATCAAGTCCAATCATCTCAAATGACTAAAGCAGTTTCAAATTGTTTCATCATTATGAAACATATCAAACCCCGAACATTTTATTATTATTAAATGACGACACAGGAAGATCTGAACTTCTCTTCTGAGAACAATTTGTTGGAATCATTATATTTGACTTGTCGTGACTAAAAAAAGGAACAGGAATTGAGATAGTGTATGCAGCAGAATGAGGGTCGGAGCCCTCTTTCTTAGCAATAGTTCATGTATGCAATAACGGTTAGTCTGAATATTCGAAAAGGAAATACACAATTCAAAACCATCTGCTGCCATATGTCACATTTGGTAACACAAAATGTAAATTTTACCAATAACCATTCTCGAATGACTGTGCGACTTTGCTCTGCCCACATTTTGTAACATCCATTAACATTTAACTGAGAGAAAAAAAAAGCCTTGTGTGACATTTAGTCACATTGCATAAGGCCAGGAAGGCGGTGTTGGTGTGGAGTTTATGAAAAGATGTGTTGATTGTCCTGTCAGGACGTAGGTGTCAGCAGGGTTGTGTGCTGAAGATCAGAAATGCTGAAAACCAGACTGTGTTACCAAACACTTGTCTGCAACCTCTCACACAGCCACAGCCAATTTATGCAACAAACACTGAAACTACTAATGATATGGCAGCGGCCAGGCCTGGCTCGCCTGTGTTTTCTTTAAAGGACTTCGTGCTTTACCTTCATTTCTCTTTCTTTTCCTCAGTAAACCATGTTACACTGTCCTGCTCTGGTGTGAGTTCACCAGCATGCATTGTAAGAAATTGTAAAAGGGAGTTAACTTCAAAAGGTCGGTTTCTTTGAACCACCGAAAAGTTTGTCTGGTGGTTTCTTTGCTGAAAATGTAAAGGTATCTGCAAACAAAATTCAATACAGATGAATTAAATGTAGTTTGACAGTTCTCAGCATGGAACTCAACAGCAGCATCTCTGTCCAGAAACAATATCCTGGTTACTTAAAAATGGACAAACCTTTCTGTGAAATGTTTTATAGTTCCATGTCACCTCCATTGTGTTGGCATTAACAGGAGGTCACTAGCATGCATGAATTATTAATTAACTATTTATTATCACAGAGGAATATTTTGATACAATATTCTTCGTCAGCTACGAGGGAATCACAATAATTGGTTGGTTGGTTGGTTGGGTGGGTGGAATTTACACAAACACTTTGTTTTGTTCTACATTTTTGCAAACTTCTCAGCGAATAATGCATTGATTATTTTGGAAAAAAAAATTGTTTTTAGAATTTCAGAGGACTGTTGGGCCTTCTGCCTAGTGCCATTCTAGTTCCCAATGTTATTCCTTAACTGGTGAGCCTGTAAATAGGCAACTGTTTGCTAACATATTCACCAAATCAGCTCAGTGTTGTGTTTGCTTTAACATCAATTAATGGAGGTTTAAGTTAAGTTAAATTAAAGATTTTTAACAGACATTCTTAGTTTAGATTACAGTATAGATACCAAATGGATAGGCTTGTGTTAAGATAACAGGACAATTGATTGATCGATATTGTGACATTATATTGGTGACAATATCTCACTGAAAGTTTAACATCCTGCACATCAATCACTGCATCATTGGATAGGATAGGAATGTGCATTATCAGCTGTCAGTACTAAGAGGCTGAATTCTGACAATGCAGACTGACCGTGGCCTGTATTTCGTCATTACAGAATTTTGTTTTGTTTTCCTGTAGACTAGGCAATAATTTATCTTGTTTGACCTGATTGGTGTTCTTCCTGTTTCTCCCTTCAGCGGAACCTAGAGGAGGCCTTCGTTATTTCGACCGGACATGACAGCCGCCGTGTTTACCTGAATCTATTCCAAGCATTTGGGAGTGAGGGCAAGGTGAACCTTAGTCAACTTTAATGTTCCAGGAAGCTCTCCTGCTGGTTCCTCTCGTCATCAAGTTTTATTTTTACATTATTTTTGCCCCGGTTGGCTTAGCAACTGGATCATGAATAACATCCCACTAGTTATTTTTAATGGACTTAGCCCAGTGCTATTATTATGTTGCCTAGGAAGAGGTTTATAAAAGGGCCGGTGAATGATTTTGCTCACCAGATGAGATCTCTCAAGAGTGTCAAGTTTCCAATTGCGATTGCAATCTTTTTTCCAATTCTTTTGTGTGAACCAGTGCATCTAATCAGCTGTGTGCACGGAAAGAACTTTGATGTGACTCATTTTGACCCAAACACAACGCAAATTCCAGATTTAACCATATAATTGAATTATGACGACTGAAATCGAGCAGATTAACTCAGTACTGCTGTCTTCCAGAAAGATGGTTCAAACTACTTGGGATAAAACTATGTAAAAAATTAAATGTCCAGTGTGAAGGATTTAGGGAGACTCTATTGGCAGAAATGGAATACAGTATTCATATTCATTTGTTAATAATCACCTGAAACTAAGAATCTTTGTGTCATGAGTGTTCTTTATCTACAGAGAAAGCAGTTCCTCTTCAATAGAGTCTGCCATGTTGCTCCATCTTGTTTCTACAGTTACCCAGAACAGATGCTAGCTCTAAATTGGCTCTCTGCAATTTTCGGGTTTTTGGCAGCCACTGTAGAGGATGGTAAAACAAGGGGTGTTCAGCTAGTTGCAAATCTGCCACCTCACCACTAAATGGCCATAAATTCCTATGCACTGGTCCTTTAAAATGGGTGAAATGCATTTGGCAAATTTCCCCATTGGAAAATCAGTATTCTTATAATAGCAATGTGTCAAATGACTGTGAATGACGTGAAAGGCATGAAGCTGTAGGGAATTCCAGATTCCCTTCATGTTGCAGCTCATTGTCTTGCTTTTACAGTCTGTGACTCTTAATCCCATTTCCAGCCAGAGCAGGCAGCTGTTTTCGACAAAAAGCTGTGATAAACTCACTATAAGCTACCTCATGCAGGGTTGGGACAAGTCACTGAACACAGAGTTGCTCCTGATGGGCCGGCCAGATCCTTGCATGGCAGCTCGGTTGCGTTTGTGTGTGAATGAGAGGCAATTGTAAAGTGCTTTAACCATTAGAGGAGCAATTATGTAAGATATGGTCAGAATTTGAGTTTAGAAGACTAAAAAAACAAACTAAAATTATCAACAAGAAAAATATATTCCTTTGTGCATTAAATTAACAAAATAATCCATCAAAATGTCACAAAATTAAATACTTTGACTTGTATATTCCTTACTACACAGAAAAAAACTGAATTCAAGTTTCTCTCCAAACTAGGACAAGCTCATCATAAAACGTACACATAAAAAAATAAAACTCTCACAGTCTTGGTTTGTCTCTCCACAATCACCTCTGATATGATTAAAATAAATATTCAATTTACGAGTTAGATGTGAAAATATTTAGGCTCTCTGCCGTTTTTATCAGCTGCTGATATGCTGCCCCTTATGCTTTCAAAGCTACCTTCAAAATTTGGCCATATGATATAAATTACACCCCGTAGTGAAGTGCTTTATAGATGCAGTTCATTCCCTCCTCAGCACCACAATTTAGTCAAAGTTAGCAACTAGCTGGTGGAGTATTCCAGTTATATTTGTCAGGTGGGCAGAAACACAACTTCAAATGAAATTCAGTTTGCTTGTGCTTATTAATACGGTAATGTATGTGATATTTTAGATAAGAGTTTTAATTTTGGAGATTATAAACAACACGTTACAGCATTCAAATACAGAGAAAAGTTAAAGCAGGGATGTGAGTGAAATCTGTATAGGCAAGACATTACTGATCAAAATACAACAGCTTTTATGGGACAAAACAGCCTAACACTTCTAAAGAGAGCTGTTGGCACATCATGTACTGTTGTTTTTTAAGGGTTTTTAAAGAAAGTCACAATTCACCCGTGATCCCCCCTGATAAATATGGGCTGTGAAGGCTTATTCTGGGATGCCTTCTGTGTCTTTCTCACCACAAGCTGCCAGGAGAAAACAGGATTTATTAATTCCTACTGTAAACTTGCCAGTTCCTTCGAAATTTGCACGGACAGAACCTGTGAAGATGAAGAAAAAAGATTAACTATTACATTGCATTTGCGTCCGAATATGTCATTGTTCTATGAATAGCAGAAAATTGATTAGGGATATCAGAGTGCAGCGATGAAGGGTTATTATGAATGAATCACCAGGAAGCCCCCGTTGTGCTGTTGCTCGTTGTTCCAGAGCGCAAGGTGATGTCATTAAGGAAGATGACATCACCAGGAGATTCCATGACAAACTGCAGCCACCACAGCCTCTCAGTCTCTCTTTCCGTGTTTCAAGTGGTGCTCCATGTTGCATCTGTTCCTCCACGCAGATTGTTACATGAAACACAGTCAGCGTACGTCTATGGGGGTCCCCGTCATGACAACAACCAAATCATCCACTCTCAGTTTATCCGTTTTCCTTTCCCTCACATTGATAGTCCACCCTACACATATTAATATTCAATTTAGAAACCTTATTCTGAGTAAAATGTTCAAAGTTTGTGATCTGCATGCAAAATAGCTCACTCATCCTGAGTGCCAGCTGACCCCGTCACCTGCCCTCTTTCCTCCTCTCCTCCGTCACCGCTCGATTCAACCCGTTAAGCCTTTCCCTGCCCTCACTCTGCATTGTGGGTATCACATGAAGGAAACCCACACATAAGCTCAGATATAGTTAGCACACATCTATGACGAATCTCACAACAAATCTAAAGACACCTCATGATAAATGTATGAATGGAGGAGTGTGACAGGGTGGAAAAAATAGATGCACCACCCAGGAATTGATAAGAATTGTATGAGCCGGATATCGCTTTGTACGAATGAGTCTCCTACACACATTCTGCTTTTGAAAACAGAATGACTCGCATGTGTCTGTGTGTGGGGAGGGATTCCTAAGTGACTATTTTAAGTTTGCGTACCAGATAATTCATCGACTCTTACATGAAGTTTGGAGGGGAACAGCAGGCTGAGGTATGTTATATAAATGACCAGCTGACCTGCAGCGAGTAGGATGTCCATGAGTGAAAAACATGAACGATGCACATGGCTGTCTCTGTCTCTTTATTTCTTTGTGGCAGCCTTAGCATGATTTTCTATAGTTCTCATTTATCTTGATGGATTTTATCTATGAGTTTTAACTTGCTGTTTTTTACAGTTGGCGCTAAAAGAAAAAAAACGTGAACATGCACGTGTCTGTACAAACATAAGCTTTGTCCCAATTTCACACTAGGTTCCAGTTCTAAGCAGGTTTGGCGTATACACCGAAAAAATACCAGTTTCAGTATGTATACAAAAAAAGATCATTGTGCTTGCTAAAATGGCTTCATTCAAGCATGCTGTTGGTGTACGCTATTGTCCCACCATGAAATGAACTAAGGAAATGGAGGAATTGGTCACAGCTTCATGCAGTGCATTTCAAATACATTTTGGATGGTGGTTTGAAAGCTCAAAAAAGATCCTTTCTTGTGAAGTTTAAAGGTGCAACTTAAGACAAACAACAAATCCCCAGAATAACCCCCAACTGCTCATTATAACAATAAACAATAATAAGACTAAATATTAAAACATAAAACAATATAAACAATATAATAAAAAGGCAGGAAGAAGAGCTAGAGCAGAAATAGAATCGTATATACATAATATGTACAGATTTAAACAGTGTAATTATAAACATCGTGGGCAGTGTATTGTTATTAATAAATAATAAATATGAGTATGAAAATTGCCCAGTTAGTGCAAACCAAAATGAGAAATAAGTTATGTATAAAGTTTTTATTGCACAGTGCACAAGTGAGGTCTACTGGGAGCAGTGCTGATTGTAGAGTCTGACAGCAGCAGGAAGGAAGGACATGCGATACCTCTCCTTCACACACTTGGAGTGTATCAGTCTATCGCTGAAGGAGCTGCTCAGTGCTGTGATAGTGTCCTGCAGGGGGCTGGGACTCCTTCACCAGCAGCGATGACGCTTATCCATCATCCTGCTCTCTCCCACCACCTGCACTATGATAGTACGTGAGGTATACACTTGTATAGGTATCTATGTAGCAGTGGTGGAAAATGTATTCAGATCCTTTACTTAAGTAAAAGTACTAATAGCACACTGTAAAACTACTCAACTTTAAAAGTCCAGCATTCAAACCTTATTTTAGGAAACATATATAAGTATTATCATCAAAATATACTTCAAGTATTAAAAGTAAAAGTAGTCATTCTGCACATTCTGCAGAAGAATTGTCTGCAGAAGTGTTTTGCTGTTATATCGGATGTTTTTGGATTATTATTACTGCTGCATTAATGTGTATGTTGCAATTTACAGCTCTAGATTTTAAGAATCAGCTCATTGTAAATACTTTGTAGTTGTACTGTTGGGCAGATTATTCTACAGCAATGCATCATATTCTACAAGAAACTTCATATGTTTGTAGTTCTTTTGTCCTGTAAGAACAATGTATCCATGTAAAACCACGTGAAAAGTTTCCATGAGCTCAGAAAAACAGCATGTTTTCATCTTCCAGCCAAGTCCAATGGGGTTATAAGTAACAGGAGATTTTTTTCTCAACCCCAAATTTAAAAAATCAGCAAATTTAGAGATACACGGTTAGAACTGCACACAAATGGGTATGGAGAAAAAGCAATCTGAAAAGCAATTAGTAACTGTAGCTGGCAGATACATTTAGTGGAGTAAAAATAGGAAAATATATTTCCCTCTGAGATGTAGTGAAGTAGAAGTCGAAGTGACATAAAATGAAAATGCTCAGGTGAAGTACAAGTACCTCAAAATTAAGAACAGTACTCGAGTAAATGTATTTAGTTAGATTACACCACTGGTATGTAGTATAGCATTTGGACACATCAAATGACGCAGAGAAAGTCAGCAAAACTTGTAGAACAGATGGCCTGCAGTTAAGGAATAACAAAACATGCAGCAATAAAACAATTCCAAGCTGCTGATGTGCACCGCCTGAACCATGGCATCAAGACAACTTTGGCCACTTTTTCTTTATTGCACATCTTTTTTGTCAGGTCCTCTGTGATTCATTTGACACAGTCAGATCCATCATGAGTAATTAACCTATCACAGATGCATCAGACGTTGATTTTTGGCAAGTACAAATTCACTTGATCTCTCAACATTCATTAAGAGAATGAGTCATAATGGCATCATAATGCCACAGGCTGTGGTTCACTGCTGGTTAAAAGGCAGATGAGAGAAGTAACTGTCTAACTGTGCATTTGGTGAGCTGAGCAAATCTATTCTCAAACTGTACTTTTGTGCTTTCCTCAACCACAACTGAAAAGTGTGATGTTTCAGACACGACTGGGAAGATGAACATGGCAGTATACAATCCCATCTGGGTGACCCGTGCTGTTTCAGACAGCTGCTTCATTTAACATTTGGGAATAAGCCATTTATGCTTTGACCTTTAATTCTTTGCTGGTCAGCTATTCACATGAAAATTATAATTATATGAATGCTTGGTTAGTTAAAGCTCTAAAATGGCAATAAAGTTGCATAGTGAGGCTTGCAATGTGTTTTTGCTTTTATTGCCCACAAGTCACATGAATAATAAAATAAACCAACATATACATATATATATACATATACTAATAATAACCCATTAAAGAGACACAACTCCTCTCAGATTTTGAAACTGACAAAGCAGTGTAAACCTGGACCTGATCGAGTCCCTGAGCACACTTCTGCCTTAGGGCCCAAATAAACCAAATAAAAATTGAAGAGCTTGCGAGATGAAGGCCAACTGCTGCATCGCCTCACTTCAACTGGGCCAAAACACTGCACTTGAACACATCTCAACGACTACAGCTGATAGCGACACCTCTGGAAAACCATTTAAAAAAACAACAACTATACATTAAGTTAAAATGAAAACAGATTCTACAAATGCATGACCTCTTCGCCAATGAAACTTTTTACCAGACGAATTTTGTATTAGAAGTGCCTATATTAGCGAGAGTGGACTACCACTATCGAGTTATTTTCCTTTCACTCACGGTACGTGTCCACAGGATCCATCATTTCTTCACTTGCTATTCATTATGCATGCAACTGTGCAATGCATGCTGGTAAACTAAGGAATAACCATAAAAACTAACCCTTGTCGATTTAAAATAGAGGTGGATTCAGTAAAAACATGGCTTGTTTCTCAACTGATTTCCGTGAACCATTTTGGTAAAATAAGAGAATATCTCACCAAATGCAGCAGTATGAATCATTTGTTTTTAAACATTTTTGGATGTCACAGGAATTCATGGCTTTAGCTACATATATGCACAGATAATATGTGTAACTATTATACATTTATTGTTAGTTTTGACTTACTCTTGGTATTTTTAATACAATATTAAGATAGAAGTAATGGCAGCCCAATGCTTTATTAGTTTTGGTCTTTCTTACAGCGACAGTCACACTAGTTCTTACCATAAATTAGACTTCAGTCAAGTCATTCATCAAAACTCAAGGAGATAAGTCACCCTTCTACAACAGAATTTTACACCTCTTGGTTACAGCATGTTCTCTGGGTCAAGTTGGATCCATTTTTAACAGAAAGTATCTGGATGACTGTCTTATTTTCCATAAATCAGCACTGGAGTGAAACTCACAGAGTGAGTCAAGGTGGGAGCAGATGTGAATGAGTCAGTTGCTGTTCAGCAGTACGTCATCATGTATGCTACCGCTGCATTTTGTTCCATCATTAGATCTCGTTAGAACAGACTGTACGTCACATATTAAGGCTCAACAGTTGGCTTGTTGGTGCACTGATGGCAAATATGGAAGAATAGAGCAGCCAGGACCTGATGGATGGTACAGCAATGTTGTAAGGCTGGACTGTTACTGCACAACAAATGACTTGTTGCTTCATGTGCGCACAGTTTCTAAAATCAATACAGAAAGTCCATTAATGCTGATATATTGCACAATTCCTAGAATAAAGGTCATTAATACAACATCCTTAAAAGCCCTTAAAAAAGACAACGGAAATGAGAAATGGAAAATATTGTTTATTTTCATGCACTGGTCACTTTTGAGATTTGGGGCTATTTTGCTCACCTAACATGTTTTCTTCCAGACAAGTTGAAAGAAGACATCCAACACGCACGTTGCAGGGTTCATTTTAGTTAACATTTTAGTTGTGGACATTTATTAAATTAGTGCATAATGCCTTATTTGCATATTTAAACATGACATTTCAGAACACGTGTAACCCAAAACAAATACTTGTGTTAAAGGAGACCTATTCTGTTTTGGTTTTTTGGTTTTATATAGGTTCTTGTGTATGTAAAACTTCTTTTAAATTTAAAAAGGTCAAAGTCGGTCGAAGCTTCACCAACAGAAGCTCCTCTCTCCCACAGAAAACACTGCTCCTGAAACACCTCGTCAGTAGTCTCACTTTTAATTTTGTGACATCACGGCTAGTTTGTAAGAATTGATTTAGCACAGCTGCAGACTGGGGAGGGGGGGGACCTGAAAGAGACAGGAGCTCAAACTACACAACTATAGTAACTAAGCAATTTTCATAAGCTTATGTAGGTTACTATAGTTGAACTTTTACCCCCCACAGTAATCAGTTATGGAGGTTTCATGGTGATGTCTATTAGATAAAGATTTTTGCCCTATTCACCTGTAATGTCTTGCATTAAGACCATTGTCAGACATCCACTTCCCGTGTAAAAGTGGATCGTGATTCCTGTTCAAAATAAACAACTCGGTTACAAAAGGAGCATGTGGGCAACACAAAAAGACAGAAGTCACGAGTCTGACAGAGCGGATACCCAGGTTGCAATTTTTTATACCAGCACCAAGCCCTGTAATTGAAGCCCACAAAAGCAAAATCATTACAGGTAATCTTGGTGTAACGCCCTCGAAGTGTTCAAACCACTGACTTACACTGTGCATCCCATCTGCCTGGAAAATGACCGTAATTATTGGAATTATTGGTCCTGTGGTTATTGTTACATCAATTACTTTGTACCATGAAAATTCTGAAAAATACATCGAACTTATATATTCAAAGAGGTCTGTTTTTACACTAACTCAAACCCCTTCACTATTACTAGCTTCAACATTTTCAAACCAACCACTAATTAGTCTTGCAAATCTGTCAGCCTCTTGTTTACCAGAACAGTTGGGGAAATCAACCTCCATCCACACTTGAGGTTTTGGCGAGAGAGGGGAGTGCAAGGGAGACAAGAGGAAACGGAGACCGAGCAGAAACAAGAGACAGAGTAAATAAGGGCAGCCACCTGTGGAAGAAGCCGAAAGGATTAAACAGATTTTATAGCTAAGCTGTGTCCAACTGGTGCTTCTCCCAGTAAAAACAACTGAATCAAAAGTAAATCTTCAGAGATGTAAATGTTTGTTTGAGTTTACTTTGTACTCTGTGTGTGGTTGGTTGCACGAGTGGGTGTAGGTTTATCGTTTAGATATGTGTGTCAGTGTGGAGGTGTGAACAGGTGTGGGTGTGCAGGTGGGTACGTTTGTACAGTACTTTCTTCTTTTAACACAAGACCAAACAAAGTCAACATCCCTTCAGCATCGGGGGGGCGGTTTGTCTAAGCTAAACTCAACACACTGTTAGACTGCCATACTGCTTTGAAGGTAACGAGACAACCATATTTTTAAAGGAAAGTATTGACATTTCTTGCTAAGAATTAAAACTCCAAACTTTATACTAGAAAACAGGTAGCTGCTTAAAATACACCTAGATGTTAAAACTATTTAGATGTTTCCCAGTTTCTAGTCTTTATGCTAAGAAACAGCTAGCTGCTAAACATTTTAGCTGTTTCCCTCTGTTTCCAGGCTTTACACTAGAAAACAGGTAGCCTCTAAAAACACCTCGCTGCTAAAATCTTTTTTGATTTTTCCCCCCTTGTTTTTAGTCCTAATGCTAAGCTAAGCTAATTGGCTGTAGCTTCATATTTACTGTAACCTACAAATATGAGGGTGGTGTTGATCTTCTCATTTAACTTTTGGTAAGGAAGCAAATTAAAGCATTTCCGGAAGTGTTTTTCATACTAGTAGCAGAGAAAGTTCTACATCCTGTTTGCCTCCAACAGGCAGAGCAGCTGGTAGTAAAGGGATAAATCCCCTGCAGACAGAATCATGTCTGCATGGATACAGATAACATCATGATAAATCGTAGGAAATACGGTGGGTGGCTTTTTGTGACGCAATGTCTACTCAAATAAGTGCATATTGAAGCCACTCATAGTGATTGAGTGGGTGGGAGGCCCCCGCCATTGTTTGCCAAAGCTACTGATGATTCAACCCTTATGGCACCTTCTACAAGGAGGAAGGCTAAGTTAGAGTCGTCTCTTATGAAGGGGACCTGACAGCCGTCAGTGGCCTGTTCTGGGCATTCGTCCGACTTATCAGTCACCAACCACGTGTCCGGAGTGATGGGTGCCTTGCGATGTGTCATCCAAGTGGTATTCTGGCTGCAATTGACAGTGACAGTTAGGCTTGAGTCCTGGGCAGTGTGGGATGAGGTGTAAACGAAATCATCATTAACTCCCCGCTTTGGTGTTTCATCACCACACACAGCCTCACGGGGCAGACGTCTTCGTCACAGATTGTCTGAACAACACTTCCCAGCATGGGCATGTTGTTATTTTGGGCAGTGATGGAGGGATCTTGCATTTACATACTGCACAAACAAAAACAGCAGCAAAGAGGAGAAATACATTAAATAGGTAGGTAGAGTCATCACCGTGAGGGTCAGACAAATCAAGTTGTGGTTTGAGTTAAAAGAACTACGTTACTTCTGTAACTGTAGTTACAAACATACCTACATTATATACATAACGTCAGTGACAGTATGTACGTATGTACACGTGCGCTTGTTTAACCCGACTGTTCATCCCGACTTCCTCCTTTTGCAGACTTTGTCGCTCTTCATACTATTTCACCTTACCTCCTCCTTTGCTGCTGTAACAATTACTACTACGACTGGAGGTCGCTGCCTATAGACACTGATTTTGGCTGAAAGAAGCCCAGAAAAAAATCAATCAAATCTCTTCAGTCTGTTGGTTAATTGCATCGTTATTTACACAGCAGGATATTGGATATTGATAGTGATATTATAACACTTTTTTGGTGCGTGTAAGATGTTGTTGAGACTCACAAGTCGTCTGCAGATGAATTACATTTATTACAATACATCAAAATATTTTCATTTGTACAGTGTAGAAAGGAAATGTGCTGAGGACAGCTTCTGAAGTGTGCCATGAACTAAAAATCAAGTCCAAAAATGCTGGACCTCTGACTGAGCAGAGAGTAATTGTACCCCTGTACCTGCAGAGAGCAAACGGCAGCTTCCACTGATTGGAAACACTAGACCGATTGTGCCAAAAAACAACCCATGTTTTTTTTAAGATGTGAGGGGAACAAATCCTGTGATGAAATGATGGTCTTGCTACATCCTGCATATGGACTGATTTCATTTGCTTTCAAAAGTCATTTAAAATGGATTAAAAATAACTTATTCCCATTTTGTAAGCCTGCAGTGCCTGGCTTGGCAGCTCAAACGCCTTCTCCCACAAAATCGTAAAATAAACTCACATGTTGATCTGTGCTTGTCTATCAAATTGCTCCACCTTTTTGTAACGTCTGCATGCTTCTCAAAGGACGGAGTGGGTTTTAATTTTCTGTTCTTCATTAGTTTCTTTCCTTACTCAGTGAGTCTAGGAATACAGCTTGATACTGTAAACTTTTCAGATTTCAGCAAACTCAACAGACAGATCACCCTCTGAGAAACTGAAAGATTGATATTTAAGTGGTATATGTGAGAACAATATGTGTCTGATATTGACCCACGCAAGCACATCAAGCTAGACTAGTGATCAATCCTGTGACCTTTTTATGTCTGAGAGGATAAAAAGTGTTTTTTAAAACCATGGTGGTCAGGCTTTCATAATCATCAATGTGTGTGCATGGACTTGTATTACTCACGTTGTGGGGACATAGTTAAAACAGTCACATTGTGGGGACCCGTTTTCCTTTTGGGGACACAATGTAAGTCCCAATAATGTAGTAAATCATTACATTTTTATGTAAAGACTTGATTAAAGGTGAAGGTAAGTTTTGGTGGTCATGATTAGGGTAAGTTTAAGCCTCCAGGAAATGATTGTAAGTCAATTGAATGTCCTTTGAAACTGCCCCACCAGTGACATTCTTGCCTACCTGGTCTTCGGTTTCATGACACACTAAAAGTAGCGAGTAGGCACACATACGATGAGTCAGGCTGGCCATCATGAGAACAAGGGGAATCCCAGTCCAACAGTCCAGATGGCAGTTCTGTGGGCCGCTTGTGCCGCTGTGAGCAACCTCCTCCTCAGGTTGCAAGCTTGTTGCACACCACATGTTCCATGGCAAGGAAATACCGGCACAATTTTTTTTTCACAAATTTCTCCTTCTTTTATAAGTTACAAGGGAGATTGAAAAATAGTAATGACAAATTATACATTCCCAAAACACTAATTGTCATTTCTGTTTGTATGTAGAGGAAGATAAAAGATGCAAACGTTTTAATTAGTAAGCTTCAGATTTGCAAGGGAGGTCTTTTTTCAACTTTAGAGAGAGGAACAGCTACTAAGATAATCACCTTCTGGTTGCAGCTCCATATTTATATATATTCCCTCACAAGTGGAGGGTTTAATAATGTCAAACTATCCATTAATATTGTCCCTTGACTGATAATAAAATGAGTGACATTGAAAATATGCTGAATTAATGTAAAAAAAAAAATGTATTGTTGTGGCATACACACTGCCGTCATGTCACCAACAAGACAACAGCTGCCACTTCAGCCTTTCTATGCATCTCGGTGCAATTGAGAATATATGTGAATGTTTCAACCCTGACATCAGTTTCCAAGAAGAGCACTCATATTCCCCTGCTGTCAATTACATGCCAAGAAATCAGCCCTTGATGGGGTGTCATGTACGCTCTGACGCATGTCTCAGCGAGCCCTCAGAACCTTTTAACGTGGCCAGTCATGGTGAGCTACATCTGGCTGCTCAAGTACATTCCCCTTCTTGGTTCATTTCAAGATGTTGTCATCAAACTGATTGCTATTGCCTCACTCAGCCGGGTTTAATGGTCATAGAGGCACCCATTCTCTGAAGGAGTGGGTGAGCAAGGGGGCTACTGAATGAATCATTGAGGGAGTGAGAGAGCCGTTGAGCAAAGGAGGAGGAGGAAGTACACTTAGTGAAAACATGTTGAAAGGGTTTCCTAATATTTTGTTACTCAGTGAATGTAAATGTAGGTGGACAGAATATTAGAAACACTATTTAATGTAAATGGCTGTCAGGAGAACCACCACCACTTATTTTGTGGAACTCTATAGTACTGTAGAGTTAAATCAACATCTCTCTGATCCCGTCTCATCAAAAACTGAACATTATAAGGTTTACAAAGGTAGAACTGTGAGGAAGTGAAATACACATCACTGAGAGCACCATGTTCTTCCTAGCAGCAAGAACAAATATCAAACCAAAGACAAAATCTGAGGTCAAATATTTCTATTCACCTTCCCTTGTTGTAGTCATATTTTTCATTGTTGCTTTAATGTGCTTAAAGGATGATTTTGGTTAGATAAGGGAGATTATAAACAAACTTATTTTGAAGAGAAAATGAAGGCGAACTGTAAATTTAGTGTCTCTTGTAAACAACCATCACAGTTTATAGACAGACTTCCTGGATCATTAGCGACATTTTGTCTGAATCACCATCCTGTTTTACAAAACAGTTGGGACGCTGTGTGAAAGGTAAAAACAAAAACAAAATGCAATCATTTGCAAACAAACTGTTTACCAACAATGCTTTTAAGAAGAGTGCATACAGTAATATCCTTAATGCAATCATGTGTTTCACAAAGTGGTGAACCTCGCTCCATCCTTGCTTGTGAATGACTGAGCCTTTTTGAGGATGTAGTAATTGATATAGTAAAACATGAAACGTACTGTATTTGTACTGTTTTCAATTGAGTTTAAGTCAAAAAGGATTAGCAAATTATAAAATTAGAAAACCCATTCGTAGATTAATGTTGGCAATGTACGTTTCTGCCAACCACAGATATGTTGAAACGTTACATTTCTTTATGTTGCAACTTAACGATTCTTTAGGTTCAATTTTCAATTTTATCTTGTGACAACACAGTGCCTATAATCTGATTAGGTTTAGGCACAGAATCCACTTGGTTAGGGATAGAAAAATATCATGTTTTCGCTTAAAATACCGATTTTGGTCGCCACAAACACAGCAGGAAATTGTCCCGAGGTCACCTTGAAAATATCCTGTGGTGTCACGCTTACAAATGTTGAAACACAGTCTTCAGCTGCAGTCACTGGCTTGGCACCCTCTGGCTGTAACTCCACCACCATCCCCTCCACCTCCCAATATGACAGTTAGGCCATAAAGATGTAATATTGATTGACACATTTTGTGGACATTTCAATATGGTATTATGACACGGCCTATGACACAAACAAATGTGAACTTGCAGAAACATTAATTGCCAACATTTTATCCTGGCAACGGGGCTGGTTTTATAATATCACAACTTCTTGGGGGGGGAAGTGGGGCTCCAGCAAATAGTTTAAATGACTTATGTGCGCCGTGATTCACATTCTTATTATTCAAGCACAGTAGTGCACTGGACTTAATGGGAACTTCAGAGGGCAGCCGGTAGAGATCAGTCAGAAAATGAGACTGAAGCACATGACTGATTTACAAAATTAACAGTGCATTCATGGTTGTTCCGAAAACATCAATTATGCATGTGTACTGTTAACCATGCCTCCTATTAAAATTGTCTTCTCCCATTCTTTCTCTCCATTTCTTTTCATTGTCTGAATGCAGGCTTGGAAAAATGAGAATCAGCCCACTGTGTGTCTTAATGCATCCTGAATGATGAAAAGCTGCACTGAAATTAGTTGAATGGTGACCTAATGAATGCAATTATACTCATTTCAAAAAACATATCCTAGTGAAACATTGTGGTGCACAGCATTTCAAAAGGGCTATGACGTGTTTATTTTATTGAAGAAGTAGTCCCATGATTTAAACCACATATAGTTCAGGGAGAACAGCCTTGGTTGTTTTGTCATTTTGTCTCTTCTTTTTTCGCAGTATATACTTTCATTGTGGTGTACACAGAGGAATTGTTCCTCACTGTTTCACAGTCAAAATGCTGAAATAGAGGAACAGAGATGGAGTACAATCAACTGTACTACAATGTTTTCACAACCAATTCTGGCTGATGCAAGAGATACTAACCACAGCCTTGTTATTCTACCACCAGCCCTCTATTGTTTCTTTTATTGTGTTTCTTTTTAACATCACAAATGCTCTGTTGATGTCCTGACAGTTTTCTTGTTTTGTTGTTTTTGTGTCTTTTCTGCAAACTGAGAGATGTCATCTGTAGTTCCTGTTTCAAGGAATACATCTGGCTCTGAAAAAAAGGTATACAGAATAATTGAATGGTCACCGCTTTGAGCCATCAGGAGTAGTGTTTGTTTTTGCTTCTGAAAATTGCCGGCAGAACATTAAGGACATTTGTCAGCTCCTGATAGAAAACTCAAGTTCACTGTGACTAAACTGGCCTTGGTTCAAGCGTACAGTAAACAACTCAAATAAGTCCAACCTTAAAATTGCATCTTACTCATACCACTCAATCTATACTTCTTGGCCAGGTTTAAAATGACAATACATAAGAAGGCCAAGTGTTTCCAATTTTTCACTTTGTTTTTAACAAAGCCTTTTCCCCCCTTTTCTTTCCCACTGTCTTATTTATTTGTGCACACCGAAAGCTAAGCATGTTTGAAACATGAGTTTCTTAGTAGCATAAGCTGTATTTGACTGAAAAAAGGTTTTTCACTGAGGTCTCCTAGCCTGAACTGGTTGAATTTGGATCTATTTGATGGCAAACAAGGTTTTTCCTGTCCTTTAATTCATTAAGGGTGAAAACTGGCTTATGTCAATTTTGAGCGTTTCAGAGGGATAGAAGCTTCTTTCCTCCTTTCTTTTTTTTTCTAATGTGATGTGTATTGCTACTGTGTATTTGGACTGTGTGATGTGTATTTCTACAATGTATTTCTACTGTGTATTTCTATTGTCTGCTCTGTATTTCTACTGTGTATTTCTATTGTGATGTGTATTTCTACTGTGATGTGTATTTCTACTGTGTATTTCTATTGTCTTCTCTGTATTTCTGCTGTGTATTTCGACTGTGTGCTGTGTATTTCTACTGTGTATTTCAACTGTGTGATGTTTATTTCTACTGTGTATTTCTACTGTGTATCTCTATTGTGATGTGTATTTCTACTGTGATGTGTATTTCTACTGTGCGATGTTTATTTCTACTGTATATTTCTACTGTGTATCTCTATTGTGATATGTATTTCTACTGTGATGTGTATTTCTAGTGTGTGATGTTTATTTCCACTGTGTATTTCTACTGTGTATTTCTAATGTGATGTGTATTGCTACTGTGTATTTGGACTGTGTGATGTGTATTTCTACAATGTATTTCTACTGTGTGCTATGTATTTCTAGTGTATGTGTACTGTGTGCTGTGCATTTCTACTGTGTATTTCTATTGTGATGTGTATTTCTACTGTGTATTTCTATTGTGATGTGTATTTCTACTGTGATGTGTATTTCTACTGTGCGATGTTTATTTCTACTGTATATTTCTACTGTGTATTTCAACTGTGTGATGTTTATTTCTACTGTGTATTTCTACTGTGTATCTCTATTGTGATGTGTATTTCTACTGTGATGTGTATTTCTACTGTGCGATGTTTATTTCTACTGTATATTTCTACTGTGTATCTCTATTGTGATATGTATTTCTACTGTGATGTGTATTTCTAGTGTGTGATGTTTATTTCCACTGTGTATTTCTACTGTGTATCTCTATTGTGATGTGTATTTCTATTGTGATGTGTATTTCTACTGTGTATTTCTATTGTGATGTGTATTTCTACTCTGTATTTCTACTGTCTGCTCTGTATTTCTCCTGTGTATTTCGACTGTGATATGTATTTCTAGTGTATTTGTACTGTGTGCTATGTATTTCTACTGTGTATTTCTATTGTGATGTGTATTTCTACTGTGATGTGTATTTCTACTGTGTATTTCTATTGTGATGTGTATTTCTACTGTGTATTTCTATTGTCTTCTCTGTATTTCTGCTGTGTATTTCCACTGTGTGCTGTGTATTTCTACTGTGTATTTCAACTGTGTGATGTTTATTTCTACTCTGTATTCCTACTATGTGCTGTGTATTTCTACTTTGTGATGTGTATTTCTACTCTGTGCTGTGTATTTCTACAGTGTATTTCTACTATGTACTGTGTATTTCTACAGTCTATTTCTACTGTGTGATGTGGATTCCTACTCTGTGTTTCTAATGTGTGATGTGTATTTCTACAGTGTATTTTTTCTATCTACTGTGTATTTCTATTGTCTGCTCTGTATTTCTACTGTGTATTTCGACTGTGTGCTATGTATTTCTAGTGTATTTGTACTGTGTGCTGTGTATTTCTATTGTGATGTGTATTTCTATTGTGATGTGTATTTCTACTGTGTATTTCTATTGTCTTTGTAAAAATAGAAGAATTGCATAATCACCCAAATTATATAAAGCTCAATCAAGGAGCTTGTTGGTATATGTGATGTCAACTCAATTAAGCAAGCGAACATTAAAAGTCACGATGGCACCGAACCCAGCTGAGAAGGGGAAGCTGATGACAACAAAACGCAGCAGTCAGTGAAGGAGGGAATGATAAACACCAAACAGGAACATGATTGTGAAATAAATACATCAGCTTTCGTCTTCAGTCTTTTCTTTCTCACCCACTTCACACCAGTATCTGTGAGTGGGCTGGGCAAGTGACCAACAAAGTATTATTTATAGCATACGGACGTAACATGATCAGATGATTAAATGTGATTAATCACAACGAGGCAATGATGAGCTAAACATTGTTGAAAATATGGTAACCTATGTGGTGGACCGAACACACAAATAGAAGAAGAAACTAAATTATGTCATAAACATTATGATGCTTTAATATAAAGGCTTTCTGTGCCTGTTTTGGGGGATACACACAGACCCAATGACCTCTGAGCTCATGGAGGAAGGATGTCAGGAAAGACAAACCTAAGAAATAAGTGTCTGAAACTGTTTATTAAAATATATTTCTTGTGTTTCAGAGCAATCATGAAACTATAACTCTACTTTAAAATCTGCTAATTTACAGGATACCACACTGCCACTAATGAGTTTTGGTAATAACCTTTAACACATATTATTTACTTATGATTTGAATGATATTATCAAGGAGAAAAAACTTAGACTTTAATTCATCAGGTTGACAGAAACATGACTCCTTGATGTATAAATAGATAACTTTCTTTCTACAAATTTACCATGTAGCAACTTTACAAGGTGGAAATATGTCAATGTTGTGCTCTTAACTTGTTGACCCAAGTGTAAAAAAATCTATTGGTACTGCTTTAACGGAATTGATTCAATGTTTTTTTAATGTAATTAGAGTTAAGTTTGTTTGTTTTTTAAACTTGGAGTTCCAATTTGTAAGAAAATTGATTTTTGAGTCTCATTCCCAACTCGTCTGACACTGATGCTTTGGGTTGGTGGCCGACCCGACCTACCATGCCAAAACGTCAGTATTTGACGAGTTGGGAATGAGACTCAAAGAAATGACTTTTTTACTAATTGGACTTTTGACGCTCAGTTTCCCAGACAAGATAGACCTTCATCCACAATGTCTCAAAAACTTACTGTTGCTCAACATTCGTGTGCACACAGTCATATAATTGTTTGATGTAACTGCTGTAAACTGATACCAACAGATTATCTCCACTATGCAAAATAGTCTTGTAAACTGAAACTCAAAATTAATAAACTCAAACTCAAGTGGGTTGTTTCACTTCATAAACACTTGCTGCTCTCCAATACAAGTGTTTCTATTGACAGACAGCAGTAATCTACCACCTTGGAGA
Organism: Pagrus major; assembly: GCF_040436345.1. Lineage (NCBI taxonomy): Eukaryota > Metazoa > Chordata > Actinopteri > Spariformes > Sparidae > Pagrus > Pagrus major. The sequence goes on from NC_133230.1 coordinate 15,581,238, forward strand.
TTTAATTTGTATCTCCAAATAGTTGTGGAGAAACTGTATTTTTTTTCCTCTGGAAATCAATTCAGTTAATTAAAGAAGAAGCTGAATCTTGGACTCCTACATACCCCATCTGGGAAAGCCTATTTGAGTTAATCTGCTTTAAAAGGCCACTTTTATACAGAACCAGGCTTAATCCATGTCCTGGAGACTGGCCCAACATATTTGAGAGAAAGATGAAATGGAAGTAGATGAGGACTTACTCTCTCTTGCTCTCTCCCCAAGATTAATTTAGTCATTGTGCACTCCTCCTGATTCCTGTGCAGGGAGAGAGGGAGAATAGAGCCTGCACCAATATTACTGACATTATGAGCAATTTAAGTCAAGTCTAATACATATATGTAGCCCAATATCACAAGTCACAAACATACCACAAGGGGCTTTACAATCATATGTCAATACACGATATGTCACACTCTTTCCTGAGGCCCTGATTATACCTAATTTCAAAGCCCAGCATGTCTTTATAGGGTGAAAATGCAAGACAGAACAAATCATTTCACAGGAAACAGCGAAACCGCCCTTCTACTAGGGTGCTTAATTCACGATAAAGACTTTTGTGGTTAACAGTTCCATTAATTTAGTGTACTGTTACAGATCTGTAAACACTAATGCTCTTCTGAAAGGGCACTCATTAAAACAAAAGGTCATAGATTACATTATTATTATTATTGTTCTTTCACAGATTTAACGCCACTGTCAGCAGCTGCTGCTGTTTCTTTCGCCGCAGGTTGTTTGTTACAGCGGCAGCTTGTGTCTGTTGGCTGGATGTTATGGACATCTGAAAGCACCTGGGAGCTGATGAGCTGCAGGAAGTAGGGCAAACCTGCAGAGACACCATGCAGATAGAAAGCGTCTGATCAAAGGGTCACTATGACGCAATGTCCTTCACAGTCGACACAGGAAACACAAATATGCCTCAAATATACAGTAATAACCCACAGGTGTGACAATAACATGATATTTGTGGAAGAAAGACTGCTGAGAGAGGACACCTTACATGATATTGATATTGTTATTATTATTATTATTATTATTATTATTACTATTATTATTATTATTATTATTACTATTACTATTATTATTATTATTATTATTATTATTATTGAATATTCTGAACTTTGAAAGGGAGCAGCTGTAACACAAACAATTTCCCCTCGGGATAAAGTATTTCTGATTCTGATTCTGATTCTGAAATGGAAAGACATCACTCTGTTTGTGTATGTGAGGGGATGCTTCATGCGTTTCAGACTCAAGACCAATTAATTGGGGACAGCTTGTGCAACTATGTACGACATCCCCTGTCCCTAATTGGAAAACAGCTTATTTTTGGGTCACTGGTAAGGTTAGGGTAAGTGTTAGGCTCCAGGAGGGGAGTGTTATTCATATGAGTAAGAAAATGAAAGAACCACAAACAAGTGCTGTATCTGAGGGTGAAACCAGAGACAATCACAAGGAGGGAAACATCTCTGAGGTCACCATGGACCAACGTCAAACATCTACGGAGTCTGCTGATCCTTCTGCCTCTGAGGCAGAAAGAGATAACCAGGTCCGGGTATTTGTTACTCTGCTGACAGTGAGATTGATGACCAAGTGTCATGCTCTACAGAACCGCAGTCAGGAGGAGAGGCTCGCCCACACAAAGGGACTGGTAAACCAAATAATGGAGGGCCTTGCTGTCACCGAAGGCTTCTGCCCAGACGTCAAGAGCACCAAGAAAGAGTGTGAGGCTGTGCTGAAAGACCTGCAGAATACATTCTGGCGTAGGCGGTTGGAGTCTGAAATTTCAGACCAGACTTTGCAGACACACATCAAAGACTTCTCTGCTTAGTTAGCTTGTTGACTTGTCTGTCTGGCTACTGATCTGTCACCATAGGGATCCTTTCTCTAACATTCCCTAACAAGATCTTACAAAATAATAATCTGAGAGTAGTCAAAACAAGCACTTTTGGTGAATGTAACTTTGATAGTTGCAGTTGCCCCAAAAGGATTATGTTGCAGCCATGGTTGTGTCACGGCTAACTAGGCTAACTAAGCTAACTAAGCAATGGCAAGTTAAGGCCTACGTCATTTTTTTCATACCACTAGAACCTCTAGAAACGGCGGGTCAAGAAGATGCAAGAATGAGTTTTCAGCAACACGTTCCTGCACGTTTCACAATTAGCTTTAAGGAATGAAAGGTTTCTGTTGAGGGAGACACTTGGGGGCTTTTAATATGAAACGGATACAGGGAGTGTTGAGTTCATATAAATAGTTTAGCCTAATGCCATACAGGGAAAATAGGAGCAGATCAAACAAGACCTTATAGCGAGACACATAGACAGCGTCTAGCAGCACTGTTTGCACTGTTTGCAATTCCAGTATATCACAACAAAACATGGAAGGCACCACCCCAGTGCTTGCTAACTGGCTGCATGCTGCTAGCTCTCTATACCTAAACCTGACAAATGCTGGGTCAGTTGGTTTCCATAGACCGATTTAAACTCGTACATCAGACCAGCAAAACCAGAAACCTACCCAACCCTACTGACAGAAATATGTCAGTTTTATGTTATTTAATTTTTTTCTACAAAGTGCAACAGATTGTCCTGTGCTTCATCTTTCTCTAAGAAATATTTGAAATTTGGCTGACAACAGAGTTGATAAATATCAGGTTGGCACATTTTAAAGTGATCCATTAAACGTGACAAAAAGGGAACATTGACAATATTGGCATCTCATTTTGTTGCTTATCTGCTAAATGAACAGAGCGATTCGGATTTGCTTGTGTGTTTGCATGAGAGACAGATTAAGTGGGAGCACATGTACTGTAATTATGCATGTGTTAGTGTGTGAGAGAGAGAACACTTATGCATATGCGTATATCCAAGCCTGATTCATTGGTCAAAGGATTTTAAAATGTGCCATGAATAAAGAAAACCTTGAGGTATTCATTTAAAACTGCTACCAATATTTGTCCTTGTGATGATGCAGACAACTTGAATTAGAGGTCCTTGTTCTGAAAAATAGTCCAGAAGAAAAGATAAAGTAGAAAGGAGCTCATTATGTTGTCCCTGCATTGCCGGCTGCCTTTCTCCACTACACAAGCGCAGAAAAATTGATTTCCGGGCAGCCCAAATATGGCCAAGCGACGATGAGGTGTGCAACAGATGAGTCATCTTTCAGACACCCGCACTCGCCAGCCTTGCATGTGTGCAAGACAGAGAGGGAGAGAAAACGGATTCAGGCAGTGAGAGAATAAAGAAAAAGGGCACTGCAAAAACCATGTAGATCTAACCTACCAACCAAGTAATGGTGTTCACGTTATGGCATCTGCACATTTCCACTAAGGAAATGACGAGACCAGAGAACAACAGCAATGACTGTGCATCACATTATTCCCTTTTTCTTTCTGCTGTTCTGCCCAATAGCCAATTAAAAACACAACACACCAACCTTAAAACAAAGAGGAGATACCTGTTCGTCCTTGTTTTGGCTTTTATGTGTCAATGCCTTTTGCAGTGCATTAAAATATAGATATGTAAAATGATGTGTCATTGGCTTATTGTGCAATAAAGACTAATTGCATATTTCATGTTTATTCAGAAATGTAGTTAGATTATTTCATCTTCACCACATTATTACATTAGTCATTTTTTTAAATCTAAAGTTTGATATGCAAATGTTATAATGCTAGCAGCCCTGTGAGAAATATACTCTTGGGGAAAAAACATTGGGAAAACGTTGCTATAGGGATGAAAAATGACATCACTACTGTTAAATGATTACCACTCGTTGGTGCACAAGCATTTTGGACTGAGTGGTGTGAAAGGCCTCATCATTTCCTCAGCTCAGCTGTGGTTTGAGCTGAATCTACCATGTTGAGCATCAAAGTTAGCATTTGGACATGCAGTTTTAAAGGAACAGTCCAACATGTTGGTGCTGGATTATTTCTTTTTGACTTCCTGTCCTGGTTGCCTGACAACATTAAAGTGATGACAAGGCTCAAGGACTTTTCTCATGATGTTACTGAAAATCTATACATCTTATTCATCTTAAAGTGGTAATATTATGCTTTTTGGGTTTTTGCCTTTCCTTTATTGTGTTACATAGCATTTTAGGTAATGAAAAAGGTCTGCAAAGTGAAAAAGCCCAAAGTCCACACAGAAGGGAGTTACCCTTGCCCACAGAAAACACTGCTCCTGCACTGCCTGAAATGCCTGGTTTGGAGTCGAGCCTTTACTTCCATAACTTATGTGCGTCACAATGTAACAGGTTTTATAAAAATATATATATATTAACATATATATATTATAAAATATATATGGCTGTACCGCAGCCATGGCTACCTGTTGTAGTGCCGTTATTTTAGATCACACTACCATGCTCGGCATGACCCGCCCTACTCTGTATGCTAGCAAAGCAACACAGTACATAACATAAGCACAGCAGAAACATCTGATAGTTCGGATCACCTTTGTTAACTGTATATCTTTAAACGTCATAGTTACAGTTGACAATGACAACAGAAATAAACAAGTTTGCCAAAATGTCCACAATGCAAATCAACTGCCAGAAGTCACTGTTGTTCTTAGCAACCACAATAGTCACTGAGTAGTGAGCTAGAGGGATTTGGACGGCGGATTCTGTAAACTTTAGACAGAGTCAGGTTAGCCCCTTATTCCAATCCTTGTGCTTAAGCGAACAAGATGCTAGAGGCAGTTTCTTAATTACCATACTAACACCAGAGTGGTCTCAAACCTCTCATCTAACTAAGCAAGAGAGTGAGTAAGCACATTTCCCAGACAGCCGCACTGTTGCTTTGAGATTAATTCTCTAAAAGGTTAAAGGCTAAAAGGGTTTGTGAAGGACTCGCAGGTTAAAATTACAGATTAGATGCAGGAAAATACCCAACTGAAGGGTAAATTGAACAGTTTGTTGTATGTATAATTAAACACAGTCATAAACATACAAAACTGAAAATTGCCACTAATCATTTTGGACAGCTTGAAGCCACATAATTTAACTTTGCAGACCTTTCAATTTGGAGGGAACAAGTGTAATCGCCTTTGAGCCAGAACAGCTTGTCTCTGTGCGGTTTGTGTGCCAGGAGACGGCGTGTGGCACCAAAGTGTTACCAAACTGTGACATTTTGTCAGTTGCAGGGATTTTCTCCTGAAAGAAGAATTAAAATACACATGGAAGTTATTCAGTATTTGATTATATAATGACAACATAGCTTCAATCGTGTTCATTTTTATAAGCTGTCATATCACTTTTTTTTCTCTAATAATGACAGCGGCAAGACAGTGCCAATGTTAGTTTTTCATGTACAGGTAGTCTCCCATACAGAAAGGTGAAACTGTGTGGGAAAAACTCGCTAATGACATTCATACCACACATTTATGTCTAGATATGTCTACGTTATATTCTGAGCATTTCGCACAGTCACAATGCCAGTACGTTATGTATTTACAGTTTCCTGAGAACACACTGTAACATGTCAAGAATTAATAAATGTATAATATTCTTACAAAATGCTGGAGTCTCCTCTTGATATCAGATCTTCAGCTTCCAGGTCAGATGTCGCCAAGGCAAGTATCAGTTATTATATGGTAAATTTGTAAATTAAGAGAAGGGTTTCAGTCTTGTTATCTAACTCTCCACAAGAAATTGAATAAGAGCATCTCCCAAGATGCAGAACTATTCATGTAAACGTTGGACTCTGTAATCTGTCAATTATCAGCATACAAGTTGGGGGGTTTTTTCAGTTATTTTCTGTGTTCTTGTCAGTTTAGAGCTGACATTTTCATGTGTTTAAAGTAAAAGAAGAAAAAGTAAGATTTATTATTGAGAAAATGTGTCCTTGGTTCCCAAAAGTTATGTAACTCTCTTCAAAAGCAAGAAGAAGCAGTGTCAAGGACAGCATGTCTCAGCTTTGTCCAGATTCTTACTGCTGTCTGCAAGAGTTTGAGAATTTCCCGGAGTACTCATCCACAGGTAACACCATGTATGTCTTTCCTGCAGTGGCACCTTGTTGTGGAGAGGCCTTCCTCAGGCACTCTGTTAGTGAAACTCCTGTGAGTCATTCTCCTACATGCCTACATCTCTCTCTCGCTCTGGTGTTTATTAAATTCACACCACCTGCCCCAGCGATTCCTAATGAATTTTGGCCCTTTTCTAAACATGAGGATGACTAAGAACAGTTCAGTGCGTGCTGTTAGCTTGCTGTTGTTGTTGTTGTTGTTGTCGTTGTTGACATAATTGAAAGTGATGAACAGCAGGGAAGCCTCCACTAGATTAAAATGAGCTTTGTGTTCTTGGCAAAACGTGCATCTTCCTGGTATGAACAAACACTAAAACACAACTCAGTATGAAGCATTTGCCTGCACACAGTCAGTTTCCTGTCAAATCAACCTTTTTTGGCATGAAAAACACCTGAATGTCCACAACCTGATGACAGGCCAGGAGAACTCATTCCCCGCCTTAAGGGAAAGACAGGTCTCTGCTGGATATTGCATTAGCAAGAAATCAATGTCCTGTCCCAACGTAAATGGCAGCATTTCAGGGCTTTTTCTTCTCTGTGTCCGTATTGATCACCAAAACTATTGCGCTGCCACCCAGGATGTTCAGTAGATGCAGTGATAAATGGGAATTGGAGACAGTGACAAAGTTTATGACCAGCTAATGATCCATGTGAGACATCGATTACAAGAGTGACACCAAATCTAAGAGTCAGTTCTGCTGAGCCTGAAACTTGAGACATTTAAAATGCTTTTAATGCTTGAAGATATAATATGTAGGAATTCTGCATTAAATGATATATATTTTATTGAGTTACATGTTTCAAACAATGCTCTTACACCCGACAATGGAGGTCACCTCTGCAGATTGCTGCAGTCAGGTTGATAAATGGGAGTGAAGATAAATCCCCTTTTAATCCCAAAAGTTCAAAAGTAATCTCGGAGCTCTCTGGCTCAGGATCAGATCATGATCTATCTCTGGGTGTTTATTCCTCCACAAGTTCTGGCTGCACCCGACTCTCTAGCTGGCTCTGAAAGTCCACCACTTGCCCGACCTTCCACACAGTACTCAGCAAATGTATTTTGTTTTGTTTTGGTAGAGAGCCCCCTATTGGCAGAAGGTATGTATGTTGCATTCAACACAAAACACCTTGTTCATGTCAATCCTGTCTAGAAGAATAGAAGATGAATGCCAAAATATAAAGAAACAACAGCGTAATTAACATATCTGGCCAGTCACTCACACCACTTGGCAAATGTTAGGGAACGAGCGACCACCTTTACCCTGAGTAAAATTACAACTGTTCTCTGTGCTTAAAACATTTGGGAAATTGTAAGTAAACAACTCAGATAATATGTAGCAAAGGTGTATTTTAACACAGAAATGTTAGATATTATATCTTCAAGTATTGAAAATAAATCGTTGATAAATTTATTATGAATGCAAACTAAACCTTCAAAGCTTCTCTAACCTTAACCTCCCTCTACAACCTTTATGAAAATAGAGCACTTCCCTCACTGGGTGCATCATTTTCAATGAACATTAACCTTTCTGAGTCAGCTCTTTTTTATAGTCCTAAGATCCGGGACAAATCTTCCACTTTACAAAAGAACTCGGAAGTGTGTCACGGTCATGCCCTTGTATTTTTGAGTTTTTTTTCTTTATTTTCCCCTGTGTGTGTGTGTGTCTTTCCTGTGTCTCCTGTGTCACTCGTGCTGTGTGTCCGTGATATGGGAGTTACAAATCCCTCTCTGGCTCTCCTGGCTCCTGGATCCCTGCTGTTCACACATACATACAGAACCTGCCCACCTGCTGTCCGACCACTCATCAACCCAGCAGTATTCCTACCCTGGCTGTTCACCCACTGGGGGTTATATCTCTTGCTCAGTGTCATATTCAGAGCTTATAACTTGAGTGCAGTGTATTTCTGGGTACTATGGCATGTGTTCTTTCTTCTTTAATATTAATTGTCTTTCTGTGTGCCATAGTACAATACAGTCTCACACCAAAATGTGTAATAACTACCTTTGTCCACAGTGTGTGAAGTATTAGGTTCATAATACAGGCTCTAAAAATTGTGAGATACTTACTTTTAATTCTGCCTATCACGTGTTTCTGAAGTTTCTGTCTGTGAAGATGGCGGACATTTGTTTCATTTTCAGTGAAAACAGCAATATTTCAAGATAGTTTCTTAATTAAAATGTGGTTCGATAATATTTATATCAAGAAATGTATGTTTGTATGCTACTCTGATGATATGCTGCCCCCTATTTGTTGAGGGTATGGATTCAACAACTGACCGATTCTTACATATTGCTCCCTTACCTTACCTATTGCATTGTTGAATTATTAAGGACACACTGTTTGTTTATGTTAGAAATGTTGAGGGTATCATTTAAAAAAACAAAAACATGACACGTTAGCGTGTGTTAGCCTGTTGGAAAACTACAGAAGAAGAATACAGCATGTCATCAGAGACCAAATAAAGACCAAATAAAAAGTAAGTATCTCACAATTTCAGGTCATTATTGTGAAACTAATAGCCTTCTTCTTACGCTGTGGACCAACATAGCTATCACACATTTTAATGTGAGACTGGGTGACATAATCAATTATCTTCTGCCTGCTTGTCTGCCTCCCTATATGCCCTCTTGCTAGTCTGCCTGCTAATCCCGAAGGAAACTCTAGTCTGCCTTCACCACTCTCCCTCATCTGTCCATCCAGCCTTGCCCCTCTGCCCTCCGTTCCTGTTAGCCAACTTCTCCCCGCATCTCCACCTCCATTCTCCATTCGTTTATCCTACAATAAATCTTCCTTAGCTCACCTCACCCTTGAGTCTTTGTCTGGCATTTGGGTCCACCGTGCAAAACCAATTACTGCAAAATTACTAGCAGTAATCTCTCCCCAAAATCCCAAATTAACACTAATAAAATACATTCAATTAATTCAAAGGAGCTTTACATTGTTTACATCTGGTTGTTTTTGTTAACGTGCAACAAATGTGTCACACCAGACCACCTTATACTGTGGCAAAGGTGTCATTGCAGTGAGTCATGTGTGATTGTAACAGCAGGTTGTCGAACAAAACTGACGGGTGTCTCAATTTATGGGGGTGTGCATGATAGAGGGAGTGAAGTGTGATGTTTTCTGAGGAGTGGCTAAAAGACTGGCCTCACACATCAGATTAATTTTAAAACAGGTATTGACTCAGTGTCAGCGTCAGCGTCTTCCCCCCTTGTCAGTCAGTACACGAAGGATAGAGGCTAAAGAGGAGCTCAGAGAAAAGCAAAGAACTGAGGACGGAAAACACAGCGAGACTGTGACTGGCTTCACTGAGATAAGAGCTGGAAAGTGTCACAATATAATTTGGAGGCTTTTGAAGATAATTTTCTTATTAAGAGGTCCCCTTTTGGTCGCTGAAAGTATGTTCCCATATTAAAATGTCCTGCCTTGTATTTGTAAATACATTGTGCCTTCTATTCTGTCTTGCACAGTCCCTTTTATTTGTCTACGTGACATGAAATATATTATTGGATGACCTTTCCACATGTTCTGCTTTCAGAAGAGCTCTTAAAGAGACGGGGCAACCCGTACTCCCAATAAAACTCATGGACCTATTACTGGGACTCCTGCCACACATGAAATACAGTACAAAGAGTACAAGGAGGTCATTACAAGTAGAAATCTTTGGCACTATTTTATCGTCCCACGTGCAGCAAAACCGCTGGTCTCTTGGAATGGAAAAATGTAGTGTAGGTTTCCACAACTTAAAGGAAACAATATCAGTAATAATAAGCAAAGCATCAAAAAATATCATAAAAGATGTTTTGGCAGCAGTTTAAATCCATACCAGGGAAAGGTTGGAAGTCCACAGCATTGCTCACGCCTGCAAACACCCACCAAGAATTCTGTTTTTGTCTTTTGTTTGATGCTCCATCTCTAATGGTTGCTAGGATATCTTGGCTAACAAAAAAGCACATGAAACACAGGATATTTAAGCACATGCTGAAAGCAAACATAAAAAACCTCACCCTGCTCATTTGCTTACATTTATTTCACATCAACTACACAGAATTAAGGTGCATGCTGTGATGGATGCAAAAAAATTATTTAATATAGACATAATGAGAAGGATGGGATTTATTATGTACCTTACAGAGTTTGAATAAAGTTAATCATCAAGGTGTCTTTGTTGGGAAAGAGGTCAGTATGCCGTGGCTTGGAATTGTTAGACGCAGGTTCATTATCATAATATCCAGCAGTCTGCTCTTGAGTACCTCATTATCTATTTATATTTCTTGATTTGGAGGATTTCATTTACTTTCATGAATAAGCAGTCTAATTTTTTACAACATTATGAGTCACTTTAAAGGAGTCTGTTATCACTGCTACGCTGATGACACGCAAATTTACCTTTCCTTTGCACCGGATAACGTCAGCTGTCTGAGCAGTTTAATAAAGTGCATAATTGAAAAAAGGATGATGTGTAACTTTCTACAACTGAACTCAAACAGGACAGAAGTAATAATTTTCGGCCCTGAACACCTGGCCAGCAAATTACATCCATTTATCGTACCCTTGGCAACCAATATAAAACCTACAGCCAGTGTTATATTTGATTCGCAACTGAACTTGGATCCACGTGTCACAAACAAGTTGAACAATACAATCTAATACTGTTGTACTTTGTTTATATCTGGCGGACCCTGCCACCTTTCTAGCCTCAAACAGTGTTCTGTGGACCTTATTTTCCTCTGAGAACAGCTTGTTTATTCAGTTCTGGATAAAATAAATATTTCTGAGTGTTTTATTACCTCATTAATATTGTAAATATTAAAATTCTGACTTTAAATTTCTTCTCCAAAACTACATAGTGCCCCTTTAACACGTATTTTATGTGAGGCACTTTTTAAGTTCTATATAAATAAAGTTGTTATTATTAATAGTAATAAGAATAATTTGCTCCTTATTTGTTTCACAATAACTGCAGTCGTTCTTCACTTTTTCCAGGTGACTCAGATGCAGTTGCGAATTGATGAGCTGCTGCAGTTCTTCTATATACCAACAGGACTGAGAGCTCTTTAACAGAGTGAAGCACGGCCTTGTTTGTGATTTGCAGGCGCTGGTCATGGTAATTGGCCAGGCATCAACCTGGCCTTTTTTACTGTGTTTGCCCTACTTCTGGTCTTCACCACTGAAAAAGAAGAGATCTCCGGTGGCAGAGAATTGAAGCTATCAACAACAAAAAAAAGTCTTGAATCTGTCTCAGCTATTAATGAAACAGGTGTGCAGCATGAAACAAACAATCTGCTTCTTGTGCAGCTGGTTGAAATGGTTCAACACACCGGCACAGCTGACTCGCAGTTATATGAGCCCCTTTCGACGACAAATGAGCACATATCTTTATTATCTTAGAGTGACTGTCAAATGGAAAACTATGAGTACCCACTTATGTCTGCCCATCAGTTATATCACACAAGGCGTAAAGATTGAGACTCTTCAAGCCTCTAGCAGGCTGAAGTGCTCTCTAACACGTGCAGCCATCTGACTGTGCAACAAAAATTATGCACGGCCTCTGAAAACGACACACACTCTGCATTCTGCAAGTAAAAGTGAATTAGCACATGTCGGTAACTTCCAAGTATGTGTTTTTACATGACTCTGTAATGACATGATTTTTTTCTCTCTCCCTTCTCTTCACACGTTAAGGCAGAACATACTGCAACCTCATCCTTCCCACAGAATGAGAGGAGTTCAAAAACAGCACCATCTAGGGTCCATATACCCCCATAGCAGCAGGACCATGGTCCATGAAGATAATAGGGGCATGTGAAATTGTTTCACTAATTTTGGTTTGACTCAGATGTGTTTTGAAGTAGTTACAGACTGTACAACACAGGCACAAAATGTCCACAAGCTGAAATGATGGAGAAGAAAAAACTTTTCATATTCACTGTCATAATTTAAGGAACAAATGTATCCCGTTGCAGCTTTTACTCCAAAATCCAACAAATCCATGTGACTCTCTCCCACCTCACTGAGAATACTACATCCTGTGATTCAGCCACATGCGGGGATTTGCCTCTCTTTGAACATGATACCAATACTTTTATCTGGGCCCATGAGAGCAGCATCATCCTGCCTCCGAAATACCTGTGCAGTAAGAGGGCTGTCCTGACTGCTGTGGAAGTGTGGAGTGTGGAGGCGACGAGGTGCTGGAGTGCAGTGGTGATTCCTCACAACTTTTCTTTTTTTCTCTCACGCTCACACTCACTAATATGGGCATTTGTTTATGTAACTGCGTTGGCCACTGCCCACGCCCGCCTCTTAAACGAGCTCTGGCAGACCAGAAGGCATTTTAAGGTTCACATGAGCAGGTGCATTATCTTGGCTGTCAAAAGATTAGAATTAGATTATTGTTTATTAGCCTTAGGTGTGTAGTTTTTAATTACTCCTACATTAGACCCATGAAAGAACACGTGCCTGGCCACTGGATCTCCTTCGACGGTTGGAGGTTAAATAAAGTTGCTGAACATAAAAACTCTCTGTTGCTTGTCTCATTTTTTTCCCCCAGACTGTCTGTAGACTTTCCACCAAACTGACTACCACTGTTTGTCCAGTTTCTTCTCATCACAGCTCATTATTTCTCCTGGTCCCTTTAGTCACGATGTCCCTGTTACAGATGACAAGGGAAGGAGGGAGGCTCTCAAATATCGGGTCAAACTTCCACCTCAGCTTCTCATGCTGGGCCTCTAATAGCTGATTTGATTACACAGTTAGACACACATTTGGTGCATCCACTGAGATGTTCTGTCCTCAAACGGAGGAAAAAGGAACGAAGAGTGAAATATATATGTTGGAGAATTTCTTCTTGTAGGATGCAGGCTAGTTTGGGAGTTGTATTTGGATGAATAAACAGGGTTCTTTTTAAGTTCTTGTTGTTTTTCACCAGATATTACACGTGATTTTGTTCTTTAGCCTGAAAACTTGTTGTGAAAGAGAAGTGAAGTGAAATAAATGTGAAAAATAATTCAAATCTGCTCACTGACAGATCCTGGAAGATGGCTGAAATATCCACTCAACTAACAGTGAGGGTGATATAAATAGGTGAATAACCTACAAACATTAGTACAAACGTGTGGCATCATATCATGTTGTGACAGGTGGCTCCACGTATGCGTGACATGTGTGATGCACAGGAAGTCATGTTTGTAGTGACACATTACTCTGAGTGTGAAGTCATACCGATGCTCTTCTTTGTTCTTGTGATGTCAGCGTCATAAGCCTGTGTGTTGTGTATCAACAACTCTGATATGGCTGCAGCTGTTCTCATAACTGTTGAAATGTTATTAAGTGCCGCTCACTGGAGGGATTTGAGAGTTCGCTCTCTGCACACTCATCCATGATGTGAGGATGGAGGACATATTTTCCTACAGCAGTATGATATTAAGTAAAAGGGAAGAGTTTGACCAACTGTCCATAACCCGTAGATATTCAATTTGAAATCATATAAAACACAGAAAAACTGAATCAAATCCATTATTAAAATGTTATTTTTTTGATATACTATATAATCATACTATAAGAAGTCTATATACAGTTAAGGCAATAAAAACTGACAGAAAATTAAAAAATGTCAAATAAAAGCATAGTCACGGTTTATTTACTTGTACAAAGAAATCATAAATTGTTTTAAAAGAGCTTAAGTTAAAGGATAAGTTCACCCAAAAATGAAAATTCAGTCATTATCTAGTCCCCCATCCACGCTGTGAAGCTCCATAAATGTTTTGTGGACTACAAAAACTTCATCCCATTTTCCATCAGCATGGGGGTGAGTAGATAATGACTGAATTTGTATTTTTGGGTGAACATGTCCTTTAATTCAACTGCCAAGTCTCCAATCGACAGCTTACAAACAATTTCCCCAAAGAAAAGATTTAAAGGGCTTTTCTTGGAAGAAAAAAATGGGCGACATCTGATGAGAGTTGAGTTCAGGAGTCAAGACACATCTGTGGCAGCAATTGCAGTGACCTCAAATTGGGTTTATCCAGACTGCATTGACTGAGACACCTCCATCCTCCAGGTCACCTTGACCTCTTTGCCAGTAAGGTCAAGGTGGCCCTTGCCTTGCACGAATTCACAATAGACAATTCATTGTTTTAAATATGCCTGGCAAACGAATCAAAGGAGGAAATTACTTTTGTTGCTCTGTGAAGTGCATAGCAATTTCCTGGAGAAGATCTAAAAAATCCCACGGCACCATAACATGGCACAGCATGACTCCTCACTGTTTTCTTGATGGGACACAACTGAGGAAATGATCATCAATTCTTCTGCTTTACACCTCCTGACTCATGTTGTTTGGGCAGTTCTTTGTTTAATTCCCTCTCTACTCACTCTCCCTTCTCATGCTTCGAGCCAGCAGCAGCATTACAGCAACAGGCAGACGCCCACGGCAGGTTATCCCTTTCACACTTTTCGAGAACAACCCAGAGCCGCCCACAGCCCCGGAGAGAGGAGAGAGGAGGAAGCAGGGGGGGGTGACGCCTGTTCCTGTGTGCATGTGTGTGTTTGTGTATGTGAGTGTGTGACTTGTGAGAGAAAGAGGGAGGCAGACAGACACATAGTGGGAAGGGGAGGGAGTGTTTCCTCTCCTGCAGCACTGCACAGTCTGCACCTCACCTCCACTTTTAATTGGCTGCCACCGGAACAAGTGATGCCTTCTGCACAAAACACCCCACGTGACCGCTTAATAAAAGTTTGGTGACCTTTTAATTAACCTTTGAGATAATCCCCTTCAATGAAGTGGGCGGATTTGACCCAGTGTGTCTTTCAAACGCATTAAATTGCACATAAAAAGCATCGCGCATGAGTTCATGGTGTATGTGTTGATGGCAAAAACGTGTCTGTGCGGTGAACCCCAGCGGTGTTAACATCACTCCAAGGCTGTTCATCTTTACTGATTTCCATTGTCGATTCCGCTGATCCTCTTTCCGGTACCTTTGGCTCTGCGTTCATATCTGCGTAGTTTGCTGAGCATAATCGTTTGTCTCTGTCTCCCTGCTCGGATCCCTCCCCTCTCTTCAGAGTCCTCCCTCCTCCCTCCTCCGTTTGCGTTGACACAGTCACACTCTCACACATCGCACGCACACACAAACGCACAGACACACACACACATACACTCTCTCTCTCCCCCGCACACTCCCTCCCCGTCTTGCTTTGCTGTCTCATTCACTTCAGTACGCCATCCACGCACTGACTCCAACTTGGAGCAGGGGGGGGCGGGGTTGGATATATACCTCCAAGAACAGGCCACAAGCTACACTGAGACTGGACCCACTTGCAGTGCAAAGACCGACAAGCAAGAAGACTCCGAAGCCGGGAGTAGAAGTACCAACATTTTATCCTGGAGCCGAGAGAGAGCAGACAAAGCAACGTGTTTTTTCCTTTTTGATTCCACGGACTGTCTCTGCTGGAGCTCCCACAACAAACCTTGATTCGTCCCTCCGCTATATGCCAGTTTCTCTGGACATAGCAGCTAAACTAAGTTGGTAGTAAACTCTTTGGAGTTTGGTTAGAGTCGCAATATTTTTTCTTTGCTTGTGCGAGTGGACTGCACTGAAACTTGGGAAAGACCCGTCGAGACCGGGTGTCGGGCTTTGGACCTGGCGCATCCTTTCAGCGGCTTCAAACACTGCGAAAGTTTTTGGCCGGAAGACGTCGAAGTCGAGTCAGAGACTCTGAAGAAGACGAAGAAGCTCCGACACACCTGGACGAGCTGCGAGGAAACGACTTCGAGGTGCGTAAAGAGCTTTTCATACTTTTAAATGAAGGTTTGATGAGTGAGTGCCGGGTTTGTCTCGTGTGTCTGAATCCTGCAGTTTGTTTCTGCAGACCAGCCTGTCTGATCTGTCTCTGTCCGTGGTGCTGAAACTGTCTTTAACTGTCTCTACCAGCTTCTCCTCTTCAGGACTGTTCACGCAAAGTTTGCATGTATTTCAGCCTCTGTTAGAAACATTTATTGCTCCCATAATGCTATGTTTCCTCACAGATTTGCTAGTGTAGTACGGTAGTACTGCCGAGTGGCAGCAGAAAGTTAGATCGTGGCAACAGGTTGCTTCATAGATCTTTCTGTTGGGCTTGTGTCGCCTCAAGAAGAAGTTATGATATTGTGACCCGCGTGATGCAGATCCATGAAGTTTAACATCATCTGCATCGGCTGTCAAATGAGAAATGCTTTTGCAACAGCTGCAAGGATTTGACAACTCTTGAATCCAGACTGATTGTTTCACCTTTGTTCAAGCATCACATACCTCACCAATTCATCTCAGACAAGAAACAGCTTCGTAATGAAATCCTGCATCCACACACACACTCAAAACTCAGTCCCAGGATGCAGGCAGTTGCTGTCAGCACTCTGCAGACATTTGTTTAGTTTTGCTGCTCTCTGTTTTTGCTGTCACATGGATTTGCAACAAAGCAAACCAACCGGTCCACTTATCCTTTCTTGCACACGTGTGCACAAGTAGCCGCACCTGGCACGGCAAAAGAAAAAGGTGCCAGCAATTTAAAGGATGAAGGATGAGCTGTAATGGCTGCAGAAATGGCTTTTTGTAAGTTTGCTTCAGCTTCTGAAGAAAAGAATGAGGTCAGGAAGCTGTGATCAACCGGCTGTCTTTCTTTATATGTTGCATTCACACATAGATACACACACATGTAGAGGGAACGGGGAAAGAGTCACATCTTGATTCAGAAAAGCTTGATTGTCACAGTTTCAGTCTGGCTGAAAGAGTTTGTCTTCATATATCTTATGACAGCTTTCTTCTTTAGGCAGTCATGCACATTACTTAAACATCCGCAGCCACATCTCATCAAACTCCTGCATGTTTCTTATTGCTTTAATCGAGTCTTGTTTCTCCTGCTTATACACCTGAGTCAGTGATGAGACAGGCTATTACAAAACTGTGCACTCCAGCATGAAGAGAGACAGAGAGCGTGTGCCTGGTGGTATTTTGCAGCTCTTTACTGTTTTTCGCCCAGATCTTGCAAAAAAAACAAGCCCTGTCTCCATAACAACAAAATAGCCCCGCTGTTTTGCAAAAATGTTGTTGACGACAGCGAGAGAGAGGAACAGAAAGGTCAGGGAGGGGGGGGGTGGGGGAGTGGAGAAAGAGTTCTCCTACGACAGCTGGACCTCTTTCTTTTCACTGTGTGCCTCATCAGATGCCCATTCATGGAGCTTCCGGTTGTCGGGAGGCGGGGGGGGTACACCCACCTTTACAAAGCTGAGGTCTTTGCTGTGTTGCTCACAGAGAGAAGCAAGGCTGGAGGGAGGCAGAGATATGAAAAGAGATGTGAGGAATGTAATTATGAGTTCCCCGCCTGAAAAGTGCAGGTGCTTCTCAAAGTGAGTGTCGCTATAGGCGTCAATTTTGCTGCATTGTTTCTGCACTGCCCCTTCTTTATGATTAACCCCAGTTACATATAGACATTTACTGCTAAGCATGCTTCCTTCTGACAGAAAAACCTATGCATTCACGTTAGAAGTGGATGATTTCCCTCGTCTTTTCTTCCAACAAAAGCCAGTGACAAGGGACGTGAGTGGGAAAACATCAGAAGGCAGAAGAATAACCCTAAATGTGTGTGAAAGATGTTGCCGAGCAACAGTGTTTCCTCCTGTCATCTGTGCTGCAAGGACCGGCTCGTATTATGTCAGCCGGTCCAGTTGTGTGCAGAGACCTTGATATCGACTCTGCATCCTCTTTCCAGGCAGGGTTAATGTTTCAGTGGCAAAGAGCAGAGTCTCTACAGGTGAAGACTGCATGAAGTTACTCATCTTGTGAACAACTGAAGTAGAAATTACCTCATTTGAATGCATGTAGCTCTTCTGCAGAGTAGCATAAAGAACATAATTAATGATGCATCTTCTTAAACATGCATGTATTTGCATTAATATGCAAGAGTGACTGTCATTTTTTGCTCTAGCTGCATAATTCGGTTCATTTTATGCTCTGGCATGTAATTGAGGAAAGATTGCTGAAGCATTTTTTGCCACAGTATGGTATGTAATCACACTTATCCATGGACACAGAATCACCATTTCTCAGTTTGCCGCTCAAAAGGAGGAGGGCTTTTCACAAATAACGGATCTAATAAGCGTCTGTGGTTGCCAGTGGCAATGGTTCTACGGACGTCAGACTGACGCACATGATTCGCGGTTCATTTCAGTGTGTGGGAGGAAAGAGCAAGCGCTTGGAGATACCAGCCTGCTGTGAAGGACTGTAATTGCAGTGCGAGAGCAATTATGTCCTGAAGAACTGGACATTTTAGATCAGTGAATCTGCCCCAAAACACTATGATACTGATCAGAGACGAGTCCCTGATGCATAAATATCAGTTCGACAATGGGTTCCATTAAAATGCATCTCATGAATATAGTGAAAAAATGCATTTCATCAGGGAGAAAGCTCTTATCCTGCATACTGATAACTGATGTTTTGTTCTGATTATTTAGATGTTGGAGCATACTGACAGATTTTATCCTATTTTTCATTCCCTGTTTCTGTGCAGCTCCCTCGCTGATACAGACACGATAAAGTGTCTGATGCACTAAAACCTGCAAATCCAACAATTCTTCAGAGAGGTGTCATCGAGAAGTCAAAAGATCTGACGGGAAGTGCAGTAACTTGCAACAAAGAAGTCAAAGAAACAACCTGGTCAAACCAGCAATCACAGAAACAAGAACAAGACCATCCTCTATCTAAGCAAGCCCAATGGCGTGGTCAGCTCTCACCGGCCCCTGTGTGGCCCTCGTACTGCTCTTCTTCGGTTTGACCTCCTGTACTCCCTCCGGCCCAGCCTCCGCCACCTGCGCCACCCTGGAACAGAGTCGCTTCTTTGGAGTGTTCACCTCTACAACCACCCTGCCCTCCACACCATGCTCCTGGACCCTGCAGAACCCTGATCCTCGCCGCTACACCGTCTACATGAAGATCACCAAGCCTACCGACTCCTGCGTGCCCCGCCAGATCAGGACCTTCCAGTTCGACTCCTTCATCGAGACCTCCCGCACCTATCTGGGCATGGAGAGCTTCGACGAGGTGGTCAGGCTGTGCGACGCATCAACCACTGTCACCTACCTGGAGTCCAGCAAGCAGTTCCTGCAGATTCGCAAGGTGGCACCGAGAAACGGCCTGGAGATCATGGAGGAGCAGGACGTCAGTGAGTTCAAGGCTGAGTTCTTGGTCGTGGGGAAGAGGAACCCGAGTATGCCCGCCTGCCAGATGCTGTGCCAGTGGCTGGAGAAGTGCCTGTCCAGTAGCACCCATGATTATCCCTGTGGCATCATGAACACACCCTGCCAGTGCTGGGAGGCCCCAAAAAGGAAGCCAGGAAGCTGCTATAGGGGTGGTGTCTACGTCGAGAAATGCCTTCCTGTTCCCAGAGACAACGGACGCGATGCTGAGATTATCAGTAAGTTTGTAATGTGACAGAAAGTCCGAAAAACTGTTATCTCAAGTCATGTAAACATCCTGCCTGAAAACACGATGTGCTCCATGTTTGTTGCGTTGTTTTGTAATATCGACCAGGCTAAACTGTTCATGGGGGTCAAGTTCTCCAGGACACCAACAGCTCTTCAGTCTTGTAATCAGTGTCTGTGAGTGTTTGTGTCTTAGGAGCTGCTGAGGGTAATGATCCATGTCTGTAGAGCAGGCGGAGGATGTGCACTCCACCGCCACAAAGTAATGAAAAGTAAATCAAAGGTGTTAAAGAAATTTGCCGGTGCTCCCAGAAGCGCACACACACATCACCAGCTCTCCCTTTCGTCTCAGGCAGGCATGTTCGGCTTAATGCCTGGCAACGGGTCTGGGTTTTGGGAGGGAGATAGAGGGCATGTTTGTTATGTTCGGCTGGGAGCGCGATAGAAAATAAGCACAAAGACCTCGCAGTCAGCTGGCGGCGGAAATCGAAGCACAGTGCTTGTGGTCGTCATGGCAACACGCCTGTCGGCCTCAAACACACAGTTTTCACACCAAGTGGTTAAAGTGAACCATCGGCATTTAAAATGGCACAGCCATCAGCATGAGTGCAAGGTTCTGCTAACAAAGACTCATCCTTGCTCATTCTTTGCATATGAAACAAACATTACTCACATCCAATTCTTATATATGAAGTGTGTGCAGGAAGAACTGTAGCTGTAAAGCATGAGTCTGCACTGACTCATGCTTTTGTACAGTTCTTTTGCATTTAGTTTCAACTAGAGTGTTAAAACTTCTAGCTGCAACTTCAGTTTCCAACCTTGCTCTAAACCTCTCCTCTACTTATCTCCTCCTGCAGAGGGCTGGGCTGGATGGGGCCGCTGGTCAGTATGCAGCCAGGAGTGCGGTGGCGGAGTCCAGGTGCGTAGCCGAGGCTGCCAGCCCGAGGATAGTGTGTGCGAGGGAACAGTTGAAGAGGGGCGCGCCTGCAACCCTCAGGCCTGCATTGGTAAGCCCACTTATCATTTAGTCATTTAGCTGGGAAGCACTCAGCTGCAGGTGGCTCTGATTCAATGCAATAACTGTGCAATTTTCAAATCTTCTCAGGCAAAGAGCGCAACAGGAGCCAGGGTCTGCGAGCCATCGTCGGTTTGAAGAGAGACAATGCTGATAATACTAACCAAGGAGTTGTTGCAACCCAAACAGGTGAGATAGGAAGGTCTGAAAACATCTGCATCCAATCACAGAAGTTTAAGTTGGTCTGGCTTAACTTTTCCAGGTGTTGAGTTCCTGGTATACTGACCCTCTTTCTAATGTTTCTGCACAGTAGATGCTAAATCAGATGAGTGGTCCTCCTGGAGCTCCTGTTCAGTCACCTGTGGAGAGGGCTGGCAGAGCCGTACCCGCGTCTGCGCCACTTCCTCCTTCACCACCCAATGCACCGGACCCCTGCGTGAGAACCGGCCCTGCAACAACACCGTTGTCTGCCCTGGTGAGTGCCTGGCTCCCCCTCTCTGATGTGAGCGTGACATGTGGCAGAAAGGAAAAGAGAGTGTGATCTAGAAAATGTGTGGGAGAGGAGGCTTTTTGAAGTGCAGACAGGAGGTAAAAGCTATTATCCCTTAATGATTTCCCTTTGTACCACAGCAGCCACAATAGGGAAAGTAGATAAAGGGCAGAAGTTAGAGAGGTATTTTGTAGCTTTCACTCCCTGAGATTTGTTGAAAAGAGGTTGCAATTCAATATCAGGTAAATCTCCCTTAAAGCACTAATTCAGTGCTGTGCCTGAGGGGTTGTGTGAAGGACTGTCCCACCTAGTGGAGAGTCTGTGTACAATTTTTCAGTTTCTCCTTCTATGTTCCCCATGTGTAGTGGATGGAGCTTGGGATGAGTGGACCCCCTGGAGCTTGTGCTCATCCACTTGCGGTCGGGGTTATCGTGACCGTACCCGCACCTGCAAGCTGCCCAAGAACGGAGGAGAGCCTTGCCGCGGCCCCACAAGACAAACCAAGTTCTGCAACATCGCTGTCTGCCCAGGTGAGAAATATTTTTTTTATTCCTAAATTACCAAAAAAAATCCAAGCACTTATTTGTTCCTTTACTCCCATACTTCCCTCTCCAATTAACTGATTCATACACAAGAAGCTAATTAAACCACGTATCGCCATCAGCACCATCACAAACAGCAACTGCAGCGGCAGGTTGTCATTACATCTGACGCATCCACAGAATAAAAGCCTGTGTAGGGATTAGTCATTGGCTGTATAATAACTGCCGGTGACTCAGACTGTACTCATGGTCACTCAATATATCAGAAGTTCTTCCCTACTCTGCCACCTACTCATGTGCAGGAAGGTTTTCACTCATTTTGAAGTCACAGATACAGTTTGTACAGTTAGTGTTTGTTCCCTTTTTCCACACCAGGTTTGGTGGTTAGCATTAAAACACAGAGATTTCTTGTGTTCCCTTGTTGCAATTGCATGTTGCCATCAGCAGACGTCTCGACGAGACTCGGCTGAATTCGCTGTTAATGTCTGAAACAGAAGCAGTTAGGCATAGTCATTATCGAGAGATGATTGCACATTTCATTTGAGATTAAAAGACTCACAAAATTGAGTCATCTTAACAGCCCGCTTAGCACGATAGATTTTTCTTATTTTGGCCGATCAGACTTTTTTTTTAGCACTTTTTCACTATTCTATTTTACAATCTTACAAGGCAGCATTTAATTGCAATAATTATGGATTTTGTTTCTTTTTTAAGTTTTTAATCATTTCGAGGCTGAATTGTTTTCCTGAGGCCCACAATTTTTCCTTCTCATTTATGTCTCTATTATTAAAAATGCCCTTTTATGGGTTTTTAAAATAGCATTGCTTCTCATTTGGACAAAACAGATGAGTCTCTTGGTCCACATAACTGACCTTTTCTGTTACATAATGGTCGAGTACAAGGTCAAGTATAAACAAGAGGCACAAACAGTCATGCTTGAAGGAAAGATAACCAACTATTTCATGTGAGTGTGCCCTGTTTCTTGAGGATGTCTTGTGCTTGTACTCCCTGTAACTCTCTCCTGATATCTGCTCCTCTGCCTCCCTCCAGTGGACGGATCCTGGAATGAGTGGTCTGGCTGGAGCACATGCTCTGCCTCTTGCTCCAACGGCACCATGCAGAGAACACGGGAGTGCAACGGTCCATCCTACGGGGGCTCTGAGTGCCATGGCGGCTGGCAAGAGACAGTCAACTGCTTCCTGAAAGATTGTCCCGGTAAAAAAAAAAAAACATACCCATAAAATAATCATATACTTAATCAAAGATAAGTCCAGAGTTCATGGTGTGAAATATTCTGTGTCTTTAGTTGATGGACGTTGGCATGCATGGAGCTTTTGGGGCAGCTGCAGCAAGACTTGCGGTGGAGGCATCCAGCAGAGGCAGAGAGTGTGTGAAGGGCCTTTCTTTGGTGGAGAACTTTGCCCCGGTGATAAGGGAGAGCAGAAGCGTTGCAATGAGAAGAGATGCCCTGGTTAGTGACTCTTAAATGGATAAAGGTTGCAACACAACAATACAATTTAATAAGGAGGGAGAATACTTATAAGTCTACTCCAACTTCACAGAGCCCCATGAGATCTGCCCTGAGGAGAACACTGGAGATGTTGTGTGGAAGAAAACCCCCGCTGGAGACATGGCTGCCATCGCCTGCCCCGCTGATGCCTCAGGTACAGTGACAGTGAGGACAGAGACATGCTTTGTTTTCCTTCGACATTAACCCTTATCATGCTAACGACAAGTCTCTCATTAACAGGTCTGATTCTGCGCCGGTGCACCTTGGACGCTGTAGGCCTCGCATCCTGGGAGAGCCCCACTCACATCAAGTGTGTCTCAGAGAACTACGAGAACATTCAGAAGCTGGTGAGCCCTGAACCCTTAATTAAAACCCTCATCTGTTGTGTCCTCATATGGCTAATTTCCCTGTGGTGGAGTCAAACCAGTGAATGTCAAAGATTCAGATTAACCTCTCGACTCTTCTTCTGTAGTCGAGGGACTACGCTTCCAAAGCGCAGATGGGGCAGAGCGTGGATGGGGTCGCTGAGGTGATTTCACGGCTGAGATTCTCCTCTGATGAAGGGGCCAAGTACAGCGGCGATCTCTTGGCCGTGATGGAAATCCTGAAGAACACCACCGAACTGTACAAGGGAACCAGCAACCAGAAATTGAGCAATGCTGACACAGAGGTAAGAAAACACACGTGTTGTACATATTCAAAAATAAAAGCACTCTCTGACCAAAAATAGAGCTGGATTTTGTATCTTCTCACAACTCTGCTTCCATTTAATGATTTGCAGAACTACGTCCAGACCATTAGCAACTTACTAAAGGAGGAACATCGTGACAAATGGGAAGAGGCACAGCTGGTACGTGATAAGAGGGTGTGTGTGTGTGAGAAGAAAATAAGTCTTTTATGCTAACGTTTCTGTGATGCGATGAGTGTGTACAGGACAGATTCAGGGAGAGCTCTCAGGGTGTGTATGAGAGGTTAGTGTGAAAAATGTGAAAATTAGCTCTGATTAGCACTCCCAAGTGGCCTTTTTAGTCACACAAACGATATAAGAGTGTGTCACCAATAGCTAAATTGACTCAAAAACATTAAATTGCATGTCTAGAGATCGACTATTCATCTGGCTCTACCTCATTTCATTAGATTTGTATACAAGTATCAGAACTTTGACAAGTTTGACCACTTGTTGATGTACTTTTTTCCACATTTGCTTGACAAATGAAATGAGTTCCGGCTCCAGCGAGTAAAGAGAGAGAGACAAGCAAGCGTAGAAAAGTTAGCCAAACAGGAAGCCCCCCCACTAGCAGTGACTAAACAACATATCTGAAAATTCGATTGTGAATTACCAAGGCCACTGCGACAAGAGAAAGCGAACATGTCAAGGTGACAGCGAGAGAGAAAGAGGAGAATCACTCTACGCCCACTTTGCAATCTGTGAGCCTCCATGCCATCCTACATACCGATAGCAGTTGTAAGAGGACACAGACAGCACATCACATACAAGCACACACCTTGCGCCCACATCACTGCAGTTCTGCGTCAGAGACACGCAAGTAGTCAGGCAGCCCTCCCTTCCACTGAGCAGGAGGACAAAAAAAAAGAAAAAAAAACTCAGAGTATGAATCAACAGCCTGCCCATTTATGGCCTCAAGGAAGTTCTGAGGTTGCATAGCAGCAAGAAGTGTAATTTTTTTTCTCTCCTCTGGTGAGCGCTCTGAAAGAATGAGCACAAGCCGGACTGACATGTGAATAGGAAATCTAGATATGGGCATGTAACTGCAGCCTCTCTTAAGTGCTCAATTATACTCATTGTGTTGCATTGATTGTATGTCCTTTTCCATTACGTTCCCTCCGTCTGACTCTTCCTCCTTTTCTCTTCTTCTTCTTTTATCTTTAATCCAGATGGGTGCTAACATTAAAGAGTTCCTCCGCCTTGTTGAGGACTTTGTGAACATGCTCGGTATGAAAATGAGCGGCTTCCAGGACATTTACGAAGTCACCGAGAATTTAGGTGAGCCCTAATTTCCCATGCCAGCTGCTCTCTGCTCACGTCTAGTCGGGATGATTTGTCCTTTCTCCGGCACAGAGAGTGCATCAATCTTAATCTGAGTCCATATAAGTGGCAGCAGAATGCATCACTTATCACTTTGACAGACTGTCCTGCTTTACCATAGTACATGTGCAGCCTCCAAGTATATTTGGCACAGCACATGTATGATCAATTTGTCACAGACTGTAAGAATAACTGTAAATTTCACACACTGAATCACTCTCAATGTGACTTGTGTGACGGTTTCGGCTCAGCGAGAGTGACATTCTCACAGGACATAGTGGATATGACAAGTCCGGTCACACACACACACAACACCAAAATGTCCTTGGCATCTGTGTAGAAGTTCACCAAAAAACTCTCTCTCCCTCTCAGTGCTGAGCATCCACAAGCGCCCAACGACTACAAGCTCCAACTTCACCTTCCCTGTGAAGGGCTGGAGGGGGATGCTGGACTGGGTCAGGAACTCTGAGGAGAAGATCTCAGTGTCCCGGGATGCTCTGTCCATTGAGCAGGCTGGTAAGATTAAAATAAACATCATGTTCCAGATCAAACAATGTGCAGTCTTGTGAATGTGAGTCTAAGCAGGTGTTTTGTTCTTTCCAGACGGAAACGATGCTATTGTGACTGGAATCGTCCTCTACAAAAACCTTGCATCTATTCTGTCCTTCCAGAGGTAATACAATTTCTCTGCCTGGCCTTCCATGAAATTTATAATTTCCGTCACAAGATGGCGCCCCTCGTTAAAAGATCCACCACTCCTTTACTCTCATTTTCTCTTACATGTTTTTATTGACCGTGTAATTTTCTGTTTCTCCGCAGTAACACCACCCTCATCAACTCCAAGGTGGTGACAGTGATCGTCAAGCCCACCCCAAATTTCCTCTCAACCCCCGTAGAGATCGAGTTCCCCCACCTCCACAATGTAAGTCCCTATCTAATGGAGCCTTGCGAAAAATATCAACCCCCCTCCGGTTGTTTGCTCACCGCAGTACACAGAGCCTGACATTTTGGTAACATTTGCAGTGACACTGTGACTTTTACTTTAACTTCTGTCGGTTGAAACCCGGCAAAGATCACAGCCGAACTGAGCGGTCAGTTGACGATGATGAGAAATCAGTAATTAATCTCTGCAGCTGATAAGATGCTGTTTTTAGTTTCGTGTGTGTTTTACGGGGGAGGTTGGAGAGAAATGTGGGCAGTTGGTTTGATAGCAAGCTGTTGCATCTCACACGTTTATCCCCGGCCTACATGTTTCCCTTTTTTCTGTAGAGATTCCTCACAGTCACTGATCCATCTGCCTCTCTTTTGCAGGACACCCTCAATGAGACATGCCTCTCATGGGACGAGAGTGAAACGTAAGTGTTGACCACAGTTGTTTTTCTCCTCTAATGTGCGTCTAACCATCACTGGCATCTACTCTCCATCCTTCGTCAGCTGATGTTGTTGTTGTTTATCTCCTCGCTCGGTCCTTTCAGTCATGCATCTGTCACTGAACACTCAAAGCCCTCCAGACCTACACTCACCAGCGACAGAGCAATAATGTCTCCTAGCCTGCAGCAGCAGGCCTCACTCAGCTGTCTGACATAGTTACTGCACTGAGAATTAAGAAATGACAACCTCAGTGATCCTCGGTGGTTCGAGCTGAGTGACACTTCACTTCGATCTAACAGTCAAGTGCTTCACTTTAAATGAAGCACATCCTAAGGAGGGGAGAGACACACCGGCAGAACTTCAAACCTCATTACATAGTGGATGAATTCATTGTATGTCTGAAGACAATGGCAACTCTCCCTCTCAGTCATGTTCATATGTCAGTGCCGAGGTTAATGGCTAAGGCTCATGGGAGTTTTTAAAGATGCTTAGATGCATTTGAGTGACTTATGAAAGCAGCTCCTGGTGGCCTGGCTTGGATCAATCAGCCCCGGGCCCACTCTGCCCTCCTGAAGAATACACAGGTGGACCATTTGCATTTAGATAGATTTGTACACTTGTGGAGGACAGATAAGCAATGAAAATGCACCTGCATCCATGCGCCGTAACAGCCGGAGTGGATGCATAAGCAAAAGCACAAAATGAATCGAGGGAGAAAATGTAATTAACTGTTGTGCTTTCGAAAGGGAGGCTGATGTGCCTCGAGTCAAATTAGATTCATTTCTGACGGCGGATATGATTAATGGGAGGATACAGACAGTGGAAACGGCAGATGAGGATGCTCTGGCTGATGTTTGGGGTCAGAGAGAGCTACATGTGTCTGATCACAGGAAGTGATCCATTAGGATACAGATATGAACGCTCTGCAGCTTTTTGTGAGAAAAAAAAATTCAAGAGCCACACATGCTTTATCTGTCTTACTTTGCATCACAGTCAACCCATCTGCATGGAGCCAATGTTGACTTTGCCCGTGACACTGTGTGTGTACCAGGCTGGACCTGCTGGCTATGATGCTCCTCTGTATCCACCAGTCAGTCACACAGAGCCTGAGGGTGCTGCTCATTGCCTCAACCTCCTCCTCTGTGTTTTCTGGCTTCTGCTGCTGATGCTGCTCACACACAAAGATCTTGTAGATTCAGTGGAGTGCATCTCATTTGAAAGATGGCCTCAATGAAGCACTCATTATTGATTTTACTCCCTGTAATGTAATTTATCCATTTTTTTGTCTGATCAGGTTTGGCACAAGGATGAAAAGATTTTGAACGTATACTTCACTAGTTTGTTTTAGGTTGCATGAATATAGACAGATAATCAGTTGGAGTGTTTGGAGGAATAATTTGGATTGTTTTCACACTCCACTCCTTCTTTTGTCAAAAGAGGGAACACACTGTCCTTTGTCTCTAGTGCACATTTGGCAAGTACTGCCAATAATCTCATGTCTGCTGAGGAAAGAAATTATACAGATTATGCAAATAATGACATTTATGAAGGCATATCATCATTAATCATGGCACAGATGGCTTTTAATCACTTAAATTTAAAAGCCATCTTCCCTTATATGCACTTTAGGTTAAATGAAATAATATGTATTAACTCACACTGGATCCCAGACTAATATTTGAGTATTTAAATGTTATGTAAAATGTAAAAACAATGCGCATTTTCCTCTTCAAACGCACTCCTGATTGGCTTATCATAAGCTGAACTTCTAAATAAATGTTTTTCATGAGGGAAAATGTCATTAAGAGACATTCACAGGAGAGATTCGTCTGATCTCTCCTCTCCTAACCCGTTCCCTCTCCTTCCTTGTGCAGTTCCTCTCTGCTCGGATCTTGGTCTGCTCGGAGCTGCAGAGCGGTCCCCGTTCATTCATTCAGAACCAAATGCGTGTGTGACAGCCTCTCCACCTTCGCCATTTTAGCGCACGTCAACTCCGACACGGTAAGTCTTCTGTCTCCTCACAATGTGTCCTCATGTTTGTATTTTTTGTATAGTCATGCATTCATTTTTTGGTGCGGTCTGTGCGTGAAGTGAATGCGGTGCAGTGTGAACGGATGATACTTGTTGTTTTCGAGCGGTTTTCTTTGCAGTAGCGCTGCCCACCAGCAGCTCTTTGTCTCCGTGCAGGTGATCGGACGATTACGGCTTAGATTTTTTTTTTCTTCTTAATTGAGGAGGAAATAAGCGAGCAACGTGTTGATGTGCAGGAATTACATCGAGGTTTTTAGAGTGAAAACATTATCGATGCGTATTGGCGCGTCGAGCTTGTCAACGCGCAACCAGCTGCATAATTGACTGAATAAATATTATGGCAGTGAATGGGAAATCGCTTATGCAATTAAAAGACATTGATCCCGCGTTATATATATTATAATACATCACTCTGAATGACTTTTTTTTTTTTTAATGATTGTGTAACCTGGCTTTGCGTTTTAATTTTCCTATCACGCACGATTTTGGTAAAGTAAACGGACTTGGGTGCGTTGCTTATCCAAATGTGTCATTGTGCATCGCTGTATTTTAATGCGCAAAGACAATGTGTAATTTCCCCTCTGTGGACCGTATTGCCTCTATAGCTGTTCGCCCTCCAGTTGCCGTGGCAACGGCTTCTGCAGCGCAAACTCGGCCTGTGTGATTTTTGATAACTGAGATGCTAAAGAGAAAAAACACACACAGCACAGCAGCCCCCCCTCCTCTTCCTCCTCCTCCTCCTCTTCCTCCTCTCTCCTGTGAAGAGCCCCCCCCCCCAGGACAGAGGAAATGGCCTGTCCATCTCTGCTGCTGCTGCTGCTGCACACAAAGAACAATCAACAGATGTCTGCTCTGAGTGTGTTTTAAAGGTGCATTTGTTGATTTTCCTAGTTCATTTAGTTTCAGAGCAGCTTATGAAACTGGACTGCAGTGTTTTTCCTGCTTATTTCACCCTTAACCTGTTGTTTACATCCTAGATTTGATTTGTCTGAGCAGCAGCGCCTCCCATATTTGTTATAGCCCGCACATACCCCCTCCGACAGTAAAAAAAAAAAAGAAAAAAAAAGGTAGCTGCGGCAGTCATTCCGTCTGCCAATATCTCTGAATTCTCGATTACATCCACCCTCATCCTCCACCTCCTCCTCCTCCTTTTTTCCTCTTCGGCCACAGCAGCGAGAGTCTGTAAATGCCAGAGAGGCAGACCAATGAGAGACAGACGTCTGGTCATGCATTGATGGTTCCTCCTCTCCCCCCACCCCCCCACCCTCGCTTCTCCATCTCCATCCATCCTTTGATGTGTGCCGTGGACATTTTCAATAACGTCTTCCTGCGAGAGCCGTGTGAGGAACACCAGCGAGAGGCAGAGAGAGAGAGAGAGGAGAGAGGAGATGTGAAAAACAGCCAGATGCTGCAGTGTGTTAGCTCTCATTCGATGTGGTCTGATTTCAGGGGGCCTGCAGCATCATGTGTGTTGGAGGCATGATGGTCCAGTGGGAGCAGAGCACATAGTCAGGACAGCAGATGCCCTTGACCACTGGGGAAATTAATTCAACGAGAAAACAGCAGAAAAACTGTTTTAGTTAACGTTTTTTCCTGCACATTCACCTTTCAAAGTAAGAACATGCATTCGGTCAAGGACAGGCAGAAGACGTGCCTCGTATTTAGGTCAAACTGGCTGTCTGGATTTCACTCAGAGGCCCATGGTGCAAGCATCAACCCAGATATAGAGATTGGGAAGAGAGGGAGCAGAACACACTGTATCGCCCTTGTTATTTTCTCTTTCCCCAGACTCGGTAAAGACTGAAGCAAAAAGACAGCTCACCGCTCTGCTATCTGCCATCTGTTTTGGGGCACTTCAGATGTAGCTGGATAGATTTTGAAACAAATTTGCCACACTAAATTAGTCTTTGGCTGCCGTAAGCCGGACTTCAACAGCTGTGCTTTGATATCATAAAAAAAAATAAACCTATGTGTAGCACATTTTGAGAAGGAGAGGAACAATCCCTCAAGGCTTCAGGATTGTACTTTAAATTCAGAGGCACTATCAACAATGGTATTAGAAGCTTCACATACGCTTGCGATGTAAGAATTTATGGCCATCGTAAATCAAATGAAGGCCAAAGTGGTGTCCATTCCTTTCTCCTCTGTCTGAGCTAATTTGATACCTGCAGATTTATTATATTTCAGGACGTTTTCTCACTCACCTTTGGGAGCCACTTAGCCCTTTTTCGCCTTTTTTCTCCTTCAACACATTATCAAAAATATAATCACACCATTTGTCAATGAGAGCTCCTTCATCCTCTCCGGCTCACATGCTTTGTGGCGATGACAACCTGATCAAAGGTGTTAGATTAACTCGAAACCTCAGAGTAGGTGTGAGACAGACAGATTACAGACGGTGTGTTAGCCAGCCGGCGGGGGCTCTGTGAAGCCTCAAGGAGCAGAGATTTGTGTGTGCAGCAGTGACCCGTCGGCACTCCGGGTGAACGAGCAGCGGGGAAGACGATCCTTCGTCTGTTCCCTCCACCAGAGGTTCGGTGCCAGGGCTGTTTGAAACATGGGACGGTCACCGCCGCCGGCAGCGGCAGGCGCTAAGCTGCTGTCAGAGATCAGAAGGGCAGGTGGTGGCAGATTAATGCACAGGTGATAATGGTCCACCTGTTCGCTCCTGCGGGGACGGGTGAGGAGCTGCTGGTTGGCACAAAAACAGCGAGAAAATGCTAAAACACAGAGAAGGAGAGGGTGTCTGTTAGTGATTAGAAGGTTGCTGTAGCAGCTCAAACCCCCCTGAACTGCCCCTGGGAATTGAACAACCCCCCCACCCCTCCTCCTCGCTTAGTTGAGAGAGATATATGTGCAGTATCCTCCTCGCCTCATTTGCTGACTCCGAAGCTCAATGGAGAAACGCAGTGACCCTGACCATTTGTTTAGTTTGCCGCTCCATCTTTCTGACATGTTCACCTTGGGGTCACCTTGCCTCAGCCGTGGCCTGATTGTGCCATTCAACTGTTCGCCTACAGGGAGCCGTCTGCTATTCCAGATAGCGCACACCCAGCGGCTTCGCTAGTGCGTGCATATGTGTGTTTGTGCTGGTTTCCCCTCTGAATCAATGTGTATGTGTGTATGTGTTTGTAATCAGGCATGTTTGGTCTTGTCTCCCCTCTGCAGGACATGGACAAGACACTGCTCCCGTCCGTGACTCTCATCGTTGGCTGTGGGGTCTCCTCGCTCACCCTGCTGCTCCTCATCATCATCTACGTCTCCGTGTGGAAGTGAGTAACCCTACCAGCAACATTATACGCTCTGGTTTCTCTCTCCTCTTCCTACTCATCCCTTTAACTCAATCGTTTCTCCTCTCAAAACTCCAGGTACATCCGCTCCGAGCGCTCCGTTATCCTCATCAACTTCTGCCTCTCCATCATATGCTCCAATGCCCTCATTCTGGTCGGACAAACTCAGGCTCGCAACAAGGTAAAGCACTCCCCCAGCCAATCCCGACCTCTCTCTCAAACCTCTCTGAAACTCACTGCTTTGGGGATTTTGGAAGCAGCAGTGCCACTGACACAGATTTCTCATCTTTCTCCTTCCTTCTGGGCTCCCACAGGTGGTATGCACTCTCGTAGCTGCTCTCCTGCACTTCTTCTTCCTCTCCTCTTTCTGCTGGGTGCTGACAGAAGCTTGGCAGTCCTACATGGCTGTCACTGGTCGTCTGCGCAACCGCATCATCCGCAAGCGCTTCTTATGCCTGGGCTGGGGTAAGAGCAACTGTCTTTATGCTCACCTCTCCTTTTTTTCACCTCTGTTGGGTCACTTTTCTCCAAAGCTTTTTCTTTCCAAACTCTAACTTTTGCATGTTTCCTATCTTTCAGGCCTTCCTGCACTGGTTGTGGCTGTGGCTGTGGGTTTCACAAAAGCTAAAGGATATGGCACTGTCACCTAGTAAGTTTAGTCACAGGCCTAACCCTTTTCTTTTCTATGCTTTTACTCTGGAAAAGCTCTTCATTTTAGCTCAAACATTAATATTCTTCCTCCTTCTCTTTTCTAGCTGCTGGCTGTCTCTTGAGGGCGGACTCCTCTACTCCTTTGTTGGCCCTGCTGCAGCTGTTGTTTTGGTACGTATTCTGACTTTGACGTCCCAATCCATCTCAATACGTAGTCTGTTTGTAAAGGAATTAACCACTTTTTTTTTCTTTTCAAACAGGTGAATATGGTCATTGGTATTCTGGTCTTCAACAAGCTGGTATCCAAGGACGGCATCACCGATGTGAAGCTGAAGGAGAGAGCCGGGTAGGTCTTATTGATCTTCTCCCTACACCAGAGTATTGCGCTTATCACCCTCATCAGTGCCGTTACAGGTATATTGATGATGTGCTTTGATATCAAGCCACACAATCAAACAACAGGAGTAGAGAAACAGACTTCCAACTGCAGCCTGCTCGAGCATGTTTAGTCTAATCTTTGTTTTTTGTCCCCCTGCAGGGCATCGCTGTGGAGCTCTTGCGTGGTTCTGCCCCTCCTGGCCCTCACCTGGATGTCCGCTGTCCTTGCCATTACCGACCGCCGCTCAGCCCTCTTCCAGATCCTCTTCGCCGTCTTCGACTCTCTGGAGGGTTTCATCATTGTTATGGTGCACTGCATCCTGCGTAGAGAGGTAAGGCAAAGAAATTTAGGTGAAAAGGGAAATGTGAGGCAACTAGTTTTTTTAATTTTTACATGTTACATCAGCGGTGGTTTAAATACAATTTCCTAAATATTTTCCCCTTGACCAATTAGGTTCAGGAAGCTGTAAAGTGCAGAGTGGTCGACCGCAAGGACGACGGCAACGGAGACTCTGGCAGTTCCCACCACAATGGCCACTCCCAGCATATGGTAAATTTCTTGGCTTATTGCCTTTTTAATGTCTTGAGTGCCTCTTGCATTTTAGCCCAAAACGAATATGTGCATATATTAAGCACTGATAGAACGTTTCTTATTCTTTTATCAGCAGTCTGATAATGAAAAGGATGGAGAGTCAGGCAGACAAGGTGAGCCCCTTTCACATCAACTTTTTTCTCCTTTTCTTAACCAGTTTTCCATTTGCATTTCAATTTCCACGAGCCTCGCACTTAAAACATCCAACCATGCATAAAAAGATATTCATTGAACCAAATTCTCAGATGTGGCCTGGTTCTGTATTGTTTTTTTAACCCTCTCCTGCCATTTTTCTTTAAAGGAATGAAGAGCTCATCCGAAGAGAAGATGCCTCCTCCTCAGCTTCCTCTTCCCATGGGCTCCAACTTCCACACCCTGCCATCCAACCCCAGCAAGAGCCACATGCAGGCAGTTCCCGAGTACTCCAGCCACACCCTCACCCTGAAGAGAGAGAAGAGCCGCCTGGCCGGAGGAGTCGACCCATCCTGCGGGAAACCCGTGTACGTCTGCGAAGGGGAGCTCTTCCAGCAGCTAGATGCCGATCTCGCCCGTGCTCACGCCGAGGGAAGCATGTCCGACGGCAGTGGTTACGTCCTCATGCCCAACACCACCTCCACCCTGAGGACCAAACCCAAAGATGACCTGACGAAATACAACATCAGCGTGGAGCAGCTCCCCCAGGCCAGGCTGATGCACCTGAGCGGGCCCTTCGCCGAGCCCCAGGCTGCCTTTGGAATGAAGTCGCTCCCCCCTGACCAGGTCAGCGTGTCATATTCGGAGAGAGATTCGCCCATCCAGAACATCCACAACATGTCGAGTGAGTCTCACATCACCCACAGCAGCCTGGAGAACACCTTCGAATCCATGAACTCCATGATGTCCAAGAGTGAGACCATCTCTACGCTGTCTATGAGCTCCTTGGAGGTAAGCGAAGAAGTAGAAGTAGTGTGGCCCCTTGCAGAATAGTTGTGCATTCTTGTGCAAATTAATACATATCTGAAACTAAACCTTAGTCTATCTTTTTCTTTGCAGAGACAGAAATCCCGCTATGCTGAGTTGGACTTTGAGGTGAATATTGTTCGGATGCCTCCTTCTGAAAACAATGTAAATGAAATGCAGTGGATATTAAATGTATCATTGTAAGCATAAGTTTTGAAAGAAAATATTGTTTTCTTCTCTAGAAAATCATGCACACAAAGAAACGCCACCAGAACATGTTCCAGGACCTCAACAGGAAGCTCCATCACGCTGAGAAAGACAGAGAGTCGCCTGCCTCCGACAGCAAGGTAACACATAATGATATTATGCTCATCATCCATTTCCATAGACATTAATGTTCAGGAAATGCAGAACAAAACAGATAAAGGGTAAAACTGGAAGCAGACCAGAGGCGGTTCTGATGTTAACAGATGTCAATATGACCCTTTAAAACAACCAGTGATTGTGTATTGAACTATGGTTGAGGTCATTTGAATAAGGATGTATTCTCTTCCTTCCCTCTTACAGTCTGTGAGATGGAGTGTGTCTTCAGGAGGAAGTGACAAAACGAACCACAGTGTGAGTGTTTATATACAACCTCACAGTCTCAAATTTTACTGCCTATAGATGAGACACACCATCAGATTGTACACTTCACGCCTCACGGAGGAATAATGTCCCCAAATGACAATATGACTTTCATTATTAGAAAATCACCTCTGATGTAATGAAACCCATTTCATTTTGATTAAATCAGGAATTGCTCAGGGCTGATGATTGACACCAGTTCTAAAGTGGCTCCTCTTTGTAACCTCAACAGGACAAACAGCAGGGTACCATGGAGAGGCCATGGGAGGGAGTCCGGGGGATCCCACAGTCACCCCCCGCATGGGTCCGTAAAGACCTGGAGCCCCTAGCTGCCTCACCTCTGGAGCTGCACTCTGTTGAGTGGGAGAAGACCGGCACCACCATTCCTCTGGTGGGACAGGACATCATCGACCTGCAGACAGAGGTCTGAGGGGGAGGAGGGGGGCTCGCGAAGCCACCTGATTTCACCTTGTTCGCCTTTTTTGGTTTGGGAATGGTATCCTGTATGGATAGAGTAGAGGAAACCAAGAAAGTAAGAAAGTTGGTCCCAGAATCGATGTCTTCAAACCCTCAGCCAGAGCAAGAAGGAAGTGGGAGAGAAGGAGATGTAGAGGTGGTGGTGATGGGATGTTTTAATGTAGCTTCTCTGTGTGGACTTTAAAAGCATCTCGTGTCAGAGTGCTCTGAAGGTCAAGGGGTTAGTGCAGCGAGCGGTGGTTTCCATGGACCAGGACTGGCTGTGGTTCCATTAATGCTTCATTGGGAGTTTCTTGAACCCTTCAAGCCTGGGTTCAGAAGATGTGGTCAACATGTCTGTGCTTCTTTTTTTCCTTCACTTAACTTTGGAGAAAAATAAAATGATATAAAGGCGGTGCGTCCTCCCTGCTTCTTGGGAGGAACAACCGGAACTCTTGGCTGCTCCTCTTCCAGCCAAAGTTACCTTCCAAACTAGGACAAGGCGAGAGAGCAGAAGGGACCAGTTTCATGCTTGGAGTCCAACACTTTGACAGATGGGCGCACACAATTTGTTTTTGTGCCGTGGGTTATTTTATTTTTTTCTGTATTTGTTTGCGCTGCTTCTCACTTGGAACTGCTTCAAAAAGCCTAAAATGAGACTCTGTGCTGAGAACTTAGGC
The DNA here is from genome assembly GCF_040436345.1 of Pagrus major. Lineage (NCBI taxonomy): Eukaryota > Metazoa > Chordata > Actinopteri > Spariformes > Sparidae > Pagrus > Pagrus major. Next base: position 15,617,376 of record NC_133230.1, read on the forward strand.
TTAATCATGCTGACAGTGCTTCTTACTCTTATTATCGCCATGGTTATTATTATGATTATTATTATTACAATGATTATTGTCAGTGTTATCGTCATTATTGAGTTAATAGCCGATATTTTAATTTTCCGTCCCTCTAATAAGTGTCAGGCACAAGTTTTATTGCTTTATAACTGTGAACTAGAACAATAGGCTCCAGAAAATGATTCAATGCATCAGTAATGTGTTGTGGGCCCATACGGACTGCATCGGGACAAACACACTGAGTGGTGATGGAGGTGCAGGTTAGCCACATTGTTTCCTGGTTTCTCCAGCATTCTGCTTCGATACCAAAACACCAGCACCAGGATGAACACAGACTCTCACACAGGAAGAGCAGTGCATTCTGGGAAAACGTTGGATGGTTAGTGAGGAGGTGGAGGAATTTTTCTTTTTTCCACCCCCCTCTCTCTCAGCTGGCACAAGATGCAGGCTCTTCCATGTCGTACATGTGGATCCGAGGGGTCAGAGAGACCTTTCATCATCGCCCTTTTGTTTCTCAGCCTTGCAGGACTCTTGGAGCGAGCAGAGGCTCCTGGCGGCTTCCAGTTCAGCGCCAGGTCCTCGAGACTTCAACACATTTGTGTTTTCAGCCATCAGTGTGAAATAGTGCAATATGATGGGTGCTTGATGCTCAAGCAAGACTGATAATATGATTTAGGCAGAATTTTTTCTTACCAATGTTTCAAAACTTTTGTACCATCTTCCTCATATAGATGCTTTATGAGAATATTGTATGACAAATCTGTATTAGTAATTCAAGGAATTTATTCACTAGAGATCTGTTAGCACATGACTCCATATTTGGAGCTCTCTGTGACAGGTAGATAATTGTACTTCTATAAAGCAAACATTATATAGAATGAATGATAGCCTATGAATATCTAAAACTGTGCTTCAGGATATTTGTTTTTACTCTCCGCTGTATAGCGGTGGGTAAATGAACCTCATGTCTTCTGTAACGGTGTGTTTTTGATAACCTTGTCAGTAACTCAGTAGTATGTACTACCAGCCAATTCCCCTGTCCCTTCCAATTCCTCTGTCCCGCCCTCAGCCCGATTCATACCTCGAGTTACATGTACTGAACACCCATTTGTATTTTCTTGTCTCGACTTTGTTTTTTATGTTCTGTTTTACCTCCTGTAAATGTACAGTTTTCACAGCACAAAATGAATGTGACTTATTTCTAATAAAAACACATCTATATTACATGAAGAAATGTGTCCTCAGTTTAAATCTCGTGTCCTCTGAAGTCTTGCAATCATCTAATTCAGAATAGCTGAACAAGCAAAAATACCCCGCAGAGTCGTACTGGCGTGAAGTCTGACAGCAATTTAAAACAAATCTGCACCTAAAAATAAAAGTTCAGATGTAAAAAAAACACAGTAGTGAAAATACTGCAATAGAACAAGAGACATGGATTTTTGAACTTGTGCATTAAAGCCTCTGGCACACACTTCGCTCTCTAAATATAGGTGTGATTTGCAGGTACAAAAACACCTCTTAAGATGATAAAAGCGTAATTCTCCTCTGTTCTATTTTCATGCTTTTCAGGAAGACAAATCACAGAAAAAAAGATCTATGAAGTTGAGAAATGAGAAAACAAACAAACTTGACAAGGGCCAGAATATGTTTATGACCTCTTTAAAAATAGGACATGTTCTCAACAGTTTAAATTTAGTTTTTAGCTGCTTTGTCTGCAGTATTTCTCTCCTCTCCAACACAATCAGCTCTTGTTTGTCTTAATTGAGCCGGTGTGCCTAAATCCTGCTGCAATGCATAACCGAAAGGAGATTTACATCATCCATTTGTTGAGCGCTGCTCATTTTATGGGGTCAGCTGGAGAGCAGACTGGCCTGTCTGCAAATGGTGCTTCACTGTAGGTGCCGCTTCTCCCTGCATTTCATGTTTGTCACCACGCCACGTGATATGCACCATTTTCTCTGTGCCGTCTGAACAATTCTTCTACTTTGTGGAACATTTTGTGCTAATTTATTTTCACACAGAGAGTCATCTGTGCAATGTCTGCTCATGAAGAGCTGTAATGTTGGAGATAATTTGGCAACATCTGAAATGCAGCCTCCAAAAATATACCAAAGGAGCCACAATGACCCACAGTATTGTTTTTTCTTTCATGTCATGACCTGCACATAGTTGCAATCAGTGAGAAAGAGGACAAATTGACTTACAATAACAATGTTATCACAATATCTCAAAGTACAATATCTTTAAGTGTAGGGAGGTGGAGAGAGTCTTACTCCTTGATGATTCTTTTAATTTTATGGCAGCTTTAAGGTGCTAAACCACCACCTACTATGGGTTAGCAAAGCCAGAAACGAAAATGTTTTAAAAAATAATGGATTATTTACACAATATTATCATATAAGCAGTGGCGGACTAGAGCTGCTCGAGGGGCAAAAGAAATAAAAAGGGCACCAGCTGTTTGTGGTGCTGCACCTGAGAGGGCACCTCACCACGTCTTGTCCACTGGAAGGGCACCCTAGAGGGCAATTATCATGTTTTATCTACCATAGGGGCATCCAGGAGGGCAGTTTTGAGTCCACCAATGCATATACGTATGATGAACACAATACCAGTCTTTCTTTCTTTAGATATCACGATAATTGTCAATACTGGTATATTGCGACATCCTTACTATAATTCATATTCATATTCAAATACAGTACAAACAAAGTCGATACAAACTTCTGTCTGCACCTTTTATCATCATTATACACAACTTTACTTAAAGGCAACACACATAAACACATACAGACAGTTTGTTTGCAGCTATAAAAAAGCCCAGACGATGTAATGTTAGAGGGAAAGTTGACCCAAAAATGAGAATTCAGTCATTATATAGTCAACCCCGTGCCGATAAAAGAGTTGGATACATTTGCATAGTCCACAAAACATTTCTGGAGCTTCACAGCAAAACAGCATTACAGTATTATCCTAAACAACTGAAGTAGATGGGGACTTGTTTTAAAATGTAAATAAAACCTCAACAGCTTGTCCGGCATCTCCAGACACCCAGAGATCCCAAAATGATATTAAAAAAAAACATTATTCATACTCTGAACGGACAGTTGAGCTCATGCATCTACTTCAGATGAGGTCTGCGCTAACACGGTTAGCTTAGCAGCCACAGTAAAAAGCTTTAAAAGGGTGTAAATAACGTCTAATTCAATTTAGCATCTCAGGGCTTCCAGCAACTTGAATTATGCTTGAGTTGTATGGAGCCATTTTCTGCAAGTCCCCATCTACTTCAGCTGTTTAGGAGAATGCTGCAGCGCTGTTTTGCTGTGAAGCTCTGTCGAAATGTTTTGTGGACTACAAAGCTTCATCTGACTTTCCGTCAGCATAGTAGATAATGACTGAATTCTCATTTTGTGGGTGAACTTATCCTTTAACTCGTATCTATAAGGATGCAGCCTCTCTCTCCTCGTGAGCCGTAAACAAAATAAATCCAATCAAAATGACAATAATTACTATATGCTGATAATGTGTAAATCCTGATGCTTGTGTCTGTCTTTGTGTGTGAAAAACACGTCCAAATGCTAATAACATCCTAAAGCTGTCGATGACTAACCACCCCCCACCCTCCAACAACACGCACACACTCATACACACAGCAGCAGCAGCTCCTCTTTCTCATCTCAACCCCCCATCCCTCCTGACTTGAAATCCAGTATCAATTAGCACCTTGCTGGCAGTAACAGCGTGGTCCTTGCTGTCTCTTAATTGAAGGCTGTTGCTATAGAAACAGCAGATGCTAATCCTCAAGATAGGCGAAGAAGAGAAGGTCTTTAAACTCCCGAAGAGAAGTGAGAGAACAGAGAGAGTCGACGCCATCTCTTTCCCCAGGCAGTAATGTCTTCTTAATGATCGTCAGCAGCGAATGAAATTAATATGATTATCAAGAGTGAAGCAGCAGCAAGGTCATCTCTGAATTGTGTTTCTTCTCTCATAGCTTTAGGAAATGAAATCCAGCGAACAGAAGAGGAGAAAGAATAACTTCACTGTCTTTTTTTAAATTCTGAATAACAGTTTGGGATTTTATGGGCGGAAGACTCATCTCAACGGAGCCAAAAAAAATATTTTTTTGACTCCATGTATTAAATATATTTAATTTAGAAACTGATATAAATGTTAAAGTATTACAATAACTCTACTTAAAGAGCTAAAAGATATGATAACTGACTTTTTTGGAACTTCGCTTATTTTCATCATTCATCATCCATTTGCAGTTGTGTGTCTGGCCTCTAAATGTAGCCAAAGTCCAATATTAGCTCTCTTTCAGCTCTGCGTTTGGTCTCTAACATCTCCCGAGGGAAATATCTGGCTCTTTAGCTGCGTCTGTGTGCTGTTTTGTGCTGAGCAGGTGGTGTACGGGGGGGGGTGGGTGTAAGAGGTTTTTCACAAAAAAAATGTTGCCTGCTGCGTCTGAAAACAAAACTATGAGAGTGGTGAGAGTGAACTGAAACAGAAAAGGTTGCCAACAGCTTAACAATGACCTAAAATTCATGCAAAGAACCCATAAAATCAAGTGGAGCTGCAGATTCTGGTGATAATTCTGTGTATGTTGACCACTTTGAGCAACCCCTTTCACACTGTCACATTGTTTTCATGTTGTCATTTGCTTTTGCTTTCATAAAATAAGCAATTATAGTCCAATGTGTAGAATTTAGTGGCAACCATGAGAGAGGTTGCAGATATTAGCCAACAAAATACCCTTTGTCTAATGCTAAAAATGTGAAAGGCTCTCTCTAGAGCCAGTGTTTGGTTTGTCCTTTCTGGGCTACCGTAGAAACATGGTGATGCAATATGGTGGACTCCATGGAAGAGGACCTGCAACTTCTGTAGATATAAAAGGCTCATCCAGAGGTAATGAAAACACGCTGGCTTTAAGTTTCATGTGATTATAAACTGATGAAAACATAGTTATGAATATGATTTCACATTTCTGCCAGTCGATCCTCCTAAATCTTACACACTGGACCTTTCAGTTTTAAAAAATGGTATTGTCAAGGACATGACAGGCTGATACATAAGAGCAGGGATATTCAACGGTTTTCCGGACAAGGCTCACTTGGCTGATAGAGAGACGGAGGAGTTGTAACAAGGCAAAGTCATTTCTCTGGTGGTTTTCTGAGTCTCTTGCTTGATAACTTAACAAACAATCCATTACAGCTCACAAGAAAGTCCGTACACTTGAAATAATAATACAGATAACTAGCCAATATGTTGCAATAATACATAGTTAACAGACTAGTTCGCCGTTATGGATAGGTGTGCATAGATAGTAGATCATCAATGTTGTGTAAATCAAATGGGTTTTTTTAATGAATGTATCGTGCGAATAATGTGGTGGATTCATGTTAACGTGAATATTCATAGACATTTACATTTCTGAAAAATAAAAACTTTCAAAGGCCCTCTAACTCCCTAACTCTGAGGACCCCCTTGGGGTTGCGGACCCCCTGTTGAAGAACCAGGATTTTGAGTTTTCCAGGCATCCACCCAGCTAATGTGTCCTTGAGCCAGATATCTCTGCTGTGCTCTGGCGTAGCTGTGGAGGAGTAAAAAAAAATAATAAAAGCACTGAATCTCCAAATCATGCTTTCCTAACTAAGTGTAACAAACCTTGCTTTTTATTCTCAGTAAAATTCTCAGTAATTCTGCTGTTAAGAAGTTCTCCGCAGAGCACCAAATATTATATAACAAACAGAAAAGAAAACGCTGAGGAGAGCAGGGAAGGAGTTAAAGTAGCTTTGGCTGTCTATGCTGCTATTGGCATGCTGTCACCTAAATATTGTATGGCATTGTAATGTGACATTTCATCTTAGATACTGGAAAGAAGCGGTGATTAGAGAGGCTGTTACACAATTAAAGGATTGTTTCGTGGATCAAATCCTTGGATGTCTTTCAACTAGTCCCCCTGCAACCTGTCAAGATATTGTGCAGCAGGAACTAATACACAATTCCAGCAATAACAGTGGTAAACAGCTGTTTTGATTCAAATTTCTTCACTAGGTCCATTTTGTAGCTGTTCTGGAAACAACACACATCCAATAATAAATACTGATTACACTGTTTACGTTGAATGTATTGTGTCTTTGCTGCAAAACGGTGCTGGTTTCAAGTCATTACTTGGGAACAAAACTTCAGCTCTGAAGATTAGCTGCATGCATTGTCTTCAGCTGTGGCACAGCGTGTCCTTCAGCTCAAATGATACTCCTGCCTTTCAGAGCATAACAGATCCGAAGGCAAGACTGTGAGACACTGAAACAGCCGTCTTGCCTTTTTCTGATTCAGAATTTCTCTTGAATGTCTACATATTTAAAGCAATCACAGCTCACTCTGGAGTGGGGATGAGGTAGAGGACTGTAGATGCTAATACTATATTTTCTGAAATAAACACTTTAGGAATAAACACTATCACACAACGCCCTCTACTTCTCTTGCACTTTCCCTCCTGATTGGGATTGATAAAGGAAAGCTGTGCCATAAACCCTCCGTCTGCCTCCTGCCTCCATGTGGCTTCTTTACCTCTGAATGACTAAAACCCAGATGTGGTGGATTACAACTGTGTTTGTGCGTCATAGCTAAATGCCAGCAGTCTCTTGAGAGTGGTTCCCTGGAGGGTATTGCCACTTGTCTTACTTCCAGACCGTATGCTAACCCCAGGGGGTTGACTGGACGAGGGAAGGCAAATGACCAGCTTTGGTACTGATGGAATGCAAATTGATATCATGTTGAATCATATAGGACATTTTGTACGATAAAATCAGCTGGAGAGGGGCTCGTTGTGGTCACAAGTGGACGAGTCAATAGTAAGATATGGAAAACGGACTTTCTTTATGAAGAGAACATGTCATTTTTGACATGCTAGCTGCGTGGCTGTAGGTCTTGAGTCCCCAATTAAATATCTAAAGAAGTATTAAATGGATTGCATTGAATATATGGACAGACATTCACAAACATTTTTTGGCTTTTAGTGAAATGTCTATACCTGATGGATTGCCATGACATTTTGGACAGACTTTCAAGGAGGATTAAATCTAATGACTTTTAATTCCCTGACTTTTCCTGGAGCACACTGGCTAGATTGACACAAAAATGTGTTCACACTTTCATGGTCCCAGGATGATGTACCCTATTTGGTTTTCTCCGGATTTTTCCTCCAACCACTATGAGGTCAATATTTTTGGTTTCGAGGAGAAATGTCTCCACAACTTTTGAATGGATTGCCAGAAAATGTTGTACACATATATTCATGCTACCCTCAGGATGAATTATAATCACTTTGGTGATCCATTAAAGAAGTATCTCACCGCTTGAAAGATGGCCCTTGCATAAAACTAGCCTGTCTATACAGTAAAAAGCCATACATTTATTTAAAATTGGTGCTACATGATGAGAGAAAACAGACAAGGCAGTGGTATTCCCTTTGTCCAAAAGGTAGAAAACCTACCACAACTGGAATGCACTGCGCCACACCGGACCAATAAACACTCCCGCTGATGGGTGACATACTGCGAGGTGGCCGGTGTTTTGGTTTCAGCTCGGAGTTTGTTTTCAAATTGTTAACAGTAAGACGGACAGCTGCTAACCCAAGCCCCCAGGAAGAGCTGCAGGCTTTGAAGCCAACTTTCGTAGTGGCTAAATGAAAAATACTTTTTCCCGTAGGCCTACATTGTGAAGGAAGCGGCTGTAAACACACAACCCCTGCGAAATGCCATTCAGTCTGATAACATTTGGAAAGTCTCCAAGAGCCACCAGTTGAATCATTTTATCCCCATTCAAGTAAACCGACTGCTAAACCGGATAACTAATGACATCTCTGTCAACCTCAGCTGTACTTTGTGTTTACTGGTAGTTAACGAATTAAAACCAGTAAACATTACACCTGACAGACATACTGACATTAGCATTTAGTTCACATTACGTACAGAATATAGATGTGCGTGTCACTAATCCAAACCACTCTGTGATTGCACAAAGTGGCCAGTGATCATGTAACAGAGTCAAGCCCTTTGCATTGTGAAGCAGCTGTTGGTGAATGCTACAACCGTACTATGAGAGGGCAGTCTGAGTCTGTGCTGCCCAGTTGGGGGAAAAGTGACGTGAAAGAGCTAATTGGCTGTTTTAGGTTGCACCCTTGACATTGTAATCAGCTTAGTAAGTGAGTCAATTCCCCTTTAATTATTGCCAAGCTGCCTGTGAGCCCAGTAAATAATGCCTGCCACTGTTTCTTGGCCAAAGGACCTTGAATGTGCACAAAGTATCTGAAGCCCATTCATGGCAGCACTGGCATCATGAGGGCTGTTAGCAACATGGAGATCCAGCAGCAGCACATTTAGAGAATTAGATGAGCTGAATGCACATAAAGAAAACTCAGAAAGTCTAAAGCGCCAACCAAGGTCTATACTTCTGTTCGTAGCATGCTTAATAAATGTTCTCCCCTAGACAGAATTTATTTGTCATTTCAGTGCCTTAATAAAGTGACACCATGGCAACACAGTGCTATTACCTCATAAATATGTGCTGAAATCCTGAACAAAAGCTTTCGTTACATCCCCAGAGGTATATCAGCATGCTTTTCCCCTCAGAGGTGTGAATGAATTTCAGATGAGAGCGCCATTTCATGCAATTATTGATACTGCATCGGTAGAAGGAGGCAGATTATAGGCATTACGCATGACATCCAAATATTTATGAAAGTCTGCACCAAAAGAAGGCTGTTAAATTGTGCCATGCAAATATAATGTGAGTTCACCTTGAATGTCATTTCAGAATAATAATGCAAAACTGCTCAAAGGATATTATGACGAATTTGTGATGAACGTCCTTGCAAGCTAGGGTTATGAAAATGAATTGTTCGTACAGGAACGCCATACCACATCTTGTTGTCTGCATGACCTTACTTTGTCTTTGCTCAGGTTAGTGCTGTTGCCAGGATACTATTTCCAATGGCAACACTTGAGCCGGCGAGGTGAGCAGCTCTGAAAGGATCCAGATAACCGGTTGCTCTGTATCCTGCGGACTGGAAGTCCATAGAAAGGCATGCACAGACAGACACAGGGACGAGCACAAAAACAGCGCTCAAAGTTCAGTTTGATCAGATATTTTCTCCTGAACATATAAAAACGACTTCCGGTTCAGTTCAGCACGATTTATTGTATCATCAGAATCAGGATCACGAATATTGGCAAGAGAAATTTGTCTTGGTGCTTTGGTGCATGACAACAAACATAACGAGTAGGAAGATGTAAAGAAAGATAAAAAGCAAGTACACCAAGTCAGGAAGCATAAACAGAAAATCAGACAAATTGACAATGAGTCATAAAAATAAAGAAAATATATACAATATGACCCTTTTAAACGTGCATTCATGGAAATATACATACATGTGTCATATCCTTTCTGAAGGATTCATCAGTATCATATTTTGCATTCTAACTTATGTTATGTGATGAAATGCAGCAGAATCAGTTTCCTCTGTGAATATTGGAGCCTTCTGCTCATAATGATTATTGCACTGCAGCATTCATTGTTCTATCTGATACTCAATTTCCATCTTCAGTCGGAGCAAAATGAGAGGAACACTTGCTGTGGTCCATTACAGGCGAAGAAGGAATTATTTTACATGACTGCCATATGAGTGGTAGTTTGTTCCATATTTATTGCAACGCACAGCAGATGCTCTCCATCTGTACGAGAGCACACTGCCACCATTTGTTGCAAAGCTGTAACTACCTCAGTTTCCTCTTAGTGATGTGGAAAAGTATAATGTCCAGAGTGTATCCTCAAGTGTAACCTTAACCTCTGTTTCCAAGGTAGCCAGTGCAAGTGTTTTCTCATTGACCCCGTTCTTACTGTCTTGCACAATCTCCACATTGTGTAGCCTTTGAACCCTTTTCTTTCCTCTCTCTATCTGTACAAACCAAGGATGCTGCATTACAGAGCACAGTGACGCAACAGGTTTTTGCATGCTATTCATTTCCACAGGAGCTTCCAGATCATCATGGTCATGGACAGCTTGACAGGAAGCAGCACGTCACTACAACAACGCCGCGCCCACACTCGCCAATTGACCGTCACCTCGACTAGATTCAGACAATGAAGGAGGGAGAGTCAGGGATGGTGAGCTCATACAGCACTGTGCTGGGTTGAGCATTGTCTGGCAGGGAGGACTCTTCAACAGTGCGATTCCATTCTGATGACTCATCTGTACTAAACACCCACAACCTCTCTTTACTGTGCAAAGCTTCCCTTTGTGCTGCTGAGTGTGTCTCATCCAGCACTTGAGAGATGAGCACCGGGACTCATCCTTTTGAGCAGCACAGGGATGTCAAATTGGTGTACGGTAGTTACAGAATATAAGCTTGAAATTAAATTATTTAGTCTGACCTGTGCTGCGTCTTACTGGTGATCAAGATAAAAATGATCAAAAAGTAATTGTATTGTCGAAAGTATTGTTGCTCCAGACAGGTTTACAAATCACTGGAAGATGGAGGTTTGCAAGGTTCTTTATTAATCCGTCTTTGACTTGAGACCTGGCCGAAGTGAATCTGTGGATCTCTGTATGCTGCTAAGTTCTAAAAGGATAAGTTCACCCAAAAATGAACATTGAAACGGGTGAAATTTGGTAGTCCACAAAACATTTCTGTAGCTTCACGGCTCATCCGGCGTAATCCAAGTCTCCAGAAGCCCCAAGATCCCATCCATTATTTCCCCCCTTGTGCGCCCACCTCTGACAAAGTGTGCGCTAACATTTTTAGCTTAGCAGCTACAGTGAAGATTCCAGCTTTAAGACAGGTGTAAATAATATCTTTTTAAATCAGTTTGGGATCTTGGAGCCATTTTATATTTTCTGTCGGTTGATTTTTACATTTTAAAACAAGTCACCATCTACTTCAGTTGTTTACGGGAATGCTGCTACGCTCTGAAGCTCTATGAGTGTTTTGTGGACTATGAAACTTTCCATCAGCACGAGGGTTAATGACTGAATTTAAATTTTTTAATTAGACTACCTACCTCTTCCTCCTCCTTGCTGAATATAGCTCCAGAGACACGTTTTGACTGTGAAAGTTTTGCTATTCATGACATGTATTTAGAAAATTCTGAGATATTACATTACTTATATTTCTTACACAGCCAACTCTTCACTGGCTGTAAAATTACATTCACTGTTGTTGTTTTTTTTTCCATAGGTAGATATTTGCACTGTGTTGACTTCCTCCACCACTGAGCACAGCTGCACATAAAACCATTGCAGTTTTGCCCCCTCACCGCGCGGTGGCAGCAGCGGGCCGACACGTCACAGAGGTTGTTAGGCTCCACGCCCATCGAAGGCGTTCCTCTTCAAATTTCCGCAATTTGAGCAAGGCACAGTAGAAACACTAGAAACAAAACAGTAGCAACAATTAAACGAATAGCATCCGATAATGTCACGGTTTCTTCTGAGAGCAAACCTGAGGAGAAGCATCTTCACTCAGATGAACGTCAGAATGGCATCTGAACAGGTAAACACTGGTGACATTTGGCGTTCTCAGTTTTAGCATGAGCTTGCTAATGTCAGCAAAGTTGTTAGCCTTACGAAGTTAGCAATGCTAGGTAGTGGCTAACTTGTATAGTCGTCGTAATAAAGTAAATTTAACAGAGATTTAACGTTATGCATGTAAAGGCTGTAGCATATTTCGTTAGACATGTAGCTTATGAGCCATGCTGAGCTCAAAAACTCCTGTATTAATGGATACGTGAGCTCCAGTGTTAAGCAATAACATACATTGAAACATGCACTTTAACCCATTGATCATTTACTGTACAATGCAGAACAGGGACGTACAACTAAACACAAGTCTACAGTTTAGTAGCAGTAATAGATTTGTAACTTGGAGCAGAGATGGCATAAAAAGGAAATAATATTTAAAAAATCAAATGTAGTTCAATACGAATATCGTTTTTTCACCCTGCTATTAAAGAGAATGTTTAAGAGTTGCATCATATTGTTCAAGTCAATTGAGAAAAATGTAAATTTACATTTACTGCCTTAAAATTTGTCTGATAGTGAAATGTGATATTTATAAATCAAGAACACACAGTCATTAATTATCCTGTTGTATGAAAGGATTGGATCAACCGTATGTACTTAGAGAAATTAAATAGTTTACTAAAGCATCTATCAAAGAAACATCAGCAGGAAATTAAGAGGTGCTTTGATCTTATTTTAGGCGTACACAATGAGAAAATACTTATGATAAAATGTGTTTTTGTCTGACAAAACCAACCAAAGGTAGTCATGGAATAATAGCTCATGTACATTGTGATGCACTTTCTTGTATGTGAATTGTGACGATATATTTCCTCTGTTTATCCCAGCTTGGCGAGTTGGGTAAGGGAGCAGGCAAAGGTGGAGGTGGAGGAGGCTCTGTGAGGGAAGCAGGGGGAGCATTTGGAAAGCGACAGGTAGCAGAGGAGGAGCGGTATTTCAGGTGAGAAGTATGCAACAGCTGAAGCTCATGCCTGTATATTGATTGTTTTTTCCACAAGATTTTTAATCCGGTTTCTCTCCACCTTGTTTCCACCTGCAGGCAGAAGGAGAAGGAGCAGATGGAGGCGCTGAGGAAGCACCACGCGGAGGAGATAGAGCACCATAAGAAAGAGATTGAGCGCCTGCAGAAAGAAATCGACCGCCACAAGGGCAAAATCAGAAAGCTGAAACATGATGACTGAAGCTAGGAAGCCTGTTCTCCTCTGAGAGTCCGCCCATTTTATTTGCCTAGTCCAATGCTGATCACATATCAAATGATTTACCGCTTGTCAAGTCAGGTCCAGTATGAAACTTCATACTGATGACACAAATGCTAATATAAAAATAAAGTGCTTACTTTTGGAACATGCGTGTGAGTCATTGCTCATCCTTCTTGTTTGTTGTATAAATGTCAGTTATTGACTGTGCGTCGAATTACTACGTAAGACAAATAAGGCTGATCGTGAATGTAGTATGTACAGAAAGGTGAAGTTGTGCCATTCAAAGTTCAACCTCTATGGTTGGACAGTTGATGGTGAGGTGCTCTTTTTCTGACACTGCACTGCTCTCTCAGGCTGAATATACAATTTACTGCTATATACTATCTCTCTACCCCTTAAGGTGGTGTGGTTCTCTTTTATTTTTATAAAATATATATATATATATATACACACACACAGTTGCAATCAAAATTATTCAACCCCCATTGCATTTTAGGTTTACTGGCAAAATTAAAAAATTTCCAGGTGTTTGCAATAAACAAATTACACAAGAACAGTTTAAATTGTTAAATAAAACTAATATTACAAGGATTTTATCCAAATTCAACACTAAATCCTACTTTCAATGACTACTGCAGTCAATATTCAACCCCCTGAATAGAATTCCTCATAAGAGCACACATTTGCAAATCAGGTGTGGTCTCAAGCACACCTGATACAGCCAATCAAGGGCTTCATTAGTTCCATCAGGTGTGCTTGAGATAGAACACCTCAAATACCTGGACTGTTGACGGTGACGTTTCATTGCATGTTAGAAATATGGCTAAGTCAAGAGAACTGTACAAAACGTTCAGAGAAGAGATCATTGCCTTGCACAGACAATGAAAAGGATACAAAAAGATAGCAAAGGCACTGAATGTTCCTAGAGATACAGTTGGAAGCATGGTTCGCAAGTTAAAAGTTAAAGGAACAGTGGCTACACTACCTGGACTTGGCAGAAAGAGGAAGCTATCAACGGCTGCCACCAGAGTCCTGAGGAGGCAGGTGGTCAAAAACCCTCGATTGACTGCAAAAGACCTGCAGCAAGACTTGGTGGCAGCTGGCACTGAGGTTTCAGTTTTCACAGTAAGGCGCATACTAAACGCTGAAGGGCTCCATGCCCGAACTCCAAGAGGTACACCACTACTGACCCAAAAGCACAAGAAAAGTCTGCTCCAATTTGCTCAAAACTATATAAATAAACCAAAGAGGTTTTGGGATTCTGTTCTGTGGAGCAATGAAACAAAACTGGAACTTTTCGGGCCTATGGATCAGCGATATGTCTGGAGGAGGAAGAATGAAGCATACGCTGAAAAGAACACCCTGCCTATAATGTAGCATGGTGGTGGCTCAGTGATGCTCTGGGGCTGCTTCGCCTCCTCTGGCACTGGAAACCTGCAGCATGTGGAGGGCAAGATGGATTCAATCAAGTTTCAGGAAATCCTGGGAGAAAATGTCATGCCGTCTGTGAGGAAGCTGAAACTTGGGCATCATTGGACCTTCAAACAGGATAATGATCCCAAGCATACCTCAAAGTCCACCAAGGCTTGGTTTCAGAAGAAATCCTGGAAGATACTAGAGTGGCCATCACTGCTGCCTGACTTGAACCCCATTGAAAATCTCTGGTGGGATTTGAAAAAGGCGGTTGCAGCACGCAAACCCAAGAATATTAGTGAACTGAAGGCCTTTGTCCATGAGGAATGGGCCAAGATTCCTCAGGAACGCTGCCAGAAGCTGGTGTCTGGCTATGCATCACGTTTGTAGCAGGTCATAACAGCAGAAGGGTGCTCTACTAAATAATAAAGTGGCATTTTGTGTTGAAATTGGAGAAACCACTTGTAATATTAGTTGTGTTGAGCTATTTAAATTGTTCTTGTTTGATTTGTTTATTGCAAACAGCTGCTAGTTTGTACATTTTGCCAATAAACCTAATTTGCAGTGGGGGGTTGAATAATTTTGATTGCAACTGTGTGTATATATAAACAAAATGACCCAGACACTGGTAGGCTAAATCATATTTTGCAGAGAATGTTTCAATTTGGAAAAAAAAAAAGGGAGAAATATAATTTTTTTTTTTATTTTTTTTTTTTAAAATAGTTTTCAATACTATAAGATGTTTGATGTCACTGCTTTGGGAGCTAATAGATTTATCTCTTTGTCTTTGTCTCTTTGTACTGTTTTAAAGATAGGCTACAAGCTCATCTTTCCTAAATTTAATCCAAAAAAGAGTGGCTGTTCCTTAATATTAGACTTGTATCGTCTGTAATAAAATGGAGAATGTGGATCAAGTCATATTCGTTCGTCTTCAAAATAAAAAAACAAAACAACTAATTTATCATTGAACACCATAAAATAGGATTAGTCAACAGTTTAGACTATTCTGTAACCCTACAGTTGGTGGCAGTAATGTTTTAATTCGCCATTTTAGAAAACGAAGAAGAAGACGTCAAAACAAGAACCCGCCCCTACTGCGTGTTA
The DNA here is from genome assembly GCF_040436345.1 of Pagrus major. Lineage (NCBI taxonomy): Eukaryota > Metazoa > Chordata > Actinopteri > Spariformes > Sparidae > Pagrus > Pagrus major. The sequence continues at coordinate 15,632,688 of NC_133230.1, forward strand.
TTTTTTTTCTCCCCCCTCCTTCCAAGTATCGCGATGTTTGCTGAGCGGTGGCGTTGTTCGGGGCGAGCCGACGACGAGACCGTAGCTGTCTGGAAATTTGTCTCGTGTGTTAGATTCAAACGTTTTCTTCATATTAGACATTTTTGTACGTCCGCGAAGCCGCTCGTTCCGCATTTTAACACACGTCGTCTTTAGTGTCCCGAATTAGTCTGGTAAGTTTCGCTAACTATCTGTTTGCACGTTGCGCGCAACGTGTGTTTAATTTGTGAAAGGTGTCTTTCTGCACGACGAGGCCTTCGTATAAGCTCGTTAGCCAGCCAGCCAGCAAGCTAAACACAATTACGGTCAGTTCAAGATGAGAAAAAACACATCTTGGAAGTCTGTTTTGCTGCAAATAACGTAAAATGCATCTGACTGGAGAAAATAGTTCGTCTAGTAAGCATGTAAATATGATAAAAATCTGTCCAGCTCGCTAGCTAGCAAGCTGCATGTGAGGGGGGCGGGACGGTGGTTTCTTCAAGTGACCGGGTTGTGGTTACCGTACTGTACCCGCATGTTTACACTCAGTTTCAGTCATCTAACAGTATTATTACGAGCACATGCTATTCCCTATTGACTGTTTTTACTGTAGTAACGCCCCGTATCATTATTTCAAAAAAAAAAAAAGTAATGGTGTTAAAGTTACATAGGTCAGCAGATACAAATTCAAATTACAACATCAATCGATTTGTAAACAATTTGTTAACAGATTATCTTTTATTAAAGCAGACTTTAACTTTCAGATAATGATACCCTGGGTTTTTATTGATCGATCCTCAACAGGGAAAAACAAATTCCTAAATATGAATTGTGGAATCACAAGTTTTTCTTGCCCTCTTTGACAGGAGAATGGCTGCCGCTGAGGTGAACGGTAGCTCTGCCCCAGCAAAGGAGGAAGAAGAGCCCATGGATGTGACAACAACACACACAGAGAACTACCAGACGCTCATCGATGCAGGGCTCCCCCAGAAAGTGGCTGAAAGTCTAGATAACATCTTCCAGACAGGTGGGTAATGGTTGTTGTGGCTCAGAAAGCGTTAAAATTTAATTAACAAGCTGTGCTGGAGTACTAATGGTGTCCACTGTAACTGAGCCTGACGGTGAATATGTTTCTTATTGTAGGCTTGGTGGCCTATGTTGACCTAGACGAAAGGGCCATTGATGCACTGCGGGAGTTCAATGAGGAGGGAGCTCTCACTGTGCTGCAGCAATTCAAAGAGAGCGACCTGTCCCATGTACAGGTAACAACATGGATGGATTTATATTATTTTTTGTCTTGGGAGGAGTTTTATGTTCATGCAGATTGTTATCAATAATTTCCCCCTTTTTTTATTTCAGAATAAAAGCGCTTTCCTTTGTGGAGTCATGAAGACTTACAGACAGAGAGAAAAACAAGGAAGTAAAGTACAGGAGTCCACCAAGGGCCCGGATGAGGCAAAAATAAAGGTAAACAAAGACTTTCTTTTGTAGAAAGTCAGAATAAATGTCATCTAAACATGCCTCTGCGGCCATGCAGCTCAGTTAATGTTTTGTTTTTTGCATTTTTCAGGCGCTACTGGAGCGGACTGGATACACCCTGGATGTCACCACGGGGCAGAGAAAATATGGAGGTCCCCCACCTGAGGATGTGTTTAAAGGAACACAACCAGGGATTGGAACTGAGGTAGATAAGTGATATTTTTTTTATTTTTTTTTTTCTCATTATTTTCAATGCTCTGATTTTTTTTAATTGGACAAGAAGTATTAAGTTGTTAGGTTTATGCTGCAATGTTCTTAATAAATAGCCTTAAATATCATCCTATATATTGGGCTCTACAAATCTATTACACTTGTACATCTGTTTCCCTCTTCCTCATCAGGTGTTTGTCGGAAAAATCCCAAGGGATTTGTATGAAGATGAGCTGGTGCCGCTCTTTGAGTCTGCTGGTGCCATCTGGGACCTCAGGTTAATGATGGACCCTCTCTCTGGTCAGAATAGAGGTTATGCCTTCATCACATACTGCAATAAGGATGATGCCCAAAAGGCAGTGAAGCTTGTAAGTAGCACGACAGAGCATTGTAAGAAAAATATCAAACCACAGAACAACTGTAATATTTAGAGCGGCCTCTCTTTTTTTATTTTTCAGTGTGATAACCATGAAATCCGCCCTGGCAAGTACTTGGGAGTGTGTATATCTGTTGCAAACAATCGTCTGTTTGTCGGATCAATTCCAAAAAACAAGACAAGAGAAAGTATATTGGAAGACTTTGGCAAAGTCACAGGTTAGTTTCAAGTGCACAGAGGTGGATTTGTGCAGTCATATGAAGGATAAAAGACATATGGAAGTTAAGAGATGTTTTTTTTTCTTTTTTTTATCTTCCAGAGGGTCTCCAAGAGGTCATATTGTACCACCAGCCAGATGACAAGAAGAAGAACCGTGGCTTCTGTTTCCTGGAGTACGAGGACCACAAGTCTGCAGCACAGGCTCGCCGCCGCCTGATGAGTGGCAAGGTCAAGGTGTGGGGAAATCCTGTCACTGTAGAGTGGGCTGACCCTGTCGCCGAGCCAGACCCGGAGGTCATGGCCAAGGTTAGCAAGTCTCATGTCTTCCTCTTAGAAACATGACAAGCATGCCTCTGTTCTACAGGGTAACAAACATTGTGTATTTTGTTTGTGTGTGTTTGTAGGTCAAGGTGCTCTTTGTAAGGAAGCTGGCGACTGCAGTGACTGAAGAGCTTCTTGAAAAGACCTTCTCTCAGTTTGGAAAGCTGGAGCGAGTAAAGAAATTGAAAGACTACGCATTTGTCCATTTTGAAGAAAGGGATGCTGCCGTAAAGGTGGGAATTTTATGCTTTGGACAGGATGTCTGATGCATGTCTCATGATTCTGTGCATTCCATTAATGGGCTGTTTTGTTCGGTTAGGCAATGGATGAGATGAATGGGAAAGAGCTGGGAGGAGAGGAAATTGAGATCGTCCTGGCAAAGCCCCCAGACAAGAAGAGGAAAGAGCGCCAAGCAGCTCGGCAGACCACCAGGAATTCAGGGTGAGGGAAAGGGACATGTGACTGGTCAACTTCCCAACTTATTCTCATATGAGGGAGTCATTATATGTAACACTATCCTCCTCTCTGCAGGTATGATGACTACTACTACTACCCACCTCCACGCATGCCCCCACCAGGCCGAGGCAGGGGTCGTGGTGGCCGAGGCGGCTATGCCTATCCACCAGATTACTATGGATATGAAGACTACTATGATGACTACTATGGCTACGACTATCATGACTACCGTGGTGGCTATGAAGACCCCTACTACGGCTACGACGATGTGTACAGCATGAGGGGCCGTGGTACTCGTCCCAGCAGGGGGGGGCCTCCTCCACCGAGGGCTCGTGGGGCGCCACCGGCACGTGGCCGTGGTGGCTATGCCCAAAGAGGTCCACCCCTTGGTGGTCCAAGGGGTGGCCGAGGAGGACGGGGAGCCCCTTTCCAGCCACAGAGGGGCCGCGGTCCTCGTGGAGCCAGAGGCAATCGCGGAGGTAACGTCGGCGGAAAGAGGAAGGCAGACGTGTTTAACCAGCCTGACTCCAAGCGCCGCCAGACCAACAACCAACAGAACTGGGGGTCCCAGCCCATCGCCCAGCAGCCCCTGCAGCAAGGGGCCGACTATTCCGGTAACTATGGTTACAGTAATGACACCATGGAGTTTTCACAGGATTCTTATGGGCAGCAGTGGAAGTAGATGCACCAAAAGGTATTTGGCAAAGTGTCAACAAAAAAAGAGAAAAACAAGAAAAAAGACAAAAAAAAACAAAAAACAGGAGATTGGCCACAATTTTTTGATTGACTTTTTATTCGTCATCCCTCATGAAAAAAAAAATCTGTATATATCTCAGAAAAAATGGACAGACCCCAGAATTGGCTCAAGATGATTGGCTGGAAAGCCTTTTGGCTGAAGAAGTGAACGTAACCGTTGTGGTGAATCATTTCTTACTCCTACGGTTACATTGGGACACGTGTCTTTAAAAAACACAAAAAATACTTTTATTGTTACATTTTGTTCCTGATTCTTTTAAAGCCAACAATGAACATTTACAAAAAAAGTGGACATTCATTCTCAAAAGTCTGAGAGGACATTAAATAACGATATTTGCCTTGCAGGAAGTTTTGTCCATTCCCCTTTCCTCCCTCCCCTTCTTGTACTCCCTTTATTTGTGGTTTCTCATAGTTGCTTAGGGACTTGCTTGTAAATAAATGCATATGGTTAGAGCTTCATACGTCATTTTTTGCAATGGTGGAGAAAAGAATCCACAGGAAGGAAGAAATCAAAGTTTTGTAATGTTCAAAGTGTATGCCTAGCATTTCTAGAGGTAGACAAATTGTGTTTTTTTTTAAAACTGATACCATAACTTCCCATGTTTTCTTTGAACTTGCCCAATAGAATTTGGTTTGGCTTACCTTAAGAGCCATAGCAGTTTGTTCTCTGATGTTCTTTGTATTTATAACTTTTACGTTTGTTCCGTTTCAATAAAACTCAGCTGAGCATCAGTCAATTGTCAGATACTCAAATTGAGTGTTGTCATTCAGTATTTGATTTGAATTTTACCTCAAATTCTCTTATTTGGATGAAGACCTTCTTTTCCAAGTCAATTGTGCAGTCAGACAACGGGACAAGAGAATTTCGAAGGTGTTTGGATGATGAAATGATTCAACAGGATTTTAACCCTTTAATTTTCAGTGCATGTTGCATCAGACTGCAGTCATTTGCTTAACCAGAATTGATATAATAAATATCGCAGCAATAACAACAACTGCTAGAGGACTTCTTGCGATTACTCAAGATCGTATCTATCTTTCAGGATGTGTGTGTGCACAGGTAAACAGTCTATGCTTGAGTAAACTACAGCTTAGGTATTTTATTTTGTGAAAATTATAGATGCTTAATTAACTATAACTAACATTTTGCTAAAATTATTGCTTTAGTACAGCCCTTTTACTTTACTTTTGTCTGTAATTTTACCCCTTCCTTCATAGCACATCTAATCAAAGCTAGCCAAAAAAAAGGGTTTTGGATGCAGCCAAGGAAATGGATAATAATGCAGTAGTTTATTGTAATAGTAATCTAGTAGAAGTAAAAAGAAGGCGGTATTTGCATTGGTGTACATTTCCCTTTTGCTTTGCACCTCGAGTGTTTTAACCTAAGTGTTGTTGTACTGAAGCATATACCGTGTACACCTGTTCACACACACTTGAAAGACGAGGACAATCTTGGATAATGGTGAGATGTCACTTGCACTGATATGATCCTGATACTGACATCCTTCCAACAGTCAGAACAACACATTTGACACTGAATGGACTTGTATTTGTATGCAATTTCCAAAATCTGCACACCATCTCATCCATCCGTTCTCTCCTTTTGAAGACACACCAAGGATCTGATCATCCAAAGGGTTAAAATTCTTAAAAAATGCCTTTTGCTTTAGCAAGTGATCACCTTTCAGTTTGTTTACCATAGATTTTTTTTTTTTTTTTTTATTAGCTTGTGCCTTTTGGTACCATGGTATCACTGTATTTTGTTTCATGGTGTCTGTCCTCTTATTCCAACCTGCCTAGGTGGAGAAGCATTGAGAGCGGCACCACTAGAATGAGGAACTCACCTGAACGGTACTCAAGGGTGAGCTAGCCTTGCACAGAGTACTGTCTCCTCTCCTGTAGCTAATTGTAATCACTGGAGAAACACTAGCCATAATTATACTTTTTATTGTTTCTTTACTAATATACTGTACGACAAATCAAGCTTTATTTTATATAGTTGGAGTGTGATTTCTTTTTCCCAGGCAATGAAGAACACAAGTCACTAAAGTTGACTGAAGAATCATTGGAATTATTAAAATCTTGTTACCAGCATGTTTCTGGAGTAATGGGAACACATGAGAGGTGCACATTTCCTTCACAGACATATTTTTCCAAAAGAAATGCACAATTTTAGTTTTTTAGTTTGTTAAGACTGAATTAAACAGCCAAAGGGCAGACAGACAAGGATTTGGTAAGCGCCATAAACCCCAGAATCCTGCAAACACCTGTTGCCTGTCTTGGTTTACTGCACCAAAATCACCTCAGCTGTCTGCACGCATTCTATGAATGGAAGGTGGTGGTGATCAATTCCCCTCCTACGCCGCTAGAGGTAGCAGTTCCACACCAGCATCGACTAGTGGTCCATTGTTCCTTTATCCGACGCTGCATTTATTGGCTATTTTCTGAGCTGGAAAGGTGTTGATCGATAGGTAGATATTGACTACATGAGCTGTTTTCCAAATGTATTCAAACAGCTGTGGTGATACTGAATCAAAAGAGGGTAAAATTGGCTGATGTTGGAACAATGGCTGTGCCTCAAAACTGATGTCTGTACCCTTCAAAGCCACATGATGGCAGTATTTACATTGCACAGGTAAGACTGAAATGGGGAGCACAGTATTGCAGCAGCGAGCTTAATTCACTCTATTGACTGATTTTGGTTTTGCTTTGAAGTGCCATCAAATGCTGGAGTGTCCTTTTCTCATGTCAGAACTGTGTCTTTATATGTTGCCTCTTGTCAGCAGGCAGTAAAGGAGCTGCCCTCCGTCCATGTGAATGAGTTTACACAAATGGAAGGGACTGATTGGTAAGATTGTTCATTATCTGAACTAATGCTCAGAAAGTCTCGACATGTTTGTATTTTTTACATTTTGTCATATTTCAAAATATAATGTTTGATGTCTGAGTTGTCTCCTTACAATTTATTTACTTCCCAGAGTCAGTAAGATTTGTAAGTTATCTTTTCAGAATATAACTGAGCATCAAGTCACAAATCTAGCATATACGTTTTTCAGTCGTTAGATATATTCCTTCATATTAAAGATGATAAGCTGTCTTTCTGGTCATGTTGTTGGTTTTGATAAAAATTGACCAAGATTTATTAACATGCCCTTTTCTGTGTGGCCCTTTTCTAGTGCTGAGTCAGGAGACTGTTCTCCACGAGCTACGGGCCAGAACCATCACAGGGTTTCTCATTCCTTGGAATGAACCACTTACTGGACTGTACACTTCAGATCTGGTACTCAGGGGAACAAGAAGTGGCTGACCAGTTTACAGCGCATCAGAGAAGACACAGGTGAGAAGTAATTGTAGATTAGTGCAGCTACTTGTGTTGGAGAAAGCTTTGGCTTGTAGTATTTGCATTGCTTGGAGCATAATTAGTTAAAAACATACTAAAAATAGTTTACACCAATAAATGAGACAATGAATTTTGATGCACCATTATGCAATTTTTCCCACCATAATTATATGCTCTGACTTCATACAATCTCTCAATACATTGCTGAAAATTGCCTGTCAGGACAACTTTGTTTTTTACAATTTTGTTTTTCATCAGGGCCCTTATGTCCCCACCAGTTTTTAACAAAGTGCTGTGCTGGGTTAAACTGGTATATGAATTATTGTTTGTTTAATTTTGAAAATAATTTACTCTTGAAAGTTCTTGAATTGTATCATTTCAAAAGAGAACCAAGCCTGCTTATATTGAAACATAACACATGACATGTTTTGTGTAAAATGCTGTAAGTTGTCAGTGATGCAAATGTAAATTTCCATCTCCAATGAGTAGACCATTTATAACGCTGCCTGTGTAATACAGAGTTTTTTGAATTGTCTATATTCTAATGTTTTATGTCTTTTCACTTACTGCAGAAGTGTAGGAGGATACAGCTGATGGACATGAGGATCCAGAGCTCCATCCAGCAGAAATATTACTGAAAAGGGAAATTATGTGTTGTTCTTGATTTGTCAAATATATTTTATTACCCAAGGAAATGTGTGTGCTTGTGTGTTTATTTACTTGTGTGTTTATTAACTTAGAAAACATTACAGCAGGTGAATATCTTGACAACACATGTGGGTCCTCACAGTGTAAGGTCTTGTGAATTATTTTTTGTTAATTTCATTTGTGGTTCATACAGTCAATGAAAAACATGTTTTTTTAATTGCAAACTTCACCAGTCTAGCAGATGGAAATGGGGGAGGGCATGTTGACATGATAGGCGGACCACTGTCACCTGTCGGCGGCCTACCTTCGCCAGTTATCTGAACTGTACTTGCCCCTTCCTGCCTCAACGCGATCACATTAAAGGGTAAACTTTGTGTGGACACAGGTAGGTTAGAGGTAGCACACAGTGGAGGAGCAGTATTTGCAAGCTTTAAATATGGGGCAAATTTTGCACTTGGGAAAAAAATGCCCTAATTTTTGATGCAATGAGCTACATGCCGAGGGGAATTGCCTGAGACCCTGAAGGAGTTGTCAGAAAGAGCGTTTATAATATTTGCATTGAACCTTCAAGTAAGTATATTGGCTGGTTGTTGGAGGCTAATGTTGCTGCACGTATGTAGACCGTAACAACAATAGTCCTACGTAAACTTGTCGGAATGTCTTCATTGAATTGCGAATAAATCTCTGTAAAACTAAATTTGATAATATAACAACGGCAGTCTTACTAAGTTTGATAACGGACTGAAAATCATGCGTTTTCTCCTCCAAAGTGCAATTCTTGTGGAAGCGGAAGTGAACACTCTTCTACTTCCTGACTTTTCAAAATAAGGTTACCAAGGGTATTTTTAAAATCGAGAAATAACGTCCCTTTTCAAGTAAAGTTTCGTATCCTCCGTCCTTCCAATTGTTTTTTTGTTTTTTTATTAGCTGTATGCGATATATTAATTTTCATATTTAAATAGCCACTAACACGAAGCGTTTCCCTTTTATTAACTCACGTTTTAATTAATAATAACGTATTATTGACGTAAATTCACTCTATGCAAGGCACAATTTGTCTGATTTTATTGTATGTTTTTCTTTAATATAGAAAAAAAAACCTAATTTACACACTAAGGCCATAATTAAATTCTGTTCTAATAACGGATGAGACATGAAACGTTAGTACAGAGATGATAAAATATGCCACATAGAAATAATAACAACATTAAGATAGATTAGACAGAGTAAGACATAAAATTATCATTTATTTGATAAAAAAAAACGATCTGCATTAAATTAACTGATCACGTGACGCACCTACGTCACATGTAAACCCGGGGAAGATGGCGGCCGCCGGAGGAGAGCCTTCTACTCACGTCCCGTCGGATGAATTATTCCAAAACTTTATCTCGGAGGTACGATAAACCCTCTGCAAACTTCTAAGTTTTAAAAGTGTCGTTTGCTGTCCGTACATCGGCTGGAATCGTTTACTCGCCGGTTCTCGTGTTTGTCATCTACGAGGCCTTGCAGACATGAGCATCGGCTAACGATAAGGCGCTAACATTCACTGAGATGTTTTGCGAGCAGCTTCGTCTCTCCAGTGTTATCAGGACACCGCCAAAGATCGTTTATGTTGTTCGTTTCCTTTTCTCAACCACCACACGTCGCTAAAACTAAATCACAATCGGCTAAATAGTAGTTATTCTCAAGGCGGGAGCTGTTAGCCTCATATCTAGCAGCCCTATCAGTCGCAGTGCCGTGTTAACTACGCTGTGATTCATATTATTTACAGACAGAAGAGGCCAGGCTCCCAGAAAAGTTTCAGAGCAGCTGAATGTTTCGTCACAAATCATGACTTAATCCTGGCTGTACAAATACAAGACAGAACAGCTTCAGGTGGACGTTGTAGTTTGACTTTGGTTGTATTTTTTTTTTACAGTTGTCATGGTCATATTTTTCTGACAGGTGAAGCAGATAGAGAAGAGAGACTCTGTGTTAACCTCCAAGCAGCAGATTGATAGACTGCTCAGGCCTGGCGCATCCTACTTTAATCTCAATCCCTTTGAGGTAAGTGTGCTGAGTGAAATACTGTCATGCAAAGTATCTATTCTGTTTGTAGTTAATAATTTTGTCAGTTCATAAATGTTAAAAATATTTTTGGATCAAGTTATTGGAGCCGAGAGAGTCTGACCAACAGGCAAATAACCCTGAGTACTGATGTAAAATGACATCAAATGGGAAAAAAAATTAACAACACACCTTGGAAATGATGAAAATGTTTGGTATCTTTAGTTTGTAAATCGTTTGTATTATTTATCAGTGAAGTAAAATTGAAATCAAATTTCTGAATGAAGTGAGAATTCTACTGTTACTGCTAGTATTTTTACTTGCATAAAGTTGCCAGAAAAGGAGACTCTACAGGTCAAAAACAGAAGAGCCCAACCATTGTTGTTTAGCTGATCTTATCAGCCGATATTGGCCTACAACAGATATCTTGGTATCAGTGTATATGTTGTCAGATATGGGCTGATATGAAAACTTTTGTTTCACACAATATGATGCAGAAAAAGATATCTGGGGTAATTTGAAATGATTAAATGCCCAGTGAAATTTACTGTTACAGTGCACCCATGTCATTTTAGACAATAAAGTTTATTGTTAAACTGTAAAATATCCTGCCTCCTTCACACGTTTGGTTGTCCTGTTTGAGGGATCATTGCAAAAAAAAATTATATTGGCTTATACATCTATCAGAATTGTTTAGTTACTGATACCTGTATTGGCATCAGCCTAAAAAAACAGCAAAAGAATTATCTCATATGTTGATCTTTTGTGTGAGTTACAGTAAATAGGCTGACAAATCTGCTCATCAGAGCATGATAATGGAACCAACATTACTCCCATAGTTATAATCGATCTCAACGTAATAATTACATTATATTGACACTTTAGTCAAGAGACTTGTGTAGAAGAAACCTACCAATGTTCACATCAATTTCAGGTGCTGCAGATTGATCCAGAAGCAACAGATGACGAGTTGAAGAAAAGATTTAGAGCGGTAAGAAAAAAAGAAAGAAAATATCCTTTTAGTGGTCTTCTCTGTGAGAGAGCCATGATGATTTATTTGTGTTTTGTTTCTTAATTCCTAATATTAAGTCTCTTTAACTTTGCAGTTGTCCATTTTGGTCCATCCAGATAAAAATCAGGATGATCCTGACAGAGCACAGAAAGCCTTTGAAGGTATATCTCTTACATCTCTGATTACATACATGCTGTAAAAAAAAATATTATTATAATATATTAATATCATTAAACTGATGAATTCATATCATGTTGCCTAGTTTGTGATGTCATGTAGGATGTTAACAAACACAGTAAATCACAACATTCAGCTTCTTGAATCATGTACAAGTTTAATTTCACCCGAATATCTCACTGTGTTCAAGCTGTGGACAAGGCATACAAACTCCTCCTGGAACCAGAGCAGAAGAAGAGAGCCTTAGATGTGATCCATGCAGGAAAGGAATATGTGGAGCATAATGTGAGCGTTCAATACATTCCCTTACCTTTCAAACATTTATCAACTCCGTATTGCTCAGCTCTGTTTTGTAACATGTTTTTTTCTGCCATTCTGGTCTTCCAACAGGTAAAGGAGAAAAAGAAACAGTTGAAGAAGGATGGGAAACTATTGGATGTAGAAGAGGATGACCCTGAAATGGTACGTCAGAGTCATAGAAACACAAACTGGGATGGGTGTTGAATATAGAATTAAAATCTGACTTTAATCAAAATTACATTAAAAGTTAATTTAAGAAGAAAGACTAAAATATTTAAAAAGGGAGGACAATGTTATGACTTGGCAGATCTAATAGCCATAGTGTCGGTCATGGTATTAACTGCTGTGTTTTGGACATCAATTGGACAATGTATTTTTATAAACTGAATTGATGCGTTGATGATCATACATCTTGTCCTTATAATGCAAATTTCCCTGTTGTGGGACTAATAAAGGATTAACTTATCTTTCCAGTTCAGGCAAGCAGTGTACAAACAGACCATGAAACTGTTTGCAGAGCTTGAAATCAAGAGGAAGGAAAGGGAAGCAAAGGACATGCATGAAAGGTAAATGACACATTGCATATTAACCTGACTTAACCCTTTTTATTTAGATGTCCAAATCAGATATAAATGGTGATATTATCTCATCAAAATGTTATGGATTATTTCTTTCAATTTACCAGGAAAAGGGCAAGGGAGGAAGAAATCGAGCAAGCAGAGAAAGCAAAGCGAGACAGAGAATGGCAGAAAAACTTTGAGGTGAGTTCCTCTGTGACTGTGGTTACTACCTTGTATAAATGGAAACGTGGAAACATGACCTTTTTTCTCTTTTTTTTTTTGTCAGGAAACAAGAGATGGGCGTGTGGACAGTTGGAGGACCTTCCAGGCCAAAGGCAAGAAAAGCAAGGAGAAAAAGAACAGGTCCTTCCTCAAGCCCCCAAAAGTCAAGATGGAACAGAGGGAATGATGCTGTAAAATTGGACTTTATTAAACTCACTATTGTAAAAACCCCTGTTCTGTGTATCCTCACCTCATCGTCCAGTCAGCTGTGTGGCCTGCATCATCGGGACACATCCTCATCCTGACCAACGTAGTTTTGTACTTGGTTTTTCTAATGTACATATTTGTGATCTGGACCCAGAGATCCTACCTGCCTCATGTAAGAAAGGAAAATGATGCATCTTCCACGTCTGTTACTGACGAGAAAAATGTGGTTTGTCATTATTTTTGTTCTTTTTTTTTAAAACTAAATAAAGCTTGGACTTAACAAGCCTATTGCACCAGTGTTCTGCAAAGTTGAGTCCAGGGTTTGGTAGGTGGTATCTAAAGGTACGTGGCATTTTCACTGAGAGAACAGGGTTGTAATTATCGATCACTTAGCAAGCAAATACAGTACAGAACGGAAAATGATTCAGGGATGTCCACAGAAACATTTAAAGTCTGCAGTACAAATGCAGGTTTTGCATTTAGTGTCTCAACATCCCGTCCCTCTTAGAGCTGCATGTCTGAAATGTGTTCATTAAAATACTGTGAATAAAAACACCAAACACCCGACTGGTGTTTGTTGTACATAATTTCCTATTTATGTTCTTTTTGAAAAGATAGAATGAAATCTGCTTACCTGCTTTAGATTTCCAATGATTTCAGGTCAGGAATGTGATTACAATTCACACAAAGACAACTTAGAGATTTACATGATTTTATAACTTTCATATTTCACAAAAAACAGTTCTGCTCATCAAGCAGACAAACAAATTGTGCAAAGATTGATACAGTACAATCTGCAAAACAAAACCAAGAAATCAACAAGCAACATTCCCTAAATTAAATTAAGACTAATCCACATATCCTCCAGCCTTTTCTTGGATTTTCAGCTGTGAGCTCAGTTTATTTTTAACTGAAGTCACCTTTCCACCGTGAGCCCTTTGTCCTTCAAGTCTCTTGAGGATCACTTAAACAGTCTGATTGTCCTTTAGGTGTTAGGTCTCACATGACTTTGCACGGATCTCCACCAGCAGCAGGACCGGCCACGGCAGGAGATCCAGTACTACCTCCCATCAGTCCATCCAGACTGAGGCCTTGGAAGGCTCCGAAGAAGGAATCGTCTTTGGCTGGGGCGGGTTTTCTGGCTGGGGTAGTCTGCTGTGGACGAGAGTGATGGAGATGATTACATTTCTATACACAAAGTAATAAATCGTTGTTGTTACTTTGATTGTGCTGCACACTTACCCTTGGTAGGCAGTGGTGGCTCCTGAAGTGAGTTCTTCTGACCGACCTCTCTGCATTCTTCTTGGCAAGAATGGCTTGCTGTCGCTTCCTTTGGCAAACAAGACAGAAGCAACATGAGGCATGGCACATGGGCAAGCAGCTTATTCATGTGAGGAACAGCCTTATCCTAATTAAGCCAAGTCTGTCTGGCCAGGAGACTCTGTACCTTGTCTTACAACGTCAGAACAGTATTTACAAAGTCAGAACAGTATGAACAAACTTTTAGCAAAAACTGCAACAAAATCTCAATTTAAAAAAAACTAGAATGTGTGTTTTAGAGTTTGATTTTTCTTGTGAGCCACCCTACCTTTCTCTCTTCAGTTCATCCTGGTAAAGTCTGAGCCAGGAGTCCGGGACTTTCTGGGTGTTGCAGGGAAGGCTTCTCCTCCTGCTGCTGACGCTCTTCCTGCGGGTAAAGCTGTTTCTGCGGACAGACTGGCTCCTCTTGTCCACCCTCTTGGCGGCGGTGCTTTTCCCCGACACGCAGCTGGTGAACTGCTTCAGGGGAGCCCCAAGTGACATGAGGGAATCCATTTCAAGAGTCTTGCTGTTGTCTGTGGTGAATCAGGTGGCGTTTTCCCAGGGTCTGTGTCAGTAATTAGGCTTTTATCTGCAAATACAAATAAATAACAATTATGCGAACTTGTATAAACAGCATTATTTTCTCATGTTGCCCTTTTGAAAAAGCACATATATAGCTAAAATTACAATCAAAGCATCTTAAGTCAACCTAAAGTCTTCTAAACATCTTTGCTCACATTTGAAAAATGATAATAAACACAACATACTGTGCATATCTTAAAGAAACAATGGGACTCACCTGTAAGTGTTACCTCCAGTAGACAATCAGCTGAGTATCATTTGTATCAATAGTCCATTCATTGCATTGCTTCCAGTCCTTCAATGTGTGTCTCCGTATACACCTCTGCTCTGCTGCGGTCTGCTCTTATGGGGATTTGACCGATGATCTCTGGCCCTCAAACAGGATTAGCTGAAGACGCAAGAGTTTAGCTGATTAACAACAGCACAGTTCCAAACAAACATGCACAGGGGAACAGCTGCTTGTTTACATCTGACCTCAAAACAGCTTGTATAAATGTATGTTTATGGTCAGACTTTAAGTATGCTGGTTATACCTAGTTCAAAAGTCAGTCTCAATAGGACGCGTGTATATTTTATGTTTGAGTAACAGCTGATGAATAGCCAGATGGACAGACTGAAAATTGGCCGGTGGCACTTTTATGACGCAATGAGTCTTTTCTTTTTCCTGGCTCGAAAGTCAGCTTCATTGACTGGAGACATTAAGCACCTGAGTCACAAAGTTGAATGAGTCCTTTCATTCATTGATATATTCACTCAATGACTCCCAGTCCATCCACACTTCCACATATCACTTGGCTTTGGTGCTTCAGAACGCTACTAATACAATCAAAAACAATTAATTCGTAACATATCTCAACATTAAACAAAACATTTAAATTTTCAAATTTAGGACAAAGACACAGATTCAGCTGTAAGCACTGCCAAACAGCAACCGTATCCTTGAACTTTGTTGTGTCCTTTGCGATTATCTGATGTAGACGCTCCACAAGCAGTTATATTATTAGCTGTATAGCCCTGGCAGAATGATCCTCTCATTCACAGGAAGGGTTTGAAGGTGAAGGAAAAAGGTTAAAAAAAGCAACGTTACCAACAGATGGGGGAAGCTTACATGACGAAGCGTCGATGCACCTGTTGCAGCAGATCTTCTGAGTTTCCCTCTTCCTGGCTAGACAGGGTGACAGCAGAGCTTAGGTTTTGAAAGGAGATCAAACAGAAACATTTATCAGGAACATTTAACAGCAAATGAATAATAAAAAGAGAAGAATGTAATACCTGTAAACGTGACTGCTGAGAAGACAGTAGTTCCAGTTAAAAATGCTATTAAAGATCCTTCAAGGAGTGAAAAAAAGAGCAAAATTACCATGTGAATCTCTGAACCTAAAATTTGCTGGCCTGAGCTACTTCCTAAAAAGCTTTAAGATTGTAATTTTGTCAAGACAAACTGACTTAATATTAAATAGACACCCCTCTGATCTTTCTGCATACCATCTAGCAGTGGTATTAATCAGTGAGGTAAGAGATGGACTCAGACACAGTGATGGTATTTAAAGACAGATCGCCTCCCTTTTGCTACCAGAGGCCCAAACTGACACTGAGAGCATCATAAGCCTTTGGCAAGGAGGACTTAACTTTAATTCTACACAATCATACATATATACAATTTTATACGCTTTAATTTCATACAAAAAAAGTCATGTACAGGTGAGGGGGTGGAGACTATGACCTATTGGAAATCAAAATAAATACTGTCACCAGGAGTTGTGTGTGGCTCAGTGGCTAACACCAGGAGCTGTGTGCTTAACCTCAATGGAGAGACATCGGGTCTGACCGTATCACACATGAAAAAGGCAGTTTATGTTTTTTTGAAAATATGAGAGACTGTAACCATGACCAATGCTGAACTACTAAGAAGCCACTGAGAAAAACAAAGATGAACGTGTCATCCCACCCCTATACACACACGCACTCACACACACACACACACACACTCAGAAAGCACTGCATAACGTAACAAACATATTCATCGATAAGACAGCCCGCAGAGGCCTGTGTGTGGAGTGTCCATCACAATTATGATCTCATTGGCGAATAAGAACGGGCCTACTGACTGGAGATTACGGGTGAGTCTCCATAAGAGATAAATCCTTTTATACATAAAAAAAAGAAACAAATGCAAGTACTCACATTAACAAAAACAAACAAAAACTTGAGACGCATCTCTCTGTTGGAGATATTTAAATTTCCAAGGAAAGATGATATTCAATTTGAATGATTTGATGTTAGCATTATATAAAATCTTGCATGTCTCCATGTTTAGAATTGTCAGTGAGGACTTGCACTGGATACAGCTCTATCTCCTTTTTACCCTTTCCTTCGACTTCAGAATCGGAAGACATTTCTTGTCCAAAGTAGAGTTTTTGT
This sequence comes from Pagrus major, assembly GCF_040436345.1. Classification (NCBI taxonomy): domain Eukaryota; kingdom Metazoa; phylum Chordata; class Actinopteri; order Spariformes; family Sparidae; genus Pagrus; species Pagrus major. Next base: position 15,649,343 of record NC_133230.1, read on the forward strand.
ATGGATGATTTTGTAGTGCTTATTTCCTTAGAAAGGTGAACTATTTTCTTTACATGCTGTAATAGACGGACGGATGGAAAGGAGGAAGGTGCTTCTGAAGTCAAAAAGGAAGACAGGAGCTGCATAGAGGGCTACTTCTTAGGCTGTGGCCACCAGATACGATTCATTTGGACTCTTCTCCAGTCTTTTGTGGGTGATTTTGGTCTCTCTGCTGCAAAAACATGCCTCCTGTGGCTGCAGAAGTGGACATCGGAGGGGCAAGAAGTTAAGGTGTCCATACTTTAATGACAAACGACAGAACATCCGAAGTCTCGATTTACTCAACAGTTCACCAGCTCCAAATATAAAAGACTTGATCTCCTCTGTCATTCAGTCTTTGGAGGCTCATGGGTCACCGGCTGATATCCCGGTTGCCCTCCCAGTTCTTGCTGCCTGTTGCCTCGTCAACACCCACATTCTCAAAGAATGGGTGTTTGAGGGAGTCGGCCAGCACCAGCCTCTTGGAGGGCTCGTACTCCAACATGCTTTCAATGAGGTCAAATAACTGGTGGTGTTCCTCTGCCTCCGACAGTAAGTACCGCTGATGATGGAGAAAGGAAATAAGAAAAAGATTAAGAGCAATACTGAGACTTTTTAGAGAGGAACTGCAGTACAAAACACAAGACACTTTCAGCCTTGCTAATCATATTTCTTCCTTTTGCACTCGTCTTTCACCTCTCTTACCCGTAAGGGTTTGCAGTTTTCTCTGACGTATTTCCCCGCTGAGGAGCTCTCATCCCAGTCTAGACGGCCACGATAGAAATACTTCTGCTTCCTAAGAGGGTACAGAGATCAGTGTGAGCGATGTTCAAGTGTGTGCATGTTGATTTCTACATAAACAATGCAATTACGAGCGTTACAGGCACTTTTAACACGTTGGTGCGTTCCTCTCACCTCGTCTTACGAATCATCCTAGAAGGCACCGGTCCCAGGATTCTTTCCATCATGGCCAAATGCTCTCGGTTGTCATGAGTCTGAAAGAAATGCGAGTTAGACAACCATGATTCAGCAGGAAGGAGGAACAGACAGAGCAGACAGTCAGAAAGAACAGATGATTCTGCTGCTACATACAGTGTCAAACAGACAGAGCTCATAATTGACACCAAGGTCATAATATCCCACCACATAAAGAGTAGCCATGTACATTTGTATGTTTCATTGCTTGATATTGATAATTTGGCATTTAGCATTCAATTTATAATCAATAACTTCGGCTATGTCTCTCATCATTTGAAAGTTAGGCCCCAAATTATCATTTAAATGAGGTCTAACTGAGTCCAGGGTCTTGGCCACTGTACCTGAAACAATGTGAAGCCCAGGTAGTACTCAAACAGTATACAGCCAATGCTCCACACATCACAGGGGTGGCTCCAGCCCAGCTCTGGAAGACAAAAACATAGATCGAATACATGAAAACACACAGACATATTTGTCATATTTGGAGAATACTCTAGGCAGGTGTTATGCTTGCTGACATCATGCAAAGTAACTCAATTTAATCAGTATTTTAGTTGCATGGGGTAATCCAGTTTATGGCATCAATACCATGTGCCTCCAAGATAAGATTAGAAACTTCAGGGCAACCACTGTGTTTATTTGCACTTCTCACATTAACTGGCCCAAACTGATCCCCAGGAGTGATCTGCAGTTGTGGTGTCGTGTTAATGTGTATATGTGTCTATATGTTATTTTTAAACTGCACCTTTAATGTTTAACAACAGAGAAATTAGGATTAGGCTGCTGCACTGTGATTGTGTTCAACTTGTAGAATGCAGTATTTTTCTTCAAAAACTTGTACCCCTTTCACATTGGACAAAAAACATCTGGCTTTTGTCTTTAATGTGAATGGGGGCACCAGCATTCACTCCCGGCTCAAATGACTCTGCAGTAGACCCGAATTGTGCCATGAAAAATACTTGGGTATATATCTCCAAACTGATTTCCCTGTTGACTGTCGGAACCATATTGTGATTGTAACTGTCACCAGTGAAAATTATCATCTAATCCTTTTTGAGAGGTAGTGTTTTCAAGAATGTATGGCCAAGAGCTTATAGACATCCTCACCTAGTATAACCTCAGGGGCACGGTAATGCCGCGTGGACACAATGGTGCTGTGGTGCTCGTGGTCAAAAGTGGCACTGCCAAAGTCGACTACACGTACTGCCGTGCTCTTAACTGTCCGCTCTTCTCGCTTCTGCAAAAGAGAAAACACTCAAGTCTAAAGTCTACAGACCAGAAATCTTTTTCACCTTTTGTCTTTGCATTCTGCCACATCTTACCTTCTCTACATTGAACGACATTGTGAAGTCTGAGTTGACAAACAGGATGTTCTCAGGCTTTAGGTCTGTGTGTGTCAGCTTATTGTCATGGAGAACTATGGAACAGGAAACATTATTACAGTGATTATTCAGTCTTCACTTTTGACTGCACACGAACTTAAAGACAGATTACACGACCCATCTTCTAATCAATCCCTTTTGAATCAGATGAGACATGTTGCAATGTAAAATAATGATAGTCACAGAGTGTAATTAATAAATGACAACATGAGAAAAACATCTGTAACAGTAAAAATCCAGAGTATACATACAGATACTGACATAGACAAGAATTCTCTATAACAGCATTACTTTCCTCCTCAGAAGCTTAGTAAGGTATTTAATAGATTACGCTCTCTGGCGTTGTGTGCTATAATGCCCTCATGTGGCTACAGGCTGTCTACCACAGACAAAAGAGACTTTTTATCCAACCACTAAATTTTCAGCTGACTGATGAAGAAACCGCATTGAGTAAGAGTGCATTGACCAGAAAACTTTTTTAGGGACATTAAGTAAAACAAAGGACATAAATGAAAACTTACATTTCACAGCGAGACAGAGTTGGTAGGCCATGTGTCTGACCTGACCGATTGAGTAGGGCAGGTAGTTGTTTTCTTTTAGAAAGTCGAACGTGCTGAGAGCTAGCAGCTCGAAGGAGATGCACATGTGACCGTGGTAGTCAAACCAGTCATACATCTGTACACAAAGGCTGCAAGACAAACAGGATACAGGAGGTGTGAGAGTGATGCAGTAAAGTACATAGTGTAAATGACTTAAATAGTTTATGGAGACACCGCCCTACTTATGTAACAGCTTAATCAAACATTTTTACAGTTTTACTTTTAATTATCAGAACATGTTGGTAACTCTTGAAAGTTTCCAGTTAAAGGGTGAAGTTTGCAACTGTACATACGGACAAGAGTTAAAAGAGTTGACACTTAATATTCAGCATTAATGAAGACAACAGTGATAGGCACTTATGTGTATGAAGGTCATACATTTTCAATTCCAAAACACTAAGAACTCACAACTTGTTGTCAGGATCCTTTTCATTGATCTTCTCTAATACATTGATCTCCAGGCGAGCTGCTTCCTTGTACTTCTCCACATTCTTGATAATTTTCAGAGCTACATGGGCTCCACCTCTGGAAAACACAAGATAGTATAAGGCCAAAAACAGAGGCAATACAACACAAACAATCTATTACATTTGTTATTTAAATCTCACTTTGGGGAGTAGGTGTAGGTGCATGCTGAATTGCAGATACTAAAGTGACATTTAACTTGAGTTTACAGTACAGACGCAACACTTAATAATATGAATATGACAGCAAAGTCTCTGATCTGAGATATCACTCTTTGCATTAAACATTGAGCAAAGAGTCTGCAAGTGTCACTTTCTTAAGTCCCTGCTTGTGAAAATGAAATCGCTTCGTCTCCATTTCTATCACATTATCTTCCATAATGTATCTACAAGGGAGGGGACACGGTATTCACAAGGGTCCACAGTTACACAAGGGTAAGATACAGCAGAGACAATTTGCCTCCAGTGAACTGCAACGTGACAAAGGCAGCAGAAAAAAAAACAACAAGCTGTGGACAATTTGAGTGAGCCTTTTTTAAATTTAAAGCAGCCACTGGGATTTACAACAGTCGTTAACAATAGCAACGATGAATATTCTTATCCTAATCGAAAGTCACTAACAGGCATGGTACAAACACACTTATTTCTACAGGTATTCCCTACTGGGGGTCTTGAAAATAGGACCCGAGAGACTGACAGCTGCTGTTTTTCAGTGTTGACTGGCACACACCTGCGGTGGTCAATGCACTGCATCACCCTCCCGAAGGTGCCTTCCCCCAAAGTGCTGACAATCTCATCTGCAACACAACACAGAGAAAAAAGGAGGAGAGAGGGGGAGCGGGGAAAGAAAGAAGAGGTGCATTAGAAATGTGGACTTAAACAGGAATACATAATGCAAAAGTGTAGACAGGCGAATCACTTCTAACGCCCATCCCCTTTTCAAATGGCTGCCTATTCAATCTGGCAGGCTTGAACACTTTGAGGTTATCTATAATATTTGAACGCGTAGCACTATGATACATGTGAAGGAAATAAGGGGGCAAATGTAAAAGTGCTCCCTTTCTTTGATGGCCAATTTGCAGCCATCGAATATAAGGGCACATCCTTTGAAGATGTGGCCGTCTTTGCCCAAAAGGACACGGAGGTAACATGTAAAACTGGAAAAATGATTAGTACTTCTTCTAAAATGATGCATGATCACGAAAATGACAAACGTGTTCATAAATTTACTGTCTACATGTGTGCTGGTTGTGCTAGAAAAAGACCTAATAGGTGATGTACATGTTAGAGTTCTATTTTATAAAATTAAAAGAAAATCCCTGAAACACTCAAAGTGGAAAATAGCTAGCTGTAAATTATGTATGTTTTAAAACTGTTATTGAATTTTAATCTGAAACGCAACAGAAACAAACAGCTGCAAATGGGGTTCTACGTTTTGGAAACCTGTGAAACATAGAAAATGCTCCACAGCTTAAAATCCTAGAAACAAAAACGAGAAGGTATCTAACGCCCCTCTCAAATCGCCAACATTCTTGCAATCCACCCTGCTATTTCAGCTAGAGCGAAGAGCATTCTAGCAAGGCATCATCAGGCACTCCCATGTCATGTAAATGCTCTATGCATTAATACTCATATGGAGAAGGTTACGATAGAGTAGTGGCAGTGAGTACATCTCTCTTGCAGGACGTCCCCACTCCGACAGATCAGGTGCCCTTCCTCGTCGTCCCTCACACTCAGTGCCCGCGTCCGGCTGTTGCTCCGCTGTTTTCACACCCAAACCACCATCAGCAGGTCACGACACGACCGGAGGGAACAGGGGGTTTTCAGGGACAGCCGCAGCCACAGCGTCAGGCGGCACAGGTAGACGAGGAGGGAGGAGGAGGGTGGTAGTTGATGTAGTTGTGGTTGTTGGTAGGTTTGGTGGTCATGGGGCGATTCACGCATGACACCACGTGAAGGAAATATATAACGATAGGGATATAGTGCAAGGGAACAAGTCAAAGATCACATGTTGTCCTCTGCTCCTCTCCCCCCTCTACCTTTAAACCACAGCTGCTTACAAACAAGGAAGCAACTGGCATATCCATTCATCAACGCAAAAACTAGTTAAGACAGTTACATAACTACTTCAAAACTTATCAAATTGACTTTTCAGATTAAACAAGACGGAAAACAAAATGAGGACCACAAGTTATCAAGCAGGAAATATTTAAAGATAACTCCCAACATATATGCTACATCAAATTAAAACCCTTTCTCACTTAAAATTGATAGTTCATGTGTGGTTAAACATGACCCACACAAAAAATGCATTTTAAGGAATCTAAGACATTTTAAATTCCAATAAATTCTAACAAAAATAAGCATTCAATTTAAATCTAAATTTTACACGGTGTTTGGGAGAACATTTTCACTTTTTTTTTTTTCAGCCCATCTACACAAAAGTTCACAAGTGGCCAACCAGCTGCTACTACAGGCATTTTGTCCATTATTAAAAGTACTGACAACATACAAAACAAAATTTTACAAAAGGTAGGGCCACAGACAATGAATGAAGTGGGACCAATCTAACTAGGATTTCAAAAGGAAAACTTCAGAAAGCTGTGGTGGGTGTGTATCTGAAGAGCAGCAAAACATTTGTGGTTAATCATTAATTAACTACAGAAAAAGTACTTGGATAAAAATGAAAATGCTCTGCCAAATAAAAATGCCAATTTAAGCAAAACCCACTTAAACAAAATAATAAAAATAAAACAAACCCCTTCTGAAAAAACAAAACAAATCATAAAGATTGTACTACTTACCAATTCCAGGGGCTGTGAGGAAGAAATGGTTAGAGAAAGACAGAGACAGAGGGAGCTGAGTGGAAGAGACAGAGATGGAAGGAGAGGGCTGAGGAGAGTTAAAACACAATCTCAGGTCTGGCTGTACTCACCGAGGAAGATGGGCTATAGGACCTGGTTCTACGCCGCCTTCGTTTGTGCTTACGCCTGCTGCCTTTTCGTCGGTAAGACTCATCCCGTTCGCGCTCCCTCTCTCGGCCACGTCGGTAGTCATACACGTTTGGGGAGAAGTCGCGTGTATAATAATTTTCAGCAGCTCCATGTGGCTCCCTTTCTCTGTCACGGTCTCGATCTCGGCTCTGATCCAAGCGCCTGTATCCCTCGCAGTACCTTCTGTCAAATGGCCGATGTTCCGTTGAACGATTGTCAAAGCTACGACTGAATCAGAGAACAGAGGCACACATTGAAACCTAAATGCTGACAAGCAACAAAACTTCAATAAAGATCTGCAGTGTTGGTACTTTAAAATACATTTTCAGCTAAATAAATCAAACAAATCACAACATACCTCCTTGAGCGTACAAAGCTTCCTTCCTGTCTGTGTCCCCGTCCCCTTCTGTCTCTGTCACTGCTGGAGGAGTAAGTAGGAGATCTTCTGTGCCGGTGTCTTCGCCCTCTGTCTCTGTCTCTGTCTCTGTAACGGTCTTGGTAGCTGCTTCGACTGTCTCTGTCCGAAGACGAGTGACGTCTTGTGTGAGGCATCTGGTGGATTATTGGGAGGACAAATCAAACAACATTTGGGATTTAAAAAAAAATAAGCACTGTTGAGTTAAAAACTTAAATTGTGCTTTAATCTGGGAGACCATTTCCAAGCCATCCACTGCTGGACTCAGTAGTCAGTAGGAGGTGCAGTTGAAGTGGTCAACAATGAACACATCTGATCCAAAACTAGTTGAATAAGCAACCTGAAGTAGTAATTTTTTGGCAAATGCATTGTACTGTAGTCAATTTGATCTACATAGCCCCAAATCAAAGCTCACATTGCCTCTGCACAGTCTAAGTGAAGTGTAGCTAAATGCTAACTGTTCAATAACGCTTCCCTTTAGGAAAAGACGAACAGCTTCTTAAAAATCATATCGACAGGGGCTGGTTGACAATAACAGCATGTTAGACACAAACTTGGCTTTAAAAAATTCTATAAAGCCAACCACAGAAACACACAGTTCAACTTTTACTCATTGTCATGAAGCATGCAGCTTATAGATCTGTGCGAAAATAGTTGAGAGTTAATAGGCATAGCAAGACAGACTACTGCCGAAGCAGGCCTAGAAATATGTGAGGAGAACAGGGATCACATACATAATAACCCTGTTGCATGATCCTATGCAACTCATAACAACTCACAACTGGTTAGTTCACGTATGCACAGCGTTGATTCAAACGACTGTAAACGATGCACACATTGACTGCAATGTTGGAAACACACGGCTTAAGATAACCGTAAGCTATTTTCAGTTGAGTGTTGAGTATCTAAGCTAGCTAACGCTAAATTCATAACAGAGCACCGTTCCCTTCTTCAAGCGTCGCTTATGTGTTTTTTTTCTTCCCTACCTTGTAAAACGATGCACTGCGTGAACGCTGTAAATTTCAGTAAGCACTATCACATTAAGTACTACCACTCAATACTTTTCTCATTTCCAAAAACACTAACACGTTCAAAAATACACAAGATTAGCTCTGAAGTCGAATGCGCTAACTAACTAACAGCTACCTAAGCTGTGAACGCAAGAGCCAACGACGTACAGGCTGTTAGCATTGCTACCAACATGAGCTAATATAAATAATTTGGCCGCCATCTTAGCTTAGCTTCGTTCGCCAGCTAGCTCAACAGCTACTTTCGCTAGCCGTCGTACGAACCGTTTAGTCTGAATGTGGCTCACTTAACGACACGGATATGATATTTACCGTTTTAGCAGCGAGGCCTGTTCGTTTGTCCCACAAGAAATCCGTGTTGGCGTTCCAGTTTTCTCTTTTATTTTGTCGCTAGCCCCGATGTTCAAGGTTCCTCAGCTAGCAGGCAGCGATTTTTTTTTTTTTTTACCCCCAGCCTTTCCTGCTCGGCTAGTTCTAGTTCAGGCTGCTGGTGGAACGCCTCCCTGCGCCGAGACTGTTATTTCAGTCCTGCATGAACACAAACCACCGCTGAAGACGAGCGAGCAACATACACACGACCTGCAAGTCACAACTAAATGATATATTTGATAGTCGTCATAATGGTATTTTTGCAAAGTTCTGGGTTCATATAAAATGTGACGATGTAAAAGGTTATTTAGCCAGATGTTTGGTCTTGGTTTACCCAAAAGGTTTTGACTTCTGCCTTGTTTTACTCAACTCATTTTCACTTTTCAGAAATTTTAATAACTAATCTCATATTCTTGATTTTGTCAACAATGTGACTCCTTAGATATTATAACTTATCACAAATTTTGACTTTTAATGTTCACCATAATGACTTACTATTCCATTATTTTGACCTGCCATGATTGATTTTATAATAACTTCATTTAAAAAGCACTTTTCTAACACAAGGTTATAAAGTGCTTCACAGAAAATTAAAAATCAACAGCAGATAAAAAATAACAAATCCAGACAAAACAGAAAATTATGAATCATGGGATAAAAGAAGGAATAGTTAAGAGTAATGATGAAATACACTTAAAAAAAAGTTTTAATCGAAGATTTAAACGTTTGGGTAGTCTGGAGGCTCTTACTGCAAAGGCCCAGTCACCTTTACTAAATTGGGATTTTGGGACAGCCAACAGAGCTGCATGATTTTATTTTCGATTGTCGTTTCATGTGTCGCTTTTCTGTTCCTATCGGAAATTAGCTCCCATAGTCTGCACTAGAGCCCGACCCCTCCTGGATTTTTGTGTCGAAGATGATACTAAAAAAGTCTGACATCGATACGTATCAGCCGATATACACACATTTTTTACAATGACTTTTAACTGACTTGTGACAAAGATATGAAACAGTGGCAGGATATTTTACAGTTTAACAATAAACCTTATTGTTTTATTGTAAGATAACGTCAGTGTACTGAAACAGAAAACTTTCATTTAAAGCAACAGACAATTTGAGACCATTTATTTTTATTAAAAATTGTAATACAAATACACAACAAACAAACAATGCATTAATATAATGGTTTCATGTATAATATAATGGTTTCATGGTTTCATGGACAGTTTGTCATTTTTCAGTTGTCCCAATAGGGCACAACCTTCAGCAGCACATGTATGAATTCCACTTGACTGTGAGATGATTCTGGACATCCTGGCCCCAGTTTTTGAAATTGCATGTCACAAATATGAAGCAAGTCTGATCTGAAGCACAATAGTAACCCATGGACCTTGCAAAACCAACCAGAATGTGCAAGCTTAACACATTCATGGTCCCATCATCATGCCGATTTTGATGACTCTGTAGTACACAAGACATGGATATACAGAGACAAATTAGATATTGGGGATAACTAGAATCACTTTATGATTTTATTTGTTTAACAAATTAATTTACCGTTTACTGTGGTAGCCTTATTCCTCTGCCCAGCGTCCTTTTTCGACCCCAACTGCGCCATCATATTCATCATGTGCTCCAAGCGATAGGAGCCTCGGTAGATCCACTCCTTATGTTTATCTCTCTATCCATGAAGACAAACTACTATGAGTAACATACTCTAAAATATACCAGGCAAAAAAACATCAAAATCCAGTTGGAAATAGTTTAAAGATCGATGATTACAACTACTGACCTGAAAAAAAACCTGTATCAAGCTGCAGTCGACCTTCAGCACCTCACACTTCTGCTGGACTCCTCCAAATTCTGCATTGATTATCTGTCCAATCCTGTACTGCGTCTGAGGCGGGTAAGGCTGGGCCTCTAAATACGTCTTCATAAATTCCTTGTGGTTTTCATTTGGAATATCGTCCAAAGGGTCTGCCACTATCACAAGAGAAAGAAACAAAGCCTGTCACTCTGCTTACTGGCAGTATAACAGAAAGTGCAATGTACAACTGTGGTTCAACATGTAAAAATGTGGGGCTCAGATTCAATTTGGCGTCATATTTGGTCCTTTTTTATTCCTTAAAGATTCAAGACTTTATTGTCATTGTGTTAAGAAAGCCTATGTGATGAGACACAATATCATATTTTACACATTCACAGCCTTCACTTCTGGACTTCACATGAAGTAAACCCCAGACTTTCCGGGTAATTTTTTGAAAACAGCTTTCAAACTTGACCAAACGTGTCCAACTGTCAGAGCGGACAATCTTGTATCTGTTATATTCAACACAGTTAGTGTGTCAATTAAAAAAAATCAAACTTACATGGTCTGCACACCAGGTGAAGTAAAGGTAAGCCAACATAGACTGGCGTTTGATCATCCAAAAAGACCAGGAACCTAAAAAATGAAAAAAATGTCTGCATCAAAACATACTTTGGCTATGGCAACTGCAAAAAAAAAAGAAAGGAGGCAAAAACACTTTAATCCCATTAGATTCACAAACCTCATGCGGTTTTTCCTGTTGGGGAGCTCTGCCACAAAACCAGGACAGAACCGGGGCTCTTCACCTTTGCACTTGATAACCACACGAGTTCCGACATCCAGCTGATCCAGCTGTGGCATGAGGTCAAAGGCAATGTGGTTACCGGAGACGAGGCTTTTACTCTTCTCCTTCTCCTCAAAACCGATCTTGTATTTCAATCTACCATTGTCTGCGAAAAAAACAAAAAAACAAAAAACCAGTTGCCCTTTTTAAACAATGTCGTATCATTACAAGGAATATGTGGTGGCTATATTCCACGAGCAGACTCATTTTCTTTTTTCAGGTACCAAAACCTGAAAAAGATAAGTGATCAAGTACAAATAAACCGAGTCTTCTTCTCTGATACGGTTTGTATTTTTTTACTTACCCTTTGTTACCATTTCCAGGATTTTCCCCCGTTGCCAGTCCCTGCCCTTCCTTCTGGCCAGGACATTCATGTTCACGCTGATCTTTAGCAAGCTAGGAGGGTCTTTTGTCTCTGTCCTGACTGGGGTTACTCCTGTCAGCGATGAGGGAACACAACATGTTACAAACTATGTAAAGAGTTGTTGTCAAATATTGACGCTTTGGGTTGCCGTTTGACGGAAGCCACCATCCCAAAGCGTCAGTATTCGACAACTTGGGGAGAACATTCATCAATCATTCACCTATCTTTCTCCAGAAAGTTATATAGTGTTGCTTTAATATCTAAATTGATCAACTTAAGCATATACATTTCTAGTCATACATATTTTCTTATTTCGAATTGTAAAGATTAGAAGTTGCTGATAGTGAGTGATGTCTAAACATCCACCGAACCAGACACCTTATAAACAAAACTGTCTCAGTGTGGGTAGTCCATTCAGATGGCACTTATTCCCACTTTAGGTTACAAAACATGAAACCGCAAATTGTCCGATCATTGTAAAAGGTTCACATCTTATTCTCTACAATACTGTAAGTTAGTGCCAAAAAAATGTTTTTAATGTTAGGTAGTAAAGTAGTCAGTAGACTGTCTGGCACGACACATTAAATCAGTCAATGCTAACGCTACTAAAGCCCTCTACAGGTTCATTAATTTGTGTACAACCCAGACGTGGTTAGCTGTGGTGATAAAATAACATATTCCTTTCTCGTGTTTTTTCCCCACAATAGGAGTGATATGAAAGCAATGAAGCAAACTTTTAGCACAAATAAAGTTATTCATTCAACAAAAAACTTTTCAAGTGGTCAGGGTGTTTTTGTATGGTGTGTTTTTACGACCATTACCATTGGATTTTGCAGGCGGTGTTGATGTTTTCACCCTGTTGCTCTTAGCGTTGGTATTTGCGCTGACTTGGGGTGTTGATGTTCTTGCTGCGTTGCACTTAGCACCAGTGCTTTTAACTGCAAAGCCCTTAGCACCAGTACTTTTTGGTGTATTGCTCTTAACGTCAGAACTTTTCGCCACTATGCTCTCAGTGTCAGAACTTTTTGATGCCATGTTCTTGGCATCTGAACTTTTTGCTGCGTTGCACTTAGCACCAGTACTTTTTGCTGCAAAGCCCTTAGGACGAGTACTTTTTGTTGTGTTGCTCTTAGTGTCTGAACTTCTTGCTGCGATGCTCTTAGCGTCTGAACCTTTTGCTGCGATGCTCTTAGCGTCTGAACCTTTTGCTTTGATGCTCTTATCGTCTGAACCTTTTGCTGTGACGCCCTTAGCATCTGAACTTTTTACTGCAATGCTATTAGCATCTGAGCTTTTTGCTGCGTTCCACTTAGCACCAGTACTTTTTGTTGCGAAGCCCTTAGGACGAGTACTTCTTGGTGTGTTGCTTTTAGCGTCAGAACTTTTTGCTGCCATGCTCTTAGCACCAGTATTTTCTGCTGTGTTGCTCTTAGTGCCACTATATTCTGTCAAGTTGCTCTGAGCATCAGAGCTTTTTGCTGCAATGCTTTTAGCAACAGTATACGTGCTGACTTCGGGTCTTGCAGGACTTTTAGCAGGTTCCTCATTTTCTGAATCAATTTTTCTCCTCTTGTTTGATCCAGCATTAAAACTAGAGAAAGAATAATCAGAGTAAGATGAGTCCTCCTCTGGTTCCCACTGCGAACCAGAACTCGAATCGTCAAAGCATTCATGTTCATTATTGGGATCTTGAGGCGCTGGTGGACGAAAAGAACAGCTCTTGCGTGGAGAAAGTCTAGTCAACAACACCACTGGTTGTCTCTTTAGACTGACTAATTGTCTCTTTAGATTGACAAGTTTTTTGTCATTATCTCTCCAGAGGTTCTCACTGTCCTCAGGATTTGGTAACAGGGGAGTAGAGCAAATTGAAGGAGGAGGGCCGGGGACGCAAGTCTCAGTGTGAAGAAACTCAGGTGAGGATGGAGGTGTACTTCCTACAAAATAAAAAAAAGCACAAGTCAACTTGAAGCCTTTAAATTAAAATAAGCCCGTTTGAATGGACGAAAACAAAAGTAAATCTTGTATTTGACTTGCATCTTACCACATCCTTCTGCACTATCATCATCAGAATCTGTGTCTCTGTACTCCCACCCCAGCAAAGAGTATTGTTTCTTCACAATTTCTTCACATTCTGCCACAGAACTGAAAGACATCCACAACAAAGCCAACATGAATCAAGCCAAAAATACAAAAAAAAAAACATACATTCTTCTTTAATACAGAAAATAAAACATCTTTTACACAAGTGGCCTGGGATTTGTTTAAACCTGCTGGCTTTGGTGCATCTTGTGTATAACGGCACACTCACACTAGGCAATTGGTACTTTGTCTCTCAAAGTTTAATGTTGTTTCACTTTTTGTTTGTTTGGAATTAGGACTTTTTTCACTGCAAATTCTTCACCCAGGGATAGCCTGGGCTGGGAGTTGACTTGAGATAACTTAGCCCCTTTTCACACATACAGCGTGAGCCCAGGGTTATCCTAAGCCCAGGGCTATACGAATCACACTGCTCACCCTCTAAGCCCGACTTAAATATCTGTTTGAATACGCACCTAATTTGGCTAATCTTGTTCTGGAGAAGGGCCAGCAAGCCTTCGGCTAAAGTCAGGTTTAGCTCACTTTGGAATGTGACGGGATTGTGCCAGTGTGACAGCTTTCTCACATTATGTCCTTACTCCATGTCCGATGCAACACGATATTGGAGGGCTGGGGCTAAGACTGTTCCAACAATATTTAAAACCTGCGCTACGTGCAGTATGAAAAGACCTATCGTGGTCCAAAGGGCTTTTAAAATAAGTGAAAACAAGAGCATAGAGCAGATACAACACTCACTCATAGAGCTTCAGGAGTTGGGTAGCCTGATTCTTCCTCCTGTCCAGCAGAGATTGCAGCAGATCGCATTTCTCCACCATGTCTGAGATCAGCCTGTTCTGATTAACTTCCCCTTGGATCCACTTTTGGAGCTCCCCTTTGGTCATCTCGAGCTCATCTTCCTCCATAATTACTGCAACACACAAGGTTTTAAATTATGCGCTAAGTTGTACAGCATGGGTCTTGTTGAGGGCTGGTACTCCATAAATTCTGATCATAAAAAGGATTTTTTTTGTTTTGTACAAAAAGGCTGCCGACATATAGAATCACAGCAGATGGATATCACCAGCTCTTGGTCAAAGTCACATGCCATTATGCCTTTGTTTTGGCGTCTTCATCAGCTCCTGCTATTGATGGCCAAAATGTAATAGTCTAGCTAATGGCCATTATCACCAAAAGTGATCAGAACAAGAGTTTTATTTTCCAATTTAAAAGGAAATTAGAATCTAATTCTGACTAGTCATAATTCCAGTTCAAGATAATAATATTATGAATTCAAGATACTGACATCGCCCTTCACATCTTAAGTTTTGACCTGTCAGGATGATGCATCTTGAACTGGCATTATGCATGGTCAAAATGTTTAAGGTATCTCAAACTGGAATCAGGAATAATCGTAATTTGATCATCACTTGACATAAGAAATATCTCAAATTGGACATAACTTTAACTTTCATTCTGCCTTGTTAAAAGCAAAGTTAAAACGTAATTAGATATCTTTAGAGCTTTGACTAGTCTAAACTGAATTATTGGAATCTCTAACTGATTTTTAGTAGTCAGACTGAATGTAATATCTGTACTCTTTATTCTAGATCGTCAAAATCGTAATGAAAAACTAAGAATTGTTAAAACGGATTGCCATCACAGCACGGATTCTGCTCAGCCACAGTCATTCACTTCTGTCACTCCGGATTTGACTTTGTTGTTGTGTGCCCAATTGTGATTGACGAAAGAGACACGCTACATGCACAAAAACAAAACTTTTACTTTTGCTAGAATCATCTGGTTGGCCAACTTTGGCTCTCAGGCCCCACTTTGGGGATAAAAATAATAATCCAGATTTGGAAAGTCTATGTAGCGGTTTATGGGATAGACCTGTTGCAGTATGGTCTAAATGTGGGGGGAAAATCTGTGAAATCTCCCTTTTTTTTGACGCCACATTGCCCTTTTAAATGCCTGAATATTTGTCAATCCAACTTTTTATTTGTCTTTTCAAAAAGATTTTTAAATTCCATTATTCATTTATGAATTCATTAATGCATTTTTAAATGATGTACTGTTTAATGTTGTTTTTGTAAATCAATTTTTAATTTGAACTTATTGTTAAAATATCAAATAATGAATTACCCTTGCAATTTACACTATTTACTAATAGATTAATACTTTAATTCTTAAACTAATTTATTAATGCCCGTATTTATTGTACAATTAGTTCAATGCTTTAATCACTATTTATTTGACACTTGTGGTCCTCCATACATAACCAGGACAGTAAACGCACCATCATCAGTCAACGTTACTTCCTCTGAGCAACGGATCCTCGCGGGGTCACGTCACAAAAATGAGAGATGTTCCTAAATGTGGTTGATACCTGATCCTGGCTACACGAACAGCTTCAACGAAAAACAACAATAGATTTTATTAAGGCACCTTTTAAATAAAAGGTATCGACGCGAATCAGCAGGCTTTCCTGAACACCCGCTCAGAAAACTTCAATATGGACATCACCATGACGGCTTTGTGCTGCTCTTTATCGGTGGTGGTGGAGAACAACATCCGAAATATGAGTGTCAAACTCAAACGTTGTTCCTCATTAAGCATTTCTCTTGTAAAAGTTGAGTATTAAGTCAGCAAATACCTTCACTAAGGGATAAAAACTTCCCTGTTGGAGTTTCCGAGCGATTGTGCTGCTGCGTCTTCTTCGCCTGATTCCGCTGCGCCAGATGGCGAGATGCTCACTACTGCCCCCCTGCGTCCATTCAAACCATGGATGTATCAACTACCACCATGAGTCCACTGTTTATTAGACACGTTTTATTAAAACTACGTTTAGACAAAGACCAGCAAGTCTTTTTTTAATTACCTTGATTGTTTTCAAACAATACATTTTCTTATTCTATACATACACAGAAACAAAAGAAATAGATAGTTCCATGACAGAAATATTAAAGTGGCACTATGTAGTTTTGAAGGAGATTGATGCTAACAGTATTTATAAAAGGTAATAATACAAAATCAGACATATTTATTCTTAACTGAATAAACAAGCTGTAATAATAAGTAATAATAAGTCTCACAGGAAAATAACGTCCCCAGAACGCTGTTTGAAGCTACAAAAGGTGGCAGAGTCCGCCAAATATAAACAAAATAAAGTAAAACAGTATGAAATCGTGTTTTCCTTTAAGGTCAGTTTTTTATTTAGTTTATTCAGTCATGAAAGCAAAGAGAGTTTGTTTTGAGTTTGAAATTTTTTATTTTTTTTTTCCAAATCAGTCAATCTCTCTGATCCGATTAAATTTTCCTCCTCGAAACTTCATCATGCACCTTTAAACTAACCAATTTAACACACAGTACTCAAATTACTTAGGTATATTGGGATATGGGTGCATATATATGCAATAAAGAGTCAAATGAAATGTTGTTTTCAAGGCCGGAATTATTTTTGGGGACCAAAAATATCAACAAAACACAAAATAAAAACTCAGACGTCACAAAATAAACATATCCCAATATTCCTAACTAATTTTGAGCAGTGTACATATGAACCACACAAATGGTTTTCTTAAATCAGGTTTAATACTGAAGAGTTTGCATAAATTAATCATTTTGGTTCATTCTTATGACAGGTTGTTAATTGTGCCAGCACTGAAAGATATATGCCAATATCAGTGCGTTTGTACAAAAGTAATATAACAAGAATTATACTGAGAAATTGAATGATGTATTTTTCACTTTGTAGAAACTACAATTGTTAAATTATATTGATAATAATAACAGATCATGCTACTGAAGTAAACATTTCATTCCCAAAATACGACTTATTTGATCATTTCAATGTATGATTTTGAATATATATTATTACTGTATATATTCTGTTAGAGACAGAGATATAACTTCCTTCTTGACCTTGTTTGGCTTAGTTATTTATTTATTTATTTTCAAAATAAAAGTCTGTCTAAACAACGCAGGACAAGACAGGTGGCTGGGTATTCGCATAGCATTCTGGGTAGTGGTCGATTCGCTATGATTTAGGATCACATCTCTTTTGTTTACATACATTTTGCTTACAACCACGAGCACACAGCAACAGCCAACACAAATAAACAGAAAAGCTGATACTACTCGACTCTGAACAAAAGTAAAGACATAAACTTTAATGAAATGGAAGAACTGGCTGCCACTGCATGTTGTGTCCACATGCTTTGTTCATCTGTAGCTCCTTTTCATGCATATTTAATTGTCTCGACAGGAATCTAACCCAAGTTAGTTGCTCACCTGTGCTTTTCGTTTTGAAAAATAAACGAAGGTCAAGTTGTTTCCCTGTGCTTTTAGACGCCATTCTGGCCTGCGGTGCTGCGTTCACTGCTCTGACCTCCTCGTCCCGTCTTCCTCAGCCACTTTCCAGATCGGATCGGATCCCGCCCCCTCCCACTTTTGACTGTGGGTCCACGGCCCCCTCCCCTCTGTCAGCACACGAAGGTGTGGAAGCACATGCCCGCCAGGTAAAGAAGAAAACATTAGATGAAAACTAAGCTTCATGGAAACATATTTCGTTGGTGAATCAAAAAAAAAATATTACTGGCTGTCATTTGGATTTGTTCATCCCTACCCACATTTGATCAATCATGTGACCAATCAACACACATGATCATGTGAGTAACTGTAAGAAGAGTAAGGCTTTCCAGAAACCTGGCTTTGTTGAAGCTGCTGATGGCAATAAAACCTAATTACATTTAACTCTGAAGACTATTTGAGTTTATTTGCATCCATGAATCATGTGGTTATGTCTGAACCCATCTGGCTTAGTGAAGATTTCTTAACAAGTTACAGGCAACTGCACTGTGGTGCACTGAGTGAAGTGTTGGGCATTTGTGACAACCAGAACAAAAGACCAAGTTGAACAAGATTGAGAAATCACATTTTTATGGAAAAGAGACTGAAACTTGCAAATGACAAGCTGATATACAATTTAAAATATCTTTTACTTTTATTGACAGAGTGCTGTACAGAGAAATGAAATAAATGGATATCAAACTATAGAGTAAAATAGTAATTTTTTAATAATTGCTGTGCTAAATGATAATCAAGTGTGAAGAAATCATGACAGATGGTTGAAATATGTTATTCCGCACCAGTTGACTGAATGTGCACCCATCATCTGAATCACTGTAACGATGAATATAAGGAGGGCACTCTGTATTCAAGAGTTAGATCATTTTTCATAGGCTTTGGTCTGTGCGTGATCTCGTGTTTTGCTGTCTGCAATAAAACTGTTTTTACATATATATATATATATACATATACATATGTACATATACATATACCAACACACACACACGCAGGAGTTTGTCAATCATATCACATCAATTACGTAAGGAGAAACTTAACTGATGTATTCTCTCCGATCTCAAACATGCACAAACTAGATTTGAAAGTAACAAACACCCAACAGGATATTATAAAGATTATTGTACCTGAGGGTCAACCATCTCACGTGATCTCAGTAGGAATCAGATGTAAAAACAAAAAAAGGACACTTAAGTGATGCAACAACTTGCTGGAGTAATGCTTTGCAGTGACAAAAAACAAAAACTTCTTATCTTCTTCTTATCAACAGCTGTGCTTCTGTTGCATGGCACACCCTCGGCTGCTCCAGTACTTACGTTAGCTTTCGTTTCCTTGGAGACCTGCTTCTCATCAGCTATTGTGGTCCCGCTCAAAAGTAGTGATGTAATCATGCAGATTTTAAATCCCAAATATCAAACATTTTTTCACTTATTGAGGCGGCCCTGATGAGTCTGTGAACAGTGCAGGAGGTTTAAGACTGGATCTGTAAGCTTGTTACATCACCAGATAACCTGGGCCGAACATCGGTACTGATCGAGGTCCAAGATTAGACTTGTCTTGCAATTGTTAGGAGGGTGAATAGGGGATAAATCGTCCACAAACTCCTGGAGTCTGAGCTCAGCTTTACTCAGAAGCATCTTTGCGCTCTTTCGCTTCTTTCAGTTCCAAAAATCTTGCCATGTGTTGAAGTCGTATGGAGCCTCGATGGATCCACTCTTTGTGTTGATTATCCTGAGAGTGACAACAAAATCAACATTACACCAAAGAAATCAGGAATAGAACATCAGTAACAGCGGTGTTAAATGATGCTCACCTGAAAAACGACCAGTATCAAGCTGCTGTCAACCTCTTCCACCTGACACTTCTGCTGGACTCCATCAAACTCTGCATACAGGCTCTGTCCAGCGCTGTACTGAGTTAAATGTGGGTACGGCCAGTCCTTCAGGTACTTATTCATGAAAGATTTGTGAGCACCGTCTGGAAGGTCGTCTATAACACTTTCCACTGTCAAAAAACACAGAAAGAGTCTGTTACTCTTTTTACTGAAATGTCTGGCAGTACCTGTACTCTCATAGCTCACATAGTTAATTCATCATAATGTTTCACATTAAAAGATTCCCAGCAGCTCAACAGGCATAATCCCCCTTATCATGAAAGTTTCAAATGTTAAACATCTGGGGGAATTACTGAATGTACAGTATCTTTGTCAGAGCAACAGAATGGTGAGTTTGAAACGACTATTTTCTTGTAATGATGGATTTTGTGCTGTGGACAGTTTACATTTCACTGAATTAATCAAGACATCAAGTAAACATGGAGGACATGTTAAGTTCCCATTAACAGCTAAAACAGCAAATTAACACTTTTTGACTTTTAACATGGAAGTGTCTGACCAAAATTTGATTACATAAAAAATATCTCAGAGGAAGAGGAAAAATAATAGAAATAAAATAAAGAAAAGTACCAAAACAGCCAAACTTACATGGTTTGCACACCAGGTGAAAAGCAGGTAAACCAACATAAACCGGCACATGATCATCTTGAAAGACCAAGAACCTGTCAAATTAAAATATGTCTTATGTCAAATCACAGCTTTACTAAAGCATTTGGGTTTCCTGTCAGAAATTGTGTGGTATTATTTTCTTCTAAAAATGCCAAAAACGATGCCTGTTCATAGATGAAGGGATAAACACTGATTCACACACAAACCTTAAGCGGTTCTTTCTGCTGGGCAGCTCTGCCATAATACCAGGCCGGAACACGTTGCTCTGTTCGTGACACGCGACCACCACACGAGCACCGACATACAGCTGCTCCAGCTTTGGTGTGGTGTTGTAGGCAATGTGGTGGCCAGACACAAGGCTCCTCCCCTTTTCTTCAAAATTTACTTTGTACTTCAACCGTCCATCTTCTGCAAGAGTGAAATAAGTAGAATCACCATTGTGTCATTTTTTGCTTCACTGTGGTTTGAAATAAATTACAGAAGTAAAAACATTGTTTTCCCTAGATGTACACTGTAGTTTCTGCATGTCAGGGATATCTATCAATCTATTTATCTATCTATACCCACATATATACATATATATAAATTATATAGTGCTGCAGCTAACAATTAGTTTTGATAACGATTAAGCTGTCAATGACATTTTTGATGAATAAATGATCATTGAGTCTGTAAAATGTCTCAAAATAGTAAAAATTGCATCTTTAAAAAGAAAAGTTTCGTTGGACCAAGAATTAATGAATTGAGCTATCATTTCAGCCTAAATGATTATACTGTAGTGTTTTCAAAAAGTACAATTTTCTTTGTACAAAGTATGACTAATTAACTTTTTTCCAACATTCGCGTTAGTGGTTTATTTAGCTATATTTCAGTAAAATCCAAGTGTTGGGTACACACTGAGTGATGTTTTAAAATGTTGCGATCAATTTCCTGCCAAAATGTCTTACCCCTTGTTAATATCTCCACTATTTTTCCCCGTTGCCATCTCATGGGCTTCCGCCTCGCTAGGACCATCATGTCCACTTTGACTTCTTCCTCTGGCAAGCTGGGACGGGTCTTCGTGGTTTCATTCGAGACATAAGAAAAAGCTGAGGATATTATTACAGGGGCTGGTTCTGTCACCTTCTTGTCCTTTTTTTGACTCGTTTTTGCTGTAGGTGTTCTTTTTGCCTCACTCTTGGTGGGTTTGCCAGTTTTCCATTCATCCTTTGAAACTGAGAAATCAGAATCACTTGAACCAGCCTCTGGCTCCCATTGCATATCCGAATCAGAGCCGCTGCGGGAGTCAACTTCACTGTAGAACTGCTGAGGCGTTGGTGGTCGCAGAGCGCTGACTTTATATTCAGGGAGTCTGGTCAAGACCACCACTGCCTTCCTCATCACTTTCTTGTTCGGAGGTTCATTTGTAGAAGGAACAGACTTACACTTGGGACCAGACATATTTTCTGTGAAGAAAGAAGCATTGTTGAAATTGTGGCCTGCAACAAACAAAAAAACCTACAGCGGAGATTATTGTGCACGACTCGAAAATGAATTGGCAACAATTTTGATAAATGAAGAACGGTAGGGCTGCACTATATGGTAAAAAAAACAAAACTGGACTTAGGGACCATCAATAAATTACCCTTTTGTATGTTTGATTTTTCTTCATGCTGACTCAATGATATTAGTGAAAATTCTGATTAAAAATAAAAATACTAAACTGATTTCATGTTGCACAACTATTTTGATTGCTAATGTGTTATGTATTTATTTTGCAAAAATATTTTTATAGCGACCATAGGTAGGTCTATAGGTACAAAAGGTAGCTAATCGTCAAGATGAGAATCTTGAACAATTTTATCTTTTAAAGGCATTCAGCAGACACTGTTGCGTGAAGACAAGAGGAGCTTTGATGTGTTTTGACTCACCTGATCTAATGTGTTAGGCAAGTGAGCTAAAAATCTTAAAACTTCAATGACAGCTAAAATCTTTGCGTTACTTATCATAGCTTTTTGTACCAAAACGGACATCTTACCTGTTGTGCCCTGATTATCCGCTTCAAAATGAAAAAAACTCTGCTCACAGCACAACGTAAGTGTAGCTAACTATCCAGTGTGTCTTGGCAGAAGCTAGCTATCAGCGGTGGCACCGCTAGCTAGCTAGCTGGCACTGAAAAAACAACAGGTTTAAGAGGAACACAGATGAACCGTCGTCTTGAGTTTGTGCCACTGCTGTAACGTTATGCAAATTATTCAAAATGACTCGCAATTTTTCCCTGCTACAGATGTGTATTGAACAAGATTAGCGCAAACACAGCTCCATGTTGGGCTTGTGTTATGCTTGTGTCTTCTTCTCCTGTTGCATGCGCTGCTTCTTCTTCGTGTTATTAATGGCGGTCATGGAACAACAAAATGTCGCATCACCGCCACCTGCTGGTATGGAGTACGAATCGGTGTTATAAACAAAGAGATTTTCTCACCCAGGACGATGCATATATAGTGTATTATTACAGCTCTTCTGTCATGTATGTTTCCTTGAAGTACACACTGGTTCTACTAGCTTTGCTTGAAGCTATAAAGTCCAGTCACCAACCTATTTCCATACTAACTGAGCAAGACAATCAATTTTACATCTGAATTTCAGTGAGTTGAAACCATAAACATTTACTGTTTAGTTACAGGCAATTGCATAGTCAAGCTACAATGAGTCAAGACTTGGACATGTTGGGACACACAGCAAAAAAGAAGAGAAAGTTGACCAGAATTGAGAAATCATTTATTTCAATACATCTCTAGAAATTAGGCTGACACTGACACATGATTAGCTTATATACAGTGCAATGTAAAAACATATTTTACTTCTATTACTTACAAAATGAAACAAAAGAAGGACAAATATAATACTATACAAAGCATTTCAAATATTGTGGAAAATTGAGATCTGCAAAACAACTAAGGAAAAGACAGATGTGAGTTGTGGGATTTTCTGTAATAAAGTGAGTTAAACAAAAGTAGTGGTCTTTCAGTTTTGATACAGACTTGTCTCATAAGTCAAAGACCAAAGAACAGTTTACGCTCAAACCTGTATAGACAGATTTTGAGTCAAGACTTGTTAATGTCCTGCCTCCTGCATACAGTCTTTCCACTACTTTCATTAATGGTTTGCACAACTCTAAAGCGAAGGTCAGGCTATCGAGACAACTAGTCGTGACAGTGCAGAAAAATAAGTGTCTGTGAGAGCGAGAAGTGAAACACCAAAGCGAGTCTCATGCCGGCAGCTTAAAAAAAGACAATTTGTACTTGATGTTCGCAGTCTAGTCGTTTATTACATCCCACGCAGAGCAAGCTGCGGCTAATTCAAAATATCACCAACCCCTCACCGCAAGTCTTATTTAGTCCTGAAATTCTTCAGTCCATAATTCCCAAAACAATCCAACGGCACATCACTTCAAGGTAATAATGATGTGAAAATCTGTGTCCGTGGACTTTTAGTCAGAGTCACTCTCGTACTCTTGCAGTGCTTTCAATTCCAAAAATCTTGACATGTGTTCAAGTCGTATGGAGCCTCGATGGATCCACTCCCTGTGTTGATTTTCCTAAGAGTGACAAACAAGCTTCATTATAAATACAGAAATCCATTTTTTTTTTAAAAGGAAAAGAACGTCAGTAACTGCAGCGTTAAATGTTACTGACCTGAAAAACGACCTGTATCAAGCTGCTGTCAACCACCTGCACCTCACACCTCTGCAGGACTCCATTTAATTCTGCATTAAGGCTCTGTCCCGCGATGTAATGGGTTAAATGTGGGTATGGCCAGTCCCTCAGGTACTGACTCATAAAAGAGCTGTGACGGGTGTTTGCAACGTCGTCCAAAACATTTTCCACTGTCAAAAAAAAAAAAACACAGAGAAAGAATGTTGTTCACCAAAAAGCATCAGGTTTCAAGAAAACTACTTTTTGTCTGACGATATATTGTCCCAGAAATACTTGTAATACACAATATTACTGTAATTTTAAGACTATTTTACTCCACTGATATAATTATGATATATTAGCATAATAATGTGAGTACATTCTTTTAAAAAAAAATAATAACTTTAAATTCTTAATATTCAGTCATAAGAACTGGGATGTAAAAAGATATTAAAATATCCTGTATTAGAAAAGGTAAATTAAATAAAACCCAGCTAGTTATTCTGGCATCATGTTAGCTAAAACATTGGTAACATATGTATGTGAAAAAGAAACAAGTGTGAAAACAGCTCAACTTACATGGTCTGCACACCAGGTGAAGTGAAGGTAAACCAACGTAAACCGGCATGTGATCATCCTGAAAGACCAAGAACCTGGAAAACGAAAAGATGTTTTACAAATTCAAAACTTTATGGAGGCATGTATTTGGATTTTCTGTAAGAAACTGTGAGATGTTATTTTATCCTAAAAATGCAAACAAAATTCTGTTGGTTCACAGATGACGGTGGCCCTGATGAGGCAGAATTTTGCAATAGAAAACAGATGAACTATTTTACATCTTGAGAAATGAGTGAATCGTTCTTGCTCACATGACCTCCAGGTCAAGAACACACAATGTTTTACATTTTAAAGGAACACTGCTACAAGAATTCTTGCTACAAAGGGATAAATGCTCACCTTAGGCGGTTCTTTCTGCTGGGCAGCTCTGCCAAAATACCAGGCCGGAACAGGGAATTGTTGTCTTGACACTTGACTACCATGCGAGCACCGACATACAGCTGCTCCAACCTTGGTGTGGTGTCAAAGGCAATGTGGTGGCCAGACACAAGGCTCCTCCCCTTTTCTTCAAAACTAACTTTGTACTTTAATCGTCCGTCTTCTGCAAATGAAGAAATGTCAATGAGTGAAACTGGTAAAATCAACATTGCATCATTATTTGCATCAAATTGCCTTGAATGCACTTATATTACACTGAACGCAGACTTAAAGAGGTAATATTATGCTTTTGGGGATTTTTCCTTTCCTTTATTGTGTTATGTTGCATTTTTGTGCATGTAAAGGTCTGCGAAGTGAATAAGCCCAAAGTCCATGCCAAAGGGAGCTACTCTGTCCCACAGAAAACACTGCTCCTGCACTGCCTGAAACTGTGTTACATATGATTGTGATCAATTTCCTACCCCTAAACAATTTTCTTACCTTTTGTTATCATGTCCACAATCTTTCCCCGTTGCCATCTCATGGGCCCCCTCTTCGCCAGGACAATCATGTCCACGTTGACCTCTTCTTCTGGCAAGTTAGGCCGGATCTTTGTGGTTTCACTCGAAGAATGGGAAAAAGCTGATGATACTATGACAGGGGCTGGTTCTGACACTGCGGAAAAACAAAATGTTTTCATTAAAACTAATGAGCTTGAGGGATTGGAAAATACGCATAGCTTGTCATGAGTATTTTCAGGAAAATAAACATGTATGCACCATCATAGAGGTCAAGGGAAGAATTTTCACCCTCTGGTTCACACTGCATATCAGAATCAGAGCTGCTGAGAGATTCGTCTTCACTGTAGAACTGCGGAGGAGTTGGTGGTCGAAGGGCGCTGATCTTGTAATCGGGGAGTCTGGTCAAGACCACCACCGCTTCTTTTGTTACACTGAGAGAGTCAGAACTGTCCTCCATTTGTGTTTTGTTGCTTGGAGTGGCACTTGTGGAGGGAATGGACTCAAATTGGGACCCAGACATGTTTTCTGCAAAGAAAAAAACATTGTTGGAACTTGCAACAAACAAAAACCTTCAGCAGAGATGATTGTGTTCTACTCGAAAATTAATCTGCAATTAATTTGCTAATGGATGAATTTGTTTAAGACATGTTTTAAGCTAAAATTCTAAATAGTTGCTGCTTATAGCTACTAACATATATGGATTTTGAGCTTGTTTGTCCCAGAAAATCAATATAAAGTAAAGTGAATATTTTTATTTATGACTTAAGGACATCACTTTGTGTTTTTTCCACTACTTTTTTGACATTTGACAAGTACTTAATTGATAAGTCAGTTTGCCAAGAATGTACTTTTTGGATATTGAGGTTGAGCTTGAAATTACTTAAAAAACTACAATGTTTATTTTCCAGTTAACACAATTACATACACTTACCATCATCATCTCTTTCCTCTGTAGAGTCTGTCTTTCTCTTGTTGTGGACCTGAGAGATTCTCGTCTCCATCTCAGTCACCTCCATAATCCCTGCAACATAACATAAGGGTTTGAAATCCAGGAGATTTCACCCCATAACATACTGTACGAGTGGATGAGCCAGCTGTAAGGACACAGACCACCAGGTCATCATCGCATGAGAGGACCAAGATACAGAAGTGTGTTTAACGTATTGACTTATTGCTTTATTAACATCACTTGACATAAGCTAGCTCGTTTGTACATTTTAGAAAGTTTAGTAGCTATAATTTAAAACCTGGAAACGTAGCGTTAATACTTGTACCAAGACTGACAGCTTACCTGTTGTTGTGTCCTGATTATCCGCTTCAAAGCGACAAAAGTCTGCTCACCACAATGTAGCGCTCATTCAGCTACGGTCAATAATTTTTAAGCGTGTCGTCACTGAAACTAGCTGTTTGGTTAGCGGCGCTAGCCCCCACTACTAGCTCAGAAGTTAGCACTGAAAAATGCCAAAGGTTTAAGAGGCACACAGTTAAACCGCTATCTTGTTTTGTTATCACGACTGTTACTAATTGTGCACAATTACTTGCAGTTTTGTCCTGCTACGTCTTCTACTACATTTGCATAAACGGGTCTTCCTCCATTTTAACTTCCGGGTTTTCTTCTTCTTCTTGTCCTTTTATTGCGGTTGGCCAACATGTTGGCACATTACCGCCACCAAGTGGTGTGGAGTGTGGATCAGGACTTTAATTTACATTTACTAATTCTGATAATCAAAGGAAAAAATAAATAAATAAATAAATAAACAATAATAATAGCAATAATAATAAAAATGAAAAAAATGAATAAAATAAAAATGGATAAGTTCCCTTCCTTCAGCATCATATTTTGTACAATAAAGTATAACACGTTCCACCGTCTCCTCTTGGTCACAAAAGTCACATCTTGTGATGTTACCAAACGCTGCCTTTGACTGTTAAATATATAGTTTTATATAGACCAATACTAGATAAACAGATATACCATCAATTTCTCCTTATTTTAGTTCAGTTATCCTGCTTCTTCTTCTTCTTCTTATATATTGTGAACTTTCAGTGTTGTAAAAAGTACCCAAAAGTCATACTTGAGTAAAAGTCTTAAAGTAGGCCATCTGATATTACATGTACTTCAGTATGAAAAGTTATTTTCTGGCAATACATTTAGGCTACTTAAGTATCAATAGTACAAGTTAAACTAACTCAGAGGCAGCATCACATGCAAATGGTGTATTTAGCTGAATTGCAAAAGCAATGCCATTATTATTTTCATTCCAAAAGCAAGACCAGGATCTTTTTTTATTAAACAATTAAAAATGTAAGTCGTGTGTCATGCAAGAGCAGGAGTTCAATCCCCATGTTTTCATGTCTAGTTAATTCACATTCCTTTAGTATGATACAGCTGCATTATTTAGGACAAAATAAAGTATAAAAAGTAAATAATTGCTCCTGAGATTGGCAGATACTTGAACATGATAAGGGCATTGTTATTTTCGACTGAGCTCTTTGACAAAATAAATCTTGCCGTCAGCAGTAAAAACAGAAGCTCTGGGTCAGGTTTCTTGATGCCGTGGTCCCCTGGGTGTGTGCTCAGTAGGTCCATTCAGTCAGAAACACTCACACACAACCTGATACATGTCTTGTGACGTCCCTGAGAGTGTAATGGTGTCTCCCTTTTGTTCAGAAGTGGGATGATTCTGAAGGCTGCATGGTCAAAAACACATTTCTACAGCCAAGAGTGTAACTCCCTGCCCACTTATACTGACTTATTTCCCCCTCCCCCTCTTTCTCAGGTGATCTGCTCCTCCTGGTAGGTGGAGGTGGAGATGGAGCCGTAAGGATCCACCACAGTCTGGGCACAGCGCACCACCGTCACCAGCAGGAAGAAACACAAGAGGCAGAGGAAGAAGAGAGCAAAGCCCAGGTCCACGTCCACCTCAAAGGGCCTCGGAGGGAGAGCAGTCTGGTCCATGTGGCCGATGGTGATGACAGCTGATCACTGTTTATCTCTTTCCTCTCCTTGTCAGTTCAGTTGGACAGGTGTGTGCACATGTGCTCTTGAGATGACGGGGATGACTTGATTTAGGAAAAACAAAACAAAAAGACAAATGAAGATTAGAAAGGTTACAGCAAGCTTCTGGATGCAGAGACGGCACATAACAATGCTTACAGGATAAGTTCACCCAAATATGAAAATTCAGCCATTATCTATTCGCCTTCATGCTGATGAAATGTTCAATAAAGTTTTGAAGTCCAAAAAAACGTCTTCAAATTGATATGAAAAGGCCTTATTTACACCCTCAATACACATTTGAGTGTGTGCAACCATGGGATATGCGCTGACGCTTTTAGCTTAGCATCTACAGTGAAGATTTAGGCTAAAGAAAGGGTGAAAATAACATCTTTTCAAATCAGTTTGGATTCTCAGGGCTTTCGGAGGCATGGATAGTGCTGAACAGGCTGTATGGAGCCATTTTTTCCCCAAAACATGAAATTGGCATTCATTAAAATTGTACTCCACAAATTTAACACTGCATTAAATCTAAAAAATGTTTGTCTTTTTGTTTTTTCTTCGTCATCGCATCACATTACCTGTATGGGCACCTCTACCTCTGACAGCTGGGTCAGAGATTTGGGTGTGCTATGCTAGTAGCAGCTAATGTACCCTTTAGCTGCTAGCCTTAGACTGAGATGGCGAGGAGGCTATATTGGTCTGGTAAACTCATATCTTTCCAACTCCATTAAAACAGATTTTCTTTTCCATTTTCAAACTTGTAGTCTTCAGTCAACTGAAGCCGACTCAAGTGACATAACTTGAGGCAATTTATGGATTTCATGACCCCCGAGAGCCAAAAAAGACTTTATACTACTTTTTTCACATATACAGTAGTACTCCCAAAGATCTGTGACAGACAATGATGTGTAAAATCGAGAGTTCCCCTGTAATGAATTCCACATGTCAGACTAAAAACAACATCTTGCGACAGTGAAACTGCCTTTGAACTTTGTTCAATCAGCAAATTTCCCTGAAATGATTCCCTCAATTAAATCCTTCATCGCTTGGTCTGTAAAATTATTGGTTGGTTGGTTTGTAGGGAGGATGATACAAAAACTACAACATGGATTTCTACAAAACTTGGATTGAGGATGGGTCTCGGCCCAGAATAGACCCCATTAACTTTTGGTGTGGATCCAGATAAAGGGACGGACTCCCTCTCATAATAATGCGTGGATCTTGAAAAAAAGCAGCCGTATTCAGGTGACTGGTTTCGATGAATGAGTGCAGTTTGACGTGGACCCCAGATCTGGTGAAGTTAAACTATGGTTAAGCAATTATGGGTGGTTCAAAATTTAGAGTGATACAGGATTGAGTTTGATTATGGATTAGGCTTGATTAAATTTAAGAGGACTGTTGAACCTCGAGGTCAAAACCCAAAGATATGTTGTTTACTGTCACAGAGAACATGTACGTGCTCCACATTCTAGGAGCTGGAATTTAATGATTTTGCTTGAAAAAATACTTAAAGATTAAAAGAAGTTGTGAATGAGTTTCAGCTGACCGAGGTCTACTATTAGATAAGTCAGCTTATCTTTTCAGCTCTACTGTTTATATTTTTGACAAGGTAAACACACCCATAACATGTTATGAGATATTTCATTATCTGTCATTAATAGTCTAGTGCACAAGGCCTTACAGATAGATTAGCTCTCACCAAATTAATTAAAAAACTTTATGAGAAGACAAAGTTGTCAGTTACATTGTTTTTACATGTTTAAAACTGATTCATAAAGCAGTTTTAATCACTTTAAAAGTTACCAACAAGACAAGATTTTAAAGAGAACCAAACGACAAAACATATGATCAATTAATTTAAAGAAATCATTTCAAACTCACCATTCTACATCGTCATCAGTGACCCAGGTGTTTGTGTCTGTAAAGTCTTTCCACCACCCATCCAAACCTTTGAGGAGTCTTCATAGCATCTTCGTCTTGTGCCCGTCTGAGGTTCCTTATTACTCCAGTTACATAAGACCGTCATCAGTTACCAAAGGCTTTACTGTCCCCCTCCTCACATGATCATCACAGGAAAAATGAGCAGCCCACAAATTAGCTCCTGCACACACACATACACATGCAAGATACACAAGCATACACTTGCACCGTGCAACCTCCCCCTGGTGTGTAAAGCCTTTATTAATACTTAAGCAGGAATTGAATAACGGTCTACACAGTTCACAAGTGAATCAAACACCCCACAGCTTTTGTTCTGCTGTCAGAAGGACCTTCATCGCTGTCACCAACTAGGCTTCGCACCTCTATTAACTCAAGCACCTCAGGCGACAATGAGCTTATTCATTATACAAGGCTTAAAAGGCAACACAGGAAGGAGGAGAAGGAGGCAAAGATTTGAGGAGGACTGGACGCCGAAGGGGGGCGTGGAGAGGAAAACCCTGACGTTGGAGCAGGAGAAACAGGAGATGCATTAGCAATTAAATTGCCAGATGCGAGAGCAGGGTGGAAATTGACCCTGCCGCTTTAAAATGGAGATTGTTACAGTGAGGCTGCCAGTGACAAGCACAGTGTGGAGGCTGAAGTGCAGGGCACAGAGGTAAAGTGATCCCACTCCATATGCAATTAGCCAAGGAGGCCTTTGAGGCTGCAGCCAAAATACTGTAAGGGGAAAGCAGCAGCGGAAGAAGGAAGAAACAAGAACTGGTTTCTTTTTAAGATGCATGAATAAGAAGCCACCACTGATCAATCTCAAACTGTCCGACTGATGAAGAACAACTGTCACTCCGAGATCATTAAGCAAACATGTGAGACACTTTTGGCAACAGCTGGCACCCCAAAAGTGTGGCAGCCAGGTCGTGCTCAGTGTGTCACCACTACACTATGCCATCTGATATTGTAATGACTCCATGGTGCCTTCAGGTCTACTCTACACCAGTGTAACCAATAACTGATGGATGGTGCTCAGGTCTCCACTTCAGCACTGACAGAATATCTCCGAGGCACATCTTTCAGCTTCTGAATTATGGCTGCATCATTTGCACGCCATCTGAAGCACAAAAACTGTACTTGTCCTCAAAATGTCAAGGAGGATCAGGACAATCAAAAGCCTTAAATAAGAACACACCGAGTTTCTGAGTTAGAAAAGAGTAAAATGATTCAAAAAACGCAATACTGCTGCAGTTACCGTTTTTGTGATGAATGCCTCGAGATGTGCTGAACAACTTCTAGTGAGTAGTTTTTGCAAAGACAATTTTGTCAAACATTTGTATTATTGTGGCATCAGTGTCTAAAAGTGCACTTTCTTAACACAATAACTAATAAACTGGTTTAAATGTATTAAAAGTAAATTGGAAGTTAAAAAAAACAAAAAAAAACATTTTCAGTTTATTATTGCACAAGAAAAAGTACAATCAAAATAGTTGCAATTTGTTTTTCTGTTGAGGGACTTATTAATTCTTCAACTAATATTTTTAAGCTTGTGGGAAAACCTTAGAAAGCCTTTTATTATCAGTTCATTGTCCTAATAACTTGATACAAACCTGACACTAAACCATTAAGAAACTGCAAAGGACACAGAATAGTTATCCACACTTTTCTTTATCGTCATCACGATTTTACATCTCAGCAACATATTATGCAGAGTAAAAACACTTTGCTTAGAAGCGAAGCTCTTTAGAGGGAGCTGCAGGTGATTGGTCGTCCTGAGCCGAGGAAAGTTAGAGGCCCAAAGCGTTACAGTGCGCTGACTGTCGGATGTGTTGGGGCACAAAGACAACAGAAATAAAGACAAAAGGGACAAAAATTATATATTTTTTTTTACAATTACGCTTGAAATGATAAAGGCACTTGCAAATGACATGGTAGTACAAAATGTAAACCATACTTTGGTGTTTCATTTTTACTTAAGATTTCATTAAACGTTTCTTTTCTTTTTACAAAATGAACCAAAACACTGACAAAGAGGAAGATCTTGGGTAATAATCAGAATAAATATGAAACTAAATTTAAATCTCTAAACTAAAAAGAAATCAGGTTTGAATTTGAATCAAACACTAATACTAAACTTGTTTACTAAATATTTAGTCAATGCTTATCCATAGTAGAAACCATAAAGTGCATCTTTGGATTGATGGCAAAAAAACAAAAACACTGAATGGAAATGCTATTGACCCGTCCAGCCCGGAAAGAATTCACAAACAGTTACTGATTGGTTTGGGCTATACTCGAACAAATTGCTCCCAAATTTAAACCGTTGACTGGACTGAAAACAAATGAAACATAAAGCAAAATAAAATCATACAACTAAAAATATTTTAGGCATAAACAAAACAAACATTTAAAATTATCTCTGTGCCGTTTTCTTCCCATAAAGGCAAAGCATTTCAGACAAACTTCCACAAAAGGCACATTTCAACAAATGTAGCAGATGTAGCATCTTCTCACGCTCTTTCAGACTGTTAAAAAATATTATTTACCTCAACTTATTATTTCATTTTGAACACTATTCAAACAAATATATTTTAGCAAAACCACTGGCATGAACCAAACAGACAAAGTGGCAGCTGCAGCAAGTAACTTGCACAAATTCAGTATTAATTAATACTTACATTATTTACTTATTACAGTAAATAGACGTAAATCAGGTATGGTCCATAGAGAGACATCGCCTTAGTCCTCCTCACAATGTGGTTATTTTGAGCAAAAAATCAGTCAAGTTTAAGGGCAGTGATATTCAGAAGAGTTTTAACAGACTGTGCAGGAAAAAAACACCTGTCCTAACCACAGAGTCTCTCTAAAACACTTCTAATAAAACACAAAGCGACAAGCAGGCAGGTTTCGGCATGAGGCAACTTGGTCAACAGCACAAAATCTTGGTGAGAGAAAAGAGGAGAAGGTGTAACGAGATCATTGTGGTTCTCCATCACAGTCTTCCTCCATAGAGAAGTGAAATTAACCACGTCGAGCTACCAGTGTGTGTGTGTGTGTGTGTGTGTGTGTGTGTGTGTGTGTGTGTGTGTGTGTGTGTGTGTGTGTGTGTGTGTGTGTTGCCACTTTCAAGATCCCGCGCTCCTGTTCTTTGGCTTTCAGGTGAGAGCCGCATGTGAGGGCCCGTCATCAGCCTCGTCTCCACCTCTCACAGTCCAATCAGTCCCTCTTACTGTGGTTGTTGTTGAGGACCGTGTGGCCATTCTGCATGTGGCCGTTTTTAGATTTTTCCCTCAGCTCGCGATCAGCGCCTTCGTCTTCCGACTCGGTCTCCTCTTTGTCGCTCCGCTCGTCCTCGACGATTTGCTGTCAGAAAAAAAGAAGAAAATAACACAAATTGAGAAAATGTGAACAGTTGTCAGCTTGAGGTGAATGTTTTGTGTGGTGGATGGGAGGGAAATTGAAAGTAGCGGTTCATACGTTGCCTGGCAGGAATTTGATGACCATGCGCAAGATGAGCACAGCCCAGAAGATGTGCAGAACCTGCAGCACCAACATTAGCCCATTGAAGAAGTAGAAGCCGAAGAAGGGGGCGTACAGTGTCAGAGGGTACACCAACGTCGTATGTATGATCCTGGACGAGAGGACAAAGGCAGAACAGAGAGTCCAGTCAGAGCCACCTACAGTCGCCATCAAAAGCCCATTGAGAGGGGCCAGGACTGTACACAATGTGTCTGTTGTTACATCTTCATTACATTGTTGCTCAAGTTTTCAGCAAATTCAGCTAAAAAAAACCTGACATTTCTGCAAAATTTCTCCATCAACTACCTGTGTGCTAATATATTCAACAGGATACTAAATTCAAGCATAACTCTGACACATCATGACATTTCATTGCTGCTTACCACTTAAAATGTCATTCTTGTTTGTTTTCTGAATTAATTAATTTGTTTCTTTTGAACAACACAGCTGCAACCAGGGACATGATGGTATGAACACCCCCGCTTGTAATATTTTACATTTTGCAGGCTTTTCGGCGTGGAGGCATGTTGCAGTTGAATGGCAGCATAACATGAATGTTATCTACAGTAGCAGAAGCAGAAACTGCAGTTCTAAAAAGGATGACGCTGGTGTTATTTCTTATGTTTCTTATTGCCAACAAATCCCATGAAAAGTCTCAAAATTTTAAGTTGAGTTAACTTCTTAAAACAGCTATCATTAAATCTTTCTATTCAGGGTTTTTAAACTGAACATTTTGAGCTGAACAACTGTAATGAAACATTGCACCAAATATGTGCAAAGCAAGCCAAAGATATGTGAACGTTGCGCTCATCGACATCAGTGACTCATTACAGTTTCAGTAATATCATATGACATCATCCTTTTTCTTTTACCAGAAGGGGAGGATTACGAGGCGGGTGACGATGAAAACTGCAGCAAACAGGGTGAAGATGAAGTTGCAGGTTTTCCTCCAGCCTGCGTAGTTGAACATTTTGGCAGACTGGAACAAAAAGAGAGAGAGATTTCAGAGTGTGACCTTTTCATGTTTTCTCCTCTAGAGGGCAGACAGGGAACTGTGTGAGGTGTACAGTGCTCTAACCTGAACATCATCATCATCATCATCATCAAGATATTAATTTTTGTGTACAGCTGACAATATTACTTATATGTGTAAAATCAATGAAATAGCCTTTTTTCTAACACTTTCTCATGTTTATTACCTCCATTAGATAGTCAGCGGCATCATGCACCAACATGATCAAAGTCCCTCCCCGGATGTAGTTGACCAGCCAGGAGAAACCGATCAGGGTAATGGTGGCTATGTGGTGAATTATCTGCTCTTTGAAATCCTGTGGAGAATAACAAGAGAAAGAAAAAGACGGCATTAAAACAGAATCCAACATTGTTTGGTCACTTATTGATCAGGCTGTAAAGATTGGTCACTCATCAACAGTGTGTGTCAAACTGAAGTTGGTTTTACAAATGATTAACGCTCAGCACATAGCACATTATACAGCTTTACCGCTATAAAAAGGGAACTGAATCCATAAACAATGGCAAATAAAGGAACTTTGCAAGAAGCCACGAAATAATTCCTCACATTAGAGGCTGATTTCAACACAGAGGACCTCTGGGTGAAGTCCTGTTGTTTTGGTTCAAAAGATTTAGTTCCTTGCATCCATGAGCTGCTGCCAAGGCCATGCAATTTGCTGATACGCTTGAATATGTGCAACCTTGCACAACAATGTTCAGACCAGAAGACAACATGGTCGATCTGTCTCCAAACAGTGATTCCCCCACAGAGCTCCGGTCACACATTAACTCAAAGGGCACCTCCAGTGCAACATCCCCGACTGGACAATTCAGTTTCACTCACTTTGACTTTACCAAACTGACAACGTTGAAGAGATGAGTTGAATTTAACATTAGCTTTAATGGCATTCTGAATGCTGACAGCTCCACTCAATACAGTGCATAAAGTCAGGACATCTTAATGGAGAAATCAATGCCTAAACCTCAAAATACACTCCCTACACAACAGATCATTCTCATTATTCTGTGCACTCAGCCGGCGATCTCCCCTGATGGAGGATTTCAGAGGGGTTTCACCATACCGAGCTAACGAAGTTTAGGAGGCAGCTCTGTATCACTTACCTTACGTTTGACATCCGATGCTACGCTAAAAAGCAGCGACATATAGAAGCCTAATTCGATCATGTAGTACCAGTACTGTGAAGGCAACAGAGGCTGGAAGAAAAGAGAAAAAAAGCTGTTGGAATAACATGCTGACAATAATTTTACCTTTCAGTGAGTTAAGTCATTTGACAAAGGGGAAAAGAAAAATTTTGTTGAGCTAAATCTAAAGTTATCAACAGTCCCAAGTAATGTTATATCTTCATAATAATGGCAACAGCAAGATATACCTCGGTAGCAAGGTCAAGGTCATAAAATGTTGCGTTATAAGCCAGTTGTTCTGCTCCTGTCTGGCAATACAGAAGTATCTGCTGCCGTACCACCAGACTACAGAGCATCTTCTTTCCTCAGACTGTGAGACTCCTGAACTCATCCTCGAACACTTAACCAATATTTTTTTGTAATCTAACCCAATCCATTAAGAAAACCCACAAAGAAATGGCCAATCTTCTTGATAATGGTCTTGTTTGCTTATGTAGGTCATATAGTAGAATCAGTATTAAATTGAGATGTTTCATAAACAGTTAAAAGTTCCTTTTATTATGTTTAATCTTTTGATAATAGAAGAAATTTAAATCTAAACTCAATTGGAGGAGAGACATACCATTTTTGGGAAGTCATCCCACATCAGCTTCATATCATGGAACCATGGTTTCTGAGGTGAGAAAAAGACCGTTTAAGTGTGGAAAACAATGTTTGTATGTTATCCAACAGCGAGTCTACTACGTTAAAATTCAATTTTTGTACTTTTGTAAAGCATTCCTAACGTGTAGCAAACAGAATGTCCTTTTTTATTCTGTAGAAGAAACAAGTCAGTAGATCAGTAAATACGTTTCCAGTTAAGACTATTTCATGGTTATAATCAGTAAAATGACAAATCAGTGATTTTTCTGCTTACTGTAACAAATGCTATGAGTGCTAACCAGATTCTGATACAGTACTCACATCAACAAGGACTGCCAGGCCAGCAAAGAAAGCAAGAAGGTAAAAGGTAAATCTCCAACTGTAAGAGAATACACAGCGAGCTCAGAAATCCCATTCATCTTAAACATTATTTCAGACAGCCAGCACAACCTCCCATCTGTACAAAGATTTTGGGTTCAAGGTGTGCTGTGCTCATGTTGGCGCTGAAAATCCCCTTCTAAAATCAGCTTACTTTTTAGACTTTATATACAAGGAAAGGATAAACAGATTAACTGATAATGAGAAACACCTGGATTGCCTTCAATGTGTTTTTATGTTTGCAGCATTTTTCTGCTTGTGTGTACAGTATGTATCTTCCTATCATGCGGGTTGTTTTGCAACAGAATTTGAGGAATGCTTGGTGGGTGTTTCAGGGTTGGAAGCCAACACAGTGATGGTGAAATAACCATCAGTGCACCAGGGAACACTTAATTGATTTAAATCATTTATGATGTTCTGCAGTAGCAGCTTCTACCAACAGCTTTACAACAACACATTCAATGCTCCACCAAAACATTTACTGCTTTCACACCAGATGCACAAAGACGTGCAGCAGGTTTCTAGTCTTCTGCTTTCAGATGATTGAATTGCTTTGCAAAAGGTTCAATTGTTTTGTAATTCACCAGAAAAATGCAAAGATTAGAGCAAAGTAGAGAAAATATGGATGATTTTGCATTGCAGAAATTGATTTTTTTGTTTTTTCTATGCAGTTAATCAGTGAACCCTTGCAGGTGTCCCGACCCCCAGCTGGGGAAATGCTGCTTTAAAGGATCTGCACATCATGACTTCTGCAAAAGCCAGTTTGAGCAAAAATTACACTAAATTACAAAGTAAAACACTATTAAACTCCATTTCCTTGTTACATTACTGTTAGTGGTTCCGTTTCCAATCCAAACACGCCATGAGAAAATGACATTTCGAAGCAAGTAAGAGACGTCTTTTACATGAAGTTTATGATTCAGAGCAGAGGATTAGGCTGCTTACACCTGGCGTTAACATGTGTCTTGCGTGATCCAAACAAAAGTGACAAAATCTTAATTATTTGGGCCTTCTTGTAAATCCAGCATACGTTATACATGAAATTATTTCCTTCTTTGTGTAAGAAACATTGTGTCCATTTATCCCAGTGAAGTGAGATCCGATGCACGTTAATGCCAGGTATAAATATATTCAATTAAAGATAGAAAGTGAGTTAAATTGGATGATTGGCTAAAGATGTGCAGATACCATGCTTCCTGAAATTTTTTGAGCTTGCTGGGCCGGTCCTGGTTTCTCCGCTGCCTGAACCACCTCTGGACCTGTCGCACTGAACAGCCCGTCTGTTTACTTAAACTCTCTATGGAGCTCTGTCAACAAAAGCAGGATAAGGAAAGAAGAGTCAGAACCGTCTTTAATGATTGGAGTCATAAAATGATGGTAGTTCACTTGTGGTATTTCTTGCTTTTTTATCCTTTTGCACCACAAACACCAACATCTCTGCCTTCTATGATTAGACTCAAGTTATTGCCAAAGGACACAGTATGTATGAGGCAGCACTAGTTTCCTGAAGTATGCAGGATGATTACCTGTGTAGGATGCTTTGATGTGCTGCAGAAATAGGCCTCCAGGACGGGATTTGGAGGAGCATAAACACGCTTCTTGTCACTCACTCCCAGCAGGGAGGCGAATGGAGTCGCTACAGTCCTGGAAAGATGAAAACACAGTTTCATCATCTCATATTTGTCAGAAGGAAACATGCAAATCAGATAGGCAGAGAGGCAGGTTAACAGGCAAATGTCACTTTGACAAGACATAAAAGAGTCACCGCTGGAGATGACTCACCTCTCAAATATTTGTCTAATGACCATGAAGCAGAGAGCAATGGGTATGGTAGCCCAGAGGTCTTTTGGTTTAGGGAAAACTTTGCCATCGTGGTCCTTCAGGTCATCCCAGCCGTGGCCTTCAGGAAACCAAATCCAGTCCGCCCATATCATCTCACTCAGCCGAGACAACATCCTAAAGAAGGAGAAGTAGAGAGAGAAAAGAATGTGTGAGGTTTTTGTATAATGCATAAGGAAATTAAGAGGCATTAAAAGGAAGAATTTGTCATCTTGGTGGTCTCCACTCAGATTTTCCATTAGATAAATTTAGCAGCTCACTCAGCTGTGACAATATCCTGACAGGAAATGGAGGAAACAGAGTGGGTTGAGAGAAATGAGTATTGATTGGAAGTGATTAATCTC
Organism: Pagrus major; assembly: GCF_040436345.1. Classification (NCBI taxonomy): domain Eukaryota; kingdom Metazoa; phylum Chordata; class Actinopteri; order Spariformes; family Sparidae; genus Pagrus; species Pagrus major. Next base: position 15,688,521 of record NC_133230.1, read on the forward strand.
ACAGGGCATCTGCAACAAGCATCGTTTCTGGGCGCTTCCTGTCCAGATCAAGGGGAATGATGGAGGGAGGATTTTTTTGTGTGGCACACAATACAATCAGAAGACCAACGGGAATTCATTTAGAGCTCTAACCTCGACTTCATTTTGGCATTATTTCCAAGCCTTGAAAAACATCCTTTTCTGCAATAGGATAACATATTTACTCAGACTAAAGGGCTGTGCTCGAAATCACTCCCTAATTCACTCATTCTCTACTGCTCATATAATGGACACTATGGTTTACTGAATAGTCTGCATAAAACTGAGATTTCAGATCATCATCATTTTGTATCATCACTGCCAGATGTAGGATGTAGGTCATTTTTGCACCTGTAAAATGCAAAACATTGGATTGTTGAATTGTTAACATATTTTTCACAGAGCGAGCTGATAATGGTTCTGTGGATTATAATGTTGGTCGGTCCACTATTTTGGTCCAGACTCTGGTATCTCAGTAACTAGTTGAAGGATTAACATGACATTTTGTACAGATATTCATGGTCTCTAGATGAAGAATCCTGCTCACCTAAAGGGGAATTTGGGTATTTTTTAAACTTGGGCCCTGTAATTACATGTTTTGGCATGTAAATGATCATACTGATCAAAGGTTTTGGAATCGGTCTATTAGATCACCTCAACTGCCTAGTACAACTATTACAGTTGTTATCCCAAAAGGATTACTTATAAATCACTTTTTTGATGACCTGCCCTTTCATCTGATATCCACTATCATTAATACTTTGCTTTATGACATAATACCTGCAAACTTTATCACATTCCCATCAGCCTCAGCTGTACTCAGTGGATTTAGTGCTAGTTAGCCAACTTTATTATTTCAGCATCAGCACATGCTCACAGATCTGTTAGCGTTGCTGTTGACTCTTTAATCTTGTTAAGGTGATAGTAGGCTGATATTTGATTGTCCTCATGTCGAGCTCATAACAAAAACAACATGTCTGGCTTGGTTTGTGGTGTTTAACGTTAAGCTCTGAAATTTAGCACCGGCGAGAAGAAAGGAGCAAAATTGGATACCTTGACACTGAAGACATTCTTTGTTATTCGAGTGCAGAAACTACAACAGGATGCAGTCAAACGACCTGGGATGACATCAATGTTGCTGTGATCACACTTGGTCACCAGTGGACTTTTTACGATGTCATATCAGCAGATTTTGATCATCATGTCACCTCATTTTACTGCTGCACCTTGTTTGTGTCAACGTTTTGTCCGAGCATCCACCTGAGGCAAATCATTGAAGAGGGAAATTCAAGTTGTCACACATTTCCTTACAGATCCTTTAACAAGGACTGTGGTGTGTGTGGACTTTAACCCAGTATGAGCTTACTGTGATGCAGAGTAACTGGGGCAGGCTGCCTTTGTTAGCAGAGGAGTTTCACTTTAGCTCACAGCTTTACAGACAAACTGCCTCACCTTGTAACAACAGGAGTAAAATATCAACTACCTTGTTTTTTTTAAAGTTAGTAAGTGTGTGGATTTTAGTGAACCTGCTGCCTCCCGTTTGTTGCCGGGCATGTCAGAAATCTATAAACTCTTATTTTTTCTCATTGAAATACAAATGTCTAACTTTCTCACAATGTGTCGATGTCATGATCAAAACTTTTAAACGCTTCAAACAGAGAACAGAAAATAGGTTTTCCGTGGATTTTGTTAAAACGTGTTAATGAGTGCACGTTTTTTATTCAGTCCCGAGGGGAATTATGGGATTTGGGTGAACGCACAGAGGGTTTTTCTGTCTAACAGGGGGAACTGGAAACCAACCTTAGGGCTGCACAAGCTCTCAGGGGTACACAACACTTTTTAAATGCAAAGTACAGTTTTTTCTGCTGTAGCATTACCAAAACACGTGACATTAAAAGCAACCAGGAGTAAAGATTATACAGTTTATATGTAGTAGATTTAGCTTCTAGTTTGTATTCTTTTCTTATTTAGTTTTATATACACTTCTATAATTCATTAATTTCTATACTTGCCTGTATCTTATCTCCCTGTATCTCTAGATGTCAATGTGCCACAGGTAACATTATTAATGGTGTATGATTTCCTCAATGGTTTACTCACCAAAGGGAGGAGATCAATAGTTGGCAGAAGAACAGGTCAGGCACCAGCAGCTTAGCAGGTGCAACTGCTGCAAGCTAAAATAAACTTGCATTTAACTTTGTTAGCCAAGCTATGCTGACTAATCATCTGGCACAAAGTGTAACAAACAATAAGACCAGTGGCTTAGATGAGACCTTTGAAAGTTTTTAAATAAATCACATTTTGGATTTTTTATGTACAAATGACAGATACATGTCCACAGTGTATGTGAATCTATTCCTGAATATGTTTGTATTGGTTTGTTGTATTATCCTCCATCTGTTCTTATTTTATCTGGTATTAACATATCATTCAGTCCAGTATCATCAGTCCCCACTCTGCTGAAGTGCTTGTACATTTCCAGCTTCAGGACAGTTTTTGGATAGACCGAAGTGCACTGTGCCACTCTGGCACCACTGGTTTAGTGATCCGGGACGGGAGTGTTGTTTTTGGAGAGGTAACAAGAAGATTGACTTCAGCTTCACCCCGATGTCACGCTGTACTATCCTCACTGCTGTCTGACACTCTACAGTGTATCTTTGTGTCTAACTGTTCACAAATAATTTTTGTTAAGTCCCCCTGAGTAGATGAGTCTCCGTGTTTGGTGCAATGGCATTTAACGTCCCTGACAACCTCTGTAGTCTCATTTAGCCTCTTTTTTTACAACACATTAATGCTTTTTAAATTTAAAAGTGGAATATTTACTGGTGTATTTTATGTTGTAGAACAAAATGTAAAAATCTCCTAAGCTTGTGTTAACCACAGACCTTATGTAGGGCATCTTAACGAAAACAAGTTGAAAAAACAAAACAAAACATCAACTTGAGGGCAAGGGGACCAGAAGTTCAAAAATGCTAACTGATTTCTGGGTTTTAGGACTCAATCCTGCAGCACTCAATACACTGTACAGCCCCACTTTTGAAGACAGGCTTCCTGTTAAAAGGTACTATATGTAATTTTTGACCACTAGTATGACCATGGAGCAAAGCTTTTAGAGAGCGGCTACCAACTTTTGTTGTGCTTGTGCTCAAGCATGGACTGACAAAAAAAACATTGCTTATAATTTAACGCTATTTGACTGGTTTAAAGCTGGTGGCAATGCGCCAAGAAATGCAAAAATGAACCAGCAAAAAGCTTAAAAGAAGAAGAAAGCAAGGCAGTAATAATGGATGTAAACAGTAGCCTATGAAAATATTATATGAGGACGGAAATGCATTACATTTTTTCCTTAGCAATCCAGGATACACAAAAAATGTGTTTTTTTTTTTAAAGTAACACTGAAGGTAAATATAACTTTTTCATTTTGTCAGTTTGTTTACAAAAAACTTAAGAGTCTGGGCACAGAGCTCCAGACTCAGACCCATCTCCAGTGCTGGGACCCATAGTGGAAAATCACGTGTTTATTGTGCTTTATTATTAATAAAAAATGTTTACATGCCACTGTATTATATTATATTATGCGACTGTATTATATTATATGAGACTTCACTATATTGCGCCGTGTTTTGTTTTAATCGCGTTTCTCACGCTTCCTTATCAATAAACAACATTTAACTAAAACGCAGTTATAACATGAACGTGCACAAAACACAAAGTTGTTTAATTTGTTGATTTGTAGGTTAAAAGAGAGGAGACACTGATTATTAAATGTATTTCTCCAATAAATGTGTAGTGGCCCTCTTGGCTGAACAGGCAGGGCAGTTATCTTAATCAGAAGGTTGGCGATTCGAGACCCACCCTCACTTTTATATTTCTTACTGCTTTAAAACACTTTATCATCTATAATGTGCAAATATCATCATTTTGGAGCCGGACTAAGAAACAACATCAAAATGTATCAGTTGAAAGCCAGTGTTGTAAATTCCGGTAAAATATGGTCTAAATGTGAATGTTTAATCAGCGTCATCAAATAAATTCAACTGAAAAATGCCAACTGGGTGAATCAAGAAGTAGAAATCAGGGGTTACATGGCATCTAACCCTTTCTACTCTGTAACCTTAAATACAGTGGCATCTAAACATTACACAATCATGTGATCGGTCAGCTTATAATACTTGCAGTGGCATGTGATACAACGTGTTCAAGATATGCTCAGTAGGCTGCTTTAGTTGTTAATGATAAGTGCAATAAAACAATACAAGGCGCAATATAACACGGTGGTATGTACATGTGATTTATTGATAAGGAAGCCCTAAAACACGATTAAATATGACACACTGTGCAATATAATACAGTGTAATAATATAATTTAATATAATATAATTTCATATAATATAAAATAATCTAATATAATTTAATAAAATACAGTGGCATGTAAATGTTATTTTAAGTCTCAAACCAAGGTTAAGATTACTCTGACAACAATCATTAGGGTTATTTTTTAAGACTATAAAAAGCTCTCACCAGACCCACAGAAGACATTACACAACAATTTTCATAGATGTCATAGACGGTATTTTATCTCAATTAAAACCTTGAAGGACGGAGGCTGTCAGATGTTGTACAGACTATAACCTCCTTGGAGCCAAATTTGTGAGGTCGAGCAAGTAAATAAAACTGCTTAAACTGATTACAAGACACAAATGAAAGACTTGTCTCTGATATCTAAAACGTCAGACAGTCAACGTGACAGTCTCAGTGATGGAATGTAACTAAGCACATTTACTCAAGTACTGCACTTAAGTACAATTTCAAAGCACTTATACTTCACCTGAGTAGTTCACCTGAATATCTTATCTGATAATCAACCAAGTTTATGATCAGTCGACCCCTAGTATAGAGTATATGCATGCATGTAAATGTATACATAATTTACATTTACTTGTACTTTTGATACTTAGGTACATTTATTGCCAGGAGATTACTTTTGATACTTACATTTTATATCAGATACTTTCAAGATTAACAATGTAGTTCAGAAGAGAGAAGATCTTCATTTTTTATGCCTAAACCTACTTAATATACAAACTCTCTTCATTTTCCTAATTGAATAAACTGAGTAAACAGAAAATAACAGTTGCAGTTTTAATTTCTTTGTCAAAACTACATTCCCCTTTAAGACTTTCACCCAAGTACTAGCTGTATAGGTGACTTTCACTTACCAAACCAACGTATTATTTTATCACATTATCTTTACTTTTACTCAAGTAGGATTTTAGGCTACTTCATACAACACAGCTGAGTCTCATGTGAAGCTGGAGGCTGTGGTAAAGTTTCAACTCTAAGGCTTTAAAGGGACACTATGTAGTTTTGGGGAAGAAATTTTCTGTTTTATGACTGAGCACACTAAATAAACAAACTCTCTTTGTTTTCATGACTGAATAAACAAACTGATCTTAAAAGACAACACGATTTCATCCTGTTTTACTTTGTTTACCTTTGGCGGACCCTGCCACCTTTCTTGACTCAAACAGTGTTCTGGGGACCTTATTTTCCTCTGAGAACATCTTGTTTATTTAGTTACTGAAAAACAAATATTTGAGTTTGTATTATTACCTCATTAATATTGTAATTCCTTTCGGAAAAACTACATAGTGCCCATTTAAGTACATTTAAGTGCATCGGTTAAATTAAGACTTGTATCGGTGCCTTTCACTTTCACCAAAGTACTTTTTCAACACTTTATCTTCACTTTTGGCTACTTCCCACAACACAGCTGAGGCTCACGTGAAGCTGGAGGCTGTGGTAAAATCTCATCTGTAGTGTGAAGTTTTGCAGCGTGTGTCTGTCGCCGCTGTCTACGCTGTTTGCGTAAACTCTCGCAGGGAGTGGCTGAATGCATGGCGCAAGCGGGGAGTCTCCCGGACATAGCGGAACAGGCAGTTTGACTCACTCAGTGAGATGAAGCTTTCAACAAGTTTCCCAACACCAAACTAGAGAACTCAGGCTGTGTAGGGCCACGTACTCTTCTAGTTTTTATTTCTTTTTACATCATCCATTAAATGAGCGAAGGCAGAGGCGACTTTGCTCGGCGACATCGCCGGCTTACGTTAAAAAAAACTTTCTTTACGCATCAATAATTTCCCTCAGAGGAGATTATAAATGTCCGTTTGTCGTCTGGAAACAACTTTTGTACTCTCAGGCGGCGGCTGGGCTCTGTCGGTCGGGTTTCAGTGTTTTAATGACCTTCTCTTATCGCGGTGCTCCTGAGCAAACATCCCCGACATGAGGAAAAGCACAGGCCTGTTAGCTAGCTAATCTAAACTTTAGCTAATCTAAACTTTAGCTAATCTAAAACTTTGAAGCGCGAAAGTCTTCCGACGGCGGAACCCGAGAGGGCTTCGGTGCGAGCGTGTCAGCAAAACTTTGACGAGTATCCCCCCCGATTAAAACTTCACATAAATCCTCCCGGGAGGACGACTCTCCTATTTCTGTCTAAAAATAGCAGCCGAAGGTGCGCGCCTGAGGAGAAGTCTATGATTTGAGGCTTTGAAGCAGCAGCCCGCAGCGAAGCTTTTCTTTATGCTCCTTTTTTTTTTTTAAAACCGACACGACAGCATCGTCCATCGTGTAACGGTGCAGGAAACTTACCTCTCGTCACTTCACCGTGTGCAGGCAGGTAATGTGGTCTCAGAAATGTACTGCTGCTCCTCTGCTTCTGTTCCTGTTGCGGCTGAAGGGGGGTTTCATGTAGTTCTCGCCATCAAACACTCCAACTTTTTTTTTTTTTTGGTCGTTCAATGAACTGCAGTCTTCTTCTCCTCTCTTCTCTTCTAACCGCAGGTTTGCCACATTCTCGGGAGGGGGGGGGGAAAAAAAACTGTGTCGCACTTTTTCCTCCAAACTCTCCCTCGTGGGTGGCCCAAAGAGGAAAAACTGATGTTCGGTTCTTCACTTTTCCGTCCGTCGAGAGTAATGTCAGTGGGCCTCGGCCTGTTGCCGCTGTGCCGGGTAGTTGAATCGGTCGGATATAGGGCAAATTATGGCAGTATGTTAAAATTGAAGCGGGGCGGGGCGGGGCGGGAGCAGGCTATTTAAAGTGACGTGTGCCGCCGCGCTGTATGAGGAGTGCTTAGTGCCACTGACTGTGGATAGAGTGGGTGCACTACAACTCATGACATCAGTGGTGGAAAGTAACTAAATACGGTATAATGTAGTTAAATGTGCAATTTATTTATTGTACAGTTTAGATAACTTAAATAATTATAAAAACCTAAATTTTACACTTAAAAGCTATGATGACTTTTTAAAGTAACATTTTGTTTTTAACCACCAAATAGTGGCGCCCTAAGGGTGATGGCGAGAGTTTTTTAGGACTACTTTTGCGTTCCCTTGCAAAACTTTTGCATTACCTCGCAATACACTTGCGTTCCCTCACAATAGTTTTGCGTAACTTGTTTCCTTCCGTTTCCTTCTGTGCTGCTCTATTATGGATCGAGCTCACAGACCTCTTTGGCCTCTCCCGGTGTGCCCTCTGCTGATCCTGTCGGGGTCACTCATCCTCACTTTGCTTTCTGCTTTACCTAAGGTACAGCAGACAGGCTGGGTGGCAGAGCAGCAGCAGGGCAGCCTAACAAGCCCAGAGACTCTGCAGCTGCGACAGCCAAAGTGCTGATGTGTCAATCGGCGGGGCTATTGCAGCGGATTGTGAGCTGTTTCCTCGTCGATAAACAAACCAGCGTAAAGTATTGCAAGAGAACACAAAAATATATCCTAAAATTCTCGTCCAGACCCTTAGGGGGGTCCGTAGTATAGGGATTAAATGGATAGATAACACTAGGCAGTCTGTATTTTTTGTGATTCCCCCAACACACACATTTTGATATTGATATTTTGATATTTGACACATTATTATTATCATGCACATTTATTTAGTTTAGTGTATTTTGGTATGCATACGCAATTGAAAAAAGAACAGCCCTTAAATAAAAAAAATCATTCATATGTATTGTATATTTCATTTTGACATGTGTCTTTACTAAATCAAATTTAGATATTTGAATGGTAAACTTATATTTACAGGTGTGTTTTCCTCTGACATCACCCTCTTTAACTGTGACTGTTTTAGTTGCACTTCTGCTGCTTTTTTAGGTCATGTTCATACACACAACACTTGTAGCCCGGGGCCAAGTTGTGCCGCGTCCCATTATATTAATTGTGGCATTCCTCATTCCCTTAGGAATGTAGGTGCAAGGTTGAAAGAGCAAAAAAAGGACAGTACATTGCGCAATTTGTGACAGCTCAACTTATCTTTAAATAACAATACATTCCAAGTCACTGTCAACAGGCATGAGCTCCTACGCATTGTTCTTTCAACTTAACCATTTCACATTGTTGTGTACTTACTCTGTTTTCTGCCTTTTGGTTGCTTACCTGGTCTTTGTTGTGTAGTATTTTAGGCTACTTACACATACATATTGAATGCTTTCCTTATCCTGCCATGGTTATGCATAGGCTAATATTTGTAAATATAAGATATAATAGTAGATTCTCAAGATGCAGTTTTTTTGCAGCTGTTTTCCTCCTCAAATTGCAGCTAAGAGAATAATAACCCGGTTCCTTTCCTCTTCCTACAATGGCTATGTGGCATTAATCACTTCTCATACTCCCAGGCATGCAGGAGAAGGCCAAGGCGTGTTTGGACTCATCTGACCAAACCCAAAATCCTGTGGCAGGCAGACTTATTGCACTCCCCAGCTGCTGGTTACACACCTCAGCCTTTTTCCATCCTGCTCACATTTGAACTGGATATTTATGCGTGTAGTGTCATCAATAAATTATGGTGGGAGCTTGCTTAGATGGCCTTATCAATGAGTAAACATTATTATGTGTTTTTATAATGGGCATGACAGGCTTGTAATTCTACTCAGCCTACCCATGATAATTAATTTAAGCAACCCCAATAAAAACAACTTAAGTATTTCTGCTACTTCCTTCATATAAGTATTATATATATATATATATATACAATCTGGAGGCCAAATGTTTTCCATTTTCTTCAATTCTGCTCCGGGCCTATAGAGAGCAGCAAACCCCCCTGGATCGATCATTTACTCTGACAAATGAAACAAAAGAATTGCTTTTTTTTTTTTTTTTTCATTTTTCATTTGCATCTGGTTTGTCACACTGAGGAAAAGAGGTCAGGTTTTTGGTAATCAACAGTAAAGCAGTCACACATCCATTATTTTTTTCTAAATTGTACTTTATTTTCTTTTAAAGACATATGTTTTAAAACAGCGATTGTAGAGAATAAATAAAGAAACATTATGTTTTTTTTTTTACTTCCATAGGTACATTTATGTAATTAAAAACTCTATAATAAGTGTGTTCATTGTCTTGAAGACCAGCAGAATCCTCTTTTTTTTTTTCTTCTTCTGAAATTAAAAAAGAAATCGTCACATCTCCCCCGTCATCAAATTGATTACCAAATAAATTAAAACGTAAAAAATCAAGATAGAAAAATTCCCAGCCCTTCCTTCCGCTTGGTTTAATTTGAAAAGTAGTGGCAGCAGAGAATCTTAACTCGTGAAGTCCTTTAACTCCATTTTTGAAAACCAAGGTATGTACAGTGAGAGGAAATCCATTTCTCTTCCAGTTTAATTACCCCATGTTTTTAATTTACGTATAAATAATAAAACTAACTCTACATAACAATATTACCAATGGTAATCATACAGAATAGTATTTTCTTTTGCCTCCGACTGTGCAGACTGGCCTTCTGTTAACGCCATAGACCACAAATCACACTATACAGTAGAACCCTGTTCAGTAGAATAACATCAGTGATATGCTTTTTCTTAACATGTAGATCTTGTTGCTGACAATAGAGTATGTACATAATATAAATGAATCCAGCTGTGGAATGATAGGAAATATGGAGCACTTCTGATATTGCGGATGCTGATTCTGTGGATGTATTTGTCGCTGATATAACTGCTGCTGTCGTTGTTGTTGTTTTTGTAAGCGCATACACGTGATACTGCTTTTTGTGAAGTGTTGCTCCTGTGCTATACGGTTGGTCAAACAACCAAAAAAGGCTGGGACATCCCAAGTGGTTTTCTTGATTGAACTCTTAGGTTTTCCTGGAGGTGAAAGAAGAAGAGGAGAGAGAGAAAAAAAAACAGAGCACAGAGCGTTTTAAACCAAATCACAGCAATCAAACACATACATTTAAGACTTTGGAAGTGGAGTGGTGTCTGCAATACACACTGCTTGCACTGACGCCTCAGGGGGAGTCTCAGTAATCAACTAGTGTCCATGCAACTCAAATAGTGACAGTCATACTGCTGCAAGTGTATGCACGTTCTTAGAAAAATAGTTTGTCATCTCTTTTGGCAGGCAAATTAATTCCGAACATGCACAGTAGGAATTCTGGTGGGGGATAAAAGTCTCCAATTTCTTTAGGAAACAGTTGGAGATCATTTTACATTTATATATTCAGAACCGTGTCATTCACCAAACTAAGTTTCTCGGGGAGGATTTCAAATCAGCCACCAAATAGTTTGTTTGTGATGCAAGCAGGGCATCTGCAGGTACAAGAAAAAACTATTTTTTTAAATTATTTATTAAAAACCTTTTCAAGAGTTTAAGATTTTTTTGCAAAGCAAGTTAATCTTATTTTAAGTCCAATCGTGTATGGGAGCAGTAAATGTGAATCTTCCGGCCCTTATACATATTGACAAAACTACATTTTCTATAAATTATAGCATAATAAACACCTTATTGTTAGATTATAAGACAGTTGTTCTCGCTTTAGATCCAGTAGCTGCAAAAAGCATTGTTAACAGTTAATGAGGAACTCTTTGGGTGAACTTCAGATAATCACATTTCCAAAGATATTAAATGTGTACAAGATGACACATAAAAAATCGAGGATATTTCCATTTGACAAAACATCAGCTTCAATATAACTTTATATATTCCTATAACTATGAGACTTTAAGGGGAGGAAAACAGGGAAACCGTATGTTAAGCAGAGCTGTAACAATTAGCCAAATAATCGGTTGGTGGATCGAAAGGAAATTCCCAACTATTTTAATAATCGATGAGTCCTTACAGTCACTTTTCAAGCAAAAATGTCAAACATTTGATGGCTCCAGACTCTTACATGTGAGGATTCGCTGCTTTAATTTGTAATTTATGATCTTGAATGACAAAGGGTTTGGGTTTTGGGCTGTTGGTTGAAGCAATTCAACGTCACGTTGAGCTCTGAACAATCAATCGCAGATTAATGTTGAGTTGAGTTGCATGCTAAGGGTTAACAGAGAGTTTAAGAGAGTAACATCTTACAGAGAAAGATGGTAGAAATCTAGTTAGTTTTGAGGTGAAAGCAACTTTGTGACTTTTCAAACTTGCTCCAAGACTAGCAGATACCCTGATAAAATATATAACTTGTTTTTGGTTATTATAAATGTTAAGTGGATCTATCATTTGAGTGTTTTTAAATTATTATCTTTATGTTTTTGGAGTCCCAGAATTCCTACAGAGGAATGCAGTTCCTCAGCCAGCAGCACGTGTCACAGGAACCAAACAGCTTTACCCAAAACCTTCTAAAGTAAGGTTAGTGTCTCAGTTGGTACATCACGCACACACACACACACATTCACTTACACATGAACATTTTTTCACGTCTAATTAAAACAATACACTCACACAAATATAAACGCACGCACCTTCAGGTTGTCTCACACCGGCACAGTCATCCACAAACAAATAAATACTATGTCAACCATTTACAGGGGCACACTCAGCACGTGTTCAGTCTCACAAAAACCAAACAGAGTTCAGGCACAAAGTCACTTGGAATTGAGTTACAACCAAACGAAGACCGCACCCACCCGCACTCACCGAAAAACTACCACACCAACCAACTAAACAAAGGGAATATGTAAGAATGATAATCATGACAGACAAAAAAAGGAAACTAATCAGAAAACAAAAAGTCTAAAAGGAAAAAATCCTAATATATCCATGTTTTGATGGACTGAAGGCTAATTTAGCTCTTAGCACTGAAGCTTTTAGAGGACTTGTCATGATAATCAATTGCTTACAGATGCTGAGGTAAAGTGACAGTTATTGATCAGTGTTTGCAAGGATTAAAACCAGGACAAAATAATAAGAGGAAACTCACAACGCACCAAACACAGTTCATGGTCGCCACAGTAACCCGCCATGCAGTTGGAGCATGGTGAATCAAGGCAACGGCCCAAAATAAAAATTGCTAATGGCAACCATCACAGGCAATATCGCCACAGCAACCAACACAGGCCAATTAACTTACAACGCAGTGAGAAGGAGGGGGGGGAGGTTTTTTAGCGACGCACGTCTCCACGTTATATGTACGGACGGGACAGTCTTGAGAGTGGTGTGATGTTTTTTTCAGGAAAAATGGCATATGGCACAGCACAAAAACAATAAATAAAAAGTAAAAACAAAAAATTAATGACGAGCAGTAGTTGGCATTCAACCCTGCGACAGAACACTGGTTAGACAGAATATTTGAACTTCTCTGTAAAAATGCCCCTACACACACACAGAGCAAAGAAAGAAGGAGACACTGTTACACAATGTTTTAAATTGATGGTATTTTTTCAGAGAGCTGCCACCTCATTAAAGTTAATCTACTGTAGGGTTATTGACTTCTTCAGTTCCACATGAAAGACAGCCATTTAAGCACTGGGCCCCCAATTACATCCACTCTGTCTCTTTAACTTCCAGGCACATTTCCAGCTGTCTATCAGCCCTCCCCGAGCCCTCCCCCATCTCCTCTAATACGTCAATACATGATAACTCACCTCCTTCAGTAAGGCCTGTTGGCATCCTTGGGCCTCTTCAGCTGCACCTTCAGTCTCTTCATGCCGATCTGGAAGCCGTTCATGGCTTGGATGGCAGTCTGGGCGCTGGACGGGTTGTCAAAACTCACGAAACCTGAGAAGAAAGTGACGACAGCATCACTTATCTCTTACAAAAGAAAGGTAGTCTCCTAAGGGGACAATAACTATCACACACATTATCGCCACCGTGACTCACCAAAGCATTTACTCTGGTTGGTGGCGCGGTCCACAAAGACCTTTGCAGAGATGACGTTTCCAAAGGGCAGGAACATCTGCAGTATCTCAGAGTCGGTGAACTCCTGTGGCAGGTGGTAGATGAAGATGTTGCAGCCCTCAGGACCTGTGTACAAATAGAGAAGAGCCACGACAACACAGACATGACGTGACAAGACAAGACAAGACCAGACATGTTAGGCAACCAGCGAGAACTGCAGAGTTGAGGAAACACCATTAAAAAACACCCAACGTTGAGTTAGTGTGAGTGACATAATGTGCAGCAATTGTTGTAAATGTTACTTGTAGAAGGACTTTTATGCTTTTATATTTATTATGCAGTAGTATTTAAGCAGTTTAAGTACAGATGATTTGTCTGCACTGCAATCTGAGAAAGTTGGCAGTACAATAATGTAGTTTTGAGAAGAGCTGAAACAATTATCTTAAACAATTCTGATCATTGATTTAATAATTTAAGTAACTGAAGCAACAAAACTTAATATTCTCTGGGTCCAGCTACTCAAATATGAGGATTTTCTGTTTCTCTCAAGTTGTGATGTGCATTTTTCACTAAAATGTCAGACATTTACAGATAAATCAAACAAATACTGAATAGACTGGTCAGTGATGAAAACAATCATCGGTTGCGGCTAGTTTGAACAAAGATCAATGCAGACTTTATCTTATAAATTATGTAATTCAAGTTCTGAAAGTTTGCAGTCTAGCAGCTGTGTTTGCAAATAGGTTATCTGTGGTGTAAAGTGAGTGTGATTTGTGGTCAGTAAGCTAAAACATGCGAAACCACTGGAATGTGCCTTTAAGATATGATTACCGACCCACGTGTGCTCTTTCAGTTTACCTTCTCGCTGCTGCAGCTGCTGCGGCTGTTGTGGCTGCTGGGCCACCAGTGTGGGCTGGTGGGGGAACGGCTGTCCCACCAGGCCGTAGGCAGCGGGGTAGGTAGCTGATGGAGAGGAGGAGGAGCAGGTGAGCAGAGTGCAGCGGTGAGGCAGGCACAGACTGCAAACTAATCAGATTTTTCCTCAAAACAACATCTGACGGAGCTGCGTTCCCACCTACAGATTTGCTAAAACCGGGAGATGTTTTGCATATATTTTGTGATGCATGACTCATATCTATAGAGCTGTGGGGTATTTACATTTGTAATATATGTGCATGTTTTGACTTGGGATGTATATTTCTACTTTACACATGCAGTGTTGGGTAGTCGGGGAGAGCAAAGGTAATGTAGCTGCATTTCATTACGTTACATAAAACTGTTTTGCATTCTAGTTACACAGATGGTTAAGGTGATGTCTAGGAACTAAAGCTTAAACTGTTGAGGCCCAGTGGTCATATTCTATTTAAAATGTATCAAAAAAGAATATACAGAAGATTACTTGTTTGTATTTATACCTCAAATCTACGGAAGCCCTTAACAATCACAGGTCGAACGTGTTATTATTTCCTCAGTTTCCCGTGATAACGAGTTATATTTTTTTTGTTTTCTCAAGATCACGAGTTATTTATGTCATTATCACGAGATAACAATCATCATCATTTTCTTCTCGAGACATCAAGCTTTGTTATCCTGAGATAAATTCACCTGAAAACTGATTAAAGTTGAAAATGTCAGATCAAGGAGTAAAAAATAAAAGAAATATCATAAAAAGTAAATATTGTTTGCTTTGAAACACCTAAAACCCACCCCACAGAGCAGTGTGTATGTAATGGTCCACTCTCATGAGTCTTATGATTAAATAACTTGCTATCTCGGGAAAACAACATTAGTTATTCCCTGATAATGACATAAACAAAGTTTGTTATCTTGAGATCGTGAGAAAATGATTGCGTTATCACGGCACAACAACATTTGTTATTCTGTGATTATGACATAAATAACCGTTGATCTTGAGAAAACAAATCAAATTGAACTTGTTATCACAGGAAAATGGAGGGAATAATATGTCCTTAACATGTCTGTTAAGGGCTTCCATAGAAACAAGACACTTTAAATAGTATTTGCAAATTATTATCATTAGCAGCAGTAACACAAGCACATACCAACTCATTTCTATAAATAAATGTCGGTTTATGTCACAGTTTATGGCGTTATATCAATGACATCGAACACAGGTGGACGCTCACCTGTGTAGTGCTGCATGCCTGTGTAAGCTTGCTGCAGGGGGTCCAGGACAGGACTCTGAGCTGTGGCAGAGAAAACACATTGTCTCTAACTGCTAAATGCACACAGAGACACACAAAACACAACCCTAAATGCTATTTGGGGCACATAAGCACGCTCCAAATAACATCCAGTGCTTTAGTTTCATTTCATTTCCTCTTAATTAGATTGTTGCTGCTGCACATCAACAACAGGAAGCCTGTGAATCTGTATCTTTTATTCTTTAGCTGCTGTGAAGGATGTGGTGAGGCTCTACCTTGATAGGCATGAACCCCGTTGGTGTACAGGGCTTCGGTTGCTGATTGGCCGTTGGGTGGAGCTGGCACAGAGGGGTAGCTGTTCACTGCGATTGGTGGAGGCAGAGCAGGAACGGGTGTGGCTGCGATGGAGGGTGGAGTGCTGGTACCTGCACACATTTAAAGCAAGACAAAGATGAGAGAAGTGCAGTTTTGTGCTGAATTGACGAGAACATTAACGCACTTCTCAATCAGTTTTCCATTTCTGATGCTTGACTCTTTCAGTCTTTTATAAATGACGAGAGTAAAAGTCTGCAGCCAGGCTAATGGCTCTGTCAGGCTGCTCTATGGCACAGCGGTGCTTTCAGCTAAATGCCACGATAACAATGTGCTCACAAAGACAATGCTAACATGCTGATGTTAAAGGCACCCAGTGGGGTTTTTGACCTTATTAACAGGAAGCAGCATTAATTTATGATGCACACGTGCATTACGGGTGACAGGATACACTTTTCTTTAGAGGGTTTCACTTTATTCTGCTGATCTATAGCTGGTGGTAATGCAGCAACAAGGTAAGGAGGAGAAGGAAGGAAATGCATTCAACACTTTAGCTGGACTTCAAGGATGCACACAATTACATTTGGTGGCTAACAATCATTTGAAATATAACTGAAACTCCACAGAGCACCTTTAAGCAGGTAATGTTTGCTGTGCATACCTTCTTAGTTTAACATGCTAACATTTGCTAATAAGTACTAATGCATAATCCAGATGAGTCTGGTGGGAATGTCTTAAAATGCTGATGCTGTACCAACCTAAAATGTCGTTATTTGACATCCTGGGAATGAGACTCAACAATCAACTGTCTTTCTGGTGCGCTTCCGAACAGCTTTGACAAATCCTACCGATTCTACCTTTAAGTTTAATAGTCTGAATAATATTAATATGAAGTGAGGTTCAGTTAGCTTTGCACAGAAAAGGACGTGTCCTTCTGAAGGATTCTTTTTACTTTTATACTTTGAGTACATTTCAGAGCCTGTACTTTTATACTTTTACATAAGTTAAGTGTCAAAGATACATTACATATTTATACAACAGAGAGAAATGCTAAGTCTTTTTCAACTGTTTCAACTACTTAAAAAAAATTAAGGGATCCTTTTGGTTCGGTGTCCTCAGTATCAATCTGCCTATAAGATATTCAAGGACTTGAAGGAGGGAGGTTCTCTTACTCAATCACCATTTCACCGTCGTTTCTGCCCTTCAAATGTAAAAGCTAACATCGTAACAGACTGAAATAAGGAAAAAAAAACCCTACAAAATAGATGTTTGTTATTTTGCCCTTTTTGGTCCACCGCTCCTTGTGTATCTGTCCTCATATTTCAAGTAGAAATCTAATCAAGGCCGGCTGGGGCCAGACATCTCTGCCTCTCATTACCTGAGGAGGGGGTGATGGATGCGATCGGCGTGGCAATGATGCTGCTGGGGTTGAGGGCGGCGAGCTGCTGCATCTGAACCGCCGCCACCGTGGCAACAGGAGATAGGTAGGCCGACTGCGCCACCAGGGCCTGCTGCTGCATTAACTGGAGGACAGAGAGAGGGAGAGGTTGTGTTTGGAGTATGTTAAGAGGGATCTGTCTGTGTTTTTTTTTTGTGTTCCTGTAAATAGAGAAACACCAGAAGACTGCAGAATACAATTGTAGACGGACACACTTTCAGATTTCCATTATTAACTAGCTCAAATAACCCAGTCATAAAAATCGAACTCATTTAATATAATTGCAATGGCTCCAGTCTGAACCTCAATAAGGAGTCAATATAGTTAAAGGCCACGTCTCTGCACACTGCAGTGTAACTCAGACCAGTCGTCCTTGGTGACTCACTCGCTTTTGCTCAGCGGACCTGTTCAGACACGTCATGACCTTCACAATCAGTCATTGAGGCCAAATCGGGGTAATGATTAGATTAAATCCAGCCTCTGCTGCTCGCAGTAAGCTATTCTATTTTGTGTTTTATTTTAACTTTTTACTTATTTACAGAACGTGGCTATAAATCAACACATCCATCACGAGTAAAGATGTTGTCAGGCCTCCTTAAGCACCACAAATTGAGCAACTGTGAACTGTGAAATGAGCCAAATCTTAAACCATTTGCAGTAAAACGGTCAATTAGCAATGACGAGGGCAGTAATGTGGCTTTACTCTACATTGTAAATAGCAATTTTTCAAGTTAAAATCGCCCGCTTTGACACGAAAACTCTTCCATTAGAAACACATGAAACATATCAGTAATTTGTTTTATCTTTTCTTATTTTGAGTTAAATATTTTTCACTTTTCAAAAAAAAATCGTCCGCCTGTAGCCAAATTGATATTTTTGCTTATTGTGATGTAATTTCTTTGAGTATATTAAAATGCTTCACATTCCTAGAATCTGTACAACCTAGGCTAAAAGGTTATGTAAGTCAAATAACCATAATAATTAATAAAAGTATTGAAATTGTGTCATAAATAGAAAAAAAATCATGTTTTCATGTCTCTCTCTTCAAACTGCTTCTCTGCTCGCCTTCCGCCACTGCATGTTGTCACCACGTTTTGCACTGCATGTCACGTAATGTAATGACTTCATCGCACATGTAGAACGTGATGAGTGTGAAAACAGAAGCCTTGGCTCTCAAGCGCCAAAAGAATGAATGCTCTTGCTACGATGGTTTTTATTTTACATTAATTTAAAAAGGATCATGTAAACAACTATCTCCTGCAGCCAGTGAAGTGTCCTTGTGATCAGGGTGAGTATGTGTTACTTAAAAATTGTGTCTGTGTGTCTGTGTGTGCTTCTCACGGCCTGTGTGTAGGCGTTGTAAGCCCCGAGGTGCAGGGTCATGGGGCTGATGACTCCCAGCTGAGAGGCCACCTGCTGCATCCGCCGGAGCCCTCGCTCCTTCTCCGAATCGGCAAACTTCACTACCAGGCTGGACGAGGCGCCCTGCGGAGGAAATGGGAAAACTCAAACTCGTAACTCCATCTGCCTGACACTTTTCACATCAATCTCAGAAAGAATATTACCACTTCCGATCTGACCAGGGACCCTCGCTGCAAGTCATCCCTCCTTTTAGCTCCCCTCATTTCTTATCAGTTCTATACTGTCTGCCATCAAATAAAGGCATAACATTTATTATATATTTTTTTATTATTATTCTGTGCGGGGATACAGAAAGAAATTAGTTCCTGCTCACAACAAGCACAACAATCTTGAGTAACCAGGTCATGATTTCTGGAAAGAGACATTGCTGCTGAGTTTTATTTTTTTGGCACTTCGAGCACCACAAGCTGAGTGCCATCTAGTTCCAATATATTCGAGAGAAGGCAGGCATCTCTACATCTGATATCTCTAAAAAACAAAACAACAAAAGGGATAAATAGCATTACAGGTAAGAGGAAAAATAGCCCCCTTTAAATATCAACAATCCACAGAACAAATAACGAGCCGCAGAAAAAAAGATTACCACATTTTACAAACATTTTGTCCTTGATTGTGTGTGTTTGTGTGTGTGTGTGTATGTGTGTGTGTGTGTGTTTGTGTGTATGTGTGTGTGTGTGTGTGTGTGTGTCTGTGTGTGGAGGAGGGGGACAGAAAAGGAGAAGTGGTGACTATGAGCTGAGTCACCATGTTGAGTGTCTAAATGACTGGATTTGGAGCATCTATAAATGTGTAAATGTTTGAGTACACGTGCGACCACGTGTGTTTCTCTGCCTCTGTGTGTGTGTGTGTGTGGAGGGGGGGGGGACTCACCGGTAAAGTACGACTCCCATGCAGAGCGTTGATGGCAGCCTGGGCCTCTGCGTTGCTCTGGTACTTTACAAATGCACACCCTACATGAAATGACACACCATTAAACGTGGCCCCACACACACAAACACACACACACACACACACACACAAACAGACACACAGTGTACAGAAACTACTTCCCTTTAAAAATACATTAGGAGCTGTTGTACATCTAGTGCTTCATCAGTTACGGTGGCATCATTAAACATGGTCCACAAGACATTCATTGCTTCATCAATCACAGTCCGTAAACCACCAAACGCATCATTAACCATGACCCATAAAACCTATTGCACCATTAGTCATGCCTCATGCAACAAACGCAGAAAAATCTCGCATCTGTGTTTGAACTGTCGCCGGACTTTGATTTACATGGCAAATACCATTAGCATTGTTGTTAGCAACGATGGTAATTTACATTCACATGACGGTAATGTGCTGGAGGAGGCTTAATTCTCAGGGCTGGAAAAAATTACAAACACTTAAACAAAGTCAGCGTCACTTTAATGGTCCTGATCTGGACTCCATTTGCAATTATTCCTCTCTTAAGTATCAAAATCATCCTAGCACTGATATTTCATTTCGCCGGGACAAATATGGATTTAAGGGCTTCAGATTTTAGTATAAAGACGATGTGTCATTTAAATAAACCCACCGATGTTATCCGTTGGTTTTGAAGGCTCGACTTTGGCATTAAAGCCATTTTAGGACAAGAGGATGAAGTCGGGGATGGATCTGAAATCTCCCAGTAGCCACGCCCACAATCACACCATGCTTTAACTCTATTCAATTTTACTCTAAATGGGACCATGATTTACAAAATGAGCATCATGCTGTGTTGATGAAGACATGAAACTAGGGATTGAGACCATCAACTCGTTAGGAAACTGAGCTGAGCTAATAAATCAAGTGGGAAGTTGGATCATTTTCTCATAAGGTTACATACAATTAGACTCCTTTTTGAAACCAGTGGATACACTCCCTGCTGGGCATTAGAAAGATCCGGGTTTAAGGCACTTCCGCACTGGCTTCACTTCAACAGGATGCTCCGTCCATACATTATACAGTCAGTGGTTAGATCTTAATGCATCCATTCACCTGTTGGATATTTTAACTGCTAACGGAGGCTGTGAAAATGTGAAAAATGCTCATCACAATTTTTCAGAGCCCAAAGTGACGTCTTAAATGTCTCCTTTGTCCAACCAACGGTCCCAAAGACTCTTCATCAAGAAAAGCAGCAAAATCTTAACATTTAAGAAGCCGGAAAACCAGCAAATATTTTTGGCTTGAAAAATGACTGAAACGATTCATCAATTACAGAAATAGTTGGTGTTTAATTTTCTTTTGGTCAACTAATTGATTAATCGACTTATTGGTGCAGCTCTGATTCACCTTGTTTTGTTGTTTTGTTGTGTATTTTTGTGTTTCTGCATGTCCATTTCCACGTCGGATTGAACCAGTATTCTCAGACATGACATTACCTTTGCTGGTGCCGTCAGGCCCGCGCAGCACCGTGCACTCTTCTATGCTGCCAAACGGCTCGAACATCTTTCTCACGTCGGTGTCCGTCTGCTGCTTTCCTAGCATGCCCACAAACAGCTTCCTGTCTTCTAAGGGGAAGGAGATCACCAAGATGGGAGGAAAGAGAACAGGATCATGGGAGGATAATGTGAGTAAGGGAAAAGTGTAGTCATGGGAGAGGTGATACAGGCAGTGAAGAAAAGGAGGGGAAAAGGGAGAAGTGCCATGTCACCGTACATGCATGAATAACAAGGAACAACAACAGTGTGATAAGATAATAAGCAGAGCAGGCGGGACATCAGCTTGTAATGCCTCACAGTGCCACCAGAGTGCAGTAACACGAATGTCACAACAAACAAACAGCATCTGGCGGTGACTCAAATGTTTGTCACCCTCTGTGTTGTCAGAGAAGCTGCTCCGTCTGTCCCCGTCTGTGAAGGATCAGACCAGTGTTTCTGCATGTTTTAGCCCATTTACTACAAATCACACACATTCCTGCAGACTCTTCTCGAAGCAAGAACAGATTTATGGATTGTGACCTTATTTTTCTCAACATTCATGCTACTCTTCAGATTTGTATGGTGTAAAAATCAACTGTCAAGAGACTTAAAGCTTGAGATTTAAGTAAACATGTCCTAATTCTTATTCTTTTGTATTTATGTTGGGTGATACTGTCCTTAAAAATGTGGGTTTTGGTTAGAAAAGCCAGCTTGTGCGGTGTGGTCATGTGTTGGATTTGAGAGGGAGCTGCTGAAAATCCTTGACAAGCTATGGTTTCAAAATATCGAACAAATATAATGTACAAATGTGGTCGTGGTAAAAGAGCAAAAATTCTTTAGGTGTTTGTCAAAGGCTATAAATAAAAATGTACACCCAAAATGTTGAAAATGAACTGATGAGGTCGCTGGTCGTCAACGGATTTTTTGACTTGTCATAGCAGGAAAAGCACAGGTGTTGCTCATCCCAGTAAATCATGTCAGTGTGGCAGTGAGCCAGCAGGCATAACACCAGGGCCCTAGATGGAATTCAACCATCATTCATTTCATTATTTACACCTGTGCTTTTCCTACTGTGACATGTCAATGTGTAAAAACTAATAAAAACTCAGCATGTGTGATGGAGTAACTTCTGCATCTCAAGCGAGTTTTTCAAATTGATTGTCATACCTTTCAGCAGCCATGAAACTATTGTTTGCTTCGGAAAATGGGCCACAATAATGAACAGTCCGTACGAATTGTGGTAAATGAGAGGAAATGCACAAAAACATGATCCTTTAAAGGGTAAGTTCACCTAAAGAAAATGAAAATTCAGTCATGATCTACTGACCCTCTTGCTGATGGGAAAGTCAGGTGAATTTTGGTAGTCCACAAAACATTTCTGGAGCTTCACAGCAAAACAGCATTGCAGGATTCTCCTAAACAACTGAAGTAGATGGGGAGTTGTTTAAAAACATTAAAAAAACAACTGAAAAAGACATAAAACGGCTCAATATAGCTCATCGGGCATAATCCAAGTCTCCAGAAGCTTTAGGAGACCTTTATAACGCCAGATGAGCTGTATGGAGCCATTTTATGTTAAGTTTTGTTTTTCCAGTTGATTCTTTTTTTTTTTAAGTTTTAAAACAAGTCCCCATCTTCGTCAGCTGTTCAGGAGAATATTGGAACGCTCTTCTGCTGTGAAGCTCCAGAAATTTTTGTGGGGTTCAGTACATTAAGATTAAGTTTTCATTTTTGGGTGAACGTATCCTTTAAGTCGTTGGAAACAGCTTATATTCACAACAGTGTGCTCACAAATGCTGAAAAGTGACCGAATGTGTCTGGGTAGATGTTAAGACAGACAGAAGGATCTTCAATGTAGCACACTTGTGGTTGAAGCAAGCAGCTTTGGTGCAGTTTGGTAGCAAGAAAACATCCATTTTAACAAGTAACTGAATTTTAAAACAATAATCTGCTGGAAGGATGATCAGATCTTGCATGTTGCAATTAATTGTTTCTTGAAATCAACAGATTGTTGTCTTTTGGTGGTATCACTTCATCGCCACTTGTTAAGACGGACTTTCTTGGTGTGTTTGAACAGGTGCTGTGTTTCCAGGTGCGGACGGGTGTCTCTTACCCCCTCTGCTCTCACTATCCGCCGGCTTCACTTGGATTGGACGGTTCATCTGGAGAGACAGAGGCCAACATGATGGTCAGTTTGGTCATCATCAACACAAGAAAAACAGGAAAAGTCCATGTAAATGTGGACGCTAATGTGCTGTAAAAATGATGTACTGACTTAATGTAACCCATCTGTAAATGCTGTAATATGATGTAATAGTGACATATGAGCACATGTGGATGTTAGTGAATTTGGCCTGTGCTCCAACCTCCTACGATTCCCCACTAATTTATCTCCTCTATACTCCAGCAGACTGGCCTGACACCGATATGTGTGATATTACGTTCACAGTGTCGTACAGTCTCTCTCTCTCTCCGAGTCTCTCTCAGAATCTGCTCTAATCCTGCCGTCTATCGTTCCTTCTCCCCCTATCACACAAAACCAGGAAAAGCACACACCCACGCGGGATTGGGGAAGTGATAAGATTAAGCACACTCGCCGGCTAATCTGGATTACAGGAGCACGCAGCATCAGAGTAGTGAGAGATTCTGAGCCTGACAGAGAGACAGAGACGAGGAGAATACAGGGTTCGAAAAGAAGCGAATAATATCTGGGAAAGAAAACAAAGAATAAAAGAATGACATAGGGAAAGAGAGAGCATACGACACGGAAAGGGATTAGGCGACCTTTTCATAATTCATCAAAAGACAAGCTGCTGAAATGCCATTTTTTCTTTAGTTCTCTGCAATCATTGTCCTCTTTACTATTTAACAAAACCCCCTATATGAAATTGTGCACACATCAGTGCCTCGCCGCCTCGCCTTTCAAATGTATAGAGCAGGAAAATGGTGAAAAGAGGTATTGAATGTAATGAAGAAAAGAACGAACAAGAGAGGGCAAGCAGGAGAAGGGTGGGATTGAGAGGGATTGAGGAGAGCATATGGAGGAAAGGATGGAGGTGGGGGGATGTGTGTGTGTGCGTGAGGAGGAGGAGGAGGGCGATGCCGGTGAGGAGTCGAGGTGAGAGCAACAGACTGACACTCTGTTAACTGTGGCTTAATGAAGGTCTTAATTATGGAGCTGGTGACATTTCAGCCAGTCACTGATCCTGTGTCACTGATTGATCTGCTGTGATCGGTCACCAGGAGACACTATCGATCGTTGCCGCAGGTCGCGCTCCGCCTGCCAGGACCCGCATGCACAAACACTGTCGGCCTCCACGCCGCCGACCGACCGACCATACAGAACCACCAGCTGATGTGCCAGCAACACCTGCTGCAGAAGGACCCCTGTGTCTCCTCACCGGGCGTCCAATTGATTGCACCAATTAATTGGATGATTGAATAGATGGAGGGGCAAAGTCTCAAAACCGTCTCACAATCAGTCAGGCAAATTTGAGCTTCTGCTTCTGCAGTCGGTGAATAGTAATTCCGGTTTAATTTGTAGTTAGGGTTTACATAAAAAAGAGATTTAAAGTGCTTTTGTTGCAGAGAAGATAAAGTGCTTGTGGTGTAATAAGGTGCTTTGGATAAAAGCACTCAACATATATCACTAATGTTGCGAAAAGAAGGGACCATTCATCGCCTGTTGTCCGCTGTTTAACACCATACCAATCACTTCCTGTGTTTATGTATCCACAAAACATATTTATAATACATGTAATTCTTGTAAAAATTCTTACATATGGTCTCTAATGTCATCATGAATCAACATGAAATATGGAGGCCTACAATATTTTGGTAAACAACCTTGTGGACCGTGCCTTTATTAACAATTTTTACATAGTTTCAAACACCTCAAATTTTCTTTTGAGGACAGTTGTATTTATTATATTGTAAGATTTATCGTACCTCATACCTACTGGACTCAGCCAAAACTACACTGTGCACCTTTAAGGGTTTAACTGAAAGTATTTTTTTAAAAGATAAATGCTTTTGAAATGAGTGCATATGGAGGCAAAGAAGGGCAGCTTTAAACATACACAAACAAATGGAGCTGCTTTTACTGATTAATGATTAATTACTGGTTGTCTTTTAACCACGCCACAGAAATACATGCTCAGATGTGGTCATATACGTTAGGGGATGTGACATAAACAATAGGCCGCGATTTAAAATGTATCTTTGTTAAAACGTCTTCAAAATGAAATACTGACAACAAGACTTTGCGTTCTTAGTAGTGTACATGCTTCACACGTAGAGAGCAGGGTATATAGACAAATTGTTTTGGTGAAAACAATATTGGCCATCTACAATAGTCACACTCTTCTAATGCAAAGAAAAGTCTGAGTTGAGTTAAAGATGTAAAATGCAAGACTTGGCCACCTGTCAGATTCCCTAACTGCAGCTGCTGGTAGCTAGTTAGCTCAGTTAGCGGTGCAGGTAGCAGTCCTATTAGCTGAGCTTGAATGAAGTGCGAGAGAGAAACCAAAGAGAGCTTGTGGGACATAGCCAACCTGCTGCGTTCATACGTGTCCAGGCTGAAACTACGGCAGAGATGCCTGGGCTATACTAGCAGACTATTGCCTCTTTAGGTACAGAAAGTACCTACTAGACAGGACAGGCCAGGGCTAGCTGGTTAGCATGGTCTGCAACACAATACCCTAGACACCTCAACATTCTGTTATTTTTTTAATGTTTTATACTAAAATTCTTGCACCGATCGAAGCTGATGTTACAACCTTACGGTAGTAATAGATTAATGTGATGTCTTTGATTGATAACATGTTTGAATGATGCCTGTAAAAAACCTCTGGCCCATATTTCAGTGCAGGAGGACAAACAGTGACGGCAGCAGCAGCGGTGATAAGGAGAAGCGCAGCAGATGGCTCAGGAGATTGGAATTAGAATATACAAGAGGGAAAACAGTGAGAAGTGGAGGCCATCGAGGCTGTGCCACTTCACATCGGCACGGCAACCGGCCCTGCCGCTCTGATGAAGACCGCGCTCGCATGGCCATTGTCATGGCAACCCCGGTGATGAGAGAGCCCCACATCAGGTAAACAAGGTTGCCCCGAACGACGTGCGGAAGAGATGGGTAAAAAACAAACGAGGAGGACAAAGGGTGCTTCTAGGTCGAGAGATAGAGGGATTAGATGTGTGAGGGAGGAGGGGGGAGGATGGAGAAGGAGGAAAAATGAGAAACAGCGAACAAAAAAAAAAGGAGGGAGTGTTCGTGCCTGTTGAATGTTGGCGCTGCCTCGAGAGCAGATGCAGAAGCATCATCTCTCTCTAAGCCTGAACCACTATCGTACACACTTTACAGTAATTTGCTCTCTCCCCTCCTCCTCCTGTTGCTCCCCTCCCTTCCCCTTTCTCTCTTAGGCTTGTTTACAAAAACAGTCCCATGCTGTGCACAGACAACGCACAGGCAAAACCTGCCTGATGATCAACAGCCCATTTTACCAGTGTGTTTGTGCTCCATCTCCAAACACACAGCGCAGATATTATATACAATCATCCTCCGACTAAACACACATTCATTGTTCCCACACACACACACAGACACACACACACACACACACACACACACACACACAGGCTCTGTCTGCCTCTGTCGACAGCCACACGAGCACACTATTGAATGCTTTACTCGTGTGCCACCAATGATGTAATGTTTTTGAGTTAAATATCTTAATTTCTGGGCAGATATACTTACATGTGACTGTGATTAAATCAGCATATAGACTGTATTCCTGTCACCCCCTAGTCACCCATGATTTTTCTCTCTAGATCCGTCCCTGAGCACACATCTACACATATTTAATCTTTTCGCTCTGTGATGCCGCGGGGGATTTTGCAAGGATTATGAGATATTAAATCCATAGATTATCCAATCAAATCACAGCTCGACCCCTTTCGCCATAATGCATGACCCCCCCCACATAAACATCACAGTCCGTACACAGAGAGGAGTGGCACTCGCTGCCACGTAGATGCATTTTCATCTACAACCGCGACGTAAATGTGGATTTTACAGCCGGAGTGAGTAAAACATATTGATGATGATGTTTTCTCGCCTCTGTTATGACCTGTTAAGTCTATATAGCTGCTGTGTTGTGAGGGTGACACATTTCTGTCGCCTGTTTTCTCTCCAATTTCCATCCATTCTGCTTGTCTGCCCTGAAAAGCAGCCGCTCTGAATGGTAAATATATCGGCAGAGACCATCTCCCCTGCTCTTTCAAGAGCATTTACAGCAGGGAGGCAGAGTGTGTGTGTGTGTGTGTGTGTGAGGGGGGGGGGGTGTGTGTGTAGGTGGGTGGGGCGGGGGGCACAAAGACAATTTTCCGTCTTCGCCTCCCCTCCGCTCCATCACACAGCGCTGGTCATTGCATCGTGCCGGTCGCCTAGCAACCTGGCATCCCTGGTCCCCGCCGTCTCCAGGCAACGAGACCTGCGACCGTAATCAACCTGCCACCTCCCCCTCCCCTCCATGCTCTGTTCCTCTCCCGTCTCCGTCGCTTCCATCCACCTCCTCGTCACAAATGCACTTATACCCTGGGACGCACTTGTGAATCCACCCGGGGGAAAAGAACAAGCACAGGTGGAAATTGGTATATTCACAAGGCAAAAAAAAGAGGAAGGAGATTAATAGAGGCGGATGATTGTGAGCTCGGAACAAAGCGACAGAGGCAGGGACAAAACAACAGAGACGCACAAGTACGCTCTGTTAATGTTTCCACACGTGGATGCACACACAGATGCGCACACACATGGGCGGGCAGGCACACAAAGCGGAGAGAAGCTCTACCTTCTCCCTGAATCCGACCAGTCACTAAATCAATCAAACACAAAGAGACCGACGGCGCAACGCTTGTACAATTCAATAATATCTGATCAATGTTCCAGTCGTCAGTGTCAAAGCTGCTTCCCTGCGTCGTCTCCGGCTCCTGCAGGGTTCACTAGTCTGTCCAGTGTCAAGAAGACGAAGCTGACAGCTCTCCACGCTGACATTCAGCCTTTTTGTCAGACGGCCGAGAAAAATCCCTCAAAGTGGAGAAACTGAATATCAAAGAGTAAATTTCTAAAAACACTCAAGTTGACTCTCAATTGTTTTGTCTCTTCTGACTGTTAAATATTCATGTCAAGTGTTGTTTGACTCGACTCAGTGGAGCAGAAGGGGGAAAGAACTGAATCACGGACCGGTTTCTCTCTCTCTCTCTGTGTGTGTGTGTGTGTGTGTGTGTGTGTATACAGAGAGGGCCCATGTCCTACTTTTCTTTTTTTCTGAACTTTTAATTCAGGCTTGGTTTACATGCTTTAACTCCACCGTAGTCCGGTGTGTGCGCAGTTCAAAGAGCCTAATGAGTTCTGTGACAACAGCCTCTTTCCACTTTTTGTGTGTGTGTGTGTTCTACTGCCACGTGCACACACGCTCCCCTACCCCCCAAAAACACACTATTTCTCAGTAACAGATGTCTGTATTTAAGCTGATAAACACACTGCCTCAATGCACCTCCAACCCCCTCCACCCTTACCGCCACCCACTGTTCATTATGTCAAACTTTCATTCATCTCTTCCTCCCCTCCCCCCACCCTCCCTCCCTTCATTTATCCAATTTCTCTCTAGTTCACACCCATTTACCACCTCTATAAATCCAATCTGCATTCATCATTACAGTGGCCCCAGAGTGACGTACAGAGGACGGGCCCTTTTTTTTTTTTTATTTGTCGCTGCCGCCTGTCCTGCATCGCACATTGATATGCATGCATATGTAAATGAATCGACGCATGAATGCACACTTAGCTCCAGATATATTCATCAAGTGAACACATTCGCTCTGAGGCGCGCTAATTGCTATCATCATCATCCCCGCGGCTCACTGACATCAAGACATGGCTACATATGGACGCCCTGGTTTATCTGCTTATTGTCAGATACATGAAGTATCTCACATGCTCATGTTTTAGGGCCTCAGTGAACCAAATCTGAGCATCTAATTTGTATTTCTTGCCACTGACTGTCAGTTTATCTGTTACTATTAAAAAAAAGGGAGGTCTACAGTGCTAACAGGTATATAAGAGACTGTTCTTGGTGTGTGTTTCAGCAGCAGAACGTTTGCTCTCACATTAAGGGCACAACACTGTGGCACTACAACTTCCTATCTCATATCCTGCGTAAAAAGCCTGGGCTATATTTAGCATATGCATTTATTTCAGACTATTGATAAAACCCCTCTGTCTGCTCCGTCTGAGTCCTTATGGCTGAGTAAATGTCAGGCTTAGTCAGATGTTCCACTCAAAGACGGCTCCTTCCTCTCGTATGGGCGGCTTAAACACAGAAGGCCTTGCAGCTCAGATTTTACTCTCTCTCTCTCTCTCTCTCTCTCACACACACACACGGCAGATAGTGAATGAAGAAACCTGAGAGGAGAATATAATGAAAACTTCCATCCATCCTTCATCCATCCGTTCGTCTCTTCCGATGTGTACTCTCCGCGGAAACACGCGCACACAAGAGCAAACAGACTTTAACACACAAAAGCACACACACCCTTCATTAAACTGTGTTAGTGCGAACACCTGCCCTCCCTTCCCCCCGCTGCACATGCAAATAATACACCGCACACACACACACTGCTACTTTCTCACTTGGGCACAGTCGTGTTATTAAGTACTTATTGCATTTAAAATTAACGGTGAGTCATTGTTGCAAATATTAATTTAGGTAAGTGAGCGTTGATGAGGGGCGATATACTCCGTCTCTACTGAAGCAGATATGAGCTTCAGAGCTGCGACTGACAGATCTTTTTCCTTATCGATCAAACAAAGAGTTTGACATTTTGGGAAACAGGCTAATTTGCTTTCTTGCCAGGAGTTAGATGAGAAGATTGATACCACTTTCATGTCTGTAGGTTAAATACGATGCTACAGTCTGCAGCCTCTTAGCTTAGCTTAGCATAGAGACTGGAAACAGCAGGAAACAGCTAGCCTGGCTCTTATACAAACAAGATATCAAGTGTTACATAGTAAGGTTTAGAGGTGATGGTAGGCAGAATGTGTGACTAGGCTAAATATAAAGCTGCATTCAGTTAGCTTAGCTTAGCAGACACGAGTGGTATCAATCTGTTCATCTAACTCTCATTAAGACAGCAAGCAAATTTCACAAAATGCAGAACTTATTACGTCCACCAATGAGGTTATGTTTTCACCCATGTCCATTTGTTTGTTGGTGTGTAAACAGGATTAGACAAAACTACAAAAACGAAAAGAAAATCCCATCACAAGAGCCCACGGTCAAAACACAAAGATAATCAGTGTTCTATCACAAAAGCAGCTCACTCACCAGGATATAATGTTAGCAGTTAACGTTTCTGCAAAGCACAGCTATGTCCAAGCTTCACATTTGTAGCAAACGTGGCATATCACGTTCACATTTGACAGCTATAACGGGATGGTGGAGGCATCATTACAGCCAACAAGGCTGCCAAACGGCCGACTGCAGTTGGAATCACACCAGTGGATTTTGGGAATATTTCCAGCCATTTTTGTGGAAACCAAACCGATCATGGTGACCAAAACAGGCATTTTAAGCCAAAACAAGATGTTTTTTTAAACCTACGCAAGTGTTTTTTGTGCCTAACCCTAACCGGAGCATAAGAACAGCATTGTGACAAGAAAGAAACAGAAATTTGAACCCCAAACAAATGTTAAGCTGCAACATAAAGAAACGCTCCGTTTTAACCTAATTGTGGTTTTGCAGAAATGTACTTAGCTGACATTTATTCTGGTTATTGGGTTGGACAAAAGACTAAGAAAACCAGAATATATATACTTAAAAAAGAGATGGAACAAGTGAATTTGTAACATTTCTTCTTGAACACTTCATAGATTATGAAAACAGTTGCTGACATCAAATTTCAGCTCTGATTAATTTCAACTGCAAATAGTAAGCAGATTCAATCATTTGGCTCATTTAACAGTTATTTTTGTTAGAATATAAATCTAGTTTCAGATGTTGCCTTCGTAAAATGGCTTCTTTTAACATGGCGTTATTGTCTCTATGAGCCTCACAACAGCTGACTTGGCCAGACACACTGGCCCGAGACAGTACAGAGATAAAGGGATAAGAACAGAGGGGACAAGAGTACAAGATGTCCAAGTAGGATTGAACGCGACTGCAGCTCAGGAGTGAATCTTTTCTCTACCCAACCTCCATTTCCAACACATCCTCTTGGCGTGAATCTGGTGTATTTGCTCCTGTCTCCCCTCCCTAACTCCATAACCATTCTCTCACTTTCTTTCTTTCCTCGCTTTCGGCTGAATGTGCTTTTGACACTCTTCCTCCCCCTCTCGCTTAGAGACGGACTCTCTCACCTGAAATTAAACACAAGGCCAGGTGCCACTCTGAAACAACCATCTGTTCGCCCCTGCCTGACTTCTTTTTCTTTCTTCTTTCCCATTGTTAGAAAAAAAAATCAGTAAAATAGCAAGGAGAAAGAAAAAGACCGACCCAGAGAAGAGAAATGCTATATAAAAAAAAAAAAAGAAGCGGCGTTGAGTGTTAATGACATCCTTCAGCTTTCTCTACATTCAGGTGTGCTTTCAGTCGAGCTTTCTCCCCTCAGTCCTATAATTGCTTTCATGTTATTTCTTTTGTATCACCCCGGCCACGAGATGCCAAAGTTAATTATTCTTAGGCAGTGCAGGTGCAATTAGATGACAATTACACCACAGCTGGTAGCAGGGGTGGGAAGCAGTTCTCGTCCGCGTGGGCGTGTGTGGAGCTAATAAGATGGTTTTTGTCTTTTTTTTTCTTCTTTTGGCAAGGGAGGGGGGAGGGTGAGGGGAGGATTGAGGGGACACAGGAGGTTTTAGCTTGTTCCACACAGCTTAGAGGTAAGAGGTTGTAAGGGGGGAGAGCCGCTGGGGTAGAAACACAGGGGGGAGAGGACTTTAGCCATGGGGCATTGGGCCCTGCTGATCCCCTACGAGAGGTCAGGAAAGGTCACGCTACTGTCACGCTAACAATGGGATTTCTTTTGTCGCCGCCGTAATACCAGCCTGCCCCTTCAAACTGTCTCCACGTCCCACAATAACCCCCTGCCTGCCCTTACAACAATGTTCTGGTGCTGAAGACAATCAATATGTCAAGCGTTAACACTTTTGATAATCAAGTAGTTATTTATTAAGAAAAAAATCTAAATATTTGCCAGCTCAAGCTTCTCAAAACGTGAAGGTTGATGCCAGTATCTACTTTAGGGTTTCCGCTAATGATTATTTTTGGTAATGGATTCATTGTGTTGTCTAAAAATGCCAAATAATAGTGAAAAATGCCCATCAAGTCCATGATGACTTCTTGTTTTGCCCTAAAAACAGCATAAAACTCGAAGATATTCAGTTTTCCTCCACATGAGACAAAGAAAAGCAGCAAATTCTCACATTTTGAGAGGCTGGAACCAGAAAATGTTTTGCACATTTCGAAATCAAAAATAGCTTTATGAGCAAAATGCCAAAACATATCTGGATATTAGCTTGTTTTCTTAGTCTTCTATAATGTTTAATTGAACATTTGGGACGTTTGGGAGGAGAAAAACAAGCAAATTGCCTACATCATTGTGGCAGCTAAGACTGTAACTGTGTTGTCTAAAAATGTCCAAAATGTGTGAAAACTGTCCATCAAGATTAACCAAAGTCCATGGCAACATCTTGTTTTGTCCTAAAAACAGCCTAAAACTCAAAGATATTCAGTTTTCTACCACATGACACAAAGAAAAGCAGCTAATCCTCACATTATAAGGAGCTGGAACCAGAGAATGTTTTGTTTTTATCAAAATCAAAAATAGTTTCATGAGCAAATGCCAAAAGATATCCGGTTTCAGCTTCCAGTGTGAATATTAGCTTGTTTTCTTTGTCTTCTATAATATTTAATTGAATATTGAATATATATATATATACAGATTTGGGACAAATGGTAGGAGAAAAACAAGCAATTTGCCTACATCATTGTGGTGGCAAAGAACTTCATTGTGTTGTCTCAACATGTCCCAAAACAGTGAGAAGTGCTCATCATGATTTACCAAAATCGACAGCGATTTGCTCCTTTGTCCTAAAACTCAAACATATTCAGTTTTCTACCACATCAGACAAAGAAAAGCAGAAAATCCTCATATTCTGAGAAGCTGGTACCAGAGAATGTTTTGCATTTTTCCATGAAAAATGACTCAGATGATTATTCAAAAAGCAGTTTAATGATTCTTCTGTCGATCGCCTGCTTGATTAATCCAATAATCTTTGCAATTTTTTTAGTAAAAAGCCACATTTTGAATATTATCAATGAATTTGTGAATATTAGCTTGTTTTCTTAGTCTTCTTATATATTTAATACTACATCATCATGGTGGCTAAGTACTTGATTGCGTTGTCTAGAAATGCACAAAAAATAGTGAAGTATGTCCATCAAGTGCCTCAAACGCAAAGATATTCTGTTTTCTACCACATGAGACAAAAAAAGCAGAAAATCCTCACATTTGAGAAGCTGGAACCAGAGAATGTTTTGAATTTTTGCTTCAGAAATGACTAAAACGATACATTCCTGTTGATAAACGCTGCTAACATTTTTTTTTAAAATACCAGCTTGTTGTCTTTTGTGATATTTAATTGAATATCTTCGGTTTTGGACGCTCTGTAGGAGAAAAAACAACAACAAATTTGACTAGATCATCGTGGCTAACTTGTTGTGAGCCTTCACAGACTAAACAGTTACAAGATTGACCGATTGATTGACACTGAAAATAATCTTTTGGTGCATCCCTTCATTGCTCAACCCTCTGAAAACAAAGAAGTGAATGATGTAGATTTCAACAAAAATAACCGAAAGGAAACAGGGGTGAAGCCTTGTTAACAAAAGAGGAAGCAGCAGCAAGTCTGCAAGCACACTCTGTCTCAGTAATTCCTTGCCTTGTCGCCTTGTCTCTCATATAGTCGGTTATTATAGAGACGCGGCTGTCATGTCATATTTAGTTCTGGAAATGTCATTTGGCAGCACACCTGCTGCCTGGCTATGCTAATAAAGCTAGGTTTAACTTTGATTAGAATTCAGAGGGAGAGGTGGATGGAAAGAGAGGAGAGGAGGGAGGGAGGGAGAGAGAGGGGGGGGGAGAATGACGGAGACAAAGAAAGGAAGAGAAACATCAGAGAGAATAAGAACTGGCAAAGTCACTCCAGCAGCGAGCCTCATAGCTGTCTCTTTCGACCCGTGACATGTTGCAAGATGACTCATGCCTTAACTGGATGGATATGTCTGGATGCATCACATATGAAACATAAGAGGGAGAGCAGCCTCTGACCTTTATTGGAGCATATCAGCTGAAGGGGGAAGTCAGGCCCGCATGTCAAACTCGGTTAACGTTCCTGTGTCACTGTGTGTCCTCGTGCGTCAGATAGCCTAGCATGCCAGTTATTCTGCTCCTGTTTTATATATACACATGAGCTGTTGAGGAGCTCGTAAAGAGAGACAACACACTCACCCCCGGTAGTGTCTTCTGCTCGTGCAGTGCATTCTGGGCTTTGAGGGCGGACTCACGCGCACAATATGTGAGGAAGGCACATCCTGGAGACAAAGACAATCAATGTTATAATAAGTACACGTGTGTTTGATGTATATAATGTCAGGAGCTTGAAGGATAAGTTCACCCAAAAAGGACAATAAACTGAAGAAGCATGTTTCTGCCTGCAAGCCTTCAGGACAAATAGCTAGTTAAGATTAAAGGACAAGTTCACCCAAAAATTTTAATTCAGCCGTTACCTACTCAAGCCTCATTTATGCTCAACGTTATATATACAGACGGAGCCTTCTGTCCGTACTCTCCTTCCATTTCATCCGCATTTTTGCAAGTTTTCTGAAAGCTTACGGATACGGACCAACAGAGCAGTACCAGTGTAGCCAATAGTTCCAGCGAGACACGACCACAGGACATGAGGAGGAAGGTTTAAAAATGACAGAACTTTCTGAGGATAGGTTATGTATGTTGTTACTTCGTCACCACAAAACAGCTGGGAGGAGATTGGACGGGAATCGCGAAGGAAAAGTGTCGGCCCATGTTGCGCCCTCTAGTGGCTGTAAAGCTTAATATTCATGCCAACATGACGGACGCATGGGAGTATTGCGGGCACTGACGGTTATATCGTTTGAAACGGACGTATCTATTGTCGTATGTAAAGGGAGCATAAACAAGCCTTTACCCTCATGCTGATGAAAAATCGTGTGAAGTTTAGTAGTCAACAAAACGTTTCTGGAGCTTCACAGCACAATAGCGTTGTAGCATTCTCCTAAGCAACTGAAGTAGATGTTTTAAAATGTAAAAAAAAACAACCAATAAAAATGGCTCCATACAGCCAGTCCGGCGTAATCCAAGTCTCTTGAAGTCCAGACAACCAGAACTGATAAGAAAAGACGTTATTGACACCCTCGATGTGCAGTCAAGCTCTTGCACCTACTTCAAACGGGGTACACGCTCATGCTTTTAGCTTAGCGGCTACAGTGAAGATTTCAGCTTAAAAAAAAGTGTGTAAATAACGTTCTCTCAAATCAATTTTGGATCTCAGGGCTTCCAGACACTTGGAAGCCATTTTATGTTTTGTAAAACAAGTCCCCATCTACTTCAGTTGTTCAGGAAAATGCTGCAGCGCTGTTTTGCTGTGAAGCTCCAGAAATGTTTTGTTGGGTGAACTTATCCTTCAATCTTAACTGGCTATTTGTCCCGAAAGGTCTGCAGGCAGTAACATGCGTCCAGAGATTATTGTCCTGTTATAAATCTGCCATTTCATACATGTGCGTAGGTTCTGTTTGACAACTGTTCTGGGTCAGCAGTGTGTGTTTAAAATCTCTAAAAAATGCATCCCTCCTTTAATCAGGCCATCATTATTAATATGCATGAAACAGAGGCAGAAAATAAAATAAAAACATTTAGGGAAATAGTCTCCCAGTAGAGATCTCTGGGATTATTAAATCATAATACCTGGAGACTGTTCAGACACAAGCAGTCTGAATGGGTATTTAATATCATGCTGGTCAAGCAAAATGTATGCAGCCCCACATAATAGAGAAAGGCCTCCATTAACCTTTAGAGCTCCCACAAATCATGAATATGTAAAATTATGCAGAATAGGTGTTATAGGTGTTAGAGAACTGATACCACCTGGCCTATACGTCTCCCAAATGACTGATTCATAAAAGCCTTTGTTTTCGGCGCTCAGATTTGCATTAGAGACGACAGCGAAGATCATTGTTTAGCTCAGATCACTTTAACCAGCTTTAGTCCATCTGTCAAACAGGATTTCGAGTGTGTTGAGACTTTACTTACAAAATATGAGAAAGCCTGTAGTAGCAGTGGGTGACACTTACTCCTACAAATTGACTGATATCGCCACATGAAGCCAATTATGGGCTGACAAAATACTTTTTGTGAGATTGATCTGAGACAACTACTTTTCTGGTTATGACCGTTTGAGAATGGAGAGTGCTGTGCAACATTTTACTCTGCTTTTCATTCAAGGATATATTTATTTTTTAAATTCCAACAGCAATTAATGACTCATTTTCTCTTAAAGTGAATGATTTTTAAATGTAGGGTCCAGAGGTAGGCGTGAAGGGAAACCTCCCATCATGCACCGGGGCGTTTCATGAACATAATTTTCATTTCATTTGTGTTTCAACAATATTTTTACTGTTTCCGCGTTCATATTGTCGTTATATGGTTATATAGAGTTAGTGTTTAAAGTAGGTTCAAAGGTTCAAGAGTGTATTGACTATTAATCTAAAAGTTTGTCTGGTAACACTTTATAATAATCATCGCTAATACATTTATAGTCACAGTCAACAAACAATGAAATGCTTTATAAACCATTTATTAAACATGTAAAGGTTTGCAAACATCAGTTTCAACTTTATAACCGCCATCAAGATAATGTTTACAGATGAACTACGCAGTATTTATTAACCATTTACAAAAAAATTATAAAGTAACATAAACATCAGTTGCAGTTTTACAATAATCATTTGCCTTATAAATGTTTTTAAAGCATTTCATTGAAATAACTATTCACTTAAGTTTAATTAACTATAAATGTAATATTTATTAATGACAGTCAGTCGTCAGGCGGGAGGCTTAAAAATATAATACTGTGCTCTTAAAATTTTAAAAAGGATATTACCTTTTACAATTTACATAAATGAGGGATACACAAACTTATTCCCTTCGAGGGGCGAAATTAAAAACTTAATTGTAAACCACGGGCCAAAAGCGCACACTGATTGTGTTGTTAAGATGCAAAATAGGACTGTATACAGAAGCCCAGACAGGCAAAAATTAAATAAAACTCTGGCGATCCATTTTCTAGTTGTCATCTTTTTGACTTAAGAACAGATGAAGGGAAAATCTTTCTAAGTTTCTTAACTTCTTATTTCTTTAAACTGGTCTCTCAGGGCTTCTGAACAACTGGGATCCCTCCCTTGATTTACTGACTTCCTTAAAACATTACTCTTTACTGTGGCTTTCAAATAAGCAGGTTCATACCTTTTTGTTTTAAATCTGTATCTTTTCATTTGCTTTGTTTGTTTTTGTTGTCTTTCAAATGCAGGTTTAACATTTTCTTACTGTCTTTTGTTAATGCAAATCTGTGTCTCTCTGTAAAACCTTGTGTCTTAAGGGTGCTATAAACTTCCTTGGACAAAGTCTCACTCTTGTGAAGAATGATAAATAATAATTAGGGATCTTAGGTCGGATTTTTACCTCACAAGAAATAAAACGGCATAAACAGCAATTCATATTTTACTTATAAAGTTTATTTATTTCGGTAGAAACATCTGGTGGGCCAACTCGAACATCTGTGCAGCCCTGACATAAATAGTTTACCCAGTTCTGCTCCAAAGGTTTGCCTTGATGTCAAAAATCCAATTCCAGCAAGGCGAATGGAATTATGTTGAATTTAAAAGCATTTAGTGTGAGTCGCTACCTTATATTTAAAGGTTTGAGTCAAGGATGATCAATATTTTAGTCAGTCTTTGTCTAAATTATTCAGAAACTGTGAATCAGATTTCTTTTTTAGATCAATGGAGCTAAACATCAGGCTGTGGCCTCTCACAGGAGTTCTTAAAGAGGCTCCAGGGAGACAAAATGAGGACTAGTTGAACCTCAAACTGACGCTTTGGGTTTGCGTCCAGCCTGAGCTGCCAACCCAAAGCGTTAGTATTTGACGATCTGGGAATGAGACTAAACAATCAACTATCTTTCTCTGAGAAGTTACATTTGGTTTCTTTAATTTCTGACTGGAGGACATACTGTTTAAGAGCAACTAATGCCATGACCATCACCATCTTCCAACAAAATAATACTAAATAAACAACATTCACCCCCCATACGAGCTCCCTGAGACAAAATACCAGCCTCACCTTTGTGCATCCCTGTGTATTTGTCCTTGATCACCGTCAACTCATAGATCTTGCCGAACTGCTCGAAGATGGGCTTCAGGTCCTTCTCCTCCAGGTTTCGGGGTATCTGCCCGATGAAGAGCTTGATTGCGTCAGGCTCCTTCATTGAGAAGTCTGGGGAGGAATAATAACACACAGACACACACACAGAGAGAGAGAGAGAGTAGAGGAGGCGGTCAGGAGGAGCAGACAGGAGCCTGCGGGCTTAAATTCACACTGCACAGGAGGTGCAAACAGGAGGCCAGGGATGGAGGTGCAGATGGGAGCGCTCAGTGGGAATGGGAGGCTGAAATTATAGTTTTTACACCCTTAGAGACATGGTGTTCCCATTCGAGGAGTTATATCTCAGATTTTACAATAAAACACATTAGTACCACTTTAATTATAATGTAGATTAAGATATTAATATATTAAATTCTTACTAAGTAACCTAAGGCTACTATAAGCTGCAACAGATATACTGTGAGAGCTGAAAGTGCTATAAATTCTGCAGGAGTGGTGATATAATTCTATTTTACAGATGATTTCATGCAATTACACACATTTTTTTGACATGATTGAAGAAGCCGGAGGCACATTCGCATGTGTGTGTTTTTATTTGCATAAGACACACACAAAAAATCTGATAAATTGCCAAAAAAATAAATGAAATAATGAAATTATGATCTCGTAACTTCCATATTCTTGGCTGTACATGAGCAAGAGGGCTCAGAAATGACGAATCATAGCAGCACATCCACAATATATTCCCTCTGAATGACATTTAAAAAAAATGATTTAAAAATACATGTGATATTGTAGTCAATAATAGTACACACAATCCTTCATGCACTGAATCCGGTCTAGGCCGCCTATATATTTATATATTTATATATATATATATATCGAGCCCCTACATGACAGTGTGTCAGTCAACACAGCTGGAGACCTGCGCTCTTTGTCAAGACACGGGTGACAACAACAATGACCTGATGATGTTTCACCAGAAAAAAAACAACAAAGAGTTAAAAAAATAAAATAAAACAAAAATCATACCTGTGGTGCTGTTCGTGGCAAAGAATCGGCGTATTCACTGGATGCCTTGTCTTCCTCTCCCCCCGCTGTTATTTAGTTATTGGATCTCAATTATTCAGTTCATTTGTCTGGAAGAGCGTCTTTGAAATCCTGTAACAAGTTAGGCCTGCACCCCCCCTATAACAACACAAGTAACATCCAGCGACGGTCCTTTATTCGGCATGAGCGTGTTTTTCTAAGATCTGCTTGTTGTTGTGGGTTTTTTTTTTTTTTTTTTGTCCCTGCTCTTTTCCTGACAGAGGCTCCGTAAATCTCAAATCAACCTGGTGTAAAAAAAAAAAATCATAAAAATAAACAAATGTCCCTCTAGCTGTGCTGAACGAGGAGTGCTGTGAGAGATGAATTTCCTTCAGTAGACCCGGAGGGAATTGGCAGTCTGGTTGCTCGTCCTCTCCTCTCCCTCTCCCTGTGTGTGTGTGTCTGTACTCCTTTGACGTCGTAAGCCGGTGTCTCCCTCCCTGTCCATCTCCGCTCCATCCCTCCTCCCCTGGGCTGTACGAGCCGTGATGTCTGCCGCCGGGGACCGTCGCTAAACTACCAGCCCTGTGACAGCAGAAGGGAGGGAGAAAAAGATAGAAAACACAGTCATGGCTGCAGAGTGCGATGATGAGTATTTGTGAGTAGGTTAGGGCTTTTTTCTTATAGAGTGGTGTAGTTTGTGGTCGTAAAACACAGAAATCGGTTAACATTTTTGCACATCCGGTCGATAGGCTTTTCGAATGGGTTTTCACTTAAATGCCCCAAAATAAGGTACTTTTTTATTACATTTTATGGCATTTAGCAGATGCTTTTGTCCAAAGCAACATACAGTAATTCATACATTCGTACACTGATGCCGGTGGCTACCATGTAAGGTGCTGACCAGCACATCAGGAGCAGTTTGGGGTTCACTATCTTGCCCAAGGACACTTCGACATGCAG
This sequence comes from Pagrus major, assembly GCF_040436345.1. Classification (NCBI taxonomy): domain Eukaryota; kingdom Metazoa; phylum Chordata; class Actinopteri; order Spariformes; family Sparidae; genus Pagrus; species Pagrus major. The sequence continues at coordinate 15,728,932 of NC_133230.1, forward strand.
ACCAGGGGAATTGAACCAGACCTTCCGATAACAAGATGCTGGCTCTACCCCTGAGCCACAGCCGCCCGGTCAGTTTTCATTTTGTCGCCTGTCGCTATGAATTGTGGGACAGTCAGAGAGTGAGGAGGGAAGTCTGCGCATGAGATTTAACCAAACAGAAATAAAAATATTATCTTGTACATGAACATTTGTACCTTGATTGATTTTGTTTTGTGGTTGTTTTTTTGCCTACCTGACCAGGGTCAGCAGATGTTAAGTTAGCTGCGAGCTAATTGTCCCCAATAAAATAACAGATTTGTTTGTATCATTCTTCGGATCACATTTGTGGACGGTAAATGTGTAACATCTGCTTAATGCTTATAACAATGTTACATATGAGAAGAATGCTGTAAATAGAAAGGTGATTTATAAATGAAAGTCCTGAATGAGGCAATAAATGAACATCCATCTTTTTTCCATACCTACTTGTCATATGCAAGGTTACATAATGCATACTTTCTACAGTCATACAACCATTTACACTCAAATGTAGAGTCAACAATTCACAAAATGTCTGGAAACCACAGTACTCAGAGGAAACCACAGTACTCAGAGGAAACCACAGATACACAATGCTGAAACACATTAAGGGCCCACTAGTTTATATATGACACCTTATCTTAAAGTTGTAATATGTAACATTTTTCCGCATTAAAATGTAAATGAATCATCCCAAACGTTTCCAACAATGTTCAAACCCAGAGAAATGTGTAATTTTATTCAAGATAATGGTGTTTTTCATTTGGTCGCCTGTTGCTATAGTAACTTCCAGGGACACATCAGATTATACTCAGTGAGGAAGGAAGTCGTGAATGTGACTAAATGTAATGTGAATAAAACTTTAGCACATTACCTCTTCAGTGGACATTTCTGCACGAGTCCTGCACACAAACACATGCTCTAAAATCAAGCTGACAGGCACTTTATATGAAGGTGTACTGTATCTGTATATTTCCTATATGCACTTTGCAACTGTAATGCTGTCAGTACTTTTGTACGATGTCTTATTATATATTAATGTATAAAACAATTCACATTACGATGTCCTGGAGGCTCCTTGTTGGTAACTCACAGCCTATATAGTTCCATATTTATGACATTTTACATTAAACGTTAAATGCGTTGAAATTACATCTTCAACATTTCGCCTACCAGTGCATAATGACTTCAGGGAAGAATCTTCTCTCTCATTAATATTGTCTCTCTTTCAGAATCAGAATCAGAATCAGAAATATTTCATTTATCCCGAGGGGGAAACTGGATGTGCTACAGCAGTTCCTTCTAGAATAAAAATATCCCACTCTAGATATAAAGAAGATATAAACAGAGAAGGAGAATGAGACACAGGAGTAATTAAGAGTCAAATATATACAGTAGGGATGCACGATATGGATTTTTTCAGTCGATAACGATAACCGATAATTATTTCACGTTTTTGTATTTTAAAAATGAGTTCATAACCTGTAGTTTATGCACCTCTGAGGGAAAAAAGGCTAAGATGTAGCAGGCAAAGACGGATGATTTATTATTCATAGCTCTAATAAAATTAATTGTGTGAAACTCGTAGACTTTTTCCCTCCTCTCTGAACACTTGCAGAACATGTACTGCAGGTCACAGTTGCGTTGTCTTCTTCTGAACTTGAAAAAAAAAAACGCCCACTCCAGTGACGACATGTGTGGCTCTTGTCTACATTGCGTGGCTCTACACTGGTGCAACAGCTCTACGTCACAATCGCGATAACAGCATCGTTGTTCTTATTCTTCTCTGTGTTTATTGCCGGCTGGCAAACCAACTTTAAATGTGCATGCCGCCACATATGGGTGTAAATGCTGCACTAGTTAAATCAACTGAATTAATTTGGCTTTTTATTATCGGTTCTATTTATCTGCTATAATTTCATTATCTGCCTATAATTTTCCATTATCGGGCCGACAATTTATCAGTTCGATATATATCGTGCATCTCTAATATAAAGTACTAAAAATATGAAAATAACAAAAAATTGTGTATTATATCTATAGTACTACAAATAAACAAAATACTACAATGATAACACAAATTTGACTTTTGTGACATATTGATGTTGTAACTGCATTTTAGCAGGTTGAAAAAATACATCTTAGGTATTCAGATATTTTTTGTGTCCTCTAAAGAACTTCCTGTGGTTCAAAATTAAAGGTTTTATGACGGCTAAATTTTACTTCATGCGGCCAAAACTACAGGGTGGATTTAAACCTTGAGCCTCAGGCGTGCAGTTTACCAGGTGAGTTATTTATCAGACCATGTTTTGGTCATCCAACCTTGGAACATTAGCCTATTTGATGAAGGTTGAATGACCAAAACATGGTTTGTATTACAGCTGATAAATAGCTCTCCTGGTAAAGTGCACGTCTCATGTAAGCTACTGAGGTTGAGGCTCGGGGTTTAAATCCTCCAGTGGAAGTCGAATAGACGTCTTGTGGATATGATTTTGCTCAGAGGGAATGGTCGAGTCCCTCAAAAGTAAAAGAGGGCAGGAGGGTTTTATAATTATTTTTCGTTTTTCACGTGGGCGGTAAAAAGCAGACGGTCCCTGACATCAAGCGATGCAAATCCGCCTTTTGTTCTCGCCGTGGAGCTGGCCACGGTGCTGAAATGGGTCCACTCAAAACTCGTGACACATTATCACGGCTACAATTTTCCCTCTGTGAGTGGAAAAAGACATAATTTCAATAAGAGTGTGTGTAAATGGAAGGACCGTGAATTCACATCCACACACACGCATAAGATACACGCACCACACGCACGCACACGCCCTCTCTGATATCTCGACAGCATGTAAACAATGAGCCCACATGACAGCAGGCTGCACACACCCGACCTGCGCACACTTCAAACGAGTCACGATCTGGACCGGCTCGGCTCGGCTCGTCAGCAACCTTACAGTGTTTATTTTAAAAACACAGAAAGCCTCTGGGCGCACATCACATCTCTCTCCACCGCTCAGTCCTTTATTCCCACCAGCAGAGTCTCTCCTCGGCTCGTCTCTTATGTTAAGACTGCCATCTGCCATCAGTCACTAAATCCTATCTGCCTTCCGCCCTTCAGCCCCAATATAAGCTCAGAGAGCAGCACTCAGTTCATCTGGCTCTGATCAGGTACATACATGAATGATAAACATTAAACGTGATTTGTGTCACTGTAACAATGGATGGCTTTTTATTTATTTATTTATTTATTATATAGTTCAGAGTGTAACCAACGACGACATCTGGCGACGAGCTGCAAACAGCAAACCGTGTTTATGTTGCTGCTGTGCTTCAAGTATATGACTTTGCAAAAGTTAACGAGAACTTCAATGTGATGGGAACTGGGAGAAGTATACAGATCAGAAGAAAGAAAGAAAGAAAGAAAGAAAGAAAGAAAGAAAGAAAGAAAGAAAGAAAGAAAACGTACTTAACTATAAACAGCCTAAAGTATCAAAGTACCACAGAATATACAACTGGATTTTTATTTACTCTTAATTAAAAGCTAATTTTAAGTACTTCATATTAACGGGGCACTGTGTAGTTTTAGAGAAGAAATCCAAACTCAGAATTTTAATAGTTACAATATCAATGAGGTAATAAAACAACCTCAGACATATTTATCTTTTCCATAACTGAATAAACAAGTTGTTCTCAGAGGACTATAAGGTCCCCAGAGCACTGTTTGAAGCTAGAAAGGTGGCAGGGTCCGCCACATATAAACAAAGTAAAACTGTATGAGATTGTGTTGACCTTCTAGGTCAGTTCGTTTATTCATGAAAACAAAAATAATTTGTTTATTTAGGTATAGAAAAAAAATATCCGTCAATGAAGATCTTTCTCTTCTGATTAAAATGTCTTCCTCAAAACTACATAATGCACCTTTAAGGCTGTCAAAAGTATCAGTACTTTCTCAGCACCATGTGTTTAAAACGATATATCAACATTTGTTAGTAGTGAAAGTATCAAAGCTCTATTGAAAGAGGTATAGTCGATTTTTTATTTTTTATTTTTGCTTGTTTTTTAATGTATCAAACATAAGTTTGAACTTCTGGTATCATGACAATCTTACTTCATATACTGTCGGATAGTAAAACCTCTGACGGTCCATTTCTGCTTTCAATTCGGTCATAAATCTTATTTTATTTTAAACAAGCGAGAAAAAAATGTGCAGTAAGAGTTTTTTAATCTGTATCTTGGAAAAATAAATATGAAAAATGAAGCCTGGTTTAAGAAAAATTACTTCAAAGAGCAAAAGTTTTGCACACCTGTGGATCGACGGGTGCGTAGGAGAAGACCAAGGGTCGACAAAATAATATAACATGATGAAGGTCAGTGTTATAAAACGTTGCTATTACATTTTTCCCGATAAATAATGGCTGGAAATTTTTTTCATGCAGAATGTTTTTAAAAAAAGCTGAGCTATGGACTAAATGGCTCAATAAGGAGGAGACGTTTGAAATGAACAAATGTAATCACAATCTAGAAAGGTGGTCACATGTAAAATGTTAAATAACGGAGTAAAAAATGCAGTATTTCCCTCTGAAATAATGGGTAGACTTAGTATAAAGAGCAAGCTCCTCCGAGTCGTACTCAAGTAAATTGTAGCTGAGTACAATAACTTAGTTATGTATGGTTATATTCCACCTGGGGGTGTTATTATATCAGATTTTCAGTATGCAATTATTGTCGCCTTAAGAATTCACAATAACATTATTGTGATATCCATAGAAAATATGCAGAAGACAAAATGAGAATGTAAAGAAACAGAAATAATTTAAGAGGCACTGGATTATTTAAAGTATAGTATCACGTGTGCATTATAAACACGATATCAATATTTCATATCATGGTTATCAACATTTTCGCTAAAACGTGGCATCCCTGACTCCACCACTGGCTTTAAATGAATGAGGGAGCAGTAAAATACTCCACAAGCAGCCTGATCTGTAACTCAGATGAAGGTTATCAACCGTCTTTGCTTTGTCTTTTCTGGTGAAATCTACAGATCTCCATATTGGATGATTCTGGGATAAACTGAAGGATTACTGCTCCCCCTATTTCTCAGGTTAAGAAAAAATATTGAAAACGCCACTGGAATATGTGACAAGAGGCGTAGTCACAAAGTTATTTCGGAGCTCCATGAAAAGCTAACACGGCAAGCTGTAAGAAAATAACAAACAGCACAACCTTGTTTTATTTTGATATGAAGAATAGTTCTTTATTTCACAAAAACACACATTTAATGGACATTTGTTTTACATACTGGAGGAGTGTGAATGCCTGTGAAGTAATTGTGTGTATGAAAGACAGATGCTGACAAAGAGAAGAAGAATTAAATGTTTAACCAGTATTCAATAATCCTGTCTGTACTTACTCCTCTGTCCAGCCTCCCTGCTCTCCCGTGATTCCTCCCAAACACTCGACTAGACACACACACACACACACACACACACACACACACGGAGAAAGAGAGAGAAACAATTTCATCACATTTATTTTCTCCCTCCCTGTATTGATTGTTTTGATTTCCTGCTGGTGCCACTCAGTTTGGGATGTATTAAGCTGGAGGTGGCTTACTCACACAGCGCTCACGTCAGACCGTGAAGAGCCTTCGCTGGGAGCGGTGCAGGATTCAAAGAGGAGACAGCCACTGCAGCATCAACCTTCCCCGAGTTAACATGTGGAAAAGGTTCCCATCACATCAGACACATCAAAGTGTCGCTCCGGCTCCCTGAGGAGGAAAACAGGAGGGGGGAGGGGATGAAACAGGAAATAGGTTAAAATGCAAGGGAAGGAAGATTTATGCAACATTCAGGAAAGTAAACATTATTTCTCACTCAGAATAAATAACTAAACAAACACTATTATTCATTATGGCACACTTTAAGCACAATAAACAACATCGACATCTGAAGGTTGCGATTCTTGCATCATTTTGTATTGTGCTGCGGCTGCTGCTCACCTCACAAATCAGACTAATAACGTGAAAGTGACCCTGAGTGGAAGAAAAAAATGCCACTTTTAGACCCAGTTCTTCAAATGTGGCTTCACTAATTCAAGCTAACTCAATGTGAAGAGCCTCAAATAATCCTTTTTATCCTCAGACAGCTAATTTGGTACTTTGAAAGCCATTTTGAGGATTGGCTCGGTAATCCTTGGTGAAATTATCTTGAATAACAGAGCACTCTTATGTTGAAATGAAGGCAAAAAGAGGACAGAGTTGAAACCATGATCATGTGATTGCAGTTACATTAGGTTAAGGTGTTTTGGGGGAATAGATTCATTTATAGGTCTCTTTTATGTGTGTTCATGCACTGTCACTGCTTTTATACTGCTCTACTTATGCTCCACAATGATTTCACACTTGATTACAGTTAAACGGCAAAATATGTTTAGATACGAGTTGAAAATGTGGTACAACTATTAGGAATGTTGGTGCATGATTGGCGAAGGTTTTCCCTGATCAAAGGGATTTCTGTACTTCATTACAGTGTTGTAAAAAGTACTTAAAAGTGATACTTGACAATAAACAAAGATACTGTGTGAAAATATTACTTTGGTAAAAGTGAAAGTCACTCATAAATAGTGCTTGAGTAAACATCTATCAAGTATCGATTATTAAATCTACTTAAGTATCAAAAGTACAAGTAAAAGTAAATTATATCTACATTTACATGTTTTTTACACTGTGTACTATGGGTCGATCGATTATCAGCCTGGGCTATTATTGAATCCCATATTTAGCATTTTTGTGATTATGAGATTTTTTTTTGTAATCCGATTGCCAATTAAATTAATTCTTTAAAAAAATGTGCTGCTTTGGATCTGACGCTGCATGCAATCTGCAAAGTAACTAGTAACTAAAGCTATCAAATAAATGTAATGGAGTTAAAAGTACAATATTTGCCTCTAAAATGTAGTTGACTGGAAATGGAAAGTAGCGGAAAATGGAAATACTCAAGTAAAGTGCAAGTACCTCAAACTGAACTTGAGTACAGTACTTGAGTAAATGTACTTGTGTGATGGGATGTAACTAAGTTTTTAAGAGTTCAACTGACAATTTTGTATTTTGATGTCATATTTAATATCATGTGTTCAGTTTGGTCCTTTTTTAAAATACAAAATGTAATTTTGTTTTGTTTTTAGGTAAAAGTTCAGGAAGCTTTTCATCATGAAAATTAAATAGAGATAATTACCCATTACAACAATGTCATTATAAATCTAAGAAAGGGTGCCTTTTGAGATTAAATCTTTCAGCTTAACGTCAATAACTGAACTTTTGCGGGATTTATCTAATGGAGATGTTGCCATGACAACAGTTGCAGATCAATAGTAAACCAGCTTTGAAGGACTAAACAAATCCAGATGTAGGCCTATGTCAAATCATCGACATTACAATATGGATAACTTAGTTGTCCACAGACGAGGAACAGGACCCTGAGCACGTTGCTGTACTTTTCTATTTCAGGGAGGTTTATTATCAATCTGATTGCCGCTTCCTGCCTCAGATTTATTACCCGAAGAAACTATAATGTGCTGAACTCACAATTTTTCCCCATTATTTCCACGACATCGAATTTTGAACAGTTGCACGAATGCTGCCTGGTTAAAATCGAAACTAATTTCCCCAAACACAGGCTGTAATGATTGTCTTAATTAAGGCCGGACGGATTAATCAGGTACAACCTGATCAGGATGCTCATTTCTGCTAAAGTGAGTATGAATGTAAAACATCTCGTTTAAGGTTACCAGTTAGGATTTATTATTTATTTCTTCACTAACAAAATGGAGATCATTTAAAGTTTTGGTGATGGTTTAATAATTAACTCTAAGAGGAAAAGTCTAGTTTGATAACTGTGATAAGCAGATTTATTTCTCTTTAAGAGCATGAAATCAAAAGTTTTACACTTGCAATCTAACGTGGCACTGAACAGAGTACAATCAGATTTGATTTAGCAAATGAATGAATCAAGGAGGACTTTAATACTTGTTTTGCAATTGTCTAATTGATCTTATTGACGTTTTCCTTTCAAACTTCACATTGAAGCTCCATGTGAAGTCGGTGTGGCATCAGATTAGGTGTCCATCACAGCCCTCTCCTCAATTAAAGAGGCATTAGAGGAGTCAGGGAGCCTTCTACTGTGCTATGAGGGAAACAGACATGTTTTCCAGAGGGAAACCATGAACCCTAAACTGGAAATGTGTTCAGTTCTACCCCAGCACAGTAGAAAACAGTGAAGAGGAAGGATTAAAAGTAGGACCAAATGGACTCTTATGAAGATATGGTTGATTTTTAAGTGCTAAAAGATGAGCTGATGTGTAACTGTTAAGACTACAAACCAAAAAACTATGCAGGTTCAGAAGGTTCAGACTAACTTGCACAGTAAGTTCACTCAAATATCATTATCCAGTCACCCCCATGCTGTTGGTAAAGTTTTGTAGTCCACAAAACATTTCTGGAGCTTCACAGCAAAACAATGTTGCAGTATTGTCATAAACAACTGAAGTACATGGGGACTTTAAAAGTTTTAAAAACCAAAAAAAAGTAAAATAAAAACATAAAATGTCTCCAACATCTGGCGTAATACGACTCTACAGATATCAAGTAGATAACAAGTCCCCATCTACTTGAGTTGTTTAGGAGAATGCTTCAACACTGTTTTGCTGTGAAGCTCCAGAAATGTTTTGTGTTCTACAAAACTTCACCCGAAGAAATAATGACTGAATTTTCATTTTTGGGTGAACTTCTTCTTTAAGTAATGTCTTAAGTATATATCAGTGGAGAGTTAAACATAATGAACTCCACAGAAAATAGAGCCTCATAAATAAATCACATGTAGAAATCTATTCTTGCTTCCGAGCCAATTTGAAACCTCTGCCCAACCTGTGCTAAAAAGAGATGCAACACGAGACTCATCTGTTTTCTACAACTGACTACACTGAGTAACTATACAGACATTTACAGTCGGTTAACTGAGCTCTGAGGAAGCCAATGAAAATGTTTGAGATTTTATGAAATGACCAATTAAACAAACTCACTAATATTAAATAGGCACATCCACACAGGCTTTTCATGTGACATGTCAAAGAAGTATATACACTATTATTTAACAGAAATGGCTGCATCCTTTTGGCAGGAACAGGAAGTATCTAAATGCTACAAAAAATATAACTAGTTAATGTTTCAAATACAGTAAATGTACCTCATTTCGAAGAGTTAATTTTCCCTCTCTGGAATAATGTTGCATGGCAATAGCAACTTATTTTAGACAGCTTACGAACACTTTGGTGGATCAAACGCTTCCTTAAGACTTTTTAAAAAATACGTTTGAGTATTAAAATAGTGATATTGACCTCAAATAGCATATTTCTTCAAAACGCATGAAACTGTGTGATGCAACCTGTGCTTACTTAACTGGACTTCAAAGAGACATAGGTATGCTAATTTCTCTGGTGATGGACAAGTTTAGGCCTGTATAGCAGATGAGTAGCAGGGCAGTGGTGCAACAGGATCAGAGGAAAGGAAAAAAAACAACACAGTTTTTCAAACTCAGATTTTTATTAGTCAGTACAAGTAAAATGAAACTGAAGCCGAGTATCTTCATCCCCTCCAAAAATGCACTTCTTCTGCGTCGGTGTTGGAGGCTGAAAAAAATAACTCTCACACGTCTTTCTCCCATCGATTATGACTTGTGCCGCACTCCTTCAAGGAGCTTTGCGAGACGTAAAACTAACGCCGAAAGGGATCTTGCGCAGTGAAAGAGTGCATCGCTTTACAAATATAACATTCGGAGTTGGAACAAACGTGTATTTTAGAAGGAACATAAATTCTATAACATACACTCTGTTTTTCATGTGAAATTTAAATTAACGCTTTAGCAAAAGTTACTGCGATAGTACTGCTGATGAGTAGGAGGAGAAATTGCTCACTGAAAAACTAAATAACAGCAGAAACATTGCATCGACTTCATTCTTTTCTCGCTCTCTTAGCAAAAAATTATCTTCGGATCCAAAATCTGGGACTAGTGGATTTAGACTCGACCGCATGCTCACACGCGTAACATGCACACACTCTGACCTCTAAAAAACTGACACTAAATTACATACTTAATGCAATGCTTCATACTGGAGCAAATAACACAAAAAGTGAATTATATATATCCACCTCTTATTTTCTTTAATCTTCTGTCTTCGCTCTTCAGCTCAGCAGCCCTCTCAGAGCCTCCGACCTCTTTTACATCTCCTGGTGTTGTCTCTTGTTCTCCTCCATTCTCTTCTCTCGCTGTTTGTTTTTCTCCTGGCAGCTGCTGAATTAATTCTTCTTCAGTCTAACTTTGTCTCCTGATGCCCACCTTGCACCACACACATTTTCCATTTCAGATTTTTATGACCGGTGTGGGGCTCAACACTGAGGAAATTACAAGTCTTAAAGTCCTGCCCCCGCCTTCATGACATCCACAGTGTTTTAAAGAGTTCAAAGCTACATGTCTGGTCAGTATCGTGGGGGTGGAAATGGTCTTTTCGGCGCGAACATTGGCCCCCCTCCTCTTGGGCCTGGACGTTTGCCTCTCATCCTTGGATCAGGGCCGTGGAACCGAGGGAATGGTGCACGTGGGGGTCCTCTGGGGTGTTGGTGGTGTGCTGAGTGGGGAGGCCGATGTGGAGGCCGCAAACCAGGATGACGTATTTCAGGATGAGGTGGGGGTCTCCTTGGAGCAAAGCGCGGAGGAGGGGGGCTGTGACGTTGGAAGTCGTGGGCGAAGTAAGGGTCCTCTGAGGGTGAGAGAGGGGGAGTCAGGCGTGCTCGAACTCTGGTGTAGTGGTGTGGAGGGCTGCCTGGCCTGTAATATGGTTCCTCTGTGTGGTGGTAAGGCTCTTCTTGAAAGAAGGGGGCATCGGGACGGTGGAGGTCATCGTGGTAAAACTCGGGTTCTTCTTGGTAACGCAGATTCTCTGGGTGATGGCGTAAATCCTCAGGGTGAGGAGGGCGAAAATCCTCAGGGTGAGGGGGGCGAAAATCCTCAGGGTGAGGAGGGCGAAAATCCTCAGGGTGAGGGGGGCGAGGCCGGTCATACAGCGGTTCATCTGAATGAAACATGGATTTGTGTTGATGGTCGTGGACCACCATCCCACTGATGACACTATCGACTCCGGACCCATGCACCTCCCCTGTGTTTGCGCGGGGCATTGGCTGCTGTTCTTGGGGAATCATTGCACCACTGGGCACAGGAGGAGGCGCCTTAAAACTATGAGGAGGTGGAGGGAACTTCGGGACAGGGGGGAGGGTGTTTCTGAAGTAATCAGGTGGTGCAGAGGCGCCTTGCTGGGATCCTAACTCTTGAGGTTGCTCGACTTGGTATGGATAAAGTCCTGACGTCTTGTTTTCTCCAGCCCCTCCAGGCACCATCACATTGTAGCCTCCGGGTTGCTGAGAGTTCCCCTCTGGGTAAATGTCACCATACCAACCCCTTTCTCTCCCCCGCTGAAAGCCTTCAACTGTCTGTGAGCTATTGGCAATGCCTGGGGCTCTTTCTCCAGGCACTGGCCCTCCAGGTTTTTCAGAAATCTGCTGGTAATGTGCAACAGGTGTAGTGATGCCGCGCTCCGACATCTCCTGTTTGCCATATGGGTAAGGCTGGTAGACCTGTCCGTTCTGAGCCATATCTGGCGGCAGGTGAGCTTGCTGTTGGGGATTGTTGGGGTTCTTCTGACTGTTGTTCTGGTATGCAACAGGAGCCGTTTCAAAAGTTTCTCCAATAGATGACTGATTTGTGTTGGAAATTAACGGAGCCACCGCAGGCTTGTCCATGATCTCATCTTGAGTTGGTGTGCCTCCGCCCTCGTCCCGCACTGGAGTCCCATCCTGCGTGTCTGCCCCAGTTACTGGACTGAGGGTATCCCCTCCCTGCACTGGGTGTGAAGAGAAATCCAGGTCAAATGCACTAAAAGCTGGATTCCCCTGCAGGAAGCTGTGGATTTTAGACTCTAAACTCTTGGAAGACAAGGACGTTTCAGGCTCTTTTGTCAACTCCATGTCTGTATGGAGAGCCTGGACCAGGGCAGAGGCTGGGTTGGACGCCTGAGGGGGCTTTTGGGAGCTTGTGCTCTGCCTCACAGTAGAGCTGCCTGAAGAAGGCACAGGTGTAACAGAGGACGGGCTCTGAGAGGGCACTGCTGATGCAGATGTGGATGAGGGAGAGGGAGGAACCTTGCCTGTACTGGAAGAGTCTGAAGAGACATTTGCAGCTGGGCTGCTCAGGAGAGAAGTGATGCCTGAGTGAAGAAAGGGAGAACACGGAAATGTATATTACGCAAGCTTGCTATTTTTATTGAATGAAAAAAATGGTTTCAATTTTTCAAAAATAAGTGAAGGACTCCTTATTCTCACCATCAAAGCTGCCTTTGCCCTGGACTTTGGAGAGAGCACCGAGGAGGTCTGCAGGACTCATGTCCACCTCGGAAAGAAGGTTTACCAGTGAACTGGGATCCGGAGAGGCCACAGATGCAGCAGGTGTGGTCTTCAATGAGGACACAGCAGGGGCTGCTGCAGGTGGACTCTCCACTAATGGTCCTGCGAGACAGAGACAGACACTCACCTTAGTTACAAATCACCACAACAGTGAAAGCTGGCACTTTTATAACCACATTTATCACAAAAAAAAAGTTATATAAATACATACGTTAATTTGAATTCATACTTATTCAGTCCCCAGTTATACACTCACCTGTATTCTTCATGACTGAGCTTAAACTGTTGAGGATTGAGCCAATTTTAGCCAGATCAACACTTTCCAAAGCTGCTGCAGGAGGTGCTACAGGGGTTGTGACCTGTGCGATAGGCTGCGCTTTTATCACTGATGGCTCAGGTTTTGCAGGGAGTGGAGTGGACACCTCTGGGTTGGTGGAGCATTTCATCTGCTCCTCGACTGAGGAGAAAATTTGTGAGGCAGGGCAATGAGAAAGGGTTTGGGTGCTATCAAATATACACTTTTTGTAATGAAACAAGACATGCATAGTTTCTTCAGACTCGTTTTTAGTATGCAACACAATTCCTGTTGTCATTGATTTTCTACGAGTGCAGATCATTTTTGAAACCGGACAAGACGCTTCCAAGAAATTTTGGGGAACATGCTGCCAAGAACACTGAAACATAGTCTCACCAGCTGTCTGTGAAAAATCATAACACACAGGTCAACTATCTAAAAAATGGAGCTAAAAAAAGATTCTTCTTTTACAGCAGTTAAAATACAAAACTTCTTTAAATGCTTGCATTATAATGACAAAATACCTTTACTTTCAATAAGATATTATGCTTGAAACAACTACTTTCATCAGCAATTAATTGAACTGATTATGTTTTAAATTCACTCTCCATTATTTCTCAATAAAATGCCAGAAAACAGAGACAAGACAATGTTCAGTTTACAGCAGAGCAGAGCATCAAGAGCAGAATACATTTCTCTTGGTAAATCATATCATCTTCACATATTATTCCATGTCGATGATAAACAAATTTAAGCACATGTACATACTGATAAACTGTTAACACAGATTATTTATGATGGGCTGAAGGTTTTTTAGTGAACACAAAATTAAGAACAGTAAAATAGCAGATGTATGGCTGTCTGTACTTGTAAAAATATTTTTTAGTAAGTGGCTCTACTGGTGAGGAACACTGTTCCAGTGAAATTGGCTGAAACAAAGATTGGTAGAAATACTTGCACTTTCTTAACTTGCGATACAAGTTTCATTTACGTGTTTCTCTGCATGCGTCAGTGTCTTTTAACCTGCCTATTTTTGCTGTTGCTTCTCATTCTCATCATTTTAGCAAGTCTGGCACAGAAAATCAGTGTGAATTATCTCAAACAGCATGTAAAAAAGTCCTCACTGTGCAGTTAGTCATTAAGGCCAATCCTTACCTATTATCCCCCCGCTGTCCATTTCTTCATCAGAGAGCTCCATGTCTTCCACTTCACGATTGTCATTCTCCCCGAGTGTCTCCATGTGTTTGGGAGATCCTCCTGGCGAGGACAGAGGGCTCGGTGCCGGTGGCTCTGCCTCATCATCCATAGCTGAGCCATCAAGATCTGGATCGGGGTGCGCCAATTCCAGGCCATGAAAAGGGGACTCTGAGCCAGTTGGAGACGGTGCATCTGCAGAGGGTGAGGGGATGGGTGAGTCGTCCAGGTCTGGCAAGGTGGCCTTCAGGGCATCCAGCTTACGCTTAAGGTGGGACACCCTGTTAGCAAATGTCTGGTAGGCCTAGAGAGGAGAGGTAATGTATTGTCAGTACATGAACAGTTAACATGGTCTACCAATTGCTTTTAAAAGCAGCTTATTATTCAATCCACAACAGATCTGGTGAATTTAATTATTGTATTTTTCCTGTTATTTCAGTTTCATAAATGCACCGGTCAAAAGTGCTCAAAATTGGTCCTCTACATGTTATGGGCAAGTAGTGAGACTGACAAATAACAACATAAACAAAACAGCTCCAGGCTAGGCTGACTCTGAAATCTCATGCGGTGATTTGTTAGAGTTGTTAGTAAAACGGTCAGCCATGACTTTTGAATAAATTCTTGCTGGCAGTTCTTCTATGTAAACTCCAACATCCTCTCTCCATATCTTTCCACCATGGTCTCCCTACAACAACTCACTTCTCGCAAGATTTCAAAGCAGGATAATACAACAAACATCTGACTACAAATACAGTTGTCACTCACATTGGCAACGATCTTGACCTCCTTGTACTGCATCTCGTAGAAGATATCTGCGTTGCTGAGGGCCTCCATTACAGGAGGCCCTGTTTTGCATTGTTTGTCAAGGAACTTGACAAACTCCTGTAGTTGTGCACTTCCTTCCTCAAAGTCCTTAGAAAACTTCTTTCCTCCGGCCTTATCTGTAAGAATTGAGCATGTAAGGATGATACTTGAAAAACCACTGATGATCTGTGTGTTGCAGTCCAACAGGGTAGAAGGTGAATAAAGCAGGTACCTTTGAGCTTCTTAAGGGCCACAGAGCTACAGATGTCAACCCTCATAGCTGCCAGTTGTTTTTCTCTCATGTCAACCTCCTCCACAGATCTCTTGTACTTGGACAGTTCATCCATTAGTGCCTGAGGCTGAAACAGAGCCACAACGTAAGACCAACACAATATTTGAGTAAAGGAGGAAAAGAGGACAACTAACAGGTTGGACACACTGGATGCCTGTGTACTGCATGGCGGCTGCATTGCTAAGCTGCTTCTGCTGCTCATTCGCATGTTTGTGTTTGTTGCTGCTGCAGTGAGGCTCCTGCCTGCCCTATCTGTTTACAAGGAGTTTACCATGATGATAATTATCAATAAATATGATGACGAGATTTTCCTTTATCCCCTTTGAATAAGCGGAAAGCACGAGGGGGAAAGAGAGGGAGGGAGAGAAAGTAAAAGAAAAGTGAAAGTGAAAGAAAGAAACTGACTTTCACCTGATGTGTGAGTTCTCTTCATGTCTGTGAAATATTCTACAGATATAGGCATTAAAACTGTAGTAAAACGCTGGTATGATGTCGATATGACTGTCTACAGGTCGTTTTCAGGCCACACGTGTCGCGGTACAAAAATAGGCAAGACTCTGAGTCTTTGGATCACGCGATGCAGCAGGCATGCCTGGCACATGTGTGAGAACCCAATCTAATGCATCTTGCAGCAGTGCTGCACAAGCATTCAGTGTGTCGCATCCAGCTTAAAACTTAAGTTTCTTGCTTACCACAAACTCTGCAAGAACCTTGGACCGTAGATCTGCTTTAGACTCAACTGGAGCTTCAAGAAGATGAGAATGAAAATTAGACATCACATCAAAGTAATGTACCAAGCATTTAGATTAAAAAAAAAAAAAGACACTGCAAAAAATCAGAAATGTAAAAACAGGAATACATAAGAATGAAATCTACAGTACAGAAGTTAATAGAACAACAGCATATTCTGACTAATATTACCACTATGGATGCACAGTCTGTATGAAATCAGTTTCAAGAACTTTGCACAGCTACTGATAAAAGAGATAGTAATAAAAATGTAAAAAGAAATTAAGAAAGTAAATGAATAAACACACTTACTTTTTTGCTCCACGGGTGTCTCAGGAGGTGACTCCTCTTTGACTAAGTTACTCCTGAGTTCAGTAATCAGTGTCCCTGAATACACACCCCTCTCCTCCCAGATGGACAGTATCCTCTCCACTGATTTAATAACCTTAGGGTCACCATCAACGCTGGAGAAAGATGAGAGGATTATGCAGTGAGCCAAGAGATTTATATGTCTTTGTTGTAATGACATTTGTTTTATTTATGTGTGAGGAACTTCTTCGAGTGAATAAAACAAAAGCTAAGACTGAGGGGACAGAGACAGCGAGAAACAAAAGCAAAAGACAAAAGATTAAGAAAGGGAATCATTTTGTTATCTAACTTACTTGACCAGCAGGAAGGCGTCTCGAAGCACCTCTGCAAACGCTGTACGGTAAACAATGGCATTTTTCCTTTTACAGTTCTGAATGACATCGTTGGCTAGGTAGATAAGGTTGAGCCTGTGTGCGGAGTCAGCTGTCAGAGGAAAGAGAGACATTAACGTTAGAGACTATATGATTCTGCTGAGGGAGGAGACCCTGAAAAGGCCCTTTGGACAGTTTTTAGATATTTGCTGATATCAGTACTGGTGCAATTGTTTTGTATAAATAACTGGTTAACCATCTACTCTGTAAAAAGTAGCACTGTCACAAATACATTTTGGGGGGGTTTGAAGCTTCAGTGAGCGGGACCGCATGCATACACAGCCCCGTGCTCCAGGATCAAATTTGTCCATGCGGAGCAAAAATGCAACCGTCACTTGTTTTAATAGTTGGTGTTTTATTTGACTACTTAAACGCCACAGAGAAGCCCAATTTCCTGCTCTCTTTATCAGTGTTTGCCACTTTTTCAATGCAGCCAACCAAACATTTGGCACAACACTTCTTCGAGTACTATCTTAGATGTCAAATTCCATGGCAACAGGTGAAGCACTAAAATGTCAAAAAGACAAGCATCTATCTCTCATTATCAGAACCTTAACAAATTAGTTAGTTTAGTAACCTAATTAGTCAGCCTATCAGTGAAACACAGAAACATTTTAAGACAGCAAAAGGTGCTCCTTGGAAACTTCCAGTGTACTCTGCTTACCCAATCTTGTGAGGGGCTCATTGCATGGGTGAAATATAGTCTTGATATAAAATATAAAATGTGAGTCTCCTTCAAAATCAATCCAAGGCATACAAGATCAACATAGGTCCTCATCGGGGTCAAGTCATTTAAATGCATACTGGTGCTGGTATTTTGCTCTCTAATTTTTAGACTTGTGTTTTATAATTTTTAATCAAGTCTGTTTTTTTAACCATGCAATGAGCCCTTCACAAGATGGAATAAACAAACAATATTAATTTTATAATGAGGGTAAATGAGAAATGCAAAGAAAAATTTGTATTTTTTAAGTTTTATATCCGAAAGGATTGGTATTATTACTCAATAAGTAACGATAAATTAATCAAAGTAACCTAAAAACCTAGATATATAACAATACACATAAATGAACTATTGTAATCTAAGAGAACATGAAGTCAATGGATATGTGACATTTAACCAACATCAGAGTATGCAACATAACATTACAACATCATCCCAATTTGTGATTTATGTTTCTTTGATAACAACAGAGAGGAGAGAGAAATAACAAGGACTGAGTATAACTAGAGAATAAGTTTTTTGATACTGGTGCCAACATGATATCCATATTCTGGTGCAGACACAAAATCTATACTTATTTATACTTTACCCCATTTATTACAAAACTCTTTTATTAACGCACACAAAGAACAAAATACCTCACTTGAATAATGCAGCTATCTGTTCAGAGAATATGTGAGCAAAGGGTGAAAAATCAAATCTTCAAAATCAATTTGTTTCAGTTTTTAATAAAGTTTCCAATTAGTTGCTTAACAAATCCTCCAAATGATAGAAAGAAACCACATCTCTTCGTGATTTATGTCTTTCCTTTACTCGCTACCAAAAGGTATGCAAACATTATTCATATCAAGATCTTTATGACACAGGGGCTACCAGAATCAACAAAAAATGAAAGTTCCTTGTAGCTGCTTTAAAATATAAGTTCACCGAAAAATAAAAATTCAGTCATTATCTATTCACCCTCATGCCAATGGAAAGTCAGCTAAGTTATATAGTCCACAAAACATTCCTGGAGTGTCACAGCTAAACAGCATTTCATCATTATCCTAAACAACTCAAGTAGATGGGGTTTTAAAAAGTAAAGAAACAACTGAAAAAATCAACAACCATAAAATGGCTCCATACGGCTCATATGACTCATCCGGCGTAATCCAAGTCTCCAGACCCCCCGAGATCCCACACGGATTTGAAAAGACGTTATTTAAACCCCTTAAGGCATGGTTGAGCTTGTGCACCCACTTAAGATGGGGTGCCTGCTAATGCTCTTAGCTTAGCAGCTACAGTGAAGATTTTGACTTTAGAAAGGGTGTAAATAACGTCTTTTCAAATCAGTTTGGGATCTTGGGGCTTCCAAAGACTTGGATTGCCACTGAAACACTGTTTTGTTGTGAAGCTCCAGAAATGTTTTGTGGACTACACGACTTTCCAGCACAGGGGTGAGTAGATAATGACTGATTTTTCATTTTTGCATGAACTTATCCTTGAAGTGTTCATCAAAACACTTCCCCCAGTAAAGAATTCCCTTTCAAATTATTGTAAGGTAAACTGACTCTTACATTTATGTATTATGTTGACATTTGATAGTTCAAATGTGTGATCCAGCTGAACATAAACAAACAAAGTCTCAGTCACACTGCATTTTAACTGACTAAACACACCTCTTTAAACACAAGCTGAGAGAAAAACAAACAATAGTGAGGTACGGCCACCTCCGAGTATCGACAAACTCCACTCTAATGGAGTTTGGGAGTAAAACCAAAGTCAAACAGCCAGCCTTAGCACAGACGCCTGTAATAAAATCCCTTATCTACTGCTACAGGGGAGGCGAACAACACAGAAATGGTTTTGGAACATCAAAACAGCAACACATCAAAGAAATTACATTTGTTTAACATAGAAAAGAAACCAAAGAAACCAAAAAAATGTCTCTCCCCACAGTTTTTTTTTCAGTATTTACAACTTTTAAACATCTCACATTTGACACTGTCCACTTCATCAATAGCTTTCAGGGAATTCTTTGACAATGATTACTCCAGCGCCAGGCCTCTTAAATACCACTGCTAATGGACTTTATAACATATACAGAAAACTCAGGTTAACAAGTAAATTTTGCCAGATCTTGTAGCAACAACTAATGAAACACATTTTTGAGTAAACAAACATATTTAATCCAGTAAACAACTAGCAAGGCCAACAACAAGACAGCTTTTCAGAACACCATACAGCAGCTGCAGACTGAAGCACAACCTGTTACTGTTTATACATTTACACACTGGTTGGGGTGACAGAACAGGCCTAGGTATCTGGCTCAGCAAAATACCAGTGTCAAGCTTTATGAGTAGTCTTTAGGTTCATCTGTTGCCCTTTGCTCACACTAAGAAAGCCACAAAGCTCAAGTTACACAAAGCTTATAAATATGAACAGAAGCAGATACAAAGACATAATTGATTCAGGACCACAATTCAATAGAAACAGCTCATGTGAATATGTCATGCAAGGTATAACGCTGGTTAAAGCTGTAGATTGCTATTCTGTTATGAGAAAAAACAGCATTTGGTAGGAAATGGAAAATTTTAATTTGCAAATTTGACTGCTCTATCAATGATATGACCAATTGCTTCCTTTACATTGTCAGATAGACCTTGATTTCTACCCATCTGTAATACGATCATGGTAATATTTATAAATTTGCATCTGATTTTCTGTAAGTGCCTTGCCAAGATGATTTTCATGCTTCAGTGATTATCAAGTCTATTAATGGCTCTCTAGCACCCCCTCTGCTACTGCCAAGTACATCAAGGAAAGCATTCAAAATAGTGCTGCAGGTTATTTGTATTATCAACTGAAAAATGCCTAGCATAGATTACTAGATATATAAGAGTTTTGTTTATGATATAAAACAATGAATTGTCAAAAACTGAGCTAACATTCTGTTGCTCTGGAAAAAATATGAAGATGTTTTTGGTGAGTTGATCAACTAAAGCACTACAGAGCAATTTTTCTTGACAGTATGTTTCAAAAGATGAGATTATTTTTACAACATGACAGCCATCTTCCTCATCTGAATAGAGTTGCACATGAGAAACAAATCTGCTTTTAGCTACTCTTGACTCCAAGTTTCCATCAATAACTTTGAGACCCAGAAACCCACTAGTATTATCATACTGATATCATATGTGGCACCAGGTTTTCCTGATTTCCTTATTTGATGAAACACAACTTAATTTAGAAAAAGGCACCAATGGGAGCACAGTATAAACTAAAATAATAGAGGTGTTTCATTCATTTTGGACATAGGAATCCTATAGGAGACAACATACTAATGCAGGTCCCAGGGCCCACTTGTCCCAGTACTTCAGTGGTGCAAATTACAGCTCAACCAGTCCTTCAGTTAGCTAATATTATCGGACCTTATGATGGCCTCTCACAGATATATCTGTATCGACGTATATGCTGTTTTAGTGCGCGGATGTTAAGTATCTGTCAGGTTATTGTGACAAATTTACAAATAAATATTACACATCATCAAACTGCCCAAATAAACGCTTATACGCATTGCACCTGGGACACTATTCCCGACTTGACATCTGCAGTTGACGTCGCAAAAACTAAACATCCCCTTTAACGAGAACTTTTTGTTGCAACTAAAGTAAGTTTGTCCTGCCAACGATGAGGCAGAAATACTTTACAGAAGCAACAAAGCAAGAAATGACCCCAGTTGAGAGCAACTGACAGTTTGTCTCCATTCAGCTAGCACTGGCTGACCGGAGGAGGAGCGCACGTTTTTTAAACTCCATTTTCTCCGTGTTTAAAACCAGGACAAACTTCTCAGTTTGTGAGCCGGAAAAAAAAAAAGATTATCTCATAGTTACTTTAAACAATAGGAGGACTGCGATCGCTGTTCCCAAACGACACCACCATGTACAACCAGAGCAGCAACTGTCAGTTTAACAGGTAAAACTACTTACATTTCTTCAAGCACTTCATCCAGTGTCGCACAATCAGGCTGTGGTACTTCTTGTTATCGATGCACCACGTTGACAGTCCTTGAATCGACTCCATGGTGTTTGAGACACCCTGGAGCTTCCTCTCCAGCGTTGACTCCAGGGAGCCTCCTGACGCGGCTCCTGCTCCGGCTGACATGTCCAGAGGAGCTCGCGCTACGCACTACCATTCCAAAACCCAACTTTGCTTAACCGTCGCTAGCATTTAGCTTAGCGTGCTAGCTTAACATAGCTCCGGCATCATCTTATTCCGCAGCTGCTGTAGTGTTACACACGCTTTAACTTTCAGCACGCCTTTCCCAGTCACTTTCTGCTTTTAAGAAATATCCACCGTGAGTTTCTGTATCGCTGCTTATCGTTTATGGCGGTCAACATGGAAAACTTAGCGCCTTACGACGTCCTATTCATCCTGGATGTCTGTTTACTCGTTGCTGGTGGAGCGACGGGGTTCACTTCCGCAAACAGGACATCAGTATGGCGCCACCCAGCGGCACGGAGGACAACATCTGTTAGCGCCACCTGCTGCGGTGTATTGGTATCTATAGTATTTATTATATAAAGTAATAGTAAGTGCATCAGTCGGGGAAAAGGTACGCCTTTTTATGCGTAAACAAACTAAATAAACACACTCTCTTTGTTTTCATGACTGAATAAATTAAATAAACAAACTGACCTTAAAGGACAACACAATTTCATTCTGTTTTACTTTGTTTATAATTGGCGGACCCCGCCACCTTTCTAGTTTCAAGCAGTGTTCTGTGTTTCCTCTGAGAACAGCTTGTTTATTCAGTTATGGAAACGATAAATATTTCTGAGTTTGTTTTATTACCTCATTAATATTGGACATATTAAAATTCTGACTTTGAATTGCTTCTCCAAAACTACATAGTGCCCCTTTAATGTTAAAATCAGCAATACAACAATATTAAAACACTCAAACACAAATAAAACTTTACAAATTTTACCTGGTGAAAACACAAAACGTATCAAGAGTATCAAAAGTAATACTGAGGTAGAAATGTAGATAGCTTTAAATAGTTTATGCAGTAGTTATTATCATAATTTATTTAAATATGATATAATATTATAATACTTTTTTTAAAATAATTTTATATAAATAATTTGTTTTGCATTTCAAATCTGTTTCAGAGTAATTACACCTGTTGTTGAAAGTAACCAAAAGTCAAAAGTGAAAGTCACCCAATACAAATAATGCTTGAGTAAAAGTCTGAGTATCTGATATAAAATGTACGTAACTATCAGAAGTACAAGTAAATAATACATATATTAACATGTATATATATACTGTAAACTATGAGTCGACCCATTATCAAATCTGATATTCTGCATTTTTCTGATTTTTCAGAATCAGTTCAGTTCAGTTCAGTTCAGTATAAGTGAAGTACTTGAGTAAATGTACTTTTCAAGTAAATGTAGTGGTGTAAAATGCAGAGTATTGCTAAATCAATGAACTGATCAATTTAGGGAGGGAAAAATATTATAAAGTGATTGATTAAATCTGCATTCAATAAATGATAAAAACTCTGATTATGAACTATATAAAAAAAGATAATTAAAAATCATCCAACAGGCCTAACAGTTGGCCAAAGGGAGGGGCTTGGGCTGTCAGTGTATTTCATTCCAGAAATCAACGAACACATTCTGTATTCTGATGAACCACAACATTAATTTAATGTATAAAAATATGTGCATTTATCAATCAACCACAAATAATGACAATTTCATTATAAGAAACAAAGAAATATACTGCTACACTATTGTTCTCCACCATGTGCTTACAGTTTCCATTTTAAATAACATAACGATGAAAATGATTAATGCTGAAGCTGAAGAAAAATCTACGAAGCAGCACGTTTGGTTTGCAACGACATGTGGTGAGATGATGATTTCATCATTGTTAGTCAAATAATACACTATGATGTGATTGATTATTTAATCTGGCAAGGACACGGTTATCTTTATGTCAAATAAGTAAGGCTGACTGGTGAAAAAAAACACCAGAGATGCAACACCATTCAACATGAATGACATCTGATTTTAAATATGTTGGTAAAAATGCCATAAAAAAAAATGATGTGTTCGAGAACGGACATAGTTTTGTCTGTCATATCCCCATGATAGTCCTTATTACATAATTAAGAGTAAAGCACTTTGAGTGACACTAATCCATTTTAAGAGGGACAAAGAAGTTGTTCTTTGCCATCATGATGACACGTTGCGTTAGGAGCATTTTCTGCAAACAGCAAACCTTGCAATTCACTAAATTTGCTCTTTATCCCTTACAACTACTTCCATCCAGTGCCAAGATGACAAGATTTCAAATAAAACTGTAAATATCCTGTAAAGTCTGATTTTACAGGCTTTACATGCTGGCTCCACAGGTCTGCCAAGATGTTTTCAAGTATCTTAAACAGATCTTTAATAAATAATATCACAATTTTTGAATGTTAACAAATCTGTTACATTTTCTCATTGTCATCCAAAGTGCGGTTACATCTTTTCCAAAATGTAAAAAAAAAAAAAAAAAAGCAATTGCTTAAAATTAAGGAATTAAGGAAGATTTCAAAACAAGTTCACTCACTGGTTGGTTAAAGGAGTAACTGAGCCAAATGTCTAATAGTCCCTCAACTATCCCAATAACTATTTGATCAGTCAGGTTGACGTATTTCCTGTGAAGCATTTTGCTGTTTCACCATAAGTGCAACTACTGCTATTTTTTATTTACATAGAAACAAAGATTTTGTTTTGTGTGTTTTTAGTGCAAAACAAATAAGTGACTGTGAAGTAATGTGTGCATGATATGATAATGTTAAATGGTTTCGTTTGGCACATTTTGGCAGCGGCTACTCCCTTTGCTCTACCATATGTTAAAATCAGCTGTGTACAATTTTAATGGAAAAGTTTAGCCAAAAATGGAAATTTTGTCATGATCTACTCACCCTCATGCCGATGGAAAATAGGACATTGTTATAGTCCACAAAACATTTCTGGCACTTCACAACAAAACGTGCAGGGGGGTGAGTAGATAATCACTATGTTTTCATTTTTGCCTTAACTTATCTTTTAGGCTTCCTGAATGCCATTTTTAATCATCATCATGATTAAAATATCCTTTGTTACGGTGCAAGGGCTGCAAACCAACAATTATTATCATTACAAATTTGATTCAATTTGTCGCATGTTTGGTCTAGAAAATGTAAGAAAACAGTGAAAAATGCCTTTGCAAAGTTGCTGCAGCACAAGGTAAAACCTAAAGATTAGTTTACGATCATATGTGGCAAAAAAAAAAAAGAAGAAGCAAGAAGTCATCACATTTCAAGACGCTGGACCAGCAAATTTTGAGCATTTATGCATGAAGAGATACTTAATGGACAGCTGCTGAATTGTTTCAGCTTTCAATTGTAACAGCAACTTCCCTCTGTGTTTCATAACTTTCAGAAAAGTGATGTCTGGTCAAAAGCATGACACCCTACACTGGTGCTGTTAGGACTGTGTTCAATGGTATGATATGAAAAAATACAAAACAAGAGCAAAGACAGCTTTAACGCCTCACATGTGAAGTATTTCCAACATATTTTAACTTAGAAAACCTCAAGGACACTCCTACAATGTACAATTTGTGGTATTATAGTGCAATAACCCTGGTGTAATTAAAAACCACACCGGACAGTGAGGAGTTAACAAGTGTCTCTGCATTCTCCTCCTCCTCCTCTTCTGGGTTTTACATGCCTCGCAGACATCACAGACGGGCTTCGCGCCCAATTTTATGCTTATATAATCAGGTCCGCCCTCTGTCTTCACTCTGGCTGGCATGCTGTGGCACCTCTGTGTGGTAGCAAGGCCAGCTAAGGTGAGTCAGTTGTAGTAACGGTGTCAGTTGAGGACACTGAGCAGTCTTGTGCAGGGGAGGATGGAGAAGTCTCAGGTTGCTTCCGATTCTCACTTTCTCTCTTGTAACACAAATATGACGGCCTGCTTAAAGCGCCAGCGCTGTCTGTAAACTTAAAACCGACTATGCAGCTGCCCCGAGCTGGTTCAACTGTGTCTTCCACTTGAGTTCTCAGTTTTTTAGGCAATCCAGGCAGACATATGGAAACACTGTCAAGTGAGGTCGCAGCCTGGCATTTCCCGCCTTCTCCATGTTGATGTTCCTCATGCTTGTTTGGGACTTTGCCAGAGTCCTCAGGGTCAGACCAGCTCAGTTTTCTCTTCTGGAATGGGAAAGTAAAACCAAAAATAACAACCATGACAAACCAAGGTCTTAAAGGAGAACTACAGTTAATATCTTTAACCCTCTTGGGTTACTCTTTATAATAACCAAAATAGTACATTTATATAATAAAACTTAAGTTAATAGTTATTCCACTGTTAACAATCAATTAAATGCTTTATAAACCATTAATTAAAAAATACAATGGCTTAATAAATGGTTTACAACATATTTCATTGTTTGCTAAAGGTGCAATATGTAAGAATAAGAATATGCTGCCCCCCATTTGTTTGGAGTATGAACGAGATGGCCATTGTTCATACTCCAAACAAATAGGGGGCAGCATATCACCAAAGTAACTGCTAACTACTCATGTAGCTGACATTAGCTGGTTAGCTCAGTTAGCAGTCCAGACTGGGAGGTCAGTTCACATGGATGCATGGTTGTTGGAAAAAACATGGTGTTTGAAGAATAAAATCAAATTATTTTAACATCTCTGGGTCACCAGGCCTGAAGTTGGCTTAATACACATTTGTAAACTGTTATAATGTAATAAAGGGGAAATCAAGTATGACGCTCACCTTAACTGGCATGTGGAGCTGATTTTGGTGCCAGTGTGGTGGTTGTCTGGGAGTGATGGTCTGGCTTGGTGTATCTGTAGATTGAAATGCCTGCTGAGGGAACCACATTTTGAGCATCACCTCTATCTGCAGCAGGTTTTGGAGGTATTTCTCACTGCAGAAAAAAGGACCAAGAATTAGTGACAATGCTCGGTGTGGATCACAATATATCCCCATTATCACTACTGTCACAATATTTATAATATTTCTTACCCCATTTCAGGCCTCTGAATTATTCCAAGAATCCTCTGCAATCTGTCGATGGCAACACTTTGCTGGAAACTGGATAAACCTGCCACGTTCAAAATATGCCAAACATATGTCAAGGCAAATGGACACTTTACAGGTTTCATTACAGGATGAGATGGATGCACTATAACTTGACAAGAGACGACAATCATGTTTGATATTGCTCCACCACATACCTTTGTCAAATCGCCCAGTCTTCAGTCCATGTACAAGCCCAAGTAAAGGATGGATAAACCTGCGCAAATCTGCACACTGTGGGAAAAAAGGATAAAGATTAGTTTTACAATTACAACAACAGATGCAAAAATACTGAATTAAAGACTTGGGTATCAATGTAAGGGTGCTCACTTTCTGAGCGAATACCAAGTCCCCTGGTGTTGCTGAAGATGAGCCTATCATGGCAGCTCCAAGGGAAGAGGCTGAGTGGGGATGCTTGGGTTCAACAGGGCAGTCTTCAGACTGCTTGCTTCTAGACCTCAAGTGTGGCTGATCTGAATGAAATTTTAGGTAATTTCCAGATGAGATGGGCTTAGTTATTCCACTGTCCCCTTCTCCCTCTGAGAAGACATCTGCTTCATCCTCAGTCTGCTCGCTCTCACTGAGGAGAAAGCTTGAGGTGGACGGTAGCGAGTCGTAAGAGGACCATTTGGAAGAACTACCCAGTGCATTCATCTGTGGAGACAGGGAGATTATCATGTCCCAACAGAACTTCAAGTACAAGTGCTTGTTTGTGCTATAAAATTATGTTCCGTGGTCGCATTCTACAGCAGTTGCACGTTTCAAAATGTGTCGCAGGTAGACAGACATACAATAAGTACAAGGGACATTAAACAAGTAGACTTAAAAATACTAAAAAGGATTTAAATAAGATAAAGAACATATAAGTATAAATATGTAAAAAAAAAAAAAAAAAAAAAAAAAAAAATGGTATTATTGCACAGGATAATTGCACAAGATGGCAAGGGTAGAAGTGCAGTGAAACTATTAAGTAGCGGAAAATGGAAATACTGAAGCAAAGTACCTCGTTGGTGACATACCATCACTGATTTTTCTCAAATTTGAGAATAAGAATTTTATTTTTTCCTCTAAATGTATATCAGTTCCAATTATTGGTTATCGGTCTCCTGGATTACTAATAATCGGTACCAGCCCTGATAAAAACAAATCATTCACCCCTAGAGGAAATGTCTCAGTATTTCAGCTTTTTAGAAGTTGTTGATACAAAGAAGAATAGTAGTAATTCTATTTTTTATATAAAATGTCTACTAAGTAGGCTTTAAACACAAGTAAAATACAAGCTGTGTCACTACAAAAATACCTGTTTTATCTATGCTCATGCAGTATCACAATCCTGACATTGCATCGACATAACAAAGTAAAGGGTGTATAGAAATGTCTTCGTTATTCAGCGAAGGAACCCAAACACATTCCTGCCACTCTCAGGCAACACAAATGAGGCGTGAGCTTGTTGCCAGGCTATGTGAGGTCTTTCCCCGAGTCTGATACATGCGAGATGAGGTCGGACGTGGCAGACGTTCAGCATTAAACATTATCACACAAGAAAGCAAACAAAGGACCTGCTCCCCCCGTGTGACTCGTGCAGCAGAGTGCGTGTTGTGTGCTGGCGCTCTGTGCTGCAGTGGAAAGTCATCTGAGGACAGATGTGTGTACATTATCTTACCGCGTGTACACATCAACAACAGACCTTTCACCTGCTTTACGATTTGACCTGAAAGCCCGGTTTTCTGCACGAATTTTATGACTGGTACGATTCCCACAGCCACGTCCACATGTTACAAACGCATTAAGGGCAGATATTTCCCAAACTGTTAGCTAGCTTAGTTGTGGGAAAAACAGTGAACACGCATATAAACTGCGTTTACTCCCGTAGAGATGCTTGAAGTCAACTACGGAGGAAATGTACGTTCAAAGTTACGACCGAAAGTGGTTACTTAATCTGTTTACAGTAAAAACAATTTATGCGTAGAGTCTGAAAAACAACCAACTTTCCCAAAAAAACAACACAAAGACAAGCAGTCAGTGAACACTTACCGTCAAGACGAAGCAGATGTGGATTCAAAACGAGGATAAAACAAAAAAGAGCAACGTCGATAACACGTCGGGCTTCGTAAACACGTTGAATAATATGAAGTCTTGTAGAAGCGACCGCGCTAACGTCTCTCTGTGAGAGTATGGATGTGTACAAACATCGGCACCGCCTCTTACTTCTTGCTCAGTCCCACCCTGCCTCGTCTGTCCCTGCTCGTGTTTCGTTTACCGTCCAACCTGTTTGAAATGTGCCCACAGAGCGCAGCGGGCGCTACACGTGCGGAGTATGTACGGCGCCGCGATTGGCTGAGGAAATGTTGGAACGCTTCTCATTCGCTCAGGGGCTCGACCAATGAGGAGCGTCCGCGGCGCTGGTTGGCTGGTAAATGCGTAGATCCCTCCTCACCTGCAGCGGGAGCACGTGCGGGTGGTGTGGCTGGAGGAGTCGGGAACGAGATGAACCGCACGCGCAGCTGACATGAGGTTACATCTGATCTGGTTCAAATTAATACACACTTATATAAAAAAAAATAACGCGGTTAGTACAGGACACAACGCTGGGATCTCTTTACTTAAGCCCTCTATTTATTCAGCATGAGTTTGTCTTTTGTTTGTTTTTCTGCTTTTGTTTGTGTTTATGTAAAGTTGGCTGATTTATGACCACCAGCGATGGAGCGTCACTAAGTACATTTACTCAAGTACTGTACTTGAGTATTTACATTTTCTGCTCATTTATAATTCCACTCCAAAATTTGTACTTTTTACTCAACCACATGTATATATTACACGTTACTTTGCAGTTTACCTGCTGTATCAGAGCCAATGTAGCACAATCTTAAATTGATTTTACCAAATATCCAAAAAATGCTGAATATCTAATCTGATAATCAACCAGGCGGGTAAGCAGCCAACACATATTATACAGTATATTCTAAAATAAATGTATTTACGTGTATGTATAATTTACTTTTACTTGTACTTTTGATACCTAAGTTCATTTAATATCAGATAGCCCACTTTAAGACTTTAGATCTGATCAAATCTTAGATCTAAGACTGATCTGGTTCAAATTAATACACACTTATATACAAAATAATGTTAGTACAGGACACAACGCTGTTATTTCTATATTAAACCCCTCTATTATTATTATTATTATTTCATTTTTTGCTGCTATTTTCTTACACATACATAGTAGATTCTTAGATTTTTATTGTTTATTTTAATGTTAGTAAATGTCTTTATCTGTTGTGCAATTTATTGTTTACTTCAGTATTGGGAAATGTCTGTCTTTATCTGTTGTGCTTGTACACTTTATTTCTTTCACCGTGGGATAGTGAAGAAACGTCTTTTCGATTCCTCTGTCTGGTACATGTGGAGAAATTGACATCAAAGTAAACTTGAAACTTGAACTATCTAGTATCAGATATTAAATGTACTTAAGTATAAAAAGTTACTTTCTGGCAACGAATGGACTGGAAGTATCAAAGTATTGGAATCAGTGTTTTGTTTATGTTTTTATCTGATTGCATATAAAACTAGAATGGCAGTCAGTAGAGCGCATACCTCTGCCACACAGGCAAAAACATAACTTCCTTGGCTCTGAAGCAGCCTGCAATCAAACTAACTACTAACTAAAGCCATCACATAAATGTATTAAAAATACAATATTTGCCTCCAAAATATGGTGGAGTGGAGTATAAAGTACAAGAATATGAAAATAAATACCTCAAAACGCTACTTAAGCACAGTGCTTGAGTAAATGTACTTAGTTACATTCCATCACTGGCTATAATATTGGCTAAAATGCAAAAAAGATTGAGCAATGAGCATAAAAGATGAATGGGTACCACACCTACGTTTGTCAACAAAGTACAAAAGTTGTTGGTCAGAAATATCAACATTTATCTGTACCATGTATGGCAAGCCTGTTTAAAATATGGCTATTCTTATACTCCACATTTTCCCAAATGATCATAAGTCATGTAATTTAAAGTGCCATGCTTCAATGCAATGGGCCCAGCAGAAAATGCATACAGTGTAAAAGCTTCTTTAAATTAATGCATGTGTGTATAAAGTGTGTGCGCCTGCAGCAAATTGAACCAAATTGGATGTGTTGTGTTGGATTTGGCTTTTTTGTTTGTGCTCTAGCAGCTTTACTTTCTTATTGTTGATGATGAAGTGAATGCAGATAAGACAGAGACAAGATTATGAGATATGACATCATAGTCCTATTAGAGCCAGAGACAGAAAGCTTGGGATACAGTCTTACATGGTTACATAATGAGATTGCTGTATGCTAAGCAGTGAATCACTTCTTTTGTCGCATGCACGGATGGGATGCCGTTACCTGCAGGAGGATGCGAACTGATTAGCCTGAAATGATGAGAATATTTATTAGACTGGTGAACAATTAACAGGTATTGGAGGTATGGCAGAATGAACAATGAATAGTCTGTCAATGACATGAAACAAATTAGATGCTGCCACAATTCTGGGTGTGGAGGAGAGAGTCAGTTTCACTCTGGATCTCAGCCAGACAGCCAGACATCTTTGTAGACTGGTATGAAACTTAATTATAGTTCAAACAATAGTGATAAATCGCCACTGTCACAAATGTACTTCATTAAAGTCGGACAGAGCTCCCACAGACATTGAATTTCCAGCCCCCGTGCAAATCAGAAGGTCATCAATGTTCTGTTGATGGAAGAATGTTTGTGTAATTCTTGTCAGGGACAACTTGGTATCTTGGTGGCAGGCAGAGTGACAGAGATACCGTCACCAGGCAAACAGCACCAGTCAGTACTATCCGCTGAAACACTTCGTGCTAACAGTAGTGGATAAAATCAATAACTCTGTACACAGCACTGTAAACACTGACGCAACAGAAGGCCCGTTTAACCAACATATTTTAAAGGTAGCAAATGTGGCTTGGCAAGTTTGCTTTATGATATTGTTGCAGATAATAGCTACAATACAATAAACATGTTTCTAAGATAAGAATTGATCCCTGGAGTGCATGGCACATAAATCCCTTTACTTTTTGCAGTGGTAAGTAAAGAAAAAAGTTTGGAAGAAAACCAAACAGTTGTTTGATACGTACAGGGAATTTGTTTGAGGACAGAGAGCTGCCGTCCTGCTCTGACCTCATGAGACCGGGTTTTTGCTATCTAAATGATGACATGTTAGAAATTGGCCCACCCTGTGGCTGATCTATTTGTCAGAGATAAAGAAGCACACACCGGTGTGTGTGTGTGTGTTTGTGTGTGTGTTTGAGTGTGCATGTTGGAAAGGGGCCAACAAAAACATTGACTATTTCACACTCATATTACGGCACACTGACTTCAGAACCTCTATACTTTAAGTAACATAGACAGTGCAAGTGAACCAGACTTGTACTTAGGTGTTTTTTGGAACAAGTGAAAATAAGCTTGATTAAATTTGTTGAAATAAGATGTGATGTCTAAAAACAAGTCCCTATATCTCACTGAAATGTAACTTGTTAGGTGGTTGTGTCACAAGATATTTTGACTAGAAATTACACGAATATCGAGGTAAGATTTGTATTTTTTGCAGTGTATGGCACTGTCACATTTTCAATTTATTGTTTTACATTTTAAATGTGCTTTTTACTGATTATTCCTTGTGCTGTAGTATAACAATAATCTTTTTAATTTCACCTCTTTCAATTTTCTATTTGGACTTTTCATTTCCTCCATAGACGTTGCCAAGAGCACACTATAATTTTAAAAGGGTAAATTCACCCCCCAAAAAAGTAAAACGTAAAAAAGCAAGCCAAAAAACAAAAAAAGCAAACTGATTCATTTGTAATCCAAGTCTCTGGAAGCCACAAGAAGCCCAAACTGATTTGAAAAGACATTATTTAGACCTTTGACGTGGGTCAAGCACATACAGTACATCCACTTCAGACGAGGTGTACAATAACACTTTTAGCTTAGCAGCTACAGTGAAAATCTCTGCTTAAAAAAAGGACGTAAATAAAGTATTTTCAAATCAACTTCAGATTTCTGGGCTTCTGGAGACTTGGATTACACTGGACGAGCTGTAGGAAGCCATTTTATGTTTTTCTTCAGTTGTTTTTATCACATTTTAAAACAAGTCCCCTTCTACTTCACTTGTTTAGGAGAATGCTGCAATGCCGTTTTGCTGTGAAGATCCAGAAATGTTTTGTGGACTACAAAACTTCGCCTGACTTTCCATAAGCATGAGGGTGAAAAGATAATGACTGAATTTTTATTTTTGGGTGAACTTATCCTATGACAACTTGTTCGGTTCTTAAATATGTAGCCATTCAGATTTTTTTTGTTTAATTCTCCCATGATTTAATTAAATGCCTTTGCCACTACAATATTAAGGGGAAAATTTTCTGTGAAGTTCACTGCATGGAAAAGAAATACATTTTAAAAAAATCAACAGCAACATCCCTTTAATTCTGAATAACTGACAGAACACAGTCAACAGTCCTTGTTGACTATTTCTTTGTCAGAGAGTAGTTTCAATGAAAACTGCTGGAAAGTTACTTTTAAGTAAATGAACTGACCCTTTAAAAGAGGAATCAAAGACAGCAGTCAGTCTCTGTAAGTATAAAATATTGTCTTTCCATCAGATTGCTGCCCTCAGTCTTTACAGTGTCACCCACCCGTTGACTGAAGCCACAGGAGAGAGCACCAACATGACCGGGTCACCTCTCTGATAAGAGAGCCTGGTGCGACTGTTTACCTTTCCCTGTGTTAGAGGAAAGCCGCCTGTGGCGAAAGCGCGGGGGTCTGGACAGATGTTTGAGACCGATGTGTCCCACTAACGAGAGTTTACGGAGGTGGCCAAGTGGACATTAACACCACACTGTGCAGTAGTGACCTTTAATTAACAGAGAGATGCTGCTGAGCTGAGGATAGACGATGCCAGTTTGTCTTTGTTGTTTGAAAAGAAGTTTGTGCTACTTTTTCACCAGCTTAAGATTTTTCAGAAAATGTCACAATTTATTAGCTTCTTCATTAGTAAGATTTGGTGGGAAAATTCAAAACACAAAATGTCATCAACCAAAATTCATTAACCTGTTCAATACAACCAAGACTTTCCATCCAAGTACAAGCAAAAAGAAAGTGTCCATAGTTGACTTGACAATAAAAGTGTGTCTACAGATGTTTTCTTCCTTTTACTGTTTAGATGCGACAGTGACATTGTGTTGGTCTTAGCTTCTTCCATTTTGCTGGCCCCGACTCAACCAGTCCATTGTTAACGTTCCTTTTCATCACAATCCATTTCACTAGCAGCCGACCCAGGGATCATCTCTGTTCGTCCTGGAGATGAAGGTGAGCTTTCTACCCATTTCCATGTGGTAGATCCGCCTGCAGTTCTCAAAGTTCTTCCGCTGGCGCTCTCGGCAGGGCTTCTCGTAGTAGCGCTTGCGCTTCACTGTATCAATAACGCCTTCCTGGGTCAAGACCCTGGAGTATGTAGAGAAAATGTGTGAGTAACTGGGACTTAGGTTGTATTTGAGACACTTTGTCCAACAGGCAAAATGGAAATAGCAATACTAGTGACAATGGGGCGGCCCTTTTCAATTTCTGGATTCTTGACAGGGTAAATCATTTATATATTTAAACATCAGAGACATTTTCCCTTAATTAACGGATAGAAAATGTAGCAAACTCCAGCCATAGATTCTAGAGTCTTACATACCACCAGAGGGGATTTTTGCGATGGACTGATCAATCATATTGATAATGGACATTTCCCTGTCCAATCAGCAAGACATTTTAACAATCACACATCCAGTCCAAGTTAAATCTTCACATAACCTGAGGAAACGTGCATTTTTTTTTCTTACATCTATTAACGCTTAAAGAGCCAATTAGGTTTTTGCACACTTCAAAAGATTAAAATCCCTTAAGGATATGAAGGTTTACAGATTTTCTTTACAAGACATTACAATCAAAGCCAAGGATTAAAGTTTGGGTTAAGGATAGGGTGGCTACTTCTAGTAGCAGTTGTTTTTTTTCCCTATTTTGTTTTAAAAAAACAAAAAACAACTAACATTATGACATAAACAAACTCTCTTTGTTTTCATGACTGAATAAACTGAATTAAAAACCCTGCCACCTTTCTAGCTTCAAACAGTGTTGTATTTCTGAGTTTGTATTATTACCTCCTTAATATTGTAAATGTGTGGAGTTTCTCCGTGTTTGATTATACAACAAATGCTGTTAGCAGAAACGCAAACAAAAGTGGTAACACGGTTATAAACTGTGATTCGGTCCAGACAGACTTTAAACCATATTAATGTAATGTTTACATTATTCTATCTAACTCTATATGTATCTAACAAAGCCCTTAAAACCATCAAAACATCGACATTGACGTTAGCTGCTGCGTGTAAGCGGTGACGCTACTGCGCAGCCGCAGCTCTGTGACATTGAGCGGAAGGCTAACGTTGACTAAGCTAACGTTAGCTTATCGTTTCCTGGGAAAACAGCAAATTTGACCTGATATTGTCTCTTAAAATAGGAGTTTTACCGGTTTAAAGTCTTGTACGCCGCATCAATGTCGCTGCCTTGGACCATCACGGTCCGCGCGATGAAGCGAAGGTGCCTTGACATGATGAGACCAGTGCTCGCTCTAATATCAACCGGCTGGAAACACGTAACGATACAGCGTTCCGGGTACAACAGAACCTATATATGAACGCTAGGGGACGCTTTACTCAACCTTTCGAGTAAATGACTTTTTCTCATTTAATGGAGTAAACTTTACATTTGTTCCTTTTTAGTTAGGGGGACGATTTCCTCACACGTATTTGTTGTTACATTTATATTATTTTTTACTTCGAAGCTACCCAATCATCATGATGATTTATGATAGAAAACATTAAATGAAACATGAACATGAATATGAATAAGTGGATACACAGAGAGAAAACATCCATGTCCCTAGAGAACGTGGAACCAAACAGCAATTATAGTCTATATAAAGGGAGATAGCTTTCAGGCTAATCACAGATTTATGAAACTACATCCATTGTCATAGCAACAGTGACAGCGGTGTCCAGTGTTATCCTTTCATCAAGGCCATTCTCCTCCTCTCCTTCCCATCCCTGAGCTGCTGTTGTCCTCTGTGTGTCTCAGTCTGAGGTCAGCCAGCGGTGAATGCTGGCCCAGTTGGTGACTCTAATTTGCATTCAAAAGTGCTTTTATATGTCCTTTCTCTGAATAAAATACCTGATGAGGTAAATTCCCATGTTGCTGTAACTCTATAGGGTACAGTGGCTGCATGTTGCCACAAGGAGGAATGCTGAGACAGCCCACACAGATAACATCGTGACTCATTTTGTTGGGTGAATGCACTGCATCATGTTTCCAGAGGCGTCCCTTCTGATCCAGCCCTGGTGAAATATTCTTGGCAGTGTTTGTGTAGAGTGGGACAAAGAAAGAACAGAAAGAGAGTCTAAAACCTTAAAGAAAATTAAGTTTGAACTGAGAGTTTTATTCTGCTTAGGGTGCTGTTATCAGATCAAATCGCCCTGATGGTACTTCAGGGTTTTTTTCTAAAAAGTTTTTTTTTTTTTTTTGTATTAATTTTGATTTTTGCCTTTGCTCCTTTGCTTTCAGTAGCGTTGTTTTCAGGGTAACTGAGCAATGACTGTGTTATACTTCATATGGTGATTTATGGTTGATCTTTTACTGGTGATACTAGCTGATGCTACACTTGCCTGTCTATACTAGGTACATGCAAACATGATTTCTTATATTATACCTTTATTCTAACTCTTGTTGACTTCTGACTTGTAACCTCTATCATTGACATTTTGAAAGTGTGTTTAACTCACTGCATTGCTGTGTATCTACACACATATTCAGGGGAGAATAATATATATACATATATATATATATTGTTAGAGAACACCTCATATCATACTAATTCTTTATTATTTTTTCCCATTTTTTATCATATATCATAGTCCTTGAATACCCAAAAAGTGCTGTAAGTGAACTCTTACTTGCAAAACTACATTTATTTTTGACGTCTCAGTACGAGACCTTCATCAGGCAAATTGTGTTTTTACAATGAGAAGCCATTGCAACATATATTTCTGCTTACATGAAATGTAAAGACATAAATAGCAAATGTCAATTTCCTATATGAAAGTAAATATCCCAAATCATACATGGAGCTACAGAGCAAAATACTATACACAGTAACAAGCATAAAAGTTCCCCACATTGTCAGTAAATTCAAATAAGGTAGATGCTGAAAGTCTCCAGGGCTAAACTGCAATTATAGATGAGGACAGTGGAAAAACAGCATCAGTAGCTGCTGTTTTGGTCCCTATAAATGGATTTAGACTTAATAAAGTGGAGGAAAATTAGATTATTGTTACTTGTTATATGTATACAGTACACTGATGTTTATCTATTTTGTGAGAGCTTGTATTTGTTATGAAGCTTCATATTTATTTATTGATGATCTCACTGTTCTTGTCTATAATTGCAGTTTGGCCTTGGGGACTTTAAGCACCCACTTTATATGAATTTGCTGATTTATGAGACGACGTTGGTGTACATTTGTGCTTGTTGCTGCGTTTAGTATTTTGCTTCTCTAGCTCCATGTTTGATATGGGATATTTACTTTCATACAGGAAATTGTAAGTTATGTCTTCATATTTCACTCCCTATTTAAGATCTCATTTACAACAAGCTATTAGCCTGATGAAGGTCTAGAACCAAACCATCACAAATAAATGTTTTTTTGCAAGTTAGACAATATGCAGGAGTTTTTTTACACCACCACATGTTATTGAAGCTACAATATACAGTATTGTTTAATTTATCTTATAAATAATAACATTAACCTATATAAATGATTGCGGTATGTCAGAATAGAAGGCTCTCAGCGTTAGCAGCTGATGTTAACCTCACTGAGGAGGCCTTTGTTTGTTTACAAAATAACATACAGCCCTAAAGACATGTAACCCACCACTGTCCAGTTCAGATAAAGACAGGATGAGATGGCAACACAAGTCAGGAAATGAAACTGATATCCTCAACGTATGTGCTGTGAGATCATAATAAATAAACTAGACTGATATCTCCTTTGTCTTACTTTTTATCTGAAGTGTGAAAATACTGACGGCACCTTCCCGGATGGGTGCCTCCAGCTGTATATCTTATCTTTTGCTCTTTCATTACCAGCTTTACGCCAACCCCTCTGGAGCTACAAACATTAACCCTGATATCTGATTTCACATTCCAGATCTCAGAACTTAAAGGATAAGTTCAACCAAAAATGAAAATGTGGTTAATTATCTACTCGCCCTCATGTTGATGGGAAGTCGGGTGATGTTTTGTAGTCCACAAAACAGCTTCACAGCAAAACAGCGTTGCAACATTCTCCTAAGCAACTGAAGTAGATGGGGACTTGTTTTAAAATGGCTCCATACAGCTTGTCTGGTGTAATCTAAGTCCTTACAACCTTTTTAAAGGGGCTCAGTAGAACTTCTGTGTTGTGCTTGAAACCGATCGTTTATTTAAGTTAGTGGACTCCATTTCTATACTAACGTTAGCTAAAGTCACATCCTTTTGACTGTCGCCAGAATCCATCCATCCATCTAACTATTTTCATCCGCTCATCCGAGGTTTGGTCGCAGTGGCAGCAGGCTCAGTTGGGTGTTCCAGACGTCCCTCTCCCCAGCAATGCTTTCCAGCTCCTCCTGGGAGATCCTGAGGTGTTCCCAGGCCAGATGAGATATGTTATCTTCCCATTGAGTTCTGGGTCTACCCCGGGGTCTTCTCCCAGTTAAACGAGCCCGGAAAACCTCTAAAGGGGGGGCACCCAGGAGGCATCCTGATCAGATGCCCGAACAACCTCAACTGGCTCCTTTCAACGCAAAGGAGCTCTACTGCGAGCTCCCTCCAGATGTCCGAGCTCCTCACCCTATCTCTAAGGCTGAGCCCAGCCACCCTTGGGAGGGAACTCGTTTCGGCCGCTTGTATCCGCGATCTCGTACTTTTGGTCACACAGCTGGAACATAGATGGACTGGTAAATCGAACACTTTGCATTTCAGCTCAGCTCCGACGGTCTGGTGCAACACCCCCAATGCTGCGGACGCCACATTCAACAACTTAAACAAATTGTCCTCAAGCTTGAATAGACAACTGAGAGAGACAGGGAAAGTCTCATTTTTCATGCTACAGTCTGCTCACATATGGCCAATGAAAAAATGATTAATACATGTAAATTCCTGCAAATTATTACACACAGCCCCTCTAAAGACGAAATCTTCCCTGTAGCTGCTAAGCGAAAAGCATGAGCTCTAGCACACGTTGAGGGAGTAAATAACGTTGTTGATCTCTGGGTTTATGGAGGCTTTGATTAATCAGACGAGCTGTCTGGAGCCATTTTATGTTGTTGTTTTTCTTTTTTGAAACGAGTCCCCATCTACTTCAGTTGTTTAGGAGAATGCTGCAGCTCTGTTTTGCTGTGAAGCTCCAGGAAAGCTCACCTGACTTTCCACCAGTGAGCGAGTAGATAATATAATTTTTTTATTTCTGGGTGAACCTTTCCTTTAACACATAGCTTCAGGTTGGATTTATTTGAGGAATAAAAAGTCTCACATAGCTTCATTTCATTGGTTACTTATTTAGCTATCGCTTATTTTTCTGGACTTCTTCTTTGGACTAACATGAGACCAACTTTGAAAAAACAATTAACACTTTACTTCAATATCCGAGCGGGCAGCTCATCAACATCAAAGCTCTTACTGGAAGTGCATTTTCCAGCTCGTATCCAAATCTTTCACCATGCTGACAGAGGTGGAGGCCACAGTTAGTTAGAATCAGGGGGGGAAAGTCCCTCCCTGCCACCAGCCTCTGTATTGGCTGGACCAGCATCAGATCCAGGCGAGCTGTCAGCCAATCAATGGAGGCGCTGATGCGGGCAGAGGAGACGGGCTTCACAAACCGGGTTAACAGAAGAGGGACAGACCGGAGAGCCCGCAGTTACAGTCGGCTTCTAATCTGCAGAAAACATCTCCGCGACTGCTTGCATCAAAATGGAGAAGAAAGTCACAGATTTCTCAGGAAAATGGAAAATGAAGTCTTCGGAAAATTTCGAGGATCTTTTGAAAACGCTGGGTGAGTGAGGGAATAATTTCGGGCATGTAATACATATTCATTTTTTAAATTGGCTTACATAAGAAACGTGCAATAAAGCTGTGTATCCGTGCTAAAAAAAAAAAAAAAGTCACAGAAGACATGGTTGCATCCGTTTTTTCACTCTTAATTGTAAAACTTTACATGCAAAAGCTATTCAAACTGAAGTGCCAGTTTAGAGTCAAGCAGGGTATTGTTAATTAGAGCGGATATTATTGGTAACAGTATGAAAACTTTCTTTGTAGAGATTACAATTCAGAAAAAGATGTCTCTGATCATTTATATTCATTAAATGTACTGTTTCAGTGCACTGATGTCACTTTTAGACAATAAAGTTTCTAATTTTTTAAGAATATCCTGCCTCCATTACATAGCTATCTTCATCAGATCAAGTGTTGTGATGAATACATTTAAGGAATCATTGCCTGCAAGTGTGTATATCAGGGCTCCAGACTAACTTTTTTTCCACAAGCAGCACTGGTGCTCCCTCCTGAGAATTTTAGGAGCACCAGTATGAAATTTAGGAATCACTTAAATCGTCATGCAATGCAAAGGATTCATATTTTCTTTCCCGTCTTAACCATACTACTGATAAACCCTTTACAGTTTACAGAAACCAAAAATGTTCTCTTTAGTTTTAAAGGAAAAAGTCACATAGTAAAGTAATGCTTTAAGGTAAAGTCACTGGGATTTTTGGGCTCCTAAAATCAGATATTATAAAAATGATAAATTGATGACAAAAGTTTAAACCACAGTGTTGATGCTGATTTTAAAAAACAAAATCAAGGAGCGGCTTATTGGCAAGTTGCACTCGTGCTCCTAGTTACAAAATTTTGTCGCACTGCCTCCAAAAAAGGTTGCAGCCTGGAGCACTGTATATCGGCCGATATATCGATACTGGAATCTTTTACTTCCTGATGTCAGTATTGGAGTCAACAGCAAAAGTCGATTATCGTCGAGCTCTATTGTTAATCTGGTTTATCATCAACCATTCACCTCTATTGTTAAAATGCAAAAAAAGAGAAAGAAAGGGAAAGGGAAGCATCTCCCGCACAAAGACCTGTCAATCATGTTGTCAGTGGCATTATCAACTGGAAATCCACTCGGCTTAGAGGTCAGCTGGAGAACCAAAGTGGTTTGAAGTGGCTCTCTCTGGTTTGCTCCTGCCAGGTTACACCATGTTCCTGGGAATACTGGGCTTGTTAAGCTATATGAGGCTATATGGACTCAGTTGGACCAGTTATAAGAGAAAGCAGGAGAGACAGAGAGAGGTCAGGCCTGGGCCAGCCAGTGGCATCCATTAAAAATCTGAAGACAAATAGCCTGTGGAGGAATGTTAGATTAGACTCATCTGAAGCAGGGTCCTCCTCATGCGGTTGTAATTAGAGTCAGTGTAAACGGAACTAAGCCTTGACATGGGCCCCAGCAGCCAGCCGGCTCTCAGACTGACTTTCCTTCACTTCCCTGGGCCTCTTCGACCCAATCTAGAGCTCTCTCTCTCTCTCTCACTCTCTCTCTCTCTCTCTCTCTCCTCTCTCTCTCTCTCACTCTCTCTCTCTCTCTCTCTCTCTGTGTGTGTGTGTGTGTGTGTATTAGTACCACTCCATGAGCAAATATGGTCTGAACTGAATCAGATTTGTAGCCTTGAGCTTTCTGACGCCAGTCCATCTCACATAAGGTGGTTTACATTTGTTTTACATCAGTTAAACACGGCATCACGTCTGTACCGCCCCACCGCATAAATGTTGATATAAGGAATTCATTCTTTCATCTCACCTCTACTTTGCACATCAGTCCAGTTCTCCTACAGGTTATACATCTCTGTGGAAAATCCTGTTATATTTCTCTTGCTGCATCACTCCGTGGATGAATTTTAGAATGGACCTACCAGGCAGAGGCCCATGGGCCTGAGCCATTGTTTGAAGTGACTCTTAACATTTCCTCTTAGAATGTCAAGCAAATGACTACAAAATGACGCAAAACAACCAAAAGAGATGCAAGATAGCTACAAAGTGATGTAAAACCGCTCTAGAGCAACCACAAAGAGACACAAATGGCCACAAAGACATGTAAAACAATCACAAAGACACAAAATGGCCACAAAGAGAAACAAAATGACCACAAAGAGATTTAAAATCTGCATCCCTTTCAGTCTTCTTCTTTTTCTTCTTCTTCTTCTTGCTCCTGTGTAGTGGAGAGGTACCAGGGACATACTATTATCCATGCATACATTAATCACATACTCAACAGCTGTCTCTATGTTTCATCACTAATTAAAGGATAGTTATCTTCTCACCTCCACAGAAAGAGCAGTAAAGTTTATTAGTTCAACAAACTCATTGTTCCTTTTTTGGCTTTTACAAAGGCATCATATTCTATGTCCATTTATTTACGACATCAAACTAAACAAACTTTTTTTGCAGCTCAGCTGTGAAAAAATGATCATTCACATTTTATATGGGATGAGTCTTTAACTATGGAGGTTAACAACCATCATATCAGCTTCAGTAGAGTTTTTATTTTAATTGTTAGGGTGACATATATTTTTAACAATGTCACAGTAATTAGTGGTTTAAAAACCATACCAGTGGTTTTGCATGCTGTAACCCATTAAATGTAAATCACGTATGCTTCTCATTACAGGCAACCATTTTCTGATGCGTACGATAATTCAAAGATATGTTATTGTGTGGCAATGCATCAGCAGTGTCGTTAAAGTGATATCAGACCGAAGAGACAAATAATACGCAAACAAGGACACTGTGAAAAGAAGGACGCGAGTTTGGTTATTACTTGTGTTGTGAAAGCTGCTGTTTGGCTTTTGACTCCCAGATATCGGATGACATAGGCCTAGTTTCACAAAGCTCCAAGCATAAGGAAAAAGTTTCCAAAAAATCCCTGCTCACAGCTAAATTGCCACATAGCAGCAATGTTATGATGTTGAGAACGAAAGGTGCTGAAATATTATCTAAAGCAAAATCACAATTACACTGAATGAACTCAAACCAATGACTGCAGGGAACGAAATCAGATTAAAACTTCTTATGATACTAGTTCTGTTTGTCTGTCAACAGGTGTGAATATGTTCCTGAGAAAGATTGCTGTGACGGCGGCTTCCAGCCCGGCCGTGGAAATTACCCAGCAGGGAGAGACTCTGTCCATCAAGACATCCACCAGCGTCCGTACGACCCATGTCTCTTTCACCGTGGGTCAGTCCTTCAATGAGGCCACAGTGGATGGACGGCCCTGCACGGTACACATTTCTTAACTTCCCATGTAACATTCCTGTATAATGTCAGTACATGCATACCAGCATTTAGCCAAGGACAGCATAACAGAGCTCTGCAGGGTAGAGAGACATGTGGAAATAATTTCAGTGGAGCTCCAGAGTCGGTCCTGGTGATAAAACATGGGATCTGTCCTTCACCTCTTCATGCTGAGGGAGCGGTGATGGACATGGATTCTGACAGGCAATAAAAAATGTTTGACATTGAGCTCCAGTTATGATGAAACCCACAAACTTTGCCATAACTTTACAGAATATAAAGCACTTAGATAGTGTCAGTTATAAATATTTTTCTTTTATGAATCCCTGCAGAGTATTCCAAAATGGGAAACAGACACAAAGATCAGCTGTGAACAGACCCTACAGAAAGGCGATGGGCCGAAGACGTCGTGGACACGAGAGCTGACCAACGATGGAGAACTGATACTGGTAACTATTTTGTCTGAAGCACCAATGCACGACTTTATAGAGAGAGTATCAGATTAAAAAAAGATGTAAAACTAAGATGACTGTCTTGATCTTTAGAGTACTAACTCACTAATGCTTTATATAAATCATACATGGCAAGAGTCCAGTATAGCATAGCTTTTTCTTTATTACTCTTTAGGAAAACCTCTACAAATGATAAAAACTAAATCATAAAAATATATATATTTTCAAGTTGGAGGTTGTTTCTGATGAATTAAAGAGCAAACTAACTCAAAAAAGTCCTTAATCATGGCTTATTGCTAGTCAATAAAAGTAAATTATATGATAAATGGAGACGTTAGTGCCTTATGAGAAAGTGGTTAAAACTCTGTCCTGTTGCTGTTTTCTTTCAGACGATGACTGCTGGGGATGTTGTCTGCACCCGAGTTTACGTGAAGGAATGAGGACATTTTTTCAAGATTGTCACACAATACTCCTGTTTTGTGCCTCATGTATGGTTTACATTTACTCGCCTTGTTCTCTTCCTCCCAGCCAGTCAGATGTTGGTCAGATCTTACTCAAACAGTGCACTG
Organism: Pagrus major; assembly: GCF_040436345.1. Classification (NCBI taxonomy): domain Eukaryota; kingdom Metazoa; phylum Chordata; class Actinopteri; order Spariformes; family Sparidae; genus Pagrus; species Pagrus major. The sequence continues at coordinate 15,772,836 of NC_133230.1, forward strand.
TGTAGAAAAGGCTTCGGTATACATGAATGTACGCTTTTATCACACCAAAGCTGAACTCACTCTGTATGTATCATATACACAGAAATGTCACACACATTCCTTTTCAAAAAGCTGTATCGCAACATCTAAATCGTTTTGTCAAGATGTTAATAAACTGTTTTATATGATTTTCTTTTGTAGCCTCCTCCCTGCACCTCCCATTCCCCTGTCTGCATATCACTTTACATCATTGTCAACTATTCAAACTCTCCAGATTATTCCACACCCTTTCCACCTCCATCTTTCCAGTACCTTGTCCTCTGTGTGCTCTATGTCATCATAGCTCACTACAATATGCTGTCAGTTAGTTTAAAAACTCCAAAAGACAATTCATATTTTATTAAATCAGCTTTGAGAGACGTTTTGGCAAAGCCGAGAGGGAAACAGGGAGTGGAGAGGAAAATGAGTGGCGGTCATAAGAAAATTATTTCATAGCATCAGGAGAGGTTATACTTCATATGCCCCCTTTTTTTTCCAGCTGTAGCTACTTACAGAATGAGCTCAATAAAAATTCCCCCACCCATTTGCTCTGGCTTTGCACCCAGGTACAAAGTGTTTACTGGCTTCCTCCGGCAGTGCAGGCAGATCCAAAGCTGTTCCCTCTCGAAACCCATTTTTCAACATAAACGATGCAGACAAAATAAACAAGAAGACTCGAAAGGCTTGAAAGGACCAGAGAGAAGTATGGCTTTTACTCAACTACACAGTTCAGTCTGAGGCGGACTTCACCTTGCTGTGAAAAATGGACCTTTGGGGTCTCTCTGGCACTTCCTGAGGAGAGCACTGCTATGGTTCACAGGCCGTGATGGTTTTTCCAGGTTTTGAAACTGTGCGCAGACAAGCACTCGACTGAAGTGCTTCCCAGTTTATACACACTGTGCTGAGCAAGCAGACCGAGGACTGGGCCTCCTCCAATGTTCTCAATAACCTCTGTGGGTAAGTGTGTGTGTGTGTGTGTGTGTGTGTGTGAGTGTGTGTTTGCATCAGCAGGGGAGGAAGTTCTCAAGTACAAGTAGCCTAACAATACCAAAATGTAAAAGAACTCAATTTTTAGTAAAAGACTAAAGTCTAAAATAAAGAGCATTTGTTCTGAATATTAGCATGCTTTATATTTTAATATAAGACTGGTAAAGATACAGTATGTAAGAATTCTGCATAAAAGTGTCTACCTTTGTTGTGGAGTTGTGTACTTACATAATCCCAAGTGTTTCCAATAATGTTCAAACCCAGAGAAATCCAAGTTTACTCAAGGTAACGGTGCATTTCATGAGAAGGAAGTCGGCGAACAAGATAAAAAGGGTGCCAAAAATAAAACATTACCTTGTCATGAACATATGTGCCTGAGTCACGCCTGATGGCTTTTCATCCGCAATGGTGGTTGTTTAATGATGTGGTGTATGTTGTTTAAATGGAGGTTGACTGCAGGATCATTTGTGTTTCTTCCCATTACATCCACAAGTGTTTATTCTCCCTAAACAGCCAGATTACTGTACATTGAATTCAGGTCAACTATCACTAAACTCAGCACTCACTAGAGACTCTGGTTCTCTTTTTTCTTTTTCCCCTCTCCTCTCCGTAACATTATGTTCATGAAGTGAAGAACATTTCCCCTTCAGTACATGAACACCTAAAAATGAAGGTCACCTTCACGGATCGCTGCTGCAGTCAGGTTGATGAACGGGAGTGAAGATGAATCCGCTTCTTAATTACAAAAATTAAATTGTAATCTCTGAGCTCTCCTCCCTCCTACACGGCTCGGGATCAGAGAAGAATCTGATGTGACTCTGGTTGTTTATTCCTCCAGAAGGTCTGGTTCTGAGCAGCGGCTATACTCCCTGCTCGGTCCCTCCCGAACCAGCATCATAATTAATACACTCTTCTAATTTAAGCAAAATCTAATCTGTAAATCAACTTGTAAAGACAGCTGTTAGATACATGTAGTGTAGTAAGTGCAATATGTGCCTCTAAAAGAAAAAAAATAGCGTAAATAAAGTGCAAGTACCTCAAAGTTAAGTTTTTGGGCAAACGCTCTTGGTTAGAGAGAGGTTGGAGAGTGAAAACAATCCTGTGTGACCAAGTATGTACTTATTACACAACTTCACTCGTTAATTTTGTGGTGTTATGTCTCACAGGCATAAAGTATGTTTTCAAGTCCTCAGTGAAACTCTTGTGTCAGGGCTCATCAAAACCACAGCACTTTAACACTCTGGAGAGGACGGAAAGTTCCCTGCTGTTGCACACACACACACACACACACACACACACACACACACACACACACACACACACACACACACACACACACACACACGCATATCCAAATATATGAGATGCCTGATTCTGTCTACATGACCCCTTCGACTGACTGTTGTTAGCCTCATAGTCTAAACCACCCAGTCGTTCATTGTTAGCCGGGTCACTTTCCACACACAACTGTTATGCCAGTTCATTCCTCAGGCAGTGATGTCATGGAGCATTGCATCGCTCGATTGGCTGAAGGAATGCTGCGGTTTTAGGACTGGGAAGCACCCAGTTCCAGCGTTCGTATCAGGGCCATCTGGACCAATCAAAACAGGGCAATTAGAGGAAATGATGAGTCACAGGAGTCAGCTGACGAACAGATTCTGCTAGAGGAGGGCGTAAAGACAAAGTGAAACCTGTGAGCAGGTTTAGGTAGATACAGTTTAGTTAAAGAAGCTTTCATCACTGTTGCTTTTCCACCATAGGGTTAATAATGGCCGCTCAGTCTTTGCGAACCATGCCACATCCATTTCCACCCCAAGTTTGTCCATGTGCACTCTGTTTCTTCATAGTCTCCATAACAAATTGAAGTCATCTCAGACATGATCTATAACTTCCAATTTGACATCCAATTACACCAATAGGCTTCGGCTACATGATGAAAATAATGCTCCTCATCATCAACCTGTTGATTATTTTATCAAATATCCATCGATTTCTCTCAAAAATGTCAGAAAATGTCGAAAATGCTCATTACAGTTTCCATTAGCCAATGGGGATGTCTTTAAACTGCTGGTTTTGTCAGTCCGACTCCAAGACATTTTCAATTAATAATAATATAAAAACAGAGAAAAGCAGCAAATCCCTATTTGGAATGGCACTGAGGAATAAATCAAAGCACTAATCATTAATCAGGATACTTGCCAATAGACCATCTTCGGGCATTTTCCTCAGGAAACACTCACAATCACACTCAGGGTGGGAAGCTCAAATGTTCTGCTTTGTTCCAGGTTTCAAGTTGTCTAAATGTAGGCGGACAAATCTTTATCATTTCAAGACAATGGATAGTGAAAATTTGGAGGGACATTGGGCCATATTCCAAGGTAAAACAACATATTTGATAACCCGTTAGCTAAGGGCAGTTATCACTAGCATTAAACTACTTCCTTGCTAACATTACTGTTTGATAGTGTTATGTGATAAACTAGCGAAGGCTTAAATTCTTTCTAAAATGTCAATGCACATCTTGGACACATTTATTTGAGCCTGGAAGGGAAATGCACTGAATGAAATCAAACGCTAACGTTAGCTAGGAGGTAGTTGAATGCTAACATTAGCTAATATATTGTTTTACTCTGAAACATGGCTCAATGTCCCTTCATGTTTTCACTATCCATCATCTTTTTAGTTGCTGATCGACCAGTTAGCAGTAAAATAGTAACAATTTGTCAGATTCCCTACATTAAGGCTAAATGACCTGCAACCTGTAACACAGCAGCATAACCTTATCCAAGCCTTCAAGCTCACCTTGACTGTGATGTCAGAGGAAAATGGCTGTCAATAGTTTTCTGTCACATTCTATCAGTGACCTCTTAAAAACAAACATCTGTCATATTTTTGAGTATTTGGCCTGAAAAAGTAAAAGGTAAGTAAAAAGTTTTCAAGTTTAATGTTAAACATATTTTTCCACTTCTTTTCTATCCCATTAAATCACCCACAACTCCTCGGGTTTATCCTGGTCTCGCTTGTAGACAGTCATGCAATCTCATCATGCTGGGCAGTCAAACATTGTTCAAACCCACAAACATTCGAACATTGCTCTATTTCAAATTCTAGATGAGAACCAAAACCTTTCCATACATACTGAATATGTCAGGATGAATGATGCAGAACATTTCCTCTCAATGAAATGATGCAGCCATAAAACCCAGGGTTTGAACATTAAAGTCAACATAAACTGCTTTTAAAGAATAATGTGATGCTGAAAGCTACTTAAAGGGGAAATTAAAGAGTACAGGATGCTAAACCAGTTCAGTTACTATCAGTGTGAAGATAGTAAGGGAGTCCAGCAACAGGTAATGTACAGTAGCATGTATGAACAAGACTGTGTGGACTGTACGTGTGCCTGACAGATCGTGCGACCTATGTATTCATAATGAAATCATATGACTGCCTTCACCCATGTGACCCCATGTGACTTGTAGGATAAGAGAATGAAAAGGGATCTGGATGGATTGTACCAGGGCATTAAGCCATGAAGTGCGTATATACTTGAATGAAGAGGCCCTTCATCCAAGCTGGGACCTCGTCACTGTGCCACAATATTAACTCTGAAAGACTCACATCTGATAACTCTTGTGGGCAAAGCAAACACAATCTGTGGAGATAATATTTATGGAACAACAGTGATTCACTTTTAGGATTCATTTTGAAGGCATGATGAAACATGCGTATCAAATCGAATTCAAACATGATAAGAAAAAAGGACAAGGCTTACACCTTATCCGTTACCTGATGTTAAAATCTCACAGTCCTGAGAATCACAGTCAGCTGAGACCAGAGAAGTGGTGTGAATTTATTCCTTCAAGGCACAAGACTGACATCTACTGGAAGAGAAGGAGGGTGTCATTCAGAACATGAAAATTAACAGTTTCAGTTTCATAAACAGCAGGAAAAGACAGAGATCAAACAGGCATATACAAAAAAAATTGTCATTTCTATAATCAGGGACAGTTATAATAATTAACACAAACTTTCTGGACATAACACATCTCATATCCCTTCTAAGATAAACTAATTTCCCTGTTTTTCATCTCATTTGAAACTGTGAAAGGTTTAAAATTGGATAAAAAGAAGAAATAATGATTTTGAACAACATGATAATGATACTCATGATACTACTTGAAACCTGAAAAAACCTGGAAGGTATCAGCCCTGAAAATACCGGCCTATCCCTGACAGAAACCCTCAAACATTATTGTCTAAACTGTCAAAACTTCTGGGTATATTCTTTTCCCTTTCTTCTTTTTTCCTTTCCTTTCCTTTCCTTTCCTTTCCTGTCTTTTCTTTCTTGTCTTTTCTTTCTTGTCTTTTCTTTCTTTCTTTCTTTCTTTCTTTCTTTCTTTCTTTCTTTCTTTCTTTCCTTTTCTTATCTTTTTCATCAATTTTTTCCTTTCCTTTCCTTTCTTTTTTCTTTTTTTCCTTTCTTTTTCCTTTTCTTCTCTTTTTCCCTCTTCTTTCCTTTCCTTTCCTTTCCTTTCCTTTCCTTTCCTTTCTTTTCTTTCCTTTCTTGTTTCCTCTTTTTTCCTTTCCTTTCTTTTTTCCTTTCCTTTCCTTTCCTTTCTTTTCTTTCCTTTCTTTTTTCCTCTTTTTTCCTTTCCTTTCCTTTCCTTTCCTTTCCTTTCCTTTCCTTTCCTTTCCTTTTCTTTCTTTTTTCCTCTTTTTTCCTTTCCTTTCCTTTCCTTTCCTTTCCTCTCCTCTCCTCTCCTTTCCTTTCCTCTCCTTTCCTCTCCTTTCCTTCTCTTTCCTCTCCTCACACTCGTTCGGCCCCGCCCCCTGGTGCTCCCACGTGCCGCTCTGCCGCAGCAGCGGTCACATGACCGGGCCCTCGGCTGCTTACTTCCTGTACAGCGGTTGTTTTTCCTGCGGGACAAATTAACGGACCACTTTCGCTCTCCGGCGACACCACGTAGCTGCAGTCCAGACGCTGACAGTCAGGACTGGAGGAGAAAAGCACCGGGGAGCACAACCACCGACCTGTCCGTTAACGTTAAACCGTGTTTTGCTATCTTACCTGCGGAGAGATGATCATCGGCGGGGCGGGTAGCTAGTTGACTGGATAAACCGACTACACCGCCCTCAGTGCCGAGGTAGAAAATAAAACAAACGCAGCATTTTATGTGCAAGAAGAGGGACAGCTTGTGCTTTTAACTCTCCGTGACTAACAATAACATTAGCAGCAAGTGGTGGCTACTTGACGTTAGCTCTCGTTTCCCCATCAAGCAACCACTGATATGTCAAAATACACCAGCTTTCCAGAGCCGATGGAGGACCAGAACCCTTTCCAGGTGAGAGAAATGACACATTCGGCTAATGTTAGCCGGTACCAGGGTGTCAGGGTGTGTTTGATGTATGGGAGTCATTGATCTTGGCTCCGTGTAATAGCAGGCGTGTTGTTGCTCATGTGACGTGTGTGGCTTTTTTCAGGGCCTCCCTAATCTTTACCCACTTGTAGCTCTTATTAACAAAGGAAACATCAATAAAAGACAGACCAGTTTTTGTTAAATGAGGAATAATGTTCCTGCAAGTCAGAATTATCACTGAGCTAATTAAATTAACCCTTTGTTTTGTCTGCTAGGATCCTGCAGTGACTCAACACAGCAGCAACACAGGATATGCCACCCTGGACCTGTACAATCCATTTGATAACACGACTGGGGTGAGCAGTATTTCCATCTTACCTGTCAGATAATAGAAGATTGATTGTTGATAATGTACAGCACAGATAATGTCAAACACAACAGTTTCCTTAAGGGCATATTTTCTTCTGCAAAGGACCAAATAGGGAGCAAAAATGTGCTTCCTTAACCCAATTATACGTCAATTCTCACTTCTGTCTGTGTATTTTTGTGCAGTTTTTCGGATGAAAAATGTGTAATAATTTGACTTAGTTGAAGTTAATACATGATTATGCAGCATGCAAGCACCAGGCTTCAGAGATTAAATGTTCAATCCAACAGTTTCTATTCTGTTCAGTTGTATTTTCTGTTTACAGCATCAATTAGCCTGCTTCCAGAGACAGCTGCAAGCTAAGGGAGATTATCTGCTGCAAAAAACAAATACATAGACCAGCGCTCTAGGCAGCGACTATTATGGTTGCAATCTGTCAAGTGCAACTAAACATTTTCATTAGTATCACCTTAATGAAAACGTTAGGCGCACCAGTGCAACCAGTTTAAAAGGTTAGTCTGGAGCCCTGTAAACTAATAACAGCAGACTTAAAAAAACAAACAGAGCAAATGATTTTATAAAAAGTCATTCAATCAAACGTCAAGTGCGACTAAACATTTTCACTGATGTGCCTTTGAAGAAATTTCATCTGATAAACACATTTTCTGTTGATTTATTATGTACACTTTTATTTATGAGTGTCTCTCGAGGACCTTAAACATCAGCACTTGCTCCTGGAGTTGGCTCACCAGCCTTGAGTATGAGAACTGTGCAGAGGTTAGAGTGCAAGACTAAGACTTGTTGCAGTGAAAGCAGAAAGCACACACAAAAGAGCTGAGACACACACTTCATGTTATAGAGTTTTTTTTGTTTTTTTTTGCTGTTGCTAGGAAACAGCTCGGGTTCACATGTACTTCCTTTCAGCGGTTGATATTGGCACATACTGCAGCACCAGGAACTAAACTTAGACACATGAAACTGAGCTAGTCTTTGAAGATTCATCAAGCCTCATGTCCATTACAACAATTATTCACAGTTAATGGTGGGACACACCCTGGTTTGACATAATGCAGACTCACTCTGGTCTGGGTCTGGTGCTGGCGCTGTTCTTTAATGAACCATTATGTTGTGGACCATAACAGCCAAATGACTGATGATGTATGAATTGGGAAAAGTTATAATCTAATGTGATATGATAGAGGATAAAATACAAAGGCTATTTACTCATGTTAGAATATTTTCTTTCATCTAGAATGAAGGAAGTTAACTCACTCATCTATAAATGTTGAAAGGGCTGTAACTAACAATTAGTTGCACTGTCGATTCATCTGTTGATTAATCAATTAGTAGTTATAAAGTATATATTTATATAGTAAAATGGTAAACAAAAAAAATGTTTTATCAGTATCCCAAACCCCAAGAAGACATCCTGAAAAGTTGTATTTTCTCCAAACCCAAAGAATTTCTGTTTACTGTCAGAGCAGTAAAGAAATCAGACAAAAAAAATCACATTTAAAGTTGAACAACTAATCAATTAATTGTTGCAGCTCTAATCTAGACTTTTCCCGCTGCTTTTCCTGTTGCAGTGGTACGCCTAACTTTTTCATTTAGGTGCACCCAATAATGCATATAAGTTTAATTTCCAAACACATTAAATGATTGTAAACAGGAATAGAGTTGCAAACACATTTTTCTTCATTGAAATCACACGCAACAAGAAATTGCGAGAAACTCAATTGTATAAAAAATAAACTGGTATGTTGTATTGTTGTATTGAGATGTGTCTCAGTTAGCTATCTTTGTCTCAAAAGCCTAAAAAAGCAAGATGGATTATTTAATTTTGAAATGTTTGATCTCTACTTTTTTACAGTACATGTTTTGCTTGTGATTCATACATGTTGTTCTAGCCTTAACAGCCTAAAAATCTGACTATAAAATGTATTTAAGTTGTTTTTTTTACTAATATGTTTCAGCCTCCGCATGAAGCCACCTCTCCCTCTGCTCCATCTGTGCCTGCACAGACTCCACCCAGCAGGACAACACCCACTGAGCCTCGCAACTATGGCTCCTATAACTCCCAGGTATACATGATGTAACGTGAAGACACTTGTTGATCACTTGTTGATCTGAATATCAGCATATTCGGATGCACAGAAATGGGATTGTGCTCACGCTGTTTTTGGATCTTGAAAATTAGAAATTTGCTCTGAGGACAAAGTCCGTCCTTCATGGTTATGGTAGCTGTTTTTATGGTTCAACCAACACAAGTGTTACTTGTAAATAATTGGTAATTGTAAATCAAAGTTAATATGAATGGCTGGTAGAATACACAGATGGATGATATATATTGATTGCTGTGGGAATACAGGACATTACATTTATAGTAACAGTTTCAATAATGATAAAGCTTTTGAGAGTCTGGAAGTTTGCGGTTAAGGTACCTGGAAAGTGCTTAAATCTTACAATTTACTCACTTAAACCACTCACATGTTTCCTGTATTACAATAGCTTTCCTTCATAGAAAATGGCTGACATTCAAACACTTAATGCGTGACCTAAATGTCACAAATTATACACACGTGCCTTGAAAGCATCTCCCCTGCTTCTCTCTTATGATACCAGTTCTTTTCCATAATCCTTTCTATTATTGAAGACACTAACACAGCCTATCTCTTTGAAACTTGGCATGCAGCTCTGATGCATCATTTACCCTGTGTCTTACTGAATTAGACTGCAGTGAATGCCACCACAGCGGAGCTCCTGAGGAAGCAGGAGGAGCTGGAGAAGAAGGCCCGAGAGCTGGAGAGGAGAGAGCGGGAACTGGAGTCACACAGCCTGGGACCTGGAGCCGGTAAGAGAGGGAGGAAGAAAAGAAATAGGCCATGAGCTTAAACATGACAAAAAAGAAGTGAATAATGAATGAATACCTAAATGTATTATTGATTTAAGGACATTTTGTTGTCTTCATCAGCCCGTCAGAATAATTGGCCCCCGCTGCCTTCGTTCTGCCCCGTGGGCCCCTGCTTCTACCAGGACATCAATGTGGAGATCACTCAGCGCTTCCAGCGCACTGTCACCATCATGTACTACTTCTGGATGTGTGAGTTCCTGTAACTCTTACTATGTGCTGTTGTGTGAATTCCCAGCAACATCCAGGGTCAGGTCAGATTACTTTGAAATGTAGTCAGTTACCTAATACAAATTGCATGGCTTTAAAAAACAAATAAATTTGCAATGTACTGCGTTGGATTATAACAAAAATGTAATCTAAAATGAATACTTTTGAATTACTTTTGGATAACTTATGTTAATGTGATATGTGAAAGAAATGGTATAAAGCCTTTTGTGGCTCCAGAGGAAGCTGCATGTAATTTGATAGATTACCTCCAGTGATGTCACTCAGTGGCTAAATTGCATTGTAGGCGATGTAGGCATCAGGTTTTATAAAGTAAGAAGAATGTGTGGAATAAAAAAGGCGATTTGTTTACAAATTGTCCAACATTGTTTTGGGAGTGCAATGCTAGACCAGTGGACTGCTTTACAAAACATGGTGCCTACATTACCCACAATGCAACTTAGTCACTAAGTGACACCACTTGAGACAATTTATCAGATTACATGCTGCTTCCTCTGGAGCCACAAAAGGTGTTATATTAGTTTTATCACATATGCAATTGTACTCCCCATATAAAATTGGTGGAGTTACCCTTTAAGTCGCTATTAAATTACTTTGATATACAGTAGAACATGTTTTGCATATTCATATTTATGATAATTCCTAATTTTAAAATTGCCCTATTTTTAAGACTTAATCAAAAACAGAATCAAATAATCCTGGGCAGTGTAACGATAAACTAACTATACATTATCAAATGTAATGTAGTCTGATTATAGTTACTTATTTTCTGTAATCTGATAACATGGGTTTGGGTGGTGTTGTGGCAGGAGACAGTGGGAGTGTACCTATTTTGATTGGAGTGAAACTACATGAACACCAAAATCTCCGCTTGTTAACACATGAGATTAGAAGGAGTAGAAGGCTGTGATGTTGTAAATGAAAGAATCACTTAAGGAATTGAACGTAGAGCTGACTCATGCCTGTGTGACTTCTGCTTTACTGTCTGGAGTCCGAGCTGGAATGTTTGTGCAAAGACTTGACACTTGACTGCCAGATCGAGGACTTGCAACTAAAAGACCAGAGACAATTTTCCTTCTCCAGCTGGATAATAAAGTAATTCTATTCTATTCTGCTCTAAAATCAGTTGAAGGTTCAGTTCAGTTGTCTTCGTCTATGTCAGAAGTTATTCTTATTAACCAACAGCACACAAAAAAAAGGAACCTTGATACTGATTTTTAAAATGACCACGATAGAAAGAGGAAGAGAAAGTGGAGGTGCACTTACTTTGCTTTAGATTTTTTTCACTTTATAGTTTAGTTTTACTGCTGAATGCTGAAAAATGCAGTGATGATGGACTGGTGACCTTTAATACTTAGGACCCACTTTCATACTTATGACCTACTTATATATAATTACAAGCCTATAGAGTAATAGCCTACAAAGTTATATAAATCTGATTTTTCTGCTTTTTTGTCGAATCATAGCAAGTGTTCTGAGGCCAGGCACCAGTCCTGGATCCTCTGGCCTGTAAAACTGTGGAATGAAAACATTAAATTGACAGTTATTGTAATGGTTCCTGTCAACATTGTGAGCTCTGCTTTATGTTTTAGTTCCTTATTACTTTTTTGGATAACCCAGTTGTCTTTCTTTTACGTCTGTCTTCACGTCTAATATACTTTTCATTTATTGTAATGTATCGGCTACACATAATGCTCGACCATTTAGAGGCTGTAAAAGATGGGTTATAACAAGTGTTTGAAACAGTGATCATGATTCTTGTAGCTTAAGTTCCACAGACATAAGTTAGGATAGGATATGATACAATATAATAAACCTTTATTGAACCTGCACTGTGGAAATTCACTTGTTAAAAAGAAAACCAAAAAATTTTTATTAAATGCATAGAAATGCAGAAGCTTTGAACACATACACCTTCCACTTCCACTTCCATTTTCACTTCCACCCTAACCCTAAAATATTACCATGATCGACATGTGTCCTCAAACAAAACCCGAGCGCCTTGAGTCCTGACCTCAGAATAATGAACAAAAACCAACTCTAAATCTAGCAGCAGGCAAAGGGATGTAATACATTGCGTAATATTGCATCAGCTTAATCTTTACAAGTTGTCTTTTTCTTCAGTCTGGGAAGGGTGGGTTGGATTTGTGCTGCACCACTCCCATTCGTCCTACTGCATTACTCAACCTGACTCCTTTTTATCTTATTTTGTCCAGTCGGCACTTGCACGCTGCTCTTCAACCTGATCTCCTCCCTGGCCATGTTCTGCGTGGACTCCTCAGGCGGTGTCGGCCTGGGCCTCGCCATCCTCTGGGCCCTCCTCTTCACCCCCTGCTCCTTTGTCTGTTGGTACCGACCTGTGTACAAAGCCTTCAGGTGTGTACCACCAAAAGAAGTCCAATGACCAAAAATGTATTAGCTGAAATGTTTATCCTTCACTTGCTTGTTTTTCTCTCCTCTCTAGGAGTGACAGCTCCTTCAACTTCTTTGTCTTCTTCTTCATTTTCTTTGCCCAAGTCGTCGTCTACGTCATCATGACTATTGGTATCCCTGGATGGGGTTTCAGGTACGACTAATTAACAAGTAATCTCTGTGAAAGATGGATGGATAACCCTTTACAGGCCATGTTTTTCATGTTAAACCTAGTTAAAGGATAAGTTCACAGCTAATTTTGTTATCTATGCTTAACCAAGTATGCAGTGTCTCTGTTTGACGGAACAAAGCTAACAAGTACATAATTAAAACAAGGTGCAAAGTCATTGTCTGGATAACATATTCAAAAACACATTGCTTTTTAAGTCCAGGCGCAAATAAGGATATTAATTGACTTTATTCCCCTAATGTTTTCAATCTGTTTACTTTCTGTATCTTTCCCTCAGTGGGTGGATCGTGAGCCTGGCTGCTCTGAAGACCAGTGTCCCCGTCGGTGCGATAATGATGATGAACGCCATCCTCTTTACTGCCCAAAGCGCCATGGGGGTCGTCATGCTGAAGAAGGTGAAAACTGAATAAATTTGATTACTTGCAGGGAAAATTCACAGGTAGTGACTCAAATTAAGGTTGGGTTTTTGACATGGTGTCAGTCACATGAGCTCTGTTGGACTGATTAACAGGATATTCTTTAGTAAATTGGACAAAGTGTGAGCCTTGTATAGTGTTGTTGAGTGTGTTCACATGCTCATTTGTATCCCATTTTGGACCTTATTCAGGTTGTGGCATTTTTAAGGGAACCTTAGAAACCTGATCATAACAGTAGTCAGGTGCTCATTTCTGAGGATAAAGTTCGGTTTCGGTCTGCGCTCAGGACCAACTTCTTAATCTGATCCAAGTCAGCCTTTATTTTAGCATGTTTATCATCATCATTTACCATCATATTTATTATTTTATCAGCTTACTACTGTGTAACTTGAATTGATAATGTACCTTCACACAAGGCACAGAATGATTTTATCAGAATACTCCAGCTAGCATCTTAGAACCGGCATTTATCACCAATTTAAGTGTGTCCCATGTCAATTTTGACATAGATTTTACAAGTTCAGGGTAGGCCTGTCATGATAACTACTTTTTGTTGGATGCTGTATTTTTCCCAGATGTAATTGCGATAAATGGTGAAAAGACCATTTTATGCCTTTTGATATAACGATATAATGATAGATATGATGGCATATTAATGCAAGTACACCCTTTCAAAGAGCAATACGCTTTTAATTCTTATCACTCAGACATTGGAATGTGAAAAAAATATAAAAATATCCTAAATAAATAAGTTTGTTCTTCCTCTGATCCGCCAGCAGAGGTAGTAACAGAGCCGTAACAGGCAAATCAACAGCCCCTTGAAATTACACACTAAGGCGGCATTATGCCGGTGCTGCTTGGTTCAGTGTAAAAAAAACAAAACGATGTAGATGTGAGCCTTCGTTGCAGCGTTATTGCGGAATCTCTGTGTAAAAGGGGGCCACTATAAAGGTGTCGCCACCAAACGTTTTCCGATGGTATGACGCACCTGGTGTGCACTCCTCTCTTGCACCGCATGTTATGTATTTCTAGCAATTTTTAGATGCACATAAAAGTTATGATATTTTCAACTTTCAGTGCAGAGACATACCATTAATAACATTTGATCACCCGGTTGTGTATGCAGCACCACTCCACAGGTGCACTACACTGTTATGCTGTCATGCTTTTACAAGTTGTTTTTGAAGCTGCAGTGCCTGTACAGATAAGTTCAGTGCCATCAGAGCCCTATGCATACGAACATGCATGTAAACACAACAGTCAGTATCGAGTTCATATATGAAATCGATAAGTCCTTAAGATATGTATGATAAGTCAGTAATGTAATTCTCATGACAGTTGTAGTAAAGAGGAACTGAAGGGATTTATGTAATACTGTTTAATAGCCCAAGCCTAAAAGTTAACCTGACATGGACCGGGGTAGTCTGGATGGATAACTTCCTTTTTGAAACACAATTTCCTTTACATAAGCCTGATTTAACTGTTATTATTGCTTTATAAAACGCCCCTTATGATGGTTACATGATAAACTGTTTAGCGGGATACTAGTGAGCGTGTTAACACAAACGAATAGTTCAAAAGGTTGAGGAAAAAATGGAAATGTTATATTTTAAACGCAGGAAATCACACGAAAAGGCAGAAAAATTATCCTAATTGTTTGTCCATGTATGTACTCATTTAATGAAGGACTGGTCGGTCTAAGTCAAATAATGCTTGAATAATTAATACTTATTATGCGCTGTGCTTGTAAATGCTTTTGATAAGGCGAAGAATGAATTAGGAGATACTGTGACATGATCGACGCGATCACATCTCCTGAAGACAGCAGAATCTAAATTGTTAAGCTGTATCTGCACTTGCTGACAATCAACTGCGCCCAGGTGGTGCACCTGCCATGAAGCAGTCTGTAGATAACAAACAGTCTGAATAATAGCCAGATATCAGGTTCTGCGTATCATTTTCACCCTCACAATGTGCATGATATGATGATGAACTGCTGCATGTATCAGGTGTCAGCATGCTCTGCTCTTCCCCTTCTTCAGATACACAGTCTGTACAGGCAAACCGACGCCAGCTTTCAGAAGGCCCAGGCCGAGTTTGCCACCGGAGTCATGGCCAATCAGGCCGTACGCCAGGCGGCTACCACCGCTGCCGCCGGCGCTGCCCAGGGGGCCTTCAGTGCTCCTCGATAGAGAGGGACGAGAGGGGTCAGGAGAGTGAGATGCATGGAGGAAGAGGAGGAGGAGGCCCTTTCAGCTGATAGGGGATCAGTTTGGTATTTATTTCCCCACAGGTGATTAGAATTTGATGGCAGGTGAGGGGGGAGTGAGTCTGTATAATTACCCCTGGGTAACTGAACTTCAGGGCACGTGCATGAGACAGAGGTAGGGTTGTCCAATTTCTAAAGGTGTACAGGACAAGTTAGCTACACGGCCAAACCAGGAGTCAGCAAATCATGCGTTGATTCAAGAAAAGATGTGAAGCTGTATGAAATGTATCACAGTTGTACCAAGTGTCAGTAAACGCAGGGAAAATAATTTCTTGTATGAAAAAACAAGCTGTGTGCCAAGTGGGACAGTTTTAGCCTGGATTTTCTGCAATTAGAAATGACTTTGATGTATGTTGTGTTAAAGAGGAGATATGTTTGAGACAAGAGTTGAACACTGAAATGCTGCCATTCTAACATTTGATCCATAACTGAGTGGCTCAACTTTGGCCAACACTATTTCTTTCATTGCTTAGGTGTAAACTAACAAGTCGTTTTGTTATTATTTCAAACGAGAATGCCTATTTACCTTATTGCCAAACACTCCCATACTGTAAAGATTATGAACATGTGTTGTTTCGGTTTCAAATATATCTGTCACTGTTCTGTTGGTGTTTGCTTGTGGTTCTTATTATTACAAGTCATTGTCTTTGTTTTAATAAAAAATATATTGTCATGCTTACACAGTCTGCTCCAGTTATTGCCTTAAATGTATTTTCGTCCAAGTTCAGTGTCTTAACATACCTTTAAGGATTGCTAACTAATATTCACAGATGTGAATTTGAGTCACTGCGACATGGACTGACTTGCAACTTGACTTAACAGAAAATAAATGACTTGAGACTGGACTGAGGATAAGTTCACCTAAAAATGGAAATTCAATCATTATCTGCCCATCCTCATGCCGATTGAAAGGTGAAGTTTCGTTGTCCACAAAACTTTCTGGAGCTTCACAGCAAAACAACAACATAACCCTCCCAACCCCGACAAAACTTCACCTGATTTTCCATTGGCAGGAGGGTTAGTAGATAATGACTGAATTTTCCCTTTAGGGCGAACTTTTCCTTTAAGGATGACTTGAGACATGATGACTTGAATTACTTGTATATGTTATGTCAAGTTTTTTTTTTCATTCAAACACAAGTTTATGATACATACACGTTTTGTACAGCCAAATAATCTTCACAGATGAACACCAATTTTTGATTTTCAAAGCATAAATTAAATCACTAGACGTAAAAAGCTAACATTAGGCTATAAACGGACAACATTGCGTCTCACAAGCGTGTCACTACACAATTACTATACACATTTTCTATAAATTGATAAGCTTACAAGTTGTAAAGTTAGTTAGAAGTTTGTAAGTCGGCCTGTAAAGACGGACTAGTGAGTAGATGAGTCTGACAACTTCTGTAGTCTCATTTAGCCACTTGTTAGCAACCGCCGTTTTTAAGACACATAAGCGATTTATGATTAAATTGTGGGACGTTTAATGATGTATTTTATGTTGTGGAACAAAACGTGTTAATATCTTCAGGCATTTAATTGAAAGCCCATTCAAAAAACTAATTGACTATGAGACGAGGGAACCGGATGTGCAAAAATGCTAACCAATTTTCGGGACTACAAACCATATCAGAAAGGAAGGTACATGTCTTTTCTCTTTGTAAAGACCGTATAGCCTAGCTACTTCGAAAAATTGACTTGCCTTGCTTTCATTTGACACAACCTGACTTGTCTTGCCCAAAAAGACATGACTTGGGACTTGACTTGTCAAAAACAAACGACTTGAGACTTGTGAAGTCTGCTAACTGCTAATAGTGTTAGCTTAACGGGTACTGCGTTGCTAGGAAACCGCTCGGGTCGAGTTGTGCGGAGGGGAACACACGCAGACATTTGAACCACATTTGTGTTTTTCAGAAGAGAGGATCCACCTGAAAACATTTTGTATTCTCTGGCGACACCCAACACACTTGAGGGAAACTGCAGCCGTGATGTCATCCTGACAACTTGTTGCTTTTTGAGCTCTGTCTGGTTTCTTTTTGCGGCACTGACCCGAGACAAGTCTGATCATGAAGCCACAGGTTATTAACGCTACTCAACAGTATTTCTTGATCACGAAACCAATCGAAAAATCTTTATAAACTTTGCTTTTGTGTAAAAAACAAACAGAAAAACGACAGGAGTGTGTTGCCTGCTGATTAATTATATGAATGTGTCATCTGCAGCCGGTTTCCTGACCCTCCGGGACTGCTCGGAGACTTTTATGGGCTGCCACAGCGACGTCAGGCGCTGCGCTTCACCGTGAAGATGGCGGAGGCTGCGGAGACACCACAACACCGTTTTTTCTGTCACTGCTGTAAATGTGAAACTAACCCCAAACTCCCGGTGAGTCACTTTGGAGAGTTGTTTTTTATTCCACATGCTGCTCTGTGAATCATCCAAGCGCACATGGTGGGAGGGATTCAGACTTCTTTTGAAAAGCTATTTCTTGTTTTTGAAAGTGCAAACCGAACGGATTGATTTGTAACGGTGGGCTCTTAACAACAATAATAATAATAATCACTGGGCTCACCGAAGCGCACATACAAGTATGACACCCTGTTTGCTTTGGTGGTTGTTTGTGTGCGTTCACGTTGCGCAGAGATCTTACATTAGAGAGAGAGAGAGGGAGTCAAATCTGGTGATTCACGCTGCCATATTTAGAAGCACCACTGTTGGCGACTTTGGCCAGTTGTCTACTGTCAACTGCCTGTGAGAGACGTAAGAGGGGCTGGCCGGGTGTCACCACATGCACCGACAGCACGTACATGGCTCTCCAGACTGTTCGAGCCGCAAATAGGTGCCTTCAGGCTGCAGCCACATTTGTTTTGTGGCCCTTTAGTCCCAGTTACCCAAATAATTTCACTTGAACTGACTTTGCTGGAGATTAATTTCTTCTTCTGATTGTTCAGTCACTCTTAGAGCACGATTACGCGCCCATAATATGATGGAGCAAAACGTTTGTTTGTTTGTTTGTTTGTTTGTGAGAAAGACAGAGAGAGAGAGAGAGAGAGAGAGAGAGGGATTGAAATATGCAAGGGTGCACTCTGTAGTTTTGGAGAAGAAATCCAAACAGAAAAGTAGTATTTATGATAGTAATAAAGGCAATAATACAAACTCAGAAATATGTATTTAATGAATATATTTCCGTAACTGAATAAACAAGCTGTCCTAGGAGGGAACAGTTTTGCAAATATAAACAAACAAAACAAATGGCGCTTGTGTTTGTTTATTCAGTCATGAAAATAATCAATTAAGTTTTTCGCTTCCAATTTAAAGGTGCACTATACTTTTTTTAGTAACAGTTTTGGTTATGTAGTCCTATATTCTTGATCTGTAAGGTTTAGGGGTAGACCAATTATCGACCATGGCTGATTATTGGGGCTGATATTCAGCATTTTGCAGATTGCGCATACATTTGTGCTACTTTGGCTCTGATGCAGCATCCTCTCAAACAATGTCTTGCCCACAACACTATCTGATTGGTAACACGTCACAATTAATAGCCTATAAACACTGAATAATCTGACTCTGCAAAGTAACTAATTACTAAATGAATCAATTAAATGTGGTAGAGTGGAAGTATAAAGTAGCAGAAAATGGAAATACTCGCGTAAAGTACCTGAGAATTGTACTTAAGAACAGTACTAGAGTAAATTGTACTAATGTTTATTCATCACAGGTTATTTTTACACAAAAAGATAGAAATTAGAAATAGATTATTTGCAGCATCCTCTGGAGCCACAAAAGGCTTTATACTTCTTTTTCTACACATGCAGTAGTACTCCCCATGACCTGTAAACACACTTTAATGTGTAAGATTGATGGAGTTATCCTTTAAGACATCACCCTGGACTTTGAGAAACTGGGATGTCATACTCTCCACCTTTCCTGCCTGTATCTATACCATCACTCTCGAATAAAAAGTGCAACTTATGCTTTTGTGGCTAAAGGAGAGCAAATCTCTGCAGTCAAGTCCCAAAATGTAATTAATCCTCGTAGTTTGCAATGAGATGAGATGTTTGAGTGTCCACATTTTTTGGGCTTGTGGAGTTATATAGTTATAACATTTTTTCTCTTCAAGGACTTGGTCTGTCCCAGGTGTGACTCTGGTTTCATTGAGGAGGTGACAGAAGGCTCCAGGTACAGCTCAGTTTTGGTTAGAAAACTTACTTTCTGGTTTGTAAAAATGTTTCACACAGGTTTTTATTTTGCTGTCTAGTCTTCTGCAGGACAGCAGCACATCATCGTCCAGTGAAGAGTCGGACTCTTTGTTCTCAGAGGTATGTCCTTACAACAAACAGTATTTGACTAAGAACTCTCCTCCGTCTCTATGGCTTTGTTTGACACGTTGCTTCTCTGGTCTCTCTCTGAGCTATGGCAGCTGCTGTTTATGGAGCGCTCTGCTCTGCTGTCACATCCGCCTTCCTCGGAGTCCGACCCAGACGACAGTGAGCAGGTATCTGCAGGTCAGAGCCGTCCATCTCCGGTGTCACCAGGCGCTGCCGAGGCCAGAGAACCAGAGTCTCCATCGCAGCCTGAACAAGAGAGGTCCCCCAGGTCTGAGCAAAGACCTGCAGTGGAAGGGTGTGTGGGAATGGTACACAGAAACTCTGACAGTGTATAAATAATTTGGTATCATATATTTGTTCCTTTTTATGTCTTGTGATGGTTAATACAAGGAATTAAAAGATATACATATAGAATCATTTCTGTTAAGATTCAGAATCTCTTCCGCAAGGGAGTTCTGGCCTTGACAGCCGCATAAGAAGTTCAGAAGAACAAACGACAACTTTAAACAAACAACGTAGGAAGGAAGGAAATAAGCGACTGACTTCAATTAAAAAACAATCAGCAATTTACATGTAGTGTTCATTAAAAGGACATGTGCATTCAGTGGTCAAATAGTCCGTAATCCTATTTTTATGATCCTCCATACACATCACATTTACATTTTATCTTCTACTCATGCTGAGGCAATTGCTGTTACTTTTTAGCAACACTACTATCAGGACAAAGCATTGAAAACGTGTGAGAAAGCTTTCTTATTACAGTGTAAGTCCGAGGAATATGGGTTGAAACTTAAAGCATAACCTTAAACTCTATTACAGATATAAAGATTGGCAATCAGTGTTCAGGGGGGATTAAAATTCAGACGTATTTGACTATTTCTTTTTAAACAGGATTTTCTCCCACTCATACCTCACCTGATAATGATGTGATTCAGTTTTTCCATTATATTTTCATTAAGTTTTCATTCTAAATGATCCCAATGTAATAATTTGAAATGAACTGCTCAAAATCATTCTTGCTTATCTTGCTTAAAAGTGCAGTCATGGGAATCTTACACTTTTGTTTCAGTATCAGACTGTACAGCGTGCTGCATAACACTCCTAATCTGTTTTGTGCAGCTGCATTCATCAGTTGATTTACTAAAGAATATAAGAAGTAAAGTGTATGTTTTGAAAGCGCACTAAAGCATACGTATTTCCTGTCTGATTTTGCCCTCTCAAGGATTGTGCAGCAGTTCTTGACCGGCCTGTTCGCCAACAACGGAAACCCCGGTGCTGCACCGGCTGCACTGTAAGCGCTTTGTGATCTTCGATTCACATCATTTGCTTTTGATTTTATCTAGACACTCCCTCCCTCTTTCTCTCTCCCGCCCTCTTTCTGTTCGTCTCTCAGATCCAGCATGCTACAGCTATACGCAAACCCTGGAGATTATGCATGGGGTCAGGGAGGTCTGGATGCTGTCATCACAGAGGTCAGTGATATCAGAGGTATTGATTTATAAGCACTCTGGCCTCATTTTTTGTTTTATCATGGTTCCCCTCTCTCTTAACCTTTTGTATTGAAACTAAAATCTACTTTCATATCTCCTGTTCCAGTCTCAACACCCACATCTTTATTTGTCGACACAAACTACAGCTCCCTTGTTTTACTGCCTCTGTCCCTCATTTTTTCACACTGACTTTGTTTCTTCTCCCACTCACCTGAAGCTGTTAGGACAGTTGGAGAGCACAGGTCCTCCCCCTGCAGAAAGGGAGATGATCTCATCCCTGCCAACAGTTTGCATCTCTGAGGAGCAGACAGGTAGTGATCCCCACATGGCATACTGCACATTAAAACACATAATCAGCACCATACGTCTAGAAGATTGCTTTGAAAGGTTTGTCTTTTGATGCCAAGAGTTTTTACTTTATAACTAGGCATAATTTAAATAAAAATGCATACTTAAAATATAGGATTTATACATTCCTTGTTTCCTTTCCTCTTCTTATCCTTTCTTTCATCCTCCTAGTTTTTGTTTGCTTTCTTACCTTTCCTACCTAGAATATTTACTTTGTGCCTTCTATTATACCTTACCTTCTCATGGCATAACTTTTAACCAACTTAACTAACTTTTCTCCTGCTATCTTTTTTTTCCTTCTCTTACCCTTTCTTTCCACCTCCTAGTTTTCCTTGCATCCCTCTTTCCTTTCTTCCATTCCTCTGTCTGTCCTTTCCTCCTTCTGTCCTCATCTTCTCTTCTCTTCTCTTCTCTTCTCTTCTCTTCTCTTCTCTTCTCTTCTCTTCTCTTCTCCCTTTGCCTTTTCCTTCACTCCTCATAACTTTTTGTCACTCGTCCTGTCTTTCCTTTCCTATCTAGAATATATGCTTTTACTCCTTCTATTCATTTTTTACCGTCTCATCACTTAACTTTATCTTCCTATATTTCGTTTTCTCCTCCCATCTTTCTTCTCTTCTCTTACGCTTCCTTTCCTCCTAGTTTTGCTTGCATCCCACTTTCCTTCCATCCATCCCCTTGTCTGTCCTTTCCTCTTCCTATCTTTCTCCCCTTCTCCTTTCTTTTTTTTAACATCCACCTATCTTTTGTCCTTGCCTTCTAACGACTAAACTTTCTCCTCTTATCTTTACTTCCTTTTTATGTCTCCATTTCTCACCCTATCTTTCCTTTCCTCCTCCCGTTATGCCTCCCCTCCCTCCCTCCCTCTTCTCCTTGTTTCTTTCCTTTCCTTCTGCTATCCTTGTTTTACCTCCTATTTTTTGTTCTTTTTGTCCTCCATCCATTTAGTGCTTCACTACTTTCCTTTTCTCTTCCTGTCTCTTCTTGCCTTGTCCTATCTTTTCTTTACTTCCCACAATATATTTTCTTTAATTCTTCTCTCCTCATAACTTAAATATTCTCTCCCAATCTTTCCTTTCTTTCCATCTCTCCTTCCTTCCTCCTCTCTTTCCTTTCCTTCTCTCCTTTCCCATCTACAGCTCTACATAACTTTTCTTTCCTCCCTATTTATTTTATTTTCTCCTTCTGTTCTTCCTTACCTTCCCATAATTTAAACTCTCCTGCTATCCTTCCCTCCTACCCTCTCCTCCTCTTATCTTTCCTTTCCTCTATAGTACCTCCCTCCTCTTAGCCTTTCTTCCTCCCTCTCACCTTTCCTTCCATCTTGCTATCTCCCCGTTTTTCCTCTTACTTTGTATTCCCCCTTTTCATCCCTTCTCTTGTACCATTACTCCTTCCCTCCTCATGTCTAAGGAGGAGACCACTTATGAACATGCATTATAATGAACAATGACGTATTGACCATTAAAAAGTAAGAGTAAGAAAAAGGTTCCAGAAATATGACTTACTATAAATTCGTATGAAAGCTACTAAATCTTAATTCACATATTATTAAACTTGGTTGACTACATGAACTCCCAGAGGACTACATTACAAATGCATCACTCTGTCACACTGTAAAGACCTGGACCTGTCTTGCACATTTGAGGTGTAATGAATCATTACAAATTTTATGACTGTGTTTTCTCTCTCTCTCTCTCTCTTTCTCTCTGTCTGTCTGTCTGTCTCTCTCTCTGTCTCTTTCTCATGCACACACTCATACCCCTGTTTCTGTTTTTCTTGTTTTTCTCTCTCAGACTGCAGACTGGAGTGTCCAGTTTGTAGGGAGGAGTATTCATTAGGGGAATTTGTCAGGAAGCTACCCTGCCTCCATTACTTCCACAGTGAATGTATAGTGCCTTGGCTGGAGCTGGTAAGGACAGGGAGTGGATGTGGTCAGCGGGCTGATGGGTTTGAATTGCTCTCTTAGATTTGTCACGGAGGTTTTAACAGTGCATCACTCATCCTGAATCGAGGGCTGTGATGACAACACGGAAACCTCTCACCAAAAAGTGCACCACTGTGTTCTGCTGTTATACCTCTGACATTTCGCCTGCAGATTAATAGGTTTTTCTCTCCCTGTCACAGCACGATACCTGCCCAGTGTGCAGAAAAAGCCTTGACGGTGTGGACAACAGCCTCCCGCCCACAGCAGAGCCCCCAGAAGCCCGCTCCGTCAGGACAGAGCAACAAGAGAGGCAGACGAGCTGAGACATGGGCCAAGCAACTCTACCTCCTTCAATGTTTTCAAGAGACGCACTCCTCACCTCAGACCTTCTGCCTTCGCACACCGACTGCTTTTAAATAAAGTACATGCATCACAGTCATAATTCACAGCTTCAGCTCTCACTTAAGGACCTTTATGTTTTCTACTCCAACATCTTCACCACACTGCAAACACATAAGGAGCCTGCAGTTTGCTGACAAGATGTGGAGGTGTCCTCACTGCACTGCCTTCTGAGGTAGATTTTTGAATGACTGACTTTGATGTCATGAACTAATCACCACTGAGCTGCCAGTGGTTGTCAAAATGATGGGAATTCACAGTTATGAAGTAACATTTTGCATTAAGGCTTTTATTTTGTGGACCTTTTTCCACCGGGTCTGATTCAGCGTTGATCTCCTCCCTATTTGAAGCTGTTATTAAAGCCTAACCCTGTGATCCTCACCCTCTGCACCTTCTTTCATCTAGCTAATCATGAGAGATTCCCAGGCACATATTCACAGCCATATTGCAGACGTTTTATTGGTCTGCCAACCAATCTGTTTAATAATGAGTTGGGTTAACATGGCAGTTTTGCATATTTGAGGCTTTTCTGTGTGTCTTTTGCATTATGACGTCTGCACAGTTCCACCTGCTTAGTAGATGACAGGTGTTTCTGAGTCAGATTTTAGATCTCAAATAGAAATGCAATACAAAATTTCACTTAAAAATGGCAGCATATGGATAATACAGTAGCCTAATCCAATAATATAGAATGGAGCAGAATATCGTTCACTCAACAGGAAAATAAAAAACTGTTGCAATACAGCAGTATACAGTATTACCTATATAGTAGCAGAAGATAACTGTTGGCAATGGAGCAGAATACAGAGGCATATAGTGCTGAAACAAGTCATTAAATTAGAAAGTCAAGTATTATTTATTTATTTATTTATTATTATATTATTAAAATAATACTTAAGTAAAAGCACAAAGTATTTTCCTCAAATGCTACTAAAAGTATTAGTTACTTTTTAACTGCTGATGTTTAATGCATTATCAATGGCAGGCATTCAATCAAAGGGGTCTCTGTGTCTCTAAATCTTCAGTCTAAATAACTCCCAACTCCTGCTCAGTTCTGCTCAGTGATCATAATCAGCTCTCCAAACCTGCTCCTGCTGCAGAGTTTTGTGTTTTTTGTCCGTATGTCAGGGTTTTCATTGACCCCTTTGTGACCAGAGCCTTCTTGGCTACAAAAATGCAGATGAAAGGTTTGGATCTTAATTCAAACTGTGCTCAGTACTCAATTACGACTTTAAAAGTAACCGAGTACATGATGTAATGCATACTTAAGTACAAGTAAAATTACAGTGTGCCCCCAAAAATGAGTTAATTACAATCATTTGAGTACATGCAATTAGTTAATTCCACCCCTGGTTATTTCACTGTTTAGAAACAATATAAACCAATTATGAAGGAATTATTTATTAAAGCACCATGCAGCTGATGTTTATAGGCTAATACTTGGTCTGTAAACACTTTGTAGTTCATCTATAAACATCGTTTGGATGGCCATTATAAAGTTGCAACTTGTGTTTATAAACATTTTCAATTGGTTTGCAAAGCATTTTATTCTTAACAGTGAAATATTAAGTAAAGGTTAATAATAAATGTACTATTTGTTAATGATGGTTATCATAAAGTGTTACTGGTTACTCTACTGTATTACAGCACACGGTAGAATATACACACCTAACAAAAGCAATTTACCATTGAGCTTATAAATTGGCAAAATTTAACTATGGAAAATTAATGACAAAGTAATTTCACAAGAGAAAATGAGAACAAAAAAAACAAACACATTTGACATGCTGCAAATGTCAGCAGAATAAATTACCATTAATCAATTATTATGAAAAAATGTTGCCAGTTAATTTAACGCCAATCGACTCAGGCCTATCGATTAGTCGACTTCTCGTTTCAGCTCTGACGGAAAAGAAGAACCAACAGGATGTTTTATTTATAGGCTCAGTGGCTCCTGTTTATATACTGTAACGTTATGTTGACACTGGGGTAGCAGCTGAGACCGGGCACCGTCAGCTTGACAGTTGATTGTTGCATACCAGTAAACACACCCTCCACCAGCCCCAAAACACAGCTTTCAACGGTGACCGAAAATAGTAAAATAATGAAACACAGGCATTTTTCTCAATGACCAGGGACCGCAGGAACCGCGTACGACCGACATTTGCTCTCTTCTCCTCTGCTCTCCTTTCCTCCCCTCTCCTCTGCTCTCCTCTCCTCCTCTCCCTTCCGCCCTCCTCGGTCCGTCCTCCTCCCCTCCCTCCCTCCCTCCCTCCTCTCTGGGACTGAGAATGCCCGTGCTGTACTGACACAGTAGCGATACGGGCTGAGCAGACATGGAGGCCCGATTAACGAGAGAGGCCCGTGCTGACACATCCAGGCCTAGCTAACGGCGTGTCGGAGTGGATTTTTGGAGCATCTCGGGAGATATTACGGATACCAGTCGCTGTAAGGAAAAAGGATTTTAACAGCGGGGAAGAAGGAATACAGGGAGATCCATTTCGGGTCTCTGTTGATTCAACGCAGCCGCCATTTTGTTGACAGTTAGTGTTTTTTTAATAACCTACACGGCGCTGCATTTGTTATTTCACACCGCTGGAATATTATTCACAGCAGTTTTTTTCTGCGTGTGTATTTAAGTCGATTTAAAATTGTATGTTTGTCTTTGAAGCAACGTTGGGAGATTTTTCTGGTATAGCTGACTTGCTAGTGCATCGTTAGCCGTCGTAGCTGAGATGTAGTAACACGAGTGCCTACGAGAATGTGACGGAGATGTAAGATTATGTGCATCACTTGTCCGCGGTTGTGTCATATTCACTCGGTTTACACAAATAGTTTGAAAGCTGTAGGCGTTTGCTACTCATTTGCAGCCTACATGCAGTTTAAGTCAAAGCTGTGCCGGGCGAAATTAGCGTAAATCGTCTTCAAACAGGCTGCTGATAGATGGCTAGTTAGCCGCTGCCAGTGCCATTGATACAAAATGTAGCACAGGCTGTCTATTATTGGACGGATGGTAGCTACTAGCTTGTTACAAAATAAACACAAACCTTTCTACGATACATGTGTTATGTAAAGCGCCAAGTGACCACGCCATCCTTAATACTTTACCGCCTTGATTGTTGTTATCCTAAATGTTATGAAAAAAAATCTTTTTGGGGGGATGCTTAAACGCTACACGATGGCACTCAGCCTACACCATCGTAACTTTGTGTTTTGGAGGTGGCAAGGTTAATCACATTTTTGTATGTGGTCGAGAGCAGCATGCATTGATTCAGATGTTATTTGTTGGAGATTATAACCTCGTTATAAGGTATTTGACACCTTTAAAAACAGCACAAACATGTGTTATGCAATTATAGCTTGAATACTAGGGACAGACTACTAATTTCAGCTCATGGTACATGTGTTAAAACACAAATACAGCCCAAATTCTGACTTTTTTTTTTTTTATCTTGTGGTTTTGGTAATTCAGCACTTGGAAGATACAATATGTGGCCACCACGTTGATACACACGAAGGGAGGACAGAGAGCCAAATAATGTGAACGCCGTTTCTGGACAATAACAGAGGTGAGTGAATATTATTAGATGAATAATATTCATTTTGAATCGATTTGCAGGTTTTTTAGTGTCGCTGTTGACATAGCAGTGTAAGGGCACTGAATCAGATTGCTGAGTGTTTCAGTACTCTACTGTTTACCCACGAGTGTAGATGTTGTGCAAAATGATTTCTCGACTGCGTGCATTGCAGTGTCACCTTTACGCCTTTTCACAAACTGCAAGAGCATGCCTCTGAGGCCGGATTTCCTTTCGATTGAGACAGTAATTATGAGTATGACTTACAGGGATGAATTTGCTGACTGAATATAAGCACTTTCAGTGAAATTAAGGCTCGAGAGTTGTTCCCCTGAGGGGCAGTGTTGACTGTACAGGAAACCGAAAGCAGATAACGTTATTTGGTTTGGTCGGTCCTGCGCTGATCCACCACGTTTTTTTGAATAACACGAGGGAAAGTGCAATTAATTCAAATGTTGTTATGCCACAAATGTCATGCACAATAAAAGCTAGTTAATAAAACGGAATGTACCCTGTGCTGCCACATACTGAGGATGTTTGACACCTGTCATTCCGGTCCGAATGATCTGTTTGTCCCCGAGCTTTAAACTTTGCAGCCGCCTCTTTTGTTGTGTTACAACCATGTTTGATCCCTTCCCCTGTTATATGATATAAACTAATCGTAGTAGTAAAGGAATTTGGCAGCTTCCCCCTGCCGAACACGGCTCTGTACTAATACCGATGGAGTAAAAGCCCTGGAAATGACACGGCGCTCTGAGGGCAGACGCCAGCCCTCATGTGAGTGATGTGGGGGGTGGGCGGGTTGGATACTATTGCCATGGCCAAAGGGAAATCAGCAGTTATGAACAACGTGTGCAAAAGTGAGGAGGGAGTGAAAGGAGGGAGGGAGTAAGGGGAAAGAAGTGGGAGGGGGCGCGGGAAGTTGTTTACTACGTTCCTGCCTGCTCTGCCATTTCTTAGGTTGTTGGCCTGATATTGATTATTGATTCTCTGTTTTTCATTTAAATATCTGGCATTTGTTCTTGTTTAATATGCCTTGTATTTCTAGTTAACTCCTGGTTATTGCTCTGAAAGTGAAAGCAGACAGGCGTGACTGATATCTGTCTCTAAACGAGTTGTGCTGTTATTCTGCAGTTTTGCTGTATGACTGTAAGAAACAAAATGACGTCCGCTTTGTAAATACAAAAGTACCTAGATGCCGAACATGAAAATGATTCACTTTAATGTTGAGGCTTATCAATCACACATTAGAAAGCAATTTTGCCTAGTATCAGATCTTTTACAGGAGAACAAGTGCCAGTAAATGACCTGGCTTAGCTTGTTAGAGGTGAGAGGAATGTTTTGACTCTCTGGCAGGCTTTTCTCTAGACTTTTGTCAGTAGCCTCTCACAGAGTGAGGTACTACACTGGCTTATTTTTGGCAAAGCTGCTGTCAGGCAGCGGAAGCAGCTTGTATCTCTGTGAACGTTTAGTATAAAAGAATGAAGGAGAGCATTTGTCACTCTGTGAGAGAAGGACATGGGGAACGGAGTTGGGGCGGGGGGTGCAATGTGTTTTTGATTAAAGTAAGAACACAGTGACTTTAGTTTTGTGTGTGCTGTTACTGCTGCTTTCCAAGTTTGCGAAATCGAGTCAGGAAGAGGATGGAAAAGCATAAAGAAAACGGTGAAAGAACACAGAGATTGATGGAGTGTTGAAGAAAGGAGGGAGGTGTGATTTGAGTGTGGTATGTGTAGTGAGGGGGAGTCTGCAGTTTTGAGGCGAAATGGAGTGAGTAATTGAAGTAAACACAGAAAAGAGGGCGTGGGGGAACTACAGGCCAGACTCCAAAAATCGGCTGCGTTTACTGTGTGGTTCAACAAAAAAAATCTCTACTACTGTTTTCCACAGTCATAATCCAAAACAAACACAGTCTAGGACTCCGTGTAGGGCAGATTCTTTTTTTTCTTTTCCTGTGACACTTTACTGATGTGACGACTTGTATGACTTTCCTGAGGCTCCATTAAGTGGCTCTTTTAGTGCTCTCTGCTAATGTAGGGCGCAGAGAAACCGCCGGCACGTTGACGCTCTATCACTCACCCTCAGTTGCTGCTGGGGAAGGCTGGGAAAGGCGGCCGGATCCTCTGTCTAGTCCCAGAGGGCCTGATGTGCTGAGGTCACAGTTCTGAATTGCCTCCAAATGACTTCACCCAGAGAAAGCACCTGCTTGGGGGCGAATCCGCATTAAATCACTCAGTGGCCACAGGGAGCTGTAGACAACTTCATTGAATTGGGCTGCCCTCTAAGGAACACAATTAAGAAACATGCTGCTCTCTGCTGCTGCTGTGCTAACGTAGGGTATGAGCTGTATCACAGGCACCCGTTTTCACTGCAGCTAATGAGGCAACTTAAGGGATTGCTCATTTGGCATCTTATCGCGTAACACCTCGGAAGGATGTGGCAGCACTGGGGGATTAACTATTGATTCTGGACTTTGAGGGCTTTGTAGTTCTCAGGTGGACAATTCAGAGTCCTTGAGCCTAAGGTTACATTTCTCAGGTAGTATTGGCTGTGTAAATAGGTCACACATTGTTATTGGCCGTGAGGACGAACAAGCCATAAAAAGTCACCCAGGATGAAGGATGAAGGACAGCCTCTAACCAAATAGCTGATAAAAATGGTCGCCCTCCATCTGCTATCCACTATCATTCATTAAAAGACATTTTTATACTTAGTTGCAGGGCACTGTTTAAAACTGTCAATGTTTGGTTGATGTTCTGTGCTTGCGGTGACTAATGTTGAATTTCCCCCTCTCCTTACCCTCACCTTCATTCTCTCTCCCTGCCCTATTTGTCTTTACTCCTACAGTTGAAGGACGGAGAAAGAGGGCTGGACAGCCAAGGAAGGGATAGAAGCCACCTAAAAACAAGGAGAGCTTCACCCTCACCGTTATCCCCCTCCCCCCTTTCCCCCTTCGCCCCCATCCCACCCCCCAACAAAAACTCTTCCTGGTGTCCACAACATTCCTTCCTTAATACACCTGCACACCCCCTAAAGTTCTGATGGATCAGAAGACTCAGGGGGGAACTGCAACTCCACCCCCTCTTCTCTCAGGTGCCCCTACAGGGGAGCGAGAGAAGGAGGGAGGGGGTGGAAAGAAAGATGAAGAGGAGGAGAAGAAGAGAGACAGAGAGAAAGAGGGAGCTGCCACTGCCTCTGCTGGTACAGGAGGGACGGGAGCAAGTGGGCCAGGTGGTGCCGGTGGTGACCAGTCCCATTTCTCCATCAAAGAGAGCAGCCTGTCTGAGGGCAACGTCAAACTTAAGATTGGCCTTCAAGCTAAACGCATGAAGAAGCCCCCCAAGATCTTGGAGAATTACGTGTGCCGACCAGCCTTCAGGGCAACTGTGAGGCACACGGGACGTGGAGGTGGCGGCGCTCGTGGAAACCGTGCAGGGGCTACAAGTGATGTGTCGGGCAGTAAGAACCAGAGTCCTTCGCAAGGCAGGGAAAAGGAAAGGGAGAAGAGTCCCAGTGTCAACAGACCAGCCACATCATCTTCATCCACACCCTCTGCTAAAGCTCCCACACCACCTCCTCCTGCTCCTCCTCCCACCAGCACTACTACCCTGTCACCCTCCCAAGTCAATGGGAGTGCTCCAGCAAAAAGGGTAAGATGGGAGAACATGGTCAATTTATGCATTTTGATTCACACTCAGCTAAACATGAACATGCAGTATTGACAGCCAGCATGTTCACCAATGTATTACATTAGTCAGTGTATGTACTTAAGTACGTTTACCTTACTTCCTTAAAATTTGATCAGTCAGTCATCAGTAAGGCAGTAGGCTACGACAAGGTTGGCCTAGTAATCACCGTGTTATTGCACAGATAAAGAGCAGAGCATAAATTGTCCTTTAGTTTTCTTTGTGCTCTATGCTAGCCCATCTCTATTCATCATGCACCGCCCCCTCCAACCTCCCTCCGTCTGTGTCGTCTATCCTCTGTTTCTGCCTGGCCATGTCCTCACCACCCCCCTCCCCTGCATGACCCCTCTGTCTAGCTCTCGCTCTCTGTCCCCAATCTGACCCTGATAAGTGTTATTGAGTTGAGTGCAACTTCCCCTATGGGCATTCGCGGAAAGCGGAAGCACCGGACAAAAAATCCTATCAATGAATCGCAATTTTTAAAGGAGTTATAGAAACCTATTTCTGATTGATAGTTTGGACTTTTAGCTGGAGCTGCCTCTGGCCAGATGTGTTAGGTTCAGTGGCATTATCGTTGCTTCTTCTAATTTTTTCACATTCCTCTCAAATTTGTTATATCAGTGTTTGACTTAAGTTTATTACTTGAAAAGTTCAAGTTAAATGTAAGAATTATCCTTCCATTACCACCTATACGTTCTCATTAATTCTTTGATTTTTTATTGCAGGGTTCACCAAAGATGGACTGCAAGTCTGATGCAAAGTCAGACACGAAAGCAGCCACCACCACATCTGAGAGGCCCCTTAACCTTCACCGCCCTCCACCAGACAGCAAAACGCATCCCTCTGGGAAGAAAACACCAACTCCACAACCCAACCCCCGGACATCATCACCTTCTCCACCACTACCTGCATCAAAAGAATCCAGCTTTGAAGGAGTTAAACCTGCTCTATACACCTACAGCACTGAAAGTCAAAAAGACAAGGACAAGGGTGTTCAAAATTGGGGAGCACCCACAGTCACTGAGAAATTGGCTCAACTCATAGCAACTTGCCCACCATCAAAGACGCCTAAGCCAGCCAAACCCACAAAGACTGACCCTGGTCCTCCTCTCCCAAGCTCGGGATTTATGGCCCCCACAGCCAAGCAACGAGACAGGGCTATGGCCAATAGGAATACATATTCTCGAATGGTACACCTTTCACCACCACCTCCTGTATCAAGACCGCCTGGTCGTCCCTATGGTTCAAGGAACAAAGACAGTGTTATGGAAAATTCACCCAGCCTGACACCACTGAGAAAGGAGGACATAGAAGGGGCTGGGAAAGCTAGTAGCAGCAGCGGTAACAATATCAGCAGCAACAGCAACAGCAGTAGTCGCAGCAGCAGCCCAGGACTCACCTATGGTAATAATCGCCTATCAGCCATGTCAAAGGACAGCAACGGCGACAACAGTAGCATTTCTAAGCCACAGTCACGTCCAGCTCACTGCTCATCCCATACCACATCTTCACCAGCTTGTCCTATTTCATCCTCTTCCACCACCTCAGCTGAGCAGAGAACAGTGAGTGCAGTGAGCCACCTGGGCTCCCCTGCACCCTCACAAGGACACCATGCACAAGAGAGTCCTGCCTTGGCAGAGGAAAGCAGTGCAAGTGAGATGGGGCAGGACAGGGACAGGCCCAGAGACTTAACCAAGTGCCCTCCTCCAACAGGAACAGGAAAGCCAGAAGGGAAAGACAAGGGGGGTAGTAATCAGTCACTGCGAGTTGAGAGGGGCAAAAGCTCAAGTCCAAGTAAGCGCAGTCCCAATAGGGATAATAGCCGACTAGGTCGGACTTGCAGTCCCCCTGAGCCTGTAAGACAAAGGGCACCTTCTTCATCGGAGCCGGATGGTGAAGAAGGCCCACAAACGCCTCTTAGAGATGATTCTCCTGATTCATCTGGAGACTCTCCAGCAGAGCAGGACAGCAAACCCCTTAAAAAACGCAGAGGAAGGAAACCACGCTGGTCCCGTGTTATGAACAAGGTGCAGGGTCACAGAGCAGGCCAGGACAGTCCATTCGACCAGAGCAAAACCACCTTGCCTTTATCTTCAAGCTTGGAAACGCCGTCACCACCGGTAAAAAGACCTGTGGGGAGGCCTCCCAACCCAAATAAGGTCAAACCAAATCCTGTGCCACAAAGTCCAGCGTCACAACTCTTCCCACCTCAGCCTAAGAAAAGGGGGAGGCCGAAGACTAAAATGCCAACGCTTGACGCCCCAGCCCGTGGGTGCCTTCCTAACAAGCTGGCCCCCTCCAAGGTCTTTTCATCTTTAATGAAGTCCAAAGAAGAGCAGGACCCCCCTGTTCTTCACCCAGAGGTGGACCTGAACCCCCCTAAACCTATGCCTAGAAAACGTGGACGTCCCAAGCGCCTTCCTCCTACCTTGCCCCAAGAGGGTCAGCCTCCCACGTTGGCTCCAGAGTCAGGGGACATGGGAGACAAACGGTTCCGCAACAAAGGAAATGGGCAGCTTATAATGAAAACTATAATAGGTAAGATCAATAAGATGAAAAGTATGAAACGAAAGCGTATTCTCAGTCAAATCTTGTTAGGCCCAAGACCAGAAGAACCCCCTAAAGGCACGACCAGTGGAGTGGTTGGATCTGTGGAAGCTGCAACCCAATCGCTGTCCTCCCTGGCTGCTTCTTTTGGGGGAAAACTAGGGCCACAAATCAATGTCAGTAAAAAGGGCACAATATACATGGGTAAGAGGAGAGGCCGTAAACCAAAAGCAGTGAGTAATGCCACAGGTACACCACCACCAGAACCCTTCCTATCCCCAAACACCACTTCCCCTCTTCATCACCATCAATCACAGTCTCAGCAACAGCACCAGCTCTCCTCTTCAGAGGTATTTCCTTCCCCTTCCCTCTCACAGTCTAGTGGAGGTCACAGTCCCATCAGTGATGCCAGCTTTGTTGAGCCAGGCTCTGTGCACTTTGCAGGTCACTCACACTATTCTAATCCCCATCATAGCCACAACACTTTCTCCTTCCCTCCCCCAACCTTTTCGGCCCCTAATCCACGCAACCCAGGACTGGGCTCAACGTCATCATCTATGGGCACAGCAGCCTCCCAGAAAAAGTCATCTTGTCGTGGATACCATCACCACCACCATCATTACAGGCAGCACTACCATTACCATAAGCTTTCCCCTCCCAGGCCGCTCCATCCCACCTCCCCTGCCCCTCTCAGTGAGCTAAAAGAAGCCACTCCTTCACCAGTCAGTGAGTCACACAGTGAGGAGACAGTGCCCAGTGACAGTGGTATAGGAACAGACAATAACAGCACCTCAGATCGTGGTGAGAAAGCTGGAGGGGCGGGTGGCTTGGGTGGTATTGGGTTGCCACCCGGGATGAGCGGTGGATTATTAATGCCGGGGGTCATCGGTTCAGCTATGGGTCCAGGGGTGGGTCTCAATTCCAGAGGCAGGCGGCGTCACTCCGCTGTGCTCATGGAACATCCTTCACCCTCTCCATCACCTCACGGGGCAAGGGCATCTCCTGATCCCAGGAGACCCCACCCAGCAGCTCCCGCCTCCTCCTTATTGGGACACAAGGAGAAACATAAGCACAAGTGTAAACGCCGCAGCCATGGTTGCCCTGGCTATGATAAGCTAAAGAGACAGAAAAGGAAACGCAAGAAGAAGTACTTGCAGCTGCGCTCTCGGCGGCATGACCCAGACTTTCTTGCTGAGTTGGATGAGATTGTTGTGAGATTGAGTGAAATACGGATAGCACACCGTACTACAGGGCACCGGCTCGGCAGCGGAGTAGGCATAGCAGCGGGAACAAGTAGAGTGCCAGGAGTGGGAAGCAGGGCTAGTGCTGGCATAGGAGGCACAGCTGGCCCTCCTCCACATCATTATGTCCACAGGGACCTCCTGCCTACAATCTTCAGGGTTAACTTTGGCAGCTACTACTCCCACCCGGCATACTCCTGTGATCCATTGCACTATGTTCGTAAACCAGACATGAAGAAGAAACGTGGACGACCTCCCAAACTGAGAGAGTCCATGTCTGAGGTTCCCTTTGTACCTGGGCTTGGATTCCCGCTCTCCAGTGGAGGCTTCTACCACCCCTCCTACAGCGTTCCCTACTCCTCTGGGCCCCTGGGGTTGGGCTATTACAGAGGCTATCCTCCAGCTAGCGCTCTGTATCCCCACCCACATCACCAGTCACCCCACACAGCTCCATCCCACCACTCTCACCACTCACCGTCTTTCCCCCCTCCTCCCCCCACATCTTACATGCATCACCACCACCCATCACATCTCCTGCTGAACCCCTCCAAATTTCACAAGAAAAAACATAAGCTGCTTAGGCAGGAGTACCTGGGAGGAGGGAGGTCCCCTGTCCTGTACCCACCCATGTCTTCTGAGCTCTCCTTCAACTGGCATCACAAACACAAACACAGACACAAACACAGAGAGCGCTGCGCTGAGGAGGACAGGGAGGAAGCTGCAAGAGGAGGATCAGAAAGTCGGGCTAGTGCAGGGATTTCTGATGCTGGAGCATCAGGGAAAGGAGAGAGAGTTGGCAGTTTAGGGATGGCAGAGTCTTTACAACGATGCCGCTTTGGACGAGACACCTCCAGCATCGGTGCCAGCAAGCAAGCTGCCACTTCTGCCAACTCCCCCTCTTCTTCTTCATCCTCATCTGCAGAAAGGTACAAGCGCAAAGAGAGCTCCATGTCCTGTCTAGGCCCCTCCAGGCTTGCACTGGGTAGCAGCTCAAAAGGCCACCACCCAGTAGAGTCCTGGTTCAGGATGGGCAGCTCTAAGGCAGACTACTCTAAGCTTTCACGGAGTCATGTGGCACCTGGCCAGGGTCCCTTCTCAGATGGACGGGCTGAAGACCCAGCAGGCTGCTCGGACAGTGAGGATGATGAGCCTCTCACCCCAACGGAGGATGTAGAGCCTGGAGCCCATGATTCTCCAAACCTTACAAATTTGTTTGCCTCTGCTCTCACCCGCACTACACTGAAGGGGAGCAGGAGCAGAAAGAGTGATGTAGTCACAGAGAGCTCCAGCTTCTCCCGCATGGACCGACCGATGAGGAAGGACCGCTCAACATCAGCAGAAAGGAGAGAGTTAGGTAAGTCTATTTCGGTTGAGTTAAATGTTTCTTTATGAATGGGCTGCCTACAGCAAATCATCCACTGATAAACTGATGTGCAGGTTGTAACAGCATCTGTGTAGCTCATTTAAAATAAAGAGAAGACTGTGTAACTGTGTAACTAGTTATGATAGCAACAGGGAGCAATTTGCATTTATTTGTTCTCGGATATTCCATTCCCTTAGGCCTGCACAATTAATCGAAATATTATCGAAATCCCAAAACGGCCAAGTGCAATATCCAAAATGCGGTAGCTGCAATTTTTTTAATGTGGTAAAATGTGTGACAAAGCAGCATTATCTTACCCTGGACTCAAGTCATATTTTCCAGATGGAAGAAAACATTTTTGTTTGGTACAGATCACAGCAAATGTCACATCATCATGATTTTAATAGTTTTTTCAGTGAAAATAAAAATTGTAAAGCATTAAATCATAATTTGTAGAATTATATCACATTCACAGTAACTGTAAAAATAATCCCATATCATTTTTTTTACATTATTGTGCAGCCCTACATTCACTGAATTGAAATGTATATCATTCATGAGTACTACAGGCTTTTGAGTTTGATGAGCTATTCAGCACATAAAATCTTTTGACCCATTGTCAAAGGTTATAGGAGTCAAATTCATTTTCCAAAAATAGTTCTGATGCAGTTGTACCAAGAATCCAGTGACTGAATATGTTTGACTGATGTCTGATAAGATTTATGGCCTGGAACAACTATGGTGAATTTGGCACAGTGAGCAATCAATTAGATCCAGCACTGATGCCAGGACTATGCATTTGGGCAATAACCGTGTCAGACACTGACATATGGCACAGCAAGGAGACTTTCAAATCTTGCTTGATCTCTGCTCAGTGAAGCCTGTGTATCTCTTGAAAATCCTTCATAGTGCTCATAGTGTCAACCATTCTTAGTCGTGTTTAGATCAAACAACACCGGAAAATTATCTGTTCTCGCTCTGTACCTTTCTC
The DNA here is from genome assembly GCF_040436345.1 of Pagrus major. NCBI lineage: Eukaryota > Metazoa > Chordata > Actinopteri > Spariformes > Sparidae > Pagrus > Pagrus major. Next base: position 15,809,883 of record NC_133230.1, read on the forward strand.
CAGTCTCCTCAGTCTGTACAAAGAAAATACCAAGTGGCTTTGGTTGGGTTGTTTTAGTCAAAAAAAGGCTCCTTGAAAGACACAGTGACACCCCGTTTGCGTTCATCGTCTGACATTTGGTAGCTCTTACTAGTGGTTATGGGCTCTGTGAGTGTGGATGGCCACAGTTGGCCAAGGTTGATATAGCATTCCTGCTGGAGCTAGAGGGGTGGAGTGTTTTGTTAACATGCTATATTTAGTAGACATTTCCCTCAAAAGCCCACAATGCAAGGCCTCGTCCTATGCTTCAGTACACCCAGCACCTGGGCTGAGCTAATGTTGCTGATGTAAGACATAGTTCCTCAGCAACGGTCTTGCTTCATCCCTTGCTTCATCCGTGTGACTCAGAATGCCCCCTTACTAGGACTGATGTTTGTTTGTGCGTGTTAACAGTGGTAAGGAGGGGTGTTTTTATGTGAATACTACCTAATGTTTATGTGCATGTTTGTACATGTGATGGGAAGCTGTAGGGTCTGTGTTGAGGCAGCATGGTGCAGTTCAAACCATGCCAGGGTAATCCTGGATTAGAGCTCAGGACTTAGGGGTCAAACAGCGGTCGCAGACTGCACCGTGAAGGTAGAGGAGGCCATGGGTGGGGACTCGACTGACACACAAGACAAGTGGGGAATGATGGAAGTAGGTAGATGAATACTGACAGAAGAGTAGTGAGAGAGTGATGTGGGGAAAGGGACTGTAAGGCCCAAGCTAAGGTGTATCATAAATGGTTTGTTTTTATCCAAATGGTCAGATTTTCAGAATTTCCAAGTCGGCAAAAGAAAATGCTAATTACTCGTTGTTTCGGTCAACTGCTGTTAATTAAGTCATTTTCGCATAATGCCTACTTGGGACCAGGCAATGGTTAAATCTGTTGTCCTGATAAGCTAGTTATTCGGTCCCAGTTTGACCCTGTCTTACCAGGCGACTCAGGTTTCATATGTGGGCTCCCATATCTCACTGTGGCCAGTCTGTATGGGTCACTGGATATGGGGCAACCCTATTTCACTGGCCCACTGGACTTAAATATAGGGTGACGAAGAGTTTTCTAAGGTCAGACAAGCCAAAGAAAGGAGGGAAATTGGCACAGGATGACTTTTTTTAATGACGGGAAAAAAGGGGGGAAGAAGAGAGAGTGAAATGTGTGGAAAGAGCTGAGACTTGTATATTTTAAAGAAAAGGATGTTAGGGTAAGTATGGAAGTCAAAGGTGAAAGAAAAGTGGCTCCGTGACATAATTCAAACTGATTTGCTGTCAAAAAATGCCAAAATGATGATTATTTTGCTCTGCAGACGCATTTTTGATGAATGATAGCGTTAAGTGCTACTGAACACATTGCATTTCCTGTGACTAGCTTACTTCAAAATAAAAGTCAACATGCATTTCGTTAGATAAGTGCTTTTAATGTAAAGCTGCAGCTGCAGGAAATGTTTGGTTTGCCTTAGCAGTAAATTAACACAGTGCTCCACGGATAGTAAGTGGCTTTTCTTGTAAAAAAAAAAAAAAAAAGCCTTGTGTACTCTGTAACACTGTTGTGGTCACAAGTTTATTAGTTGGAGGGAAGTCTGAGAAAATGAAGAGCGGCTAAAAGAGAGTAAAAAGATGTATTGTAATAAATAAACATGAGTCATAAACTGCTTAGTCATTCAGCTTAATGTAGGGCATGAATAGTAAAAAAAAAAAACACCAGGTTCACATGTCCTCTTATCTTAAACCTCAAACTCTTTTTGGGACACATTGCCCATTGTGCCGCATAGTTTCGAGAGTCACAGGACAGGACACAGCCCAGTGTTGACTATCAGTTGTTGTAATGTCACTTCTAAATGCTAAGAATGTGTGCTTTGTTACTAAGTGCTCCATACGTGGCACTAATTATCTGTTTGTTTGATAGGGTCATCAGGTATCCAGACAAGAGGTGTTGCCCTCTCGACCTCTGAAGGGCCCGAGGGATCCCTGCACCACCGGCAGCAGCACCATCACCAACCTTCTCTGTTTCACTCCCACGGCTCGGCTTCCTCTTCTCGACTCTCCCCCTCTCAGGACTGTTGCCTGGATGCCTCCCTGCCCCACCACTCCCATCGGACACAGCCATCCAAACACAGCCTGCACCACGTCAACAAGATCCTGCGTGCCAAGAAGCTACAGAGACAGGCTCGTACAGGAAACAATGTGGTGAAGAAGAGGGGCCCTGGGCGTCCGAGGAAACACCCGTTACCCTCTCCGCCGCCATCTCCACCTCCAGTTGTTGAGTTGAATCAGACCCGGCACAGGGACAGAGCGGGAGAACGGCCAGCAGGAGCCAGGGGGTGGGAGGGGGACACTGTGACAGATGCTATTGAGTCAGTAGTCCAGGGCCAGCGTAGAAAATGTCAGAAGAGGAAGCACTGGGACAGAGATGGAGAAGACGAAGAGGAGGAGGAAGAAGAGGACGGGGAGGTAGAAGAGCCTGAGGAGCGTTTGCCGGACAGAGAGGAGAACCTGGGCAACCTGGTGGCAAGGTCCAGGACTGGGACAGGAAGAAGCTGGCTCACCCAGGACGAGCTCCAGCACTTTCGTGGGTAAGCAGATTTGCACCACACTGTTGAATATTAACCCTTGGAGTACAAATGTTAAGATTCAATGCTGATATATAAAGATTTGTCAAGTCACTAGAAACCAAGTCATGGTTCTATTTTTAGCTCAGTGGAAAGCAAGCCAGATGGCCACTGCTCCCCAGAACGCCCAGGCACCGTCTCCAGGGAACAAGCTCCGCCCATGCCTGTAACAAGCCAACGAGAAAAGAGACCAGCTAGACCTCCAAAGAAGAAGTTCCAGAAGGCGGGACTTTACTCTGATGTGTACAAGACTGAGGAGTGAGTACCAAAGAAAACAAAATCTTTTTTGTTTTGCGTCTAATGCTGATGTTTAGTGTTTGTTAACTGCCTTTACATTTGACCATTTCTGTGCCTTTATAGCCCCCGGAGTCAGCTTCTGCAGCTAAAGAAAGAGAAGCTAGAATACATACCCGGGGAACATGACTATGGATTGTTTCCAGCGCCTATACATGTTGGTGAGTCTTTAATTAGATCACTTTCTTTTGTTCCGCACTTGATATTTTTATAACACAAGATCCACAAATGTAATTCCTACAAATTAAATGATCAGTTTATTAAAACACACAACAATCTGAGTGAATTATGATGCTGTTAAAAGAGTTGATTACATCAGTCAAGTTTCTACATCGGCCTGTCTTACGAAGCTGGATTAATCAGAGTTTTTCTGAGTAAAAGCCACAACCACTGTTTGTACCAGAGTCAGATTTGGAGAGTTTCTGGGTTGACTCATCAGTTTACAGATAACTCAGTTAACCAATGTCTAGGAACAAGACCCTTCTTTTTCTCTATATTTCCAGCTATGATGAGATGAAAAACACAAAATGTTTCATCAAGAGGTTAAACTTTTCATTTACATACAGTTTGTGAAAATATATGGTCAAAAATAACTTCCTTCTTCTCTTATGTTTAAATTTTTTGCTTGCTTTGCTTTTTCAGGGAAGTACCTGAGACAGAAGCGCATTGATTTCCAGTTGCCTTACGACATCTTATGGCTGTGGAAACACGATCAGGTGATCAATCATGTTGAGCACTTAGTGTTTTTAGGGATTTTCCATGCTCACCATAAATTACTGATGGGCACTTTCAAAAGGTACAAGGCCTCTTAAGTATTTGTCTCTGTCTTTAAACCTCTTTATGTGTACCATCCTGTTTGTGTTTCAGCTTTACAAGAGGCCTGATGTCCCCCTTTATAAGAAGATCAGATCAAGTGAGTATCCAGCTTTGTTCCAGTGATTCAACCATAATGTCATTTGTAGCCTGATCAATGCATGTGCTTACATTTCTTTGTCGTGCTACTGTGGTTGCAGTGGTTGCCTTGACTGCTGTAGTCCATGTAATAAATAATATGCATTGTTTGTTTGCAAAAAAGGATTTAAAAAACATGTGATTCTCTTACTGCTGGCCACACCTCATGAGAATGTTAGTAACTGTAAATCTAAACTGGTAAACCCCCTTTCTGTCACAGATGTCTATGTGGACGTGAAACCTCTCTCTGGTTATGAAACAACTACATGCAACTGTAGACCTCATGAGGTCTCAACTGACAAAGGCTGCCTGGATGATTGCCTAAATAGGTAAAGATAGGTTCTCCATTGTAGAACACAATCTTACTGTATTTCAAAACTCAGTACTAGTTGTACTATGAGTACTTTAGTCATGTGTTTGTGTAGAAACGTTGTTTAAATTTTTTTTTTGGTAATGAAACGAATGTGAATAGAGGGTACGCTTAGTGTCAACTCAAGAGAATTGCAACCACAGCCTCATTTTGCATTGTTTTAATTGCCTATTTAGAATGAGTTTTGCTGAGTGCTCTCCCAGCACCTGTCCATGTACTGATCGGTGTGACAACCAGCGCATCCAGAGACACGAGTGGGTCCAGTGTCTGGAGCGATTCCGTGCTGAGGGAAAAGGCTGGGGCATCCGCACCAAGGAGGCACTTCGTGCTGGACAGTTTATCATCGAGTACCTGGGAGAGGTGGTTAGCGAACAGGAGTTTAGGTGAGTTAACTGGGTCACGTATTTTGCAATAAATTCTTGTTGAGTGCCAGACGTTAAGCTGTCAGAAGATTTAGGATGTCCTGCATCTGTCTTTCTGCCTGTTTTACTCCCTCATTTCAGGACTTAATTTGTCTTGACATAGAAATTAATAAAAGCCTCTCTTTTAATCTTCCACCCCCTCTCCTACTATTTTTCAGGAGCCGTATGATGGAGCAGTACTTCTCCCATAGTGGCCAGTACTGTCTGAATCTGGATAGCGGCATGGTGATTGACAGCTACCGAATGGGCAATGAGGCACGCTTCATAAACCACAGCTGTGAACCCAACTGTGAGATGCAGAAGTGGTGGGTGTCATGACAGCTTTAAACCAGTTCCCTTTAATGTCCTTGTTGTTCTTTTGGGTTCTCACTAAAGCCCAGATTTAGCTAAGCCCTTTTAGCAGTGAGCGGTTGCCACAAGTTGTTAAAGACGGATAATTGAGTTAGACCTGACATTAACAGCATTTGTTTGGCCATGATGACAAATGGAAAGCACACGGTGTTTGCTATACATAAGCAAAAGCATTGTGTGTAAAAGTCCAACTGAAATCACATTTCATCATCCCTTTTTTGCACTCTCAAATATTTTCTATGTTTTGTTAATCATTTTTTATCATTCAGAGGATTTTTAGGATCAACTTAGGTCTTTGGGGAAATATCAGAAATGGTCTGTTCATCCTAGCCGGCTGGAGGGGCGTGTCAGTGTCTGTTTGATTGACAGCAGCAGGCAGTGTCTGTGTTACAACATAGGGAGCGAGAGACAAAGTCATCAAACTGAAGCTACATGTCAGGGGCATACAGCGTGTTGTAAGTGGTATTAATAGTGACATTTAGAGGAATGATAAGATGCAGTTGAATGTGCTGCAGCTGAGCAGCTAATTAGTTATCAGGCCTGCAAACTTACGTTAGAAGTGCACTATCCCCCAGGGAATGCTTGGAGCTAAGATGCAGGATGTGTGCTCATGTTTATACTTTGGATATTAAGGATACTTTAGCTGGAAAGCATAGAGAATTTGCACTCGAGACTTCCGCTGACCGAGCTGGCTAACATCCGATGTAGCGCCCAGATAACTTGAATAGGGGTAAAATAATTTAATCGTGCAACTCTTCTAGACTTTCCAAATTTTATTGGACCGAATAGCTTAAATTATGACAGTACAACGAGTTATTTTGCGGGGGTTGTGAGGCCAACGTTTTACAGATGCGTCTTTCACAATGTTAGCTTATGGGAAAAAGTCTTTTTGGGCCCCAGTGCATCACGTGACGATGTAATTACATGGTGTGGCCACTATGAAAACTGGCTTCGAAGCCTGGCGCTCTTTCTGGGGCCTTGATCTCGACGATGAGGCCAGCTGTCTTTGTTGCAGAGGAAGTTCCGGTCAAGCCAACTGTGTTAAATACTCCACCTCTTCTTCTTTGGTTTTACTGGCGGACTAAAAACCACACCACCATCCACTGTATCGGAGTATATAACATCATGCTATTCAATGACGGGAGCGCATTCTTGAGTGAGTGAGAATGGGATGCGAAGCTCCAAAAATAGAAAATCAATATGTGGCAGCCATTGTTGATATTGTGACAGACCACCACAAGTAAATTAATGTGTGGGAAACACTGAAAGCATGCTGTGTGATGCACGCGTGTGTGGTGAGGTTGGTGGGGTTAGAGGGCTGATGGTCTGTGTGTGCTGTAAAATTACATTGTTGATTTGAAAATAAATTCGGATTTTATTTTCCTGGGTGGGTCTCAATTTACCTGGATGGGCTGCCCGAGTAGAGCCTATGTATGGGAAACACTGCATGTTTACTTCAAAATACAAGTTTTCAACATAACACATACATTGTTAGGATGTAATGAGTTTTGTTTGTAGTCAGCACCTAGGTTACATCTGACAAATTGTTACAGACCTGGGATCTGTATTTATGACAGTGGTGTTGCACTCAGAAAGTGTGTGTGTGTGAAATTAAATCTATATAATTTCAGTTAGACATAAAGTATTTAAAATCCAGCTTTGTTTACATCCATGTTCATTGGCTTTCAGTCTTCTTCTTCCTTATCTTTGTTGGCACATTGCAGCATATCTTGGTGTTTAACACTACCTGTAGATCAATTGTATAGCATGACACTGTTGGTAAGAGTGTGTGTTGTGTCATGTGTGTCCTCTCACACTCCTCAGGGAACCTGTGAGGACTGTCAAGTACAGCGACAGTCACAGAATATATTATAAAAAGTGGCAGACAGTGTTAAACAAGTGAAGCTGAGAATCTCGCAGGATTGTTGTGAGTGGGAGGCGCTGATTGGAAAATGTTCCAGCTTGATAATTCAGTATTTTGTTTTCTGAATGCTTCCGTCATTTATGGTTAACGAACTGGAAAATACCAGCCTATTACCTAAATAGTTTCAGTTAATTGCTGTCTGTGTGCCTGATGATTCGGGCGAGCTGGATAATTTCTTACTCACTCTGTAAGGGGCAAACAGAGAATAGTCAACGTACCAAAACAGAGGGAAATATTCAGCATAGAAATAATCGTTATGGTGGAAAGCCACAAAAAGTCCTGCTATGGCAATTTTATTCTTTCTCCTCGCTCATGTTACAATGATTCTTTACTGTAATGCATGCAAGTGCAGGATTCCTTTGTATTGGATAAATTATGGCAGAAATTAGTAGTTTTATTTATATTTACGGATAAGTCGTCACAGTGTTTGTTAGGCAGTATTGTGTTGCCCTAGTTTGGGTATCTTACACAAGCTCTTAAAGGGACACGTGTAGCAGGTGCACTTCATTGTAAATGAGAAAGCTCTGCCTCGAAACCCCAACCTTATTAATGTGGTTGTGCGGTGGTAATCTGATGAGATCACCTCAGTCAGTCTCTGCCAGTGTTCAGGACCTAAATGGCTTAAAGGCCTCGCACCACGCCAAAACAATTCACTCGTTTCCTGAGGGATTGTTCTCACAGCATGGCTAAATCCACTGCAATCGGAGACCTGGCTGAGCAGGCCTGCCTGCGCCAGACTACAACTGAAACCTGTGTGGACTTTTCTTTAGATGTGGTTTGCCTTTATATAGCAGGATCTGCAACATGTGTCATCACAGATTTAAGTCTCAGAGGGTTTGACTGTTGACAGCTAACAAACTTGAGAGAGAGTCGACTATCAAACTGTACCCCCTGCCCTTCAGAATAGACCAGCTCCTAATCTAGGGCACTGGTCGGTGTATGTGTGTGTGAGTGGCTGGGCTGAAATAAAAGACTCCACAAGGATGGAGGATTTTCAGGACAAAGCCTGACGAGTCATTCATCTTGTCACAGAAGAGAGATTACATGCAGCCGGTCCTTAGATACAGCTGTAGTGCCTGAAGACAATGCGCTGAACCAGCTTTTTACCCCTATAGAAGGAATAAATTATCAAGCGGCTGGCAACCAGAAAAGTGCGCTTTATTCTTAGAAGGATGTTGAAAAGCTGCAGCACTGCTTCGTGGAGAAGGGAAACGTAGGGATGATAACATGTTGAGCGGTTGCCAAATGGAGCAAATGAAAACGAGGACCGTGCTCTTTTATGCCTTAATTTAATTGTCATTGTTCCAGAGCTAGTTTAGCATTGTTTTAAGTCAAGACAGAAACTTGACTATAAACTTTACTACAGAGGGAGTGTTCGAATGCTGAAATTTTGTTGGAAAGTAACATTATTTCAATATTTTTACCATAATATGATATAACTTGGAACATTTATCAGTAAACTACTACTCTAAACAATGGCTGTAATATCCAATAACCTCCTGACATTTCAAAACACTCCCGAGGCCTGTACTTCCTCATGCTTTATGATTAAAAGTAAAATGCATCATCAAATGCTGCACCCACTCAGTGGACTTCCCTGTCACATCTCTCTTTCCCAGGTCGGTGAACGGGGTGTACAGAATTGGTCTCTTTGCTCTCAAGGAGATCACCAGCGGCACTGAGCTCACCTATGACTACAACTTCCATTCCTTCAACACAGAAGAACAGGTGAAGCACCAGCCATGTCTTTGAGCTCATTGAATAACAGTTCAGATAGCATTTCTATATCAGTAAGACCTTTTGGTCACTTCCACAACTCATTGCTTTTTTTGCACTTTCTTTTCTCGACAGCAAGTGTGTAAGTGTGGCTCAGAGAGCTGCCGGGGCATCATCGGAGGGAAAAGCCAGCGTATTAACGGACTGCCTGGGAAGACGGGAGGGACTCGGAGGCTTGGACGACTCAAGGAGAAGAGGAAGTCCAAACACCAGCTCAAAAAACGAGTGAGTGACGAATGTTATCATAATGTTTTGCTTAAGATCTTCTTTGACTTAAAATTATAGCCTAATGTTATCTAGCTATTGCTTGGCAGTGCCTTATCAAATATCAGGTACATTGTCTATGTAGGGCATGGATTTGTGTGTGTCTCAGAGGTACTCTTAGTGGGCCACAAGGTGTCTAAAAAAGTAGTTCACAATACCTTAAAGGGTATACTTTTGAATTAATGAATGGTATGACCTAAAATTTACACCATATCAAGGTATTTTTTTAAATATAGGCTTTCAGCAATGTCAGTGACATCACGGTTATAAGTATGTATCTTTATTTTTCAAATTCTGATCAAACTTGCAATAAAACTGGAGGAACACATAATTTCATGAGGCTAAGGGATGTTTTCTCTTAGTGTCTTGTTTTAATACTACTTTTTTTTATAATCTTCAGGAGGAAGAGTCGAGTGACAGCAACAAGTTTTACCCTCATCTCATGAAGCCCATGTCCAACAGGGAGAGGTAAACACACACACACACACACACACACACACACACACATACACATACATTTATTGTTGAATCACTGAAGGGTAGTATTTTTTTGTCAAACTCTAGAATATTATTTTAACTTGCCTCACCCTAACCTGAAAAAAGTCACCAGGATAAATGTAAACTGTTGTTGTCAGGACAGACATTACATCCAGTGATCTGTTGATCTTTAAGTATCCAGATCCGAGTCTAACAACAGCCATCAGTGCTAAAACAAATATTTAATCAAAAATCAAATCAAATCATTATCTTGACAGATATTTATTTGTCGCCCCCACATGTATTAGCTGATAACAGATAACATCTTTAGCAGGTGCAAAACAGGTTCTGTTGCTAATTCTTCAGGTGCATTAAGTGAAGTCTGTGTTCATTAACAGAATGGTGAGATTTTCTGTTAATAAGAACTCCCATTTGACATGTTGAGAGAAATGTTTGACATATGCCATCTTCACACTCCTGTTGCCTCTCCATCCATCATCAGGAACTTTGTGCTGAAGCACAGAGTGTTTCTCCTGAGGAACTGGGAGAAGATGAGGGAGAAACAGGAGCTGCTGAAGAGAGAGGGCGAGAGAGAGAGGGACGCCAGCAGCCTGTCCATATACACACGCTGGGGAGGAGTCATCCGTGACGACGGCAACATTAAGTCAGGTGACTGTGCAAGCTGAGAGGCGTGAAGAGAAAGTGATATAAATTTGAAAACACTTGAGAAAAAGCCTGTTTAAGTGGGTACAGTTGATAAACATGTTGGTTAAGGCAACACTTGAATGTTTCGTTGCTTGTAGATGTATTTTGTGAATTTCTTTTTATGCCTGTAAACAACTCGCTGAACATGTAACTGAAATGTGAGTTGCCTAAACTTAGGTAAATTGTGTAAAAACGAGATGCTTGTGCCCTGCAGATGTGTTCCTGACGCAGTTCTCGGCCCTGCAGACGTCACGGTCGGTTCGCACACGGAGACTCGCTGCGGCTGAGGAAAACACAGAAGTCACACGCACTGCTCGCCTTGCACACATCTTCAAGGAGATTTGTGACATGATCACCAGCTACAAGGGTTAGTGTCTTATGTTGAGAAATATACAGTTTGAGCTGCAATGATAATTGATTAGTTGTCAACTATTAAATTAATCGCCAACTATTTTGATAATCATTAATTCTTTCGAAAAATTAAGAAAAAAGTCAAAATGATCTGATTCCAGCTTCTTTAATGTGAATCTTTTTGGTTTCTTTGTTCCTCAGTGGCAGTAAACTGAATATCTTTGGGTTTGAGGATGTCATCTCCGGCTTGATTGACATTTTTCACCATTTTATAGACCAAACAGCTAATTGATTAATGGAGAAAATAATCAACAGATTGATCGACAGTGAAAAATAATCGTTCGTTGCTGCCCTACAGCATGTGTAGCCACCTGTAGTGATACTCATTTGTATGACCTCTAGCCTGATCTGCGGTCTGACCAGGATTTAAAACACATCTGTCAGTACCTTGATATTTAATATTTACTGAATGATAAGGCTCTGTGATTGAGAATTGATGACAGGCATGTCATTCTTTTGTTTTACTTCAGATTCAGCTGGCCAGACACTCGCTGCTCCGCTGGTGAACCTCCCATCCAGGAAGAGGTGAGAGTCTGTAAAAGTGCAAACCCGCATCTCTTCTGCTTCATTCATAATATTTGACTGTTTTCCAGACAGCAGTGTTATCAGTCTGTCAGTGTACAGCACCCACATAGTGTAACAGTTTTATCTTGTGCCGTACATTTCAGCTGTGACAGCCTGTGCTTTGATTCTCGTCCAGTATTGATAGTAATCACTCTGTCAAAACAATAACAGCTCATTATTTTTCTTACATGAGTCACTGTCATGGTCGGGCGCATGGTTTCTGCTGGGAGGCATTTGGTTTTAAATATTTTGCAGAGACTAATCCTGCTGTGTTTGTGTGCCAACAGGAACAGCCAGTACTATGAGAAAGTGACTGACCCTCTGGACCTGAGCACCATCGAGAAACAAATCCTCACCGGCCACTACAAGACCGTTGAAGCGTTTGATACAGATATGCTCAAGGTGTTCCGCAATGCTGAGGTAGGCAGGTGTCCCATCAGTTGTTTACATTAAAGGTGCGGCATGTAGTTTGGGTCATACATTTTTATCAGAAGAGAAAGATCTTCATTGACTGTTTTTGTGCCTAAGCAAACTAAATAAACAAACTCTCTTTGTTTTCATGACTGAATAAACAAACGGACATTGAAGGACAACAGAATTTTGTTCTGTTTTACTTTATATTTTATAAATAAAGTGAAACAAACATTCTGGGGACCTTATTTTTCTCTGAGAACAGCTTGTTTATTCAGTTGCATTATAACCTCATTATTGTTGTAAATATTAAAGTTCTGAATTTTGAATTTCTTCTCCAAAACTACATAGTGCCCCTTCAATGATTTCTGGCTATTTACCATTAGAACTGCAGAAACAAGATTTGTGTCTGTTTACAGTCATAATTTCATTTTTGTGTCTTTTAAGCAGCACATGTTGCTGGAAGATGAACTAAGTATTTTAAAGGATGAACCTAAGTTAGTCTCCAAATGAAAGCCCTTTGAGACCATAAAGTTTCAGGAACAAAAGATCACCTGGATCTGGATCTAAACTGGTGAAGCTTTTTCACTAGAACTTGTAGCTGTACCGAGTCAAACTGTTACAAACCCCTGTCTCCCCCTCATACAAGTTTGTTTTGTGATTGCGAGACTCAAGTCTGTGCAGCAGACCAGAGAGAAAGACATTTTGTAAAAGTCTCAGTGTGTTCAGCTCTCAGTACTATAGTAGCTTCTACCTGAATCTCCGTTGTTGTTGTTCTGCTGCTTTATAATGAAATCCTTTATATAACCAAATAAAGGGGGACTTTTATTGTGAAGAATTTGTAGGAAATTAAATGTGTTAACTATTGAATTATCTGAGCTGCTATTCATCGATAATACTGCAGAGTGAAGAGTATTTAGAGCCGCTCTTGACCACTAATCAAGACAAGTGCATCATTAGTTAAAGGCACGCCTTCAAGCAGGAAGCTCTGTTGTCATGGAAATGCAAATCCCTGCTGCGCTGGGCTGATGTGCCAAGTCTAACCGGGGAAAGCCGAGCCAGCACATGTGTTTAGAAAAGCCTCCAAGGAATCAAAACTCCTGGTGAGCATTCCTGTTTGTGTTACCACCGCATCCGAAGAACCGTAAAGATGAGGGAAATTAGTCAAATGTCAGATCACTGCTCCCTCTTGCAAGAATCACTTGCAAGCTCTCTCTACACCTGACGTTCTTCAGACGTTCCTACAGTGGAAATGGCCTTGAAGCTGGTGCTCAAGGTTGAACTTACTGAAAAGAGAGTCAGAACTGATTTTGAATTAATTTGTGCTAACATCATAATATTCGTCAACTAGATCATCATGCATCATTTAGTATCACCGTTATAAAGATTGCATGAAGGCTGAGGCTGCTGCTGCAGCATCCATTCTTTGTCGTTTAATACACCTCAATATCAAAAAGCCTCATCACAATGATTATTTACGCCATTATTGTGCAGCTCCAACACATTCTTCCTCCCACTCGTTTCATTCTTCCTGTCTCACACACAAACACCTCCCAAATGGGATATAACTTCATGACTGCTGATCCTCTGTGCACGCGTTGCAGGCTCTGTTGATTTACATCTGTATAGCTTAGCAGTTTAAACAAGTGCCACTTGAAACCTCTCAGAGGAGCTTACTCCTCCAGTCAGAGGAGTTTGAAGAGGACGTGTAAATTAGATTTCCCCATTGGTCCCAAGATCCTTTTTGCCGGACTGAAAAAAAGCATGAGGGGAAGTTGTTTATTGTTTGATGAAAGCTGTGGGGTGGAGCACTGTTTGCAGCTGCAAAGACAGTGTTGAATGCATCTTTCCCTGTCAGTGACCTGCAGGAAGTGGCCGTTAACATGTGGGCAATTCAAGTCAGAGTCTTGTCTGAGTGACTGAGTAATGAGGGTATAATTCTGGGGTGCGTTCATGTCATTTTATGTATGTCGTGTGTGTGATCTGGTTGTCCTTTTGTCATACAGCAGATGATTTCCAATCATTTTTTGGCCCAAAAATAAATAAATAAAGCCACTGCATTTGTCTTGTTTTCCTTCCAGAAATATTACGGCAGGAAGTCACCGGTAGGCAGGGACGTGTGTCGGCTGCGGAAGGCCTACTACAGTGCTCGTCACGAAGCCGCCGTCCAGATTGATGAGATCGTGGGCGAGACCGCCAGCGAGGCCGACAGCTCGGATTCGCTGGAGCGTGACCATGGCCACCCCCAGCACGGAGGAGGGCCGGGCCCCCACGACAAGGATGACGACATCATCCGTTGCATCTGTGGAATGTACAAGGACGAAGGCCTGATGATCCAGTGTGAAAAGTGCATGGTAAGAGGCGCGCTGCTCAACATAAACAACTGAAAAAAGTGTGTGGAAAATCTATATTTTTATGAGCACCTGTTTCAGTGAGGGCTTTCCCCAGAGACTTCACCTAACTAAGGAGTACTTTGTCTGGGAAGTTTCTCAGTGGATAGTCATTTGTGTATTTTTAGATAAAGGAAATGATATTGATTGAAACTTTCACAGTATGAATCAATGAGACTGTTACAAATCTGTTTGTCTTTGCTAGTAACAGTCTGTTCCAGCTGGGTCTTTTGCTTTTGTGTGATTCATCTCTTGTTTTTGTCACTGCAGGTGTGGCAGCACTTTGACTGCATGCGGTTGGAGACTGAGGTGGAGCACTACCTGTGTGAGCAGTGTGAACCTCGGCCTATAGACAGGGTACGTCTAATACTGAACTTAAAACAGTTTTCTTTCTTCCTAAATTAAGGTTTATGTCACCTTAGTCCCTTTCTGGACTCAAATGATCATCTTCCATCTAATCTCACCCATATGTTGTTGCTGTTACAGGAAGTTCCCATGATACCCCAGCCTAGCTACGCCCAGGCTGGCTCTGTCTACTACATCTGCCTCCTTAGAGATGACCTGCTGCTACATCAAGGTAAAGAAGCAACAGAAAGTTGCAGTCCTGAGCTTGTAAATGCTTGGAAAGGTCCAGTTTCTGCGCTTTTAGAGCAAATTAACACCCCATGAAAATCTTGTTTCTGCTGTTCTCCGGTGGTATTACTTATCAAGATTTTGTATTGCGCCACCTGTGTGAAGATCATAGCACTATTATGGGCCAGAGATGTTATACTCTATCAAGCTTTAGTTTCTTGGAAATTGCACTATTGCAGACCTTGAACCTGTCAGTGTCTGTGTCTCATGTGCAGGTGACTGTGTGTATCTGATGAGAGACAGCAGACGCACACCTGAGGGCCAGCCTCTCAGACAGTCGTACCGTCTCTTGTCACACGTCAACCGAGACAAACTCGACATCTTCCGAATCGAAAAACTCTGGAAGAACGAGAAGTAAGTGAATCAGAAGTAGTATTCTGAACAACTAGCGGTAGTGTGTTCCATTACACTGTTTGATTTGCTGGCCTTTTCTGTGTCCACTCAATCTCTAAAGGGGTGAGAGGTTTGCCTTTGGCCACCACTACTTCCGTCCTCACGAGACACATCATTCTCCATCACGGCGGTTCTACCAGAACGAGTTGTTCCGCATGCCGCTCTACGAGATCATCCCCCTGGAGGCAGTGGTGGGAACCTGCTGTGTCCTCGATCTCTACACTTATTGCAAAGGTGAGAGGAAACAGACACGTGCTGGATTACAGCATTTTTACACCAGAATTAGTTTGTAATTTCCATCGTCCCGTTCATCATATACGTGACGGAAAAACAGGGACCAGTAGAAAGCAGCAGATCATATACCTCATCAGACTTCATCCAGAAGACATTGAACTTGTTTAAAAAAATCTTAATGAGTAACATTCTGAATTAGATGCATAGTTTGTCCCGGAGCTAATGATGGAAGTAACTGAGTGAGACATTTCGCTTCTGTCTCATCTCTGTTGTGAGTTGCACATGCGCAGTACTGATAAGGCAGTGGGCAAGGATCGGGTATTGACAAGAAAGCCACTGGCAAGATTTTCTTCAACTACTGCTGAGTTTTCCCGGTTGCTTGAGTGAAGATCAGTGAACTGTAGAAAATAGGTGTCAATGTAAATTTTTTATATTAAAACAGGACAGTGCTGATAAATTAAAGTTAATAATTTCTTTATGGCTCCACTCTAACCCTTGACAGACAGCAAGTATTTTTTGAATTTTGACTCAAAATAGCGGCTGGCTAATGCAAAGTTTTTTCCTTCCTACAGGACGGCCGAAGAATGTAAAGGAGCAGGACGTGTACATCTGCGATTACCGTTTGGACAAGTCGGCTCACCTGTTCTACAAGATCCATCGCAACCGCTACCCAGTCTGCACCAAGCTGTACGCCTTCAACCACTTCCCCAAGCGGCTCACGCCCAAAAGGGACTTCTCGGTGAGAGTGATGGGGGTCCTGATTGGGTGGGGCTGCTGCCATACTGGGATCTATTACTGATTTATAAGCACTGAAAGATATTTTAAGAGAGGAGCTAATATTACAGCCCAGGGCACATTTTGCCTCAGCAGTGTTTAGGCAGCCTGTGGCACAATCACAGGTGAAGGTGGGGCTAACAGAGAAACAAATGAGAGAAACTGCAATGCACAAACCACATCCTCTGCGGTGAACCACATACATATTACTGATTTGTAAATTGTGGTTTGGTTTCAGCACGTTGACAACTATTATTGTTGTGGCTAATTGTTCCCAGAGTAAATTGGAGATAGATTACAGTCTCCCATGCAAATTTCTAATCAGTTCTTGGGGGATTCTTTTTTTTTTTTAAATCCTGTTTAGTTTTGTTTGTTTTATCTCCTTGAAGGACCAGATGGATGAATTTCTTTACATTAAATCAGTTCAAATCTGTGTCAGTTGTGTTCATCACAGAAACTGAAATTGTGATGACTTTGTGAAATTTTTCTGTGATTTCTTAACCATGTTGCACTGATATTTATTTTCCATTTGCAAACCCATAAAAAGTATTTGCATACACAATTTGACAAGGGTCTAACTGTGACATTTTTGCAGCCTCACTATGTTCCCGACAACTACAAGAGGAACGGTGGCCGCTCTGCCTGGAAGAGCGAACGACCCAAAGGAGTGGGGGGCTGCGATGACGATGGCTCTTCTTGCGACCGAGGTGACGACTTCCCACCTGAGGGTGAAGACGGGAGAGGAGTGGAGGACGACATGGACATGGCTTCAGAGGATCCAGAACTTCTCTCAGCCAAGCCCAGGAGAGCGGAACGGGATGGTGATGGGGATGATGATGAAGACGACGAGGAGGACGAAGAGGACGGGCAGGACTCTGAGGAGCGCAAAGAGCTGGAGGACAGTTCCGCAGAGAGGATAGGGGAGATGCTTGAACTCCCGTCGTCCTCTGCATCCTCGCCGCTACACCACCCAGTGTTGGGCAGGAGGGAGGCCCAGAGGGAACGGCTAAATAAAATCCTGCTGGATCTGCTGCACAGAACTCCCAACAAGAATGGTGAGGGACCGGGAACAAAGCAGGGGGGTAGGTCAACAGATAAATTAGGGTTAACTTTTCTGATCACCTGTTGTGACACATCATTCAAGCATGTTGGATGTAACATTTTTATGCTACTTCTGAGTGGCCAAGCTCAAAGTTGTGGCAAGAAACTGTCCATTACACATTTTTTAAAACTCTCTGTTGCATTCATCTAGCAGATTGGAACCTCGGTTTTCAGATCTGCTGTTTTGTCGAAGTCTCCTCCCATGCAGTGTTCCAGTCTGTTGTTTTATTTCATCAATCTGCTGACTAACATTCCTAAAAAGTATCTAAAGCTAGACCAACTTTGAAGATGAACAATGAATTGATCTTGCTAAAGATTGTTGCCTACATAGCCAAAGCCAAATGGCAAAACTTATTAAAAACACATAAATGAGCCACACTGTTCCTCCTGGTGACATGGTCCATCACTACAATATACATAGGCTCCATTTACTTTGAGTCGATCGCACATACACCATTCTGCTCCCACAAACTACAGCACCGGTGTATTAACATGCAGCTGAAAAATAGTTCCCAGAGGTGTACTGTTTATCCCTGTTTGCTAAAAAACACAGTACCCAGCGTTTTTTATTTTAATGAAACTATAATTGTGAGCCATTTGTCAAAGATATACAAACAATATACAGATGTATGGATGTATGCCACTCGTGTTCAACTCAAGGAAATGCATTGGCTTATGGATGGATAGAAAATCCACCGCTAACATGAGAGAGAAGTTGATTTTCACGGTTTTATATGCACATGGAGCAGTATTGAGACAAAAACAGGAAAAAGTAGAATGGCACTCAGTAGAGCACATACCTCCGCCAAGGCCTAACAGCCCTCTTTTGGACTCACTCAAAGATATCAGCCAAATAAATACGACTGATTTTTTTTCCATCAAGATCCATGCATTCCCAGAGAAATTGATGAAAATGGCCTTAAATGATTTATCTCACAATGTTAAAGAGTGTGAGAAAAATGTCCTGGATCCGTCCATTTATCCGGCTCCACACCAAAAGTTATTGGGGTCTAATCTGGGCTGAGACCCATCCTCAATCCACATTTTGTGGAAATCTGTTCAGTAGTTTGTGTCTAATCCAGTTGACAAACCTACCAACAAACAAATGGACACATGTGAATAGATAACCTCCTGGGTGAAGGTAATAGTGGATGGCTACAAATAAGTGAAGATGTTAGCCTGCCAGATGTTAAGCCACTTTTGTGAAATATTTTGTTAAACAACGTATGAACCATTAACGTTATGCATTCGCTCTAGCTATAAATAAATAAAATTTAGTTCATCAGTCAGTT
Source organism: Pagrus major (assembly GCF_040436345.1). Lineage (NCBI taxonomy): Eukaryota > Metazoa > Chordata > Actinopteri > Spariformes > Sparidae > Pagrus > Pagrus major. The sequence goes on from NC_133230.1 coordinate 15,828,247, forward strand.
AGCGTGTTTATGCAAACATCCTGTGGCACATAGCGCATATGCGCTGTCCAGAATTCACTGCAAGATATTTATTCCAGACCCAATAAAACAACGGAGGAGGGGTTGGGCACACACATCACATGCATTATGTTGATAAATGCAGATGCATTCATTTCTCTCTCACTTTGTGTCTGTAGTCACGCTCTGTTCAATGTCCCGCCCACACCACTATTTGATTGGGTAAATGTCACAAGTATTAATCAACAGTGAAGTCGCAGTGACTGGGCTGCGGTGAGAGCGGAGCTGTGCTCGCAGGGAAAGGAGCTGATATTTTCCAAAATAAGCATCATAATCTTATGATCTAGTTCTATTATACAAGATGCAGTGTCCCTGTTACACCACTGAAAATACACAAAGTCAAAAACCTACGGGTTTTTAATCAATGGAGGCAAAAGTGACAAACTTTATGTCCGAAAGTATTGAGCAACAAACTAAAACATTGATTTGGTCTTTCAATTGGATTCGTTGACAATAACAAAAATGTAGAATATAGCCTTCTGCTTCACTGTAACATCCTTCTAAAAGGCACCACCATACTCTGTCTTCAAGAGGAAAGCATCTGCAGGAGGTAATGAGGGAGCATTTGCTGACAAAGCACGACAGGAAAACATAACAAGTTTGAGTTTTTATCTGTGTATTACTTGTACAGATAAGTATATCAGTATACCATAGAAGCCAAAAAGCAGGTGGTTTCAGAGAGCTACACACCCTGCCAGGCTCACTGTTATAAAGGAAGTTGCCAACTCTGTCAGACTTTTTGAACACTTTTAACCTTCATCAGACAGAGGATGCCTTTCTAGTTTCTCTGATATCATACCCTGTGTCAGCTGTTTCTGTCTAAGCTCCTAATCCGCCTTCTCTCTTTGTGTTCTTCCAACAGCCATAGATGTCACTTATCTCCTAGAGGAAGGCGCAGGGCGGCGGCTACGGCGACGGACACTTGGATTTGGTGATTTCGTGGGCAGAAAATAATGTCGATATGTGCCTGTCAAGCACACTGCCTTTCACTTGTGAGCAAGCAGGCAGAAAATGGAGAGACAGCAAGAAAGGGAAATGAGCATTGTTGGTTGTCCGACCATTAAGGACAACAATGCGTCCCTGGGGGCCTCTTCCAGTTTACCTCTTCCAAGACTGTCATCTCAACTCTGAGAGGGTGGAGGGGGTTTGGAAGCGCTGACTCCATGGCAATTTCAGCTTTTCAAGAGTTCTCAAGGAGCACGAGGAGAGAGCTGACCCAGACTTCTTGCTTATTTAAGTAGTATGATGCAAAACCTGTCTTTTTTTTAATGAACATAGGAGAAAACCCCATGCACTTAAATGCATTGAATATTACAGACATGGGTAGATGAATTCCACTAGCAAGCATCAGAAATGATGGTACTGAATAGGGATGGATGGAGGGATACGTTTCAGTAGATGGGGATGTGAATGCTGGAGAATTGTTCCCCCTGGTGGGACCTAGCTGCAATGACAAAATATATCAGATGAGTGAAGAGTTGCGCCGAGACCGTGGTGGGAAAATGGCATAGGAGAAATGTAAGTTGAGCAGTGTGCTCAGATGCTGCTCATTAGAAAGAGAGAACGAGGGCGGTGAACTGCACTTTTGGTACCATGGATATTGTGAAGCTCTGTGTAATGTATCTATAATGAAAACACACTAACACTCTCACAGTATTGGATGATGCAGTCTGAAAAAAAAAAGCAAGTTAAAAAGTCTATTATCTTTTTTCCTGTTATACTGTAGTTACTTATGTAGGAACAGAAGAGGCTTGGGGTGTGTTTGTTTTTAGAGTTAACGGGTGGGGAGGGGAGGATTGAGTGTGCGCTTTTTTGTCAGTCAAAGTGTCTTGTTGAGGTTTTAATTTTTTTATTTTCTTGTGAGGCAGTCAGCTTCGCCCCTCTATTTTGAAGTAACATGATTCACCAGCTTAACTAAATCAGGCGAGCGGGGCGGACACCGGCTTTAACGCCTTACACAGCCGTGCTCTCCGACTGCCTTGTGTGCGAGTGTGTGCGTGCGTGCACACTTATTGTGTGTCTGTACTCTGCCAGATTTCTTGAAGATATACCTTTTTAAAAAAAAATTGAAAAAAAAATTAAGGGCTCGATGGCAATTAACAGTTTTAAGAAAACTATGGAAAACAATACTTAACATGAAATGTATCGTGATGGTCATATTTTCTTATATTCTGTGAGACGGGTGGGGCGGTGTATACTGTATAGGGGGAGGGGAAGGGACTTAAGATCTTTTTTTGTCTTTAAAACTATGTTCCTGATTGCCATGGAGAATGTTTTAAAAAGAAATTGTGATATTTGATGAGATTTTTCCCCCAAATGCCTCTGCTAAAAAGGGACAGCCTGCAATGTCCCTGTGCGGTAAACTGACAGAGAAGTGACAAGAATGAGACACTGATGGATTTAGAGAGAGCGAACGGGAAGCTGTACAGTGCCAAGTTATGTAAATATACACACTTTACATTGAGGAGTGTCTCCAAAAGCAATATCTTGAAAAAGGATTTTGTTTATTATTGTACTGTACAGGACTCAGCCCTAAATGTATTATGATTATTATAATAATGATAATATTATAATTTCTTCCGTTTGTATTACTATAATGAAGACACTTAAGCTCGGAGGAAAATGATTTTTTTAAATGTCCATAAAATCTCACCTTAACTGTCCTGACGACATAAAAACTTAAGCTGAGTTTTCGTTGCCTATAAATGAAATTCATCTATGTACTGCATGAGCGAGAAGAATGTCAGACGGACACAGAAGGCATTGGGACATGACAGTGACTCAGCAACGACATCTTTGTCACTGAATATTGTTAATAATATTACTTTTAAGGAGAAATGTACTCCTTGTTTTTTGCTGCAAAGTGTTGAACACTAAAAAAACAAACCAACATAAAAATGTTATGATATTTTTAAACAGTGACAGAAGCAAAAGTAAAGCTGTCAGCCCGATATCATGTTATTATTTTTTGCTTTTCTTTCAAATAGGAAATGGTTCCGTTTTGTGATAGAAGTCATTGTATGATGCTTGTACTTGTATTTGTGTGTTTTTGTGTGATTCGTTTAGTTATTTTTAGACAATCACAAAATAAGATGCAAGCATTGTAAATGGCAGACTGGCGGACATTTTGTGATGTGTACAGTTTGTCAAAAAAAACTTCTTCCACTCGTTAAAAGTTTGTAATTATGATTCTTAAGTCATGAAAAATGCTGTTGGTTTTTACTTTTTTGTTTTATATTTGTTTTTTTTTTTTTGTTTGTTTTTTTAATAAAAAGCACTACATTATTGTGAATACACTTTGTTGTTATGCTTTGAGTCTTCCGAAGTTTTCTAGAAGAGTTATGACAAGTATATATCTACTTGGAAATGTTATCGATCTGATTTCAGTGAGCTTTGCGGTATGAAACTTACTGCCGTACAGTGTCACTCTGACTGCTGTTGCTAAAAAGTAATAGAGATGTGGACAACATTTCAGAGAGGCTTATCATCAATTTAATGCCCTCAAAATTAACTAATCTGCTTTTCGTATTTTGCAGCACAAACATCTTTAAAGACACAGACTTTATTTGATGATGAATGGATAATTTAGCTGTCAAAGCCTTTTTGTCAGTACAAAATACTTTATTCCAGTCTTTTCACAATTTGTGCAGGTGATTTGTACTGTGCCTGCTCTACTGAAAGTTCAGGACTGTATTTTCTGAAATGAAAACCTGATCTTCACAGTGATATATGAGTGAACTTCTCCCTTCACAATCAACCAGCTGTTGTGGCTGCTCCCGCTCCAGTTTAAATGTCGAAAATAACAATTTCCTTATCTTAGAGCAACTTCAGATGGTACAAACATGGACCACAATCAAAAATCAACATGAATTTAAAATACTGATCCTCAAGATTAGAGACTGGAGGCTGAAAAGAAAAAAATTGAGTAGAATCTGTAGCCATTTTGGCTCCAAATGTTCATTTGAAAACTCTCGCGATATTACAGCAGTGCGATTATAGATGAGTTCAATGACAGCCTACCCGTGGTACTGATATTCTTGGCACTGATAGCAACTCAAACGCAGCATGAGCTACTAAAATATTTTCCAGCAAATTCTTAATAAACGATAACTTTCAAATATACCAAGAGCAAAGGGAAAAGTTTAAAGCAAGTACATGGCCAGAAGTCTCGCGAGAAACCCGCAGGTTGGACTGGGAGTTGGTTACCATAGTGACGCCAGTGTCACTTCATCTAGCTAACAGTAAAACGGCGTCAGCTCACTTATCTGAAGATTTAACGTTATCTCGCTGGTGTATTTCGACTTTAAGACAACGATGTCTAGAAGGAGACCAAAAGAAAAAGCAAAAAAGGCGAATGCTGAGGACGAGGTCTCGAGAAATACAGGTTAGCTAAAAGATGAGTGTTTTATCGGCAAGTAAGAAATCAACTTCAGTTAGCGTTAGCTGGCCAGCCCCTTCACTCGGCCCAGTGTTTACATCACCCTGTTGTTTGTTTGATTTACATAAAAACAATGTTTCTTCATGGTGACTTCATGATATTAGTAAAAGATTATGATAAAAATAATAATACTAAACTGAAATGAAATAGAAATACTTAGAATATGTACAAATATGTACATGTGCATGTACTTTTCAATTATGGAAGTAAGTTCTAGTCGTAGAGTAGTTTCATTCACACATTCAATAGCTTTTCACACATTATTGCCAGAGCAGTCTGGACCTTATCCCACCATATGCAGGACAGATGGCAGGGAAGCAGGAAAACGCTGGATTGAAGCATTTTAAGAATCTTAACAGACGTCGGGGATGAAATACCTTTTCTCATTCACTAGCTTTTTTTGTGTGTAAGGAGCATGATATGACAACTCATTGTCACTTTTATAAACTGGCCTATCTGTTGTTTTTAGGACAGACTCCAAATGAAAAATGTCCAGCTCTGACCTTTGGTAAGTAACCTCATCGTGCTGTCTTCAGTAACAGAGGAGGGTTATATGGTCGGTGCCTTAAACCCTCTATCCTACAGATGAATATCAGTGCTCAGGCAATGTGGAGATTGACTTCCCTGCGCTTTGTGCTCTTCTGGACATGAAGGAAGATCTTCCAACTGTCAGCACCAAGCAACCAGCTTCCTCCACCACTGAAATTGAAGGAGGGGACACAGGTAAACAAGGATCACTGACCAAGGGACAGACAGACACTTATAAAACTAAACTGTCTTTCTGTATGCTGTAAGAGACACTTAACTAACTGACTGACTGATTTAAAAACATAAACCGAAGAAAATTTAAAAACAGAGGAACATTCAGTAACTGGAAATATACTTTACTGTACTGTATACATCATTATATAAGAAGTTTGAATGTATAGTAATTGTTCTTATTTATAGTCTTAGCTTCAGTTCACTCACAATTATCACAATTGTACCTACAGAGGAAAGTGAGTCACAGATAGATGCTGTATCTTCCTGGTCTAAGCCATGCATCCAAGTGGAGCTGGAGAATGAAGACCCCATCAGCGCCAAGAACTTGAAGGTTTCTGGTGAGAACAAATCATCACAGATAAATATTTACAGCCATTTTTGTCTCTGGTTTGACATTTATGTCTTTTTAAATCTGACATCCTAAGTTGTCTGTGCCCAATATTGCCCCTCTGTAGTTAATATTGTTCAGTATTTCTGCTGAATGTTGGAGAAAACATCATCTGATTTAAAAATACACAGGATGGAAGGTGGATGAGCAGACTGCCAGAGTGCTGCAGAAGATGCTTCCCTCCTTGAACAAGCTGCAGAGCCTCCAGTGAGTAATGAGCTGACGGGGAAAGGTACACTCCTGTTACAGGGAACAGGGTTACAGCTGTCACTGTTTTTGTTCTTTCTTGTTTATGTAATCTTGTCCACTGTGGTGCAGGTTTTGGCAGGCGGGACTGACAGATCAAATGGTAATCTCCCTTGTCAACACAATATCACTGTGCTCCAACCTCAGGTGAGTGGATTCTACTCATTCAAACTTTTGTTTGAAGCTCCCTGTGTGCCTGTGGATGTGAAACTATGAGAGAATTCAGACTTGGTATTAACATCCTTCCTCAGTGATTCAATCACAAGTGGACAGCTTTAGGCATTAACATGACCACTTGTAATCAGATCGGAAATTTCTTCATGTATCCATGTATACACATGTCCTTATTCCACAACTCACAACATTTTTTTAAGGGAGTCTGGTCACTTTCTCCACTAGCGTCAAAGAAGTTTCCTATATTGGTTACTGTTTACTGTATTTCCCAAAAGTTTACATGTTTGATGAAATCATCTGAAACAGTGTGTTCAAACAGCCACTAAATGTTGGCAGGTAAGACAGGTCGAAAGGTTAAATCAGACAGTGTCTTCACAAACATCTGCTGTGAACATTGGCAGGTTCAGAGAGCCCAAAACACGTGGCGTACATTACGGTAAATCACATGGAAATCAGACAGTGTGTATTCCATTTTGGATACACATGTGCGTAGACTGCTAAAAAGTGGTCACCTGTGGCCCAGATCACCTCAGAATGTAGTCTGAGTGATCGGATCTCGAATGCGTCCTCACATTTGTACTAAGAGCTCTCCACTTGTGATCGCATCACTCAGGATGCATGTTGTTACCAGGTCTGAACAGCTTCTAAATTTGAGTGCAAGTTGGAAAATGAGTGTTGCAGAGAAAACTACAGCACAGTATGTCAAACATCATGAGTCAAACACCTGATCCTTCCCCTCCTCTTTGTTTCATGTAAGAGCTGTGACAGTGGAGGGCAACCCTCTTCCAGAGCGAAGCTTCCATCTTCTTCTGTCTGAAGATAGCATGTGAGTTGCCAAGAAGTTACATATCTCACATAGTAGAACAAAACTTGTTCAAATAAACAGTACCCTAATATTTCACTAATAAACAGAATAAAAGCCCAATCAGAGCAAATATGCCTGTTGTAAAAGTCTGATCCAGACCGGCCTAAATAAATTGTCAATCAGATTGAGAGGGATTGGTGTTAACCTTTGGTAATCCGTTCAAGTAGGAAGATATTAGCGCCTAATAAGCATTTAAACGCTTAATCTTATAATTTCTCTCTGGTTGGAATAAAGAGACATTATATTGTCTGAGTTTAGGTGAGGACGTGATGTCGCCCCATCTTTAAAATTGTATTAACACGTCCAGTGAATTAATAAATACAGTTACAGTTAAGTTGGAAAAAAATCTCTTCTTCGGTTGTATTTCACTTTAGAGGCTTTACAAGGGGCGGAACCACTTTGTGCATGTCTATTTGTTGCACCTACCACAACCACACAGGACTGAAGAAATATTGTCTATGTAACCGCAGCTATTAACATGCCTGATTCATGTTTGTGTTTTGTCAAGACTCACTCACTTGTCCCTGAGAAATAGCCAGATAGGAGACGAGGGCGCTCGTCTGATTGGGTCGGCTCTTTCAACACTCAAATCTGCCAACAAGAACCTCTTGTCACTCAACCTGGCATTCAATTCTATTGGTGATGCAGGTGCTGAACATATTGCACAGGTATAACCTATAACTGACTCCATGTTCACCGTATATGTTCCCCTCATGACCACTGAAGTGTTCATCCTGTTGTGTCTCTCAGGGTCTGCGGTTGAATTGTGCTTTGCTCATTCTCTCGCTCTCCAACAATCAGATCGGAGACACAGGAGCTACTCATCTGGCTACGGTATCCATTTACATGAAAGACTTTAACCTGGGAGATAATGCATTTCAATCAGTGGGGAAGTTGTTTTAAATTATATTCAGCTTATTGCCTTATTTCATGTGATTTAATAAGCATCCGCACCCTTTACCATTTCCATCTTCAGATACTTGGCGAGTTTGCTCTCACTCATGAAGAAGTTGTGGAGAGGAGGAAGCTGCTTCTGGAGAGAAAGCAGTCTGTAAGCGCAGCAATGTCAATTAATACCCTCACTATTTTCTAAACACATTTCAGATTCTCTCATTCTATTTTTGCAGCCGTCTATGAGGGTCGATTCTAACCCGTCACCTGCTGGCCAACTTCCCTCAGTGCCCAGCAGCACCTCACTGAGCGTCAGCAAAGGAGAGAGCAAAGGCAAGAAAAAGGTAATGTGCAAGACAGACAGTAAAATGAAACTGTTCCAGTTCTGATTCCATCTGTGGCTTATAAATCTTGGGACAAATAATCTTGAGATGTTTTACAGCACAGGAAGCATTGAAAAAAGAAGAGAAACCAGCTGCCATCAAAGAGAACCAAAGTCTAACAAGAAAAGTAATCTGTGTGTGTGCTTACGCTTTATAAAAAACATCATTAATGAATGGTAGATTTATAGTTGATTTAACTTTAGTTAGGAGTTTTTTTCTACTGTTAACAGCAATAATACTTTATAAAGCTTGCTTAGCTTTTATAAAGTATTTGATTGTTTATCCATCATGTTTTGCAGCACTGATTCATCAAGGAAACCCATGGAGTTTCCTCTTTCATAGGGCCGGCGGGCAATGGTTGTAGCCAAGCTCAACAAGCTCTTTTGTTGTTCACGTTCAATGGATAATATATTTCTCTGAAAAAAAGTCACTATTGCTTCAATGTCCTCTGTTGTGATTGGACACATCTACACGGTCACTAAATGAAATATAGGATTACATCTGTTTTTTCCCTGAAAAACGCAGAGGATAATATTTCTAATCAACAGTTATAGCTTCCTTAGGAAAGGTCAGATGTAGACAAAAATTAATATGCAAGTCAAAAACATCCATGCGTGTCAGACAACGCAAATGTAGGATTGGGGCTTTAAATGAGCCAGACTAAAACTTGAAGGTGCAGTGTGTACGCATTTTAGTTTACAACATTCAAGAATGAACTAAACTTATCAACAAAATGCTTTTTTGACTTTTGCAAAGCAGAAATAGTTTCGACTACCTGCACAGCTATATGGTGCCCTCTATTTGTTTTGAGTTAAAGAGGTTAAATTCTGTTAGTTCTTTTGAATCAGACGATGTATGGCACATGATGCTGACTGCTAGAATAGGTAAGACTAACAAAAAAAGCCAAAATTGTTCTTGGTCTTTGAGGGTTAATTATGGTTAATAAAATTGTTACCATGTTTTATTAAACTCTGACTGACAGCAGCTGTGTTGATCTTTTCGTTGCTCTCCTAGCTCCAACAAAGAGAAACAACTTACAGCACAGGATATACCAGACACATATTTTCTGTGCCATATGGAGATAAACATGCACAATACATAATGCTTTTAATAATCCAGTTTTACTTTCTTTTTTCTGCAGGATAAATCAAATACTTCCATAATTGAGGTTTGTTTGATACAATTGTATTCACAATGATGGATATGATTTGATTATACACTGTCATGCACTTGTTTACTTCTCTCCCTCTCAACCAGCAGGTGGAGGCGGTGGAGATAGTGAACCCCCTGCTGGACCAGTCGGTGCAACGCAGGGACGGTGAGCTTATTCTGCCTGGAAACACAACTCTCACCTCCCTCAATCTGGCAGGTCAGTAAATGTGGTGTGTTCATCTCAGCCTTATATATGATTTTAACCCTTTTTGACATTTGTTTAGAAAAAACATTTATAAGAAATTAGAAATAGGAGGTTTATTATTTACAGGCCACGCTGGATTAATGAAATCATTAATTTGTTTTGTACAAGCTGGACGCTAATTAGCAGCTCCTTCCTCAGGGCTCTGCACAAAATAAATAATGAAACCTTGTAAAGGCCATTTGAAGAGTTAATTAAAATGGTTTTGTGTGTGTGTGTGTGCGTGCGTGTGTGTGTGTGTGTGTGTGTGTGTGTGTGTGTGTGTGTAGGGAACAGAATTACAGAGAAGTCGCTGCCTCTGTTCCTGAAGTCACTGGAGATGCAGGGTGATGAAGGAGGCCTGCTGCGTCTCTGTCTGCAGGTTTGCTTCACACACACAGCGAACAGTGAACTCTTGGTTGGGAAAAAAATAACTTTCTTGAGACTTTGACCAAATGACTTGAGTCTGGCTACTTTGAATTTTGACTTTTGATCTATTAAAGTACATTTTTTCCTGCCAGAATCATTTTAATTTGACTTAAGTAAATTTCACCTATGGAAACACGCTTAGTTCTATAGTGCTTTGTTTTATTTGTACTTCTACTGGAGGAAAACATATTTTAACTTAAATAGTCAGGTCACATAGTTTAGGCTTCCTCTGTATTGTGACTTGGTATGAATACACCAACTTTTGATGAAATCTAAGGTGTTACAGAGAAACACGAAGATGATTTCTAATCTCTCTTTCAGAGAAACCGCTTCTCACCGGATTGTGAGATTCATGTGAGGATAAAGGAACTGATGGCACTCAGAGATCCACTCGAAAAAAACACATCCGAACCGACAGAAGTGGAGGGACAGGGGGCATAGTGCTGACAGAATCGACCTTGACTTCTACACAGTTCATGTATAGTTTTAATAAGGTTTCTATGATTAAAAATATGATATGTATATTTTCTACTGTGTCCTCCCTTGTGGCTTTGTAACACATGAGATGAACAAATGGAAGTATTAACAGTTGAAGTCTTGTGGTGCATAAAGAACAAGAGGACAGTTTGGCACATTAAAATCCAGCTGCTTAGTGCAGGACAGCTGATCAGGACTGTTTACAGATCCATTTTACTGCTCTGTTTTGCTCATGGGCAGAATTTACACCAAGGACAAAGACTGAACAGTCAAACAGTACTTAATATAGAGGAACCATTGCTGTTACATCACAGTTCTCAGCCAGTGGGAGAGACACCCCAGTGTTGAAAGTTTGGCTGGTGCATGTGTTAAAGTTACTGTCTTTTCCTCATGAAATCCCTTCTTTGTTTTTACATGGGGTCTCCTTTCTAAACTTCAGTAGATACACAAAGAACACAAAGAGATAATTCCACACTTAAACAACCATGATAATGAAGGTACCTATTTCATTTGTCAATTCCAGGCTGCTGAAGTCTAATATTATATATAGCTATACAGCTATTATATATAGCTTTAGCTGAACTGTAGAAATGTATGTCTCCCATCTCTTTCATTGGAGTGTTGACAGGAGGAAGGATTACATTGAAACAGAACACTTGTAATGTAGAAGAAGGAACTGAACTCTGTTGCACATCTTATGCTGAGGACGGTTTGTCAGCTGCTTGCCCTGAAGTGCCACCAGGTGGCCCTCAAATAAAATGAAAATATGAACTCTTTCAGGTTCCTCGGGTCACTGTTTGGTTTTAACATATTAAGTGTGTATAGTCCAACAAGTAGGAGAGCAGTAATAGATTTTGTGATTTGGGATTCCAATAATGATATTAGGAACTGTATTTTAAAGTGATTGTATTCTATTTTCCAAATGCACTGTGTGTATATTTGCACTACTCAAAATTAGTAAGGGATATTGGGATTTTTTTAGTGTTTCACTTGATTGTTTATTCTGTGACATAACTGGATTTTTATTCAAAGATTTGTGAATATTTTTGGTCCCCAAAAATAATGTGACATTTCAGTTGACTTTTATTGCATATCAATGCACATGCATATATGCACCCATATCCCAATATCTCGACCTTATTTTGAGTAGTTTATCTTACTTGTGCTTTTCATAGAAAAATACGGAAGCCCTAAAGGGCCATGCATTCATACATTTTATTTCCTCCATTTTCCCGTGATAACGAGTTATTTCATTTGTTTTCTCGAGATCTCGAGTTATTATCTCGAAATAATAACTGCCGTTTCCCGAGATAAGGGGATAATTTTCTCGAGATCTCGAGATAACGGAACTTTGTTTTCCCGTGATAACGATATAATTAATTCGAGATCTTGAGAAAACAAAACGATAGTGTAGTATATTAAATCATTGCAGGAAACATCATTCAGTGTAGCAATGTCAGAGGAGCAGGAGCATATCGATCACCGCGTCACATATATTTTCAATCAAGGCCTGACACAGGCTGAAATAGCATTATGCCTTGCTATTACAGATAATATACACATTAGTGTGCGTAATCTAAAAAGACGGTTAGCAAGGCTTCAGCTGTATCGGTGGCGCGATCTCGAGATAACAGTCATTATCTTGAGATCTCGAATTAATTATATCGTTATCTCGGGAAAACAAAGTTTCGTTATCTCGAGATCTCGAGAAAACAAATGAAATTAACTCGTTATCACGGGAAAACGGAGGAAATAAAATGTATGAATGCATGGCCCTTTAGGGCTTCCATAGAAAAGACATACATACATGCATACTTTTTATTTTGGTCAAAACGGCCATTTTGTTGTGCATATTTGGACATTTGTGGACACAAGATAGCTATACAATTGTTCTTTTTTACACTTTATTGGGATAGTTCATTTTATCAATTTAATACAAGGAGAACGGGAAACAGTTTTTCACCATAAAGGCTGTATTCCACACAATAAACAACAGAAATAAATAATAATAATAAAAAAACAAAAAATACAGTAAATTAATAAAATTGCACAATAAATAAAACGTAAGGACAGCAAGTAATAAAGAAAGTATAATATATGAGAATTTTTTTTTTTAAATATCTGAATTATTTATGATTTGGGAGTAAATAGACGTCAAATATGTTTTAAAATCGGTATCTTAGGAAAATATAAAATTAGAATAATTGTTTTAGCCATGCCATTTCGTGGATATAATATTTTGCCAACATATTAATCAAGTTAATTTGAATCTGCCGTCGATATATAGAAGTTATCCCGGTAGAGGGACTTCGGCGGAGGCAGCAGGGTGGAGTCTGGACCTCACCAACATGGCGGCCACGTCCTGTTAAATACGTCACGTCCGGCTCGTGCTCAAAGGAACAACCGATATGAACCCCTCGCTTCCGGTAATGCCTCCTTTTCGGCAGCGGCTATTTCCTCGCCAACATGCCAGTGAGTATCCGGAGGCCTTCAGAAAATGACATTTTCACCATTTAATCGCGTGTCGAAGAGCCAACACACGGCTCAATATTTACGTTAGACATTACCGACTCGACTGCTGTCGGTTTCAGATGCTTTCGCTGAGTTTTGGTCCCAGTTTTACACAAATAATTGTGCACGTTTGAGCGCATTGCGAGCGCATTGTGACACAAGATGGCCGCGCACACACCGCAAACATGGAGCCAGTTCAACGGAGGATCTGAGCGGGCTGATAGCGCAGAAAACCTAACATTACCCATTTCTTCTTGATTTATAGTGTTAGACTGATGATTTACTTGCTTAACACAAATATTTGAGGAAGAAGCAGCGAGTGACTAAAATGCGTAGCCTGCGTTATCTAATCCAAGAAATGTAGGCCAGCCGAGAAGCCTGAACGTACAAACGTAGCGTTCATTTAGCAGGACAACGATACTGAGACATGTTAAATAATGTGGATTTTAAATAAAGTAATACATTTAAATTACCGGAATCCAGCGGGTTTATATTTCTACTAGGATGGCCCGAGCGGTATCATTAATCGTAGTTGTAGCTGATCGATCTCAGAGGTTACTTTTTCTGATTATTCACAAACCTTTTTGTTCATTTTCTCCTTTTTTTTTCCAGCTCGCAAAAGACTTGTTGCACCCATCCCCTGAGGAGGAGAAGAGGAGGCACAAGAAGAAGCGTCTTGTTCAGAGTCCCAACTCTTACTTCATGGACGTGAAATGTCCAGGTACAGTTTTTCCACATGCAGATTGACCTCGCCAGACACTTGACAAGTACTGTCAACTGGTATAGTTTGTGGTTATCCACTCGACCTTGTGAGGTAAAATATTTGTTTTTGTCTTTTTCCAGGATGCTACAAGATCACGACAGTGTTCAGCCACGCTCAGACAGTTGTGCTGTGTGTTGGCTGTTCAACAGTCCTGTGTCAGCCCACTGGAGGCAAAGCACGTCTCACAGAGGGTCAGTATGAACCTACAACCTCTCTTACTAACACCCAGTTGAGTTATCGTAGAGTTTGTGCATTAATAAATTGATGCAAGCCTCTGGTAAGGGTCGTTCAACAGCAACAGAACCTAAAATGTTAAAGCTATCCAGAAACATGCAGTGCCATTGTGATGTCCTAATTTGGCTTACACACTTTGATTTTTTTTCCAAAGCAGTCCGAAATTGGTGTACTAGACAAAAAAAAAAAATCTGGCCTTTATCACTGAGAACTATTCTTTCTGCCTTACCTGTCTGGGGCTGAAATTAATTTCTAAATTTTGCTTTGAAAACTGCCATTGCGATACTAAAAGACGACACCCCGCCCCAGCCTGTTCACCCTGCTGCCGTACCGCCAGATTAAGCAGCTTTATTCCTCAGACTGAGACTTTTCAACTCGCCCCCCATACATACCATAAAAAATAGTTGTGTTTTTTTTTAACGGGACTACAACTTGCTTTTCTTTGTACAACCATGTGTTGTAGACAAATACATTAAACTTGATATTTGATCCAGTAAATGTAGCACATTAAATTCTAGGTGCTACAACTGTATGCCAGATCAGGAGTCTCTTTACTTGTGATCGTGATCAAAATTTTATACCTCTGACAAAGAGTATACCTTTACTATTAATTTATTATTAGTCAACCTATTACTGGCATTAGGTTAGTGTTTTTGATACTGAAATGGGGGATTTTCCTGTGATTGTGTTCATATTTGAAGTTGTTAGCCGCACTGCTAAGTGACTGGACTTCCTCTATCGTGGTCTTCCAATCTCATTCCAGTGCCAGATCAACCTCAGTTTGCAGAAGGGTTGAGCTAGACCACTGGCTCCCCCCTTTCGAAGGCTGAGAACAAATATCCACCCTCCATCTACTGTACAGTACAGCTCTGATGCTGCTGGCGGTGTAGTTAGCATTGTGTAGCCTGTTTAATCTATTATTTTAGCCAGTTCTGTCAAAGTTTTCACTTTTAAGCCTGATGTTGCACAATAGATGTAAAGTAAGGAGGTCGTTGGAAGAGATGTTGATGTAATCAGTCACATGATGGGGAAAACGATGACTCTTGTATCAGCACTGAGTAGTACAATAGCAGTGTGCACAGCCTGCAGTATTTCTGTACTGTAAGGCTTCTCTTTTGTCAGCATTGCTCTGACTGTCATTGTCTCCTCTGGCAGGGTGCTCATTCAGGAGGAAGCAGCACTAGCTGCTCTCCCTGGAGCTGAAGGGGAGAGGAGGGGATGGACCGGTTGATATCAGCGTCTTCTGCCTCCCGAGACGGCGGCAGACCCAGCGGTCTGATCTGAGACGAGACCTGAAGACAGTCTGGACAGCAGATGGATTTCCACTGTTCATGTCAGCAGATCAGTTGTTGCTGTAACTCCACCCTCCAACCCTGTCTCTCTTAATAAAATATTGTTTTGGCTAAAGGAATGGTTTCTGTGTGGTTGTTTCCTGTTGTTTAAAGAAACGGTTTTCTTAAACAAAACATTCAATACAAAGGTAGAAGTCTTATAATTTTTTATTAGAAAGTACTACATAATGAGAAAAGTGCAGTGTTTAGAGGTAAAGCAACTTAATGACATGGGAGTGATAACAGTCCTCCAAAACTGGTTTATCTTTTGGTTCAGTTGATGTATTGATAAGGGCTGTGACTAACAATTATCAGTTAATTCATTTTCCTTTTTTTTTTATCAGTTGGTCTAAAACATCAGAAAAATATCCTTTCTACATTTTGGTATTTCTGCTACACAGAATTCTTACTACTTACATTTAATACAATTTTACATACTTCAGTACAGCCTTCCACTTAACACCCATCTGTCCAACTCTAAGAAAAGTCCCAACGTCATTTTTTTTTTTTTTAGCGTTATAGGCCAATAACTCCTTCCATAGCACTTGAGAAGCTTTTATTTCCCCCTCTGTCAGCCTCTCTACCTGTCCACATTTGAACTAGCAGCCTCCGTCTTCACCTCCCTCTCCCTGAGCAGGTGGCGGATGGAGGAGTTCTGCGTGGACAGGGTGTTGGACAGGAGTGGCATCAGGCTCCTGAAGCCCTCCCGCAGCTCCTCCACATGCTTCTCCAGGCTGTGGATGTGTGTGTCCAGCTCCCCCCTGCAGCCCTGCACCTCCGACAGCACGTCATACATCAGGTTCTGCATCTGGATGACGTTGATGTCCGCGTCAGTGCATGTGGGTCCACATAGATGAGAGAAAGCAAAAGAAAACGCATCAGGGCATATCAGATGCTACTTTGTTGAGGTTTTCAGTGGATGTGATTTTTAAAATGATGCCTTTACTTGCCTCTCTCACCTTGCAGAGGTCTACAAGTGTGTTGCCTTGATCTGCAAGGATCCTCTTCTCCATCTTCACTCGCCGCAGCCTGGAGACAAATTTATTAAGTTGTGAGGAAAAATTTAAAGGGTCAGTTGAACCACATTACCAAAAAACACAACACACTAAACAATTTATTTTATTGAGATTTTGGTTGGGTGAAAATAGTTCCAATACAAAACTGCTGACAGTGAAGTTTTGGGGAAACTCGGAAAACGCTTAAATTTAAATTCTCAAATGCCATTTTTCAATTTTTGTAAAACAATCTACTTTACAATCATCTCTCTTGTATTGACGATAGTGTTTAGGTACTGTAAGCCTACAGTATGTAGCTGTTGCTAAGCAGTGGCCACAAGAAACACTGATGAGTGCTGCAATGTAGAGCTAACATTAGCCATCATATGCTACTGGTCATACCAGACCAATGCTGAGTCCCAAATCTGATTCTAAAAAAAGTATGTTTAAATCATTCAGTATGCAGACGAGGTACAGTCACGTTTTGACAGTGCTGTTGATTTACACCATTCTCCTACAATAAACTGCAAAAAGGAATCAGAGGGACTACTAACAGCTTGAACAAAAAATACATTGATGGCTAAACAGTTCAAAACTAGAATTACTGCCTTGCGGTTGTATGCCTACGTGCACCTGTCAAGTTTCTGTTTAAGTTGAGCTATGGGCGTTGAATAATGGCCAGAACAATGAATGTCACAATGAAGTTGACCTCAGTGAAGCTGATTTAATTTTCCGTCCCTTCTGTGTGTTTTATTGAGTGTACTTCAGTGTGATCATTATTGTTTTCCTTCACTGCTGGCTATAAAACAAATAACTCCGAGGGAATAACTAAGTTTACCATGACCTTTTCGATATAAAATGTCATAACTTCATCATTTTATCCCATTAGATATTTCTGTAAAGTTTGCTGTAATTATCATATGAATTGTTAAGTAATGGCCAATAATGTATTTTGTGAGGTGACCTTGACCTATGACCACTAAAATGTAATCACTTTGCCCTTGAGTCCAAGTGGATGTTTGTGCCAAATTTGAAGATATTCCCTCACGGTGTTCTTGAGAAATCGCTCTCACAAGAATGGCACAACCCGAACCTGAAAACATAATGCCTCCTGCCATGGATAGTGCCGGCACAGAGGCATACTGGGCTGGTGTTTAATAACAGCGAGCCAACAGTAGGTAGATGTTGCTAAGTAGTGCTCCACAAGGAACAATGGATCTAACATTAAAGTTTTGAATGTGCTGTTTGTTGACGCTATTCTCCCACAATGCATTACAAAAAGGAAATGGAGGGACTACTAACAGCTGGAAAAAAATGTAATAAACACAAACACAAAAGAAAACACTTTTGTTAGTAGCTAGTGATTAAAACATTTTCTGTTTTTGATTAAAAACTTTGCAAATAGAATAATAAAATTAATCAGATATTCAAGACTGGCATCATCTGAATTTTCACGTTTTTTTTCAGGCTTTCCTTGGTAACCTTTGACCAGCCAAAAATTTGACAGGGGAACAGACCTAAAACCTCGTAAACTTACTGGTAATGCACCCCTCAGTGTGGACATTGGGATAGGCCATTGTATCATTTCCTGTTAGTACAGTGGTTATAGTACATAGATATTCGTTTATATACCAACTGCTAAGAAAAGTGTACTATGAGGATTAGTATGTAGTACGCACTGTATAGAATTGGCATGTAGTATGGATTTTGGGCCCAGCATCAGCAAGGCTGTAGCAGCCCTGAGTGTACTGACCTGAGCAGCTGCGTGTTTATTACTTATGAGTTCGACTTTTCTTTTGTTAATGAAGGAATGTGTTACTTGTTCTTTTAGAGATTATGTAGTCTCACTTAACCTTTTAGTTGCAAAAAATCAGGACATGAATCAATCTGTTTGGCTACATACTAGGTATCATGTGTGGTTTGGGTGAACTGACTCTTTAAAGGCACTGGTCATTAAATATCATGAATATATGCCCCGTATTTTGTTTTCGCTTCAGATTATTGGACAAAACATTATTTCAAAATACAAAAATGTAGTTGATTTGTGTTGAAATTGGGTGTTAGGTTAGGCAATAATGTTTGGACGGATCATTCAAAGCCACAAATCCTTTAGAAAACACTTTGAAAGAGAAAGGTGAGAAACAAGGAAATAAAGTCAAACCATCTTTATATGAGAGTTAAGTGTCTTACTGGTGGATGGCCAGAAGCAGCTTCCTCTGGTGCATGCGGACTCTGGTGTGGTCTCTTTCTCTTGACAGCTTAGTGTGTTTGTAGATAAGCCAGGTCTCTCTCAGCACATTTGCCGCGGCAATTTTTATCTAGTGAAAAGATGTGAGGAGATCACCCAGGAGAGTTATTTTATGTTTATGCAAATAACCTGAAAGGGCTGTTATTTACTGCACATGCTGAATAATACCAACATAATGCATATAACACAGTGTACTACAGCCATTTGACCTCATACCTAACTGTCAAACCAATTTATTTCCTAAAGCAAGTGAAAAAAACACATAATTTTGCTGTTTTCCAATACAAATTATCTAGTTTTAGGCGTTTCTAAAAATGAACATCAATATCTTACAACAGGTCAATGAAGAAAACATTACATCAATATGTGCTGATTTGTATTAAAGCACAGTGAACTTATTTCATCCCACTTGCACCTTTTAACTTTTCTGATGTTAGTGTCCAAAGGCAAATAAAGATATTGCTTAAGTGTACACAGAGATCTATGTGTGTGTCTAGTAAAATAAATTGAGAAGTGCAACAAAAATAAAACAAAAAATCATTTTGAGCCTACTTAATTAAGTCTTATATGTAAAATAAAAGCCACACTGAGGGACATATTGCTATTCACCCTCTTGGAGATGTGGGAGTCCATCATGAAGTTGTGGACATGTTTCTCTGCTCTGGTCAGCTCCAGCTTCCTGGCGACCACCGCCACCACCAGGACGGTGCAGCCGGCCCCCTGTAAGAGTCACAAATAGACATGTTTACAGTTAGAATCTGGATTAATCTGACCATAAGGGGACGTTTAGACCCACTGTCCTACCATTATTCCAGTGAGGAGGCAGATGCTGCGGCCACAGTAGGTGTGAGGCACCACGTCTCCGTAACCGATGGACAAGAAGGTGACAGAGACCATCCACAAGGCCTCCATGTAGTTGCTACTCAGATCTCTGTAGTTGTGATGTCTGTGGGAAAGAAGAGGGTTATTACTTTGCTGAGTGCCATTCTAGTATTTTGTCTTTTTCTGGTATTAAATGCTACGTTACTCAACTTAACAGACTGCTGTGGCTGAATAATGAATTTCTTCTCTACTCTCACATTACTGATGATTCTTTTCCTTACACACTCCTAGTTTACGT
The DNA here is from genome assembly GCF_040436345.1 of Pagrus major. NCBI lineage: Eukaryota > Metazoa > Chordata > Actinopteri > Spariformes > Sparidae > Pagrus > Pagrus major. Next base: position 15,847,952 of record NC_133230.1, read on the forward strand.
TGCATCCAGTCAAGATTAGGTGATCATGCCTTTTTCATCAAGTGTGAAAACTGTATTTGTCGCTGCAGTAGAAACATTAAAGTAATACTGTGTATTTGCCAATATTTGGCTGATAATTAATATTTTTTACTGTTCAGAGGTAGGCTGATATATCATCACGTACCTCTCACAAACATGTAAGCCCCACGCTGCCACAATCCAGAGAGAGACACTGAAAATCATCAGCACAGTGCCTGGGTAGGTGGTCATTAGTGTTTTCCCCACAAACCGGGTGTTGAAGTGTATCTGGAGATCACAAATGAGATGCATTTACGTCACATTTGTGACAGTAGGGGCATACTTAGCCAGACTATTTAGGATAGCACCTGTCAGATTATGATTATATAATGCAGAGGCGATGAGGGATAAAAACTTGTTCTCAATCTGGCTTGATACATGGATAGCGGGTTTGGCATTGCAGAGGGGAGACAAAGGTCATTTTTGTCACTCTTAAATAGCATTTATAAGGGAGGGGATTAGCCTGGAGGATATCATCAACTGTGGAAAGCAAAGCAGAGAAGCAAAGGAGAACTAGCGAGGGACAAAATCAGCATGTGGAAGCACTGGGATTCATGGGAGCGAAACTGTGATAGTCACACCTCAAGATTCACACCTCTACAGACCTCTCGGCCCACCTAGACATGAGACATAAACAGATGTGCATGAAATGTTCATAGAGGAAGCCCAGACCAAATCCAAAAGTTAGACCCATGAAGGCTGCTGCCCACTGCAAAAGCTTTCAAAATCATATCAAAATTGACAATGCAAAGCATGTGTCATGTGTCATGATCTCATCACAGTACTATCCAAAGCCAGACTCTGAGGGGGGCCCAAGGGTGACCTCCCACCTTGTTGAGCGCTCCGATGCTGCGGGACGCGGTGTCTGTGAAGAGGCGGCTGTGCAGCATCATGGCACGGCCCAGCAGGTAGAGCCTGAGGAACATGGGCAGGGCCAGGACGATCTCCAGCTCCGTCTCTGACAGGGACAGACGGCTTGTGGTGTGACGGAAGGTCTGCTGGAAGTACTGCAGCAGACCCACTGGATAGGGGTGGATGGCCACCGCCGCCAGCTCCAGGGCGACCAGAGCCACACGGTCGGTGGTCAGGGCAATGCGCCAATCCTCGGCACCGATGTCGTGAACGTACAGCTACCAGAGCGGTGAGAAGAGCAAAAAATTAGCTTCTAACTTGAGGATAAAGGATGATTAAATGGGGACGCTGTCGATTTTACATGTAAGATTCTGTTAACTTGAGACTGTAAATGTGGGAAAAAAAGTTTATGGGCTTGAAAAGAGCTTTGCAAAAACTGCCTAAATTACGTCAGGAGTCACCACAGTTGGGGCTTAAAAGTTTAAGAAAGAAAGAAAGAAAGAAAGTAAAAAGAGAAAATGAAGTATAGTAAGAGAGAAATTAACTAGCTTACCATTTACTTCAAGCTAGTGGCTTGAGGCTACTAGCTAGCTGCTACGAATGTCTGAGCTAACGGTCGGCGGTCGACTTGCATTATGGGTAAGGTAGGCGCCATGTTGGAAGAAGTCCTACTGCAGTCTGTTTATAGCCTATGTTAGCTTTTTTTACTTCTAGCGAATAAATTTATGCTTCAGAAATCACAAAAGTGGTGTTTGAGATTGCAATAAAATGTGTAGGAATAATAAACTTGCGTTAGCTACAGAGCTTATTTTCTGCCAACCGAGGCGATGCTAACTTCCGGGTTAGCCTACAAGAATACCTCATCGCTACACTACTCTACTTCTTTTCATTTTCATCTCAAAATTAGCATAAAAAGGAACTTCATCAATTTTACACATCATATTTTGTTAACTAGAGACTACAAATGCAAAAACAAAGCTGTATCAAGCATTTGTGGTTTATTAGAGCCGCACAAAGTTTGATGACCTGCCTCAAATGACGCCACTTGAGGCACCATTGGTTGGTTATAGGCAGTGATAGAGCATAACTAAGTACATTTACTTAAGTACTGTACTTAGGCTTATGTACAATTTTGAGGTACTTGTACTTTACTTGAGTATTTACAATGCTGCTGTATACATCTGTTCCAGTGCAATTTGGCGGCAAATATTGTACTTTTACTCCACTACATTTACTTGAAAACTTTAGTTACTAGTTACTTGTAGTCAGAGTCAAACTAGTGCATTTTTAAAACATATGCTCTTTTTTTATCATTTCCATTCCATTTTCTGACTTTCCATTCTTTTAACTGCTTTCTCATTTAAAAAACCAAACACTTTCACCTCTAAACATCCTTCAAATGAAACAGCTTCAGAAGGAAAAACACTCTTTGGTTGAGTTGAGAAACATCCTTGAAATTCCTTTACATTGACTTTCCAAGAAGAAAAAAGTTAAGGAGGTGATTCCTTCATTGCTAATAATGATATGACATGATAATACATTTACGTGGTGGAGAGCCCAAAACGAACCCTGATCATGCTATTATGAAGAGAATAGTTACCTGGACCTCACAGCAGTGGTACGCTATGATGAGGCCCAGCAGGATGATCGTGGAGAAACTGATGACGGACTTGAGTGCGAGGGAGTAGATGGAGCTCTGTGGGAAACACACACATGCAGAGATAAACACACACACACATTGTCAGCTGATGGCTGATGGTCATTACAAAGCTCAATCTATGAAATGGCAGCCAGTGATCCTGATTAACCTTGTAATCTTACGTACATTTAGATAATCCATTTGCATGATATAATGATTGTGATCTTATGGGCAGACTGTGCATTTCCCTGCAGCTGCTGGGAGATCAATTCTTAAATACTTACACTCAACAGATTTTCAAATACAGCCCAGTAATAAAGATTATAACTGTGGGAAATGTATGGTGGACAAGAACAGGAATGAACTTTTTTAATGAGAGTTTCACTGAATATGAAAGAAAATGATAAATTAAGTGAAAGGTGTGCAATATAGTTACTCAAAATCTGATTTCTCCAGCAGGAAGGCTTTGAAAACAAATGAGTGATGAGTCTCTTTTCGGAAAAGATAATAACTGGTCTTGTGTAGCATGATTTCTTTAAAACTCCTTTTTTAAGCTCTTGCCAAACTTTTACAGCCAATAATCATGTTCACGTCTCTCCAAGGATTTCTCAGGGTCTCTTTCTGACCTTGCTGTAGATGCTCCAGGAGAGTTCTGTCTCCATCACCATCATCACCACCCCAAATATCCCCACAGCCAGGGCACAGTCGTTCAGCCTCTGCCTCCTCAAAAACAGAGCCCTCCTGTGGACCAGCCGCCAGCCGATGTTGTGTGTCTTCCAGTACGTGTCGTCCTTGTCATCGTCTTTATCTTTTGGGTTGGGCGGGGGATCTGGACTGGGATGCCCGGCTCCGGGCAGCAGGCCTTTGGCCTGAGACAGGTCCTGGCGATACTGTAACGCCTCATTGTGTGGCTGGAGGTCATCATCTTTGCTGGTGATGATGATCTCAGGGAGACTCTGGTGCTCATGCATCTCCAAAGAGACGTTGCCTGACTTGCGCCGCCCTCTGCCCTCAACATCCTTAATGTCTAAGTGTGACCTGCAGGGGCTCTTAAAGGGGGAACTGCAGGAAGAAATGGGGACGTCAGTGAAAGAGGTGACTTTCTCCTGGAGTCTGTGAGCTCCTGCATTTCTAGCTTTGCACTGGTGATTACGCTCCCTTTGTGCTTGGTTTTGTCGACTCCCCCCTGACCTTTTCTCACATTTCTTCTCTTTGCCTTTGTCTCCCCTCCTTTTGGAGTGAGGTGAAGGGGTGACATAAAGGTGGCCATTGTATAAAGGTGTGGTGGCCATGGCCTGGGTCCTGTCCATCCACACAGTCTGATCAGCTGATGTTTGGATGTTTTGGTGTATCCCACAATGAGGAGAGCACACTTGAGGCTGAGGGATTGTCCTCGGTGGAAGGAGGGGTCGCTGGTCCTCCACCTCATCTCCATCCACCACTGACAAGTTCATAGAGGGGGAGTGATCCATGGTGAGAGGCTTTTATAGGAGGTGATTCACCGGATCTTTTCAAGAGGTTTGAACAGAGAAGGCAAGAGAGACAGAGGACAATGTTAGACAAGGCAATTCAACAGCATCGTGAAATTACAGCTACAGGAAAGTTTCACTCACTAGATCAGTCATCAGAGAAGATTTCCTTAACTGTTCTTAACTCGCTCAAGCTAATTTTTATCTTTAATTTATTGCTTAATATTTATCTGTCAATTATCAAATGAATGTAAAATGTAAATATTAACAAAATAGTCTCTTAAAATAATTTGCCCAATAACAAATGTTCGTCTTAATACGCAGTAATCAAAATTTTTTCACAAACTTCGTTAGATGGAAGCTTAAAGTCTTTTCTCACACAGCTTTTTTATTCTTACCTTTTAAGTCAGGTTTTCCAGTCTACCAGGAAGAAAAAAGCCTTAACTCTTGTGACAACTGCTTTGTCTGGTAATTTCCCCCCAAGTATTTTAGTATTCAATCTTCTTACGGCCCTGAAGGTCACATCTGCCTGAACCACACAGAGATCCTCCAAATAAAATCCTACTGCAAATTGGACCCCGCTTGCGCTCCGCTTTCATTGAGAAGGCATGCGAAGTAAAACAGTAAAAACTAATCAAACTCCAGCAGCAATGAGCTCCAGCGTGATCAGCTCGAGATACTCCAAACGTCCTTGCTCTGTATGTATCAAACTTTCCAGCAATCCATTAGCAGCCTCAGCATCACAGAGCCCCTCCCATAGATCCAAGCAGAGGTTACGAACTTATCCTGCATATGACGACATACAGGGTAAATACCCGTGGATATCCATTACATTCTGAGGCATTTATTCCCTTGTTTGTCCGTGTTTCCTGCTTTATGATTGTCCACTATCCGTACATCTTCCTTAAAGCTGGAGGGGCTTAATGAACGCAGAGACTCTTGCAGATGTCGCGTGGAGCAAATGCAAAGAATGAGTCATCTGTCAGGGGTTTTTTTTTAGCTGGGATTGGCAGATTTCCTCCTCGCTATGTGTGTGTGTTGGGGAGGGACATCTGCTTATACATGGGTGCCCTGGTGTCAAAAATCAGCCTTAAGCAATTCTTATAGTCACACAAGAAATGCTATTATATCACTTTTCATTTGTTATTTTATCAATCTGTGCCGTTACTGTCATGGAAGAGTTCCAAGTTGGCTGTAAAAACTTTTTTATATGAATAAACCTAATCTTCAATAGAGAATAACGGTGCTCAAAATCAATTCAGCAGATTAGTATTGCAGATTAATCAAGTGAGACGGAGATCTCATACTTATCTCATAGATTATGAAATATCAAATATGTCACCCCTTAACAGGACAATATGCACAGAGCGAGGCAGAGTATTAAGCATTAAAGTCACAACAATGACATTCAGCATCCTTTATTTATCTAAATCCTTGTGACAGATGGGTCGACAGATAATAGAGCTCCCTCCAAATGGAAAGACCTAAGGAGCAAAAGGGTGGGCGGAGCTCATCCGGATAGTAGCAGGATAAAGAAAAGTATTATCTAATCTGAAGACAACATGTATTTAAAGATAGATGGAGGGAGAAGGAGGGTCATGACTGTGCACAGGTGGGACAGCACAAACATGTTGGTGGTCTGAACACATTGTTACTTCCTCAGACGTCCCTCCAGATGTAAAAATAGATTAATTATAAAACTACTCAGTTCTTCTCTGAGACTTAGCCAGATGCTACTGTCTGGATTTTTCTGTTTTGATATATTCTGTAGGCAGGGAGCTCCCAACCGTCTGTGCCTCAGTGCGTGACTGTCCACAGCAAACCCTTGTGGATAGCATCTGGTAAATATTGATGGTATCTCATTGATATCTCAAATCCTTGCTGAGAACTGGATACTTTGCTGAAATAGACTCAGTTCACTCAGTTGTGGTGACGACGAATGCTCCTAAATGAGGTTGTCCTTTTAATAACAAGATGCTGAAAGGATATATGAACATCTGCAAGGCTTCAAATTAATTCAAGCCTCCAGCCAAGTGCTTGTAAATCCTGACTGCTGTAGCGGGCAGCTAAGTATGTCAATTTGTCTTGCCTCTGTGGCCGGTAGCCAGCGTGTCTTCAATTAGTCTCCTCCATTGCAAATCATACTATGGCTGCTAAGAAAGTGAAATTAAACCAGGGTATTTTGAGTCCACTAATTGCTGTGGCTGGTAAATGGCAAATCTGCCTCATGCCCTGAATCTTTAGTGAGTGCCAGTTCATCTCCTGGTCACAATATTAATTGCTTCAGTCTGATCTGTAGGGATGCACTGGTCAAGAGATAAAGAGGTCCCACGAGGACACAATCAGCAGTAAGTAATTTTTTTGTGTTTTACAGGACAAAGTTCACAGTAAATGTTAAATGAATAGTTGGACATTTTATGAAATATGCATAGCTGCTATCTTGCCAAGTCTTGGTGAGGAAATTGGCAGCACTTTCATATTTGTGCCCCTCATGCATTAAATCCAAGTTTCAGTCATTTGTATGAAAATACAAACTAGAAATACAGAAAACAGAAAATAACATCAATATAGAAATATATACAAATACAACTGGTGATGTTTTTTGTCGCAACTTGGATAACAGATTAAAAATCTTTTTAATAGTTTAGCATACAGGATTTTTTTTTTTGTGGAAAAAGTCTGTCATGTTGAGAAAAACAAATAACTTTTAAATATGAAGCTACAGTTTCTTCCTTGAAGGACGCACACACAGTGAGGCACAGACGACAGCTACTAAGACTACAGCATTAAACTCTTCTAAACTTTCCACAATTTTATTTAATTGTAGTTTTCTTTATCCATAAATGGGTAAAAAACATTAAAATCAGTTCCATCGCTTCACTTCCCATCATCATTTAAAAGCAATTCAAACTTATTTTTAGTTCATCTTTGAAACACATCCATCCAAGAACTATACTTCAGGTAGGTCTCATAGACACCCTGTTAATAGTGGAGAATAAACACAATCCAGTTAACTTGATAAACTTGGCTTTGAGTGTAATTCCTCATGTGAAGCTATAACCAGGCAATTGATATCTTAGCTTAGCATAAAGACTTGAAAGAGGGAGAAAACAGCTAGTTTGACTCTGTTCAAAGGTAACAAAATCCACCTGTTAGCAAATACAGGGAACCAGCAGATACTCCAGGATGTCCACAATGTATTTTTCTAACAGAAAGGTTTAAAGGAAAGGGGCATACAGTTTTAAAAAAAAAAAATCTGCCTCATTGATTTCTCTGTCGATCACTGGGGTTGCACCGATGTCAATCATCAATGAGAGGGCAGTGGCGTACACAAACTCTCTAAGGGGCGAGGCAAAAAATGAAAGAATAAATTAAAACTTGTGAATATTAGTTCATGCCAGAGGGCTGAATGATCTTTTCCTGAGAAATTAGAAGTATTGAACATAAAAATGCAGTTGCAGTTATTTTGTTATTTTCATTTCCTGTATCTCACCAGAAAGCAGGAAACACAGTCGCTGATAATCAGTTTTTTTCTGGGGGAAGACCTCCAGACCTCAGCTATGGTTTTGAAATCATCCTTTCTATTTTTGAGGTCTCAATGTTGGCAAGTATGCTCGAGGTTACATCCGCAGCTACAGGCACGACACGCCCAAATCTCTGACCAAGTTGAGTTGCATCGTGTGTAACTCATGTGGCAGGTTTTGACAAGAAAGAAGACTGAAAAAAGACTATAGACTATCTGGTTCTGTCACTCTGTCCATTGTCTGACAATATTATTTAAGTGCAGAGCTAAATTGGTGGAGTACTCGCTTAAGATTTCACCCCATAAAATTTTATTGGATTGCAGACTACCTTTGTCCAGCTGCTCCAGGGCTGCCTGTGGCAGGATGTAACTGTCTATTAGAAGATAACTTCATCTCCTGAACTCCATTCAAGACAAAAAAGGCCACTCTGACAAATCAGACGTCACAGCAAGTGGATGCGTGTGCTACTTTTGTCGATAACACCCTATTAAGTGGAGGGGACGTGTCAGCGTAGGAGAGGGCCTAATCCAATCAGCAGAGTAATTAAAAACACACAGCACAGCAGCCCTGATGGCTGCATAGTCAGGGGCGGCATTCAGCATTTAGCAAAGAGAGGGATGAGCTGTAGTCATGCCAGGTCAGAGCCATGGCCACCTCTGCTGCTGCGCAATTACACCCACGATCAGGATCAACAATTTGATCACGCAGAGAGTGATTTGTGACACTATTAGCACCACGTTTATTATCCACATGATATTCATAATCCTCATTCTCCTTCTCTAACTATCACAGTTAGCTTTGTGGCTTTATTCCACAACCTGCTCAGTGTTTTTATTCATCTGCCTGTATTGTTTCCTAATTAGCCCTCTCTTTATAGCATTGGCTCTCATCATCTTCTCGTTTCATTTAGCTCCATTTTGCTCCTCGTTAATTAACACCGTCACCTCACTCTGAAAAAAAAATAAAACGTCTGCCAGCGTTGCTGAGCTTCAGCCAGCATGCAGTTGTAAAAACGAACCACCAGATGTCACCCACGCCTCAGCGCCTCCAATGTGTATTTTTATGAAGCGCAATGAATTTTGTTTTTGGCACTGTGTCACAATGGTGCTTGGTGCATAACAGCACAAGGAGCTTTTTTTTTTTATTAGATGAACTCCAAGTCAATTTTGCACACATTTAAGCAGCAATATTGCAGCAGCAGCAGCAACAGGATGCTTCTTCTCTGATGATACATTGCTGAGGCACTCTGTGTGTCCTCGCCCCACGCCTGGTGCAGTTTTGTCTGGTTCAACCGGTGACTTAGCCATCCTTCTTTTTGCCTCCGAGGGCCACTCTCCCTCCTCTGTGTGCAGCCGAGCATGAATCTGTAGCTTGGGAGCGCTCTGGATGTGTGACAGGCTGCCTAGGATAGGGGTAATTCCGAAGGGCAGTAGAAGTAATAGGGTAATCTATTATACAGTCCAACTCTTTCTTCCTCCTCCCTCCTCCTCCTCCCTCTCCCTCCCTCTCTCTCTCTCTCTCTCTCTCAGTCTTACGGTTTCTCGCTGCCTCTGCCCTTGCATCAGCATTTCGTGAGGACAAATGAGAAGTAGAGTTTAACTATGCACATTCCCGTTGCCCTCCTGCAGAGCCCAGCACTTTCTCAATTAAACTGGAGTCCATCTGCCCCCATGATTCAAAGCTCACCCCCCGCTGACTGGAGGGTAGCTTACACACACACACACACACACATGTAGACACACACAGCTCCAGTCTAGCAGTGCGTGACCATAACCGCTGTGGTGTATTATCGTATGTGTAATCAGCAGCTGCCATGTATTTTTGACACATATCTTGCAACACTTGTTAACACCAGCCATAACACACACACTGGGGGTTATGAAAAGCATGGAAAGACAGAGGATGAAGTGTTTTTTTCACATAGAAAAAAGGAAGGAAGATGCAGAGAAGTGATTTTTTTCCCCAGTATTTTTTCAGTAATTTACCAGTTTTTTTGCAGAACTCAGAGGCTAAAAGAGCAAAAAAAGAATCGTTTTACATGTACTCAGTTTTTGTGTTCATCTTAGTACCTATTATTGTGCACAAATTAAGCATATCTAAAACACTTCTCATACACTTTTTTCCAACCTCTTTTAAATCTGTTCCCCATTAGTGTTCAGATCATTTAAAACCTTGTGCATCACCTGTTTCTATTGTCTTTAAGAAGGTCAACTCATGGCGCTGAACCAATTAAAACCTCTCTTTCCTCCACCTCCTGCTCTATCTTCAGCCCTTTCACCCCCCATCTCTGACATTTCTCTCTCTCGTGCTTTCTCCATTTTAGTCCCACCTCCCAGAGAGGAAGAGAGAGAGAGGGAGCGCTCACAGCCACCATCTCCTCCTCCTCCTCCTCTCTTCTTCCTCCTCTTCCTCTCTCTGCTCCCCTCTCTTCCAGCACACGCTCACACTCCTTCCCTCTGATGCCGACTGGATGCAGACCGAGGGATTTCCAGCAGCTTCCTGAGTCTGTCCTCCCTCTCCTCCCTCCCCTCCTCCTCCTCACTCCTCCTCCTCCTCCTCCTTCTTGGACACCCGGAGCTTCTCCTCTTCTGCCTCCTCTTTTCTCCTGCTCCTCACCACCAGGATGTGGCACTCGGTGGCTCTGCTTCTGTCTGGATTCTGTGCTTTGATCCACGGTGAGCCTGACTGCCTCTCTCTCTCTGTCTTTCATTCTGTTTTCAGGAATCAGATTGCAGCAGCGGCACTTTAGTGTCAAAGTGTGTGATTTTATAGGAATTGGAGTCGGCGGCGTTTATGCTAGATCTGTAAAGTGTTCATTGGAATAAGAATTTAAAGTAGAAAGAAAAAGACTTCAGGAGAGGGAAAGTGAGAATCTGACTCACCTGTTTGCTTGCCTGTTTACGTCTCTGGGATTTTTCCACCACTGTGTTCTTATTTTTCTGTAGACACATGCTGAGTTGACCTGACGGGGCTGATGCCTCTACATGAGAAGCTTTAACAGGCAGATTGACATCCAGATGACAGACACAGTGTTTAGAAGAATCAGAGTAGTCATCTAATGTCTTCGCTTTTCTTGAATTTTTATCTTCAAATCCGTGTGCATGTCTTTACTCCCACAGAAAACAGGTCACAGATCAATTGAACTGCACATATAGATCGGCTCTTTCCATCCAGCCGCCCTGTTGTGGATGTGTCACTGCAGCCGAGCTGATGGGGCTCGGAGCAGCAGAAGTCATAGCCGAATATAAAGGCTGACAGTGGATGACAGGGCTGGGAGGGAAGCGGGTGAACTTAGCCCTACAGGCAGAAGAAGCACCAGCAGCTTTTCTGTTTGTTTGTGCCTTTGAGAAGAGGATTAAGAAAAGACAAGAGAACAGATAAGGCAAAAGTTTCAGACTGTGTTTCTGCAGAGTTTTAAGAATACTAGATTAAAGGGAAACATGCAGAGCTTTTCCATCACTTGAACACACCATAAATAGAGCAAGCTTCAAAGTCAGATGCAGTCTCTCCATACTGTCCCACAATGTCTCACATACTGTATGTTATGTGTCTGCTTTTCTAGCACTTAATTGAGGTTATGTAACACTAAATTGAGTGGTATTTTTAAAATCCAAGACCACATTTTTTGGTTGCTACACGATTGCACCAACGGGAGAAATCCTAGATGTTCTGAGGAGTATTTAAAATTCAATTCTTTGCACTTGGTGGTATAAGGTATAAATAATAGATATAGAGCCCTCGGGATATTAACTGCAATATTAAATAAAATCTATGAGTTTGGATAAAGCTTGGCCGTGTATGATGGACCCACTGATGGGACATGAAACACAGAAGGAGCTACAGTAACACAGCATCCTTTACATTTTACATTTGTGCTAACACTTCCTCTAAGTCCATTCAATTTGTTCGTTAAATCCACAGACGTCTCTACTCAAAATGTTATGTGTATTACTCTGAGCATGACAAACTAACCTAATTATACATTCATTAGCGTCAATTATGCCTTCATAAGGTTTCCCGTCTTTTTCTAATTGGATTACAATTTGTTTACTGACTGTTCTGCTCCCTCCCTCTGATTTGTTCTCCCGTTTGATTTCCTTCTGTATTTTCCAATATTAATGTTAACTATTTTAATCAGAATTTGGGGACCTCTCCATATTTCTTTGCAAAGCATAAACCATAAGTCAAGATACGCGCAACGGCGATTAAAGATCAGTTATTTCTGACAGTTTCATCATCGTTAAATCTTCCTCTATCTCTTTTCATTTTAGTCTTGTTCTTCTGGATGTATTTATAGATAAGGAAGTTCAGTTCCTGAGGGCTAAATCTTCTGATATGATCAGCTGATCCTATGATTTCTTTTCCTTTGCTATTTTGAACTCAACTCTTAACCCAAAGTCTCATCTGAACTGCTAGTGAGACACCAATCCTCAAGTTTTCCTTGAAGATTGGTGTCATTTTTATTCACCTCTCGGATACTAATCTGTCATGAGGGGCTCTACAGGTGACACAGATTTTAACATCCAGAGGTTTTATCTAAATCCTCTCATGTCTTTCCACCTCTCCAGTGTCCTTACAGGGTCCTCACCAGAGGAACCTGTTAAAGAACCTTCTGAAGGACTACAACCGGATGGAGCGGCCGGTGGGCAATGACTCCCACCCTCTCACCGTCGTCTTCTCCCTCAGTTTGATACAGATCATGGACGTGGTAGGTGTCTGCCCCACTTAACCACATTCACATTCAACCACTATCTCCAGTGGAGTGTTACAAAATATATTTCTAATATTAATATATATGAAGATGTTGTTAATCAGTGTGCTGATGCTTTTGCAGCCTCTAGTTGTTAATTAAAATGGAAATTAGACATACAAAGAAAATTAAAATTATAATTTGGTGCCAAGTGAGCATTAATAGTAATAATAATAATAATAATAATAATAATAATAATAATAATAATAGTAATAACAGCAGGTGTTTTATAAAGCAAACGTGTGTTTATTTAGAGGCACACATAATTAAAATTAATCTTTAGTAAGGATGCAAATGATTTCTAAGAGAAGAGACGTGCTAAAAAATATTTGAAATGTTTTTCAGGATGAGAAGAACCAGGTGCTCACCACTAACATCTGGCTGCGGATGGTAAGGAGTCCTGAGAGACTGCCTGGGGTGATAATGAATTTGCTGCTGTTATGAGTTAAAGTGATTTTTATTTGATCTAGTTCACACAGTCTTTGACATGTAAATGAAGGTCGTCACCTACATGCTGTGAATGTTAACAGCTTGTAAATTCAGACAGAAGTGAAGCTGTTTTGTAGCTCACCTTTTTGACAGTAAAAAAATACACAAAAGTGATATTTGGCTTTTAGTATCAAGTCAAAGTGTTTATTTGCATAGTTTAGAGCCAGACTGATACTGGATTTTTGGGGCCAATGCCGATACCGATGTTGAAAGGTAAAAAAATGATGATATTGATATATATTGGCCAATATAAACACACAGTTTTGGCAATGATTCCTCAAACGTGGTTATCAAACAAGTGTGACTACGATACGTATGTAATAGAGGCAGGATATTTAACAGTTTAACAATGAACTTAATTGTCCAAAATGACATCAGTGCACTCAAACAGTAACTTCACTCACGATTTACTAATTATAAATTACCCCCAAGCATCTTTTTTTGCATTATATAAAAATAAGCTTTGATCCCGGCACATATCTGACAACGTATGCGTAGATACGCCAATATTGGCTGGTAACAATTAATCATAATTATTCACTAGAATGGCACTGAATAGAGTGAATACCTCCGCCAAGGCCCAACAGTCCCCTTTAATTCAGTCAAGCCTAATCCAATATCAAATAAAACATGTAAATCTGCTAGATCCAGATCCATGCATTGCTTCCTGAGAAATGAATGACAATGTAAATAAAAAACTCAATGTTAATTGAAAGTAAAGAAAGTAAGAGGAAGAGAAGAAAACATTCCTGTAATCCGCACCTTTATCTGGAAAGTTAACGGGGTCTATTCTGTGCCGAGACACATCCTCCATCTAAGTTTGGTGGAAATCCTCTCAGTAGTTTCTGTGTAATCCTGCTGACAAACCGGCCAACAAATGGACACGGCAGAGGTAATAAACTATCAGGAAAGATAAAAGAAAAACGAAAATAGAGTCCAAAGAACACTATGTACAGAATTATACAATATACAGAGCAGTATTAGGTGATTTATGAATTCTGAACTGTTTTCCTGTAGTCCACTTAGATACAGACTGTTTCTGTGTGTGTGTTAAAGAGTTGGTTCGACCATTATCTCCAGTGGAACCAGAGCGAACACCCCGGAGTGAAAAACCTCCGCTTCACCACAGACCAGGTGTGGACGCCAGACATCCTGCTCTACAACAGGTAAAACACGCATAAACATCTTCACACACACACACAACTCACACGCACACATCATATTTCAACAAGTCGTGTCACTTCTCCATCTGTCCTTCCTCAGTGCAGATGACGACTTTGACTCCACCTTTAAGACCAATGTTCTGGTGAACTCCAGTGGCTACGCCGAGTACCTGCCTCCAGGTGAGCCTCGTCCCTTTCTTTCTTTCCTATCATATCCTCATCTCCCTGCGGTGCAGTGGCAGCATCTCATTCTGCACTCTCTGCATGTCTCCCCTGTTTGTACACTTGACATTAATATTTTATTAAGTCTGAAACAGCATCCCTGGTTACTCGCTGGTTACACGTTCCCAGCACTGTGAGTAACACCTATAAATAGGCGACACTGGCTTCCTGTCTAAACTCAGACGCAAGACCCGTGCAAGCCTGTGAAAGTAACGCTTCCCCTGGGTCTCCACAGGTCTTTACTTTGTATTTCCTCTGCTGTTTCTTTATACAGCAGATTACAGCGGGGCTGAGACTGAATCCCTGGTGTTACCGGGGGGGCTGGGTTGAAATGGCCCTCTGAAGTAAAAGTCAAAGTGAAGCTCAGAAAGCCAACCAATTCTGTTCAGTGGCAATGTTTATTAATAGGCTGCTGCTGAATGTAAATACAGCTCCCTAATGATGCGATTTGGATCCGAGCCAATTAGGGAAAAGAATAAAAAGATAGCACTGAGGAGGAGGAGGAGAGGTTTTACCACAAAAAAATGATAAGGAAGAGAGCAGGAAATGGAGATAAAGGAAATGAAGGAGCAGTTTTTCCCTCACAGTAACCTGGTTGCAATTTCAAAGGTCTTTTCGGGGCTGTTATTGCCGGTAAATAAAAGGCAACAGGTCTGCGGGTGGCAGGCACGGCGTAGGAGCTTGATACGGTAAATAATTCAAAGGCGGAGGATCCCAGGTGTCTGCTGCACACCATAATTTGAAGAATACCTCTTGTAGCTACAGAGATAAAGGTGTTGGGGTTTTAATGGTAAAATGGGAGATAAGGTGGAACAGGTTTTAAGCTCATGTCTCAATGATTAGGTGACATTTGCAAGCAGGGAATCTTGTCTCTGGGCCTGGTAATGTCTTCCAGGAAAGCGATTTTCAGAAAGATGATGGAGTTTTATTTTGGGAGTTGTGCTGCGAACAGGAGAGAGACGTGGCTGTGAGCTGCAGAAAAATCCAGGTGTCGTGTTTGTGAGGGTTGCTTCAAGGTTACAGGAGATCTGTGAGAGGCGGGTTACAAAAATATACTGCTCATGAAGGTGCACAGTTCAGTTGACTGCTTTTACATAATTTAATGGGGGTAATTATAAAGACATTCTCCCGGTGGAGCAAAGGTGATCACTTGTAAGACCTTGGTGTTAGTAGCTTCATTTGAGAGAGCAGGGAGTGTGTAAAAAGACAGTTTATAGCTACTACTTAATCCCGTGTCATTTTTGTGATCAGCCTCCAGTTTGAATCCAGCCATAAGCCTGCTAACCTTCTCTTAACTCTGCTCTCATTCTGCTCTGAAGGCTGATTTGCATGTCGACAGCCTCATAATGAATGTCTTTGAGGGCTGTAAGGCTTCATTGGCATTTTGGTTCTGTGTGCGTCGGAACGTCTCAACAGGCTCAATTCGTTTATTTCAGTAATTACTTTAAAGGCTGGAGTTTGCCAGCGACCACTACGAGGAACGTTGTGATTCTTTGTTTTTTTTGGATGGGTAGATACCAGCGTGAAAGTGTGTCGTTCTGATTTCCAGCTTGCCTGTGCCCATGCATACGGATGTGAGGGTGTTTATTTTGCATAATAAAAGAGGTAATCTGATTAGGTCACTGTGCATAATCTCATTTTTCAGTGTCACTGGTGATGTTTCCTTCTATTGCTGAGGCTGTAGAATATTTTAAACTTGTGAGTGACAATCCAGCTGCCAGTTTCTTTGATGGAAAGTTGTTTCTCATCTAGTCTTTGCTTCACTTTTCCTTCCCCCAAACTCAATTTTAAAACAGCATACTTTCTGTTCATAAAAAGCCTATTGCAGTGTGCACTCTCAGCTTTTCTGTATAGGAAATGTGAGGTGGTTGAGGTAAGAGCTCAGTCTATAGAGCTGGCTGGATATGAAATGAATGAATGATTCATTCTGACAAGTACCTTTCTATTCAGGACAGGCTTTCTGTACAGCACAAGTGGTCCTCTGATACATCCTTCCCTTGTCACCTCTGCACAGGCAGGGCTCAGTGCTGTCATTTAGTCAATTGATTGTGCAGCTTTAACTCTCTGCCCCCGTGTTGTCTCTTCTCTCAGGAATCTTTATGAGCACATGCAACGTGGACGTTCGCTGGTTCCCTTTTGACATCCAGAGGTGTGAGTTGAAGTTCGGCTCTTGGACGTACGATGGCTGGCTGCTCGATCTCCAAATGAATGAGGCTGACATCTCAGGCTACATGGCCAACGGAGAGTGGGACCTAATCGGTGAGTAAAGTGAAACTTCATCAAGAACATCCAGACACAGAACAATAAAGTCAATGTTTCTCTGTCCTGTTCTTCCAGGAGTTCCCGGCACCAGAAATGAGGCCTTCTATGATTGTTGTAAGGAGCCTTACCCAGACGTGACGTTTGTTGTGACAATACGCCGGCGGACACTCTACTACGCCCTGAACCTGCTCATCCCCTGTGTGTTGCTATCCTCCATGACCTTGCTCATCTTTGTGTTACCAGCTGACTCCGGGGAGAAGATCTCACTGGGTGAGTAGATCAAAAAGAGCAACGATGGAGGAAATAGATGGACAAAAGCAGCTACAGCGGGGAAAAAGAAAATATAAGAAATGAGGGAAGACGGCTTGTTAGTTTTATGTCTTAGTTTTTAGTTTTGGGAAGGCTCAGCAGGGTGCAGACCACTGTGAGATATAAATTCAAAATGAAAACACCAGTGGTGTCTGAGGTTGTCTCTGGTTACCTTCTACAGAACAAATCACAATTTTTGTGTACAATAACACAGATAAAGATAGTAAAGACACTTGCAAAGCAACACAGTACGTAAAATAAGCACAGCAGAAAGATTAGATAGGTCAGACCGCCGTGTTTAACTACTGTATATATCAAATGTTACAGTTACAGCTATAATTTTTTTTACAGATTCCACATCGATCACCAATTAACCACGTTAAAACCACCTGCTTAATATTGTGCAGGTTCCCCTTTTGATGCCAAAACAGCTCTGATCTGTCAAGACATGGACACAAAACTGCTGGGGTTGTCCTCTGGTGTCTGGCAGTAGGACACTAGGACATTAGGTAGTAGATCCTAGGTCCTGTGGGTTGGGTGGGACTTCATTGATTCGACTTGTTCCGGCACGTTGAATGCTCAATCAGACTGGGATCTGGGGAATTTGGGAGCTGCATCCACGCCACATTCTTTGAGCCGTTAGGCCATTAAGGCTAATAGGGAAACTCCAAAACACGACTGACCAATAGTTTTATCCATCACTCACTCAGTAAGTCAGGGTTAGACTTTTGTGTTTGACTTGCTTTACGGCTGTCCAGCCAAAACCTGGACGTGGATGCAGGTTTTAAACTTTTCAGAAATCAGTTTTGCAAAATCAATATAAGTATTAGTATGAGTAAGTGTTTTAGCTAAACAAACGATAAAAAAAACAATATTGCTTTGCATGCTCAATAACTAGGGTGATTGACTGTGTAAATCACATGACTGACAAATGGACTCTATGAAGAAAAATACCTCACACACCACCCTTATAAATTTGGAAAGGTGAATTAAACATAGTGTACTGGAGAAAAATGGAGCGATGCATTTTCATTTTGATAGATTTACATCAAGGACCAGCTGGAAAATCTACACTCAAAAGGCAACAACGGTCCCTTCCCTCAACATCCAACCCCCTGAGCGTTCACAACAAACCTTCATAGAATAAAGGCAAAAAATAAAAAATGAAAACGAAGGAGTGCCGCTGAGGAGTATGGAGCGGGATGAAAGAGGCACAGGGAGAGGGTGTGGAGCTGGGAGAGGAGAGGGATTACAGGATGAAATAGAAAGATGAGAAATGCGAGGAGGAGGAACAGAGATGGATGGGTGTGGGAAGGGAAGCGAAAGGGGAACAGAGACAGGAGAAGAATTCGAAAAGGATGAGAGAGGACAGCACAAAAGAGAGAGGGAGGACTGATGAGGAGGGAAAGGTGGGAGAAATCACATTGTAATAGGCTGAAAGAGAGCAAGCTGTGCTGCAGATACATTTTAATAAATGCTTCAACCTGTTTAGAGCACAAGATGGATGATGTTCTCCTCCTCAGGACGATAAAGACTCTGAATCTGACCTCTCTCACTAGAGCTGAAAGGAAAGGTCGATTAATCAAATAGATGCTTGTCATAAATAATTGGCAACTTTTTGGTTAATCGATTATTTGTTTGAGACATTTCTTAAGCAAATTATCTGCTTCAATCTTTCCAAATGTGTCATGTGCCATTATAGTTGTTCTAGTTACATACAGTCATCTTAGTTGATTTACATACAATGAATTGCCAAGTATTTTGATAATTGTTTAATTATCAGTAAGTTTTCAGGCAAAAATGTCAAACATTTGCTGGTTCCAGCTTGTTGAATATCAGGATTTTTTGCTTTATTTTGGTCATTATTGATAGTAAATGAAGAGTCTTTAGGTTTTGGACAGTTTGCTGGACAGAAGAAGCAATATGAAGATGTAATTTTTGGGAAATGCGATTAGCATTAGCATTAGACTAAATGATTAATCAATCAATTGTGAAAGTAAGCAGCAGTTTAATCGATATTCAATCCCCAATTCAATTCAATACACTGAAATATTAAGATAAATGCTTCTGTTTTTGTGGCTCATGTCTGAGTGGGAGGAATCTCAGAGGCAAGCTGCGACAGCATTGTCAAAGCATATCCTTAACCTCAATACAGGGTGCATTACGCAGCATTTCTCTGCAGAAAAAAATGCCAAGCCTTACACACACGGCCAATTAACCTATTGATGTAATTAAGGCTAGTGAATTGATTTGGGGAGAGAGCTTATACACTGCCTTCCAGGAAAATACTCTGTCATTTGTCTTGATGGAGGAGACACGGGGACCAAGTGGCCAGGCCCCTAGGGTCAGAGGGCTATGCTTTTTAAAAAAAGTGTCATTTTTTAAGAAGAAAAGAAACATAAAAGAAGCATTTTTAATTTTCTTAATATCCTGAAAGGGCGTTCATATTTTATCTCTCGGCCGAGGAGTTTAATTGAATGCCGCCGAATGGGGACAGATATGCCAGCAAAGCACTCCCTAAATTCTATCTGCTTGAGAAGTGAGTAGTGTGGAGGTGGATAAATGAAGATGGAGATGGGTTTCAGTGCAGAAGTGTATGGGGTGTGTGTTCACGTGCACGAGGGCGAGGTTTGGACAACTTAAAAAATGGCTGTTTGCTGTGCGGAAGTGCTTTTTTTTGCTGTAGAAGTAGAGAATGTCAAAACGTAATTCACTGTTTGAGCATTAGCCGGTCATTTACATAAATCGAACCTGGTCTCATCCTGAGTGTGGCCATTTATCAAAATACCAAACACACTTATGGAGAGTCTCAAGAGGCACCGCCAAAGACCACGATGTTGATTACTTAACAAAATGTAGTTCCAGCATGAAGTCCTTATATCTATCTATCTATCTATCTATCTATCTATCTATCTATCTATCTATCTATCTATCTATCTATCTATCTATCTATCTATCTATCTATCTATCCACAGGTATCACCGTCTTGCTGTCTCTGACTGTTTTCATGTTGCTGGTCGCAGAAATCATGCCAGCTACATCTGACTCCGTCCCTCTTATAGGTATGTGAGTGACAGTGTTGGTGTGTGTGTTTTCACAAAGATTTTGTGACTGACAGGATGAATATGTTTAACTTATCCGAGATGCTGCATCAACTTTCTGTCTGACAGTGACAATCAATATTTGGTCTCTCGTGTTCATTTTTTCAGCAGTAATTCCTTGCGGTGTGCAGAAGGAAGTAGCCTCAGGTTGAGCTCTGGTTGTTAACAGTCAAAGTCAAGTCAGGTTTATTTATTTATCACCAAGACTAGGAGGCCACAGCCATGCTAGCCACTCCAGCCCAGTCGCCAGGATAACATTTTTGGCAGCTAACTTTTCTGCAAACCACTGATCTGTTGTCATATCGTCAAAACGTGCTATATCACATTCATATCACATGTTTATTAAATGACTGTCATGAACGGGAGGCGGAGGGGATGGTGGTGTAGTTACAGGCGAGAAGGCTTCCAAGCCAGTGAACACGGTACGAGACTGCGTTTCAACATTTGTAAGAGTGACACCATGATATTTTTAAAGGAGACATCGGGACATCTCCAGTCGAGCGGTTGCCTAAGTCAAACCATAAGCACAACCTTTCAACAAAGTTTCAACACATCTGCGGTTTGCAGAAATGTACATTGCCAATATTTATTCTGGTGATTGGTTCGGCGGCTCTGTGAGGTTGTACTGAGGCAAAGCGTTGCATTGAGCTAAATGCTAACGTCAACATGCTAATATGGTATAATATTTGGCATGTTTGTCATCCTAGTTTGGTTTGTTAGCATGCCAATAGCACTAAACATAAAGTACAGCTGAGCTCTGATGGGACTGTCATTAGTTTTGCAGATATTTTCACATAAACCAAAGTGCTGGATCAACTCTGACCTGATGATGGTTCTAGATGAAAAGTTTCAAAGTTATTATAACTCTACTGAAATGTCTGAACCAAATTTCATGGCAAAACTTGTTGAGACTCGAAAAAACACAAATGTCAAACTCATGGTGCCACGATAGAAAATGTCAGGATCATCAAAGTCATTATGATTCATCTTCTGAGCACCATGGATAATTTCATGGCATTGCATCCAGTAGTTGTTGAGATATTTCAGTCTGAAGTGGTGGCCTGACTGTCTGACTGACTGACAGTGATGGAAAAAGCTCTCACATCTTTTACTTGAAGAAGTATTTCACCTCTGGAAAAATAGCCCTTGCGTAAGACTGGTCTGTCGATGCAGTAGAAATACACAAGTATTTTTGAAATTGGAGTTACATGGCCAGAGAAAACAAAGAAAAGGAGCTATGGTATTCCCTTTTGCTCAAATGGTAAGAGCCTGTTTTTTACAGCCTGTTCTGAAAATATTTTGGCCTTGAAATAGGAAGTGTAGTGACAGACTCTTGGTTTATAGTTTATCTGCACTGCCTAGTTTAGCCAGTTTGATCAGAGTTTGGTGAGACGCCCCTCACTCGATCCAAGAGAGATCTGGATGGGTTAAAAAATACACAAAATAAAGAAAAATTACACATTACTAGACAGTAGTAGAGCTACTGAATTGCAAATTAAAAAAATAGAACAACAGAATTTATTTAACCATCTGCTCGTGTTAAAACTTAATTGGCTTAATTGATTGCAGGCACACTGCCGGAAATTATGTTTAGCGAGCTAAGATTGCAGCCAGGGACAGATGCATGGACATCTTTGCCTAAAGACACAAATCCTCATCGTTAAAAACTAAAAAAAAAAGTAGAGTCATAATCACCAGTGTGCTGCCTTCAGCATTATTCTTTTAGTAACACTGTCGTGTACAAGAAGGCAGTTAGTCTGTAGCAGTGGATGTGTTCATGTTGAACAAAGCGAGGACAAAACTGAGAGAAAATAATCATCACAAATTCATGTTATGCTTCGGTATTTTTTCCTCACACTTTTGTGAAACAACCACTGAAATTATGTCTTTTTGCCTCCGTATTCAGAGGACGCTGGTGAATAACATGAAAGTGAAAATAGTCAGAAGTGGTGTCTGTAAATCACAGCGTGTGTAAAATGACGTAACACTGTTTCAACTTCTACTCTGGCCAGGTCAGTACTTTGCAAGTATAATGATCATCGTTGGGATGTCAGTCATCGCCACAGTGGTCGTTCTGCAGTATCATCACCACGATCCAAACGGAGGAAACATGCCGAAATGGGTGAGTCCGAGCTCGAACTCTTCATCACAAACTCAAGAGCATAATCAGTTACGTACATCATCCTGTAGATGGTTGATTTATTGCTTTTATTAATCTCTGTTTCAGCATTAGTATCACTCCTCTTCTCTGCCATTTTCACTAACATTTCACCCATCCGTCAGTGCTACCTACCTGTGCTCGTCTGCTTTCTCTTTTTATTCTCTGACTTCCTCGACTGTGACTCATCCGGCAGTGTCAGTCTGCCTGAGCGTGTTCATCAAATGCCTCGCCACAGACTTCAACAGGAGTGCTTTTCAAAGCGATCCGGATATGTGGGCGGAATCGATTTGACTCATTCTCTCTTCTTATTCCCTCGTCTTATTTTTCTTGCCTTCTGTTCGATGCTAAAAAATGCATCAGGCCTTCTTCCAAAAGTTTTGTTATAATGTGAATATATATCAAAAATGTTCAATTGGTTAGCGGAATGACTGAAACTGGAACATTTTCTTGTTTTGTCAGCCAAGGAGGTTATGTTTGCACCTGCACCCTTTTGTTGGTTGGTTGGTTTGTCAGCAGTATTACACAAAAACTACTGAACGGATTTCCAAAATCTTGGATGGAGGATGGATCACGGCCCAGAATAGACCCCATTAACTTTCGATGTGTATCCAGATAAAGAGACAGACCCAGGATTTTGGCATTTGATTTATGTTTTGACTGCTGAAAAAAAATTGACAGGTCTCCATTTATCAATACATGTACAATGAGCTCGATCGAATGGGAGTGCAGATGCTGTATTTATCAATACATTGCAAGGACGTTCTCTTGATGAATGGCCTGCTCAGACAGTCCGATGGCCAATTAACAAGCTAATTGATGTGGTTCAGATGAGCGCATCGAACCAGCGCGGTTCATAATTGCAGCCCGGACAAAAACAACATCAACAGCAGCGGCAACAGGGACCGTTACCTGGCCAGTAAACACTATCGGTGGGGGCTAATTGAGCAGTCATCTGGACATTAGCTTCTCATTAGATGCCAGACGCCCATCTGGATGCTGTTGGGCCAATATGCCCTTTCAGGGGACGTGTGGACTTTGTCCGAGGGAGTTTTGTTTTCATGGAAGTGGAGAAGAGAGCAGAGAGGAAAATAGAGTAGAAGAGAACAAGGTTTAAATTTACTTGAAAGTAGATAATCATCTTTCTATCTCAATGCTGCAGTTTACTGAGAACATTTTTACAAGCTTGTTATAGTCACAAAACAGTAATATGATAGTCGATCTCAGTGATTCCACAGTTTCAGATTTAATGCCGTCTTTGTAAGTATCCTCTCTGCTGGAAAGACAGTTCAAGCTAAAAACCCTTTGTTGCCTCAGGCACTCTAAGTGGGCCTCCCTGGTGAAGATCTCATACTTCTACCTATACAAGCTGCTTCTGAAGCAGGATTCAAGGCTGAAAGCAGCATCAACGTCAGTCCCCATCAAATGAGGCCATTCACCCAGCTTTTCACCAAAGTTATATGATGGTCAGGATGTGTGGATGGTTTTCAGTGCCCACAGCTTTCAATATATATATTTCCTTTTCTCTGCATATATGCTTTTGTGCTCTTTCGCTTTGTTCTCACTTCTATCAGTTTCTTATACTTTACTACAGGCAGGAAACAGAGAAGGGCAGACACAAGCAGACCTGAGTTTTCATGGCTGTCACTGTGATGATCACATTTTCTTACAGAATGTAAAAATTACAAAAAATATTAGGGAGGACTTCTTTACAAACTATGATTTAAAAAAAAAAAAAAATCCGAAGTCTGACAGACAGGAGGAAATTGCGCCTCATTCTGAGGGAAAATAAAGAATTTGCAGTGTTGGCTGCTAAATATGTCACTTCCTGTCAAAAGAGAAAAGAGAAAAACAGTAAATTAATTTATAAAATATACTTGTACTGGGGCGCCCCAGGAGCTCAATTGGTAAAGCGCGTGCCTCATGTACAGAGGCCGTGTCCTTACTGCAGCGACCCAGAGTTCAACTCCGACCTGTGGCTCTTTGCTGCATGACTTCCCCTCTCTCTCTCTCAACCCCGTTTCCTGTCACGCTTCACCTGTCATGTCTAATAAAGCCATGACAAGGGCAATAAGAAAAAAAAACTTGTTTCATATTCCTGTCAGCACGTCTATCTCCTTTTTCAGTTTTTTTTATAGCTTATGAGATAATGTACTGTGTATATATGTGTTATTTTGGTTGATTCATCTATTTCATTATCAATTTTTTTTATCTGATGTCGCCGGGTTGGTATTGCTTCTGGAACATCATAATGTGGCTCCAGGAGCATCACTGACCAATCACATTTTTGTAATGTCATAGCTTTTTTTTGTAATGTCAAAGCTTTTGAACAAGTTAAATGTTGGGAAAGCCAAACCATGTTTTCCTAAACCTAAGTATTTTTGTTGCCTAAACCAAACAGAAAACTCAAAATAACAGAAATGAATAATCTAAGTCAGTGTGAAAATAGTAAGTCAACAGTATAACAATTTGTTCCAATCAGGATACGAATCGTGGTCTCCAAGGTGAGAGTCCTTTGCTCAATCCATGAAGCCACAACAGCTTGATCAGAATACAGATTTTGTTGCACTTTTTGTAATTAGAAATGATCTTGGCGCAGCATTAAAGCTGCTGTAAGCATCACCGTTTCAGTTAACCTTCTGTTTGTTTTGCTGGTATTAATCCCCTCCTACATCTCTACGTCACCCACTTGCACAACTCTCTCTGCCTCTGTCTTTTCTTCTAGAGTTCTTCTTAGCTTGGCCTGTTTGGTAGTATTAGCTGGTAGCTTTCCCTGTTACTGTGCTATTGAAACGAATTGAACCGAACTCTGTTTCTCTCTACAGGTGCAGCTCGTCCTGCTGCAGTGGGTCGCCTGGTTCCTGCGTATGAAGCGGCCAGGAGAGAATGACGACCCAGAGCGGCCCCCGTGTGCCCCCCACTTGCGGCGCTGCTCCTCGGGTTCCCAGAGCGGCAGCATCCCGAACCCTCCGGACCCCACCCTCCATCCGCTGCACCCACAGAACTTGGCTCCTCTCCAAACAGGGCCCCTCCATGCGGGGCACCCTCACCTCCACACCCAGTCCAGTGCCAACAACAATGGGAACCTTCTTTACATGGGCTTCCAGAGCATAGAGGACCCTTCGATGCTCTCAGAGGTTGTCCAGAGGAATAACATCTCCACAGGGCCTCCGAGAGTAGCAGGAAGCCCGCCTCCGCACCTGCCATCTCAGTTCTGCAGCTCCCCTCCACCTCCGACCCCCAATATGGATACAGGCTGCCCCAGCACTGTCTCCAGTGGTGGGGGCTTTGGAGTTGGACCTGGAGGGCTCGGAGGGTGCTCGACTGCAGGGATAGGAGACCCACAGCTACAGGCTATCCTGGAGGAGGTGCGGTACATGGCAGACCGTTTCCGGGAGCAGGACGAGGCCGAGAGCGTGAGCGACCAGTGGAAATTTGCAGGTGCTGTAATCGACCGCCTGTGTCTGGTGGCGTTCAGCGTTTTCAATATCATATGCACCATCTCCATCCTCATGTCTGCCCCCAACTTTGTGGAGGCTATTTCAAAGGACTTCGTTTGAAAGCAAAGAGGAAAAAAGAGGAGGAGAAGCGTGAAGGAAAGGATGAGGGGAATTAAATACAGGATGAAGGATGAAGTGGGCCTGGATCCAAGGAAATACAATTTCCAGCTGACTGTACGCTCTGTGATTTGTGATTGCGAGGAACTGGGAAATAGAAAAAAAAAACAAATGGTTTTCTTTGCAATAGATTCTGTTTTGTAACTGAAATATAAGAAGAAAACAGATGAGGACGGGGGTAAAAGCGTGAACTTAGAATGAGATTAGGGTGAGCAGGGTGCTTTATCAGATGCTTGACAAGGTGAAATGGATTCTTCTCTGTCAAAGACTTTCCCCCAAAATTAGGAGAAAGGGAAAAAGAAAGAGAAGATTATCATTCAGAAGCAAACTCAAGTAAGAAAGCTCTTAAAGCAGGCGGGAGATTGAGAGAGTAAGAGGGGAAAAGAGACAGGCTTTAGAGGGGGACAGATAAATAAGACAGACAGTTGGCTGTTTTATTTTCTCGAGGAGTAAAGACAGTCCTTCACTCCCACATGTTTAGAAAAGACTGCATCATTTAAAGTGATGTGAGGAGGAGAGGGCGGGGAGAAGAGAAATAGACTTTTACAAGGGCAGGCAACAGAGAGCGGTCGAGAAGGAACCAGACCACATCCCTCGTGACATTGGCAGAATGAGCGTCCTGATGCTCGGATATACAAAACTGGACTGAAGATCGGGAACGCCGCAGCAGAGAGGAACAGAGGAGGATCTCATCTATTATTCAATCACATCCATCTAATGACCGTCAAATTGAAAGACCTTAGATAATCTTTGAGACTAATAAGCTTTTAAAAGATGAAGTCCCCTCTCTGCTCGCAAACCACTTTAAATTTCCAAAGCCTTATCTGTTTGAGACGATTGCCAATCTGCAACAATCAGCAGAGATCAAAAGCTCCTCAGCAGCGGGCACAGTGTGCAGCGCTTATCATGACCGGGGAACTAAATTAAACGGTTATCAGCGACAGCAGTGGCCGGTGGCTCCACCAGAGTGGAGGCTTGAACCAATAATAAGTCATGAGGTAGTTACCTAACTACATCTGGCAGGTCCTAATAGGCCAACGGATCTCATTGGATTTTATATTAAAGGTTTTAAAAACTGAAACGGGAGGTCAGGTCTTTTAAAAGAAGAGAGAGGCACAGAAAAGGGATAAGATCATTCAAATTATCGAAACTTATATGGAGAAGCAACATCCCATCAAATTTCTGTCAGATCCCTTCAGGGCTTTACAGCTTCATCATGAGTGATTTCACATCGATCTAAAATAAGTGATGGGATTTTAATAGAGATATATTCATGAATTTGGCTCCAGTTGCTAAAGTGGTGATTTAAAAAGGTTTACATCTGAAGTACGACCTTCAGACAGAGATAATCTGCAGGAAATGGTGTCAAATGAGCAGAATATGTCTTGAATTACTTTGGTTTGACTTTTTTTCTTCCGAAGTCAGACAAACGTAATTGACTTTTTTGTGTCTCTGCTAGCAGTTTGAATGTAGGCTGAATGCAAGGTTAGCCTAGCTTAGCTCATTTCATAGATGTCTGTGGGTTCACATGTTAAAATTCTCGGAGGATTGCTGTCTGACCTCACCAAAGTACAGGTTTTATTACTCATTTAAGCAATTTACAGAAAATTAGATTATATCAAATTTACAGTCTCCTTCTTTTGTACTTACTATGACTGTTCAAAACCAGATAATGTGAAATATATGCACTATAGTGCCCTCAAAAATTCCCACAGTGGGATGTCATATTATACACGTGAAAACAACCCAGTCACCAAAATAAATGTTAGCTAAATACGCTTCTGCAAAGCTAAGTTCAAACTTTACATTTCTTTTGGTTAAATTTTCTATTTCTCTCTTGTCACAGTGCTTTGCTTATTCTCTGGTTAGGTTTAGGTACACAAACCACTTGGTTATGATTAGGAAAACATCATGGTTTGG
The DNA here is from genome assembly GCF_040436345.1 of Pagrus major. Lineage (NCBI taxonomy): Eukaryota > Metazoa > Chordata > Actinopteri > Spariformes > Sparidae > Pagrus > Pagrus major. Next base: position 15,875,484 of record NC_133230.1, read on the forward strand.
CTGAAAGTACCTGTTTTGGCCGCCACAAACACGGCTGGAAATGGCCCGACTTCCCCTGAAATATATCCGGTTTTGTTGCCACAAACACAGCTGGAAATTGTCCATAGGTCCGCTAAAAATCACCTGGTTTGGTCGCCACAATGACAGCCTGAGATGGCCTGACTTCCCCTCAAATATATCCAGTTTAGGTCACCACAGACATGGCTGGAAATTCCCTGCAGTCTCCTTAAAAACACCCTGCTATGTCGTCACAAAAATGGCTGGATATGGCCCGACTCCCACTGAAAAAAAATCCAGTTTCGGTCACCACAAACACGGCTGGAGATTGTCCAGAGGGCTCCTAGAGATATCCAGTGGTGTCACGCTTACAAATGTTGAAACAACTTGCACCTTCGTCAAAAATATCCAGTAGATCCACACTTACAGATACAAACTTACGAACTATGGTCAACCGCAGCCCGACTGATTAACTCCACCGCCGTCCTCTCCACCTTCCGATATTAAAGGTCAGGTGATAAACACGTAATGTGAACATGATACAGCACGTTTTGTACAAATGTATGACACGTACAAACTTGGACATATCTGTGTTTTGCAGAAACACTAACTGCTGACATATCCTGACGACGGGGCTGGTGAAAATTACCTTTTCATGACACTAAACCTGTCAGTGATGATGAATCATACGTGTCTCAAACCTCAATTTACTGCTCACTATAGAGTAAACGATTGAGTGTCTATTATAAGGGGAATAGTGAAAGAGTTAATGAGCGAGTGATTCTGGACACGACCCAAGATTATAAGAGACAGATGAGTCATTCAAAAGAGCTAGAAGCAACACAGTCAGTGTACCTTTAAACAGCTCAGTTCAGCGCGGATAATTGCTGAATCTCCCGATGGTTCACTGATTCTTAGATAGTGTCACTTTCTCCTCAGTATTAGTTTCCATGTGGATGCAGCTATGACGCACAGCCACTGATAATAAATATAGAAATGTCAGGAAAAATTGTTCCAACTCTAGGGATTTTCTCCATTTGTGAAAGAATTGTAGTTGTATAAATATTGTTTATTGTGTCATCGTTCTTTTTGTCAGTAAAGAACCTGACTGGTGAAAACTAGGGAAGCACCATATTGGATCTGTGCTGATATCTGATATTTTTCAACCTGTTTTGGCCTATTGCAGATGCCCACATATGCACATATTCTCTCCTGTAGTGAAGATAATATATTGTTATGTCTAGTCTTATTGTGGTGGCCCACTGACAGATGCAGACATTCGCTTTTAGCCTTTATTTTTGGATAGCGCACACTCTACCACAGGCCTATTCAACTATTCTTTAGAAGGGCCAGATTTGAAAAAAAGTGCCAAGGAGCCAGACTTTTACATTCCCTATCTCTGACCTGTAAAACCTCATTTGAATGTGTTTAAACAATGCACTTTTTATTTCTTTTGTTTTATTTCTTTGTTTATTAGTTTTCCACTATTGAAAAATGAACATAGATACAAAAGTACCAAAATCTTAGAAGTAGGTTTTTGTTTGATTCGGTAGGAATTTGTCCGAGCTGTCTGTTTGAGAAATAAGAAAATCCAGATCCGAGACACACGCCTTTTCTCCACATTCGAGTCTCCCTCTGTTTTTTTACATCTTGTTTCGCATTGTTACGTGTGATATGCACTGATAAATCAGTGAAATCAGTGTTGTGATGTTGGGAAGACGGCGTGCAACGACACAAAATAGAAATAATCAATTATTCCCCTCAAATGCATTCAAACTAAAGTCACAAGCCTTTTTTTTTTTTTACGTAAGGAGTAGAAAGTATTGATATTTGTGTTAAAATGTAGGGAGTAAAAGTAAAACGTCGTCAGAAAAATAAATACTCATGTAAAGATAGCTGAAAAATCAACTTAGGTACTGAAACAACGTATTTGTACTTCGTTACATCCCACCTCTGATTCTCGCTAATTCCCTCTGCATAAACCGCCTGGGTTAAAACTCTTTAATGAACTAAGAGTATTTTTGTGCTTAGCAACGGATCCAAATAACGAATGGGCCAATTACTCTTCTAGCAGAATGATTAAAGGGCCCCCGGGCTGCCAGTTGAATGGGTCTGCTCTACCAGGTGAGCTACCATATTTCATTTTAGAGCCTTTATCAGCCGATACCAGTGTCATGCATCCCTGGTGAAAACAGATGTTTTTGTATTAAACCCTGGATAAAATGTGTTTCCCTGCACTTGAGCCGCTGATACCTGTGATTGAGCAATCTAAACTAAGCTCATTACTCAACCATACATTCAAATGTAAGCAAGGTTTGCCTGACTGTAGAAGGAGAGATTCTTCTAAAACCAAACAGCCCTTTAAAGGATAAGGCTGGAGTTACTCGGTATTTTTTTATTGTCAACAAATCCCACGAAAAAAACTGTCGCTCAGTATTTTACCACACACCCCCATGCCCAAACAGTCTGCTGTGCACTGCAGTTTTTAGCAGACAGGAGTAAATAGAGCATTTGTTGTGACTATTTTCAGCTGCAGATTAATACACATTCTCTGCTACAGCGAGTGAATACTGCAGCAACAGACTAAATAAACAACGGTGCAAGGGTATTATAATGAAGGAATATTTCAAAAAGTGCATCAGTGTGTGGCTCATTTATCTGTTTGATAGTTTATGAATAGCAATGGTGAGCTATGGCACACAGGAATAAGCTTCATCAGGCAGTTTGTGAGTAAGATAAATGTTTTTTGTTGACAATAAGAAAAATAGAGTATCGGCTGCTTTGTCCTTCAAGGAATCTATCCAAAAAAACCTTCTTGCTTTCTGTTGGACAAATAAGTTTACATTCCTGACCGACACTGTCTCTACTGACTACACATATTCTCTCACTGTGACAGTTGTGCAAATACTTTATCTCTATACCTCTCTCTTCATCTTCTGTCTCCTCTCTCTTCCTCTCTAAAAAGTCAAGTCTCCCAGCAGGCGGAAAGTAAACTTCCTGCCAGTGGGGGTTTTTTGCAGAAGGATGTCCTCCTTCAGCACACACTGACAACTAGAAACACTCACATCTGTACAGAGCATTTCTCATCTTGAAAAATAAAGGATTCTCTCTTTTTTTCTACCACCTTTGGTCTGCTTTCCTATCTCTCCTGTGTTGACAGTGGCTGGCCCGACACCCAAAGAGAAGAGAAAAATGACAGAGCGAGGGGATAAGAGGAGGAGAGAAAGTGCTGACGCGCTGTGAGAGCTGGACAGGGCCTTAATTGATCACTCGTTCAGAAAGGAGAGGGGAGGGAGGGATGGAGGGAGGGGGAAATGGGAGGGGAGGGTTAATGGAGGAAAGAGGGGGGTATACGGGGTAATTCATCGGATTTATGAGGGACAGAGGCAGGGGAGATGGGCGCTCAGACAAGCATAACTCAGTCACAGGCATCAGATGAAAGGCCACTGCAGTAAATCACACCACAAGGGAAAATATACTATACCACAGAAATAAACAGAAATTAGAGACATATTTTCATGCAAGCTAATGTGTGATTGGTGTGTAAAACCTCACTGTGTCACTCAGTCAGTGTGTCAGACTGAGTAAAGAGCACGGGGTGTATTTATAGTCATGTTCGGGTCCTTATTCAGCCCAGCCAAGGCTCCCTGTTGGACGGGCTAACTCTTCTTTCCCCCTGATGTTGAAAAATGTGCAGCGCTAGCAATCTAGCAGCACTTAGATTTACTGTGTTCACTCAGATGGAATAAAAGAGGAGAGAGAATGTGTGTGAGGACTGTGTGTGTGTGTTTGTGTGTGGCAGAAGATGAGCCTGTGTGTATGCATCGAATCAATCAGTTGTTGTTGTTTTTTTTTCTCAAAGTGTCCTCTCAGGCCGCAGATATTTCACCAGACTGGTAATTCAGCTGAACCTCACTGGAGGCACATTAGACCTCATACATCTCTGTGAGTGTATAAATGAAGTGGTAAAAAAAAAAAAAGATGCAATCATTGCAAAGCATACAAATGAACCAAAAAGCCTGCAGGAGCCAGAGATATTACAAAACATCAACATACTAATTACATGCCTGTTGAAACACATCTCCACCCATGTGCATGCACACCTGTTCTCTCTACGGGTCCCAGTGAGCTCTGCTGCATGAACGCATCCCAACATCTTGCGGCTGAGGCCGATCAATGCCTTTTAATTACCAAGGGCCCAAAGCGCTGGTCGATACAGCTGACGAGAAGCAGAGAGAGAGAGAGGGGAAGGGAGGCCGAGATGCTCCAGACGGTGATTGATGCTCACTCCTCCCAGCAAGCCTACCTACAGATGTGTCGTTAGGCTTGATTAATCCTGCCAAGCCACATTCACTCACTTTACAGACCGCTGTTTAACCAGCCCGGGCTGCCGCGGTCACAGGGTTAAGTGGACACGAGGTGTCCGCCCCGAGGAACGAAGGCCTCTTAACACATAAGTCAAGGGAGACTAGCTGCTCTCTGTAGTCCAGGCCATCTGACTGTTGTACTCTTTGTATTCATTCAGATTTCTCACTTGACTGGTGGGAGATATTATGATAAAATGCAATCAACAAGTCAAGGTTAGCTACAAATAACTCCAACAAATTTCGGCTCAGGGACCCTTTATGAGCATTTTGGCAAAAGAACGTTACTCATTTTCAAACGAGGAAATCAATGAAGTTTTATCTATGTCTCTCACACAGTGAATAATGAACTAAGACTCATCTGTTCATTGATTTATTTTAAAGAGGCACTCAAGCGATCTAATATTTCATAAAATTGAGGGACTAACAAGACAGATCAAAAACACTGACTGTTTAAAACATGGACGTAGTCTTTGTGACGTCACACACAGGTTTTTGAAAAGTCTTTGTGAAGCTCAGTTTGGTGTCTCCGGCCTCTTGGCCTCTTCCTGACTCCGCCTAGTCCCCGGCTAATTCAAAAATAGGCAAAGAGGTGGATCGTTGGTGGAGCCGAGGCCGGACTGACAGCTAGCTGTCACTCAGATTGACACCCCTTTAATTATGCATTCATTTAAGCTGGGGTTCTCAAACTTTTTACCCAAAGGTCTGCATTTGATTTTTATTTAAGGTCAGGGGTCTGGAAAGACTGGCAATAAGAAATTAAAATAAGGTTGAGTTTGCTGACAACAATTTGACAAAAAACTTAATGCAGCAGAGGCTGAGATATCCTGACTTTTAGTCATTTTACACTTCAAACACTACATTTTCCAGAATGCAAGTGGATATAATCTGTTATTAGACCTCTTTTTAAATCCCAACCTCCAATTATTAAAGCTTGCTTTCTGGTCGAAATCTCTCTGAGCCCAAGCTGAGACATCATCTGTTATTTCTTAAATAACCCCTCCACAGATGTATTAAGGGACACGTACACACTATGTGTGTCTGGCACCTATTTCTTCTTCATTATTACGATTTTAATGAGGTAATAATACAACCTCATAAATATGAACTTTTTTCCATAACTGAATAAACAAGCTGTTCTCAGAGGAAAATAAGGTCCCCAGAGCACTGTTTGGAGCTGGAAAGGTGGCAGGGTCCGCCAAATATAAACAACGTAAAACAGTATGAAATTGTGTTGTCCTTTAAGGTCGGTTTGTTTATTCAGAATCAGTCGATGAAGATCTTTCTCTTCTGATTAAAATGTCTTCTCCAACGCTACATAGTGCTCCTTTAAAATTAGATTCAGTGAGCACAGAGAAAACGTATACTTTTAGCAATGAATGTGAAAACAGCCTCTCTCTCTGCATATAGATCATCCTACGCAGTGAAGCTCGAACATTCAACTGTAGGAACAAGAAAAAAAGCATATTATTGAACGGACGGGGGCTTAAAGACATCCTGAAACTTCCTCCAGAGCCGCAGAGGGCGTTGACGACGTTTTTTTTCAGGCTGAGCAGAACTCTACATGTTGCATACACTAAACCTCTTGTGTAAAATTGGTGGAGTGTCCCTTTAAAGAGTTCCTAATTCGAATAAAAGAATCAGAATACGCAAATATGAATGTCATGGCTGAGCTGTTATCGGCCTGATAAGATGCAGTGAGGTTGGATTTATCGTGCAGTCTTATTAGACGTTTTTTTAGACATTTCCTCAGCTAAAGTGAATCACATCAAATATCTGTAACTTCATATCTAAAACATGAGAGAAAAGAGATGTGATTCAATGCTACTCCAGAAATGAAGTAAAAAAATTCGCATCAAATTACATTTAAATCTCAAGACATACAACTGCAGTTGGTGGGGCACATTTATATCTTATGCAGTGAACCCGTCTTTGGCGGCCCCTCTCAGGGGAATGTTGCAATTCAGTGCAACTCTAATGGATTTACTGAAGTGAGGCAAAACAAACAGGGATAATCCAGGACTATGCATGAAGGGTGTTAAGAGTCTTGAATTAAACCCCGTTAGGCCTTTTAATTATACATATTACATAATTATACAAGTTTGTTTGTTACATAACGTTATTTGAGATTCCAGATCCGTCCCTCTATTCGGAGAAGCAGACAAGGAACAGACACAAAATAAAAGCAATTTTCTTGGCGCGATGGATAAACACACGAGAAAAGAATAAACCCAACAGCTAAAGGCGACGACAGCTGCTTCTGTGTAAGACTGAGAATGGCATGTTGGAGAGACTCCCACGCTGTTTTCACCAACGATGTCTCAACACAAGTGGATGTGAAGAGGACATTTTCCCCCTTAGGTGTGACTACGGTTTAAGAGCCACTCTGTGGGTCTGAGGACATTAGTCTAAGCTGACAGTTAAAATCAGTCAAGTGTTCAGGAGTGTTCACTTTCTCCTCCTCTCCACTGCATGTACTCAAAAGGTATTCAACCCGTGGCTCTTTACCCGTATTACAATAGGTTTATACTTTATTTTTAATTTTACAACAAATACAAAGTTGATTCTTGGGGTTAGAAGAACAGGTGCTGTGGTTATGGTTGCTGAATGACTAGCACTGCTGCTAATCAGTCAGTAGCCACACCTGATAGATAATTAGTTTAAATTCTACCTTCCCTCTGAGTTTAACATGACGAAAATGGAAAGTGAGGGCAGGTGGTGAAGCCCGGGTGGCAGCCTGCAGTCAGCATATAGCACCCACGTGAGACAGCTATAGTGAGATGAGGATTTTCACCTCAGCAGTGCCAAAGCACACAACATTTTATGGGCTTGGTTCCACGGGGTGCATTAAGAAGCCCTGCATTTTTTAGTTTTGAATAATGATTCACCTCAGTTCTGCCACTGCTACCTCCTCACTGACTGCAACTGCTCCTGTTGAGCACAGCGAACAACATAAAGATCTGCGCAGCTTGTGACCATCAAAATGTCACCGTGGCCGTCCCTCTGCCAGAATAATGTGCTCTGGACCTTTTTATTAGCGGGCCATGCTCCGTGCAATGAGACCCGTTATGTACTGTACAGCACTTCTCCTTTTCCTGCAGTCCTGGGGCTGTTTTCAGGCAGGAAATGTGCATTTTTAAATAGAGTGAACTTAAAGCTATGAAACCATGGCCGCTCATATATGAGATGTCTGCTATTGAAGCAGTCTTTCTTTGGTCTGAGCTGACATTTATCTAGCTCTAAAACAAGTTGTGACATTGTGCTTTTCTATTCATCTTAAACCTCTTTAAGCGACGGAAATGCGGATGAGGGACACTGAAATGTTTCCTGCCAGCAAACTGTCACATCTGTTCCTCGTCATGATCGGCCCTCCCTCACTTTTTATCCAGCGGGCTGTAACACTGCAGTTAGAAGTGTTGAGAAGAACAAAAAACGCTGTCAAGTCTACTTCAGCCCCTTAGCCCAGTCATTCTGTGCCAGATGATTTTGCCCTGAACGTATTATTTACCACCAGCGATGGAATATGAGCTACATTTGCATAAATTCCTCCCACACATGCACACAAATTGCGGGACTCATCTCCCTGAATGCAAGGCGGAGAAAGGAAACCTTGAGATTGAATGGAGCACACGAGTGGGACTCATGCACATCACCTTGCTTGGCAGCTCACAAAAGAAACATTTATCAAAGTGACTGCTGTAACATTTTGACAAATTCGTATTTAAAGACGTTAAAAGCTTGTTAGGAACACTCGTCTTTCCCCTTGAAGAAGTTAATTGGTCCCAGATGAGCACTGCTGTTGCTTTATCACTTTATGTCTTTATAGGAGGACAGTCTTGACATTGTCAAGGTTCCTCTGGAAAGGAAGAGAATCCATACATTAATAAACACAACCCGAGTCCCATTTAACAGCTGGTAAAAAGCCCCCTGCAAGTTAATTCAAATTACTGTCAACATAAAGAAAATGAATCCCCCCCCCCCCCCCCCCCCCCGTATATATCTTTATTCAAAATATTTTCAAGTTAATACTTCAAACAACGATTTTTCTCTTGTCGTGACACTGTGCTTATGCTTTGGTTAGGTTTACGCACAAAAACCACTTGGTTAGGGTTAGGAGAAAATCATAGTTTGGCATAAAATACCCATTTTTGTCACCACAAACAGGGATGGAGATGGTCCAGCTTCCTGTGAGAAATAGCTGGTTTCGGTTTCCACAAAAACATCTGGAAATGTCCCCAGGTCTCCTTAAAAAACACCTGGTTTGACACCACAAAAATGGATGGAGATGGATTCACTTGCCGTGAAAAAAAAGCCAGTTTTGGTTTCCACAAGAACGGCTGGAAATGTCCTCCGGTGTCCTTAAAAAATACCTGGTTTTGTCACTTCAAAAACAGCTGGAAATATCCAGCTTGCAATGTACAACTTTGTTGGCTTGTAACATGCCACCACCATCCCCCCCACCTCCTGATGGGAGAGGGTACAGTAACAACGTGATATGCCACGTTTGCTACAAATGTCAACCTTGAATGTATCTGTGGTTTGCAGAAATGTTAACTGTTATCATTACATCCTGGCGACTGGGTTCAATTTATGTCAGAGTAAACAAATTCAAACAGACAGCAGTTTTTTTCCCAATATATAACTTTATTTAAAATATTGTTACAATTTATTACTCTACACAACATTTTCAAACCTTTTTTTTCCTTTTTCTTATATTGGTTAGTAAACCTTCATGTGTTTTTTTTAAGATATAAAACTCTCCATTTTGTGGCGTAGTTTTGCATCAGGTGTTAATTGATGTCTCTCTTTTTAACAGCTTATTTCATTGTGTAGTTTGCTATTCCTCCATACAGCCGTTGCCCACGCACAAAAGTAATGATCAACGGTGGCTCTAGCGCTGTACACTATCATTTCCCCAATCTTTATAATTTCTGTTTAAATAAATAAAAGTTTTTGAGTTGGAGAAACAAGAGTGCATTTTGTCCAAGAGATATTCTCTTTTTCTTTTTAAAACAATTATTTACAGGTTATGCTGAAGACGGACAAACAAGGCTTAGGTTTTTAATTAATGTCACACTGACTACTTGCTGTGGGAAAAGCCCCGTGTTTCAAAGCAAAGACGGAAATTAATTACACAAAGGCTAACACTTTTTTTTTTCTTTAAAAACAAACACTTACATCCACCCCTCACATTAATAATAATGGGTAGGACATGTCAGCTGAAATGGGAAAGCCGGCAGCTAATGCCCTCCGAGCCAGATACGTGTCCCGAGGTCGACGAAGTCTACACAGAAGCGCTGATGATGAGACAGACGTTGCGGCTCTTGACTGAACCAACAGTGTCAAAGGAAAGAGACTGACTGAGCTGCCTCTCTAGACTCTGAGCTAACAGACAAGATCTAACACATCTGCCACCCAGTGATGTTATGGAAATCAGTGCTGGTTTGGCACGAGGTTCAGAAAAACTGATGTGTTACTATAGCAACAGCATCATTTCAACACAAACTTTCTGTGCCTTCCACACACGTTCCACTTTTTATTTCACCCCCACCATGTTTGCTGTATAATCCAACATTCGTTGTATCTACTTAGTCCTATCGGAAATTCAGTCCTCTTTTTGTAAATAATCATTTACCTACAAGCAAAGACTGTCCAGCATCTCAAACACAAACACAGGTGGCCCACAGCACAGCGCACACTGACGAACAAACACCGGCCGACCATAGAAAGACGTGCATCTTAACATTCCTGCCATCTCTCTGCTTTCACCCAAACACTGTTACTGTGACATTCAACTCACTGATGGCGAAAAACGGACAACAAATGACAGGATTCACACCTGCCTGTGACCGAGACTGACATGGCACCTGGCTCAGACGAACCGAAAGCATCAAAATATTTTTAAAAACAGTAGCTTTCTAAAAGCCTATTCACAGCAGCATGAGCCAAGGGGACAGAGAACAAACATCAAACAGTAAAAAACACTGCTTTGAATACATTATTGGGAGGAGTGAGTCAGTTGGCTGACAGGAATAAAAGGAACAGAGGCTGCACTGAGCGTGTGGAGCCAACGTGGTGCTGCCACGGCAACCACATCCCCCAGTGATGATGGGGAGACCAACCTGGAGAATGAGAGCAGAGGACAGAAAAGCCAACACACACAAATCACACCACCTCTGTCTGCCTCTCCCTCTGCATCTTTAAAATGAAAAAAAAGAAACATCATGGTTGAACAGCTCCAATTCTAATGTCATCCATCTTTGAATTGGCTATTACTTTGGCTGTCAAAATGACCATCCAGCAATCTGCAGTCTCTTTCTCAATCTACCTACCAATGATGTGTGTGTGTGCGTGTGGGTAAAACACACAACATGCTACTACAGTATGGCATGTATTGCTATAGACTGTTGTGTAACAGAGGCAACACCTGGATGACAAAGAGCAAAATATCTTGTGATGTTCCACTAAATGATAATCAGAGTAGCAGGGAGAAAGAGCCGTGTGTGTATGTGTGTGTGTGTGTTATGCTGAAAAAGCGTGTGAGGAGCTGTGAATGTTAGCTAGACAAAAGGAGACGCCTCCCATTTGTCTCCATCTGTCTGGCATCTCAGCTGTCGTATGGATACAAAACCCCATCTTCATTTGCCGGCTCTCACACCGACAGCTCATCAGACACGTCCAATCACAGCCTAAAAGCTTATCAGCAATGTCAATGATAAACATAGAGGACACACACACACACAAACAGCACACACACTCACAAAATGCATGCTCCAAGGTAACTGACTGAAAGCAAATTTAGCAGTTTATTGAACCAGAAGCTAAGCTCAGCCGTAAAATAAAAGGAATCCTTTTAACAAACTGAAACTTGAACTTGTGCTCTCAAAGTCAGTGTGAATATAAAATAAACCAGCATCACTCTCAGTTTCAGTTTTCAGGTTTTTGGTCGCTTGCCAGAAGGCGAGTGAAGCACATGAATGAACCGGCTGGGATGAAACTATTAGCCCTTAGTGGGATAAACATAACATTTCCACACAGAGCCTTTCTTTTGTCCAAACGTAAACGTGCTTTCTACACAATTAAAGTGACACAAAATGTTTTAAACTGAACATCTACAGAGAGAAAAAGGAAAAACATTTCATCTTTTTTACGTGATAAGAACTGAAATGCTGCTCTAAAACAAAAATAATTATCTGTGTCATATGTCAGTTGTAACTGTCATATATGTCATATGCATACACACACAACTAATACTGTACTCATTTAGATCAGTAAGAGGCAGACAGCTGCCTGCATTGCTATGTATGCTGATGGTTGCAGGCACACAACTTAATGCACCATCTACTCTACAAATACACGCGCACACACGCCACCTGTCCTCCTGACGTGGTTAATGCACAAACTGCAGTGGAGTGATACTTTTGGGTGAGTTTCAGAGCCCGAGGGATCACTCTTTAAGAAGCTCTGAGAAGATTTCTATTCCTGCTCAAAACCTACGACTAAATCTTTCTTACGCTCTGCTGCTCTCTGCTGCCTGCTCAGAAAACTGCAGCTAAACAGACTCTCCTGTCCTTGTTTTCACAATCGGTCGGACAGATTCCCCACGAAGACATCGACACTTTGGCCCTTCAACCTTTTGTTCAAAACACCATCCCCACACAGAGCTGGGAATGAGAAAGCCTTGTCAAAGCTCTGCAAAATCACAGTAAAACACTTGCGAGGGGGATAAACATACACATATACCCACATACACACATTTTAATGGCAGCCAGCCAACAGATGTCGATCTGAAGTTGCGTGGGTTGGACCAGAAGACAAGGTGAAAAATGGGGATTAGTCAGAGCAGCTTGAACGTAATTCAGTTAGTGTTTCATTGTGTTAGATCAAGAAACCAATTATTATAGCTCTTATATTAATCTATATTTTATCAGAAGTAAGATTGTTAAACATACAACATTATTATGAACACGTCCCCTCACATCTGTTTGCAGTTAGTAACATTTCTGTCGCCTATGTCTTCTGACAGAGACAGTACACCTCTGACCTCACAGATAGAAAACATAATTTTTGTGTTAATGTCCATCATCAGTGTAAAGCATGATTATGCTTTCTTTCTTCATCACTAACTGTTAAAGAAGTGAAAACCACTTTTTTTCTGTATCCCTCCCTTCTCCATCAGCTCAGTTCAGCAGACGAGGGCCACGCTGAAGGCTTCGGACCGAGTTGGTCGTGTTGGAGAACTGACCGTCACGTCAGCTCCAACGATTCATCGAGGTGCTCCCCTCGGCACTGTCGGACCCTGACCAGTCACACGCTGTATGTGTGTGTTACGTCTCAACCAGTTGGCGAGACTCTGCTCGTGTCCTGCCCCACATCACAGGGCGGATGCATGGAGGATAACAACAGAAACGCTATGGAGATCTAGTAAATGACATGAAAGTTGGCTTTTGTTTATTCTCCTTCATTGCTCCTCTTGCTGTGCGTATCCCTGGGGTCGGTTAAGTGTGACTAGTCCAATTTCCCAAATAGGTCACTTCCAGTTTGTTTTTCGGGGCATGGATCCCCTCAGTCTGTCGCTCAGTCCTGTGTTTGTCGATGGGCGCTCTCTGGGGTGGTTGTGAAGATGCAAGTGGACCAGTTCTAGTTAGGGTTGATGACAAATGGTTTTAGGACGTTGCAATCTCCCCCCCTAGGTGGCGCCATCCCTTCTGCTGTGTCTCCAGAGGAGGCAGATACTCTGGAACACAGAGAGACGGTTCAGGAAACAAGTCTGAATGATGGGCTTTTTTATTTTCCTGCATGTCATGTGACTTACAAAAATGCTGCCACTACACAACACAGATCAGTCTGTCTCAGCAACAGTGTCACTAAGAAACTTCCCTGCATTTATTCTGTGCTTCAATTAATGATTATGATCCTCTGTCGCCTCAACCATCTCAGCCTCAGCTCAGGTGTCTCTGTTCTTTGACGCTTCCTCCCTCATCCTCATGCCTTGCAGTTGCTAGTCCACATACTTGTACTGCTGGCCTCGTGCTGTCTCACATGGGACAAATAGTTTCAACTTCCCCTTGTGTGGGCCTTTTGGAGATTGCGCTGATAGAGGGTCACATGTCTATACACGCATCGACTCTCTTTTGTCTATATCAGTGATTTTCACAGTGTGGGTCGCAGCCCAAGGTAATGCACGCGGGCCACGAAAGGTCATTTACCAGAACACCCCATAAATAAATTGTCAATTCTGTATTTAAGTTAGAAATTATCGTAAAATATATATGGTTACACATTTACATTAAAAAAGCAATCAGAACTGATGAAACAAGGGAGTTATATGACATGTTATTCTCCATTTATCTGATATGTGTGCCACCTAATGACCTTAACCATTACCATTTGGTGGCATTGCAGGAAAGGAGGGCAACATTATTTGGCTGAATTCAAATGTTCACCCTCTGGACATGCAGACTGAGCCCTTTCAGACTTCTGCGGTACATACTGTGACGTGTTCACTGTCATCACGGCAAGTCTCTAAGAGCGTGAGACTGCAAGGATAAGAAAAGCTGCTGATAGACCGGCCTAAAAACTGCAATAATAAAATGTGTTTTATTTACCTCTATAGCCTGTACATCTACATATGTCTGCATTTGGATGTAGGAGAATATTATTTCTGGACTACATGCTTGAAGTAGCATTTAAACATATTTATTGTTTTAAATATTCATATTAAGTTCTTCAACGTCATGTCCATATTGGAATGAATTGTGGGTATTTAATTCAGTTAATTCAGTAAAGTCCGGTGAAGTCTGCACCCCAAGCAGACTCCCTGGAAGTCTGAAGAAAGTTTGCTTGAGGGCCCTTGTGGACTGAAAGAAATATGGGTTTGGACATTCTTGAGCATTTGTGGACTCGCCGCAAACACGCCTGCAAAGTCTGCGAGTCTGCAAGAGTGGGGAAGTCCAGGCATTTGGATGTGGCCTTTGACCAGGGAATGGACTTCAGCACAACATCAGAATGCATCTTTAGTTGCGTCAATGACAGGAATTGCACCTGAATGTGTTTAAAGACGAGTTTATTCATTTGCACGGTGTTGCCTTAGGCCCACGTTCATATAGATAGTTCTGTTTATGAAACCAAATTAAATTTGGGAAATACTTCATTTAAGTCTAGTGTGTTCATCAGAGTTGTGATTAAAAGTTTGGGGAGGCCACAGAAGATTTTTTTCTGAAGTTTGGGAATCGTTTCTCTATACGTCTTCTCACAGCAATCTGATGGCACTGGAAGAGAAATTTATCTCTCCTTACTTAGCTTCATTTTATGGACTATTTACCAGAGCTTTTGTCGCTTTTTTTGTCAATGCCCCTTTATTTTGTTCAGCTTATATGCCATAGGAGCTGCACAATAGAGACAATAAAACACTAAAAGCGTATCTGGATGTACATTTTTAGTGGAGTGTAATTTAATGTCACTAAACTGAAGCTACTCAGGTATATTTTTGCCTTTAACACACAGAAATAAAAGCAGGTAGCATACTTCAAGCCCTCTCCCTGCTCTTGCCCTTTCAGTTTTTGGCAGATAAGGAAGTTTTGCATAATTCATGTTGCTTGATGGGTGTTGCCATTCAAAGCACCTCTCCGTACCACATCTGAATACATATATCTTCATGATTCGCCCTAGATAAAATCTAGCCTCTTACCCTTCAGTACCGGTACCTTTGTTGTGTTGTGCTTTGTGTGTCTCAAACAATATTATCGCTCTGTATTTATGACAAAATAGAGCATGTCAAAACATGCTCGCTGCTCACCATTGTTGCTGCAGTTTTTGTTGTCTTTGTCAGATGCCTCTTCCTCAACCTGACACCAGGAGAAATACATATAAAATGAATCATATCACATTAAACAAAAGCCTGAAGAAAACGTGTTAGTGGCTTATTGTATTTGTCAAGAAACTTGTAATAATAAGCTAAGTTTAGAACTTCAAACTTGGCACGGAGTCATGTGCTTCCCAGAAAGAAAGAGGAAAGGAGTGGTCCTTACCTGTTTCCTCCACTTCAGCTCACAAAAGACCCGCTCAAAGCACTCATGCATGTAGTTAAACTGGAAGGAAAAGTGAACAGGATTGTAATTCAGCCTTCTGCCTGCAAGTTTTCATGAGTTGTCTTTCATTCTTCTTACTACTGATTTGATTACATGTAAAGTAAAGTGTGTTGACTATCAAATCAAATACAAAGTGTTAGTGTAATCTTACAGCCACTTGTTCTTTTCCAAATCACAACATCTGTCAATCAAAGACTGCAAAGTCCAACCAAGTGAATAAATAAACACAATAATACAGCAGTTGAGGTGTGTGAACACTCACGTATGGAGTGAAGATCTTGACCCAGCGAGGTTTCTTCTCTCCTCTGGCGTACTCAAAGCAGAAGGCCATCCCCTCCTCATCAGTGTCCCAGCGCTGCATCTCCCCCCACTCAAAAGCTATCACCTGGTTCTGAAGACGACACAGAGTTCACAGGAGGTGAACATTGGTTTGATTTAGTGATGCACGATAAAGATCAGACCAAATATTTACTGGCCTGTAATTGGGAAATTTGTATTACTGGCTATTTATGAGTAACCACGACTTTCTGGTTGATAAATAGGGTCGACATTATGAAGCCAAATTGCTTTCTTTAAAGTTGGTTTGTGATCCACTAATAAACATGAAACAAGAAGAAAGAAGAAGAAGTGCAGCCCGTTGTGCACCTAATGTCAAACTGCTGCACCTGGGCATGGAGCTTGACACATTGTGTCAAAAGAACACAAAGGAAAACACATTTTCATTTTCAACACATGTTCTACAAGGGTTCAGAGAGGAGGGAAAAAGTCGATTATTTTTAACACAACAATACTTATTAGAGCTATGGAATATTAAAGAGTCATATTATGCTTTTGGGGTTTTTGCCTTTCCTTTATTGTGTTTTGTAGCATTTTTGTGCATGTAAAAGTTCTGCAAAGTGAAAAAGCCCAAAGTCCACACCAAAGGGAGTTACTCTCTCCCACAGAAAACACTGCTCCTGCACTGCCTGAAACGCCTGGTTTGGAGTCGAGCCTTTACTTCCGTAACTTATGTGCGTCACTATGTAACAGGCGTTATATTAATATATATATATTATCTATTATAAAACATATACACTCCAGTCGGTCAGCAGACATACATTTGCTAATGCTGTAGCAGTGTCATTTTAGATCACACTACCTTGCTCGACATGAACCGCCCTACTCTGCCTCTGACTGGCTACATCCTGTCTGTTGTGCAGACAACAGACAGGACACAGTGTGTAAAGGGGTGCTGCAGCAATGCACCCTGAGAAAAAAAAGGTATTTTTTGAAAATTAATAGTATATAAACCTATTCTACTACTTTCTTAGGTTCTGGTTCTGGTTCTGCTTAGGTTAACTTATCACTATTGGCCTTGAGAAGAAGGTATTGGAAGTTTTGGATATCAGTGTCAGCTGAAAAAAAATTGATATTGTGCATCCTTAGTGTGATTCACAGGAAATCTATTTTGGAAAACATATTTTCTGAGAAATAATCATTACATTTAAAAATGAAAGACTAGCCATATTGTTACTAAAGGGTAAAAAAAATTATAATGTTGCCTTGCAAAGTGATCAGTTGGACCCTCTACTTGTACTGTATTTACACATTTTTTAATAAGCACAAACACTCACCTCCAGCGTGCCATCCTCAGTACAAGCGTGCAGCTTGAAGTGATGGATGCTGATAGCTGTGATGACGTGTCCCTTCCTCCTGGAGTCACAGGCGCAGTGGGGGAACGCCACCTCATTGTAGCCCTCACATGTCCGCAGCAGACTCAGGTACTAACAGACAAAGTATTACAGAGCTCATACATCAGTCGCTAATACTATAAGTAACAAGGTTGTGGCAAACAAGATTATGTTTACGTCTCTTTCCTTAATCCAGTTACTCAAAAAAAAAACCCTGTTAACAAGCTGTGACTAGAGTTCTCGCCCACCCTCAACTACATTACTGTCCCAATAATGACATATTAGAGTATTTCAGTTTATGAGAAACTTGTTTCATGAAGCCAGATTCCTTGGAAGGAGAGCGCAGAGTAAAGGGGCAACTGCCAAGCTGTGAAAACTGACTTAAGTAGTACAACTTTTTTCACTAATTATTTTGATCACTATATTGCAGGTACATTCAGACTTTTAAGAGATACAATTAAGTGTGTACCCTAACCAAATATTTGGGTTTCTACACCTGGTTCATTTCAGTCCCTGATCCCAAAGCAGCGAGGCAGGTTTCCTATTTGCATGAACAGTTGTGATATCAGATACTGCCTAACATTCGGAACAATGAGATCATTACATTACATGTAAACTATTGTTTTGTTTTCACATTCATTTATCTAAAAGGTGGCCCTTTAAGAGTTTGGAAATGCTGTGCTGAGAGCTACACAGTTGCAAATGGAGTTCACACAGAGGAACCCCCACCGTCACACATGCCACTTTCAGTTAATGTTTTATAAACATCAATATAAACTCAATGGCTGTATCTCTGAACACCACAGAGGGCTGTATTCTAAAGTGTGAAAGGGGTTCTGGCTTTTCTGTCCATTTTCATTTGGTAACGTTTTGGTGATGGCTCTGGTCAGCAGGCAAAAAGTGTAGTCATCCCAATCCCCTCCCCGAACAAAGAGTGGTCTGTGGGACTGACCGTGGCCATCTTGCGCTGCTCTGCCAGCTTCTGCAGCTGGTAGGATTTGTCCTCTGTTTTTATGAATCCCTTCTTCACATCTTCCAATGCCTAGACAAACAGGGGGCAGGGTGGGTAGGGGGTTGGGGTGGCATGAAGAGATACAACACCATTTATCATTTGTGGTTCACTGCACAAAAATGATTAGTCATTAAAAAACATTGAGCAAGATATTCTGGCTCACGTAAACGAGTTCAACCAATAACAACTCTTCAACTACTCTCCATAATTTACATGTTATATATAACAATGTATGAACACTATGACTATGTAAAGGGGTCACTCATAATGATGAACTTCCAGAGAATTAGCACCTATGTCTCTAGCTCTACTAGGCTTCACAGAGCTTTATCATCAGTTTCAGCTGATTGTTTAGCTATTAGGCTGCAAATTCACTCTTTTGATTCACTCTCACTGCTCTCATAGCTTTGTTTTCAGCCACAGCAGGCGGCTGTGTTCACTCAGAAACCTCTATAACCAACTGGACACTACCTGCTCAGCACCCAGCACTAGACAGACACAGTTAGTGACTAGCCGGTGAACATAGTGGAGCGATTAGCAGTTAAGGAGGCAGATATTTTCCTCAGGAGATGGAGGAGACCATAAAGAGCTAAAAGAAAGTGAACATTGGACTCAAAATGAATGATAATGTTGCTCCATAACTGCCAGACGTGCAAATGCAACTTTTGCTAAAACGTTTGCCATTTCAAATCTAAAGGTGATGATATGTCAATGCTGTCAATGGAGTGGCCCAAAAAAGTCAGTTATTGCAGGTTTAAGTATTCTGGGTATTCTTGTTTTCAGGAGTGCAAGCATCGTGCTGACTTTACTCATAGAAATCACTTTAATGAGTCACTGCTAAACCTCACATGCCAAAAATGCTTCAGGTGGTGACCTTAGTTGGGTCAGTAGACAGCCTGTAGGCTGCTGCTGCTATGGCTATTTTTAGTGCATTTGCATTAGAGGATTACTTTGTCGGGTTCACACTTCATACTTCACAAACTGTGGAAAAGTTTAACGGGCTTGTAGTAAAATAAAATTTCTCTGGTTTACTGGATACGTTCATAAATTTCAAAGCCCCAGACTATTCATTTTCCATTAAGGATGACATTTGTAGGACTTTGTGACTGATACAGCTTGATATTTTGTTTAAGATGTGACATAACTTACAATGTCAATTGCAAGTTAAACTTTGTCCAGGACTGTCACATTGTTATTTTTCAACAGACCCAGCTGGCAGGAATTCAGCTACCACTATGCCTGGTTTTGGTTGTTTTAATGCCAAAGCCTGTTGGGAAGCCTTACAGAAGACAAGACTACTTTAAAATTGTTACAACTTTACTCTAATGAGTTTGAAAGTCAGGACAATACACAAAGAACTGAATGATTCTGAAACCAGTACAAGTGGTTCCAAGTAAAAGAATAGAGTAATAAAGTAAAATTCCCTGATTTTGTTTATTTCTTGAAGAAGAAAAAAAAGTGCTGAGTTTCCTTAAGTCCATAGCAAGTGGGATTCAATTATTGTTATTACCTGGTGGAAGCAATAGTGCAGTGCCAACGGGTTGTCTCTTAGCAACTCCTCCTCCTGGAAGCTGAACAACCATTTGCGAAGCGCCAAGCAGGTCCCCGGCACTGCCGACGTGTAATTCTGCACATAAAGCTTGTGGGGAAACTCGTTAGGTGCCAGCTTCCTCACTGCAACAAATAGAAAGGAGGAGAGAGATTAGGAAGGAGTTAAAAAGGAGGGGGGGGTGTCTGTTTAGTCATTAAAAAAAATTCTAGCCTGTACCCAATTACCTGCCCTTGCTGTCCAAAACCTCACACATAACCCTAGGCTAAATGGATTAAACTCACCAGTGGGAGGGTACAGGTCTTTCTTTAGAAAACTAGTGGTCATGTGATGAAGACACCCAAGGGGGTTCTTTTAAATTAAACACATGAGAGTATGTGAACTTCACTTCGAAAAACTCATAAGCATCAAATACACACACGGTTCTTACCAAAGGAGTGGTTGATGACTTCAAAAAGGGCAAAGTAGCTCGCCATAATACTGTCCATTCCAACCTTTAACACTAATGCCTACAGGAAGAGCAATACAGAGTTAGTTATGTAAGAAAAACACTGGTTTTAGAATTTTTATTGCATCACCAAAGTTTATTCAGTGTGTCTGCACACTTAATACACTTATTACAATTCCAGCTGGAACCAAACAATGGGGCAATAAACTGTACAATATAGCTGTGTGAGAGCCTGATCCCAGATGTCATGTGTTCTCACCTGGTACACCTGATCTGTGGTGCTGTTCTTGCGGACTCTGACAGAGATGGTGGTCTTGTCTGGCAGGGCTATCCGCAGTTCTACATCTGTTACTCCGTTGTAGTTCTGCACAGTGAAGCGACACATAATGAGAACAGCTGTAGAGCTGCACTAACTCATGTGTGGATTAACAAGGGTGTGTCAGCTTGTATGAGGGTGCATACATGTGTTGGTTCTGAATTATTGGTAAGTCCTTCTTGATTAAACAAACAAACAAGAAATATCTAAACCAGACCTCCTATCTGTTAGAAATCCTAATCCTCCTTGAGTGCTGGATTAATTCAGTAGAATTGCATTTGTCTCTGCTGCCGTTATTCCTCAAAGCACGAGACAGGGAATGCAATTAAAGGATAAGTTTACCCAAAAATGATTATTAATGATTATTAAGTCATTATCTACTCAGCCTCATGTTTTAAAACAGGTCCCCATCAACATCAGTTGTTTAGGAGAATGCCTCAATGCTGTTTTGCTGTGAATCTCCAGAAATGTTTTTGCACTGTGAAACTTCACCTGACTTTCCATCGGCATGATGGTGAGTAGATAATGGATGAATTTTCATTTTTGGGTGAACATATCATTTACCTATTTGTTGTTTTAGCTCTCTAGTTTAGACGCGATTGGCCACCAGCTACTTTCAAGTAATTGAACTCAACTGCCATTCCTGCTGATGCTTGTTTATGGCAATAAGTATTCTTTTTTAATACCGAAAGACAAAGGGGAGTTAAACATGTATTCATCATTTCATCACAAGTTTTTACATACCTAAAATCCTCTCAATAGGTGCACTATATAATATCTAATACTTACAGACAAATATAGCCCTAATATGAACTATTAGATAAGCTAAATTTTGATCTAACTGTGAAAAGCAAGAAGGTACTGTGGTGCTGTACACATTCCCTGTCTGACAAGACACATGTTGTACATCGAAGAAAGTTTCGAAAGAGATGCAGAAAAACTCTCCCACTCAGCTCAGAATCAAAAGGAGCTACACTCCAGTACAGTCCATATCAGAACAACAATAAATGGGATGCATACCTCATCTGATTCAGAGAGAAACTCCTGCATGATGTCACTCTCCCCGATCACCCGCACAGAGCAAACTAGAGATACAGAGACAGAGAAAGGTGGAGAGGAAGAGAGGGAGGCCAAAGTAAATCAAATAAAGGAGGACAGGAAAATGTCACTTTGGCTGTGTCTTGTGTTCAGATTTAATGTATTACCACAGCCAGTACTTGCCCTGTTTTCTATCCTAACTACAATACAATTTTTGGATGAAAAATGTAATTATTCCTTGTCTTGGTATGTATGGTTATTATGGATTTTGATGTGTCTAAATACTTTACTTGTTCTTTGAAAATAGAGCTGTAATTCTTCTCGAAATGAAAAAAGAAAAAGCCTTTTGTCTTTGCCCATGTTGAAAATCAACACACGAGTGGGTTTATAGCCAGTGACCTTTCCAAGTAAGCCTACCTCGCTCGAGATATTCCTCCAGGCCTCTGCGGCGAGCATCCAGCTGCTGTTCAGACAGGGAGAAGGGCCATTTACCGGGAAGCTTTGGGAAGTTGAAGTTGGAAAACTCCCTCTTTAGGTTCTGGTGCAGGATGGCGAACTCCCGGTAGCGCTTTGAGCACAGCTGTCTACCTGACATGTACACGTTGTACACCTGTGAGACAAAGATGGGACAGACAGATTGTAGTGCATAAGAGTAGAGGGAATTAATGTTTACAATCAGGAATGATACTTTTTTTTTAATACCGACATAGGAAAAACAAGTTTTCTACCTGCTTTAGAGAAAAAAAATATAAGGTAATGACTCAAATCAGCACTCACCACAAACCTCTCGGAGTGCTGCTCTACATGTTTGTATGTGGGAATTGAAATGGGCACAGCCTGCTTGTCACTGTAGTCGTAGTTGGGTTGGACTTCCTCTCCTCCTTCCAACCCATCGGCCTCCTGAGCTGGGACAGACAGCACAGCCAGAACCAGCTCTTTCTCCCCTGCACGGATCAGATCCACCACCTGCTTATGGGTGGCACCTTCCACACTGACCCCATTACTGGAGGGAAAGTAAAGTGGGGGGAGAGACAGAAAGAAAGTCAGCGAGGAGTTTTAAAAACCCTCTATTCCCACTGTTTTTCACATAATCAGTTTATGTTTCAACATGGCAGATGATCAACTGTTTACACACAGAAGGGGACAGATTTGGCACTGACCAGGGAAGGGCCTGACTGTACCTTTATCAGGCTAATATGGTGTCAAATAAGAGTAGCATAGTTCAGTGAGAACTACAAATTGATTTCTGGTTCAAATAATAAGGCTCCATTCCAACTATTTCTCTCCTGATACCAATTCCAATACTTTAACTCAGGGTATCTCACAGCATCAAATACCAATCTCCCTAAATAATCCAGGAAGTGTTCATCTTTATGTAAAGTAACAACAAGCCACAAATAGCTTTGGCACTTAAAGGGGCTCAATGCTAACTTTTAAAAGTGGTTGCCAGGTTGGCAACCAGATTTCAGCTTTTGGTTGCCAAAACGGAAAATATGGTTGCCATTTTTTTGTCACCTTATATTTTGAATGATTAAGATATTATGCCATTATACAACAGCTTAATAATGAAGATGTGACATTAAACAATGTCTGAAAGCTTCATTACAGTAACCGAACAATCGAATTCTTTGCAGTTTATGTTTTATCTAATGCTTTATAGAGGCGTCAAAAATATCAAAGTATCGAAACATTACAATTCTGTATATATGGAACCGTTTGAATATTCATTTTGATGCCTGTACGCATGCGAGTAAATGCAACAGTGCATGTATGGTGTTGTCTGGTTCCTGTAACGACTGCGACAGCAATGTGTAAATAAAATAAATGCAATAAATATTTAAAGAATATTCATTTTTTGGGTGCACGGTATACTGTTTGATATCCCTATTTTCATATGTTAAAAAAATGGTTGCCAAAGGCCAAGAATTAGTTGCCAATTTCTCAATATGGTTGCCAATCCCAACCTGGCAACAATAACAGTCGAGTCGACGGCACGCTGTGACTGAATAAATGCAGCTAAACACTGAATTTTATAATGACTCTGACACAGAAAGTGTATTTAATGTGGATTGGTCCTGTTGGTAAAAATAAATATGAAATGTTAACCAATTGCTGCAAATGTTCATTTTCCTTTATTGGCGTGTGGCAATGTCAGTGCATTTTGTCTTTTATTGATAAACACAGTGTTGAGAGTGCTGAGTAACCAGGTCATCTCTAACGTCTCCCTTTCCTTTGGTGCTGTGAGACACCTCCCTTCCTGGCTTTGCCGAGGCCAGATGGCACCAGCATCAGGTGTCTCTGCTAATCTTCCTATGAGAGACAGCAGGACACAAAGGAGAGGAGGGAGCAAGCGAGAGCGCGAGCATCGGTCTGTCCACTATTTGTCCACTGTGTCTCAATTATTGTTTATAAATGTGTATGTGTATTAGTAAAGGACTGCACAATATGCTAAAAAATATTGTGATTATTTTAAACAGATATTTCAATTATAATATGATTATTATTATCATTTTGCCTCTTTTTTTTTCCCACTGAAAAATAATTAAAATCGTGATGATGAGACATTTCATGGGGTCTGTACCAAACAAGCATTTTTTCTTTATCTTTACAATGCAATGCCTGCCAGGGATGTGGGTCAGTTGCTGTTAAGCAAATTTGAATTACGGTAAGACAGATATTAACACTGAAGTAGGGCTGCAATTATTTGGTTATCAGCCATTTTTTTTAATCAAATAATGTGGTGAGTATGTCTTAATTAAATATTTAGCCTGTAAAAGATCAACACTGGCAAAATTCCTGAATCAATTTACCAGAATCTAAAGTGATGTCTGACAAACAATATAAAACAAACAAAATGTTAATATGAGGACAGATAAGCAAAAGCTCTTAAACTCTCTACCAGCTTCAATAGTAAGATATTGGGTAGTTTCACTGAACAAAGCACTTATACTGTATTTGTAGATGATAATGGGCAAGTTATCCACCCATGGCCTACAAGCCAAACAAAACCTCATGAAATTATTGCCTCTGGTAGAGACTAGCACGTTCATTTTTAGAATCAATTTCTTTCTAAATGTGACTAAAATATGATGTTTTACACAAACTACGCTCAGGCAGCAGTCAGTAGAGTCTGTAAATAAAAATCAGCTGTTTATCACCAATGAAGCAACACTGTCCCTGTCCTCGTTCATAAATCGAAGCAAAGTGCTGACATATGACATAGTAAACATGATGATTCTTTGAGTTTTTGCGAAATGGTCAAGCTGGTTAATAAGTCACATGATAAGCAGTGGTCCTGTCATATGACCAGGAAGAAATTTAGCAGTAAAAATGGAAAAACACAGATTAGGTAAAAGCTTTTTGTTGCCTCAGCAAATGGAAGTAGAGAAGTGTTCCTTGTTTTCTGTTTCTCTTCTCACTTATTCTAACTTTAGCCTATAATCAAGTTCACAGTACACACGAACATGTCTTAACTTCTCAAATCCTGATAATAAGGCCAGGCCAGGCCAAAAATTATAAACTTTAGAAGTTGTACATTATCATTTACTATAAACATTTGGTTCCCTTTATGTGGCTCCTGAATTTACCCTTTATTAAAGCCCAGGGTACAACCATGGTAGGAGATTGATGTCATTATTAGAAATGTGTCTGTCTGCAAACATAAACCCTGTGGGGAGTTCCTTTCTCTTAAGAGATGACTATTATATATATCTGCTAAAAGTTAATGAAGATACTATTGGGTGATTTCCATTAAAAACTCCTCTAGGGAAAAACCCTGACTTTTCCTGGCATGACAACAAGAGTTTGACTGAACAGAAAATCACTCCTACAAGATGTCTCCAGTATCAAGCCATGTATATCAACATCATTCACGTATACTGATTGGGATACAAGGCAAAAACAATGGACAGCACCTAATACTGTCCCACGTAAACAGCTTTTGTGAAGGTTAGTCTGTCAAGCGGTCTCTTCAAGTCAAGAAGCGAACACACTCACACCATATGATGTTGAATTTGAGTGACAACACTGCCATCCACTGTCTCCGGCCAGGGTCAAAATAGACATCCCTACCGTTATCCACATGACAATGCAATGTCAATTATATTCTGTCCTTACAGTCATGCTGGAGCCCTGCGCAAAGGGCAAGCTGAACAACACGTTAGCTACCTGGCTCGCTAGCTAGCCAAAGCTAATCAACATGCACAGCCTGTTGTCCAACTTATGTAAGCTGGTTAGCTTTCTAGTTACGGCTAACTCACTAGCGTTAGCTTGATGTAGCTACATTACCAAATGTCCACAGAGGTGCAAATGGCCGTAGACTTGAAAAATAACTAGTTAGTTAGGTAAACAGCTACTTTTTTATCATAACAGACAGGTGAAGACGCGGCTACCTTGAAGAAGGTTAATGTGTGCTTGAAATTAGATCAACACGGGCTAAACTGGCTAGCTAGCCTTTCGTGCTAACAACCTGGCTCAGTTTAACGGAACAGGGGCTGACTTACACCTCCAGGATCCTGTCACCCTTCGCTATCCCGGCTCGGTCCGCCGCACCTCCGGGCAAAACAGCACTGACATGCTGAAGAGGAGCGTACAGTTCCCCGTTGATGCTCCGAAGCTGTCCTCCTTCGCTGACTTGACCGCGAACATTGAAACCGTAGCCCGACTCCGACTTGACGATCCTCACCATCCGCGGACCCGACGTTACCATGGGTGCGTTCTGGCCCGCGGTGCTCGCGGACGAAGCCACAACCGGACCGTTGCGGGATGCCGAAGGGAGAGTCGACCGAGTTTCATCGCCTCCTACATCCGCCATCTTATCCACAGGCCCTGGCCCCCCTTCCAGTCGGCGTCTTCTAGCAAATTCAAAACAACACTCGAGCTCTGTCCCTCCGTAACGTTAGCTCCACAGACCGACTCTGTTGTTGATAACCCGCCCCTCGGTAGCGTCACGAGACACGGCCACACAACGTGACCTCCCGGAGGCGTCACCGAAAGTCTGGTCCGTGTTGTGTGATTAGCGACTGAACAATGTCAAGTTGTTCATCATTCTAGCTTCACACCAAGTATTTATTGAATATATCCCTACATTAAAAAATATATATATATTGTCATACATTTTAACCATCCAG
Source organism: Pagrus major (assembly GCF_040436345.1). Classification (NCBI taxonomy): domain Eukaryota; kingdom Metazoa; phylum Chordata; class Actinopteri; order Spariformes; family Sparidae; genus Pagrus; species Pagrus major. The sequence continues at coordinate 15,902,097 of NC_133230.1, forward strand.
AGTTTCATACGAATATGCATATAATTATTTTTTTAGAGATAGGTACAGTGGCCCAGAGGGTTCAAACACAAGAACATTTAGTGAAACGCAACGCAATTTCACAAAACGCAATGACATTTTGGAAGAAACAAAGACTTTTCACAAAACACAATGACATTAGGAAAACGCAACATTCTAGAAAGCTCAAAACGTTAGGAAAACACAACGACATTTCACAAAACACAACGCAATTAAACAAAACACAATGACATTTCGGAAGACGTGACATTCCATAAAACACAGTGACAACTTTTCAAGATGTTGCTGTGTTATGTTTTGTGAAATGTAGTTGTGTTTTCAGCCTCAGGGCCAACGCAGTTAGACCTCTCTTTGGAAATATTTCAATAACAGTGTAGACCTTTTTAAAAATTTTGCCAATCAATGTCCTCCCAACTCCATGTCTGTCTTTTTACATTCTTATTTACTGTTCTGTTAACTATTTTTCAATGTTATTATTTCCTTTTATAAAATTACTGTCTGCAGCACAGACAGTTATATAAGCCCTCAGAGTCATTGCCTCTATCTTTTCACAAACTCAGCAGCCAGTCTTACAAAATGATCTTCCGTATGTATGAGGGCTTTTAACTGTATAAAGTATTTTTGAAAACAACGCAGAAACAAGCAGATTCCCTTGAAAGGCAGCTTTTAATATCAGAGAAGGCTGGCATTCATCCATGTTCATTGGGGCTTTTCACCTCAAATCATTTTTAACTAGGTGGAGATTGCCCAAGAGGTTTTCCACTTGTTGCTTTAGTCGTCCTTCCCCTTTCTCTCTTGGTCTCTATTTCTCATTTCCCTACCGCCCTTGTTTTGAGTTTAAAAAGTGATACTTAACACTGATATTTCTGTGCTTTGCCTCCTGTTATCTTGTGTAATTCATCGAGGCAGGGACGGGCAATCATGTGCAATGGAGGTGCTGATTACTGAGCCTCAAACAGAGAGGGAGAGCTAATCAGTGAAGTCACCTGCTGTAGTATTTGTATGGAATGAAAACTTGCAGGTTGTCAGTCCTTGAGGCACATGATGATTACTCATTACTGGCAAAAATGTATGACGTGAAAAGAATATTAATGATCTAGTTTATCATTGTCTCAGTGACACGTGTCACAGATATGGATCATGGACTGAAGTCCAATAAATTCATTTTGATTAAAGAAACTGGAAACTAGTGAGCAGAAAACGTACCGATCTACTACAAACAGAAGTATCAATTTGCTCATAATGTTAAGCAAACTGCTAGTATTGCATGTGGTAACAACAGCAGCCTGACACACACAGAGTGAAAGGCAGGGCGACCGGGTCAGATCGCCAGTCTCTCACAGGGCTAACACATACAGACAACTGCATCCACAGTCACACCTAAAGGCCATCTACAGTTTACAGTCCATGTAACCTGCATGTCTTGGGTCTGTGCAAGAGAAGTGGGGCACCCATGGGAAAGCCACACAGAGGAAAACATGCGATATAAAAGTCCCAGCCAGCCAATGAATTTAACATTTCATTTTGGGAGAAAGATTATGTTATTACATCCTTCAGAAGTTACTGAGTCGTGCTTTAAATAGAGAGCTTTTAAAATGTGCTATAACCTGCTGTTATATTTTTCATTTCCTGATTAATTTTAGCCTTCTGTCGTCTGTCTGCGGTGTGGCCTGCCAGACAGCCTCCCCCATTGTCTTGTAAGATTACCTGATAAAGGTCTAAGTACAGAAACGTTGTTGTTAATACATTTAAATGCAAGTGAATTGGATAGTGTGCGGGAGACTTTTTCCTGATTTTAGCCTTGAAAAATGTGCGTAGGGCTGCACAATTAATCAAAATATTATCGAAAATCACAATATGATGCCCTGGTCTACAAGTCTTATTCTCCAGATCTAAAAAATGTTTGTTGGGTACAAACTCCAACAAATGTCACATCATCATGCTGGCATATGTTTTGTCAGTGAAAATGAAAACTGTGACGCAATAATTATTATCTCCAGTAATCATAATATTTATCAAAATAATCACAATATGATTTTTTTTTGTTACCATATTGTGCAGCTCTTGCTTAGTGTCTACAAAACTTAAACACTTCAAGTGTTTTGGGTCAGTATCACAAGTATCATAACCTTACTTAGACCATGAGGCTGACATTTCTGCGCAACCATCTGATATTGTGACAGATATTGTCCCCCTGACCATGCAATAATACTCAAAGTGTACAAGTCAAGTGTGGTTTAAAGTTTATTTCATTGTACGTTACAATATATTTTTTGTGACCTCATGTTAAATTAGTAAGTAGTAATTATTCATTCCTTCTTCAGAGCAGTGGTCATAGGGCACTCCTCTTTTTCACAGGAAGGCAGCTCTCTTTGCTGACCCCAAGCTTGCACTTAGATTCCTATTTTTTCTTAGTGAAGAACTCGTGGCACATCGTAGTGAGGCAGATGAACATCCTGCCAAACTCAGCGAAGTCCACAAGGTTGTCCTGGTTACTGTCCAGGTCACTGAAGATGCGGTCCACTGCTGCCTTGTCAGGGGCACTCTGCATGCCAGAACAGTGAAATGTAGACTGTTTATTCACAACATTCAGTGACACACATTATTCTGTTTTGTTTTGTTCTTAGCATCACTCTCATTGATCATAAACCAAGGAAACAAATGCACACTAAGCCAGTGTGCATCCTGTTGGCTGTGCAGGGCTGAAATAGAGAGGTCAGAGGTCACTCACCCCCACCAGTTCTCCAAGTTCGTTCTGAAGCAACTCTTTAAGCTCTGCCTTGGTCAGGGTGGTTGGGTCCCCCTCCCTGCCAGAGTATTTAGAAAAGGTCTCGATGACGAGGGATATAGCCTTCTGCATGTCAGACATGATGATAGCTGCTTAAAGAGGACAGAGAGAAAAAAAAGAGTTAAATATTGACACATGCAATTTTTACTCATGTCCCTGCGTTGGTTGTCATCAGTGAGTTTTCATACAACATGATGGAGACTGTTCAGATCACATTGGACTCGTATTTGTTCTTTATATTTTCAGAAGAAAGGATGAAGGATCATGCTCTCAGTCAATGCTGCTGTAGCTCCATCTAGAGGCAGAGTGAAGGCCTGTTAACTTTCAGTGGTGCACACTTAAATGGATCATGTGGCATGTGGTCAGATTGAATGTCAACAAAGGATAGCATTTATATCCACAACCTGAGGGAGTGGGTTCCGTCGCAGGGAAGGGAAGAAGAATCTGAGTAATGGATCTTTAAAATCTGTGACTAATTTATTCATATATTGTAATTATAGAGATAACATATTGGTAAAATGTGTCCATCAAGGATTCATTAAAGGCTCCTAAGCAGACATCGTTGCTTTTTTCCCTGCCCATGTTTTTCTCAGAGTTTTCCGTGGAGCTGGAGATATAAATACACCCTGGGTTTCCACCAGGGCCCAGCCACTCTTATTTCCCCCTGTCACCGGTCTCTAACGCAGCATCTCTGCCGAGTGACATAGGGCATTGTTATGGCAACAGTTTAATCTCTCCAGGTAACTCAGTCGAACTAGGTAAAGAAGCAGGTCAAGACTTGATTTAAGTCCCAGTAGTGATGTGTAAAGTCTGTTCTCTCAATGCTGTATGTCTGAAAAGTGTTTTTTCCACTGACACCATGAACCCAAGAGAGTCAGGTCTGGTTGACTCACACGGTGCTGCTGCTCCCTCTCTGGGGTGTGGTAAGCTGAGGAAACTTAGGGTTTGTAAACAGATGGGAATTGTGGAGGAAGATAGCACAAAATTAAAACCATATTACTGTTCCACTGTTTAATTTGGTTGTAATTAAAAATAAGGATGAAAACTTGATGCTAAATCCTGAATGTACAATGCATCAGTGGAGGGAGATTCCAGACTAAAAGCTGCCAAAGAACTGCCAACGGAGCAAAAATGAGCAATGCAGCTGGTGCAGCTTTCACAAACAGTGAAGAGAAGCCATAGTTGGCTCAAAAACACAAAATGCACACAGAGCTGGTAACTTAACAGCTGTTTTTTTTTAAACAGGTAAAAGTCATTGAAATGGCATTAAAAAGTCAAAACAATTTCCTATGGGACAAAGTTTTGGCACATATTTTCAAGTTAGAAAATCAAACGACAAACAAATCAACAATGTTTAGATTTTCTACTCACCAAAACTGGAGATTTGAGGAGACCAGAGAGTGAAAGTCAGTTGTAGAGGAGCAGCAGTGACGGAGGAATGGATGCAAAGGATGCTTTATACACCACCACACCCTTTATCCCTCCTTCCATAATGCTCCCTTCATCTCCAACCGCTCCTACTCCTCCCCCCGTGTCTTGTTACTTTTTTCTTAAGTCATTCTTGGAAAAAGTTTTTTAAAAAGCACTGTATTTATGTATTGTTACCTAGAAATTCATCAACAAACCGCTGACGGTTATTCCTGCTGGCTGTAAGAGAATCTGCTATGAATCATTTTTTCAGGTCAACATTGTATTGTGTTTACAGTAAAGTACAATACATGTTTGCATTCAGGAAGGATGTGTAAATGCTTAAAATGAGTCATCTCAAAAATGTTAAAATCTTGAAAAATGTAGAGGAGGTGGAGTAGTGTGCTGTGACTTTAAGAGTCTTTTCCAAAATAATAAGTGGACATTTTGTTCTTCTTCATGCTTGTTACAGCTAATTTATGATTTAACCAACCTAGTCATGTAACAGTCTTTTCTTCCCCACTCTTTGATGTAATGTATCGAAGGAGTTTGGGACATTATGTTAATTGTTACTTCACTTGTTTCTTCTGTTAAAAGTATATTAACTTTAAAGGAAACCGTTTGGAGAAACTTTCAAAACCTTATTTATTTGCATTTCTCTTATTCATTGAAGATGATGTTCTGCAAGCAGATGAAGGGAGGGATTATTATGTGAACTGAATCACTTTTTGTAAAGATGCTGTCACATGTACAGTTGCTCCATTAAGAACTAAATTTTGTTAAAAAGAAAATCCGCAGTTGTGTCATACACTCCCATCACAGCTGTTTTAAAGAAGTTTTAAGTTCATTAACTAACTTTAATCCACATTTTTGCATGTGCATTTTGAATCTTAATCCCTAATTCTTCTCTCTGTTTGAGTTTACACTTTTGTCATACCGTGTATGCTTCTGTGCAACAAATCCCAAATACATTTTAATTATTTTTCTGACTTTTCGAAAAAGGTTGACACCAAATGTGGTGACACTACTGCCTGGAATGATCCAAGACTACAGCGATGAACAGTTGTGTACAGTATGTTTCAGGCTGCAAGGCTGTGCATTTTGTTTTACCCAAGCGTGCATCAGAGGACCCCCTAATTGCATATTGCACAGACTAATTTCTGGTGTTTTATGTGTATATAATTGACCTTTTTCTATTTTTATTTACTTGTTTGAGATGCACATGATGCTTAAATGAAGACGTTGGGCACAGCGACTCACTGAGCGTTGATTGTTACGGTCCTGAGTGGGTCCTCTCTTCTTTGCAATTTTGTGGTGGTGGAGGCTGTGACTCAGAGTCATGTCCCTGAAGCTCATGACTCATACTGCAGAGACCAAAAATCAGAACCATTAAAATAATCAGCACTGTGGCAACTCTGTGCGTATGTTTGTTTGTATGTGTGTGTGTGTGTGTGGTCTGTTGTATGACTTTGACTTAGATATCAAAGGTCTTTTCCTGTCTCTCCTCTTCAGGGGTATAATTGTTTTGGTCTCTAATTAACAACTTCAGTCAAAGTCTGGTAAAGTACAGATCATAGGTTGGAAGTCATGTCAGTGTCTCCAACATCCATGTGTTCTTCAAGTGATTTTATAATGCACACAGTTAAAAAATATATTTGCATTCTGAGATCTGAGTCTTTTTTCATTGTATGGAAACCATTAGTCAAACTCCTTCTTTCTTCTCTATCTTTCTCACTCAGATCTACCAGATTAGTGCGGGAGTATCCATGGAGCGCATGACTCATATAAATGATTTGCACTAGAGCTGGAGTGGTCACATTAATTTATCAAAAGCTCATGGCCAACATTATGATAGCAGTTATTCTATTGTGCCATCTAGTGGTCAAACAGAAGTACATTGGAAAAAAAAGCATAAAGTGTTCCCTTCCTCAAAACATGATTCCCCAAGTGAAACCCAAATGCCCCCAAAATCTAATGAATACAGTGTTGGTAAGTACATTAACTCAGGTACTGTACTTCAGTACAAATTTGAAGAGTTTGTATTTTACTTAAGAATTTCCATTTTCTGCTACTATACACCTGCACTCCCATTTTGGAGGCAAATATTGTATGTTTGATAAATTAAGTTACCTGTTATTTTGCGATTGCATGCTGCATCAGAGCCAAAGTACTGAAATAACTTAAAACTTAAATATGTGTATGTGTAATTTACTGTTTACTTGTGCTTTTGGCACTTAAGTTCATTTAACATCAGATACTTTAAGACTTTTATGCAAGTAGGCTACTATTCGTATGGGTTACTTAATTTTTTTTACAAAAGTAATATTTTTTTTAACATTATTTTTACCCCTACTCAAGTACCCCATACCCCCCCACCCTACAGTACGCAACTTTTTACAACACTGCATCTGCACTGAATCTCACCAATTCATCCTACACTGCCCTCAGAAATGTTTGACCAAACCAAAAAGTGGGTTGATTCTTATAAAATATTATATGAACTAATAAGTGAAGAATATCTGGGTGCATTTAAAGCCTATACACAGTAGAGAGATGACAGGAAACGAGGGGAGAAAAAGACAGGCAATGACAAGCAACAAAGGTCCAAAGTCACAAGTGGACTGCATTGAGGTTTTTACTTTAACCAAGAGATTATCCAAAATGTTTAGTTATGTTTTTTTAAATTTTATTTTTATTAATTCAAATAACTTTTTGATTATATGTTGGGTACATTGTATTATAGAGGCAAATATTGAGCTTTTTACTCACTACATTTTGTTTGATAACTTTAGTCACTAGTGACATTTCAGATTACATACTGCATTTAAATTAATGTATTTTATTGACAATCAGATTAAAACAAACAAATACACCAAATGCGGACTCAGTCGTCTAAATGTCCAGACTGGTAATCGGCCGATCCATATACAGTACACACATACATGTAGATAAATGTATTATTTACTTTTACTTGTACTTTTGATACTTAAGTACATTTGTTTCCAGAAAATTAATTTTGATACAACGATATACAACACTGTTTGTTTGAACTGAGAACTTTCCTTCACTTTTGTCTTCAATTTTAAAACTTCATTTTAGAATAAGGATCAAAATGTATTTGGAATCGGAGCAGGGAGCCTGAAACTGAAGTAACTAAATGAAATTCAAACTGTGACATGCCAGTGGCAAAGAGGAAACAAATAGACATGAAGCACTTTGGCATTTTTATAAGTTGCATCATCAGCTATATAAAGATCACAATAGTCTGATTTCATTTCTCCATGGCAACAGCTCCAAACCGGATGTTGCAAGGGTTGAAAGGTTCACAGCATTGTTGTCCACAGAGAGGTGCTGTTCTGCCTGTGTGTGTACACTGAAGGTGTGGTATGCATTAGTGAGTGCTTGTCTGAAGTCTAACCAACACACACCTTCACTGTGTTGCAACTCAGAAATCTGAAAACTGTAAGAGTGTTCAGGATTGTTCCAGCTGACGATACAGCTTGTGACAAAAATCATGATGTCAGTATGTGTAAGTTTCCTTATACTAAGGGAACGAGTTTTGGCCTGCTCATTGACCTTATAGATCTGATTTGTTGCTTCATACTTGGAGAGTTATTCATCCTCACAGATAATGACTGTATTGTTTTAGACCACATGATGCATGTGTGCATCTATTCTGTGAGATTGAGAAAACAGTCAGCAAAGGAGGAATTCCCGGCTGTAAACTCAACTGTGGGTCACATGGGCGTGGTGGTTGTGTAAACTGAGGGGCGAATATGAACCACACACACACACACACACACACACACACACACACACACACACACACACACACTCTGTCAGAGCTTTGTAACCTAGCAACTTGAGTGTTTGCCCTGTAACCATGAACATTGGTAGGCCGCAGGGCTTAACCCTGCCCAAGGAGGTGTGTGCAGGGCTCATGAGGCATATTTTCCCTGAGTCTAGCCTTCCAGGCAGGCCTTCTTTAAGCATTAAAAGGTCTGCCTACTTCCTAGGGATTGGCAGACCCTTACCGCAGCTGTGGTGTAAACTAAATTGAAGAACTCCTATGTTATTTATGACTGAAACATTTGACTGATAGAGCTTGTCAGTAGCAGGGAAGAAGTGCTGCCTGAGAGACTTAAAAAGGAGTCTCTTTTTTGTTCAGGGAGAGTCAGGAGGAGGGGGTTATCCTGTTAAGCCTCTGTGGCGTTAACCAGCTTTTGCCAGAAGTGAAACACAATAAAAAGAATTTCATGGAAAAACAGCGTTGACCTGATCCATTGTGCCCTGTGAATCAGGCCCTCCTCATATCTCATGCTTAATGAAATCAAGTCGACTGGAATGCTACAAATTGATGTTGACAAACTTGATTCAATCTTAAAGCACCCTATCACTGGATTTATCTGTTCATGAATTTAGATAGTTGCAACATGAGCTTCGCAGAGAGGTGTGTTCATTTCTGGAACATTCTGCAGATTCCTCAGAGCAGCGATAAGCAGGATTTTATCAAGCAGAGAGGGAGCGGTTCATCTGCCCTTTCACACCCAGGGAAGCATAAAATACAGGTGGGAATTACATCATCACACCTCATTCTAACGCTGGTGCAGTTGCCAAGGGAGTTCGCACACCGTGATCTCTTGGAATGAGCTTCACCAGGGTGTGAAATTAGCACAAACCAAAGGCCGAGAAAAAGCTATGATTTGGTGCCACTTTTATACAAGGAAAATCTCAAAGAGGCAGATGTGCTTTTATATTTAAATGAGACAAAATGTATGATAACATGCTGAAAAACAACTAGACACAACAGGTTTGAAATTCTTCAGCGTATTTAATGGACACAACTAACTTTACAAAAAATGGAAATGCTTTATGGTTTCTTCAAGCCTCCTCCGCAGCTGTCTTTTACTTCTTGCCGGTCTTCTTCATGTGCATCTGATAGCACTGCTCACAGGCAATGGAAAGTCCAACAACCAGAGACACAAACTCCTCAAAGTCCACCTGGCCATCGCCGTTGGTGTCCAGGTCCTTCATGATCTTGTCAACAGCAGCAGGGTCCTTCTGGGACTGTGTCAAAGAAAGGGGCACCAAGAGGAAAGCTTTGGGTTAAGTAATACAATTATGGACACAGTGATAATGCACTTTGCATGTTCGTCCACGTCTCGTCTCACCCTCAGGAAGTTAGACAGCTCGTTCTCCATCAACTCTCTGAGCTCTCGCCGATTGAGTGTGCCGCTGCGGCCGTCCCTGGAGGCGTAACGATGGAACACCTTGATGAGTGACTCCATGGCTGTCTCCAGTTCTGAAGGCATGGTTGCTGAGGTGTTTTTACACTGAAAAACAAAGTTCAAATAGATAGGAATTTGTTAAATCACACAAAGTTTTTTGGCTTCGACTTATCAAAGACGTTTGAGCAAGAACATGTTCTACTGGTGACCTTCTATAAGGATCTGATGGGGTATGAGGGAGTTCAAAAGCCGGAGCTGATCCTCTCAGTGTAAACAGTAGCCTTCCCTTGCATGAATCAAATGCTGGATTGACATATCAACAATCTGTGTTCCATGTTTTGGGTCAAATAAAAGTAAGATTGCATCCTGCAATAGAGAAGAGATCCACTGTATTTGAAAAGGATGTGGTGTCGCCCCGTATGAAGGGGAAGCAACACTTCACTCTTGCCTTGCTAACGCCCTTCCCACTAATGAGTAATGCTCATGAGAAGTGAGAGACAGTCTGTAATTAGGTTGTTAAAACAATCACAAAGCTCAGACAATGCTATTGACACTGTGCCCTAGTGGCTGCAGAGTTGCAACAGTTAAAAAATGAGAAGTGAGAGGGAAAATAGGGGTTGTGTGTCATGTGTGTAAGAGGGAATGGAAAACTTCAGCGCTGAATGATGGAAAAAATGTGTCCCAGGCCCAAAATGCTGGAATTCAATTCAGCAAATGAGAGGGGGCACTAAAGCAGTGGAGCACAAGTGTGTACATGCTCACAGTCCAACCACACCCTCTGTAGTGTACCTATAGGTTAAATGTCTGTGTTAACAATAGAAGATAGAGGGTCCTAATCAGAGGAGAAAATAAAAGTTGTAGTATTTCAGTGAGAACTGTATTATGAATCTTAAAATACCTGCTGAATAGAGTTAGTTCTTATTGGTAAAAGTTGTGAAAGTGTGAGTTCAACAAGAGGACAATCATATGAAAACAATACACTGCATTCTTATACAACAGATGTATAACTATTTAAGAGCAGAAGAACTTCCTGTACAATAGGCTGTTTTAAAGAAATCATTAACCACCCACATGCTTCCCTTCAGAAAAGTTTTGAATGGACAATAAAAGTAAATAATGCAGTATAATCCTTCCACACACCACACCTTCCACCAGTTGTGCCTGCAGGCTGTTATAAGGCTTTTAAAAAGCCTGACAAAGTTAAACAGGAGCAGTACCGTTAGTTCTTACCGTGCAGGGCTGAGACGTGGTCTGCAGAGGAAGAGTGGGAATGTTCAGAGGAATAAGTGCAGCAGAGGTTTTATAGTCAGGCGCCGCCCTGGCTGCTGTGTATGATGAGTCAAGCTGTGATATGGACCGTGGACCCTGCAAGCTGGGCTGGACAGACTGTGATTCATGGGCGGTTACACCACAGATATAAACCTAACATTAGTTTTGGGAGTTAAGACCATTTCCATTTCTTCTTTAATAATGAGTCAAACAAGTAAAACCACTATATATATAATTTCCCTGCTACATTAGTAACTAATAAAATGCACAACATGTTTAACAGTGTCCTAATATTTGTGACTCAAGAAGGCTCAAAGTGAAAATTACCATTACTCAATCAAAAGTCACAAGCTATCTTGTTGATAAATTACTCAAAGTGCAAGTCACTTTTTATTTGTTATCATCATCTAAACATGAAAGTTTAGGTAAGTAAAGTTAACTGTTTAAGTTGGCTACGATAGTTTTTAGTCATGTAGGTTACTTGTAACACGTTACTACCCACCCCTGGGCTGGCCTAATAATAATTAGTAGTCTGCAGAGGAGAAAATGTGACTATAACATGCCAGTCCCTGCAGCTATTTGTTGAGTCTTTGAAGACTTTGCTGAATGACATCATTACAGGAAAGAAATACAAGATAGGTAGACGATTTACAACCAAGGAAGAGAGACTGCTGGACTACTGAAAAACAAAACTTGATGAAGTTAATGAACAGGGCTCAGCAGCAAAGCCAATCACCATACAAGAAAGAGTCACTAATCTCAGTGACTGACACAAGTGATTGGATCTAGGCTAAAACAGCAAAAGCACTGCTTACATTTTATTATGTTTTTATGATACTCTTACATAGTGCACAGTAGTTAGTACTGAGTTTACAGTGTTGTCTTCCATATGGGGATTGCTTTAGTAATGCTGTATCTCATGGGACTTGGGAATGCAGACCATAATTGAACAAAATACAAATTATTTCCAGCACATCCTCATCTATGTAAAAATAGATGAAAATTGGCTTGACACTTACTAGCAGCAATATTAAAGAGATGAACACGTTAATGCATCAATAATCATAATATATGTGATATTCTGATTCTGAAATTGGTTGCAAAAGGACTACTTTTGCTTTTTCTACTTTAAATATATATAATGTAATACAAATGTATATTACAGATATATCAATATATTGTTGCTCATACTTGAGTACATAAGTTATATTTTAAATGCATGACTTTTACTTCTAACAGAGTGGTATTAGTACGTTTACTTAAGTAAAAGATTTGAGAACTTCCTTCACTGTATAAAGCAGTTTGGACTGTTTGGTAAGTGGGTCCTCTTGTGGTCAAAAGATAATATTACAAAACAACACTGTGTCACCTGGGGAAACTGATTTTGTGTGTTAAAATAAACACGCACATTAAAAACCAAAGCTACCTTTGTTCTTTAGTGATTACAAAGGTTTGTTTTCACTTTTGTCAAATGGGTCATATTCTCCTTTCATGCTCATTAACTGACTGAGTGTTGGATTACTTGAAAAATGTAAAATTTGGACTTACGCAGTGGTGGTATAAGAATACATCAAAAATAATAGTAAAGGGCCTTGTTATTTTGTTATACCATTTTGTTAGATTATTATTACTGTTGCATTAATGTAAAAGTGTCATTTAAATGCATAGTTAGTCAAAGTGGAAGTATTTCTAACAAATTTCTAAGTCACTCACATTCTGGTCTAGACAGATCTGTGTTTGATTCTACATGAGTGTAAAAGGTGTCTAAGACTAAAAGCCCTAATGGGAAAAAACTTTATAATAACCATCATGAATAAATGGTACATCTATCTATCTATCTATCTATCTATCTATCTATCTATCTATCTATCTATCTATCTATCATGAATACAACACCTTTTGAAAGATATGGAAACCCTGCTTGAACTTTAAGGACACTTTGCCAACACTTATATCGTAATTGATAAAACTAAAAGATGTTATCAATATTGACACACAATTATTTATCTTAATAAGTCATGAGCGTACTTGATACTGTACTATTGTTTTATGTTGTATATATTCATACAATCATTTACTGTAATTTATATATATTTTTTCTTTCTTTTCAAGTTTAATTGACTTCCCACTCCTATTAGGAACAGTCCTCTTTCAATTTTGTATGTGGGGAGGTCAGGGAGGGGATTTGAAACCATATCTGGGTACATTGATGTGTGAATTTAGTAGGCAATGTCTTGTTTGATAAAACAAACAAACATTGTTCCGTTTATTAAATTAATCCAGCTGTGAGATTGAAGGCATGTAAGTCAACATCGTGACCAATATCATTCCCCAGACCATGCAGTAACACAGAAAGGGCACAGAGAAAAAATAAAAAACACATTGGAAAAAGAGGTTTATCTTATTGTTTGTTATAATATATTTTTAAAACTTTTTTGGGAGCAGTGGCCAAACAACTCTTCCTTTCACAGGAAGGCTGGCAGCTCTCTATGTTGACTGCAAAGTAGTCGATCCCTTTTTCCTTGGGGTAACTAACTCCAACAAATTAAAGTAAGCCTTGAGACCAGTGTGACATACTCTGCACGGTCCACAACGGTGTCCCCATTTGCATCCAGGTCTTCGAAGATTTTGCCCACTGCATCCTTGTCACTGATGTTCTGCGAATGAGAAAAGTCTTAGCAGTTATGTAGACTGGCTATACTTCTCACTCTCACTGATCATAAAGCAGGGAAGAACTGTCACCTGGCATGTGCATGACCACAGCGCACCACAGGCTGTGATGATGCAAAATTCTACCAAGAACATTCAGCATCCTCTCCAATGCAATGCACCACAAAACACATGTACAGTAAGCTCGTGCTCATGCTGTTGTTTGTGCTGTTTCTGCGCAACCATCTGATATTGTGAGCAATATTGTCTCCCTGACCATGCAATAACACTCAAAGTGCACAAGTCAAGTGTGGTTTAAAGAAAAAAGTTTATTTCATTGTGCGGTACAATATATTTTTTGTGACCTCATGCTAAATTATTAAGTAGTAATTATTCATTCCTTCTTCAGAGCAGTGGTCATAGGGTACTCCTTTTTTTTACAGGAAGGCAGCTCTCTTTGCTGACCCCAAGCTTGCACTTAGATTCCTATTTTGACTCAGTGAAGAGCTCGTGGCACATCACAATGAGAGAGAAGACGAAGGCACCAAACTCAGTGAAGTCAATACGGTCGTCCATGTTCATGTCCAGGTCATTGAAGAAACTGTCCAGTGTTGCCTTGTCAGGGGCTCCCTGCATGCAAGAAAAGTGAAAAGTCGCTGTAAACATGTAGACTGTTTATTCACAACATCCAGTGACACACATTATTCTGTTTTGTACGTGGTTATTTTAAGCCATCTTTTGTTGTTTAGTTCTCAGCATCATTAATCATAAACCAAGGAACAATTGTCTACCGAGAGCATTCACCATCCTCTCCATACAGTGCACCACAAAACAAATGCACATTGAGCCAGTGTGCATCCTGTTGGTTGTGCAGGGCTGAGATAGAGAGGTCAGAGGTCACTCACCCCCACCAGTTCTCCAAGTTCGTTCTGAAGCAACTCTTTCAGCTCTGCCTTAGTCAGAGTTTTTGGGTCCCCATCCTTGCCAGCGTAGTCCTGAAAGCATTTGATGATTCCCAACACAGAGCACTGAAGAGCAGTCATGTTGGCTGCTTTAAGAGGACAGAGAGAAAAAAAAGAGTTAAATATTGATGTATGCAATTTTTCCTCATCTGTCTGTGTGTTTGGTTTGAGGTCAGGTTGGCCCAGTATTTTTTCTAGGTCTGTTAACAAAAGATGTTATGTTGATGTTACCAAAGAGAATCCGAGTTCATGTGTTAAAGGAGTGTGTTAAGTAAGTAAAGAGAGTTTAAGACTGAACATTGATCCTCAAAATCACTGAGACATTCCAGCTTTAAGTCTGCTTTACTTTTGTACCAGTGTTGGCCAATTTTCCTGTTACAGTTTAAGTGGCCAATCTATTCATATACTATTATTATAGATCAAAATATCAAATATCAAAATATATAGAAATAGAGGAAAAATAAATACATAATTATTCTTTAAGAGCTGTTAAGCAGCAAGCAGTGACTGATATCATTGCTTTTGTCACTGCCAATGCTTTTCTCTGAGTTTTCCACAGAGCTGGGAGTAAAAAAAAAAAAAAAACATATTTCATCGACAATTAGATAAAAAAAAAAGAAAAAGAATTCAGATAATCAGAAAATGCTGAATTGGATCTTATAATTGGCCAAGCCGATAATCGGTCAAACCACAGTATTTACATACATGTGAATATATGTATAATTCATTTTTACTCTTACTTTTTAAACAAAGTAAGTACATTTAGTAAAGTAATATTTTAACACGATATCTTTTCTTTTACTCAGCTATGACTATTGGTTACTTTATATAACACTGAGAGGAAGGTCAAGTCTTTGTAGAAGTGATGTCTGAAGTTTCTTCTCCTGTCTGTTTGAAAAGTTTTCTTTCTTCAGTTTTAAAACCATAACAAGTTAAAAGTTAAAAGTGATGTGAACCTCCCAGGTGTAGATATTTGTCACCAAATGACTGCTTAGCAGCATGCAGTCTCAGAGTCTGTCACAAATACTTGCTAGATAACTCAAACACCAGAGTGTGGCAGTGCCAGGGACTGTCTTTGACTTGCTGCTTTATTAAAGCCCAGTAACTCTTTAAAAATCAAGCTTATATAAGTCTTATATTTGAAGAATTATTGCCGAGATGTACGTTAAGCTGCTGCCAGCAGGGTTTTGATATACACCTTTAAAGCTGTTGTAAGTGGTGTCGTCATTTTGGCTAACTTCCTGTTTGTTTTGCAGTTAGCAATCCCCTCCCTGCTCTCTATGTCAGCACATGAAGGTGCAGCAGTAATTGTCAGACGTACCAGAAAAGGAGGAGAGACATGTGTTGCTGACCAGAACAGTGATTACTGTTGGAATATAGAGCTATTTAAAACTTATCTTAATAAAAGTATATCACTTACAGCAGCTTTAACTGGATGAGTTCTGATTTAAGGTCCTTCCTTGAGTGAGGCTGCCTTACATTGTGTGTAAAGATCTTGGAGAAAATGCTAAAAGTCTAGATGTCAATCTTTTTAGATGCATGTTTACATTTCAGTTAGTCTGCATTCCTCTTCTCCTTCCTGTTGTTCTTCGTCTTATAATGATATTATGGCGGTGTTGATAATTGTTCTTGATGTTAGCATTAACTGTCCAGATCCCTACACTCTAAAAATGGACAAATGCTGTGAGTGCAATGTTTGACGACTTTATGCTGTATCAAGGAAAAAAAATGCAAAACTAAACAAAGCAAGAGTTTTTTTTAGGAAAAGAAGCAGGTCAAGACTTGTCAGTGTTTTTCACAACTGCCTCCATGAACCCAACAGAGTCTGGTTGCATGCCAACTCAAGGTGCTGCTCCCTCTCTGGGGTGTGGTAAGCTGAGGAAACTGTGGCAGCAGAGGGATTGTCAGTAGCTTTAAACAGGTCAGTGTTGACTGTTGGTTTCACACGGGACACAAACAGCAGCCTTCTAGATGAAAGTCCACCCTATGTGGACTCACTCTCTTGATATTACGTCACATATTTTGACTCATCTGCTCCCTACAGAACTTAATGGACACGTTTGGACAGAATGTTTAATTTGGTTGTAAATCAAAGTAATAATTAAAGTTTGATGCTGAATTCTGAATGTATCAGTAAAAGGAGATTCCAGACTGAAGTTTGACTTATAACAATAACTTATAAATGAATATAAATATAAATAAATATAAATAATTACAGGCATCGGAGCAAAATAAGCAACATCTGTTGGGACAGAGCTGGTAACTTAACAGCTGTATTTTGCACAAATAAAACTCATTACATTTACAAATTAAAGTTTTAAAATTTCATTCGAGTCTTTGGATTCCAAATAATTTTCTATTGTCAAAAGTTTGGTGCATTGTTAGACCATTAAATGACAACAAACAACAAACAAATCAATGTTATTCAGATTTTCTGGAGATTTAAGGAGATTAGCAGGTGAACGTCAGTCTTGGAGGAGCTGCAGTGACGGCAAAATGGATGAAAAAAATGCTTTTTACACCTCCACACCTTTAACCCTCCCTCCAAAATGCTGCTATCATCTCCAACCACTCCCCCCCCCCCCCCCCCCATTTTTTAAAATTTTTGTTTTTGTGTCGCAGCCAATCAAATCTAATTTAATTTGGGTTACACCACTGGACTGACCGGCTCATGATGGTTTGCACTCCATCCACACAGTACTTCCTTCTTCCAGTTTCTACATGCAACATGCTTTAAATTGTTGGATTCAAAATAATTTTCTATTGCTAAAAGTTTTGGTGCATTGTTAAACCATTAAATGACAACAAACAAATCAACGTTGTTCAGATTTTCTACTCACCAGAGGTGATTTGAGGAGATAAGCAGGTGAGCGTCAGTCTCGGAGGAGCTGCAGTGACGGAGAAATGGATGAAAAGAATGCTTTATACACCTCCACACCTTTAACCCTCCCTCCAAAATGCTCCTATCATCTCCAACCACTCCTACTCCTCCCCCCAATTTTTTTAAATTTTTGTTTTCGTGTTGGAGCCAATCAAATCTAATTTAATTTGGCTACACCACTGGCCTGACCGGTTTATGATGGTTTGCGCTCCCTCCGCACAGTACTATCTTCTTCAAGTTTTTACATGCTGAGCAGCCTGACTCTGGTATTGGTACTTTGTTACTTCCCAACTCAAACAACATCTAAAATCTTTCACTCAAAAAGATGATATATGCTATCAGAAATTAATACAACACCATTTGAAAGATGTATTGTATTATGTATATGTATTTGAGCTAAAAGGAAACCTTGCCAACGCCTGTAACAGATTTGATAAACAGAGATGTTATCAGTTTTGACAATAGAAAATTATTTGGAATCCAAAAACTTGAATGAAATTTTTAACCTTTAAATTTGTAAATGTAATGAGTTTTATTTGTGTAAAATACAGCTGTTAAGTTACCAGCTCTGTCGAAACAGATGTTGCCTATTTTTCTCCGATGCCTGTAATTATTTATATTTATTTATATTTATATTCATTTATAAGTTATTGTTATAAGTCAAACTTCAGTCTGGAATCTCCTTTTACTGATACATTCAGAATTCAGCATCAAACTTTAATTATTACTTTGATTTACAACCAAATTAAACATTCTGTCCAAACGTGTCCATTAAGTTCTGTAGGGAACAGATGAGTCAAAATATGTGACGTAATATCAATCATCATCCACATAGAGTGGACTTTCATCTAGAAGGCCACTCTTTGTGTCCCGTGTGAAACCAACAGTTTCACATGGGACACACATCAGCTTACCACACCCCAGAGTGGGAGCAGCACCTTGAGTTGGCATGCAACCAGACTCTGTTGGGTTCATGGAGGCAGTTGTGAAAAACACTGACAAGTCATGACCTGCTTCTTTTCCTAAAAAACTCTTGCCTTGTTTAGTTTTGCATTTATTTTTTTCCCTTGATACAGCATAAAGTCGTCAAACGTTGCACTCACAGCATTTGTCCATTTTTAGAGTGTAGGGATCTGGACAGTTAATGCTAACATCAAGAACAATTATCAACACCGCCATAATATCATTATAAGACGAAGAACAACAGGAAGGAGAAGAGGAATGCAGACTAACTGAAATGTAAACATGCATCTAAAAAGATTGACATCTAGACTTTTAGCATTTTCTCCAAGATCTTTACACACAATGTAAGGCAGCCTCACTCAAGGAAGGACCTTAAATCAGAACTCATCCAGTTAAAGCTGCTGTAAGTGATATACTTTTATTAAGATAAGTTTTAAATAGCTCTATATTCCAACAGTAATCACTGTTCTGGTCAGCAACACATGTCTCTCCTCCTTTTCTGGTACGTCTGACAATTACTGCTGCACCTTCATGTGCTGACATAGAGAGCAGGGAGGGGATTGCTAACTGCAAAACAAACAGGAAGTTAGCCAAAATGATGACACCACTTACAGCAGCTTTAAAGGTATATATCAAAACCCTGCTGGCAGCAACTTAACGTACATCTCGGCAATAATTCTTCAAATATAAGACTTATATAAGCTTGATTTTTAAAGAGTTACTGGGCTTTAATAAAGCAGCAAGTCAAAGACATCACTTCTACAAAGACTTGACCTTCCACCTTAACCCTAACCCTAACCCAATTATAAGATCCAATTCAGCATTTTTCTGTTCATCTGAATCAATGTTCTTTTTCTTTTTTTTATCCGATTGTCGATGAAATACGTTTTTTTTTATTCCCAGCTCTGCAGAAAACTCAGAGGAAAGCATCGGCAGTGACAAAAGCAATGATATCAGTCACTGCTTGCTGCTTAAGAGCTCTTAAAGAATAATTATGTATTTATTTTCCCACTATATCTATATATTTTGACTCTATAATAGCAGTATATGAATAGATTGGCCACTTAAACTGTAACAGGAAAATTGGCCAACACTGGTACAAAAGTAAAGCAGACTTAAAGCTGGAATGTCTTAAACTCTCTTTACTTACTTAACACACTCCTTTAACACATGAACTCGGATTCTCTTTGATAACATTCAACCTGGCCACAATGCTACATGATCCATTTTAGTGCACACCAATGGAAGTTAACAGACCTAGAAAAAATACTGGGCCAACCTGACCTCAAACCAAACACACAGACAAACAACACACGTCTTCTGCATCGGAAGTAGTACATTTCTGGACTGACCGGTTTATGATGGTTTGCACTCCATCCACACAGTACTTTCTTCTTCAGGTTTCTAGATGCAACATGCTTTAAATTGTTGGATTAAAAATTGTTTTCTATTGGAAAAAGTTTGGTGTATTAAAATAAGTAAATTAAATCAAACAAAAAATAAATCACCATTGTTTAAATTTTTTCACAACCCTCCCAATCAGAACTCATGTGCACACACACACTTTGACTCTCACAAACACAGTAAGTCAAATCTACTTTAAAGAAAATTACATTACTGGTAAAGGCAATGTCACCTTAAAACTATTTCCAAGTCTAAAATATGTTATTTTTTTCCGGCAACCCCTGAAAATGTACTTCCCAACTCAGTTGAGAGCCAGTGCTTTAGACCGTCTTTAATTCCCAGTTGTGCATGTTTCTTGCATAACCAGCTCTCTATTACTCCTATCACACCCAAAATATTCTTAAGACTATGTGCTGTGCAGCCTGACTCTGATTTTACAGTGTGTGATTTAATTTGAAACAAAAGTACACACATTATTTACTCAAGTAGAAGTACAGATAATTACGTATAAAAGACTGGGGAAAGTAGACGTACTGATTCAAGTTCTTTACTCAAATAAAAGTAATATAGTACAGGCTGTGAGATGCACTCAAAGTATAAAAGTAAAAAGCATCCCTCTGACCTTCTACCGGGGTAGTGTGCAAAGCTAACTGAACCTCGTGTCATATTGATATAATTCATAGAGTATTAAACTTAAAGGTAGAACTCACTAGAAAGACAGTTGATTGTTGAGTCATATTCCCAGGATGTGAAATACCAACACTGTGGAAATAGATTGAGCACAAAATTGAGAATGTAAGAAAATGGAGACACAGCCGCAGAGTCTCTGCAGTCTCTGTCTATCTACCTACTGTATGTGAGACCACCGCTGCTCAATTTAAGATATGGCTCCGAAGAAATGTCCGTTTTTCAATAGATGGATATAGGCTATGATTTTTTTTCTTGGCAAAACAGCCTGATTCATGTGAGATAAACTGTCATTAAATGTGGAGCCTCCTCTAACATTTATTTACGGCAGAAATACTCTATTTGCTTTATATTTTATCGATTCTGGATAATCCCCCTCAAATGCTTTAAAACTAAAGTTACGAGCCTGTTTTGAAAATGTAGGGAGTAAAAGTTGTCAGAAAAATAATTACTCAAGTACAGTACAGGTTAGAGGTCGACTGATATGGCTTTTACACGGCAGATACCGATGCAGATTTTTAGAAATCAAGGCGACCTAAAACAGATAGTTGTGACCGATACTCATTTGCACTAAAAATGACAATCTTTGTGTCAAAATTTCGAACAACCAGTGATGAAGAAACCTGAGCACAATTTACTCAAGTACTGCTCTTAAGTACAATTTTCAGTTACTTTACATGAGTATTTCCATTTTCTGTTACTTTATACTTCCTCTCCTCCACATCTAGTTGACACATTTAATTACTAGTTACTTTGCAGATTCAGATTAGTCGCTGTTTATAGGCTATTAATCGTGACAGATATTGTTGTGGGCAGGACATTATGTGAGAGGATGCTGCATCAGAAGTAGTACATTTCTAAAGTTGTTTATTTTATTGGCAATCTGACAGAAAAATCCCTGATACCGATAATCAGAAATTTCTAGCAGTTGAATTATTATGTCATTTATATATATATTTTCTTTTTTTTATTATTATAATAAGGGGAGGAGGAAGAAGAACAGGAATGTAGACTAACTGAATTTATCGTAAAAATGAACCTAAAAAGATCTGAGATTTCAAATATACAACGTTGAGTTTATATCTCACAGACGCTTTTTGGCACTCCCACACTCTGGTGTTTGAGGCATCCTGTCTAGCAAGAAATTATGACGGAGACAAGTGGTGAAAAACACTGAGACTGCATACTGCTAAACAGTCATTTGGTTACAAATATTTACACCAGGGAGGTGTACTCTTTGTTTATTACATGAAATAGATAAGATTTACGATGCTTTCCTTATGTCAGAACAAGACGAACAGAAGTTATGGAGGAAAAGAGAGTATTACATATTCAGTGATCAACTTTTAAAGCAGTGTGGGGAACATTCATATGTCTACATCAGCATATTGTGTGTGGCTACAGATGTACCTACTTTTTAACATTCATTAATTCAACTGTAGCTACAATTTGGAGCTTTATTTTTAAGGTTAAATCAAAATTAGAGATTAATTGAGTGAGAATGCAAAAATAGGCAGTCAAACTGTATGTACGTAATGTTACAATGGCAAGTATTATATCCAGAAGGAGGATCTTAGCAGCTACTGATATTAATGATAATGTTGTAATGATAATCTAAAACACAAGAAAACACTTCATAATAAATCTTTTATTTTTACCTGCTAAACAACATAGTTAATAAGAGTTAAGTTTATCATTGTGTTTTGGGGTAGTCACGCCCCTTGTAGTTTCCCTCACAGGACCTTATTTCAGAACAACTGTATGTTAGTGAATGGAGAGAGACTGAACTGTGCCATGAACTATACATATGATGTTTGTCAATTTTAAACATACATTTTCAACTTGAGTTTGTGTCTGTCATGAAACTAATGAAACATAAGACTGTGAAAATGCGTTGAACTATCACCAACTTAAACATTGTAGAGCTGTTCCTGTATATAAGCAGCTCCCAGAACTGATGATGATTTTTGTGCCCAGTTGGCGACCATTCGTGTGATTTTGGAGAGGTGTGTGCCATCCATAGCTTTCTTTTTAACTGTTTTTTAACAACAGAGTATCACCAAATATGCACACTGATATGCATGACAAACACACCCAGCTGAGCCACTCCTAGTGCTGGCATGTTCAGGCAGACTGCAGAGATCCCAAACCACCAGGAACGCCCTAAAGCTCAGACAATGACAAAAGAAAATTGCAAGGAATAGCAAAGTAACTGAAGTTTGGTAATGTGTCTGTTTTTGTTGATACTGGTCTATCTTTCCCTCATTATATTAATAAAAAAATAATATTAAAGCTTAAGACAATTACCACTTCTGTGTGTCTGAGGAAAAAAAGGGCATGGGCATTTTTCTTTCCTGTGGTTAATCCAGCTGTAAGTCAACATTGTCACAAACATTGTTCCCCTTACCTACAGTATCACACAAAGGGCGTGAGGGTCTCACAGGAAAAGAGGTTTATTTCATTGAGTGTTACATTTAAATTTCTTGTTGACATCTGTCACGGGAAGACAGCTCTCTCTGCTGACCCACAGTGGCGCTTGCATGCCTAGTTTTACATAAGCCAGTATCTACTTATCTTCAGGAGCATCACAAAAAGATCACAAAACTCATCAAAGTCCACAACGTTGTCCTCGTTTTCGTCCAGTCCCTTGAAGAAGTTGTCCAATCGTTTTTGGCCTTCGGGACCCTGCAGGTGAGAAAAGTGTCAGCAAACATGTAGACTGGGTATACACAACTTTCAGACACACGCATTATTCCATTTTGTATGTGGTTATTTTAAGCCAGGAGTCATAGTTTAGTTTTCAGCATCACTGATTATTAAATAAGGAAGAACTGCCACGTGAACTCAAGATTCAAGAACATTCATCACCCTCTCTGTCTGAATGTGCCACAGCACACATGTACAGTAAGCCAGTGTTCATCCCGTTGGTTGTGCAGGACTGTGATAGAAAGAGGTCAGAGGTCACTTACCTCCAGCTCCATTTTAAGTTCCTGCTGAAGCAGCACTTTCAGCTCTCCCTTAGTAATGCTGTTTGCATCCCCATCCTGGTTAGCATATTTATAGTAGAAGTCCTTAACAGTTTTCAAAGCCCCCTTTAAGTCAGACATGATGATGGCTGGTTTAAGAGGACAGAAAGAAAAAAGGGATAAATAGTCTATTGATGCATGAATTTCCCCTCATGTCCTGCGTTGGTTGTCGTCATCAGCTGTCAAAAGTCTGTTAACTTTGACTGGAACCACTGGAAGACTGAACATTCAAATTTGACAGTCAGGCTATAAGTCTGTTTTACTATTTTGCTGGTGTTGGTGTTGGCCTTGTTAATTTACTAATATATTGTAATTATAGAAACAAACTAGATACATATAGCAGGAGACAAAATACATAGTGATTCAGTAAGAGCTCAAGCACTGACTGACATCACTGTTTTTATCTCTGCCAATGTGTTTCTCTGTAAATAAAAATAAACCCTGTGTTTCCACCACTCTTATACCCCCGTGTCACTGCAGCATCTCTGCCTGGCCAGAGTCTGGTTGCATTCTGACTCATGGTGCCGCTCCCTCTCTGGGGTGTGGTAAGCTGAGGAAACTGTGTTAGCTGAGGATTTGTAAACACGTAGTCCTTTAACTTATGGACGTATGTTAACGTGTATGTATGTTGACTTTTTGTATGCATGATATTAATGGACAGGACTGGTGAATCATCTGCACACAATTTGAATGTCTACAGTCGTGTTATTGTTCTCAGATTGAAGAGAATGTGCTGGGTGGAAGAGAGCACAAAAGAAGAAGTGAGAATGAAAGTTTGATGCTGAATTCTTCCAGACTGAAGATGGCCAAATGATAACTGGCATCGAAGCAAAATGATCAAAGTCCGTTGCAACTTCACAAAACGCAGACAGAGCTGGTAACTTAACAGCTGTATTTTTACACAAACAAAACTCATTACATTTACAAATTTAAAGTTTTAAAATTTCATTCGAGTTCTTGGATTTAAAATAATTTTCTATTGGAAAAAGTTTTGGTGCATTGTTAGATCATTAAATGACAACAAACAAATCAACATTGTTCCGATTTTCTACTCACCAAAGTGGATTTGAGGAGATTAGCAGGTGAGAGTCAGCCTCGGAGGAGCTGCAGTGACGGAGAAATGGATGAAAAGAATGCTTTATACGCCTCCACACCTTTAACCCTCCCTCCAAAATGCTGACAGGTTTGTGACGGTTTGCACTCCATCCACACAGTACTTTCTTCTTCAAGTTTGTACATGCTGTGTAGCCTGGCGCTGATATAACAGTGTGTGATTTCACTTGATTCAAGGCAACATGTCTGACAAATATCTTTGTTTTCATCAGTCTGCTGTGGCTTGGTTGGATTTATCATTTTCGTGAATTATCACACCATGAAAACACATAGAAAACACATATTAAGTAACAATGAAGATCCTACTTTATGAATGATGACTTAATGAAACAACCATATGCACTCAGACTATGTCTGTATTCCATCCATGCAGGATGAAGGTGGTAGTGGTATCCTATTATGAGACAGGAAGGTCAATGGCTAGCTGGTTAGCATGCTAAATTCAGTAGACATCTCTGCAACACAATGCATAGACATCTTTGACATGATGTCAACCTATTGTTCCCTCATGCTATCTTTGTAATGTTAGTTCAGTTTATCATTTTCCAAACCACTGGCTAGTTTGCCAAACAATACAAACACAGCAAAGTAAATAGGCTAATGCCTCAATTTAAGTGCACTGTCATGACATACATCATAAAAAAAAAGCTCAGATTCTCTTGATTCCATTCTTGCACACCGTCTCAAGATAAACCACATGAGAAAGGTGCAATCAACAACAAATCAAACATGCAAACAAGCTAACAAAATACAAAGTTTTCCCAACTCTCCAATGAAGTGTCTGGGTGTTTCAGTAGTGCATTATACTCCAACAAAACTATCTTCTCTTATTCCCAAATGTCTACTAGAGCCATTTCAGTAACACGTTTAGTCCAAAACACAGTATTCCCTACATAAATGGTGACAAAATGACAAAAAACCTGCGATCACAGATGCGTTTTCATGCCTTTAACTGTAAAAGACTCTCATTTCACAGCAGACACCATTATCCCTCTACACTAGAGATCCTGACATGGCAACCGTTTGATTGACAGCTCATTTGAACAGATATGAGATTATATGCCTGCCCTAGGTCCTATAACAGCCAATGATCATGTAGAGAAGTGACTCTCTCTTCTTTCTCCTCTCTCCTGAGCCACTTACACACCAACCTCCAGGTGACGGATGCATCATGTAGCCAGTGAGATTTCAAATCCAGTAATATATAGTTTATTAACTTTTACAGCTACATAATTGGAAATTATGCAAGTTTATTTAGTTTAATGCGACTTGCTCTTTGAGTAGGCTGTTTTTCCACCTAACACTTGTTCTGACTATTTTATATGCACAAAGTTAGTGTAAATAAGGAAATAAAGAACTATAATGAGTTTTTGCCCCTGTTACTTTCAGGCAGGGGTATTTTAAGTTCACAAAATTGTATTTTATTTGCCAGGCGCCTGTTCATTTCCTTAGAAACAGATGTGTTTAATGTTCATTTTCAGTGATATCATTGTCTAATTTGAACTTGGACCATGTAAGGTTATTTGATGAGGACCCATTGTGTTTTCCAACGAGGGGCAGTAACAGGTCATCTGCAGGCTTATTTTTGTATTAAACAGGTCATACTATGCTTTTTTGGTTTTTGCCTTTCCTTTATAGTGTTATGTAGCATTTTTGTGCATGTAAAAGGTCTGCAAAGTCCACACCAAAGGGAGTTACCCTCTCCCACAGAAAACACTGCTCCTGCACTGCCTGAAATGCCTGGTTTGGAGTGGAGCATTTACTTATGTAACTTATGTAACTTCTGTGCGTCACTATGTAACAGGCGTTATGTAAATAAATATTTTCATATATTTATTATAAAATATATCCACTCCAGTCAGTCAGCAGACGTACAGTCGCTACTGCTGTAGCTGCGTTATTTTAGATCACACTACCTTGCTCAGCATGACCCGCCCTACTCTGCCTCTGATTGGCGTTAAGTAATGCACATGTGCAACTCTCATCAAAGATTGATCAGAGGTGAGATGTCTCACTATGTAGCTAAAACGGAGCGTTCAAGACACAGTGTGAAACAGGATGCTGCAGCATTGCACTATATGAGAAAAATAATGTGTATGTAAGTATGTAAACCTACTCTACTAGGTCCCCCAAATAAAAGTATGAACCCAGAAATTAGCATAATATGACCTCTTTAAAAAATGTAGGCAAGAAAAATATATAAAGAATTCAGTTCATTATAGGATAATTTTACATACATTTCCAGGAATAAGAACAGGTTATGAATGTTTTAAACTCAAATTCTGGCCATATCTTACACAGTGCCCCTTTAAATCCAAGGCATTGAGCAGCATAGTGGCCATTTTTTTTTCACCTGGGACATTTTTAACCATTAGCTGTGTGGGGATACATCTCCAGTAAACATATGTTGGTCTACATCCTCGAGAAAACAGTACGGCTTGATCACAGATCCTCGTTTGTTTTATAATGGAGGACTGAAACTAATTTCCCCTCCGGTGAGATCAAGCTCTCACCCTGCTGTGTGCCACATCATTTGAAGGCATCCGGTGCGGGATGGGAAGGGTGGGGGGCGGGATGTCTGCGTGAGGAATAAAAGCCACAGGCATCTGTTAGTCTTCAGCGTGGATATACATTGACGTTCACAACAAATTCAGAAATCGATGTCTTCATTTTTTTGTGTTTTTATTAGCTTCCTCTAAAGGTGGTGCCGCTCATCTCTTTTTCTTTTTTTGTCTTGCGTGCGTAAAAATGTCCAGATCGGGTGTCTTTTGAAAAAAATCATTAAAAATAAATAAATAAATTTAAAAAATCGCAGAATTTGAGATACTACTGGCTGCACATTTGAGTTTTTAGTATGCACCATATGGCGTTTGGCTTTGATGCATCGCGATTTATATCCAGATGATGGAAACAGGAGGAAGCCTTTTCTTAACATGGAGATGGATTTAAAAACAGCCACATCAACGATGGAAGCGTTGGTTCGCATCAGTGTGAGTATATGTCTGTTTGTTTGTGTTGTCGCTGGATGTATGGCTAATCAAAATAGGGTGTTGTTTTAAATTATTATTATTTTGATATTTTTTTAATTTTCATGGGTACTACAGACCGTAGAGAGGAGGACCGATTATCCGCTCGGATGGCACGTCTCCATGTTCCACCTGCCGGATCATTTCACTAAAACGGGCCTTCACATTCTGCACCCAGATCACAGGCTGTTGAAATAAAATTGTTCAAAATGCCTGTAGCCGATAAAAGTATTGACTATCCTCAATATTTGCTGTTGGAAAATCAATAGCCTATGGTTCGTTTTCTTTCCTGGAGGTCCTAAAATGCCTGACTCGAGCTGAATCCCTCCCTCAGAATCGGAGAGAAAACACGCTCTTTCTTTGATTATACATGTCAGACATTATCAAATGACCAAACGGTGTGTGCACAGATCGAAACGACACGTTTCTTCTTCTTTTTTTGGGGGGCTCACGGGATGGTCGTTTCCATGGAGACGAGATGCAGGACCCTTTCGGCTGCGGCTGCTGATGCAGGGGGGGAGTGTGTGTGTGTGTGTGTGTGTGTGTGCTGCTTGTAGCACCGGCGTTAAAGGGTTAAAATATAGAAGTAATTTGCAGGGATGCTTTGAATGGACTATGAAACAACATCTTTTGATGCTCTACAATATCAGCCACCTCAGATCACATCTGACCGGCGCGATGGGCTCCTTGCTCGAGATGCAATGCCTCAAACCCCTCCCCTCGTTTCAGGATTCAGCGCTGTATTGATGCTGGACTGGAAATATACACGTAGTCTCCTCCTGCCATGGCGCCTAGATTCCAGGTGAAGGTAAGGATGCGCTGTCGCAGCGCCTGCTTCACGCCTTCACCACGCCGGGCTCAGCGTTAGCAGAGCGCACTATGTTCTTTAGAGGTGGATACAGCAGGCCGACAAGCTATCGTGGTGCATATGTGGCCGGATGGACGCGCAAAAGCCTGAAATTGCGAGGGGCTAATTGCTAGAGGAGGAGAGAAAGGCAGGCCGGGGTTGACATTGGAGAATGACACAGAGAGACTGAGGTGGACTGAGAGAGAAAGTAGGTTGATTAATCCAGTTATTCCAATTCAACGCTTCAGTTTGGGTCTAGTAGCCTATTTCTGTCTCATCCGGGCAACGTGTCTGCAGCTGCATCGTTTTATTTTAGGGCTGCACAATTAATTGAAATACAATCAAAATCGCAATTAAGTGGACTATCTATATTGCAGAAGAGGCATTTTTGGTTTAAAAGGTGACAGGTGTGACAAAACAGCATCATCATGAAGTGATGTAGTGCTGCAGAGATGACCTGGCCTACTAATCTTGCTCTCCAGATTTAAGAGCACATGTGCATTGAGCACCTTAACAAATGTCACACCATTTCAGTGAAAATGACAATTGTGACGCAAAAATGATCATTCCCACTAATCTTTAATACATTTTTTCAAAATAATCACACTTTTTTAAAACCGTATTGTGCCTTCATCAATCAACTTGTGTGTGAGAGTCTTATCGTCCAGCTGTATAATACTGTGCCTTAAAATCAAGTGCAGGAATTGACCTTACACGTATGAGATTCTGCATCCGCGTGGCCTAGAATCAGTGATTTTAACAATGGGCTTTGGTGTGTCCCCATGCTGCATCACATCACATCACGGTGACAAAATCCCCAAACCCCCGATGCAGCACAGTCAGTCAGTTGTCCTGGTTTTGAGGTTAACTCACAGTGTCAGTGATGTAGATGTTCTGCCGCTGACCCAGCCACAGTTTGGGCTGCGGGTTGAGGTTGTGTGTCAAGGGCATCAATGAGGCAGACAGAAGCAGCCTGACTGAAAACGTGCTGTAAAAACAAATACTGACTCTTAGTAATTATCTCACAGCCTGGTGTAGGGAAAAGGATAAGTCCCTCTCCCATCTCATAATTTATGAGGCAGGGTAGTTGTGTGGTTGGACACACTGTAGCTGTGAGGTCACAGGTTTCTGCAACAGCCTGTGTCCTTTTCTGTCAAATCCACGTCCTTGAGCAGGACCGTGACACACCACTGTCCACTGTGGTTACATAGACTGAAGCTATCGTGGTACATTATGTAGTGAATGACCTAAAAACTAAAATATAACTGTTTTCTTATATTTGTGTCTTTGCATTTGTGTCTCTTTCGTGAGGGCTGTCATGATTTCAATTCTGAATTTGAGCATTCGATGCCAATTTTCGAGATCAAAAGCAGGATCCGTTCTTCTCCCAGTATTTTATTTCTCTCCACACTCGCCTACTTGAGCGGGTTCGGCACGTGTCCAAAGAAAAACAAAGCAAAGCAATAACAACAACCCAAAACACTTTTAAATAGATGATTCAATTTGACGACATGGCCTCAGTGTGGTACATTCCAAAAAACATGGCAGTTATAAGGCTGCGTGATATCGCCTTAAAATAATATCAGGATATTTTTTAGGCCATATCACGATAAAGGATATATATCTCGATATTTTGCAATCTCCTCAGACGAGGTAATCTTGACCAAATAGGCCCTACTTCGATATCGGTGTTGTAGGAATGTCTACTGATACTTTCACAAATTACTAACACGTGAGGTTTTTGCTAAATATTGATCAATAATGTCAATCTGACTAAGTGGGTAAAGGCAAGTATCAGAACAAGTAGAACAGTCTGGTATGTTCAAAACATCACATTACTGTAATGCAGCCTTTAAAATCAGTAAAAGACGGACACCTTGGCCCTATCACGATATAATGATGACGATATATAGTCTCATATCATTAAAACAATATGATATTGTATATATTGTCCAGCCCTGGGCAGTTATATTACACTTGATACCATGTAGCCTAATTGGAAAATATTAAATACATTTGCATAAAACCAATAATTTGTTGATCTTTACAAATCAAGACAGTCTAACACTGTGATAGCTTTTAGAGTTGAAAAATTGAATTGAACTGCAGATTTGGAGAATTGTGACACCCCTAGTGCTGCGCAAAAATAAATCCAGAGCGATACTGGACCATCTCTCTGGCTAAAGAGCATGTTCATATGCAGAGCTGCAATATAAGGGATGCACTCTGTGCAGTGGTTGAATAATTAATGCCTGGTCTTTATCCATATTTAACAAGAATGATGGCCTCTGTCGCCTGTCTGGGACAGCTCTTCACATTTCCCTGCCTCTCTCTCTAAATTCAGTCTCTTTATGTTCAGTGATGCTGTAGCTCCTCAGTTGTGCACCTGCACGTAGAGATGGGTATGAAGCCTCAGTGCTTTTGACTACAGACTGAAATGTGTCCAGAGCACTGATAAAAACCTGGCTTTGAGTTCCTGGTCAGACTCATAATCCTGTTTACTTATTCTTTAATCCCATGCTTACTGATTTAAATCAAAATGATTTAAATATGAGGCTGTTAAGTTATTGTACACCTGCTTGTATGTGATTGAAAAGTATTGTTTTGGTACCAGAAAATTGTCAGTCAAAGATACTGAACCCTACCTGCAAGTTTGACTTTTTTTTAAAATGCTTTAAAGGAGCAGTTCACCCCAATAAATGAAAATTCATTATCTACTCTCTATCATGCAAATGGAAAGTCGGGTGAAATTTCGTAGTCCACGAAACATTTGTGTTGCAGCATTCTCCTAAACAACTTAACTAGATGGGGACTTGTTTTAAAACAGTCAAGAACAAACCAAGAAATATATATAATATGGCTTCATACAGCTCACATGTTGTCGACCAAGTCTATGGAAGCCCCGAGAACCAAAACTGATTTAAAAAGACGTTATTTAAGCCTTTTTTTTTTTTTTGGCTGAAGTCTTCCCTGTAGCTGCTAAGCTAAAAGATTTAGCATGTATGAAGTGGGTGCACGAGCTTGACTGCGCATCGACGTCTTTTCAAATTCCTCTGAGATCTCGGGGATTGGACTTGCATTACCCTGGATGAGCTGCCTCAGCTTCTATGTTTTTTTCTTCTGTTGTTTGTCTATAATTTTAAATTTTGGGTGAACCGTTTCCTTTAAAGACTAAAAATAATACAAACTAATTTGGATATCTTTGGATATTTCGTAAGAACAGTAAAGTAATGTTGAGCCACCTCCGCGGATCATAACCCCTCATTTCTTTGCCTCCGACAGTCTAACATGAAGAGCCTGGAGCGTGAGCTGCACTGTCCTGTGTGTAAGGACATCGTCAAACAGCCCGTGGTCCTTCCATGCCAGCACAGTGTCTGCCTCATGTGTGCCTCGGAGGTCTTAGTCGCGAGCGGCTACCCGCTTCCAGAGCTTCCCCCGGAGCCGAACTCCCCAGCCTCCACACCCAACACCCGCTCACCTCGCCAGGCCCGCAGGCCTACACCTAAAGCTGAGCAGCGACCTATTGACCGCGTTCTGCGGGCAGGTTTGGATTACCTCTTCATATCAATGTAATCTGTTGAGCTGGGAGAGAAGGGGAATATCTACTGTATGTCTTGTGTGGATTAAAACACTCCCCTTTATTTCCCTTGTTGGATAAAGAAATCCTCTCCTGTCATTTTCTGTCTCCCTCTGCTCATAACTGGCTTTCCTTCTTGATTTGAGGTCCCCATCCGCCTTCACCATCCATGCCTCGATCTCCGGGCTATGGGACGTATCCAGGGCGACGCCGTAAGGAGGGCCCACCCCTGGTGATGATGTTTCCCTGTGTCCCCTGTGGCAGAGATGTGGAGCTGGGAGAGAAAGGCCTTACTGACTGTCTGCGCAACCTCACTTTGGAGCGTATAGTAGAGAGGTAGGCTGCCTACCCACACAAGCACATATGTTCGATAAAGAAATGCAGCGATATGCACATAAAACCCTGTGCAGTGATTCTGATGTTTGGGGCCAAATGCATGAATAGATGACTTGGGCCTGAAAACAGAAGGTGTGTGAACACGTCCACTGCTGAGTGTAATTATTCAGCAGCAGCTGAGCTGTTGAATCCTGCAGAGTGTGCACTGCAACACACTGTAGCCACCACGGCTGACTGTGTGCTTCCTTTGTCTGGTTGCTTTATGGTTACTTTATCTCCCATTCAATACTGTTTGTCTCAATCTTTCAATTTTTCTACGTTTTCAAAATCTTTCTTTGGCTTTGGTTTCTTCTCGGCAGATCCCTCTTGATAAAAAGTTGTAAGCTTAAGCAGCCTTTCTGTTTCTTCCTGCTCTCCCTCCATCACCAGGTACAGACACACAGTGAGTCTGGGCAGTGTAGCGGTGATGTGCCAGTTCTGTAAGCCTCCCCAGGCTCTGGAGGCCACTAAAGGCTGCGCCGACTGCAGGGCCAACTTCTGTAATGAGTGTTTTAAGCTGTATCACCCGTGGGGCACGCCACGGGCACAACATGAACATATCCAACCCACACTCAACTTCAGACCAAAGGTAAGACATGAGGATACTAATTTTCTTAAAGTATGTAATTCAATGGGGAACCCTTTAATTAACAGGCCATTAATTACATAGTAATATGAAGAAATTGCTCATTAATGGTTAATAAATCCTTAACTAATGTCTTAAAGATCAGTTATAAGCAATTTTCGGGTTAGTAGGTCGTGAAATAAAATTATCTTTGATTGGTGTTGTGAGCTGAACTACATGTTAATAATAATGTATTTATAAATGTTGGTAATATTTTAAAGGTCAAGTGTGTAGGCTTTAGGTGAAGTTGCAGATTGCAACCCACTGAACACCACTTATCTCATCCTCTTCTACGTTGGCCGCTATAAAGGATAAAAAAAATTGCAAAAGGCCTTCTCTCGAGTCAGTGTTTGTTTTGTCCGTCCTGGGCTACTGTAGAAACCCAGCGGTACAATATGGCATGCTCCATGGAGTAGGACCAACTCCCTCTG
Source organism: Pagrus major (assembly GCF_040436345.1). Taxonomy (NCBI): domain Eukaryota; kingdom Metazoa; phylum Chordata; class Actinopteri; order Spariformes; family Sparidae; genus Pagrus; species Pagrus major. Next base: position 15,935,373 of record NC_133230.1, read on the forward strand.
TAGATATGTAAGGCTCATTTTAAGGTAACAAAAACACAACAACTCATAGATTCGGGTGATTATAATGAAAACATAATCCCCCTAAATCCTATAAACTGGAGCTTTAATAAATACTCATGGATTTCTTCTGCTGTTATAAAAGGTAGTACTTTTCTACAATAGTACAAATATTTCAAAAATCTAGCCAATCCTGAGGGAGGATGATGTTTTTAACAACCTGCCAACCCAAAAGCAGCTAATAGCTTATAACTGATTAATGAAGCTTTAGAAAGTATGCATTTAACATGATAAACCCATTAGTTTGAATTTGTAAAGCCCTTACAAATAGCTCATTATTAAGAAAGTACCACCAAGCGTTGTTTGTAAAACAAGCAAAATTGGTTTTGTGTGCTGACACAGATCTTAGTGTGAAAAAAGTGTCGTAGCCTACTTTAGATAAAAAAATTGGGCCATGCTGTTTCAGATCTGTTATCTGATAATGCAACCACAGTGATAAAACAAACATGTGTGTATACATTTAATTATAATGTAAGTTAGACACCTTTACACTTGCTTTATACCTTTATATGTCTTTTGGACACTGTCGCTGCTGTTGGATAAAAAGTGTCCTTCCTTTGCCTAAAAGAAACTGGCCCTGTGGCACCGGATGTTTCATGCACACATCCAAAGATCTACTTTTTCTCCCTTCAGCTAAAATGTGCTTCAGATGAGTACGTTTAAATTTAATTCCACTCTTATCCTCAGGTTCTGACCTGTCCGGAGCATGACCAGGAGAAACTACAGTTCTATTGTAGGTCCTGTCAGCGGCTGCTCTGCCCTCTCTGCAAACTGCGCCGTGTCCACACCGGACACAAAATCCTGCCGGTGGCCCACGCATACCAAGCCCTGAAGGTACGACTCTAGGGATCAGTACATGGGATAGCAATTTAAACATTTAAATAAACATAAGCAGTGGCGGACCGTATCTCAGATTATGTTTACTTCACAGAATGCATGCTTGGTAGTTGCTTCTCTACCATTTCAAGTTTAATTATTGAGTGAATGAATATTTATATGCAGAGAAATGTGCACCGTTTGAAAAGGTGAAAAGAAGCTTTCAGTATATCAGAGACAAACAATGCACAGCAGTATAGAACAGTCCAGTAAATGAGCTACTGCAGAGTTAATGTACAGTGAAGCTGTGTGTAACAGTTAAGCTGTCTGGTGTGTGTTTGTTGACTGTATGTTTTTTGCCATTTGTTTGACAGGAGAAGATTACGAAGGAGATGAACTACATTCTGTCCAACCAGGACACAGTTCTGGATCAGATTACCCAGCTGGAGAGTTCCATCACTCAGACCGAGGTGATTAATACTTTGGGATGACAAAATGTTGCCGAACATACAGCAGAATTAACACCAGCCAGCCATTTTAACAGCTTCTTTGACCGACAGCCAACTTGTGTCTGTGCACACTTTCCTTTGTGATCTCACTGATCCCCGTTTACCATTTCTAAACAGTATAAACATAAATGAAACAATGTTTATAACACACTGTAATGTGGTCATAAGCAGATATAAGGACATTTTTTAATTCTGTATTGTTATCATTATCAACAATTAGGCTGTGAAGCATCCATAAGTAATGATCAACAACAGTATAACACAGCTGTAATCATATTTGATTATATTAGACTACACGCGAGAACAACCGCTGCCAGTGCATTCGTTTTTCAGACATGTGCAGGTAATGTATTGGACTTTTTTCATACTGTTTATAAATGTTTCAAAACTCATCAGCTGATTTGGTTTGCTCAGTTATCAAGAGGAAGTATTTATGCATAAATAAGTAGTGTATAAATACATGTGATTAATACATTTATTTAATAAATACTTAAAGGCACAGTGTGTAATTTCTGCTGCGAGGGGTCTCTCAATTAAAACAAAGCAAAATATGTAAATTGCATAAGACCCTGGATGTTGTTGGCCTCATAGTTAAACAAATACCTCTGCTGATGAAAATGTATTTACATGACTCGGGCAAAAATGTTCAGATACAACACAATATTAATGTTAGGTTCAGTGTCTGACGTGTCACCTCATGTTTTCCCGGATGTTATAGAGACAGGTGACCAAACGGATCCACTGTTACCTTTAATAAAATTCCAGATTTCTTTGGGTTTGAACATTGTTGGAGACAATGACGTAACAAAAAGTGAGCTTTAATGTACTAAAGCTGTGTGCCAAACAACAGAGGAAGGCAACAAAAGGGTCGGGAAAAAAAGAGGCAACTGCAAAGTAGAAAACCAGGATGACACAAGGAACACAGGTAGAACACGAGGAGAAAACAGGACCAGGACCAGGAGATGCAGGATGAAAACAGACAAACCAACAAAAACTCAACTAATGATGGACTTAATTACAAACTAAACTAACAAGGGGGCAGTGAAAGACAGGTGAGAAAGAGGCAGTGAAAGACAGGTGAGAAAAGGCAATGAGTAGAGGAAAGCAGGAAAAACACCAGGAACGGGGCAGACCTAATGAAGCTGATGCCAGACAGGTGTTGAGGGAAAATCAGGCTGGGGAGGAGCACAGGAACATAGGATGGCAACAGAACACTGGGAACACAGGTGAGCAGGAAAAAGGGTGGGAAAACAGACAAAGACAGGAAGTGGAAAGTAAAACATGACACTGCAGTTATCTGTACATTGTAATTGTTGTTTTCATTATTTGGATGTTTTTTGTGTACGCTGTTTCTATAAAAGACCTCATGATTCAACCTAACGTAACAGTGTTGTCAACTAGCATCAGCTGGTCATTTCCAGATGCTAAAACTTGTTGGTTGTGTTACTCACCACCAGGTAAACAGCGTGTCTGCCAGAGAGCAGCTGGCTCAGAGCATCAGGGATCTGACGGCCGCTCTGGCCGAGCGCCACTCTTCGCTCACCCAGGCTCTGGAGGCGGCGCGGCAGAAACGAGGGGAGGCGCTGGCTGCTCAAGTGTCGGAGAGACGTGGCTTGATGGAACACGCAGGGCTCATGGCGTTCACCCAGGAGCTGCTGAAAGAAACGGACCAGCCTTGCTTCGTGCAGGCTTCTCGCCAGACTCATAACAGGTTTTCCATTTGTTTATCATTGGCATCACTCTTGCATCATTTTGAGCGAGCAGATCTTAGATTAGTCCTGTCTGTCGCTGTTAGTTTATTTGTTCAATTCTTTTCCTTCATTGTTAGAAGAGGTTTTGCTCACACATCAAGTTTCTGCAGAAAACAAGCAAGCTTGAAATAGAAAGGTTCAATATATTTGTTTCCTGTTATTGTCTCGTACAAAAGAACGTTTGTGAAATCAAAAACAATGGAAACAGTCTTAAATGATGATATTTTATATTTTTCTTATTGCCCCCCAAAAAAGATCAAAAGCAGCGCTAAATTAATCCAACTGACAAGTATTTTCTCCATTTCCTAAGCTTTGTTCAGAGTCAATTCCACATACAGTACATTGTCCTGCTCACATAAATACTCACCAGTGCACCAAATATACCAGGAAATGTCAATGGCAAATGTCTTTGCAATTAAACTCGATGTGCTTTTCACTGAAAGGCAAAATATAAAAAATGGGAAGTAACATAAAACATAGCAACATAGAAAGCAGAGATGTGGACACTGTTTTGATGACTTGAGACAGGACTTGGACGTAGAAGATACAGACTCGTGACTTGACTTGAGACACGATGGTTTGATTTATTGTTATTTTTTTATATTACATTTATTTTCCACTGAAAATAAGTAATTTAAATACAAATTCAATTAATTGTCACGCTTTTTGAACATGTTTGAATAAATTGGCGAATAATATCACTAGAGATGTATTGTAAACAGTCAGATATGTACCATTAGGGGACTTTACAGACTATTAACAGGATTTTAGAGGTGATTCTGTTTTGTACCGTGACTCAATCAAGTGATTTCAGCACTGGAGTACAATGAATTTGCTTCTTTTGTTCAGTTGAGACTGCAATTCCCAGCTGTTTGGGGAAATGACTAATCATTTAACAATATTTTTGTAATCCGTCTGTAGTAGAATTGAACAGGCTTTGACGGTAGGGAAAGCACTGACAGACCAACATATTACTGGTTTGGTTCCCTTCATAGGATTTGCTGACAATAAGAAAAACACAGAATGCTTCCAGCCTTATCTTTTAAAAATAATCATACACCCTCCCTCCTCATCAATCTGTCCGCACCCATCTGGATGGAAGCATCATGTGAACACTTTATTCCTCCAACACTGCTCTCCCTGCTTTGTTTTTTTTTTCTTTTTTGCTGCACCAGGTTGAGCAAAGCCATCGAGAATCTCCAGCATTTCACTCTGGCTGCTGACCCATCCTTCAGACACTTTCAGCTGGACGTCTCCAAAGAACTCAAACTCCTCACAGAGTTGAACTTCATCCAGGGTGAGAAGGGGAGTTATGAGAGGAAGGGGGGGAGGAATGGAAAAGGGTGGGGATGAAGATAGTGGAAGACAGGGGCTTATTGATGTCTGTCTGATCTCATGTATACTGTCTTATGAAGCATAAAGACAAGAAATATAGTAAGATAATGTTAGTAGCACTACTATAACATGTAAAACTTGAAATATTCATGTAAACTCCACATTTACTTCCCATTTTTCACAGCTCCCCTGGCTCCAGTGATTGATACCCAGCGCACCCTGGCCTACGACCAGCTCTTCCTGTGCTGGCGACTGCCCCAAGACTCTGCCCCTGCCTGGCATTTCTCCGTCGAGTATCGCCGTCGGGGCGTGGTACCAGGGGGAGCGTCTAGAGGCGGGATCAGAGGCGGCCTGGCCGCAGCCCGCTGGGGCTGGCAGCGATTGGATGAAGTGAATGGGAGCAGCGCAGTGATCGACAGGTTAGAGATGGACAGCGTGTACGTGCTGCGGGTGAGAGGCTGCAACAAGGTGGGCTACGGCGAGTACAGCGAGGAGGTGTACCTGCACACCCCACCTGCACCAGGTGAGAGCACACACACACACGCACACACACTACAAACATTATAGTTAATTATACTTGCAGTAACTTACTTCTTTAGCTTGCTGCTGTGTTTCCTAGAATTATACACTACACTATACAATACACTTTACATTGAGATGACGTCAAGGCTTTTTAAATCTCTTTTCCAATTCAATTCAATTCAATTCAAAAAACTTTATTTGTCCCCGGGGGGCAATTAAAGGCACGGGGAGTAGTTGTATATGTAATAGTTGTGTACACAGGGTTAGGGTTAGGGTTAGGTCTAAATAGTCGATTCATGGGTGTGAGCCTTCAAGCCACATCCCTATCGGCCAATAAAATGCTGGCAGAATATGCCTAAATTGGTTGTCTCTGAGGGCACATCTGATCATTTTATTCCAAAGAGTACAATTTTGCTCAAATATTGGATGATTTTGTCCTCCAGAAATATTGGTAGGGGGATGTTCGTATTGTCCACATGCTAACCCTGGCATCAAATCTGCATAATTGGCTGTTAACAATATGAGGTGAGGTTTTAGAAATGTCATTGTGATTATGATCTTTTTTTAACCACAAAGATGGCCAGAACTATTAAAATTAGACCTCACAGTACCCTCAACTGGGATAATCCTTGAACAGAATGTCAGAGGGATCCTCCCCAACCTGCATCAAGTGTCTCTTTTCTACATTTCTTTTTGTTTTCTCCACCCAACTAGCCCAAGAGTCTGACTCATAGCCACTTAAATCAGGGATACGTATATGACAGCCACAAAAAAAATCTCCTTATATCCCTACAGCAAGCTGCAGCTGCTGTCATCCAGGAGCACATTCATCTCCTCACACCTACTATTATCTATCAGGCACAGTAAAAGCGTTAGGATGGTGACCACTGTGAGAAGTTAATAATTCATTCTTTTTCCTTTCTGCCCATTCCCATATTTTTTTTTTACCTCTTTCTCCACTTTCAACACATCCTCACTTTCTTGCCATTTTATTTCTCCATCTTTCTCTCGTGTGTGATTTCCATTTCACAGCTTTGTACTTGTCATCCTCTCCTGCGCTACTTCCACGCTGCCAACCTCCATGCCTCCTACGGAACGTAAGAAGTGCACTCATATCTCTCGACCACCCCTCTGCATCCCATACGACATAATTATCTCGTCTCCTCTTTCTCTATGTGGTCCATCCCATGCATCCTCTGTTCTTCCACCCCCCCATCTAGAGACACCCACTCACCTCTCTGCCTCCCGCTCTATAACGAGATCTGTCCGAGCGCTGATGAGGTTTGCAGTTTGTTAAGACGTGAGGCTTAACAACATGGATCGGATTCAGATCCAGGGGTTTTTAATGGTCGATTTGAGTGATTGGTGAATTCCTCGTTTCCCTGTAGGTTGTTTCTCCTTCCTGCTATTGCGTATGTTCCCTCTGTAAATTGTACTTCCTTTGGAAAAATCTGCACTCCCCACAGCCAGAGCTTCTTTGTGATACCTTCTGTATTTAACTCCCTGAGTCATCAATTTATAGATCAGTGTCCTGTTCTCTTACAGTGCTGGTGGGAGGAGGTGCATGCCTGCTCTCTGTTCCTTTCTCCCTAGTCGCTCCTCTCTATTGCTTCGTATTCTCCTTTCTCTGACTGTAAATCTGTAACGCCTTCCCTTTGTCGCCTCCCAAACTTCTGCTGTCGCATATAAAACCCTTTATGTCATCTTTGAATGCACCTGAGCCTTTGTGTTCCCTCTACCCTCACATCTACTTCTCCTCCCCTCCCTCCCTTTCCTTTTTTCTGCCGTGCCCTCTCTCCTTGTCTCCCTCCCCCTCCAGTGCTCAACTTCTACCTGGACTCTCGCTGGGGTCTCCATGCCGACCGTCTGGTGGTCAGTAAAGAGCAGCGGGGGGCTCGCAGCGTCCCCGGTCTCTCTCTGCTGCAGGCCGCTGACCACGCCCTCACTTCCTGTCACCTGACCTCGGACCTCCTGGTTGGAGATGTGGCTATTACACAGGGACGACACTACTGGGCATGCTCAGTGGAGCCTGGGTCATACCTGGTGAAGGTAACATAATACTAGTTGTACTTTTTACACATTTTATGTACTGGATACTACATGCTATTAGTGGATGAAGTGAATGAGTGAAGTTTTTTGATGATAATCAATATTCCTGACTAAATAAGCAACAATCATAGTTGAAGTTATAAACAAAATATCCTTAAAGGTGAACTGCAAAAGAATCGGCCACCTTCAATTCATACTTCTAACAAATAGGGGGCAGCATATCAGTACCTTACCTTTTTAGCTTAGCCCTGTGCAGCTAGCTAGACTACCAGGGGAGTGTTGGTGTATACACCACTAGCACAAGAGCTTGCAGAATGTGGTTTTCTGGCCTGGGGCTGGCTCGTCAGCATGCTAACTTCAGTACACAACACAGTACATATACGTCTTTGAGACAACCCCATGAGATCACCTAAGAGGGATCATGTGTCAGCCCAGCTTCAGTCTGCAGAGACATGAAACCAGCGAGCTGAAGCCCCACTTGCTGCACAGAGCGCTGTTCACTGTGTATTCAAAATGTATTTTTACTGAAATTCGACACTGCACTTCCTTGCAACAAATCTGCAAAGTGTGAAGTAGATCGGATGGACGGAAAGATTGCTTAATAGTGAGATGTGAAGATTTACTACTAGAGAAATGTTTAGTAAATTACAAATTGATTGATTTTTTGAACAGGTGGGCGTTGGTCTGGAATCCAAACTGCAGGAGTGGTTTCACCTTCCACAAGACATGGCCAGTCCCCGGTGAGTAGCCATGGATATATATACTGTACACTATACTGTATACATATATACACACACAATAATTAATATAACAATTTAAAGTAAAAGATTAAACCCCTTAAACCTCTTGTTACCCCTCACGAAAATAAGTGTTAAATAAGTTGTTAGCAGTTCCACCAAACATTCATTTCCACTCTAAACTTTTAAGATGGGCATTTAAAAAACTAATTTATCTCCAAACATGTCATCCACAGTAAAAAAGGGAATACCAATTTGTGTATTTTATGCATGTATTTTCTGTTTCTTTTCCCTACCTTGATCATCGTCTCACAACCTCTCAATATGCCATATGACTCACAGGGACAACTCTTCTGCAGAACAAGCACTTTTTGTTTTGATACTGTTAAATGCTGAATACTGGAGTATTTTGACATTGTTGTATTGGTACTTTTACTTAAGCAAAGGATCTGAATATTTCATCCGACACTAAATGTAATAATAGATGAAAATAAGGATTGAAATAAGAGATGACTCATCATAGTTGTTGTTTACATCCTCATTCAACTTCTTTTTCTGCAGCTACGACCCAGACAGCGGTCATGACAGCGGGGCGGAGGATGCCCTGGACTCTGCTCCACCTTTCTGCTTCCTCACTATGGGGATGGGTAAGATCTACCTGCCCCAGCACAACCACCACCACCACAGTAACCACGGGAATGGCATCCGCGACCCAATCAGCAACGGCCCCTCCTCACCCACAGGCCTCACCTACCCGCTGCCGCCCCGGCTCGGTGTGTGCCTTGACTTTGAGAAGGGTCGCGTCACCTTCTATGACGCCCACTCTCTGCGACCTCTGTGGGAAGGTCACGTGGATTGCTCCGGCCCCGTGTGCCCGGCTTTCTGTTTCATCGGCGGGGGGTCGCTGCAGCTGCAGGAGCTGGTAGCCAATCGTAACGCAGATCAGACTCCGGTCAGAAGGGTAACCATCCAAACCCGTGTCTCTAATTTAAATAACAACTGACAGCTGATCTGAGGTCATATGGTTATTTGGAATGTAATTGGTAATTGTGAAGTATTTACTCAGCTAGAGCGAAAAGTTAGACATCTCAGCGATTTTTGTTTTGTATTTAATTTTCTTTGTATAAGAAAATGTTTCTATAGCAACGAATATGCAATGTAATTAAGTTTTTTTTTACATTTTTGTTACATGCAGTTTTGCAGGAATTATTGCTTAAGTAGTGTTTGGTACCTCCAGCACTTAATATGTAATTATATCTTTGATGCTTGCACTTGTAGCCAGGCTATATTGCATACATTTATAAAGCTAATGTAGATACAGCACCACACAATGTCTCCCCTCCCGTAGAAGCTTTTACTGTCATTTCATGTCCTTAATGTTAAGAGCTTGAGCTTATGTTTTAGAGATATGAAGATTATGTGAATAAAAAAGAAAAGGCCTCGACTATATTATTTTATCTATAACTTAACACAGATTTCTTTGCTGTCGGTAAACACTTTCTAGTCATTCACCCGTTACGATCCCACAACCAAAGTTATTGTTTTTCTGGGATGTAAATGTGGTAAATTAGGAGGTAGAGAAGACAATGAGGCAATACTGTAATTAGAAGCTCCAATTATACCTCTGCTGCACAGCTAATCACTAGTTTCCGCGGTTCTGTTTGTTCATTGCTATTTTGTATTTCAAATACACGAGCGAGTGTGTGTCTGTGCGTGTGTGTTTGCCTCCCTACGTGCATGGGTACGTGTGTTGTTTGACTGATAACAGCATCAATTCATTCATTCATTCATTGGCTGACGGTACAAAGTTGTTTTCTGGCAAACAATAGTTTTTAATTGTTTTTAACCTTGCTTGATTGTAAGTTAATGAGCTTCTTATGAAACGATTAGCAGATTAGATTCATGTAAACTTCACCTGCTGGCAGAATGTTTGCAAAAGACAAAATGGATTAAAGAAATAAACACTGAATAAACTTGTTTAAATTACAAAAAAAAAAAAAAAACACCTTCTGTTTCCTTTTGTTTGTTGCTTTTTTCAGTTTGTCAACTGTTCATAATCCACTGTGATGATGAACCTTTACTGTTGTTTCACCACTAGGGGGCAGCAAGACATAGCAGGACACCCCCAACCTTGTCTCAACACACTGCAGCCTTTTTTTTCTTTTTGGAAAGAAGACTAATTGGACCCATTTTACATACAAATGCTCCTTCTTTATAGGATTGGCAAACATGCATTTTGAAATGTGCAGTTAAATATTGGAAACTGCTCAAACTGGCATCATTTTCAGATTCTCCTCCCAAAACTACAGATTTGCTTTTTATGGATCTTTAAAACATATATATATCACCTGCCTTTCTGGTTATTATGTTCCCAATTTACAGCACAGTTCCTGGCTTTGCTTACTTCTCTTTTATGAATCACCATTTATGCAGTGACACACTTTGATTGATCACTGATAGCCATGTTACAACACACAGACCTTTACACATGTTGGCTGACAACCATCATAAAGTGAAACAAGGCAACTCCTGCCAGGTTTTGAACCCTACAGAAAAGCATTTACTGCCAAATGGTCTCTGATATTTATGTATGGATTTATGAGTAAATCAAACTTTATTGTTTACACACATGGAATAAGAAGTTCACATAATAACAGACATACAATACGTGGCCTTCAGACCCACATGGACATCAGTTTAGTTCTTTAAAGTGCAAAGGACGCCACCTATTGGCTAATCACATTTAAAACAGAAAACCGACTCGACAGACCCGTCAAAAACCTCCAAATGCTTCAAATTCTTCCTTTCCAGATATGAAACAATATCGTTATGGGATTTACACATATCAAAAATCATGCCTGACTGTGAAATTCTTGCTCAATGAAACACCTAGAGGGAGAATAATGAATAGTGATCACCATCTGCTTTTGATAGAGATATTAACACCTCACATGTGTAGGTACTTAGCATTCCTTATGTAAATGTAATGTAAATCGCTGGAGTTTACCTTTTATGAGCTTCAATATGAAAATCCACATGTGTGTTTAATTGGACCCACATTCAAGGGGAAACTGTAGGGGGATTTGGGTTTGCCTCGACCACAAAGGGAAAATAAAATCGTTGAAAAAAGAAGAGAATTGAGAAAGAAGAAATAATAAAGCGCACAGCCTTGACACAAGCCAAGATTCTTTCTTAACGTCCTAATACACACAGATAAAAATACTGCCTCCAAAGGGAGGTTTAGCTCTGATCCCCCATGATATAGAAGAAGTGGAATGCACTGTAAAGCATGAGCACCACACGGCCCTCCACCCACCCCCCTTTGTGCTTACTGCACCTCTCTTCTTTAGTCCAAATCTGTAACAGATTGGGTTTAGTCTGACTGGAGGTATGCAGCCACAACACCACATGTAGGGGTCTGCATAATCCCTCCACTGAGTATTAAGCACACAGCATGGGCATTCTTTTAAAGACCTGGCAGGAATTACCAATACATAATCTCCACAATCATCATTTAGTATAGTTCAGAGGGAGAGGATGCATGGGGGGGGGAGGGACTCATCTGAACTTATGAAGGATCTCAGAGCTATATACAATCTGTGAGGGACAGTGCGCGGTGCCATCTGGAGAACACATAGGACCGAGGCTGTTTGAATCCGCTAACCCAACTGTCTTAAACAACACCAAGCTGAACCACATGTTCAAAGGGCCTGATTTGTTTGTCGAACCTGCGTTGTGGTTTTCTATACAACACTTGAATTGTTGAATTGAACTGAACTAAACAATCGAAGCAGACGTGGCCTTGTTTTAAAATGTTAAATAACAACTGAAAAAAAACCCATAAATTGGTTTCATACAGTTTTTCAAGTCTTCAGAAGCCCAGAGATCCCAAACTGAATTGAAAAGATGTTATTTATCCCCTTATTAAAGCTGAAAGCTTCACTGTAGCTGCTAAGCCTAAAGCGTTAGCATGTGTCGAGGTTGATAATAATGCCTTTTCTTTAAATACATTTGGGATTTCAGGGCTTCCGGAGGCTTGGATTCAGTGAAAAAACTGTATGGAGCCATTTTGTTTTTTCCTGACATTTTAAAACAAGTCCCAATCTACTTCTGTTGTTCAGGTGAATTCTGCAACGCTTAAAACTTAGAAAATTGAATGGCTCCATACATCTTTTCTGGCATAATCCAAGTCTTTGTAAGACTGTACCACACGTGCAGCATGTATATATACATATTACTAAAAAAGCTGTATGGAGCCTTTTTTCCTGTTATCATTTTTACATTTTAAAACAAGTCCCCATCTACTTCAGTTGTTTAGGACAATTCTGAAACACTGTTTTGCTGTGAAGATCGAGAAATGTTTTGTGGACTACGAAACATCATCCGACTTTTCACCTGCATAGAAATAAGCAGATAATGATTGAAATTTCCTTTTTTTGGGTTTAACTTATCCTTTAATAGTATTCTGCTGGATCTCTGTGATGGAGGCCTGCAGGAGGAATTAAGTGGCCAGGGGGAGAAATAAAAAAAAAGGCATGGATATAATGTGTTTGTGCTCAGTTTCTGATGGCAGCTGCATGTGCTTTATAGCTGTGGAGTTTTCATTTGATTGGAGAAGTAGATTAATTATTAATCTTCATAAGAACAAGAGGTGAGGACTCTAATTTCGCTCATCATCCACTCCCTCTCCATATGTAACAGGTGATTTGCTGAAGGGATTGAATCACACTCACATCATTCATTTTCTTTTTTACTAAGTTTGCTCTGCCTTTAAATTCAATAACGCTGCATTGATGTTATTGTTCCAGACGTGGCCACTGCTGAAACATTTATGTTTCTCTTTCTCGTCCATGCATCCACCCATGAGGCTGAATAGCATTAATAATATACGACTTCCTGCTTTTATCGCATTGATAATCTGAACAGAGGAAGAAGGGGAAAAAAATCAATCAGCCAAATGTTGGCTAAGAGGATTTGAGGGGCATAGCGGGGCCATCTTCTCTCACTATAATAAATGAGGGGTGACAGTAATGCTAGACAGAGCCCATATGGCCACATATTGTAACACAGTGCACTGCGGTTGTAAGAGAAGGCAAAGGGCTAATTCACTTTAGCATTTACACTTCACTGACAGGTTCTACTCTATTGGATTTGTGTCGGCTACTTTGTTTTCTCTGTTTAATGATGCAACGAGTATTATGTAACTATTGTGCAATAATTGGAAAAATTTAATTGCATACAGTGAACAATTGGGCAGAGAGCCCTGTGACATCAAACGCTACATTACAGGAGTCGTTAGACATTTGGGGGTACATACGCTTATTCACTTTCTTGCCAAGAGTTAGATGAGAGGAAACAGGTACCAGCACCTCTTCAGCTCTGTAATGAAGCAACATTAAGTAACTTTTTTACCTTAAAATAACAGCTTCAAGCTCATGTTGATGGTACGGTGTCTTGTAATAGGGTGAATGGTGTCTCTGTCTCAGTCACTCCGCCCCCCATCACCTGTTTCTGCACTATGTAACTTCAGTGAGAGGGTAGGATCACAGTGTTACATACATGTTTACTTCAACATACAAGTTTTCAACACATAACACTGTTATGATGTAATGACTTTTGTTTGAAGTTAGCACCTACATTACGTCTGACAAGTTGTTACAGACCTGGGATTTGTGTTTATGACAGTGGGGGGAATCAAATCACATACAAATCTTCATAATGTTGCTTTAACATCTCTTTTGTTTAAATGGTACAGAAGCCAAAGTGCAAAAAACTACAAGTTTTAGTTATAGCTGAGGTTATTGGCTGTTTCTCCATCTTTATGCTAAGCTAACCAGCTGCTGGCTTCTATTTCATAATAACAAATTGTCAAATAACGATGTGAAAACAATGAATTCATTATCATTTTCAATTATCCCCTGAATGTTCTGCTCCTCTCAGCTTTACTGAGCTTTATAGCTGGTTTTAACTCTTGTTTTGGTTCACTTTCACCGCTCTCATTGTGTTGGCTTTCAGCTGCAACAGTGTGATGTTTGCAGCTTAAACCCACTGTACACTACCTGCTCACAACCAAACAGCAGACGGGTGTAATTAGAAACTAGCTGGAAACATGAAACATGAGCTAATTAGCTTACGGTAGGATCATAAGCAAAGAGCAGCGGTTGTCTGTTACTGGTGATATGCTGCCCTCTGTTTTTGGAGCTACCATCAAATTCTTGCTATTTTCTACAAATTGCACCTTTAAAGTCATCTGACAGCCCAACACACAACTCCAAATGAATTATGGTGTTGTCCTTTAACTGTCGGATGTATTAAATTAGCAACTGTTTGTCCCCCACATCAACTTAAACGGTGATAATATGTCAATGTTCACAACTTGTTTTGGCCCCCCCAAAAAATCAGTTATTGAGGGTTTAAACAAAGCAGAAAACATTCATTCATTGTAACAGTTCACTGGTGTGAACCCATTAAAATTCTGTCTCTGGGATCACCTGTGTGAAGTGGACCAAACTATATTACACCGCTTTTGGCCCTGAGGTGTAACTTTAAGGTTGGCGTAGCTTCAGATATATGCCTTCACACTCTGTCTGTAACTTAACAGCGGGGATATTATTGTTTCCATAAAACCGAAGCATGGAATAGCATTTTACTGAGACTAATGACACAAAATTCTTTGTAACAAATGGTGTGAGCAGGTGTGGGACCGTTGCACGTGCGGTTGGAAACCATGATTTTTGATTGAGCTTTATGTATTATGTGACATATCCATTCAGCAAGTCAGTCAGTCAGTCAGGACGCAGCACATTTTGAGCGGTTTTCCACCGTGGTCAAACATGCTGAGTCGAACCTCAATAGCCCCTGCACAGTTAAAATTCCAGGTCTCTAAAAAAGTGAAAGGCAAGTCAAATCAGTGTGTCAACAGGGGATCTGTAAACCACACGTTTCCTGGACGGCTCTGTCAAGACCAGCTGTGCATACATCACAGCCTGCATGATCCGTGTGTACAGTTAAAGACGGAAATAAAAGACAGACAGTGGAAAAAATGGAAATAAAGACAGAAAAAGAGACAGACACAACAGAAATCAACAGACAGAATATGAGGTGGAGGAGGAGGAAAGTTGGTGTTTGATCTCCCTGAAGTCAGACAACTCCACAGTGATATCTGTTACCATGTCAATACTTGACAACAGCCCACCCTGGCCTCCTCGTCTGTCCCTCCTCACCTTCCAGATGCTCACCCAGTGAAGGGGTGAGAGGTTGGCAGGTGCCTGGGGGGGAGCAGCAAGGAGCCGAGGGGTCAGATTTCTGAGAGGTCCAGCAGTCGCAATCATTGGGTGGAACGAGCTCGGTGGAGTAGGGGGGGGGACAATATGGCTAGTGTCCAGAGAGGGAGATAGACGGGACCACAGAGCAGCAGTCTCACCTAATCAACTTCATTTACGGGCAATGACAGACAGCCACGCCCGCCTGAGGCGGCCACAATCGGCTTTCAGGGTATTACCCACTGCCCACCACAAATCCATTATCCTTGAATCCTTGACCTTTTGCATTTTCAACATAAAGTCAATGACAGTCACAATGGCATCGACAAACCAGTGCAATTGTGTGATTTCAATTCCAAAACGGATCTGTAATCGTGAAATAAATAAGTAGAGGTGCCTTGCATGTGACAGTTATTGACTACATGCGACAGACTGCACCATAATTAAACTCTGTAGCTTGTTCAAATGCAAACTGCACTGTAATTAGTCTGCAGAGTCAATCGACAGCGTATCGATGCACCCAGATGAATGAACCCACGTGATTTCTCTGATCGTGCAAAGCAACATGACCTCAGCCCTGAACGATGGACATAATCCGATGGAGCAAGACTGGACATCGTCTATATAATGAGGGACCAAAGGCAATGTCTTGTATCAGGCAGTGGGGCCGGATTTAATGAGTTTTGTATGTGACTTCATGTTCAGGTTGGCTGTCGAATGCATGCCCCAGTTTCTCCAGAGCCTCTTCATTAGATCAGTGAAATGAGTCGATACGTTTGCACTGCCAGGCCTGAAATCAATGTGCAAACAGCAGTAGATATGTTGTCTTCCTGGTGGATACAAATTCACCTCCACTGTAGCTACTTCTCCCTCAGACCTCACAGATCAATCAAAGGGAAACGATGCAGCGAGCAGATAAAACTACAGGACAGATTTCCCCTCCACTTCCCATTATCATCCATTATGTAAACACAAGATGTGGTCAGTTTATTCCAGTCTAGACATGTAGCCCCACATCATCCGCCCCGTGCTGTGTGCTCAGCGCTGACCCACATTAATACATTTATAATCGATACCTCCTCAGGTCCCGTGAGCGGACTCGCCTATCAGACGTTGGAGGAAATTGTGCAGTCCAATTTAAAATGGCCCGGGGGGGAACTTTCATAACCATGTGCCAATTAGTTCCACTGTCAATAATGGTAATGCTAAAGGACATTGTGTTCCAGGGTGAGAGGAGAGGATAGAGGGAGAGAGGAGGGAGACATCATCAAGCTTATGCCCGTTGTTCATTGTTAATGGCTGTTACACTGACAAGAAGCATTTGATCAGACACACACACACATTGTGGGCCGTGGATGTTGAGGGGGTTGTGTTATGGGGCAGAATTACACAAGCCATGAAGATAATAAGTAATGACGTCTTATAAAGGTCAACAAACAAAGCACTAGTGGGACATACACAGGCCGTGTGATGAGATTCATTAGGACAGCATTGAGAGCGTGGAGAGGGAGACAGAGGGGACGAGGGGGGGGAGGCATTCCTCCGCTGTTTCACCGCGGCCGTCACAGCAGCAGCTGAAACAGGTGTGTGTCTTTACTCAGGGCGCCGAGGGCAAGACAAGTGCTACTCTCACATGGTTCAGACTGGTCACACTTGACCACACTCTGACCTTACACCCAGCTGAGTAGACCGAGACTTCATCAAGAGGGCCCTAAGTGGCTCGGGGGTCTCACAACTATTATCTCGGCAATTTAATACAGACTCTCCCTGTCCGTAAATGATCTTGGCTCAAGGATATTTATGAGCAGTCTGCTTATCAACGTCAAAACGGTCAGCTTCCCCGCTTTGAATTCAGGGACCCCTGATGAGCTGCATCACGGGGGCTCTCCACCCTGATGCATCCACTTTGATTCGTGGTCACCTCACCTGTCTGAGGAGTATTAAACTTGCAAAGTCATCCTGAAACTCTGCTTCACTCAATACAGTCTGTACAGGCACAACAGGAAACTGCAAGGGGCTGGTGCCATTTTAAGACAGATTGAGAAGCACCGTCTTGTTGAAGGAGACGGCAAACCTAACCCTTAAAGGGACAGTTCACTCCAATATTAAAAACACATTTTCGTCTCTCCTGTAGTGCCATTTATCCACCTAAAGCAGCATTTCTCCCTAACCCTAACCCTTTCTACATCATGTACCACCTCAGAAAATATTAGGCTCTCCAAGTAGCACCACTGTGAAAGGTGTTAAAATACCATATAGTAGCACAGGCCTGCTGTATGCAGCTTCCTGTTTTGCACAGTTTTCTGCTAACGTTAGCAGTTGCTGGGGACACTTCTGCACTGCTTAAGTCACTGGTGGACTGAGGACAGGATAATGCCACGAAATTACCCCCTTGGATGCCCCTATGGTAGATAAAACATGACAAGGTGCCTTCTAGGGTGCCCTTCGAGTGGCCAAAATGTGGTGAAGTGCCCTCTCTTCACTATAAATATATCACAGTGTATTGTGAGCAGTAGACGAGATGCAAGCTAACTACCAGCTAACATTGCAGCAGCCGAGGACGACGCCATTAATGTTTACATCCCGCCGTCATGAGCACGAACCTCTCGTCCATGAGAAGAAGCCTTGATGCGTTGCGCATTGATACGGTTGGTGGGTGTAGTTCTGTAGAAGGAAAATAGTTCCGACCTGAAACTGCTCACAGTGATGTCTGTGGATCATCTAAGGGTCATGATGACTTTTCTGTTGAGTTTTTCAGATGTTCTGTTTTTTTGGCACTTTTTAGCCGACTGCCATCTAGTTCCATTATATTTGAGAGAAGGCAGGCGTCCCCAAAACTCGGCAACTCACACCAAAACAATCCAAAACATATTTTTCCTACATACAAGAGGAAAAATATGTGTTTTTCATTTTGAGGCAAACTGTCTTTTTGAGGTTTGTGTCATCTCCTTGAACAAAAGTACTTCTCGATACTTTCTTGCCCTTCCATGTTGAAAAGGCAGAATGGGAGGATGAACAACGTCTCTGGCTGGACTCGAGCCTGTCAGGCTGAAGTCACAAAAATCAAACACTTGAGACTCATCAGAGTCAGACACTCTTTACAGACTTGACTTGAGAAAGCCAACACATTCAAGTCTCAAGTATTGATGTGGTAAAAGCAGCCGACCGTGCGTACCCACACATGCATATTTAATATTGCAAGATGAATATATGCAATTATGCGTGGGCTAATATTAGTCCTCTGCATTCTCAGCTTAGTAAAAAGAGACTCTGAAGGGAAAAGTGTTCAAACGCTGTGTGATATTCATGGTCAGCTTTCAGAGACCTGATTAAATTACTCTGGACTTGACTTGCCTGCTTCATGGTATTGATATTTAATAACATTGTGACATTTGTTTTCTTTATGTTTGTTTGCAATTTCTTTGTGTGATGGAATAATGTTTTCTTCTTGTGTATTGCCTATAAAGAGCACCATATATATGTCTATTTTTTTATAATAAATTCTCCCTGGTGAAGAAGGCCACATGAGGTTGAAACTGGTCATCTTTTTAAGACATTATGCCCAACAAAATAAAGGTTTAATGCACAATTATCCTTCTTTTCCAGCCCAAGACTAGCTGAAGAAAATTCTCTTAATTAACCTCATCCGAACCACTGTCCAGATAGTTTGCTAAGTAATACAATCAATCTAAGTGTGTAGTCATGCAATACGTCGTTAGAAAGCTTAGATTCTCGTGATTCTATGTAGACCATTTCAAGATAAAACCACATCAGCAAAGGTACAATCAACAAAAAAACAACAAGCTAACAAACTGGCATCCTTGAAGTTTTGCCAATAAAGTGTCAACAAACACTCTCTTCTCTTATTCCCAAATGTCCATTAGATCAACGTCTGTAACAAATTTAGTCCACAACACAGTATTCTATGATTTAATGATGACAAAATGGCAAAAAAAAATTCAATCACAGACGCTTTTTCATACTTTTATCTATAAAGGACACCTCTCATTTCACAGCAGATGCCATTATCCCTCTACAGAGATCCTGAGATGGCAGCTGATAGGAGCGTCTGTGCCCGCCCTAGAGCCTACAACAGCCAATACTTACAGAGCTGCTGATAGCTTGGGAAAGAAACCCAGCTTATAACTTTTCAAAGGAGCCCAAAACCATGCCAGTAATCCAAATGGTTTAAAAACAGTTTTGAATTTACTCTTGGCTTGGCTAGGATGGACATCTTAGGATAATTTTACATACATTTCCAGAAATACGAACTGGTTTAACTTTGTCTTCATTGGACTTGCCCCAAAAGAGCTCTATTACCAATCTTTTCAGATTTTCCAACGAGAAAGGATTTCTTGTGGCTATGTTGTCAAATTTCTCCTGAATCAAGTAGAATCCGTAAGTCTGAGGTAAGAAATAGGCCACACTGTTGCAAAACAATGCTTAGTTTTTTAGCAACAATGTCTAGGTTAAACAGGTTTTGACAAGGTCTAGGCGTCTCGAGACGTTACATCATCATTTATCATGTGGCTTGCTGATATGTCTGGTATTTCACTTCCAGAAATTCACGGCAAAACCTGAACATGAAAGATTTCAGCTGTATCAGTTCTCGCTCCTCCACCAATGATATCCCAGAAACCTTGACATTGTGACGCACTTTTAGTCACTCTTTCCTTTTCCCAAACACATCGACACACACATCTAATGACAACACAACACACAGCTCTGGTCTCGAGCTCAGGAAACAGAGGGTTCCTGTTTTTGAGTCCGAGCTCTATTGTTATCTCAAACAGCAGTTTTGATAGTACATGCTCTCTCTCTCGCTCCCTCTCCAGCTCTTGTTTCACACACTCGAGATATTACACAATTATTATCAAGCCAAATCTCGATCCCCCTTATAGCTCTTTAGTAGCACGCATTCTTATCTGGACCTTTCATTCTACTAATATTGACAAAGCCTGGGAGATAGAGTCAACACAACTCTCCATTACCACTTTTCCTGTTTTATCTGTGCCTCTTATCTTTGCTCTCTGGATGGAGTCACAGAGTCACTCCTATTTGTGCACTTGAGGATCAAGTATCTCCTCTACATCGCTCTGTCTCTTGCCAATCCCTCTCACACACTGTCTTTAGGCTTTTTTTGTCTCCCTCGTTCTGTCTGCTGCTGCACTCAGCGCTCGTTGTGGGAACCAAGGTGCTTCATGCAGTCTATTGCGCAGTTGAAGGTGTTAGGGGGATTGAAGGAAAGTCTGGATAAGCAACAGCTGGATTTAATGCACCATTAAGGTCATTGGTTGTTCAAGCTGCACCTGCAAATCCCCTGATTTCACCCCCTTGTCTAAACCTCTCTCCCCTGTCTGCGCCCCTCCCTCCCTCCCGTCCTCTTCTCTCTGTTGCCCTCTCCTCTTTCGTCCACATACTCAGTCACCCTTTTCTTTTCATTCCTGGCCCTCTCAGCTTTCTCTCTCTTGCCCTGTCAGCTATGAAATCCCCCCCTCCTCTCTCTCTCTCTCGTTTCTGCTTCTTTATCGAAAGTAACTGCTGCCACTGCTTCACCCCTTCTCTCACTCTGGTTCCCTGCATGCCTTTCTCCTGTTTTATCTCACTCTGCATGTCCCTCTCTCTCTCTCTGCCTTTCTCACTGTCTCTCTGTCGTTCTCTCTTGTTTCAGTGCCCCTCCCGCTCGCAGGCTGTTGTGTTGTGTCTGCCAGGCCTTCTCGGTTGGAGCGCAGGTTTCCTGAGTACTGGAACGGAACAGGAGCTGGCAGGGAGACACACTGAGAAAAGCCAGCTCCACTGTTCCCACTGAGTGTCACACACGCTCACAGTGCTGCTCATAGCGGCGCAGCGCCGGCAGGACACAGCACACACTATGATGTATGTAATGATGCAGCATGTCATGGGTAATCCCAACTGGTTTCAGGTTATTGACGCAGATGCAGAGGAGTAACCTGACCTTCACAGTCCGATATGTGTCATATCACATCTTCATAGGTGTAGCAGCTAGGCCCAGGCTGCTTTTATTTGCATGATCACATGATCAAATTCAAAATTAGTATTTCATTTGGTTCCTTTTAATCTACATCTAGTAGAGGACGAATATGTCCTGGTTTCAACTTTAACAACAACAACAGATGTTAGGATCTGATGCTTTTCTCTGTTATGCATCACTTTAAATTCAACAACTTTGGATTTTTATGAATGTGAAGATGCTGGTCTGGTGGGAAAATTGGCATTTTTTCTTATTTTCTGAGATTGTACAGCCTAAATTATTAAATATACTACAAGAAGTTTTTTAAACTTGTTATGAAGAAGTCTCAATTTAAAACTGATGCCTCTATATGACCTACATAAGCAAATTACACCGTCAGCAGGAAGATGGGCTAATTCTGATATTTTTAAACTTGGACCCTTTATTTACATGTTTTGGTGTGTACATGAGGGCCAACAGTGTTGGAATTGGTCCCGCAGATTGCCTCAGCTGGCAGCAAATGCTGCATCTGTCAAACTTACTTCCCCTAAGAGTGCTTGTTTTTGCCACTGACAGGCTGAAGTTGTTATTCTAACTGTCAGACAACATTACTGAAATGATTCTTGTAGAGACAAACCTTTTTGTTAAATATTAAAATCCTTTGTGTAAAGAGGATCACAAGTCTCGCTCTGAAATTTCACAAGAGGTGAGTCGTTACTGTTGTTGCCTCAACTAGATCGTCAAAATCAGTGAAATAGTCACCCATGACTTTGGAAATACATTCTTGCTGGCAGTCCCTCCAGGTCAGAGGTCCAAACTTTTTAACTTGGAGGGCTGAAAACTCAAAGGTGGTCCACGGGCAAAAAATTGACTGGAAGTGTCACTCAAGGATCCTACATATTTAAAGAGCAGCAAAATAAGAAAGCATAAACAATGGTTATGATTTTGTTAAATTCATTTTTATTTTATTATTTATTTATTGCTAGATTCTGGCGGGCCAAATCTAACCTCATGGCAGGCCAACTTTGGGCAGCTCTGACCTCCTCTCTCCAACTCTAACTCACATTTCCACCCTCGTCTTCCTGCGACAACTCACATCTCGTGAGAGAGAACAAGGGATGAGAAGAGGTGATCTTCTGGATGACTCCAAAACTTTCGGTAAGTATGAATCATTTACACACGAAAACATGTAACTATAGTGCCAAGGTTTAGAAATACCAGAATTCCCCTTTAATGCCTGTCACTGGGTCGGATTCCAACTTCACCTGGGCCGGATGAGCCATCAAATAAAAACTATTTTCTTTGTTTCACTATTGTCATATTACAGTTATTAACCTTACACACACAAATAGATCCGTTACCACATCACTATAATTGTGATATAAGGATTGAAAGATCTGCACTCTCAGCAAAAGAAATAAACCTTGACTATCTTCCAGTCACTCCATAAACAGAAGACTTTACCACTCTTGCAGGCGACGCATATCGTCACTTTCACTATTAACACTGGTGCAGACAAACATAAACACCACCATCCTAAGAATAACTCAGCCTTTTCCCCCGAAGAATGATGTTTATTTCACAGTGGCTCTTTACTGTGTCCCCCTCTCCAGTTAACTGAATGATGTTTACATCTCCCACTCCTCCTGATGTCACCCTGGAGAGCTCTGTGCCCTCTGCACCTGGACAGTTCACCCCTCTGAATGCACGGACGTGCCCCGTAGCACCTAAAGAGCCACTGAGATCAAACACCAGCGTTTCTCCCAGTGGCCCCTAATGAAATTGTTGTTGGATTCCTTGAATAACATTTGTGTTTATGGATAGCTTTCAGCCACTGCTAATGGTAATCTAATTTTCAAAATGGCTTTTCTAAATTAAGAGGATGACTGAGAGAAACAGTTACAGGGTCTAATGTTCGTCTGACTGGGGGCCTCATTAAAGACTCAGTTGAAATAAATTGTTTTCTCTCTCTCAGCCGACACGGTACTGGTGTTGTTAATATATCAGAAAACAGTCTAGGGCAGTCTTTTAATGAAAAACACAGACAGCCACAACATTGAGATTTATTGAGAAGTTTAAACAACCCGGAGAAAATGTAGTAATTAATCTCTCTGGCCACTGTCTTCTCACTACTAAATAATAAATACATTTTCAAGAAACACATAAAGAAATATCTTGCCAAATAATAGGATAAGCAACCCCTAAATGCCTTATGCCTTATTGTTGTTGTTTGATGTTGATGTTTTTTCCACTGTTTATTCTGATTCTATACAGCCTGCTTGTACTCTACTTTAATCACACCATCCTGAATTTCTCTTGATTGTGTGTCTGCATAGCTCGTTTGAATGTTTTCAAATTGTAAATAGTTTCTTATTGCATGTCTGCATTGTGTTTTTATGTTTGAGACCCCCAGGACGACTAGAGGCACAACATCAAAGTGCTTCTAATGGGGCTCGTTAAATAAGATAAGATGAGATAAGATGTACCTTTATTGGTGCCCTGGAGGAGAAATTAAATTTGGCACAGCAGCAAAAGGGATCAAACAGTGTGCAAACAATACAAAAAGTAGCAGCAGGAGTTAGGAATTGCTTAAGAGAAACAAAAAATAAAATAAGATAAAAATACACTCAAATAAATAGATAAAGTAGAATAGAAATAGAAAATAGAAAATGTGCAAAAAATTCCTGAGATAAACATACAGTGTGTACACTCATACAGGCTGTTTGTATATACATACACAAGCATAAGCTCTTCTCTAACAAATTAGTGGCAAATAACATGTCATGAAATAATACACATAGTTCAGGGTTTACATACAAAAATAATAACCAAAACATGTTAAAACAAGTGAAAAATAGTATGTTCTGTTGATCTCAAAGATTGTATTCGACTTTTTTTGCTTTAAAATGTCATTTAGATATAATTCCTAAAAACTAAGAGGAAAATTAACAATTAATTCAGCTTATGTGTTGTGATTTCTATAGTAACACAACATGAAATACATTTCCCATAAGGCGTCGCGGTATTTCTACGTCATTCATCGGCGCAGAGCTGAGGTGGCGTTCGAGAGGAGGTAAACACGTCGGATTATTACTTGTTAAACCTATTATTGAACGAAATGCGACCTAAACGAGTGATTTATTTCATTGAATACGTTGCTTTACGACTGTTGTACGTCCGTAACTCACTTCCTGTTTGTCTTCTTCGTGTTGTTGTAGCGTGACAGCTAACACGGTGCTACTTCAGAGAGCTAAAGCTAAGCTAACCGACTGAATCGCCTGTAAACCTTTCGGTTCTGTTTCAGGTTGTTTCCCGGCTGCTCACCTGAAGTCCCCTCATCATGACTAAACTTCTGGAGTGGCTGTTCGGTGTGTCGCTGGTGGGCGCAGTCTGGGCTTTGGTCACTTTCGACCTGTTGGACCTGAGCCTGCCGCAGACCTACAGAGAGGTCGCCTGGCCGATGCCTCTGTATCTGCTGGTGTCTTTTGGCTGCTACTCCCTGGCCACAGTGGGGTACAGGGTGGCCACCTTCAATGACTGCGACGAGGCAGCTAAAGAGCTGCAGGAGCAGATAAAGGAAGCCAAAGAGGACTTGAGGAAAAAGGGATTAAAGATGTAGAACTTGAAGACTATGTAGAAACTTTAGAGACTGAGAGGGATGCACGGACCACTTTCACACACAACCAAGTGTTTGCACTTGTCAAAAACTGAGGGTGTCTTGTTTTGAATTTGAATTTTTTGTTTCTAGGAGACATTATCTGAATAATCCTTTATCCAGCAGTTTGTTTTGACACAGTGACACATCTTTCAGATTAGATAATGATCAGATATGCTTCAGGAAATCAAAAATGAATGCCCCAATGTATGATTTTCTTGGTTAGTTTACATTCTCACCATCTGAAGACCTTGTTTATAAAGTTACTGAATGATACTGTCTGTTTGTAGCAGGTGGTTTTACTGATTGGCAGACGAAAGAAGAAAACACATGGTGCTGTCTTTGGTTGCAAGCTACACACAGTTAAACACCCATGGGAGTCACTGGTATGCAAAATTATCATCTGTAACCAGTTGCCGATCACTCAAATGCCAGCAAATGAACCCCAAAGGTCACACTGGAGCCGTCTGACTAAAGAGTGTTTCCTCTGAGAATTCTTTCAATCTGCGTCATCTCCACACAGTGTGAACCTTGTTGTGTGTGTCTGGAGATCGTTGCTTGTCAGTAGAGATGGACTAGATTTTATCTGAATGAAGTGTACATTCCATTGTTCAATTTCAGACATGTGCCCCGCGGCTGATGTTGGGACTTAATTAAACAGGATTCTATTTTTCTCCAGTTTTTCTGCCTACAAATGTGAGTTTGTGTTTGTGGGTTGGGGATTCGGATAGGGGCCAGGAGGTAGGCGAGTACGTGCACGAGTGCCTGCATATATGATGCATTCCTTCTTCAAGCATAACTCACATGGCCTGAGGGCTTTATATCAACTTCGCAATGCTTCTCTCTGTGAAGGAGACAGATGTCTTCTGTCTCATTTTGTCGTTACAGGAAAAGTTCACCACAGAAAATGAAAATGTAGTCATTATCTACTCAAAATTGGGTGAAGTTTTGTGGTCCTCAAATCAGTTTGAGCGTCACAGCACAGCAGCATTCTCCCAAAAACGTGAAAATAAAACGGTAAATAACCCAAGATGGCTCTGTACAGGTCGTCCGGCACAATCCAAGTCTCCAGGAGCCCTGAGACTGATTTGAAAAATATTGATGCTGCATTTACTTGCTCATCGGATCGTCCCAGTTCCCGAGTTGGGAAGTCATTCTTTCGACTTTGGTGTGTTCATGTGCATCATGTCAGATTGTTGGAGGCCAAATAGAAGTGGTTTCCATTTTATCGCTCTGACCGTGTAAACCACACGTTGACAGCTGTAGGAAATGTTACAATACTATACAATACATGACTTTGGTAAAAGTTTCTCACCATCAACCCGATGTTTACCTTCGACTGCCATGTTTCAGCGTCGTATGACGTCAACGCGGCAACTCGAGCACCAAAAGGATCTCAGACGTTTTTCTTTTTCCAATAATTAATAATAATTCCAATAACACATGAATGCAGCGTTATTTACACCCTCAATCCACGGTAAAGCTTATGCACACTCTTCAGGAAGGGGGCATGCTAACACTTTAGCTTAGAAACTTCATTGAAGATTTTGTCCTACAACTGGTGCAAATAACGTCTCTTGAAACCAGTATGTGATCAGTCAGTGACTTACAGTATGAGGGAGACAATTTATGTATTTTTGGTTGTTATTTATGCATTAACACAAGTCTGCATATACTTCAATTGTTTAGGAGAATAATGCTTTGTTGTGAAGCTTCCATCGGCATGAGGGTAAGCAGATAATGATTTTTGGGTGAACCTATCCTTTAACGACACATAAAACATACATAATGCAGCATTGTCTTTCTCCCCTCCAAAGAGGTTTTTTTCCATCAGAGAATGTGAGCAAAGCATGGAGCGCTGAAGTAATCTGACGTTGGCAAGAACAGTTCTTTTGTGTGTGAGCCTCAAAAGGCTGCCTCTGCTCATTTTCAGTGATTCCCCCGCTGTGCATAAACAAAGCATAGCCTGGCCAAAGGCATCATTACAGGGTTTCAAAAAGCTCCCCTAACTTCAGAACAAATGCGAGAGAGTCGACAGTTCTCTGTGTGCATGCTCTGCCTGTTGTGCCGTTTGGCTGCGACCCCATCATGCCTCGCAACGTCACCCCCCATGAATGTCTGCAAGCTGTTGCATGAGCAGACTGGATGAAAGACAACCTGTTATTTACCAGAAATCTTCTACTTTGGCAATTACACCAAAGGCTACCCTTGGTAGGCAGTTATGTTCTCACTCGCAGCCACATGTGAACTAGTTAATCACTTTTCTTTGTCATCATTCTCCCCAAATCTAACTTTGAAGACATCCATCTGTTCTTTTTTTTCCTGCAGGCATCCAGACAGAAGTATAAATCAGATTTCCCTGGCCACATACAGTTTCCCTTTTAATCCCTTACTTCAAACATACAATACTATAGCTTCATCCCAGACTAAACCTTTTACGTTTTCATGACCACAAGTGTAAGTAAGAGTAATCCGATGCACAGACAGTGACGTAACAAAAGCTCTTTCATCGCAGACAAGCTCAAAAACTTTTTTTTTTTCTCCATGCATTTCATTTCACAACTGCTGTGTGGTGACAGTGGCAGTATCCACAGGATGCACCTGAGCACTGAGCCAAAGCCATAATTACAACTGTGGCGTAGTTCACTATCTCTGCAGCCTTAATCAAGATTTGGGCTTGCCTTGAGTATTTTTATTTTTATCTCGTGAAAATTAGCTTTCATATATAGCTGTGGGAAACGAACCTTTACACGGTCCATTTATTAGATCATTTACTGCAGCAGGTCACTTTGAGTTTAAAAGCCTCTGGAGGACTGAAACTTAAAATCAGGAATCGATAAACAAATATATAAATGGCTCAATGAATACATTTATTTCATTTGCATAAATAAGCAGTAATGTAAATAAATACAGAAATAAATAAATAATCACAGGCTAATTAGAGCAGAAAATCTATTTATGTCACATATTAATTGATGGCGACATTTATTATCTATATTATTTTTGGTGCATTTAAGTGTTATTGAATCCATCTCCTCCTTACCATTGCATTCAGGTCACAAACACCACTGTTGCTTGAATCATCTACCCCCTCAAGCTAATGTTGCTAAGGCTAACCTTGCTAACATTAGAAAGCAAATGTTAGCTAACATTGCTCATGCTAGCTAGCAAACTAACACTTGTAACGCTAGCAAGCTTATATTGGGGCAGTACAGAACGCTGGGCACATACTGTGTAAACTATAAACCCTAAACTGACAACAACCAAGACTCCTGATGACAAAACATTGATGCCACATGATACCAAAAGAATTATACCATCGGCTGACAAACCTTGTTAGAAGCTGGAACAAACTGTCAGAATTTTTACAGACATAAACAAAACAATCATTTTGGACCCGACAAACATTTTTAAACAACTGATTCACAGTTTACAACATAACAATGTTGTTTAAGGAAAAGAGATACTTTTATTCTGCACCTTTCTACAAGCTCTGTAGATGTATTTTTGTATGATGTGTCTACATAAAAATGATCAATATGACCTTTAATGGCATATTTATTTATTTATTTATTTATTTCTGATTTAAACAGTTACAGTCCACCACAAAAGCTGACCTAAACGTGACCAGAAATAACACAAAACCAGAGTTGAAAATCATTTCTCTTTCACATTGGAGATTGGAGACTGTTTTTCATGAATTACCTAAATTATTTATGCATTCTCGTATCACAAAGTGATAAATTCTGTACACTTGCTCATGTGTAATCTGAAATCTCGGTGATGAAAACAGCCAAGTGGTAACTTCAGTTTTTGTGCATGAATTCTTGGGGTTTGTGGGAAAGATGACAAAAGTGCACAGAACGTTCTTTACCTTCTGTTCCAAAGTCTCAAGGTCAGGGTATCATAAAAATTGGGAGATGAGCTGAGAAGCAAATCTTAATGGGCACAGAGACAGTGAGAGAGTCAGGTCACGGGGTTGTGCCTGCAGCATGGCCCCTCTGAGACCTTGAGACACTATAAAAAAACTGTTCTAGAGACACTCAGTGACACTGCTTGGAGCAGATCCATCTCAACAGGCTGAGAACCAAGACTGAAAAATGATAGGTTATCATTTTTCTGCACAGAAAATACTTTTTTTTCCCACCCACACATTTCACAGCAAAACCTCAAAACCATCTCGAGATGGACGGAGAGAGAGATGGAGCTGGTAATCGAGGCCAGGAACCGACAGAGATGGAGATTTGGTTCAGATACAGAGAAGGGTGAACAACAGTAATGTGACATGAGATCGAATTAAAACAGTATAGATAGATAGTGACTGAATTCAAGAGGCAAAACAAAAGAAGTGTGGATGTGACACTGAATAAATAAAGGAAAGTGACTAAGTGACACGGACAGGAAACCAAAGCATGAGCTGGAACAAGACGGATGACCCTGGCAGTGGCGACGGCGAGATTGTGTGACAGGACTTTTTCGGGAAGAGGAGACCACACCCAGACCGCTGGCGATGGCAGGGGACCAAAATGTGCCCTGATTGGCCTAGAGGCTCTAACTTACTCTGTTTAACCAAGGTGTTTCCTTCCCATCAGCCCCGTCTGACCCCGCTGACATCTAAAGCTTTTACAGGCACTAAAGGAGCTTCCATACATGCCGCTTTATTAAAATGACTTTTAATCCGAACGCGCAGTGCATAAAAATGATAAGAATGAGGATGAAAAGTCACTCGTGGGTCAAGCTATTGTTCTTTGGCTGCTCATAAACAGCTGCTTTGATATTTACAGGACACTGGGTTCCAATTGGAGGGCAGCATGGAAGCTTATAAATGCTCCAAATAGCTACAATAACATTAGGTAACCTCCCAGAGGCCCTTTAAGGCTGATACTCCTGGCTCATCTGAGTACTAACATACGCTCAGAGGCAGACAGGGACTGGTCGTCATGTGTCCTGCTGATAGTGAGGCCTGACTCAGTCCGGAGATGCAGAGATAGACCAGCTGGCCGAGCCAAAGCTACTCTGAAATGTGATTTTTTTTTTTTTCCTTGCTGTGTCTCGTGGCCTCCTCCCAGCATTCAGCGCTACACACACTGTTGGTCCATCTCTCGCTCTGTTAAACTCTGACGACTGATAAATTGATAAATGCCTTGTTTTCCTGCTTGCTGAGAAGTGTTTGATTTAATATAGCCCCAGTGTGTGCCTCCTATGCGCTGCCATTACATTTCAGTCTCAGAGCGAAGCATTCGTTTTGCAGAAATATTAATACTCTGTGATCCTCGAACGAGATAAAGAGTCTGCAGCCGTGCAAGCAGCTCTTTGACGCTGTATTCATTCACAGCGGCGCTTCGAGCTAAATGATAATATTGGCATGCTAACATTCTTACATTGACAATGCTAACATGCTGTGTGAATATAAATAGTTGTGCAGATATTTGATTTAAAACCAAAGTAATGGACAAATTAAAATTTTGACAAGGTGATGACACTGAATTAAATGTCAGGGGATTGTCAAAGTTATTATAATTCATTCTCTGTCAAAAAAAACAAAAAGTATCAAGGTCTCTTTAATAAAAGCAGCAGTTAAAATGTGTTGGATTTAGTTATGACACGCCAAATGATTAGTTACAGGTTATAGCCCCAAAACTTTATTAGTCAGAATATGAGCAAAAGTAATTTATATTTACTGAATATCTGGGCGAAATCAATTTACATTCAACACATTTACTCTGCTAATGTTATTTATCTGTACCTGCATTAATCTCACTATAAAGTAAGGAATCTCTGTCCGTTTGTCTGTCTGTGACTTGCATATCTGGAGATCTGTTCATTTGATCTACTTCACGTTTGGCAGGTTTGTTACTAAGGATTCACGGAAGTGCAGTGTCAAATGGTGCAATTTGGAGTCATGACACATTCAATATTACACATTTTGAATAAACAGCGAGGCGTAGCTTCAGCGCTCTGGCTTCACAGCTATGCAGACTGAAACTGGGCTCACACGTGATCCTCATTGGGGAGCAGACATAAACAAAATGGAGGTTAGCGTGGTGCAACGACTTGAGAAATAAACAAAAGCAGAAGGTTTAACGAGTCAGGATGAATGGGGAGACGCGGTCAACGCAGCTTCTCTATTCTTCAGTGAGAACTGGAGGCGAGCTAACATTAGCCTCAAGGGCTAGAATGTTTTCTGTTGCTTGGCAGCACAGTCGGCTCAGGGATGACTCTCACATTGATTGTTTGTGTTTCAGCTTGGAAAGTACCGATGTAATCATCCAAATTTTAAATACCAAACATGTTTGATATTATCAAGGTGGCCCCAATGAGTCTGTGAGGCTTGAGACTGGATCTGTAAAGCCCTCACATTACCAGATAATCTGTGCCAAACAGCATGTTTTCTAATTGGTATCACAGGATTTTAAACTCATTCAATAACAATGTGCATTTGTTACCATCATTTTTCTGTTTCTAATCCACTATCATGCCTTCTTAGTTTACTCGAGTTGCGTCAACAAATCACCATGTATACAAAGAACCACAGGTAAACATTTATTTTGGCAACTTTGTCTAAACATGTTTATCCAACATTTTTCATCAAATGCAATATGCCAAAACACAACAATAGAGAGAGGGACTATGAGAAAACAAAGACAGGAGCCATGTATTTGTAGATGAGGGATGCAATTTTTCTGACGGGAATATGAGATATATGTGAAGCAAAATTTAAGGGCAATCCAAGCGAAAAAATTCCCCTCAAAGCCACAAATGTAACCTCACAGTGACACAGGAGGAAAAGTCGGGAGATCACTAAAGTCAGAAGGATTCATCCTCTGGGAAAATGACATCCAGTAGTTGTTGAGATTGACTGAGTGAGCAACAGACAGACTGACAGACACTGCCATCCATACAGCCTGCTAGCATGGCTAAAAAAAGGCTTAATTTAAGAGCTGTGGTGGGCTACGGTTAAATATATCTGTCTATATTGATGTATCTATATTGATCAGATTTTCTCAGTATTCACAGATTAGTCCTCACTACTGCTTGTACTATGACTCATCTGTGAATTTAGGCTTTAAGATCTTACGTAAAAACAGGCTGTTCGTATTTTCCTCTGTGTTAGTTCTGGTTATCTCCTGACTGCCCTTAACATTTACCACACCGTTAAAGATTTCACACTTGCCCTTCACATTTACTCAAGCTGGTACGCCGAACGAGCGAGTAAATAAAAAGAATTGTCTTGTCTTGACGAGCTACTACTCATTGGAGCCTCTTCTAGGGGTCGGAGCGGTTAAGGGGCCTGTCTGCCAGCCTTAATTTACAGCCGTCCCTTTGAAAACATTAGGGAGTTGTGAGGCTGTGGCACCAGTTTTTGGTGCTACAGCTGTTTTTACTGTCACGGCCGTAAAGCTCCCCTGGGAAGAGGGAGAGACAAGAGAAGGAGAGATGAGAACAATGGCTTGTCATGCAACTCGCAGACGAATAAAATATGGTTGAAGGGAGGAGGTGTGTGTGTGTTTATGTTGGGAGGGGGGGTTGTGGAGGCTTGCCAGAAGGTGGAGATAAAGACAGTCGAAGGATCACACCTGTGTATTCAATCTTCAGGCCAAAAGGCAGCCTTAATGGTAATAATAGACACAGCTCTCCCCTCCTTTTCCTTTATCTCTCTATTGTAGCTATTTTCCCATCCCTGGCCAAATTGGCCTTGATTCTATTGAACTCCTGTCACATTAGTGTGTGTGAGTCATTATCTGCGCTATTGGCTCCTTCTGTGGAGATCTGGCCGGTCTAATCAAAAGGAGAAATGGGGCTGGGTTTCCTGAAAGCTTTTTAGCATCAAACTCACAGTTAGAATGGGAGAAAGTGGGATGATACGGGGGGACTGGATTTGTTGGTCCTTTCTTAAACATTTGTAGCAATTTACATGTACTAATCCCATTTCTATTGGCCATATGGGAGTGGACTGTAACGTGACATGAAAAATGAGACCTTCCCCGTCGCTCTTGGTTGCCTATATCTGACCTGACGATTCCGATCTTGGCCAATTGACAGCAAACACTAACATTTATATGTTCATAATTTAAAAAAGGGCATAAAAAAGACCTAACTCTTACAAAACTGCACCAGGTTACGGGACCTCCTCTCACAGAGCTTTTTTGTACAAATAACTGGAAATGAGGCGGTAAATCCCACTTTATCTAACATGTTGTAAGCCATTTTAATCAGTAGCCTGTTAGTGAAAAGGTCAAAGTAAATTTAAGGCCCCCCATATACTGTATCCAGGACTCTTACTGTGGAAGTCATTGCTGGTCATGCCTAAAACCGTCCGAGTCCGGTCCCTGGCCGGTCGATCGAAGCATCTCTAATTGGTATCAATCCTCTTGTAACCAGGAATATCTGTATAAGATTTTGTGCCAACCCATTCAGTAGCAGTTGAGATATTTCAGTCTAACAGGCAGGCCAACATTGCCTCTCTGAGCTAAAATTAATCACAAGAAAGCTGTTCTGGTTTTCCAAAAATATCGTTTTTTATTTCACATGAAATTTTCACATTTAGCATATTTATCAAACAGGTCTTTATATAATCTTCTATGTATATTTATATATATACATATTATACACTTCTCTTACTTACACATGTACAAAATCAGGTAACAAGAATTCAGATTAAAAAAAAGACTGACTTCAATGGTAGTCATACACTGTTGTGCTTTGTTGATCAAGCCAGCCCGTCAGGTGAAGATGCGCTTGGCAACTCGGTTTGATGCCGTGTCTTGTCTGTTGTGAACCGATGACTTTAATATTTAAAAAAAATGATCCAAAACTGGGATAATTATTCCGAAAGTCACTTTGTGTTTAGAAGTTTTTTTTTGTTTTTATTTTCAACTGAGCTTGAAAACATGAAGGAAAGCACCATGATATGCAGGGTTGGGGGTCCTGCAGTAACAAAGATCTGATACCAGCTCTTCATGTCAGACAGCTTAACCAACAAACAGAGAAGTCCAGCCTCTCTGCTGTGCACACAACATCTCAGTGTTCGCTTTTGGCAGAAAAAACATTTCGTCTCATCACTCTTGCAAATCAAACACTCCCCTTGCATGCGCACATTTTTCTTACTCTCACACAATTTTCCCTTTCACACGAGTACTACCTCTACGAGGAGAGCGAGAACAAGCTCTCCCCTTTGCCAACGGTAAACATTTCTTTTTTTTCGTGAGCGCACGGTATATACAGTAAAACTTCTCAGCTGCAAATGTCATAAATTATCTTCACAGAAAGTACACGTAACACAGTTCAATGAAGGGTTCTACCATGTGTTACTGTATGTCATCCGACATCAGTGTGTTTGTCTGCGTGACACTGTTGTGGAGTGTATGTTGGTGTGTCGGTACTGTGCAGTGTTAGTGCTACAGTATATAAGCACATGGTCGAGTTTGCAAAGGAATCATGAGAACAGCCCCGTGTGTCTGTAAATGCTACATTTAGAGAAAGTAATCACTCGGGACATCAATGCCACTCAATACCATTACAATAACAACACAACAAATAGTACACAATACTCAAGGGTGGAATAGTGTACAAGTTGGAGAGATGACTGATCTTTGGCTCGAAAGGTAAGAGATTACTATATAATTCAAAAAAGAGTTGGTGTCTTTGCTCTTGATTGTTCTTCGGCCACTTTAGGTTCCTTTTTCGTCGTCTTCATATTTTCTTCGAGGCTTATCATCCAAAGAGGTTCGTGTTTTTTTATGGAGAGAGAGCCCTAAAAATACAAATCAAGGCGAGCTGGGTCTTTCCAAGAAAGAAAAAAAAAAAAAAATACTGTCACCTTTTGAAAAATAAGACAAAGCACGCATGCTTTGTCTCAAATGCTCAGAGTTGCTCAGCACATGTTGTGCAAGTGAGTCCATCTGTACTTTACAAGCTTCAAAAGTCTTTCCCTGTGGCCAGCACTGGGCATGGAAAACTGTCTTTTTGAGTCAGTGGTTTCATCCCCACGGACTGTCTTCATTGTAGTCCCTGAAAATAATATCTGCCAACAGCAGTCCTTTCATGTCCTCTCAGTGCAACAATAGCAGTAATGAAAACGGGACTAGCAATGAGAGGATTGCGAGGGATGTTGCTGCTGGTGCAGAGTTTGTCCGTACGCTCTGGACATCTGGCAGGACTACCACTGGGTCATCTGCTTGAAGATGAGAGATAAAGAAGACACATTAGTACCGCATATTTACACCCCGACGTAATCCTGAAGGTAGCTGGATTGTTTTGAGGTCAGGGATAATTAGAAAGGACACAGGGCTGGTCAACATACCTGCAGGCAGTCTGTTGGACGGGTTGTGAACCCCACCCCCACCTCCAGCTCCAACTCCAGTCCCACCTGTGCCTCCTTTAGCCACTCTGGCCTCTTGAGAGCCTGAAAGAACAGGGAAAAACACCATCAATTACTCTGTGTGTAGTCTAACATGACTATGAGAGGTCATAGTGCTAGTCTCCTCACAGCCAGGAGGGCAGTTAAACTCACCATCGGCAGCTACGACGTCCACCCTGAGCCTGAGGCACTCCTGTCCATGGTGGTGTAAAGGTTTGGCTGCAGGAGAGAGGGAAGAAAAAACAGGGGCGTTAACATCCCAACTAATGCACTTATCCTCCACTGGCCCCTTAATTCACCTTCATGCATGCGCTCATACACACCCACACACACAAACCCTTGGCAACAGACACACACACACAGACAGACACAGGGACAAAGCTTTAGGACACCATCTGTGACCAGGCGAAGTGTGTCTTGTCCTGCCGTTTATCTAATTACAGCCGTGGTCAGGGTGACAACACTGCTTGCTCTTTGTGGTTACGTTCTAGCAGGGTAAGTATTGCATAAACTTGGCAAGGGGAAGCCAACACCCCAGTCAATGTCCATGTCAAGCTTCAGAGAGGTGGCCACAAACCTCCAGCATATCACAACTCAACACTAGCCTCACTTTATTATGAAGGTAGAGATTTTCAGCCATGCTGGAGCAGAGGCTCCCTCAGACTAAACTCTCATGCCAGTCCGAGAGTTACTATGATATTTCAAACACCTAATGACTTTAACCACAGACTTTTCTTCTAGCACACGCAGAGTTCACTTACGATGAATTGTAATACATTTGTTGAATGCTTAACTAAGTTTGGGCTTAAGCCGGAAACGAGCAGGACAAACCAGAAGGTGTTAATTAAAGCCTGAAACTGACACGTGTTTATGAGAAGTTGCTATATAAACTTTAGAAATCTATGTACAGAGCAGCTTCGCAGGAGTTAGTGGCCAATCACATTGAGAATTGGTTTCCTACGCTGCGTGCGGTGTGCCTGGCGTGCGCTTCTCTCTTGTGTTGCGCATCATGTTTTTTAGAAGTTTTTTAGAAGTTGACACATCTTCAACTAATCGTAAAAAAAATAGTTGCACAACCTTTTCCATAGATTACAAATGATGGCTGTCAGCGCAAACAGCCCCACGCTGTTTTGCGCCAGAACAGACTTTTTCAAGTCGTTTTTGATCGCGGCTTAGGAAAACTATTTACACTGCACAGTTTTTTATAAATTGGTATGAATTATCTTCCAATGAGCATTTTCTTTAATCGCGAGGACAGATATTGACATAATTTATTGGGATGATACTACAACCCTAAAGCTGACAATAGCATTTAGCTCTGCTGTGTCTAATCACAGCCTCACAGAGCCACTAAACTCTCAGCGAAGACACTGAAATATAAAACTGTCTGGCAAACACAGTGACAAATGTGAGAGACAGCTATGGTGAGACTTACAGATATAATAGTAGCTCTCTCCTTGGCGGAACTCCTTTCCCAGAGTGAACGGAGTAAAACGCTGGAACTTTTCCGAGAATTTCTCAGGGGCGTGAGGAGCAAACGGATGGCCGCACTCCCAGCGCATCTGGTCGTATGATTGGGGCTTGCAGGATTCGTAGTCCTCACGCTCCACCATGTAAAGCACATATCGCTCGGCGTCCAGCAGTGGCACCTCACCCTGAGGGTAATGGGGGCAGACGATGTCCAGGTAGTCATTGAGCTTCACCTCCACGGCGTAGTCGTCCCATAGAAACCTGCGGGAAGGAGGGAGAAGAGGACGGTTATGCAAGTGGCAGGAGACTGATAACCATGGTTATAGCATCGGAGCGGTAATAAATATAGGCCTCAAAACCTGTGATTATATATTGATCGGCTACACGCCAGTGTACAACAGGGAAATCAGAGGAAAGTACTGGAAGGCCTGGGATCAGGACATAGAGAAGGAGACGGAGAGGATATATACGTGTGTGTGTTGGAGCGGAATGAAGAGAGAAAGCGCAATAAGGGAAAGAATGATCTGCAGAGGACATGCGAATAAATATGGATGAACGTGGAGCGAGTGTTGCTGCTGCTGCATGCCGCTGTGTTGCAAGTTGAGTGAACATTGATCCCTCGTCCCCCTGGAGTTGAATGATGTTTAGAGAGAAACATTAGCACTCAGTTAGCCCGTCAAGACGGGAGATGAGAATCGACATCTGCAGGGCTGCTACACACACACAAACTCCCGCAGATGGAGACGAGGGACTCAGTGATGACAAATTCACCTCAACAGATGCAGAAAAACACCTGCGTTTACTCAAGATAGTGACGAGGATAAAAATAGAGGTCATATATGTTTTAACCCATTCATTAGGGTCGGAGAGACAGACAGACGCATACAACATGGGTCTGGTGACGGTCTGTAACCGTCTCCCACCACACTCCCTCTCATTACAAATACAGAGAGACAGTCAGACTGTCTGCCTCCCCTCCATCCCTCCCTTCACTCCTCCGCCCTCTCCACCCTCTTTACGATGGTCTTTAAGTAAACTAAACGTCCTCTCAGTCCTCTTGGAACTGGGTCAACGAAAACTTTCAGGCATCCGAGCCTGCCTACAAACACAAATCAATTACTACACAGACTTCAAATAACAATTCAGCAGACTCTGAGGCAGTTTAAATTGGCCTTATCTCAACTGTCCATGATTCCTCCCCCCCTCTGGGACTTTCTTTCAGAGATATTATGAGTTTATCTCCAGGGAATTGTCGCTAAAGGTATTTCAGCTTTGTCCCCTTCCCCCTGACTGAGTGACTGCTCCAGGGGCGGCTCACAGCTAATGCTCTCTTCTCAGTCAAAGCCATCTATCACCGGCCCGGAGCGGTCGCTGGCCGTTAGCCGCTAGCGGCGCACACAAACTCACACACACTTCCCAGTAATTCCCATCTATCAACAGGCTGAAGCAGTAGCTACCTACTGTTTGCACCCAGCAACCCACACATCCACCCACACCTCCTCCTCCTCCCCTTGGTGCTTAGCTCCCGAGCGATGCCTATCAGTTTACCGTCTCCTACTGTTTAGATCACCATGGGTTCACTGAGAATGGCTGAAATTTGACAGACTTAAATATTTTCACAACACACGAGGAGAATGTGTGTCTAATATAGGGTTTTGTTGCTTTTGCAATGAATACATGGATGGTTCATCAGGCTTTCAACAGCTCAAAAAAAAAGAGGCAGCCAGCCAGTGTATGACCGCTTTTTAAATCAGACCTACAGATCTCAAAGAGTTACGACTTCTTGAAAGCCTACAGGGTGCTAACCGGACACCTTTGGCATGGAAATAAACCTCACCACCGGAATAGATTTTTCTTGAGAATTCTGTCGTTTTCTCATAAAACCCCCTAAATGTAACAAGCAGCATTTGGGCGGGTTTGTGTTCGTGTGACAAGGTCCATATGTGTGACTGACGATCAAAGTGCACAGGCGCAGGCCCCCGTCGCTCGTTAGATGGTGTTGTTGTTTGTGGCCGGGGGTCTCTCTGGTACCCCCTGGTAGAAGTACAGACGCTGTGGCTCCAAAACACCGGACCCTGACTCCTGTTCCCTCCCCCCTTGCCTTTACGCACTCTCCGCCTGACTGCACTCCCTCAATACTGATGACCAGATTAGCCGGCAACCATTACAACAACAACCCGGGGCCCATAGAAAACAAGCACCTTTTTAGTGTACTGATGAAACTTCCATCTAACTGTGCTGATAATATTGTTCTCCAGCGAACTTTTCGGGGCGGGGAGAGCAATAATTATCATTTTGCCACGGTCCAGACAGCTTAGTGCTTATCTGCAGTTTGCCTGCCACGCTCTGTTTACCAGATTGGCGCTAAAGTGTTTTTTCCCCCTGCCACTTTCAATTCCAGTCGAATCGATAACACTATTGAACAAACAGTGTTGTCTGCTTTTGCCTGACAGAGTTATCATCCCCCTGCAAACACTGAAACACACACACAAACACACTCCCTCCTTCACTCCCAGCACCCATTACAAACTGGTTGTGGTATGTTCCCAATGTGTTCATCAAAAGGGGGTCGAAGGGGGGTGCAATTAAAGCACAAAAAAGGGTATTAAAGTCGCCCTGGAGGGGGGTAATTATGCCCTTCTGCTCCCCACTTCCCAGCCCCTTTAGGGCTGAGAGTTAGGGGGGAGACAGAGGGCATGAATAGGCGTGGGCAGGGGGGGGGGTCAAAGGGCTTGAGTTGGAAATGGCTTTTGAAGTTTCTCTCAGAGTATCTGTGCGAGTGCTACAGTTGCTTTATCAATGCCACTGTTCCATACAGTGTCTCTATTCATTGCACTGATGGAATACCTCACTTAGCAGAGAGAACGGTGGCTGAATAAGCACCCGGGGAGGCTGGCTAGCCCCTTTTATTAATGGCAAATAGTTTTAATTATCCTGCTGCCTTTTGTTCCCCTCTAACGCCTCGGCATTGAAACGTTCCACATCATCAGCTTAATTAACTGATCGGAGTAACGCACTTCAAAGAGAGCTTAGGCCCGTGTGTGAAAAGGTTTAGCTAACAAAGTCAAATCATGCCACCTTCACTTTAGCAGACAAAATCCTCCTCCTTTTCTGTTTCCCTGGTGTGTGTCTCTTGTTAGTTTTCCTCTCCCAGACTGTCTCCCCCCTCTCTGTCAATAGGCTGTCTTGATTTATCTCCATTGTTTATCTCAGGATTCTCTCTTTTAATCACAGTGACGCTCGGAGCTTCAGCAGAAGGAGCAGCGTCGGAGGAGAAGTCGTTGTATTCTCTACTTAAGGATGATTTGTGGAGCTGTGGCGGATGTGCAGCGAGGATTGTGTGCGACTTCTCAGCCGGAGACATTTAAATGTGCGATTGTTTGTGTCTGAGTATGTGTGTGTTTGTGTCTGTAGAGCTCTGAGGAATCTGGGAGTGTGTTTCAGTCGTGATAAAAAAAAGCGGATAATGAACACTGATAGCAGTAAAGGAGTGTCTATGGTCAGATGTGTGTATGTGAGCTCACTGTAGACTGTTACTGGCCACTCTTCCTCCTCTCCCAAGAAGGAATTCCTGATTTATTGGAGCCTCTTCAGGAGCAGGAGTCTAATCTCTCTTCTTTAATCTCTGTGGCCAGCATTTTGCTTTCTTCTCCACCTCTACCCCCTCCTTTCATCCATCCATCACCCTCTCATCTCGGCACTCTATCGCCCTGTGGAATGCTGGACCTCTGGGGCCGCGGGGCCGCGATGTGGATCAAAGGTCGGACTATCGCCAAGTCAGCACCGGAGAACTTTATACACAAACAGTCAGCAATATACTGGAGCTATGATGGGAAGCGCCATAAAGGCCATCACAGGACACATTTACGACCACGCCACCTTAAAACAGGAGCTCTCGTCTACTTAACCTGCTGTCCCTTAGAGGCCCTTGCCGTCGCCCTAACCACATAAACATGATTATTTTCCTCCCGGGTTTTACGCAGGCCATTATGAAACCCCAAAAGGTGACTGGCCAACGTCACAGATGAGTGAACCGGAATGCGGGGACCACCTAATCGGCTCGTCCAAGCCTGGATTATTGGGTGGAGCACAGGCTGAGCTGTGGTCCATTCATCAGCACCAGACCCTGCTTAATACAGGGGCTTAGAGTGGACAGCGAGGCCCAGAGCAGGGGCTGAAGGCTGGGGGCAGAGTATGGGGTGAGATGGGCAGGGTGGAGCTTTTTTTCCCCAGCTCTATTGTTAGGGGTATTACTCCTTTACACTGGCGTTTTTGGAGTTCAAAAAGAGACACACAGACTATGCTACTGTGTGTGTGTGTGTGTGTGTGTGTGTGTCCAGAGGGAAAAGTGAGAGGTGTTAACAGAGTAATGAAAGACACTGGACACAAGGGAGCCATTTCTTTCAAGTCATATCTGTGAAAGTTAAACACGACTCCACCAGGGAGGTGACACATCAGAGAGAGGTGAATAGAGTTAAAAGGGGCACTTTGTAGTTTTGGAGAAGAAATTAAAAACTCAGAATTTTTATTTTTACAACACTAATGAGGTAATAATACAAACTCGGAAGATATTTATCTTTTCCACCACTGAAAAAACAAGCTGTTCTCAGAGGGAAATTAGGTCCAGAACACTGTTCGAAGCTAGAAAGGTGGCAGGGTCCGCCAAATATAAACAAAGTAAAACAGTATGAAATCATGTTGTCCTTTAAGGTCAGTTTGTTTATCTAATCATGAAAACAAAGAGTTTGTTTTATGTAGTTTGTTCAGGAAATTAAAAAAAAAAAAAAATCAGTCAATGAAGATCAGTCTCTTCTGATTAAAGTTTCTTCCCCCAAACTGCACAGTGCGCCTTCAATCTTGACTGTTTAACTTTTAACTCTTCTATCTGTCTCTTCATCCATCAATGTCTGCCGTCCCCTCCCACTCCCTGTCCGTCTTTCATCACTCAATAAGCAAACCAGATCCTCATGTCAACTCTGTCCCTCCCCCACCCCAGACTTGCTGAACCAATCACAACCTGTCCTGGTGGTATTCCAAATATGCAACTTTCTCACCCACCGGTTTGCATACCCACGCACAATGCGGCGCAGAAACAAACACGGCCCCGCTCTTTTTTTTTCTTCCCCATAATATTCCAGCTCGCAGTCTTTGCACCGTGTGACTTTTTGTCATCCATCTCAATCAGC
The DNA here is from genome assembly GCF_040436345.1 of Pagrus major. Classification (NCBI taxonomy): domain Eukaryota; kingdom Metazoa; phylum Chordata; class Actinopteri; order Spariformes; family Sparidae; genus Pagrus; species Pagrus major. The sequence continues at coordinate 15,977,053 of NC_133230.1, forward strand.
TTTCTCTTGCTGTCATTCAACCTTTGTCTGTGCGGATCATTGGTCATTCTGCCGGCGTTCTTGGCTGAACCATCCGAGCTCCCTTTGCCACCCAGCAAAGCCACTAAGCTCCGAGTCCAGCGGAGAAATAATTGGCCGATTCCACCGCGCTAAGGAGGCTTAGATGAATACATATGCTCTTTCCAACTGTCTCACGCTGCCCCCTGAGCCATTTGTATCTTGTAAAAAGGGCCAGAAGAGAAAGGTCAATGCTGACATAACATTTCTCAGGAGGCAAATATCTGTACAAGAAAATCGATTTTGCTGGATTGATTTCCACGAGGTGAAACTTTCACGCAGTCGTTTTTTCCTCCTTTTTCCTGCAACCACATCTGAGCTCGTGGCTTAATGAATTTGGGAAGACATTTTAATCACAAGAGAATGATCTTCATTTTTTTATGCCTTAATAAACTTTCTAGCTTCAAACAGTGTTCTGGGGACAATCTTTTCCCCTGAGAACAGCTTGTTTATTCACTTATGGAAAATATACATATTTCTCAGTTTGTATTATTACATCATTAAAATCCAGAGTTTGAATTTCTTCTCCAAAACCACACAGTGCCCCTTTAATTAGATTCTTAAAAAAAAGCAGCAGTGGTGGTTCTTGCTTACAGATGCCTGAGAGTAATAACACAACTGACCTCTAGGGGGTGGCAGTAATTACTGTGGGGACATGTTTGCACACTAAACCCAGGGAAAAACAAAAGTTACACAATGGCTCGTATTTACACAACAAAGCAAACACAATGGTTCATTTTCAGAGATAATATCTGACTCTTGCTGGATAATTCTTCCTCATCCAGACACTGTTGACACACACACACACATACTCAGTATGTCTCCTGAGAAAGAAAGAGAGTACAGGCTCTACTCATGGTAAATCTGTGTACTTATGCAGCTTTTCTTCTTCTCTGATTGCTGTGTGGGATTGAAGAGTTGTAAAGCAGCAGAGAAATGAGGATCAGGGCTGGAGGGAGCAGGGGAAGTCTGCCGAGAAGATAAGGAAGAGGCACAAGGATGGGCAAAGAGGGGGAGGAGAAACTCTGGCAGGGTTGACCACTGATCAGAGGAGGACCCCAGATAGAGACAGAAGAATTGACAGTCTGGCCGGCGGGGAGGCGGATCCCAAATCATCCTGAAGGCTCAACAGTTTAGCGCATCCCTCATACAAACAATTAATCGCTATTAATCACCGCTAATCTACTTATTCTCTGAGTTTTGTCGCTGGGAAATTCAATCAGCTCCCGAGTACAGACTATCACAGTCTTGCGTGTGTTGGTGTGTGAGAACTGTATTGTTTATTGTGCAGACAGGATACGCTGTTTTCCCGGGAAAAGACGTAGCCAGGAAGTGCAGCACTTCACAGGGGAACACAGAGCAGACAGCGTGCAGACTTTGGTAACGCTGACAGTACGCCTGCGGGAAGTTAAAACCTTTGGCCTGATTCTCTATCTGGTGCAGTCAATAAAACAAGCCCTCCTGTCTCTGACACCGCTAGTGGGAATATTGAACAGGAAGAAAATCAGCTTAAGGAAAAAAACAAAAAATAAAAAAACTCTCATCCAGTATGGTCACTGAGGTAAAGTCTTACAGACGATTAGGGACTGTAAAGATAGGCGTCAACACACAATGATCATTGAGCCTATGAGAGGCGATTACCATCCGTTTGACAATCTCTCAGAGTATTTTCCCCCCAGATTGAATTCAGGAGACAGATTACAAGGCCAGATTAATGGGGGGAGGGGAGAGACGATGTGAGAGAAAGATGGATGGGGGTTTAGAGCGAAGTCTGGATTAGGAAGTGAAGTGGGAAACCTGGATGTTTTTCGAGGAAAGTAGCTTCGGTTCAGATTACTTGGAAATCGCAGAAATCCCTTATCATTTGTGTCCACCTAATCACGGCCGAATCTTATCTTTTTCATCTGCACAGAAGGCAAACAGACACGTTAACCTACTCCTACAAGGGTGCCTTTTGTTTTTTCTTCTTTTAAACCCTGTTCCTTCACGGTTTGAGTCCTCAAACTGGCTCTACCGCTTCCACTGCTTCAGCAAAGACACTCAAGAGGGGAGAAGCATACATGAAGAGGTTGGTAAGAAAGGAACAGGTTTGCTGGGAAGACTGCTAGAGTGGCTTTTCATAGGGAAGTAGAAGAAGGAAGGGAAAAAAAAGCGTGAAGGAAAGGGCAAAGTGCCTTGTGACGGATCGCCATGGGTGCCAAGAACGATAAAAAAATTCCACACCTCTTAGCATGCTTCCCTCCTTCCCCCCCTTCTCCCAAGAGCCAGAGTTGGATTTGAGGAAATAATAGACTGAAAAGGGACAGCTTGTAAAGTTGAGATAAAAGCCGGTGAAGGAGCGAAGGGGACCGAAAAAGACGGAAAGGGGGGAAGAATGAGACTTTCCCAGAGGCAGAGCCACGGCCATGTGAAGAGGGGCCGGCCTGAGTGGCAGCCAGTATTCAGGGACCACCGCCGTGACAGAATGACTGACAGATTGATAGAGGCCGTGCCACTTCATCACATAGCGAACTCTGACCCCCAATCGGTCACACCAGTTACTATTCTCTTTCTGTGGCTCACCGTGAAGACTATTCCCCCAATTTGTATGGGAAGCATCACAAAACACCCATATTGAATGGATAAATGGCTCAAAACTGCTTCATGTGGGTGAAACATACCTTAAATAACTCCAACATGGCGCAGAAAGAAGATCCAATTAAAAGGTGCACTGCGTAGTTTTGGGGAAGACATTTTAACCAGAAGAGAAATCTATCTATTTATCTTCGTTTTCATGACAACACAAACTGTAATACTGTTCATATTTGGCGGACCCTGCCACCTTTCTAGATTCGAACAGTGTTCTCGAAGCCTTATTTTCCTCTGAGATCAGCTTGAAATATCTCTGAGTCCGGTTTACTCCTCATTAATATTGCAGACATTAAAGTTCTGAGTTTGAATTTCTTCTCCAAAACTACACAGTGCCCCTTGAAGCAACGGCGAGCGCACTTCTGCGTCAAATCAAAGAGCTCATTAAGAAAGACATGGCAAAGCAAATACTACAAGAGATTGAGCAGATTAGCTCAAAAATGTGTGATCATAACAGGGGGAAAAAAGGCGACGACGATGATGATGTTAAAATAAACATCAAACAGATGTGGCCATGAAACAGTTAACTCACAGAGCTGGAGACCACAGAACCAAGTTGAAGAGGGAACCTGGCCAAGAAGAGGGAGAGGGAGGGAGGTGCGGGAGAGAGGGGGAGACAGGTACAAAGCAGTGGAGGTTGGAGGAGGAGGAGGTGGTGGTGTGGGTGGGTGGGTGGTGGAGGTGGTGGTCTACTCATGCTCTGTCAGCAGGGAAAAAAAGGGCGAAGGGAGGAAGAAGCAGTGAATGAGGAGATTGTTGCCTCAGTCCAGAGGGCTCCTGGGACGATGTTAACATCAATCACAAACGTGTGGCACATGTGTGTTCATGTGTGTGTGGACGCCTGGGTTAATGTGTATGAGAGCATGTGAGTCACTCGAATCACACACACACAGTCTTCTGCATGGACACTCCCTTCACAGAAGACACGTACACATGCTGGCATGCCGGGGACCCAAGCTGACTGGGCAACACTGGTGAGCCTCTTTTCTGGGAATCAACCGCTGCTGGTGATTAAGCCGCTGCCCGGACACAAACCTTACAAACATACCAACAAGTAAAAGGTCGGAAAGCAATGAAACACACCGTCAGGAATGGATTCACTCAGGCTGAAACAAAGTAGTTGTTAGAGTGCAGGCTGATACGACCTTGGGAGTCAGCAGGGCCCGAGGCAGGCTCATGCACAAATTAGTGGTGAGCAGAGAAGCTGTGCATTTATGTGAGCGAGTTGCTAAATCCTTCGACAAACACAGTGAAAAAAGGGAAATGAGCCTGTACCAGATCAAATTGATTAACATCAGCTTGCAGACCAATGGGATGGAAAGCCAAAATTAATAAAAAAGAAAAAGAAAAAGAAAAGGAAAACAAGACATCTCTTCAGGGAAAAAGATGGACGTCAACACTCGGTATCGAGTAACGGGTCAAAGGGGAGAGCAGATTGCGGAGGGGAATGTTGATGAAAAGCGCCAAATGAAAACATCTCAGAAACTCACTCTTTTTCTGTGAATTCCGGATTAAGAGTAGCCAAAGGGAGAGATTTAGCACAGTCATCCGGGGGAAAAAAACAGCAAGTGCAAGAGGACGGATTACCAGTATACATACAGGAGTGATCACTGTCGCTCCACACAACGAAACGCCTTTCCATCTGGGACTTCATTCTGATTTTCAGTGAAAGGCTTTGTCGCTGTAATTACAGCCTTTCTGAGAACAGCAGCTTTCAACCACAGGAGGGGAACTTTGGATGGGTGCGAGCTGGAGGGGGAGTATTTGAATATCTGGGTGTTTTTCGACCAAGATAAGACATGTGTTGAGTCCAACCTTGATTGATTTACACGGCGTCAGTAGGTGTGATTGAGTGTCCTGGTTTGTGATAGAGTGACTGTCTGCCAGGAGTCTGTGTTTGTGCTTGCCCGCCCTGAATGTGTATCTTTATGTGTGGGTGCATGTAGAAGTTGGTTTGTGGTATGTAAACTTAACCCCCTCGTACTCCGGAGTCATTTCGTCCCCGGCCATCATCAACCATAATTCTAATTGACCCCCACTTACTCCGAGCGGCCCCCTAACCCCGACAATTTGAGCTCCGGTTTCTCCCTCCCTGAGCAATCCATCTCTCTCCCACAGCGTGACCTACTGGGCAGGCCTCAAGTTACCTCCTCTGTCTCTGTCATACACCATTATTACTCGTCTTACTGGCTGAAATATGAACACCCCTATGTCTCCCTGACAGCCACCTAAACCCCCATGCGATATCTCTTGATTTAGGAGATACAGCAACCTCCCACTCCACACAAAAGGTTAGGACTCTGTCAGATGGGAGATATTGCAACAGATATTTCAACACATTGGGGTTGTGTGAGTCAAACCTTTAAAACAACACAAAAATACAGTCTTTGCCAAGGAATAGGAGAAATCCAATAGGATTTCAGCTCATGGAGACACAAGATGACACAGATTCGCTGACTTTTAACAGTGTGATTAAACTTAGATCTAAGCTGCTGAATTATCGCTGCTTTCCTGCAATTAAATAAGCTCAGGAAAATGTAGAAGTGAGATCTATATTCAGAAATCAACCACATCCTTGCATTTCTCTGTCCACGAAACCCACTTTAAAAGCATCTTTCCTCCCTCAAAAAGTAGGATCTGCTTAAAGAGCTCCCTGTCAGCTCACAAAGATAAATAGATGGCATAACCTGATGTAACTAATCCAGGCAAACACAGATTGCGAAATGGATTAAATCTGAACAGGTTGGACAAAGTATTACAGGTAAACAGCACCATAATAACAGGTTTCGAGCCCAGAAAAGGAGGGAGGAGGGAGGAGGGAGGGGGAGGGAGAGAGAGAGAGAGACTCCCAACTGTCTTTGCATTATTATCATGACAACAGCAGCGAGTCGCTTCCACCACAAATTCATCACAACAAGAGCCTTGAATATGCATGATCCCCAACTCCTCCACTGGAACATAATGATCTCATCCGAGCTGATAATTAGGCTAAAAGTTCATTAATATGTAACATGTCAAACACTGAGGTTTAAGAGGACCTGAGTTAAACAGATGAATGAAAAGAAGCAGATATTTACTTTGGGTTGGTGCTGTTCCAGTAGACGCTGTGTCGCTCCGCTGAAGCAAACCAGGCGCACACGCTCACAACGCAGCCCACAATCCAAACCAAATCCATGGTGGAGAGGAGTGGAGGCGTGCACACAGGAAACACAACTCAGGTAGGTTGTGCAAAAAAAAAAAAAATACTAAAAAACACAAGAAGTTTACAGTCAAGAGCTCGTCCAGGGTATGTAGAGACACGCTTTAAAGAAAAAACACTTTGCATGCGGCGGAGAAGAAGAACAGAAAAAAAAGCGAGACGATTCGTTTAGGTAAAAAAAAAATAAAATCACAGAGATCAAGTCAACTCGACAAATCCGTAGTGAATGGGAGCCTCAGCTGCGTGGTGGCTGCTTTTGTGAAAACGCCCACAGCCGCGAGCCCCGCCCCCTGTCCAGGAGGAGACCAATCAGAGGGCTGTCCGACTGACGCGAGCTCCGCAGGTTTCTGCTGTGTGTTTACTTGTTGTATTACAACTCCGGCATGTACAGATGTACAGCATGACCGGATTAAACAACAACATGCTGGAATTTATGAATCTTCTTTGAATCTTCTTTGTTCACAGTGACTTCACAGGCTTGAAGGTGTTTTTAAAGTTACAAATATTAAAAGGATAAAGAATGGATACTAGGTGGTCTGTAGTTTTCGATCCTTTTTCCCTTGAAGAGTAAGCAGATCATGCTTTAAGAGTACAGCCAGTGATGGAAAGTAACTAAGTACATTTTGAGTTACTTGTGCTTCACTTAGGTATTTCCAATACTCCACAATTTTGTAAAAAGTACCCCAAATTCATACTTGAGTTAAAATTAAGATGTTATATAATATAACTTTAGTAAAAGTAAAAATTCACCCATATGAATAGTACTCGAATAAAAGTCTTAAGTATCTGATAATAAATGTACTAAAGTATCAAAAGTAAGAGTAAGTTTTACATATATTTACACGTACAGTATGTGTAGACTGTATAAGATGGGATTGTCTGTCTGTCAACTATATTTTTATTTATTTATTTATTTTTAAAATCTGATTGACAATAAAATAAATGTAATCTGCAAGGTAATTAGTAACTACTTAATTTATTTTATCAGCAATCAGATTAAAACTTTTACTCCAGCATGACTTTTGAGTACTTTTCACAACACTGATAAAAACACTGGTAAAGTCAAGACCTTTATTATCTAGCAGGTAGATAATACAAATATTCATAATTTATTCACACAACACATCTTTAATGTTTCTTGCTTGTACATGTTTCCTGCCGCATGCAGTATGAATTCCTTCTCTATCGGGCTCCAAGAGAGACAAAAACATGTCCACCTCACAATATACAGCATATATATGTACATATATCTAATACAAAAACACCACCAAATACAGCCTGTGAGCAGCACTTTGACACGCTGTAAAAGAAATCTGAGCATAACAAGCTGCGACACATCATTTAATTGTATTTGCTGCAAAGCTGCTGCATTGCAGTTAGTTTGTCCAGTGTTGAGTGTGTTCAAGCTATAAAGTTTTCCCTCTGAGCCTTATCTGTGATTGAGGTGCACCACCCGTGAGTGGTGTTGGGCAACATTTGGTGTGTTTGCACAGTGATTTCTTGAACTGAAGTTGATATTTTTTTTTATCTTACAGGGTTTCCATGGCTACTTTGTATAAGGACAGGCATTAGTTGGCCGCTATCGCTTGTTTGAATCTCATATTTATTCTAAGGGCGTTGACTTGACACGTTAAGATTCACGTTAACTTTAAATACGATGAGTCTTTGAGCCTTTTGAAAAGAAAAATCTAGATAGTCAAATATTTTTGTACCTTCAAATGGAAGCATATGACCGCACGCTGTCAGATACATTGCAAATCCCGATTCTCATTTTCTCTTCCATTGACATGGATAATCTGGACCGCGAGCTGCTTGTTCAGCCAAGTGAGCCGTACAGCCAGAGGGGGTTTTCAAGCCTGCTTCTGCTTGACATGGCACTTTATCTGCTGTGCCTGCTTAGTGGCATAACAGCTTTCAAAGGTACAGCAAACAACAAAAACGAAAAGTAAGTAAAAAATACATTCAGGACTATGAATTCAAACAGCCGATTGCACGGAGTTTGGAGGAATGACTCCTTTCCAGGACAGTGATATGATTCAGGGTTGTGATCAGATCCGCTCTGCAGGGATTTGGCTGATGGAGTGCGGGATATACTCCTGATGTAACCAGACTGTAACACTTAATGTGAAAGGTATCTTGTTCCACAGAAACCATACATGAGGAGCCTTTAAGGTTTTTGTTGTTGGTCTTAAACTCATCTCATCGACACATGAGACAGCACATGAAATTGGAGAAGGTTGCCTGTCACAGTAAGGCTGACATCTTCACAAGCTAATTAAACTGTCAGGTACACTCTTGATTGCAAATCAAAAGTTTAACTGACAGTTTAATTGTCACAGTGCGCTAACATCCCACTCATCTGTTGCTCTAAGCAGATTAAAGTAACTACTAATATCAATTTGCAGCTTCTCTTTCCCAGGTCTGACTCTGTGCTGTGCTGTCCTCATCATTGAATAATCACTTCTATGAGACGCCCACACTATTTTGTCAAGCAGTTTACATAAACCCTTTATTTTTATTATTTACTCTCTGCAGCAAAAAAGATCCAGACTCAAGAGGAGTCCTCAGACAATATATTCTATGTTGAGTATTCACACTTCACGCAATCTGCATTTTAAAAACGCTGTCCGAACTGACACGCCATTCCAGATCCCAGAGTGAAAATGCAGAAAGGCACATATACATAGTAATTGTGTGCTATCCAGTGTCAAGCAGGTCGTTCGGAATAATGTGTTTTGTATTCATGAAGAGCGCTCATCCCGGTGGATCAATTTTTGAGTCCAATTGTTTATTCTGGCTCGGTGGGAAGATAAGAGGGTGAGAGGGACTGCCAACATAATTGTCATTTGCATTGCAATCGAAAATTGTTGCGGAAAAAGCTTTCACCACGCCGCAGACATTTATGTCAAAACTCTATCACGAGCCAAATGAGTAGACCTCTAATTTCATACCGTCCTGAAATACTGAATGAGTAAATAGAAAGATGAAGTGGAACAAAACTGCAGCTCAGCCCCGATATGTGTTTCTTTTTTACAGCAAACAGACAGACAGACGCACAAACACACACACGCACGGGCTTGCAGATCCGCATAGACACAAACACGGGCGCACGCACACACATAAACACAACCCTATTCACCTCAAATCCTAACAGAATTTGCACTGAGCCTGTTCTGCGGCATGAAAATAAGATATAGGAAAATGATAGGGAGAAGCGTTTCATGTAGGCATGGGAACTTGACTGTCCATAATTTGTTTTTTTCAACCATTTCCACCAGAGTAATTAGATGATGTCATAGCACTGCACTTTCTGTGATCCTGAAAACAAATCAAAACATGCAGGATTTCTGTCCTCTAAAACTGATGATGAATACATCTTAAAAAATCTACTTTGCACGGGAACAACCTACAATGCCATGTTCTTACAGAGAGCTGCAGGGATGACGCATTTCTGTAAGCTAACATGGAAGCTAGCATCACCCTGGTTGCCTTCACAAAAAGTAAATGGGGCCAGGAAGGTGGGAGTGTGTAAATTTGTTTTGCACATGAGGAGGTGAGGCATTAAATTGGCAAAAGAAAAGCTAACAGCTGCTAGCTTGTCTACACTTGCGGCGTTTGTGAACAGGTTAGTGTAGCGTGTAGGTTGCTAGCTTGGAGGTTGTTGTTGTTGTTCCAAGTGGTGATGTGGGTTTTGAAAACAGTACATGCGGATAGCGTGGGGGGAAAGGTTCCCAATGACAGGCTTTATACCAACAGTCTACATCTGGTAAATCAGACTAGTTAGCATGCTAACTTTAGTAGCTCTCTGCAAAGCAAAACAGACATCATCATGTCAAAACTGCTATTTATTCACATTCTGTTGCTAATTATTGTTAATTTTTACACATTGCCACTTAAATCTTGTGTTTACCACAGACATTAATCAAAGCATTTAACCAAAAAACCCACTGACTTCTGGACGAGGGAACCAAAAGTGCAAAATTGCTGACTTTTTTCTGTGTTTTGGGACTCGTTCCATTACCTGCAGCATGATTTTTACTTTTTTTAATTTGTTCAAGCTAGCACACCTGGTGTGTGCGCTCTTCCAGTGCAGCTCCATGACCTGAGCATGTTATAACAGATATGTTTCCTTCCCGTCCTCTCTGGAGCCTGTTGCCACTTTCTTATGTGTCCATTGAAAGGAGAGGTGTTGAGCCCCTCCGCCGTGAATACAAATGAGCGGTTTAATGACAGACTGTCATCGTGTTTCCATCCACAAACAACACCCCACCGTCTATTTACATAAGTGAACTGTGCTGGTGTGAACCGTGGTGCTCGGTCCAGTGTGTGTCTCGTTTCATTGGCCTCCCTGGTCTGTGTCCTCCATTGTTAGTCAATGCCGCTCCCCTGCAGGAGCTGTTCCCGAACCAATGAGCTCTTTCTTTGCAAACAATGGAAGTGAAGTGTTTCCTGTAATTAGCATTGCACAGGTTTACTGCTTATGAAATAGACTGTGTACAGATTGATAACCATCCTTCTCTCAGTAGTTTGCCTGTGCATAACAAGTTTGTTCTTGGTCTTGTTTTTGCCTGCTCTGGCACAAATGTTGATTTTCCTCTGACTTTTTCCTGAGGCCAAAGCAAAGTTAATGATTAGGTGGAGCAATTTTAAAGCAAAACAAAGGTAATCAGTGAGTAACCCTATCGCTGCAGCGAGGAGATGAAGTGGTAAGTGCCAGCTCTTAATTAGCCGTGGTTAATTAATCGGAGGTAAACAAAGAGGTGGTTGATTATGTGTATCCAATGATCAGTGTGTCAGCTGAGAGATTGAGGGTCAGGTAACACTATTAAGATCACATCTCGGTGATTGGCCTTGGTGATAGTCTTGCAGTCGCCGTGCTTAGACATTCAGGGAAGCACACACAAACTCAGACGCACCCACACACACAGACACACAAATCTGTGCGCCTGCATACCCACCGTACAAGCCAAACTGAGAGACAAAGAGCAGCTGAGAAGGAGGCGGATGAGGAGGAGGAGGATTGAGGAGAAATGCAAACACAGTGTTAGATAACGAGAGTGTAAGACCAAGAATGAAAGCAAAAGTGAGGAGGCGTGCGGGATGAGAGTGAAGAGCTTAAAAAAGACGTATTTAAGAAGGACAATATGCAAAAGGAAAAAGATGGGGGATATAGCATAAGGCGACAATAAACATGTTTTCACTGATAAATGATGCAGGGGGAACCTTTGGGCCAGTAATTAGCCAACATGTTACCTATTCTAGCCTGTAATTATGGCTCCATCCCTTGGGCAAATTGAAATTTGAGCGGTGCGATGCATCATTTCCTTTAGACTGTCAAAATCAAGTAAGTGGTGTTTGAGGTATTGCAGGTGACTCACTGACAAACAAATGAGCAACGCTGTGCCATCTCTGGGGAAATGCAGAGTCATTTTGGTTAGGAGGGAGTCGTCCATCCCTTAGAGTTTCAAGCAGAGCGACAACAAAAATTCTACATGCGAGACAGAAATCTACAGGAAGTTTACTAACGAGGAGGTTTGAAATGACGGTGTAAACATAAATGTATTTGAGGCGAAAGTCAACGCGGAGGAGAAGAAGGAGGAAGGAAGGAGGGACGGGCGCCAAATGAAGAAGAGGGGGCCGACAAGAGAGTGAGAAAGATAGAAATAGACAGGAAACAAACAGGGACAGAGGGAGAGAGAGGAGAGGCACACGATGTAATAAGATGTTCAGATGAGGCGTAGCATACAAACACAAAGATGGGAAGGCAGGATACGAGAGCGAGGCTGGAAAGATGGAACAAAATAATAATAAAAAGGAAGTGAGGAGAGAAGATTATTACTGTATTTACCGCAGGAAATTTGGAGCAGAGGGGAGACAGTCTCAGAAAAATAGCTGGAGGGATCAGAAAGAGAGATGAATAAAATGTCTGAAGACAGTGAGATATACTGAAATAAAATATTTGGAGTTGGGGAGGAGTTAAAGGTGCACTGTGTAGTTTTGGAGGAAGAATCTTAATCATAGGAGAAACTGACTGATTTTTATAGACAAACTAAATAAACAAACTCTTTGTTTTCGTGACTGAATAAAAAAAACGACTTTAAAGGTGCAATATATAAAAATTGGACGCCTGTCAAATTTATACTCCAAACAAATAGGGGCAGCATTCCACCAGATGAATCGCTAATTGTTGCCAAATGTAGCTGCCATTAGCCAGTTAGCTTAGTTAGCTGTGAAGCTAGCAGCTCTATTGTCTGACTCAGGTCTGCCCAGAGTTGGAGCGGCGCTGGAATGGGCACCCGAACTAAAAACCAAAGGGGTGAGGGTGGAGTGGTTGGGGGGACGGAAACTTTGGACCGGGACCGCGTTTCAATTGTCATTCTATTGACAATTAATTTAATTTTTGAATTCTCTCCATTAAAAATCTTACATATTGCACCTTTAAAGGACAGCACAATTTCATACCGCTGTACTCTGTTTATATTTGGCGGACCCTGCCACCTCTCCAGCATCACACGGTGCTCTGGAGGCCTTATTTTCCTCTGAGAACAGCTCAGTTCTGGAAAAAAGTTTGTATTACTACCTCATTGTAAATTATAAAAGAATTTGAATTTCTTCTCCAGAACGACACAGTGCCCCTTTAAGGTAGGGAGACGTTGAGGGAGCCACACAAGAGTTTTAATCTACAAAACAAAAGCCAACAGAGAAAAGATGTAGGAAGAGAAAAATTTGGAGCTAAGTGGTGTGAGAAAGAGGGGAGGGGGCATCCGAGTGGGCAGGTGGAAGAGAGCGAGAGAAAAAGCAGAAGCTGAATAGTGGAATGCAAAAGTACTTTTTTAGAGAGATACAGACAGACGGAGAGAGAAAAAGAGGGAGAGATTGACACTCAAATGTAAATAGGGAGAGGAGGGGAGGCTGGATGAAAAAGCCGCACACTGGTGGATTCCTCAAAAGCCCCTTCAATATGTATGAGGGCAGTTCCATAGACTCTCCGGCAGCCACAAACAAGCGACAGAACAGAAAGGCGAGGAGAGCAGCGACGCAGGTTGTGCTGAAAAGAAAGAGCTCTTCTGCTGTCAGCAGACTTTACAGTGTGTCCGGGGAGTCCAGAGAAAGGGGGACCACCCAGAGGCTCTGTTTACCATCCCCTGCTTTTCCTTGACACAACAACACAACAGCCTGCCGGTGTATAGGAGGCTTAACCTGCTCACAATTACAACGCTAGCACCAAAGCACAATTACATCATTACAACACGTACAAGACTGGAGTGAAAAGGAGAAACCGAAATCATGTCGCTCGGTAAACAACCTAGATTACGCTTAAACAGAGAGCTCTAACAATCTCACAGGGTCCAGCTGAGCACCTTCCTCCAGAGGAAATACAGCCTGAATAGTAATGACAAGGTGCGCAGAGCCATGTTTTCTTTGGAGGAAGCTCTCGGCTACGTGCACCTGATCCCGGAGAATAGTCAACATGAACAGATTTGAGAGAGAACAGCATGTACTCAAGCTGTCAATCCCACTGAAGCCAAAGCCGTCCATGTTCTGCTCATTACCCCCTGAAATATGTTGAAATGAAAGTGACACGCTCTGACTTCCCCCGAAGAGCAGCGATCTGTCCAAAGTGCCCAGACCTTCCCAGCAATGATGGGCCCCGGGGAGCCTGCAGGGAGGGAAGGGACATGCCCAGAATAGTGCCATCCTGACTGCCGCTGACAGCAACAGCAAGTGACACCATCGCTAACAAGAGCTTATTCTTTACATGCTCGTTCGCTCGACAGATATACAGTGTGCTGACAGACTGGAGGTAGTATTGATGCAACTTTCCAACCCCTGAAGTTGCCGTTTGTAATTTGCTCTGCTGATGGTGTGAAAGCAACAACAACAAAAAAAACATGCACCGATAGATCGTTATGTAATTGGAGATAGTTCGGGGCTCTGCGAGCTGAAGCACAGCAGTAGATGGTGTGAAAAACATGCAGTGCAGAGGTCCGGATGTATACACACTGAGTGTGGTAAATAGATGGCTCGAGGGCTTTTCGGCTGAAACAAGATAGTGTGGAGGGAAAAAAAAAAGCTGCTGCTCCAAAAGTCTGGAGGAGCAGAGAGATAGCGGTAAATCCATCTGACACGAGTGTGCGCCCATGTGCATGCTGAGGATGTGTTTACATAAGTCTGTTTATGAATGAACAAATAGTATGCCTATGTGGTCCAGGGCTCTGCAGGGAGGAGCTGCTTCTCTCTGTGTGCAATTGTGCCATGCGAAGAAATCTGTTTAATAGCAATTACTCCACCCTCCATTCAAAGAGGCTCATGCGACCACTCTGAGGAGGACTTTTACAGCCTCTGACCTCGCTTCTGTTTTTCCATATGAACAGCCGTCCCTCTGCCGCGGCACACTCCGCCACTCAAACCTCTCTTTCTTAAGAAAATACGGAGAAAAGGGAGTGAGGAAATGAATTTTATTGGCCCATTTTCCCTCCCTCTGCTTATTGACAAAGGCACCACGCTCACCCTCTGCGACTTCTGCTCTCCTATTACTTAAAGAGAGGAAGGGAAAATGAATTTTACAGCCTTTGGTCGTATCTGTCGCCTCACACAGCCCCCTGCCTCCCATCTGAAGTGGCACACTCCGGCACTCTCCCTCTTTCTCATTACTTAACACAAAGATTGGAAATGAATTTTACTGCCCGTGCCCTTTCTTCTCTCCTCAGTGCCGTCCTATAGTTACTCATCCGCGTTGCTCTTATTGTCTCTCTCCTTTGCAGCCTTAAAGAAGGAGAAAATCAATTTTACAGCACCCTCTCCCCCATAAAGTGGCACACTTCAGATTTTTCTTGTTTCTTCCTTTTCTACTCGTTTAAAAAAAAAAAAAAAAGAGGGCTCAAAATCAATTTTTTGGCCTCTACTTCCGTTTTACAGCCCGGGGCCTTCTCCAAAGGATCGGCACACTTCATCCCTCTGCTTCTGCAGCGCTGCACTCTCACTGAAAGCCTCACAATGCATTAGCATACAGGTGGTGCCTTTTGTCTCCTTTCCGAGGCACACTTCTGCTCTGTATATTGCCCATGTGTCCACTTTGAACGCCCGCCAGTGGAGGTATTGTGAAAGGGCCGAGGGTATTAAAAGGTCACTTAAGATAACCGGCCCTTCTGTTGCCACACCTCCCTCCGACACCTCCCATAGATAAGGCGAAGTCATTAGTCTGGAGCCCCCATTTCTGTGTGGGCCCCCCTTCAGCTGCATGGTGAGTGTGCGGGGTTACCAAGTTTATCTGGCTTCTTCATCTTGTTAATACAATGTTAAATGTTTCGGCGTAAAATGTGAGCGCTCACGTTTGACCTTCCGCTGATTCTGTTTTTACAAATGTATTATGATTATGTGTGCCATTTGCATTTCGCCTCGCTCCAAATCGAGCATTTTTCTACCAGGCAGGTCACAAAGAGCACTGGCTTCAAAACAGATCTTTTGATTCCTCTCTTCCCCCCAATACGTGCACTGTTACCGCAACCTCTTTTACATGACTACACACATATCTGCTGCCCAGATGCTACCCAGCCCCCCCCCCGGCCCTCCCTGCCTCCCCGCCTCCACCACACCTCCCTCCTCCAGCTGCCTCGCTCCACTTGTGGCTGCTGCTCCAGCACCCTATTCATTAACAGCTTCTTAATGCTCCCAGATGGGATGACTGTAATTTACGGTGGCCTCTGTGTGTTTACGTTTGTGTGTATGTGAGTATGTGTGCTTATCCATAAAATCTATGCATAGCTAGCAGATTTGTTTATATGTATAAGTGATTAGAACCACTGAAAAAAGAAAAACGGCGTTATCTTAATTGGACTGCACCTACGATGATTTGGATCCATTTTGCACACAACATTTGCGCTCGCTCAAGAGTAAACTGTGAGCATATGCAAATATGTTTGTGCTGATTTCCCTCCTCGTCCTTTGTTTGACTCGGGCAGGAGCACGTAGCGCTCGAGGGCACAGTTAGGACAGCGATTAAGGCACATTTTTCAGGTTTTTGCTTTGCTCGTTCGACAAGAGGTTTGTCTCCAATCCTGACCTCAGCCTCAGTTTTTCCATTCCGTTTTTCCCTCCACTGCGTACCACTTTGCACTCGGTGCCACTGAATTAAGATGTCATGTGCTCGTGTGGGAAGTCCCCGCGTCCACGCAAACATCGACATGTGTGCGCAGTGTGTGCGCGTGCATGCTTGTGTGTTTACGGGTTATTGTTTAGATGCTCACGCGCACGTATCCGACTGATGTTCAGTGCCCAAACCTCAGCTTATGGATGCTGGCATGCTCGCTTCCCTCAGATCGCGGAGTATCGATTCCCGGCTTCTCTCCTGGAGGGTGAGGAAGGGTGGAGGTGGTGTTGGTGATGGTGGTGGTGGGTGGGGGTTGCAGAGGTTACAGCAGATTCGCTGGCTTGCCTGCTTTGCCAAGGAAAGCCTGTTTCCTAGAAATGGAGACAAACACACACATCGCTGGTACAAACAAACACATGGACAATTCTCTTTGCCTAAACACAGCGCGCATACTGTAAGAGCCCACCCGCATTTGGTTACAGTACAGTACACACACACACACACACACCCACAGGCACACACAAACATAAGCACGTGCACTACACACGCTGAGACTGATACAGACATGACAAAGTGCTGCGTTAAGAGGGAACTTTCCCCTCCTTGACTCTTTGACCATGCTGCATTTCCTGCACCTCTCTCTCCTGCCAGTTCGACAGAACTCCACACACGGTAAAAATAACCCCTCTGAGGGCCAGTCAGCACTCTCTGGGGCCCGCTCTGAAAACACAGGGTGCCCACATTGCCTGTTAGCAGCACCATTTCTATTTGCGGAGATGTGCGCGTTGGGTAACAGTCAGGCTCCAGCGGTGGGAACCGGCGGGCCTCAGAATGCGGCAAAGCATTGTGGGAAGGGATCTTTGGGGGGTTGCGGGGTCTAACTGTTGCACCTTTGAGCACTTATTCCTAATTACTCCGTTTGTGCTCGACATTGCTAATGGTTCGCAGACTTGACACACATGTGGAGACGCAGCAAAGAGGCTGAGATGATGGAGTGGTACACGGGGACACGCTGCACACCAATATCCTGCCCACTCATGCAGCCGAGCAAGAAAAACAGATGGAAATGAGCACCAGCACACTCCAGCAGCCGTGTAAATATACGTATACACACACAGATGTGCATACAGGTTCAGGGACATGAACACAAAGGCACAAAGGCTGGAAGGAAAACAAACACAGACGGTCGGATTTTTGGTAGCGTCCACACTCTCTTTAGCACGCATGGATAGGCTGTCACATTCAAACACACACTCAAACACACACACAGATGCGCCCAGGCCAAGTATGTCCTCATCGCCAGCATGCGTAGATAAGTATATGTGTGTGCGAGTGTGTCCTCTCCGGATCGACCACAATGCACAGCTGGCGAGGAGAGAGAGACCCGAGTGTGTCAGTGTGGTCAGGTCAGGGGCCCCGTCTCTCTCCACTTTCTCCACCGGCGTCCAACTTCTCTCTGCCTTTTCTTCCTCTTGTCCTCCCTTGTTTTCAACACAGCCTTCCTCTCTCTTGGTCACATTTTGGCATGTTCATCCGTCTGTCTGCTTGGTTTGTCCAGACGCTGGCCCTTCCCAGGTTTCTCCCAATGCAAATATACAAACACAGATGGAAATGTGGGAGACAGAAAAAGAGAAAAGGGACCGCGGAGACACACGCATTTAAAAATGTAGAAACACATTTAGGATACACACGAAAAATGCTGATATTTTCATTCAGTCTTTGTTTGCAGGTTACAGTCGTGTCCAGCTTCGTTCACACGCTCGCGAGCGTCACCGGTTCACCCTCTGTCGGACATGTCTCTCGTGTGAGCGCTGACCACATTACAAGTGCTAAAACAAAACACTCACTGTGCGATACCAAACAAAAGACCACAAAACACTAAAAACTCATCGTACAGTCATGGGTCAGGACAGCATGGTTTGGTTTATCCTCAACAACAAAGGCATGGGGGTGTCACTTGGAGACAAAACACAAATGGACTTTGGAAAATCAGTGGAGTGTCCATGTTCGGTCCTATTAGCTCAGGCCAGTGTGCTTTTAGATGAACAATAGCCCAAAGAAAACTGTGTGCATATTCTCTGTACGCGGCAACAATCAATGGCCTTTTTTCCAAGAAGCTATTGTTGTTTCTTTGCTCAGTTTATCCCTCAGGCCTGCCCTGGATGTGATTTATTCTTTAAAGCCTTTTAAAACTTTATTGACATGACAGACAATATACTAACCAGATTAAAAGTACCCGGCACCGCCGGAGGCAGGGAGTCAGTGAGTCAGTGAAAGTAAAATAGATTCAAATGAGTGCTCCCAAAAAAACGGTTCAATTCATCTGTCGATTTTGATTTGGTGAGAGGGCCGGGTGTGACTGCAGCCAACAGTTACTTGCAGCGGGACCGGGCCAGGACACAAGCAACCGACATGACCTTGAGCACAGTTTAGAAGTGATGTATTGGTATATGAGGTAGGAAATAAGGAGGCTTTTGTTCCTTTGCCAAGAATAATCTCGTTCTCTTGGTGACTGTTTTGAAATTCAACCGGTTAAACAGTTTGAGGCAAAAGTGATATTTGACACGAAGAACATTTACTGATGTCATCATGAGCGTTCCTTAAAAAACTGTCTGATAATAAATCAGTGCCTCTGTGTAATGTAGACAAACTGCGTGCGCGTACACAGGCATGTGTGTGAACATGTGTGCGTGTCTCGTGTGATTAAATGTTCCTTTGTCTGCATGTTTGATGGGCGTGTCAACGGCCTGCAGCACCTCAGCAGCCAGAACAAACACACCTGAGCACTTTCAGCTTGGTGATAACAATCTCTCATCAAAGCCTATTCACTATTCACTATTCACTATTCACTATTAAGAGTAGACAAACGTGTGATGAGGAGATCCCTGGATCAAATATAATTAACCTGGACATTTGGCTCAAAGTTGCATGAAAGCCACTAAAAGATCCTGAGTGTCAGTGTGTGCTATTAGAAAGATTTATGCATTCAACTGTGGTTCAGGGCTTGCCAAAAATGCCTTTATTTCTGGACTGAAGGATAAGTGACCTTGGGAACATAAAACACTGGTTGTGTTTGAGGTACTTGTACAATCCCAACTCCAAAAAAAGTTGTGTAAAGTGTAAAACCTAAATGAACAACTTGAAAATTGTTGCTGGCATCAAATTCAAAATAATCGTATATGTACAAAAAGCTGTGAAGCTCCAGAAATGTTTGGTGGACTAAGACACTTTACCCGAATTACCATCGGCATGGGGGTGAGTAGACAATACCTGAATTAAAAAAGTTTTGGGTGAACTTATCCTTTAAATATATTCTCTTTGCACTGTTTTTTAATTGTAAGTATATGTCAAAAGGTATCACCAAATTATCACGTTATGTTTTATTTGTTATACAGCGTCCCAACTTTTTTGGAAGCAGGATTGTATAAACTGGAGAACAAAATGTCACTGCAAAACAACATGGTCAAATCTGCATAAAGAAAATGATGTCCCGCATGGAAACCCAGTGACCTCAGCTACAATTAGGGTAGATGTCACCCCTAATAAAATTACAACGATGCCTAAAAGAAAAACAGAAAGACAATATGATCTAGCTAACCAACTATACCCCCTCACAGATTTTGGCATCCTGGCAAAAGAGCAATCATCATAGAAATAGGGAACGAAACGGAAGAACAAAACCACATATTATTTTTTCTTCCCAACATTTTGGCTGACGACGCCTCACGCCTTGTGAAAAACAATGCCATCAAACCCATCCCCATGACTTGTCATGACAACCAAGTTTTTTTTTTTTTTCCCTCCTGATGTCGAGCGTGCCCGCCAGCTTGTTTACTTCTGGAAAGAAATTCAATCTCAAGTCAAATCAAACAAAACAAGTGAAGCCATATCTGGCTCATCTCTGTGGTCTAGGCCTGGTGCTGTACCTCTAGGTTATTTGCTTTACCTAATGAAGGATGAAAATTGCAGATGTGTTTGAATGTCTTTCAAAATCTGGAGACCCAGTGAAGGACAGCCTCAGAGCCATGACAGCGAGGTTCAGGGAATACATAATGACACATGGCTGGTGGTGATACTGGTTTTCTCTGGTGGGCTGACTCATCTCTGCAGTGACTGGCTCTCCAGGCAGCTTTTCAGAAACCAGAGAGGAGAAGAACATTGAGGTAATAACACACACTCCGAGCCAATAAAATCACAAATGTGTTTAAGCGAGTGAAAAGTATCCCACAGGAAGGAAGGCTTTCCTCAGTGGTTGAAGTGGCTGATTAATGAAGTGGGAAATCTGAGCAACAACCTGAAGTGCAAAGAAAATACTGAACTGTTAGCCAACTGATTAGCGCTCAAGCCACATACTGTCCAGATAATCGTTTTAAATATTCCTTTAGCTGTTGTGTTCAAGAAATAGTATTAAAAATTTAGTAAAATAGCCTTATTCACCTTCTTGGCGAGAGTTAGATGAGATGATTGACACCACATACAGTATGTTTGTACAAGTCGTCTGAAGCTACTGACAGCAGCCAGTTAGCTTAGCTTAGCATACAGACAGGAAACAATAGGAAACAGCTAGCTTGGCTCTGTCCAAACACAACAAAATGTGGCTGTTGTGCTTATCTCATTCTCTGTACAAAAACATTGTTAATACCTATGGGAAGAGCCATGCTAACCATTTCCCCCTGTTTCCAGTCTTTGTGCTAAGCTAAGCTAACAGACTGGTGGCGGGGGTTTTGTCAACTGTGCAGACATGCATGTTCACACATGCAGCCTGGCATCTGATTAGGAAGAGAATAAATGTCTGGTTATTCATACACATTTCTTTATTTTATGATAAAACATACTAAAACGCTTGAGGAGGCTTTACTGGGCCGTATAGATTTGTGACGTGGCCATAGCGCACCTTCAGTCTCAGCCTCGAGTCCCCGGCTGTAGCTTCACATTTATTGTGCAGATATGACAGCGGTATCAATCTATTAATGTAACTCTCAGCCAAAAAAGGGAATAAACAAAAATTCTAACTATATCTTTAGCTTAATTTCAGGGCCTGATGCAAGACATTTAGTATGTGAGGATCTAAATAGTGTCAGGAAAGATGTCAGTTCAGTGAATCTTTTTTCGACACATCATTCATATGATCCATGATAGGAAAACTGCAGTAATAACAGAATATACTGGCTGGGCCATACAAGCATATTGTGAGGAGATGGTACTGGCTGCATGTAATTGTGCTGATCTAGGAACAGAAGCTTATTCTAATAACGTACTTTAGAGCTTCTGCTAAATGCCTAAAATCTAAAAATGTAAATGAACCGTAATCTCCTTCCATCCTGGAGCAAGTCTTTAGTTTTAACAGTCCAAATGACACTTAGGTTAAGTAATCAAGTAGGATCATAGGGTGATAATCCTGGAGTGAAAATTATTGTTTGTTAATGAGGGCAGCGCACACTTAATACCCACATCGACTGGCCCGAGGGCCATCAGCAATAGGCCAACGTGACCCAGTTTCAATCAACAGATGACCCACTTCTTCCGCTTGACCTGCTGTAACAGAACGTGATGAGGAGGGCTGACGGCATCGCCACAGTCGCACCGAGCTTTGTTCACTGTTTTCATTCTCCGTCGAAAGCGGTGAATAGATGTTAAAGCACAAGAAGTCAGACAAGGTGAAAAATAAATAAAAGCCTGTACTCCAGGGGGAGCACGGCAGTGACTGTGTAAATATTTATGTCAGAATGTGAAGCCAACACACACACTGGAAATAGATAAGCAGACTGCATTCTATTTAATGAATGTGGGTTGTCGCATCTATGGCACTGATGTGGCGATATCAGTCAAGAATACATTAAATCTCAGGTTAACTCAAGGGTATGCTCTCAAGGATCGGCATGACGGGGCTGAAAGCAAGAGCGTCGCTTTGTGTTGAAGAGTGTTGGGGACACGAGGGCTCAGGTGAAGAGACATATGAGTTGGTCTATGTGATTTTAGGGAATGTAATGTGGGGTCCAGAATGAGGTCACAGTAGATAATTATGTTGTTCTGCCTCCAAGAATCAACATCCGTGTAAAAAGAGTCAGCTGGCGAGGCGGCAGGACGGAAGGGGGGTGTGACACGTTGATAACACGTCATGTGTATGATCCACCGCTAGAGGATTCAAAGAGAAGCTAGCAGCAGTTGGCGCTAACTCGAAGAAGAAGAACCGCAAGTGAAAATGTCCACGAATTGGTGAGAAAACAAGGTCCGGCTGCTCCTTACAGAGGATGAGATCAACCGCCACAGACTGTTTAGTTGTTGGGGTGTGTCCTGTACCATTGCCCTCTGTCGGCCCTTGTCAGAACCTTTTTGGTGAACTGAGCCTTTAGAATCGGTCAATCGGCTGCTCAGATAAGCAAATCAGTGCACGGGAAGAGAAAGGGAGAGAGAAAGAGAAAGTTCAGTGCCATTTGCAAGTTTTGGTCGGACATATTGTCTTACAGTTTCCCTTTTTGAATGACGAATACAGAGTATTGTAGTAGGAGTAGCAGGAGTACTGTACACGCTGTAGTCTTTGCTATCCAGTATCCCTTTTTACACAGGGATCTGCAGTATTACGGGATCCCTGTGCACAAAGGGCGTTAATCTGAAGATATTGACATGACTATGTTCCAAGGAAATTTACATTTTGTGACAGAAAAGGGTTACTAGTTATTATATATTAGGTTGCCCTGGATTTTACTTTAAAAAAGGTTCAGAGTTTTTAAAAGTAAAAAAAAAAAACTTTTTTAAAGTAACTATTGAATCCAGATTGTGCAGTATATATTCAATCATTTACTTCTTTATTGTATTTTCCCTGTCTGATTCTTTTTGTTTTATATGTGTAATTATGCCCGTACACCTCCTTGAGGGGTAATCGTGGGATAAATAAACGTCTAGAAGTCTAAAAGTATTGCAGTCAGATACCAGAGCAGTCATAAAAAAAACTGTACTTTCGTTTTACTCCTTTATCAGTGGGAGCAAAGCTCGCAGCTGTTTTGCTGCCTTGCTTCAAGTCCACAGCTGCCTCATTAACCTACAACGCACTGCAGTTAAGCAATAACACCTTGCTCAAGGGCACTTTATCAGCACTTAGTGAAATTAAAGTGAGCAGTTTTCATCGGTTTTTATCCCTTCCCATTAAGGCTTTCCCAGCAGGGCCGGAATTGAAACCAGCTATCTTCCAGTCAGATTCGTGCTGTTATAACATCCACTGCCTACATGATAATGAGTCAAAGCTGCATGTAAGACAGATATGGAAAGTCCTGACATATTAGAGCTGATTCCTGAACTTTTTCAGAGCTGTGCGATGAGTGACACCTTGTTTATACT
This sequence comes from Pagrus major, assembly GCF_040436345.1. Taxonomy (NCBI): domain Eukaryota; kingdom Metazoa; phylum Chordata; class Actinopteri; order Spariformes; family Sparidae; genus Pagrus; species Pagrus major. The sequence goes on from NC_133230.1 coordinate 16,000,362, forward strand.
TCCCTGCAATTCCCGCTGTTAGTGTTTTAGTCAGCATGTCGGATCCTGCTGAGTTTTTCACATCTGTGTCCAGTTACGCTGAATGCATGTGTATTTAAAACTATATATTTGATGGACAGCTGCTGGAAACCGCGCATGTCTGTGCATTGTCTGCATAACTGACATGCAGCTGAAAGCGTCTTGACGAGGACGTAGCCTCCACAGAGATGGATATCAAGCGCTAGCTGTGTGCGGTGCTTTGCAGGCCTGTGTAGAAGTGTTGAATGCAAAGTCATAAATCAGCCATGACACTAGTGCTGCTGATGAGATTATTGGTTTCAGCTGTTTTGGGAAGCACCATAAGTATTAGTTACTTGTGTGAGTGGTCTGATCGGTCGCAGAGACATTTGTGTCAAGAACAACAATGACCACAGCAAGAAAACATTTTTCAAAAAAAGAAAAATTAAAGAATAAATCAGTTGTGTTGTTAGCTTTAGAGCCATGTGAAAGTCTAAGGCTGGAATTATGGTTCTCTGAAGATACATGGAAACCTCTCTGTGGGTCCATGAAGTGAAGGGTGCAGGAGACTGCAGTGGAGCCAGCGCCTCCCAAAACTAAACAACACATTGTGTAGACCTGCGCATTAAGCGTATTGTTTGGGTGAGTTCGAAACAGAAAAGAGAAAACACCTACACATTAATTAAAGGAATAGTTTCACATTTAGGGAAAGAGTTAGTTGAGAGGAATGATATTGCTCTCATGTTTGTACACTAGGTACAAAGCCACAGCTGGTTAGCTTAGCTTAGCCCCAAGACTGGAAACAGGGGTAACAGCTTGCTGCTCTGTCCAAAATTAACAATATCTGCCTGCCAGCATCTCTCATAAGCATGTTACATCTCATTTATTTAGTTGGGTAGAAAAACTGCACAACTGATCTCAGACATTTAACAGCAACAAAAATCTAACCACAGTGGACTGTGACACTGTGACATTGCTTATTTCAATGGGGGGGATCAATGTGGGACAATTTGTTGAATGAAAGGCTGATGTAACAGCACATTTATCCTCAAAATCCTGCTCTCCATATCACATCGGAGTTATACAAAAGATTAAAAGGATCGTTTGACATTTTGGGAAATACGCTTATTCACTTTCTGTCTTTCTTTCTTAAACTGGCGATAGACAACTGCTCTGCTTTAACGTATCATTCTGAAGTAAATACTGTCTGCACAGTGAAATGTCTGTAGAAGAATGACAACATCCACATATAGATTGGATCCCTATAAGATTAGCTTTCACTATGCAATTCGGTCTGCCACCGGGCTTGATTTTTCCAAGATAAATGAATGTTGAATTACAGCACAAAAGAAGCGCATCTGCCAACCAAACAAGAAGATGGATTGTTTTGCTCTCCTGAGGTAAAAGGTGGAAGAGCTGCAATAACTGTGGAAACTCCCAGAGAACCCAGATGATGGAGGAGGCAAAGAAGGCGGTAAGGAGAGCGATGAAACCGAGATGAAACATAAATGGACGGGCATTCACTCGATGGAGAGCGCCGGTGTTGGAAATACATTTGGTACCTCAGAAATTTTAAATGGCACAGATGGTGCCAAAATGTGGCAAAATGACACATTTAGGTAATTCTGCCTGAGTGCTCCGTACTAAAACCTCTCTAATTTTGTTCTAATTCACTTTATTAGCATAAAAGTTGTTAGAGGTAATGTTCAGATGCTTTGCTTCGCTTTGCTAGAGATTTGGAGCTGCAGCTGCATCATTCATTCTAAAATCTTTCATTTATGCCGTGAGCCGACTTAATTTACTCAGAACCAGTGACAAATATACTTATAATTACACATCTGAACAAACATTTCAAGTGTTCCCTCTATTATGATACCTTGATTATTCAAATAGACCTTGTAGTTGCAGAGATACACTCTGAAGCCGAGCTCACACATTAACAAGTTAGATGTAATTTATTTAGTCTGTGTAAGAAACAAAGTATAAAAATTAGTTATGGTGACTTCCTAGAGTTGAGTAACCTTATTAAATGTTGGATTTTGTATGGATTAGAAGTGCTGGTAGGTGGATTAGGCTACATTTTAACAGCTATCTACTAATACACTGTTTTGTCTCTGCACGTGTAAATGTAACTTTGCTATCCGTGGATCTATGTATACATTTAAGTGCAGTGGTGCATGCATCGCCTATGCCTCTATATACATGACATGGATGTGTGTGTGCGAGACATGATGGCTGTCCTGGGGAGTGTGTTGTTGTTGTGCGTGTTGCGTGCTGCTAAAGAGTTTATGTTATTCCGTCCCTCCTCTCTCCCTCGTTTACTGGCTATTCTGGGAAAATCCAAATTACAGTCTTTCAGTGTGTGGTTGGCTTGTGTGGTTCCAAATTTGTACTTAACCTACCCCTCCTGCTCCGTCCCTCTCCCTCCGCCTTCCTTAACTTCCCCCATCTCTCTCTGTATCTCCCTCGCTCAGATGACATTAATCTTTGTTTGCTAAGTTTTAGATTCCAGCTCCTACTTTTCTTAATTAGATTTAAACTTTGAATCAGACTTTTATGCTGTTGATTTTATTTAAATCCAAGAAGCACACGGCACCACAGCTGTCAGAAGGACACTAAAGTCACGAGACACGACTTCTTCCGTGTCTTTTTCCTCACACAGATCTCATCCTTTCCCTCTCCTCCCTCCACATTTCTTGTTTTCTCCTCTTGTTGTTTTGTCCCAGTGCCTGTTGCTGTGCGGGATGGAAGTCCTGAACACATCCACGTCTCCTCTAAAAACATATCCTCCCTGCGGCTTTACTCGCCGCTCAGTTTCAGCGCTTCCTGTCTCCCCTTCTTTGCCTGCCTGTAATTACCATCGTAACCTATGGATCTGCAAACCCCCTCTCCATTCACAAAACAGCTATTTTTATCAAAGCGACAGGGTTTTTTTCTTTTCTTTTTTTCAGATGAGGTTTATTTGTGTAAGGATTTATGCAAATGCTCATTTAGTGGGACTCATTGCTTGCATAATTGCTCAGCTCTATTCCTGATACCTGGTAAATCTATTCTGGCCCCCTGAATGACCCTCCACACAGTGAGGTATCAGACATGTAACGGCTGCAGTTGCTGGATTAAAATGACAGAATGAAAATTGAAAGTCTACGAACGCTGCAGCTCTGAAAAGTCTCATTGCTTCGGCACAGTAATGCACCCTCAGACGCTTTGTAATCATCACTGAATATTTTTAACGTTTCAGAAACTTTTTAATTTTGACCTTAAACGCCATGACGTACCAGCTCCCTGTGATGAGGATGTGCAAAGCAATTTGTTAGTTCTCTCTCACAGATGTGGTTAACATTTAAGCTTTAAAAAGTCCAAATGAGAGTGTCTGAGTTGTCAAACTGAGTCACCAGCTTTGATTTATGTTTTCGCAGTATCTGGAAGGGGCATCTTAAGAGGACGCTTAGACTCTTCCCGCTTCACATTTTACGTAAAGTGTGTGTTTATGCGGCCAGACGTAGGCATTAATGCGTAACGCCTCGAGTTCAAGCTATTCCACTTTGACATGAAACATTCTGGACGGGCTCAGCACAGATTATGTCATGATGACCACCTCCGCTGCGATGCATCACGTCATGAGGCTTTATCCAAAAATAGTACACAGAATCTGTTTGACACATTCTCATCGTTAGGGCGGCTATTTTTAGAATATTACTTTTCAGGGCAGATTAATGGACTTCCTGGTGGAAAAGATCTCGATGGGTGAAAAGATCTCATTAAATCTTCGCGGGAAAATCTCCTTTAATATCTCTCCCGGCTCACGCCTGTTATTAATGGGCTCTTGCTTTTTAGTCTGATTGAAAGGCGACTGGATCATTTCCCATCTGAGGTGACCAGCTGCCTCACTCTTTCCTTGTCCTCCCGCGGCCCCAATCCATGTCTTCCTGCTACTGTTTACCCACTTCTGTTTGTGCGTTTTCCCTGTGTGCACTTGTGTACAGCAAGCTGGCGAAAAAACGCATGACCACGATGAGTGCTCACCGCTCACCCCTCTAATCCTGCGGAGGAGAAAGGGGAGAGGCTGCCTCAAGGCCAAGCCCTGCTGGTATGACCGAACGCTGTGTGACATTCTCAGCAGCATCCCCTCCGGCTCTGCATGACAGCGTCAGCGGTCACTTTTTTTTGCCTCCTACTCTTTCCCCGCTTTTCCGAGCAAAAAGGGCATGTTTGGTTCAGTCGCATGGTTACACACAATAAATAAATAAATCTGCATAATTACGTAAGCGGTGTTTTGGTGAATTGCTGCCAACAGTGTTGCGAGTGAAGCGCTGATGTTAGCTCTGAAAAAGGGTGGCACAGAGCTCTCCTCAAAGTTCAGAAAAATTGCAGTTATGGAAAAACACTCCAGGTCATGCAATGCACACTGGATGTGTGCTGCTTTTGACTGCACAGCGTGTGATCTAACGGGCTGGAAACAACTGGAGAGACAAGAGCTTCTGTTCGCCTGATGGCTAATCTCAGATCAGCAGATGAGAAGTCGGTGAGGGAAGCGCATGAAAGCTTTCATTTTTTTCATCCACTTTGAAATACTCCACTCCAATCCAGTAATTCTTCTGTTCTTTCCTTTTCCTAACTTTTTTTTAGTCCAGCTTCTAAAAATCAGCCTTCCAGAACTCTCTCTTCCATTCTTCCCTGCCTTTAACCCTCTCTGCTTCTCACTGCATTTTCCCTTCCTATCTCCTTTGCCTTTCCACACTTCCATCACTGCCTTCCTCTCCCCTTTCTCCCTCTTTCCCTCCTTGTTCCCCTGCTTTGGTTTTGTGAAAGGGGGCTTTATCAGCAGGCCTGAATGGTGCAGGTCCACTGGAAGCACGGACAATGGGCCCATCATCAGAGGGAAGCAGAGCCCATGAAAGAGGAACAAAGACCCTCTGCCCAAGAGGGGCCCCACTCTGCACCTCACACCACCGCAGCAACAGCCTCCTCTGGCCCTGCATGCTGTGTGTGTGTGTGCATGTGTATGTGTGTGTGTGCGCGCAAGGGAACCAAACGTGTGTGTTCTTGCCTGTATAAGCAGGCAGGTGCTGCCCCTTGGGATTTCTGCATTATGGATCTGCCCCCCTAAAATGGCTTGGCTTTCAGCTATCATTCTTAAACAGGCTGCATTCTCCTGCCGGCTCTTGGCATCCATTATTGTCGAGATCCATCTTTCTGCATGGCCTCCTGTGCATCTTCACGTCGTGCACTTGCGTTTGTTAGCGTCTAGAAGCTCTTAGTAATTCACCCTTGGATGAGTTAGTGGGTACATGATTCCCCGTCCGTAGTTGTAACATGACAATACATGCAGCCGTCATGAATATGCATGATCCCTCACTGTCTCCTCGGGGGAGAGGGAGACACTTTAAAAAGAAACATGTTTGTGCAGTGAAAGCTGTTTGTGCGAGCCGAGTGCGAGACAAGCCGTGTCTGTTGAACAGGTTTTTCAGTGAGAAAGTGACTGGACATGACGAGCTGACAAAGAGCTCATCTGTTCCTCCATTTGTCAGCGCTACTGAAGAGGTGTGCTGCCATATGTCGCGCACCTTTTGGAACAAACTTTATCTGAATTTGACAATTTAATAACTCTATTAATGCTCTGCTTATAAGGTTGCCAATCATCCTGAAGTCAAGACGAGTCAAGACGAGTCTACAGCGTTGCAAGCAGCTAAAGTTGTTTGTTCACTGCATGGTTCAGCTTAACTCATCTTAACTCTCCTTTTTCCTTTTTAGTACTTGGTGATTTTTTGGTGTCATCTCGCTCAAGGTTGCAAGAGAGCTGAGTCGCAAGTAGAAGGCGACGTTTAAAACATACCTGCAGACATTAGGCTGTGAAAAAGAGAGATTTTCTGGGGTATCGCAAATAGCCTACTCTCACCCCCCCTCAATAAATAAAAAAATATATACAAAATGTGCAAACATTGTCAGAGATTGTGCGTGTTGAGGAGCCGTCTTTGCGAGGTAGACCTTCAAAAAGAAGAGGAGAACGGATGAAATGATACAGGGCTAAAGCCTGCAGAGTGGAGGGATGAGAGACAGAAGGCAAATGTCAGTAAAGGGTAGAGTCTCACACCATGATGAGTGAAATTAGGAAGCTTTTTTCTTCTTCTTGGTATCTGTTTCGTGAAACTGTCAGTTTCGCAGTAAATGTAGGTTACAGGTTACATTTAGACAGTGGATAAAAGGTGCATCTTTTCAAGAGCAAAGTAAAGCTGCTGTGTGTTTTTTTTCCCAAGTAGAGAAAGTAACTGGTACAAAAAGTGAGTGTAGTGGAGCCTGCAGCAGAAAGACATTTGTGAGCACAGTGGTTTGAGCTTAATGCCAACGTCAACATGCTTACATAGTTTGGGTGCCGATGCTAAATGCTACTACAAGGAACTTTGATATTTTGTTGATTTTGGAGGCCCCTGTGGACAAAAGTGGTTTTGTTGCCACCGTCAAAACCATAAAATATAATGTAAAAAATAACATTTTATGAGGACAAATCTCCAAATTCTTTCTAAATGGCTAGCATACTGGCATACCGTAACTTTGCCTGGGAAAATGTAAACACAGTCCCTTCCAGTCTGCACATGGACGCTGTGGCAGGAGTTAAGAAAAGCTAAATAGAAACAGTCATAGAGGCATCAGTAAATTGAGACTGTTTCATAACCAATTAAAAACTCCTTGTAGTAGCCTTAAGCAGGTGTAATGTTTACTATGTTCACCATCTTTTAGCTTGTTAGCTTGATAACATTAGCTAATTAGCACCAAACAAAACGTAGGTTTAGGTCACACAACAAAATATCAGGACATGATGCTGATCTGGATGATGGATGGACTTTTGCTGAACTACTCTTCCTGAGGTCAAATATTGACTCTGATATTTGATTTTTAAGCCAACATGGACAAAGTGTTTAAACAGAATCATAACATCTGTTAAACTAGTTGTCAACAGATCCATCGTGACAACCAGGAACACTCCATCCACAGATGAAAAAGAAAAAGCTGGATAGTTCTGGGTAGAGATGATCGACCCCTTTTTAGAATTCTAGAGGTGTTCGATACATAAACAACTCATTAAACCCTCACGCTGATCCAAGTATACTGAATCAAGACCGAGTCAGCGGCTTCCTGCGCTGAAGCACCTCACCGGCGACAAAAAATCAAGATGACAAATTCACAAAAACAATCACAGGTGGTTGCCGAGCTAAAGCAGGGCTTATGTGGGACGGGTTTTGTAACTGACTGATTGAACTTGACAGTTTAAACCAGCAACAGAAATTCAGTTCAATCCAAGGCTGAGTTTATTGTCAGAGAACAAATACCCTGCTGAAGAAACAGAACACTGAGTTGAAGTTAGGTCTTGCCACGAAGCCAGGATAGACTGGAATGAACTTTGTGCTGCTGCCAGCGCAAGGGGAGATTTTACTTCGATCTGTTGATATTGTGCAACAGTATTTAATATTTGAGGGGAGTTAAGGTCGTATCCATCAGCTGACCTTAATGGGTTGAGCTGTACTTATATATGAGAACACTCACTAATGTCCGTTATGCCTCTTGAGACCTCTCATGACCTGAAGTGGATTATTACTTTATCCAGAGGTTAAGAGGGCCTCTAAGGTCACTCTTGAACTTTGTTTCTTGCTGAATATTTTTATGTGTGTGCCTGCTTGCACATAATCTGCACTGTATGTATTAGTTTACAATTTCTGTGCTTCCAAAACGTCCATTTAAGTCTGGATATTGTGGTGTGATGGCGGATACTCAGGCGCCGACCCAGACCAGAGGTCTGTTTATTTCTGAATGCAGACAGGATACAGGGAGCATATTATGCAGCCCACAGAACAGGACACATGCAATCGACCTCTGACCCCAGGCCATTTCGAATCATTATTTCCGAGCTTAAGAGCAGGGGCTAATCCTTGCTGTGTTTACCACACAACTGGCACAACAGCTGGATGGTCTATTTGCAGCCGCGCCCAGGACCTCTTGGTATGCAGATACATATGGATACTATCCGGGATGATGTGCCCTCATTTGGATTTCCACCAATGGACATCAAGAAGGTATTAGTGAACGTAGAGTAAGCTACGTTCATCTAAGGAGATATGAGGGGCTCAGCCCAGTCGGGTGCTCTAAATCATCTCATTGCTTCTGGCAAATTTCACTGTTCCAACGAAAAATCGTATTAGTGAAGGATTAATGAGAGTGTCCATGTTGGCCAGTGGGGTAGTGGGTACTATGAAGCTTTGATGTACCTTCCTTGCTTATGATCTGTTATTAATGGATTGGTGACCTCACTGCAGCCAAGCCTGTTGTCTGGAGCAGCACGGTAAAGGCGTGTGGAGTGCCAAGTAACATCTGAAAGCGGCATGTTGAAATTAATTCACGTGTGCTTGTGAAATAGGTTAGTGATGTTGTGACTACTTGCTGGTCATGAGACACAGCTAGTATTATAGCTTCTCCCATTTTGGATGCTTCAATTTTGTTCCTTACAAGGTCAGTAATAAAGAGCGGTGCACAATCATGTGTAATCTGTAAGAAAGGGCCAGGATACGAAGGGAGCTCCAAAAATATAGCTTAGCAGCTAAGTGTTGCTCACCATACTGCTCTAGCTATCATTGGCTGTAGTAGCTAGCTGCCATTAGCAAGTTGGCTCAGTTAGCTGTGGAGCAAAGGTGGCAGTCACCGCACACATCAGGACTTAGCTCAACTGGGTTCGGCCACCTCCCAATGAACGAATGAACGCAATGAATGAATAATGTTGTGTAGAGCTGAAACATTTTCACATCTCACTCAGTGAATTGAGGTTTTACTTTGACCAAAACAGAGGTGATTGTGAGAAGGCAAAGCAAGACTATTTGGTAAGTTTTATGTAATTTATGTAGAGTTTGGATAGTGTACTATACGATGAGTTAGGTAGTTAAGTTCATCTTAGTTCGGTAAAAGAAAGAAACAAGAATTCAGACGGTGTACAGTTGTATTTTCCGGTTTAGTAAGGTAAATTAAAGTTAAAATATCCACTTTCTTGATATTTTGTGAGTTTATTTTGTTAACTTGTTTTGTTAAACTACGGAGGCTCTCAGACGGTGGTATTACAGTGAGACAGAATAGGCAGGAGCTAGCTGGTTAGCATGCTAACTTCAGAAGTGATCTCTACAACACATCACATAGCCTGGACACTGTTGTTTTGTCACATTGTGTTGATGATGTTCGTTCATTTCTTGAACTTTTTTCTTGAATGTGCAATATGTAAAAATTTAGTTTAAAACATTCAACATGACTATCAACAAATGTGAAGAAATAGGAGTTTTGACATTATATCTAAAACGTCTGTGTTGCAGAGATATCTACCTAAGTTAGCGTGATAAACAGCTTGCCCGGGCCTGTCTTTTTTCATAATACCAATCCGAGCTCCCAGTCAGGACCGCTAGCTGTACGTCTAACTGGGCTAACTAGCTAACCGCATCTACAATTAGCAGTAGTTAGCCGTCACTGCTGATTGGCCTCCTCTCAAATTAACATGAATGGGGGGGTATTTGTATTCATCTGAGAGGAGGCCAATTCTTACATATTGTACCTTTAAAGCTAAAATTCTGGTTATATTTTACATTTTGCCCCTTTAAATTCAAAGGAATAGTTCTGTTTTGGGGAAACATACCACTTCTTTTTCAGAGTTAAAATGAGAAGATAAATACCATGCTCACATGTGTACATAAATAAGAAAATACAAACTGAAAACAGAGGGTAACAGGTTCAAGCAACAGTAACAGCCAGTTGCCCTCCGGCTGAAGTGTCTTTTTTGCAAGACATTGAACTTCTCAGGGCTGTCGGGAATGTTGTTTTGTTGCCAAACCTGTAAAATGAACCTTCAAAACAAACTGGGCAGGTTGGGTTTTTGACATTGGGAGACAAGTTCTCACATTTTGCCGGTCATTCAAGCGGTTGAAGTCATGAGAACACTGCAGCTGCAGAGGAAGTGCTTTTTAAACTGTGAATGATTTGATGTTCTTTGCTTCGCAAACTAATAACAAAAAAGAGGATTCAAATCTTGAAAAGTTCCACTGGCTCTGACACTGGTGTGTGTCACAACGATCAGAAAATTTCCACTTACGAAATTGTGAATAGGTCATCTGTGAGTCGATAGATGTGAGTAAGTCTTTGGCTTAATACAATAAACACAACCCTATCTGATCCATCTGTGGGCGGAGTCAGAGGTATGAAAAACTCACCTCAAAAAGACAAATGATCTACAGCACAATGCACGGAGGGGTATTTGTTATGTGAAGTGAACACAAAAGACCCTATTTAAGACAAAATGATGTGATATGAATAAGCCTAATAACCTGTAGGCTGTGTCGTATCTGTTCTGTTGCCCCGTGATATGTTTTTAACCGAGCGGGGATTGTGTAACAGCTCTGCCAGGACAGGTGAACCATGTAACCGTGTTCTGACTTGTTTTCATCCTGTTGAATAAGTACTGCCTTGAGCATGTGTCCACACGCACACACACACACACACACATGCACTTCCACATTTGCTCTGAACTCAGTCAAACGAGCCCTCACTCACACATCACGCGTCACTCTTTTTTACTCATCTACTTCATTTGCTCTCTCAATATCCATTTATAGATTTAAAGCATTTTAAACACAATGCACCAGATGTGTGTGTGTGTGTGTGTGTGTGTGTGTGTATGTTTTAACCCTGTTTGAACCCACTCTGTGAAATCAACAGTATTTCATAACACATCGTGATGGCCTAAGAGGGCTTAGCTCTATGCATGTCTGGGCAGAGGTCACAACCGCGGACTTCCCTCATATAGGCTTGTTGATTATGCATAAAGGCCTTTTAATCACTATCTCCACATCCATTCATTCAAATAAAAAACTGCCCTGAAACTCTTGTTAATAGGCTGTAGATGGGAGTGGAAGCATTAGCGGTATGAGGATAAACTGGGGCTGTGCCTGAAAGTCATCAGTGTCTGTCAGCGCTGACTCTTTATGCCCATTCTGGGACCTCGCTGCCACAGTGGGAGTGAGGTTCGCTGTGGGTCATTTAAGGGGAAATGAACCAGGAAGTGACACGCTCTCTGTTAACAGTCTCTTTTATTTAAATCGCATAGAAATGTAATGGATAAGAAATACCCATTATCATCTTTCATTAAAGTGAAATAAGATGCGTTAGGATTAAAATATGCTGGATCCATTAGAGATTGCCGAAACTGTGAACAAGCATTCTAACTTCAATTAATCTTTAAAATTACTTTTGCGATCACAGCTTTTCAGTGTAAAAGTTGCTAATGCTTTCGGAGTTGCTCACAATGGCTGCTGATAAAACAAGTGAATGTGGTGGTTACAAAATCATGGAAGTGGTTGCAAGGTTGGACTGGCAGTGACTGGCACTTCAGTGAAGTGAAAGAGAAAGAAAACACAAAGCACCATCACTTTAACTTGGGGGGAAAAGACTTTCAGTCAGGAGAGGAGGGTTTGTGTCCCATTGTGAACATAGTGTTACACAGTTGACTTATTATTTTAACACTTACTTCACTTACGATTTTCCATTTCTTTTCAGTTTCTGTTTGGTTTGGTTTAGGCCACAAAAGTACTTGGTAAGGTTCAGGAAAACGTGGTTTGGCTCAAAATACGCCCTCTCACAACGTTAAACACACGTTTGAAAGGATAACTTCCCCCATGTGCGTATTTTTCCTGTCTTAAGTCGCAAAGTCATGACATTACAATAACACGATCGGTCAGTTGCAGCGATGGACCTGGAACAACATTAATAATGATCTTCCAGGAACAACACATGAGATCGTGCGTGACAGGAAACAGCTGTTTATGGGAGGTGTTGCCTTCATTTTGACCACTAATGTAAGGTACAGGCTGTCAATCATCTCCTCCATGATGATGTTCGTCTAATTATACGAAGGTGTCACAATTAATTTAACAGCTTTGACATGTTAATGTTACTGAACGAGCTAATAGAAACGACTAAATGTACAACTGAGCTCTTACAGGCGAAAAAAAGAATTGAGATAAACATTATCTGATGGCGCTTTTCTTCAACAAATCAACTTCTCAACAGTATTATTTCACATGGTGTGAATTACTGTATTATTTCATCACCTTCAATCGCTACTCCACTTCAGCGCTTACACATTCTTTGAGAGGCTACTCACGAGGCAGTGTTGTAAAAGGAGAAATGAAAGTGATAAAAATAATCTGATAGCTGTATCAATGCTCCACGGGAGGGGTTGGGATTACAGCCCATTTTAGTGGTTATTAATACGGATATAAGACTAAAACGTGCTGTGACCTCCGACCCTGCATGAAAAAGGAGGCCAAGCTGGTCAGTAAGGTTTTTACTCATCAGGGCCTCCCTGCTGGTTAAACTGTTAATCTCTTTGATCAGCGCCGTGCCACAGATGACCAAAGTGTAGCACGCCTCAAATGCAAAGAACAGAGGCCATTTAAGTACAGTGACCTCACCCTCATGTTTAAGAAACGAGTTTGAGATGATTTTAGCTTTGTGATGTGGCACGTTGACATGATGTGGGTGGACTGCTGGTATAAAACAATGCAACAATACTTGGGCAGCCTGCTGCATTTAAAAAAACGCTCAAATGTGGTATTAAATGACCCAGTGTTCTCAAGGGAACCCTGTCCTGCATGTTTTTAGATGTTTACCTGCTCCAACACACCTGATTCAAATGAATGGGTTGTTATCAGGCCTCAGCAGAGCTTGATGACGAGCTGATCAACAGAAAAGTGATGTTCTCGCCAAGATTCAAAATCTTAGGACTTGGAAATATGAGATGAATCAACTCGTTTTAAAAGTTATTTGCTGTTTTTTTTTGATCATCAAAATGTCTTTTATGCCTCATCAATCAGGAAATCATCAATCAAAGTGATTTACTGGTAAAAAAAGAAGCTACATCAAAAAGAGTGAAGCCACGTATCATTCTCTTTGACAAAAAAATAAATAAATGCTCCTAATCAACTCCACCTGTTTTAAGTAATTGTAATTGTTTCTTGGCCTTCATTTTTTCAGTGTGTCTGGTCTCAAGTACTTTGATTAAAAAAATAACAAAACTATTTCTGACTTATGTCAAACCTTTGAACACTTATCACAGCCTACTTGTTTATAGACTGAGCCAATTTATTTCATGATTTCTTGTCAAGTTACATTTTCTCGCTGCATGGACAGATAATTCCACTAACAACAAGTCTTTTTCTCCACAGATTCATCATTATTTCTTACATTTTATCTCGATCGTGTACTGTGTATACGCCAAATTCTAGTCCCACCTCGAGATTTCCAGTCTTCTTGTGTGTTGTGTGTTCAGAGGTGCTCTTCTGCATACCTCGATTGCAATGAGTGGTTATCTGACTTACTGTTGCCAACCAGTCTGGCTTTTCTCCTCTGACCTCTGCCATCAACAAGGCATTTTCACCCAGAGATCTGTTACTCTCTAGATAGTTCTGTCCGATAATTGTGCGTGAAAATCCCCACAGATCAGCAGTTTCTGAAATGCTCGGACCAGCCCATCTGGCACCAACAACCATGTCCCTAAAATCACCTTCCCTCCTCAGTTTAACGCTCGGTTTGAGCTTCATATCTACAAGTCTAATGTTGCAATCCATTGCAAGCAGAAAGCTGATAGTCAGTATCCCAATCTAAATGTGTCCCAGTGCAACTGCCTGGGAAAACATGGACTTTCACAGCAAATGGATGTTTGTATGGGAAGTCTCCGAACTTCACAAGCAACTAAACTAACTTGATTTAACAGATTGGCACGCTTAAAAAGAGACGACTCGCACCACATGCTGGCAAAGACTTACATCAAGCAGAAATGGAAATGAAAGATGGTAACTTCAAAGTTGCTACAACATATTTCATAACACAAACACATCAAGTAAAAGTGATGAAAACTGCTGCTGCTGTGACGTCGTGTGTGTTTATGTCGGTGAAGTCGGGCGTGGTGGATCTTGCCCGAATTCCCAACTTGGAATCCCGACTTCATGTTACTTCTCAGAGTCAGAAGTGTTGGAGTTACTGTCACGTGTTTGACTGATTAGATATTTGCGTTAACATGCAGTTGAACAGGTATATCTGATAAAGCAGCCGGCGAGTGTACGCACATGTTCCCGTGATGAAATATCGTAAACTCAAAGCTCACTCACAAGCTGTCACAAGATGTCAAAGGGGTTTAACAGCCATGAATCTAAATCTTGTGTGTTATCTGACCTGCTCTTAACATTTATAACTATATCTTACATGCATCCATGAAGCCATTTTCATTCACACACTACCTGTTCCACATTACTGGCCCTTTTAGTGTTTGGGGAATAAGTGAGTCTGAACAGCCTTTCAGACCGCAGGCTGGTCAGCTGTAGCTTTGTTTCCATTCACAATGAAATTACATTTAAGATGGATGGCTGCAGAAGGATTAGCAGCCTACACGACGAACCTCCCACACTGACTGGACAGACCTTCAACATTTGTCATCACTGATGCGCCATTCAACACACCAACGCTTTCTGTCTTCTTTAATTTGCTAAATTTCCTGCTGCGGGAAGATGTTAAAGTGGATCCGTGTTTCAAAAGTGTAAATCAGTCGGATATCCGTTCGGGAGCTGATCGTAAAATGTTTGCATTGTTTTTATTGGTTGATTGTTTAATATAAAGCCTCCTTGGTCAGTACACTGGGGAGTTTGCAGCATATGAAACATAACACATGTGCCACAGTTTAACATGTAGTGTTTAAAGTAGAAGTCATTCTATATTTCAGTCCCAGCCTCCCTCAGTGTTTACTGAAACCCACAGATATAAAGGCAGGGGTTTGATTAGGCACAGGTGCAGCTTGTTAAAGGCTAGACCTCTGCTGGCTTCCAACCAACAGTCACGCTGCTGCTGTTTGAGGGAAAAACACTCATTTGTAGGGACGACATGCAACACAGTCCGTGAACACTGCAAACATCTACAGATGATCCATTCAAAGCTCAGAAAATGCCTACACTGTTAGAAGAGAAACTCAAAAATAACTTCCAGCGTGCACATTTCCAACGCTTCCAACAAGATGTCACTCTGTTCTGTCACTTCATTTGAATGCTTCACCAATATGTGTCAACATCTCATCTATCATTGTGGCCATTAACACTCCACAGCCTGTTGGTGTAATGTGGCGCTCACACGAGTCTCATGTGCCGTGAACGGGCGTTTGGCTTCACCCTCAAAGATATTTATTGCTTGAGAATAAGAAATAGTCTTCTGCTGAAGTCGATGCAAAGCTGTCAATGAAACACGATGAAAACGCTTCTCAACACAGACTGTTTGTGAAATCATGAATGTTTTCATGAAATAGGTTTCCATATTTCAGTTCCTTTTTGAACGTGTATTTTTAAGTCCTGCAACATGTCGGTCTAAGTTTGCATCAAAGGCTGAAAAAACCCAGAAAAAAAATGTGAATCTAAAAGGCATTTGCAAGATTACTTTGTCAATATGACATTTGAGAAAACATTCCCCCTGGGAAGTGAGTCAAGATACGTTATGACATCTGAAGCAAGTCAGTTGAGGTAAGTGGATTTGACACATGCTCAAACAAGGTACAAAATATAGTTATGAGGTGCAACATGCTTTACTTTTTAATTAAATACCCCTTCATATTAGTGATTCGTCATCAGTCTGAGTTTAGCAGGTGCAATGTCCATAATTGGTGTTGACAACCGATGTGTCACTCAACCAAATTTCCCCTGTGAACTATTCATACTACATGATCTTACGCAATTTAAAGATGATGCTTGTATCAGACACCAGAGTGGATTTTATTTACAATGATAGTGGCATTGCTCTAGATATGGCAGTGTCGGCTGGTCGATCACGTTGCCACAGAGTGAATTAATCAACAGATTTGGATTGGCATGACATTTTGTACAAACAATCATGATCCCCAGAGTGTGAGGACTAAGATGTTGACATTTTTGTGATTTATTGAGATTACTTCACTTCAAGTATTGGGTGGTTTAACAAAAAATATTCATATGATATAAAATGTTATTAATACATAAACTATCCATGGTGCCCAGGAGAGGAATCTTAATGACTTTGGTAATCTTCTGAATTTTGACTCTGTCTGTTGATCGGTCCATCGGTTGGGGGGTGGGAGAAGGTCATACAATGCGGGGTCGAGGTGAAGTCTGAACGAGTGAGTGATATATTTGTGAAGCAGCCACGCCTGTAGCAACGAGTCTCAGAGTGATCTTGGACTTAAGCATGTTGGCATGCTACAATTAGCATGTAGCTTAAAGTATTGCCTGAATAGGCTACAGCCTCACCGAGCTGCTGGGGAGGCTGTTGTTTGCCCTTTATTACAAATGAGTTGAATGGTTATTTCTTTGACGTGGCATTGGTTTAGTTCGGCAACATTTGTCAACATATTGGTATTAAAGGTCCAGTGTAGGATTAAGTGGTATCTAGTGGTGAGGTTGCAGATCGCGACTGCCTGCACACACCTCGTCCCACCCATCCCTAAGGCACACGAGAGGCCATCTCTAGAGCCACTGTTAAATTTGTCCGTTCTGGGCTTCTGTAGAAACATGGTGGTGCAATATGTAAGAGAAGCCGCTCCCTCTGTAGATACACTGTAAAAACTTATTCTAAGGTCATAAAAACACAAAGATTCTTGGTCCAGGGGATTATACATAAATGAAAACTGCTTAAATCCTTAAATCCTACAGCCCGATTGACAATTTGCATTTAAACTATATAAAAGGGTCTCTCGTTTGTTGGTAAAGAAACTTCAGAATTTGTCTTTTGATGCTGTTATGAGGTGATATCGACTCTTTTCCTCTAAAAATTGGATGAGAGCAGTTTCAAGCCACAAATCAATCGTAAGAAAAAGTTCCTGCTAATAAAACAAGTCATCCTGAGACCGGATTTCCTTTTAAAGACTTGTTTACAAACCAGACAAGATGTAATCTCTTTGCAGCTTTCTCTAAATGTTAAACTCTGTTATCTATTTGCATCAATCGGCAACATCCGGCCTGACATAAATACTTTGTCACAACATCTTTTTTGGAGACGAGCATTAGCTATTCCTGGGCTTAAGTTTAGACCAGATGCCCAGAGTGTCTGCACACCCACACACACACACACACACACACACACACACACACACACACACACACACACACACACACACACACACACACACACACACACAAACAGCACAAGGTCCATGGCTGTTTGTGTGTTTGTGAGTGGGTCCCCAGCTGTTGAGTGCTGTGCAGATGTAGCAACCAGAAATGAGGGATTAGAGCTAAATCTGGAGGGAGAGGAGGAGGAGGAGGAGGAAGAAGAGGTGATTAGGGGACAGTGTGGCGACTGGAGGGAAAGTACGACTGTCTAAAATGAAGACAAGGGTCAGGAAAGAAAGATGAGACAAAGACTACGGGTGACGCAGGGTGAGATGTGGAGTATTTGAGAAAATGTGACAAAGCGAAGGAACAAACGAGGGAAGAAGAGATGAGAGGCTGGAGGGATGAAAAAAGAAAAACGCGTGGTGGCATGTTATGAGGCTGTTGCACACTTTGTTTCTTTTTCCATTTGATTACAAATTCATTGATTTCTTCGACTTCCTCTACGATCGGCAGAGACGGCAAGAAGAAGCCGCAGTTAAAGCAACTTAAATCTCACATCCACAAATATACTCACACGTGGGAGCCGGCTGGATGTTTTTTTGCTTACGGGAACAGTGCAGCTTCAGCAGACTTCAAAATGTGTTTTCTATAATTCAGAAGAAGCTTTAGCCTGTTAAATGGAAAAAACAGATAGCAGTTTATACAGAAAAACAAGGTTATATGAGCCTGACTTTACTGACATGTTTATAAATGTAAATACATATCAACGAAGGGGAGTACAATCTCCTTCCTTTCACAGGCTGATATCTGCCTCTGATTCCTCCAGCCCAGGGTCACATCCATTCACATCCCGCTCTGTTTAATATTCTAAACGTTTTCGCACCAGCACTGTTGCTGCTCATACTAGAGGCTGCTGCAGACGGCAAATGTGGTCTGTTTGATATTCTGCGATAACTTTCCTCCACTTGTCAACACATTAGTCAACTGATCTGGGGAGGATTGGCAAGAGCCCAAATTAATGTGCGCAAAAGCAAAGCCCTCTAGGAAGCTTAACGCCGTTCTAATTAAGATGCACATTCACATTTTTCCTTCCTCTCTTAACAACATGTCCGAGAACGTCTGCCTCATAAAACCCTAAATTAGTGGGGCTGTCATTGTGAAGTTAGAAGTTTTGATTTAATTTAGGAGCAGTATGTCTGTTCAATAAAGCAAGTTTTTGCATGTTATGGATTCAGACTCTGACTGTTCCTCCGAGCGCCAACTATCAACTCAGTGGAGACTATTAATGAGATTGCATCCCGACCCCACAGATCCTTCTCTGCCCGAGTGCTGCATGTATCAGATCAGCAGCAGCTGCGAACATGATAAAGTGAACACTTACTCATCACACTTGTTACCTGCCTCGATAACTTGCCTACGTCCCCAGCGGACTGTCACGTCATCCTCCTCTATCCTGTCAAGTATCTTTGTCGCAGGAGCTGACGTCATATTTCCCCCGGGGCTTAAACAACGTCATGTTGTATCCCAAAATGTCTCTTCATCTCAGCTGGGCCCCCAACCCTCACCCGGGTCAGTTTCCGTCTGCAGAGGAGGAGAGTTGGCTCACGGTGACCTGAAGCTGTAGGAGTGTCAAGACTGATCCAAAATCCTGGGCAGATTTGACAAGGTCCTATTAGGATTCCTTCAGAGCAGAAGACACGCAGACAAAATGCCACCTGCGTCCAGGTGAACAGGTCAACTGCTTTATTACGGTTCACTCACTACTCTGACAGTTACGATACAGGAGGATGTTTGCTTTTAAGCCAGTTGAATCTGAGAATGTACTCAAGTACTGCCCTTAAAGGGATAGTTTGGGGTTTTGAGAAATGCTTATTTGTTTTCTTGCTGAGAGTCAGATAAGAAGATTGATACCTCTTTAATATCTACATGTTTAATATGATGCTACTGCCAGCAGCTAGTTAGCTTAGCTTAGCATAAACAGTGGAAACAGGGGGAAAAAGGTAGGCCCTATTTTGTTTTAAGTTAAAATAATCTCACATTTACAGAAGTTTTGTCTTGTTTGTTTAATCTGTACAAAAAACAAAGTGCAACAATTATTTCACAGGGAATAATGAGTCACAGGCCTTCTACATTTTGTTGAATGACCTCCTGAATTCTAACCCCTTGTAAAATGGCAACTCATAGCTGTTAATTTAACAAACAAGATTAAATGTGTTAATTAGTGAGCTTTGGAGGCGCTGGTGGGTGGATTTTAGACAGAGCCAGACTAACAGTTTCCCCCTGTTTCTGGTCTTTTTGCTAAGCTAAGCTAGCAATCTTTATATTTAACAGGCAGATATGAGAGTTGTTGTTTTCTTGACTAAATCAGTAAAATGCTACCACATATTAATGCACTGGTAAAAATAATGAATAAACATATAACTCTATAACACTGAAAGTAGACATTTTTGGTATTGTGTACTTTTACGCTGTACTGTACTGTTATTTTAAGTAACATGAGTAATTTTAGATTGTGGTATGGCTACTTTAACTTAAGTAAAGGCTCTGAATGCCTCACTCTCCACTGCAGATATGTCAAGACATTCAGAGAGTAGTGTTTCATACTCAAATAGAAAACTACTCAGTCAATATCAACATTAGTCAAGGCTGTTCTGGGGGAAAAGGGTATTTGTAGATATTTATGCTGCAGATTAGATGAGGCACATTGGTGGAAAAACAAGATAAAGTTACTTAATTTCCCATTTTTTTGTGAATTTAGTACCCGTTTTCATTAACCTTTAACTGTATAACTGTTTAACTGTATATTTTAGGGAAAGATGGACAAAAATTGGGGGACAGCAACAGTCTTTCAGTATTTCCTATGTAACATTTCTACAAATCATACAGTCAAGCCGCTATAAAACAATCACTATCATCCCTCTGTATTTTGGTACTTTTGTGTTTAACCATGATGATATAGTTTGGGAAAGCAAAAGCCTTTTTTTAGACAGAAATACAAAGAAAGCGTTCACCAGACACCAATAAAAGCCCTTATTTCGATTTTCACATTTTATTCAATTATTCATTCATGTACTCATTCTATTTTCTAACATCAAGGTCTTTCATAGCCTCTTCCACAATGTGGTGGGAAAGTATTGAAGCATTTATTGATGTATTTATTTGTTTGCCTAAAACTAAGCAAATTACATGAAGTCTAAAATATACTTGAATCGTCTTATAAAATATGCAAGTGTTACTTTTAAGCGTAGAGTGTAAACTCCCCCAAGGTTGCTGCAACCCCAAATCTTCAGAAGAAACACTGAGGACGTGACCCATCTGCAACAGCAGGTTCAGCCCTGCGTACTGAACTTCACAAAGAACAGTCTGTCTTATTAAAAGAGTAAAAAAAAAAAACATCAATAAACCTGTCGCCAGTATGCACAGATTATGATGAGGATAAATTTAGATTTCCATGTAGAACAGAAATAGATGACATTATAATGCAGTCTGTTTATCGTGGAAATCTAAGTTTATTCCTAATCTGTGATGACTCACCTCTGATTTAATATAATCCTGACCGGTTGAGAACAAATGTCAGTACAGTAGGTCAGCTCACATTTTCAACAGTTGCATAAGAGATCCTACGAGGTTATCTCTGTTTTGCCTTATGTTTCCTTTGATGACCTTATTTTAACTCTGATTTATTTTTCTCTGTTCGCCCCACTGATCCCTCATGTTGTTGACACTTCATGCGCCGCATGAATCAAACTCACAGTGAATGCACTCTTGAGTTTTGGGAAGATATTAAATTTTGGTCCCAGTGAACTTTAGCAGCTTAACCTTTACTCAGACCTGCCGAGACAAATCTCTGCAGGGTACACAGACCACGTAACACATAAACCGACCCACTGCTGTCCTCATTGTTTTTATGACTTCAATTTTTATCTTATAGGCAAACATACTTACAGTCAATCTGCAGCATAACGTGTTGCAGATGTCCTGAATACATCCCGCTGGCAGAAACACAGACTGAAAGAACGCTTTGGCGACACCTATGGGTGGGAAGTAGACCAGGTGGTGACACTGATTTATATGGAGAATATTCTTATGATATCTGCTGTCTGGAAACATGTTCAGGTAGAGATGTTACATTATAAATGCACATCTATGAAAATAAATGTGCAAAAAGTTGTGATACATTCATGAACTGGAAGGTTACCCTCGGGGGCACTTTATCACATTCAATCTACCATAGGGGCATCCAAGAGGGCAGTTTCGCAGTGTTTTTTCGAACATGGGGGCACCGGGGGGTCCATCAGTGGTCAGGAATCCACAAAAATAGAAAATAAAAGGGCCTCCTAAACAGGTCAGAGATAAACAACAGAAGAAAATTGAAGCCCTTGAAGGCAGGGGAGGGAAATACATAATATTTTTAATATGTGGCCATGCATAGAGGGACTAAAAGTCAAGTAAAGAACACAGAAAGAAACTTGGCAGCGGCTCTGGATTGCAGAGGATTTTAATTAAAGTAAATATCACAAATACACACTGAGCTCCAAATGAAGTAGCCTGTGAAGAGTGTGTCATTTTGTGTAAATAGTTGCCATTAATATATGTTTTTTATGTTAGTTTAATGCAGGGGTGCCAAAACTTTCTCCCTTCGAGGGCCAAAACCGAAACTTAATGGCAGAGTCCTGTCGAACTCTGCCCTCTGTTCTCGGATTGTGAAAATGAAATATTAACTGTTGATCCTACATATTTAAAGAGGATTTTTTTCTTACAAAAATAAGACAGCATAAACAGACATTTATACCCCAAGTTTCACATATATATATTTTTGTCTGGAAACATCTGGTGGGCTGATTTAAACCTTATGGCGGGCCAACTTTGGGCAGCCGTGGTTTAATGTGTAGTTAAATGTCATACATGTATGAGTTTTGGGTAAAAAGTCATAATTTTGACATGCAGTATGCATTTCCGAGGCAGCTTAGTTGCTTACTCCATCCATCCATCCATCCATCCATTAACTGAAACCACTTATCCTTTTCAGGGTCACGGGGGGGCTGGAGCCGATCCCAGCTGACATTGGGCGACGGCGGGGTACATCCTGGATAAGTCGCCACTTCATCACAGGGCTGACATATAGGGACAAACAACCATTCACGGGCACATTCACACCCACGGACAATTCAGAGTAACCGATTAACCAAACTTTTTGCATGTCTTTGGATTGTGGGAGGAAGCCGGAGTACAATTTAGCCACCACTGGGAGCATTTTGGACAAAGCATCTGCCATATTTCTTTCTTGTGCTGCATGATTCCAAAAATAAAACACACACACACGCACACACACACACACACACACACACACAAACACACACACACAGACACACACACACACACACATACACAAAAGTCAGTCAGCTAGATCATTTTCTGACCAGATGCATCTGAATGAGCCACAACTCATTTTTATGAGTCTCCCAACCCTGAAGCA
The DNA here is from genome assembly GCF_040436345.1 of Pagrus major. Taxonomy (NCBI): domain Eukaryota; kingdom Metazoa; phylum Chordata; class Actinopteri; order Spariformes; family Sparidae; genus Pagrus; species Pagrus major. Next base: position 16,022,979 of record NC_133230.1, read on the forward strand.
GGAGTTTCCAAGGAGCACTTGAAGGCAGCGCCAGTCTCTGTGATTGTCTCATTGATGTCCTGAGCTATAACACGTTCTCTGAGGAGGAGGCATCTGTTTCATTGTTTGGACCAGACGGTGCAGCCTGTCAGGGGAATTCTTCTTCACGGCACGGGCCGGCCCATGCTACAGATGGCTTATCTCACAGTAAATGATTCAGAAAACGATAATATGCCTCAGAACGGAGAAAAGGTCATCTCCTGTTGCTAATGGAATGTCTTCCTTGGTTAGATCCTGGACAGAGCACTTGTTAGATCTCTGTTTCACGGTGGAAACATGAAGCTCTGTGACAGCAGCTCGGGGAAAGGTGGGCATTTTAAATCCACTGGCAACACTCCCGACCCTCTCATTTGAATAGTAAGCAGATCAATTAAGGTTTCACTCAGGCACAAGCAAAACATAAGCTTTTCCAGACACGAACTGAAGGTGTTTTAATGTGACAGTGTTAATTCTCTTGCATAACTACCCAGAGACTGCCTCGCTGCCAAAAGGCCGATTTGCTGCAAAACTGACGGTTTAAGTTGTCAACTCAGGCCCCGGAGCAGAAGCTAAAACCCTTCCCCTGTTCCCCCCGCGTCAAAACACTCTGGCGTTTATGTGCAAGTCCAAACCTATAAGCAGGCGAGAAGGGAGCCAAGGCCTACTGTAATATTCAACAATTATCAGTCTGTCAGCCTAAACTGTCAGGGAGAATCAGGAGCCGCTCCCTCTCAGCCGAGTCGAACAGCTGTGAAACAGATATTAATAGACGTGATCACTTCATTGTCACCTGCTTGGTTAAGTATGACTCACACTTTGTCAAGTAATTTAAAGTATATTTAATTAGCTTGAGTTTTTCTTGGCACAAGCCCTCCACACACACACACACACACACACACACACACTTGCAGACTCTTTGACCCAGGTCTGGAAGTGAAAGCCGACAGCAGGATCTGCTCCACTTCTTTCTCTCTCATGCGACATCAGGCCTGATGTGCGACATCAAAGACCAAATCTTATCTGCCCCCTCTGTCCCTCCTGACATGGACATTAGTGCGTCTGAGACATGTGTCCCTCCCCATTGTCAGCTCCTTTCTGTTCTGCGTACAAAGATTAGAAAGAGGCTGACTGAGGGGCAGAGGGAAAAGAGAGCGACATGGAGAGAAAGATTTGTGGAGACATGAATGGCTTGCAGGTGTTTTCTTTCTTTCTTTTTTTTTTTGAGGGGAAGAGATGGATGGAGTGGGAGATGTGGAGCCGTGACTCCCCCCCCACCCACGCTGTCATTATGTTTTATGGCAGAAGAAGTGTTTTGCGAGAGTGACTAGAAGGATGGGCCACGTGAGAGAGGGTGAGAGTTTTACAGCCAGAGTATGTGCTGTCTGTTTACACGTCTGAAGGTGGAGTGTGAGAGAAGGAGCAGTGCTCAAGAAAAACAAACAGGAGTGAGTGGAGGGTGAGTGAAGGTGAAGGAGTCACGGTTGAGATAAAGAAAGGGCGGACACAGTAGAAGAAGAAGGCTGCAAAGAAACACACGAGTAAATTTGCAAAAAAGATTTTAATTGCCGTTGTTTTAATCATTCTTGGATCAATTTACAGTTTTTTTTTTATCCGTTCTCGTCAAAGAGTAAACACATTTCTCGTGGTTGTCTTCAACATCATTAAATGCTTTTTCGCCCGCTTCCCAAACCCCGTAACGTAAACTAACATTACAGAAGAGCACATTCTCTCATACATACACACTTGCATATTCAGATCCTACAAACGACTCCTTAACGGGTACGAAATTTCTAAATGCCACATACTCGAAAAGCGCGGACAAACACATTCTACATACATACGCACGCGAATGTGCACACATATGTTGTTTTTTTTGTAATCTCTCGCTCGCTCGCTCACACGCTCACGCAAGAAAGCAGGCAGATAAAGCCACAAACACGCATCCGTACACGCCTGTGCTTACACACACACACACACATTCCATAACCGGCATGTGTTATAAATATACATTACAATGCAGGCTCCTTCGTTTTGTAAGTGCAGCACTTGAGGAATGCTGCCCTTCCATCAACATCGGCTCGTCCGTGCATTCACAGTTGGTTTATGACATGCTCTGGTTAGCAGTATCTGTTACACGAGAGTAGGGTTACTCACTGCACTGTATGTCCCTACTGATTAGTCATAACCAATAACCGTCTCCTCTTGTTGTCAGGCTGAGTTACATCTGACTATTTATCTACACAAGCAAAAAACGCTGCAGTAAAAATTCCACCGTTTAAAAAAAGAAAGAATAAAAAAATGGCACAGTAGCTTATTGAGCAAAGGCCTACAAATGCACGCTAATAAATTAGGTAGATAAATAATATACTTTAATGTTAAAATAAATACATTTGAAAAGTAAATAAATTAAAAAAAAGCACAACATTGTAGTTTGATTAATGCCAGCCTACGTCGTCCTGTATTACAATATAAAAAAGTGAACTCTTTGTTTGCACATTCACACGTGTTTTGTTTTTTTTTTGTTTTGTTTTTTAACAAAATGGCGGCAGCGTTACTTTGAGACTCAAAGCACAATTTCTCCTCAGGCACCTGCCGCGCTCTGGCGACTGTATGGGGTCGTTTCCATGGTGACTGCGACCGCTGTAATGGCCATCAGCGCTGATTGGCTGGCAGCCTCTGAAGTGGAAAAGGAGGGATAGACTAGACCGGGGCTGTCTGGGATTAAAAGGGAACCTGCTGCTTCTGCTGCTGAGAGAGGCTTTTTTTCAGAATTGTAAATTAGTGGTGTTCTGAATGACTCTGCTGATTGCTGCGAGGAGAAAGGTTTGACATCCGGAAAATCTACGCCGAGCGCTGAAGGTAAATGCATCGGAACAAAACACACATCTACCAGGTCTAAGTGCCGTCAAATTACTAGTCCGGGGTCTGTATTTTTCTCGGGTTGTTACAGTGTGAAGGCAGGAAATACAGACAAACGACTAGTTCTAAGAGGGCACTCGCTATCTTCTAAGAAACGCAGGCTTTGCATGTGTATCACAAAGCCGGGGGTATTTTTGATGTCTGGAGAAAATGGATTCTTGAAAGGCCTGCCGATATTCTCACAAAGTCTTTCCCTTTTTCTTATGAACCAGCTTGGCCTCTTATCACCAGCAGCTCTCTCACACCGGTGTGAAAACATTCCTCAGTGTCCGGGACAATGGCAGCACTTCTCATCATTGACTGATTATATAAATATCCTGTAGGATAGGTAAGATTAGCACAGCTCCAGAGTCCAGCTTGCTCTTCACTACATCTAAGTTGAGTTCATACATTGTCCACATCCAAGGCATAAACATCCACTGCAAAAGTCTGCCTTCTTCAAAACCTACAGCTACAAAAAACCTTGCTGAAGACAGTGGAGCTTGAATTTTGATGTCCATGCTACAATAAGAGTGTGTAGTCTACATCCAACTCATCACAAGTCTGCTTTCTCAGGCGTGACAGCAGCACTGAAGTCTGATTCTGAATATAGGTTTGTGGTTGTGGTCTCCATGTTGTGGCACACCTGCATGAGATGCTGTGGTATTCATATGATGTCGATGTCCAACAACACATGGAGCGTCAGAATACACTGGTGTAAATATGACAGCAAAAAGGCCTCTCCTTTTTTTTTAAAAAGTCTAGTTAAGTTCAGTTTCTTCCTGTGTCCCTCTGATTGTGGTTCTGTTTCACCTCTACTCCATTCTCTTCTGTGTTTCTGCCGACTTTCACGTCAACAACTGGGTGGATACAAAGCCCTTTGGACAAGGCGGTCCAGCTATGCGTGAAGTGTCACTCACGGCGACAGTCGCTAGGACAAAAGGACGGCGGACACGAGCAGCATCGCCACGGTGAGAAGAAGGCGGTCACGTGAGGGGCTGCTGCCGCTGACACTTTTCTCCAGTTTGGGAACTTCAGGGTTAAATTCATCTGGAGGAAAAAAAAAGCACAGAGAGAGAGAGAGAGAAGTGAGAAAAGAGAAATAAGTGTGAAAGAGCAAGAAGAGAGAGAGAGCATGTGTGCCAGCCAGAAGGAAACGAACCATTACTACATTATTAATTCATCAATCTAAAGGCAGTGTGTGATGCATGCAAATTGTGCTTTAACATATGCAGAGAAGGAGACATGATGCAATTATCAACAAACCACCAATTATCATCAGCACTGCTTCATATGGCCAGTTCCCCTGTGGGACGGAAAAATTAAAAACACTTTTGTTTCTGATCTGTTTTTTCTTTTTCCTTTTTTTTTTTTCATGTATTCCTCTTTTCACTGTAATGATGTTTTTATCCTAGAGGGATTTCAATCAAACCAAATTACTATGGCCTTGCCATTGATTAGACACAACAGAACATTAGCTGGAGGGGAGAGACGGAGAAAAAGCTGGGAGAGCGCATTTTGTAAAAATTCGGTAAAAAGTGGATTACATTGAGTCATTATGCGCCGTCTCGACATAATGTTTCCCATTATATCTAGGGGGTTATTACATGCTAAAATAAAAGCAAAAGGAACCAAACAGAGCTCTGTTGCTTACACATCCATCACAAGTTTAAGGGTAATCTGGGCTACATGTATTAAGCTGTTAGAGAAATGTTGAAGAAGAAGAAGAAGAAAGCTGCAATTTGTTCCTGACGTCAGTCACATTAGCCCCCATCAGACATAAAAGCGAGATGCAGGTGAAATGGGAGGAAGAGTTTAAAGCCCTGAGACATGACATATTGATTTTACATCGTATTATTAGGAAGGGGTTTAACGGGACAAAAATATTGTTTTGATACAAGAAAAGATTGTGTGTTTTTACTTCACTATGTTGTCATCATTAAATCAAACTTGCTTTCAACAGGAAATGCATTAAATTAACGAAGCAAGATGTGAATGAATGAATAAGTCGAATAAAGAACCAAAACTTCATTGCTCTTAGCAACTGCTGTCCAAACCCATTCACCATGATAAATGTTGGCATTGTACGTCTCTGCAAACCACAAATATATTGAAACTTGACATTTCTTTTAAATGTTATCTTCTGACAACACTGTGCTTATGGTCTGGTTAGGTTAAGGCACATCAAACACTTACTAAGGGTAAGAAGAACATCATATTTTGGCTTCAAATGCCTGTTTTGGTCACCACAAACAGGGCTAGAAATTGTCCCGAGGTCTCTTTTTGAAAAGATATCCAGTAATTTCACACTTGCAAATCTTAAAACGCTGTCTTGAACTGTGGTCACTGGCTTAGCAGGCTTCTCACCTGAAACTCCACGTAGCTTACGATGCATACAAATGTTATTGAATCAGTGTATTGCAAAAACGTTGACTGTAGATGACGGCAAGGAAGATTTTAAAGCCTTGAGACATGACATACTGATTCCACATGCTATCATTAGATTATTTTGATTTAACTGCTGAAAATCGCACTGATGAAAAAATACTTGTTTTGATGCAAGAAAAAATACATCTATTTGACAAATTGTACCCCAAAACTGACACCAATTGTGTGTTTGTCTACTAAAATCCCATTACTTTCACTTCATTATGTTGTCATCATCAAATCAAACTAGCTTTCAACAAGAAATGCATCAAATCAACAAAGTGAGACGTCTTCAAAACGCTGCTTTGCGGCGGCGCTTAAGTCTGGAGTCCGCTGAATATAATGGAGACAGTAATTGTCTACAAGCAAAAACAAGAAAGCTGATGACAGACAAAGATACAGATAGATAAAGATAACAGGTAGAGATAACAACCACACGTCAGCTGATGTTTGATGAATGGCAGGAATTTTGTTTTTAAAGTAAACCATCCGACCGCGCTGGTTTGTCCTGGCTGTGTGTGTGACGCTGACGTCAGAGTTGTTCTTAAGGAACACGAAGCATCTGTCTGTGGCGAAGACACACGACACTGACATTCACACCGCAGTGCACCGGGATGAACTCAAACAGAGAACAGGCAGCAAAGGCAGGGGGCAGAATACAAAACAGCACCGCCTCAGGTAGGGCCTACAGGTCACAGCGGGGACTTTCACACCGTCCGGTTTGAGGCTCCAGAAGTAACACTCAGTGACCAGAGGTAGATACGCCCTGTCCCTGCACAAGAAGTGAGCTAAACAAGTACATGCAGACATAAATCCATTTCGTTACTTCGAATGTAGGCTGATTCATTTCCAGTTGTCTTGCAGCCTTCTTCAGTTTGTGGGCGCGAGCTGCTTTGACAATCACAAAGCAGCAGCACAATATGTACCTCTTTAAAACCCTTGCTATTTAGGGAGGCCGCCCTTGGAAGATGAATGTGGGGGACGTCGGGTGCCTCGGGCCATAACAAGTTATCAAAGGTCCACAGTATGACACCTAACATCACAGCACAATTGTGGGATACAGCAATCAATTTCCAAGAACACAATCTGGCGCAGTCTCGTCTGTATGGGGTTTAACAACAGAGAGCATGCAGGGCAGTTCTGCTCCTGTCCAGGGCAAACCGCCCCGAGGCATTTACAGTGAGATAAGAAACATCAGCTCTAGACTGTCGATGAGTGGAAAAAGGTTGTCTGGTCTGATAAATCATGGCGCCAAACTACGCCACAACGATGGTACACTCGCAGTGATGCATACACAACATGAGGCGATGGACCCATCATGTATGGTTACAGCTCTACAGGTCAGAGGGGGAGGTGTTATATAGGGTGGACGGCATTCAACTGGCTCACACTCTGTAGGTGCCTTAATGTCAGAACGTGCCTTAGCATCATTACAACATCATGCATTCATAACAAAGGGAATGACTATTAACAAAAGACGATCTCGAGATCATTATCTTTTGTTAGTAGTCATGGATTTCACTCTTAATGTTCCTCATACTATTCAAAGCTTCACTGTGAATCACCAGTTGAATCTTTGCAAGGAAATGTACCAAGCACTAATGGCTTTGTGCCCTTAAAGCTAAAGATGTTAGCTTTAGCCCTCTTGGTTTCTGGCTATCGTAGCTGTCTTGTCGATTTAAAATGCCATCAGCTGGACGGACACATCACTTGCTGCTCATTGATTTGAGCAGACAAACAACAAAATGGCTAACATGAAAACAATGTCAGGCTGAAATTAGGGAGAGAAATGAAAGTCTGATTATCAGGCTATGAGGCTACTAAAGCTGCTATCAGCTCCAGAGGTGGTCCCACGTGTTTCTGGCCACTGACTACACAGACTGCACAGACTGCACACACTAGACTACCACTATTTTAGGACAGATTTTGAGAAAAATCAGCAACATAACAAACAACTCAGACCAGATGAGTCATGGGTGCCAGTGCTTATTGAACCACCTTAAAAATGATCTGTCTACTGTTGCATTTTTTTGGTCCACACCACAATTTATGTTTCAGCCTTTAGCCCTCTGCTACTGCTGCAGCAGACACTCAATATAGGAGGGAAGTGTTTGAGGGCAAGTGTGTCACAGATGGAAGAAACTATAAGGTTATGATTAATTCAAGACATAAGCCACAAGACTGATGCTTTGTAGCATGTGTGTGGCCATAAGCCTATAGCTTCTTGGGGTGTAGAAAATACAAGTCACAGAGAAGGCAAATCCAGTCACGCTGCTTTGTTACGACATTGTTTTTGTAGTTTATGTTAGGAAGTGGACTGAAGTCGATGAGAGTTGGAAACACTTTTTAATGGGGCAAGAAAGACAAGCGAGTCGAATAATCTGGCAGGTGGGAAAGTGATTTGCATCCAGATAGAAAAACTGTTGAGGCCCAGAGCCACAAGAAGGCCACATGTCAACCAAGACAAGAAGAATGAACCAGAACTAGTCCAAGTCTGGACCAGATCCAGTCAAACCAGAACAGAAATGATCTGTGGCCCAGATGGGGGACAGTTCTGTTTTATTCGGTTTGAGGCTCAGATCTGACAAACAGGAGCGGACCGCCCAAGTGCCGTCATTCCACGCGGTATGTGGGCCGGGTGAACGTGTCTGGCACAATTTTGCTACAGGATTGTGCCATTTTTTAAATTCCAAACTTCTCTTGAGGTTTCTGAATGAACTTCTTTGTCTGTTGTCACATTTTATTTTGAAATCCTCAATCTGAATATCTGAGATTCATGGGATTAAATGGAGCATCGAGTGAATGCAGATACATAAAATAATCTGCATTTGCGTGCAACAAGCAGGAGAGCAAACAGACAAATGTTGATGTTGAAGGGCAAAATGTCAACAAACATGGCTTGAAGCAAAAATATTTTGGATTTTTGGAAATGATTAGATCAATCTTTTTTCAATCAATTTTGGCTTTTGGACTTTCCTGGATTTGGATCAGACAAGCCGGAAACAATCAATACCTCCTCACGCCTAGATGACTGAATAAGTCGACTATCAGCCACTCCCAAAACGACATGACCACTGCAGCGTGACAGCGATGCACGTACCGGATCTTCGTCATAAGTAAATTCTAATGTCAACGTTATTAATGAAGCTTCCAAGCTTCAGACTACTTACACACAGATTGAAAATTGCAGCGTCTTGTCTCACAAATGATAAAGTGTGATGACAGGTTGAGTAATTGTTTTATTGCCGGCCTTCATTTTCTCCTCCAAGCAGGTCTGTTTGATGCAGGGCTTTGTTTAAAACCCATATGATCATCTTCCTGCTCATGTTTTTTGCCCTGTCACCGTGTTCCCAGATCTCAGCAATTACCTCGATGAGACCAAACTTGTTATGTACCACGGCAAAAATTACAGAAAACTACAAAAATGAGATCCAAAAGAGTAGAATCCTCCTTAAAAACATGTTAAATAAGGAAAATGTGACGTACAAAGCAAAGCTAATAATAAAGCAACGAGTCCAAACATATGTGGAGAGAGATGGAGAGATTTGTTGATGCTAAGACAGTCTGTGGGCTGGTCTGGTCCTGAGGGTGAGTCAGAGAGTGGGTGTCCAGCGGTCAGCGGGGCCATCAGGGGTTGGGCTTGTTTCTAAGTGTGTGCGTGTGCGCATAAATTCTGTGTGTCCTGATTTTGTTATTCCGCCAAATGTATTCAGCAAAATGCATCACAGCGCTGGAGGCTATGCTTTTTTATGATTCTCTGCCAGTGAGTGTTTTTTATATTAAATTCTACGTAAGCCGAGGCCTGAGTTACTGCTGAGCAATTCGCCCACCACTGAGCTTCTCTTTCTTCCTCGGCCCCTTCTCTCTGCACCCCCTTTCTCTGCCCCCACTCCGGTTTTATCTCTCTTTTCGGCCTGTTTCTCTCTCTCTTTCTGCCTTATCTGTCCCTGTGTCTGTCAGGCTGTTTCACTGCCTCCTTCCTGACTTTTTTATCTCTCACTTTGTCTCCCCCTCCGTCTCTCTCTTCTCTCTCTCTCTCTCTCTCTGAAGGTGCTCGTTGCTGATGGCTCAAGAGCTCTTTTCACTGCGTCTCGGCCGGTCTCAGTTTCCATCTCAGGCAGGTCACACTCTCTTAGCCTTCGTCACAGACTGCCCACAGCTCCCAGAAACAAGCATACTAAATGATTCCCGGCGAGAGGCTTTTGTTTGAGATGAGGTGGAGAAAGAGAGAGAGGGAGAGAGAAGCAGAGGGTTTATGTAACCACTCAGCTGCACGATCGACTCGCTCGCTGACATGCTTTCTCCTTAGGTAAACACGGACCTTTCATTCTTTACAAGACCTCTGCTGACCTTGTGGATCTTGCTCCAGAGAAAAAAAGGAAAGATCTTACCTGTGTGTGTGTGTGTATGTGTGTGGTAAACTGTAGGAGGTTAAGTTTTTCTCATTTATATATATCAGAGTTTAAAAAACATTACTCTGGTTTAATACCTCTTGGGTTACTTGTTTTCATAGTTTTGGCCATCGTTCTGATTGGTATTAATAACATTGTCGGGTATAAACGAACGCCCAGGTTAGCCAAACTTTTGTAAAGTTTAGAAGTTAAGTCATATTTAATTCATCCTTGAGTTGATGTTTACACAGGTAACTATTTTTGCAGTTGCTGTTTGCATATTTTCATGTCTGAATCTCTTTACTAGCGCAGTGTTTAATGTACCTCCTGTGTTACCGTACATGTACCGCAGTTAGGTCCTTCTAGCTTCTGATTGGTGGGTTCAGTCACATGGGAGGAGAACAAGGAAGTGTTGTTGTTGTTGTGTTGTAAAGCTAGTGTGCGGAACGGAAAGTAAAGTGCTGCATAAAGAAATTATCCGTCTCCATCCTGCTCTTTCCTATTGTTAAGAGTCAATCAAACCACCACACACCGAACCCTCACGTTACACTTTGATTTGATTACAATTATATGCTATTTAAGACCCTGATCCCAAGGTATGGAGCACAAACAGAACATAATAGTAAGTCAAAGATAGCACATGGCGTGGCTTAAGTACAACAAAATGTAACTTCCTGGAAAAAAGATAGTTGATTGTTGAGTTTCATCCCCAGATCATCAGACGCTTTGAGTGTGAAGCTCGGTTTGGACGCCAACCCAAAGCGTCAGTATTTGATGATCTGGGGTGAAACACTGTCTTAATTCAGAAAATTACATTTTGCAACTGTAAATAAACACAGGACATTCTTCAAAAAGGCAGCTTGTTAGCTAGCGAAGGGCTCAACTCTGACTACTTATCTTATCGTAGTTGTGAGCAGTTCTGCCGATAAATGGGACATTTTTTTACCGACATGTCGAGGGCGCTCATGTTCAGCCTTGCCTCCAACTTAAAGGTGCACTCTGTAGTTTTGGAGAATACATTTAAATCAGAAGAGAAAGATCTTCATTGACTGACTTTTTATGCCTAAACAAACTAAATAATCAAACTTTCTTAATTTTCACGTCTGAATAAACTGAATAAACAAACTGACCTTAAAGGACAACACGATTTCATACTGTTTTACTTCGTTTATATTTGGCGGACCCTGCCACCTTTCTAGCTTCAAACAGTGTTCTGGGGACCTTATTTTCCTCTGAGAACAGCTTGTTTATTCAGAAATGGTGAAAATAAATATTTCTGAACAAATGAACTGTAAAATACTGTTTTTGGGTTTTGGCTGGATTTTTTGTATTACTCACTTTACCAATATTATGTTATCATAATGAAAAAAACACAAGTTGTTTTTAACTGGAATTGTCATGGGAGCTGGGTTCATTTGTGTGCACTCATGTTTGCCTTCTCACACAGATGTTAGTAAACGCTGCCATTACTGTTGAATCATGTTGCACTGTTTCATTGTCTTACCCATACTGTGTCTGTCAACAGCCCGAAACAAAGCTTTTACTCATCGACCAGCTATGACCTGTTGGTTTTCTTTTCCCAACCATAAAATAAACTAACGAATGGTGGGTTCCTTTCCGCAATGATCGGAACACAAATCAAGGTTTGCAGCCGCAGCCAAATATCGACCGGCAACTGGCAATTAGCCGCCGTTCGTTTTCAACTCACCGATGTTGTGTATTTTGATGTTTGGCCTGACTGTGTAGTCGGGAGGAGTCTGACTAGAGTCATCATCCGCCTGGGAAACTGCGAAAAACACAAAGACGGAGAGAAAAAGAAGGAGAGGAAAGAAACAAAGAGAGACAAGGGGGAAAAAATACTAAATTAAAGCGACAAGACTGAGTAAAATGTACATTCTCGAAAAACAGAACAGAACAGTTGGTGTCGCTGAGAGCGCATGTAGAAATCTTGGACCGAGACTCCAGACCTCCATCTGATGATTACGAGCATTTGGAACCGGCGGACAGAAATCATTTTCTACATTTACTGTTCGTCTAGACGCAGAATTACATTCAGCCGGCGTTGCCAAATTATCCACGAATGAATGATGTGTGGGTTTGTTCGTGTGCGTGCGTCTTTGTGCATTTTCTCCCTTTTTTTTTTTCAATTAAACGTCTGCGCGAGCCTGTGATTCTGATGCATAGTGAGCGAGAATTTCCGTAGAAGCTGGTGGCAATCAATTTGCAGCTCTTCGCACGTGTAAAGCATATGCCATGAATATTCACGTCTCTTTCTTATCTTAAAGTCGGGCTCAGGTGGAGAGGAAATGAAAACGGTCTGCAGGCAGCTGAAATCAACAGCTTTTTTGATAGCAAGCTGTTAAAACGACCTTGCTGAGTAAAGGTTGTGGATTGTAAACTGACAAAAATGCACCAATGCACACATAGCCATTCATGCGCGCACACATACACACGTAAAGAAGGAACATTTATGGCTGACATACTGCCATGTGCACACACAAACACACACGCACGCACATAGAAGCAAACGGAGGCGTGGTAGACACATCAATAGATTAGCCGTGACACTGCAATGGGGGGGTGGGTGTTAAGGTGATGTGTACACAGGGGCTGACACTGGCCTGAGTGTGGGATGTATTAGTGCTGACAAGGTTAGAGGAGAGGGGGAGGCTTTCAGCGCTGGGCTCCCTGATCAAAGGCCTGCAGGGGAGAGAGCAGGCTACCAGGGTAAAAATAACACACACACTACACAGAGCAGCAGGCATCAGAGAGCCAGGAAGAGAGAAGAAGAGATAGACGGTGAGGATGAGGGGAGGAGGAGGAGGAGGTGGAGGGGGAGAGTTGGTCAAGAGAGCTGGAGGGGAGAAAGGGATGGAGAGTGACAGGGAGGGCAGAGAGAGCTGGATGCAGCTGAAACAGTTTTTCCTTTTCCTTTTGCATCTTTTGTGCGGCTTCGGGAGAGCATGTCATTCACAGAGAGAGATAGAGCATTACGGTAATAGCACTGAGAAAGAGAATAACATTAAGCCATCACTCTCAAAGCGCTGCTTCGAGGGAAAAGACGCCATAATCAAAACCTGGCCAAGACAGCAGGCGGCAGAGAAGCCTCTCTCGGAGACAAGACTGTCAGATCTTAGTTTTTCTCTCTCTGTGTCTCTGTCTGGTTCTCTCTTTGTCTCTGGGTCTCTGCATGTTTGTGAGATGGAAAGAGATAGGCGGGGAGAGGAAAGTGGAGATAAAGTGACACAGAAAGAGAGGAAATGGTTTACAACAAAAGTTGTTGGGTCTCACCAGTGGAGCAGCAGACATAGACCCTCAGTCTCAGGCAGCTGTGGCCGTGGTGGTGGGTGGGTGTGGCTGAAACAGAGAGCAAACACACAACAGCGCGTCAACCTTGTGCCCTCTGCAGGCCACAACACCCTCAACAATCAGCTGTGCAAACTGCTGCAACCGCCTGTCCTCAGCTGAACTTCCACAATCTATTAGCAGCACCCACTCGCAGTCAACTCGTGTGGGTTACAGCAGCTGAGGAGGAGATATTAAAATATTGGCTGTGCAACATCCTCAGGCTCCATCACAATAAACCAGTGCTGGTGTTTTGTGTCCTGACTCACAGATATAGTAGTACTGCTGGCCCACGTTGAACTCGTAGCCCAGCGAGAAGGCGCTGTAGCGCTGGAACTTCTCCGAGAACTTGATGGGAGCGTGAGGCGCATGGGGCCGGTTGCACTCCCAGCGCTTGAAGCCCAGCTGGGGGTCGCAGCTGCGGTAGCCACGGTAACTGACCATGTAGAGGATGTACTGCTCGGCCACGGTGCGCTCCAGCGTCCCCCGCTGGGTGGTGTTATAGTGCGGGCAGTAGATGTCCAGGTAGTCATTGACGCTGACCTGCACCGTGTATCCCTCTTTTCTTAGCCTGAATAAGACAGGGAGAAAGGAGAAGTGCAATGAGCAACCAGGGCTGCAAATAATTACTTGTTTTCAATTAAGGAATAAAGGAATAGAAATCTGACATTTAGAGCCAGTAATCAGCGTTAGGTTGCCAGGAAACCAGCCCCAGAAAATCACCTCTCACAGCCAAAAAAAAAAAAAAAAAAAGCTCACACACATAATCCTCATAAAACTGCACCATGTCATTTTTTACATTTTACAAGCAAACAAGATACAGCATGTTAATCAGAGAGCTTTAGGTGTGCTCGTAGGTGGATTTCTGTACATTTCGACAGAGCCAGGCAAGCTGTTTCCCCCAGTTTCCAGTGTTTATGCTCCAAATCTGATTTCCAAAAAAAATTCAGGATGCCGTGTGAAGTATAAAATACAACAGACTGCGATCGTCTTCAAACAAAACAGAACCAAACAGGTGTTTTCTCTTTTGATGACCCTGTTCCAACTTGTTTGCTGGCAATTAAAAGCAAAATAAGCATATATTTTACAAAAATAGATGAATGTATGTCTTTGTGCTGTTTTCAATTGATAAGCAAATTGTCACATTGTTTTATTTATGTTTTACACAGCACAGCAACCCAACTTTAGTGGAATCAGGGCTCCAAGCTAAGCTAACCACCTCCTGATTGAAGCTTCGTATTGAACAGACAGATGTACGAGTAATATCGACCTGTATTTCGCAAAACATTGAACATTAAAGCTACTACAAGCAACTTTGATATTTTGTTGATTTTGGAGGCCCCTGTGGACCAAAGTGGTCGTGTTTCCAACATCAAAACCATAAAATAAAGTGTCAAAAATAAATAACTTTGCCTGAGAAAACGTAACCAGAGGCTCTTCCAGTCTGCACACAGACCCGGTGGCAAAATAGAAATAGTTAATCTTCTCACTGATGGTCTTGGTTGCTTATGTAGGTCATATAGAGGCATCAGTATTAAACTGAGACTGTTTCATAACCAGTTAAAAACTCCTTGTAGTAGCTTTAACATGTACATCAGACTCTTCATTATGTTTACAATTAATCAAATCATTTCTTAAGTCTATAAAAGATCAGTAAATTGTGAAAAATGCCCCAAAAGATGTGTATGTCACAATGACATACAACTGAGAAAAAACCTAAACACTCACATTTGAGAAAGATTTCAAACATAAGTCATTATCAGATATGTTTCTGCTTTTTGACCAACTAATAATCAACTGATCTTTTTAGCACTATAATTAATCAAAAAGCAACATAGACCCCGGAGATCTTCAGATTTTTCCCTCAGCGTACAATAACACCCTCTTTTTTCATGAGATGAACCGACTTACTCTTCTTATAAATCCTGTGAAGGGCTCATTAAATGGGTGAAATATGGTCTTGATAAGAAATATAAAATGCAGGTTTCCTTCAAAAACAATCCAAGGCACTCTGAAGGCTTTGTGCAACATTCAAATCCAAGGCAAGGCAAAATGTAATTAAAATGACAAATTTGTTGAGATTTTGAGATTTTCCGAGCCTAAAGATGGGAATTTCTTATTGGGTAATCCTATTGGGACCATCTCTTCTCTTGAGTAGTCTGATAATGTGATTTTGTCTGAGTCAAACTTTTTCTCCTTTTCTTGGAGTTTCCTCAGACTGAGATATAAGTTGCGCGGTTATATTTTTGAATGTTTGTCTGTAAAGAAAAATGTGTTGTTCAAGGCCACACATACAATTAGCCCTTAATAATACAGAGTAAAGGCACCTGTATGTGATCACCATAAAGACCCAGCAGCACTTCCCCTCCACTGTCTTCACAAACTATTACACCTTTCTCCCTCCTCTTCGTATAAAAAATACACATTTTCTCACTAAATGCCTCGCGGTGAATGCTGAGAATGATAATCTGCACTCCTTGTCGTCCCCCATGAGCCGACTACAGGCCGGGTCATTGAGGCGGAAGGAGATCCTGTCAGGGGCGATGTATGCTCTGGCCGCAGGGGAACCGGCCTGCACATGGTACATATGATGGGCCGAGCTCCCTCTGCAGCTGCCGCTGATGGACGAGCAGGCTGTTAGCAGGTAAGGAAGGCCACTCTGAGGTGAGCATGTGTGTGTGTGTGTGATGTGCATGATGGTACAGTAACCCTTCAGTTGATTTAAGGCTCCTCGCTGAACAACTGAGACAATGATGTGATATGATTTCGCATTCAGCCGCCACGCTGTGATCTTGGCTGTTTATAATACTAAGTATACCTATTATGTAAATTACACAATCTGTAATTAGACAAAGTAGAAGTCATTAGAAGGGCTCCTGCAGGTGAGCTGATGAGCTGGGAATTGTCCTTGGCTGCAGTGATGTGTATCCTACAGCAAGCACAGCTGTAATGACTCACTCGCACCACTAGGTGGAGGTATTGTGCTGCAGTGTGTTTGCAGAGCAGACCTCTCTTTCGCCTCTACACTCATTTTTTCTCCTCCTGGCTGTCTCCTCTTTTTGAGACATTTTCTCTGTCACACACATATTCACACAAAGGGACACACATACACTCACAACCATCCCTTCCTGTGTATACATTGTGCCTACCTACACACACACAAACCTGTGGACACACAAACATGCGCACACGTGCACACGTTACTAGGTCAGGCCTCCTGGGAGATTATTATTCAATTACAAAATGTGGATCAGAAATGTCATAGCACCTCTCTCTACCTCCCTCTCTCTCTCTCTCTGTCTCGCCATATTTTTCCTGGATCCTCTCCATCCTCCTTTTCATCTCCACCCCTTCTCTTCCATCACACACACACACACACACACACACACACACACACACCGAGGAAGATGAATATCAATTCTCTTAACCAGTGTTTCTTTTTGGGCCATCAATCTTATCTGCGCTTTCTATCCCCGGCGCTCAGATGTGAGATGACAGACTTTTGTCTTGCAGTGTTGCGGGAAGAGACAACACAGCTATGCTTCAAAGGGACTATATTTAGAGAGGGGTGGTGGGGGGGTAGGTGCGGGGGTGGTGGAGGTGGTGGGGTATTGAGATGGGGGTGTGGGGGGGGGGCGACAGAGGGGTAGAGAGAGATAAAGAGGTACAATGGGTGTGGGGTAGGGAGAATTGTAAGTAGATAGACCTAAGATGAAAGTGGGAGGAAGAGGGTGCGTTGAATATGAAAACAGGAGAGGAGAGGAGAATCCTGGATGCGAGTGGCGTTTGGAAAAGTCGGAGAGCGATGCAGTCACTGAGAAGTAGGTGAGAGGACAACGCCGGAGGAAGCAAGAGTCTGTGTTTCAGCACCAGGTTGATGGGTAGTACTGAGACTGAAAATAGAAAATATATGCAGTGTAAATACAGGATTTGGGCTCATTGTACACTTTTTCTGATCAAGGATCAAGGATAATGTCAATTAAACGACCTAAACAAGTACAGTGTATTTCAATTTGACCAGTTGTGCTGTTTGGTAACTTCTTATCGAGACTTTTCGCACGTGTTATATGTCTTGACCTCAGGAAGAGTCGCTGCAACCCCAGCAGCTGCTAATGTGGATCCAACTGAATAAATAAAGAGGAAAGAAACAAAGAATAAAGCTAGCATGCTTAGTTTCACTGTGGTCCTTGATGCAAGGGGATACGAAGATAGTCGTCAACAAGTGACAATAAATTCAACAAAGTAAGGGAATATATTACGTTAGATAATAAATACAATGAGTGGATCCTGCCACAGCTCATCTCAGCAGTATATCAGATAATTTGAATCCGCCCACTCCATCAATTTCCTTCATGTCTTTGTTTTGCTCCCCTTCCATAGAGCAGTACGGCAAATGCACACAACCGGTGATGCATTACTGTCTGAAGATTTACATGAATTTATTAATCAGTATTAGTCTATAAAATGTCAGGAAGTAGTGAAAAGTGAGCTTCAGAATTTCACCGCTGCCAGATGGTAAATGTTAAAGCTGCTGTAAGTGTAATTAACTGATTAAAATAAGTGTTAAATAGCTCCACACAGTAATCACTGTTGTACAGTGTTTGGTCAGTAACCCATGTTGCTCGTCCACCTGCTCAAGCAGTAAAAGAGAGAATAAAATGTTCTGTTATCCCTGCTCGCTTTATCCAATCAGGACAGAGAACTGAGACAACAGTGGAAGCTACCAATTCCAGCGATCCTGGTGACGGCCTATAGTACCAAACAAGCCAAGCGAACAAAAACACTTGAAGAAAAGAAAGAGGCAAAGACAGCTGCTAACAGGAAGTTAAAGCAACGACAACACTTACAGCAGCTATGGACGATCGTACCAGAGGCTTAAGACTATTGATTTTGGGTAAAATCTGTACGCGAGAAAGTTCAGTGTCGCTTCGAATGAGTGTTGAGTGGTGCTCGTGAATCACGTTCATCAGACGACTTTCGACAGCGTCAGAAAGTGAATCAAAACAATACAGTGTAGACTTAAACCAACTACTGTACTCAGCATCACAGAAAAGTCAGAAGTCAAACGTTACACATTTTTGTCATTATTGAATCGTACAGATGGCAAAATTATTGTACAATTATGATGATTATTGGACATCGGACAATGCTGAAGAGCACACGAAGCCAACGGTGACGTCTTGAAATTGCTCGTTTTGTCCAACCTGTGCTTCAAAATCCCAAAATATTTCATTTACAGTCATATAAAACTCAAAAAAGCAAAAAAAAAAAAAAAATCCTCACATTTCAGCAGCACAGTTTGGGATTTTCAGCATATTTTCTTAATTACCAGTAACCAAAATTGTTACTGATTCATTTTTCTGCTGGTTAACTGATCCTTCCAGCTCTAGATGAAACAGCCACCCTGTTGTTTTACTGTTTTGGTTCTCACTTAGCCTCACTAGACATAACTACACAGCAGGAGGACCGTTTGTTCCAAATGTAGATACAGCAGAAAAAAAAGACGAGGAGGAGGAGGAGGGAGAGAAGAAGTAGAAGGTAAGGTGGTGCAGGAGGGAAAAGGAGAGGAGACTAAAAGGGTGGAGTGAGAAGAACAGGCTGGCTGGGGCGAGAGGAGTCCCTCTAGGTGCGCGCTGTTATATAAGCCGTCCACTTAGTGGCACAAGACAGAAAGGTTGCAGGGCAGAGAGGAATGGAGGGAGGAGACGGGGGAGAGAAACAGAAGAAGAGGGTGAGAGGAGATTTAATAACTTACGGTTGTGGGAGGAGGGAGGGAGGAAAATGCACTGAATGATGACAACAAAGAGAAAAGGCGCAGAAAAGGGAGGCAGAGGCCTCGACAGAGACATAGTGCTCCCCGGGGACCAACATATATGTGGTAAAAGTGCATAAAAAAGACTGATGGCTCTCATTCTCTCGTTGTCTCTCTTTTCCTGCAGCTCTCTCCGACTCTCTTCCTCTCTTTCCGCTGTGCATTGTCTCTGCCGTGGTTTTGCTGTCTCATCATCATTTTCCTGTGAGTGGGAGTGCGCAGCTAGTTAGTAAAGGCCGCACAAGCTGGCGGAGACTGCCAAGGGAGGCAGAGAGAAAGGGGGAGGAGGGGGGGTTGTGATGTGGTGAGGAAGATGAGACAAAGATAGCACCACTGCACCTTTCACATCTGCGCTAAAAAGAAGTCTTTGGAGGATATTGCGGGTATCAATAAATAACAACGGTGAGGTAGCGCTACAGCTAAAGACACTCAGAAACATGCAGTGGACAGAAACAGAGCAGCTCCAACAGCCTGCGGCGAAAAATAAAACATCATGGAGAGTCATTTGTAACGGAAAATGAGAAAAGAAAAATGAAACAATATCAGGGTATATTCCCTCACTTTCCACATGAGTGATGCCAATCATTTCTTGTTTTGCTTCGCTGAGCTTATAACTAAAACAAATCCACGTCCCCCGTCATTTTCCCCCATATAATAATTTTGCTCGATTGCATCAAAGTGAAAGCAGAAGCATGTGAGCTCACAGCTGGCTTTCAAGGAAAAATAATACCAGTGCAATTGTATTTGTTGTTAGTTTTTTTTTTCCTCCGCTGACAAGAATGGATATGAAAAGTCTGAATCCACCAAGGTATTCTTCACAGTCTGAAGTTAGTGCTGTTTGTTCTGCTGCAGGTTCGCCCTACATTACTGCCAGAGGCTCCAACTGTTTTCAAGAAATCCATTAAAACAGCTGGAAGAGACAAGTTGTAGCTTTTTGACAAACGTAGTCCAACCTTGCAGTAGAAAAGACAGTAATAGCTCCAAAGTGAGGAAGAAATAAAAACACTTGTGGGTTTCAACTCTTTGTTATCTGATAGGTGCAGCAAGAATACAATTACAGCAGTATTATCATATGCAAATGCACATATCATGTAACTGTTTTATTTCTTCCTGGGCCTACAAGCCTCAAAACTCTGCTTTATGTGGCCAGATTTTGTTTCATGTCCTTGTGCATGTCACGGTTTGAGCTTTTGGTTGAATTATTTCCTATTTTGTTTTGTAGTCCTGTGTCTCCTGTGTTCCCGCCTATGCTCAGAGTATTCCTGTCCGTGTTCCTAGTGTTCCTGCCTGTTTTCCTAGTGCTCCTGTGGTTTGTACCCTTTTAAGATTTTGTATTTTTTGTCGTTCTTAATTAATGGATTTGCCCCTGCCTGCTTCCTCTGTTTTTGTTTCCTTTCAGTGACAGCTTTTTGTCGACTTCCATTTGTATTTGCATTTTGGATTCTTTATAGCCCTCAGCTCTGTTATTAAAGCTCACCTTTTGTTCTTTACCCTGCCTGCCTCCTGACTGATTTTTGCTTCACGTAATGTAGCACATCTACAAAGCAATTATGAGCACACTCAAAAATAGGGCCATGAAATGAGTATGATTCAATTTAAAGAATAGACTTTTGCATAAATGCTCTTGTCACTTCGCAGACTATCACACCCTCCACGACAGTAATTAACAAGTTGTTTTTTGGTGGCTGCATCATTTGTCACTATTGCCTTCCAAGATGCCTGCCATGAAAAATTAGTTCATTAAACTTTTTATTAATCTAATTATGTTAAAATCTTGTACTACGACAGCACTGCCAGAGAAGCTTCTCTCAGCAAAGATGAGGTCAGCTTTGCATCATCATTGATGACCTTAAAGACACACTCTCTGGGGTAATCAACATCAGCCTCATCAGGAGGATAAACTAGCGATGCGCGAAATGGCGTGACTTAAACGCCGCTCACCAATCGTCTGTTTACCACCGACAAGACTCTTCCGATCGAGTCCCCTGGTAGAGTCGAGCTAGGCTCTGCTGTTTTTCTCTGTACCTCAGCACCAAAACTCATTACTGGTGCACGCACAC
The DNA here is from genome assembly GCF_040436345.1 of Pagrus major. NCBI lineage: Eukaryota > Metazoa > Chordata > Actinopteri > Spariformes > Sparidae > Pagrus > Pagrus major. The sequence continues at coordinate 16,043,930 of NC_133230.1, forward strand.
ATGCACAAAAAGACACAGACAACCATCAGGCACACACACACACAAGCACAAGGCACAATATCTCCTGTGAGTCGTCACTGATTGAGTTAACGGCACAATTAACGGCCCGGTTTACAATGTTTCGATCCAAAATGGAGGATTGAGGGTGGAACAAGTGCTGAGCCAGTCTGTGGGAAGAGGCAAACGCTGCAACTCTCTTCTATCGCTATTGGGCCACTGGGAGTCATCCACCAGTTTCCTCTACAGCCTCTGTCCACTTCGGCCTCAGAGAAATTGAGGAAAATTACCTTTTCATATTTACCCGTTCCTGTATAAACCTCCCCACGGCTTTCACCTTAGCTTCCTTCATTCGGAAAAGCTCTGCCACATTTATTTCCTGGCCTTTATTTAATTCAAGGAAGCTTCGCAATAACGTTTCTTAACATTTACAGACATCCACAGCCCGGAGATATCCTGTAAAGCGGCAGTGTGCGTCATCGCCTGCAGTCGTTCTGCAGAAGAAATTACAATTCTTGCTCAAGGACACCTTGACAGCAATTACCTTTTCAAGCCGATCACCTTAGGAGCTGTTTATCAATTTGAACCAATCACATTGCAACCTTTCTGTTCCCTGACTGACCTCAGTCGGCATGTTTTCGACTCCGTCCAACAGCTTCACTTTAATGTAAACCAAAGATTGTATCCACATGTACTCCTCTGCTAGGAGACTCTGCGGCAGAGAAATGCTAAAAATGCCAAAGCTTTCTGAAGAATTAATCACTTCTGTAATTAATACATCTGTGTGGATGTTGCCTTGTCATGACATTTACGCAGCATGCCAACAACAATGAGGTGAAACAACTTCGTGAGTGCAACATTAAATGCTCAATTACGTGCAGAAAGTTATGGATTTCAGCTTTTAAGTGATACTTCATTGATCTCCTTTAAACAAAATCTCTCTGCTTGCCTCTCTCAGAGGGACGTCACAGTGCCGCCTCAGCTAAAGAGCAGCAGCTTGTGAGGCCCGTTCTTGCCGACACAGGGGCTGAGAAATGGATCTTTCAGTTAAATGGCGCTCTCTCTGCTCACTACTCCAGCCTGCAGTTCAGCTGCTTGGTGTCTCCATCTCCCCCAGCCTCGCTCCGGGCGTGACTTTAGTAAAGTGGGTGGGGGCTCGAGGGACCCTTTCAGAAATGTATCATATTAGCCAACTTAACTGAGGAAAATACATCTATAAGAAGGGCCTGCAGTGTGTCACGTATTAAGAATTATATCTGGCAGCACCCCTGGATTTATAGTGCAAGCCGGTGGAGGAGATGATGCAGAGATGGGTCACGACTCCAGCCTCAACGGGTGGTTAAACCACAAAAAATACACACAAGCTGGGGGATTGGTAGACTCCAAATGTTTGATACAGGATCTTTATCTCTGTCAGTTATTATTTTTTGATATTACAACCCAACTACAAAGAGCTGGGACACCCCATCCTTGCTTATGAACGACTGAGCCTTTCGTGGGTGCCCCTTTCATACCCAATCATACTATCACCTCCCACCGGTGAAGCGGTTCACCTGTGGAACGTTCCAAGTCTTTTGTTGCTCCTGTCCCAACTTGTTTGAAATGTGCTGCTGGCATCAAATGAATAAGTGTATATTTACAAAAATAACTGAAGTTAATGAAGCAAAACATTAAAAATATTGTCAATGTACCGTTGAGTATGCATCCAAAACGATAAGCAAATGATCACATTCTGTTTAATCTATGTTTAAGACAGCGTCCAAACACTTCTGGGATCAGGGTTGTAATAAATGCATCTTTTCATCTATAAAACATTAGAAAAATGATGAGTTATCACGATCGCAATTCACACAGCTTAAGAGAATCTTCATATCGCCTCCTTGTCTGGCTAACAGTCCAAAACCTAAATATATTCATATTGAAATATTATATTCATATTCAATTTATATTCAAATTCAATTTACAATAATACAAAGGAGAGAAAAACAGCAAATTATCACACTTGAGAAGCTAAAAGCATCAGATGTTAAGCATCAAAGCATAAAAATATGTATTTAAATTAGAAACTAGAGTGGAACTCAGTACAGCACAAACCTCTGCTGAGGACCAACAGTCCCCTTTAATTCAATCAAAGCCTAATCCAATACCAAACTAGACAGCCCTGTATCAGTCACAATTTTGAACCCATAACTGCTTCATCAAAATTTAAGATCACCCCATCAAATAGTACTCACTCGTAGATACCAGCCTTCTAAATACATCTAATTTTTTTAATCCAGAGTCATGCATTATTCCCTGAGAAATTACAAAAATGATGAAAAATGCCCTATCTTCAAAGGTTAACGAAAGTGATCTACACCAAAAGCTAATGGGGTCTACTCTGGCAAGAGTAGGTAATCGTGTATGCTTAAATAGGTTTTTCAGCTTGAAGCTTGATATATATATATATATATATATATATATATATAGATATATATATATATATATATATATATATATATATATATATATATATATATATATATATATATATATATATATATTTATATATTTATATATTTGACCTCTTCTAAATCTTTAAAACTTATTAAACAAAACAACATAACATCTAAAGAGAAAGGTCCCCCTTTGGTTGAACTGAACATTTTAAACCTGGTCATGGGTAGGTAGAAATTGCTACATCTTAAACTGTGTGTGGGATTTAGAGACATCTAGTAGTGTGGTAGAAGATCGCAACCAACTGAACACCCCTCGTCTCACCCTCCCCCCACTGAAAAACACGAAAAAACAGCTCTCTCTAAAGCCAGGTTTGTCTGTTCTGGGCTACTGTAGAAACATGGCGGACTACGTAGATGATGACCCGCTTCCTCTGTAGATACAAAAGGCTCATTCTAAGGTAACAAAAACATGATTCTTACTTTCAGGTGATTATACACTAATGAAACCATAATTATGAACATTATATTCCATTTCTGCTCCTAAATCCAACACACTGGGCCTTTAAGAAGTCATAAATTAAAAAGTAAATAAACAAGTTGGGCGACACTGGCCGAACGCAAAGGGCACTTGGTGTTTACTAGCAGGCTCAGTGGGCATCCTTATTTGAATTGTGGCAGTGGGGGAAACAAAATGTGATCATGATCAACATAATAATGCCATTTCCACAGCTCCAACCTCTGATTAAATCACTTGCAAAGCATTATGGGTCGCTGCCAGCTCATTCAGAGGAAATATGAACCGGCATAAATTTCATTGATTAATCTATGTGGCTTAAGCTGCTCTTTACTTTCTCGACATCCACAGAGGAGTTTTAAATATCAAACAGAAATATGGATGACACAGTTGAATATTAAACTGTGGCTCTCCTCCAACTAGACTCTTTGCATAAAATAAATGTAATAGAGGACACTGGGCATCCTTTTTTTCCCTTTTATTACAGTGAAATGTTCCAAGGACCACTTGGGAATGTTTTTTTCTGGATATAATTGGCCACTGTGCTGTGGGCATTGCATTAGTATAGCAGCTCAGACTGGCACTGACATGACTTATATTTTAGTGAGCACTCAAATCCAACCATAAACTCCCTATTTTAGTGACTATAGTTTGGTAGAGATTTTTAGTGGCTAAATTATCAGCGCTATTGTCTCTGTGATGTTCAAAAATCTTTGGTCATGTTAAAACAGGATGGATGACGCACAAAAAAAGGCATGAAAATGTTGAAGACGATGACGGGAAATCCTCCTCTCCTAATGAGAGGAAACCTTCAGAGGTATCAGGAGGCGATGTCAGACCGCAGTCGCAGGCAGTCTTTAAAAGTCATCCATCCTGCTGAGTTGGTAGTGTGATTATATCCCGCGACAAGCGGCGATAACAAGGGTCCATCTCTCTCAAGGTGAGGCTCTAATTGTACCTCGCCATTAAAGGCTTGATCGCCCACATCTGCTCTCTCGTTCTCTCCGTGAGCTCACTTCTCATTTGCCGTCTCACACCCGACACGCTGCTGCCTCTCGTTCACTATTCATTTGCTTTGCAGAATGAAGTCGTCAGATCATGAAAAGCACCACTCATTCCTCCTCTTTCCTTTGGCTCGTGTTCCTGTAAAGGTCCCACATTCATACATCGATAATGGAGCGTGCCAACCCTGTTAGAAAACGAGTGTGTGTGTGCATTATGTGTTCAGGTAAGGACACTCCAAACAAGTTTGATCTGACATGAGGAGATGGTGCAAAAAATAAATACAGATACCGAAATCCAAAATAAAATACGAGACTAGCTGTGATTGGCATCTGTGTTTTAAGGATATAATATGTTATATGAAATATAATTCCAACACCATGTTTGATACAATCTGTATGTATATTCTGTTTGCTATTCTGCTAAACATCTGTTAAGTACCTTCACCGAATAGGCCTCGTGGCCATATGGTGCTTGCTGCATTACGGAGCGGAAAACTGTTTGAATCTAAATTCAGAAAACGATGAATCATGTGCAAATTAGACAATAAAATTGTGTAAAATTGACAAAAAGTAAACATTTAAAATGAGAAAGAAATACACACAGCAGATGCTGCAACCTTAATCAAGGACACAGCCTTGTCTGCCTTAGACATTTGGTTACGAATCTGTTACACTACAACCGGGCTGGCTAAAATGACACTGAAGCTGTTCATTCGAAATCAACAGTCAATATAGTTTTGGTCCACCTGCTGAATGGATGTGGGCACACTGAGCGTTGACTTGCTACCTGTGAAAACACACAAATTCCTATTTTGAGCACACTGCTGCTTAAATGTAAAGGATGCTGGCCTTAAAGAAAGACAGAGTCAGACAGACAGGCGGAAAGCGAGATAGCAGAGGGGCTGTGACACACAAAAGAAGCTCTCATCAAGATGAATTCTCCACAGTATACGCCCTCAGCTAGGGTGCCAGGCGGCTCCCGCGAGCCTGCCTCGGCCGTGTCCAAAAAAACAAAGTGCTTATCGCGCCCATCTCCAACTGTCTGCCCACTGACAGAGCAGAGGACACACTTAAGAAGGTTCACACGTCAGCTTCATGCATCTAAAGAATCAACTGATGAATTAGACATCAGGGGCCTCATTTATAAAAGTGCTCTTAGATTTATACCTGAGATCATCTCCAACGGTGCGCTTACGTTCAATTCATTAAAGATGCTGAGCGTAAAAAACCTTGCTTAAGCAGGTTTTAGGAATCCTATTTGTAACTTCGGCAGCTGTGATCTATAAATCTCAAGTCAACTGGCACTACCTGCCTTGTGATTCCCCTTATATAATGTCAGCACAAATGAGGGTTTAGTCAGGAATAGCCCTGGACAGAGAAAATCAAACTTTTTGGAAGACGATCACAACGATGGTAGAGGAGACTGAAAACCGGCAACATGTATTATTTAGTGGACTAAATAGTGGGTAGACAAACCAAAGCCAAACAATGAGCTTGGGAGTGTGTTGCCACAGCACATTGTTCAGAAACCTCATGCAAAGTTCACCACAGGCTTGGACGCATATGTGTCCCAAACTGCAATACTCCTCCATAACCGGGCAGAAAATCCCTGAAGTCAAGTCTAGACTTCGCTTTGAGATAAAATAATTTCTACGTCAATGAACTGTTTGTCTAAATAACTACTTATACGTGGTTTTCTAATTAAGTCATATTTACTTTCTTATCATCTGTCTCTTCAAGTGGTTGCCACTTTGTTGCACTAGCTGACTTAAAAGTGGCTAATGGTTGCTAAATAACGTAACCTAAAGCTAGCTAGTCTTAGCAACGTTAATGTTTACAGTGCTATCACTGCTAACTTTTATGTGGATAAATCATTTTTTACAAATGATTTGTCTACATAAAAATATTTTCAATATGACCTTTAAGAACTGAACTGATCTTAAGTCCTTTTTTCAAATAAGGCCCCTGAACAGGCTCAAAAGCAAGACCGAAAAACAAATGAATCAAAACATACAAAAAAAATATGAGTAAAATATAAGACAACAGTAAATCCACAGAGAGGCTCATGAGCCATGAGACAACTTCTATTAGCTTTATATAAAGTGCGGTATGTGGGCTTTGAAGTTCAGCATGTGAGGGGCTCGGCTGCTCTCACAGGAAGTCAACCACAGTAGGGTGTTCGCTTTCAGAAACCTCCGTCTTTAAGCCCCTACTCTGGGCTGGCACACATATCCCTCTCTCGGCGAGAGCGGAGGAGAGGAAAAGAGAACAAAGACAGGAGAGAGAGGGAGAGGGGGAGAGGTGGAGAAGAAGAAAGGAAGATGAAGGGAAGTAGTTCTGGGTCAGATTTAAGACTGGACGATATTCAGGCAGCGCCAACCGAACGGATGCCAAGTAGAATAATCTGGTCTTTTATCTCCGAGCCATGGCAACTGCTGGGTTTCATGTAGGTACGCAGCCCGCCTCCCCTAAAGATCACCAAACACACACACAAAGTGCACTTTTTAAAAAACTATAAAAGAAAACGTCAAAGCAGAGCGAACCCACTCCCTGATGACTGAGGTTAAATACAACTAACTTAAAAACACCCTCGCATTACGTCATTTCCAGCGCGTAACACCCCCAAATACACCAAACATACAGACGCACAAACACATCCTAGCAGGCCTCCATGAATAATTCACCCATTTTCTTAAAATAACCCATCGCCCTTTTAAAATATACCCTCTTTTCTTTGTGCAAACAACCCTCCAGCTCGCACAGCAGAGTGGTCATGGAGTAATTATTTACACGTTCCACCGGAGAGCACTGATAAGAGCCTGTATAGGAGGAGAGAGAGAGGTGCTGTGTGAGGAGGAGATGAGGGGAGTTTGCTCAGGTAGCATGTCAATCTGTGGCCCATTAGCAGGTGATGCCAGGCAGGCATGTTCAAAGCAGCTCCCAGGGTACGACGGACCTCTCTCTTCTGAATAATTGACTGGCCGCAGCCCACGTCTCCTCGCTTCCCCTCTCTATCTTCTCTGCGTCACCTGCGCACCTCCTCTCCTCCTATTGTTCTCTCCTCCACTTCCCGTCTTTTATACTTTCTTTTGCCTCCACGTTCTATCTTTTCTCTCCCTTTCCATCACTCCCGAGGCTATGAATTGTGAAGGTTGTCGGTACATATAGGCGCTTATGTAACCGAGGAGATAAAGAGGGGAGCGTTCTGAAAGGGTTCGATGTGAGACATCCTTGGAGAGGCGAGGCGTCTTTCAGCATGTTTACTTCTCCAGGACAATTTCTGACACCACAGCTGCTGTTTGGTAATGCATGCAGACACTTACGGGAGAAGGAAACTGGCGGTGGTGGTGCATGAGGCTGAAATGATACATATTTCCTGCTCTTTTCTGTTTAAACACTTCAGATGGATTGAGAGAAGATTTGAGAGGACAGTCGAGAATACTGAGCAGGCTCAGGTGAGGCTCCGCGGATATAGAGCTGGAATGAGTGAGTGTTTTGGCCAGGGATGGGAGGGGAGTTTGTTACACCACACAATGACACTCAAGGAAAATCCACCTGCTCTCCTCCTGAATATGGAAAACCCCTTTGTGGAACAACTTTGTCATGAGGCACAATACATTATCCTGAAGAATCAAATCAAACTCAAACGCCCCCCTTGCCTCTCATCGATATGCGGCGCAGCATCTGGCCGGGACCATTAATGAATGCGGCCTCATGCCATCTCCTAATGGAATTGCCTCGTCTTGGAGTTCACTGCTGTGACACCGGCTCAGCAGTGGCGAAAAGATTACTAGAAAGATTAAAAGACAGAATAAACCAGCGGCCGCGCATGACAGGCAGCCGGGCCCTCAGATCACACATTAGATAATTGGTGCAAAAAAATCCCCCCCCCCCCCCCCCCCCCCCCTCGTCTCCGTCTCTCTTCTGTTTTCTGCTGAGGTTTGGAAATGGTGGGCAGCAGATCCCCGCCTGGCGTGCTGTCACACCTCCGCAGTGAAAACCGTTTGAAGAGGCTGGAACAAAGCCTGTGTGGTGCATGTTATGTCTGTGTGAAAATGTTGCCTTTGTGGGCCCGGCGATGAGCCGAAATCCAATGGCACGGTTACGCAGCTGGTTAGATTTGGACAGGATGCAGCGTCGATCTTCCTGACACACACCGACAGGCGAAAAAAATCAGACAAAGGCAAGCACACACACTTTCCCCCGCACTCCAAAACAAACGCCCTTTCACTCCACTACACATGCAGGCTTTATCTCCCGCTCTTATTGTGCCGGTGCATCTTCCTCTCCCTTATTTTTTCCACTTTGCTTCACTCTACACTATCTTCCTATCTATCTACAATGTGTAGTTATCTCTCCATCCATCTCTTCCCCTCGTAGAGCAGTCCTGCGATGGGCTTGTGCCCTTTCATAATTCATGGAGTTGTTCTTATGGCTCAGGCAGCCATGTCGGATGTGAATCTGTGCGCCTCAAAGGCTCACTCAGCCTCCACCGCCTCGGCCGGGAGGGTTACTGCTCGAGCTGCTGTGCTCAGGTACCATACAGCACTAAATCAACACGCTCAATCACACCTGGGTCATACAGCAAATGCAAATTCTCTGCTTCTCTTTCAGCCTCTGCAGACAATAGCCCCTTTTTATGAAGACGATTAGGTCTTTTTTAATGCAGCCAACCACAGGAAATTCAGTAATATCATTTATCAACCCTCAGAATTATCGCAGTGTGATGATATGATTGATTCATCTTATAAACTGGATTAATGCAGAAGTAACAGCAACGTGTGTGCTGAGCCTAATATCTCTGCCACATGTTTTCAAGGATTTTCATTACTGTTCCTACTCTACATCGCTGCCGGTGCTGCGTCTATAAATCTGAGCTTATGTTCAGTTTGTTTGTTTGCTGGTTCTAACTGTTTCCTTTCTCATGTGGATTTCATAATGTATCCATCCTTGACTTGTGGTGAAAGTGAAAACAAATAAATACATTGGTAAAAAAACTGATTATTTGGCCACTCAGGGGCAGCATAACAAGCTGTAAACACATCAGTGACGTACATCGCCTTATAAATTGTTATTGTCAGCAAACAGTTGCTTATTCAGCAGATACACAGTAAAATTAATTCACCATTTAAAGGTCCAGTGTGTAGAATTTAGTGTCATCTATCTGTGCAACCAACTGAACACACTTCGTTTAACCCTCTCCTATGGTAGTCGCCAAAAATGTGAAAAACTGTCTGGAGAGCCAGTGTTTGGTCTGTCCATTTTGGGCTACTGTAGAAATATGGAAATGTAACATGGCGTACTCAATGGAAGGGAACCCGCTCCTTCTGATGTAAAAGGCTCATTGTACGGTAACAAAAACACAACAATTCTTATTTTCAGGTGATTATATACTGATGGAAACATTACTATAAATATTAAATGACATTACTGCCCATAGATCCCCCTAAATTCGACACACTGGACCTTTTAAGTTGTGTTTCTGGCCACCTGGTGAATTTAATATTTACTCGCTCTGTTTTTGTCTCCACCAAGTCTTGAGAGGAATATCTGGCTCTTTCTTTTAGTCGCTAAATGCTCCACAATGTTCACCAACTCCTCCAACTACTTCCATTTGGTGTTGGGAAGGTAGCATTTAGTGGGTTTGTTAAAGTATTTTAGCTGTAAACAGCTGCCTGCTGCTGCTTGAAACGATGCTAATGAAACCAATGAGGACGAATGAAATATTAAAAGGTCCAAAATGTAAGAACTTTTGTTTAAAGCAGTCAAAAAGTAACTGATATCGTTGATAGGATGTGTAGAAAACAGTTTTGACAGTTTTTAGCATTTTTTAGCATGCTAACCAGCTAGCCCCATGCCACATTGTAGGGTGACCAACACCAACACTCCCCTGGTCCAGTCCAGGCACAGTCAACTAATATGACTGCTAGCTGCACGGTTAACTGTGCCGACTAGCTAACAGCAGCTACATCTAGCAGCAGTTAGCGGTTACTCTGTTGATATGCTGCCCCCTATTTGTTTGGAGAATGAATGAATTCAACAGGTGGCCGATTCCTACATATTGCACCAGTAAAGACACGAGTTGTGAAATCAAAAACAACATCCTGAAAGATGCTAAAACGCTGCTGATTGCTGAGGGAAGCTGCAGACTCAGGTGATAATACACTGAAGGTTTGCCGCCAAAACAGACCAATTCATCATGTTGTTAAAATGAAATATGTTTGAACTGAAATGTTTGATGGGAGGCAGGCAGGTTAAAAAACAAAAAGCAAAGCTGAAGTCTAAAATCCAAAATGCAAGGAATAAAAACCCATGCGACAGAAAGCTGGCAACAAAAAGGCAGGCAAAGGAGAATCAAAGAAAAAGAGTAACACAAAAACTTGGGACAAACCAGAAAGCAACAGGGAACAAAGCAGGAACACAGAGGACAAATGTGGAACGACGCAGGACCGGGGAAAAAACATGAAACACAAACAAACCAACAAAGAGTGAAAGATAACCACAGACTTAAATACACAGGGGCTGATTGACTCAAGAAACACAGGTGTATACAGAAAACAGGCGGGAAAAGACAAAGACAGGAAGTGGAAAGTATGACACGAGGAGAGAACCTACAAAATAAAATGGGAAATGACTAAACCCAAAACCCAAAACGTGACAAAATATTGATAAGAGCATCTTTAACCATTCCTGTAATGACTTCAATTTTAAAATATTATCTGAGACTACCAGGAAAAAAGCTAAACGCAGATTTGATCAGGAACTAAATCAAGCTGCAGGTTCTCGATGTGAAGATCCGTGGGTGAAAGTGTCCATGTGGCAGGAAAACAAAGGACGAGAGTCTTTGTTAAACAGGCGGCTGAATTACCGAATGTGTTTCATGTAAACTATATACACACACATGCACACACACACACACACACACACACACACACACACACACACAGATAAACACACATATTCACCCACGTACAATCCCATTAAACACAAAGACACCTTCACTGCTAAGCACTCACAGCTGGGCTTTTCTTTGCTCGCACACGCAGCTCCAGATGAGTGACAGCTTTACGGACATGTTCTTAACACAAAAATACACACTCGCAGAAACACGTATATTCAACACACACGCCCACAACCACACACACACACACAGCCTCACACCAGCAGAATGAAAAGGAGACTCGTTAGCCACTTTAATCAATGTTAATCACTGCAGACTCGCCTCACTGTCAAGACTGCGACAATGTCTGTCTGAGGAGGAAGAGAAGGAGAGACGGAGGGAGAGAGACGCAGACAGTCTGGGTGGAGCAGGGCGGTGGAAAGTGTAAAAATGTGAAATGGTATCCAAAAATATACACTGGCCACGGAGCGGTGAACCCAGTGCAGTTTTGATGTACTTTATCTTGTTTTTCAAGGTCTGTTTCTTGGGTCCGTGCGGCTGAGCCTCGGTGGGAGACGTGGTCGGGCCAGGCTCACGCCAACGGGGTTTAATTTCAGGCAGGAGGACGGAGAGGGAGGGGATAGAGGGCAAAGAGAGGAAGGTAGCTGGGCATAAAGATAGAGAGGGAGGATAGGAAAAGAAGAGATGAAGGAATATAGAGGGTAAGATAAGAATGGGGGGGAGGGAGGTTGCCCAGGTATTGAGATAGTGGAGAGGTGAACCGCTTAAAGCGAGGCAGAAGAAAGGGATGCAGAGACGGAGGGCGGCAAAGGAGGGAAAATTGAAAGATGAGAGGAGAGATTATTAAGAAAAGATGTGTAATGCATAAATAAGTCGTGACAAAGGGGATGGATCCTGCTGAATGCACCCTGAATTAAAAAAAAAAGACGTTGTTTTGAAGTTGGAGCGGGGAGCGGTGGAGGCCAAGGTGAAGGGACGGGGGAGGAGACGGCAGATTGGGGGCAGAAAGTAACAGGCAGATAGTGTTTATCAATATGTAATACAAATGTGGGTGTTATGAAATGGGCTTTGGCCTTCACGGTTTAACCAAAACTTTAGTGCAAAGCCGAGCCGTTGTGCAGGCAGCCGGCAGGAGCACAGACTGAATAGTAATGTCTGCGAGTGGTGATTAGAATTTCAGATAGAGACAGGCAGGCCGCTTTGCCACGATTCCTGGGCCTAATGCAGCCGGCCTGTGTAGCGAGGCATACAGGAGCTCTGAATGTGACCTTATGTGCGTAAAGATAGAATACTCTAACAGCCTAATGTACTCAGCTGTGTGTGTGTGTGTCTGTGTTTGCACCGAAGCACGACAGAGCAAGGTGATCCGACTGTATTTAACATGCACACATCAAACAGTAAACATGTGCTGTCCACAGTGTTGACCCCATCAGAGGGTCACGCTAACAGGCTTCACATCATATGAAGTGCAAAAACAGACAGCGCCGCACACACTGTTTTCTGCGGAGTGTGTGTCCGTCCGTCTGAAAGTTTGACGGCTGTCAGTACGCAGGGATCAGCCGGAGGAGGAGAGGGAGGAGAGGTGAGCGGTGTCAGGGTAGAAATGACAGGAAGAGGCAGATGGAGGGGGCAGAGATCAGGAGGGGAGGAACAGAAAGAAAGAGAGAGAGAAAGAGAGAAAGACAGGGGGGGGGGAAGTGGCAGAGATAAGAGGATAACCCCTTCCCTCCCTCCTTGTCAGTCTTTATGATCGTCTACTCGTCGTCTTCTCTCTATCAGCGATCCGGTAACCTTCAGCACAAGACCCAAGTAGAGATGATGAATTGAGACGGAGAGCAGAGAAAGGACGGAGATTAGCAAACACGGACAGATGATGAAAAATGACAAACACACAGAAAGAGAGAGAGAGAGAGAGGAGGTGGAGGAGGAGGTGGTGGAGGAGGAGGAGGTGTTAAAGGAGGAGAAAGTAAAACACTGGGAGAGGAAAGGTGACATTGGGGGAGGAGTGCGGAGGAGAGAAAGCCGCTGGCTTTTAGCTGGAGGACGGCCACAGGATGACATTAGAGGAACGCACTTTGGCTGCTCCTGCTGGGAGACTCTGCACGCGCGCACACACACACACACACACACACATGAACACACACAGAGAGACAGGCGGATAAACAGACACATGGACAGACAGCTCTGTAAACACACACACACACACACAAAGACACACGCAGGTAAAAATAAGCACCTAACTGGTGCTGCATACTTATGCCTCCTAACCTGTGGGGAGCCCGCCCCCGCCTCCCCTCCACCTCCACCTCCAGTCTAGTTTGTGCGCTGGCCTGATAACCTTCATGGCAACTGGGCTAAACACACACTCGGGGTGACAGGACTGCCTACCTGCAAAAACAATGATAACTTTGTCTGTGAGGGCTTTTGAGGCTGCTGCCAGTTAGTTTTACAACACCGATACAGTTATTAGCACCAAAAAACGGAGCGTCTGACACGTTGTAATTTATACCAAATGAGCGTTATCACGTCGAAACAGAAGTCCTGCTTTAGTGTTAATTTTACGACAGGGCTGATATTACTTACTGCTTGGGTTAGACTGATAAATCAGCTTGCTAATATATTTGACTGATACTGGCCTTTAATTAAATATCAGATGTCAGACAGTCAGTGCCTTAAAATAAAATAATGGGGCTTCGTCCCTCCACAGATATTTAAAAACAGACCGTAAAACCAGCGATGACTTTTATTGTACTTTCATGTTTTATTCATTCATTTAGTTGTTTAATGCGTTTCTGTGAATTTATTCTTGACTTAAAAGCAGTAATGAATCTCAGACTTTTCCATGCTTTTACATGAGCACGCAGGGTCCTGCCAATTCTAAATAAATTTCATTAGTCGGTGATTTTAAGTGGGCAGCACGAGTGGAGAGTGACTAATTGCAATTACCGTCATTTATTAGCATTACTCCCACAAAGTCACCCGTATTTTTAAAAAACAAAATCATTTTACCTTTTGCTTGAGTACAACTTTTTTTGAACTCTCTCCACCTGTTTCCAGTGGGAGGTTAAAGAGGCATATGGTGGTCTTAACAGCATGAAATTTGGAGACGTGAATGAATGAATAAATAAAAGCTAATTATCTGCACAAAATGTCGACTATCAACTGATGTCATTAAAACGATTAAACTCTTCTAATCTTCCGGCTTGTTTCTGGCACTTATGTGACAAGCGAGAGCAAAGGAAACGGATCATGTAAGCTATGAAATATATCACACAAATATGTATGTATCTGCCATGTTCAGGTGTCATATGACGTCAACTCATGTACAGAAATTTTCTCTGGATTTCCGGGTTGTTCCTCTGACTGCGCTCACAGGAATTTTCCCAGTTGGATATATGTTTTTCAGATTATTCCGACACCACATGAATGCACTATTAAACCTGTGTTTTTCCCTTCGTCCCAGTCAGTTTCCCCACATCAGTCTTGCATCTCCTGCATTCTCCAGTCCTGTTTTGATCCACGTTTTCCCAGGCCTTCATTAGTTTTTGTATTTTTTGTCCTTCATTAGTTGAGGGATTCGCCCCAGCCTGCTTCTTCGGGTTTTGCAGTCAGCCAGAAACATTTTCTGAACATTTATATACAAATTTATAAAATGTAATTCAAATAATGCAGCCTCATACCAAACCGGTGGTCATCCAAACCTCAAAACCTGCCATCAAACAACAGGACATGAAAGTGAATGCTCTCAAGAAGCTTCTACACAAGCTGAAAGAACAGTACAACCTGTATTTGGAAGGAAAAAACCAAAGCAGGAGAGAAAAAAGGGTTTAGGAGGGATGGAAAACAACCCTAATGAAAGGAAGGGTGACTCATTCACTGATTACACTCCTTTTCAAAATTGCCCCCATTCTCACATAAGCCACCTCAACCACACACACACACACACACACCCCAACAACTCAGCGCCCTTTACCTCTCCCTCGAAGCGAGACATAAACGAGTGGAGTGACAGACACAGAGAGCCGATGGTCCCCCTCCCCAGAGAGGGGAAACGCACTCATCCGTACTGATCTTAAAACAACAACCTCCCCCCTTTTGCTTGCTCGCTTTTTCCTCTCCCTCTCCATCCTCCCCTCCGTCTCTTTTCACCCTGACTCTCAACCTCCCTCTGGCCTCTCTCTCTTCAAGCCTCCTCTCATCTCACGAACCACCCCACCCGTACTTCATTCCCTCATTCATTTTCATTTGCCACTCCTTATTCATCGCCCTTTTTTGTTTGTCTGTTTGATTGCTCAGCTTTGGTTTGTTGTTTACTCTCATTCTCTCTAATACTGCAACCTGACTTCAGTCCTCAGACCCTCATCAGTAATCGCTTTCAAGCATTCATCTCTCACTCCGTCTCATCCATTTGATCACATTTTCATGTCACTCTTTATGTCTCATAAATATCCAAGAAGGATCGCTGACCCTGCTCTAGTTTCCTGCACAATCAGCTTCTCTCTTCTCCTCGTTCCTTTTTACAACTTCGCTCTCTATCAGAGCTGAAAGACCTGAAGAAATATATATATATATCTAATTGCAGTGCACACAGGAGCAGAATAAGCAAGATATATTTACAGTATATTAAACATAATCATATAACACAAGGTATCTTGTACGCTTTAGGCATCGAGTAAATAATGCACTTGCTAGTCGCTGTTGTCGTCTTTTATTTTTAAAGAAGTAAGTAAAAAATGCCACATGTGAAACTTCAAGTAAGTGGACCTTTGCAGTCAAGTCACCAGAAAATTGACAAAACCAGGTGTTTTTACAGAACCCGGGGGAAATCTCCAGCTGTGTTTGCGGTGACCAAAACAGGTATTTGAAGAGAAAAAGTGACAGTTTTTCTAACCTTAACCAAGTGGTTATTTGTGCCTAGACCTAACCAGAGCATAAGCACAGCCTTGTCATGCAAGAAAAATTGAAAGTTGAACCTAAAGAATCATAAAGTTGCCACACAAAGAAACACAAATCACTAACTTATTTGTGGTTTTGCAGAAACGTAATTACCAACATTTATTCTGGCGATTGGGTTGATCTTGGAGCTTTTTATTACCTCTGGCAAGTAGGCTATGCTTTCACCCGTGACTGTTTGTTGATTGGTTGGTTTGTGAGCAGGATTACAGAAAAACTACTGTATGGATTTCAACAAAACTTGGATGAGGAATGGGTCTCGGCCCAGAATAGACCCCATTAAGTTTTGGTGTGGTTCCAGATAAAAGGACAGATCCAGACCCTGACTTTCTTCAACATTGCCAGTTTTTCCACATTTCTGTTCATTTCTCAGGGAACAATGCATGGATCTAGATGAAAAATAGTATGGTATCTATGATGCGAACCCAAATAAAATCTGGATCGAGCAGATTTAAATGTTTTATTTGATACTGGATCGGGCTTGATTGAATGACTGCTGGGCCTTGGCGGAGGTTTGTGCTCTGCTCTAGTTGTGTTACATGAAATGGACGAGCATTAACCGTGCTCAAAACCTCAAATTAAACTTAACAAATTGTACTAAAGTGACCAATTTAGCCAACATTTATAAAGAAATCACATTAGCAGCATACTTGACATGAATAGACGATATTCAAATATAATCATGACGTTCGAAATTTGCATTACATCCTTTGTAACAGATTCAAAGTTGGCCGGTTATTGTAATTAGGTCAAGCTGCTCCTTAAATGTGTCTGGTTATGTTTTAATACCGTATCTGAGACCTAATGCCTTGTCACTGCTTCAGTTAATGTTAGCTTTAGAGGCTTAGAGGAGTCCTCAGGTCAGCTTTGGTACGCATTTACTCTTAGTCTTGATTATGAAAAAAAGCTCTTATAAAAGATAAATGACTTGGAACTGAACTTCTATTGCTTTGATAATACAAACTGTAATAACCTTCTGAATGATTTTAGCATAAATAATACAGTCACCAGAAGCAACAAGCTAGCGTTAGGCTATAAATGAACTACTGGTGGTGATGTTGAAGTCATGCGAAGTAGTTCATTTATAGCCTCCACTTCAAGCATCTTACTATATGTTTTATGAATTGATTAATCTACAAGTTGGAAAGTTAGAGTTGGAATTGTTTGCAACTAAAGTGAGTAGATGAGTCCCCGTGTTCGGCGTGATGACGTTTAATGCCCCTGACAACTTCTGTAGTCTCATTTAGCCACTTGTTAGCAACCGCCTTTTTAAAGACGTGTAGCGCTTGAAAAAGTATTTACTGATATATTCTATGTCAGAACAAAGCAAGAATCTCTCACACTTGTGTTAACCACAGTCATCGAAAATGCACTGATTACAAATGTCTGAGACACCTCACTTACTTCTTTGTTAGGGGTCATATGCTAAATAAGGGGTCAGGTCTCAATAATTTATGATCAGAGTATGGACAGATATAATCCCTCTATATCTCATATTCAAGAACAATGAGAAAATGACCTAGGGGTCCCACTGTCAGATGAAGAATGGGACATGTCTCTCTCCAGGGTTCATTTTTCATTATATGCTCAAGACATGCCTTAATACAGTTTGAAGGCAAGTCTTTTTACTATATAGCACAATTCAGACACAAGGCAATTCAAAGTGCTTTAACAGGGGCATAGAAATGCATTAACATAAGACATTAAAACATCAAGTAAATGTTAAAATTGCATTAAAAGGACACAAAAACAAAAGCAAGCAAATAAAAAGTTACAGATGAAAAGAAGTTATGTATCTAGCTTGTTGGAAAGCCACTGTAAACGACTGTGTTTTAAGCCCTGATTTAAATGAACTGAGCTAAAAGCTTGTCCCACAGATGAGGAGCATATAAACTTAAAGCTGCTTCACCTTGCTTGGATTACACAGGCTACACTTCTCGAAAGCTTAAATGAGAATATTTCCCAAACATAGGTGCTATGTCTGACAGGTGTACACAGACACCCAGCGACAGTCTGTCATATGTTGTGGCCCAAAACTAAAAAACAAATCGGCTTTGTGACGAGGGAAACAGATGTGAAAAGCGTATTTCCAGGTTTTAGGACTCATTCCTGCAGCGCTCAATTCAAGTGTCCCAGTAAGCCACGATAGTGTGACGGTGAGCCAACATCCCTAATACCAGGAGACTGAAACTGAAGCAGCTAAATGGAATTCAGCCATCATTAATCGTATTATCTAAACCTGTGCTTTTACTACTGAGACAAAAGCTTAACTGGGAGATTTCACAGCTCTGTCCGCTAGCTTCCTGTCTGAAACTGGGTTGATCGGAACACCAACAAAGAAGAGAGTGATGTGTTTTCTTTTACAAAACTATCTTTGGACAGGTTCACACCAACATGCCTGAGCATAATAACCGCCAAAACAACAGCCAAGTTGTAAATTTGCCATCAACAGCTGTCATAGTTTGGGAAATCAATGGGCGCCAAGCAAAACTTTCACCTCCCAAAGCTTGTTAAGACACGGTTATTTATGTGAGCTTCTGGTGGTTTTTTGCAATTTAAAAATCTAGAAACACTCAAACCGCGGTGGCTCTGCTCTGCTCCCTACCTACAGTATCTCGCAATCTCTTCGCCTCGCTCTTTACCTCCCTCCCGAGTCGTCGCTCATGCTGCCCTATTCCACTTAAGAATCAATTTGGGACAGAGGTGCACTGCCAGTGCCCTTAGTTTTCATTGTTTTCCAGTCCACATTTAAAACGGTACACAAGGCAATCTCCACCAGCCTGATTCCCATCTACACTCCAGCTGAGTGAGAGAGCTTTTCTCCGCTCCATGACACCGCTGAGATGCCGCTGACGCAGTCCAGCGTTTGACAAATGAGCCAACAAATTGACTTCTCCGAGCATTCCCAACAACAAAGGCAAAACAAAACAAATCTCGCTTAACTAAATGCTGGATGAAATGGCGCAATAGAGCGCGCAGGCTATTACAAATGATTCCACTCCTGCGCTCCATCTCATCGCTCCCACCCTCTTTTTCTCTTAATCTCCTCTCCCTTTATCACCCTCCCTCTCCTGCATTTATTTTTTTTTCCTGTTTCTTGTGGTTTGTGCCCCAGACACACATTGACCCACACGCTCTGGACCCAGTAGGGGGCCTTGTTCCTCCGCATCGCTCCACTGCACATGACTGACGTTCTCCTTACGGGAGGAGGAGGCGAAGGTGGTAAAGAGAGAGAGTCAGTCAGTGGAAAACAGAGCAGCCCAGCACAGTTCAGGGAGGAGGAGGAGGAGGGAGCCGGAGCTGAATGTGATTCATGATCAATGGTGCTTCTCCAATTACATTCCAATTAAAGGCGAGTCTCAAGCACGGCTCTAGTACACCGCACCGCAGAAGAGCTTTTGACAGGCCTTGCTCTGGGTGTGCTATCCCCATTACAATGGCCATTTATGCAGGGAGCAGCTCTCTCCCTCACAAACTCTAGATATCCATCCACAAATATTTATATATGTGTGTGTGTCTGTGTGTGTCTGTGTGTGCGTGTCACGGGGGAAAAAGCCACCGAAATAAATGTGAGTTTATTACAGTTAGATTAAGGGCAGTTCAAAGGGCTAATGCCCACTATTACATCGATGCTGGTTTAACACCGCCTTACACTCAACAGTCAATAAAGAGCAAGGGAGATGGAGGGAGAGCAGTGGAGCAGAACCACCGGGGATAGGGAGCGAGAGAGGGAAGAGAGAGGAAGGAGGGTGAGGAAAAAAAAAGGCAATGTTAGAGGGGACTGAAGCATGGCTAACATGGATTGGAGCATAAAGCTTCGAGTGATTCCAATTAAACTTAAGTGATCAATTAGATTGTTACACTGGTTAGATGAGAGCTGGCAGAATGTAAATCACAGTCAGAATCAGTGTATTTGTAACGTGCAGCCGATGTCACATCTTAACTTAAAAGCAGCAGGCGATAGTGAAAGAGACTGGTATCACGGTTAATACAAGGAAACAACAGCAGAAGGGAAGTAATTCGCAAACTGGGGTACCCACAAGCTTCCCGGGCAGGTTACTGGTAAACCATCACTGGTGTTACTTACGGTGGTTGTGAGTAAGAAAGTAAGATGAAGCACCGGCAGCACTTTCAAGGCTTTAATAGCATTGTGGGCTGAGCAATAATAACAGTGTGAGTAGCGTTCAATAGCCCGTACCAATCACTGTAACCTCCTTGACTCCACTGGGCACGTCTCTGTCACCTGCCGTGTCCGACGCTGTTTTGTTCCGTCCTTCACGCGACTTCATGTTCCACTGGGAGCGTTTCAGGAGCGAGAAGCGTCGACCTGCCTGATGTTGTTGACTTGCCCAGATTGTGTTTATTTCATCGTCTCTCCTTGATTTTTGTGCTTCTACTGTGGGTGAGTAGGCTACGTAGTTCAATCATTTAAGTTATTTCTCTGTTTTAAGTGTGGTTATTGCTAATATTTCTGGCTTTCTCGTGCTGTAGAGCCCGAGTCAGCACCCCATGTTTGATTTTGAAAATTGGCCAGATGCACGATGCCGTACCGATGTGTATACAGTGTAAACTGGAAGCAGATTGTCTACTCCGTGGGTGGTTGCGTGATCACAGAAAAGACTGTTTTAATGTTACCTACTTACTTACTTTTATTTTTACTTTCTATTATATATGTCACAGGTACCAGGGCTGAAGCAATTTTTACTGAAAGAGGACCAAAATGAGGAGGCTGTGAAACATGACTGCACAGAATCCACCTGGATAGTGCCGTTTTTCAACAGCTGTCTTTTCCATTATTGCATTGTATTATTGTATTTCAGTGTCCTTTTGTGTCTCTGACATAGGCAAGAAAAACCTATTCAGTCAATGTACAACTCAAGTACTCAACAATATCATGACATATAATCTGAGTTCTGCGCACACTGATAAATCCCAACTGGGATCTCTGATCTCTGTTTCTGCTCGTCCAGATGTAAACACTGACAATGTAAATTTCCAAATATTGTGACCCTGGAGGGAGTTTTCCTAAAGGTCAGTTCGGCGTTTACATCTGTACAAAAGGCCAAAATCTATGTTTTAACAAATACTTGTGTACATGTGACACCCAGGCCGATGTAGAAGTTGTACTGACACTGACTAATCCCATAAATAAGTCCGATATTTGATTATCCCGTGATACCCCCTATCGTACACACACTGTAATTTAAACTGAATGGTGTTGGACTGGAGGAATAAAGAAAGTTCTGTTTGGCTCACAGTGAAGCAGCCGATTAATATCCACGTAGTCGTAGCACTTCTTGTTGACATAATGAGGAAACAAAATGCAAAGCAAACAAAAAAAAAAACCAAGTGTAAAGCCTATAATCATTCACAACAAAGATGGATGGCTTAGTCATCACCCTACGCTTCCTCACGCTCGACAAACAGCATCCTGACAGAATGGCACTTTGGACTGAGCTAGTATTTAGCAGCAGAGTTAATTACCCTGTGTTACATGCTATAATGCATTATTAATGTGCGAGAACAACATGAGTCAGTGTTCTCTGGCCCACAGGGGCGTTTGGCTCAATTCAAACTGCTCAGTCATTACTGATGAGAAACATGGACAATGCCTGAGTTGGGAGGAAATTGCAGCCAGTTTCAGCCGGTTGGCTGCGGTTTAAGGCCCGTATCGATTTGCGAGGAAGTTAGGAGACCTCTGACAACCCCGGTGTAAAACCAGTTCGATCAGTCTCCTGTCTTTTTGCCCCTGGGCATCACTACGTGCTGGGCAAAGGGCCTTGAACCACGCGGCTGAGAGCAAGCTGGACACGTTCCAGTCGGTAGAATGTCACACCTCACTTCACAGGTACCGATCACTACGAAACCGGACAACAGCAGGTGATAACATGTTCTGTTAAAGGTACAATGTGTAAGATACAGTTGGAACTTTATTATGGACGTTATGTCAAAGATGTTGATGTATTGTGTTGCACAGATATACTGTATGTATCTACTGAAGCATGCTTACTATAAATCATGTCTTAATTTGTCTTCACACTGTTCCGACAGTCACCTGGCTGGGTTGACATTTTTATTTTCTGAATTTCAGGTATCGTGACCCCTCAGAGTTGCCACAAGGCATGAACTGCTCATCAGCACACCAATGCAGTCATCACTGTTCTCCATTGTCATCACCCAGAGAGAAAAATGTCTCCCATCACCAGCAAAAGGAGTCAGATCAGCTCTCACATCCCTGCCTCGCCTGGCATCGAATACACATCTCTGTGCCTAGTTTAAATGGGTCTTCATCTCAGCGCCACATGTCCGCAACCAAAGTCCTTTCAGGCAAGTCTTGCTGTGAGGCAGCCATCTTGGCGACGCCCCCTGACACTTATTCAGGGCTAACTAGACCAGGCCTCTATCTAAATGAATGGGGAGACAGCCAGGATTTTACTTTCAATGGTCCGGAACATAAAAACTGAATGTGTACAATCACCAGTCAAATCTGAAAGAAACCGCTGAAAAGGTTTGGTGGCTTTGCCCCAAACTAAGATTTAATATGCCAGGTTATACTTACACTGCGCCTGCACACAGTTTCACAACACCAACCTTTTTCACGGCTCAATACGGAGTGCCGCGCCCAAAAGAGCACTTAAACAAACGTGAGTTTAATGTCTTGTCTTTGAATAACCTCACCTTTCTTGGTAATCCTTTGCATTAATGCATTTTCCTCCTATTCCATTCCTATTAGAAGATTTCCAGTTAAAACAGTCATAAATCTCCCATAAATGCCACAACACGATTGGCTGATATCTTTCCCAGTTCGGCTTCCTCATAGCAGACTATTTGGGTGGGAAGGGGCAGGTTGTCATACAACTGCCATCTCTGGCTTTATAAACGTTTCTATTCAAAATGCCCTAAATGGTCTGTCTCCTCTCCACAATGTCTCTGCCGTAACTTAGCAGCGTCCAGTCTCAGACGCTTGAAACAAAGTAAGCTGGCGAGCTAAACTGAGGAAGCTAAGCTAATAAAACGGCACGATTGAAATAAACATCGCGTCATCTCCGTTTACTCCAATGCACCATTTTTTGGCAGATCATGGAGCCTCTCAATTGTTCCCGGAAGTTAGCTGCAAATTCTAGCAGCCCAGTGCTGTGAATCAATCAATCAGTTAAGTGTGTATTAAACTACGAACTGCCGAACACTGTACTTCTGTCTTTCTCTATTCATGAATTTAAATTGCCCACTTAGAACTCCCTGGAACTATCTGAACTCTGTGAATCAGTAAGGATCGGCATTTTATTTATCCTACATTTGCGAATTCTTCTCCTGCCTCCTCTGTAATACATCAGGTAAAGAAAAATAGGTAACGTGTCGTCTGTTTGGAACTGGAAAACACTGTAACATCATCTGCGCCATAGTCTCCGAACGAGACTTATCAAGGAGATCTTATCAAGGATTACTGGAACCTGAAGCTTAATCTCAATAGATAAGTGTACAGCATCGACCTGGGATTATCAAACACATCTCCGAAGGCATAAGCACGGGCAGCCAGAAGTGATAGTGCTGCTCTGCTCTTACAGTACTGTGTCTCCGGACGAGCAAGCACCACATACAGCAGCCTGATTCATGAATTAAAAACTACTTAATATGGTAATCGTGTCCTTCTAAATGAATTATCCATCTTTTTCTGTCTGCATGTTGGTTAAAACATCGCCCGTGTAGCCTGGAAGAATGAGAAAAAAAAAACAGTCTTCATTCTCTGTCCTCCTCTTTGCTTTATGTGTTTCCCATGTCTGCAGGTGCCTCTTCATTTCCCCGTCCTGCTGCTGCTGTTTCTTCCTCTATTCTCTCCTTAAATTAAATTAAATTCAATTGCCTTGCGCACAAATCGCTTGGTTGGCATGACAAAAGAACATTTGTGTTGCCAAAGTGTGAACACAAACAAACAAATTGAGCAAGGAAACAATAAGTGGGAACAATGAGCGTTGATTATAAAGCAGAATTAAACCAGTAATCCTGTGAATGTGTGTGGAACAATTAGAGAGAGAAAAGAGTTTTGACGGGCAGGTGTGTTTTTTGTTTTTTTTTGGCGCCCTACCCGCTGTTTTGAGGGTTATGACAGGTGGCGACAGGCTTTCTGCACACCTCGGTGTCGCTCTCAAGAGGGGTTCAGAATTATTGCTAAACTCATGTTCCCATTTACGGGCAGTTTGTGCACAGCCAGTGTTCTCCGGCGAGGGGCAAATCATCCTCTCTGACAAGAGACAGAGAAAATACACCCACGTCCTGAGAGGTACATGTAAATACGGTGCCACTGCCCCCTGCAATTCACCGCGGAGAACAATAGATGAGGTGTACGTAAAAATGGCAGCCTCTTCAATTGACATCCCTCTGTCCCGCAGAGCCATCCCACAATGCAATTTGCACCCCACGCACTAGCTCCATTCTTTGCAAATAATTACCTGTTGTACCGAGGCTGCCTGCGTGTGTGTTTAAGTACCATGCGAAAAAAAAAACACTGAACTCCCAGAAGCAGAGAGAGATGTGTGAGCACACTTTACGCATAATGCTGAAAACAGCAAAAAAAAACAGGGGGGGAAGAAGACACTGCACACATAATGGGGGCAGATGGACATTTTGAGTCATACGCAATACTGCAATCTGTTCCACTTGCTGGCAGCCTGCACAGCAGTCAGTCTCTACAGACAAAGCTGCTAAGTGCATTATTGCATTGTAGTGACTTCCTACTAACAAGGAGCAGATCTGTTCTTAGGCTTCGGGAGGGCGAGGCTTCAAAAACTGCAGTGAGCTGGAAAGAGTTGGGTATTTTATTCAAGTAACTGTTTCAGACTATTGATTTTGTTCTTGTCCATGTGGTGTTTCCCTGCGTGTCTCCAACTTAGCTGTGTGTAGATTAAGTAGAGGCACTACTCCACTCCATCACTCATGTTTGCAACCCTTTCCTCTCCTAGTACAAGCATATATCTTCATATTCATCAATACACAATCCTTCTGATCGGTCAAGAGACACTCAATAAGGATACAAACTGTAAGTCGCAGCCGGTGCATCTCGCTCTCTTGTTTTATTTAACCTTACCACCAGACAGAACATTAATCATACGACCACTCCGCAGATTCACTGTCAAATAATTAAATTATTGATTTCTTACGTTTAATTCACTTGCTTTTGTCAAAAGAAGCCTACATTTTTCTTCCCCTGCACGAATTAGAGGCAGTTTTTGGGGTTCAGTGTCCTGCTGCAAGGACACTTCAACATATAGACAGGAGGAGCTGGGGATAAAGCCGCCAACCCTTATGATTAATGGCCGGCCCCGTCTTCTACCTAATGTGGTGTGTGCGTGGCAAATACAGTGTGCTTAAAGGACCACTGCAGCATTTTCACACATGGAGATCAGTTTGTTCGTCATGGTTGGTGCAATGTTTCATTAGCCTGCGATAACATTTATATAATGTCTCCTGCTGGGATGTTTGTAACGTCTGTGATAACAACTTTTTGATGATGTCGTAGTGACCTTGCATTGGTATAAAATTATAGCAGAAGGCCTGTGTTAAAAACTGTTTTAGTTTTTTTGATGGTTGCTCTAATGAAACATGCTATCAAGTTGCATTATGGTTTATGAAGTATTAATGGGGTTCGTGATGGTGATATTTCTGTGCTATATTGGTTATATTCTTACACCTTTCTGGAATATTTTACTTCAAAATTTTAGATTAAACAAGAAAAGAAAATGCATGCATAAACTCATACACAAACATGACTCAAAATCCCCTCCCATTCCCACCTACATAAAAAAACTGAGGACCTTTCTCAGAAGGAGAAGGTAGTAGTTGTTTAAAATTAAAAGGTGCCACGTGTAGGAGTTATAGTTTAAAAACAATCCAAAAATGTACTCAAATTAACAACAGAGTGTAAAGAAATAACAACTATATAACTATTGGGGTTAGCATGCTAACCAGCGAGCTAGCCCCATCCACTTTGTATCTCAACACTGTCTGATATTACACAAAGCCAACACTCCGCCAGTGCTCTGAGCTCCCAGTCTAATACGACCACTAGCTGCACGAGTGAACTTAACGGCAGCTACAGTTAGCAGCAGTTAGCAGTATTTCTTGTGATATGATGTCCCCTATCTGTTTGGAGTATGACTTCCACAAGTGAACTCTTACGTATTGCACCTTTAAAAAAGTATTAAGCTAATTTGTAAATAAATACAACATACAATATTTCCACAATGACAGATACAGCTACAACTATGTGGTAATGAAGTCATTGGGCAGCACTTCTCCTGAAGTGTAGGAATATAAACTGTAGATTACAATCTTAAATACTGCATTTAAATTCTGTAAACTACATAAAAATGGGTCACAGAGCTTTAAAGACATGGGTGTTAAGCAGGTAGTGGGGGATTGGAAGTTGATTTTCACAAAACTTCCAGTGTTTGTGCGTCTGCAGCCTTGATTTTGACTGTTTTTAATCTTTCTCTTACATGTCCCTCAACTACTATATCACTGAAATAGCCTTTCAAGGTCAGGGAAAGATTGTGAACATCAATTGTTGGGCTGTGACAGGACGTAAACTCTGATCTCCGGTCTGAAAGTTGGCTGCACTGCACACCCATCCATCCCTCACCGCCCTTTAGAGCTGCAACGACAAGTCAAGTAATCGATAAGTTGAACAAGATAAAATTAATTATTCATTTAATAATTTCATTGTCATTTCTCAAGAAACAAAGGTAAAAGAACAAGCTTTTTTAAAGCATCTTAATTGTAAGGATTTGTTGCTTTTTTGTCATTTATGATAGTAAATGAAAGTCTTTGGGACAAAAAAAGCAGTTTGAAGATGTCACCTTTGGCTTTTTCACAATTTCATCAATTAATTCTGCAGATTATTTGCTAATAAAAATAATCAGTAGTTGCAGCCCTGCCACCCTTATGTCTGTCTCTTATCCATTGTTCCTGCACTGGCACTGAACCATTGGCAGTGGACGCAAGTTGTGGCATTTAGAATCGTCCAAAACAGGAATACTTTCTCAGGATATTCGCTTGATTTTATTATATACATTTATTCCCTTTACCGTTTGTCTTCGATGCCTACAGGCAAGCCTGAGCCCCCTCCACCATAAACAATTAACTCAACAGCCAGACCGTTTATCATCATTTGCACCGACAGACAGCTGCAGAGAATACAGATGTTGCGTTTGAACATCTTCATTTGCCGAGATGCAGTTCTGCTGAGTCTGTGATGGTGAGTAAATGAATAGATCAATTAAGTCATTGTATAGCGAGTAGAGGCACACTCACTGTGGTTAAGTTATTTCTCGGTTGAGCAGGCTTTCAGGACATGCAGATGATGCAACATGTCCGTCTGACAGGTTATGTACCCTACACAGCTTGTACCCACGTATGGTACAGATTGGCCTATAAGCTGTCAACTTGTGGCAGAGCACCGTGTGAGGCCAACAACATGTTCTGTTGCTTTTTCCCCAGCCACCTTCAACTTCCTGAGGCACAGAACATTTTTGAAGGCAGGGCTGAAAGAGGGCAGAGAAATGCAATTACTGGTAAATAGAGACTCCCTGCAACTGCAAATTTATCCAGGGTCCAGAAATCATTCCTCACAAGCCTGCTAGAGGTGTGTGTGTGTGTGTGTGTGTGTGTGTGTGTGTGTGTGTGTGTGTGTGTGTGTGTGTGTGTGTGTGCAAGTGAATCATTGTGGTTGGTGCCATTAAAGCTTATCAGACTCCAGTGGAGCTGCCAAGCTGTGGTCGGCTCTCTCCTCTCCCCCCTCCAGGGCGTCTGTGAGTGGCTGTGACTGCCGTTCGTTGCCCACTCACGCGCTCCCGCTGACCCTCGTTGGCTCTCGGGCAGAAAGGCAGAAAGGCTTTGGCAGCTAGATTCTAGGAGCCTTTAAAGACAAGTCAGTCTAATTCAATTCCCCCAATTCAGCGCTTCTAACAGGTGGATAGGGTGTCCGAGGATAGGCTGTGATAATGGCGGCGAGACATTTTGTGCCACGTTCCTCCTCTAACCCCACGTCCTCTTTTGCCAACTATTTTCCAACAAACTCAGGTTCGCTCTGGTCCGAGTCACCGCTTTTCTTTCCAACGCTCATGAAGAGGGTGACCTGTAATGACTTGTGGCAGTTGGGACAACCTTCTCCATCTCAGGAAATGTCCACCGCTGACAACAATGTGCTCTGTGACAGTTCATTCGAGGACAGAACAATGGCAAGGGGATTGAAACAGCAGAGGGGAACACAGGCAGTCAACAGACTCGATAGTTACCGATGGATTTTGAAGTTTTTCTTCTGACGAATATTAATCAGCTGTCTCTCGCTCTGTCTTGAGATTGATTAAAGCTGCTTCTTATTTTCTGCATGCGTTTTCTTAAATGTGTGTCACCAGGGAATGCCGGATAGATTCACTCTAGCTTAGAAAAAGTCGGCCTTTTATTCTAATTTCCATTTTATAAAAAAAACCACATCGACATGATTGTTTCGCATTATGACTTGATAATTAGTAGCTCCAGTGTTTGGTACATAGCCTGTAAACTCATCCTGAAACACTATTTTCCCTCACAGATTCACCTTGTCCACTAAGTACAATAAACACACTCTAATTTGCCTCAGTGGCACCGGTGCAGAAACACATCAACAACTCTCATTACAAAGCCGTTCGTTCTGTCACACAAGGTACAAAGGCGGCAAGCCCTCTGAAACAGTGAGAAAGGATGGTAACATCACAGAGCAATCACATCTACATTCAATATTTTTGCTCCCAATTACCCTGAATCTAAATCCACTGCATTTCTATTAACCAGACCTGCAGGTAGGCAAAATTAACTTCTAGGATACTGACTATTAATCATGATGCATCCACAAATGTTTTAAGACCTTTTATCCTGCAATTTCTGGTTAGTAACATGTAAAAAGAAACAATGAACTCACTGCAGTTTATATTTAAACATTACATGCAACGTCTTTCACAATCTTCAGTTGGGTGTCTGACATGACAACAAACAGCGACGGGGGATTTTACATCCTCGTCGTAATCAGAGCAATGTGAGCCCGAGCTACAACCAGGGAGCGTTGTTGCCAGTCTTGCTAATGAAAACAGAAATCTGCCTGGTGTTTTGTGCGAGTGTTGAGAAATGGTTTTGTTCAGGTGCAAAACAATCCTGATTCCATCTGTTCGTGATCAATTTCAAATTGATTTTTCCAGTAGCAAATAATAAACAAGATGCACGAAATGTGCAAAGCCAATTTCTTTGAATGGATGTTCTGAATATTGTTTTATTATTGAGAGCCCAAATAACGAAATTTAGTATTAGCTGCACTTATCCACTCAAAATCAATACAGGGAGATTGTTATATACAGTGTGAAAGTGTGTTTTATTCAATATGCCGTTTATTGCTTTAGTTTTTTTAAAGGCAGCTTCCTCTTTTTCTCTTAGGACGACAGAAAGCATCTTCTAGAGAACAAGAAAGCTTTTATTCTAACACAATAAAAGGTTCTCTTACTGTCTTTATTCTGCAACTCTCAATGAGACAAAAGTGCTAAAAAAAATCAAAGAATAGATTTAGTGAAATCACAGATACTCGTCATGTTGCCTGCATTTTTTAAACCCAGTAGTCCAAACCATAGTATGTTCATTTCTAAGTGTTTATTATTGCAAACTAGAATGGCACTCAGTAGAGCGCATACCTCCACCAAGGCCCAACAGTCTCCTTTATCTGCATCAAATGCTACTCAGTCATAGATACCAGCCACCTGAATATGTCTGATTTTTTTAAATCCATATCCATGCCTCATAAATTTGTAAAAGAGATCTATTATGCTTTTTTGTTTTTGTCCTTTCCTTCAGTGTTTTATACAGGCTCTTGTGTATGTTAAAGGTCTTCAAAGTTAAAGTCCACACCACCAGAAGCTCCTCTGTCCCACAGAAAACACTGCTCCTTAAACGCCTCATCAGTAATCCCGCCTTTAATTCCGTGACTTTGTGACATCACGCTACGTCACCATGTCACACATATGTATAATTTATGCCTAGCAGCTAGTTTGGCACGTAAGAATTGATTTAGCACAGCCGCTCTGTTGTTGTTAGGGGTGCTGGCTCAGGTGTGTGTGAGCTGACCAATCAGAGCAGACTGGGTATTCAGGAGGGGGGGCCTTAAAGAGACAGGAGCTAAAACAGAGACAGAGGGGGAATACAGAGCTGCAGCACTGCACAGTGCAAATAAAATGATGAACCTGAAAACAATATATTTGAATCCGCTACATTTAGATTTTTATTTGGGTCCACATGCCAGCCAACTAAATAGGTCTGATTTTTTTCACCAAGATCAATGCATTATTCCCTGTTTTATGGAAATCTATTCAGTAGTTTTTGTGTAATCCTGCTGACAAACCAACCAACCAACAAACAAACACGTCTAAATTCTGCAACCCTCAATGAGAAACAAGTGCTCAAAAATCAAGGAATAGATATGGGCAAATCACAGATATTACTCATGTTGCCTGTGTTTTTAAGCCCAGAATTTTCCAGCCATAATATGTAAATTTTCCAATTCTTTCCTAGTAAAAAGAAGAATTTCCCTTTGAGCTGATATTACTGATTCTAAGTCTGTCTCAGTGTCAAAGTCATTTTTAAGCCTGTCAGGCATCGGCTCCATCCAGGTTAGACACTGTACCACCTCATAACAACATAACCCGCTTTAAAGTCTTTGAAACGACACAAAGCCAAATATCCCCTTTCATTAGTGAAACCTGGCAACGGAGCACTCAGCCACCATCACTCTGTGACTGGAGAGTCGAAAATGATGTGTCCCCCTTGGCTCATCACACAGAGACATCAGATGCCTGCCAAAAGCCTGCATGTGTACAAGATGTGCTCCATGCATTATTAATCTGAGAACAGCACTGTGTGTATGTGTGTGTTTGTTTCTCTGTGTGCAAAAATTAATCATTTTTACACATTCAGAAATGGTGGTGTTCATCCAGCAGCTGCAACACCTTGGTGGGAACCAGGTTAGACTTCTTTTTGTTTATTAACTGAATTTGTTTTGCAAATATTTTTCTATGTATTCACAGTAGAAGTACAAGCTGAAAAGTACAACTCATGAACTATGTGCGGACAAATCATGATTAATTATTTACAACCGTGGCCGTAAGACTAAGTAACACAAGAGCAAGAGAACTCTAACACAGTGACGGCACTTTACAGAGTAAGAACAGTCCAGTAAAATGCCTTTATCGCTTCTTTGTTATGGTATTTCCGTGTAGGTCCAAGCCAAAGCAATAAAAAAACCTGATAAAAAGCTGGAAACAGGATACATTTGTGAGTTTTTTATTCTTTCAAACTTGGCACCGGCGAAAACAGGAAGACTCGAGTGGGCGTAATTTAGATCAAAACATCTATCGATCCATCGGTTTCTCTGATTAATTAATCTTTTCTTGCACACAAGCTGTCCCATTCATTATTTTGAGTGCCAATAGCTGTTTCGGCTACCCTTGAGTAGCTGCAAATTGCAGAAATATAGAGTAAACTGTTTCTTTCATTATCTATCTATCTATCTATCTATCTATCTATCTATCTATCTATCTATCTATCTATCTATCTATCTATCTATCTATCTATCTATCTATCCAGCTGAATTAATACAATGTTAGTGCTTGATGGACAACATTATGACAAAGACAAGGCCCTTCATTCATGCTAAGTCCCTTCTGAGAAGTCGACGTGTAGGTGCTAATTTTTCATATTACCTTGACTGTCAGCATCAGGCCATACATGCCACACGTCATTGATGGGGTCATGCATTTTTCATAAGGTTGTACATGTATTTTAATGAGCAGGGCTGATGAGGTGTGCTACATCGACATTGGTGGACGGCCTTCACCACTCCCCCTAATTCACCACGTTCCACACAACCTGCCAGTCAACCACACCAAGGCCTCCTCACGTCTGTCTCTCGCAGTATCCTCGGATATCAATCACGCCCAAATCTTTGCATATTTTCGCGGGATAATTAAGAGGAGATTGCAACGCGGCGCATACGATCAATCTGCAAATCAGCGGACCAGATTAAATCCAAATTCCGACTCCGTTTTGCAGATGGCAAACTAAACAGCCTAAACTGACAGAGATGCGTTCGGATGGCAAGTTGGATACCCCCCCTGCCGGGCGGAGGAGCCCATGTCAGTGCCTGTGTGTAATTTGGAATTAATGGGACGGTAAAACTTTTAATTCAAAATCCCAGCCTTGGGGACAAACACATTTGCATACAAATGAACACAATTTCCTGTTTGTTCGGTATGCAAATACAAAAGAAGGAACTTACAGAGCGGCTGCCAGAGTTGAACAAGCACCGCGACTCTCGCCCGAGTGCAGGAAGCGGAGGCAACCAACCGAGCACTTCAAACACAGCTATGTTTGAGATATCAGACCGCGGCAGGGGTGAGCCGAGACCACCCTGAAGGACTGCACAGCCTTGTGGGGCTCGGGGTAACCTTTCTCTCCCTTGTCTCATTTACACCTGGAAATAACATGTGAGGTGAGTCTTCCTCCAAACACAAGAGGCAATTAAAGACCACTGATGTGAGGTGGAGGAGGAGAGAAAGATGTCCATCCCAGGGGCAGAGTGTGGCTGAAATGCTCACAGCAAGAATTGGAATCATTTCACAGTGTAATTAACAAATGATACCTCTTTAGACCTTTCACAGGGAAACACTATGAGATCTCTGAAAGTCATTTTTGTATTAATTATGGGTTTGTTAGCTGAGATAAGCTTTTCTGAATAAGGCAAAGAATCCACAGCGCCTTTCCTCTGTGGTTTTTCAATAAAGGTTGCAGGAATGCCTTGAATGCCAATGACACTCAGGATGCGAGGCGACGATCTGATAGCTCATAACTCATCACTGTACACATTAAAGAGACAGAAAATGAGGGGACTTGTTTGCATTATCATAAATGACTGGCACGCTGGATGAGGAACAACCCCCACCCCCACAGCTTGTTAACTTCGTCAGCCAGGGCGATCTGCTTGCCAGGTTGGATTTGGTTCAGACACTAAACAGTGCACTTAATGCCATGGTGTGTTATGTTTGCATTGAGTGGGACGTGGCAAACTGAGGCAGCCATTACTTATTTACAGTTAGACGTTTGAGTGACACCCAATATCGGCACACACGCACACACATGCACACCATACACCAAACAGCAGCATTTGTAATTAAGTTTCGGGTCGTAACTGAACTGACCCCGGACATCGGGCTATGTTAAAAAGCAACCCATTTCCCAATGACTTCTCATTAGCAGGCTCTGCAGCAGCTCCCCATGTACAACCCTCCCTTGGAACTCTGAAGGTGACACAGCAGTTACAGTGGACTTTGATGGGGCGCTGGGGAGCTGTACTTCATATCACAGGACTGCTTCCTCTGCAGAGTAAAAGGTTTCAACAATCAGCAGCTGCAGCCATTTGGGAGGAAGGAGGGAAAAATCTTCCTTTTCTGGCGGGGGGGGGGGTTCTTTCCCGCTTTCTACGCAGGTGCTCTGCCCGTAAACCAAAGATTAACCTCCTCCCGATTGCTCCCGCCTGCCACAGATACAATCCAGCCCCTGAATCATTAATTAAGTGAGTGTTTGCGTCAACAGTGAATCTTCCACAGGAGCCGCTGTCGCCTCCTCAGCAGGTTAACGGGTCATCAGCGCAAACTGAAAACAGCCTCACCGTGCCATATTAGAAGTAAAAAATCAAACTTGTCTGTAGACATGTGGATGTGCTCCATCGACAGGTCAGATAGGATCAATGAATCTCCTCACCCACTAAGCCAGACCTCCGGCCCGTGGATGGAAACCAGCGTCCACGCTGCCGGGGCCTCCAGTTACCACAGGGCCTGATCAGATTGTGTATTCACTCGCCGACTGCGGGGCTGATTAAATCTGTATTTAATTGGATCAGATCTAGTCGTGATGGAGCACTCCCCCCGGCGTTTAACCCACGGTCCTCTGTCAAGTGAGAGGGGAAAAAAATACTGTGGGGGGAATTAGGAGCGGGAAATGAATACCAATGATGGGCTGTGCTAATAGCCAGCGCAGGAGGAGTGGACCACACCTGCAGGGCTTTACAGAGAGGAATCAGAGTTACCGGCTTTTGCTGTCTGTGCATGCGTGTGTGTGTGGCCCCGTCTTCCCTGATTAGTTAGACATTATGTTACTCCGGTCGCACAAAGACTTTTTTTTGGTTGATTAGCTGTTTTATAAAAGCACATCGCTGATAACTCTGAAAACTCGCCCACAATCAAAACTTTCATCAATTTGTCGTGATTACTCCACGCGTCTTTGGAGGAAAATAAAGGGCGGAACAATAGCATTTGCATAATTTCTCAATAGTCAATTTAATTCAACAATTATGCGGCGATTAGGAATCTTTAGCTGAGTCAGACCGTGCTGTGTGTGGACGCGTGTGTCCGTGGGCGTGTGGGCAAGATGTACAGCATCTTCGAGTGGATTTACAGTGTAGCTCGGTGTAAATCACGGGGCTTATAGAAGAATATCTGGTGGTGAGGTTACTGCACAGAGACTGATGTTACATCTCAGTTTAACCTGCTCAGTGGTTGTATCTGGATGCTGAGGCGGGTGAGCAAATGTAAGGGAAGCAGGGAATGGGTGTAACCTTGGTGTAATACCTTCCTACATTTTCTATCACATAGGCTGCTGAAAGAAAGACTTTTTTTAACTCTTTGGTATCACACTCATTTTACAGCAGTGGCCTAAAATCACAAAGGAGGAGGGTTACACACACAGTAAAACCAGTCCTGCAACACTGGCCATGAAACAGCCTTACTTGAGCAGTTAAAAGTTTATTGCCTTGCTCAAGGGCACCTTGACGTTAACGTGCTGAAAAATACCCCTTTTACACTGGACAAAAAAAACCCAGAAACATTCACTCACATCTGGCCTTTGTCCTAGACTGGCGTTCATCCCTGCGTCAAATGAGACTGTAACACAGTATTCACAGGTATTTATCAGCTCCGGCTCCCCTCAGCTGTGATGAAGCCATGAGTCCTGGGTGGACACGTTAATTTACGGCCCTTTTCCGGCGCCATGCTATGACATGCGTTGTAGTTAAAGATGATGTTGTGTACATACTTTTCCATCCGTCTCCAGCACTCAAACGTCATTCAGTCAATGCTGAGTTTGAAAGAGAGTCACATTGTCACTGGTCTCAGCTGCATCTAAGGGCAAACTCGTCTTCTAGCTTAGAGAAAGAGTCAACTGCCTACTTTTAGCGATTCAGATGTTTTAGATATTTCAACCCTCACGAGACAAGAACATCAGTGGTGGATAGAATATTTACCTAAACATGCAGCTTCCAATAATCCCTAAATTGTTTTTATCAAACACTTAATTGTCCAACATGACATCAGCGCACTGAAACAGTAAACTTAATTGGGAGTATAATAAATATAAATTACCAAGCATCTATTTCAGCATTATGTTCTGTATAAAAAAAGTTTTCATACCAGACAACATAATGTATACGTCGATATGCATATATATATCTGTGAAAGGTCGATATCAGCTAACCAATGTAACAATCAGTTATGGTTTTATAACATCATGTCCTACTATAGGTCTGGGTATTGTTTGAAGATTTTTTTATTACCTTTAATTCAATCCATTTAAATTAATTTTTGCTTGTTTGCTGTTTTAATTAAACTAAACCGATGACTGATGGGAAGTCAGTTGTGTGTCTTTCACACCCTCATCTCACATCACAGACTCAAAGGACTTAATGAAATGTCACAACAGGGCTGTGAAGGTCAGGTGGCAGTCATAAGAGAATCACTGGAGTCACATTAATTAATGTTTAAACTTTTGTTTCAGAAATTAAAGTCTTGAATTATAAAGACAATGTATCCTCAAATGACCTTAATTCTGTTGACAATAAAGCTTCTTGTTACATTATTTAGTAAAATCTGCTCACTCTTAATTGCCTCATTAGTGCTGCTGCAGTAATCTTTTTCTGATTATTACACTGTGAGCTCTTACTTATTTTCACTGAGATTGTTTCTGTGACACCTGACTGAGTTTTTCTGCTACTTGGTGATTCAATCAACAGCAACTTCAGTTCAGGGCTCATGTTATTATCATGCAAAATTACCTATTTAGTGAGAACCAAATTCTGGCAGTTAATGTTTTTCTTCATTACCCAGCATTCAGTGGTGCTAACATGACTCAGTCAGTGCCATTACGCCGCCATCTGTAGCTTCTCTAAATACAAACTCGCAGTCAGTTTACTTTTAGTGACCTCCTCTGTCTCGTCGGAGGCCGCGAACACTGAGTGGAGGTTAGTGATTAAAGGTGTCATTCCACCAGCTGACCCCAGAGGTCAAAAGAATTCTGGGTAAATTGCCTTGCAGAAGGACGGCGCTGTATCGAACGTCTCAGAATGAACCACAAGGTTGATTGAAAAACGGGTATTTGCATACAAGGCACTGAGCAGGGGGCTGGCAGAGCAGCAAACCCTGGCTCTCCGCTCGGGTGGAGGTGGCAAGGCAGTGAGAGAACGAGTCCTCATTAAGCAGAAAAGCATCATTTTCTGAAGCTTAGACTGCTCTCTCCCTCTCTCTATATATACACAATGGGGCTGACACGAGTTTGAAAATATTACTGAAACCTAAATAACTAAAGAAACCTGTGCTGTGTGTTTAGAATGAAGCCGGCTCTGCTCATAAATAATACATATGATGATAGATTGCTGATGAACTGTCTAATGAAGAGGAGGCAGGGCGGGGGGGGGGGGAGGGGGAGGCAGGGTTTTTGCTGACGAACAGCAATTTATTTTTTTTTTATAGATTTAAAAACGGAGACCTCGCACACACAGCACGACGCAGGAATGCTAATGTCCCTGGCATTTTTGAAACTGCTGTTATCTTCCTGGCACCGCACATTAGCTAGAGATATGGTTTCCTTGGCACTAATTTACCCCCATACAGCCGGCGCTGGAGGTTAAAATCAAAACTTAATGGAACCTCTAATTTGACTAAAAGTTCATTCCCGTTAGGGAAATTAAAGCCTGCTAATTAGGGATTACAGCCTGTTTTACGAATTGCAAATGCCAAGTTATTCGGGATATTGGAGAGATCGTGACAATGCTTCAAGTAAACTTCCTGTCGGCGGGCTGGCAGGATTTATGTTGACAGAAACCAGAGCAAGAGCTTGACGTTCCAATTTACATTACTCCAGATCAAATGGAAAAATAACCGCCAGAGATGTGAATTTGATTATCTACAGTCTCTCTCTCTCTTTTTTCAATAAGGACCCGCACTGTTCTTAACAGCAGTCGGGGGCCGAGGGGAATAAACCTGCAGGTATTAGACCAATTTCCACACGAGGAATCCATCTTCTGCAGTTTCCTCGTGTCACACTTGCTTCTCCCGTCATAAACAACGACCTCCGGCTGTATATGTTACACTCCTTGTGACATCATTTAGCTCTTAACAATGTGCTCAGCTGTTTCTCTCCTACATGCCTACACTTCTTTTACATCTCTCTGTCATTCGCTATATGAGGAATACCATATTCATTTCCCGTGCTTCCTCCTCTCTTTGGTTCCTGCCGCTGTGACAGGCCTGTTCTTGGCCCTGTCACTGAGTGTCACCTGCGACACCGGCTTCCTCGAGAGACAGCGTGTTTCTTCCTTGCATCATGTGGTAAATGAGCATCGCTTCTTCTTCTTTTTCCTCGAATCCTCTCTGTCCTTCTTCTTCATTCCTTTCCTCTCACGCACGCACGCACGCACACACACACACACACCTGCAGCTCCCCCTCTTCTTCTTCCTCTTGCTGTAGATCCCGCCGTTGACAGGTGCTGGAAGGGATTTCAGAGTCCTGACACAGCTGCAACTCAAAAATCGGTGAGTGTGTTCGAGTATGTGCGTATAATACAGAAAGAAGGGTACAAAGAGTAAATGAGAAAGAGTAAAAAAGAGCAATAGATAGATAGATAGATAGATAGATAGAGTTAGTGAGAAAGCATAAATGTCTGCTGTATCTAAATCAGCATGCTCAGCAGGTGTTCTGGGCCAGTTCTCTACCTCCAGGCAAACTGATTTTGATAATGAGGGAAAAACTAACAAGTCACCTCTAATAAACATGTTTTATTGAGCCAAACAAATGCTCTTAAACACTGGACTAAACGGGGTAATAGGAATTCACAAAACGTGATATTGTAGACGTTAAAATGTCCGTCCCAGTTGTTGTGTTCGTTACGATTTGTTTCCTGCAAACTCTCCTCGTGGTAATGAATGTCTGTGGGTAAAATTCTGCCATTGATGCAGTTTCTTATTCCGCTGTTCCTCCTGGTTTTTTTTTGCAGCAGTGCCTCCAAGCTGCTTGTTCCTATACAGTACGCATGAGCACCAGAAGAAAGGTTGAGGTCTTTAAAGATACTCCACTTCCTGACACGCCATTAATATTCTCCAAACAGACTCTTCCTCTCCTCTACATACCCCCCCTCTTCCCTCCTACACCTCCCCATATCCCCACTTCCACTCCACGCTCTGCCTTTACATCTCTGCACTACCTTACATCTCCCTCTTCCATCTTCTTCTTCTTCTTCTTCTTTTTTTTTTGGAAAGCTTCCCTCCCCCAACCTGACTTTCTTCCTCTTCCTTTGGTTATTTTTTTTGTCATAACTTTCTCTTCCGCTTTCACTTCCTCTTCCTCCTGGGAAGTGGCACAGAATCCCTTTTAAGTGCTGCAAAAGCAAATCTATTTATCATAACCATCTATCTCTTACAGTACGTATATCTTATGCCATACTGAAAGACACACACACACACACACACACACACACAAACACACACACTACAGAGGAAAAGAAGCTTCTCTCATGTGTACTTACTCTGTACTAGAAAGACAGGTGAATGTGCAGAATATCTAAATAGTGATTCACTACATGTGATCCCGCTCTCTCAATAGCAATAGAGCAATAAATTAAAGGGCGGTAAATGGGCGGCAGTGCCCACTCTCCTCCCACGCACGGCAATGCGGTTGAGCGAAACGGTCTTCGGGGACTTCCCATTGACTCCACACAAGGTGAGAACGGAGCAGGAACAGAAGGCTGAGCAAAAACACTTCAAACGACACGGCAGGAAGACAGAGAGGGCTTCTGCTCTGCGAGGCAAATGCAACGAACAGAGAGGAAACACAGGCGCTGACCAAAAGAGACGGAGAGGGCCGAGACGAGGAGATGCAATCATTACTTTTCACGGACGCATTTACGCGCGCACGCACACACACACAAATGACCCAGACAGACAACGAGACATGAAAACACCTTAAATGCCACCTAATAGCAGGAAGACACACACACACACACACACACACACACACACACACAGTGAGAGAGCTCAGCAGGACATTGATATTCTGTACACCCACACACAGCATGGTGAGGATCTGGGCTCGTCGCTGTGTGTCTCCCAGTTTTACACACTACGCTGGTCTAGGCACAGTCCCACGCAGCATTAAAGGTGGCTACCATGAGGGGGAAAAAAACACGATGTAAGCCATTTATCTGGCACACACGAAGCGCATGTCATGTGAGAAAGTGAGAGAGGCTTTAACACTACGACGGACATGAGAACACCACACACAGATGCCTGCTGTACATAGCCCAAAGCTACCGAAAAAGCAGCTGAACCAACCAAATAAATACCTTAACAAACAAAGCTTTGCAGCAGATTGGTACATTGCCAGGGGAGAGTTTACTCAGTTTAAACAAGGGAGTATGGCGAACAGGTAGGCTACTGGCTTTGCTATACATTTCCTCTATAATCCAGTCATTAATAGTCAAGCATTCAAAATTTAGTGATAACAAGCAGGGCGCCACCCCTCCTCAAATTAACCCCCCTGGCTGTAACAAATGCAAATAACAGACTGCGCTGTAGAGCTGACTCTCCTCCCAATACAACACACTGATCCAGAGAGAGAAGGCAGGGAGAAGGAGGGATAAGGAGCAACCCCCCCATTGATGGAGGATACCAGTAGTGCGAGATGAGTCACGTATTGTCCATATAAATCAATGGGTGAGAACAGCAAATCTACGTGTGTGAGTAGAGAGACATGATTATGCGTGTGCCGTAGCTCATGTATTAACCATAACTGAATTTACACATCAAGGCGGCAAATGAATTCCAAATAGATTTTTGATGCAGACCAACACGAGACCTGATTAAATCATGAGGTTGAAGATATGGATGGAAACATAGAAGGAAAGAAAAGAGCGGCAGAGGTAGACGAGTCGTACTCTGATCCACTGACTTTGCGTTAAGTATGCAGGGTTTGAGCCAGAGATTACGACGATGACCCCTTTTAAAACATAAAACTTTCCGGCACCTAACTGTCCCCCATAAAGTGAAGGGCAGAATCAAAGCTGTTAGCTGGCGTCTCATTTTTAGATTTTATAAGTGTTTATTTTGTGGGTTACCCAAACTACAAAACTAACCTTTTCACTGTTGTCTGATAAAATGCATCACAAGCCAGTGATGGGAGTGAAATGCCACTATTTATTTGTTTTATATATTTAGCAAGGATTGTTTGTTTTTACTGTTCACAAAGGCCGACAGGGTCGATAAACCTGTTCAATAGAGCTTAAAGGCAGGATCGACCAAACTTTTTCCCTCGGAGGGCCAAAACTAAAACTCAATGTTGGGACATGGGCCAGTAAATACTTTCAGTATTGTACTTTTATGATGCAAAAACATTACTAGGATCCAAAAGGATCCAAAGTTCACTTAACTGACTGACTTCCTGCACCAGGTGATACCACCACACCATCATGCTTGACGCCACCAAAACATTTTAGAAAGTATTGCAATAGTGTTGCATAACTTTGTGACGTCTGATCAGAGAAGGTGGAAGGATTATTCAAAGAAAAACTGTGAATAACAGTAACCTGAGTAATGACTAATGATAATGTGACTCATCAAGCATGGAGAAAACTTCAGGGTGGACATCTGCACTGTGTTCGCAGAGCAAATTACTTCTTTCCACAACTGTCGATTCCTTCTGGTAAGTTAAGAAAAAGGAAAAAATTGAATATGAAGTATGCTATTTGTATCACTGTAAGAGTCAGTAGTCGAGCACCAACCAACAGCCAGCTAACAGCTAACGGGAGTACCTAATAGTCAGAATCCCTGTTATCTTTAAACAGACAATAGACAACTGTTTTGCTTAGAAGGCAATGAAGGCAAAGAGGGAGAGTGATACAGGATGAGGCAAAACGACAGTTGACAAGGACGGGCATTAACTCGACGGAGAGCGCCGTTGTCGGTCAAAGTCGCCAGGCTACTAGCGGTAGCTATGTTGCTAACGTAGCAGTTCCAACAGTACTTTCACAGGGTGAACAGTAGGAAGGGGGAGAGTTGAGAAGTTGTCTATTTCTTCTTTAAGTATATCACAATTATATTTGAATAAACTTAACTTACTTGTTCTGTCGGTCTGTGAAGATATAACACTAGCTAACGAAAGGTTAGCTAATGTAAGGTTAGCTCAGCAACACGACGGGAGACTAAGAGCGTCAACAGGATGCATTTAGATGAAGTCTGATGTTTCCAGCTTCAGTAATCTGACGTGACGTACCAGCAATATAATGATTAGCATACTGAAAAGGTCTTTTTAGTTATCCCAATAATGTAGCTGTTTTTATTCTAGCTATTATTATGGGCCATTTGACGTCCTACCGGACAATCCTGGCTCAAGTATGTATAATGGCTTGTGTGTACAGGTTGTAGGTCTACAACAACAGTGGGGATTTATTTCACGTCTATGTAGCTGCCTCACCACAGTATATACATATATTTATGAAAAATTTGAGCAGCACTGCCCTCCAGCTTCCTCCCAAGAATATAAGTTTAATTTTTTGCCAGTAGGTAGCTTCCCATCC
This sequence comes from Pagrus major, assembly GCF_040436345.1. NCBI lineage: Eukaryota > Metazoa > Chordata > Actinopteri > Spariformes > Sparidae > Pagrus > Pagrus major. Next base: position 16,085,697 of record NC_133230.1, read on the forward strand.
AATCCACTCACATCACACTTTCAAGCTCTAAAGACTTTGCTATCATATTTGTAATAGAACAGTTTCGCTTGAAGATGTAGCGATTTAAATGTTCCCTCTAACAATATAAGAGGGATACATTAAACCACTGGAGGTGGTGGCTGCTGCTGAAGGGTCAAATTACTTTTAGTCATTCTGGATGCACAGAGCACTAGAGAGAGATTTCAATTTTCTTCAAATATTCTCATTACAGAGATGACGGCTGCCAAAGGGTCTCAGACCTTCATATAATTACATCTTCAATAGGAAAAATCTCAATTATAACAGAATACCTAATTATCACGCTGCCCGTATGCGAAATTGCCCTCACATGAAAGGAAAAACTGGAGCCGTATCATCTGCTAAGCTGTGAGGACAGTTTCCACTTCTCGTTACACCGCTGTTGTTAAGCACCCAAGAGCATTAGAGGGAAGACCTGTCACGGCTCAAGACCTGAAGGGAATGAACAGAGAACAAGATATGACAGAGCACAAACCTGTGTCCTCACTCGCTGCCTTTTTCATGAAGGGACACTGATAACTCTGAGGGCGCTGGTCGGTGCAAAATACCACCTCAAATGCAATACCTCAGAAGAGGCCTTCTGCTTCAATAACAAAACAAATTATTTTGAGCAACTGCTGTGGCTGCCATATCGTTTTCCAGGCGATGTAGCGTAACAAGGCCCATTTCCCAAATAATCAAACTCTAGCCAGTGACCATCCACCTATCAACAGCTTTGATCTTTTTCCTACATGGCAGCCGCTTCCATCATAGCAGCAGTGTAATTTCCCAGTGGGTAACGGGCACTGCGGTGCAGACTCCCAGTGTAATGTACTGTGGAGGTACCATTCGGAAGTTGGAAAGCCCTCTTTGTGGAAAGCATTTGCATTCAAATCATTGAGTCTGAAATTGGTTCTACCTGTCTGGGATCAGAGCTATCTCCTGTGGGTTACCACTGCCAGTTAAGTGCAATTTTTATAACCTTGGAGCGCAAGGAATGCTAATGGCTTTTGATGAAGGGCCCTAACTATGTTTTCCTTTGGACTCCTCCAAAGTAAGAAGCACTCTGCCTCACCTGGGGTAGCTGTAGATGAGTCCCATGGCACTTTCCCATCAGAGCCCATGAACAGGCCATAATGGCCCACCAAACCTGCCAATTGCCCATCATAATGAAGCTGAGCAGGCTTGGGGTGCCTCAGACATCCAGAGGGACCAGAGAGGATAAAGAAGTAGACACACCACAAAGGAAGCGAAATCAAAGCTTTCACAATTTCCCTTTGGTTCATATCTATTAAATTCCAGGTTGATTAAAGTGCCTCCTCCTGAGGTTTTATCTGTAACCTTGGACAACTTTTAATATGACTCATGTTTATTACACTGTAGAGTCAAATTACTGTTTACCAAGATCTTCAGACCAGAAGGAACATTAATGTGTTTGTGCTCTTTTCTCTAGCAATTATTAGAAGTTAGTTTCCATCTAGTTCGGCCGCAAGTGTGGAGAATTCCTAACAGTGTACCTCGATTATAAACAACCTCTCTTATTATTTTCTCTTAGCTCGCTTTAAAGTGTTTAAGGTGCAATAAGAATTAATTCATACTCAAAACAAATAGGTGGCAGAGTTACCGCTAATTGCCGCTAACTGTAGCTGCCCTCAGCTCATTAGCTCAGTTAGCTGTGCAGTAGCAGTAGGGACTGTGTGCTCGGGACCAGGGGGAGTGTTAGTGTTTGCGCTGCTAGCACAGGAACTTTGGATCGGGATAGGCTGGGGCTAGCTGGTTAGCATGCTAACTTAAGTGGTAACACAAAACATAGACATCATAATGTCAAAACTGTTATTTCTTCACATTATGTTGATTATTTAGTTGCTTTCTGAACTGTTTAAACTAAAATTCTTACTACTGCCCCTTTAAACAGATATGCAGTAAGATGTTTTGTAAAAATGTACAGTATACTAATGTTCTCACCTGACCTTTGAGTCTGCGTGGCAGAAATCTAAATGTCCTTTTTTTTAATCCTACAGAGGAATGAGTAGTATTTCATTTATCTTTCAGACACAACTTACATCTGTGCCCTGCTTTGTGTTTTTTTTTAACCTTCATCTTCTCTGAAGTGGCTGCTGGTTATACCAAGACCTTGCTTTGTGCAGAAACAGTTTGGGCCTCCATGGAGCATGAACCCAGGAGGAGTGACTGACAAGCCCGTAATAATCAATTCTCAAGCATGCTGTTCAAAGGCAATACTTGATCTGCGCTTCCCGAGCCGAGCTCTGAATACTTCACGGCAATTTACTGACACCATGAAATTCAATTAAAAATGCATTTGGACATTGATCACCTGATGAACCCAGATTGATTGTTACTCAGAGAGCAGCCTTGTTGTGTTTTTTGTTCAGCCAAGGTCCATTCACCTCCCCATACCATATTAATGTATTGATCCGCACACCCACTCCTGGATCCATGCAAACCATTAAACATCCTTTCAGCATTTCTCCATCCATCCATTTATGTGACTCATAGCAGATTCTGCCAAGCTAAAAATGGCCAGCGTACCACTTAGGAGGCCAGTAAGCTTTGAGACACCACTGCAGATCTACAGCATAATGAAGCTAGGTGATAATGTCGAGTTAACAACCCATTTAAAAGCGCTGTTCATCAAACTAATCTTCTGGATGTCTAAGAGAGATAAAGCAGTCAGATTCTTACAAACATCTTGAATAGTTGGAGAGAGGATCGCCCCATTAGGGCTGGAGAGACATGTTTAATTTAAAAACTTAGAAAAGGTCAATCTGCACTTTTCAATCAGTGTTTTGTTCACACACTCTCCGCAACCGGGAGAAAAAACGACATGCTATCTTCTGCTGCTTGAGAAGCTTTTCGTGGTACAATGAATGTGAACGCATAAATTGAATTCCAGTGAATAAGATGCATTTGTATGCAAAATCGGCGAGACAGCCCAGAGATGGAGCTGCAGGCAGACGGACGTGCATGTAATCAGGTATCAAATCCGCTTGTCTCCTGTAAGCTCCGCCGTAGCCGTGTTTCGCGGGGCAGAGGGGCAGGTGAATGGCGGGCGCTATTGTCTCTGAGCATCGGTCCACATGAATGGCCTGGCCTGTTTCCACATTAGCACGGATCAACTCCCTTGGGTATCATCTGCTCAGAAAACAGCCGCTACAACACATTCGGCCAAATAACCTAACTTCTATATCCGGTAAAACCCGCGCTCTCTTTCACCCTTCCTGACTTTTTGGCCAACTCAATCAATCTTCGCCTCGCTTTCTTCTCCTGACAGACTGCTCCACTTTCCACCTCTCCAGCATGTTCTCCTTCCATTCCGCCAGTCTCTCCATTACGCCCACCTCTCCCCTACAGTAATATTCTTCACACTTTTGCATCCTGCTTCTTTCCCTCCATCTATTTTCAAATTTCTCTCTATTCATCACCTTCTCCATCACTCACGCAGCAACATTTCCCTTTAAGGCAACTTAATACAAACTTTTCCCAGTCAGGTGTCAGGGTTCTCCTCTTCCCCTACAGGGAACAGCCTCAAACTCTAGCTGGGTCTGCACACACCCACACAGGCCAACCTGGCGGTTAATGAGCCTGTTGAGTAAGACGGCACCTCGACTCAACATTGATCACCGCGCCTCTGTACCTCGAACTCTCAGGGAAGCTATTTGTCAAGGTGATAATTTATTTTGTAGCACCAGCTATGGTGTGCCGGGGACTGGCTTGTTTTTTCTACATGCGATCTCGGGGCCTGACAGACACGATTCAGGGTCCAAACCAGGGTCATAATGTGCAGCATGAAACACACAGAGCTGTAACTCACTGAGGATCAACCACACACAGAAAAAAGAGGACTTTCATCTTGCTGAGCGGTCGAGGGAATGGCGATTTAGCAAAGAAATTTGTGGCACATTTTCAAACTCAATTCCCTGCTATTCCTTCCTACGCCTGTGCTAAGACTTTTAAGTTCTGGTCTCCTGCTAAGCTATGCGCATTAGTAGAGACACTGGGTGACTTGGGGAAAGAGTGGGGGGAGTGAATGAAAGCCGCGCTGTTGTTTTGATCATGCTGACATGGGGTGCCCAATTATGGAGATGCGGCCTGTCTAACCAGTGAGGCCAAACACCTGATGGGAGGAGGTGGCGGGAGCATGGGACGTTGCTTGTGGGTAGGCGAGGCTACCGCAGTGCACCGCTGCTCCCGCGTGCTCTCAAGATGTTCCACATCTCCCCCCTCTAATTGGCAGATGGCCTCAGATGCGAGATGATTTAATGGCCTGCGTGTGTGTTTTTTCCTGCCTCAGTCAGCCATTAGCAGGGACATCTGTAACGAGTTGGCCAGGCGCACTGCTGAGAGCGGAAGCTGAGAGCAACACTTTCTAATGGGGGGTAGTGCGATCGTGACGGACTCGGGCGGTAATCAAAGCACTTTGAGCTGTTGCTTTTGGGTTATGATAATCGAGACATCTCGTTTCAAATTGTCCGAGGCAGAGGAAAAAGCTGTATTAAATCGTCACATGTTGTTTACCTCGGTGAAAGCTGCAAAGAATCAAACAGCACAGTATTACTGGGTATCAACTGTGTGACGGTCCCTTTTTGACTTTCAATACACCAGAGCAAGACGTTTCTAGCTGTGCTTTATCATAAAAAGCCATTTTCATGGCTTTGGCACAAACAGCTTGGCTTCCAAGTGATCCCATTCCTTGCAGCTGTGCCGTAACCATCTGCACTGAATGCTGCGCTCTAGGGTAAAACATTAAGGCCTCCACCAGACTTTGGCCCTAAAGGCCTCTGAGTTCTGGCTCTCTGTCGCTGCCTTCATTCTCGCTGCTCCCTCCTGAGCTCGTCTCTATAACCAGAGCTGGATGAGGCAAGGAGCTGCATCGTTGAACAAGTGAATGAGGCCTTCAGCTGGTTCTCTACGCACGTGGACAGAGCCGAAGAGAAGTGGCCCCAAGCCTAAGGCCTTTTAAAGCTTGATGGCCATCAGTATTCTGGCCACAGCCTCTAAGGATTTGTCTGCTACCTGCAAACTGGGTCAATTTTTGCATTATTTTAGAGATTTGTATCCCACTGTGGAGGAAGGAGAGGTTTTGCACACGCAGGCATGTAGACCCACACCTGCACTTTGTCTCTCTCTCTGTTTCCCTCTCCTTCACACACACAGTATCCTGAATTCATTAACATGAGCACATATTTGTCATTTTAGCACATAAATGCCAATTTAAATCCACAGAATGTGCTAAAACTGTAATAAACGACTGCACTGATCCACATTCCCCATGCTGCGAAAATCATTTTAGACTGAGCACACGCCGAAAGACTAATTAAAATTGATAGATAGGACCGATACTGATTGTGACACTCAAAAACCAGCTCACTTTTACAGAGCTTAAACGCAAGTAAGGCTCTGTTATTACAGCCGCTCTCTATTCATGTCAGACTGATGGGATTAACTGCGGTCATAAATCTGAAGGCAGTTTTTGAATGTGACTCTGCCATTCACACATTAACATTAAAGGGGCAGTGTGTAGTTTTGCAGAAGAAACTCGGAGATTTAATGTTAACAATATTTATGAGGTAATAATACAAGCTCAGGACATATTTTTTCCCCATAACTGAATAAACAAGCTGTTCTCAGAGGAAAATAAGGTCCCCAGAACACTGTTTGAAGCTAGAAAGGTGTCAGGGTCCGCCACTGTAAACAAAGTAAAACAGTATGTCCTTTAAGGTCAGTTTGTTTATTCAGTCTTGAAAACAAAAAGAGTTTATTTAATTTGTTAAGGCAAAAAAAAAAATCAGTCAACAGAGATTTTTCTCTTCTGATTATAATTTCTCTTGTCGTGCACCTTTCATGAGGACGTGACAAGTCTGCAGCGGCAACCTTGACTGTTTCCATCAGGTTTTATCGCAGTTCTCTCGCTGTTTGACTTGAGGAAACGTTCAAATATTTGAATTACCCCACCGCCACATACAATCAAATAACTTCCATACAGTTTCTAATTCAAATCATCTACTGTATGTGTCCCCTCGGCTGAGAGCCTGGGAGGTGACTGAGGGACCAGGAGCAGATGGGGGGGCGGTAATGAGATGCAGGAGGAAAAAAAAGGGGGGAATTGAGGGGGACAGGCCGGCTGGTGAGACACAGCAGAAAAATAAGAGAGGGAAGAAAATAACCAAGTATGAGATAGAGAGAGGCGATAGGAGAGACCCGTGTCTGAGGTGAATACAAATGGACAGAGGAGGAACACAGATAGAGGAGGAGGAGGAGGAGGGTTGTGTGAGGAGAGGAGATAAAAGAATGTGAGAAAGATGGATTCACTGTTGGCTAATGAGAAGACAAAGGCGGTAGAATCCACATCGATCTCTGCCCCACAGCAAGCTGGCTTTATAGCTCGCAGGTAGAGATAGATATGAGAGCCTGGGGAAGCTTACCTGAGGTAAGCAAGCTGACTGTTGTAGAGGGAATCGAAGTCCAAGGATAGGCTCAGGAATACATGAATGTGTGCGTTGCATGCCCAAGTAGATTAATGGAAGTTTGAGCTTTGACTGACAAAACATAAAAACTGAGAGCAGGGTTAATGAAAAGACGTCTGCTTAAATGAGTCATTGTTGAGAGGCAGTAGATGGATTAAATGTGGGGTGGAAATCAAATATTTATATAGTAAGCACTCTGCATGCAGGGCGCAGAGAGGAGCATTGTAGAAACAGTTTCCCTGTGGAGGTGCATTACTGTACTCCAGCTGATTTAAAAAAAGAGAGCTGAGGAGGTTGTTTTTGTCAAATTTCAGACAATCTTATCATAAATGTGAGAGAATGATGATCTTATTGTGGCTATTTAATGTATATCAGTTGTGTTTCATAAACAAAAGACGCGCGTCACTGCAGAGGATGACCACTGTCTTGTAAACAAGTTATCAGCGCAGGTGCGCATCACCAACAAAGAGCAACACAAGTTAATTCGCTTTAAACACATCGAGGCTGCGGAGAGGCCACTCACTCTATGTTGGAGCTGTTCCAGTACACCGCATGCCGGTCGCTGGCTCTCGACAGGTGCAAGTTTGCAAGCGCCAGCGTGATGAGGCTGAGAGAAAACGTTGCGAGAGCCATAATCCCTCCGGTGCTCGTCCAGCCCTGGATCCCCTCTCTTTCCTTCTGCGTCCCCGCTCCTTCTGTCCCAGGCGACGTGTCGTTCACAACATCCCTTTTCAAGTTCCCAGTTACCTTAACAACGGCTTGAATCAGGCTGACTTCTCACTGCTTACGTGTTCTTCAACTCAAATCCCATTGCGACGAGACCCATGTGGACACCTTCACTTGTGCCAAATCTATCCTGGACTTCTTTCTGGTGCGCACTTTTCCAGTCACTCCTTCATGTGTTTGGTGATCACAAAGAGAGGAACAAAAATCATAAGGCAACAGAGGCTACCACATTCACAAGTGACAGCTGAGGTCGGTGTTTGTTTGTCTGGATCTCCGCTGAAAGGTTTGTGGACCTGCCGCTCCTCTCATCATCATCATCATCATCATCACCATCATCATCATCATCATCACCAGCAGCAGCAGCAGCAGCAGCCACACGCTGCGCACACAACGCTACAAGCCCGCCCTCTGATGGAGGAGATGCGCTCACATGTCCATCTCCTCTGATGCCCCGCCCCCTCAAAACAAGCACTGAGTGTGTGCATGTGTGTAACTGTGCGGATAAAATGTTATTCTCTAAATTAAAACAGTAGAAAAAAAGCGTTTAGGATTAAAATAAAGGGGGGGATTTAGGTAATAGACACTCATTTTCACAAAACATAAAAGGTTAAAGGTTAAAGAGGTCATATTATGCTAATATCAGGGTTATACTTTTATCTGGGGGTCCTAGTAAAATAGGTTTACATATTTTCATTTTCAAAAAACACTTTTTCTCACATGGTGCATTGCTGCAGCAGTGCAACGCTCCGTTTTAGCTGCGGAGTGAGACATCTCTCCTCTTTTCAGTCTTTGGTGAGAGTTGAACATGCATTACATAAGGGGCAGGATGTAGCCGATCAGAGGCAGAGTAGGGCGGGTCGTGCCGAGCAAGGTAGTGTGATTTAAAATAACGCCACTACAGCAGTGGCAACTGTATGTCTGCTGACTGACTGGAGTGTATATATCCTATAATATATATATAAATATATTTATATAATGCCTGTTACGCCTGTAAATTCTCATTTTTGGGTGAACTTTTCCTTTAAGCTTGGAACACACTAAAAGACTAAACTCTTCACTGGCTGTGAAAACACTCATTATCACACAATGAATCATCATCGTTGTTAATCACAAGCACACTTTTCGAATTCCTGTCAACAACCAGAAAAATGGAAGCTGTTTGATTTACAAATGGGTTTCAAATTAGAAGAAAAATCAACATGACGGTGGAAAGCGCCTACTAATTGTGGGATCAGACTACATGAGGGATCGTGAAAGCCGGCAAGCTATTTTTTGAGGATTCAGTGCCTAGTCTGCCTCCTCTCCCAGCCAAATCACCTGGCCAAACTAGAAAACGGACCACTGTTCAGCCTTCTGAGACTTTTTCAGGTTTCTATGTCCTCAACCCCCATGAGACCAGTTCTGCTCCGAGGTTTCTGCCTGTTAAAAGACAGGTTTTTTTGTCGCCAAGTGAAATGTTGGGTATCTGTAAATAAATTAATTAAAGAGTATCGTATAGACCTGCTCCAACTGACAAGTGTCTCTACAGTCACATAGACACAAAATGCACATAGATTCATATGAGCTTTGGTCTGGGTTTAGTATAAAAAAAAGTCACTGATGATTAATAAAAGAATTGGCACGTAAGCCTCATAAGCCCTCACTGGCGGCACCTATGCCTGTCTGTAATAGCCACTTTCACACTGGACAAAAAATCCCCACTGACATCTGGCTTTTGTCTTCAGTGGCAAAGGGAACAATCAGCATTAAATCCAGGGTCACTAGTCGAGGGTATTTATCGACTCTCGCTGATTTTCTGCACTTTTTTGTTGCACATTCAGATTGATGATTAAAAACTTTGTCTCCATTCAAGCAGCACTTGAACATCATTCAGTCGACACTGATTTTGAAAGAAAGACTGAAGTAAAAGATATAAAAAGAAACACTGTAACTGGAGCCCAACGGATACTCAACTGTTGTCCTTCAAACACTTGTGATGGAAACACCTGTAATGGTATTTTACAGTCTAACAATGAACCTTATTGTCTACAATGACACCAGTGCACTGGGAATTTAATATTTAGGCATCTTTTTCAAAAATCTCTTCCTGTAATATTCAATTATAGAGTTTCAATGTATATATATATTATCACTGGCCTGGATGCTGCTTACTACAGCTCTGTTTTCTGGCGCATCTGTGCCGTCAAATGTGACACATCAGAAATAAAGCAGGGAAAGGGAAAGGAGTCAGTCCCCAGACAGTGTGTGGGTTTCAGTGGGTTTACTCGCAATCAGAAAACCTGCATTTACACACTGCTTTTGGTGTAAAATGGTATAACTGTGATGGGATTTATAGTTATTTATTTTGTTTGCTTCCTTTTTTTAAAAAAGAAAGAGTTCTTTTTTTTCTGGGTAGAAAAAAGATTTGGAGATATGAGGTTATTTTGGTTTCACTTTTCACCAGGAGTTATGGTTAGAATTAGGATTCATATTAATATAAGAAAATTAATAAGGCCGGTGGAAGGCCATCACAAGTAAAGTAATAACACACGTGTGAGTAATTACGAGTGTGTGTGTGTGCATCAATGTGTGTGTTTAGCGGTGAAATACAGTCCGAGGGGGAGTGTATGAAAATTTGAGACTTTAATTAACCTGTTTAATTTCGCCGGTGGTGGTTTAACCACTCTATCTATCCTAACGGCAGCCCGCAGTATTAATGGCTCAGTTAATTCCAAATATTAAGCATTAGCCTCGGTTTGATTAACTCTGCCAATTTCATATCTCATAATAGTGTCCTTTTTGGAGGGGATATCAGTGATTCTCACACCCGTGAACATGCTCGTAGCCGCTGTTGGTGAAACTTGAGCAGAGCGACCCAAACATTAATCCGAGTGACCTCCAATGATGAATGAGCGTTCATTACACTTCTTAGTCGAGTTCCTGAAGGTCGAACTCGCACTTCTTTGAGCAAGGAGGAGAAATAGCGGGAGTCGGTTGAAAGCTACCAGCATTAGCGAGCACCTTGTCTGAAGTGGGTGCACAAGCACAACCACATGTTGAAGGTGTGAACAACGTCGTTTATAATCAGATTTGGGTCTTGGGGCTTCCAGAGACTTGGATTACGCCGGACAAGCAATATGGAGCCATTTTTATTTTTTTGTCATAATTTGAGTTTGTGGTTCTGTTATTTCCTGTTTTTTTTTTGAAGTTCTGCCCTCATGTGTCATGTTTTGCTTTTCATTTCCTCCCTTTGTGTAGTTTGTTGCCCTTTTCCTGTGTTCACCTGTGTCCTGTCAGTTAATCAGCCGTTGCGTATATAGTCTGTGTGCTCCCTGCTGTCTTTGTCAGTTCGTCTGTTTTGTTCCTCTGAGCCTGTCCCCGTGTCTTTGTGTCCCTTCTACCCTGGTTTATTTCTGTCTTATATTCCTCGTGTTTTTCCTAGTTTCTACTTTGCCTTTTGATTTATTCTTTGCTTTTCTTAGTTTGAACTTTGTTTAGCTTTTTTTGGATCTGGTCTTCAGCTGTAGTTTATGAATTGTTCCTGCCTACCGAGTGTCTTGCGTTTGGGTCCGAGTCGGTTGTAGATCTGCTACCTACTTCCTCTCTCAGCTCTCATTCATACACGCTGTCTGTCTAGTTTGCTCTCGTTCGCTCTCACTCACTCTCTGCCTCTCTGTTGTTTTTGTCAGTGATGACGCCTCTCTTGAGTGCCCTCCAGGCATGTTGCCGTGGCGACTGGAGTAAAGGGGCGGATGAAAGAGCAAGTACCATCACTTCTTTTTCTCCCCTCCCTGTGTCCCACCACCTATCTGTGCGGCTCCACTGGATCACTCGCCTCCATCCACTCTTACATTTGTCATCCCTTTGTCACCTCGTGCTCAGGAGGAAAGCGCTGCGTATCAGGAGCATATACTAACATTTCTTCATAAACTGATCATCTCTCGCTTCCTGTCGTGTTCGCCGACCACGCAGCGGCAATAAAAGTGAGATGGAAATATAAGGAGTGACATTTAATATGTTTCCTGGACTCATCTCACCCAGCAGAGGCACAAATGCATATTTATGACGTGCTTTGTGTGTATGAGTGTGTATTCTGAGCACACGCGCCTGACTGAGGCTTCACAGCGTCCTAAGTTATTGAGCACGTTTGGTCTTTCGACTTTGTAACACGCGATGCACTGTTTTTGAATGCGTATTGCCTCCTGCAGCGTCTGCAGCTGCATGGCTTGTGTTTTGCAATAGGCATCGGCGCAGACTATAGTAACAGTAACCATGGCTCGTTACCCTGACTCCGACTCTGTTTGTGATTAATTCATGAACAGCAGCTATGGGCATATTGATTATTCAGATAATTTGTTATCATCAATCAGCCTCAACACTTTCATGTATCCTTGTTGACTTGATATTGATTCCCTACCAACTTCATTCACGTAGTAAGCAATATTCCAGTGGAGAGTGTGTTGGTTTCTTCCTCAGTGGGACTTCTTCATTCTTCCTCCCGGCTTCTATCTGTGCTATCTCTAATTTCCCACACCCATCTGTTCCTCATCCCCCTACGTCTCATTTCGGAGTAATCTCAGCTTTATTGTTAATGGATTAAAATGAGGTTGTCTTGATTGAGTTTAACGTCCAGTGGCGGTGTCAGTAAACAACGATTTATTTGATTAATCAGTTAATCTAGTGAAATGTCAAACTTTGAATAGAAAGTAACTGTGACAAAAATAACAACAACTCAAAGGCACAGACAAATAAACACCTGTGAGTGGGAGGCCCAGTCCTAACACACACCTTGCCCTTACCACTTCACCCAACCCCTCCATTTTGCAACTTCACGCCAAGGGGTGGGGTGTCCCGAAGTCGCTATGGTCATTTTCTTCATAACAAGCACAAAACAATCAATACTAGTTTGCTGATGTTTCGGTAGCTAGCTAGCTAGTTGACGTAACATTGCTACAGCTGATTTGTGCATGACAGGGTCAAATACACTAGGTGGCAAATACACTAGGAAGAATGCTGGAAAACTTGCTATGAAGGGCGAAGACTAACTGGCAGAGTGAAAAGGCAGCACGCAGACTATATACAAAAGGGAGGTTGGGATAACTGGACACAGGTGAAACACATCAAGGAGGGGCAGACAATCACAACGGCGGGAAACACACAAGGGCAGGAAGGGGATCAGAAACGAGGGGAGAGTTGGACATCAAAATAAAACAGGAAACAGAACTGAAAAGATAACGGAAAAGAAAAACATGACCGAGGTTCAGACGAGACATGACAGCTCGAAATTTAACCAGGCAGTGTTCTTTTTAATTCAATACCTTGATTGATAGCGTGATGTTGTGAACGAATTGCGAGCATCCAGTCATTTCTGTCCTCAGATAAATGACAGACGGCACTGTTATACTGATTGCCACAGTACTGCAGGAGAAATCACCACAAAATGGCATATTGGAATTGTCTGGTTGCATCTGTTGAGGACAATTTAGGATGTATTAGGGTTTCAAGGGCTGCCCCATTTCATATAGGTGAGATTTAACTCTGTTCTAAGAGGCAAAGGGACACTTGAAAACAAGAGGTAGGAGAAAAAAATGGAAATAGGATTGTGCCCAAGAGTGTTTAAAAATGAATCTCTGGCCTGCTGCTGGTGCTCAATACCAACCATCCTCATCCTCCTATCCTTACTTTTTTCATTTGGTTGGTTCATCTACATTTTGCTTTGACCCCAGTAAGTGAGGGGTTGATAAAAAAGTGAGGGACAAAAAAGTTTGAGTGTGGGAGGACGAATTTCAGAAAGCCTGCCGGCATGAATGGATCGAGGTTGGTGGTGGGAAGAAATTACAGTGTAGGAATCAACGGGCCAGGTAGAGTCAAAGGAGACTAAAGTATAAACTGAGAAATCAAGGAGTGTAGGGGAGGGAAGATGGTGAGAGAGACATGGGAGCATTAGCTAAATGGAAGAAAGGCCAACAGTGTTTTCAGTAATGGCATGGTGCTGAGGAGAGTCCTGGCCTAAGCTCCAGGTGGGCCTCCATCGTTTTGTCCCCTCGAGTGTGGTGCTTAACCTGCCTCGCTTCAGTAAGTACCCAGCTGTGCAAATGGCTAATGTGATTGTGAAGATATAAGCCCAGGATAATGGCATCTGCCAAGCAATCAAGGACAATGTTCCTCAGCGTCGGGCCGTGATGAAAAGGGAGCACCGGGAAATGGATGCTGGGATGAGGGCTGAGCCTTTGGGGAAGGGAGTGATGTGTTGGTAAATGGTCGTTAAAGGACAGAGGGCTGGAGGAGCAAGGAGATGAACTGTGAGGACAATATGTTCAGAGGAATAAATGAAATGAAATGGCAAAATAATGTCAGGAGTAAGTTGGCATGGATTAGGGGCGTAATACTTCTTAATAAAGCAAATGTGAATATATGAAGGCTTGAGAAACAAGCAGAAAAGTAATCACAATGCAGTTGGTTGCACAGTCTGTTGGTTGGTTGGCCTGTGAAGCCACTGCATGTTATAGAAGACTTTACAGAAACTCTGCTTGAGTTGACTTGACCTTGACTTGTCTAAAATACTTTGAATTTCCAATTTTTGTTCATTTACACTGCTTCATTACCTGGCCACTAGCAGTGCTTTATAGGCTAACATTAGCAACCCATGCTCCTCGCAAAGTGTAACAACCCCACTGCTGGACTAGATTTTAGGTGTCATATGCCATCAAAAGGGGGAAATGCAACATTGAAAAACATCAAAACGCGGGACTGTCGTGCACAAATCAGCAATAACAGTGTACGTTAGCTGGCTAGCTAGTTAGCTACCAAGACATCAGCAAACTAGTGGTGTTTTCTGCTTGTTATAAAGAAAAGGACCATAATACATTCAAACGACAGAGTTCTCATAATCCTGGGTTTGAAGAGGACACTGCACCCATTAACCCAGCAAGAATCAGACACCCTATCCCTAGGGCCAAGTGGGGGCAAGGGCGTACTGGGATTGGGCCTTAGTGTGTGACCAAGAATGAATGTGAGATTTATTAAAAGAATGGTTCCATTGCCATACCCTCTTTTATTGAGGTTTAAGGTGGAGGTATGGTTAAAAATATTTAGATAGTAAGACGAGTTGTTCCTCCATGTCGGAAAGCAAAAGTTGATCTGTTCTAATCGGCAGCACTTGGTTAAAGGCCCGCTATCGTACATTAGAGTGCAGCTCGGGCTGCATTTTTCTGTTCAAACCTGACTGACTGACAGAAAGTAATGGCTGAGCCCAACCTGAACTCGACAGCCGTTCTGTTTTTTTAACATCCCAACTCGACTCGAGCCTGATGCAGTTATTGTGAGCTGGATGAATGTTTGCCACCAGGAGAGTAACAAAAAGCCTCTTCGGTGAATTCAAAGCACTGTCACGTAAATAACAAACCTCAGCACTCAACGGGACATACGGCCCCAACACAGACAGTAGGTCCCTCACTTATGAATTGAAAGAACTTGAAAGCAAACTGTCAGTTTACACGACCAAATCCAGGTCGAACCCGAACTTAATTTCTCATTTTTTGTCCAAACCTGGGTATCTAAGTTCGATCATACAAACGGATGAGGTGGAAGAGAGCCTTACAGAGATGTTCAAAACCTGCTTTCTTTCTTTCTTTCTTTCTTTCTTTCTTACCTCACACCTCGCCGATTGTTATGTTGAAATTGGTGTGCTTTTCAGATTCCCTTTTGAAAAGTCACAGAAATTGCCAGTTACACTGATATGTTGTCTGAATTGGAGGGTCTGCATCCCCTCCAATTCAGACAACATATCAGTGTTGGGGGGGGAGGAAGTTTCAAATGCTGACAAGCACTTCATGGTGCCACTGTATGGATGATATACACTGTAACTTAAAGAGACTCTGTCCTGTGTTCATAGTGACAAGTTTTATGTTAACGTGACTGATCCCAAGAACGTTTTGGTAAACTTAACGGATGAATGAATTAGGTTTAATTAGTTTAGAAATGTCAAGTCTAAAATTTGGCATGTTTAAAATGCTTTCTTAAGATGAGAGGACCAAACTGTGGTGGATGGTAATTTCTTTATAGGCTGCAGACACTTTCAGTATTCATAAATTCAGCAATCCAAAATACTTTTAATCTAAAATATGTGGCCCTCGAGCATGTGTATCACATCTCATCTAATTTCATCTACAAGATTAGATTACACGTTTTTCAACCTTTGCTACACTGGGCAAGCAATGCAGGCTCACTCAAAACTACACAGGTTAAACGTTGTTTTGATATATTTTGATTAACCAAACCTAAACGTGGCTCAGAAGGTGAAGAAAAGCTCGTTTAGCACAACTAAGGTCAGCCTAATGCACATGATGGCCTCTACTTTGAAGACCGAGAGGCACTGAGAGGGTTAAGAAGGTGGAGGGGTGTCGAATGATAGAAAATTATGTTTTGACAGTCGGTAGGTGGTGGGGCATGGGGAACGCCGAGAATAGATGCACTCTCAATGGCATGAAATATTGAGGAGAGGAGAGGGAAAACAAGAGCCGAGCAGCATGTGTCTGATGAGCAAACAAAAAGAGGAGAAATTATTAGCATGACTGTTACAGGGAAGAGGAATATATTCCACTGTGCAGAACCTTTAGGAAGCCGACACAGAACAGTGCAGAACATTCATGTTCTCAGTGCAACGCAGCTCCGAAGTGATCTTTTCCTTTTTCTAGTTTTTTTTTTTTTTTTTTTTACTGTGAAAGTTGTAATTGCACAGGAAATGTTCACCCTGTAAAAACTGGGATGAGCTTTCACAACACATCAGAAACGTAGACAGGTGAAGCTATCATCCTTTTTTGTTTTGATATTATATGCAAATATCCAGTATGATTTAATATTATGCAAATAAATTGGGAAGAGAGGCTCCGGTGAAAGACACATGATCATAAAAGAGAATTAAATTGTTGATCTTTCATTCACAGAACAAATCAGAAAGCTTAGAAAATATTGAATTATGGATAGAAACAGGTGCAATTCAGTGAATTAATGAATGAAGTCAATTAAAATGTGGTTTGATCTGTAATGAAGAAAGTGTCTGTAATATGCTGCCAATATACAGCACAGACTGCTGAACTAATACAGGTTCATGAATTAATAACTGAGTACATTAACTGTATATTACCTGACTGATGTCCGCACCAACAGAAGCTCCTCTCTCCCACCGAAAACACTGCTCCTGAAACGCCTCGCCACTGGTCTCACCTTTATTTACGTGACTTCTTGACATCACACTACGTCACCATGTCACATATTTGCACAATTAATGGCTTGCGGCTTCGGCTCGTAAGAACTGATTTAACACAGCTGCTCTGTTGTTGTTAGCAGTGCTGGCTCAGGCGTGTGTGAGCTGACCAATCAGAGCAGACTGGGTATTCAGGAGGAGGGCCTTAAAGAGACAGGAGCTAAAACAGAGCGTTTCAGACAGAAGGGAATGGAATCTGGATGGATGGATGGATGGATGGATGGATGGATGGATGGATGGATGGATGGATGGATGGATGGATGGATGGATGGATGGATGGATGGATGGATGGATGGATGGATGGATGGATAGATAGATAGATAGATAGATAGATAGATAGATAGATAGATAGATAGATAGATAGATAGATAGATAGATAGACAGACAGACAGACTACAAATCAATACATGTAATGGAAAATCATCTTACCAAGTGTTTTCTTCATTGCGGCTGTGTCTGGGAAATTAGGCGATTCATGTTGTTATACAACACTGAGCATTATAAAATGACTACATAAGCCTTGTGCTGTAATATAATAATATGAGTAGAAACATAAGCAAATATCGACAAACCTGACAGCATGCTGAGGGCTATGAAAAGTGAAAAGAATAGCGAGGAAACCAGGAAGAGGTGATTTTCTACTGTTTAAAAGTTGTTTTTGTTCCTCACTTGGGTCTGTTCTTGTGAAGCCCGGAGAATTGGTTTTGTACAAACACCAACAAACAGCAGCTGAGTCAATAACCAGGCTCAAATCAGCAGCCTCGACTGACCACAGGTCGAGCATCGATTCAGGGAGCAATTAAGTAAGAATCTCAATGTATTCATAAAGGATTGTTTCTCTCCTGTTTCTTCCTCTCTTAACATCCCGGCTGTCGTCTGTTGTTAAGTAAAGGTAGTGCCCCTGAAATGCTTTAATGATCAGTAATTGGCTGCGAGGTGGGCGTCACCAGTAAACACAGCTTCCCTCTCAGAGTCTCTGTGCTCACTTAATGACACACTCTGAATGGCAAAGATTTCACTTTGCATCTCATCACTGTGCTTTGCCCACAGCTCTAATGAGAAGCTATGGCGGTAGAGCTGCAGCGGCAGAGAGGATTGACTGGCAGTGTGAATCAGAGTCAAAAGGCAGAGTTAGTCACTGCCATCACAGCCTCAGTGGTTGGCTGTATCCTGCATGTACAGGCTCCATAATGCACAGGGAGAACTGTTATTATTAGCATGGACACGACCTGTAATATGCCATATTAGCTTGTACAGTACATGTTGCTGTAAGACTCGGATCAATGCGTGAACACTGAGGGCTCTTAGCCTTGTTATCCCTTGTTTCTATATAGAGACTTAGCCCTGTGTTGTCAAACAATGATAATCCTCACATGCTGCCTCCACTCACCTATCCATCCATCCTTCATCCAAAAATATACAGCCACACCAAACCCGCTGCGTCTTCACATCGACAGCTATTTTTTGCCTCCTCTGTAAATGTTAGGTCGAAAGTTCACTTTGAAATAATGGAGCATGTGACCTTTTTCTCGGCGAGCAGAAGATATTGCTCCCGAGGAATTGGAGCATTTTTGGATGAGAGGGTGTTCTGAGGAAGGCGGGGGGGTAGCGGCGGGGTGAAGCAAAGCCCTGAGGGAGAAGGAGAAATGTCACGATCACTACCAGAGCAAGTCCTGGCGCGGACATCAACCTTTCCCCGTGTGCACTCTCTGGAAGGGATGAAAAAAAAAACCCACAGCCGCTGGATTATGGCTGCACGTTGGGGAATAGGAAAACAGATTTTTTGAATAAGATGAGGAGGAAGACGAGCTGATTATGGAGGATGATGGCACAGTAGGTTCAATATTCTTACAGCTGACAACTAATGCTTTGGGTATTTATATATATTCTCAGGCAGAGAGAAAAATGCAGTGTGATTTACAGTTTACAAACCTGTTAAAAGGCTATTACTCATAGACATGTCAGAACTGTAGCCTGCTGCTGCTCACCAAATGGTCTGCATGCAACAAGTCCCTGTAGCTCAGCTTTAATATTATAACAGCATCCTGTTATACCGTGCCACCAGACTTTTTCATTAAACCTCCACATGCTGTGAACATGTCAGTTCAAACTGTATATGTACCTCTGCCAAGGAAGTTAGGTCTTCGCAGGATTATAGAAAAACTACTGAACGGATTTCAAAACTTGGATGGGTGACAGGTCTTGGCCCAGAACGACATTTTTGTTATTATTTCTCAGGGGATAATGCATGGATCTTGATGAAAAGTCCACTCTCAGAGCAAGCTGTTGTGGCTGAGTGGGTTGAGTAAAAGGGTGGGTTGTATCCCATTTGGAACATAATAGCATTTTCTGTTACAGTGAAGTTTTCTGGCGCTGTTTTGTTAAGTTTAGGGAACTACAATTCTAAGGATTTTAGTATTTTTACAGTGTGGTATAAGTACTGTTACCTAAGAATATGAAGACTTCCTCCACCACTGCTGGCTGAGCAGCCCACAAAGGGGTTGCAAGATAAATCTAAGATTAAAGAGATGTGGGACTTATTTTCATAACTGTGGTCTTTCAGACAGTCATGCTAATTTTCACTTGTCACATCTGTTGTAGAGATTCTGGAGGTATGACTCAAATCGAACTCAAACTCAAATCAGGCAGCGCAGCTTCCAAATAAACTTTATAATAAGCTTACATTTTAGTGTAATTAAACACTTGTCTCTGGGTCCAAATCAAATAAACACAACTGTGTAGCTAACTGGGATCTCCTTCTTGGGAAACTTGAGGGCTCAGAGACAAGTTTACCTGGACAGGAAAGCAGAAAAACACATTTAAACCTCTTAGAATATTTGTTGAAGAAGCAATCTCAACTCCAACACATCCTCTTTTGTCTCTGAGCTTTTGACCATTTCACAGTCCTCCTCAGCAGATGGAGTTTGCCCAGCTGGCGTGGAACCGTAGATGTTGAAGCTCTGAAAACATTCACACTGTACTCGTCTTTGTAATCATTTTGTCTCTCTCATTGTCATATTGCACCATGTTGTCAACTCCATCTGGCACTTGCAAAGCTAGGAATTATTTGCAAATACAATTTAAGTAAGACAATTCCTGCACAGATGCATGTGAATGGTCTGTGTTTATCCCAAAATCAAATTACTTGTTCATTCAAGGGTTTAGCTACTGAGTGAAACATGAAACCCTGTCCAACTGTTGAAAAAGACTTTCTCCTGGTTGTCTCATATCCATGGAGTACAGTATCACAGCGACACATGGCAGGATGCCCAGAAGGCCTGTACTTGATGCTCAGGATTTCAATCATGAGTCCAACTGATGCTCAGGTCACTCATCCCTTTGGCTTTGGACCAATCCCAGCTACTGATGCCAAGGCAAGCCATCATGAGGTCACTATGTCAGGCCTGACCATCTTGCACAACCCTCCGCCTGCAGGGCCGAAGGAGCTGACTGACCTAATTAGCTGTTTGAATAATTGCGGTTCTGTCTGGCATGTGGCTGATTTGGATGTATGTGAGTGCGCGTGTGTGTGTGGGGTTTTTTTTAGTGCTTGTGTCTACATGACAG
Source organism: Pagrus major (assembly GCF_040436345.1). Taxonomy (NCBI): domain Eukaryota; kingdom Metazoa; phylum Chordata; class Actinopteri; order Spariformes; family Sparidae; genus Pagrus; species Pagrus major. The sequence continues at coordinate 16,105,737 of NC_133230.1, forward strand.
AGGGAGTGACGGCGAGAACAGATGGTCAATGGCTTGGCTAAAATGAAACATTTTCGATGCCTTTCATTCATTGGTGCGGACAGATCCGGGTTGTCGGCAAAAGTAGACAGGCCGCCATCACAGCATCAAGCTCTGCTGCCAGGAAATCTGTCCAAGACATCCTTTAGAACTACACGTTTGAATTATAGTCATCAAATGCCATTCAAATTTAGTCTAGGTATAGGTTCTAGATGTCTTTTCTCTTCTATACTGTTATCAGCCGCTCCAACAATACTATAAGCCACAAACTCCATAGCGTCTTTTGCTAGCTTGGTATCAGGTTTCCTGGTCATAATTCTTTCACATTATCAATTCAATTCAATTCAAAAAACTTTATTTGTCCCCAGGGGGCAATTAAAGGCACGTGGAGTAGTTGTACACAGACACAAACAAGTCAGCACGTTTAGTACACAGAACAAGTCAGATAGAATAAAATAGACTAAATAAACTAAGAAGATATTTACAGTATTTACATGAGGTGCAAAGGAGCATTGAGGCAGGTTGGGTTGTGCATTAAGAGGCAGCAACGCGGGGCGGGCAGGGGTGCATGGGCATGTTACCAATTTCTATTAAATCATGAATTTCTTGAAGATTATATTGAATGAAATCGTGGAGTTTGATAATTTAAAGGTTTCATTTGTAAAATATGGCCAGAATTTGGAGGTAAATAGGTGGCAGCATATCACCAGAGCAATTATAACTGCTGCTCTTTGCTTGCTATCCTTTGCTGTAGCTATAGCTACCATTAGCTAATTAGCTGAGGACAATAGATGTAAGTTTGTATTTTTATACACTTAAAGTGAGAGTTTGTGAAACATAGCAAACTCACTGCTGACATACATCTCCCAGCTGAAACTACAGGGGTAAGTAGTGCTTTTAGACTAACACCTGCCACATCCACACAGGCTGTTTCAGCTGTCAGAAGGGGCGACTGCTAATACTGAATAACAATTTAAATTCAGTATACTTTAACGGCATGAATGCCAGGAGAACAATTTTGCCAAAGCGTCACAGATAATACAAATACAATGTCAAAACATCTCTGATTCTGCTGTCAGTCCGCCAGATTTGTCTATACAGACGGTTCAACCAGCAGCACACACTGTCCACAAGTTAGGAGGTCTGCTCCCGATCAAATGTCAGACAATGACCCTATACGATTCCCAACTGGGAGTCACGAAGCAGCATCTGCCTCTATTTAGATCCCCTTGTTCTTGCTTCTCCCAAAGCACCCTGGCTCCTTTTTTTTCAGTACAAGCCACAGGGGGATCAGCTGATGCTCAGAGAGCTTTTTCAGCAAGCCTCACAGTCCGCTCTGCTGTAAGCACTTGTACAAAGGCCAAGTGCAGCGTCTCAGAGGAGTGATGTTAGTCAGCAGTCCGGTGAGGAGGAGGAGGAGGAGGAGGAGGAGTAATGAGCCAAGCAATCAGTGTTACTTGTTCATAGCACAGTGACACACAGCTGACACGGTGGCATGGCGAGTTATACAATCCTCGTGGAGCGACATCTGTTTTTAAACTGGATGCACACAAATGTATGGCGGCCATCTTGGACAGGAATATGTCCTGATGTTTCTTCTTCTTGTGCTCTCTGATGAGCTGAGAATCGACAAGGGCGATACTCGTGCAGAGGTGGTCATCAGACTCTATTGTTCTTTTTCCATCTGGCTGCCAGATTGAGTTTCCCCGGACATGATGGGTTTTCCAAAATGTTAATTAATCATCTGAAAAATGTCACTCACACTTTCGGAGAAGGAACGAGAAAAGGCAAAAAGTAAATGCTCGAGTGGGAATTCAAACCCTGGAGACGATCGAAGAGAAACTTGTTTAGTTACATTAACGCTGAACTTTCCCAGGAGAGAGAGAGAGAGAGAGCGACGGAGGCAGAGATGGCAAATCTAATGCCGTTCTCTAGATTGAGGATGCCTCATTATTTGCGGTGATGTGAATTGCATCAAAGCAGCTTATTATGATCATCAGTGCTCGATAGTGGAGATGGAGGTGATCCACTCCAGGGCTGAGGGCACAGCCGTAGTGTGCTATTGATTTGCCTGTTAAGAGGTGCTTGTGTTACAAAGGGCATCATCTCAGTCTTCCATTAAGATAATTATACCTTCTATTGCCTTTTGCACACCTCTGTGGCCTGTTGAATGAATAAAATCTCGAATAATTAAGTTGCTCTTTATGTGGTTTTTTGCAGAGCTCAAGAAACTAAGCAGCTACGTGCCATGTGCAAGGTTGGGCAGGTGCTGCAAGGAGAGGAAGAAATACTTTTTCATAAACCGCAGGCTTTTGGTGGTCTCATAACAGTTCCATAAAAATTCGAAATAACCCTTTCAGACGTTGAGATCTTGAGAGAGCAATTCGGTTATGTTTTTTGCATGAACTTAATTGGGTGTTTGAACTTACTCAGATGTTGCCGAGAAGTTGTTCTGCCGTGAAAACAAGAAACACACTCCATAATGAATGCAGCCAAGTTGCACATTACACAGAGCTTGAACCCCTAAACTTGACACAGTGCCCTCTGAATACACACTGCTCGTGGTCGTCTTCCACCTTTTTATTCGACACGCCAAGGGCCCCCTCGGAGGACCTGTTTTGTGGCGAACCATTCGGTATTAGCATTTTCAAAAGGGCAATCGAGTCAGCGCGTCAGAAAACAGGGAAAGGTCACCAGGTTTCCTGCCGCTTTAAACCTCCACACTCTATCAAGTTCTCGCCTTGCTGCCACAGACCTGCTCATGCCAAATTGAGAGATTGCCCATTTTTCTCCCCAGTGACATTAAGAGGGTCATTTAGCACTCTAGCTCCGAAAAACCCTGATTGGTCTGAACAAGGCCTTCCCCCCCCCTGAACTGCAGCAGACAGAAATCAGTGGAATGTGGTAGCAGGATCTCAGACCCCCAGACGATTTAGGGCTCGGCTGTGACATGACTGGCACTGAACCTCTGGGGTAAAACCAGCATGCTGGGTTGGGAAAGGGCTGAGTGCACAGGAGGGTGGTTGCGGGGGGATTTCTCCATGAACGTCTGTCTGGCTTCCAGTGAAACTGGCGGTGCGTGCCTGGTGCGTGCTGTGTGGCAAAGCAAGCAAGGGCCCCCACGGAGGCTGGTTCCAGCGGTGGGGGAGATGTGCTTACACGGTTGAGTTAGCTAAGCCTGCAGATCCAGAGGGGACAGAGGGGGTGGCATGGGGAGGAGAGGCAGAGCTCCAGGGAGCAGCGTGAGTCTTGGCTGTGGATAAAAGTGCTGCCTCGCAGGCGCCGATATCTCTGAGTACCCCGGGGTTGACCTTGGCAAGCCTGCACTCGCTGCCAACCCATCTGCTCGTTATAGAGATGTAATGGTTAGGGAGGTAACCGAGGTGCCTTATTACAGGTTTGTTGATAGAAAATTAAAATGTCGTATGGACCTAACAGACAAAAACTAATTAACTGAGAGAAACTTTTAATTCTGATATAATGCTGGTATTCTGACATTTGTATCTTCCCATTTTGGCATTTTCCAAACTCACTTATTCACCGTCATTGCGCAAGGTGAATACTAATACAATGCAGAAAGTGCATACAGATATATTTACAGATGTGTGACGTTACACAACTAAAGTGTTGAAGTCACTCAAGTTTGCAGGTTCTGTGCCTGTGCGAAAGGCAATAACTCTCTGCTGATATATAAACCTTTGTTATGATTAAGCAGCACTTTTTGACACCATTCTTGTTAATATAGCCACTTCCAATCGCCAATATTTCTGATAAAAATGTTGCAGAGGAGAAAAGTAAGGAGAAACTGCACTAAATGGGTGAAATCATGAATACCACAGCAACAGGCTTAACAGGCTTTCAATGTTTTTTTTCCGTTTCTCTTTTGTTTACTGATCCACTTACCTGAAGAGCCATCAGAGAGACTTCTCTCATCGACAAGCCGCCAAAAAGATGCAGACAAGGGCTCATCCAGTGCCACCGGTGCAAGACACACCGCACTGACACTCACTTAACGGCTCTGACGATGCCCAAGAGCCGACATCGGCCTGGCGTGTCAGGGCCTTAACCCCTCTTTCTGGCTCAATCTCAGCTGACTGAAGACAAACACTCAACAACTTCTCTCAGGTTCACAGCACTGGTTTCTAAACACAGCACAGCTGTTAGACAAACACATGGATGTGGGTGTTGTTGGTGGTGACACATACAGCTCCCGCCCTGCAGTTGAGATTGTCAGCAAGCAAAAGCGTGAGCTACATCTCATGTCGTTTACTTTCATAATTTCATTGTATAGCTTGGTTGAACAAATGAACCTACATGTCTAAGATGAAATGAAAACCTGCTACTACAAATGTGCACTCTTCTTCTCTATGTAGCATCTACTTTTTCACTTAAACCGCCATAAACCTGAGAAATTAATAAATTAAGAATCAGAATTCAGCCTTTCTAAATACAAACTGATGACAGTTGGTGGGTTTTGGGGTCGCTGTCAATCAAATCTGATCAAACTACACACACAGTCCTGATGTAGCAGATAAGCTGAGTTTTAAAGTGTTAACTCTACATACATGATAACTCAAAACTGAACTTTAACTCTGATTGTTGTTTATTAAGTTGTGAATATTTCATGTTATGGAGAAATACTGAAGATTAGTAACCGAGTGTTCCCGGGCTCTGAGAACAAACAGTACATTTACACCTACGGAACAATAAACTTGAATACTTAAGGCTCACTTCTTTCTTTTTATTACTGTTCAAGCCGACTTCCAATACATAATTAAAGAGTTTTTCCAGATAATTAGTGTGTTTGTCAGTCGATCATCCTTGAGACTATAGAATAATTTTACACCAATGATTACAAAAATTACTGATGTAAACACGCCTTAAACAGCCCCAGGAAATATTAATAATTAAAACTGTGTTGTTTCCCAGCATTAAAACACTTGTCAAATCATTCTCAAACTGATAGGGCGGTGAATTTTGCTAGCGGATGTTGTTAACATTTAGGGTTTTGTTGACGTTTGGAGCACAGATGGTATCTTTATGTGTCTATGCTTGAAATTGTCTCTAAAATACTGAAGTTCTTGTTCCCAACCAGTCAGTTGTCATTGCCTAACTCCCTCCCTCTCCCACCACCTGGTGTCCCTCAGCTGTCTCTGATGTCATGATTGTATGGATGACAGGGTCCAGACTAATGTGAAGTGGCGTACTCGGGGGGTTTGCGTGGATTTTATTTTCCTCAAACCAAATCTCATGATTAGAACTGAGAGCGGCGCGCGGGGCACAATGAGTTTACTGAATCTCAGTCGTGTAGTTTTCATTTTCCCCTCACTCCTCTCGCCACCCGGCCCTTCATTGCCTCTGTCAGTCTGTAAACGACGACTGAATGTGTCTTTCCACCTGCCCCCTTTCATCAGCAGCATGTTATCATCGCCTGAGCGCTCTTTCTCGCTTATTGCCTCCTTTCTCTCCCCTCTCATCTGTCCCTCTTCACCTGTCCTCAACCAGCCCCCCCCCCCCCCCCCCCTTCCCTTCCATCCCCTCTTTCTCACCATTTTCCCTCCCCCCCTCGTCCTTTTTGCCTGAGCGGCATTCGGTGAGCAGGTAAATAAATCACTAAGCAGCTCTGGAGAAGATAACGAGGCAACGGGGGATACTCTGCACTCTGCAGATGTGTGCAGATGCTTCGCCTGGAGCCACATGGAAGAGGACCATGTCACTTGATATATATATACCAGATATCTGCTACGCCCCCAGAAAAACACATGGACTCCGATCAGACGCTCCAAATAAACACTGTTTTGAATGCATGAAGCGTAACATTGTGCTGGCCATGTCTGTATTAGATGGAGAAACATTCAGCGGGAAATTTGCCCATATTCAACCTTTTCTTTCATGCTCGCTGAATTCACCACTCTCCCAAAAATTATTCATCGTCTCTCAACAGGAGTCCAGGGGAGCCGAGAGGGAGGTTAAGAGATGGTGAAAATACGCCCAGGGTGAAATTTCACTCTTGGTGATTTTACATGCAGCAGATAGAGAGACAATCACCAGCACGCAAAGGCCCAATTACACTTTCTAAAATGAAGAAGAAAGAGACAAAATTGTGACATTAGGGTAATGAAGGGAAAACTTCGCTAATGAGAAAGAGAGACACAGACGGAAGAGGCAGAGAGAGAGAGAGAGTTTACTTCCATGCTGGTTTGGTGACAGACAAAGGAGCACAGTTCAAGAACAATGAAAGACTCGTAAGAAGACTTTTAACTTGCAATTAAATCCTCGCTTTGGAAAAAAATGATTATTCTAGCCCGGAGAGAAGTAGACCTAGCTTTCATTTTGAGGAGGTAAAAAAAGTGGGAAAGACAAGGAGCAAAGAGGGGAGCAAAGGCTGCCATCACAAAGATATCCACTTACCAAATGACACTAATAAGCAACACACAGACCGGAGAGACACACACAGGGACAAATAGATCGATTGTCCAACCACACACCAAATGTTGGGGGCGAGGAAAAAGATAAACGAGCAAGGAAATATTATCACAGCACATTATACAACACACAGTTGTCTGTGATTGCATTATACTGTTATAATTAATGTTGGGGGGGGTCTCCAATATGAAAAGGATGTAATTATTGCAGAAGAATTGCCAGGGTGTGCTCGAGTGTGTGTTTGCATATGTGTAGTAGTGTGATGCTGCATATAGAAGTTTATGACATTGAGGAGTTTTCTTCCTGCTGATTAGGCAGGTGAAGTGCTACAGTATATTAGGATTTGCTCAGCTAAATGCTTCATGGCATCTAGACAATGGCTTATTTATTAACACTTCTGCCAACCACTGGCAAAGCAAATGGAAGCTCAATTAAGGCGAATAAATTAGGATTAACGCAGAAATGCGGCGCATTTTCATTTTAATTAAATGTGTTTATTATTTATTTCCAGGGGGTGTTGCAGGGGGAGTCAGACGCCTCGCTGCTCTTTACAGGATGACACACTGAAGGAGAGTTACCCAGGTGGAGGTCTTTGTAATCAAAGCGGCCGCTCGATGACACACATCGTACACTTTTACATTTTAGGATAAAGTGATATGTTTGTCATTAGCGCTGAGAGAAATTCGCGGAAAATCCTCATCCCACGGCTCGGCTCTAAACACATTTATGATCCCTGCAATGCGACACAGGGAGTCGAATCAACATGGCCCTTCCATTTCATTCTTTTAAAGTTACGCTTGGTGAGGTTTTATGAGCTCCTACACAAATCATATTAGATGAGTTGCCACCAAGTCATTTCTTATATATTACTGCACCTCATCACATCCCCAGAAAGAGGGGAAGGAGAGAGAAATACAGCGTGGGCCCCGCACAGAGTGCTACATCGCTAAATGGCAGAGAGACAGCGGAGGGGTGACACACGTCGTGTCATCGATGTCATGGCAGCGCGTCCCACTGTCTTGTACGGTATAATCTAACCAGCCGGGGTGTTAGACAGGCTTTTTCTGCCATGCCAGCACAGCTCGTTGGAATGGAGGCGCAATGACAAGACAGACAAAACCAGGGACAAGATGCAGGCAGATACACAACCAGACAGACATAATCAGACATATATCCACCCACACACATACAGCCATATCCATCTCAAACTGAGTTATGGATCTCTGTTGAATTTGTTCCCAGTAATTCCAGGCCTATGATGGAGGCTGTTGGTATGCTTTTCCTTATAGTTGCAGATAAATGGCCGAACATAACTGGCATAAAATCACATTGAGGTGATTTGTAGCGCTACTACACTCGAGTTTGATAACAGAAATGTTTTAGAATAAACTTGGGAAAATCCAGTGTAGAAAAACAGTTCAAACCAGGAGGATTTCATCACAGCTGTGTAAATAAAGCAGAATGTAATGCAGTCGCATAATATGTTGTGTTTGATCGAGTGAAGAATTCATCCTTTTCCTGTTATGTTTTACTTTCACAATTGGTTTCCCCAGTCACACATACCTTTGAAAACAAAATCAGGGGAAGTTCACTTCGAAACAGAAAAGTCTTGTGGGAGGAAAGCAGAAACGCCATTAAGGGCTTTTACGATGCTTCATCAACAAAACAGTTCACGAAACATTAAAAATCAAAACCCACATCGCCATAAGTAAATAGACAAGAGTGGATTTTTTTTCACACATTTCTTTGCTTTTGCTGTTATTAAAGGTGACAGACCATTGACACAAGGCTCAGTTTGCTTTACCTTCTGCGCATAATAGAGCCAGATTGACATACTGCGACACTGCCAGAATGAAAGTGTTATTACAGCTGGACGGACAGGCAGCAGAAGGAGGCAGCAGCATGTTCGCTGTTGCAAACTCCCCATGCTGCAGAGAAGAGGGACAGAGATGACCAGAGCGTAGCCACCAGGGTTTGAATTACAGAATTATTTTGTCATTGAAAAAATTTGCACTCTGAAGAACATCTGTCAGTCACAAGAACTAACATATCTGTAGATAATAGAGCATCCACAGAAAAATGGAGCGGCCGTCCTCTCAGTTGAGTTCGGTTTAGGCAGATTTTGTTGTTGAATTTCACACAGGTGAAGTTTTTGAAGTGATAAAGTCAAACCCACATGATGACTTCACCATAGCCACAAGACTAGTAGATGTGTTTTTAAACGAGCTCTTAAAATTTGTGGAATAAATCACACCGTAGATAAGTGTTTCACTCTGAGATAGTGGAGGTAGATTACATAATTACATCAAGCGTAACCCTTTGTTGTGCATTAGCTCCCCTCCACACCTGAACCCAGTAGGAGTAAAACTGAAGCCTCAGCAGCACTTTGCTTTGAGTGGTATAAATACGCCTATACGTCCATTGTCTTCTTGGCGAGATACAAGCATGAATCAGCTCTCCATTAGACTTTCATGAGGGAGCAGAAAGACAGCCCACAGCTTTTATTTCCTTTACATTACCTCTCTGGTCACAAAGGTAGAAGGGTGCTTTGCAAACAATGATATATGGCACATACCCACACAAATGCATTATCATAAAGAAGAGCCACACACTTACTTAAGTGCCAGACAAAGATGGAAGCCCTGTGGTATTGTAAACACCTAGATTGGGAAGCTGTTTGAATGGAGCCCATTCGAGTATTTGGGTAAATTAGGTATTAATTCTGTGCTATGAGACTTGCATATCAAGTCACGTTGACAGCGGCTGGCGACGAAATTAACAAAATAATGAGATTTCGACAAAGAGGAAGGAGGGAAAAGGGCAAAAGAAGCGGGCGGAAGGGACAGATGAAGGAGAAAGCAGCGAGACAGACAGACAGGAAGAGAAAAGAAAGGGAAAAGATGTCATTTTAGAGGAGAAGGGAAGATAGGTGTGGAAAATGAGGAGGTAAATGCAGCGAGAGAGAGGGCAGAAAGGGGGACATAAACTGCATTTATAAACACGTCTCTATAGTAACCAAGTGGTAATTTCACTAGCGGGAGCGCGGGGGAGGAGGAGGGGGGCAAACTGGGCCACCATTTACTAGCACCACCAGAATCAGGGTAGTTATTACAATACAAGAGACGCAGAGAAGGAGAACACTGGCATTAGAAATTAAAATACAAAACTGACTCAGAGGTTGTTTGAAGAACAAGAAAATCTTTGACTTGTAGATAGAGGAAGACAAAAATTCGAGCAACGTCTTTAAACACAGGCAGAAAAGCAGGTCGTGTTCCCCGGGGCACCGTAATGCTGTGATTGGTCTGTAGTTTTACCCTGCTGGGGGAGTGATTCAATCCTTTCTTTTTTACTGTGAGCAGCTTCCAGGGTGCTTCTGAGCCTCGCTGTGTAAAATCACAAGCAGTTACAGCCCACCTTTACTACAGTAGGTAGGTGATAATGTTGGCAGAGCGAAGACAAAAAAGGTGAGACTGAACACGGAACATAGAGGTCATTTTTCCTGTATCAGTACGTGCTTCACATACTGTACCGAGCTGCAGCACTTTCATACTATGTGCAATTGCCCTTTAGCTGTGTGATTGCACATAGTGATTACCGGGTGTGTTTGTGCAAATGTGCGCGTGTGCGTGTCTTTCGCCGTTGTTGTTCTTTCATCACTGAGGCTCTGCTAAGCGAGCCGTAATGTTTTCTAATGTACTGTAACAAACAGCCCTCCTCCATTACTGTATGTCTTCTTTCTCCTTCCCTGTGCCTTTGTCTCCCTCGAAACACACGCATGCACGCACATATACTGCATTCACAGATCATGTAATACACCACAAAGGCATGAGGGGGATTATATGCGAGATCACCAGTAAATCTCCATAATAAGTCTGTATGACATCTACATACGCCACCCCTGACATTGCTGCAGCAGGGCGCTATATCTGGAGTGTGTTTCATCGAGTTGTCATCCCAGACACTCAGACGGCGAGAGCATTTTTTAATCTACATTCAAATTTATGACTGGCTCAATTGACCAGGAGTATTACAGTATCCCTTTACTTTCAATCTCTTTTAGCAAAGCTGGACTGAAGACAATCTGGGGCCCCACGCTGCCCATTTCCTCCCTTCCACTTCTGTCCTTGCTCCCTTTTTCTTTCCTGACAAGACTGGAGATAAGACGGCAGTGAACAACAATAAGACCGCGGTCTCGTGCAGCCCACGGTGTCACCGGAGACCAAGAGGGAGCCCTCCCAGGGACTAACCAGGGAGCAGATAAATAACAGTACATGCTTGACTCCTTGGACACGATGCAGACTGGAGAATTAATCACAGCCGCTCCGTGACTCCTACAGAGCAGCTGAGGCCAGCTTACAGGAGCAGCTCCTTTGTAGCTCTGCTCCTTGACATGTACTACGCTTACTCGCATACCAGAGGTGGCAAAAGTACAGATACTTGTATAAAAGAAAAGACTGGTAAAAGCAGAAGTACTGATTCTTTACAGGCTCTGAAATATACTCAATATCCCTCTGAAGGACATTTCTCCCAGTCATTACTGTGCAAAGCTAACTAAACCTCACGTCATAGCAACATAATTCAAAGACTATTGAACTTAAAGGTAGAATCAGTAGGATGTGTCCGAGCTGTTCGTAAATGCACCACAAAGATAGTTGATTGTTGAGTCCCAGGACGTCAAATACCGACATTTTGTGTTGGTTAATTGTCTCGAGCAAAGAAAAAAATTGAGAAAATAAGAAAATCCAGATGCATTAAAGCCAAAGTAATGCCTGTTTTGAAAATGTAAGGAGTAGAAGGTAGAGATATTTGTATAAAATTGTAGGAAATAAAAGTTGTACAATAACAAAATATTTGTACCTATACTTTCCACCTCTGTCACACACATATAGGCCAACACACACACGGCAACACACAAACATATGCAAGCACAGTGGCAGAAGTGGGCACAGAAGCATTAGTCTCGCCGCATGACTGTCCTTGTGAGTGAAGGCAGCGGCACACGGCCTCAGGTGAGAGTTATCTCGCCACTTTACAAACTCCGCTGTGCTGTAATGTGACACCAACATGCCTAATAACATACCACTCCACATCCCTCTCCTTCTCACTTCCCCACTTTGGCTCTCCTCCCATCTTTTCACCGCTCTCCTTCCCTTTTCGCTCCCTCGCTTCCTCTGTTTTGTTCTTTCTTTTTCTCTCTCTTGTGTGATTTCCGTTATAGATACAGTACAGGAAATCTATTCTGCTGGGAACCCTTGAGGCAACATGCAGAGAAATGAATGCCAAGACCGTATCACGCAAGATGCATATAGAAATATAGTGCTTAAATTCAGCAGTGTGCAGCATACACGCTGCCAGAGAGGACTTATGGGGATTATGACTGCAACAAAGCATCTGCAGTGTAAAATCCAGTGTAAAATATATACATAATGCATAGAAGAGAAGTTGAAAAAAATCCTAAGAGGAAAACATTGTGTTAAATCAGAGGAGCGAGGGGTGCAATGACAGCGCATCATTAATGCGGTCTCACAAGGCTGATCAACCAAATAAATGACTGCTTTATGTTTATGCTTCTTTATTTATTCATTTATTATTCATCCTCGCAAAAAATCCTAATAATTCAGTGATTAATAGCAGTGCTTCTTCTCAGTATCTGAAGCGCCGGTCGAGCAATGCAAATTCATGACGCTTCATCAGCCAGACCCTGTAAAGCACTGATGCTGAAAAAGAGGAAATTCTCCAAAGGAAAGGAGGTGAAAGGCCCACTTATGGTCCCAAACTAGAATTCATTGCACCTGACAGCAAAAGCTTGTCCGTTTTATCATCGATAAACAAACACGGGAGGGAGGCGAATGGTAGGTTCAGCTAACCTCAGTCCTGAGCAATGTTTTACTGAGACAATGCTGGGCCCCCGATCATCTGGCCCCTGCACACGGGTCCAGCTGCCAGCCTATCCGCTCTGCAATGCCCAGTCTCTGTATCACTGCTGAGTTTGGGCTAATCCAGCTAATCCTGCCTCTCCCTGCAGACACCTCTTGGCTCCCCTACATTGATTTGAAGTTACAGGAGAATAAAGCGCCTCCTGTCTTGTGCACGTTGTTACTTCTCGACACACAAACCCAATTGGAAAAGGAAGAGGTGGAAACTTGGCAGTCCAGCTTCTCTCTCTCTCTGCGTCTCTCTCATTTTTTTAAATATCCTGTTCCCTTATCTGACTGGAGATGATGGGAGCAAGTTGTCTTCCAAGGTGCAATATTGGATTCTGCCTGTTGCCCATCTCCATCCTGCAGGGACCAACTTTGTGTGATGAGCAATCAAGACCTGACAGAGAGGAGATTCCCTGCATGCTACGGCGCCGCACAGTTAATGATATACTCTACAAACTGAAACAATGACACGACACCAGCGATACTACCACAGCCCACATATTCTCAGCCGTCTGCGAACACTCTTCTCCACTGAAAACAAAAGAAAAAACTCTCCCTGAAGGCTAACTGATTGCTGATTGGAGACACAAAGCAAAAAATGTGTTTTTTCGAATAAACACCACAGAAATGTCATGTCAGCCACGGGAGTAATTGCTTGTTTGTGTTCCTTCTGTGCATATTTGGCTCACCTAATTTTTTCCAGATCAATGCATACAAATATAGATCAGGCGAGCTCGCGTTTGCAGTCCGTTTTTGACAGATGAATTTAATGAGGCGCACTCTGCCATCATTCAAGGATCAAAGGGCAAAATCTAATTTTATTCAGCCAAATCCAATCAATAGCATATTGTTTTTTTAACCAGCTGCATTGTGTGTTTTTAGTGTTTGCATACATTAATGTCAATCTAGGGGAACTTTCTAAGCTTCCTCGTGCACGTGTTTGTGTGTTTTGCAGATGCTTTTAAAAATGTGTAAAGGTATGTGTGTGTGGGCTTCGGGAGGGACGGTGTGTGGGGCCGTGCGTTCTGCGCGAGATGTCATTCAAACGGCGCGCTGTGAGTGCTGTGAGTGCTGCGAGGCTGCGATAAGCGTAAAGATCTGATTTCACTTCTCAGTGTGCCTACCGCTTTGGCTAATTTTCATAATTAATTAAAAAGCCGGTAAACATTACATCACGCGGCTGATAAGGTCCCCTGTTGTTCTTCTTGCTTCCCATTAGCTGCGAATTATCAGTGTGCGATGCATTCTCCCCTCTGTTCGTCGCCATTGAACTTCAATGGGAATGACAGTATGGACTTAATGTTCGACACCACAGTCAACTGACACAGTGTGGCTCCCGTCAAGCTGTCAATCAACATGATGAGTCTGAAGCTGGCACCAAAGACTTGAGAAAATGTCTGCGTGATGGTAAATATATGCCCACCAGATAGGCCCTATTTTGTTTTTTTAATGTTCCTTAACTTGTAAAGGCTTAAAAGTTGATATTCCCTCCAGATATCGAAATATATTCACGAATCGTGTTGTGTTATTCTCGGCTTCCTTCTCATCTTTTCATTAATGAGCAGGAGGAAGAGGTTGCGCATCCACTGCCAGTCTACAGATGGAGAGAGAACGAAGAGGAGGAGGAGGAGAGATGTTATTTTATAATTTCAATTAACCTTTTTTCCATCCAACTCACTCCCACCAAGATCTTGTTTTCAAGCCGAGGCAGCAGCTTCGTAGTAAGCCACAAACCAACAGTAAAATAATTAAAATAAACAATTCGTAATAAAGTGACGTGCAATCTAAGCAAAAGGAAGCAGGGGAGCAGGAAAAGATGAGGGGGGAAGAAGGATGTGAGCGAGGTTTCAAAATGATGTGCTAGCAGCTGCCTGCTGTGAACAAGCCTTCTCAGCATCCAGGTCCTCATTGGTTAGAATGACTTAGAGGGGCGCCACGGGCCCCTCACTCTACTCCACCACCATCCTCCATCTCCGTCTTCTCCCTATTAATCTTTCACTCATATTCCCTCTCTTTCTTCCCCTTCCTCCCACTTCTCTCCTTTTTATTCGCCGTTCTCTTCAGCTTCCTCTTCTGAGTCTTTTCTCCTCTTCAGCCAAGCATCCCCTTCACATCTTCCCTTCTTCTCTCTGAATGTACTTCTCCCTCTCACTGGATACAAATCTAGAGTGTGCGACTGCTGGTCACACTTGTGTGCTGGTCTACATATAGGTCCTCCCTCTCTCCCTCCTCACACTGCTCCATCCGTCAGCTTCACCCACCCGTAGCAGCTGCAGTGTTTACTTTGGGTTTTCAGGTCTCCTGTTGTTCGTCCATCTCTCCTCGCTGCCCCCGCGTATGAAGTGTCGCTGTCAGGATTAAGGCCTCGTAATGAAGAGCGGAGGGAGAGACGCGGACCCAAAGGTTGGGTTAGAACAGTACTCCAACGGATTAACACAGCACATAAGTGTTTGGTTGCACCACAGTTCGTGATTTGACAAACTCATTCCCAGGGAAATACTCTCTGTGGGTTGCTGCGAAGCTGGCAATGAGCGCAGTGAGCCTGAGTAAGATTGGCACGTCAAGAAAACAGATCAATGCCATTACAAAGAATCTGAATGTGGTTTCTTATTTCAACACTAAATCAATCAAGAAAGATATAAGATATACCGTGGAGTGTCGTCTAATGTTTATAGACCATATGCTCACATTACTATTTCGTCCATTAGCGGGGATCCCTACAGAGAAAAAGATTAGGGGAAAAAAATGCGCTAATTCCCACAAGATGTCCCTCACGCCTACCGAAAGGTGACAGAAAAGATGGCATGGAGCTCTGAAAATCCTCCCCAGCCCCTGAAATCCAGCGTAACCCTAATAAATATGGAGCCACACGGCACAGAATAACTGTCCACTTTAATTGCACATTTTCCCACAGTAATTGAAGGAATAATTAAGACTCAGAGGAGTCGCTGAAACCATCTGTGCAGGTAAAGAGAGAGGATGTCCAAGCGGGCCAGAGAGAAAGAGAAACAGTGAGACTAGCAGAGAGACGAAAGGGTGGAGAGTGCATGAGAGAGGCGGATCGAGACAGAGGGCACGACTGAGGAGAGGAAGAGAGAGAACAAGAGCGCAAATGTGGAAGATGGAGAGAGAAGAAGAGGAGTGGAAGAGATGAACTCATTAGTTTGAGTGTTATTCGCAGTGGAGGAACTGCTCTGCCAAATTCAACTTCTGCAAAACAGATTTACCCAAGATACCGAGAGCTGACTCGAGTTTCCCTGTAGGTGTGTGTCTGATTGCGTCTGTGTGTGTGTGTGTGTATGTGTGTGTGTGCATTCGTACTGCACCGGGCATTAGTTCATTATGGTTTGAGTGTGTGTGTGTGTGCGGCCTGTGTGTACGTGTATCTGTTTATCTGTGTGTCGATGTGATCGTTCAGTTTAGGGGACAAACGCAGGGACACAGCAGGCACCACGAGAGCACAAACAGAGTTATGGAGAAAATATAGGAAGAGAAAAAAAGACGCCAACATTACTCTGACGCCTCTCCGTCCGTGCAAACATTTATTCTTTGTTTAACATAGACACACACAGGCCATCTGGGTGCATCCACGCCACAGCTAGCAGCTCGAATCGCCGCTGGTCTCTGTGCATGCTAGTATTACAAATTGTTGGCAGTGGCAGCTGATCGTGTCACAGCAGACATGCTCAACACCATGACTGGCTGGCAAAAGATTAAATAGATTTGCTTTCAAAAATCTCCAACGTGATACAATGTTTGTTTTCCTTTTGTTTTTCCTCCTGGGCTCCCCCCCCCCCCCTCGCTCATCTGTGGCTACATTCATACCTTCGGCGTTTGAGATTGACAAGCTATCTGCTAATGAGAGTGAATTTCAATTTGTGGTGCACAGCAGAGCAGAATGAAATGAGTAGGCCACTGCGTGTGTGTCAACAGGTAAACTCAATCAGTTCCCCTAACCAATGAATAATGCCTTAGTTGTGATTAAGGTCCGTAACCATGGCAACGTTTAGTACGGATAAAAGGTGGTGACTTCAGCAGCTACAGAAACAATCACAATGTTTGTTTACAATTAGTTACGGAGAATCGTGTAGCTTACATACAATTTAATCTTCTTATTTCATTTGTTATTTCACAGTGAATACATCTCATCTAGTTGATTATAAAGAAAGGAATCTCTGTCTGTCTGTCTGTAATTCACATATCTCGAGAGCTGTTCTTCTCATCTATTTCACACCTGGCAGGTTTGTTGCTGAGGACCCATGGACGTGCAGTGTTGAATTTGGTGCATTTCGAACACGCGATATGGACACGTTCAGTATTTATATAGCCATGAAGCTCTGGCTTCAACAGACTGAAACTGGGCTCACACTACAGGACTTTAAAAATACTAACCGATCTTGAAATCGGGTGTGTCACAGGAGAAACTCCACAGATTTCCTTCTCTCTAATCCTAAACATGCACGCATTACAAGATTTTAAAATAATACTGCATCACACACTATGGATAAGGTTATCTCATGTGATCCCTCTCCTCAGAATGTTGCTATGTAATCATCAAGATCTCATCTAAAATGCATGTGTAATCATTTAAAGGGGCCCCATGTAACAATTTGTAGCAATTTACATGTATTAATCACTTTTTTATTGGCCGTATGTGAGCGGATTGTAACGTGACATGAAAAATGAAGCCTTCCCCGTCTCTCTCATTTGCCTATACGAGCCTGTGGACAATTTGTTTGAGTTGTTTAATGCTGCTGGACTGTGGATTTATTTGCAAAGGCATCTGGTCGGATTTTCCGCGACAGTCCAAAGGATGTGACTTTATGCACGTTCTTTAGTGACTCGTCTCAGAGCCTCTCTCCAGTCTGCCAACAGTAGCTAACGTTTAATAAAATAAATAATAAATGACAGGCATTCAGCACAACACAGAAGTTCCACAGAGCCCATTTTCATTAAAAACACTATCAGAGAGTTTACCCAAAAACTAGCAACAGTCGAGCAATGGGATGTCACTGCTGGGTAGATATGGTTGTTATATACAGTACATGAAATAAGCACAGCAGAAATGACAGATGGGTCATACCACCATATTTAACTATACATTTTCAAACGTTACAGTTGTGGCTGAACATCAAAACAAAAAGAAACAGTTGTCAACCAGGAAGAAGCAATTATTTTGGTTATAAAATGACATCTATATCTATATATTTCTATCTATAGTAGATCTATAGTATCTATAGTATTTATACGTCACCTGAGCGGCCAACCAGAGGTGTCTGCATGTCCAGCGAGTTGTGTGACAAACAGACACCAAAAGAGAAAAAAAAATATTTTCCTCCACTGAATTAATCAATTCATTTCTCATGTGTGGCGCTGAAAAGACTGGTGTGAAAAAATCTGGTGGAGCCACAATGAAGTGGTATAAAATGTGAGAATGTCACATCTCTCTTATCTCCATCTCCCAGTTACCAGCATCTGCAGCTTCTAGCTGTCGAGTACAAATCTAATACGCATTGCAGATAGCAGCCAAATCTGCACTCACATTTGACAGTAACTGCCTTAAAATGTCAGGCACAATGGAGTCATCGCTCTTTTCAAAGTCCAAACTGTTTGTGAACTGAGTTTAGCACAACCTTGAGGAATGACAGCTGTATTTCGGTGCGGTGTATAGTCTATTGTTTACAGACTTTAAAGTTTGGTCTCCAGAACTTTTCTTAAAGAAACATTATGAAATGTTTAAATGAAAGAGAGCTCTGCACGAAAAAAGCAAGTGGGTGAAACGACTGGAAACAGACAGCAGCTTGACACTGAAATATGGAAGGAAAGGGTGCAGAGGTTTGGTTGACAGATGCGGGAAAACTCTGGATTTTATACGGATGTGTGTTTTTAATTTGTTTGTAATTTTCCAAACCCAGCCACATTTAAGCTCCCTAAACTTGCCACTAACCTTAATCAATGTTGTTTCTCTGTAAAAGTTATCCAGCCATTCATGTGACACACTGATGAAAAAAGGCTCATCCAATTTGTGCCACTTTTTCATAATCCAAATCAAGCTATTGTCACGAAATCCAATTTTTGGAGCAGGAATGTAATTGTGGGGCATTATTCGGGTCCATGGCGCGTAATCTGCATTTCAGCTTTATGAGACTATATTGCACTATATCCTCTCTCTCTCTCTGCCTCTTACAGTTTCTCCGATCTGACTTTTTCCGGGTCTAGGAGAGTAGACATTAACCCATAATAACGGCAGGAAGATGGAATCAACAGGGGAGGAAACACGTTGTAAAAGGATGGGTGAGGAGGTAGTCAACAGGCCTCAGCTCCCACAACATCAAGGAAGTCCCAGGAGGAAAAGAAGAGGAAGGGAGCCAGGTCCATGGAGGCCTGTGGGGAGGGCCGGAATACATTACTGTCATCGGCGGCACAGTTCCCCTGACTCACGGGGCTAGAAAGTATTCTTGAGAGCGAGGGGAACGTAGAACACAACCTATTCTATAGAACTACAAAGTGTTCTAGCTGTCAATGGAGCCGTGAATGATGTAGGGGGTGGGCGATGGAGGTGTATCTGTGTGTGTGTGTAGCTGTGGGTGGTAGTGCAGTAGAGCCGCGTAGTAGAGAGGCTTGTATTAGTGAATTACAATAACAAATGTGATCTCACTGATGAATGAATGGTTGAATAGCTTTCATTTATGAGCGTTTCATCTCTAAAGTGTGAGTGGAAGTCCAGAAATACTGACGCCAAGTTGAGCATGTTTCAGCACTGAGCATTGCCAAGTTAGATGAGAAGATTGATACCACTCGTGTACCTGTCAATTAAATATAACGCTACCACCTGCTGCCACGTTAGCTTAGCTTAGTACAGGCTGGAAACATGTTTGTTTTAATTGTGATTTTATTTTACTTAAAGGGGCCCATTTTGTAGCAAATTACATGCATTAATCTTTTTTTGTTTGTCCATATGTGAGCGGATTGTGACGTGACATTAAAAATAAGACCTCCCTCGTCTCTCTCGGTTGCCTGTACAAGGACGATTTGTTTAAGTTGTTTAATGCCGCTGGACTGTTCATTTCTTTGTGAAGGACTGAGGTGAGATTTTCCAAAAGATGGAAGAGGGCAACGGTAGCTGCCATTAGTTTTGAAATAAAGTCCGCGAGCATAAACTAACGACCGGCTTCTTGCTCAATATGGATGTTCCACAGATGGCGGGACGGATAACGCCCTCAAAAAACTTAATGTGTCGTCTTTAAACCGTTTTTTTTACAGTCCCTACAAACAAGTTGTATGCTAATGTGTTAGTGAGCATCTCAAGTGTAGGTAGGCTGATTTTGTACCTTTGGAAAAGAGCCAGGCTAGCTGTTTTCCCCCACTTGTAATGTTTATGCTAAGTTAAGCTAATGTGCTGCTCGCTTTAAATTCTAAATAGATATGGGAGCGGTGTCGGACTTCTCATCTCTTAACTCTCAGCAAGTAAGAGAATAAGTGTTTTCCCCAAAATGTAGAAAATGTAGTACTCTACTGATGTTGCACTCCTGTAGCTAACCTTTACATACTCGCAACGGACAGTTAGAGGAAAAAAAGGAGACAAATCAATGCAGCAAAACTTGGCTCTTAGGCTGTAGCCTCGAGCTGCTAGCCTCAAGCAACAATGAGGAGCGGGCTACACCCACAGATTTTCATTTTCATTTTCAAACGCTGACTACAGTGGAATCACTTGAGGCAATTCATTTGACTTTGCACAGCTCCCACTGGAGCCACAAAATGCCCAATTTGTAAGGAAGTAGCTTTCTGAATCTTGGTGAGTCTTGGCCTTGGTCAGGTCAGCTGCCATCCCAAAGCATCAGTATTTGACGATTGAGACTCAAAAATCGAAATGGACCTTTAACATGAGTTTTTTAAAAAAAAGAAAAAAAACATATGGAGGGTATTTGTATTCCCCCAGACCTGTAGACAGACTTTCATGTAAAATTGGCCACCTTTAAGCCGTAGACTCCATTTCTAAGCTAAGACACCGAGACGAGGCGCTAGAGAACATGCATAACGTCACATCCTTTGGACTGTCGTAGAAAATCTGACCCGAGTCCTTCGCAAAGAAATCTACTGTCCAGCAGCATTAAATAACTCAAACACATCATCCACAGGCTTGTATAGAGAACCGAGAGAAACGGATAAAGTCGGATCAAATAAAAAAAGTGATTAATACACGTCTACTGGTACAAAGTGTTACATAGAGCCCTTTAAATTTACACGTTGGAACAGTGAACATATTGTTAATCAGCCCATCTTACTGGTGAAAGTGTCTGGCTGCAGACCAACACTTTCAGGAGGAATTTTCTTATAATTATTACTACTCTCAGCAGGTATGCCTATTTGAGATATGATAGCTATAATTTCATTACAAACTCATTTTAAAGCTAAAAAGATGAAAGAGACAGGGCTGCTGAAGTGCTCGCATGTCCTTGTGCAGCTATTATTAACACAAGAAAAATGAATATAGAACTTGAGATGAATGGGATTAGTGTCTTAACGCTGCTCTTTTCAAACATTAGCTAGATCCGACAGTCCCTGCCCTCTCCAGGTTATTAAATTGCCCATTGAGGGCATCCATCTCTTCTGATAATTACGAGCTGCCTAGAAAGATCTTTCTTTTATTTAACAATTACATGTCTCTGAGACAGTCTAAGTGTAAAGATATATTTTCTCTTGCCTGTGCCTAGTCCTATCTGGCCCAGTTTTCTGCTGCCTGCTCCTCTCAGATCTAAAAAGCTCAGATGACAGAGGGGAGCTGTGAAGTCTTTAAAGCAACTCTCAATCTCAGAATGTCTACAGAAGCGGGGAGTACCAGGCAGAAGAGAGAAAGGATGGAGGGATACAGTAAAGGAGGAGTGTATAGTGAGATACAGAGATACAAACACAAAGTGCGTCCACGAGAGATGGGGGGGGGGGGGGGGTCTAACCGTTCGACACAGTCGGAGCAGGGTGCAGCGACTGTGAAACTGCTTAAATAAACACTGCAAGAGAGCAGGAGGGGAAAGGGAGGGGGAGAAAGTGAGCGGCTCGGCCCATCCGAGGGCGAAAGGAAGAAAGGGAAGAGAGTAGACGCAGGCCATTTTTAAAGCAAGCCAGAAGGAGGAGAAGAAGAAGAAGAGAGACATTAAGGAGGAGACACAGGGGTAAATAAAGGGAGGTGGATGGTGCGTGTCGCCTTAAAGAGAGATAAAGAGCCAGATTACGAACCAGACCGCAGAATGAGACTCAGAGGTGGGGCGTTTTAAAAGATGGAGGCAATGAAGGTGAAATGTGGTTGGTGTAAAAGGTGGCAAAACAGAGGGAGAAATAGTAAGTGACTGAGGAGAGTGAATGGATGGAAACAGAAACGATGACTGCCAGAGGGGGAAGAAATGCCTCAGGGACCGTTTCAGCCTTAACTCACATAGCGAGGCAGTGACAGAGAAACCTTTTACCTCCAATCCCTGTGATTTCCATATTCACTTCAGCCAGTGTTGGCACGGTCTGTCACAGGAGGGACCTGTGTCAAGACTCCACAGGGATTATACAACCTATTTAAACTAACTGACATTTACAAAAACCAATGGTAGTTCAGCTAAAGTGCTGTAGTTAAGATACGAGCTTTTAATCCAGCACTTCTTACACTGCTTTCTCGTGTCTTAGGCCTGTTTTTATTAGCGCCATCTGCAGAGCATGAGGGCAGATATGGTGGATGTATTTAATAAAATAAAGAACTTCATTTCATACACAGCGCATGGATTATTAATGCACATTATGCTGTGCATGTGCACGGGTTTATTATTAATTCAGAACAATTATTCTAGCTTATGTAAAATTTAAATGATGCTAAAAGTCTTGAAAGTAATCAACATGTATGACTTCATTTTCTAAATCCCAAAGCAGGGCTCGAGACTACAGGCTTCCCGGGATGATAGAAAATATGTTTGGCTGGCTACGTAGCGTAAGACCTGTGAAAAATATGACAGTAAACTCACTATGAACAGGGGGCGCATCCTATTTTTCTTTCATGATACCTACCTACCCTACGGCAGAACGAGAGCTAGTTAGCTGTTAGCTGCTGGTAGGGAAAAGCAGAGTCCTGCAGTTTGTGGCCCGACACGCAAAGGAGGTCTCCAACCTAACATGAGTCAAAGTGAATTAGATGTATACACTTTGAAATAACATGATGAAAAAGTACAGTAAAATTGCATGTAAGCTGGCGCGTGATGCCAGGGTGTTTTACCCAGAAGTTGTTGTAAAGGAGATACACATTGTATTGCTACTGCAATTTCTTCACTCCAATGACAAAATTTCCTTTTGGGGTATAAAAATAGCTTCTTTCATTTCATGTGAACCTTTCTGATCCCTCTAACAAAATATGAATTTCACTGCTCAGTGTAGCACAATAAATGAAAAGTAATTAAAAAGTAACAGTAGTAGAAAAGCAATAGTAAAAGGTTTTCACACTCAAAAGCTCGACTTGTTAAGATGCATTTTGTGCAGAACTTTACTGTGTTTATTCTCACACCTCTTAATCGTGTACTAATTTCCTCACCCAGATATTTTTGTGATTCTGCTCTGTGTTTTCTTTTCTGCTCACTCAAGCCTGCGCTGGGCTGGAACGTGGCACAATTAAAACTGGCTTAGTCACAGTGCCACTGTTGTTTTTACAACGCTAATTAGAAGCACAAAAAAGAAAGACGCTTTACACGTTGCCTTAATTTGAAATGTTATTTCTTAAGAACAACATGCTCGTACACATATTTATTTCACACTGCATTGTTGTACTTGAACCCATCTCTTACAAAAGCATACGCTACATTTTAATAAATCGTATGCTTAAGTGAATTGCAAACACATTCATACACAGACAATAACACGGTTGTGTTTCTATGGAGGACCCATGTGTGCATGGGCGTAGCTGCTCCGGTTGACGGTTTCTGTCTGTCGTCTTTTCGGACCAAAGGTCAGCAGCTCAACTGTCACATTTAGTCCGTCACAGGATCTGCTCTGTCTTACAACAATGGTGTGAGGTTCAAGCTCCAGTGTGGGAGGATGTATGTGAGCCAGGAGCAGAGTGACAGGGCCGGGCTGAGAAATGGCAGTCGACACAGGGGTCACGGAGCCAAAGGGCCATGAAGAAAAGTCACAGGGATGGAGAAAACACAGGCAGGGTGATGGAGGAGAACCAGAGGAGAGGACAACTTCTCCGGGTAGCATTTGCGTCCCTCTCATGCTCTCTTGCTCCGTCTCTCTGTATTTCGCTCCTCCACACCTGGCTCTGCCTTTCCTTTCTTTGGTGTTTCTCACTTTCTCTCTTTGTCTCTCTCTCTGCTGCTCGCTCTACTGCTCTGTTGGCTTCAGGCAATGCTGTCCGTTCCCCTCTCTCACTCTGTGATGGAGGGATGGCTTGTGGAGTGAAGGGGCGATGAAGCGATGGAGGCCTTCAGCGCAGGGAAACACACCCTTCCTTCACTCTGTTGCCATCTTTTGCTGCCCCTAAACATCATTCTGATTAATTATTTATTGTCTGTATGTCAAACTTCAAAGAATCACAGCTAACTTGTTGTTACATTAAAGGGTCAGTTCACCAAAATTACTGAAAAACATATTTTCTCTCTGGTGTAAAGCCATGGGGTTAGTTTTGTTTTTATCTGTTCAGGTTTGGAGATATCAATCTCAGAGATTTCTTTTTCAGGATCTGCATCCCGAGTATGTATGTACAGGTTGGGATAACAAAAGCACTTTGGCAAGGTTTTCCGCATGTATCAAGGCATACAAACACATCTTTACAGAGACATGTCTCCACCACAACATCTCGATTAAAGCTGTTGCACTCAACGTGCGGACCGAGTTCCCGGCCGACAGAGCGCAGGACTACAGCGGAACAAGGAGAGGTGGACTCTGTGTTTATAACATTGATGCTTGGTGCTGTGGATGGACAGTGTTTATCTGATGCCGAACTTTTGATGTGAAGATGCCGAATGTGTTTATATATATTTTCAATATAAGTAACTGTATATATGTTCTGTAATTTATGTAGCATGACAGAGTTTATGAGCTTCCATTGAACCAGGATTGGCTTCCAGACTATTTGTGATGTCACAAATCATGCTAATAGCCCCGCCTCCTAAAATCAGATTTTCAGTGAGCACAGAGAAAATGTACACTTTCAGCAACAAATGCGAAAACAACCATCTTGTGTCAAACTCTACACAAACATCATTCTACACAATGAAACTCAAACATTCAACTGCAGGAACAAGAAGAAAAACATATCCTTGACTGGAGAGGGACTTTAACGGAGTATCATCCTTTACCTGCTTGGAGAGGATTAGTGGATATTTGCCGGAAAAAAATTGAAAACACGTCGGTAAACATGTTACTGATATGATAAGTATCAACATCTGGTGACATGCCAGATACTTCAATTAACGTTTCATAACTATGTTGATAAAAAATGTAATCCAGGTGGCTTTACATTGTTGACAACATTCTTTTGCTGTTGCCAAGTGGTTCTTTATAAACATATGTTCTTGGAGACAGGGTCGCCTAATGGGACTGTTGTTCTGATAGAACTCAAGTGGAGGCAGAAACCTGAGTGTGTGTGTGTGTGTGTGTGTGTGTGTGTGTGTGTGTGTGTGTGTGTGTGTGTGTGTGTGTGTGTGTGTGTGTACTTTGTATGGTGTTTGTATTTGTGTTTTCCACACATTTTGCATCCAGTGGCATGCTTCGTTATCTCCTCACACACTTTAATGAGCCATTTCTTCAGGATTGGACCAATTAGTCTCAGTAATCTGGTCAATTTAGCCATTCTGCTTTCTCCCTTAGGGTTTTCAACCTCTGGAAATCACGCTCCCGCTCTCCCATTCGATGGATAAGCACTGAATGGGGGTGGAGCAGAGGGGGCTTATGTATGACGGTCGGTAGGGGTGGTGATGGGGGAAGCGGGGGAGCTATCGGACGTTCAATATCATAATGGTGCATTACAGCTGCGAGTGCTCCCTAAGCGCTGCGGCTAGCTACACCCCAGGTCAGGCTGAGTATCATTTAGCTGTGATAGAAGCATCTGTGCTTTGAGCGGCGGGCCTCTCTCCCACAGGCATTACCGTTTAATTGCTGGTGTAGCGGGTACGCAGGGTTAGCAAGGGTTATCCTTAATGCGAGGCAGCCCGGTTACAACCATGTATCACCATCGCTCTTTTCTCCATTAGACTGAGCCGAGTGTCTCGGTATCGATCTTCAGGACTCATTTACATCCAATAGTCCGCACAATTATTAGAGCTTTTAATGAAGATTTGAAAATCTGCGCCTGGATCTGGCGTGACCTCGGCATGAAGACATGTGGTCCGTTGCCTTATGCACCTTCGCCGTGACCCTCGCTCCATTCTGTCTCATTATGTGGTGACATCGGTGCGGCAAGCATAACTTCAATCTAGCATAATTAGCCCGTAGCTATAATTAAGGCACCTCTCGTGGCTCTTCACTATCTGATTGTTTTGCTGTGGTGTGCTGTGTTATTAACTTTGCAAGAAGAAGAAGAAAAAAAAACACTCCCGCTTGGCTCTTGTTCCTCTGCTGATTGTTTCTTAAGTAAGATGCTCACTTAAACTTAAATGCTTTCAGTGTACATGTTGGGTAATTCTCTTCCAGTTTGTTTCTCGTAGTTTACTTTTGTCCCCTGTGCATAGGACACGGAGAAACAAAGCGTATTACGGCTCGATATGCAATTGTTCAGGTCTAAATAAAGGAAAGGTAAAGTTATAAAGGAATAATGAGATACCAGTTAATCTTTTTTGGCCAGTGGTCGCTCCGACACATCATCTTTCACTCCGCGGCTGTTTAGGTGTACATAAATGACTCTCTTTATCAAAGTATACAGTGGCGAAATGAGCAGTTAATTGAGATACAGAGTGTTTGTCTTGGACCGAATACACTAACATCATATCGACCGCAAGGCCTTGTTTATGTCACATTTGACTGAGCATGATCAATTCTGTCCTGGCACTTTGATTGATCACCAATATGCTGTCACAAGTATTGATTAGGGCTATGGTTAGAATAATGCCACCGTCTTTAAATGGACTGCATGAAGAAGAACGTGCTGAGCTGGCCTGATTTGTCTCTGGAAGATCCCTTCTCCCGCTACAGTCTTCCTCTCTTTCCTCTCTGTCACAGTTATTTCCTCTAAGCATTTCCTGAATCTCCTTATTTCAGCACCTCTCTTCCTCTCCTCTCTAAATTCTCTCCCATAAACGTCCCCTTTTTTCTCCACGTCTCCCTCCAGGCCTCGGTCTCTCCCTCTCGCACACAAACACACACTCTCTCCTCTCTGTCTTTGCTCATTATCCCTCCTTCCCCAACTTCTTGACTTGTCATTTTTCCAAAGCCTCTCCCAGATCTCCTCTGTGCATCTGTGAATTGTCTCTCTCCATAGCTGTGCCCCTGTACAGCCACACTCCTCACTCCATCCATCTCTGTCTCTCTGCTGCCTCTCCCCACTCCCCTCATCCATCTCTCCTGCTCCCTTATTCATATCCTCTGAGCTTTCTCTCCACTTCTCTTTGTTGCGTGTCATGGCAACCAAGTTTCTCCTTGACCCTGTGCAGCGAAGAAACACACACATTACTGTGAAATACGTCAATACGTGACTGTATGATTTCAGAAGGTTATGCATTTTTTAGTACTGTCCGTGTTAGTAGTATACTTCATCTATCTATCTATCTATCTATCTATCTATCTATATGTCTATATGTCTATACTATTATTTTCTATCACCACACACAAACAGACTCACAAGGTGAAAACAGCCGATGTTGTCGAGGCTGATAACAATTACCTTGGAAAAAAGAAATCTACTTACCGGCACCTCTAAAGTGAACTAATTATCTCATTTGTTTTATCTGAACAAAAACAACACACAAAAAAACTCATCTTGACAAGATCATCTTGCAATGGAATCACATCAGCCTCGACGCCGTCAACACAGTCACGTTAGTCATTAGTAAATTATTACCACAGCCACCTTTAAACTCGGCCTTCGTTTTGATCTCAACTACAGACCTGTCAAGTTTTCTTGCTGCTTCTTGTATCTTGTACAGTTGTGACGATATTGAATGAACATATAAACACTGGTACTCTAAACTGCTTCTGTGGCGGTTCCCACTACAATAGGTGCCTCCAAGATCATGGTTTTTTACAGGGTTGGAAGTTGTAAAAAACCCATTACCAAATGTTTACGCATTGAACTACTTCCTAGCAAACGTTACCATTTGATTATATACAGTGTGTTTCACGCCTTTCCTATCAATGTCGTGTAACAACATCAAACAGTGATGTTAGCTTGGAAGTGGTTGAATGCTAACGTTAGCTGCCGTCTAACGGGAACACAGCAGTATGACATTTAAGCTTCACACCCTGAAAGTGATGTCAAAGGGAAATGGCGGTCGTGTAAACATGGTCTATTCTTTGGATTGTTTCCCGTCTTGATGCTAAGCTAAGTGAAGCTGACCATCTCCCAGCTCCAGCTGCATATTACAGTGTTTTTCTCATCTAACTCTCTGCAACAGAGTGAATAAGAGTGATCCTGAAACAGTTGAACATTTAAAGGTTATACTAAAACAACAATAATAGCTATAGAGCTGCAATTGATGAACACCTGTTAATTAATACAATTCTGCAACAGTACAAATAATAGAGTGTACAGTAATTTACCACAGTATCTACCACAGCTTAATTATGCAACATTAGAATGGCACTCAGTAGAGGGCATACCTCCGCCAAGGTCCAAAAGTCCCCTGGAATTCAGTCAAATCTAATCCAATATTATCCTCATCAAATTGTAATCTAGATACCAACCACCTTAATATGCCTGACTTTTTCATTGAGATTCATGCATTATTCCCTGAGAAACTGACCAAAATGAGAAATCCAGATCCACCCCAAAAGTTAATGGGGTCTATTCTGGGCTGAGACCCATCCTCCATCCAAGTTTGGTGGAAGTATGTTCAGTAGTTTTTGTGTAATCCTGCTGACAAACCAACAAACCAACAAACAGACATGGGTGAAAACACAACCTCCTTGGCCGAGGTAATAAATGAATAAGGACAGCTTAAGTGAGATGTAAGAGAGCACAGTAAAGTCACATACCTCTATGGACAAATGCATACCATACACAACAGCATGCTCATACATGCAGCCATGCAGACAAAAGTCCAGTCATTCCCCCTCCTTTTCTTTTCCTCCCTCTTGTGTCTGTCTCCTCTCCTCCCAGCTCTCCCCCCCTTCCCTCCCTCCCTCACCACAGAACAGGGCCAATTAGAGAACATCCCATGTTCCTTCTTGGCTCAACCAAGACACTCTCCAGGGCCGCTAATTAAACACAAACCTTCCCCTTTTTTCTGTCTCTTTCTTCCTCTCTTTCTCTCTCTCTCCCTGCACTGTCACCTCTTTCCATCTGCCTGACATCCTCTCTTCTCTCTCACCCAGCCTCCTTTTCCTCCCAGCAACCTCTTTCCATCAATTCTCTCGTGCTTCCCTCTTTTCTCAACTCCTGCCTGGTCTTTCATCCCTCGCCCCCTTTGCCTATTTGTCATGGTGGAGGTTTGATATTCACATTGGGACAGTCTTCAGAGTCAATCTGTACAAAGCGGCGGACTTGTTATTCTCCTTTGCTAGTGTTAACCATGCGCCCTGTGACCTCAGCCGTGTACACTTTAGGAGAATGTCCAGATCTGACAGTGCTGCTCCTTTTTAACAATGTTCCCCTGCAACTACTGTTGCCCACTGTCCACAGCTGAGCCCGCTGACACTGACAACCAGCCCTGTTAATGGGCACGTCATAGTTACCCGCAGTACTGCGCTCTCTCTCTCAGTCTCCCTTTTCCTTTCTCCCCCATCACTTCGCGTCAGAGCAGGATGAAAATATATGCAGCTTCATAGAAATATTCACCTGGCTTGGCAACAAGTCACTCGGCTGTCACTACACGTACATTTTGGCAAAGAAAAGCAGACATCTGTCTTTTTTTTTTTTTATTTATGATGGGTTATGTCCAAGAAACTTGATTAGCGAAAGATATTATCCAGCCGTGATGTTTATTCCCCTGAAGCACAGCTATTTGTTCTTTTTTTTGGCTGCTCTATTAAGTCTCTAATAATCAAGGAGCTATAGAGACCCACCCCCCACCTGTTTTCTCAATTTTCCTCTTATATCTATACAACTTTGAAGAAAACTTCAGAAACCACCAATGTTTTGTTATGGCATCATTTTCATATCCTCTATCATAGGGAAGCACACCCTGTTGAGCACTGTTTCTATGTTAAAGGCTCCCCCGATTGCCTCAATAAAAGGAAAAAAATATCTCATGAGCAAATCTTTCATTTCCAAGGCGAAATCAGGGCAACAAGAGATCCCTGCCAAGCGAGAAAGGAACAGCTGGAGATGCTCATTCTGATTCATGTGCTGCAAACTAGTTTCTTGTTTTGGACTGATGGAGGTAATTAGTCGTGATTTTCAGGGATGGACTAACTCCAGGAAACAAGAGAAATATGAATTTGCTGATGTGGTGGTGTGATCCATCTCCCGGTCAGTCACACTCTGTTTACCCAGCAGACACAAAATGAATGGCTAACAGTGGTTACCAGCATGGAGGTGGAAAAAAAACATAATGTCTGCTTGTTTCATAAAATCTTGCTCTCGTTCTGTTTCCAGGGATTTCTCTTGTCATTGTGAAACGGCAGCACATTCTCACTCCCAACTCTTTAAACGCTAAGCTTCAACTTGTGATGCACTGCCTAACCCCCTCTAGTGTCAGTTTTGCACGTGAAGGGCTCCGAGGTCAAGTTAGCAATAATATAAACGTCTGCAAACTTCCGACAAGCAGTTCACATATTATGACACATTATGACTTTTGAAGTGAAAACATGGTTTGGTCAGGTTCAGACACAAAAAAACACTTGGTTAGGGTTAGGAGTTAGCGGGAAATTGTCCAGAGCACTCCTTCAAAATATCCAGTGGTGTCACGCTTACAAATGTTGAAACGCAGTCTTGAACTGAGGTCAGTGGCTTGCCTGTAACTCCATCACCATCCCATTCACCTCCTGACATCAAAGTCAGGTGATAAGCATGTAATGTGAACGTGATATGATATTTTGTAGACATGTCGATATGGTATGTAGAAGGTATACAGTACATGTCAGTGGTTTGCAGAAATGTTCACTCCCAACATTTTATTCTGGCGACTGGGAGAAAAGGACGCTTCAGGTTTTCCTGTGCAGCCCTCAATCATACGCTGGCTTCCTAAGTTGGCACTCAGTCATCAAACTTTAAGAACCTCTGATGTATAGGATGCATGAAAATGAAATAAAATGTTACAAAATTAGTCATATTTTCTGGGGTGGACTTGCTGACTTTATATCGAATTTCTTCTGATGGTCACTGGCTGCAGTTCAACACTGTTATTAACCACTCCATCAATAGTTATAAAAGTGTGCCGCCAGTGACGTCCAGTAAATATACACATCCCAGAGGGCTGCGAGTGCAGGGTGGGAGGGAGGGAGAGAGAGATTGTTCTGGGTCTCACTCTGTCAACAATTGATTGATAAAAGGTTTTGTTTTCATGACGCCACCCAGATCACCCAACAGCCTCTCCCTCATTCAATCCCCAGTCCCTGAAGCAAAACTAATCCTAACTAAACTCCCAGGATTCCTCCCATCTCCCATCCCACTCCTCTTTCTCTCACTCCCCCATGTTCTGTCATTCCTGAAGTGGCACTAATCCTCCCCCCTTCTCTCTTTTTCTCGTCCTCTTCCCTCCCCTCCGTGTTTTTATGATCTGTCGTTACCGGAGCAAAACTAATCTCCACCCCACACTCTCCTCCCTCCTTCTCTTCTCCGTGGTGGCTCCTTGCCTCTTTTATCCGTCCTCCCTCCTTCCTACTTCTTCTTCTGACACCCCACTGTTATTCACCTCAGACCATAACTGTATTTACCTCCCTCCTCCTCCACCACCACAGCACATCTCTGCTGCTCTCTACGGGCAAAGTTATATTGACAGCCAAGCCTTTGGACAAAAGGCTCAGGTGAAAGCCGCCGCCATGTATGTGATGTTCCCCCTCAAAACATCTTACACAAATAGACTTCATCTGACACTTTGTATCCAAGAGCTGTACTAGAAGGAAGAAGATGTACCATGTAATAGTCTTCTCCCACCTTTCAAATAGGAGACAGTGGCAGTGCAGCAGGAATAAAAGCAAAGGCAAAGATTTTTTTTTTTTTTTTTTCATACCTGCAGCCTTGCTGGATTCAAACATACTCTGACGTCTCATTCATACACTGAGATACAGTCATGAGTCCTGACAATACAGACAGCCACACACACACACACACACACACACGCGAATACTCATGTATTTGTATTAAAAGAGGCCCTGCAATAGCTGTATCTCAGTCCTTGGAGGGAGAGTGGACACAGAGAGAGCACAAGGCTGTCAGCTCGTTCCTCACAGCTCTGCCACGAATGCGTATATCTGCTGTAGCCGCATAATTACAGAGTTATCAGAGCCTTTTCTCAGGTCCTCAGCTACCGACAGCATATGAAAAGACCCCAATTAAGCAATTATCTTTAAAGGTAGGGGCTAATTCAGTCATTTGAGCTCCAAAGAAGCATTGAGAAGGAGACCACAGTGGCTGACAGCTAATTCAGAAAGTGGAGGCTAAAAGCATTAAGGCTCAGATAATAATACAAAAAAAAAATTGGAGAAGGCTTGTCATCATGTAACGCTCTGAAAAATTGCAATAGCCGCGCCAAAAATGTCAGAGTCTTGTCAGGAAAGATTATAGCCTAATATGCATGCTGCGGACATTCATGCCACTTTGTCATACGTGTCTATTCTCCCCCATGGTTATCATAACACTGGAGTTCAATTCACTTTAATTCCTAGATATGCCACTAATAGTACAACACTGGACAATTGAGTATGGACGTTTTCCAGCTCTAACAAGTCAATAGAGCGCCCTATCTGCAGCATGCCACCTTTCAGCTCGGCTGTTTAGCGGTGGCTAAATGCTGCTGTCATTTTTTACAATTAGTTTCTCACACTCTCGCGCCTTTCACTCTCCGTCTTTGTCACTCTCGCTGATGTGACAAGCCCTCCTCCCAAACACTATCCTCTCGCTCGCAAGTCACCACAGCAGTTTCACAATTTTCCTCCGATGAATAAAAAAGGAGAAATTGTTGTGAAATTGTGCATGTTTTAAACCCAACTGCCCTTTTGTACCTACAATTTTTGCTTTTTTTATTCCAGTCTGCGCCTTCCTGATCACTTGAGCACCACTTGTCCATAACTGCCGTGTGCGAGCTTGCGTGAGGAGACAGTGTTGGTCTGCTTTGTTGTGTCCAGAGCCTTCTGTGCATCTCCACGGTTGTATCAATCTCAATTGTCTGCGTTATACCGTTTGTCAATGTGTCTACACTACTAGGGCAAAGTGAAGTGATAGACGACTTGACTACCTTCGCGCCTCTTGAGCTTACAATATATGGGGAAGGAACTGACAATTGCAGTTGTGGCTTTTTATAACTTTGTGGTGCTGAAGTATATTCTAACTCCATGCTAGAGAGAGACTGACTGTCGGATGTAGAGCTAGAGCTCTGCCGAATGTCTTTTTCATTTCGACAACAGCGCTCTCGCTCGTTCTGACAATAATCAACACAATGATAGCCAGACATATTGTGATGCATTATTCATTTTTGTCTGTGTCTGATTACCCGCTACCATTTGACAACCATCACACTCAAATGTGTTTGGATTACAGGCAGTGAGGAGTGAAAAGGGGAAAATGGCTCATATATTGCCTATCTATCATGCAAAGGGGGTCCTTTAGAGCAGCGGGGGAACAGAAGTAAAGATTCACCGACTCACTGGGAGTATAGTTCATAAACACAAGCTCCGGTTTGACACAATGTCTATCCTGAGGGAGGATAAGTACCCTCACGAGTGGTCAATAAGTCAGACAGTGCTCCATAATCCACAAAAAGATAAATCCACTGTGCCAAAGCAATTCATAATGTGTGAGTTGTGTGGGGTCATTTAACCATTTCCATTGATTACTGTCATTTTGGAAGAGTGTTGCCGTCAAGGGACCTGAATGGAGGGGCTACTTAAGACTGGACACGCTGATCAATAGAGCAGTCTCCAGGTCCAGACGGCATCTCACACATCAAGGCCATGTGGAAGTCCTCCCCGGCCCTCCTCCAGCTGGATCAATACACCATCCGTAGTCACAAACGCACGCACTGCATTTGCTCCCAACATCCCATCAACAGGTGCAGTTTAATATGCCTCGTTTATACGAGTGAGACATTGAATGAGTCCAGATTGAGTCGCCTTGTTCTACATAAAGAGAGCAGTCAGACGCTTCGACCGCCACCTCGCCAGTGCAAGAAATATACTAATGTTTGAAAGACCCCTAAAGGATCTGCCAAGGTTGAAAATAAAGATAAAGCGCTCGGTCGATCCTAAAATTGATTTATAACACACCTCTCTCACAACGAGCTCTTGAAAATACATGAGCCGGTGCCACAGTGTTTAAAGCTGATTCCATTTTGAGCCTTATTCCCTTTGAATGGAGTCTCAGGACGTAATCCAAAAATATGGCTGGATAATATTCCTGTCAGCCTTAAAGCCACCTCCAGGGGTATGATGGAGTGGAAAGTAGGAGACCCTGAAGTGCTATGTGCTGTGTTTACAGTGCAGCATTATAAGGACAGGCAGCTTGACCCCTGCTGCTTATATCGACAGACGTTACTGATTTTTCTGCTGTAGGACTCAGTGCGCCACCAGCATTCCCAACAGGCCAGCTCGTGAAAGAACTCTCTCTGCCAATCTCAGTATCCTCTCAACAGGGCCGATTCGTAAAACAAGCCCTTACACAAACGTAAAGTCCAGTGAGCACAGTCTGCGAGGTGAGATCAATACGGCTAACCGGCGACGTGCTCGTGACCAAACATCTTAAAATCGTATGACCAGACTTACTGCTCAGCCCAGATCAATGTCTGACCGGCTGACTCCATTAGAGGACCATTTTATCAACAGGAGTGATGGTGGAGCCGGCTCAGGTTTTGACCTTGTTCAGTAGGTTTTGGTTGCACTAAAGTGGATGAACTCATTTAAGATCTTGGTGGGAACTCCTGCTTTTTTTTTACTGACTCAGCTATTGAGTGTTCAGGGGAAACAAGGACAAGATGAGGAAGGTGCATTCAAAATGCTACATTAAACCAGGCAGACACTGCGGATTAAGACCGACTTTAACTGGGAACGGGAAGTTTAACCAAGACTATCTTTATTCTGTCCATCATTGGCATTTCTCTCTCTCCCACTTCCTTCATTATCAGCTGACTGGACACTTGCAAAAGAAAGAAGGGGTGTCATTCATATACAGTAGCCTTCATTAACCAATAAAGTTGAGTGTGCATGGTGTGACACACTGTATTGTATGTATTTTACTGGTCACAGGAGGAGTATTCCCCACCCAGCTCGAAGTGATGTAAGATGAAGCCCACTATTAAAATTATATTAATAATCTTTTTGGTATGTAACAAAGTTTTTCCCAGAAAACTTTAATCCGACTATACTGATTCTGCGTTGCTTCAGATAAAATGCAGAATGACTTCAGAATCCAGGAAAACCTCCGAAGATGTCGCCCTTACAAAGTGTCGATGACTTTGCTCAGAGGTCTCTGTTTTTGCAACATGGTTATCAATCCATTTTAAGCATATTGCCACGGTTCAATAACATTAATGTGGTGTTAAACACGGCTCCTTGGAAGTTTAATTTATGACCTCATTTAGTCTTGCAGCTCTAATTCTCTGTAAAATTGGGACTGTTAAACACTAGACTGAGAATGTGATTATTTTATATCTTATCTAAGAAGACTGCCACGACTAAATGTCTTAAAAGCAATTTTAGTTAAAGTGTAGTAGGGTTGAAATTTGGGCAATACTTGAATCACTTTCTTTAGATTGCAGGTTGATAGATGAGACAGTTGCCTGAATGGATATAGATACAGTACTTTGTCATTTCATATTGAAAGATCTCTTATTACATTTGGAAAGAGATTTTTAAATACAGAATGAGGACATTGTAATGTGTTTGTAGACACATACTATGTTAACTTGTTGAAACGAAGCGGCTAGTTTGCCGATCTTTACAAACACAGCAAAGAAAATACAAACAATTAAAATGTAACGTCATGCCATACATTGTTAGAAAGCTTAGATTCTCATGATCCTATTCATGAAAAACCATTTCAAAATAAAACCACACCAGAAAGGTACAATCAACAAACAAACTAACTAACAAACACACTATCATGTACAGTGTTGCCAACTCAACAATAAAGTGTCTGGGTGATTAAATGGTGACAAAATGGTAAAAAAAAAAAAAAAAACTGTGATCACGGATGCGGTTATCTGTAGAAAGACTCTTACTTCACAGAAGACGCCACTGTCCTTCTACACCAGAGATCCTGAGATGGCAGTCGTTTTATTGACAACTCATTTGAGCAGATATTGGGGTCTATGCCCGCCCTAGAGCCTGCAACAGCCAATGAGTGATTGTGTAGACAAGCGACCCGCTCTCTCTTCTCTTTCTTCTCTCCTGAGCCACTTACACACCAGCCTCTGGATGATTGATTTATTATGTTAAGTGTTCATTTTGAGTGATATCGTAATCAAATTTGAACTTGGACCATGTGAGGATATATGATGTGGACCTGTTGTGTTTTCTAGCTAACAGGGACAGTTACAGGTCATCTGCAGGGTTATTCTAGCATGAAAAGTCTTTTTAATGTCCTGAAATGACTTTGTACTTATAGAGTATTTAAGGCCCTTTTGAAGAAGTTAAAGCAACTTGTGACAAGGTTACGTAAAACTTTGCAGGGGAGCCAACAAGCTGTCACAGTGACTGAAGTTGGCTTTCTTACTTTCATTTAGTGGAGAGAAAAAAAATATGACATGTGAGAAACTCACAGCGGGCATTTTTCATATATTGCATTAAGACTTGAAACAAGCCATTTTCCATTTCCTTTTGTCTTCTGTAATGTGCTCAGCAGTGCGCTTTTGCCTCGGGACTGATCCCACCAGGAGCTTTAATTTAATATATGACACTCATTTTCGCCACAATTGCCCTTCTGGCCTCAAGGTCTCATGTCATGCGTCTTCGGAAGTCGGGGATCATTTCATATTTTCATTTTCTCCTGACAGTATCAGTCTGACGCAAATCGGTAAATCACATTAACTAAATTATACATTTTGTGAAATGTATTATTCAAAGATTAATTTATCACAGACAGTTTGTTGTTTCACAGAATATTAACCTTAGAATGAATCACCTTTTTTTTGTATACTTTGATAGATTAGTCTTATAAATTATTTCGTGCTGTTATAAAATTCATTTTTAGAATATGATTCTCTGGACAGTCTAATGGAGCAATTTTGGGCTCTTTGTTCCGTCAGACGTCTTTCAAACAGCTGCTCTCTCTCTCTTCTCGAACGTGGCTTCCTTTTAGAAGGCGCCCCGCTGAGCCGACGACTCCCAGACATAAATACCCCTTCTCGCCAGAGCACTTTCCATCTCCCTGTCTGACCTTCTTTCTCCCCGCTCTCTCTCTCGGTGTCTTTCTCTCTCCGACTTTCCCTTTTTGCATTCACACCTCTCTCTTACCTGCTCCTGTAAAGACTTACCTCTGGACCCGTTTGGCTCTGTCTCTTTGTGTCTACTCTCAGTGGAAAATTTGCCTCCGTCGGTTCCCTCCTCTGGTCCTTAACTGTTCTCATCTTCACACCACGTTATCCTCAATCACACTTTCCTCTCACTTCTTTTCATCTGACTTTAAATTATTCATGTACCTGGCTAAACTTAATAACACTTCTGAGCTCTTTTGGAAGTTTTCTTTATAGAATAGATGTTAATTCCTACGATACCACAATGAGATGATAAAACAGCGATACAGAACCAAACTGTGATCATTCTGTCATGCTGTATAAATGTTCACAATGTGAGTTCTGGGCTTTATGTTCAAACCCAGAAGGTACAATACCATTTGCTCTCAGTTTTTGTGGCTCACGGACACTGAAATGTAAAGTGAAACCCCTTTAAAGCGGTATTACTTATTTATTAAACGGACAGCGTGTAATTTCTGTCGCCAGGGGTCTCTCAATTCAAACAATGAAAAAGATATAGTTTGATTAAGTCGTGAAGAAGTGTGGGATCATGGGAGTTGGTGTTATCATTGTTAAACAACCACCACTGCCAATGAAAATCTATCTGATGTGACTCAGGCAGGAATCATCTTCACGGACGGCGCAATGTACTTACGTTTTTGTCACGGTTTGGGTTTTTGGTTCGTTGTTTCCCATTTTATTTTGTAGATTATATCCTTATGTGCCATGTTTTGCTAACCAAAAGCTCAAATCATGACAGTTTTATTCATGTTTCACATTTAATCAATGGGGTTTGAACATTTGTGTCGATTTTGACTGAGTGATATTTGGGTGGGAATTGCAGAGGATTTTAAGTAGTATGAATAATAAACCAAGAAGAGCTCTGATGCTGCAAGGCTATCAAGATTCAGGTCAGCAAGATTTATGCAGGCAGCAGAACGCAATGTAAAGAACAACACGGACAGATTACTGACAGGGAAGACAAATTAGACGCTATTAAGCAAGACTGTTGGTAAAATTATTTTAAAAAAAGACTTGAGAGCAAGATTTCCGTCTGAGTGTTTGTGTCGTCTGTTTGGCGTAACTGTGGGTAATTTTAATGTTGCACCTGGGAAACATGCATTAAAACAGAAATGTTTAATGATCAAGATCTTTGAAATAAAAAAATGGAAAGTAAGTGAGCACTGACACAAGTTGCATATGTGCACGTGTCAATCCTGCCCTCTCACGTTGTTCAATTTAAATGATTTTTAGAAGCATGAGGTCGACAGAAATTCACTCGAACTGAAAGACTGGAGAGAAAATATATTCAATTTTTCAATTCAATTGTGTTAGAATTTTTTCAATTTCTCGTTGTTAATCTTCCAAACCCCCCAGGGAGGCTTGGAAACCACTGATCAAGATAATGTTATTTCAAAAGTTCAACTTTGCCCAGCAGTGTTAACGGATGATAAAAATGACACTGGTATAAATGGGAGGGAATACAGTTATTTATACTTCCATGGAGTGCAGGTTTGAGAGCCACTCACCGAAATTGTTTAAACGATCTTCCATATTTACATATATTTATTAATTTGAGTCATTTTCAAGCAAAAATGACAAGTATTCTCCAGTTCCAGCCTCCCAATATTTTGCTTTCCTTTGTCTGATTTGATTCGACAACACGTGCTCTTTAAAGACGTCACATTGGAGGAAATGTCGGCATTTTCACTACTTTCTGACATTATATAGACCAAACAATTAATCATTTAATCGAGACAATAATCTGACATTTAATCAATAATGGAATATTTCAACCACTCAGTGTTTGACCTCTAGATTTTTGTTCAGGGTGAAACAATCTTTTTCCTTGAAAACGAGCAGAGTAATATTATATAATAAAAAGGTCATCGGCCTGATAAACCGGTTCATTATTTTGCTGCACGCAGCCAGTCTGTAAATACAGATTCAGGTTATCATTTACCTTTAAGACTCCAACAGGAACCAATTTCCTGCATGATTCACAGATACCTCTGGCAGGCGCTCAAGCTTTTTTCCCACCTTAAGGCGTCAAACATCTTATTCTGCCCACCACACATCTCTGGATCTCAGCAGGAAGCTCAGATTGCTGACCATCACAGCCTGGCGATTACCTCGGCAACATTTTCCACAAATTGTCAGAAATCTCCCTCTGATTCACAACACATTTTCTTTCCTCCATTACCCGTGACTTCCAAAGTTGTGCAGTTACTACCCACGGTGTCTGACGGTCACCACGAGCTCCGTCTGCCCCCGCCACTGTTGGTTTGTTGTGCATCTGGGCCACGCAGACGAACAGATGTGCTCCGCTTAGATCACATCACATTATGTAAACGATTTCACAAATGTGATGTAAACAAACAGAAAGTGCAGATTCAGTGTAGATGTAGCCCTGAGTCATAAACATTTTGTATTCAATGCAGACTATATGCAAAGAGCCAACTGAATTCATGCAGATTGTCTCCTCGGTTTTGGTTGCTGTGTTTTACTGCCCTCCACAGTCCAAAGAGAGAATCTCAGAACAAAGTGGTGTCACAGCAGAGACATTTTTATGAGCTCTATGGTTTTGATGCCCCACTGTATCTCATTTTGTTTTGTGAATGGATTATATTTGGTCTCACTGTGTTTATTATTCAGCCTCAGCAACTGGACATGCTGGGAAACAAAGTCTTCTTTGATTCATCTATTGTACAACCATGAAAAGACTATTTTCAAAGACACTGATCCCCTCCCTGATGAAATTAATCGAGCAGTTTCCTCTCTCAGCAGACTCCTCCAGTTTAAAGGGGCGCTATATAACTTTTTCAGCCCATCCTCAACAGATAAACGACCACAGAGGTCGGCAGTAAGAGGAGGTTATTATGACCCAATCCTACATTTGTTGTGTGTGTTGAACTTTATTAGTACAATGTTGGTATATAATCCTATTTTCTTGCACTGTAGGACTTCTAGATGAGCAATGCTGTTTTCCTTCTTACTCCAGCATGACACAAAATACATGCAATGTTTGTTGCTCTTATGTTACACAAGTACATATGTTAACATATGGCTTTAAAGTACATCTAAAGCTCTCGCAAACTGCTATTCCACTAATCGAGAGCACTGTCCCTGTCACATTGGGTTTGAAGCATAGGTCTTTGAGAACAAAACTTAAAGCGTAAGTTTACCCTAAAAATGAAAATTCAGTCATTATCTACTCGCCCCCATGACAACTGTAGTCCAAAAAACATTTCTGGAGTTTCACGGCAAAAAAGCACTGCAGCATTTTTCCTAAAAAAAATTAGATAGGGACTTGTTTTAAAATGTAATAAAACAGCTGAATAAAAAAAAAAAAAAACATAAAACGGCTCCATACAGCTCATCTAGCGTAATCCAAGTCTCTGGAGGGCCTGAGATCCCAAATTGATTTAAAAAGATGTCATTTAAACCCTTTTTAAAGTTAAAATCTTCACTGTAGCTGCTAAGCTAAAGGCGTTAGCGCAGCCCGTCTGAAGTGGGTGCTCTAGCTCGAGGGTTGAGGGTGTAAATAACGTCTACCAAATCAATTCTGGATCTCAGGGCCCTCCAGGGACCTGGATTGTGCCGGACAAGCAGTATGGAGTAGATTTATGTTTTCTTTTGACTGCTTATTTTGAACGTTTTGTAAACATTTTGTAAACGTAAACAAGTCCCCTTCTACTTCCGTTGTTTAGGAGAATGCTGCAGCGCCGTTTTGCTGTAAAGCTCCAGAAGCTACAACGCCTCACCTGTGCTTTCAATCAGCACTAGGCTGAGCAGATAACGATTGAATTTTCATTTCGGGGTGAATTTACCCTTAAATTCATGAATCCTG
This sequence comes from Pagrus major, assembly GCF_040436345.1. NCBI lineage: Eukaryota > Metazoa > Chordata > Actinopteri > Spariformes > Sparidae > Pagrus > Pagrus major. The sequence goes on from NC_133230.1 coordinate 16,146,680, forward strand.
TTTAAAGCTGACATTTGAACCAACAAGAACATCCTCTGAATTATCAGGCCACAGTGCTTTTGCTAATTAAAACCTCTGTAGACCAATAATGCAACAGTCATTTCACTTTTAAATATGCGGCAGATGCTGTCTGCCTCTCCCTTCATGCACGTACGCCATCATAACGACTTGCCCATTCAGTAAAACATTTTGTCCATTAAGCTCAGAGACTTTTGCCGGCAGATGAGACCCATATTACACATGAAATGGGAGATAGTGGAATTGTTATATTGGCAATATCACAGGGAACTAATAAGAAAAACAAGAGTCCAGTCACAGCGCCAGACAGCAGATGCAGCATCACTGAGCCGCTGGATGAACTCCAACTGTGTACCATAATATCACACCTACAGGAGGTGCTGTCTGGCATACATGCCTGCGTATTTTGTCAGATCACAGCTTTATCCCAGCGGGTAAGGTGATGTGCCCCAACACCTGGTTATCGTACACATGGCAATTTTACAGCACAGCTTTGGCTCACTCTTACTCCAGTACCAGACATCGGGCTATAACGAAGCTGTGAATAAATTGCTCATCATTTCTGGGGTCATAAAGGAAAGTAGTGCGTCAGTGTCAAATTAAAAAGCTGTACAAGCGCCAATGATTTGGTGTTAAAACAGGACCAACACTATAGCTTTGCATTTGTTTTATTTTCTGTTAATTACTCGTACCTGTTCTCGTCAAAGAAATAGTACATACAGAAGTATCAAGGACTGGGGGGGTTACACCTCTATCTTACTAGCAGAGCGAGTGAAGGTGTTGTTAAATTTCTATTTCACCGACAGGCCACTCAATAAAATAGCTTACATGTTGGATAATGTGCGACATACTACAATTAATTTTCAGTTATATGTTATTCGTACAATACAGCTGTCGAATAGCAGAGCACTTTATTTTTATTTTTATTTTGAGAGTGGTTTGAGTGTGAGATGGTCCTGTAGTTTTTTAGAGTTAATCAATAGTCTTTGTTTTATTATGGATATACAAATATTTGTGTATGCTGTAAATTACAGTTCTTCAGATGAAAATCGGAATCAGCCAAAATCAGAATAAGCCAGTCAGACCCGGGGAAATTTTTTGTGGTATTTCCCCTTGGTTTTGCAGTCGACAGGAAACAGAGGAACAAGTGATTATTCAGAAAAGATTCATGCGGTCTGGTGGATTTTTTTCTAAATTTGCCAGTGCTGACTGTTCAAATGTATGTATGTATATTAATAATGAAAACTTTGTAAATGCAGTAAATGTTTCAATTTAAATGCAATAGCATACTGTTAGAATGCAAAATCAAATATTCAAGTGTTATTTTTAAACTACCAAACAAGGTCCTGGAACAAATAATGGTTAGGAAGCTCATGTGAAATGTGGATCATCCAATGTAGTGTTTTTATTGAGCTGAAGAGCTTTTAGGGACCGGCTTGTTATGCCGACATACACTCTTCTGAGAGATTCAGGAAGTCTTCTGTACCGGCTGCAGTGAAGTTATTTAATGATCATTGTTCCTGACTGTCACTGTTAATTGATGTGATGTCGATATGTTGTTGATGACTTGGACCGTGAAATGCTGAATACGTTAGGTTACAGTCATATTGATGTTTACACCATTTATTATTTATGGTGCCGTACTCTCCTCTTATTTTGTACTGCCTTGAGATGTGTATGTCTTATTTATTATTGTCCTACGTTTGGTGACTCATAACCTCTGGGGGGGTTTAATAAAGTATTTCCTATTGTAAGGTCAACACACACACGCACGCATGCACACACGCCAATTAGTTTGGGTTGTTTCATTAAAGACTAAATGCATCACAACTTTGTCCATATTCATTTTTTAATAATTTTGAAAGGACAAACAGCTCTATGCCTACACATGTAATACCTTACAAAAAGGCACAAGTTCAAGGCAAAATTTAAGCCTCAATGACAGCAGAGCAGCTCAGTGTGTGATAGTAAAACAAAGGGACAGAAGGTAAACACAAACATGTCAGAGTGGGTGCAAGTATACAGAATGAGTTTGACAATGAAAACAAGTGCGTGGTTGCGATATAATTTGATACTTAAACCCAAAAATTGCTTTCCAAGATCTCAGTCACTGATCCCGATTCATTTAACAAGAGCACTTAAGGGTAGGGTCCACCATCAAAGCTGTCAACTGCCTTCTTTTCCCCTTCATGAGCATTTTAAGTGGTTCTGTGTAATAGTACAGTAGTTGTAAATCCAAATACTGCCAGAACACAAGTCCACACTACTCAGATTTAAAAAAGTTAACATTTATTTCAGAAAGGGCAACACATTCATAAATACCGAGCAGCTCACTGGTACAACCAGACCGATCACAAGATTTGCTTCAAAGTGGGCCAAAAGCTAATATAATGTGCTCAAAACTAGTTTCTAGGCGACTCTTATGGATGCAGCTTTCAATGCACATGACAAAAATCGTTAAATGCCAAGTTAAAGTGCCATTTAAACCAAGCAGCAACATGTCACTTAAAACCGCCGTTGGATGTTTCAGAGTCGACCTTAATTCAGGACCCAACTTTTCTCTCTAGCTTGTGCTCTGACCCAGAATGCACTCTGTTACAATTACTCAAATGTTTTATCAGGTTTTACTCCCCACATCTTATATCGGTTGTTCTAAAAAGCTGGAATATCCAAGCAGGTTCAGCAAGTTGGACAGATAGATTAAGTCAAAAAGACAGTGTGAGTTGATTTGAAGGTTTCTGGCAGACGCTGTGTCACTGTTAACACATGAAGAAGTCTTTTCCACAAGAGAAGGTCGATGATTTTCTTTTTCCTTCAATGCATACTCTATTCCACAACCACTGTTCATAAATGCAATAGTCCTTCTCCAGGTCCAACATGATCAGTCCAAGTGACAAGTCACCTACCACACAAGAGCTAGGTAATCTGACAGCGCGATCCCTATTTTGACGAGTTGATCGGTGGCACATGAATCGGACTCATCTTCCAAGGACCCAGAGAATCTTTCCCTTATGACTTCTGGGAGGGCAGAGGGCGCCGGAACAGTAAGATGTGTGGCTCTGGAGGAGAAAAGAACAAGGTACACAATATATAAGCGGAGGTAATGATACTTAACGGTTGTGATGCTTTGATTCTTTATGGGGAAACTTGACTCCTGTGGCTCCTATTGTTTTTGAATGACCATATGCTGTCCATATGCTTTCCATATGCTTGTGGTCACCAAATCTATTTAAACTTTTACCATGAATCTGTGCCACCTTTTCAAAAGATGTAACTTCAGCCAATTTAACATCAGACTGTGCTTCTTTCATCTTCTGCCTGAAAGACATCAACATGGGGCGGGTCCCCTTACAAGCAACTGTACAAGCTAAAACAAACGCAGGAAAAGCAGGCAGCATTCATCAACAACAGCAGCAAATGGGGATTTGATTTGAAAAGGCGTTATTTAGACCGTTTTTTAGGCTGAAAACGTGACTGTAGCTGCTGTGCCAAAAGCATTAGTGCCCCACCCCCCACCCCCCCGACTGAAGTGGGTGCATGAGCTTGACTCCACATTGTGTGGAGTAAGTTTATGTTTCTGTGCAGTTTTTCTTCAACATTTTAAAACAAGTCCTCATCTACTTCAGCTGTTTGGGAGACCGTGCAACGCTGGTTTGCTTTGAAGCTCCAGAAATGTTTTGTGGTTCTTCTCATGTTAGAGTGAACATATCCTTTTATGCTACAGTGGACAAGTCAGTTACATGCAAATGACGCTTATCAGCTTTGAGACATATGCTTGGTTGTCAGAATCAGAAACACTATATTGATCCCTGGGGGGGGGGGAATTGGGTATATTACAGTTGCTCCTTCTAGAATAGAAATATTACACTATAGAACGATTATAAAACATATAACAGAAATATAAAATGTGTGCATTAAAACTAATGACATCTCAGATATAGAAACACTGCTAGTTGATTTTAGTTTGTGATCACATTCGCAGTCTGCTTCCAAACTAAGTGAGAACAGTTATTCAGAGTTTGCGTGCCCTGCAGTCAAACAGATGTCTATGAAGAAAATGTTTTTACTGTGTGCTGATGTTTGTACTGTTTTTGAATACTGTGAACAAGTAGAGTGCTGTGAAAAGGAATTTCCCCTTGGGATGATAAAGTAGTCACTTTATAAAAGGGGTAGACAGATTCTCGGAGCTGGACAATTACCGGGCTGATATTCAGCATTTTCCTGATTATGGGTATCTGTGATTTTTATGTCAGATTGCCAATAAAATAAGCAAATTGAAAATGCGCTACTTTGGTTCTAATGCAACATCCTCTCACACAATTTTAAGCTTAATTCTCCATTCAGTGGCCTCATCGTGTCCGTCTTTTCATGATCCCTACAACTTTTCAGCTGGGTTTGAGCAAAAAAACAATAATTATCATCCTAAAATGATTTTGTCTACCAATGACATTAACACGTCAAACCACAACACACATTCTTGTCTTTTTAAGTATAACAGTTCTGCATGTGTGCAAGCTTTCATCTGTGAATTGTCAGACGTAAGTCTCACCAACAGAAAAAGGGACCAAGAAAACAAGATTCATCACAAACCGATTAAGTGAAAATATGTTTATCAAGTATTTGTTTGCGTGTTGGTGTAACTTTATTCTCAGATGATTTGTTGAAGACTGTCCTAACAGCTTAACGAGATTAGATACCTGGCTGATGGATCATGTAGTGCACCCATCCTTGGCTCTGCTGGACCCCGAGGTTCCTCCACTCGGTCTCAGACATCAGATGGGTTTTGGGTACACGCTTTGCAATCTCTTTTGGTAGCATTACATGCCTGTGGGATAAAGTTAGGATATGAGGGCGAATATTAACGGAAATTGAATTATCCAGATTAATACGATTATGACGTATCATGTTACATAACAAAGGCTAACTGTACAGTGCCACTGTTGTAATCGTTGATTACAGAATAATGCTGACACACTGAAAAAGTATAACAGCATGCTGATCCGTTATAAACACGAGCCATACACACCTGTACTCGTACTTGTCGTCATCGTATTTATCGGAGTAGTAGATCTGTTTGTGAGACATGACTGTGAACCTGTTGGAGAGGTTTTGACGTTAGTGAACTTTAAGAATCAGAAATAAAGAAAATAGCTCAACACAGTGGCAAACGCGACAGCAAGTTTCACTTAGCTTAGCTAAACGTGTGTGGCTAACAGCTAAGCTAACGTCGATTAAGTTAGCCGAGAAGAAGAAGCGTTATCTCTAACAACTCACGCGTATGTAAACATTAAACTACACGTGTCTGGTGTTGTGCGACTCGGTCAGGTTACCTTATATGAATGCCAAAATATCTTGACGAAAAAAGTAAATTATTCCAGTTTTCGTATCTCACAGTCGCGAGATGTTCTCTGCCTCTTTGTTTCCCTCTAAATGTTTGCGAGCCCGCTTTTCATCGTTCAAATAGACCTCGCCTCATCCTATTGGGTAGTCGGTTTAAAGAACTCTCTTGCCATTGGTCAGTTCTGTCTGTCGCAGGAAATTGTCGTATCGCTATGGCTGCTCCTGATTGGTCAGGAAAAATGTTGTACACATAACTTAGAGAAAGTCTACAATTCAAACATGACATACTTTAATGTTATTACATAACCAGTGACCCAGATGTTTCCACTGATTTATCACGTGTAGGATGAAGTGTCTGTAGTGCATTTTGATCCATGGAAATATTATAAGAACTCTATAAAGATTATATTTATGTTAACAGCCACTGATTTTGACACTGTTTTATTTATTCAGAATCAGAATCAGAATCAGAAATCCTTTATTTGTCCCGCAAATGGGGAAATTCCTTAGTCACAGCAGCCAAAGGACAGTATCACACTTAAACAATAATAAAAAGTAAAAAATAAACAATATAACAGAGATAAGAAATAGAATTAACTCGTATATACATAGTATTTACAATATGAACTTGGTATTTACAATATGACATAGTAACAATATGACATAGTTATTATTCATTAAAGAGGCAGAGAGGGTGACGTGATTCTTTACAGCCGGCTATGCTTGGACGTAACAACCTCTTTTTTGAAATTGAAAAGAAGCTACAACTGTCTTAAAGGGGCACTATGTAGTTTTGAGTAAGACATTTTAATCAGAAAAGAAAAATCTTCATTGACTCTTTTTTATGCCTACACAAACTAAATAAACAAACTCTGAATAAACAAAACCTTTCTAGCTTCAAACAGTGATCTGGGGCTCTTATTTTCCTCTGAGAACAGCTTGTTTGCTTGCTATGGAACAAATACATATTTCTGAGTTTGTATTGTGACCTCATTAATCTTCTAAATATTACATTTCAGAGTTTGAATTCCCCAAATCTACATAGTGCCCCTTAAAGGTTTTTATTATGATTTCTTAATGACATATCTAAATTCACCTTTGCCAATGACAACGTAATTTAAAAGTCACTATCAGTGAAACATAAACATAGTTTCCTTTCAACACCACTGCTACACCTGAAATAATTCATGAAATGTACATGAATGCAGATTGTCAGAACATATATTTCTATATTTATTACATTTACAAAAATAGAAGTCTGTGACCTGTTTGCATCCATGCGTTTTTATGAGGTGTATTATAAGCTATCTCATAGTTCTCAAATTACTCATAAAGTTAAATAAAAATGTCTATTAAAGTTTCAGTTTACAGCAACTCAGACACCAGAAATAGTGGACAAAGAGTCAGTGCCAAATATTTATCATCTCAGCATTTGTTATAATCAAGTCAAGTTAGAAAACAAGACTCTGATTGTGAAAACAAGTCAATGTGAAGGTCAAACAACAGATCTTATTATATAACAGATATTTGACAAGGTCTGTGATTGTGCAATGAACTCACAAAGTGAAAGATTCTTTTAAAAACATTCTTAAAGTCCCTCTGCACTACTTTACTTGAGTTTTCCCTTTTTATGGTACTAACTTAGTAACAGAATGTAACTCAGTACATTAACTCAAGTACTGTATTTAAGTACAAGTTTGAGGTACTTGTACTTTAATTGAATATTTCTATTTCCTGCTTCTTTATACATCCAATCCACTACATTTGGAGGCAAATATCGTACTTTTACTCCACTACATTTATTTGATAAGATTGCATGCCACATCAGAGCCAAAGAAGAACTCTTTAAAATCAATTTATTTAATCAGCAATCTGATTTTTAAAAGCAGTGACTCCAATAATCAGGAAAATGCTGAATATCAGATCTGATAATCGGTCAACCCATAGCATGTAATGTATAATTAACATTTACTTCTACTTTTGATACTACAGTGTTGACTAAATTGACATATTAGCAAAAATAAAAAAGGTGCTTACATTTTAATTAATCAGTAATAATAAAACAATAAAATATAATACAATAATATAACACTATGTGACCACACTCTGAAGTTTTAAGCTGTGGTGTTACTTCTTTTACTTAAGTAATGGATCTGAGTCCTTCTTACACCACTGCAGTATACATATAAATGTATAAATGCATGCATATCATAACCTAGCTGTAAACAGTGTGGGTTCTGATTTCAAATAAGTCAAAGTAAATACTGGTCTGATTGTTATTGACAGTTAACACTCTAATATTAGCAGAAAAGAAGCCAGATGATGAAACTCATGTCCACACAGGAGCAACCGGAGTGAAGGGGCTGTCCGCTCTGGTAAGTCCCGCAGTTCAAATATAGCTCTGCAGACGTGTCAGTGTGCGGCTGGTCCTGGTGGCCTCCTCCCGCTGTGTGTATATATATATGTGCACGCATCTTGAGGGTTGGGTTCACACATGAAGTTGTATTATTAAAGATCTGCCTCTGTCACCAGCCGCTCTCACCTGCGAGCGTCAATCACGCTGGGATTTGCGTCGTTTCCCCTGACACGACACTTCTATCTGATTGGCCCGGCCTTGGTTCGGGGGCGGGAGCTCCGCACCTTCTCCTGAAATCCCATTGGACGAAGCGCGACGAGGTTGACGTGACGCAGCTTGGAATTCCCAAAGTTCCCAAGTTCACGGGAAGAGAGGAGCTGCTGTTCATACTGACAAAAAAAATAAAATAAAAACAAGACTGGTTTTGAAGGCAAAAACAGCGAGCGACTGAGGTGTTAACAAGTCGGGTAAATAAACCGTCTTCTTTGTGTTTTAATGTGATGGAGTCAGGCGTGTGAAGAGCTCGCGCTAATAGTTGGGGCCTGAGCGAGAACGCGGAAGAGTGGGAGTGGGAATATTCAGCCTGCCGTCCTTTGTTTACCATCATGAATGGACCTTTAATTCGGTTCCTACAACAACCATAGCCCCTTCGTGTGGCTTCTTATACGTGCGAAACGGAAGCTAAGCGAGCGTAGTGTGTGTCGACGAGTGAGCGTGAACCTCTGCTAGCTCGTTTGCGGATCAATGAAGCGCTCGTGTCGGGAGGTTTGACCATTTTTGGTAATTTTAACAGCCGCACAGATTGGGTGGATGGATGCATGTGAATGAACGGTTGGCTGGAAATAGCAGCGGTGATGAATGCTGGCAGCATATTCCTGTTTCTTCTGACCGGACCCTTTGTTTTACTGCGCAGCATTATATTATGGATGCCACCACACACCGTTACATAACTTGTATCGACGACAATCCGGTCTTTTATCCCGTGCGTGTGCTGCATAGGTCCCAAGCTGCAACGTTATTGCATGATTGTGCCCTCCACAGGCTGCTGTTTACATCATCAACCTCATAATGCTGCAGGAAATGTGACATATTGTGCCATTTTGTGTGTATTTTCATGTCCAGAACTGTGCACACTCATACTTGTGGGTATTAGCTGGCTTATATCTATACTAAAAAAAACAAGTTGCAGTCAGATTTTTACGTCTCGATCATCCTGTTAACTCCCACATGACGTTTAGTGTGCGCATCAGGCATGTTGAATGAAGACACGTTGTTTCTGTCGTCGTCTGCAGAATATCAGAAAGCTGAATCTGCACCGTGCTGTGCCGCGTTGAGCCTGAAGAGGGCGATGTCTGACAACAGCAACAGCACCGGCAGCAGCGGCTCCTCGACCAACAGCTGGACCCTCCTCTCCCCCGAGGTAAGACCGAGAACCAGATCAGGAAACTCCTCTCCAAGCTCCCTGCGCCTGGATGTAATTTAGAGGATGGCTTGTTTTCCTGGCTCATGAATACTAGCTCATGTGAAATATGGCACGCCTGCACTTGCAGCCACAGAGCTTCTCATAATGACAAAATTGTGGAGAATGTTGATGATCCAATAGTCAAATACTGATATTTTATCACTTGAATGCGATGAATCTGTGAAAGGCACAGGCGTGTCGAGTCTTGCACAGCGGTTGTCTGTCATTTTGTTTGTTTTGCATCTTAACTCAAGTGTACAAGTATTTGTGCACGACTGAACTGCAGTGGGGGAAATGTAATTAAGTACATTTACTGAAGTACTGAACTTAAAAGCAATTTTTAAGTTCTTTCCTTTTTCTGCTATATTATACTTCCACTCCACTACCTTTTTGGAGACCAATATTGTACTATTTACTCACTATATTTATTTGATTATGAAGTTATTAGTTACTTTGCAGATTTGCAAGCTGCATCAGAGCCAAAGCAGCACCACAGCATTCATGTAGATGCATCTATAATTTACTTATACTCACACTTTTGATACTTAAGTACATTTATTGTCAGAAAATTACTATTTGCATGGGTGACTTTCATTTTTAGCAAAGTATTATTTTAGCACAATATTTTTACTTTTACTCCTGTAGGATTTTGGGGTACCTTTTACAACATTTTACTGCACTTTGGAAGGAAATATTTTATTATATTCTCCACTACATTTGTGTAACAGCTTATGTTACTAGTTACTTTTCAGATTAAGTATTCCTTTATGTGTTGAGAAAATTATCCTACTCCTTAAGCTAGAAAAAAAGTATAAGTAAACAAAGTATTTAAAAACCCTCTTGGATTAGTTGAAAAGTACATCATCATCAAAAGTACATATGGTTCTCACACTACAAACATTTTTTTTATTTGACCTTTATTTATCCAGGCAAGTCATTAACAACATATTCGTATTGACAATGGCAGCCTGGTAAAAGGCAAACCCTTCTTGAGGGAAGGGAAGTAGGGAATAAAAAGAAAATATCAAAAATGACAGAAAAGAACATATAATGGTCTTATAGAATATGATTATGTGCTGTAGATTGGCCAACAGTATAAAAAGTAGTTAAAATGAGCTTAACCGTAAACAGCTTCATCACTTAAATGCAGCATACACATGAAACACTTACACAGAACATTTTACCGCATAATAAATATGTTTATTTACATAACTTTACTAAGTAAGGTTTTGAATGCAGGACTTTTTCTTGTGGTGAAGTATTTACACAGTGTGGTATTAATATTTTCCCTAAATAAAGGACCTGAATACGTCTTCCACCACTGATGTACTGTGTCTGTGTTCAGAAAAGGGAATGAGGACAAAAATATTTATATTATATTGTAATATTTATATTATAACCACAAAATACTCCTCAGATATCATATGATGAACAAGAAGTATTGATATGTTTCCTAGCTCAGGCTTTAGTGCATGTGCGTGCATGCCTCTATTGGGTGTGCTGTAAATGTCAAGGTCAGTGTTGCCACTGAGGATACTATGGGTGTTGAAGCCTGATCTCTCGGGATCTCCTCTCACTCCACAGGAGGCTGCTGTTGAGAATGTGGGGCCAGTCGACGACGGCACCGAGAGCCTGGGTGATGTCCCGAGTCTCTCTGAGGAGGTGACAGGTAGTGACAAGATCTGTGGCTACTGGCTACAGCTGTAACACAAATACGAATCAACACTTGAGATTGAAAAGGTCAATTTTAAACCATTTCCTTGTTTTTGATATTATTGACACTGTGTGAATGTTGTTGCAGGTGCTGCTGTGGAGTTCAAACCAAGTGACATTTCTATAGAAACTGTCCTGTCTGAAGAAGGCCACCAGGTTGGTACATAATTAGCTATGCAAGAATCAAATCAGGACATAAGTTAGACCATAAACAACATTATGGACAAAACTGTGACGATATTTATTTCCAGCATAGGTGCAGTCAAATTTGACAGAACACCTTTCGGATCTTTTACAACTTTATATTCTTTCCTTCAGAATCAAGAAGCAGCTTGATTACCATTTTGCACCCATTTTAAGGAGCCATAGAGGGTGAAATGTGTCATACAGTTAGTAGAGATGCATTAAATCTAAGTCATTAATCACAGAGAACACCTTGATTGCAATGAAGATCACAAAATTATGATAATAAAGTATAAAAGTTTTCACAGAAAAACAATTTTTACTGTCCTCTGTTCTAGGTGTGTCAAGAGACCTCTCCAGAGTCCAGTTTGGGTCCCATCCCTTCCAGTCCAGGCCGAATGAGCCCTCTTTTACCAAACCCTCTTGACCCTCCTGACCTCGACCTGGAGAGTCAGCCTCCAATCATCCATGACATCGTAACCAGCTCCCCCAGTGACAATGAGCACCTAGGAGCCACACCCTTTGTCACCAACATGGATTTGGGGGCTCCGCTCGATATCCCTGCTTCCGAACTCCTTCCAGCTGAGCCTGAGGAGTCCTGCTCTACTCCTCCCCTGGCTGAGATCCCCGTCACTACAGAACAAGCGCTTGACACGCCTGCTGATGTCCTGATTCCTGCTGGCCCAGCTGGGGCGAGCCCTGCCTTTACTGCTGAACCTGAGGTCGACATCCCCACAGAGACCCTCACAGCCGCTGATCCTCCCTCTCATGTTGAAGCTGATATCAGCTTTACTCCAGAGAGTACAGAGCCGCCAAGCCCAGCCCCAGAGAGCCTGGTGACAGAAAGCCCCATCGATACTCCTGCACCAGAGACTGTTGGTTCAGCAGAGGCAGAGGAGGAGGCAGCTGTGGAAGAGGAGGAGATTGAGCCATCCGAGACAGCGACCCAGGAGGAGAGAGAAGAAGAAGAAGAAGAAGGTATGTATATTGTGATGCATGCACAATATATTCAGCAATGGAACCAGATTGATCTTTATATTTGAGGAGGAAATTTAGAAGTTATCAGTCAGTGTTGTGAGCAATACCAGTTGATAGCAATTATTACATTACATGGTATTTTGCGAATACAAACATCGAAGCAACATGTCCACAGATAGAGGTTGGAGAAATGTCTCTGTGTAAGACTGATTTAATGAGACACAAGAGCTAATAAACAGTATACATAACAGTATAGTTCAGATCAAGGAACCTAAAAAAGAATGAAGGGTCATTATGTCACTGAATCCTGCTTTGGGGCCAGACTGTGGTGTCCGCTGTATTGAAGTCAATGGGACATGCATGGAGAAACACACTTCAGAGAGTAGGTTACTGACTGATTTTTTCCCCCAAGTGATTGACAGGGATAGTAATACCATGACCAAACGGGGCAGGTCTGACCAAATATCGCCTATGAGACTGCAATTACACTGCCAACAGGAGCCTCTCCCTAACTAAATTGAGGGACGAACAACGTGGCCATGAAAAATATGTTGCTGACCCTTCCTTCTTTTTTTCGTTCCTTGGTTCAGATGGAAGAAAGCTTTCACCGGGCAGATTCCAAAGTTGGCTAACCCTGACTTTAGCCTGAGCTTGCTGGTTCTACTCGGAGAAGGGTTAACCCAGAGTTTGCAGATTTATCCCCTGAAAATCGACTAAGCCCTGGGCTAAAAGGTGCTAGTGTGAAACGGGGCTAAAGTAAACAATGGACTTCGAGAGTAGTCATGCTCCTTTCTAGAATGTAAACATAAGTCGAGGACATTTAACCCAGGGCTCCTAGAAGTGCAGTGGGAATTGTATAGCCCTGGGATTAGGTTAACCCTGGTTAGCTATGTGGGTGTGGTAAAGGGCTAAATCATTCCAGGGTCCAGCTCAGGGCTAGAGCAAGATATGTTCATTGTACTGTACACTGCACTTGCAATAGAAGTTTAGATATCTTGCTCTACAACAAAATGTTGGACAAGCATACATCACCATAATCACACTTTACTACTAGCTGGAGAAGCCCCCATACATCTTAGTAATATAACAAAACAAATGCTAAACAGGAAGGTTATACATCAGTTAAACAAAATATGCCAAATTGAAACAAATAATCCGTCATTTAACGTCTGATTTTCCAGGCAGCAGAGTCCTTTCTGCAGTCATGACTGGAATAACCTGCTATGGAAGCCCAGAGCAAGAATGAGTTGCTGGGCTCTTACTTACTTCCCGTTGCTCTCATTCTCTGTGTATTGGGTATACTCTTCCTTTGCTGGAATCAACATGGCTGCAGATTTGCTGTGTGGTAATATGATTTAACACAATTTAAGAACATGCACCGTATAAACACATTCCTAAACAAAGGGACAGTAGATCATAGCTGCATAAACCAACTGCCACACAGTGAACACGGGGCTGAGGGCCCACAGCAGTTAACATCTGGTAACTCAGTCTTGAACATAGTAAGTGGTTTACGGCTCTTTTGTAAGTAGCTCTACTCGATAGAAGCAGAAAATGAGAGTCCTCTTGCAGACGAATTGGTTAACATGTTTCTTATCTGTGTCACGCTAGCAGCTGGAAGTGATTTATCAGTGTGACAGAGAGGCGCACACCCTGCTGAGAAAATGAAGAAACCCCCATGCATGAAATTACTGTTGTTGTAATTTAGTGAGAAAATGTCAACCATTTCCATGAGCAGCGCTGACTTTGTGTCTGCTTTTTTTTCACATGCTGTTTACACATTGTTGTGTTGTGCAGCTCATGTATTCACTCAGATTCTTAGTAATTTTTATGAGGCAGTCTGCCAGAAGGTAATTATGATTTTTGAAATAATTCCAATTCTCGACATTGTTGTTGCCAAAGATGTCGAGATGATTTGTTGAAGCGTCTCTGGGCTCACATTTGAATACATGTGGTTTCACTTTAGGCTCATCGTCTTTCACAAAAGACATTATCAGAGGTGAGGCTGTCTTGCCTTTGCTATTTCATGATCAAGGTTGCATTTGTTATATGCCTCCCTCCCACAGAGCCATCAAGTAGCTTTGATTTGGGCGACACAAGCGGCTTTGATGACGGACTGAGGAGGAGGAATGTCCCCTCCTTCGAGGCAGCACGACCAAGAACATCAGATGAGGAAGATGAGGAGGAGGAAGTGGAGTTCAAGCTGGCCGAGAAGAAGGAGGAAAAGCCGTGGTGTTCTTTGAACAAATGCATTGTGGGTGCTGTAATCCTACTCTTCTTAGGTTCCCTTTTCCTCTCAGGTGAGTTCCTGCTAGCTTGCTTCTGCTTTTCATGGTGAGAACAGCAACATTAAAACCATGTTCAATAAAGATGCTTATGTTAGAAATATCTGTTATCTGTGCACCTCTTTCCACCTGTTGCATCAGAGGTTTGACAGGGTTTATTGTAAATTTTCACGCTTGTTTGGCCATACCAGTATTTCCAAATCACATAAGCACATTTATTTGCAGTTGTCAGCAATAGACAGATGTCTGTTTTTAGATCTTGTTGACTAAGCTGTACTATGTCAACAGGTTTCCTCTCTGACCTGGATAATGGTAGGTCCAGTGCTACCGATAAGACAGCAGTTTAAGCTTCTGCACTAGCTGGCTAACACTCAATAGCTTGTCCAAGCACTTATCTGGCCTGACACTTGCACATGCAGTGGCAGCAGAAAATGGCAAATAACACGCACTCTGAATTGTACAATAACACTCTTTATCATCGGAAGGACTCACTGGAAGTCAAAGCAAAAATGACCCATTGCAGATAATCTGCTGGGGTTGGCAAAATACATCATATATGTTTTTAATGAAATTAAAAAAAAAAAGAATTCTGCCTAAAGAAATAGTTTCTGTGTTGTGCCTGAGCTTATGGAATGCACCTCACAACAAAAACACCGTATTGCGTTGTAAGACAGCTTGGCAGCTATGTGTCAATAAAAAGGTGCTGTTGTGAAAGATGTGTTGTTCTCTGGTCTGACAGGAGACTTCGACGCCTCTGAACTGAGTGACGGAGAACAAAGC
Organism: Pagrus major; assembly: GCF_040436345.1. Taxonomy (NCBI): domain Eukaryota; kingdom Metazoa; phylum Chordata; class Actinopteri; order Spariformes; family Sparidae; genus Pagrus; species Pagrus major. Next base: position 16,161,795 of record NC_133230.1, read on the forward strand.
CAGGTCTGTTCCTGCCTGCTCTCCTTTCACTTACTCCATCTCTGTTATATGTTGTTTAAACAGTCGTATTTAAAGAAAACTTGAGTCTTATAACTTAAAAGACAAATGCTTAAGATAGGATTATTTAAAAATATGTGTTTTATTCATTTGCCAACCATTTTCGATCCAGGACTGGCTTAGCAGTGATCCACAGGATATGAAAGAGCTATTGGATAAACTGACACAGGAAAACCAACAAATCGCTCAGCTAGAGGCTCAACTACAGGTCAGTATACCATTATACTGATGCTAATGGTGTTGTTTTACCATTTCATGATGTTTTAATGGACAGCCTGTTTTCAATAAATATTTATGCTGATTGTCAAAGTTGCACAGAATCAGACTTTTTTCTTTTTTCTCAGTCTCAGAAAGAAGAACTGGACTCCGCTCTGAGGGCAGTAGCAGCGAGCGGTGATGAAAAGGGTAAAGCAGGTCTGGAAATAGAAAACGCAAAGCTGAAGGAGGAGCTGACGTCCTTGCCTGAGCTGAAGACAGAGCTGGAGAGTCTGAGGGCCAGGGTGACCGAACTCAGCCAGCTCACAGGTGTGATGTGGCATGAAACATGACGTGAATGAGCTCATTGAATTAAATCTGTGCCACTGCATGACGATCTTTATTAAAAAGAAAACACATAGAGAGGTACTGAAGTTTAGAAATTAACTCCTTGAGTGCTAAAAGTGATCTTTCCGATCCTTGAATCCTTCACAGCTAATCAGGAAATGCCCCCGACTACCTCGGGTTCAGCCCCTCAGCCTGGTGACAAAGATGGTCAAACTACCCAGACAGCAGCTGCCCCTGAGAGGAGGAAGGACACAAAGGAGGGAGGAAGGCTGAATGAAGAACTTCAGAGGCAGAAGGTTCTTCTGGAGGAGAGCAGGAAGAGACTGCAAGGGATGAAAAAAGATGGAGGTGACAGGAAACAAGTGAGGGATCATCTGGAGGAGATCCAGAAGAAGCTTTCTGAACAAGTGGAGAGGTGGGGTAAGAAGAAGCCGCAGGAGTCCAAATGGAAAGGAAACAAGGGCAAAACCAATGAGCGGGACCATTGGAAGAAAGAAGAAAAGAAAGAGTGGAGAGGAGAGAAAGACTGGAAGCATAGCAAAGATGAGAAGAAGGAGAAGGAGTGGAAGTCTCCGAAGCAGAACTCTCATAAGGAGGCATGGAGGAAACACCAGGACGAGTGGGAGAGGAATAAGGGCGAGCGCAGGATGGACAGAGAGGAGAGGAGGAAGGAGAAACCGTGGCACAGCCGGCCTGGTAAGAACTCCCACAGTCATCATCAACATCACCACCACCAGCCCCGTCAGCCTCATCAGCACAACCAGAACGACTTCTGGAGAGACCAGGAGCAGAAGCTCAGGCGTAACGTCCGCCCCCAGCTGGGCTGCAGCTCCATGGAGAACTGCGCCGAAAAGGAGGGGCTCTACCCGGTGGAGCTGCCCGAGTTCGAGGAGCTGCTGGAGGGCTACCTGAGCAAGCTTGAAGGATCTTCATCTGAGAGCAAGGACAAGGTCAGGAAGCTGACTGCAGAGTACTTCGAGGACGGCGTGTTTATCCACGACAGGGTTCTTTTCAGTGACTTTGCAGAGGACGTGGCGGACATTCTGGAGGACATGGTGGACGTTTTAGACGTCGGCGGGCAGAAGGACGACGACTCCCTGGAGGAGGAGATGGAGGAGTTTGAACGAGAGGCCCTGTGGAAGTTTGCCGCCACAGCTTAAACAGACATTAAGGGGGCATACGGGAGTAAAACACAACACTAAGATGCAGCACAAGTGGTGGTTTTATAGGACATTTCTTGCCTACATTTTCCTCTTCAGAGCTGTAATTGTAGTAGCTTCTGGTACAGAGTGGTTGTGCCTCTCATAAACGTGTCCCTCTGAGTCTTTAATTATAAGCTAGACTTGTACTTGTCATTTTGGACTTAGTTGTTGTTACCTACCTCTGTCAGGTCATGCCTCCTAACGCAAAATCCTTCAGTAATGTGTTGTGTGGATTTTCCTCTGCTGTATAGTGTTTTCTCAATACGTAGTGCATGTTGCAGTTCATAATGTAAATTTCAACACACACAAAAAAAACTGGGCTTTCAGGAGGTGGTATTTTCAAATAATTAAGTTGAGCACCAGTGCAATTCAGTTACAGAAAGATTTATTAGATTAACAGTTCAATACTTTTCTGTCATTGGACGTTCTGCCCTCTGTGTGAAAACAGCCTGCCACTTCTCCGAGCAGGTTAAAACAAATGCTGAGACAGTTTTTTGCAGATACCGTTTGCCTCGAGTGATGTATAACTGTCAAATCCCAGAGGATGAGATCCCAGTTCATTTTAGTAATAAGACTCGGATCAGGTCGGACCGGTTTTGTGTCAGCAGCAGCTCTTCTGTAGATTCAGGCAAATGCACACAGAGTGCTGTTTGAGACCCCTAAGCGCTTGGTTTCTAAATTGTAGTCTTTTTCACCCCCGCCCTCACTCCCAACTGTCACTTCACAGCAGATGTCTGGAACCAACCAGGAACCGGTTTGTGAAATGTCAGTGCTGCTCAATAAAAAAGCAATAGGACAAAGTGATAGCCATAGCTAAATTTATGACTGCTAAACCACTTTAGCACTTTTCTCAAACATTCACATTTACTTCAGTTTTTTTTCCTCACATCCCGCTTATACTGTTGTTTTAGATCATTAGTTCTCCTAACTTTTTTTTTTAATAATGTAGCCATGGGGACCTCCAACACATGATCTACATATACTGGGTATCCCAGAGCTTTCAGAGTAAAAGGTTTAGTGATCTATAGTAATCCTGAAAGAGTTCATTTAATGGATGTTAATTGAGATTGGCAGCCAAACCAGTATTGCTCTTTTTTTTCATCGTCCTCTCATTTTTTCAGTAGACTGATGTCACCTGGCAGCAACCCAATCGCTAGTATAAATGTTAGCTAAGTGCATTTCTGCAAAACCACAGTTTCCTTATGTTGCAGCTTTACATTTGGTTAGGTTTACGCACCAAAAACCATTTGGTTAGGCTTCGAGAAACATCTTGTTTTGGCCGCCACAAACACAGCTGGAGATGGTCCAACAGGAGCGGCTGGAAATATCCCCAGGCCTTCTTAAAACGACCAGGTTCTGACACAACAAGAATGGCTGGAAATGTCCGCTGATCTCCTTTAAAAAAATCCAGCGATGTGACTCGAACTGCCGTCAGCGTTTGGCAGCCTTGTCGGCTGTTATAATGCCACCACCATCCCCTTTCCCTCCCGATGTGAAAGTCGGCTAATAAGCATGTAATGAGAACCTGATTTGCCACATTTGGTGCAAACAGTACGTTTGGTACATGTCAGCCTTAGACGAAACTGTGGTTTGCAGAAATGTTAACTGCTAACATTATTTCCTGGCGACTGGGCTGTTAACTGACATGCACACAAGCGATAAAGTAAAAGCTATTTAGTTCATGAAAATGGTAAAACAAGGACGCTGCTGCATTTTGTTTTTCAAATATGAAGCTGAATGAGGTGGACAAAAGGTACTTCTTTGAGATTAGAGATTTCTTTGTTCTTTTGTTTATTTGTTTTAGTGTTTGATATTAGTCATATTTGATCTTGAGGTTTTCCCTCTTTTTCGGTGGATGTGAAGTTAAAGTCGACAGATTGTGATTGTTGGTTCTCACTCTCGAGTGAAAGAAGCTTTGAAGTGTTTCATGTTTTATTTATTCTGTCAGTACACTGCAACTCTTTATTCTTAATGAGAAGAACCACAGACTGTGTCCGAGGCCATACACATCGAATGTGTGAAAATGGTGAATTTTTATTTTGGTTTTCAGAAATTTAGTTTGCCAGCTACTGCTTACGTGCCTTTATTATTATAAATATGTTAGATTGGCCAAGAGGTCTTTGATATCATCTGCTTCTGCAAGACTATTAAGAGAGCAGAGAGTTTACACTAGTTGCGATTTTACCGCTTGCCGGGCAGAGAATGAATGTCATAGGGTTTACACATGAAGTGTTGAAAAGATTTTTGTTAAATGTTCTCTGCTGTTTAGACAGAGAAACTTTTTTTTTGAAAGTTTTTAGACCAAAGGGATTGGAAGAAAGCTTAATTTCAACACACGAGTCCTTTAATGAAACACAGTTATGAAAGTTAAATCAATATTTGAGAAGTATTTTTGTCTTTGTGGGACAACAGTGGGGCTTACTGATGTATGAACCAGCTCAGATGTGCATGTAATCCCTGAACAAATGTATCGATAAATTTGGATCATTTTAAATTTTTTTCAGTCATCAGTTATGTCCTCTTTTAGGAAGTCAGTGTTGAGTTGAATAAAATTTCCACCATTGAATATGTAAAGTTTGTCCTTATTTAACCTCATTTGATTATGTCCGACGGTCCCTCTTTTAAACCAAGCATCATTGATGTACACGCAGAGTCCGCCTCCCCCTCGACTGGAGTCTTGTGCTCTAAAAATTCGAAAGTAGACTAATAATTTCAAGTTGTTAAAACTTTTTAGCTTGCACAGCGTAAATGTAATAGTGTACTCCACTTGGTAATTCTAAGGTAGTCGGCTTATTTACTTTGTTAAAGTAAAGTCAACTTTTAAAATTTACAGTGTACATGGGTATGTGTTGGTTGGTGGTTTGGTGGCAGGGGTTGCTCCCATTGAGTCATCCCCCCTGTTAAAAATTAACAAACCACCAACTGCATACAGAAATAATTCATAAAGGACATCACAGAATAAATCCCCTGCTTCAGTTTCATTTATCACAATGAATTGTATTAATGGAGCTGAGAAATGTACAATGATACCCGGCAGTGTGTGACTCACTGACTCTGGCAGGAAGTGGAAGCGTTGGCATGACAGGCATCTATTCTCACAGCTATGATGCCAAACTAAAATATTTACATCAAGATTAAATACTCCGAGCAGGAGCTTACACGTTCACCAGCACGAACCCTCCCTCTCAACGTGTACATGATACATGAACCACCGGGTCATTGACCTGATATGCTGATGAACGAGAATGTAAGCAATGATTGAGGACAGCCAGTCACTTTGAAACAACAGAGAGAGCCTGTCATTCTTTGAATTCTACGAACAAGTCACCATGCAAGCATTTCTCTGCGTCTGTGCTTTGTTTCGACTTCAAAAGTGAAGATGAATCAGCAACAAACTATCTAACAGACAGCCTCGAGAAAAGAGCACAAAGCAATTTCTTATACTCGTCCTCCATCGTCCTTCAAGGATGAGTTCCCCCCAAAATGAAAATTTAGTCGTTATACACTCACCCTCACGCTGATTAAAAGTCGGGTGGAGTTTCGCAGTCCACAAAACATTTCTGGAGCTTCACAGGAAGACAGCATTCTCCTAAACAACTGAAGTAGATCGGGGCGTGTTTAAAACTAAAAAAAAAACAAAAACAAACATAAAATGACTCCAGACATAAGTAAGTCCCCGAAAGCCCCAGGATCCCACATGGACTTGAAAAGAAAACTTTATTTACACCCTTTTAAATCCAAAATGTTCAAAGTAGCTGCTAAGCTAAAAGTGTCGGCACGTATCCCGTATGAAGTGAGTGCACAAGCTCGACCATGCATTAACCGTGTAAATATTGTCTTTCCAAATGAATTTATGATGTTCTAGAGACTTGGATTACACTGTATGGAGCCATTTCATGTTTTTATCCTTTAAAATGTTATGAATTCAAAGCCTTTCTTTCTAAATCTCTCTGGAGATATTCCACACACATTAACTCCTGCAAATTTACACATGCAACAGTGTGCGCTGCCCTGAATGGCGTATTATTTGAGTCATGTTTTGTATAAACTAGTTACTGCTTAGACAGGCACGATTCAGTGGCTTGATTAGAATGGCCTGACAAAAATGCCGTCACTAAATCCCTTGCTCTGCAAACAGCCTGAAATCGGTTTTGTGCTATCATCAGTACAATTTTGCCCTTTGTGGGACAGAATGGCACTTTTTGTATGTGTTGTGTGTGTGCAGTTTTATGATGTCTGTCCCCCAGCGTAGTGGAAATCAGGCAGAGATAACGTCAGCCGGCTGGATGGGGGAGAAGAGGGCAGGTTAAGGGTTTTCCGCTGATGTGTGCATCGCTGGACGGAGATGAAGCATATATATTTAGAGAGGTGATGGTCAGAGAGGAGGGACACAGTTCTTGGTAGCTGCTGCAACACACCACACAGCATCTCAACTCAAGAGGTGAGACCACAGACGCTGTCTTTGGGCACACTTCCATGTTTGACTTTGCAGCTTTGTTCACACTTTTCTTTTTACTTTCAGGCCTCAGCACAAACCATCATGGAGTCTGCCATCTGCACCATCGTCACCCAGTTCAAGGACTATGCTGGGAAAGACGGATCCTCCAGCACCCTGAGCAAAGATGAATTCCACAAGCTGGTGTCTGCTCAGCTGTCCAACTATGTCCAGGTAAACCTCACAAGTTGTTCTTGTTGGCTTATTATGCAACTTTAGGGTGTTGAAGGAGTCTTTAGATGTCACTGTGCTGTTATTCAGACACATTACTGGGGTTATGAGGCTTTTACATAAAGCTTCACTCTTGTAAATCCTCATTAAAGATCAGATCTTGCCACCATTTAGTTTTACAGATTACTTTTTCTATGTTTAGCAAGATGTCACACGCATCATCAGGCCTTGAGCAGTGACGGAGGAAATATACAGATCCTTTACTTACGTAAAAGTACCACGCTGTAAAAATACTGTTAAAAGTATGTTGATTATTTTCATTATGGATTCATTTGTTGATTATTTTGTCCATCAGTTCATTCTGAAAATATTGAGAAATGCTGTCACAATTACCCAGAGTTCAAAGTGACGCCTTCACACTGCCTGTTCTGTCCAACCAATAGTACAAAGTTATAAATTATAAAAGTATTTTTTTAAAAAGCCCAAAATCTTCACATTTGAGAAGCTGGAACCAAAAGAAATGACTGAAACGATCATCAAAATAGAAAAATAAATTTCTGTCAACCAGCTATTTTTATCTACTGTTGGGTAGAGCTGGACAATATACCATTATTACATCGTTATCGTGATATGAGACTGTGTATCATCTTAGATTTCAGATATTGTTATATCGTGATACGTGTTGTCTTTTCCTGGTTTTAAAATATTTTTCTGAACTTATCAGATCGTTCTACTTGTTCTAATCTTCATTATCATCTTGTAAAATGTGCAATTTATTCACTCTGTATAGAACATACAATTTGTCTGTTCTTGTCTTTAGAAGGTTTAATACATTTTTGCACTGATATGCTGATTAATCTTCAGTTTAGTGCTGGATGCTGATGTATGACATGTTGAAAGAAGTCATCTTACAAAATTATACACTGGAGCTACAGCTAAAGCTAATTTTCTTTCTTAACCTACCAATTAGTTTTCCGATTCCTCTATCATTATATATATATTAATGTTTATGATGTCCAGCATAAGGTTATGTGTGAAAATGACAAATGAAACGTGGGTCTGGGATAAAATGTTCTCAATGAACAGTGGCATAAAATGAAGGAAAGCAAGCAAATACTGTATCTAACAACAAAATATTAAATACTTGGTGACACTTTATAATAACCATCAATAATAAATGGTAAATTATTCGTAATTAAACTCAAACTGATGGTTATTTCCCTGTTAACAAACAATTAAAAGCTTTATAATCCATTTATTAAGGTTTATAAACATCAGTTGCAGCTTTATAACTACTATAACTCCAAATAATGTTTACAGATGAATTACACAGTGTCTATTTACTATTTCCAAAGTATTATAAACATCTGTTGCAACTTTAAAATAAACAATTGCTTAACAAATAGGCTATAAAACAGTTAATTTATTGTTAATAACTATTAAGTGTGACCTTATAGATTTATGACTTTGTCACGAGTTCATTATAAATCAAAACACAGTGAATCATTGGGCTGCACCTCTGTTAATGTGGACAGGAAATAATCATCCTTGACAAATAAGCCAGGCACTTTGTATATATACATATAAATTTCACATTTCACAACATATATTCATTCAATACATCTTTTAATGGCCATTGTAAGTAAAAGAGTTTGGTCAAAAACCTGCTTCTGAAGGAGACTTTTTGTGTGTCTGCATATTAATTTGGACATCACTAATCATTTATTGCTGCTCTCAGCCATTAGGTGGCAGGACAGTCTTACAGAGCAGCTGAAGTTGCACCTCAGAGTGCTTTTTTAATGATCAGGGTCTCCTCTCTCTCTCTCTCTCTCTGTGATCATCACCCACAGAACGCCGCCGATCCCGCGGCGGTCGACCAGCTCATGAGCTCGTTGGACGAAAACAACGACGGGGAGCTGACCTTCCTCGAGTTCTGGCAGCTGATTGGAAAACTGGCGAGCCAGAAGGGAGGCTTCAGTCAGTAGAAGTCACAGATCGACTCATCTTAAGCCGTCCAACTGTAAACTCAAAAGGCATCCATGTTCTTTCATCGCTCCACCAGTGCCACATGTGTAACCCTTTAGTTAACCATTTGTTGAGTTCAGGGAACTTTAAATTAAAGGCTTCATTGTCTTCAACCCTCAGCCACCAACACTCTGCCTCCTGTCATTCATTCACCACATTATATGATGTCCAACCATCTACATTTGAGCGGGAGTGTATTACAGCCTTGATTTACGGGGCCTGTAATCCTGTATGTGTCACTGCTGCCACAACTAGACCATCCAGACCATATCTTGTTCCATAGATCTTCATAATGCGCGTACAAAGCTGCCTGTCCAAGTGTTAAGCAGCGGTGGTGCAAAAGCAGCGCCTCGTCTTCACCGTATGCCTGTTATGTTATTGTTTTTTGCAACATTTGGAGCTTTGCAGAGTAATCCTGTGGTGTAACGGTCACTTTGTGTTAATTCTGATGTCTAGACAGAGTTATGTGTGCTGGCTTGCTCCCCAGCTGTTTTACAGCCTACAGGCCTGTTTTAATTTTGTCAAAGAGACAAGGTGCCGCTAACTGTTGTTTAAAATGCGGATCTCGCAACTGATAAGAAAATGTGACCTTTGTATCCAAATCACACATGCTAAGGTGCCAGTGTGGGAGGGGAGGCGATGGGCAAATGAGTCAGCAGCAGCAGAGTGAGAGCCGGGCACCCAGCTAGCGTAGGCCGAGTCCGCATGGGGAAGTCTCCACCTCAGCGTGGAGGTTTATAAACAGAGGGAAGCGCCAGTTGTGAGATCCAATCTGTGGCGGGAATTTTAAAAATACAAAGATTTAAAGGCTCTTTCAACACTGCTTCATCTCTTTCACCACCTAAACTGACATTCTTGAAGTAGTTTTACTCAAGATTACGCAAAAAAGATGAACTTTAGTTACTAGTTACTTTGTAGATTTCATGCTGCATCAGAGGTAAAGTAGTGCATTTTTAATTTGGTATATTTGCCGACAAAATGTAGTGGAATGGAAGTATAAAGTAGCAGAAAATGGAAATGTTTAAGCAAAGTGCAAGTACCTCAAAATTATACTTGTAGTAAATGTACTCAATTACAATCCATCGTTTAGTTTGACCCTCCATCACTGCCAAATTTAAGTTTTAACTCTATTTTATAGTTGACAACTATGATTTGTTCATGTTTGTAACGTGTATTTTTGAATTTGAGTTCCTTCAACACATCTGTTTGTTGTTACAAATGGCAAAGTAACTAGTAACTAAACTTATCAAATAACTGTAATGGAGTAAAAAGTACAATATTTGCCTCCAAAATGTAGTGGAATGGAAGAATAAAGTAGCAGAAAATTTAAATATTTAAGTAAAGTACAAGTCCCTCAAAATTCTACTTAAGTAGGCTGCAGTACTTGAGTAGATGTACTTAGTTACATTCCATCATTGAGTTTGGCCCTCAATCAAATGCCAAATTTAAGTTTCAACTGTATTTTGTAACTTTTGTTGCCACAAAACACAAGTGTATTTTCAATGTGTGTCTCTAACACATCTGTACGTTGTGTTTTTTTAGATAAAAAAAGTACATTCAAAAATACTTGCTGTAAAGTAACTAGTAACTTAAGTGATCAAATAAATGTAGTGGAGTAAAAAGTAACAATATTTGCTTACAAAATATAGTGGAGTGGAAGTATAAAGTAGCAAAAAATGGATTACTCAAGTAAATTACAAGTACCTCAGTGCAGTACTTGAATAAATGTACTTAGTTACATTCCAACATTGAGCTTGCCCCTCAATCGCTGCCAAATTTAAGTTTCAACTGTATTTTGTAACTTTTATAGGAACAAAACACAAGTGTATTTTGAATGTGTCCCTTTAACACATCTATGTTGTTTTTTATAGACAAAATACAAACATTTAAAAATACTTACTGCAAAGTAACTAGTAACTAAAGTTCTGAAAAACATGTAGTGGAGTAAAAAGTACGACATATGCCTACAAAGTGTAGTGGAGTGGAAGTATAAAGTAGCAGAAAATGGAAATACTCATGTAAAGTACAAGTACCTCAGTGCAGTACTTGAGTAAATGTACTTAGTTACATCCCACCATTGAGTTTGACCCTTCATGGCTGCCAAATTAAAGTTGTAACTGTATTCTGTGGTTGACAGCTACGAGCCTGCTCATGTTTGTAACGACTGTGCGTTGAATGTGTCCCTTTAACACATCTGTATGTTGTCCTGAGACAGATGTTTTAAAAAGAAAAAAAAACCCGGCACATCCTTCCTACAAAGTATTTCCCGACTCCAGATGATCAGCTATACTTTCAGTTTAGCAGATTTACTCGCGTCTACATTTAATAAGTGAAACACCGAGAGCCCTGCGCAGTGAAGTAATCCCACCCGCCCTGTCTCCGCGTCCCCGCAGATGATCCGAGCCACAAGCCTGGCGAGTTGGCGTGAAACTGTGCAAATCGCGCATGACGTGAAACAGCTGGCCGACGAGCCAAAGATAATTCCAATGAAAACCAACTTTAAGAGTTTTGATACACTTTTCCTGCCCTTTATTTTTTTCCCTGACAGTCCTCTCTCTCTCTCTCTCTCTCTGCGCTCTTCCACATTCCCATTCTCCCTCTCACTCTTCCAGGTACACGCCCTTTGACTTGTCAGGGGGGAAAAGTTTTAAGGAAAGAAAAAAAAAAAAAAAAAAAAAAGCCTAAATCACGGAAGAGATTCTGCTGTCCTACTAGTTTGGCAAGTTCTCTGGGCTCAAAGCGGCGTAGAAAAGGCGGAGAACAGGGCAGAAACTCAACTTTGCGCACATTTGTACACATCTCTTGTCCCGCAGACGAAAAACGGTGAGTTGAATGCGCCTTGCTGGCTTCTTTTCTGCTTGTGAGCAGTGTGTTTGTTCATGGTTTTTGCCACGTTTCGATAGACTCTTGCAGGAGCCATCCCATTAGAGCTGGTCTGACTGCGGGACGGTTTCAATGACTGCAGCCCGCAGAGGTTTTTAGGCTCACGTTGCACTTTTTTTTTTCTTTTTTTTTTTACAAAACAGTAAAGGAGGAGAGTTTCTGCTTGTGTCGCTTCTGTTTATTCGGCGAATAAGTGTTTGATTTCCTCACTCTCTCTCTCTCTCTCTCTCTCTCTCTCTCTCTCTCTTTCTCTCGGAAAGATACGTGATATTTTTGCTGTAGATCAGTTTCAAACAGCTTATCAAACATTGAAGTGACTTGAGGTGGCTGATCTGATGTATAGTCTATCCACGGGGGCATCGGGGTCGCGCGTTAAAGCGCAAATCCCCCTTTTTGCGCACTTTGCTTTCCACAGAGAGGCCCAGCGCGGTGACAGCTTGGCTCGCCGGCTGAATATTTGTGTCGATCACGACAACTTCTCTCGACGCCGCTTGTGTTTTTTTAAAAAAAAACTGCTTGCAGATGAAGATGTGGGGGTTTATGTCAGCCCTGACTGTGGGGGGATTGGATGAGAAGACAGCCGCTGTGCGTCTGCTCACCGCAATTTACAGCCACATCCAAACTTGTTCCTCTGTTAATATTTTATGGCACACGAGCGGTAGTATTGTCATTACTCTGCGCACATACCGTATCACATTCGCCCATTTGGAAACGCAACACTCAATCTCCTTTGGGCTGTGGAGGGAAACGGGAAACCTCTGGTTGTAGGCCTGTATATTTAATTATTTGCGCAGTTGTTTTTGGGCCCTTTCAGGACAAATAACGGGGATTAGTTCCTCTCCTGAGTGGAGCTCTGACGTGGGTGAGGCCAGTCTCATTTGTCGAAAATTAGTTCACGTGTTATTCGGGCTCTGTTGAAGCAGGCTACAACACCTCAAGAAAAGGTCACTTGGTGAATAATGAATGTGAGAATGGACAGAAATGTCAATCCAGGAATAGAAGAAACGTGTTTGCTGGGTGTTTTTTCGGACGCGGGAGGCGCTGAGGGCCTCGACGGCCGAGGAGGGTGTGTCACCTTGCAGGAAGAAGTCCCCTAAAGTTCCTAAAAAACGCGGCCTGTGTCTGTTATAACACAGAAAGTGATGCAAGTCACGATCCAGGGATGGAGCTGACACTTTTTAAAGAATACACTCAAATCCTGTCTCTTAAAGGGCAAATCCAAACTCAGAATTTTAATATTTACAATATGTAAGATAAGAGAGGAAAATAAGGTTTCAAGAATCCTGTTTGAAAGGTGGCAGGGTCCGCCACGCACGAACAAAGCAGAACAGTGTGAAATTGTGTTGTCCTTTAAGGTCGGGTTGTTGATTCAGTTTATACAGCCATGATAAACAAAGAGAGTTTGTCTAGGCCTGAGAAAGAAAAAAAAAATCAGTCAATGATTAAAATGTCTTCCCTCCACCTTCCACATGTTTGCTGAACGACATTATTATTGACAGATGTCACGCTTGTGTGGCTTCATGCAAATGTGGGGTTGTTCTGACAGTTAGAGATCAGTAGGTCAGCGAGAACAGCCCCAAAGGTTTGTCTGATGCTATAATGAGACTAACAGGCACACTTCCTAAGTGGCCATATACTGTATACAGCATGTGGTAGATGCGGGAAGGTGCTTGAGTGTGACATGCACTTCAGTAATTGAGATATTAGTTTGCAAGTGTCCACTCAGCTGATAAGACTGTTGATCCTGAGTGTTGTTTTCTCACCCGGGCAGACTGGTGTTTGCTGTGCGAAGCTGACAGACGAGTACAGTCGCCTTGAACATATCCTCTCAGCGCTTTGAGGCAAACTCGCTCGCAGTTGGCCTGTAAATTCCTGTCTAAGTGATCTCCGCAGACAGCAATGAATGGAATTCCTGCAGAGATGTGTCACCTAGTGGCATGTTTTACGTTATGAGCGAGCGTCTGTAGATTATCTGCACATCTGGGGTAGACTGAAATGTATCTCTTGTCGGGTAACGTTTAGGTCGGCTTTTAAAACGTCCTTATCCTTATCGAGCCTCATTGTCAAATATGTGCGTTCATGTACAACAGTGTGAAGGCGGTGGCTCGAGGAGAAGAAAGGGCAGTGGCAGGCGAAGGAAGAGAGAGTGGCGCTGAAAGCTGGTCAGAGAGAGAGAGAGAGACAGAAAGACAGGAGCAGACAGGGACTAGGTAATCCCTTAAGTAATCTGAAGCCCAGTCCCCTCGGTAGCTTCAGTAGATCAGATGACCTATCAAAGATCAGAACTTCCATTGTGCATCACGGCTTGTCTCTCAATCAGACTCCCTCTCACCCTCTCCACTTATCTCACGTCACCGTCCCTCCGTTACCGCCGCTCTAGATTCAACACCTGAAACGAAAGGCCTCGCAGGGACACGAGGAGATCCGCTGTTTCATTTTCCACTGGACGTGCCGATCACCTGAGCGTGTTTTGAATCAGGCCACCCCTGGAACTTCCTCCTTTGCACTGCACACAACAGCGGCAGCGGGTTTAATCACTTCTGTTTGTGACTATCTATCTATCTGTGTATCTAAACACCACTTTCTTGATCTTTTCCCTTCCCCAGAGAGAGGAGTCATGGAGGCTGCCATTCAGGACCTGGTGAAGGTCTTCCTGAAGTCGAGCAAGGGGAAGGAAAATCTCGGAAAGAAAGAATTCCAGAGCCTCGTCAAGAGCCAGCTCTCCAACATCCTCTCGGTTAGGAAACCTTCACTGAACCTCTCTGAAATGATCCCAACACTTGCATTATGTAACCGCCTCACACAGTAGTCTAGCGTCAGCCATCCTGTCCAGATTTTTAACATGAGCATTGGGACCAAATGGTGGTGTAATATACAGGAGGTGAATGGGGAAAAGTGATCCCATATGATAGAATGACATTCATCAGCATTATAATGCAAATAGAGCCACTGATAGAGGGTCATTTACTAAGCGTGTATGGTGATGTGACCAGTGAGAGCGCAGGTAGAGTTACTCATCATCATACTTGATTGTTTCATGGTTTTGTGTCTACTACCCAGGACACGGACAGCAAGGAGGCGGTCAACAACATGGGGCAGGGACTGGATGCCGACCACGATGGCAAGGTTGGTTTTCAGGAGTACATGAAGCTGGTCGGCTACCTGGCGTGCTCGCTCAGCGAGCAAAGCAGCCTCAACAAAGAGCCCGGCCAAAACGCTGCTTCCGGACAAGTGGCTCAAACTCCCCAGGACAAAGAGGAGGTGAAGCCAGAGGCGAACGCAGAGGCAAAGGAAGAGGCGTCTGGAGAGGTGAAGGTGGAAGTGCCTGGAATAAAGGTCGAAGCAAATGCAGACCCAAAGGTAGAATTAAAGCTAGATGCTAATGCCGAGCCAAAGGTGGAAGTAAAGCTAGATGCTAATGCAGAGCCAAAGGTAGAAGTAAAGGCAGAGGGGGTGACGGTGCCTGAGGCTGCAAAGGAGGAGGAGAAGACGGCAGCAGCAACGGTGGCGGCGGCAGTAGAGGCGGCAGCGACATCAGTGGAGGAGGCGGTGAAAGAAGGAGAGGAGAAGGTAACAGAAAAGGTGGAGGAAGCTGCGGAGAAGCTGGCTGCAGCCGTGGAGGAGGTGGAGAAGAAGACAGAGGAGGAGACCTCATAGGGGACAATCCATTAATTCACCAAAAAATCAAACTACACGCTTACATTCAACACTAAATCACAGCATTAATGCCAAAATACGTCGGTAAGCCACTAAAGAAATTCAAACACTACAAACCCAGCTCTGAAGACATCCCATCCCTTATACAAGACAAATAACATGTACATGACAGTAGGTTCATTGCTCTGTACTACTAGTTACCACTATGTTCATATGTACAGCATGTGCATCCCACTATATAGCACATTTACCTCATAATATACTATGATAGCATGCAGACGTACACTATCATATGCATGTCAGATCCCTGTGAAAACTGCAAAATATGAGTTTCCTGCAGCAGCAGCGGTGTCATTGTATGTTAACACGCCACTGCAGCCAAGACGTTTAGTGTAATTCCCATCTTCTCCCGACTTTTATCATTATCTGGGACTCTTTTCCAACTCCTCTACACTATTTAGTGTACATTGTTGGTGAAACATCAGCAGTTTACATCTTGTTAAGTACTAATGGTTAAAGGAATAGTTTGACATATTGGGAAATATGCTTACTAGCTTTCTAGCCCAGAGTTAATATGAAGCTACCGCTTGTAGCCAGTTAGCTCATGTTGGCATAAAGACTGGAAACTGGGAGAAATGGCTAGCCAAAAAAAAAAAAAAGCCTTTCTGCACATCTAAACATGTTACATCCAGGCTGTTTAATCTCATTTACACTTTGGTTTTTGTGCGGATTAAACAAACAAGATGCTAGTCTTTGTTTTTCTGATCTGCAAAGCTATTAATTCTTACTACCCAGACATGAGTGTTACTAATCTTCTCACCTAACCCTGAGTAGGAAAGCCAATAATTTCTCAAAATGTCAAACTATTCCTGTAATGGTTGCACGAAAATCTGAAAACACTATTTGAATTTATTTTATTTTTATTTTTTACATTCTCAGCTTTCAACTTGCTTTGGAGCTGATTTGGCATGACAATAAACAAATTGTTTTGCTGGGGCTTTTGCATTACTTCAGCTCATCTCTCTCTCGCCTCTAGTCTACTTTATGGGCTCCCTGTCTTTTTCTTTAATATCTGTAATTCCCACCGACTCTCTTCGCTCGTAAACCAGCCATGGATAAGAAACTGGAAGATCAGGTGTGGCCCCTTGGCTAAATAATTAAGTTTCGACAATGGAAACCAAAGGACCCTTACGGTCCAAAGGGAGCCCAAAATAGCCCCGTGGGATTGGGCTGGTGAGTAGAAGAGCAGGTCAGAGAAGGTGTCCATGCAACATAATCCACCTGGATTAGAACTGGCAGAGGAGAACAAGATAACAAACACCAAGAAGCTCATAACAGGTGTCACTTGGTGGCAGTTTTTATCTCAAGTACTTAAAGTCCATAAAGGCTTTGGACGGTACATCATCCCCTGGTCGTACTGGATTGGAGTGACAGAAACTTGACCTCACTCATTGTTTCTTGTTGTTTTCTGTTGGTTTTAGCACCACTTGTTCAAGCTTGCGTGTTTGTTTTTGTCGGTCACACCCTCGCACAGTTTAAAGACCCTGTCTGACCTGCAACTGGATCCTCGAGTCCCGGGCATTGGGAAACTACTGGATTAGGCATTTGATGGGTAACACACCCCTGTGACACAACAATTACATGAAAGTAATCCTGGGCTCCAGTGATCCTGCCCGTCAGACGAGGTGGTACTGTCAGAGAGATTGTTGTCAGCGGTTTTAAAGCAAAATACTGAGCCATCAATATGATATCTTTATAAACAGGCTAACAAATAAGACGTTGCATGCTATCGGAAAACTTATTTGCTTGTATTAAAAATTGTATTGTGGCCAAATATCTAAGTCCAAAATGGCCTTTTTTATATTTAACATTTTACCCTAACTCTACCTTGTTTTGACCACTATGGAGATCACTTGAAAACACACTTCTTTTGTCACATTATATGCAATTTGTTAATTACAATTTAATGATTTGTAAATTGTCTCGTCATCAATAATGCAGCCATGAGAAAAAGGGCTCGTGTTGCACGCCTGCTATGTTATAGCTCTACCTTTGGCCAGCCGTGTAGTGCTTAAGGTGCACACACACACACACACACACACACACACACACACACACACACGCTAACACACATTTTGGGCACGTTACCAAATGTGCGCCTTATGCACTGTAACGACACCTGGCACTTCAAACTGCTCGGCAGCAAAATGGGCAAAACAAATAGACCTGAGTCATGTGGTCACCCTGCCTCGCTGTGACACTCCCATTGCAAATACTCTCTCATTTACACTCTGCTCAGCCTTTATTACACGCTGCATTTCCTGCATGCTCTCTTACTAACATGTTTTTTAGACATTTTGGGCTATTTACACTTTATGGTTATTTCTTTTTATTATTCTTTTTATATCGAAAATGTTCTAATCATGGTACTTCCTGTGAATAGTGGAAACATATCACTCTCTTGCACCATCTACAGCCAGCTTTCTGTTCTGGCCTCAGGCATCTTGTGTATATATATATATAAGCTGCATACCATACTTGCTATTCCCTATAGGCGAGGCGTGTTTCGTGCATCCCTTTGTTCATTGTTTGATCTCATCACAAGCGACAGTATATCATGGCCGATGCTTCCTTTCAACCTATGCGGAATAGCAAATGGAGCGAGTGAACTGTGAGGTACTTTCAAACAGGTTGAACTGTCTCCACTGGCAGTTTTGTTAGTGTCCCCATAGTGTGAAGGGAGCCCCGCCCAACCCGTAACTCCATGCAGATTAAAAACATGCTGGAACGAAGCACAGCAGATTTGCAGCGGGGAGTGTTTGCCGCCAGATTTTCATTGCCACACAATACGTCTCATTCATTCTGTGACACAGGAGATAATAGATATGTAATAATAACCCTCCCAGTCGATCTACCAAGCGCACATGCACGTCTATGTATGTGCTTTAAAGGCTCGTGGGGTCAAAATGCTTGTGATTAAGGGACCATTCCCAGGGTATTGTGCAGGCGTTTAATCACCTCTGCGTTGATGTACTCTGTTTATTTCCTGCCAAGTACTAGAGGGTGTGTGTGTCTAGCAGTTGGACTTGTTTCAGTCCACTGTTATGTCCAGTAAACTCCACTATGCTAGTATTTCAACTTCATATGTAACGCTGTATCATTTTTTGCTTATTCTATGTAACATTTGTAATGGCTATTATTGAATAAAACTGTGACGATAATATATTTGTGCTTGTGGCCTGCTGTGTGCTTGTTTACTTATTTATTTACTAGATACTATACATAATAGATCAGTAAGAAGAAATGGTATACATACGGTACATAATGATTGGAGGGTAAAAAAACAATAACTTAAGAGAGAAATGTGCAGGAGGAACCAAAAAAGTTGATTTTAAATTCAAGTTGTGATGCAGATTTGCAGCAGAGGATGAGAGACAGTGCTCACGTCCACATGTACATCACTGGGATAAATGGACACAATGTTCTTTACACAAACGTAAGAAAGGACTTGATGTAGGCTTGTAGCTTGTGCCGAATTTACAAGAAGGCCCAAATAATTAAGAATTTGTCAAAGTCAGTGTTTCACAAAGTTTATAAAGTTTATCGCAACTCAACATCGTCCAAAATTTAGTGATTTTTTAAGGGAGACTGGGGAATTTCTCTCCTTCTTTATCTCCGTGCTGCACAAAAAGTTTTTCATTTTTGTAAATTGCTGTTAATAACTAATAGATAAAAACTGTCCCAGCCATTCAAATTAATACAAAAAACATGAATTCCTTGCACCAGTTACCATGACGTCATTATATAAACTGACCTCTCAGTGCGACTGACTGCTCGGTAAACTGTTCCAACAAAGAGTTCCTTGGATTCAATGGAAAACTGAGAAAAGGCTGTTTTGAATAAAGATGGGATGAAGATTTTTGGCTGACCTTGTGTTGTAATGATGGATCTGTGAATCGGACCGAAATACATGTTGAAAACAGACTGGGTCGACCGATTATTGGCTCTGA
Organism: Pagrus major; assembly: GCF_040436345.1. Lineage (NCBI taxonomy): Eukaryota > Metazoa > Chordata > Actinopteri > Spariformes > Sparidae > Pagrus > Pagrus major. The sequence goes on from NC_133230.1 coordinate 16,180,838, forward strand.
TATTTGGCATTTTGCAGATTATCTGTGGAAGCGTTTTATTTTTCCAGTTGCTGATGAAATTGTGCCATACTTTACTAGGACTTAAGTACAATTTTGAGGTACTTTAATCGTACTTATTCTGCTACTTAAAACTTCCACTCGCTACATTATAGGAGCAATATTACTTCACTAAATGTATTTGATTTATTCTGTAATAATCGGTATCGCTATCGGCCCTGGGAAGAACATATTAATTAACCCCCGATTCTTGGAAAGACAGGACATTTGAGGTTGTTTTTAAAGGTTGCTGACCCGCACTATGTTGCAGTGTGAGATACTTGCATCATGTGTGGTTGCGTGTGTGATGGAGAGAGGGAGGAGGGGGAGAAAGCACCTGCAACGAAAGAAGAGAGAGAGAGGGAGAGAGAGGGGGAGGAGGATAGAGAAACAGAAGTAAGTGGGTGAAGGAGTTTGGGGGGGCGGGGGGAGGTGGAGGGAGGTGGGCAGGTGATATTTAAGCCGATGGCAAACTCTCTCCCCATCCATCTCTGCCTTGGCTCAGTCCCCTGCACCTCTTCAGAGACAAAGGAGGCCCTCCATCAGCACTCAGGTAAGACAGACAGCTTGGAGGGGTTGCTGCTTCGCTGTACTTTCTCCTCTCTGTATTTGATGATGCTTTCCTTATAAGTAATAGCAATTTCAACGACGGCTGGCGGGGGTTCACCTGAAGAGTTTTGTTTTCCTTGTTTGCTTTCTGTTGACGTTAACATTTGTACATCAAACTAGTGCAGCCAGCCGGGGTTTGTGGCAAAGAAATGATGATACGCTTTGATGTAGAATAAAGGATGAGCCAAACAACTCCTGCTGTCTTGGGACCAAATTTTAAGCTTCATGCATCACTCAACGTGGACAATCTTCAGTCTTTGAATTCCTAGAGTGCATATTCATTATGACTCAATATTGTGTTACTGGCAGCATTTTCGTCTCCATGGTTTCCTATTGTTTTGTGTCAGTCAGTGAGACAGATGACCCCTATAGATTTTCCAGTAAGTCGGCTGTGGTGTCCACTCGCCTCCTTCCTTTGTCTCCGCTGCCTACATCCCTGACCTCTCGGCGCACAATGCCCCGCAGGATGACGAGAGGCAATAACCGGTGACTGACATTAGCATCCCTGTCTCCTTTTGTGACGGTTAATAAATGATGCACAGGGAGATTAGCGGATTGATTGTGTGCGTCCGTGTTTTGCACGATCACTGATTAGCCTCGAAATAATCCCGCAGGCTTTTCTTTTTGTAAAAGTGGATCCCCTAACTTCGAAGTGACAGAATGTAACTTCTGGAAAGTCTCATCCCCAGATCGTCAAAAACAAAGCGTCAGCATTTGACGATCTGGGGTTGCATTTTGTTGCTATAATCTTGATCTTGAATGCAACTGAGCAAGCGTGAGAGTGAGTGAACACCCACACCCGTATGCTCAAGTTAGTTTGCATGCAGGCCCCTCGGGTTACTCGGCCCCTTAGTTTCTGAATGTGAGTTTTGTGTTTCACGTCCGGTTTTGAGTGATAAGGCTGTTACACGATCAGCAGAGAACTTGTTTTACACTGAAAACCCTTTTCACCGGTTGCATGCTTTACCGATCCCGCTCACGAGAGCGATAGCCCGTCAGCGAAACAGCTCCAATGTTCCTCTTCTGTTATATGCAACACTAACCACCAACTCTGCATCATTGACAGTGACTTATCTCTGTCTGTGTGTGCGCAGTCTCTCCACGAGTCCAGCACAAGGAGCTCCAAGATGCCGGACACAATGTGTGTAAGATTGTTGTTTCCAAAACAAAAAAAAGCTATCCTCCATCTTTCCATCCATCCAAACCCTCTGAAATGTAAAACCCAAGCACGGTCACACATACACAGCCAACACACCACTTAAATTAAGGTCAGTAATAGCCTCTGCCCTACACGCAGAGCGTTATTCGACCCCTCTTGTGTAGAAATGGGAAAACCTCTCCTCTCTGTGTTCCTTCCATACAACTATCACTATCTCTTGGAGGCGGCTTCACCCTCTGACTGCCATGTGGCCGCACATGCAGTCGGGGCTGGAGCGGGCATTTCGTGGCAGAGTCTGACCTTTTGACCTGATGCCTTTTGCAGCATGTCCAAGGAGCCCAGTTCCAACCTGGAGAGTGCCATGCAGATGCTCATAAAGACCTTCCACAAGTACTCGGGGAAGGAGGGCGACAAGTACACGCTGAGCAGGGGCGAGCTGAAGGAGCTGCTACTAGAGGAGCTGGGGACTTACTTAGGGGTAAGTGAAGGGGGCGAATAGGTGGTTGTGTGCGCTGACACACTTATGCCGTTTGCAAATATGTGAAGGTATGCGCTCACATACTCAGACGCAAGTTGAGACGAGCTTGTGCAGTGATGTATGCCCACACACACACACACATAACAGAGCACACATTCTTATCTCTCCCTCTCTTCTGTCTTTCTCCGCCTGTCGCTGTCAGAGCTCCAAAGATAATGAAGCGGTCGAGAAGGTGATGAACGACTTGGACGCCAACAACGACGGGGAGGTGGACTTCACCGAGTTCATCATCCTGATGGGCGCCCTCACCGTCGCCTGCAACGACTTCTTCCTGGAAGTAAAACCAGACGAGAAACCAAAAGAAGGAGGCGACACATCGAAGAAGGATTGAAGCAGTGCAAGAGGGGAGAAGAGGGAGGGAGGAGGTTGAAAAGAGAGAGGGGGAGAGAGGAGGAAGAGGGGGAGCAGAGCTGTAAATCAGGGGAGATGCTCTTATGCAATCCGTAAAACACTACAACTACACATGAGGGGCAGATAGTTTGTGGGTTCACAGCGCACGGGGCACTGTTTTCTCTCATATCACAGCAGATCCGGAGCTAGTTTTCTCAAAGCCACTTCACACACAGACAGACCAGGGTTCATTCTTCTTCTCTCAGCTTAAATACAGCAGGTTAGACAGTTCGGAGTGAGGCGCTGGAAAGACAGGAAGTTAGAATTTTGAGCATTTCTTGCACATGAATAATTTGTGAACGTGTATGAAGTTACAGATTATTATATCATTGTATGTACTCAGTGTTCAACAGTATGTTTATCCCCTTTCTTGCGCCTATTTTGTAATCCTTTTTGGTAATAACCAATGCATTCTTCAAAATATTAAACGTGGCATTTAACCAACTATCCACCGTGTTTGGTTTCACGTGCTTGCCCTTAAATACTCATCGACATGTCTGGCATGAGTCGCCGCACCTGGAAATCGAGTTGAGCGGCGCAGAGAGAAACAGTGTCAGCAAACTGAGTGTGTAAGCGTCCATCGCTTTGTGTGTGTCTGTTTGTCTGTCTCTGTGTGTGTGTGTGTGTGTGTGTGTGTATTGGGGATTCCCACAGAGTAAACTGCTCCAGCTCACACATCCTGCCAACAATATCCTGCAAGTCTTGTTCCACTGGATATAAGCTGACCCAGATGTTTGACTTGGATCTGTATGGAAAACTCAAAAGAGGGAGAAGAAGAAGAAGGAGAAGAAGAAGGAGAAGAGGAAGAAGAGAGGGAGAGAGGGTGTGATAAAGTGTGTGTGTGCGTACGTGCATGTGTTTGTGAATGAAGGAAGGACGGCGAAGGTGAAGGCGAAGAGTGAATCCAATTTATGGAGTAAATTAGCAAAGTATGTAAGTTGGAAAGCAGTGGTATAATCACAGAGGAATGTTGGAGCTGCTGTGACTCTTAGCACACTTTGCTGTCCCTCAGCGTCTTACACAACACACACACACACACACACACAGATCAGTAAATCAACACGTCTTCTTCCACCTCATTGGCTTTTACAGCTGCTCGCGCTTTTTGAAATATGACGAAGGAACGAATAGCTGAGCAGCTGAATCACAGATCACAGGGGGATCTCGTCACTTCTGGGCGTAATCGTGCCCGAGCGCTTGATGAGCTTAACCGCCTCCTCCTCCTCTTCTTACCTTCAGTGATACTAAGAAACCGACTCCAGGTTAGTCAGCGGCTCATGGGCGGGGGTTCACCCTATCTGCTTTCATTCCCACTGTGTTCTCCGAAAGGCGTCGTCTGATTGGCTCGTTTGAACGCTTGAGCTCAACATGCTCGGCCTGCAGATAGGTAAACAATTCAAAACAAAACAGTGTGCATGACGGTTAACTCTTTCACAGCCCGGAGGGAAACAAACAACCTGTAACGACCGTTGGGGATCGACAGGTCAGCTGTTGGTCGTGTGGGCCTAAAGAGGGTGGACAAAATAATATGAACGCCTCAAAGAAAAGGAGAAGGGAGAGCATTTTGCAACTGGTTTTATATTATCTAAAATGCCAAAGTCATGAAACCACATGTCAAATACAGTGAACACATACACGATATAACAGACATATAGTATACCTGCAGTGGTGGAAGAGGTAAGTAAAAGTCCTGCAGTCAAATTAAGTGAAAGTACACAAGCATTTGCGGCTAAATGTACTCGTTCTATGTAAAAACAGCCCTTGTGATAACTTTGTCAGTACTGAAGCATTAGTGCTAAAGTAGCGGGCCTATTCCTAAGAGCTGGTGAGATGATTAATGGGAGACAAATGAAGAAAAACAAAAGCTTTCTACACATATCTAAAATCTTTTATTTTTATTTATTTTATTTAAATGAAACTACCAAACAAGCTGAGAGGGGAAAATGCCTCTTTGGGGAAGTTGCAGGGTATTTCACTGTGTTTATTCTAAGCCCAGGGCTAAGAGTTCTTCAGTCCTGGGCTACAAGTTGACTCTGAGATAACTTTTACCGTTTTACACACACATTATTAACCCAGGGTTAACCAAAGCCCAGGGGTGTACCATTAACACTGAACCTCTACTGGCCCTGGGTTAAATGTCCATCGGAAAATGCGACTGATGTTTACGTAGAAGAATGTCGTGTTATTGCTCCGAGCTTGGGGCTAACAGCTCCGTTAGCTCGGGGCTAAGAAGGTTCAAAGAAGGCCCCTCAGCCCCGGGCTAACTGCAGTGTGAGAAGGCCTTATCTGAAATGTGACAAGCAGCCGCGACTACAGACTGCGTGTTGTGAGGGCTCATTAGCCAGCAGGATTTTGATCTTGCTACTCAATTGTGTTTTTATGTAATCTACCCAAAAAGTAACTAGTAACTATGGTTGTCAGATAAAGTGATATCAAAGAGGTGGAGTCAAAAGTGCATTATTTCAGGGGACATATGGGTTACAAGGTTCTGGCTCTTCTTATTCATGAAGAAGCAGTAACTTATTACATTTACTCAAGTACTGTGCTTAAGTAAAGTTTGAAGGTATTGTAGTTTACTTCCCATTCTTTGTTGTTTTATACTTCTACTCCACTACATTTATCCGACAGCCATACTTACTACTTACTGCACAGCTGAGCTCCTGCATCCACTTCGGAGGAGTCCGTGCTACGGCTAAGTAGCTAAAGTGAAGATTTTGGCTTTAAAAGGGTGCAAATAACATCTTTTTAGATCAGTTTGGGACTTGGATTACGCTGCCGTACAATATTTCCCCCTGAAATGTGTCAATAAAGTAAGTAAACCGCTAGAGTAAACGTGGTTAATGTATTTTTAACCACAGTATACTGTATTGTATTACATATCAAGCTAATCGGCCTGTTATTTAAAAGGGCCCCATCAATGTTTTATCAACAATGTTGTTAAAAAAGTACCCAAAAGTCACTCTTGAGTAAAAGTAAAGAAATTCTTGAACATGAAAGGCACACATATTAATTGTACTTGAGTAAAAGTCATAAAGTATCTGATATTAACTGTACTTCAGTATCAAAAATACAAGTAAAAGTAGATACTGTACATCAGCCTGGCCGATTATATGATCCAATATTCAGCATTATCAGAATCACTGTTTGTTTGTTTGTTTGTTTGTTTGTTTGTTTGTTTGTTTTTTGTCTGACATTAGTAGAGTTAGACAAGGATCAAAAGTACATTTATGTACTTGTATGTATATACTCTTCTGTATACTATGGGTCGACCGATTACTGGATCTGATATTCATAATTTTTCGGAAGATGTAAATACTCAAGTAGATTACAGGTACCTCAAAATTGTACTAAAGTAAAGTCCAAAATTGAGTAAATGTACTTAGTTACATTTCAACACTGCTTTTCAAACGTACTGCTTATTAAATGCGATGAAATTCCAGTGTGATTCTGGATGTAACAAGATGTTTCCTCAGTGAGTTATGGGCCTGTCACTGAGGTGTTTCAGGTGTAAACCAGGGTGAGACAGACATCCTCCATGAGTTATGCTCTAGAGCAGTTACTTAATTGTCAGTCACATTTCAACCTTTCAGCCACACCGGGGACAAACAATAGCTGGAGGACATCCTTCAAACAGTATCTAAAAGGATGCCTGACCTTACCAGGTGAGCCGATTCAACTAAAAGGCCGGAGTCTCAGCTGATGGATCCCACATGGCAGGTGCTGCCTTGTGTGAGGAGAGGAGATGAGCAACACAAAGCCAGGCCATGACACTGGCACCCAGCCTGAAGGATCTGATAAGGATGGCAGGAACACTTCGGTTACCAACAGAGCAGGTCAAGCGACACCCAGATGTCAAGCCACCACGTCCATCAGACAGATTCGGGCTGCGATCACGTCAGGCTGTCATGCAAGGCTGAGAGAGGGCGGCGATTGCATGAGAGCGGGATGGCACACGCGTGAGAACGAAATGAAATTATTCATTCAAGTATACAGTAGCGGAGGCAGCTCCAGGTCTATATTGTGCGATGATTAATTCCTTTCCAGGTGTATCTCGCTGCCTCTTGGGGAGAATTTGAGAAGGGCTGCTTTCCTCAGGTTCAGTGAAATCCATCTTGATAAAAGACCGGAGGGAGACCTTATGGCTGCAGCTCACTGCCAGAGAGGAGTCAGGAGACATATGAGTTACAAGGTCCTGGCACGCCTAATTCATAAAGAACATGCTTTGATATATCAGCCAGTAACTAATAACATTTACTCAGTGAAGGTACCTCTGAGGGAAATGTTGTACTTTTACTCCGACAGCTGTAGTTACCTGTATTATAATCTTATAGAAGACACCACATTGTTAAAGCCTTGCTTATCCTTTGTGTTTTGTGGTCCCTCACAGAAAAGCAGTGAACAGTTAAGGCCCAGTGTCACATTTCAGATGTTTATGACTTGTTAGCAGCTCCAACAGAGACACACGCCTCTGCTAAACTTCCCACAAGGTTTTCATTTAAGTACGTGTTCACTCTATCCAGTGTTTCACTGATAAAAGCACAGATTATCTCTAATCTTTGCTTTTAATAGTGAAATATAAGTCTTAGAAATGAAAACAAATGTGTTTACCGAAACTTTGTGGGTGTGTTTGTTTATTATTCTCTCCACCTCATTAATCATCCCAAGATTTACATCCCAGATTCGAAAGATGTCGGGATGCTTAGTGAAAACAGATTGCAATGGTTTTATAGCGTGTTCCTCAGCCCGTATAATATCCTTTATAGAGCAGTGAACCACGCCACATCCTCCGAGCCTTTCGAGGATATGATATTATCACCTGTTACCTATGAACCTGTTTACCTGTGGAAGGTTTCAAACAGGTGTTTTTGGAGCTTTACACAACTTTCTCGGTCTTCTGTTGTTCCTGTCTCAACGTGTTTAAAACATCAATGAAGGCGATGAGAGACTGTATTGTCTTTGTACGGCTTTCAATCGAGTATATGCGAGAAAGGAAACGATCGCATTCTGTTTTATTTGTGTTTCACACAGCGTCTCAGCGCTTTTGGAGTCAGGGTTGTATCTCACGACCCTATTGTACCCTCAAGTTAGGAAGTAATGGATCAAACTACTGAACACTTAAGTAGTTTATAATAATAATAGTTTATAATCCAAGTTTCCAGAAGCGCAGAGATCCCAAACTGATTTCAAAACATGTAATTTACACCCTTGACGAGCTTGTGCGTCCACTATCGGAGGGGTGCACGCTAACACGATTAGCTTTGTAGCTACAGTGAAGATTTAAGCTTTAAAAGTACATTAAGAAAATGAATAAAAAGTAAATAACGCCTTTTCTTATCAGTTTGGGACTTGGATTACGCCGAACGAGCTGCATGGAGCCATTTTATGTTTTATTTAGTTTGTTTTTTTACATTTTAAAACAAGTCCCCATCTGCTTCAGTTGTTTAGAGGATGAGTGGATAATAACTACATTTTTATTTTGGTTTGAACTTATCCTTTAAGTAAAACACTGAATGCAGGACTTTTACATCTAATTGAGTAATCTTAGATTGTTGTATTTGTACTTTCACTCAGGTAAATGGTCTTAATACTTATTCCACCACTGACAAAAGGTTTTATTTCTTGTTGCTCAGGCAGGCAAAAGCGTCTGATGAGTCACCGGCATCCAGTCAACTGCATCAAACAGTAATCCGTGAGACGACACAACACACTGAGAAGACTGAAAGTTATCCCTGGTTTTAGAGTAATGAAATCTAACCTGCGGGTCACTCGCCTTCATAAATTAAAACACAAACTCTTGGCACCAAAGAGAGGCAAACAGTGATAGTGTCCTGTCCGAGAGCCAAGGAGAAGCAGGTGACAGACAGATATCAGCCTCGGATAACACCGACAGGGTGAGGACGGTAAAGGAGAGGGGCGAGCGATACGTAAGAAAAGGAGGGAAGGGTGGAGGGATGGTGTCAATTGCTCTTTTTTTCCTTCACATTAAGCGCCCTTGACACGGTGTGTAATGATACTACTCTTACTCTTTGTCTATTTTAGTGCTGCATTTACCTTCGACCTACACACAGGCAGCTACGTAAGATGTTTGTCCTCAACACGATCCCCATCTAAACTCAATCTCTCCACTAGACCTTTACCCCCTAACCTGTCTTAATAATCCATCCCCTTTTAGCGAATTGGAGAACTTAACTTCCAAACAAATTACCAAACTGCTGAAACCACAATCAACTCTCGCAGTTAAAAGATTCATTAGGCTCAAAAATAGCCTCATTCAGTCATGTCAGCATCTGTGAAGAGGCCGGTTCCTCTGGCGACGACGAGACAGCACGATGCTTTGATCATTTCCCCCTCCGAGCACACATCGCTGACACGAACACACCCTCGCACTTTGCTGTTCACGTCATTAATTTACTGGGATCACAGAGGAGCTCACAAAGGATGGGCAGCATTGAGATTCAGGACCTTTTATTCAAAACTGTTCAACAATGTTTGAGCAACAGGCCTCCGCATGTCAGAGAACAACGGTGAAAAATATATAGCAGGTGTGTCTCCTCGTATAACTTCCGTGCACTGCCAAAAACTACAAACAGGCCCCCCTTAAATCTTTGAAGAGACATTTAAATGGCAGAGCTCCTAAAAGAAAAACATTATACAAAATGTAACCTTAGTTATACCATATTTTACTGTCACCTGGTTGGCTAACATAGGGTCAGAGATCAGAGCTGTCCAAGTGATTTCCAGCATTTCTCTAATCTACGAGTACACCTGTCACGTTGAATGTTTGAGTTACATTTAGAGTACACAAAGAAAGATAAGACTTGAGTGAATATAAAAGTTACCACTTCTCCATTTGGTGTTCTGCCTCTTAGCACCAGGGGGCATTAGACCCTGAGGGAGAACAGCATGACTTGGTCTGAACGCAGCCCAGCAACCCAACTGCCAGAATAATTGTTAGCTAATAATGTTAAGACTCAACATTTGTTCGTGTTGCAACTTTTGTTTAAGTTGAATTTTCTATTTCACAATGCTGTGCTCATGCACTAAGCACAGCGTTGCCACAATGTCAAATTTAAAACTGAACATAAAGAAACATAAAGGAAGGCAAAGTTTCAACATGTGTCTGCAGAAATGTACATTGCCAATAATTATTCTGGCTGACTGGGCTGCTGAATGAACAATATTAAAAAGAGAGAGGCTATGACAAGACTGACATTTTCTATGACCTATTTTTCTTGTTTACTCCACATCAAATTGTCACTAATAGCCCATAAAGACTGCTGTCAGACAACAATTTTACAATGTTTTCTTAGCAGAAATCCCAACAATTTTGCAGATTAATTTTACAGATATTTGCCCAGAATGAGCAGGCTTGTTTAGCTGAAATCTAAACAGGAAATGTCTCAGTTCTTGTCATGAAAAGCACTATTAACTTTTCTAAATCCATGGTACTTCAAGCGCATTGCATCAGGGTGATTCACTCACTCTTCACAGTGCAGATAACACAGTGGAAACAACGCCCTCATTCACAGTAAAACAGAGGAAATCCTCAAGGGACAGTGGTTACAGACAACTAACAAGTATAACAACATAAATTATAAATATGCTGCGAGCATAAACCTTAAAAAGCTGATGATTGTTCGTATCTTGATAAGTGATAAGATATGCTCTGTGCATGGATTTTAACAACCATCAGTGTCAAGGGAAGAAGGCCGTTCTTTGTGTGTTGGCATGTTGGTGCAGTGTACCAGCACATCCACCAGAGGGAGAAAGAGCGCCACGAACAAATGAGCTTCACTCTCTATCAAAAGCACTTTCTGCTTCATAATAAATTCCACGTGGCAGCAATACCAAAAATATCATGTGTGGCATCACTGGATAATTAAAACAGTACATCTGTGCAGGAGTCCTGGTCCCAAACCAACTCAAAGTCACATTTAATCATTAAAAGTGCCTCATCGTCAGCACCTTGCTTTCCCCCTTGTTCACATGCAAAACAGCAGCTGAGGTGTTTTGCATCAGCTGCACATCAAAGTAAAATAAAGACAGAAGAAGTGAGACACAGAGTTAGCTGCAAACATGTTCTGATGATCCAATTAGATTCATAAAAAAATAGCACATGAGGCAGGGTCATACAGCCAAGTTATGATGGGAGACTGAGCAGTAGAAGTACACATTGATCAGAGGTGAGGTGGTTTTTGGAAACATTTATGTCCATGTTGGTCCAGAGGTGTGCTTGTTTTGTATACCTAAGCTCGGCCCCGGGTGGAGTCAGTGGATGCGAGGCACTGGGTGCAGCAGGGTCATGTGCTCGGCGCCGTTGAAAGGCAGACGCTGGGTGCAGTAGTGGTGCACCACCTCCGGGATGCTGGGAAACACGCAGCTGCTCTGGTCCAGGGTGTAGCCGTTTTCTTTAGTCTGGGCGACGATGATGTGAACGCAGCCTTGGCTCGTCCTGAGTCACACAGAAGAGAAGAGAGACAAGAATTAAACCTACAATCCAAAGCTGACACAAGACTGATGAATTCATATATACTGGGATGTGTTTCTATGGATCAGAACTGACAAAAATCAAATATAAATACATGATTCAATAAATAAAGTAATGTGTCATTAAATGCACCAGATATAACATGAGAAATAAATGCAGTCATTAATTAATCCATAAAATGAGACATAATTATTGTTTTAATTGCTTCTGTATTTACTGACCTTTATTAATTCCTTATTTATGTCCATTGCATTTAATAATGTATACATTTTTTAACGCATCTATTTATTATGTATTTATCCCTTTAGCATTTCTTCCTTTTAAATTCCACAAACCTTTTTGTTTCTATATTTCTATATTTTTACATTTCTTTCTGCATTTCTGCTTCATTATGCAAAAGAAACTCTTTTTTCCCCTGTTCTGCCTGGTCCAGCTCTACTGTGCTGTGATTAGCTTTGAATGATAACCCCTTTATTGGCATATTGAAGCAGAAATGTCTAAAGAAATGCTAAAAAAAACAAAAATCAAAAAACAAAAAGAAAGCAGGAATAAATATGCTTGTGGTGGGGAAATATGGTACATGAGGGAAAATGCAAAGGTAAAATCATACAGAATATGTAAATAAATAAAATCTAAAATAATAGATGTGAAATAAAAATTTAAAGAGAAATTAAAGTAAATAAATACAGAAATGTTAATTTATGTTTGTTAGGTAAATGTGAGAGCTTTCATGTGCTGAGCCTACAACTAGACAGATTTCATTTTAATCATTTCACACACATCAGTATGTGATCAATAAGTGATATTCTTCCCTCGAGACAGTGCCGTTGCACTTTCAGGCTACACTCACTTGAGGGCGATGGAGTACTTGCTGTTGTCCGACTCGCTGTTCCGGACCAGGAAGCTGGCCTCTCTGCAGGACTGCAGCTGAAACTCCGCCTCCTGACGAGTCACACAGCCGTGGTACCAGCTGAGACAGAGGGTGGGAGTCAGGGGGATTACACTTCATCTGCTATTGATCAAGGCCAGAACCTCATCTCATATAAAAACCTCTTGGAAATGAGCATCACTCTTACGTAACTCTGAAGTATATTAAAAGTCCGGAGCGAGATTTATTGTAAGAATAAGAAACATATGCAGACACATTCTGACATATAAAACATCTGAATTCCTTTCAAAATATTTTGAGTATTAACTATTAAAGTTTTATGTATCTACAGGGAAATCCCACCACGTGAATCTATGATGATTTTTGCAGGGTTCATCTCCTCACCTCTGTTTTTCCAGTGGCAGGGAGGGGTCGACACAGCGGGCCTCGGTGTCAGGGGTCGGAGGTGAGGATCTCAGGATCTTCTGCGTCCAGCTCTTCTGCCTCAGATGCTGATGCTGCTGCTGCTGCTGCTGCTGGGCTGGCGGATGCTGAGGCTGCCTGGTGAGCGTTGGGTGAAGCGTCTCATCTTTGGCTTGGCGTTCTGGGCTGTCAAACTGTGCTGGGGTAAGAGGAGCGACGAGAGACGATGTGAGTACATGTGAAGAAACAACTGACTCTGTGGCTGTGTTTGAACTGGCTGCTGCAGCCTCGAGTAAATAAAATAAGAAGGCAGCAGTTTGATGATTCATGCAAGATGTTATTCAGTATGCTGTTGGTCTATGCAGCGTATGAAATATAAATGTGAGAGCGGGCCTGAGCTGTTTTTGAACAAATGTACCTCATATTGATCTAAGGCAGCGTAGAAGCAGGGCTGGATCTGTGTTACATAAATGTCACTGGTTACTAGTTCTGCAAAACTGTAAATATAAATGTAATATTCCCAGAAGTTGTGTAAAGCTTATTCTCAAGTTGTATGTAACAAACATCTGACGTACCGGACAGAGTTCTGACAATGTGCTCCTTCTTCCACTCCCAGGGCAGCTCGTACTCAGTGGATGGACGAGGATCCAGCTCGGGCCGTGTGACTGCTGCCGTCCTGTCGCCGTCGCCGCCTCCCTCGTACGGGACGTCGTATATCTGTAAGGGCGCCGGCTGACCTTCCTCCACTGTTCCCTCACCCGCCTCCATCAGCACGCACACCTTCAGCAGGTCCTTGGACCCCCGACGTCTGATCTCTGGCAAGGAGAGAACAAGGGGTTTAACATTAAAAGAGATTATAAGAGTATTGTGCTAAAGGTACTACTTCTAATTAGACAACACTTAAAAAGGGGTTTGAAGGTTGTATCTATCTGGCTTCATCAAAGGTTAATATAATAAGATAATGACTTTATGAAGGACACAAAAAAGGTCCATAGAACATTCAAAACAACAGACAGTGTATACAAAATACAATAAATCACAAAAAGACAGAAATCAGGAAATTAAATCAAAATAATAAATAAATAGTAAATGATAAGAACAAATTTGGGGTTGCCAGGTTGTGACAACACCATACGTTGGTGTTGATCTTTTCTATTTGACAATTCCTCTGTTATGAATGTTGGTAATACGTTAATAAATGCTGAATACGTTGTAAGTGAATACATTTTGGTGAAGAAATAAGTGGTTAAACACAAAATTTCAAAATATATGAATATGTAAATATTTTTCATTTCACAAGTTTAACTGCGGGACACAAGATGTCTCCTACGTCCTTCTCAGTGTGTTTGTGCACTGGAGGCTTCCAGTTTCACTGAATATTGAACCAGGATTGGCTTCTTAACTATTTGTGATGTCACAAATCTCCTTTTTAATGAGCACGAGAGAATTGACACTTTCAGCAATAAATGTGAAAACAGCTTTCCACTGTCAAACTCTGCACGGACATCACTCTACACAGTGAAGCTCCAACTGTTGGAACAAGAAGAAAAACACAGTTTTGACGGGAGGGGGAGTTTTAAACACTTAATAAGAAGGTGCCTCATCAGACAGTGGTACCACCATAACTAATGGTCTATGACGGACCTGTTGGCCCTTTTACAACCTCATTTGATCATTTTGTTAGCAGCCTAATTAGCCTATTCATTAGTTGTGTCTGTTGCTAAGCAAATACTCTTATTTAATTAAAGTGGTTTTAACCAGGGCTGTAAACGCAAAGGAAATCGACAATAATCAACCTGACGGCCTACTTAACTACTTAACTACTTAACTACTCATCTGCTAAGATTAAAAGAGGATTCAAAAGGTGCATTGTTTATCTCTGTGCTTTTGTATACACACTGTTTCTTTTTCTGTTGTGAAAACTAATAAACAAAGCAGAGAAAGAAATAAAAAGTGCGTTGTTTTAACAGATTTAAATTCAGAGCTTTTTACTCACAACCTAATGCTGTATAAAAAAAATCTGCCCTGAGTGCATGAACAGTGATGGCTTTTGTCCTTTTTTAATCAATAAATGATAAAATTATAGTCAAATCAACTTAAGTTGTTTGTTACTTCACTGTTAACAAAGTCCCTTGTCTTAATGCCTCTCTCTGCTCCACTAACACAGAGCGACAGCAGCTTAGTATAGTTTAGTTTTTAGTTTAACGACACAGAGCCCCTTTAATAAATGGCTTAAAAGGTATTTAATAGTATGTCAACAGTGAAATAACTATTAATAACTGAATTTTAAAAAAGGCGCATTTATTGATAACGGTTATTTTAAAGTTATTGTTTCTGGATGGTAATCAGAGAAGATTAACAGACACGTCACTCATCTAAAATATCAAGTTTGACTCTAATAAGTGATGTCGGCTGCTACCCAGAGTGTGAATAATAATCCTGCCCTTCTCTCATGGCCTTGCTTATTGAGTCATGGTGACATCAGACTCTTGCCGACTTCCTCCGTATGATTTAAGCCTCGTAAATTGACTCAGTCACATCATCACATCCTCTTCAGACTTCTCTGAGGAGGCCTGGAAGTAGCACGGGCACCGACTGAAGTCTAAACTCTACTAGAGAGCACCGCAATAAAACATTTTCACCTTCGCAGCGGGCTATTGTGTCACCCTTTTTAGTTCAAACAATGGGAGTGATGGAATGAAAGGTCAGGGGAGCATGTGATTGGACGACGGAGCACCCGGCTTCCTAGATGCTGGGAAGTTTTGATAAATGATCAGACAGCTCCATATAGGGGGTTACACGGAGCTGCGTCCGAGAGGAGGTGGTGGTGAGGAGGTGGTGGGGGGGGCACTGAGGGCCAACTTCCTTTTTGGAGAATAGTACCAGGAAACAGAGACAGGAAAGAGGAAGCAGGAGCAGGAAACTGCACCCATTGTCCGAACGCAACACAGTTGCCATGGCCACCCCACGGGGCGCAGAGAGCACTGGGGGAGCGAGTTCACGCTCTCAGAGACTGGAAATGGGAATCCTGTCGTTCACACAGAGGCTGATGGAAGTCTTACCCGTGATCATCTGCTGAGCATCGTAAGGCTCCATGTAGCCATCGTTCTCCCCGACCCTCTCCGCCTCCCTCTGCTCTCTGGTCTTCTGAGCATCGAAGGGGTCTGCGTAATCCTCAAGGATGATCACCTGGAGCAAAAGATGCAGGCAAATCAATATGTTTTTACGCATAATGCAATACTTAAACTGTTCTTCAGGACATTTGGGAAAATTTCAAGAGTTTGTCACTAGTTTCTGACATTTTTAGACCAAACGACAAACAGATTAAAGGATAAGTTCACCCAAAAATGAGAATTCAGTCGTTTTCTATTCACCCTTACGCCGATGGAAAGTCGGGTGAAGTTTTGTAGTCGGCAGAACATTTCTGGAGCTTCAAAGCAAAACAGTCTTGCAACATTCTCCTAAACAACTGAAGTAGATGGGGACCTGTTTTAAAGCGTAAAAAAAACAAACTGAAAATAAATAAAATGGCTCCATACTGCTCGTCTGGTGTAATCCAAGTCTATGGAAGACCCTAGATCCCAAATTGATTTGAACAGATGTTTTTTTTACACCCTTTTTAAAGCTGAAGTTTTGACTGTGGCTGCACGACCATGACCATGACCACACCTTGAGGATGTAAATAACGTCTTTTCAAATCAATTTGGGAGCTCCCAGCTTCTGTAGACCTGGATTACCCCGGACGAGCTGTAAGGAGCCCTTCGATGTTATTTTTCGGTTGTTTTATAACATTTTAAAACAAGCCCCCATCTACTTCAGTTGTTTAGCAGAACGCTGCGATGCTGTTTTGCTGTGAAGCTCCAGAAATGTTTTCGTGGACTACGAAACTTCACCCGTCTTTCCATCCAGGTGTGGCTGAGAAGACGACTCAGTTTTCATTTTCGGGTGAACTCGTCCTTTAATCAGTTCATAGTTCGGTCTAAATAATGTCCGAAAAAAGTGAAAAACTCAAATCAAAGAGACTAAAACCCAAAGATATTCACTTCTGGCAAACAAAGCTAGCAATAAAAAGATGCTAAACTAACTGCAATAAACTACAAATCAGGCTCCAGCTCGTCTGAAGAGTACCTGACAACCAAAGCCCATTGTCTTCACACATTCATATCTCTGTTAACAACCTTGTACTTGTCACGCCTGATTGTCTTGTCACCTTATCAGTGCCATATCATTTCTTGTTTAATTTACAAGCCTCTGGCCCAGAGACAACAAGTAGGCAGTACAATGAAGTCGTCTCTCTACAATCACTTCCAGTTGTGTTCCCTTGCCAGAGAAATGTTGGCATTCGTTGGCGCTTGAATGAAGCAGCAGACGCTTGACAGACTACAACACAGATACACTCACACACATTTTCCTTACAGTGCAGCACATCACACCTTATCAACAGAGAAACTAAGAGGAAGACATTAAACACACAATATCTTCTGCAAACACGAGTTTGAGATCAAGAAAAGGGGATTTTCTCCCGTCCTGAAATACAAAACCTCCATTTCATTCTCCCTCTCTTTCATCCGTCACTTTCCTCGCCATCTCTCCACTATCACTACTTCTCTATCTTTCTCCCTTTTTTTTTTTTTTTTCAAAGCCGAGCTGGAGGGGGACTTGGGTTAGCGCCTGAGTGTCATATAACACGATGCTTTTTATAACATGATAGCCTTCACCAGGGGGGCCTGAATGTAGTGAAAGAGTGGGACGAGGAGGGAGGAGGGTGAGAGAAGGGGGGATACTGAGCCGCACTGCACACAGGAGAGGAAGGTGGGTGTAAGGGCGAGGGGTGGAGGGGAAGAGACAGAGAGATAGAAAGACAGACTGGGAGGAGTGGACACAATGGGCAGAGTGGAGACAAAGGGGGAGGGAGGGAGAGAGCGGAACAGTAATATCAATTTTCAGAGCTCGGACTGGGTCACTGCTGCTCCATTGTGAACAGTATTGATGACACTACGTGTTGTTTCTGCCGGAGCAGAAGGTGTCGCACCGCTGAGGAAGCTGCCAGATTAGATTAGTTCTGTCCAACTTCACACGTCACAGCAGCAAAGATCAATCAGCAAAGGTTCAACTTATAAAAGCAGCAAAGTCACACCGTGGGAATGCTATTTAGTAACACCGATATAATGTTGGCTGCTGAGATATCGTAAGTAAAAGTACTTGACAAGGTGACAGAATGATTACTGTCATCACATTATTATTATTAGATGAGATTATAAATCCCATTCAGGGCTGAACAAAATGGTCATACTGGGATTATTTTTGACAGATATTGAGATTGCGATTCACGATCATCCGGAATAAGCGTGACAGTTTTTATTATTAAATTATAATTACGTTGCTGCGTACTAAAGATAGAGCTCATTTTAATAACTTCATATACAGCGAGGCATGTTCATCTAATAATACATCATAATTCATTAGTTGATTATATTTTGTATCAGTCCAAACATCACCAGTAACTTCAGCTGTCGAATAAAGTAAAGTAGTCGGATAAAAAGTATAATATTTCTATCTGAAAGGCAGAAAATGGAAATACTCAAGTTAAGTACCTAAAAGTTGTACTGAAGTACAGTATTTGAGCAAATGTACTTAGTTACATTTCATTACTGATGTTTGCTGGTGTAACAAGCAGTGATTTAAAATGTTTTTAGACTGAGGTAAAACTAATTACTTTATATAGCCTATACTGCTTGGCAGAATAGGTCCTTCAATTATTTATTAGGCTATGTAACATCTTCATCTGACAAGTAAACACTCAAGTACAGTACAAGTACCTAAAAGTGTGCTGAAGTACAGTATTGGTGTACAACTGGTGTCTGCTGGCGTCATAACATGTGAGCAGTGATTTAACAATGTACCTGACTGAGGTAAAGCTCATTTAAAATACAGTTTGACGGAGTAATAAATAATCTGAAAAGTTAAAGCTGTCAGATAAATGTACATACATTCATTTTTTTTCTTCTAAAAATGTATTAAAAATGAATGTAGCGTTACATGAAAATACTCAAAATTGTACTTAAGTGCAGTACTTGAGTAAAAGTACTCTGCAGCACTGTGCATAAGGAAACAAATCTGCCTAAATCAGATGATATCAATCATAAAACCAGGTTTTAAAAGATGATTAACTGAAGTTTAATATCTGGCTCCACAGTCTTCTGGCCTCAGCGCCTCCAACACACATGATCATGACAGGTCTGCATCTACTCACAGTCTCAGTCTTGCACTGGGCCGGTTTCTCAGCTTCAGGTACCGGGACCGGACTGGTGACGGTGCTGCAGTTGAAGTTGGGGCTTTTGTCCTGTTTGTCCACCCTGATCAGCCTGCTGATGTAGGAGTTGGCGGATGGAGAGCTCTTCAGAGGTCTGTGCTGCTGCTGCTGCTGCTGCTGCTGCTGCTGCTGCTGCTGCTCCTCAACCACCGGCTCTGCTCTGGAGATCTTGCGGCTCTTCCCTGACAGCAGGCTGTCCCAAACTTTCCCATCTTTCGGGGCGCTCACACCGTTTCTACTCACCTCTGTGGCTGAGTTCTTGCGGTTTCTCCCGGAGAGGAGAGACCCGACTCCTCCACCTCCTCCTCCTCCACCTCCTCCTCCTGTGCTGTCACTGGAGGAGTTCTTGCGATGGCTCGCTTTGGAGCCAGATGTTTTGGTACCAATGCTGGCCACTAGCCCGGGTTTACTGGCTCTGGGTTGCGAGCCTGACTCGGAGGCTGAGCGGATCCTGTCGGTACCGTTCTTCAGATTGATGGGGAACTCCTTGAACCACTTTGCCATCGTCGCTCAGATGGAAACCAGTAAAGCTCTCTGCCTGCCCCGACACCTTTCAGCGCCATACACCAGGGCCCCAGAGACGCACCTTTACAAACCTCTCTAACAAAAGACTTCCGGTGCTTTATTCTGGGGTAGAGCCTGTGTGAACTGCAGGATCTCCACACCTCACTGTCATAAAAGCTCCCAACAGCCTCCAGTCTCAACCTTCAGCCTTTAAATGCTTTAAAATAAAAACTTAAAGGGGGAGGGGAAGGGAAGGAAAGAAAAAAACAAATACCAGCACTTTATCCCATTTGTGATTCTCTTACACCTGTTCCTTCTTCTGCTCGGTGGAAAAGTTTATTCCCTTTGGATGAAAAGTTGTCTACGGAGAGGGAAGATCCGAAAGAAGGCAAAGTTCTTCTTGCTTCTGATTTGTGGTCCCATTCCCAGAGTGGCTTATCTCGTCTTTCACTGTCGCAATGAGGCTCCTGACTGCGCCTGGAGTATAGAGGGGAGGGGGTATGTGAAGTTAAGAGGGGGAGGCAGGACCTGGTGGGCGGTGATTGGAGCTTTTAATTGTAGGAAACAGAGCAGAATAAGCAGTATTCTGGTTCAGACTGACCTGTGGCACCATTATTTGGCTATTTCTTGACTGATTTATAGCCTAATTAATGCAGCATCTGTTTGATCTGTAATATGCAATATAATGTATGATATGAAATTATAAAGGCGAAACGTGAAAATGGTTATAGATTTTAAAAAAAGGCAGTTTAAAATGTTTTTATTCCATTAAAAAAAAAAAAGTATTAATAAGCTCACATATCTGTACACTCCTGCAGCCATTAATGCGAAAGTTTGTCAGATAATGACTTAAACTGAAGCTGACAGTTGAG
This sequence comes from Pagrus major, assembly GCF_040436345.1. Classification (NCBI taxonomy): domain Eukaryota; kingdom Metazoa; phylum Chordata; class Actinopteri; order Spariformes; family Sparidae; genus Pagrus; species Pagrus major. The sequence continues at coordinate 16,201,038 of NC_133230.1, forward strand.
TTAATATTTTGATGTGGGGTAATAATTCATTATTAATCATTACGTCACTTGGTAATTCTTCTTAATTGGCTGTCTAATTAATGTCCAGCCCTCGTTTAATTGCTCAGGGTATCGATGGGAAATGGTCCGTTCTGAGCTTCTCCACATATGCCAATGAGAGGTGTGGCCCTGTTTCTGTAAACTGAATAAAATGCCGCGGACGATGCTAACACGGATAGTTCGTCATTAGATAATGTTATAGTTGTAAATATAATGAAATGCGAGGCGTTTTTCCGTCATTATTTTTTTTAAACGCACTTATTATTCATCGAGTATACTTATCGACACCCCCATTTCTGCGACGAGATGTAACCTTCCATGGTGCGCGATACCCCTGCCTGTCCCTCTTTGTCCGGTGGCGATAGAAGGCCATGATAATTATGGCAAAATTTGCGTTTTTGAATGAATTATAGTTGAATGGTGGATCAACAAGCATACACCGAGTGACGACTGGTTTGCTGGCAATGACACACCAGAGAGTTTCAATTTAAAGGACAGCAGAGCAAGCAACGGAGAAAGGGTACAGTTTGCTTCCAAGACAGTCTGCAAGATGGCTAGCTATCTTCAGTGGCATGCTAACGTTAGCTAGCAAGCTAATGTTAGCATAGTAAACAACAGTTTTCAAAACATGCTCGATTGTTTTGTCTGGTAAATGCTGTGATGCGTGAAGTCAAATGCACATTTTTTCCACAAATGAATGTAGACAGATAAAAATCACAGTTTCGGTTAATGTCCCGGCGTTGCGGTTACTGGGTGAAATCTCAACGCTGCTGCTAGCAAGCCACATTGAGTAACGTGGCTAAGCTAGTTAGCCGAGGTAGTAACTAGCTTGCGTTAGCTAGCTGCTGGTCGAGTTCTTTGCTACACATCTGTGATCATTTAAGAGAGGGAGGTGGGGTTGCTCTGTAACTTGTTTGTACTGGCAGTCAAGCCAGGTAGCAGGCGATCGGTTTCACCCAGCTAGCAGGAACTGGCTTGCAACGAGACGAACTTGCGCTGAATAACATGAACCAGCTCCGTTTTTACCTGACGTTTATTTGGTGACCAAATCCCGGCGTGACAGACACCGAAAGATTTGCAGCTGGAAAGGAGTTTGCAGACCTGGGCCGGCGTTATTACCGATAACCCTAGCTACCAATACGTGTTAGTAATTGCTGTGATGATAACCATTTTAGCGGTATTGACATGACCTGAAGGCAGATTCCACCTACTCGGCTCATAGCCTTCAAGACGTCGTCATTTTTAACTTTTTTTTTCTTGCATATGAACGGTGATATGCCACTTCACCGACAGTCATATTAGCTAATGGCTGCCGAATCGGGGAGACTACTGGCGGGACAAGGAAAACGCAAAGGTAGGAATTAATTTCACCCATCTCCCCAATCAGATCGGAATCATCCATTATTGCGCTGCAATGGGCTGCACTGGTGCTGTTAGCAAACCCCTTCTCGCCTCCCCCATATGTAAACTTCACGACTGTCTCCGGTGGTGGCTGTTTCTCACAGAGTGGATCTGTGAACGGGGTTCATGTCTATCTTGCTATCAATGTACCTTCAACTTCGTTTCCTCGTTCTCATGTCTTCGTCTTTTTCCTGTCTCCCTCATTGACCTTACCTCTTCTGCCTCTGTTTGCGGCCTCTCTCCCTCTCGCCTGGGTCATTTTGGTCTTGCCTGGGTCATTTGCGAATCAAGGCTTCATAACCTTGGTGATGGTAACGCCTGGATGTTCAGCATCTTGTCCTCATGCCAGTCTATGTCCCATCATTGAATCCATCCCCAACTGTTGGACTTGAAAAAGAGGCCCTAGGTCAAAAAAAAAAAAAAAAAAAAAAGCTGCTCCACTCTGTCACTAAGGGGTATTGGCCAATCCAAATGTGATGCTTACACTTGATTGGTGGTGGACCAACAGCATGAGATGTGCTAGGCCTACTTTTGTTCTTTGCTAACATTATATTTCCCCCTTTCCGCCCCCTTTCCCTCCATATTTTGCTATTTCAGCTTCACAGATGAAGAGCCCGGAGAAGAAGAAGGCAAGGAAGTCTACTACTCAGGTAATAGTTGTCTTTGGTAATGTGATTACTATTTTGCAAAAGGAACTGAAAAAATGAGAATTTAAAAAGGGATGCACGGTTTATATTTGACCGCTATATTGTCAGCCTGACATAGATGATTCAAATGATCAGTATCTGTGAAAGTCAGGCCGATAACACAACACCAAGTGCAGCATTTACAAACGCCAACACAGTAGAGGGCTGTTGGCTCCTTAAAGGTCGGTTTGCAAGCCACCAATAAACATGAAGAAGAAGAAGAAGAAGAGCCTGTTGCGCTCACAGCATCAACCTGGGTACAGCCTCGCACTGAAGACTAGAGAGCCAAACACGTCGTCAGTGAACTTTTTCTTTAACAGTTTCAGAGGAAGACACACACAATTGTAATTTGCAACACGCGCTCTGCAAGGGTTCATAGAGGAGGGAAAAAACACAGTGACTCAAAGCATGTGGGATATTAAATCATCCATTTTTCTTTGCTACATCTCAGACTTTCTTACCCTCAGGTGTGCACAAACTGCAGGTTAGGAACTTCCTTTTAAAATACAAAATTGTGAAATTATCTTATTGGTATCCGGCTGGAAAAAATCCATGTCTTTCATCCCCAAATTTAGATTATCCAGTGTTGGACAAAAAGCAATTATAAAAACAAACATTTATTCTGTATTTTCTGCTTTGTTTTAGGCGGCGGGGTTCTCCCACCTGACTGAGTTTGCACCTCCTCCTACCCCCATGGTGGACCACCTGGTCGCCTCCAACCCCTTCGACGATGACTTTGGGCCTCCATCCCGACCCAGTGGGGCAGGTGGACCGGCAGGTGCTCCATTTCTTCCCAGCCCAGGTGCAGGCGGAGGAGGTGGTTATGGAGGAGGAGGCAGAATGGGCGGAGGCATGGGCTTCATGGGAGGCCCTGGAGGACCAGGCGGCGGCCAGCCGGGACGAAGGCCACCATTCGGCCCTCCATCCAACGCTGGACCGCACCACCAGCTAGGCTTTGGAGGAATGCCTGGCTTTGGAGGTGGCGGTGGTGGAGGCAGTGGCGGAGGAGGAGGTGGTGGTGGATTTCCTCCTGGTGGCCCTTCTCAGTTCAACATGCCTCCAAACTTCAGCCCACCCATGCACCCCGGGCCAGGTTTCAATCCCATGCTGTCTCCAGGAGCTATGGGAGGTCCCGGAGGAGGAGGGCCTCACCCTCGGTTTGGCATGCCGCCACAGCAGCAGCATGGACAGGGTGGACACCCATTCAACAGCCCACCGTTACCTGGCGGTGGAGGTCCCAGGGGACCTCCACATGGCCCCCTGCCTCCCATGGGAGGAGGCATGGGTCCTGGGATGAACATGATGGGTGGCCCTGGAGGCAACATGGTGGGAGGCTTGCCGGGTATGCCCCCTCAAGGACAGTTCCCTCCCTCACAGGATGGACCCTACCCTGGTCCCAGTCCACCAGGACCAGGCAACGAGGATGGAAAGAACTTTGGTGGAGGAGGAGCACCACCTGGGCCTCAGCAGCAGCAACAGCAGCAGCTTAACCTAAATCCCAACGGCCCCCCTCCTAATAATACCACTCCTGGTCCTCCTCCCAACTCTGGCCCACCACAGCCAGGGGGAGGCTTTCCCGGCCACCCTGACGTCCCACAGCCCAATGCCAACACACCTGGTCAGCCTCCCTCAGCACCGCCTCAGACTAACCCCAACTCTTCTCCTACCGGTCCCCTGAATGGATCAGGCCAGCCCCAGCATCCACCACCCAGTCAGCTACAACCCCCCAGCAATACAAACACCCCCAACTCTAACAACTCTACCCAGCAGCAGCAGCAACAATCCACTCCACCTAACTCTGCCCCTGGCTCCACCCCTTACAACCAGCAGAACAACACTCCTGGCGCTGGTGGTCCCATGCCAAACGCGGCCCCCAATTCAGGTCAGAACAACATGACCAACAACAACGGAGGCAACACTCCCGGCAGCAACCCCAACCCCCCCTCCAACTCCACTTCCACCCCGAACACCCAGTCTCCCCTGCCCCCTGGCCCCGCCGCCCCCTCGACTGGACCTGGTTCTGGCCCCGGGAAGCTCGGCGGCCCCGGGATGGTCTTCCCCTGTGGCCTCTGTATGGCGGAGGTGCATGACGATCAAGATGCCATCCTGTGCGAGGCATCGTGCCAGCGCTGGTTCCACCGTGACTGCACGGGCCTGACAGAGCCAGCGTACGGGCTGCTGACTCGAGAGAGCGCTGCCGTTTGGGCCTGTGACTTCTGCATCAAGACCAAGGACATCCAGGCTGTGTTTGTGCGCCAGGCGTTAGGCCAGCTGGTGGCAGCTAATGAGAGTTGAGGAGTCGATGACAAAGGAGAAGCGCGGAGGAGCGACGCATAAGGACAAATAGAGACGGTCTTTGCTCTGATCTAATTGAATGACCTGTGTGTCATGTCGGCTACTTGCCCAGCTTTCTCTTGACTAGCCCTTTACTTGTTCACAACACAGAGAAACACACTCATTGACATTCATGCTTATATATAGCACTTTGAGTGACTGTAGGAAAATGCTTTTTCCTCCCCCCCCCCTAAAGGAGTCAAATCATAATGAATGTTAAAACGACACAGTCCTTCAGACATCTAGCCTGCCAACCAGCAAAGCACTGACACCAACACACTACCTCACACACTTTGTGACTGACTGGCACGGAGGCTTCCCGCACTAACTGACTGTGATTGACTCACCGCACTCATGCACCACATGAGTATGATAATATTTCAAACACACACACACACACTCACATAAACCAACATTAGGCGGGGGAAGCAATGTTGAAATATTCCCCTACTGTGTATAGACAGAACTACTCAGAACATCAACATTATTCTCTGATTGTTCACGGCTTTAAATCAAAACAAACATGATATATCAAATCTTTAAAATTGAAAGAAAATAATAGAAAGAGTGCCTGGAAAGCTTAAAAGGGACTTGGGTTTCATTTGTTAATTGATGCACAGCTTTATTTGCCATCTTAATGCTTCATTCTAGCACTGCCCTGCCAGAGTTTTAGCCTTTTTTTTACTGCAAGCAAGTGAAAGAAAAATGGAAAAACACATCTGTGTATTGCAGTGTAACATCTCAAACATGATGTGAAACAAGAAAACAAAAGTTATTTTGGCAATTCCTGCACCTGCACACATGCGTACACACACACTTCGACCCTGTAGTTCTTGTATCAGTCATTTTGTACCCAGTGCTGATGAATCCAAAGGAGACCCGGGCTGAGATTTCATCCGACGCCTCACGTAGAGGATTTTACCACCAAAATAGTTGTAAATATTAGGACAAAACATTTGTCTGGAACCATCAGTTGCCAGAGAGTTGACCAATGAACAAAATAACAAGTCGAACTTCTGTGTTTTGGTTGTCTACAGTATGACGTTTTGGTTTTTATACAGTACTTTTCTTTTTATCTCTGCAGTACACATGAATTGTGAAATCAGTGCTTTTGGATGGTGTTGGCATAGCAAGTAGTGACATCATGTCATATCAGATGTGCATAGTCCTTTTTTTAAAAAAAAAACTACAAAAAACAGGGGGAGGGGGGTGCATGTGAACCAATGCAGTAACTGTCTGATCTGTTTATGTTTATACTCTGGCCTCTGCGCTGCAACAGGCCTCGAAGTAGACCAAATAACTTAAGAGCGAAAAATACCCATTTTTCACATTTCTGTCACGGTATAAGGTGTTTATAACTATTCTTCCTTCTCTCTTTCCTTATTATTCTTTATTCAATGTCCGAGTTGCCTTTCTGTTCTTGCTCTCTCAGCTGTCCCTTTTTGATTTTGTACTGGTATTCGTGCTGTGCTCTTGCTCTGGTCTGGCGCCTCCTGGTGGAACCTGGAGGAACCAGTGAGTCCCACACCTGGTGGGGAAGGGAAAGGTACTGAACTCTGAAGTAAAGACAGATTTTTTTTGTACTTGTCCATGTCTGTTTTTATTCACATTTTTAAAAATTTGTTTGCTAATTGTTGTATTAAAATGAGGGTTGGAAACCCCAATGAAAAAGTTAAAAATGTAATTTTATTTGTCATAACGCCCAGAGGTACAGTCACAGTACAGATTATTAACTTTTTCTGAGGTTATCTCGTTAAACCATCACAAGTGATTTGCTTTAAGGTTTTCTTCTCAGTTTATTGTGAAAAGTTATTTTGTGAAGCTTTAATTAGTGGATTAAACATTGGATCTATGGTGATTTCTTAATAGTGTTAGTGACCTTTCAGAGAAAGATAAAATCAGAATCGGCTGCTCTACAGCATATTTAAAGGATAAGGTCACTTGTCATTTTCTGCTCCATGCTGATGGAAAGTCAGGTGAAGTTTCATAGTCCACAAAACATCTCTGTAGCTTCACAGCAAAACAGTGTTGCAGCTTTCTCCTAAACAGCTGAAGTAGATGGTGACTTGTTTGAAAACATTAAAAAAACAACAGAAACAAAATGGTTTAATACAGATTGATTGAAATTAATTTGAAAAGCCGATATTTACACATGACGTGCGGTCGAGCTTGTGCATCCACTTCAGACAGTGTGCACTAACGCTTTTATTGTAGCAGCTACAGTGATGATTTCTGCTTAAAAAGGGTGAAAATAAGGACTTTACACTGACATTATCCTTTAAAAGAAGCAAAATAATAATAATAATTAAAAGCTAAGTCAGTGTAAATGATTTAAGCATAAATAATATGATGTCTATCAAGTTTTTTTCAGTCAGGTCACTTATAGGCCTGCTAAGTTTTATGGTTACAAATGATAGATTTAGGTAGTTTATTCATTTTACCTGAGCAGTGATCAGCATTTCTGTTTGTATCGGATATGATTGTTACTCAAGACTTCAAACTTTGAGTTTCCTCTCAATGAAGATGAGTTCAGATGATTTATTGACAAAAAGTTAAAAAATTTAAAAGGTAAGTGAAAGTCAGTAGTTTTGAATATTAAAGGACTGTGTAGTTTTGGGGATACAAAACAAACAAACAACAAAATACAACGTCACAAATAAAACAATCAAGAAGTGAAACACAAAAATATCCCTGTGCTGTACTTCCCATCACAGCTCTGTGGAAATGGGTCACACACACGCACATACACCCTTGTATTATTCTCTCGTGTGCTCGCGGATGAAACTGAGCCCGCAGCAGGCCCCGCCCCTCGGAGAGCCTCTCCGCCAATGGAGTCGCTCCTGAGGCGGGACGAGGACGACTATCCGATGTGCTGGCAACAGGTTGCGCTGGTCGCGGAAGGGGGAGTGAGAAATTTCCCGATGTCCTCAGTTCAGTGAGTTACATCTTCCTCATCCCACCAACACTGTACAGAGCTGCTGCCGCTGCTGCTGCTGCTGCTGCTGCTGCAGGCACGGGACGGAGCTGACCGAGGAGGGAGCAACACTCCTGGATTCATCCTCACAGGTGCGGTAGAAGAAGTGTCTCCACAGCTGATCATGTACTTGTGTGTGGAAAGTGCTGAGAGCCATACTGTGAGCCCCCGTAGTGCTGAGCGGGCGCGTTTTTACACCGTTTGGATACGCAGGGATGGACACCTGTGGCTTTTGGGGGTTAGATTTGCTCATGCTCGGCTCTTTCCTACTCACGATAATGACCGAGAACAAGCTCATCAAGAGAGGAGAGGAGAGAGGAGAGGAGAGGAGAGGAGGAGGGAGCCTTTTGTTGTTCGCTCACAGCTCAGTGTCCGCTGCTGCCTATAATTGGATCTGACGGCGCTGCGTAAAGAGGATATGAGAGGGTTATTATAGTAAAGTAAAGGCTTCAAATAGGATGCGGGAGGCAGGTGTGCTCAGCTCGTGGTCCCGCAGGCTCGAGTAAACAAGCCGGTGGTGGTTTCGACGCGCGCGCACCGATACTGGCTGACCGGATAGGTGGGTGTGACGCAATTAATCCAGGAGCCAGGCAGGTGCACGGGGGGGGGGGGGGGGGGGGGGCACTCTGCGGTGTGCTGCCTCTTTATCTGACATGTTGAGATGAATTTGAAAGCGGTTTTATTTAATTTATGAGTGAAGCTCGCAAGGAAACACAGCCCGGGCTTTGTGCAGCCAGCAGTTTGCATCTGTGCTGCTCTTTTCTCAGTTACCTTCCAGATAAATTGCTCCAGAAATAGTCCTGACCTCAAATGTGCGCCCCGGGCCAAACTTGGAGCTCACTCTGAGGTGTTTAGGTAAACATGTACTTTTAATGAGAGGACTAGTGTTACCATGGTGTTGCTGTTTTACACAAGAGACCCTGCACCCACAACAACAGCCTGAAATAACTAGAATAATATCAACAGCAGTTTGAGTGTGGTCGAAAATGTGCTATTTTGCAGTTTTTTGGAGAAGAAATTCAAACTCAGATTTTTTTTATATTTACAATATTAATGAGGTGATAACACAAACTCAGAAATATTTATTTTTTCCGATAACTGAATAAACAAGCTGTTGGCGGAGGAAAAAACTTCACCAGAACACGGTTTGAAGCTAGAGAGGTGGCAGGGTCCGCCACATATAAACAAAGTTAAACAGTATGATATTGTGTTGCTCTTTAACCTGTTAAGCCCGAGCAGAGCCCAGTTGCCTATGGTAACATAGGCATTAGCCTAAAAGTTGTCAGAGGTAATGTTCAGATGTTTTGCTATGGTTTGCTAGAGACTTGGAATTTCATTGATGCTGTGTGCCAACTTAATTTACTCGGACCCAGTGACATATTTACTTACACTTGCACATCTGAGCAAATATTTCAAGCGTTCCCTTCATTATGATACCTCGATTATTCAAATAGACCTTGTAGTTGCAGAGATACGCTCTGTTAATTATCGAGCAGAGACACCAAATAGAGGCTAGTTGTTAACAGGTTAAGGTCATTTTGTTTATTCAGTTTGTTCAGTTGTGAAAACGAAGAGAGTTTGTTTATTTAGTTTGTTTAGGGAATCATATGCGGATGTGTTCATTCAAAATTGTGTAAATTAATTATTATTCCCAAGCAAATTAAATGTAAAAACTCAAAAACAGGAGGTGATTTGTTGATGTTTTTCTGGGATGGACCAGGTTCATTTCATATTTATGTGTCTAGCGGACTGACTCTTCTGATTCTTTTGCTTTCAGAACCAAGTTCGGTGTTATAGATTCTAACTCGTACGAACCTCAGTCAGATAAAGGATCATTGAGTCAGGCAGTCTAGACTCTCTCTGCTGCTGGGGGATGGAGACATTTTGCAGATAACTTATGCTTTAAAACTAACAAACTTTGTTCAACAAGGCTTTTTTTTTTGCACATGTGAAAAGTTACACCTGGTGTAATGCATACTAGTCAAACAATTAATTGCATTTAACATCAGTTTGATTACATCATATGATTGTGCATATATATGTGACAAATTATGATTTATAAATTGATTTCAGAAACATGTTCATGAAGGTCGCAAGTAATTAGTTTCTTAGTGAGTCTGATTAATTACCGCTGCAGCGATACACCACTTAAAGGTATACTTTGCTTACCTTTTGTATTGAGTTCTGCAATATTAGTGCTACTAAAATATTGATATGCATATCAAGTTTCATGTCAGTCAGGACAGAATATTTTGTAAACCTGTAACAAAGACTTTAACCTAAAAGACCCTTCTGCTGTCATTCCTTTAAGGCTCATTGTAACTCCTAATAATAATGAAATGCCTGTCCCTAGGTAGGCCTCTAAAATTCATAAACAACACATAAAAGACATGTAAAAAGACAGAACAATGTAATATGGTTATCCAGAACCCCAAAGATAATCAATCAACATGGATATAAAACAGAGAAACACAGGAAAAATCCTCTTTTTTCGAGGCTAAAACCAGCGAAAGACAATTAAACAATTACATCAGTCGTCAGGAGTCTATTCATGCTTAACATATTAATCAGTGGATCTTTTCAGGTGACATTACTTTCAACCAAATCACCCAGCCCAAGTATGAAAGTAGCTCATCTTCTTGTTCAGATTCCCAAGGTCAACAGAAACTGTGGCAGAAGGTTGAAGACTAGATGTGTGGTACGAAACAGAGGAAAAAGGAGCAGTGCCTGCTGGGTGAGGAGAAAGGGAAGAGTGGTGGCAGATCGGCCCGTTTGGTGACATTCCTGTCTCTGTTGACACAGCCATTCCTTGTGACAAGAGACAGGAGATGAACCAGTTGTCACCAAGCAGTGCTGAACGTGTACAACAACAGCTGAGCCTTTGTTGAAATTTATCCAAGGAGCTTATTTACACCTGGGAGCTTTGTGTGTGACCGGTGATCTACAGCACCTTGATAACCTTTAAAACAGACCGTCACATCATCGTGTTTTGAAAAGAGAAGCCCGCTTTTTTTTTTGGATCAGATCGTTCGTTTGATGTCCAGTGTGCAACACGGTCTGCCTGTTGTTGTTACGCTGGGAATTAATTTGGCTTTGTATTTTTAGTCTCCGGTTTGTCGTCTTTTAATTAGTCTCCTCACTTTTTTTTTTATTTACTGCCTGTGTGGACAGTTTTCCGCATGTGCAGGCTTTACAGTTGCCCTACTTCTCGGTTTCCTCTTAATCTGTCCTTATTAATACAAATGCAAACCACGCGCAATGCCGTGTGTAAAGGGAACGTCTGGAATCCTAAGAATGTTTTTTAGGAAAGACAAAGGCCGACTTTGATTCACCAATCTAACCTTGGTGCCAGCCCGAGGTCCTTCGTGTTACACTACAACCAGCGGCCAGTCAGAATCGGTTACATTTTAATTCCTGTGGGAGACACATCTGTAGGTGCGGACTGCAACAGACCGGGGTTGAAGGACGGTGGTGAGCTTTGTAAAGCAGCTTAAACAGCGCTTAAATACAAGAAAAACGCTGTCATGTGATTAACAGGATTCCTTACTTAATACTTTCCTGCCACTTATAGAGACACAATGCTTGGTGATGCTTATAAGATGGACTACCTGCTACCAGATGGGGGGAAAAAGGCTAGTTTGTGCGTACGTCTGTGTTTGTGCATACACTCGAGCCGGTGTGTGTGTGTTCCCGCACAGCTCAAAGTAAACAGTCTACGCCTGAGTGACTCTACTCTGAAGTCTGGTGACTGGGGAGACTCTGGCAGAGGCAGAAAGAAAGAGAGAGAGAGAGGGGAGGCCCATTCCTGACATAGCCCCCTATGTTTAATGCTCCACAGAGCCGGGACAATAGGAGGAGTATTCACCTTCTCATAGTGTTCATCACCAGGCTCATTTTCAGAGCACATAAGGTGGACGTGCTGAGGTTATACTGCTAATATCGCAGCCGACTGAGTTGTTTAAATTGAGAATTAATCTGAAAATATTTTGATAGTTGATGAATCGATTCAGTCATTTTTCAAGCAAAAAAAGACAAAGGTAACTGGTTCAGGCTTCTCAAATGTGAGGATTGGGTGGTTTTCTCTCACATAAAGAATATATCGGTATATATAGGTAGATCAATCCTACATTTCCAATCATTCAACAAATAGCATCATTCTCTTCTGACCCTCGTTTTTCTGTTAAATGTTCACGTCTTTCTTTCTTTTTACCATAAACTGAGTACTTCTCCTCATGACAAGTAAAGTGACCTTTATATATAAATACCTTTTTATTTAGGCTAAAAGCCTCATTGAGATTGAAATCTCTAATTCAAGAGTGACCTGAGCAAGAGGGCAGCATACATATTGTTACAACTGTAAACACAAAACAAGCATACACATGCAGCTGTCAGCACACTACAAATGAGTGAACACGGTATCAAGTGAATACAAGATCAGGGGAAAAACAACTCATCAACTCTGACAATGTCAGTTCCTTCTGTACATTTTTCCAGGAACAAGGGGCAGAATATTTAAAGCTTACTGTGGGGATCAACATCTGTATAATATGGTGACAGTGCAGGCCATAGAGCAGACCACCTTAATCCAATAATGATATAAAAACTGGTCAGAATTAAGTGTTTCCTTGCCTGAGGGAGAGTCAGGATTTGTTTCTAAAAACAGAAACCTAATCAGGACTCCAGGGTGCGACTGCTTTGGACACACATGCACCCTAAAATCACTCAAGTGCAACTAAACATTTTCATCTGTCCCGCCTTAGCACTGGAAATTTAGCAGTTTATTTTTAAAAATGTCTTGTTATTTAGAAAAACATGAAGAAAAACATGTATTTGCAGTTTTATTCCTCTTTACAATCATGCACCTAAATGATGTATTGGTGCACCTAAATGAAGAAGTTAGGTGCACTAGTCCGTCCAGTGTAAAATGTTAGTCTGTTGAGGTTGCTGATACTGTTGTATAGTTATTGTGTATTGTATTGTAACTGTTTATTTATACTGTAATGTTTATTTTTTTAACAGAGACATGGTTTCTGTCTCCTGCCCAGCAGGGTCTATATATAAATTAGCTTATAGCTAACTCTGGTACAGCTAAGAGGCTTTGCACTGTCCCTGTCAAATAAACCCATAAATAAATTAAAAAAAACAAAATAGAAAGCAGCTTTTGATAAATTATCACAGAGATTATTTACATATATCGAAAACAGCAGTGGTCCTAGTGTTGAACCCTGTGGTACACCTTTTGATACAGGAATAAAGAGAAAGACCCAGAATATCGTGTGTGTGTGAGGTGTGTTCATGTGTAGAATCAGCGGATTTCCCCCTTAACACAATGTTAAACAAGCTGTTTCAGTGTTTGCCAGTAAAACACACAAACACAACAGTATCAGTTTCTTTTGCTCCTGTGGCCTCTCGTAGTGCAAATATAGCCGATCCACTCCTGTCAAGTCAAACACACACTGTACAGTAAGTCCTTGTTCTTCTGTTTTCGCAGTTAAATAAGTTAAATAGACATAAAGATTTTTTTTCTCTCTCTCTGTTTTCAAGCTGTTTTGAAAACATACAACACACCAAAAACTCAGTGAATGATTCAAAAATAAGGTTTAATAATGCACTTTGATGACATTGGTGTGTTTGTGTGCCTCAAACACACCCACTCACACTCCGACCCTCAGGAGAAAGTAGGCCTCATCTTGAACAAAGGGGTTCTTAGTGCCCCCGGTGGCATATCTGACATGACATGAATACAATTCATTCTTGTCGAGAAGGAATTCAACCTGTAGAGCAGCCGGAGAAGATGTCTGCTCCAGTAATCTGATACATGAGCTGAGTCAGAGTAACTTCCCCTGGGAAGAAGTGGGAAATTTACACAAAAGCCTGAAACTGTAGGAAGGAGGAGCGACACATGCAGGTTAAAAGGAGGCATCTGAGGGAATAGTAAAACAAATGGTTTAAGAATTTATTCCTCTGCAAATCTCTACTGTGAAATCGATAAAAATAAGAGTCTGAGCACCTCAACTTTCATGTTCAGTGATCTCGTTGCTTTTACAAGCTTGTTCCAACTCACCTGAATTTGCATTTCTGCTCTTTCCCCTCCCTGTCCACCCAGACAGCTTGCACAGAAACCAGGAAGTCAACATGAGCACTCTCTCCAATGACCGGAAGCCTCTTGTGGATTACGGCGTTCAGATCCGCTTCATCAAGGACCTCCATGACACTGGCGGAGGTTATCCTGACAAAACCAAAGCAAACAACAGTGCAACTCCTCCGACCAATAAGTACGGGGTGGCAGTGCGGGTTCAGGGGATCTCTGGGCAGCCGTATGTGGTCCTGAAAGATGGCGAGAAAGGTGACTCTTACGGAGTCCAGCTAAACACTCCCACCCCCAGCTCAGGGCCACCTTCACCTTGCAACAGCCTCCCAAAACTTAATAACGAACCAGGAGAAATCACAAACCCCTACAGCGCTGCTGTAAGTACAGCACACTCTCCTGTTTCTGCAGCAGAGGATGAGGATGGGGAGATTTTTGGGAGCCCGCTGAAAAGACCTCCGGGGGACGGTCAAGCTGGAACACAGGGAGAGGAGGAGGGTGGAGAAAGAAAGGCAGAGAGGCCAAAGGCTGAACCCCAACTCAAAGCCAGCAAAGCAGAGAAAAACAAAGACTGGAGTAGGAATGAGGAGTATAATGAAGCGGGGCTGAAACCTGTCAAAGTAAACGGTGTGGGACCACGAGGGGCCAAGCCACCTGGCTCTGGTTTCACCAGCTCTTTGGGGAGATACAGTGGGAAAACTCACAGTAAAGACACCCCTTCAGAGTCAAAACCTCCACCAGCGTCAACCGATGGCGAGCCCATCCCAGCAATCGACACCAACTCCCTGGCTCCCATCAACAAGCTCATCAGTAAGTTCAACAGCGGCACGCCGGGCAGCGCTCCGCAGTCGAGGGGCCGCTCCGGAGCGAGGCAGCGCCTCAGGTTCGAAGAGCGCAGGAGGTCCAGAAGTCTTGATGCCAGAAAAGATGTTCAGCCTGAGGTTTCCCTTCCCTCTCCCAGCTCTCCGACTCTAAATCCCTACGCTATGCCTCTGTCTACCTCCTCCAATCTGTTGACGTCATCTGCCCCAGCGAGCGGCAGCCTGGGAAGGAGCCCTGCATCAGTTTCCAAGGTGACAGCGCTCGAGGCCCCCAAGCCGAGCTTTAAGTCACCAGGGAAGTTTGTTACCAAGGACACCAGTCCAGCTGTGGCAAAAAAGCCTGTGAGTAGCAGCGATTGTGAAGTTATTTGCAGGTATTTAATTGTCTCTTTGTTTGTGTCTCACTTTGTTTTCTCTCTATTTATAGGAGACACTGCCGAGGAGTCAAAGCACCGGGGTCATCGATGGGGAGGATGCTCAAGTTAAACAAGCTATTTTCAACATCCTTAAAGACGGGTAAATAAACTGATATAATGATGTTACTGTGTATGTGTGCATGTGTTTTTCCTTTCTGATCCTCTGTCCACTGTTTCCTGATCAGCACCAGTGAGAGTGAAGGATCCCTCAAAAGAAAGGTCAACCTCGTCTACGACACAACGAGCAGTCTCAAGGTACGACAAAACATTAAAGGCAGTCGCTTTCTTGACTACATACAACAATTATGACATATTTTTACATCATTTTACATCATCAAAAATGTATATTGTGTGTTACTAATACAAATGACTCCTAAACAGAACCAGAAAACAGTATCAATGTGATAATAGGAGTCTCCTTTTCATCGCTTTTAAGATTGTGTCTTTAAAGGATAATGCCACCACTTTTACGCATTAAATTGTGTTTACAGGTCTTGGGGAGTACAACAAATGCACAAATGTAGGCAACAGGTTTTGAAAAGCAGTCCACTGGTCTATCATGCAGCTTTATAACACTGTTGGACTCAGTTTAAGAACAAATGATCAAAATCGATACAGCAGAAATCGAGATATCACCCTTTTTATTCCACGCATTCTTCTTCCTTTTCAAAACCTGGTGCCTACATTACCCACAATGCAACATAGCCAATGGGTGACATCACTGGAGGCAATTTATCAGATGAATATTTGAGTTACAGCCAGTGACCTGTTAGCTTAGTTTAGCATAAGGACTGGAAACAGCTAGCTTGACTCTGATCAAAGTTATTAAAACTGTGCTGACTAGCACCTCTTAGCAGTCTTGTGCTAAGCTACGCTAACCAACTGGCCGTAGTTTCATATTAAATTTACAGACATGAGAGCGGTATTGATCTTCTCATCAACTGCTGGTAAGAAGGTGAATAAGCATAATTCACAAAATGTAAAGTAATTTGTTTTTACACTGATAGACAAGCTAGCAGCTGGCTAGCAGCTGGCTATCGTGGCTGCCTCTGTTATATTGTATTTCAATAAGATGGTAAAAAACACCCGAATACGGAAAATAAACCAGATCTTCAGAGAAATTATTATTATTATTATTATGATTGTGGTGAAACTAGTCGTAGCAGTGTCTGCTTCAAAAATACTTACTTCATAATAAGTTTGCTTGTCTTGTCGAAACGATTGTCTACATACACTATATAACACAAAGACATGACATGACATGAATAACAGCACGTAATCCAATTAGCTTTTGTGGTGTGCAGTTTCAGCACGTTGATCAAACAAATAGTTTGAAAGTAGTCGTGTCTGGGGTGAGCGTCTTCCTCTCGGCAGAGCAGTTCTTGTGATGGAGCTAACAGATGGTTGGCAGCAGGTCCTCTTTTCACAGAATATGAAGTTTCCTATTTCATTCACTTTGTCTCCAAGGATCCTCTTTTGGCAGGCCAAAAAATGCGAAAATTAAGCAGCATGCTGAGTGCTCCTCTGTCAATTTTGGTGCCGTCTTTGCTCCTTTGTGCCCCTGTGACACCTTATTAAAATAGATTGCCGTGGTTTTTATGAGCACAAGCACACAACGTCCTTTAAATTTGCATCCTTTTGCATAAATCTGCATTCAGGAGTTATTCCTTTGTGTGCTCAGCCTCTTATATTACATGCACTTGATTATGTATGATCCCTTGTTATGTACTTGTGACCATGGCTGCCTGCGAATCATTTGGCCGTCTTGTCTCTTGGCAACGATGCACCTGCAGAGGAAAGCTGTTGAGGGCTCAGTGTGTGCTGAGGACGCAGTCATTGAGAGCCATCAATAATTGAGTCGGACTGGAACCCTGCACCAGCTGGGGGTTGGCGCGCAGGATGGGACAGATCTTTCTCGGAGGGGTTTGGTTGTAGAAAACCACCATGTTTTTCATGACGGTAACCATGCTGAGCACTTTGGTAGATTTAGTGGCGGATTTCTCTTTCGAGCAGTCATCTCAGGCTCTTCAGAAGCGATAGTAACAGCGACTGAAATATCCACAGCCGACATCTAACTGCAGGATGAAGGGGTTTACAGTGTTTTTAGCTCGAGGCTATTTATTTTCCAGCTCTGCCTCTAAACCAAAACATTGGCTTTTGTCTGTATGAAGCCAAAACATAAGATCAGAGCAGGATCAGATGAGTGTGTGTTATAAAAGGCTCCTCCAAAAACTGTTTTGGGGCGTCTGTGATGCAACAAATGTCCGGACTAATCTACTAATACATGCTTAGTCTTTGATTTCAGAGAGAGTCATTTGCATTTCGAGGCTTTTGGACTCAAGAGTGTACTGTAAAGCAGGGTTCACATTCCCTCTGCACCACTAATGTCTGAGGCTGTCTCTAAGTGCTTGTGATGTGTTTTGACTGGTTTAATGCAGTGTTACCAGTTAATGTGTGTCAGTGGGAGAGTGATGGAGTTAACGCTCCGACACCCTGCCCGTTCTCCTGGTTAATTGGGGATCGGATGCTGGTGTGTTGGGTTACGTTAGTCCCAGATAGTGATGTTTGTGTGTGTCTTCAATCAGGTCTCACATGTTTACAGGTTATGATCATGTCAGCCTGGGAGCCACAATTCCCTCTCAGTTTTATTTGAATAGATTTGCAAAGTAGGAGGAGCTTTTTTGGTTCCATAAATAAAAGACTCATTCAGTTTTCCTGTAAACACTATAATCTGACTCACAGTTGGAATCAGCATGAATCTCAAATTCAATTATAATAACAAAGGATCAAAAGTTGTTTTAGAAAATATCTGGTTCTTTGGTTAAACATTTTAAAGTTTAACTGGGGGGGTAAATTAACTACGACTCCCAGCATCATCATCAAGCTTAAACCTATGTTAAAGATATAATATGTAAGAATTCTGCATAAACATGTCGAAAACCACTAGACCTTTGTTTGCTTAAATAATCCAAAATGTTTCCAAGAATGTTCAAACACAGAGAAATCCACAAGTAGTGTCATTTGGTGGCCTGTCACCACGATAGGGAAGTCGGCGAACGAGATTAAACACAGCATGAATAAGACTCGACCGTGGGATAATTTGCGTTTATTTACATTACTAGCTCGCAAGCGACATCACGCAAAGAGGGTGTGTGTGTGTCTGTGTGTTTGAATTCAGGTCAATCATTTAACTCAGCATTCACCAGAGACGCCGGTTCTCTCTCTCCTTTTTCCCCTCTCCTCTCTGTAAGGTTACATTCATGAATTAAAGTACATTTCCCCTCCAGCTTCAGTCAGTAATCAACATCACAGAACATAAACACCCGACAGTTGAGGTCACCTCCGCAGATCCCTGCTGCAGTCAGGTTGATAAACGGGAGTGAAGATAAATCCACTTTTTAATCCCAAAAGTTCAAAAGTAATCACTGAGCTCTCCTTAACTACAACTCCCAAGGTGCTCTTTGGCAGGAAACAACCAATCGTCAGGCTTAAAATTGCATTAAAGGTGCCGCTAACCTTAATGCTTACTGATTTTACACACTAGATACAGCAGCTGAGGCTCATGGGTATTGTAGTATTCCATGCCAAACTGATGGACAAAACACGATTTGTCAGAGACAAAGTCAAGATGGCTCCAATTTATGGCCATAATTTAACTTATCTGGCCGTGATATTATCCGGGGGAGTGTTAGGTTTCTATGTGAGGTTACATTGAGGATATCATTGATAGAAAAAGTTTGAAATCAGAATACAGAATGGCGAAAAACACTGTAGGAAACCAGCTTCTCCTCTCACTTTGCAAGTTTCTACTTTTAAGGGCCCTGGTGCAGTAAAATTATTCATCACTTCATGAGAAAAAAAGCAAAGTTAAGATGAAAGCCTTCAAAATATACCTTTATTTTCTGCTTCACTATTCTTTTAAGCATCTCAGATTTATCTAGTGATCCCTTGGGCGGGTCCTGACCCCAATGTTTGGAACCACTGCACTAGAGGCTGTCAAGAGCAAACAAGCCATTATTTTAGATCAGGTTTTCACTGAATCTCCTTTGCATTATGTAATCACACCATCTTCTAGTATTTATGCAGACTACTAATGCGTTCAGCAGGGCAGAAGGGTCTCTGTTACAGTGGATGCTTAATACACACAAGGATAAAGCTGATGCAATCCACTTTAAAGTGCTTGTAGATATTCTCTGTTATGTTATCTTCTGTTAATTATCAGTGAGAAGCTGAAATGTCCCAGGACGAGATTATCTACAAACTGTCCTGCAGGGAACCAGAAGAAAATGAAACAAATCTGTGCAAAATACATCTTCATAATCCATCACTGATAAGTAACGGCACTGCGAGGTCCCCCGAGGAGCACAACCGTCCGTGATCCTCGCTTTGTCTCTCTCTTCTGTCTCTGTGTGTGCATCCCTGTAATGAGTATGTAGGAGGATAAGAGAGGTTTCATGGGCAGAGGCTGCTCTTGTACCGTTCTTCCTTTTCAGCAAGAGGGAGGCTTGACGAACGGCGGAGCGGTGTGGGCGACGTTGCTCCGACTCTGCTCGCCTGCAGCCTGTCAGAAAGAGTTGTTAAGTTCGGGGGGGGTTGTCTGTTTGACGATGTCTGAGTGCACTGGCAGGGCCTCTTCCTCCCAAAGATTTTTTGAGTGTCAGAAACTAGGGCAAGGAATCCAAAGGCGGGGTTTTTCTTTCTTTTAAAGTTTCCGATGATACAGAGTGCATTATGTATTTGCAAGATCGACAAGTTTCCAGTCCTCTCTACGACTTTGAGTTCTGTTTTTGTCCTCCATCTCTCTGTCGCACCCTCTGTCTCGTTCACACACTCTCAATGTGTGTGAGCGATGTGTGTATACATGTTCAATGTGTATGTGTTCGTGTTTTGAACAGAGGGGAGGACCTGATGGGGTCTTCAAGAAGGGGAACCTCGAGGAGCTTCGTGAGCAACTCAACCGCTACAAGAAAGACCTGCAGCAGGCCCATGATGAGTAAGGACGTGTGTTTGTCTGTGTGTGTGTGTGTGTGTGCGTGTGTGTGTGTGTGTGTGTGTGTGTGTGTGTGTGTGTGTGTGTGCGTGCGCGTGTGTGTTTTGCATGCATCACGCGTGCATTTAACAGCTCCTGTGGCTTTTTTTTGTCAAAGGATCATTTCACTTTTGCTTGACTGATGAGCCTGTTAATGAGTCTGGTGTTGCAGTATTAATAATGTGTGTGTTTCTGTGTCTGTGTGTGTGTGTGTGTGTGTGTGTGTGTGTGTGTGTGTGTGCGCGCGCGTACGTGTGTGTGTGCGCAGACTGGCAGAAGAGCGTATGTCCAGAGAGCTGTCGGAGTCTCGTCTGCGCCTGCATGAAGATCAGCTGGCTGAGCTTCAGGAGGAGCTGAGGAGGGTTTCAGAAAACTCACCTCACTCAGACTCACTGCAGACGGTGCTTACACACACACACACACACACACACACACACACACACACACACACGCAGACATTTACACACTTGCACACTTACTCTTAACTCTCTCTGTCTCCTCTCTTTCTGCAGGATGTGATGAGTCTGCAAGCTGACCTGGCCGAGGCTGCCATGCTCCGTCAGCGCCAGGAGGAGATTCTCCACCAGCGGGAGCGGGAGCTGACGGCCTTGAAGGGGGCGCTAAAGGAGGAAGTGGAGTGCCATGACAGGGAGATGGAGGCCCTGAGGGATCAGTACAGCCAGGACATGGAGAACCTGAGGCAAACCATGGAGCAGGTCACACAGGTGGAGCACGATCTCTTGCAGTCACAAAAAACTAGACTGTGTTGAAGCTCTTATGTTAGAACTGGATTTTACTGAGAGCTCATCAGGTTTAAACTTTAGTGCATTTTAAAAATATAACTAAAAAACTGGCTTTTTTGGATTCGTTGAGAGTGCAGGCTCAACTCATTAGCAGATATGATTAAAAAACACTGAAGACAAAGATAAAAGCAAACAGAAACTGTGCAGCTGAAACAAAGAAGATCCAAGAGACTTTGAAAACTGCCTCTTCCGATGTCGACTAATGTTACACTGCAAGAATATTGATTAGTTAAAGTGAAAAAAATGCAACACTATAAAATCCACAGGTTTGTTTGATGTGAGTTCTTACGAATGACCTGTGCAGTTGCTTTGATGGAGGATGAGTGTGTTTTTGACCAGATGAGCCCTGAAAGAGATATTTTAATCTCAGTGGAAGTAACTGGTCCAGTAAAACTGGAATATGTTGGTTTAACTCTGAGCCAACACGAGTAAGTCAGTAAACTGAAAAAGAACAAGCAGGTCAATAAAAACCATACAGGAATTTAGTGAAATCAACTCATCTTTTCTCATTAACTCAACTCAAACACACGTTTTATTTATTTTAAGTTGATTAAACTTTAAGTTTCTAGTTTTTGTTTTCAGATCACTTCAGAACTCATTATGATGAGAGTGTGAAGAAACATGATCAGCATATAAGCAGACTTCCCAGCATGCACTGAGACCTGAGACCCTTCTTTTTGTTAGTTTGAAGACAACACTATGCCGGAAACTTGCTGTGTGTCTTTAAAGGATAAGTACACACAGAAATGTAAATTCAGTCATTATCTACTCACCCTCATGCCGACTGAAAGTCAAGGGAAATTTTGTAGTCCACAAAACATTCCTGGAGCTTCACAGCAAAACAGAGTTGCAGTTGTTCAGGAGAAAGCTGCAACTCTGTTTTGCTGTGAAGCTCCAGGAATGTTTTGTGGAGTACGAAACCTCCCCCGACTCCCCATCAGCATGAGGGTGAGTAGATACTGACTGAATTTTCATTTTTAGGTCAAATTTTCCTTTAAGGCTACTGAACATGGTTTCTCAAATTCAGATTACTCGGTTTCACAAAAGCTCAGAGAAGACTTCAAACTAATTATTCAACTGAACTTCAGTTCACCACATTCTTAAGGCAGCAGATTAATTTTAAATGTTTTCAATTAAACCAACTCAGTGTTTGTTTGGTTTTTTTAAAGTGAAGAGCCAGCAGATTACAGAACAAATAAACCAGGAAGGATTTACAACCTCTTTGACAGTTACAACAAAACCTGCAATGCAGCGATCTCAATGTTATCCCTTGATCACAGACAGATTTAGACAAAAACATTCAATACATTTTTTCTTTTCAGAGTATCTCTTTATACAGGTGAAGCAGGAGAACAGTCAGGTTATTCCTGTCAGGTACTTTGTGTGTCCTGCATGCGTTATTAAGGCGATATTAAATTGTGCTTTGATGCTGCATCCGCCCCAATTATACATTCAGGTTTTGTGCTGTCATTATGTGTCAGTGTTCAAACACTCAGTCAGGGTATCATACGGTCAGGCTGAGCCTAGTGAGCAGAGTTAGAAAAGAGAATTTTGCTTCGTGTGATTGCAGTGCAAAAGTTTTCCAGCTGAGTTTTTATCTTAGAGCTTCTGTTTCCGCCAGTGGACTATTTTTGTAAGCTGTGGTGTAGAGGAAATTTGAGGCATATACGTAGATGCAGGAATAGATCATTATGCATTTTGAAATTTGGAAACTGTAACAGCAGTGTCAGGAAAAAAAGTAACATGCAGCCCGAGAGCAGGAAATAAGCAGACAGGTTGGCAGCTGCTTTTTGATGCGGTGATTTATTTGGCGTGAGGAGGATTAAAGTAGCTCCATCTCGTCTGATATTTTCTGGCGTTATTTTTTATGTAGAAGTTTTTTTTTTTTTTTACCGACGTTGAAGACACGCTGATGAAGGCATAACACGAAAGGATCTCTGTTCTTCTGTTCCCTTGTGCTGAACATGAAGAACTAAAAGAGAGTGTGTTAGATTTGGGTGTGTGAGGCTCTGTGTCATACACCCACTTCCTCAACTTGTTATATAATTTTTCTGTGTGCGTTTGTGTGTGGCCACCTTTCAGTCCCAGGACCAGATAGAGGAGGAGAGGGAGAGGGTGAACGCCTCCATCCTGACCCTGGAGGAAGAGCTGGAGAGCTGCAGAGATCAGGGAGAGCAGTGGAAGACGGAGCTGGACGCCACCGCACAGGAGCTGCACAACACCACGCAGGAGTTAGTGTCTATAAGTCGAATGTTTATGTAATTATGTGCCTTATTTTAACACGTATGAAGTGATGGCAGGTGACCGTAACAAATATCAACAACAGAGACATTTGTGACCCTGTTCAGTCAGCGTAAAAGCAGAAAAACTTCCAGTGTCTAAGTTCAAAGAAATCAAACAGGACTGTACTGTATAAGCATGAAGTAACATTCAAAGACCATGAATATGGTGGTAAATCCGTGTTTGTTCTTAAAACCTCAGATAGACGCGTATATTTCTCAGCTCTCATGCTGAACTAAACTGATTATGGAGCCGTAGCATCACTTTGGATCCATAAAAAGACAAACACATCAGCAGAAAGACGAGTGTGTCACTGGAAACAGGCACATATTTTCAGCTGCTCTTTATTGTCTTAAGCTGGCAGTTGTAACACACTGCAGCCTCAGACAAGCATCGAACGCACCACATCGTATTTGATATTTTTACAGTCAGGCAAAGACTTTCGAAGACTTAATGACAATCTGTTAAACCACAGACTACGTGGATATACTGAAGATTCTGGCTCATTTCTCCTGAGTTATTTTTAATGCATGCACTCTTTCACTTGACTTTCCATTTGGCAGGAGCGGGAAGCACTTCAGCGGCCGAATGTGAGAGAGAAAATTAGTCTCACTGTGTTTGGTTTGAGTAGTTTTTAGTCCATTTTCAAATCAGAAAATCTGAACTTGAGGTATTTTCTTTGAAATTCACTTGAGAAGCTCAAATGTCAGAGTGGATTTTGTATCTGATGACGACTGTTTTGATCATCAGATCGATGAACCTTTCACTAACAGCAATCCGCTGATTATAAACCCAATCATGTCAATCCTTCGAGCGAGTCAGCAATGAGAAATCTTGATTCTGTCTTAATAGTTATATTGATCAATCATCGTTTGATTGTTTTGAAAATCATTTCCTGATTTAAAGGATAAGGTCACCCAAAAATGAAAGCTCCAAAAATGGTTGCTGGACTATGAAACTTCACCTGACTTTCCATCAGCATGGGGATGAAAAGATTATGACTGAATTTTCATTTTTGGGTGATCTTGTCCTTTAATTGCCAATAAACACAACTGATTTTGAAGAAATAAATTATGCATCTAAATGTAAGTGGTGTAGCGCAGTAGTTTTACTCTCTTGTGCTTTGTTTGTCGTTTGTCGCTGCTATCTTCGGTGTGTGTGCACGTGTGTGCAGTGTGTTGTGTGTAGTTTATCAAACCTCTGTTACCACTGTGTGTTCTTTAGCATTTACTTTCTTTCTGCAGGTTGCGTAAATCCCGTTTGGAGAATGAAGAATTCGAAGGCAAGCTGAAGGATCTTCAGGATTCACTGCTCGTCATGAAGAAACAAATGCCTGAGTCTGACGATGACCATTCTTCAGCAGAGGTAATTCACATGTCAGTCACGAGGAGGAGCAGAGATTATGCTCGCTGTGTGGGTGAAACACAGGAGCTCACCTCTTCTGTCTTACAGTATCTTTATTTTCTAATCCGTCAGAACGGTTGGGTTGATTCATTTTTCCCGCACAAATGCACACAACGTCATACAAACACATTGTTCTGCACCCAGCCACATTCCTCCTCACCACACACGCATTATTCATCTTTGATTGCTTATCCCTAGGAGCTTCAGCGTTGCCATGATGATCTGAGGCGCGCTCGCACCGATCTGGACAAACAAAAGGGCGAGTTAGACGAGAAGAGGGAGGCACTTCAAGCCCTGAAGAAAGCGAGCGGAGAGAAAGAGGCCGAGCTTCTGTCTGAGATCAGCAGGCTGAAGGAGCAGTGGCAGAAAGACAAGGCTGAGCTGGAGAAGGCGAAGGAGGTGACTCTAGAGAAAGAAGTGACAGTTTTTAGAAAATAGAACAATCACCAAAAGCACATTTGAAAAGGATTTTAAGACTATTATGCTTTTTCATTTTTTCCCTTTCCTTCAGTGTTTTATATATGTTTGTGTGTGTGTAAAAGGTCTTGAAAGTTCGCACCAGAACACAGAAAACACTGCTCCTGAAACGCCTCGTCAGCAGTCCTGCCTTTAATTTTGTGACTTTGTGACATCACACTACGCCACCGTGTCAAACATTAGCATAATTTATGCTTCACGGCTAGTTTGACACGTAAAAATTGATTTAGCACAGCTGCTCTGTTGTTGTAAGTGGTGCTGGCTCAGGCATGTATGAGCTGACCAATCAGAGGAGAGTTGGTATTCGGAAGGGGGGGGGCTTAAAGAGACAGGAGCAGTATGAGAAAACTAGTGAACATGTAAACATATTCTAGTAGTAACCCAAAACGAAATGATGAACCTGAATATGTCTACTTTAGGGGATTAGAGCATTCATTTAGATGAATTTCATTGTTTTAAAGTAAAGTTCAGGTATTTAAAATCTGGTATAACAGTCATTAATTCTGCATGTTTCGTCTTTTCATCCTCTCCTCTCCACAGTCTTCAGGAAAGACTGTTGTGGACGGCACCAACCTTGAGCTGCAGGAAGCAAACGCTCGCCTCAGAGAGAGGCTGGCCCGCATGGTAATGCACACAAAAAAGACTTGCAGCTGTACAGACACACACATACATGCATGCAAAATAATCTAAACAGACATACTGTACGAGAACAAAAGAAACGGCCTCCCACACAGACTCTATTTTCAACCCGAGAGATGTGAGGTAAATTAGATCCAAGGAAAAACTCAAACATTTAAGCTCAGAAAATAATCCCTCCAAGAGGAATTTGCATAAGATGTGCATTGTGCTCACTGTGTGTTGGAGCCGCGATGTGTTACAGCTGTTTTAAGTGCTATAATCTTGTTAACTTTGATGTGAAATGATCATGTGACGAGCGCAGGCATACACAAATCAGTGTAGGCGTAAAGCCAAGACAAATCAACATATGTTGAGGATACAGAGTTAGATTTAGGCCTGAAGTTTGTATGCAGTTTAACTGTCTTTTGAAGCCTTTTATTATGTACCACTCCCCCTATTTTACTTGCCAAACATATAACAATACAGAGTGAAAATACTGGAAAAATACAAACTCTTTTGCAGCGTGGTAAATATTGGGGGTTTTTTTGTCTTTCTCCAGACAAGGCTTCATTCCAGCACGCATCGGAGCTCGGAGGCTGAGGAGGCGGTGGAGGCTCTGGAGGACGAGAACCGCTCCCTGAAGTCTCAGCTGGAGGAGGCAAAGAGAGGAGCCACCCGCCTGACTAAAGAGAGGGACGAGCTGACCCGGCGGCTGGAGGAGAGAGACCTGGAGAGGGAGGTGCTGAGGAGGGGCAAGAGTGACCTGGAGGAGCAGAAGAGGCTGCTGGACAGAGCCCTGGAGAAGATTAACAAAGAGGTGTGGGAGCTTGAGGTTGGAATAATGTCCTGACATATGTAGAGATATTCAGTCATTCACCACCGTGTCTCTCTTTCTGTCAGATGGAGTTGATGATGGGAGATTCCCGTCAGTCGGTGGCCGCCCTGCAAACACAGCTGGACGACTACAGGGAGCGCTCGAGGAAGGACCTGCAGGAAGCCCAGCGCAACAGCAAGGACAGGCTGGCTGAGCTGCAGAGGGCTCAGAGCAACCTCAAGGCCCAGCAGGAGGAGGTGAGGATGGATAGGGTGAAAAATAGAAAAGAAAAGGAAAAAGTTCGATTTTAAAAGTTTGATATTGTTTTAGTATGTTTTGTGAAAATACTAGATCTACAATACAGACTTTACTTTCAGCCTGTTTTTCTTATACAAGCAGTTTAAAAGTATTTTAGCCTTGTTAGCCGTGTGAGCAGCGCAATGTCGGTCTATCTGTTGGCCATAGGTAGAGGCATTCATGTTCCCCAGACGGGGAATACTTGTGAGTTTGGTGATCCCCTGACTTTTCATCTATCACCATCATTTGGTCTAAAATTTTGGTTTATGACTAAATACCGGCATAAAGAGTTACATTCACCAGCCTCGTCTGTATTTTGTAGGGGTGGGGGAAACTGTGTGGAAACTAGCATCTAACATTAAGCAACTTCAGTAACTGTCCTATCTGCAAAACTAAAATAACTCAAGTCCTGCATATAATTTAGACTACAAGCCATATCAGGTTGTCGTTAACGGTGCCCTCCATCTTGTTTTTCAGGTTTCCCGTCTGAAGAAGGAGCTGCTGGTGTGCAGCGAGGAGAGAGACAGCGCCCAGTTGGAGAGAGACCTCCTCAACAACCGTTTCAAACACTTAGAGAGCGAACTGGAAACAGAGAAGAGCACCCACACTGATCGCACCAGGGAGATCAGGGGCCTGGAGGTGAGGCTTCGAGGTCAAAGGTCATGAACTGGGGGATCTAAAGTTGGGTGGGACTAAATTAGGGATACAGTGTCAGCAAATGGAGTTTAGGGGTGAGAAATGGTCAGGGGTATCAAGTAGCTTTGAGTTTAGGCAGATAAGCTTTAAAAAAAGAAATATGTGAATCTGTTTATCTGTCGGTTCACAGGATAAAATAAAGACACTGGAGATCGAACTGGACGAGGAGAGGAGCAGCGCGGAGCTCCTGAACGACCGCGTCACACGTAGCAGAGATCAGGTGCCGCATAAAAACATTTGAATACACATGCAAATAAGCAGGAAGCATCTCCACCTTATCTGATAACAGGTTGACTGATATCGTCTCTCTCTTCCCCCTCTCAGGTGGACCAGCTTCGGTCAGAGCTGATGCAGGAGCGTTCAGCCAGACATGACCTGGAAATGGACAAGAGCGCACTTGAGAGACAGGTACTGGTCATTCAATCAGAACCATAACAAACACACAGTGAGAGGAGCTTTTTTGCTACAGCAGTAGTTTATTCACCTCACTGTCCCCGTCTTCTCCCAGCTGAAGGAGCTGAAGTCTCGTATGGCCGACATGGAGGGACAGACTCGGCCCACAGCTGGAATCAGCCTGCTGGAAAACAAAATTCAAGAGTTGGAGGAGAGACTACGCAGTGAAGAAAGGTCTGACTGAACACACATGACAGCTCAAAAAGGAAACCGTCTCTCTCTTAGTATGGAAGTCTTACTCTTTGGGGTGTATTTCACTGAGTCAAAGTAACAAAAGTCAGCTCTCACATGCTGTCACTCATGGTTAATTCACTGAAAGGCTTCTTTTTAGTAAAGCAGCCCTCATCATGATGTTTATGCTGCATTATAGACATCAGTGTAATTAAGACTAAAGATTATTGTTTATGAATGTTCGCAAGTGCTTGTAACTATGATTATACAGCCCTATAGGTTCACCAAACACGTTATGAGTATCATAACACACTCATCATAACACGCTCTGATGCGTTATAAATGACCCAGCATTCAACCATCCATTAAATAAACATCTCGAAAGTAGCGTTGGGAAGAACAAATTTATATATGAAGTTTTTGAGATACTTCTCGCGGTATTTCGTGTGAATTCTTAATTATTTCTCCACACAGAGAGAAGAGCAGCATCCAGGCTTCACAGCGACGAATGGAGAGAAAACTAAAGGAGCTGAACGCCACGTTAGACCAGGAGAGAAGCCAGCACGTAGAGCAGAGGGATCAGGTAAATATCGAGACGAGCACACAAAATTGTCGTTCGTGTTTGTCTCTTGCTCCTTGATACCGCTCTCATGTGTGTTTGTTGAATATAACATTACATTTATCCGGTTGACGGAGAGCTTGTTCAGTGCTGCAGTACAAGTCCTTAGAGATGGATTGTTTTTAGAAATGAGACATTAGTAAGTGTGTGCAAGGGTTGCAATGTATTTTCCAAAATATTTTTTTATTTCAGACGGGTAAAAATTTACTTTTCCTAGAGCTTTCTGAAGGTTCCTGACTTTTTCCTGACTCGTTTGTACTAATTTACCGGTTTAACACAATTGTAATTATGCCGTAAGAGTTATTGATTAATACCCTTTGACACACACATGCTGTTTAATCATTAGCACAGTTCAAGCAGAGCTTAATTGCTTCTTTTACAAAAGACTAATCTCATCTGTGCTCCTCCTGACCCAACCTCACTCGGTCACCAGAACTCCCCCTAACCTCCCCTTCCCTATCATCTTTCTGCTCCCTTAGCCTTTTTGTATGTAGCTACTCCCCTACAAACCCACTCACCATTAAACCCCTCTGCCCGTCTTACTCCTTCCCCCACGTCTTCACCTGTGACCTCCTCTGTTCCCCTCTAACCCCCTGCCTCTCCCTGTCTTCATCCCCAGCTGTCTCTGCGTGTGAAGGCCTTGAAACGACAGGTGGACGAGAGCGAGGGGGAGGTGGAGCGCTTGGAGGGAGTCCGCAGGAAGGTTCTCAGGGACCTGGAGGAGCAGCAGGAGCTCCAGGAGGCGCTGCATGCCAAAGTCACAGCCCTGGAGACTGAACTTAAGTATGTTATGGTCCAAACTGCATGAATTCTTGTTGATCTTTTATCATTTTAAGTCACAAAAAACAGAACTTAACAGCATATGTCAAGTAACCAGTGTCAGTACTATGTGTCCTCTTTACACTAGATGGCAGTCTATAGTAACTAGCTGGACACATGGCTGTATTCACCACGCTGCAGTGTATGAAAGTAAAAGAGTTGAGTCAATGTTTGTGGATTTTCTGCTGTTTGCTTTCTCTCAGGCGGAAGTCGCAGCAGACACATCGTGCAGCTCTGGGCTCGTCCGCTTTAAGCTCCGAGGATGAGGACGGTTTCTATGACACCAGCAACATCACCTCCATCCTGAACGAGGGCCACCTGCAGACCACCAACTGCTGAAGGAAGACGACGGCATGAATGAAGAGACCTAAAAAAAGATTTGTAAGCCAGAGAAAGGTACTCAGGGCATCAAGGACTGTGAAGAACTCGGTTGCCATGCACTACAGATTTGCCTTGCAGTTGTTCCTGGTTTTATTTTTAGCACGGTGGTCCACCAGAGACAGGTCGTCAGGATAATTAGATTGCGTTTTTGGAGCCTTCAGCTGTGATTACGATTGCTTCAGTATTGTCATGTTTTGTCTGTCTTGAGATGTCTTGAGAGAAAATTATTTTCTCATGTATTTCAGCTTGAATCACGTTTTCAGAAAGGATCTTTGCTGTCTCTTCTTTGTATCGACTATAGTTACTGTACACTACTGTGGTAGCACATTACTGTGGCATGGTTTCAGATCAGAGGTCATACAGTAGACTTGAAAATTGCTTTTAAACCAAAAAATAACGTTAGCGTATTTTTTGGTCACATTTTATTTTAGAGTACACTAATACGTGTTTACTACAGGGTCTTAATAAAGCTGTACAGTAAAATAGAAGTGAAACAACATCAATTTTTTCCCCTAGCCTGGGTGTTCCCCACAGTCCCATGGGGTTTGTTGGTTACTACTACTAGTGCATAGCCACATGCTTCCTTGTTAGCGCCTCATTAGACTTTTTAAATTAGGGGAGGTTAATTAGCGACACATCACAAGAAAACTGTACTGCAAAATAAAGCAAAGACCATCTTTACCTCCTCCCTGTGAGACCCTTATTAAACTTTCCTAGAGGTTTATAGCGTTTTTTTATTCTTCTACCTGATTTGACCAAAAGTACGTCTCATTACGTGTTATCAGTGTACTCTGAAATAAAGTGCGACCTATTTTTTCCTCTTGTTCCAGTCTTATATCTGTGTTTCCTTGCGCATGATGAGTTACTTCTGTCAGTGTTGATATTAGCTGCAAACGTTTCTTTGCGTATTGAAAGTGATGTTTTGTTCGTTTTATTACCTTTTGAATGTGACGATGACGGGCCGCCTAAACTGAGCCTATATTTTATACGCTGTATTAGCTGTGCATTCTCAAGACAATCAAATATACGCAACCCAATCGGCAGAATAAGTGTTGGCAAAGTAGGTTTCCACAAAACAACAGATAAGTTCAAGCTTTACATCTCTTTGTGCTGCAGCTATCTTTAGTTTCAAGTTTCAATTTTCCTCTTTGCAACAATCTTGTTAGGTTTAGGCACTAGGTTTAAACAACTTGGTTCGGAAAACATCTTGTTTTGGCTTAAATTCTCGTTTTGGTCACCCCAAAGCAGCTGGAAATTGTCCCGTGGTCTCCTTAAAGTAATCAAGTAATAAACAAATACAAGTTTGAAAGTATGTTTGGTTTACGGAAACTTTAACTGCCAACATTTCATTGTGGTGACTGGGCTGATGTACTTACAGTAGCACTGTGTCCTCAGAGATTAATCCTCTCCCTATAAATTTTCTACTTTAACCACCGTATTTCCGATGCGGTTTAATATATTGCTAAGCTTGATCCGTGTGCATGTTTTCACTCAGATGCCTTAAAAATCCGCTTCATGTCTTTATTTTTACTTGTTGTTGTCTCTGCATGTGTTTTGTTTATATGCTGCTGCTGTAATGATTTAAGAAGTATTTCATATGCTTGCCTGTGCTTGCACCTACTGAAAAATTCCTATTGAGTGAATCATTAGCTCTGGAAGCATTCCACATTTCTCTACGTTGCACCTGGCCGTTATGTTATGTATGTTGGTTATAATCTCCTAATGACATTTTAATGGTGTTATTACGATTTAAACATGTCACTTTTGAAATTTCTATTTGGGCTATTACAAGTAAGGATGCTGTTAAATGTAGAATGTTTATTGAGCTGCTGGTGACATTTGAAATGCGGTGCTTTGTAAGTTTTCCCCAAATTTTTGACAGAAAATTTAAGTAAATTTTGGACCGTGTGTACAATAAAAAGAGGTATATTATATGTTTTCCTCCTGTTCTCACTTCTTTGTTTTCTTAATATACATATATTATACAATATACATATTTTAGAGGGTTTTTGGGGCATTATAAAGCAACAATATGTAACTTCTGTGAGAAAGATAGGTAGATAGATACCTGACAAAGGTGTGTGTGCTGTACTCTTTTCCATCAGGTCCAGTGTCAACCCACAGTGTCAGTATTTAACTACCTGGGAATGAGACTCCACACTCATCTATATTTCCTGAGAAAGTTACATGTTGTTGCCTTAAACATTTATTAAAGACAGATGAGAGGACGGGAAATGAGGCAGAGCAATGTGCAATAAAAGTCCCCAGGTAAAGACGGGTTAACAACTTTATTTAGTCTGTCAGGTTCCCTTATGATCTTTGGAGCCGGTTTCTCTTACCGCAATCATTCCTCTTTTCATTCTGACATGAGGCTTCAGCAGACTAAGTTAGACAAAACAATTGGATATCTCTGAAGATTAATGTCTTCACAGCACGCAGTCATCTTTTTTTGTCAATATCTCCTACTGTGGAGAAATGCGGAAAAAACAAGGATATTTTGAACTAACTTTGAAAAATATCCTTTTGACTTCACTCAGGCTGATCGTATTAGCTTCAGACACACTTCTGAATACATTATGCACAAATCAAGGACTGTGGATTTTGTTCCCCACACCTTACATTGAAAACACGCTAAAGGTGGGAACTTTTAATGGCCAGTATCTACAGGAGAAATGATCACAGCAAGAAAAACCTGTTCCACTGTTTCTATGGGGACCTAATTATGCTACGCTATTAAAAGCCTTATGAAGAGTGTTAATCTTAAAGAGAACTCCTTTTTCCCCTTCCTATTTCATAAAGTTGTTTAGATCGTTCCCTGTAAATCTGTATAAACCCGAGAGGGATTATCTTTTTCGATAATCCAGTTATGTTGACCTACAGGGCAGAACACCAGGTGGAAGATTCAGCGATTTGCTGGGTGGGTGTTTGAACCATTATGAATACCCACATGAACCATCTCATCCCAGGGGTGCGGCCACTGCATCATACCCGCCTGTATTGTCTCTGTGAAGGAGGTGTGCCAGTCAGCAGCAGGCCTGGACATTGCACTGATGAACTCACCTCTGATTCCCACTCGATTAAACCTGGATTGCACCACTTCCACCTCTTTGTTTCCAAGCAATCAACCAGATTAAAGATTTTACACTGACATACTGACATAGCTTCCCCCCTAAAACGATAAACACAAAAGTCTCTACATCTATGAATGTTTGACTAAAAATGCTCTGGCAGTCCGTTAATGAACTTTATTTAGCGGATTGATATAAACTGTCAGCCTGGTGTGTTAATCCGCGATCAGTGGAATCAGTCGGTAACTGGATAATCTTACAGAAGGAGCTTCTGGGGAAACAAAAGAGCTTTGGCTCTGTTCCTGGCTTTTCTTGTTCCAGGAGGTACCAGGTGCTGGAGGATGTAACGGATACCAGTGGTGGAATTTAACTATTTACTTACTACTTGTATTTGAGTACAAGTTCAAGGTATTTAGTATTTTCATTTTATGGTACTTTATACTTTAACTCCAATACATCTCAGAGGCAAATATTGTACTTTTTACTTGACTACATGCGTCTCATGGCTTTAGTTACTTACTTTTCAGATTGCAATCTCTTGTACACTAACCTTTGGAAACTGTGTATCTCCAAGAAATATTCTGATAAACAGAAGGATGAAGCTTTTCTTATGTGATTTGAGAAAATGTTCCTACTTCCTAAACTAAATAAACAATTTAAAACCTTCTTGGGTTTGCTGGAAAACACATCCAAATCTGAAAAACGCATTGAACTCTTTAGAGCTACGTGATTCTCACAGGGCAGCAACACGACGAACATATGATGATCTTATGATGTAGCTCCACCAGTTTTACATAGTAAAGTGTGTTTAGGTCTTGGGGAGTACTGCTGCATGTGTAAGAAAAGTCTTGCCTCCAGTGATGTCACTCAGTGGCTCAGTTGCATTGTGGGTAATGTAGGCAACAGGTTTTGAAAAGCAGTCCGCCAGTCTGGCATTGCACTCCTACAACACTGTTGGACTCATGGACAGTTTAAAAACGAGTGATCAAAATCGTTACAGCAGAACCCGAGATATTGCCTTTTTTATTTCACGCACTGTTCTTCTTTTTCAAAACCTGGTGCCTACATTACCCACAATGCAGTGACATCACTTGAGGCAATTTATCAGATTACATGTAGCTTCCTCTGAAGGCACAGAGGGCTTTATACTGTTTTTGTCACACATGCAGTAGTATTCCTCAAGTTTTTTGGCAAATACATTAACAGTGTTGGAAAAGTGATGGTGAAGATTTTTCACTTGTACAGAGGTAATAGCAACATGTCTACAAATGTTGCGTCTGGATGTTGGCAGGTGGCCAACCGGACATATACTTTGCATTTACAAGAGACAAACCGGTACAAACCTGTTTAAAAGATCTATAAACCTGAGGCAAGTTCTCACCTTTACAGAGATACAGAGAATACAAGATCAAGGCCTGCGGCTGTCCTGCTGTTCTGAGGTTTCACATCTCTTCGTTTTTACCACCGATAATAACCAATTCAGTCTGAAGATGAATAAAACAACTGTAACTGTGCCAAATGTGAACTGGGCTGTGTTTAAGTAAAACTGAATGAGCAAATACTGTATCTTTGGTGTTACTTGTCAGTTTATTCTATCTCAGAATAATCCTCACAGACATTTTGGTGGCTCATTACGTCAATTGTTGTGTACTGAGGAGTATTACACTATGCAAATTTCTGAAGGTACAGCCTCGAGCAGGACGCACAAAACAAACTGACAGAGATGAACAAATCAGATGTAACAGCAGCGTGTCCTTACAGCTCTGGCTGAGTTCCCTCCTCAGAGACATTGAGTCTGTAATCCTTATTTGGTTTACTGTAATTACAGAAGACATCAAGCTGTAATCATGACTCCACCTCCTCCAGCCTCCCTGTCTTTCTCCTTAGATCACCCTCTCCTCTTACCAGGAATCCCTCTGTTCTCGTTCCCTTTTTTTAAAAATACTGAATGACACAACCACCATGTATCCTAATTAGAGCCACATTTGTAGCTTAGTGCAGGCAATGAATAATGGAGTGTATCTGGGGACATCATACAATTTGTCGCACTCGAAGCATTAGTGGTGTAAGAAGGTACATCCCTGATGCGTGAGAAAGCGAGCGGTGGCTTTTACAACGTGGGGGATCAGCATTGTTCGAGCTACTGGTTGTGAATCACAGTGGCAATGGTGTCATGTTACTCTACAGCAGCGCTGATCTAACATGTACATGAATAAGCTTAAAATAGATGATTTCGCTTCAACCCTTTCAACTGACAAATCTGGCTTTAAAAAAAAACAAGCACACTTCACATTGTACAGGATACAACGGTGGTTACTGATGTAACAAAGGCCGAATCATTCATCTAGAAAACCAGAGCCTGTTTACATTGGGCTGGGCTTTGTATAATAAGCTGCCTTTTGAATTTAAGTCATTCATACCAGCAGTCTGTTTACCCTGACGAAAAGCAGATGTGCTATATTTACAGTGGGTTATTGTGTTTCAGCAACGTGTACTTTTATTTGGGTGTCACGGAACAAACAGCTCTTAAAATGAAGTAGGTTATGTCTGAAACCATGATTTAAAGCATGATTGCATGTTGTCAAACACAGGAAGAACATTGTAGTGAAATAATACAGAGGGCTTATATGGTTTTACTCGATTTGTGGATCAGGTTTGTGGTCTTTCTGAAGAAATGGCCTTTCATTTTACGCCACACCTGCCTGAAACTATAAAGCAAGTAACAACAGGAAAACACCGTCTGGTGTCTCTGAGGTTTGTTAATCCCACACCATAGTAAGTTTCTTTAAAGGACAAGTTCAACCAAAAATGAAAATTCAGTCGTTATATACTCACCCCCATGCGGATGGAAAGTAGGATGATGTTTCGTAGGCCACAAAACATTTCTGGAGCTTCTCAGCAAAAACACATTGCAGTATTCTCCTAAATAACTGAAGTAGATGGGGATTTGTTTAAAAATGTAAAAATCAACCAAAAATTAAATATGAAAAGGCTCCATACAGCTTGTCCAGCCACAAATCCATATCTTCAGAAGCCCCAGAGAAAATATTTTCGATCCTCGACCCTTGTGCACCCACTTTGGATGGGCTGCATGCTAATGCTTTTAGCTTAGCGGCTACATTAACATTTGTCTTTAAAAAGGGTTTAAATAACGACTTTTCAAACCAATTTTGGATCTTGGGGCTTGCAGAGACATGGATCACGTCAGATGACCAGTATGGAGCCATTTTTATGTGTTTTTGGGTTGTTTTTTTTTTCATTTTAAAACAAGTCCCCATTTACTTCAGTTGTTTAAGGGAATGCTGTTTTGCTGTAAAAGCTGCAAAAATGTTTTGTGGTTTGCAAAACTTCCTCCACATTTCCATCAACATATGACTGAGCAGATAATGACAGAGTTTTCCTTTTTGGGTGAACCTATCCTTTAAGATTCCGAAAAATCTGCTAAATAAAACGAATAATTTATAATGAAAATACTTTTTTTTTTCATCTGCCAAATCTGTTAAGTGAACCACTGATTTCTGTCTGGTTTGATCCATTATTCAACAAAGATCACAATGTTCTCCCTCTGTCACAGCAACACTGTCAAATGCTGAAAGTAGGACACTTTCTCTGGGCTGACGTGCCAGAACTTCGTGTCAAAACAAAGTTTCAAGCCATACGCCACCAAAGGTAAATGAGTTCAGCCAAGTGGCAACAGATCCACCTGACATGTGACAGGACTGTTATCAAACAGGACTATATCCTCTTTGCAGGCCTGACACAGATTTAGCTGCAGTGCATGGGAGGTAGATCTGAGGTGCTGGAGGTGCCTGCGTGGTGCTACACTGTTACAAAGACATCACTTGTAAATGGGGGAGAGCTTGAATAAAATTTGTTGAATCAAGACAGATGAAGAGAGTCAGCATATGGGATCGATCTGGAAGAAGCTCAGGCAGGTGACTGAGGACAAAATGCTGTGGTTCAGCAGCAATCAGACCAAATGTCTGCCGGATGGAGGTGTCATCAACTTCACTGAGGTAAGACATGGTTTATTTACACTTGAGTAAATCATTAAATCAGTAATGATAATGATAAACCCAATAAAATATGGCTTATTCATCTTTTATTTATTCATCATAGTTTACACTATAAAGTACCTTAACCTGGACTAGTCTGTGCATAAATGTATAATAGATTATATTATAATATATAATAGATTAAGGATTATATAATAGATTGTTTTAAAAAGTACCAAAAAGTAGTCATACTTGAGTAAAAGTAAAGATATTATGTTAAAGTATACTTTGGTAAAAGTGAAAGTCTCCCATATGAATAGTACATGAGTAAAAGTCTATATAAATAATACTTAAGTATCAAAAGTATAAGTAAATTAAGCCAACTGTATATTTACATGTATGTATATACTGTACTGTATACTATATGTCAGACTGGCTGATTATTGGATCTGATGTTGTCAAAATCAGAGTTTTTTTAATTTTGATTGCGGATAAATACATAAAAACGTGTTACTTTGGCTCTGCAGCATGTGATCTGCAAAGTAACTAGTAACTAAAGTTAATTTGACACGTTAAAGTGTGTTTACAGGTCTTGAGGAGTAATACTGAATATGTGAAAAAGTAGCACGAAGCCTTTTGTGGCTCCAGAAGAAGCTGCAGGTTATTTGATAAATTGCCTCCAGTGATGTCACTCAGTGGCTAAGTTGCATTGTGGGTAATGTAGGCTCCAGGTTTTAAAAAGGATTTTTCGTACTTTTCACTTTCTACATTTATTTGATAACTTTTTTAGTGTATTTATCTGCAATCAAGATTTAAAAAAACTCTGATTTTGACAACATTGGATGCAATATTCAGCCAGTCTGATGACATATAGTATACAATATATACATACATGTAAATATACAGTATGTGTAATTTAATGTAATTACAGTACTGGTAAATGTAATTGGTTACATTCCACAACTGTAGATAAGCATATTTATGTATAAATGTGTATATGAAGGAGATTTATGTGACATGTCAGAACAGATTTCAAGAAGGAAAACGAGAAGACGAAAGAACAAAACAAAAATATATTTTTTAAAAAGTATAGTGGAGTAGTAAGATCTATTGTACGGTAGCCTGCTACAATGGTACAAACTGTCCACAGTGAGTTGTGCTTGCCACATCCTGATTCATGATTCAGTACATTCCGGTGAAATGAGGCGCAGACGTGTTGAAGACCTGCAGGGCTCATTTTTATTACCTGGACAGACAACAGAGACACGGAGACACGGAGAGGCAGCGGGACGGACCAGGTGTCTCTGCGCTGTTGTTCAGGTGTCTGACAGTTTAGTTGTGTGAGGAGGTCGGACATGTGAAGTTTATAAACACCGACAGACAGAAAGGGGGAAAAAAAGTGCGGACATTGTAATTTCTGTCATTGTTCATGTGTTGGCTTCACTTCCCGGACTGAGAAGATGAGCGGCGGCGGCGGCGGCGGCGTGAGGCGGCGGCCGGTGGCGAGTGGAGAGCAGGACGACAAGGCTAACGTGAGTGATGAGCACAACTAGCTTAAATGTTTTCAACTAAAGACAACAAAAGTCGACCCCCGCTGAGGTTAGACATGACTTTAATTCATCTTTGGCGCTCAATAACACGATTACAGTGACTTCGTCTTACTTTATGTGTCCCCTGGTACCACTGGACTTCATCACAGGTGAAAGGTTTCAAAGATCATTTAAGCTAATTAATTAGCTTAAACCGTTGTCCAGCTCTGTTGGGCTCTTTTCCCAGTAAATAGGTCTGTGTGTGGTCTGTATCCTACATGAGGCATTTTAAATGAGATGGATGTGACAGGACAAACAGAACTTTTCACCAAACACACAAAAAGTTGTTCACCTGTCATAGGTACCTAAAAAATAGGTGACCTATGAAATCAAAAAGAGTTTGAGTCGCCATATTCAACACACCTGTGTTTCTTCTCCCCCTTTTCTTCTATATCACAGTTTAGTGCTACATGTGAAGTCTGACAGTATCATGTGGCATGTGTGTGTGTGTGTGTGTGTGTGTGTCCCAAAGCACACTGATGATCATGGCAAACTTTGTTTTTTACATAATGAGGCTGATAGCCGCCTTTGGCTTAAGTTAATGTCTGTCTCATGGTATAAGTTGTACCCTGTGACTTCATTTAGTTTTGTAATATCTTGAGGACATGAATGGGTGAATTTAAATCAAATGACTTTGATTTAAAAAAAGCAAAGTGAATTGCCTGATATCCCTTAAAAGTAATGCCAAGTGGTCGCTGTATATACAGAATCATCACACCGGATTACACTACTTCTTGTTAATTAAGTTGACCGTCACTCAAAGTACGTTTATCACTAACGTCACTGTTACTGAGTCACTGTTACATGGCGCTTTCACTGGAACTTTAACCTTCTTTTTGCCTTCATGTTTAATGTGTATACACAGTAAAGAAAGGCCACCAGACTGTCAGTGGTTCCTCTTTCACAGCACACTGTAACAAATCTATATGTTGAAACAAGTGAAGTCTGAATTTCAAACGCCATAAGACGAAAATTCAGTTATTATACCCTTCAGCCATGTTTCTAATTTCTCAGGAATAATTGTAACATTTGATAACATTCTTGAATTTTTTTTAATTAATCTTTTGTGAAGGCTTCATTAAGAAAACAATTGACCTGACGTTCAGGAATGAGTTTTCTATTCCATGCCAGGATTTCCAAAGAAAGCGCCAAGCCTTGTTGGTTTGATAGTTAAATACAAGTTTCCTCTTTTCATTGGCAGACAAATCTTTTTTTTTTTTTTTTTTTTTTTGCTTCTTCACGGTTTGCTGCACAGTTTTGTTATTACACACTCTCTTGTATAATGGCTATTTACCAAAGGGATAAGACTTTTTCAGATGAAAGGTTAAACATTACACAACTTTGTATCAAACTGAAAGTAATTCACAGGCCTGAATCACTGAGTTAATAAGTGTTATATCGTATTTCATAATGGCACCAGGATGGTGGCATGAATGAACAGATCGATTATTTATACATTTAACTGGCAGGAAGAGGAGACACACAAAGTCATGCCTAAACAAAAAAAACTAATGATCAGAGGATAGTTTCCTGGCTTTACAGGGGATAGTAAAGCTGACTTTACCAAGTTAAAACTTTTCATTCACTGGATCCTGGACAGCAATGACTCTCATAGCTGAGGGCCATTATTCAGTCTTGTAATCTCACTGTAAACATGAGCTTTGACCTGTTTCCATCCTATTCTGCAAACGCCTATACTTTCCGCTGGGAAACCTACTTATCCCACATAAGCACATTTAGGAGTTGAAGTGTTTTTTTTTCTTGACAGATGACATTTATGTTAATGCGTTTTCTGTCATGGCGTGAGAAAATGCTGACACGAGCAAGACTGGTGCAGGCAAAGATATTATTAAGATAGTGTCACTGGATTGTTGTGTGTTTTCTTTGTCAACTCTATACTTTCATGGCAACATAAGAGAGCGTTACTGACAGTCTTTTGTGTGTGACACTAACATTGTTAAATGGCATGTTTACCCTGCTCACACACCCACAAAAGGACACGCAACTATAAATATATACAAATAGCTATACACATCACAGAGTGTTAAGTACACACCTGCACAAACTGGAATTTACTGTACTGTACCAACAACCATTTAACCATAAAAAACTCCCTGCTCGGCGCTTGGTACCCAAAACTACAGGAACTTTTGGTGGTGGAGCTTGCAGTGCTAAATTTTTCTGATCAATCGAGTCTTGCAGCATTTTATCTCTGCTACCGTTTTTAAAAATCTGCAGACGCAAACTGGTTGGTTTTTTGTTCACTGTGTTTTGACACATCAGCGTGGTGTTACAGAAGAAGACATGCAGCAGATGGCGTATTCATACAGCGTCATTGTCGTTAGTAACTTATAATGAAAAATAACTATTAGTTTCAGCCTTGTTATACACTTAAAAGTGTATTGGAAAAAGCATTAGGTCTCAGATGTTTTCAGTGATGTAAGTTTAATGTGTGAAGTTGAAACTTTCCAATAGTTTGAGACACACGGAGACGCACAAACATTAACTTATTTGGAGTGTGCCATTTGACTTTTGTTTGCACAGTTTTGTTTACACTGCACACACTCGCTTTGCCAGTGGCTGTTATGTAAAGACACTTCATTAATCTCTCTTACATAACTCACGCCACACATTCCTCAGAGTGCTGCTACCTACCAATGTCACCATGTGGTTGATAAATAAAGGCTTCTTCATTCCACTGTTTTATCTATTGGTCACTTATTGTCCTAAGTAAGTTAAATGTTAGTGCAGACTACACCTAAGTGTTAAGGGTTAACTTAGCAACTTATTAACTTTGAATGATATAGACTGATGAAGATAATTGCCTGGTTCCAGACCTCTGGGCTGTTGCCCATTTTGTGAAAAATGTGACAAAAATGGCCATAAAATCTGATTATCAAACTATTAAGATAATATGTGGCTTTTGAAATGTCCCAACGATAAGATTTACCATCCTCAGACTTCTTTGTTGAGGACTGTATATAATCTAATCAGAGAAATGTTCCCTTTAGTTCTTTCCGTTGTGAATTTGGCATTGCAGTCCTGCAGGGGAGGCTAACAACGTCATGCCTCTTTGGACTGGCACTGTAGCTCTCTGACTGGAGAACAGTCTGGAGGAAAAAGGGTTGGGCATCTGGCAGAGCCTCACCCAGCCATGTAAGGCAAGACAGTCGTGACTTCCCAGGCATTTAGTCACACAGACACAGACGGTCTGGATCACAGCTGCCTGAATATCATCTGAAAGAGTCCCGGGACAGCTTCGCCTGCTCAGGTAGATATCAGATGGATCCTACCTGAGATAGACTAAATCGTTTGCATTTGGGTTCACTTGTGGTTGTTGTGTAGTCTGCTTTATGTGTAACAGTAAAGCCTTTGATTACGTAATTCATTTGGTTATGTCTTCATAGTGGACCTGTCATACTTAAGAGAAAGGCTTAGTCTCCCAGATGAAACCAGTCCAAACACAGATACTTAATAATGTTATATACAAAATACAGTGATAAGTATATTTCTTCAAGTACTGCACCTAAGTACAATTTTGAGGTACTTTAACGTGAGTATTTCCCTTTTCTTGAAACTTTATAGTTCCACTCCACTACATTTTGGGGACATATTGTGCTTTTTACTCACACTTATTTGACAACTTTAGTTACTAGTTACTTTGCAGATTGTATGCTGCGTCAGCGCGTCAGATCGATAATTTGTAGTATAGTATACAATAACAATAAATACATGCATGTAAATATATGTATCATTGACTTTTACTTTGAAAATTACTTTTGATACTTAAGTACATTTAATATCAGATACTAAAAATGAGACATTAATGAGACAGCAGGCAAGCCACTAAAGAAAACATCTTTTCGTGACGTCATCTTCATTATATTTGATTCAGACCACCCGAATGCAAACATTGCCACTTTGTTTGTCAGACAAGAAGCGGCTTAAAACTCTTTAGAGTCACCTCCCATTTGTCAGTTTCTTCTTATGCAATGGGGAAAATGATTCAGATTGTATTGGTGACACATACTGTTGGAATTAGTCAAAGGGTAGAGTTTATAATTAACGCGTGTGACGTGTTGTCAGGACTTGCTGATGTGTGCTAGTTACCAAGTTGGTTTTAAGTGTTTTATGACTTTTCTTATCATTCATAATGTGTCAGATTGTGTTGCTTGGCAATAAAAGTACTTGATGTTTTGACTGCACTCAGAGATGGGTGGATTTCACACTTTGCTGTGAACTCTGTTTGCATCTGGAGTGTGAATTTAGATACAGGTGATTGTGCATACACCCACTATCTATGAATATACATGAATATTCTCCTTTCTCTGCTTGTTGAATCTTTTCATTGCATAGATTTATAGCTATGTCTGGTTGATCCTTTATTTATTGTTGTTCTTCAGTATCAGTCAGCCTGTATTGCTGCAAACAACAGTCATGGAGGAGTTTGTAGCTCGATGACTGGGAGTGGACGGTCCTGTATTGATTGTGGGTGGTTACTGACTGGATGAGAGTGCTCTTGTAGCCCAGACACTGAGGTGAAGCAATGATGTCACCTCCGAATCAGTAAAGTCATGTCGGACAGATGATCTAATCTGTGGTGATTTCATTCTCTGACTGCCTTGCTTTCGGAGATAATAGCATATAATCTCCTATACTGTACTTTACCTCACCCCTGTCGTGGCTCGTTTTTTGAAAACATGTTCAGACTGTACCAAAGTGTTTTCTGAAGACTCAGAGCCACCCCTTCTTTCTATCACAGCTGATAATCATTTAATCATGTTGGTTTTTCATCAGTTCATGCCCAAAGATAACAAATGATCTATATCAACTCAATGAATTATCAAATTATGACTATTTATTATGTTTGATTAGGCTGCTATGCCTAAAGGGCTGAGCTGTGAAAAAAGATACTGAACAGGTTCCTGCTGTTTTTTTCCCTCTCTGTATAGTCTGGACTGGTCGATGTCAAATCCAATTTGATATCATTTGGACACACTTTTGTTAGGTGTGAGAACAGTATTGAAACTAGAAGTGTATTTTGACCACCTTGCATGTAGTTTAATGAAAAAAGTTGATAATGGTGGTTTCTGGCTGCTTGTTTTTAACTAATAGTGTATCTTAACTAATTGCAGCACCTACATGTGAACAAATGCAGGTGATGAATTCTTGTAATGATTTTTTTTTTATGTTGCATAGTTGTCCTGGTAAAAGTATTTCAACACAGTGTTATGCAAGACATAACAGTATCTAACCACATGTTTGTCTTTTGATCTGATAAAACTGATGAGAATCTGATTGATAGATTTATACCTCGGAGGGATAATCAATCAGCTGTAATGGCACAATTCCTGGTACTGATATTATCTATGAAGCCATTTTAATTAGTTCTATTTAACCTGGAGATTGATTGTATTGTGAAATGAGTTTATACATAAATACGATACGTAAGAGAGATGGATATCACTTAACTCTGTGTTTTCAGAGTGGGTTTAAGGTTAATCCTCCTTTATGGTAAATGACATTGAAAGCGTCCCCTGAGCTGCACAAACAAAGCCTAGTGGAGCAGCACTAAGACTTACATTTTAAGTGCTAGTTTGTGCATGTTCGTGCAGCAGAGAACTAATATGGTCTTAAATTGAGGTGATAACATATTTAATTTAAGTAACACCCTCATAGTCACCATTAAACACTTTTTCTGACTCAAGACTTGTTGTTTTTCTTGCCAATACATGAATTTAAGAGGTGTTACATCAGGACTGAACAACAGTCAGCAGTAGCGTATATGTTATTTGGACATGCCAGGACCGTAAAGGTATGCAGTGATTCAATGTTTAATTTCACCATCATATTCTTGGAACATGATCACATATACAGGCCATTTTGCCTGTAATGACACCTATTAAGCACTTTTTGCAGGAGTGGTTCTCAATCAACCTCTTTTTTAACCGTAATAATTTGTCGGCACAGTTTTTATGGTGCCGTGTAGTTGACCTTTGCAATATTTGTCGGCTGCAACCTGATCAATGAAGGACTCTTTTTAAGGGCCCTCATAACCGAGCTCCTCTGTATCCTTCATATTTGCACACCCCCCCCTCCGCACTCCCAGATCCTCTCTTTAAAAGTTGAACAAGCTTAAAAGTTTTAACAACTTAAAATTATTAGTCAACTTTACTTGGTCATTTTGAGGTAATCGGTTTCCATGATTTATTTTAAGTAACTTTGTCAGGTTTTACAGGGAACTAACTATTACTATACCATCTGCACGCTTGACTAACTTGGGGTTTAGAGTTTTTAGCCGCTCTGCCCCATGTCTGATCTCTCTCCCACAAGACATTCACAACATTAACTCTCTGTCTCTCTACCTTCAAATCCCGTCTTAAAATACACCTTTTCAAACTGGCATAAGCTGTTTGATTCTGACTCCACTGGTTACACTCAGAGAGTTTTTTACCCGGTAATTATACATAGTCATTAAATTAGCTTGTATTGAATACCGTTGCCTTGATGTTTGATACAATCAGTGCTGTTTGTTTTTTAAAATTTGGTCTTGTATGTCATCCTTGAGTGCGCCTATAAAGGAAATTATTATTATTGTTGTTAATATTATTTTTCTGAAGTTTGGTGAAACATTTTATAATAATTATAAGAGATTGCTTCAGTGTTCAGCATTGTCTGCACCACCACATAAACCAATGAGGTCATCAT
This sequence comes from Pagrus major, assembly GCF_040436345.1. NCBI lineage: Eukaryota > Metazoa > Chordata > Actinopteri > Spariformes > Sparidae > Pagrus > Pagrus major. Next base: position 16,246,018 of record NC_133230.1, read on the forward strand.
TATAGTCTCTTGTTTCCCATAGTTTTTTTGGGAAACAAGTGAAGGAACATGGGATTTTTCCCAGGGAAGGATGAATCTCGTCAAAGCCATTCAGTAGAACAGATCAAAAAGCTTGAACTTGGCAACTGTAAAAAATATAATTGCAGATACTTATCTGTAATCATCTTAAAATGATGAAAAAGCTGAGATCATTATCTGTAACCTTCCTCTACCGTTGTGCTTATGTAGTGGATGCGTGTCGGCCACATGTTGATTCAGGGGCTTCCAAAAACAAACGTGGTGATGTGCAGAACATTGAGTTTCTTCAGAAAGCTACACCCAGGGTGTGTCTGTCCCTTGAAGTGCAGTGCGTCTCTTCTTGAGAAGCCCTCGAGCTGTCGCTCCCTCCCTCTCAGAGTGAAATGTTGGCTTGCCTGTCACTGCCTTCACTCTGATGGTTTTCAGACACTGCAATTACACGCAGAGATCTGTCGTTCAAGCTAAAACATTTATCCTGTGTTTGACTTGCAAAGCAGAGAACTAGCTGCTTACGTAAGAAACTAAATGTTTGGTCATGGGACATGCTGGGTTGCCATTATTTGTTCTTAAATTCTTTGCCATAATTTACTGAACTGTTGACGAGACTAATAGTAGGCATGTTCACACACACACTCTAAAACCATAAAGTGTTCACACGCAGGTCTATTTTATGTGTCTCAGTGGCACACACACACACACACACACACATGCACAAACTATTAAAGCTTTATGTGATTACTTTCATGGTAATATTTAGATTTGTATCATTGTTAACCTTTTCACATTGCTTATTATGTGAGGACGTTATGCATTTTTTTTTAATATTGAACAGAAATAATGAAAACAGTATTGTTACCGATCTCCACATGTTTTGCAATTCAACATGATCTGCAGGCACCAGGCATCACATGATTTTTAACTGCCTAATATCAACAAAAGTGCATCAGACCACCTCTTTGTGGGGTTTAGTTTATCACATAGAGCTGCAACATTCAGCCTCACTGTCCGGTGACCTGACCTGATGACTAATGTGGCACAAAGTGTGTGTTCAGATGACTGCACTGTCACAATGTTACTTGGAAGCCAGATACAATTTGGTTTGTTGTCCGGTGGTCCTACACTGGAAAAAATGCCAGTTCAAACAAAATAAGTACAGAAAGAATGAACACAAAGTGTTGTTTTGCTTGTAATAAGTCAAATTTGCTAATGGAACAAATGAAAATTTGTTGAGAGTCCTTGAAATAAGATGTGATCTCTAAAAAAAGTCCCATATCTCACTGAAATGTTACTTGTTTGGTGGTCGTGTCTTACTAAGTGTAAGGAGATATTTTGATTTAAAATTAGCTAAATATACTTGGTGAGACTTTGAGTTTTTACATTGTAGCTATCAGGTGTGAAACAAAATCTGTAAGGAACAAGCTGGGATTCATTCTCATCGTCTCTCTCTTGTGTTTTGATTGATTACTTTATTTACTCTTCTAAGGTGTAAATGACAGTTTACAGGTTCATGTGTGGTGTCACTAAATCATTTCGTACTGAAGTTATTATTGCAGCATTGTCTCACACTTAAGGCTAACAACAGACTGTGGTATGCAAATGACGTGTCAGTGCCTCTTTATCATTCCTGCACTTTAACGACAGGTGTCTTTCTCACAGGTAGCAATTAAAGTTGTGTATAGTGATTCTATTTGTGGTGCACAGTTGGCACATGAACAGCATCACTGTGGCATTTACCAGGGAAGAAGCACCTGAAGTGTGTGATTACGAAATATTATGTAATGTGGAATTTAACAAAGGCAAAAGTGACTTGTGTTGTCCGGAGAAGGCAGCAACATCTGTTTCTCTTGTGTTTTATCTGCCATGCAAAAGTATCACCTGCCAGTGTTAACTTGTAAAAATACCACTCTGACGGAAAATAAAAAGCTGGTGCTGGAAAACACGTTTTTATTAGAGAAGTTCCAGCTTCCACCAGTCTGACATCAGTGAGCCTTACCTGTAAACACCTTACTACACTTAAGTTATATTCTATAGGAGAAAAACAAGTCAACATACATTATCATAGTCACTTAGAAGGTTTTTTCCTCTGTTTAGCCTGTCTTCTTACTAAGTGGTAAATTGTTATTTTATTTTCCTTCAGACTTTTAAATAAGTTATCTTAATGATAGTTTGAGTGATTCCCTCCTATTCATAAGACTGAAAACAAAATCAACAAAGAAGCTGACATAATTACAGTCCAGACATCCACAGGACATTTTGTTCGAGATTCTTTGTGCTTTTTAAATAATGAGCCATTTGTGCAGTTTGGTTTTGGTCTGATTACTATCTAATTACTTTGTGGCTGACGCCCACTTACAGTTTAATTAAGGCCAGTGATGATAGAGCAGCAGCATCACAAAGTAAAAAATATTTTTTATGGGCATCCGCCCCTTTATAATGACTGATAATATCAATTCAACCTTTACCTCTAGTACTGCAGGGCTGAGGAACAATTCCATACAAGCTATTATACATACAAAGACATACATGTAAGCATTGCACACAAACACCTAACACCACACAAAGGCTTAGAGGATTAAGCATAATTTTCTTTGGCAGTAAGATAAGAATCAACCATGTTACATAACTCACCTTTACCTGGAATTTTTTTCCTGCACCTGATTTGTTAAGTGGCAAAATGGTTTGTTTTCTTTGTGTGGAGGCAAACCTCCACTTGCTTAAATGGGTGTTGGCAAGGAGGGTTATGAAAAGTCAAAGCAAGTATGTGTTTGCTTTGGGCAACGGTTTTACTTAATGTAAAATATATTTAGAAAAGAATCGTATCAGCTCAGTGTAAGGGAATTTGTTTTACATTTTGAAAATGTATATACTATCTTTAATGCCTACATTAGGCTATTTTCAGCTTTTACAGGAAAAAAATAGATAACAGAAAACATGTGAACTCCATGTCCTCATTGAGACCAGAATACTCCAACACATCCAGTCCTTGAATGAAGAAAGCCTCCCTTTGCTTGAGTTTTTGTATTCTGTCCCCTCCCACGACCAAACATGATTTGATTGTGGGGAAAACCAGAGCACACTAGCCAGGATTCGAAAGCAGGACCTTCTTGCTGTGGGAAACAGTGCTAACCACTGAGCCATCAAATTAGAATGTGAACTTTGACTAATTAGCTGTAATCATCATACAACGTCATGCACTTCCAGTGAAACCCTGCAGTCTCCATATTATCAGGAAAAGAGGATGTGTTATTAACTGAATGAACTCCTACTGGAAAAGAGAGGCCCCATTTAAAACAACTTGTGATCAACAAATAATCTAGTCAGGATCCAAGCAAAGAGCACAGTTAAAGGCCAACCTGACAAAATGATCAGCCATGAATGAGTCATCATGGTGGATCACAAGGGGCCGTACTTACACTTTCCCTACGTCTGACCTGTAAAACTCGTGTTCTGTTCATGTTGCAGAAAAAAGATGTAATTACATTACAGATACATTCAGTAAAAAAGTGGATTAATAACAGGATTACAATTAAATCCTTTAATTTTTCAATTTAAAATAGATTAGATTAGAAAAGAATACAAATACAAATACCTACAGAAAAGTAGAGTACACATGCCTTTTGAAAAGAGAAGAACACAATAGAATAAATAACCGATCATGTGGCCAGAAGTAAGTCAAACCATATGCCTTTTTCCAGAGTAGCCCATCTGAATGTGTTGGTTTTGACCAAACTCTGTTCTGTAAATATTTGGTTTTCAGTTGTATGAGACATGACAGTCAGTCCTCACACAATCTGTTTCTGTTGCTGAGGCAACAAAGTTGAATTGTGAGTGACTCAACAGTTATGGATGTTTTGACTGTTGGTATTTTTGGCCCCTACTGGTCTGGTTTCATTTTCTCCAGTGAGCTGAATGTGGTAGAGCGTGTGTGGTCAGAATCACCAGACTCTGCAGTGGAAATGTCTCCTCAGTGACGGTTGCTAGGCATTATGGTCTAACTGCGTGGTATCCACGGAGGAACTTCAGTATGGGGAAGTTTTTATGGCTAAAAGTACCCATTTCTTCACTGCTCCTCCCTCTTTCTCACTGCTGGCTTTCATTTTGAGCGCCTCTCCTTTCTCTTCATTGGTTGTTTTTTTTCCCCTCATAATCCACGCTGTTCCTCTTAGTCATCTAGTTCCTCTTATGCTCTCTCCTTTCATTTCAGGACCGTTGCAGGAGGCTTCGGCTCGCTCTACAGGATCAGGATCAGTCAGGCTGCACATCGGAGCAGCACGGCAACAAGGTACAGAATTAAAGAGGAAAACTGTTTTGTTTTTGAATGAAAGAAAAAAGTCTATGACAGGACATTAACTCAACTTTTTTGTTTTGACTGAATGAAGGAGAGCAGCATAGCAGTAGTGCTGCCACAGAAACAAGAAGGGCAGGAAGCAACACTTGAACTCATCACTCCCACGGAAGAAAAAGTTGAAGTCATTAAGGTATGTGTATTTGTTTGTTTTTGTAGTTGTGTCGTATTTGAGGTATTTGAGAGCTCATCTGTATTATCTAACACAACAGGTTTTCCTTGAGGCTCGTTCACAGACTGGAGAGAACGTCAGGATGCTGACGGACGAGGTGTCACAGATTCAGGAGGTGAGTTTGTGACAGACGGAGTTGAGCAACATTTCCCACAGCCGTATTTAGACAATGAGTCAACAGTCAGTGCCTGGTGGAGAATATTAGAGCGTGTGTGGCTGGGTTGAATAAGGTGAAGGGGATAGTAGTAGTAGTTTCTGCATAGCACACGTCTTTGAATGCATAATGTGTTTTTGTTAAAGGTGAGGTACTGCCTGAAGACTCTGAGAGAGCAGATGGCAGCCAGGCAGAACAGTAACAACAACAAGGTACACACTCTCTGCACCTCAGTAAAAGATGTTTTTCTGAGTATAGTGCTAAAATAATTGGGCTCAGTCTATCTTGTAAGTCCATATCTGGTTCTAGCTTCTCTAATGTAAGGATAATCAATATCAATAAGTTAATACGAATAGATATGTATGGTAAATTAATAAGGTAGTTATTATGACATCATCATATTGTTACATTATGTCACATCTAGTTGTAGCGTGCCTACAATTAGTTTTGTGGTTCAAATAGTAACAAACAATACAAACTACAAAACTAATTGTAGGCATGTTACAGCTCTTTGGCTTAAACAAGAATACAGTTCATTTCAATAGTAACTGTATAAAACTTCAAGTGTTGTTTAAGTGAAGGTTTTTTTCCTTTAGCTGCTTGTGTTTTGTTGCAGTGCAGTGATTTCTCTCATCCTCTCTACTATTTTAAAGTAAAAGCAGAACTAAAGCTCTGACTCCACTAACCAGCCACTTGTCTCTTCCTCAGTATCCAGTCAATGGCTTCAAAGTCAACGTGCCCAGCATCCAACCAGTTATCACCAATGGCAATGCCGTTCTCATCGAGTCAGACGCTCATGTAAGATAATCACAACTGAGCCTTTTCTAAAGACCTCAGAAGAGTGTCCGCTGTGGCTGTTACGATCCGATAATTGAACCAGTTGAATATGAATGAACCATGGGGAAAGGCATAAGCCAATTTCAGCTGAAACTACTTTGAATGCATTCAAATTTGTATTAAAATGACAGGCAGAAAAAAATGTCTGGCCCTCCAGCTGTTTCCAACTCACACCAGCCAACTACAAAGAAAATGGTGCCAGGCTCTCTGAAGCTGATGATAAAGCTTACCACACACACAGCACAGGGACTCACTTACACTCTGACTAATGGTGCACACACACACATAGACACACACAGTATTGTATTTCCAATGCATTATTCTAGGCTCAGTGCATTTTAACATCTCCTGTAACACAACACCATTATCTACAGAGGAAGTAGTTTCAGAGCAGGGAGATAGTGTGGCTTTCTATAGCCAGTGACCTGTATGTGAGGCATGTAGGTAAGCGTGGGTCAATTTATGCTGTCCTACATCCTAAGTGGTGTCAGATTATAGAATAGTGCATTGTTTGTCTGGGGAAAAGTATTTTGCTCACCGAAAGGACAGCCCCGAGATACAAAACTGTCTCAATCTCAGTCATAATTTAACAGACGTCCAGCTAAATGCTTTTCTTACCTCAGGCTAGACCAAACAACCTTTTAAACATGTAGCATATCAGCCTATCAGCAGCCTCTCTTACATGTTAGCTCCTGCCTTGCCCTCAGGTTCAAGTAGTTAGCCAGATTAAGCGTAATTAAGCATGCCACTTTCTGTCTCTCTCAGGTCGTGGATAATCAGGAGGAGAGTATGAGGCTCAGGGAAGTGACCAAGCATCTGTACGCACAGCTGAAGGACATGGAGAAGAGACATCAGGAGGAGAGGGAGAGACTGCAGGTCTGTCTCACGCGATGAGTTACATGACTCCATTTCCTGTCTGCAGCTATGACTCACTCCTCTGCTGCTCTCTTGTTCCTCTAATCGTCCTCATTATCTGTCGGTTTCATCCCTCATCCGCTGATCCTCCACTGCTCGGGTCTTTGCTCTACACCGCATCTGTCAGGTCATGTAGGGACACTGCCACAGACTTCTTGCCTCCCCTTTTGGCATTGTATTGTGGGAGTTGTGTAAATCAACAACAACAACACGCGCATAACTCAGCTGCAAAAACTGTGACTTTATGTCACCACTTTTCCAGTGTGATCACACTTCATACCAGAAACCTGTTTAGAATTGCATGAAGTAAGAAATTAAGATAAAGATCCTGACTAACAAGAATGTCGTCCCGTCCTAACATGCAAAAAGGGAAGAGATCTAATCAGGCAACACAAGTGAAAACACTTGTTGGTGAACTGTGGGTGTGTAGGGAACTTTAAGTCCCCAATTTATTACTAGTGACTGTAAAGAAATTCCCAACAAGTTAATTGCTGAGATCTGGGAATGTTGAAAACTCACTTTTAAACGACACAAGCAGGCAGAGAATCAGAGAGATTTTAAACAAACCTCCAGGTTAGCCATCAGTCGCAACTTTATTATAAACAATTGTTTATTACATTTTTTTTTTTGATGGTTTTGACCTTGGTTAAACGTTTACTACTGAATTTGCAGTTGTGCAGTTTAAAAACATTGTCTCTTCCCCATTTGATTATGTTGGAGCAAATAATTCATGTTATCAGCAAAAGAAAAAACTATAGCTGCCAAGTTGTAACAAACTGAGTCATCTTTTAACCCTCCTGCACACCAAAAGTAATCTTAACCGGCTGGTTTTTGTTTTGTTTGTTTTGGATTATTATTACATAAGGTCAAAGAGGTACATCTGCAGAAACTCAAGACAATATAAGCGATGACATTTTAGGAAAGACAAAATGAAGAAAAAAATACAGTGAGACGAGAAATGAAATAAACAAACAAAAACAAAAAAAAAGCAAAAATGAAAAGGGTTTCCTGATTCCTAGTTTAATCATTATTGCCACATCAAAATGTGAATAAAAAGGCATAAGTTAGATAAGAACTCATGTCCAAGTACACAAATCCGTACATACATGACACATACAGGAGTTTTCACTCATGTTTGCTTCGTTAGATCTTCTCAGGACAGTGTGGACGTGTTCAAATTGCACTTGACTGACACATCCGTCACTTGAAAAGACCCGTGTGGGTGTGCAGCGCCTATTATTTTGTATCCGTCTCTTCTTACTTAGTTCTTACTCTGTCCTCCTTCACAGGCCGAGTCAAAAGAGTACAGCGTACGTCTGGTTGAGCAGTCTGAGCTGCTGCAGAAGGCGGAGGAGCTGTCGGAGGGGAGGGGTCAGCAGGTGGAGGAGCTGCAGAGGCTGCTGGAGAGCATGGAGATTGAGAGCGGCCATCTCAAAGACAAGATGGCAGCGGGGGAGGCAGAGCTGCTGCAGCTTAAGGCCGGCAGGGAGAATGGAGGGGAGCACGAGCAGAGGTGAGATAAGAAACTAAGTGATGAACCAAAGTCCCAATAAGAAGTAGAAGTTGGGTTTCTTGTTTGAAAAACTCAATATTCTGTATCCTTTCATTTTTTTCAAAACTTTTATTAGATGACTGGCAAGTCTAGGTGAACTAATCCTCTTTTATATCCTCAAATATGAGAGAGTAGTTCTCTAAATAGGAATTTGTTAGTTTGATTATCTATTAAAAACTTTGTTCCGAGGATGTAAAATACAAATCATACAAATACCATGACCTGCTCTAGTTAAAATAACTTGATACATATAATCAGTTTGGTCTTAGTTTGACAGTTTTCTCGTGTGTGTGTGTTTGCAGGTGTGCAGAGCTGGAGAAGGAGGTGGCCACTCTGAAGGAAAAGATTCATCACCTTGACGACATGTTAAAGAGTCAGCAGAGGAAAGTCCGTCACATGATTGAACAGGTATTTATGCACAGAAGCAGATTTACACACACAAACTCAGACACACACACACACACGATACTAATAAACTCTCCGGTGGCCAGAAATGCACAGGAAGCCATTAATAGGGAAATTAGATTTTGAGGAAGCGGACACACAAAGAGTAATTGATATGAGGGAGTGGAGCCAAGCGGAAACGTGCGGTGATATAAAACTCATTTGTCATGAATAAGTGATGCTGCATCTGCTCCCTGTTGGAAAAATGAGCGTCTCACTTTGTTTGTTTGTTTTGTCAATAACACAGCTGCAGAACTCCCGGACCGTCATCCAAGAGAGAGATCGAGTCATCAGGGACCTGGAGGAGAGGGTGGCTTACCTTGAAGCCGAGGTCAGGATTCTTATGTAACTGTAGTTAGATTCTGAATTAATCCGCTTAGTATATTATTTTTATTTTATGTGCTCAAGATAAATACACCAAACTTTTCTGATCAACTTAAAGCTAAAAAGTTGTCCCTTTAAACCTGAGGACACAGCTTATGTCTGTACCCTCTTTCTGTCTTCAGAACAGAGAAATGCATGACCACATGGAGTACTTCCTGGCAGGCCAGGACCCTCCGCCACTGGCACCCACTGAGAACAAGCCAGAGGTTGTTTACAGGTGAGCCATCACTTCCTGGTTTCCGTTTCTGCTCATTTTCTTATTCACAACGAGATGCAAATTCCATCTTACTCCCGTCGTATAATGTCCAAGTTCATAACAGTCATTTTACATTTTTTATTTCCCCCTCTGTCCAGTAAAACCATCACACCGATGTCATCTAACAACAAGGCGCTCCCATTCATCAAAGTCATCGAGATCAAGTCCTAAATGGAACGTTGACCACCGGGACCAGGAGTAAAATACAGTGTACATAAATATTTAACCACCTAACCTTATATAAAACGTAGGTCTGCAGTGATTTGAAAAAGGCTGGCTCAACAGACCTCATGGTGACAAAGCACACTGGTCTTTTGTTTGTACCTCATAGCTACTTTTGAGGCTTTTCTGCAAACCTTAACTGGCTCAAACAGAGCCTAAAAAAGGAGAGTACAGGGGAGTTCTTGTTAGGGTCCAGTGGTAGGAGGAATCCTAAAAAGGAAACAAGGATGGTGCTGTGCAGTGCAAAGAATTTTACTGAACTTTTAGATATACATGGACACAAATCTGTTCAGTGTTTTCTCAGGAAGAGTTCAGTAAAGTTCCCTGTGTTGCATCTCGACTCCACTTCTTTCCCCCGCAGAATCCGAAATAAGCTTTTTCAAACAGAACTGCTTTTTTAGGATTAGAAATGTCTGTTACACATAAAGTACATTTGGACAAATGTGCAAATAATCACATGATGTTGAGTGTTGTCAGCTCTTCAGCCTCCTCAACCACAATCCAAGGCAGCAGCAGGGTTCAGGGTCAGATTTCTCAGTGCTTTGCACCTCATTGCCAATGACCTGCATGCAGTTGTTAATGTTAAAATATGATTTATGTTTAACTTAAATATATTCCTCCTTCCTTTACTTTAGTTCTGCTGGACAATACCTGTTAGAGGCTACTTGTAGATACTGATGCTAGGTGATCAACATTTTAATTCTCATCTACGCTGCCAAGTGCTGCCACGCCATCCTTATTATATATCCTGTTTGTACTGAAAGGTTGCATATTTAATAACTAGGAACTGATTTAATTGTACTTATTTACATAATTGTGCATTGTTTGTGTAGACTACATGTTTTTTTCTGTAAAATACTTTCTGTTGCCATCGAGGTTGAACATTTTTATAAACTGTTACCGTTTACTGTGAACATTGTAGATAAATAAAAAAGTGAAGTTCACTCTGTGTCCTTTTATTGTAGACTTTGTTAACTATTATGTAATGTCTGGTTAATCTGATTTACTTGTCCAAACTTGAGTTTCATCCTGTCTGCTGTTGCATCCTTTTGCCATAACCTTGTACTGCCACCTAGTGGAGAGATTAAACACACTGAACATGAAGGAGTGGGTTGTAAGGCTTTTATTGCAATCCACAAGTGTACAACCTCACTTAAATACAAATCAAACAATATCAAATAACTTATCATCGTCAATATAAATATCTTACATCTGTACAAACACACAATAAACCAAAAGTTACTCATATTTACATTTTGACATGAGAAAAAATAAAATCCAGTTTTTTTCCTGTTTTATAAAAAAAATGACAATGAAAACGTTGCCACATTGGCTACAATCATATTTGTCCTCTGGACACACTCATTAGGTCCAGAATAAGAGTAAAAGCCTTGTTGTTACACATGTGCACATGAGGACTTCATCATAATGAGAGAAAACAAATCTTGTGATGGCAAGATTTTAACAAATGTTAAAAAACAAGACATTTGTTTTTCTACGTAATTATTTTAAATGCTAACAGTAGACATCGTCCTTTCTGAACTTACTTTTAAGAGAAATAAATAAGTTTTCCCATACGTATTTATTTTTATTTCACCTTTATCTTACCAGGAAGTCTCATTGAAATCAAGATCTCTTTTACAAGAGAAACCTGGTCAGGTAGCAGCCATCCAAAATCATACTTTATTTGTGGGTGAACTTTAAAGCTCAATTTAAAAACAAAGTTCTGGTATGTTACAATGTTTTGTTTCACAGTAGACTGTGTAATATGCTCACGCACACAGTCGGTCTGTAGCACCAGTCTCTCACAGGGTGCTCTCCAGAGTGTTGTAGTTGTCTTTGAAACTTTTAAGCTCCAGGAAGTGTTTGGGCCTTTTGCTGCGCTGGCCAGTGGAGGGCAGGTAGGTGACCTGGATGGTGGAGGGAGTGGAGCGGACAGGTGAGCCTGTCAGGTCCTTGGCTGCCGACTGGTGATGCTGGTCCAGGCTGGTGGTGCTGGAATAGGCCTTCACCCTGGAGGAGGAGGGAAGCACAGAAAAGGGGGGGTTACTATGCAAAAAAGTTTACTATATGAAATGGATGAATTGAGGAACCAATGCTGCTAACCAGCTCGCCCCAGCCTTGAAAACCTCTTTCTCCCAGCAGTGCTGACTCCCCCAGTAGTCCACCTAGCTCACAGCTAACTGAGCTAACAAGCTTAGAATAGCTACAGTCGCGGTTGTATAAACAGACTACGACTGGCATCAGTTAGCTGTCAATCTTGTGATACGCTGCCCCTATTTTGGGAGTATTCAACCAGTGGCCAATCTTAGATAAGACATCTTTAACACTTGTACATGTAATAATATTCATGGTTGTTAGTAATGAAACAGCAGCAGTGAGAGTAGTAGTAATGACAGTGTTGTTAAGAAACACTCAAGATTAGTGCAAGCCTGTGTTTCTTTATGAACACAACTGCAGATCTAATGTATTATTGTGCTTATAATAAATTTAACAGGTCAGAAATAGCACATATAAAAGTCTGGCCCTTCTAAAAAAGTAGTTGAATAGGCTTGTCCTGCAACTCGCCCTGTCAGTTTGAGCAATGCAGACCGGAAGACCTGTTCCAACAATGTTACAGGACTAACAATTCAAGTCTGGACCAGTGGAGTAGCACTTACACATCAGCTAGTTCGCTCAGAGCCTGCTGGTATTCAAGAAACTCGGCTTCTCCAAATACCTGAAGCAAAAAGTTGAAGTCAGTTCAGTAATTTGTTAAACTCTCATCATCAATCACATACTCGTACAAGTGTACGCACCCCAGTCCCATGGCGAGCGCTGTCGTAGCCCTCAAGCAAACGGTCAATGAGGGCACTGCGGCTGCTCTTGATCAGAGAATGGGAGTTGCGCAACTCCAGCAGCCAGCTCCTGAAGTTGCGTCCGGTGAACGCACTGGGACTGCGGCTTATCTCCTGCAGAGGAATGCCTGAGGGCCACACAGGAGGGGACAAAGAAGTGAAGGTTAGGAAAGGTGAAACTTCACCACTCTCCATGGGGAGCTTTTCCATGAGAGTTAAGAGTTGAAGTGATAATAATAGCAATGTGTCAGAATAATTCATGCATAATCAACAGGTTTGAGCGTTAAATTTGATCTCCCACCTGAGTCACGGATGGCATCCAGAGCTTTCATTCTGTACAGGTAGTTGTAGCAACCTTTGAAACACAAACACATTTTCGTTACAACAATATTCACACCAAAGAGGTGGCAACAGGATGAGCTGATAACGTGACTGACTGATCTGTGATCCCTGCTTCAGTCTATCGTCCTCTTCGGACAGGAGGCGAGGCTCGAAGCGGATCTCCTGGACTTTGGACAGCCTGGAGTCAATCTCCTCCCTCAAACCCTGCAAATTAACGAAAGCGGGGAAACACACAGACACGTGAACTCTTGCAGCTGCTGCATATTGAGCTGTCCAAAAACTCAAGACATCACAGGAGGTAAACAAGCTCAAAGCACATCCACGTTACCTTTGGTGCGTTGTGGCCAATCGGTGCGTGGGGTCCTCGGCGGGACCTCATTGCAAAACGCATGATTTGTCTTTTGACGAAGATAAACAGCAGCACAAACACCTGTAAACAAAGCCAGACGTCACAGAACATGGTTAGCATGTCACGTAACTGCGCACCGGCTCGCTAAATAGCAACCTTAAACTATAACTTACTCACCAAACTCCCATAGGCCATAACCAGAACAACATTAACCCCTGATAGCGGCGATGACTCAGCCATGTTATCTGTCAAGCGTGTGGGTCAGTTTATCCACCGGTCGATTAGCTAGCTAGCTAGCAGTGAATGTAAACCTTATGTTGCTACATTAGCTTGGTAGCTAACAGTCGAGTTTCCATTTCGGAGAAGAAAGGCTAATTCCGCACTGACGAGGATTTGTTTATGACTTAGCAGTTCTGAAAGGACGTTTCTAAACGTAAAACAAAAAGCTACACTCCTGCTGTACTGATGCTACTCTTCATGTCAGCAGCATCGTCAAGTACGCAGTTTGGCTCGCGCTAGCAGGAAGCAGTGACAGCGACAGTGACAGCTGCTTTGCGACACTCCGAATTACCGTAATAACTGTGTAAGGGGGGCCAGTCGGGTCAAACAACGTGTCTGTAGTTTCATTTACATTTTGTGCGATATGAAAACATGTTTTGCTTTGTTTAACCCCAAGATTTTACAAGAGCCTAATACATATTAATGTCTATTAGTGTCTTTTGTACGAAATTAGATACAAACATTAAAGGTGCACTATGTAGTTTTGGAAAAAATAAATTCAGAAACTAAGAAAGGTTATATTTAAAATTTTAATGAGATAATAATACAAACTCAGAAATATTTATGTTTTCCACACCTGAATTAAGAAGCTGAAAAGTTGAAAAATTAGGCCCCCCAGAACCCCAGTTTGAAGCTAGAAACGTGGCAGGGTCCGCCAAATATAAACAAAGTAAAACAGTGTGAAATTGTGTTGTTCTTTAAAGTTAGATTGTTTATTCAGTCGTGAAAACAAAAAGAGTTTGATTAATGAGTTTCTTTGGGCATGAAAGTCAATAAATGAAGTGAATCTTTCTCTTCTGATTAAAATTTCCTCCCAGAAACTACATAGTGCACCTTTAATTGTAATATTGCATAATGACTTTTCATATTTAACTGTTGTGCATTGACACATGAACATTACAACAATATAACTGCACTTTGCAGAAGTTTATATATCACATTTTTATTATTATTATTATTATTATTATTATTATTATTATTACAATATAAATGATAGTGGTAAGACCTAGTTGTACAATTAACACCGTGTAATATATAAAATATAGAATTACACTTTTTATATTACTTATATTCCATCATTTGATGCTCGTTGTAATTATATACTACATCACAATATATCTATTCTATAAAAGTACAGCATGTATTACATATTGTATCATTATTATAAATACACTTCATGTATTTTGCATGTATTAAAAATAGCCATGCTGTATGTGCTACTTACAGTTATATAATTAAATGTATGCAATATTTACAGCGTTTGATTGCAATTTATTTCATTTATTTGTATTTATCATCTTATCTCCTGACCTGTATCTTGTTCTGCACATTGTCAAGTCCACGTCTCCATCATCACTCTTGGTTATTGTAACGATATACATGTTTTTATTTTTATTTTTAATTATTAAATATATTTAGCTGATTCCTTTACACGTCTCAGCCCTGAATGATCGCCAGTATTTATTATCATTATGCTGCGGCTCCCCCGCGGACATGTCATCATCACGTTGATAATATTCAAGTATTTCAGTGTGTGATCACATGTTGTGGGTCCAGTTTCCTCGAAGCGCTGAGTGAACCACGTGACGCAGCTCTCCGTGGTGTCAGAGTGGAAAAGAAACAGGTAAATTCAGTCTCTCGCTTATTGTGTGAGCGAGTCGGTTCGTTATATTTTCCCAATTTGGTAGCATCAATTTAGGGTTCAGGAATTATATCCTGTCCTTAATCCGACTAGAAGGTCGACAACGAGACCACTTGTCGGTCGGTTGTGTAGCAGTGTCTAATATTGAGCCGGGTTTCTGGTCAGTATCGCCTGTTATTTATTTTCATTTTAGCGGCCTGCAGGCCCACCTTTAGCCTCGCTGAATGTTATGTCGACAGCCCCAGCCGTCGTGCCGCAGCGGGGACGGGATTGTTGTGAATTGTGGAAGAGCGGCGGTGCGGTTTTTCACGGAGCTGCTACTTTGCTAACGTAGCTAACTGGCTAACGCCGCTAACGACGTTAACTAGCTACCTGCTTCGTTAGGTTAGCATGGCTAGCACCCGTTAGCAGGACAGCTAGCGGCAGCCGAGCGGCATGGGCGTTTTTTTTTTTTTTGGTTTGGGCGAACACGAAAGCTTCGCCGTTCGCTAGTAGCTGATTAGCTCATTAACTTGTTGGCTATCGAGCTAACCCAGCTAACGCTATCAACTTAGCAGGTATCGGCGCTCGGTTAGCTGGTTAGCTAGCGGCTGTTGAACACAGCCTCGTTGTCACCATGAGGTGAAGCCGTGAGAAGCGGAAGCCCGTCGAGACTTCACCAGTGGATGCTTTCCCCTCAAGTATTAGCTAGTTGGCTAGCATTTTGGCCATGTGGCTGGCTAGTGGAATTGGATATGTTCGACGGGCCCAGGCTTTAGGCTTGTTTGTGGGCTAGTCCAAACAGGGTTTTACGTAACGTTTGCGAGATTAAAGAGTCACTGTCGACAGCGAGGTTAATAGTTTTGCCGTGTAACAGTGATGTAGTTGGCTATCTTCACTGTGTTTGTATGCTGTCTCAGTACAGTGTTTTGATTTATCCTCCACGGGCTGTGTGATCGCAATGTTCTCGCCTCACAATATAGGTTAAGTAAACACCCCTGAGGCTATTTTGACATAAAAAGCGTTGCATAATATCCTAAAGAGGTAAATAAGTTGCCTCACTTTCTGCACTTGGTAGCCTTGAGTGCAGCAGCAGCAGCAGCAGCACCCAGTGCACCGTGGCACTCCTGTTTCCCGGGTCAAACCCGCGTTTAGCTTTGGTTTCTGACACTGCCTAAGACTTGGGCTTGGAAAAAAAAACCTTTGTCAGTGTTTTCCAGGCGTCTCTAAGGAACAAAGCTGATGATGTCTTCTTGATACTGCTAATAGCTCCCCCCCCCCCCCCCACTAGGCAATAAGCTTTGAGGAAGTAGTATCCAAGTGTACCAGACATGTTCATGACATAAGTAGGTCATAGTCACAGATCTGTAACGCCTTGTCTTATTCCCTCTCTTCCCAGGTGTTATTCCTTTGTAAATACTGTTATTTGTATATACTGTAAATGATGACGTCCATGGGCGGGAACCGAGCCCGGGGCAGCTGGGAGCAGACACAGGGCCAGACACAGAGCCAGACACAGCACAAGCAAAGGCCTCAGGTACCCCTCACTCTCAACACCTGTCAAATCAAAAGTCTTGAATATGTAGTACAAACTATACAGGGGTGTGGGGGGTAATATTGTTTTCCTTCAGTGCTACAGTGTTTACATTAAGAACAGATACAATACACACTGAAGATAACTTCCAAAACATGTGTAGTATTTGGTAGAGTACGGCTGAAGTGGATGCAGTGGCACAGAAAAGTGTTTTACCAGCATTAAATCACACTGTCACGGAAGTAGCTGTTAAATTTGATCAGCTAATATTTATTTTAGAGCAAGGTGTGGAGCTTGTCTCCAATCTTGTGCTTCTGTTTGTCGCAAATAATGGACGGATGTCGTGCTCCTCTTGGAACAGGCTACCGCAGAGCAGATCCGACTCGCGCAGATGATTTCAGACCACAACGATGCAGACTTTGAAGAGAAGGTCAAACAGGTGAGCAGATGCACACGCTGTTGTCCTACTTAAGCTTTTCTTGCTCCTTTTTTGTTGTTGCCTTTCAGCATACAGTACTAAGTGTGTTGTGTTTTGCATTGGGTGTGTATGTGCATCTCTTCTATTATGCTTTGCAGATTTGGTTTGTCATCAAGCACAGAGAGTCAGTGACACAGCATTCAGTTTGTTATATTGAAGCTGTGATGTTGGTGGAGAGGAGTCCCTGGAAAAGGCTTTATTGAAATCATTTTATATTGTGAATAGTCTTAAAATTAGTTTATTAGCTTAGTAATGATCGGAAAAATTGCTTTAACAATGTATTTTTTAGGGCACAGTCTTCAATTGTTCTCTGTTTATGATAAAATGACCAAGCAGAGGAGGCTTTTAGCCTGTTTCTCCCTTTGTGCTTGTGTTAAGAGGTTAAAAATTGGAGCTGCCACCCTGAAAATTACTGCCTGTTGTTACTAAATACATCTCAGCAGTTTCATAATTTTGACAAACTGGCGAGCAGCTGTAGCTCAACTCTACAGAATCTGGCGTTAAATCACAAGCGCTCTGTCCACATTAATGATTAAGTCAAAGTTAGCAAAGCAAGACCCTAAAATGGCATCCAAGGTCAGAAAGTTCTGCAATCAAGACCTTTTGATAAGAGTTTCATTTATTTAGCACATTCAGCTGTAGTGTGTAGTAATTTGAAAGGCATTGAAAGAGGACATTACATCAAAATCTTAACCTTATATTCGAGCAACTCAAGTGACCAAAATGATGCCTTGTTGTGTAGCTAGCTCTGTGCTCTGATGGCTTTTTGAAAACATTCTGCATAAGTCTACATATCTTTAAAATGAGATGCCAGGAGTGTCAGCCAGGGGTCACCTCTGTGTCTCATCATGCTACTCTTCCTTTTCCAGCTGATTGACATCACAGGCAAGGACCAGGATGAGTCTATGATCGCACTGCACGATTGCAACGGGGATGTCAACAGAGCCATTAACGTTTTGCTGGAGGGTAGCCCAGACACTGTGAGTATTTGCTTTGTGTGAGGGCTTAGCCCTGTGGGGGCCAGATTCTGGAGAAATCAGTGCCACACTGGCTTAGATAACTATAATACTGGACCAACAGTTTAGGGGTTGGAAGATTTAACATGGTATGAAAATGGACAGAGCAGGGTGTTGTGTCAAAACTGAATGTAAATGTAAAAAAAGGTGCATAGAGATGATCACTGTAAACTCATTTTCTGTACTTCCCCTGCTGGTCAGTTTGTCAGTTTTTGAAATATGCTTATTCACACATGTATTACTGTCAAACCTAATTATTTATCAAGATGTAAATACAGTAATTGAATTATTACATTTGTAACCAGTCCTTTTTAAAATTGCAACGTAAAGCAAGCTATCACACACGTTTGAGTATCATCATAGCTAGTACACCATAGGAGGGCATTGAAACCAGGAAAAATGGAAATGCATCTTGCCAGCACATTAATCAGACCTGATAAGGGGTTGTCAGCTACTTGGATTGTCAAAATACAGGCTCAGTGCATAGACTTTAAAATGAGTGAATTCACTGTGGCCTGCTGGGAAATTATCAACAAGAGGAACAGAATTTGTTTTTGTTTTCACTTTGTAATTTAAAGCAGCTGCTGTCAACTTGGAAGTAATCCGATAGAGACATTACCATGTTTTTATTACTCGATGTCTGACCCATTTTTTTCAAGTCATTGCCATGCTGACCACCAGACAACACTTACCATCCATCCTCATTGTTTATAAATAAATGGTTTATAAGATTTGTAGGCCGCTTATGGCAGTGGTCTTCAAGCACTTAAATCAACCTCCACTTTCATTAGTTATTTTCTGTCAGTGACTCAGTACAAAGTCAATGATTCCAGCAGTACATTGACTTAAAGATGGTGGTGTAACACTGTTTTTATTTCTTCCAAAGGACTCTTGGGAAATGGTGGGGAAGAAGAAAGGGGTGTCGGGCCAGAAGGAGACTAGTCAAGCGGAGACCGGAGAGGAAGGAAAAGAAAACAGGGAGAAAGGAGGAGAGAAAGATGTAGCACGTCGCCGAGGTGGAGCTCCACGCAAGGGCCGCGGAGCCAGCAGGGGACGAGAGTGTAAGTATTCACCATCCCTTTACTTTTTTATTCCTTTGGGTATCTTTAGAAATTATTGGTTTAGCCAACAAAGCACCAGTTAGTGTTTTTAGTGGTATAAAGAGCATGCATCTCTGCTCTGTTTTTATCACTGAGAGCTCCATATTCAGTTGATACTTGTGCATATACTCTGACTTCCCACTGGTTGGGTTATCAGCAAAATGGGCAATCTCTACCAAAGTGTGTGATGCAGACAGAGAATGTTTTTCTCGATCGATCTGTTTCTTCTTGTTTCTGTAATCCCACACTCCTAATCTTAACCGGCTCACTGCATCATTCAATCACTGCATTATTTAAAGCTCGCCTGTTGACAAGATATGCAGAAAAGTATATTCTAGTGAGCATGCAGTGAATGGTTGGTCACTAGCCAAAAGTTCATGTCATCAGATTTGCAACACACAAGCTAAGATTTACAACATGAGATCATTTCCTCTTCTCTAAATTTTAACACGCTGCACTGACACAAATAAACAAATGCTAAACTTGGACTGATGCGTCAGCGTTCAAGGACTTTATCTGCAATTTGTGAGTGACAGTACTTTGGTTATTACTTTTGGTAGCGTCTTTTCCAGTGGTTCATCAATGGAGATATTCTTTTAAAGGGGCAGTTTGTAAGAGATGGCTCTAATATTTAACATTCAAATATTGAATTAACATTATCAATGGAATGAGAAGAAACAACAGTGGTGACCTTATGTACTGTGTTGCAGAGATATCTACTAAAGTTAGCATGCTAACCAGTTAGCCCCGGACCATCCTGTCTCATAATACCACTTTGTACCAAAAGGGGCAATAGTCCGATAGCCCCTGTAGTTACAGCTGGGAGATGTATTCAAGCGTAGAGTCTGCAATTTCCATTCCCACTGCACGCCTCTTGTGTCCCCGCATGCTGTGTCTTCTTGTCCTCTGATTCATAGTCCTGGTCAGAGCAGCTCTAAATCAACTCTGTACTGTATCCCCCCTCTCTTCAAACTGACCTCCGTCGGTCTTGAAGGTTGTGTTCAGTCCCATTTGTTGTCGAGCTGAGTTCACTCTCAGGCTGCCCTGTGATCCGAGGTCTCGTTTAAGGCAAACTTTAGGGCCTTTGGATCCACGGTTAACTGAGCCATTAGTTAATGAGCTAATGCTAGCTTGCTACAGCCAAGGATAACGAGCAAAGAGCAGCAGTTGCCCGTTACTCTGGTCATATGCTGCCCCCACATTTTTGTAGCTACCTTCAAATTCTGGCCACATTTTACAGAGTACACCTTTTTTTTAAGAAGTAATGAAAGTGTTTGGTTTGCTTGAACAGTAGCTTGCAAGCATGTGTCTTTTATCTGTTAGCCATGGTTTAGAAAAGAAAGGTAGCACAAGTGCCTTTTATAATTACTCAAATTTGGAGTGTTTCAGAAAATGTCAGTTTATTGACATCACATGCACAAAAGCATGTTACACTCAAACGGTAGTGGGACAACATATCTTGGTTTGAAGGAGGAGATCAGCATCTCGTAGTTCAGCTCCACAATCCCTTGCCTCGATGCAGCTAAAGTGTGCTGCTCAAGGGCTTTTAAAAAGAGCACAAGGTTGAGGTTGCGTATCCGGTCTTTGCCTACACAGCAGTTATGTAATAGCTTTTTATGTTAAAGCTCTTGTTTCCTTCCATGCTTCTTATGGTGCCATCTGGTCATTTGCAGCACACTAGTAGACTCTTCTTAGCCCAACTGGGGTCCTGAAAGGGGGGACGGTGTCTGCTGCAGTAAATAATAGTCAGAAAGAGATTTGTCCTTCATTATCATTTTAAATGAAGGCAGACATTTCTTTCTAAATCATTACACAGTGTAGTTTAACCATGCAGCATACTGTCTTGATCTAATGCCACTCTCTCTCTCTTCTTAACTTCAGTCCGCGGTCAGGAGAATGGTTTGGATGGAGGCAAGGCGGGAGTAGCTGGAAGAGGTGCAGAGCGAGGCCGAAGGGGAAGAGGCAGAGGAAGAGGGACTGTGGGTGAGTGGCTATAATCCTCTTTAGTTGAACTTGTGGTTAAAGGAAATGCAACTAAGCAAAATGAGGAGAGGAAAAAGGGAGAGTTTTTTTTTTTTTTTTTTTTTATTTGTACTTAAACCGCTGCCATTCTTTCTTGTGGTAATAATTGTCAAAGGAAGAAACCGAAGTAGGTCCTTCTCTTGTTGTCTCCTTAGGAGTATCCGGACGACGAGGAGGCAGATTTTCGGCACAGGGCATGGGGTAAGGGAACACCTGCGTTGCCTAAAACCAGAAAGCCTTTTGTTCCACTTTTACCTGTTGCCATGGTCACCAGAGAGCAGGACCCCAGTCTATTGTTTAGCCTTAATCCAAAGGAGGGAGGACATACATCAGCCAATAGCATGGAACTGCGTAGGCCGAATATTTCTCTTTAGAGAGTGCACCGTGTCTAAACACTTTTACAGTAAAATTTTGATAGATCCATTTAACCTAAATGTCCTGCTCTCTGGTCCCTGGCTTCAGAATAATTCAGTTGTATTTTGCTTGTTTTGTGTCAGTTTGTGTCTGTACGTGCAGTTAATAATATGTCAGCTGGCGAGTTAGCATCTAACACTGGCAGCTTGAGTCGTAGGTGTCATAACAGAGGAAGTACTTCTCAACTGTGATGACATTCTTGACTCATTTCATTGCCATTTAATGGATGAAACCGGAGCAGGTCTTCAGTTGTCATAACAAATGCCCTCTCTTTTGACGATGAGCAGAAGCAGTGGGATGTGAGGTTACTCTGCAGCCCTAGATCTTTAAATCTGGTTGGGCTCTGCTGAAGTAGCACATGTGACACGATGTGGCTTTCTCTGGCTAGGTCCAGGGCTGAGCAGCTTCCTCTCAAGAGATGCCTGAATGTAATTTCCCCTCTTACCAAAACAAAGTATTAAATGTGTACTTCAAAGCTATTCTGGCAGTGCCATAAATATATATATTTGAGGCAGAGAGGCGCAGAAGAATGAAACTAAAAGTGTTATGGTGGAAGTCTCAGGTGCTTGCTCAAGTGTTTGTGCAACAAACAAGTATAAGGTTAGAAAACCTCATGTGTCTTAATGGTCTGTGTTTCTCTGAGGCTGTGAACATGTCCAGCAATTTAAAAGCATATTTGAAGAGTATGCAGTCAGATATTGTATTTCTCACATGGTTTTAGTACAAGCTTGTTTTTGGTAAGCAAAGTGCTGGAACTTCCCACCTGCAGTTGCACACAGTGCTAGCTAAGGAGTTTTCACATTTCCTAACCCCCCCGCCTCACTCCTCACAACAATTCTGTGATTGCTTTTGCTTCTTGCCGCTAACAGATAGTTTACCAGCTTGGCTTCAGTGTCAGTCAGATGTAGTGACTCAAATGAAACACGTGTGTCTTTAAAGGAAGCCGTCTTAAAACAGATAAGGTCTTTGATCAGTTTATTACCATGTGATGAGATGAGTTTGGGCAGGTTGACGTCTGTGTGTGTGTGTGTGTATCACTGGTATCTTGTGCTAGTACATAGAAAACATTAGCATGCTCTGCATCAAACTAAATCAATACTATGAGCTCACAAGGGAAACATGTAGCACAGTTCATTACTGGTGAATAAGCTGATCAAAGAGATTTGTTCAAAAGATGGTGTAAAACTTGAATGATAGGAGGAATATATTGATAAATGGAATACAGTACTGTCCAAAAATGTCAGTCTGTAGCCAAATGTAGCAGAACCAGACACAGAAAACGTCATGGTGCAAGAATCTCAGACACATTCACTCACTCTTCGTTCTGTGGCCAATAGGAGGAATGAGGAGGTATTCTGTAAAACGTCTGATGAGTAATAACAGAAAGCATTACCACTGTAGATGGTTTATTTTGACACTGGTAGCCCAAGACTCCCAAGTCTGATTTTTGGTCTATTCAGAATGGATTTAAATGGTTTCACGTGTGGAAAAATCATCGCGGGTCCAACACAGTTTCATACTGTTTTACTTTGTTTATATTTGGCGGACCCTCTGCCACCTTTCTAGATTTAAGACCTTATTTTTCTCTGAGAACAGCTTGTTTATTCAGTTATGGAAAAAAATATGTCTGTTTGTATTATTACATCATTAATATTGTAAATGTTTGAATTACTTCTCCAAAACTACATAGTGCCTCTCTTAAAGCTGTTCCCAAGTTTGATAACACTGTTTGAGGAAGTCTTCGGTGTTCGGTAATGTTCTGAAGCAAGAGAAATGTAACTTTTTCTTTCTTGTTTTCGAGTGGTGCTTAAAACATAATTCTTTGTCTGTTTGACATCTTGAAGAACAATGGGGATGGTTTGCCATGCATTCATCATGTAGGAGCCAGTTGTATTCAGTTGTTACACCGCATTGGTTGGCTCACTGACAGTGCTGCTTCTTAGGGGCAACTGTAGGCTGGCTTTGTGTTTGAATGAAAGACAGAAGAGAGGAGACGGGAGTCCCAGTTTGTTGTATCCATACAGGCCTCTCATAGTTGGCACTGAAAATGGTTAATGGTGTAGGACACAGCTAGAGAAACTACAGTAAAAGTGTAGTTTTGTTCTGGTTGAGACTGAGGAAATTTGAAGCTGGGCAGGTTTTATTGCCAGGTATGTGTTGGTCTTTTTCAACTTCTTAAGAAAAATAACAGTGAGATCAAATAAAGCAAGCTGACTTAGGATGGAGATTTCTTTTAATGAAGGAGATATTGAGTGCCGTCTGACGCATTCACAACAGCATCCTGTATGACTCTTCAGATATAGCTTTGAGAAGACGCTGATGTGTGATGTAAGAGACCATTTAAATTCCTGAGATTGTTTGGGTATATAATGCATCAATGACAAGATTACTGCATTCACTCTTGCATAACTGCTCTCATCTGGTAACAGTTTTTGTGTTTTGTGACTGCATTGTGTATACTTGTGATGATTTGGGTTTCTTGGACTGTGTATTTATTTACCCACTATGACTAAAAGCACACTGGCTTGCCTTGCATTGTTGAGTGACTGACAGGTGTAGAGTTTTACAGTGCTGGCACAGGCAGATCAAAGGCATTTTGCTTATGCTGTTGCTCTGGATTGTGGTCTGAGAAACGAAAGCTTGATCTTGTACTTTTACTTTGTTGTGCTTCTTGTAATCGTTGCCATTATTTTTCCTCTAAAGCCAGATTGATAAGGGGCCCAGATATGATATTGCAGGAGGTGAGAGGTGAGTGCATCGCCTCTGGTGTGTCTGTTATTCTTGCTTTCTGTAGGGAGACTCCTTGGTGCCATAGAACAGGATGATTTCACACAAGACATTATCAAAATAGAAAGTATTACTCGTCATTCTATAAATGGGATGTGAAAAAGACATTGCTTGTCCCGAAATTCGATGTTAAATCAGTTCACACAAAACCATAAATGCCCTTGGATTTGCACAGGAAGGGTCTTTGTCAAATAATGAAAGCTTCTCGGCTTGACTCAAAAGAAAAGTGATGTACTTCATCATGTTGCTAGGTTGCACCAGCTGTAAATTTCCCAGCATACACGGATGTCTCAGATTAATGAAAGTAAAGGAAAGAGTTGTTGCAGAACAACAAAAACTGTATTAAATGCTTAAACCTGCTTAGTTGCATGTCATGACGGCACAAACTCTTAATGACAGTCAGTCTCTTATCATTTCCTCTTACTGCTCCAACCTCAGTCTTCTGAAGTGTTTTTATTGGATAAATTCCTAATGATGATAACAGCAGTGCTCGAGGTTTAATGCTCTTATTAAATGAACTGGGGTCTGCTTCTGCTTAACAAAAACTCTGACCTGTAGTCAGTAAGTTTAAAATGGACCCCAGATTTTTTTGTGTGTGGGCACCAGCTGTGGCCGGTGTCTTTGGAGGGCTGTCGGTCAGTAAATGCATTCACTTCTCTCAACTCAACCCTCTTTTATCGCTTTCCTTTTCCAGAACTTTCAACCCTGCTGACTATGCGGAGCCAGCCCAGACAGAAGAAAACT
Source organism: Pagrus major (assembly GCF_040436345.1). Lineage (NCBI taxonomy): Eukaryota > Metazoa > Chordata > Actinopteri > Spariformes > Sparidae > Pagrus > Pagrus major. The sequence continues at coordinate 16,270,840 of NC_133230.1, forward strand.
ACGGAGGGGGCAGCACCTGGAACAACACAGGAAGCGCGGAGCTGGAAGAGGGAGCTAGTAAGTTAATTTATAAAGTGAGGTTGCCCTCCAATAAGAGAAGTTAATCCTATCAATGAAGCATCTGTTTACCATCCAAACAGTTTAAAAAAATCATGTACAGCATCCCCAATAAGCTGCTGTGGTTAAGATGAAAGGAAAGCACACTTGAGTTCAAAGGAAACTCACTTTTTTGATGCTCTGCTGAGGCTCTCGTCATCAAGCGTGCACTTTTTTTTTTTTACAAATGCACGAATCCCAGACACATTGTCTCGGATCTTTACATCCAGCTGTTTGTGCGTTTAGGTGACTGAAGGATAGAGTTCTCTTCTCATTATGTTCAACTTTGATCTCCTCACCTCGGCCTTTCTGTCTTCAGGGTTGGAATACGCTGCAGGAGAGGGAACAAATTACCCACCGAAGTTTGACTCTGCTCCTGGTAAACCTGCCATAACTTCTCTAACTTGTTTTTTGAATCTTTTATTCTTTTTGAGGCGCTTGTCCATCACAATAGTATTAAACTTTTTCTCTGTAACTCATAGGTGCCTGGAGGACTGCCACAGAGGAGTGGGGCACTGAGGACTGGAATGAGGATGTGAGTGACACTGGGTTTCACCTCATGCAACTGCTGTACTCCAAATATAACATTAAGTGGAATCAGAAGTTAAAGCAGCTGACAGCTGGCTCTCCTTCTGATTACTTGTGTTCTTCCAGCTGTAGCTCTCTTTAACCTGTACTTTGTTCCTCTGCAGCTTTCAGAGACCAAGATATTCACAGCTTCCAGTGTGGCGTCGATTCCTCTGCCTCAAGAGAATGTTACCATCACCAAAGGACAGAGGTCAGTAACGCACTTTATTAGCCTGACTAATGCTTTCCAGCTAATCGATTTTTCCAGGAATTGGTTTAGAGAAAAATTACATTTGCCTGGTTTCACTGTTTACTTGTTCAGCTGAAGCGGGGACTCTGTCATCAATCCAGTCACATAAGTGGACTTAGCCTGGCATTTGATACATATTGATTTTTGTTGTTTTGTTTGTCAACATAAAATTGATTGACAAACTGGATACCTTTTTTTTAAAATAACATTTTGTTATTTAAAAAATAGTTGATAGATTGATTACCAATTTAAAAAAACAGCTTCTAAGAGAAACAATTAGTTGATTAATGGATCAAAAGAAAGCTAATTGGTGTTCAGCTGTTAAATAATAACTCCTTTTTGTCAAGTGTCAAGATTGGCAAATATTTATTAGCTCAAGCTTCTTAAATATGAAGATCTGCTGTGTTTCCTTGTTTTGCACTATATACTACATATATAGGAAACTTTATCATTGGCTATGTTACATGCACGCAATATTATGTTTTTTGCCCTTATTCTGGAAAAAGACAATATTCCTACTACGCTGTTTACATGGCAAATGAAATAAATATTCCACTAATATTCCTGTTTACATGAAGCCATGCATGCTCTAATTAACATGCCCGCACATGTCGTATATCAGGTCAAAGTATTTAAAAATGGACTGGCTGAAGCCATTTGAGCTATATTTTTTCCACCGATGGTGGACTTGTTTGACCATGAAAACACAGACTCTGTCTTTATTCATTCAGCCACCTTCTCAAAGAGGCTGGGGTTGCAATATTTACACATATCAAAGAATCTGTCGATATCAAAGTTTTTCATCATGATTAAAAAAAAAGGTGCGTTTCTCCTTCTGACGAGAAATGTGGGCTTTTCTTCTGTGCATGCATTTCTACGCTAGCTTTGCAAACTGTTAGCTAGAGAATGCTCCTAAACAAGAATAATACCACTATATCTGACATATATTAATGGTGGGCAATTAATGTGCATGTAAATGAACCCATTGTTTCCAACTATTGGATGTAAAACTTTAATTTTTAAACATCGTCTTGTCATAATATTTCCATCTTGCTATAGGATTGACCTTGCAGTGCTGCTGGGGAAGACTCCCCCGTCCTCCTCCTCAGAGACAGAAAATCCCCCCATGGAGGCCACCCAGCCCCCCTCCTTGTCCCAGTCACTGGTGTTCAGCAACTCCAAGCAAGGGGTGCCCCTCTCCCAAACATCCTCCAGCACCCCTTACACCCAGCACAACATGGTGAGACTCTTGAGCATTTTGCATTATGAGCTTTTATACTCGCAGGCTCATGCCAATTCAGCACCAATATTTGCATTATGGTGATATCATTGATTCTTAATCTGCCAACATTGCAGGTGAGCATGCTGAGCAAGGGTTTCGGGGATGTGGGGGACCCTAAAGGAGGAAGCACAGGGACCACTGGATCTCAGTTCCTGGAGCAATATAAAACAGCCCAGGCACTGGCCCAGCTGGCAGCCCAGCACTCCCAGACTGGACCTCCCAACACAAACCCCTCATCCTGGGACACCAGTGCCACCTCACTGGGACAGTACGGTGAGATGACATCCTGCTGTAATTACTTTGAAATATATCAGGTTATCAATCGCACTGAAAAAAAAACATGTTAAGGATAATGAGTACTGGTATATTTTATAATATCCATTACTATAATGTACAATCTGAACATCTCTTTCCTAACTTAAATTTTTTCCCTTCTCCCCTCAGATATGAAGACTCAGCCGGAGTCTGCGGTCCATACGCCCTTTACGAAGCGGCAGCCCTACCAGGCCGCCACCTCAACCTCGTCCATGTTGGATGTTTTCCTGCAGGACAAAGGCCTGCCTCCTTCCTCTGTCTCCTCGTCTTCTTCCTTACCCCAACAAACAACATCCTCACCCCATGTGGTGCCTCCGCCTGCTTCCTCCCTTCCCAAAATGACAGCAGTTCCTTCACTAGGTCAGCAAGTCTCCCCAAGTTCCTCTGATGCCCAGAGTCCACTGCCTTTGCAGCAGCATAAACTCAAACAGCAGAAGAAGAGGACCTCCATTACAACAAAGGTAAATTCATTTTAAAAAGTGCTGGATGGACAACCCCTTAGTCCCTGTCCACACCTACACAGGTATTTTTTTTATAACAAAGCTTTTTCTATGCATTTTGGCCTTTTGTACACATTAACAAAACCCTAGACCAAGGAAAACACCTTGGTCCAGAGTGAAGACATCCAGAAACTAAATTTTCAGTGTTTACATCTGGATGGACAGAAATGGAGATTTTAGGAAACTGACACAGTCACCCATGCGCTCTTCTTGGGTATTTGAGTTTGTATTTTGATGGAATGGATGTTATATTGTCTATATTCAGACACAAACTGACATTGATAATACAGTGATTTAAAAAAAAGGGGGACTAAAATGGCTGCTGACAAAAAATAAGCTTTATCCAGGAGGATTCTGTATAGAGCAGTCACGTATCCCCTCCTCATTCATAGTTTTTTCCATAACTAAGCAACCAACCATAGAGTTTACAATCTGCTTCCTGTTTACACTGGCATGCCCAGCGTACATCAATGGCCATATGATATGCGTTTTCAAGTGTGTTTGTATGAATGGAGTTGATTTCTGAAATGGTGTTAAAACGACGCAAATCATTTTTGTTTTGAAACTGTTTCCAAAGATATCCACGTACGTGTGGACCAGGCCTTAGAAAGTCTCCAAATGATTCTCAAAATGCACATTTTCGTCCATAACACGCATTTACACACAGAATATGCTCTGGAGAACGCTTTTCTTTAACATTCATCCACTTATTCTGGCAGTTGTCGATGCTTTTTGTCTGGTGGAGCCATTGAAGTTAACCCTCCGAGACCGACATAGTTGTATTCGACTATCATTTCATAACTTTTCAACAAAAAAACCCTTGTTCATTATAGTTCTCTTGGTGATTTGAATACATTTCCGTGAAATTCAATTTTGGCTTTTTTTTTCTTTGTCATTTATCTATTTACACATTCCTGTGATATCTGAAGCATATTCCGATGGCCCTGGTTGTCCTGAAGAAAATGATGTATATAACTTTATTGTGCATTACAGGGTTGATGTTAAACAAGCATTATTACACAAAAAAACTAGGCGAACCAAAAGCAGGAAAAAATAGCTGAGTTTACACTTTTAACTCGAGTATAACTAGAGAGATGCATAAGAAGTTTGTGTCTACAATAGTAGCACGTTACATGAATGAAATGTCTTGTGTGTATTTGGGCCAAGTCTAATATGATCCATAATCTTCCACAGATTCCTGCGATGGCGGTAGAGATGCCTGGCTCAACAGACATCTCTGGCCTCAATCTTCAGTTTGGGGCGCTGCAGTTTGGGTCAGAACCAGTTCTACCAGAATACGAGTCTGCCCCCACCACCACAACACCAGCCAACCAGGTTCAGAACAGTCTCTACACTAGCCCCAACAGGTTTGTATATCAAAACACAGCTCAGCCAAGGTGTTCCAACATTTCTAAACACTTGTATGTTACATGCTATATATTATATACTGTATCAATATTGTTTCTGGAGTAGCAACATTAATGTTTACAACAACAAAATCAATATTGACTCAATAATATCTCCCTGGAAACCAAGCTAAAATATGAATAAAATAAATAATATTCCTGACTTCAAAATACTGAGTAAAGTTGAGTAAAGAAATAATGAAGAACACAGACATCAGTCAGTATCAGTCTTCCTCCCTCTGCTGAGGCGTTTCACTGCCTGTAGGTACCACTGGTAGAGTGAGGGAGGGCTGCTTTGTCTCAGCCAGAAGCTAAGTTGACAAGAATTTGCCACATTTTACAATCCTGGCAAACTAACCTAAATAGTTGGACTACATACAGACAAGTTTAATACTGGGTTGCGGTACCCATCTTTGCAGTTTCGTTGTTTTAACTTATCTTTACAGTATTTAATGTCCTGCCATTGTCCTACATGGTGCATTTGGTGTTGTCAAGACACATCCATGTGAAAAATACATGTTCCTAGAAAGACCACGAGAAATGCATGAAAAGTGGATGATCTTAGACTGATGAAAGCAGAGCAACTTGCTGGACAAATTTGCGTTTCACTGTTGAAAGGATTCGTGAGAAATGGCCTCAAGCCTTTAATACTCTGAAGATAAAGTTCATATTTATTTTATTTTTGGGGACGTGTTTGCAGTGAAACATTTTTTGTACAATTTTTATTCTGGCAGTTGGCAAGTCTCTAGAAGCGCTTTAAGATTTAAGTGGTGATTATCAGCTTTCAAGTCAGAGCCGCTATTTGTTCCCTAAAAACACGATCAATCTTGACTTGTCAATACCATTAAAATCTGCAGTGAGTCAACCCCAGCTCTCTCCAACTCCAGTCAGATGGACCTGTACGACCAGAGAGCGACTCAGACACGGCGCTACCCTCCCTCAGTCTCCTCTTCCCCTCAGAAGGACATGCAGCCCAAGGTAAAGACCAAAGCTTCCGTGTTTTTCACTCAAACTGATCAAACATTTATTAGACATGTCAGTATAGTAGTTAGAGGAGTGGCCAGTGTGGACATGCTTGTCCTAGTGAGAGGCTTTGGATTAATGTTGAAATCTACAGATAGTGACAAAACCCTAGTCGTTGTATGTTGTCCTGCTATGTGCACTGACTGTTAAACATCAGGACCCCCTGACGCATTGAATTCGACATCCTTTTTGTAGAATTCATGTTTCGGGGATCTCAAGGTTTAAAGCTCCAGTTTTATCTGGGTCAGCCCCCGTTATTTTGCTTTTTCATAACTAAACTCATTTAAAGATCATTAACCTGAACCTCATAGAGAGCGCAGATGTTCTTAATAAACTGCACACTCTGTGCCAATGGTGTTACTCTACCCCCTCATTGTTTTTTTATCGTGTGGTCATTGTAATGCACCTCTTGTTACAAACCTGACCTGTAGTTAAAATGCTCAGCATATAAAACAAGCCTCTTACTTTCCAAGAGCCCAACACCCTTCAACTCTTATCAATGGCCTGTTTCCATAGAAACCTCTGAGCTCAACTTCATTGTTGGTTTTTTTTACAGAATGGCTTCAGTTCAATACAAGCAACACAATCTGTGGAAGGTAAGTGTCTGTACAAAGCTCCTTTTTTCCTTAAAAGGATTGTTAAAATAGTTTGAGACATGTTATTTTCTTTGGAATTTATTCTTGAATCCTCTCATGTCTCACCCCAGCTGCAGCAGGCTCTGCAGTATCAGTCAAGCCAGCCTCTGATTCAGTCACGCAGGCATCCGTCTCCAGCATGGGCACTCTGACTGACAGCCCTGCCTCCTTGTTGACCGCATCCAATCAGACATCCCTTAGCGCTCTGGGGCATAGCGAGGACCTGCCTCCAAGCACCATCCCCCCTCCTCAACACAACAAGTGAGTGAGATGCACACAGATTAAGGAACACATTAAAGAGACCTCTGATCTGAGCCCGAGTATCAGTGAATGTAATGCGTTTGTTTTTTTTACAGCTCTCACCCATCACAACAGAACAGCCTTGCTGCATCTTCAGTCCGAACATCCAACTCAAGCTTGCTGGTGAGTTCTTTTACATGGTCATTTCTGTATTTATACCAGGAGCTAGCATATTGTTTTTTTTTTTTTTTTTGATGGACCGTTGAAAGCACAGATTAGATTAGTGCCGATATTGGGGAGTAAAAATAAATTCCAGTAACGATATATATATTGGCCGATATACACATGTTTTGCAATAATCTCTAGGTCTTGGGGTGTGGGAGCTGAACATGAGGAGGACAAACGGAGAGTGTAGATCGGTGCAAAAAGTTAACAATTTATTTACTTTGTACAGTGAGCGAGTTATTTACAAGTGAAGCTTAACTTCAGGGTCAACCAAAGGCCAAAATAACAAACACAAACTGGACCCATCTCCTGAGTTAAAACCACGTCAACCCAAAACAGAAAACGAAAGAAACAAAAAGACATTAATATAAATGTGGGGTTTTAATGTTTCTCCCTCCATTTTTGTAAGCATTTTCAAAGCTGTATGTCCTGTGATGGCAGTTGGACACAGTAGAAGTCAATTCACGCTGATGGAAATGTAATCTCATCAATCCTAACCGCATCTTTTTCTGTTCTTCCTGCCATCTTTACAGCATCCCAGCGTAGACGGTGACTCGAGCCTGCACTCCTCCTTCCCTTCCTCCGTCTCAGCCGTTCCGTCTTCATCAGTCCCCTCCTCCTCTTCCTCAGTTGCTGCTGCGCAGGTGTCACTAGGTGCCCCTCAGGCCTCATCAGTGGGCTCTGCCACAGTTTCAGCCCCCTCTGGCCTTGGTCCCGTCAGCAGTCTGGCCATGGGCCTCAACACTGCCTCAATGGGTGCCCCAGCTGTAGCAGCCGCCACTATTTCAGTCTCAACGACAGGCTCGGCCATTCCTTCTTCAGCTACTTCCTCATCCACACGTGGCTCTGCAGCATCCTCAGGTTAGACATGAACACAGTGAAAAATAAATGTATAACAAGTTATTCTCACAGTCTTACTACCAAGCCTTGACTGAAATTGCAAAACACAAGTTGAAATATCTTAGCTTTTCTTTTCTCTGCACTGCTTCAGCCTCGCTTTAAGCTTTGCTGCCAATCTACATGTAGCATTACCACTGAGTTAATTGTAGCCTCGGTAATTTAGTGTCAAGGCTTCACAATTGCTGCTAAAGTGGACTGTGAGCATTATACGGTATATGCTGCAATTCTACCTCAGCTGTGCTTTGCCACTGAGTGTATAGAGCAGGTAGAATCTTCAATCAACACCACAAATAAGCTTCAATTAATGCTTTCTAAGTCTTATTTTTTCCACTGCTTTGCTCAAAGCTATAGATTTGAGCAGGCGATAAATGATCACTTGTCTAATCTCACTGTGCCTATGAGAGCTTGTTGATAATGGTGATGTATAACTGTGTAACCATTATGGTTGCTTGTGTGGTCACTTCTGAAAACTGATTTTCTGGCAAGTTTCTGCAGCATCATGTTATATTTTGCGGGGGTGGTTGTATAAATCTCTGTTACTTTGCAAGTGGTGCAACTATGGCTGAAGATTGCTTTAAAAGTATTTGCTTGTGAGTGGAAATCCAATAACAGAATGTGACACTTTATTTTGTACAAGTACATTGTGTTGGTCTTGGTTTTGTAGCTCTTTGTCTGTTTCTCAGGATTCTCAGTTTCTTTTTAAAAAAAAGAAGAAATGGAAGCATGATGTGAAATACAAGAGGCGCTTTCCTTTTAGTTTGGCGCTCCATTGACTCATGAGCTCCAGCGCACCGCGTCAGATTCTCAGAGGTTATCTTACATGTTCATCCTCAACTGCATTTCCCAGTCTGCACTGATCAAGTTACAGGAAGTTATGAAGTTAGCTTTCATTTGTGAGAGCTGTCCAGCAGGTCACTTGTCAGAGTTAACATTAGCTTGTCTGCGCTGGCTAGCTTGACTTTTAGCTCACCCTTCTTCTCGGAGAATCAAGAGCTCTTCCATGTGTTTAGTTACAGTAGCTCTCAATGGCATTACGTATTGAGCTCAAGGTACTAGCATCTTTAAATCCCTCGCCCTGTATCACACTGATTGGCAGCATGTCTCCTCAGACAAGCGCATCACAAGTTCTCCCTCCAGCTAGCAGTGACGTGATCTTTAGCTGCAAGCCATTCTCAGACATGGTGGCAGGGTACTTACTGTGACACAGCATAGTGCTAGTACCACTACTACTAAACTGAAGAGTAGCATTAAACATTTTAACATACATTTGACTTTGCTGCCTTTCTGGAGGAAGTGTTCCCACACTGAGCTGCTTTTAGCACTCTTCACTTTTTACCTCTAGCAAAGCCTTTAGCAGACATGCCGTCTGGATGTGAATTAACCTATAGACCGGCATACGTAACTGGTCACGCTCCTGTTAACCAAACAACATCTAACCTCTCTGCTGGTGCGTAGTTTGTCACTTTGTGTATTGCAGTCTTGTCACTGACTGATGCAGCTCATAGTGAATGATTCATTGTGCTACCTTCTTTGTTTCTTTTAGTTAAAGTTGTGATGTGACACTGGCAAATATGGCTGCCTATATACAGTATTTTCAGTTTGTATCGTTAAACAAAGGTTAATAGATATTAATATTGATTTGTTTGCCTTTTTCGATTTTTTTATTTTTATTTTCATGGCTTTGTGTTAATAGGGAAAGCACCTCCAAATCTGCCACCTGGAGTGCCCCCTCTACTACCCAACCCATACATCATGGCTCCTGGACTACTGCACGCCTACCCTGTAAGTCAGTCTACATGTACATTAGTACATTTTATATGACTGATATAGTAACAAGATTTTCTGGCACATTTCTTGCCTCCTCTCAGCCTCAGGTGTACGGCTATGATGACCTACAGATGCTGCAGACAAGAATACCGCTGGTGAGTTTGTGAAAAGTCTAAAACTGCTGCAGTAAAATCACTATGCACAAGGTCGTTGCTTCATAGCCTGTATTTCTAATGTATAAATAATATTTTTCTTTCTCAGGATTATTACAGCATCCCTTTTGCAACTCCCACAACAGCACTGACTGGCAGAGAGGGCAGCCTGACGAGCAACCCTTACTCTGGTGAGCCTTCCTCTAAAGGCTAAATAAAATGCTAATCTCTCCACTCTCTCCCCTTACCTGTCATGATCTCCAGCTGTCCTGTCAAATAATAAAGGCACAAAAAGCCCCCAAATGTTAAAAGAAAATGTGTTTGTCCTTAGTTTGTGATTTGATTAATCTCTAAACTTCAGGTGTAAAATTTGTAATTAACCACTTGTAGTAACTTCCCGTCATCCTCCCTTTCCCATATTTGTAGGCGACTTGTCGAAGTTTGGTCGGGGTGATGCGTCGTCCCCGGCTCCAGCCACCACATTAGCTCAGACACAACAGAACCAGACCCAAACGCATCACACCACACAGCAGCCCTTCCTCAACCCCGCACTGCCGCCTGGCTACAGCTACACAAGCCTCCCATACTACACTGGCATGCCGGGCCTGCCCAATACCTTCCAGTACGGACCTGCTGTGTTTCCGGTGAGAACTTTCAAGTTCCTGCTCCCAACTTGAGTTTGTTTGTTTTTTTAATATCTTCATGAGGAAATGAGTGGATTTGGACACGAGTAGGAATGTAACAGAGCTAAAAAGTAAAGATGAAGAGACAATTTTGGTGTCCCTGTTATCTGGTGGTGCTATAAAATAGCGTTTTGAGATTTAAATCCATGTATGTTTTTTTGACCTTTGGTTCGTCTTTCCTGTCTGTTTAGTTTGACATTACATACCGTGATATTGATCTTGTCCAGGTGGCTCCTACCTCGTCAAAGCAGCACGGTGTGAATGTTGGCGTCAATGCATCTGCCACACCCTTCCAGCAGGCTAGTGGCTATGGTTCCCATGGATACAGCACTGGTGAGGCACTAAACCATATTTAAACGGCATGTTTAGAGGGGTCACGCAGGTCCTGCTCTGTGTACTCGCATACCAATAACTTACTCACAATGAGCCTGTTGACTTCTCATCGGTGTGGAGTGCATATTTCATTTGAGCTCTGCTGCATCTACAAGCATAAATCTGATGCTTGTGTAAAGATGTTTGTTATGCTTGTGTCGAGGCTTGTAAAATGTTCTTGTGTGCGGACTCACCTCAAGGTTGAATCTCTTTAAATCGACTGTTAGCATAATTTATGTTCAGGTTTAGTTGTATCAGCATCTTCATTGCCTGTGTAACACACTAGGAACACACCTCAATAATTCATCTGTTTTATAACGAGAAGAAAATGTCTTTCACTTTAATTAAATGGCCGAACGGTCAAAGGGAGATGGGCTTGAACAGTGGCACCTCGCTCAACCAGTGGAAGGGTTAGATTATCGGTCTTCTGCCATCTTCTGTAGCTTGCTTTGCTCATTTCAGAAAGTGGAGTTTTGCCCAAGGCTTCACCTTCCACCACATCTCCTGCGCACACATTCATCTTAATTGCACCACTCTCCCTTATTTCACGATACTCCTCTTTGAGCCCAGTTTCTTTCAGCAGTTTCACAGTTTTCCCAGTGGCCTTCTGGTGTCTACTCCATCACTTTACATTCTTTTCCAGTGATACCGTATTTTTTTTTTTTTTTTTTCATACTTTCAATTCATCACTCAACATCCACCTCTGGTCACTACATGTGCGACACCTATTTGTTCCAAGCTGCACCATCTGCTGCTTTCTGCCATCACCCAACTCAAGCTCACTCTCCAACCTCCCCCTCCCACACACACACCCTGCCTGCCCCCTCACTTCCCCCACCTCCTCCCCCCCCCAGACTTGGGTCAGATAGTACTTGCAAATGATGTTGGCGTTGATTCTGACCTGCCGGTTGCACCGGATGGGCAGGCTTTGCCACACAGGACGATGCACTTGGTGTCAAAGTTCAGATAATTTAAGTCTTCGGATGTCAGTCGGGCTTCCTAGAGGACTTGACACTATTTGTACTGTCACAGTTTGGTAAAATCTGCCCATTTGGTGCACAATTTCAACCAAACGCTGTGAGTTATTTGCAAACGCTATCTGAGGCAGGTCTGCTTCCCCTGCCTGGTGTGTCTAACGCTGTGGGCTGCGGCTGTGTGTCTGACTGTTGCAGGCTATGAGGATGTGGGCCAGGCTTCAGGGAGTGGGGATTTCTGTAAGGGCGGATACGGCACTGCTGTGGCCGCTGCCGCTTCTGCACAAAACAAGCCAGCCAGCTCTGTCACCGGGCCTGGAGTCGGTGAGTGCCGCCACATGCCAGATTAAAACAACAGGAGAAAAAAAAACCCTGTCCCTCCCGTCTTCCTCCTTGTGTCACCAACCATCCTTCTCCCCCTCTTTGCTATCGTTCCTTTGCCTCACCGCTGTTGAGCTGTGCCTGTGGGAAGACCCAGCACACTACATATGCTTATAGACAGCCCGATGCAGCCCGCCTCTCTTTCAAGCCTTGTCTGCCATTGTGTCTGTTACCTGTTCTCTTCCAGAGCAACTCATCACCAATTCAATCTGCTTTATATGTTCCACTTGCGTAATTATCAGGTGTATAGTCAAAAATATGGCAGGTCTGTGGCTGCCATAAACTGATGAGTTCCTCTGGTTGATGCAGTCCCATTTTCCCTCTTTGTTGCTTGCTCTTCATTCATGTCGTCATGCTGGTGTGTCTGTCTCCAGAGTATCAAGTTCGCTGTCCTGTGGGTGAAGTAGGTTACAACCAAAGCGAAAGGGCGACAAAATGTCGATATTACTTTATCAAAAAAGATGCGCTATTTAAGAGTGTGAATATCTTGATTTTTTTTTTTTTATTATTATTATGCTTTCTGACATGCACCTTGTTGTGTCAATGTGGTGGGAAATTTATATGTTGGTCAATTGTTAAAGTCACAATATCAGTCTTACACGCTTGAACCAGTCTCCACACGAGACACAGAAAAATGTGGGGTTTTTTCCCCCTCTGAGATGATTCTTTTAAAAATAGTGTTTGTGAGTGTTTCAACTCGCTGTCGGAGCAAGTTACAGGAACTCATTTTCTGCGGCATCAATACAAGTATCTATCGTATTTTTGACATCACTAACTTGGACCTGGTTGCATTTCTATAGTACTTGTATCATGGGACATTCACCTGCAGCAGAACACAGGGGTGAGCATCTCTGGTGCTGAAAATGGGCTTTATTATATGTACATGAATAATATAATGTTCTAACCCACCGCTGTTTTCTAGTGCCACAGCCTCGGATGCCAAATGTCATAAGCATTGGGGCTCTTTGCATAGTAGTCCTATCATTTATGAATAAAGCTGTAAAGAACATTTATGTAACTGACTGAATGACAAATGCACTTTAAGTCACTTTAAGAGAGACAAATGCACTTGAAGTCACTTTAAGAGATGCATACACAAAGACAACAACCTGACATGCTCCATGTTTGCATAGAGTTTAGTAGGGGTTGACTGATTATTGACCCTGTTATGTTATCTGGCCAGCATATTTCCAACTAACAATATCAGTGAATTTTCTGTCAGATTGCTCATAAAATAAACAGGTTGTTCTACTTTGGCTCTGATGCAGTATCTCCTCACACAACGTCAAGTCTCCTTGATTTCTAATAATCGGTGTCAGTATAAGCCCTGAAAAAACCATATCAGTCGACCCCTAGAATTTAGATCATACTTGCTCATCACAATAGATTTCACATTGGTCTTTCATCTGCATTGATACTGGCAGTCCAGCTGTTCTGGAAAGTGCAAGAGCTCAAAAAAAGCTTGTGGAGTTCACAGGGTGATTGTATGTTGATTAAACCTCACTTCTTCAGGTTGATTACACACTAAAGGACAGCTTGAAGTAGCTACGGGGCTTGAAATTAACTCCGTCCTGTCGACACAGGCACGGTTGGGAATGTGTTTGGGATGAATGGAGATCCTACCTTGGACGAAAGAGATTTTTTTAATGTACCATATGTATGTAAGCTACTTATGTATAGATGTTGCTTTTGCAAATGACAAAAGAACATGTCTTCTCATGCTGTCACTGTAGCTACTGTCACTGTCTGGCTACTCAGCGTGAGACCTGACTCATAACATGACTGATTAAAACCTGAAAAGATGCCATGAACTCACTATCGACGGGGACTTGCAGTTTATTTTGACAGTTCACAGTAAATAAACGTACTGAAGTACTTCAGCTGAGTATAGTTTGGTGGTGATGCTACTGATTTTGACTGACAACTAATAGACAAAAATAACAAAAGGAGCAACATTTTGATTTTGGGACATTTACGTCACGTGAGAGCGGTTCAGATTGTTTCTGAGACGGGGATGAAAACTGTTGGTGTGGAGCTCTCGAGTGATACCACAGAAGCTGAAAGAGGAGGAAGTTTCAACATCACCTCTCACTTTTTAGTATGATTTTGTTCTCCTCTTGCTCACAGATTTTTGCCAAAATAATTGAGGACATTAACTAGCATACTAACATTTTGTCCTGCAAACACTGCTAAAGCTGGGATTTGAACGTATGCGTCTGTTCTGTCCAGTGTCCGTCTTGTCTTGCACACCAGTTGACCCTGCTTTGCGTCTCGATGGCGATGCAGGGGGTCAGTGTGTGCCAGAACAACCAGAGCAGCAAACACCAGATACAGTCAGAACTGTACCACTGTGGCTGACTGGAACTGATACGCTGCGACACCATCTTTCTCTGCTCTCTTCCTCTTCATCTCCTCATCTTGTCTCTCTTTGCTGTCCTCCATTAAGGGAAATTCTACTGAAGTCATCTATGTTTGCTGACATAGATGTTCATACCTGCGATTTCCCAGGATTATTTTTGATTTTAAATGTTTTTTCTCAGTTGCTTGGTTTGAACAGTGTTCCTTAAAGTGATAAAGTAAGTGTAGATTTATGGATACTAGATTACCTCTTGTTGTTCATATAGAAATTGTGTTGGTAAGAATCTGAATACAACCATGTGGCTGGTCATGGTGTGGTTCGTGTCCCCTTTTACATGCTGGTTTTTTTCCAGTTTTTGGACTAATTTCGGCTCCTGTCTCCTCTGTCTCTGCAGGAGTCTCTGTGACATCAAGCAACACGGGGGTACCAGATATTTCAGGGTCTGTTTACACAAAGACGCAGGTAATTACAGATCAGAAATGTTCAGATAAATATTCCCTCCTCACAAGAAATGTATTTGGTGGAAATTAGACGTTCGCTAAGACAAAAAAATAGTTTACCTCAAGCAAAATGTCTGTCCTTCGTCTCTCTTCCTCCTGCAGTCGTTTGAGAAGCAGGGTTTCCACGCTGGCACGCCAGCAGCTTCGTTCAGCCTGCCCTCGGCTCTGGGGAGCGGGGGACCCATCAATGCCCCGGCCGCCGCTGGCTACGCCCCGGCCCCGTTCATGCACATCCTGGCACCACATCAACAACCCCACTCTCAGATTCTGCACCACCACCTGCAGCAGGACGGACAGGTAGCACACGCTTTTGTTGTTGTTGTTTGTCTACATCAGTTGGTGCAGGTTGCGTTCACCTGTCACCTTCAATTCAGTCAGTCCAGACCAAGAAAAACAGTTTCTTGTTTGGTCTTTTGGTTCTGGTTTTTTTGTCCACACAGTTTCATTCTAAACTTTCTAAGAGGAGTAATCACACAAAAACACAGACTGACCCGTAACTCAGTCACAGGTGTAAGATGCTCTACTTATACATTTGTAATTGAATTTGTTTGAGTTCAATCAGTTAGATTAGGTGTGAAATCACTGTGATTATCTTCAAGGATCCAAATGTGTTCCCTACAAAGCGTCACATTCCATTATGTGTTTTTATTTGTTTATTTAACATTAAAGATAAACACTGACTAAATGTTAAGACTGGGAAAAAAAGAAAAGAAAAAGACGCAGATAAACATAGGAAAAGCTGACTCGGCAGATTTGGTGTCAGAAAAAGCTAATTTACATCCCTTGACTTTGTTTTAACCTGAATTTAAAAGCCTAACACACTACACAAATAATAGATGAGACTGGTTCTGGATTAAAAAAACAACAACAGAACACAATAAAAGACTATATCTGTGTGTATGTCTTGTATATCACATCGATAAACCCTCTCCTCTCTCAACAGAGTGGCACTGGACAGCGCAGCCAGAACGCCTCCATTCAGCAGAAGTCTCAGATCAACAAGTCAGCATACAACAGCTACAACTGGGGAGCAAACTAACATCCGCCTCCAGGCCCCACACCCCCCCCACCCCCGACATTGTTGACAGACGCTAGAAGGGGGATCATCACTCCTTCCGCAAACAGTCTCCACGTATAATCTCCCTCTTCCTCGTGCAGAGATTCCCTCCCCAGTCTCTTGGCCCAGCACTCCTGCAGCTCTGGCCGCGGTCAGAGGAGGTGCTGTGCCGAGAGAACGAGCACTGTAACGATGCATGGATGGGTGGGAGGGACACGAGGGGCTTAGAAAGAGGGGAGATCGGAGCTTAATGGTTATAGAAATACACCATCAAGAGGTGAAATATTGAGTGTTGGGAATTTGTATCGTGTTAACCCCCCCGCCCCTGCCCTGCCCCCGCCTCACCCCTTTTTTCTTTCACTTGTATGTAACATAGAACTGTTTTCTAAAAGAATGAATGTTTCCTGTATGGTCTTTTTCTTTTTTGTCCTTTCCCCGCCCTTTTTTTTTTTTTTTTTTTTTTTTTTCTTGTTGAAGGGGAGGAATGAAGTAATATCTGAAGGTGGGGGGACAGGCTGGTTTTGTATTTCTCACCCTCAACTCCCCCAATCCTTAATTCTGGTGGAAACTCTTCCCTCCTGCACAAAATACCCAAACACAATAATTTGCTTGATTGCTGTTAATTTTTTTTTTTTTTTTTTTTCATTTTTATGTAATTTTAAGTTTGAAGAAACAATTCTCTAAATTGGTAGAGTTGTGAAGTTTATTTTTTACCAAATATAGATATATTATATATAAAGACATATAAGCAAGCTCGCAGGCTTGGACTGTGAGGAAAGTGTGTTTGTCATGTGACTGCGTGCATGTTTGTACACATGGGGGGCCGCGGGTCGTGTACTGTGCTTTGTTTTCCGCCTAGCACAGGATTTTTCATTGTCCAACACTTGTACAGTAACTGTTCCCATGAATTATAAATATGTTGCATAGAGGGTCCCACCTATTCTGCAAGAGATGTTGAGAATGATTTCCAAGGCCAATACACACCCAGTCTGCCTTCCAGTGTGTGTTTTATTTTGTTTGTTTCTGAGGCCCCCCCACCTCCTCCCTGCTCCACCACCTGTCCCCCCCGTTATAAGGAAACCTGCAACATTGAATACTGATGGACAGAATTGTACTATGGGTTTTTTGTCAGTGATTTATTTTTTTCTTTTTGTACTGTGCGTTTTAAAAAAAAAAATTTAAATGGATAAACTTGTCTTGTACATATATAAAAAAACACAAGTACTGTAGTCCCTGTTTGTTCGATGGCTTTTTCTCCTTTTCCTTCTCAAATCCTTGCAGACTTGTTAGCTTTTTTGTTTCATATATTTTTTTTATTTTGTAAAAATATATAAATATTAAGTAAATAAACAAGAAAAAGACATTTTCATCATTTTGGATGTGAATGTCTTTTAAGAAACTATATTTGTTTCTCATGTGGCTTGTAAATACAGCAGCATCTCCTCCTCCAACAGTCTGACAGTGATGCCCAGTGTTTATGTGTGTCTGGCCTTAATTCATCTGACAGCTTGAAACGTTAATTCACTGATTCTTGATATCAGCCGAACAATGAATAGATGAACGCTGTAAGAAGAAGCTTGTGCCCATCGTGTGTTTGGCTCAGTTGAAACCATCTGACTCAGAGGCTTTAGGTTTGGTTTCTGTTATCTAACAGACTCCAGAGGATCAGCATTACCAAATTAAACTCCAAACACAGCACTTCTCCAGACATTTGCTTTTTCTTTGTTTAGAAGATGTTCTGTGTGATTGACAGCTAGCTGCTGAACAGACCAACGTCTGAGAATGTGACCTAAATACATAACATTACCACGCTGCCATGTACATTTCCTGAAGAATTACCTGCTGAATATATATCTTCACATTCTGATTAGTCTTGTCAACATTCTGCCACGCTGCCGGTCCTGACGGGAGATTAACATGTCCTGTTTTTACTCATGAGGGGTTGTAGCTGAAGCGTTAAATCATCAGACATGTAAAATGAAAAGCAGCACTTTGGGTGTCTAATCAGTATTCAAACAGCTGACGGGATGTCAAGAAAACAGATCAGCCCTATTTGGTGAAAAGTGGCTTGCATCCAGATGAACGCCTGTGTGTATAAAGTCAAAGTGCCTGATTAAACCACCAAAGTCATTCGTTTCACAACTAAGCTCACATTAAATAGCTTCATTTTTTACAGTGTTCAACCTGTTATCCTGTGAAATTTTCCTAAAGTAAAAATTCAGAAATATTAAGCAAACTATAACTGGATAGTTCAATTCTGTCGTCCATTTGATACGATCATAGATGAAGATTTCATAGAAAACAGTAAATTGATCAGATAAGTAGAATTAAATAAAATACACAAATCTCTCAACTTTCTAGACAACGTTAGCACTGAATGAAAATAAGACGAGTAGAAGAAGTAGGTGATTTGAGGGTGAGGGTGGATGTGATCCCCCTTATTAACCTGCCATTCCTCCTCCATTACCTAGTAGCAGAATGAGCTCAGGGGTCAGAGGGGTCGTTTAGTTGAACATGTAATCTAGTCCTTCAGACTCATTCATCCTTCATCTGTGGAAGCCCAAGAAAAAAAATAAGACGAAGACTAAGTTTGATGGGGGGAAAAAATCCCATGGAAAGTCATAATTATATATATATAAAAGTCAAAAATATGAGGTATAAAGTTAATGAGTTTGAAAAGTCTAAATTATAAAATAAATTCAGAATTATGAGATACAACAAAATTATTAAAGTCAAAATTATCAGATAAGTTGAAATAATGAGATAAAAGTCAAAACTCATGTTTTAAAAGCCATGATTAAGAGATAAATTTCAAATAAATCAACATTTATCTCATCTCATCATTTGGACTTTTTATCTCATAACTTACCTTTATCTCATACTTATTTTTGATCTTATAATTATGGCTTTCTATCTCATGATTGTGACTTGTATCTCATGATTATAGCTTATTAAACTCACACTGTCGACTTTCTATCCCATAATTATGTATTTTATCTCATAATTTGGCTTTTTATCTCACAATTATGATGTTTTATCTCACAACTTTGACTTTCTATCTCATATTTATGATTTAACATATACATTAGGTTTTTATTTTATATCGTGGCTCTTTTATCTTTAAGTGGCATCACTGGACTTCCACATTCATCTGACTGATGTTTTGTACAACAAACAAACAAATGTCATATTGTGTAAATGTAGGCTACTTAATTACTGCTCCTTCACTGACAGCAGGAGTATGATTTGTACAAACCTGGCCATTTCAAACGTGAAGTGTGCTGTTACCTCTGCTGCGCTTCCCTTCTGTTATTTACGGTAAAGCAGCATTACGACTGGTTGCGTCATTCTGAAGTTCCGGAACACTTTACGGCACTGTTGATAAACAGGCGTTCGTGTCACACAGTGGGTGTGCGCTGCTTGTGTCTTTCCCTTGTAGTTATGGTTTAGTTTTCAACAAACACTTTCACTAAATGAGTGTTTTCGATTTATTTCGCGGGTTCTTCGGAGTCCCTGGAGGCCATTACCGTGGCCGAAGGTGAGTTAATGGAGTTGGAAAGTCAAGAGCACAGCTGTCGGTGAGCTAAGCTAAGCTAAGCTAAGCTAACAGAAGTTGGCTAACTTCGCTCCTCACGCTGCTGTGTGAGTTAGGTAACGACACAGCTTTGGGTAGAAGATTAGTGTTTCTCCACAGGGGTCCCACTATTAGCAGCATGGCGGGTTTATTTAGGCAAAGAGTGACCTCTGGATTAACACGATTGAGTACTTTGACGTCTATAAACGTAACCGACTTGACTTTTCAGAGACCTCTAGCTAACCGAAAGTAAGAGTAAATGGTCTGTGTAGCTACTTCAACGACAACAATACTCCTCTGCTTCAGGGACCCCTTCTTTGATGCCATGACTCATGATGACGACGACGACGATGATGATGAAGAAGATGGGTTCCGCTATGATGGGTTCCGCGGGGAGCAGCAGGACCCCTTTGACAGCGCCTGGAGGTTCGGCTTCAGCTTCGGTCCAGACGGGATGAGGATCCAGGAGCCTCCTGGTTTTGGTCACGTCCTCAGGGAGATGGAGGAGATATTTACCCAGCTGGGCCGCTGGGAAGGACAGCCAGAGTCTGGACACAGTGGTATGAAACCTGGCTCTCCTCCTGTCAGTTGTAGTGCTTTCTATGTGCATGTACTTCAAGAAGTTAAAGGATAAGATTCACCCCCATGCCGATGAAAAGTCAGGTGAAGTTTCGTAGTCCACAAAACATTTCTGGAGCTTCACAGCAAAACAGTGTTCAAGCTTTCTCCTCATCAACTGAAGTAGATGGGGACTTGTATTACAACAGAGAAAAAAGAAACATAAAATGGCTCCACCCAAGTCTCCAGAAGCCCTGAGATCCCAAATAGGTTTGAAAAAACGTGATTTACACCTCTTTTTTTTTAAAGCCGAGATCCTCGATGCAGCTGCTACACTAAGAGCATCAGCACGCACCCCATCTCAAGTCAAAGTCTCAAGCTATTAAATATTTTTATTTCAAGTTTTTACCTACGCCGGAGGCTGAGAATGAAAAGGTTTTAGTAAATGTTAACAGTTCTGTCAAGTTCTCCAGAAAATCCTCAGGTTTTAGGAGGTGTTTTCAAACAATGCCTCAGGTTTTAGAAAGCGTTTTTAATGGGCGCCGCACGTCTTATTGGGTTAAAGTGGATTCCTGTTTGATTCCTGAATCAGTTTATGACTCTGTAATTTTCCAGGTGTTCCCTTGCTGCCACCACCTCAGGACAGAGCAGAGAGGGGTGCGAGGGGACCCAGTGGGAACGCCCTGAGAGACTTCATGCTCAAATCCCCTGACATTGGCCAACGAGGACCCCAACCAGGGCCGTCTAGAGAGCCCAGAAACGATGGCCACCCTTCTCATGAGCCACCCAGCTCGCCATTCCACAGCTGGACTCCATTTTCAAAAGTAAATAAGATATTCCGACTTTCACACTTTCTTTTCTCTGGCAACGTGAAGTGTTAATGTATCATTTCTCTTACATATTCTTTGTAGTTTAATGATATCTGGAACAAGGGGCCACAGAGAGGTCCAGAGGAGGGGCCCAAAGAAGACAGAGGTAGGTGAGATTTTAATCCTTCAAGAAAGTGAAGTAGGTGATTTCTTTTCCCCCCAGTGTGCCAACTAATTTCCTGATTTCCATCCTTTTCCAGATCTGGACTCTGCCGTGTCCGCTGGAGGCCTGGACCAGATTCTGACGCCACCTGCTGGTCAGGCACCGAACCAACCCAGGAGTCGATCGTTCTTCCAGTCTGTCACTGTCACCAAGGTGGTGAAACCTGATGGGGTGAGAGAAACAGTCTATCTAATATTAATATACTGTTACAGCAGGTTTTCAAGTGTTTTCGCGGACAAGTGATGTGGCCCAGTGGGTGTAACGTCACGTAATGCTGCCAGGGTCTGAGAAAACATCCTAAAAATCTTTGCACAGTTTAAACTGTAAAGCCATATACAAATCAATCCGACACAAATCTGTTTATATATTTAATTGAAATCTTCTTTTGCCAGTTTTGAATTTATGTTATTCTCTGTTTTTATGTGTGTCAGACTGTGGAGGAGAGGCGAACAGTAAGAGACAGCCAAGGCAAAGATGAGACGACAGTGACCCGTTCAGGAGGTCCTGGGAGTCTGGAGGGACCAGACTATCAACCTGGACCAGGTCAGTCTATACAGAGTGTGTGTTTTCAAACTGTCCTCTGACAGGTTTGTAGTGTATTTTCATTAGCTTGATCTATTTCTAATGCATTTTCCTTTCTATTTCAGGTGTTCAACATCCATTTTCGGACATGCGGGACGACGACTCGTTATTCTCTAAGTTCTTCGGAGGGTTTAGATAACATGTGACATGTGACATGACGTATGTCCTCCGGACTGCTTTGATTTGGTTCATTTCAGTCTATGAGTGTTTCTCTAAAGCTGTGAGTTTGCATATTTGTAGGATTTACATATTTGGACAGAACGCCTGCACGACCTACAATTGCCAAATGGTTCAGATCTCTGGCCTGTTTTAAGATGACACCAATACTTTTCCAGCTGATCACTTTCCTTTAGACTAGAAGCTGCCAATCCCGACGACTAGTGATTTTGACAAATTGAGACACGTCAGGCACTAAACAGTGCACAAATACATATTTTATTTTTTGAATTGTCCTGTAGGATATGCTTGTATGGATGTGAGTGTGTGACACGTTAAATAAAGTCTTAATATATTTACAAAGTTGTTATTTGCCTCATGTTGTTGACCGCTGTAACACAAGACTTCCGAATTAAAAAATGGGACCATTTTAAAACATAGGCTGAGTCTAATTTTGATCTAGTTTTAGTCATTTTATTCATCTGAGCAGTCTTAATTTCATTCTTCTTCTTCTTCTTCTTGAAAATGGGCCTCTACAACAAACATGTCAGTGTGACCTCGATCAGGTTTGTGATTTCAGTGTGCTTCAGCAGAGATGTCTTTGATACAGAAAGAATGATAATTCATCAACCATGATTTTTAAAAAAAAAATCAACGTGCTCTTTCATGTGTGAAATATCAAAAGGTCTCACAGCGCTGGTTGCTTCTCGTGCTCTGGTTGCTTCATGAGGGGAGGGGAGATCGTGGTATGTGGGAGTTTTCCTTTGAAAAACAGGCCGTACACTTCAGAGGGAACATTTTCATTAACACAGGAATATAAAATAGTGTTCTCTCGTGTTCTCCTCAGTTTCAAAAGGTTAAGATGAACCTTCCTGCTCTTTAAACTCATTTTCTTTCTCTGTCCTAACTTTATAGATAATTCTGTTATGATCTGAAGCCTTACAGGTTTTTTATCCAACGATAGCTTTTTGATCTGTGCACTGTACCTGAATATATTCAATAAACTCAACTCAATACAAAATGTGATATTTGCAAAGTTGCTTCTGATGTCCTGACTCTTTGCACTCATGTTACATTCTGGCCTCTGACACGTTCATGCATGAATGATTAAATCACAAAGTAATTGTTTTGTCAGTGTTTGTTTTTGAATCTTAAAGACGTGATAAATCATGCTAATATAACTCAGTTTGCAGTGATGTCATGGATCAACAGTATAAAAAGTTAAATCCTTTTGATTCCCAGAGAAACCAGGCGGGTAAAAACTAATTTTTTAACTAAATACGAGACATTAGAAACACTTTTATCCAGATTTTAATCACAATTCTTCTCATCGATTTTTTTTCTGTGACTTAAAAATACACGTGTCCTCACAGTGGTGTGTATATTCTGCATATTGGGCCTCCATGTTGTTGTCGCTGGCACAGTTTGTTGATGAACGATTGCTTGTGCTGATTCTGATTTTGCTGCTGTCGCTGGACCACTTTACTGATTATGCTGATGTATTTTAAATCAGGAGCTTCTTTAGGGTGACAGAAGGATAGTCATCATTGTGTTGTTTTTATTGCAGTCCTGACTCAGATGTCGTTCAGCTTCCCCTTCATTCATTCACATTTAGAAGGAGGGTTATCTGTCACAGGAAATTGGTGGGTTTGTTAACTTATTCTACGGGGCTTCGGACGATAAAACAGAGATGAGATGTTACTACACCGTGCTCTGCTCCTCTTGTATTACTCTATCTGATGGTCATTTAAAGGCGTTTTATGGTCTCTCTGCAAACATGTTATCTCCTCCATGGTGTTAGTCATTTGCAGTTATTTACTCCACTTTTGGCACTGGCTGCAGTGTGTACTAATTTAATATGCATCTCCTGTTAAATATACAGTATAACCTCTGCTTATCTGTCTCTCTCATGTCTGTTTGAGGAGTAATAACTCTTATCGGAGATCACACCGATGAACATACAAGCACAAGGTCCCAGCCGGAGAGATTTCCATCTCTTATCTGCTTTATTATGCTGTGGTCATTTATACAGATGCAACAAGGCCCAACACAGCAAGTTGTTCCAGGTAAATTGAAATATTAACAGTGCTGTGAAGCAAGACAAACATTTATTCTGTTTAAAGTTTTGGACACGCATGTCCTGTTTGTATTCAGAGACCAAGGGAAGAAGAAATGTAAAAACCAATCAAACGAGAGGAACAATCAGAGTCAATTCCAATCAGGTGAAATCACAGAGAAACCAGCCCAGTGAAGCAGTGAGAGCCCAGCTCTGTGCAGTCAACAGTTTCTGACCATGCCTGCTGTGATTTAGGCATCAGGATGTCCTACAGCGTGAACTACTCTCCTCTCCTGCGCGCACACAGTCCACTGCCGCCTCCTCAGCCATGCCATAAAGTGTGTGACGTAGCCTACAGCTCCAGTATGAAAGGGCAAACTCTGCTCAGTAAGACAGACGGTGCAGTGCTGTGTGGGTCAGACCCACCTGATGACGGCGTCCTGCCTCTGAAAGCTGACCAGTGGCCGGACGGTGCAGAGGAAACCTCGGGGATGGAGAGGCTGCTGAGGAAGTGTCAGATCAGAAGCCAGCTGGTCAGGGAGTGTTTGGCTGAGTGCCTCGGAGTCTACGTCCTGATTGTGAGTATTTCTTTGAGGATCTAAACTTGATTTAGCTGCGTGAGGCACTTTGGTTTAGGTGGAGAGGGTACCCACATGTGTGTCACCCTTTAAATGTGCTTCAATATTTAAAACGCCTTGAAAAACCTCCTGAAAACAATGCATTTCTTACTTTCCAAGGCGTTTGACATGGTTTCAGAAAATAAATACACGCTTACTCTTTTGTTTTTGAGGCAGCTTGTGAATCCACACAATGGATAACCAGAGGACTTTGGCCCGAGAAAAAGACAGACAGACAGAATAAAAGGGGGAGGCTGGGTGAGGATAAAGAGGGAGGGTGGTGTAATGCTCATCAGTGATTTGGATTGAGTGGGGATGTTTGTTTGAGTGTCTCACCTGTCAGGGCAATGAACATTTACAACACAAATCATAAAGCAGGTTCCTGAAATGACGTTCATAAAAAAAGATAATATGAAGGCTGCAGACTCGCTTACCTGAGCACAAAGTGTCAGTTATATTAAACTAATGCCGCTCTTCATCTCATGTACTTGCAGCTGTTTGGATGCGGCGCCGCTGCCCAGGTGACCACGAGCCAAGAAAAGAACGGGCATTACCTGTCGATCAATCTGGGTTTTGCCCTGGGAGTGACATTCGGGGTGTTTGTGTCCCGTGGAGTCTCAGGTGAGGGACTGTATGAACATTTTGGAGAGGTGACAGGGTAGAAAAAGCAAGTCCCCCTTTGGTTTAATGTTTTCTTTGAACCTTAAAGGGGGACTGTGAAGTCTGATAATTGCTTCAAGCGATGTCAGATCTCCAACAGTTTCAGGAGTGCAATGCTAAATCAATGGAGCGCTCTTATAAAGGGACTTTTAATGTGCACCGATGAAAGCATTGAAAAAAAGATGACACAGAGACAGAACTATTGTCCTCTGTACATACGTAAAGTGCACCTTTAAGCTCCTTGGTGCATTTTTTATATATATTTTTTTCCATTTTTCTGCACAATCATCATGAAAAATAGTGACAGAAACATATAATGGGGAAAAAATAAAGAAAACAGTACAGTGTATAGGTGCATTTCTTTAGATGTAATACAAAATTAAACACTGTAATAATAACAGCTCAGATGAAAAAGGGGCACTACGATTTAAGTGAAGAGATATAGAGTCAATATTTTCACGAACTGTCCCTTTTAGTGAGTGAAGCAGACAGGTCAAGTATTTAAGAGGATAAAAACACTCCATGATAATCTTGTGCCAGTTTGTCAATTATCTACGACATGAAGACGTTCTTCCTTGCAGCACATTTAAGGATATTGCACAGTCTGCCAGAGCAAACAACATCAATAACATCTGGACCCAGGAGCAATAAAGATTATCATGCTGATCCAGCTAATTAACTTTGAACGTTATCGCCAAGGAAGAGCGAGTTTCTTCTTCTTCTCCAACCACCAGTACAAAACCGAGAGACTCTTCATTTACCACCAGAAATGACAAAGAAAAGCAGCAAATATTTGACCATTTCTGGGAAAAATGAAACAAACTGAGAGATTTGACATTTTAGACTATGAAACGTTTAATTTCAGAGCTGAACTCTTGATTATTTCCCTCATTAAGGGGCCCATCTGAACCCGGCTGTGTCTCTGAGCTTGTGCGCTTTGGGCAGACATCCCTGGATGAAGCTACCTTTCTACGTCTTCTTCCAAGTGCTGGGAGCCTTTCTGGCAGCAGCCACCGTTGGTCTGCAGTACTACGGTGGGTTATAGATTTCATGTTTTCACCCACGTCTGCCTGTTTGTTTTGTTGGTTGGTTTGTCAGCAGGATTACACAAAAACTGCTGAACGGATTTCCACAAAACTTGGATGGAGGATGGGTCTCGGCCCAGAATAGACCCCATTAACTTTTGTGCAGATCCAGGAAGTTTTCCTCACTTTAACATTGTGAGAGGGCTTTTTCGACACTTTCGTTAATATCTCAGGGAACAACGCACATATCTTGATGAAAAAGGAGCACAAAAAATATATATTTTCTTCAGACTTATGTCTTTGTGTTTAATATGAACAAAAGTGATTATGAGACGTGTTTTTGTGTGTTTTTACATGTTTACAGATGCCATCCGGGCGTACAGCGGAGGTGAGCTGACAGTGACAGGTCCCACCGCCACAGCTGGCATATTCTCCACCTACCCAGCTGCCTACCTCAGTTTGTGGGGAGGTGTTGTGGACCAGGTCAGATACTGTAACAGCAGATGCTGCCTTCGTTTTCACATTATCTTTCTGCATGTATGTGACGACTCCCCTGTTCTCCAGGTGGTGGGCACAGCTGCCCTGCTGCTGTGTGTCCTGGCTCTCGGGGACCAGAGGAACGGCTCCCTCCCCGATGGTCTCCAGCCTGTCCTGGTGGGAGCAGCAGTGCTGGTTATCGGCGTCTCCATGGGCTCCAACAGCGGCTACGCCCTCAACCCAGCCAGGGATATAGGACCTCGATTGTTCACGTACATCGCCGGCTGGGGAGTGGATGTTTTCAAGTTAGTAGCATTTGTATTCAAACCATGTTATTTTCCTCACATGAATGACTTTAAGCCTGACCGTATGTGACCCTGCTGTTGTTGCAGGGCTGGAGGTGGTTGGTGGTGGGTGCCCATAGTGGCTCCCTGTATCGGGGCGCTGCTGGGAACACTGATCTACATGCTGATGATTGAAGTGCACCATCCCAGTCTGTCTGAGCTCCAGACGTCATGTCAAGAGGCCACCGAGGGCAAGCCGGGGCTGGAGCTGGAGGGGGTGGAGCCACACTTTGAAAAACCCAGTACTAAAATGTAGTGGCGAGCTAAAGAAAGTGTCATTACACAGTAACGGTTATTGATGGTGTGATATCCTCTGAGGCTGTGTTTGTTAATATCTGTGGAGCATTTCCACCCAAAATAAATTGGTTCTGGACCCAAACAGTTGGTTCCAAGATGGAAAACAAACCCACAAACTGTTTTTTTTTCTTGACCAGAAGTACGAACCGAAGTGGATGAACTCGACAGCACCGAGGTTAGAAGAATCAACTCTGCATGAACATGCCGCACAAGTCAATCGTCTCTTTTACACATTTATTTTCGAAACAGCACAAAAGTGTATGGCATTTTTAGCAAGCAGACCACAACCATGGAAAAGAAAATGACATGAAGTTTTCCACTATTGAGCTATATAAATATGATATCATGACATATAAAAGATACAAACAAAAAAAATCCACTCATAGGCCATGAAGGCTGTTTTTGAAACATACAAAAGAAATGTGAATACAGCAAGCACTGATTCTGTCGATAAAAAAGAACCGTCTCAAAGAGATAAACATTTGTATTCATACACATTAAGACAACACGACCCCCGCGCTCACCCTCTGCTTTGTAATTACAATGTATAGCTACCTCTGAGGGGGCAATTCTTTTTTCTTTTAGACTTCAAATCGTTTGGAGAGAGAGAAAAAAAAAAGGGAACAGTACAAGTACAAATACTATACGTATTCACATTATCATAGCAAGTTACTAAAACCAGAACGCTTTCTTTTAGTGTAATTATATGTATTTACATGGCAAAACTCGTACACATATACTACGGGCAGGAGGCCTGACCTCTCCTCTTGTTCTAGCTTAACGATTAACAACATCACACATTATTCACACTACACAGGCTACAGACCTCCAGTAACCTCGTCTCCTATAGTTTCTCGCCTCACGTCTCCGTTGCACCTTTTGTCTAGTAAGATTTGACGCAACCGACTCGCACAAATACCAACAGTAGTAATGTGTTTTTTTTCCGTATAAATAAATATCATAGCAACATAAAAATCAGTGTCAAATTCTCCAAACACTCCCCTTCATGCGTCAGACGTCTTGAGCTCTTGGCTTCGGATCAGTTTTAACAGCATCGGGAGCTGTTAAAACTGATCTAACGGCGCGAAAGTTAGCATGAGGCAAACGAGTATGAATATCATGAACGATGTGAAGTACAAAAATATCGGCACTACAGCTGTCGGAGTACAGTGGGAGGTGTTTGTATTAAGTGTTACATGATAAAACAGGCAGGTGGCTACAGTCAGTGCAGAGTGACACTGAAATGGAAGGACAAGACATATTTTTAGACACAGTATGGCTGATATATAAATGCTTTACTCGAGAGCCTTTCCACCCAAGAGTCTATCACAGGTGTGTTTAGTTAAGTGACCAGTAACGTGATCAAACATGCAATTACAATTGCACAGAAGAGGTGCCATACATAGAATAAAACTGTTCGTGGTGGCTAGAACCCTGCACAGGAAGCAGCTCTGTTTCATCTCAGGATCAACATTCATATTCTACAGCCTCCATCTCCTCCGTCGACTCCTCGTTCCCCACCCTCCTCCCTCTACTGCGGCTTGTCTGTTTTGTGTGCGGTGAGGAAGGCCATGCCGTGGGTCCTGAAGTGGGTGTTGAGGTCCGAGGCCTTGTCGAAACGCCGGCCGCACACCTTGCAGCCCAGATTCCCCTCTCCGTCCTCGCCCAGCGCCTGAGGGGAGGCGGCGGGCGAGCCGTCGGGAGAGCCGTGGGCCCGCGGGGTGCTGCGGTCGGCGTCGCTCTGGGTGTCCCGCACGCGGTGGGTGATGAAGCGGTGCCTGCTGAGAGAGCCGGCCGACGCGAAGCAGACGCCGCACTGCAGGCACTGAAAGGAGGCGGTGTCGGCCCGGTGCTGGGGGATGTGGCGCTGAAACTCCGCCCCGTCCTCGGTGGAGAAGCCGCAGGGGACGCAACGGAAAACATTTTCGTCCTCGTCCAGCTCGTTGGGTGCCGACGATGACGACGCGATGGACGCCCTGGTTCTCTTTGCGGGACCTGCACCCTCCTCGCCGTCCTCGGTGGCATTTTCTTCCTCGTCTCCGGCCCTGCCTCCAGGAGGTCCGCTCTCGCCGTCTTGTTCTGAGGAGCTGCCCGGTCCTTCTCCTCCTGTGGCTGCACGCTTCCTGGTCATCGGGGGACCCTGAAGAAGAGAATGCAGGCCAAACACAGGGAATTTATATCTTAATGAACACACACCTTGTGCCAATTCCATACTCCAGATAATTAATAACCAAAAAATATAGCTGTTATTACTTCTGTAGCTTGTACACTCAAAAGCAAACAAACAACATAACCAGACAAAATAAATTCTTATATTCTGTGTCCACTACATGCCCTAAACCTGCTTAGAAACACTGTTTTACATGAGGTTATTTATGTTACTACACCACCTTGACTCACCTGTCCGTCTGGGGTTCTGTGATGGAGCCGAACATGCTTATCCAGCAAGAACCGACTGCCAAAGGTGCGTTTGCCTTCTGTGCAATATCTGGAAAATAATTAAAGCAGAGTTAAACTTCATCCTGCACTTAAATCATACCAGATTATAAACATTCCCAGCCTAATTAAAGCAACATTATGTAACTTTTCTACCTTAAAATAACAGCTTCAAAAAAAGAAAGTAGTAATTATTAAAGATTTTTAACGCTGACACATGACCGATATAGCTGCAATAAGCCAATACAGCTGATTTATCTGTCTTATATCACAGTTGTGGGTCAGTTTGAATCTGTCAAACTGTAAAACAACATGTATTCGATGAAAGTTTAAGTGACTCACTGGCAGTGGAAGACTCTCTTGTTGCCCTCATGAATGACGCGCTCGTGACGTCTCAGGCTGGAGGACGTGCTGAACGTGCCTCCACAAATACGACACGGGAACTTTGGAATTTGAAGAACACACACAGACACGCACAGAGAGGCAGAGGGAGATAAGATAAAAAGATATTAAGTGTCAGTCGATTGTGCTGCAGTATGGACAGGAAATTAACAACAGCCGCCCTCCAAATACAGGCTGTTCTTTTTCTTGTTTGCCTCCACGATCAGAGGTCGTTTTTACATCCACAACATATAAGTAGTCGGTTAACTTAAAGTAAATAACAGAGGAAGTATGTCACACCTTGCCATGCTCCAACTTCACGTGACCCAGATAGTCATCGTTGTCAGTGAAGGTGGTCTGACACTGGGGGCAGGTCCACTCCGTCTGGGCAGGGGGTTGAGAGCTGCCGCCCGCAGAGTTCGAGTGACTCCCCGGAGCCGCGTAGTCCTCGTCCGCATCGTCGTCGTCGTCATCTTCCTCTTCTTCTTCCTCCTCCTCTTGTTCCCGCCCCCAGTCCTCTCCGTCGGAGTTGTCAGCTTTACCGGAGGATTTGGATTTGAGTCCAGAGGGACCGGATGTGTTGGCCGGGGCTGAGGCGGGGTTCGAGGCGTCGGACTGAGACTCTGTCTGTTTGGCTGACGGTCCTCTGTGAGCCGTCTGAGAGGGATGGCAGCATACAGAGCATTTAAATCAATTAATTTACCGTTAGAAAATACCAATTACAAGGTGATCTGAATCAAAGACACTTATTTCTGTCACTAATTTAACGACTGTACTTAGTAAAGAACTTATGACAAGGTCACCGAGAGGGAACCTTGCTAAGGCCGATACAAGAATTTGCTGTATGCCTTTGTTGACACCACATTCACCGTTTGAAAGCAATGAATGGGCAACACATAAAGGCAGAGAGGCTAGTTCAACTTAACATCTACAGTCTTTGACCTCTGCATAGAAAACAGACCTTGATATGCTCCATCATCGATCCTTTCTGGGCGTAGAGCTTGGTGCAGTCAGGACACTTGAACACATGCACTTTTTGCTTGGCTAAATGAGTGTCGAAGTGCATGTACAGCAGGGGCTTCTGGGTAAAAACCGTATCACACATCACACACTTGTAGATCATTCTGCAAAAAGAGAACAATACATTTATATTTTAGAGATCTGTCATATGATGTGGGTGTAAAAGTGTTCCACGTCTGTTTCGACGTACTTGGCCTGTCCTCCGGTCAGCACTGGGTGCTGGGTGCTGATGTGGCTCTGGGCGCTGGGGGAAGACTTGAAGGCCATGGGGCAGCTGGGGCACTTGTGGAAGACCTCGCAATGAGCAGTCTGAATGTGGGATTTGATGGAGTTCAACCCTCCGAATACGACCTGACAGCTCGAGCACCTGGAGGAGATCATAATACACAGCACGATGAGTAACTTTATTTTGTTCACTTTTATCATCACCACTACAATTATGATTTGTATTAATCTCAGTGCATTCGTTGGATAAGATGATAAATCTTAAAGATGTCTTCACACCTGTATCCAATGCGCCTGGCGAAATGCAGACAGGCCTCCTCCAGGTGGGTCTGGAAGCTTGCCTGCCTAGCGATGCCGCCACACTCGGGACAAACGTGAGGCGCTCTGTGTTTATGAATCCTCTGGTGGGCGGACACGGCACAGGAGTTAGGCAGCATCATGGGAGGCGAGCATTGCGTACATGTCTGAAACAGAAGGACAAAGGAAAATCAAACAAAATCAGACCTGACCAGCGTGATGTGACAGCAGGAGCGAGCAGTAAGAAACACAGACTCACCGAGTTGGGAGCACCTCTGATCTGCTGGAAGTGGGTGACCAGCTCAGCCTTGCCGGAGAATTGTGTTTGGCACTCTGGACATTTGAAGTTGCTGTACTGCAGCCCCTCCGCCTTCTTGCAAGGCAGAGGCATCAGCGCCTGGGGGCCCTGAGGTGCGCGTCGGACAGGTCGAGGCTGAGGCGCCGATGGAGCCGAAGCGTCCTTCATCGGGCTGGAGTTGGCAGAGACGGCGGAGCCCCCGGTCGTGGTGGAGGGAGAGGAGACTGGGGGAGAGGAGGACGAAGGGGAGAGCAGGCCTGGTCAGCCACAGGTAGAAATCAGAAGAAACAAATGGGAAACAGTCAACGGAGATGAATCACAGATGAATGATTTGAGTGAGGGTTTGTTTGGTGAATATATTTTTGTTGTTATTTAATGGCTCTTGACTTTAAAATAAATAATCATGCATGATGTAAAGCTGTAATGAGTCAATCAACAGCATTTATTTAAATAAATAAATTGCCTGGTACCAGCTCCTCATTTTTGAGAATTTAGTTTTTTTTTACGTCTTCTACGATAATAAACTGAATCTCTTTGGGTTTCAGTCGGCCAAAAAAGACCTTATCTCAGGCTCTGATTATTAATTATTATTTTTTACTATTTTCTGATATTTTACAGACATAGTAATTGGCAGATTGCAGCCATATAATGACGTAAACATCACTGATTGTTGACTCCAAAAGCACCGAACACACTTTATTCAGCACTTGCTCTAGGTCCGCAAAGTTTCATTAGTTAATCATCTA
Organism: Pagrus major; assembly: GCF_040436345.1. NCBI lineage: Eukaryota > Metazoa > Chordata > Actinopteri > Spariformes > Sparidae > Pagrus > Pagrus major. The sequence goes on from NC_133230.1 coordinate 16,303,305, forward strand.
AATCAATCGGCAATTTTGATCATCAGCCATTTGTCATTTATCAAAAAAAGTTAAATATCATCTGTTTCCTAGTCCTCAGAATGTGGACCTTTAAATGAATACATAGTTAAAGGGGCACTATGTTGTTTTGAAAAAGAAATTCAAACTCAGAAATCTAATATTTACAATATTAACGTGGTAATAATACAAACTCACAAACATTTATTCCAACCATAACTGAATAAACAAGCTGTTCTCAGAGGATAATAAGGTCCCCAGAACACAGTTTGAAGCTTAAAAGATGGCAGGGTCCGCCAATGTCAAACAAAGTAAAACAGTATGAGATGGTGTTGTCCTTTAAGGCCAGTTTGTTTATTCAGTCATGAAAACAAAGAGTTTGTTTGTTTAGTTATTAGCAAACCAATAATTCAAATAGCTGTAGCCCCACTCACCACCAATAGGTGTAATGTCCTGCTGTCCAATCATCTGCTCCACTGTGACGGGCCTCATGACGAGGTGCGAGCACTGCATGACCAGCCCACGCTCCTTATGCTCCCTGGCATGCAGCAGCAGGCTGCACTTGTTGAAGAAGGCCAGCCTCTTTGCACAGTGGTTGCAGGTCACCTCGATGCGGAGTGATCGCCGGTCATAGTGACGAGCCAGGCTGCGCTCCAGGGCGAAAGCGTCTCCGCACTCCAGGCAGCGGTACCCCGTGGCTGGGAGTGGGAGACCCCACTCAGGCGGAGGAGGTGCAGAGAGGTCGGGCTTGTAGCTCGGCAAAAGGTTCTTACTGTTCAGGATTTTGTTAAAAGCCTCCACCAGGCTTGACTGGCTGCGGGAGATCACGGCACCTGTGCTGTTGACGATGGAGGCAGGTTTGTTTGGCTGGAGTGTGCCGCCTATGATGGTGCTGCTGCCTCCGTTAGCCGTCTTAGTAGTCGTGCGGACGCTGATCCCACCGGCAGCGACGGAGAACTTGGGAGAGGAGGCCACAGAGGGAGTCGCAGGGAGGGCAGCAGATTTAGTGATGCTAACGGCAGTGGCAGAAACCTTGGCCTTGTCCGACGCTGCCATTTTGTTCTGAACCTTTGTGGCGGCAGCTAGCATGACGGTGCTGGCTGCCAGTGTAGACACGGGCAGAGCATTGAGAGCACTTACTTTCTGGGAAGATGTTGTCATGTGACCAGAAGCGTCGAGTTTTTGGGCCTTGCTTCCTAACACCTTACGTTCAGTTTGAGCTTTAGGGTCCAAACCTTTCCCTGCGGCACCACCTTTAGGCGCAACCCTTGTGACAGTTCTGGTGATTCCACCTGTGGAGGTTTTAATTGTTTTTATTCTGACTTTAAGGGGTCGGGATGGAGCTCCAGAGGCAGCAGGTGCAGCAGCAACACCTGCCTCTCCTCCGTCAGTGGACTGAGGTTTAGGCTTGCCGTCATCGACCTCCATCTTCTCCTCACTTGTTCTCGCATTTTCTCCCTTGTCAGCTTTGCCATCATTGACCCTCTCAAGCCCATTCCCGACTTCCATCTCTTCCTCCTCCTCTTTGGGCTCGCGCAGTTCAGACGGAGGTGGAGTGGAGGCGACAGCAGGGCTGGAGCACCTCTTAGCTGCAGTTGATTTTGGCATCTCTGGTTCAGGACTCTCTGGTGAGTCTCTCTCCTCTATGACATGCTCCGGATGCCTGTCCTCCAGCTGGGGACTCTCAGTTGAACCAGACTGGGGTGTTGATGAAGTCAGAGACGCACCTGACGGAGTGTCTCCCGGTTTAGGGTGAGATGCAGTAGAGGATGTGGGCTGGGTCGAGACGGAGTCAGACTTGTAACGTCGGCTCAGCTGAGTGCAAGTCGGGGAGTCCGGGTTCTCTTGGATCACCAGTGGACTCCCCAAATCAGGGTCAGAATCATCCTCCTCCATCTGCTGGTGCTGAAATCCAGCAGGGCCACCTTTGGGAGCTCCGTTAAAAGGCTGAGATGAGTGCAGCGGGTGTGATGAAAGGGCAGAAGGTGGAGTGGGAAGCAGAGGCTTGGAGGGTGGAAAGAAAGGCGAGGCTAGTCCGACGGCTCCCCCTGCAGCCAGAGGAGACGACCCAGCTGACAGAGAAGAGGACGACGGTAACGATGCTTTGACTCCATCCGCCCTCTCTTGGCCTGTATCCTGCTGCTGCTGGTGCTGCTGCTGTAGAAGCTGCATCTTCCTCGCCCGGCCCACTGGATCTCCAGACCCCTGCGCCACAAGCGGTTTAAGTCTGTTGAAAATATTCCCGCCCTGCTTGTGAGACTTGGCTGCACCAGCACCAGCACCAGCTGCTTCTGAGGACACTTTAGGGGTGTTCATTGACCACGGCGCTCCGTTAGACTGGGTCTGACTGAGGGGAAGGGGTGTGGAGACGCCAGACGCCCCGAACCCATTATGGTTAAGAGCCTCGGATTCAGCCATTCCAGGGGCACACGCCCCCAGTCTAGGACCCACATCCACCCCTGCGATCACATCGATAGGGTCCTGATCTGTGTCTCCATCGCCCCCATCGTTGGTCTCAAGGCGCACTTTATTCTTCACAATCACACTAACAATCGAGGTGTCCGCCTGGGGGTCTGAGGGGCTCGGCGGTCTCAAGGATGACCCAACACCCACCACGGTATCCGACTTTCCCAGAGGTGCCCCAGCAGCTCCATGGGGTCCCTCTGCCTCATCTGGGGCAGACTGGATGGCCTCTTTGGCATCTATGTCAGGAATGTCAAATGCTGCCAACAGGTCATCAAAATCTGGGGTCTTCATGTCCCCCATACCGGGATTAACTCCTGTGAAGACATGAATTCATAGACATAACAGCAAGAAGGCAGCAGGACACACCAGCATGAATCTCTGTTGTTGTGCATCAGCTTTAGCTCTGCATGCTAGCAAAAAACCTGCTACAAAATCTAAACACGGAAAATATTAAAAACGTTCAAAAGGTCGTTATATTCTCGATCACGAAATTTACTGCATGCGCCTTCCTTTCAGCTCAAACTGACAGGCTACAGCTGATTAGCTTCATATCAGGGGGAAGCTAGCTAAGCAACAAGGATCCTGTGCTAGCGTTAGCCAGCTAGCGCGATGCTAGCGATGCCGTTTCTGCAACCAAACCCTCCTCTGGTAACAGGTTCAGCACTAATTTGCTATGAATGGGAAACACTGCTTCGCTACTGCTTTTAATGCATGCCAAGCTTTGCAGTAGTGACCATTTGAGAAACTGGTCAACCGGGTGGGGAGAAGCGAGCTCCGGTTATTCGCAGCTAGCGATGTTCCTTTTCCCGACTGAGGCTGGTGTTAGCTGGCCGCTGAGCTCCAGCCAAGACAGAGAGGGGTCATTTAGCTAACTAGCTAGCGGTTCGCCATTAAAAAGCAAACTGGAGCGGTTTGCTGAGGTATGGTTTGACAGCCATAACAACCCGGTGATCGTAGGGTCGACGATGTCACAGAAGAGGCTGGTTGGGATGGGGATTTTCGTTTAATATTTCATGTATTTTGATTGTTTACCTGGATATGCGATTCCCGACTATCCTAGCTCGTTTTCAGCTGAAAATGCTGCGCTTCCCGTCACATGACCCGGGACATCCTATCAGGCTGAGATAGCGCTGGAAAAATGCATGGAGGATGCCGCAAGCGACACGTATATTCCTCCCCACTGTGCAATGACATAAAGCATTAATAAAATGTCCCAACCAGACTATTTTCAGCGTCCTGTGGAGCCATATGAAGCTGGGACAGCGACCTCTGCATCACACCTTTTTTGTCCCCCCCCCTCTACACACAGCAGTTTCAGGAATATGCGCCTCTGAGGGCAAGAAACACACCAAAAGGCAGCATATTTACACACAGCTTTTATTGCAAAAAAACACAAAGACATGACAGGAGTGTGGCTAAATGTTAAGTTTGAGAGCCTGTCATCATAAATTCTTCTCTCTTTCTTTTCAGAGGTCGATATACCGTGCAGAGAAAATGAAGAGTGAGGAAACGCGCGAGGCAATTTGAGAGTAAATCCTTTTACATTTTTGGGGATGATGTCAATTTGTGTTACTTCAGATTTCGTACTAAATAGTTATTCTGTTGGTGCTTTCGAGCGTCTGGCAGAAAACTATGTTATTAGACGCCAGGGTGCTGTCTCATGCTGGGCTGTCAGTCGGACGATGCGTCAGCAATCTTTTTCGCGTTGTTAAAGTAATCCTGCATTAGTCAGCAATTGTTCTTGGGGTTTGTCTCTTTGTTCCTCATTTCTTCTTCTCTTCGTCCTTTTTGCCGTCGGGCTTGTTTCCCGTCTGGGAGGCCAGGGAGCCCATGGCGTTGCGGATGGCCTCGTTGTTCGGGTCGACGCCAGGCAGGTTCTCCAAGACGCTCTGAAGGAACTCTGGGTCTTGCATCACATCGTAGTCGTCTTCCTCCTATTCAGTTACAATAGAGGAGACAGTCGATTAGGATGGACGAGTTCTTTATCTAAGTGGTTTTAATGAGGCTCTATGTGACAATTCTCAGCAATTTACATCTTAATCATTTTCTTATTGGCAATGTAATGTAACGTGACGTGAAAAATGAGACCGTCCCCGTCTCTCTCTCTCTCGCGTATACAAGCCTGTGGACGATGTGTTGAAGGTGCTTAATGCTGCTGGACTGTGGGTTTCTTTGTGAAGGACTTGGGTCAGATTTTCCATGCACAGTCTCGAGTGCCTCTCAACCTCCGCTAACAGAGAGCAGCAGTAGCTAACGTTTGTTAAGAAATGGAGTCTGCCAACATAAACTAACAACCGACTTCCAGCAAAACACAGAAGTTCAACAGAGCCCCTTTAAGATCCAATTAGTCCATGATTTGTGCCACATGTGATGAGCCACTGATTCCAGGAGGATTTTTTTTCCAGAGTTTTCTTTTTATGGCATTCACAGTTTCACGAGACTCTCCTGAATAATTTAACATTGCTAAAAGGTAGGCATGGGACAATATGAAAATTTCACGTCACGATTATCCTGCTCCAAATAATTGCCATTTGCAGCTGTGTTTGTGGCGACCAAGGTAAGCCAAAAAAACATATCCAAGTGGTGTTTGTGTCTAAACCTAACCAGAGCATAAGCACAGCACTGAGACGAGAGAGAAATTGAAAACTGAACCTCAACAAATGTAAAGTTGCAACATAAAGAAACGTATAGCATGAACTAATCTAGTATGCCTAAGACTCTTAAAATGGCACTAAAACATACTGGAATCACTTTCTTACATTTTGTTAAGAAACAAATGGTAAACATCGTTTTTGTGAAAGTAAAGGTGATTTAATGTTTTTGTTGGTGACAGTGGACAAAAAAGATGCGTGGTCCTGTTGTGGAAACTCAAAATAAATCAGGAAATAAATTTACCATGATCAACTTATCCCGAGTGTTTGTATCGCGATCAGATCTTTGACCCTACCAGCCCCAACTACAGGTCTGTGTTGTGATCGTCAGTTTTAATTATTTCAGCTTTCTTTGTGAGAAATCCTGCGTGGATCCTGGGAATAAATGTATGTTTGGGTTTCATCTTTGGTGCGTCTTTATCTTCCACTTACAATTAGCAGCACATGCAACAGGATTTAACTACCAGTAAGTCTGTACCTTCCTTTAATCTTCGAACACGGTGGTTTATTTGTTTGTAGGACTAATTAAAGTGGGAGCATTTCACATCCGTTCAGGCCTTTAAAGTGCCCGATCTGCCAATAATGTCACTGTCTGTCAAACATAACTCCTTCCTCTTTGCAAATACACAACATTACAGTTTCATTTGAAGCAACCGTATGAAGACTCACCTTGGCTGATTCTGCCGTGTCCATCGGAGCTCCTGTGTCCATTTCTCCATACTCTGTTCACAGAACAAGTGACAAGAACTTTTCTTAACAGACACACCAGCAAATATGAGAGTGACCACAGGTGAAAGTAAGAGCATAAATGTGCTTGATTATCAAACTGAACTCACCTCCTCCAGCAAGAGACATCTGCATGGCGTAAGCTATCTGCTCCTCCTCCGTCATGCTGCTGAAGTCAGGAAGCACAGCAGCACCGCTCTCAGGCTGAGACACTGACATCTTCAGTAAGGCCTCCTCTGATTCTGTGACGAGATCAGTCGAAAGTGAGTAAGGGACCGATAATTATCACTCTGTCAAATCCTAACAATTATTATAATCAGCGCTGTCACGTAAGTGAAAGCCATTATTTGTCGATCCTGCATTTACCGTCGGCGCTGGGTGTGGGCACGCCGGCCTCGGCTGCAGAAGCAGCAGCAGCTCTGCGGGCCTCCTCCTCCTGCCTCTGTCGCTGCTCCTCCATTGATACACGCAAGGCCTAAAAGGAATGCACAAACAGCACAGTGAGAAGACAAAGGGCAGTGCTTACAACTCTCAAGTGCTACCTTTTATTTTATTCTGATAAAACCACAGAGCACCAACATGTGGGAGTATGGGGAGGTGTAGTCTGAAGCGGCCAGATACAAGGACAAAATGCAAAAAGGCAATGCAAGGGATATTTCTCATCAAGGTTCATCCAAAGCACAATACTGCACATAACATCCACTGCAGCTTCAAGCAGAAGCAATAGAAATGAACTAGTCTATCTCAAGGTTTTTACATTATTAGCCTGTTTCAAGGATGCCTACGGCCTATTATCATCTGTATCAAGCCCTCTCTTTGCCGCAGTGACATTTTAGACTAGAGAAGTCATACATTCTTTGATTGTTGTCATTTCAAATACCTTACTTAGTAGCATCGCATTGGCTTTCAGCTTAAGGATCAGTGATTTCTAACCTACACTGGTTATAAAAGAGCTGATACACATGTATTTACTTATATGTGCACAGTATCTCTCACACACTGGTGTTTTCTAAGGATGGGTATGGTTCACATTTTAAGTACCAGTGCCAAACTACCTTTTTTTCAGTACTTTACTCTCTCTGTAACAACATAAATGTCATTTCAGATAAGTCACCAAATACAACGGACATTGCTTCGAAGGGAGGCAGCTGTTCAAAGACTTGGAAGCAGATCAGAATATCAGCACAGTATGGGGCTAGATTAAAAATATAGTAAATAGTAAACAGCAGATGGCAGCAATACGCTGTACATTGTCTGTTATGTTGTTGTTGTCACTACAGAAAAGCTTGCATACTGTAACATTTCCTTTTGGACACACTAAAATTAAAAGAGCATGTTGGTAAGGAATCCATACGTAGCCAGTGGCAGAGTTTTGGATAGTAAAACTGTGATGATAAGCCCATTTAACTCCAACATCTTCTCCAACGAGCTAATTAATTACATTAACATGTTAATGAAGTTGTCGATGCCACATAAATCATGTTGGAGGGTTCAACTCTGCATGCAAGAGAGCAATACTGGCTTCAGGCATGCTAATGTCGGCTGGGGATCTGGCTCTCAGGCTATAAAACACTGTACACTCTTCAGTTTTTAGATATATTTTATGTTTGACCAGATGTTTCCTCAGGTTTTTTCTTTTTTGGTACCATCATAACAAATACGAACACTTGCTATAAAAAGAACCCTGGAGGTTCTTTCTCAAATTGCAGTTTATTTTTGCTGGCATTATGCATTTATGTTGCTTACCAGGGCTAGCTCAGGATCAGCACTGGGATCCACACCAAACTCAAAGTCACTGGCACCAAGACCCATCATGGAGCCTCCTTCACCGGCCAGGATGGGAGAGGAGAGCAGCGCATCAGCCAGGCTGGGCCCTGGAGGGACCGTGACCAGATGGGATCCTGTCCCCTCCTTCCCGTTCAAAGTATTTATAAAAGCAGTCAGCTTCTCTGTGTTCACCTCCTGGATAGTCAGTTGGAGACAGAGGGCGAGGTCAATTTACAATTCAATTTACAGATGGGAAGGAGTTTCAGATGTGGAAATCGAGAAAACAAATCAGACTTTCAGCAGTACGATGGAAGATAAACTGAGAATTCCTCACCTCCTCTCCAAAGTTAATGATATCCACATTCACTTTCTCTTTTTTCAAGCGCTTTGCCATCTTGACAAGCTGCAGAATCAGCAGGTTTGGACCGAAGCAGGAAGAAAAAGCACAGACACACATTGACAACAGAAGAGTGTGTTAAACCCATGATATTGGCAGGAAAACAACATTTCTCTCTGTGGGAGTGGCACAAAATGTAATATAAGACTTTAAACTTACATCTTTTTCATTATCCTCCACTGGACTCCCAACAAAGGCAATGATCCTCATCTTGTGATTTTTCCCTTGTCTGTGTTTTAGGGCCAGCTGCGCAGAAAAAAAATAACAAAAATATGGCCGCTCAAAAAACCGCTGCTGCAGAAAGCGAAACCTCTCATTTAACAATCAAGTAATTACTGAGTAGAGTCCTTCTTTTAAGTTAGAAACAAATGATTTAAACTAGAAACATCAAAGTTACACACATGAGCCACTCTGATGCCTGTGCAGAAGCAGATCTTTCCTTTGGGCTGGACAGCATGGAGTTTGGACAGGATGCGGCCAGAATCTGGTGTCAGTGTGGTCAGGACCTCACAGTTACTGCATGAAAACAAAGGTTAACATCCACGGTTGGAATTTAGCAACCATGTACAACAAAACTACTTGCACTAGTAAGTGCTGTGGGAGTGATGTGAGGGGTTATTACGACTGTTAAATGAAGGGAGAAGAGCTTACTTTGCCATAGTGATGAGGCCCACGTTGTTTTCTGGATTGGTTCGTGTTTTGGAGTGGCAAACGATGTTGACAGCATCTTGTTGAGCCTGTAGCCTCGTTGGCAGAAAGTCTCCATTTCTCATATATTCACTGTTGTCCACACTGAGGGGAACACATCAGTTTAACGTGGCTGTTGAACAGTACTTAGCTAGGTTTACTAGCCGGCTAACATTAGCAATTGACGTGTCATTCCCATATCAAGTGTTAGGCCCAACTAGTTGCTAATTTAGTTAAAACATCAACATTTCTCTTCAACATTGCCCCCCTTTGGAAAAGCCTGTCTTATCCACCGAGTAAGTAGCTGTTTAATGGCTGCCATTACAATATAACGCTACGTAAAACCAGCATTAGCATCGCTTGCTAACGTTAGCACTATGTAACACCGCACAGTCCACTGGCGGAAACAGACAATTCATCGGCGTTGTCAGTCAATCCTTTCGATAGAACACACATAATTGTACAGAACAACATTCGTGGATGTGTTCGTATGTGCCAAAGTTGAACAAAATACTTTTTTTAAACACCGCAAATCTGAGCTAACTTTAGCTATCATGACTCAGCCTGTCGATACTGTGCTAGCTGTCAACGGTCAATTATCAGCACAGTTTACGGCCACATTTCCTCTAAATTCGGGCCTATGAACGAGCTGAGACTGTAACTATTTACCAAGTCTTCTTATGATCAACTAACTGATTGACAACTACTTAAAAAAAGACAATTGTAGAGTTCTTACCAGACCATAGTACTTTCGAGCACCATTTTGGAAACTTCTTGTTGCTTTCTGTTGTAATCGTACAAGCTCACACGCTATTGGACGAAGACTGAACAAAGCGGGACGTGATTGGTCCGATGCGACCTGGAATTTTACTGACGATCGGAGCAGAGTTTGATAGAAAAATCTGAAGATCCATTTTTTCCAATCAAAACTATCAACTAATCTTCTTCAGCAGAGGGAATCTGCTTTCGTGGAGACAGTTCTGAATCTATAGACTGTTTTTTTCCATATAAACCTGAACTCAAGATAGTCTTTATTGCTTTTTCTGGAGCTTTCAAATGTCTACTTTGGGCTGCATACATGTAAATATAGGTAGTCTATAATTTACTTTTACTTGCACTTTTGATACTTTAGTTCATTTTTTTCTAGAAAATTACTTTTGATACTTAAATTTATTTGATATCAGACACTTTAAGACATTTACTCAAGTACTATTTGTATTTAATTAAAGTAATATTTTAACATGATATCTTTACTTTTACTTAAGTATGACTTTTGGGTACTTTTTTTTTTTTTGACCGTTGTATGGCCCCATCGACAGGACAGCTCCAGAGACAACAGGAAACAAGACGAGAGGAGGGGGGACACACGCAACAAAGGGCCCCAGGCTGGGATCCAAACCCTGGGCCGCTGCAGTGAGGACAAAGCCAATGGGCGCCCTTTTGGGTACTTTATACAACACTGCCAATAAACTTGTCTCGCCCAAACAGATTGTATTTACTTGTATTTACTGACTTTTACTCAGCTTTCATCGAGAGTGCTAAGAATAAACAGACTAGGATTGGGTGATACCGATCGATTATTAGCATAAATGTAATTCTGTATTGTAATAATATCCATGTAAAGAATATCTTGATATCGAGTACATTTTCTGGAAACTCATTTAAGAAGATGTTAATGGATAAAATCACCAGACAGGGAAGTCTTTTTATCGCATATCACAGAAACTGAAATACCTGACAAATCAAGGAACTTCATCTTATCAATGCAAAAATTAATATAAATCCAACATTTCCATAAACTAGTCATGTTTATTAATCTGCCACATTGCAAGGGTGTGATACACCAAGAAATATAAAAGGGACAGCTACCTCTCTATTAACAGTTAAAATGCCTGGCAGTTGACGATTCGATATCGTCTTACAGGATGCAAAGAAGTTTAATGGTATTACACTATAAGAGACATAAAAAGCTGATCTGTATACTGCTATATAATCAAACAAAAGTAACAAGACTTTTATTCTTTAATAACTTTAGGTGCAAGTGTACAAAAACATGACATCTCCCAAAGAGAAAGAGAGAGAAAACGTCTGAATACATGTTCTGTGAAAAGGCATTTTTGTGATTCTCGTCTACAGATGTGCACACATTTATTGTATATACTTCAAAAGGCAAGTGAATATGAATTAAAGCATACAGAGAATGATTCACCAGTTGTTATGTTGACAATCAAAATCATCACAAAGAACAAAGGATTTACTTCCGTAGCTGGATGCCTTTGATACAGGTTTGTTGTGCGAGAAAAAGGCACATTTTCAATCCATCATCACCATTAATATACATTTTGGAAACCAGAGCAATACATACAATAATAAATACTATAATACACTTGACTATTTACATGTTTGGTTCATAGGCTGCGTGTGTTTTTACAATAAGGCACTGTTTCACTTTAAATATTAGGACAGAGCATTGTCTGACAGTTTGAAACAACAGCCGGTAGAATAAAATAATCTCCACAAACCATCTACAGGATGTATAAAAACACCAAATGATGGTTTTTCATCTAATCTTGGTGGGGAAATCATCAATTATTGTAATCCATTGCACAGTCTATTCATTTAGGAACACTTAAAGAGTAAACAAAGACTTTTGTTGCATAGTTCTTCTAAGCATTCGATTCATCTTTCAAATTGCTGATTTCTTTATGCTGTAAAACTAAAAATGAATTTTGATTACATTCCTGTTTTTTTTCAAATATCAAACAATTCAGTAAAACTTGGCAACTTAGACTGACAATACTACATCTACCAGTTTGAGTTGACAAAAGAAAAAAAGATAGTTTTGTACTTTTACACACCAGGCAGCCATCACCATGTTTTGCTAATGAAAAAAATAGCATCTATATGATAGTTGGGGCCTGTCTCAAAAACCTCTCTTTAAGTTATCAGCCTCACCACACACTGGTGAGTCTGGATGACCTGTCTCACAAAACTCACACGACGTGCTCTGTTAACTCGAGTTTACCAAAAACCAATCGCATCATGCAACATCAAGAAAAATGAATTTGATAAGAGATGTGGTGAAAAGCTTATCCCTGTCAGGAAACAGCAGCGACAAAGGTTGTTTTAATGCCAATTATTAGTATTGTTTAGGAAAAGTTCACCACTCAAATATAAAAATCAGGACACAAAAAGCTGAAAATAACACAACAATCAAATAGCATTACATCATGAATCAGTGTGAAAACATATAGGATAGAATATGCAGTGATTCAGTACCCTGGACTGTAAATGAATAGGTTACTAAAATGTGAGTGATCCACATTATTTTGAGTTTGTACGTAGCTTTCTTACTTTTAGCAAAAAGAAAGATGTACACAAAATACTTGAAGAAAAAGGTTATTGTTCAAATCCTCAGCAGTCTTTCTACTCCACTCTACAATTTATGTTGCAATGTGGCGACGTAAAATACAAAACAGCAAACACAAACAGACACACACACACACGCACACACAAACACTAACCACAGGTGCTGTGGTTACACAACTACGTGACATTAGTGGGCACGTTGCATAAATGACATTGATTATGCCGATGACCTGTAGTTATCTACGATAGTGTCTTATTAATGCGTCTATGGGAGTATTCCTACTCAGTTACACATTAGAGATTATGTTCTCAGGGGCCAGTGTTACAATATTTATGTTTTTTTTGCTGTAAGTATGAATGAGTAGATAATATAGACAATGAAAGTTCCAAATTATCACCTCCTTCTAACAATTTACCTACAATGCAAACTCTATACCCACCTACAGCCTTAATCAATTATGGTTCTTTAAATAGCAGTTTTATTAATTTAAAATATATAAATCACAGTTCATTTTAAATATTTTAAAAATTATGAATTTTCAGGCATTTAACACCTGGCGATTCATTCTGGACCATTGCCTTCAATTATCATGTGGATAACTGCTTTGTGACTTTCATTAAAAAACCTTCAAATACATAAATCTGAGGAACAGAGATGAGTTTTTGGGGTTTAATTAATGCCAGGAGAGCGACATTAAAACACAAGCTGCTCTTTGCATATTTGGTCTGATAAATTGACATTGCAACATAACTCAAACTGGAACTCGAGCCCTCTCTGACACTGAAAAAGACAAGGTTTATGTCAAACTTAGCCGACTAACTCTTACTTTATGAGACAGGCCCCAGGTCACCTTTTTGTCATCTGAGCATCAGTTCTCTGGTCACATTTGGACATAAACCAGCCTACACACTAAACCTGAAACTGATATCAGATCGCACAGTGTACAAGTATAAAACCCCTCTTGTTGTAAAACCCCTTAGACCTGAACATGAGAGATGACATTTAGGATTCACAGTCTTAAAAATAGCACAGGTCCATTACAAAAGCTGGTTAAATAGAAACCACGAACTGAGGATCACCTCTTTTCCAGCATCATTTGCATTCAGAGTAAGCTTAAGAAACAGCAGCTTACCTTGTATCAATACAGAAAATAAAACCTTTTATTAAAAACTGTGTTCCCACTCCAAATTACATGGATTTCTGCTAAAGCATTTGAGTCAAACCGAGCAGAAACAGTCCTCTAGGTTCTGGCTTTTGGGTGGTGGAACCAACACTTACAGAGCAAGTATGCATGAGGATGTGCTACACCAGTTTGGTAAACACAAAGGAGGAGACAATTAATTTTGTAACTATGCTTAAATAAAGTTCTCACATAAGGCAAATTTCTCATGTTACACTCTACACCAAATGCTGGTTTCACTGAGCACATCAGTGCCAAGAACAATCTTTGGTTGTGCATAAAAGCATTCCTTTGAGATGAATAATAGTGTTTGATAACCACAGCATTAATGCACCCGCAATAACTAGTGTCGGAACATAACCACCCACTGACGTGCCCATTCCATGTTGAGATTTAGAAACCAAAGTGCAAAAACAACAACAACAAAACACTGAATATCCCTCTTGGTTGAGCTGATACACTCTATAACTTTTCAATGCTGGTACCTTAAATCACACCACGGGGAGTTGTAACATTTCCTCTGTGCTCATAACATCCTCAAAGTTTGTTTCAGTTCATTTCAGTCCATGTCTCCTTCACACAGCTATACCTGTGAACACAAAGGAAATAACCTTGTTTAAAAACACTCAGTATAAGTGAAAAGTGTCACAGGAAAGCCTGAGAAAAAAAATTCCTATCAACTTACAGAGCATTTGCTTGCATTAGGAACAATGTCGCTGAGTGAGATCACATCCTCAGCACCGATACTTTCTTCAAGGGTCCCAAACTGAGCGCTGCAGACAGAAAAGGCGACACTATAAGTAAAGGGAACTCAATACATTATGACACACTGAGTCTGTGTGCGTGAAAAAATATATCAAGTGAATATACGCACACCAACCTTTACACCTCTGCTTAAAGAAATTACTTGAGATTTGCATGACATGATTTCTGATGTTTGCCACTAGATGGAGATTCTACAGTTGCTGCAGTGCAGTGCACATGTTGATTTTCCTGAGATTCTGGCTAAGGGACATATTTGCCTCGAGTTCACACTCTCAGGCCGCCTTCATTCCCAACCTGTGCATCACCGGCAGAAGGTCAACCACTGAAATTGTTGGTTGGGGTTAGGTCCAGCCGGAAGAAGTAGAAGCGATGGGATTTGCATACAGCCTAAAACAAAGGTCTCTCTGAGGCTCAAACCCATGCCAGAATTTTGTTGAAAATTAAATGTATCAGTCAACATAATAGATTATTAAGGCACAACTAAAATTACTTTCTTTATTGCCTAATCCACTGGTTAATTCTTTTTAACTGATGAATTACTATTTTGTCTATAAAATGGCAAAAGAAGTGTTCCAAGAACCCAACATGATTCAGTAAAATTGCTTGTTTTATCCACCCAGCAGTCCAACACCCAAAGACATTCAGTTTACAACATTCGCCATTTTTTTCATTAAAAATCACTGGAACGATGAATCAATTAATAAAATAGTTGGACTGATATGAAATGATTCAAAATGTACAAGATGTAATTTGCAAAGTTTCTTTTGTCTGTGTTTTAATGGGTGTAAAAACAGTTAGTTAGTTGGATCAGAAAGATCCAAGAACCAAAGGTTGTTGCTGCCACATGTACCAAACCAACTAGTCAGTAGACCTGGTTGACCGAGGCTCAGCATTATCATCAATAGATTCAGTGGATATTATTTATACAGCGTATGTATATGTGATCATAGAGTTAGTCTTTTATTGATCTCTTACTAGATTTCTTTTTATACTGTGTAGTAACACATTTCTGCCACATTTTAAAAGAAAACACTTGAATCTGATGGTAATCATAATTATAATCCACAACATTACAAAACCAGTTTTAACATGCATATACTGCTGAGGATTCCTTATATTAAAACACTGATCTTTTCCCTCTTACCTCTTGGGGGTGCTGTGCTCCTTGTCTTTGCTCGGCGTGTTGTTTGAATCCACTCCCACTGGCCTGCTGGTATCCTGAGGCGGATTCTGACTTGTGGGAGCAAATCCAGAGTTTCCCACGGAGGAGACAATTGTTGTGTTGCCAACAGCGTCGCTGGGAGGTAAGGTCTTTGGGAGGAGGTCGGGACGACCTGACTGCATGACTGGGTGTGACGGGAGGAAAAACTGTTAATCCTGTGTTGTGAAAGAAGCACTTCACAAGCTGGTACATGCTGGAAGACTGAATCTCTGCAGGTATCAGTCAACAAAATTCATTTTCACTTGTTTGCATTCCAGGTGAAACCTGAAAATTCCCAGCTCTTACCGTTGTCTCCTTCAGTGTTTTCTATGGTGTCAGTGCTGACTTGATGTTGGAGTAAAGGGTGCTGGTTGTTGACGCTCGTTTGGGTCGACAGAGAAGGCCCAGAGCCAGCCGTCTTTTTCAAAGGCCCATGTGCCACTGCACGGCGCTTTTTAGATGGGGAGGTCTTCACTGGACACAAGAGGGAAAGTGTTAATTAAGAGGTCATGAAGCCAAACATAGTTCGGTAGTGTTACTAGAAATGGAAGAAATCCTGATCCACAAAACGAAGACCAAGCAGACGATTTTGTTCCCAGTTTTTACCTGGATAACTGTGATGACAAAATAAGACAGAACACATTTACTGGAAAACCTTCTTTATACTTACATGTGATCTTCCTGAAGACTACATTGCACATGAACTTCTCAAATCGTTCTGCATAGAATCCCGGTCTGTGCACCGATACAGTGTCCTAAAGAAAAGGAATGATTACAGGGGTTACACAATATATATCTGTTAATCTAAAACACAATTAACTGAGGCCAGTAAAAGGTATCTCACCCCATCGTGAACCAGAGCTTTCCACGAGTGTTCAAGCCTCTTTACGAATCTGAAAAACAGCACATAAAATCTGGATTATTAAAATGAAGTTACAACATGAAACATATTTGGTTTCACACAACATCTTCACAGCAGAAACATTAAACTAACCTTCACTTTAAACTTTATCATTTATCATCGCCTCATGCCCTGAGGCCACGCTTGCACCTTATTCATTCTTCACAATCACTTGCTCATTCATCAGCTGTTTAGCTACCAGCTGACAATAAACATCCAATTGTATATATGCAGGTGGACAGTGTAGCTAAGGATGCATGATATGGATTTTGTTCAGCAAATACGGGCTCTGGACGCTTAACCGGTGCTCCTGGACACTAAATACTATGCCTAAGCACATCCTGTGTAGACACAGACGGAGCATTGAAGCGTTTACCTGTAGGACTGCAGAATGTCAATGATACCAATATACACCAGCAGCCTCTCGCCTTTTGAGTTCCGTGCTGGGATGCCTCCAGTTCTGTAAAGTAAAACAAAAAGTATTTTTAAATGATCCGTCATTCCTTCTTTGTGGTAACAGAAACTGTGACAAGGAAGTTGCCTGACACATGACTTCATAAGGCCACAGGAACACTCACTTGTCCTCGGTGCCCGTTGATCCCATGCTCCCTGCCTCAGCCTGGATGGCCTCTATAGCCGTGCTGTACAGGGACTTTTGGCCTTGTGGCCTCCTTTGGTCCGCAGCCCCGGCCACCGCCTCTTCACTGGCCTGCTCTCGACAAGCCTGATCTAGGTTGTGGACTCCCACCAGGAGGCTGTAATCCATAATCTTAAAACTTTGCAAAAGCTAAATGGAAATAAAGGATAACAAGTATTGTGAGAGCAGTGATTGAGAATAAATTTGCAAGACAAATGCAGGTAATTTTTTTAGTTAACTAGGTGCTTTAATCTAAAATCAAACAGTACAACCACACTTGTTGCTTCATGTTGCGACAGACTTTATTCTGTAGTCTTACCAGACAGTCTCTGTGGATGGTCTTGCAAACAGCACTGTGCTTGTCCCCCTCCATTAGCAGCCCCTCCTGCATGTCCTGCATGAAATCCAGGTCCTTGTATGTTGGCACGGCCTTGTCTCTCTCTTTAGGTGAGGCCCGTCGCTTGTACGTGGAGCCCTTCAGATCATACTTGAGGTGCATTCGTACAGCGCTCGGGAGCAGATTGTTCATGACTACGATGCGGATGTTCTTACCCGCTGCCTGGACACAGTAGAGTCCATAAAACTTTGGCAATAAGGTCCGCCTGTTCTGGTTTAGGTTCTGAAGGAGAGCAGAGAGGATTTTCATTAATAATGATCATTATCAAGTATTTTCTTGATTCATCCTTTGTCTGTCAGAAAAAGTAAACATTTCCTAGAGCATATGCTGACCTAAATTGCTATTTTTTTTTATTCAACCAACAGCATAAACCACACAAGCACTTTTGTTACTATGACAAAAGCCCTATTCGCATTGAACTAGTATTACCTAAGGACCTCTAGTCATTTGTAACAATTGTGGAGCAAGTCAGTTATCGCAATCTTGTGCTAATCTGCTACGTCCGTAATCCGTAAAGTAAAAATTCCACTGCATATTACCCGCCATATTACGCCTAAACACAGATGTCATGTGCAAATCAGCATGTTTGTGATTTAGGGTTGCATTTCTTTGCAGACATCCGTTTTCTGCTGTCAGACTATTAAAGAAATAAGAAATTTGATCACAGCTCACATATGTTGAACAGCAGTCAACAGCTGTGCTGAGAGATCGACTATGATGATGTTTAAAAGTGATGATAGAGAAGGTTAGGAGCAACATAAGGTTGTCATGTTCAAGTACAGCCAAAAAGCATCTGTTACTTGATCTAAATGGGCTACAGATGTGTGTTTATGCCTCTAACACATGCAGAAGAGATAGACAGACAGATAAAAGGATAATGATCAGGGGTCAGTCCATAGTTTTACTATGTGGGATAATCATGTGCACGTTTATTCTGTTTAAATCATCTTGTATCTTAAATCCCTTCACAAAATCTTACCATAAAGTATCCTGGAAGCAGTTTCTGTAGAAATTCGGCCTCTTTGTGCTGCACTGTCTTAATAATGAACTCATCATCACTGGAGAGGTAGAAGAGAGATCCACTGGCCCCGGAGTTTGACAGCTCGATCAGGTCCTCATTACACAGAGAATACTGTGATCAGAACAGAGCATGCTGGTTAGATATGTGATGGAAAACAAACAAACAACAACAACAACAATGACACAGATTAACAGGTTAAAAACAGGGCAATCAAGCCAGCTGAGCCTCATCAGCAGCTCCACCTTTAGTGTGTCAACACTGCATTATTTCACACTTCCTTAATTTCACTCTTTCCAGTTCCTCAACCACTACTTTCTTCTTACAGTTCACAACTCATTTCCTTTCTGCAGAGCTTTATACACATTCTTTAAGTATTACAGATGCTGAGTTAACAAGAATACCATGTAGTCATCGGGCCGGATGCCAAACAATTCCCTGAAGTAGCGAAAGGCGATCGGTGCATACGTCTTGAACCTGAAGTCTCCATAATGGTGGGCTGGTGTCAGGTTGCTCCCCTCACTGCCAGTAAAAAACAGGAGGGAGAGGAGTTAACCAAACACTATAAGACTTATTAATGTGGAAAAGACACATTTAATCATCTTTACTTCATCACTTTAAAGACTCACCTGGGAAAGAAGATGCTTTCCACCACTTCAAAGTCCTGCAGCAGCACATCTCTCTCAGGTTTCTGGCTTAAGCTGCCCACTGTGTGCGTGATGCCTAACTGGATGGCACCTTTCAGGGCTGATGATGTGGTCTGGAAGATGGAAAAAACCATGAAAAATTAATCACAAGAAAAATGCAGCTCAATCTGTCTTTAATAGTAAACTCATTAAGGTTCACATGCCACACTTGCAGGTAATTTTTGCAGATCATCAGCTGATACTGTAAAAACAATCACACAATTACACAACTTTAAGTGTGAGTAAGCATGAGGTAAACAGACGTACAGCTTCTGAGAAACAAAAAAATACAGAAATAAGAACTTGGCATAATACTTTCAGTTTATCTGCCTGTGGTAAAAGAGCTCTCAAGTTTCTTTTAGACACTGCCACTATAGATCAATCAATATCTATTAACCAATCATAAGCAAACTCAACAGAAGTACTTGTTTCCATTTCACTAGTTACTTAATTTTGATAAGACCATCAACAGAAAATTAATCCGCAACTGATCTGAAAATCAATTAATCGTTTAATTAATTTATTACTCAAAAACTCAAAACATTATCTTGACAAATGTAATATCTTTGGGTTTTTGATTGCTCGTTGGATAAAACAACTCTCAGAAATCATGATGTACATTTACTACTATTAATATATTCATAATACTGTTTTCTGACATTTACAGACTAGGCAATTAAAGGTGTAATTTGCAAGAAATGGCCAAAATTTGAATGTAGCTCCAAAACCATTGGGGCAGCCTGCTAATACGTACAGTACATACATACATTATGGATGTGACTAACACCGGCCGGGAATACGACTCTGGGGACAAGAAGATACGGCGGGCTGGGACAGAAGTGATATGAAGCAGCAGAAGAGCCAGAGTGAGAGTGAGACTGGGATAAGCAGTAGGCGAAAATGGTGTGTTGATCAGTAGTATTTTCACATCCTACTCTGTGAACTGAGGATTTATTTTAGACCAAACCAAAGATGATTGAGGAAAGACAAACCAAGACGGTTTTTGTGAGTTTTATTTGGTTTATGTCGAGTTCTAAGTGTGTTTTATGATGAGTTAACGAGCCGATTAAGCTCCGCTGAGCGCGGTAAAAGAGAGAAACTTGAATTCAGACAGTGTACAGTTGTATTTTTCTGTTCAGTAAGTAAAATAGCTGTTTAAAAATCTTCTTTCTTGACATTTTGTGAGTTTCTTTTGTTTATGTCGACTAAGTAGCAGACTTTCTGCTTTTGCATCTCCCTGCTGAAACTACATCAGCAACGTTTTAAACTAATATTCTGGCCATATCTTACAAATTACTCCTTAAATGGAAAGTAAATTGCAGATTAACAGACAATGAAAATAACCACCTTCTTGTACGTCGTCTCTCCAGTGGGATCAATTCCACGGTGGCCGATAGTCTTTTTCATGTTCTGAGTCATGGTGGTGCTCGGACCCTGTCAGCACAAACATGGTAGAAGGCAGAATTACAAGAGGAAAAAAACTCTGTGCAAATCTGAAGCAATGTGTCGCATTCTCATGTTTAAAAGAGGAAGGAATAAAGGATGTGTCAGCTAAATATCCGTAATTTCCAAACCGCCTAAGATAAATGTAATGAGTGTTTCCTAACTGACACAGAGCTGGATCACACATTTCCTCCAAACAAGTGAGTTACCTCAATAGCAGCATTTTTTCGAGTCCCAGGCGAATCTGGAGTGAAAAAAATGGAGAGAACATACAAGTTATACAGAAATAATAAATAAAATAACAATCAAAGTAAAAGCAATTCTAACACTGAATGCATTCATATCAAACACACAGCTCGAAACAGCTTCTAACATTCCCTAATGTTGAAAACAAAGAGTGCAGCTGAGCTCTGAAACAACATGCAGACGCACCTCGTTCATTACCTCTGAGAGAAGACAGTCTCCTCCAGAACTGACTCTGCAGGTCTTTGCGTGGAATGGGAGGAATTAGATAAGTATGCTATTACCATTAATGTGAGTTCACACAGGGCCAGTGAGTGATAGAATGAATTTACACTTAAATGTCAGTTGAGTAGTTATCTTTATATGTTTGTTTGTTTTTTTAAAGAAATCCATGACGTGAACTGGGAGGGCTTAGGTGATATTTTTTTAGATGGCTATCATACTGTGAAAATGCAATCTCTTATACTCAGAAGTGTTTTTTAATAGTTTGTGTACATTGCCCAGAGATCTTATCTTGAACTCTGGGTTCATGCATAACCATTTATTGTCTGTGTTTTTTTTACCTTATTTTCTTTTGTTTGTCAAGCACTTTGGTCAACTCATGTTGTTTTCAATTGTGCAATAGAAATACATTTTGACTTGACTACAATTATTTAAATGAGAAGTGGTTAAATATTAAAACATCTGTCAGTCTTACGCAATAAAGTTCAACAACACCACAAATCGCAGCCGCAAAAATTACAATAATGTTGAGTCAACACTTCTCTTTTTTAACAGAAACTGAAAATGATAACTTTGATGGAGGCACTGGACTGCTTTTCTTGAAGCTAGGTGGTCCTAATCATGTACCTAAGTGTACATTAGTGTCATGAGAGTATATAAACAGTAGACCCAACATTGGAGACCATTCAAAGATTACATTTATGTGGTCACACAGGTTGTGTATTAAACTAGGAGGTTGGTTGATGTATTGTGTCTGATGAACTGGTGTCTTGCTGAGACATGTCCATGTACGGGATCCATACCCCGAGCCAATGTCCATGTGTCTGTATGAGTAAGTGGGTGAGACCTTATGCCAAATACATCTGATCAATCCCTTTCATGAGAAGGTGGGGTTACATATAATAATACAGTACTTACACCCAGAGGGGCCCTGTAGCCCTGGAGGCTCCTCTGCAGCTGTGGCCATTCAAGAGCAGACACTCAGACTTGAGCAGATCCCTGTTCACTCCTGGAGATTAAACGTGGACAGCTTCTTCTGTGAGACCACTTCAGGTATCCTGGGGGTCTGTGTGGACAAAAAGCAGCACATTAACAGCAAACAGAGATGACTTCATGCTACAAATATTGACAGGAGCCACGTTGACTGCTGGCTCTGCTGATGGACGAGCTGACCTGGATTCAAACAGGACGAGAGGCTTTCTGTTAACTTAACTATCAGTTCAGTAATGTGATTTAAAGAAATGGTAAGACCACTGTGTTTTGAAACAAGCTAGCACAATAAAAAAGATGCCTGGATTGCGACATTTAACGAAACAGAGGCGGCAAAGCTAGCTGCTAACCCTGATTTAACTTTTCTAACTTTAACCCAGCTACTCTCGCTAATAAATGACCAACAGCAACACAATAAAACTGTCAACTCACTCGAAAATCTTGTGGAGGAGTTCCCACCGCTCCCGGAGAAAGAAAAAGTTAACTTTTTTCTCCTGAAGTCACTGTTTTCCCTCAATCTAATAAACAAGGAAGCAATGCGGAAGCAGCCGTTTGTGTTCTGCTCTGCTAGCTAGAGATAGAACGGAACTTCCGGTAGAATTTTCATAATAAAACGCGTGTTAAAGGGGCACTATGTAGTTTTGGAGAAGAAATTCACACTCATAATTTTGATATTTACAGTATTAACGAGGTAATAATGCGAACTCAGACATTCCTATTTTTTTTTGTAATTGAATAAACAAGCTGGTCCCCAGAACAATGTTTGAAGCTAGAAAGGTGGCAGGGTACGCCAAACATAAACAAAGTAAAAGAGTGTGAAATTGTGTTGTCCTTTAAGGTCAGTTTGTTTATTCAGTTTATACAGTCATGACAACAAAGAGAGTTCGTTTATTTAGTTTGTTTAGGCCTTATAAATACAGTCAATGAAGATCTTTCAGAAAATGTATTGTGTGTGGTTTAACAATAATATATATTTCAAGAGATTGTGATCAACAAAGGTATTTTGTAAAGACAGATAGAAGAAATGAGTGAAAAGTAGTCTTTGCTTTTAAATGCATGTATAAAACTATATACACAGTGCTCGCATAGTTAAATACACAAGTAAGGCACGGTTCAAGAAGTATTTAGGTACTTTGGTAAAGTAATTACATGTAAATGTACAGAAGAATTAGCAGTATAATGGACTTGATGTGATGTATCAAAGGTAAAAGTAATCAGTATACAGGAGAATATGTTATTATAGAATTTTTAATTTTATTAATTGTTTCTAATACATTAATGTGTGAACATGATTTTTGACTTTGCTGTTGGTCGAAGCAGAGCTTTTTTACCTTCTGTATTTGCTTTGGGGAGTTTAATATATAACAAAGCTTCATATTTTGAAAGTTCATCTGTGTAAATTATTATATTCTTTAAAATAATTAGTAACTATACATGTCAAATAAATGCAGTTGTGTTAAAAGTGCCATAATGTTTGTATATGAAGTGTTGAAGTACTCAAGCAACTACAGCTGCCTCATATTGTAGAGTTACAGTCTGCTACAGCAAAGCATGTGTAAATAAAGCCCCTCAATGTTGTGAACATTTTACACTAGCTTCAAATTGAAATGTTTATTTCAATTCTACAAATACAACATCTGCACACGATGTTCCACTTTTATTTTGAAGCCAAACAGGAAATGCCATTCTGTGTTTTTTGTGGTCCGGAGCACAAAACTATCCCACTTCATTTACATTCACACGGACGGCATACGTAAAAAATCTCAATCAAAAAGAGTTCAGCTTTGTCTTTAATATTTATTTGTGACTTTTACTACACATTGCCATTCAGGCTGGGGAGCCGCTCAAACTTTTTTTTTTAGTGATCACTGATCAGTTTCTGTCTCACACCCAACTGTTACAGCCAACAGTGACCCCTGGTGGACATTTATTACAGTACATGTGTTATTTATTATTAAGAGTGCCTGAAAACTTGTTTCTATACTTTTTTTCTGATTTACCTGATGTTTCCCCAAATCTATGTCAACTACTGTGTACTTAAAATCAACAAAAGCCAAACAATTGATAAGACAAAAGACAAGAAAACACGTGAGAACTGTCTTTCTTTCGTCCTTTATTTCTCTAACACAGAATAATGCATGTTAAACAATTTATTTGAGTACTAACAGTGAACATTTGCAATTAAAAACATTTTTTTCCTGTGGTTAAAATATAGAGCTGTTCAAATAACTGACTTCAGCTGTTGTGATCATTAACAACCATCACGCCCTGACCTCCTCTGAGCGTCTGTGGCAAAGACCTTGCAGGATACACTGTATTATTATCTCAGCTTGCACATTTTTCTGATGCAGCTTTGTCCAGATGGGATCCGAGCGCATTAACCCAAAGCTACACAAAAGTTCAGCACTCTCAGACAAATTTAACTGCTTTGTTTTATAACATTTTTCACCTTTAACAAGCATGTGCATTGAAAGTGAATCCTGGCTCCTGGGGCATTGTGGGTGCAGCGTACCCTGGTGTTGGGTCGTAGTTTGGGTTTGGCAGCTCGCTGTTGAAACACGT
The DNA here is from genome assembly GCF_040436345.1 of Pagrus major. Lineage (NCBI taxonomy): Eukaryota > Metazoa > Chordata > Actinopteri > Spariformes > Sparidae > Pagrus > Pagrus major. Next base: position 16,327,611 of record NC_133230.1, read on the forward strand.
CCACCGTGCGTCTCCTCTATCTGCACAGCACTCATACGGGAGAGTCATGGTGGAGTATTCTTCCGTGCAGAAGTGAGACAGGGCTTGTTTCCACTGCAAGAGAAAGATATTTATTATCTTGTTTACAAGAGACAAGCACACTTCATCCTTTTGTATATGGGCACAGACAAGACATATTATTAATATAGTGCAAAATAGTGAAAACACAAGTTGTTGTCTTTGGATTGTGGTGTCAGTTTCTCCCACAAACACAACAACAGAGACTCACAGCTTGTTGGGCGCAGCAGAGGATCTGGGGGCTCTGCTGTCCACCGCAGCACAAAGAGTACCAGGACTCCAGACGGTTGATGGCATTTCCACGGCGACGGAAGTGGCTGGCACCGGAGCGTGGGAAGAAGCTGTCTGGGTATCTGGGACGACCCTGACCTCGTTGGCAAATGGCAGCAAGGTTCAGAGCGGTGGGACAGGCAGGCGGGAAAGGGACGTCAGGCTCATTGAGAGGGTTTCCTTGGGTCTCTGTGGAAATCAAGCAACACAGATGTTAACAGCATTGAAATCTGAAGAGTGCATCAAAAAATCTAGAAGATTTTACCTCCAACATTTGCACCAAGAAGAGTCAGCAGTGCAATTATTGAAAATCCTGTGAGGCCTCCAATCGAAGTCATGGCTGTGTGGTTTTCTCTTGTTGATCAAAGTTGATGTGACTGGATCTGCGGCCAGCTTATATGGGCGAGGGGAGAGGGTCTGTGGGCGTGAAATGCTTGGAAGTGAGGGTGGAAGGGGTGAGGGGAAGTGGTTGGTGAGGGTGTGCGGTGGGGAGGCAACATGATGCTGGGAGCCGTCAAGATAAACACAAAATGAGCTTGAACTTGAACTAGTGATATCTGCTGATGTGTTCAACATGCAAAACAAGAGCAGTATCTTTTTTTTTTCTTAAAAGAATATGTAGTAAACACACAAAACAGATTCAGACAGCTTTATTAATCCAACCAGGGGCAGTCTGTCTGAGCAGCTTGCCTTGCACACACACTAAAACATACAGTAGCATGTAGATACAAGAATAGTTGAGTAATAAATGAAATAAGAATAAAATACAATGAAATAAAGCAAATTAAATAAAAAAAATATGCCAAGGAGTTCAGTGGAAACAAGGAATCTATAATAAATAGAAGATGTTAATGAATGGTTTGATCATCAATTCATAAAATAAAAATCAGTAAAATCAGAGAATTCATTTAAAAGATGAATCGCAGAGGGAAGAAAAGATTTCAAGTAGCGCCCTGATGGTACCAGAAGAAGCTGAAATATGTGTCGCTTTCTGGAGGATTTGTTGATTGCATAAAGAGGTCAAGTCCCTTTGTGCCACTCCTGTGATCTTAGAACAGAGTTAACGTTGCTAACGCCAGCTAGCCAACATTAGGGCAGTACAGCATGCTGGGCGCATCCTGTAGAAAGTATTTAAAAAAAATGTATTGGCTGACAAACCTTGTTAGAAGCTGTCAGCATAAACGATCAGGAAAAAAGTTACTTTTATTCTGCACTGTTCTACAAGCTCTGTAGATGCATTATTATAAAAAAAATAATTGTCTACATAAAGATGTTATCAATATGACCTTTAAATATTGTGGGTTTGTGGGGGGAAATGAGCAGAGTAGAAATCTGGCTGACTGGCAGTTCAGTGATGCTTTGCTGACTGGATAAAGTGTGGGAGGAACATGGCAATCTTTCCCAAAACTCAACAGACCTCCCTCAATCCCTGTTCTCAAAAACAGTCGAGTTTCGTGCTCTCTGTTATCAACGGATGGTTTGCACTCAGCAAAAATGCAAAAACATCTTGTCTCGTGTCGTTATCTACAAACGGTGCTTTGACTACGTGTGAGAGGAATGAAGGATGCTCTCGCTCAAAATCTCTGAATCGCTGTAATAGTTTTGCACTCCCTAAAATTCAAACAAATCTCACATAATCACTTCTGCTGTCTGCATTGTGCTGATAAGTGGGCGTTGATTTATTGGATCACAGGTTAATATTAGAGGCATTTTTTAATCTGTGTTTAATATATATTATCAATTCATCTCGACAACATGAATGAGTGTCTGTCAGTGTTTGATTGGTCTGTTTTGTGTTTCAGGTGTGACAGGGTGTGACTTCAGATATGAAGTGAACACGTGCACTGTTATCACAAAGGCAATCTGCAACTGTCAAATGGTGACTTATTGGATTTGTATTCTTGCTCATATATTGTGTTATATAAGTGTTGCTTCACTGAATCCAAGGGCGTCACTTGTGTTGAAAAGTGGTGGGGACGTAAGGGCTCAGGTGAAAAAACATTTTCAAGATATGTGATTTTCGGCGATTTAATAGGGCGATTTATATGAGGCCGGTAGATAATTATGAAAAAAACTGCATTGCAACTCTACATGTGAGGTTAAACTACCTTGTTGTTTCCATGCTGGATATTTCAATGTTGGAGAAACTGAGTTCACAAGAGTTCATGAGTCAAGTTCAACAAATCATGACTCATTCTAAGCACAAGGTTTAAATATCTCTATTCTGCTCCACATTGCTAACTGTAAAACGGACAGGAAGTTGGCTAAAACGACCACAGCGCTTACAGCAGCTTTAATAATAGAAAATTACGGTAGCTAGCTACACATTTTTGGGAGAAAAAGGGAGAAAACATTAGAAACTACTTTAGCAGGCAGCACTGTTCTGTAAGTCATTCCCGTAAAATCCAGAAAATAAGATGCAGGGATCTTAAAGCAACATTATTTAGACATTTTGTGCGATTTGGCATGATCAAATCCCCTTTTTGGTGCCCTTCCAGTGCCCTCTCTGAGCGTTGGTGCCCCACAGCATACAGGTGGTGCCCTTTTTATTTTTTTCGCCCCTGCACCTCATAAATCCTGAGTCCACCACTGCAGGCAGCACTGTGCTATAAGACACTGCTGTGAAATCCAGCAAATAAGACACACTGATCTTAATATGTTTGATATCCTTAGTAACACTCCATAAGGTAACAGTCCAGTAGGCTTTTGTTAGAATTGCACACCAGAATCTGTTTGCACCATAGACTCCTGGAAAACTGCGTTTCATCCCAAACGTATACCTTTATATTGATGGGTTGACAGTAAAACAAGAAGTCTGAGTCTGAGACTAGATTGAGTTTTTACCCTCACCTTTAAATGTTTAATATTCAGATAAAAATATCTGACACCTACGCATTGCACAATAGTGTAAAATCCCCTGGTGTTTGCATTTATCAGCCCTAAGATTAACATCTATGATGTAAGTCTATTAGTTTCAGTTAAATCAAACATTTGAATGGTCTGAGTAGGAGGCTCTGCATTGGCTTTACACATTCTCACACATTTAGTTTAGCGACATCATCAGGTAATGCTAATGCTATTATATATTTCCCATCCATTCTCAGATAAGAATTACATTGGCCTCCACATGAGAACCACCTCTTGAGCATTAAAAACTCTTTAAATAACCTTTAAACAAGATTTTGACAAGTTGACACGTTGAATTTGCCATGTGATGAGTCAGTTGGTGACTTGGCATCCGTACAAGCAGCGTGACACCTTCGCCCTGATTGGCTTCCTCTACGTTACCAAGACAAATAAAAAGGCACCAATCCAGATGCCATTTATCCAGATCCACGGTTTTCTGGTTCAGGTAAGGTTCATTTGCACATATTATATCCCAACTATAATGAGACAGCTCAGTTTTAGCAGCTTAAAGGCATTTTTTTGTTTGTTTGTTTATCACAATCCTAAAATGTGGTTTATCACAATATTTCTAAATGTTGGTGATGCTTTGATGAAAACTATGTCAGATTTGTTAGTCTATTAGTTGTAGATGAAAGTCTGGAGAGGTCAAACCTCCAGCAGCACTTGTTGTGTCGAGAAAACTAGTTTTACTGAAAGTGTTGCTGGAGTTTTGACCTCTTCAGACTTGTTACCTTCTCCATGCACCTTGGAAGTGGACGTTTGCTGTGCCAAAAAATCCCTCCTCCCTTCTACCTGATTTACCAAAATAATTTCAGACATGAGATAGGGCCAGTGGTGAAACAAAGTACTTTTACTCAAGTACTGTGCTTAAGTACAATTTTGAGGTACTTGTACATTTTCTGCTACTTTGTACTTTCACTCGATTATAATCCAGAGGCAGATGTTGTACTTTTTACTTCACTACATTTATTTGATAACTTTTCAACTTTAGTTTAATAAATCAAAATGTAATCCACAAATAAATTATGATGTGATATTACAGATTAATATACAACTTTAATAATCCCATGGGGATTTGTATTCATTTTTCCACATACAGATATTTCATTTTTTAGACTTTAAAGAGCGATAAGACATAAAAACTGTACACTTGTCTTGTGTGTCTAAGTGTGTGCCTGTGTCTTTATGTCTAATTTTGTGTTTGCATTATTTTAGGTTTAACAATGAAAAGGCTGGTCTGCTGTCTTGTGGGCTTACTGCTGGGTGGTAAGTCAAAGAAGTCAATTTATTACTTCTATCCTCTCTCCTTCAAAACAGCACACAGCAGTCACTAAATATGCCTTTTCCCTATATTTCAATAATCACCTTAAACTTTAGAAACTGTCAGGACAAAATTTTATTGCATGATGAGGTACTTAGCTTTAGTATTCCCATTTTCTGTTACTTTAAACTTCTACTTCACCACACTTCAGGGGCAAATATTGAGCTTCTTACTCATACTACATTACTACATTTATGTGATAAATTGCTAGATTACAAATACAAAATACCTTCCAATCTGATAAGATAAGGTTAAGATAAGAATTTACTGAAAACTTTATTGGGCCTTTCTACATAATGAGTACTTTTACTTTTATTCTAAGTATATTTCTTAGCTTAACAAACAATGAAATGCTTTCTAAAACATTATTTAGCAACTGTAAAAGTTTATTAACATCAGTTGCAACTTTTTAGTGGCCATTCAAATGATGTTTATACTAGGCAGTATTTAATAACAGCTGCAGCTTCACAATAACAATTGCTTATTATCAAATGGTTTACAAAATATTTTTAAACCATTAACAGTGAATAACTATTAACTAAAGTTTAATTAAGTACAAATTTGCTATTTATTAATATTTTTTATTATAAAGTTTTACTACCATTGCACTTATTGCAATACTTAAACTGTCAGTGGACGAGTTTTCTGCTTCAGTGTAACATTATGAAGTAAATGTTGATTTCACAACGTAATGGAAACATAATAATGAAACCATCTGTGTTTACATTGGCTCCCCTGCAAACCTCAAAAACACAACTTGGAAACGCTAGGGAGAAAGTTGTCTGTTGCCACTTTAAGTAAAATTTTGAATGATTTTTACTTGTAATGATCTATGTCAATAGTAAAAGATCTGAGATTTTAATAACCAACAGATGGTGTTATACTTTCAGATTTTTCACATCTTACTCTTTATCCTTATGATTTTTTTCCAGGGCTCGGCTCTGCTCTACCAGCAGGGCGAGAGTTTGTCACATCTTTCATGCAAAACCTTGGGAGTGATGGCACGGAAACTCGTTTCTTGGTTGAGGTTGCAGCTCTGCCCACTTCAAAAGGCAGCACCAAGGTCAAGGTGACTGCTATGGGTCAGGTCTATGAGAAGGAAATTGCTCCTGGTAACAGTGCATCCTTCAAGCTCCCCGACACAGTAGAGATGAAAGGCAGCATGAAATCCAGTCAGGCTGTGCTGATCGAGGCTAGCCAAGATGTCACTGTGATGTCTCTCAACTTTAAGAAATACACAGCAGATACCTCTGTTGTTTACCCGGTGAGGGACTGGGGGACTGAGTACATCGTATTCACTCCTACCAGCTCTCAGAGAGACACATATAAAGAATTTTCTATCACCAACCACAAAGAGCCAAACTCTGTTGAGTTTTTCCTGCCGGGCTCTGTCCAATTCCAAGGGAAGTATTACAGGAGAGGAAGCAAGATGACCATAAAGCTAGAGCCGTTTGAGACCGTTCAAATACAGAGTCTTGATAACCTGAGGGGTACTAAAGTGAACTCACGCCTCCCTGTCGCTGTTTCCTCGGGACATAGCTGTGTCCAGAAGTACACCAGCTGCAACCACGTCTACGAACAACTCCTTCCTGTAAGCAGCTGGGGGAAAGAATTCATCATCGCACCACTGCCTTATCATAAATTATTTTCCTATTTACATGACAGTGTTTACGTCCAAGCATCCCAAACCAGCAAACTTACCGTCACTGCCAATGGAAAGGTCCAGAGTTACCCTATATTTGCAGGACAAACTCTTGAGCTCTACTCTGAGTGGCCACATGCCATGTATTTGAAATCTGACAAGGGTATCCAGGTCCTATTTGAATTCAATGGCGGTCCCGAGTATTCACTAAAGTATTATGATCCCTTCTTGATGACTATACTTCCCACAAGTAGTTTCAGCACTTCCTACTCGTTAGAGGGACAGGGTGATTTCTACAACCATGTCATAGTTGTGGCTCAGAACAAAGACCTGGATGCCATTAAATTTGACCCCAAGCCCCAGTCGACCAACTTTAAATGGCAGAAAGTCGATGGGACTGAGTTCTCCTGGACTGATATCGAATATAGCACTGGTGCGAACAGCTATCAGATATCTCACCCCAGTTCTCCATTTGGAGTCTACAGTTTTGGTGTTGCTAATGCTAACGGATATGGATCCCCTGCAGCTGCTGACATAGCAGGTAGGTCATAATAAGTCATAATATAATGTGATAAAGTGTAGCGCAGAGTAGTGCACAACGGAGCATAGTACACAACATTAAGGACAGCATAACTTATCATTGGGCATAACATAAAATGGTATGATATAGCATAGTGCAGCATAACATCTCATAGCAGGTCTATCTGATATCGCTGTGTTGGTGTTGTCCCTGATCTACTATAGTTAATGTCGTTCCAGGACAAGCATTTTAACTGAGTGCGCTACATCTAAGACTCACTTTTTATTTTACACTTATCGTCCATGTCTGTACAGTTTTTCTGTCGCTGTTTGATTAGGTTTAGGCAATAAATATACTTTATTTAGAAAAACACGGTCAAAATACACCCTGTCACAATGTTAAACGATTTGATAGGATAAATTCTCCCATGTGTGTATTTTTCCAGTGTTTTTCAGCTGGTTGCTAAGCTATGACATTACAAAACTGTGATTGGTCTGTTTCAGTGATAGCTCTGGAGCAACATTTATTATGATAGAGTAGAAAGAACACCAAAACAGCAATATCAGATTGTGCTTTCATAGCATAATACAGTATGCCAAATAATATAGCAGAACAAATGTAGCATAATATGGTGTAGCACAGGATAACCTGACATCACATAACATAGCATGACATAGTGAAGTATTGTATCAAACAGGTAAGTAGCACTGCACGGTATAGTAGGCTACAGTGCTCTACATGAACGTACAGCACAGAGCAGAGCACAACAGACTACAGTAAAACATAGCGTAGCATAGCATGACATAGCATATTGCAGAATATATTTCATAATACAGTATATTGTAATATAGTAGCATAGTATAGTCTGGCATGGGATAACATAACATAACATAGAGTCTAGTGTAGTATAGCACAGTATGGCACGGTGTAGCACAGCATATCATATAATGGCATAACATAGCATACCACACTTCAGCACAGTACAGTACAGCATAGTATAGCTTAATAGCAGCTATAGTAATGTTTACATGTAAAAGGTTGATTTGTCCTCTCTTTTTCTTACAACGTACTAGAGAAACTTGACTGCACCACCATGAAATGTTCTGAAGATGAAGTGTGCCAGATGAAAGACAACTCCCCAACATGTGTTAAGAAACCACCAGAAATCAAAGATGGTACCTGCTGGGCAATGGGCGATCCTCACTACCGCACGTTTGATGGCCACTACTACAACTTCATGGGCAGCTGCACCTACACGATGGTCAAGAACTGCCATGTTGATGAAGACCACCCAGCTTTTGAGATCGATGCTAAGAATCAAATCCTCACCGGTTCAAAGGTCACATATGTCGGCAAAGTGATCATTAAGGTGTATGGGTACACTGTGACCATTGTACGATCAGAGTTTGGACTTGTCAGGGTAAGTGACATCTTTTAGCAAACTGGATTATTCATTGAATCTGTGAAGTGTTATTTATTCATTAATTCAAAAATATCTGTGAATATGTTTTAGATGAACTACACATTGTGGAATCTCCCCATCAACTTGAGCAATGGCAAGGTGAAGCTATCCCAGAGCGGCCTATCCATCATTGTTGAGACTGATTTTGGTCTGACCGTGCAGTATGACTGGAAGGAGTACCTTCTAATCACAGTACCGGGCAGTTTTTCTGGCAAGGTTTGTGGCCTGTGTGGCAACTTCAACAGCAAAAAGGAGGATGACATGGTGACTTCAAATGGCACACTAACCAGCAATGTAGAAACCCTGGGAAAGAGCTGGAGGGTTCCTGATGAGCCAGATGATGCTCAGTGTCGAGACGATTGCCCAGGAGAATGTGAGACCTGTCATAAGGACGGCTTTTTTGGCGGTATGGCTGACAAGCTATTCTGCGGTGGGCTCACCTACATCATGGATGGACCGCTCCATGACTGCAATGCTGTCATCGACCCCAAAGCCTTTCATGACATGTGTTTGTATGATGTGTGCATGGGGGAGGGGATGATGAACTTCCTGTGTGACACCTTGCAGGTGTATGCTGACGCCTGTCAGAGGGCTGGCGTCAAAATACACGACTGGAGGAAATTAGCTCATTGTTGTGAGTAACTTCATAAAAAAGAGAAATCAGCTGTTACTTTTCAAGATTCACCCTCATTCTGTGTTGGTAACATGTTGTGATTTTGTCTGAAATACTGCAGCTCCACCCAAGTGCCCACAGAACAGCCATTATGAGTTCTGTGGGAATGCCTGCCCTGCTACCTGTGAAAACCCAGATGCTGCAACAAAGTGCAACAAAAGCTGCGTGGAGACCTGCGTCTGCAACAAGGGCTTCCTACTTAGTGGCACCAAGTGTGTCCCTAAGAACCAGTGTGGCTGCTTCTACAAAGGCCACTACATAGAGTCCGGGGCCTCTTTCTTAACTGATGACCACTGTAGTGAGAAGTGCACATGCAACCAAACTACCAAGAAAGTTGATTGTGAGAAACCAGGTTGTCAGCAGGGGTATGAGTGCAAGGTGGTTGACGGCCTAACGGGATGTCACCGGATCACCTACGGCGAGTGCAGCATGAATGGTGGCCCTCACATGGTGACCTTTGATAAGCATGATTACAACTTCCAGGGCACCTGTGTGTATCAGCTGGCTGGGGTCAGCTCAAAAGATTCTTCCCTGCAAAACTTTAAAGTTCTTGTGCAAAATGATGCTCATGGCAAAAGAGTCGGTTCTGGTCCAAAGCTGGTGGAGGTCAATGTCTATGGAGATTCCATTGTTGTCACAAGACGGCACAAAGGCTCAGTCCTGGTGAGACACATGTACCAAACAGAGAGCCAAAGTCACACCCCTTCTGGTGCCCCATAGGACCTTATTTTGGAAAAAAAATGTAGAAGTCAAAGACGAGAGAACGCAAAGTGAACTATATCGTCTCGTTAGTTCCATATTTTTAATTTACATATATTTTATTTTAAATCAGGTCTGTTGGTGGTCCATCGGAAGGGATGTGACTTCCCCTCTCAATTTATCACAGCATTATTGATTTTATCATCTTTTTTTGGTGACTATATATATCCGGTCTGGAATTAAACAATCTTGTTTTTCAGATAAATGGAGAACTTACCCACTTACCTGTCACACTTAAAAGCAACATCACAATCTACAAGGTGAATGACTTTGCTGAAATCAATACTGAATTTGGGCTGCAAGTCTCCTATGACTGGGGTTCTACGGTACGTGTCAGAGTCCCTGATACGTATGCTGATGCTATGTGTGGCCTGTGTGGCAATTACAATCACAACCCCAAAGATGACCTGAAGTTGAAGAATGGCACCGAGGCGTCGTCTGCAGAGGAACTAGGGAAAAGTTGGAGGGTTGCGGAGATCCCAGGTTGTGTCGATGGTTGCAAGAATGAGAGTGTCTGTCCCAACTGTGACATCACTGAGAAAGACAAGTATGAAACCGATAGGTACTGTGGTTTATTACTGAAGTCTACAGGCCCCTTCCGTGAATGCCATGCCAAAATAAGTCCTGATGCCATTTTTAAGAATTGCGTGTATGAAATGTGCCTCTACAACGGCAAGGAAGGGTCCTGGTGCACCCATCTCCGCCGTTACACTCTACAATGCCAAGAGCTGGGAGTCAATGTGTCCCAGTGGAGGTCAGACAAATTCTGTCCCATATCTGATATGACGCATCATAACGACACTCACTATGAACACTGTGGCAATGTATGCCACGCAACATGTGACCCAGAGTTTCCTCCCAATGACTGCAAGAGGCCCTGCCAGGAAGCGTGGATTTGCAACCATGGCTATGTACTCAGTAACGGTGAGTGTGTGCCTGATGACCAGTGTGGCTGCAAGTACCAAAACAGAAATTATGACAAGGGAGAGAGTTTCCTGTTATCAGACTGCCTTCAGAAATGCACCTGCTATGGCAACGGCAATGTAAGCAACATTTCACGTATTTAACAAATTTTACTTTACCTTCTTCTTCGTTCTAAAAATGTCACTGTTTCTTTAGGTGACTTGTGAGGCACACTCATGTGGGCCATTTGAGAAGTGTGCGCTGGTCAAGGGCGTTCAAGCATGTCAACCACTGGGAAATGCAACCTGCACAATCGCGGGTGATCCACATTACAAAACCTTTGATGGCACCACCTATGACTTCCAAGGCACCTGCACCTACACCGCAGCCAAATTGTGCCATCCTGAAGGCTCACAGCTCAAAAACTTCACTGTGGTAGTAGAGAACGAGCAGTGGTCGTATACCGAGGAACCAAATTTGTCTGTAGCCAAGCTTGTTGCTGTGGAGGTGTATGGCTACACCCTGATCCTCAGAAGGAACCAACGTGGAACAATCATGGTAATTAATATTGGTAATATTGATAACAGAAAATGGGTATTATTACTACTAAAAGAACAGTTAACTCAAACCAAAAAAGTTATCTTAGAGACTAACACTGCTTGTGTTTTACTTTGTGCTCTACAGGTGAATGGCAAATTGAAAAAAATTCCACTCAACCTCGATGATGGAAAAGTGGAAGTCTTCCTAGACGGCTTCCACTACGCTATCACAACTGACTTTGGCCTGAATGTGACTTATGATTTGGTCTACAGAGTCACAGTCACTGTTCCTGGAAACTACAAAGGCAAAACCTGTGGACTGTGTGGCAATTTTAATGAAAACAACTCGGACGAGTTCGAGCTACCTGATGGAAAATTGACCAAGGACATCAAGACCTTCGGAGCAGCCTGGAAAGAGCCGGTGCCGGGGGTGGTCTGTGAAGATGGCTGCAGTGGAGACCTGTGCCCCAAATGTGACAGCACACTGAAGGAAATCTTTGAGAAAGATTGTGGATACCTCAAAAATACTACTGGTGCCTTTGCTGCCTGCCAGAAGCGACTAAGTCCTGAGTCTTACTACAGAGATTGTGTCTATGACACGTGCATGTCCAAGGGAGACCGCAAAGTTCTCTGCCAAAGCATTACAGCGTACATGACTGACTGTCAGATCATTGGAGTAACTATTGACAAGTGGAGGACGGCTGAATTCTGCCGTAAGTGCTTGCTTTGCAGTCTTTGAACTTAGCTCAAATGTTAAATGTTAAATAACTTTAGTTTATTACAAAAAAAACCCCACAAGGCACAACAACTCATATATTTGTCTATAACTATGCCATCTTTTAAAACAGATACAGATTGATTAGGTGGATCTTTATAGTCTAGGAATTTCACGTAAATGCTGGCGTTGCATCAGTTTACCTTAATATGTTTTCCTTTGTAGCTGTTCACTGTTCAGAAAACAGCCACTACCAGATCTGCACTGAAACCTGTAACTCTCCGTGTCCTGGTCTCACTGACATCATTAACTGCCCTGCTACTTGTGCTGAGGGCTGCGCCTGTGATGACGGCTACTACTACAATGGGACTGGCTGTGTTATCCTGGAGGATTGCAGTTGTTTCTACAATGGACAAACCTATAAGGTGAGTGGATCAAACCAGTACCAAATGATCTCCCTTAAACCTGGCGTATTTGAAATGTACAGTATTTAATGTTACAACTGCAGGTTGTGGACTTAACTCACCCGTACCTTCAATATTTGTACAGTTAATATACATATTAAATATGACTGGTATCATAGGTCTTCAGTCTATCAGAATAAAAAATAAAACAAAGACAATTTCTTATACTTTTCTCCCACTAATAAACTGTTTATTGCTGCACTCCCTGTTTTAGATTGGCGAGTATGTGGAAACTGACTCCTGCCGGGAGCGCTGCAAGTGTACAACATCCGGTCAAGTCCAGTGTGAGGCCTTCTCATGTGGTGCTGCAGATAACTGTGTGCTCAAGGATGGTGTACCCAGCTGCCATCCCAAACAGTGTCAGCTGGAGACCGGAGGCTCCTTCACTCTTTTCAGTGGCACAACCGGCGATGTCGCCGTCATGGGCGCTTATGAGATCATCGCACATTGTGACGACTCAGCTCTTGACTGGTTCAGAGTTGTGGCCAAGCTCCAACAATGCTCTTCAACCGGTGTGAAGACGGTTGTTGCTGTTTATGTCTTCTTTAATGACCTGTTCATCACCGTTACTGACAAACAGGACACCTGGGTGGGTATTTTTAATTGAACATTATGGGAAAAAAACACTTTTATGCTTTCTTGTTGTGAGTTAGATGAGAAGATTGATACAAATTAGAGGGGTGGTAACTCTAAAATCTGACAATGATTGTGATTGTTGTTCAAAGGTCAACGGTAAAAAGGTGACTCTCCCCAGCCTGCACGGAAACACTATCTCTGTGAGACGCACTGACGCAACCACAGTGATTGAGCTGACGTCACACTTCCAGCTGTCATACAGCAACACCCAGGAGGTCACTGTGACCGTGAGTGACAGCATGGTAAACAAGTTGTGTGGAGCATGTGGCCCTCTCCTCCCCTCAAGATACATCTTAAGTGTCGAACAAGCAGCGATGCAGGAGTACATGGGCTTATATCCTGCAGATGACTTTCCTTCCTGGTGAGTATAGGATGCTAACTGTTTCAAGCATTATCTCCCTGTGATTTAGTTGCCTTGCTCACTTTTTATTATTACATTTTTACCATTGAAATAAGATGTTTATCTGAGACTATCACCATATTTGGGTTTTACTGATGCCGTAAACACTTCGCAATCCATGTAAGGAAGACACGATATGAAATAATTTCTGACGTGTTAAAATATGAGGGTGGATCCACACTTTAAATAACACGTGTGGAAAAAAGCTGCAACCAATTTACGACAATTTAATTAATTTGTTCTCTTTCTGCAGTGGGCTGTGAGTGAAAGATCAACTTCTCAACTCCCAGAGATCAACGCAACAGTAGCATTGTCTGCAGAAAAGTCAACAATCAGCAATGAAAGCTTTATTTGAAACATGGTATTATTGTAAAAAAAAATGCAAAGTAAATTTCAACAGTGAATAAATTTAGCCTCTTGATTAATTCATTAATTCAATTCTTGATTAAGGTTCAGACTGTATGGAAAACAATTGCAGTTTCTATGTAAATGCATTTAACAAACTGAACTATAAACAAATTATTTGAACTACAGTCAACAGTTGTTATGTTTTACAATCTACATGAAATGAAGTTCTAAGAATACTGTTGTATTTTGCACAGATTGTAATGATCATCAAGGCATCATTTGTGATTCTGGGCTATATAAATAAAATTGACTTGACTTGTTCAAATATTCATTTATACAATATTACTGCTCATCTTTGTATAAAAGTCTCTGTCTTCATTTGCTGTTGCTGTCATACAGTATACTCCATTTTGTAGACTTATAGCTTTCGAGCCGGGGTTAGGTTTTGTTATCATTTTCCGAGCAACCATTAAATGTATAAAGAAGACATATCTTTGCTCTTTGTCATTTAAATCTTTAAATATTTCCCTCAATAATAAAATACTCTAAATCAACTGGGATATCAGTTTTCATTATTTTTTATCAACTCCTCTATTATGTTCTGCCAGACTCCATGAAGTACTGGTCAATCTGACAAAGTATTGGGACGATCGTATCAAATTGGGACACTTTCCATGAATGACTATGTCTCCTTTGTCTTTTAGCAAAACATACCATGTTCCTACATCGAGTCAAACTCAGGTTATCCAAAAATATTTGACCAAAAGGAAAAATTTATATTTTTCTTTTACTTGGTGTCATCATGGTGCCCCTGATTTTCACTGTAATTTATCCTGATTAAAACATATTTACATAAAGCAGTAACATTAGCATCATAGACAGAAAGGCCAATGTTTTATCCGTGAGAGAGGCCGCTTACTAATGTAAACTGTACTTTATAGCCACATTTTGGCCCAAATGTAATTTTATAAACTTCTAAGAGTTTCAATATCTCCTATTTTCCTTTATGATTTTATGTATTTTATAAGCATTTAAATTTCACAGAAGAACACAAAAGAGTATATGTGCAATTAAATATTAAAGCTTAATTTTTGACATTACTTCTGCCCATTTAGATTCTGCTGCTAACAAAATACTGTGTGCAACTTGTAGGCTACAGCTACTCATTCTGCAATTGGGGCTTAGCCTGCCAGCTGCTGACAATCAAGACACTGGCAAGATGAAAGGAAAAATGATATTTTTGGATGTCTCCCAAAATACTTTTCTTTGCCCTATAAAAATATTTTTGTTTTATTGTGGTATAAATGGGAGTGCTACAGTAGCTTCATGCACTGGTTGGATGATGGGAAGACTTGATTGGTATCAGATTATCACACAGTTACACATAGCATACAAACACACAAAAAAAGTTTAATTAGCACACAATGAAATACACAATACTATTTTTCAGTGGTTTATATGTCGATATTTATTTAGTGTTAGTATAACATCAATACAGTTGAACGCTTTGTCTTTCACAATGATACAAAATATATGTTACTGGCTTTATTACAGATGTTTGACAAGACAAACATTCAAATATTTATATTAGATTTCTAATTGAACATAGTAAGGAATGAGATTTACATAGATATATGATTCTCTTTCTAAACAAAAATACTTTCATTAATCAATAATGCCCTCAGTTTAGTTAGTGCAGAAGGATGTTGATCAATGCCGCTGATAAAAAGCTGGCGCGACAGAAATTCACACACCACTGAAAAAAAAACAGAAAAATAATTAGTGAAGTAATGTTAAGTAAAAAGCGATGTATCATCTGCATATAATAGTGAACTCTCTAAAAACAATATATAGTATGTGTGTAATCTAATAAACTAAAGGTTTGTTTAAATTGGCCTGTAAAATGTAAATGTTGATTATAGCTGATAAGTTGGATATCATATATAATGTTTTCTATTTACTTTTTATTATTATTATTTGTGATAATATCTTCAAATTACCCTGACAGTCTAATATTTTGTTTGAGGAAAAACTAGACAAACACTGTGAAAATTGGTGCAGTCTCTGTCAAGTCAGATCTTTTCTGAAACCAGGAGTTGCCAAAATATGAAATTTGTAAATCCTTCACCTGCTGCTTTAATGAAGGCATCCAGTCTGGACGTAATCTGTGCTCAGATTTAAGAGCTTTGGTGCAAATATGAGCCCATATCTGCTGTTTTTGTACTACTTACGCCCATTACTTGGAAGTAATTTATGTGACTTACCATTGGGGGAAATCAGGAGCCCTCCATTTCCCAATGTTCAGTGATGCAAGGGTAGTACTCGGCCCATGAAGAGAGACCAGCAGTCTCTCTCTCAGATCTCGAAGTGTTGTGTCAATAGGCCTGAGCTTCCCACATGCTCCACATACCATGTCAGCTACACTGTCACTGACACTCATGACGAGTTCGTTAGTTGAACTAAAGGACAACTGAAGGGTGGAGGGGCTGTTAATGCTCACCGTGTTGTCTGAAACGAGCACTTTGACATTATTTTGGGAGAAAGTGGTTTGAGTCATCGCCTTTCCATTTATCTGCGAACACAGAAGTGAACACTTTATATTAATACATGTATTTTTAAGGTTGAATAAGATTAACGTGATACCTTTATCCAGACACTTACCCAGACGTCATGTTTGTCGGTGACTGTGATCATCAAGTCATTGAAGAACACAAACAAACCCAAAATTGAGTTGACACCAGGAGTGCACATCTCCAACTTCACCACCAGCCTGAACCAGTCTGTTGTCTGAGACTGGTTACAGTTCTGAATAATCTCATAGACTCCTGGCGTTGTTATGGTGCCATCTTCACCGTTAAATTCAGTGAGAGTCCCATTGGAGTCCAAAAAGCACTGCTGGATGTAGCAGCCCATCACGCCGTTCTTCACCAGGCAGCTCTCGTTGGGGTCACATGTCATGTTCTTGGACAGAACGACTCCAGAGGCCTGACAGGTGGAAATCCTGTGACAGTCATCGGTTATAATGGACTCTCCAACCTGCAGATGACACAAAATACATAGTTGGGTTCATACCAAAAATCCTTCATGTTATTTTTACTGGTTTATAGAGTGTGTTTCTGGATGTTTCATTCAAATTTCAAATCCTGAGATGAACTTGAGATAAAAAAAAATACCCCAATAAGACTTTTCAAGACTAATCCTCGTTATGTTGGAACTTTGCATTTCTTTAGGTTCAGTTTTCAAATGTATCTTGTGACAATGCTGTGCTTATGATTTAGGCTTAGATTTAGGTTAAAAAACACTTGGTTATGGTTAGGAAAATGACTTGTTTCAGCTTAAAATACCTGTTTTGTTGCCACAAACACACCCAAACGTTGTCACAAGGTTTCCTCAAAAATATCCAGTCATGTCACAATTACAAATGTTGAAATGCACTCTTTGACTGGGGTCACGGGTTTGACAAACTCTGATGGTAACTAATATGCTATATCAATAGGCTGAATAAAGTCTAAGTTTATTTTTAAAAGGAGTCTCAAAACTACAGCTATACTTATCAGATCTTATTTTCTCACCTTGTAAGTTTTGCCATTGTAATAACAGCTGCACTGGTCAAAGGGCACACAGCCAGTTCCATTGTAGTAGTAGCTGTTATCACAGGCACAGCCCTCCACACAAGTTGTGGTGCACGTGACGGTGTTAGGCAGACCAGGACATGAAGAGGTACAAGGCAGCATACAGGTCTCATAATGGCTGCCGGCACTGCATGTAAAAGCTGTACACAAATAACAGGATATGTGAAGGTTTTCTTTAGGGGGGAAATGTGGGTATTACAGTGTACAATAAATTATAGAAATGTGAAGACTCACGGCAGAAAGAAGGACTTCTCCAGGTTTGGACCTTTGCACCAAAGTTTTGGCAGTCTAACATATATGCAGCAATACTGTGACACAGCATGTCTTGATCACCTTTAGCCATGCAAATATCGTAGACACAATCTCTGAAGTAGGAGTTGGGATCAATGACAGCGTGGCAAGCAGCAAACGGCCCATTGGGATTGGTGATAACTGCACATTTTGCCTCTAACGCAGCTTTTTCAGAAGTGTCACATTTGGGGCAAAGGTCACCGCTGCATCCGTCCTCACAGACCACTCCGGGCACAGGCACTTTCCACGCCGCTCCAAATGTCTGGAAGTTCTTCGTTACGTTTCCATCTGGCAGCTGGTACTCATCTGCTGCGTCATTGTTGAAATTTCCACACAGGCCGCAGGTTTTGCCCCTGTAGTTTCCGGGGACCGTGACAGTGATGTGGTAGACCAGATCATATGTGACCCTCAGGCCAAAGTCGGTCATAATGACGTCATTTGTCCCTTCCTGATAAACCTGCACTGCACCGTTGTTGAGGTTTAGTGGAAGGTGATGTAGGACACCGTTTATCTGCAGAGAATAGTAAAAAAAAAAAAAAGTATTGTCCATCATTTATTCTTATTTGATATGTATTTGCTGTCATTCAGTTACGTTTAATGACAAAATATTGGTAAAATATCAGCTTAAATAATGATGATATCAGTGACATACCCAAACCATGTGAACTTCATTCCTGCGAAGAATCAAAATGTTTCCGTAAACTTCTACCGCTACGAGTTTGGCCACTGAGACCTGTGGATTGGCAGACATCCGATACCACGGCTCGTTCTCCACCACCACAGAGAAGGGGGTGAGCCGTGTGCCGCTCAGGTGGCAGCCTTCGGCTACGGTGTAGGTGCAGGTGCCTTGGAAGTCAAAGGTGGCGTTGTCAAAGGTGTTGTAATGTGGATCTCCAGAGATGGAGCAGATGCCTTTTCCCAAAGGCTGACATGATCGCACGTAGTTCTTCATCTCACACGTCTCATATGGACCACAAGAAGACTGCTTACACTGCACCTAATATGAAAGGCCAAGGTAAACGAGTAAATTGTGAGGAAATGCATTCCCATTGCTTCAAACATATCTTGGAAAAATCAACAGATACAGGCCCTCACTCATCCTTACCGTCCCGTTACAGGTGCATTCCTGCTGGCAGAGGGTATCAGGGTAGAAGACCTGTCCATGCTGGTAGTATTTGTCCTCATAAATGCAGCCACACTGGTTGGCAGGCACACACTCATCTCCACTCATAAGGTAACCCTCACCACAGACACATCCTTCCATGCACTGAGCTCCACAGTTTGACAGTGAAGAGTCTGTGGCACATGATCTGACACAGCCGCTGGAACAGAGCTCATACTGGCTGTTTAATGGACACTTGGCATCTAGAAACAAGACAGGATTATGGTTAAATTAATTCACAAGAGTTTGTATCGCTGACTTGATAATAGCAGACGTCCTTACCGCAGAACTGAGCTGACCTCCAGGGGTAAACTGTGGCACCTTTCAGCTGGCAGGCGGCTGTGTAGGCAGTCAAAGTCTTGCACTTCATGTTTGCACTGCCCTGGTAAAGACAGACATCATACAGGCAGTCGTTGAGGTAACCTGCAGGGTCGACCTTGGCGTGGCAGTCACGGAACGGGCCCGCAGGGTCGCTGATGAGCCCACAGTAACTGCTGCTGTTGTACATGGCTCTCTGAGTGGCATTACAGCCGGGGCAGGGGCCGCTGCAGCCGTCTACGCAGCCGGGGATCGTGGCGACTTTCCAGCTTTGACCGAGCTCCTGAGGAGTGACGGCTTGTTTCCCGTCTCTCATCTGCATGTCGTCTTTGGGGTTGAGGTTGTAATTGCCACAGAGACCCTGCATAGCACCCATGTACGTATTGGGAATGATGAGAAACGCTACGCTGTTCCAGTCGTAGTACAACTTCACTCCAAAGTCAGTCTCGATTACAGCGAACCAGCCGCTTGTGTAAAGATGGAGTGTGTTGTTGTTGAGCATCATAGGGAGGTTGGAGAGCTCACCATTGATCTTTAAAAAATAATAATGAAAAAGACGTAATTTATACATTTAGTTATAAATTCATAGATGGATACATAACTAGACACATGTACAGCTGCAAGATGTCCAGGATTGGCTTGGACAAAACACGGCTTTCAATGACATCACATTGGGCTTCAGGACATTTTCATGGACCTGTTTCATTGTTTTCTGGACCAAACAATCAGTCAGATAATGGAGAAAATATTCTGCCCTGTGATCGATTATGAAAACAGCAACAATTATTATTTGCAGCCCTACATGAATGGTATTCTTGTGTAAAATTACCACAACAGCGCCAGGGTTGTCTTTGCTGATGACGATGGTGTACCCGTACACACTGACTTCTACCAGCTTCACAACAGACCCGATCTTCTTATCTTGACTGTTGTTCTGCAACACAACACTAAAATGCTCCAGGCTGGTTTGATTGGAGACGCCAGCCATCTCATATGCACAAGTGCCCTGGAAGTTGTAGCGATCCCCATCGAAGGTCACAAAATGTGGATCACCAGACACCGTACATGTGGCGTAGTCGACAGGATAGCACCCTCTGATCCCCTCCAGAACCTGGCACAGCTGCCCAGCCTGACAGCTCGTCATCTCTGAAGACAAACTTCCACCGGCGGAGCAGGAGTAGCGATTGTTGCAGCCCTGTCCAACCCAGAAGGAGGCTCCGGCCTCCACATAGTGACCCTGGTACATGCAGCCACACTGAGCCTTGGAGACACACTGCGTACCACTCAGCACAAAGCCGTCGTCACAGGCACACGTCTCCACACAGGTGGCGTTGCATTTTGTGGGAGTGTTTGCACATGTAGCAGGACAACCGCTCCCACAGAACTCATAGTGGCTGTTTTCTGGACACTTGGGTGTAGCTGTGTGGACAAAGAGACAAGAGAGCCCATTTATTCAGAGGTGGAGGAAGTACAGGTAAAAGTTCTGCATCGAAGAATGTACTTAGAAGTAGTAGAGATTACGCATGCATTGATATAAAAGCAGGATTTTACTGTTGTAGTTGGTTGAGGTGGAGCTACTTTTTAACAAATCAAAACTAGATTTGGTTTCTAAATTGTTACAAACCAAACTATCAGTCAGTTAATGGAGGAAATAATCAACAGATTAATTTGCTATCAAATAACTGTTATAAAATAAAAATACTTGTGTACTTAGTTACATTCCACTGCTGCATTTGTTGACATGTATTTATGCTTTTAAACCTTTCCTTCACTCACGGCATTGAGTAGATGTCCTCCAGTCACCGGGAACTTTGGCCCCAGATCTCTGGCAGATATCAGCAAAGCCTTGAAGACTGCTGCAGAGATACGTGTTCGCCGCTTCACCCCTGCAGAGGGTGAGCATGCAGCTGCTTTGAAAGACATCAGCGTCAATGACAGGTTGACAACCTACGAGCTCGGCATAATTCTGTAAAAGGGCGCTGCAGAAGATTTGATTTTCCAATTTCTGAACTTCACTGAGAGGACAGCTTTCGCACTGGCCGACACATTGATCTTGGCAATCGTCTGTGCCACCGGGAACCCTCCAGCTCTGTCCCAGCGCTGCCACGCTGCTGGCCACCGAACCGCTAGGAGTCGTGAGATCATCTTCCTTTTTGTTGTTGAAGTTGCCACACAGGCCGCACACACTGCCAGCAAAACTGCCCGGCAGTGTGACGGTGAGGTACTCGTTCCAGTCGTATTGCACGGTCAGGCCGAAATCTGTCTGGATGACGGCCAAAAGACCTTTCTGGAAAATCTTCACCTTGCCATCGTTAAAGTTGATCGGGAGAGTCCATTGTTGGTAGTTCACCTGAAAATAAATCAATCAAACTTCGCTTACAGAGCACATTTTATACAACAATCTGTTAGAAAACACAAAGAGAATGAGTCACACCACATGGGAATGATCACCTCTGCTAGAGATGTGTATTCTTATTCAGTATTCACACAATGTCAACATAGCACTTAAACACTATTGATTGACTCACCCGCACAATACCCAGCTCAGAGCGAACTATGTCAATATTGATCCCGTAGACATTGACAGTGACCGTCCCCACGGCTGGGACCTGTGTGGTGCCCTCGTTCACGTTCTTTGTGTCCACCTCAAAGGCCGGGAGGGTCCCACTAACATGGCAGTTCTTGGCCACAGTGTAGGTGCAGTTGCCCATGAAGGTGTAATAATGGCCATCAAAGGTGTAGTGGAGGTTGCCCATGACCCAGCAGGTACCTGACTGTGGTGGTAAAGTGGCTGGTCCTCCTCTGCAAAATCCTAAAAAAGGATGTTTGTTTTTTTAGTTCAACTTATACTGTCAAATCACAGTAAAACATCACTCATATATAAGATAAATAGGTAACACTTTATAATAACATCATTTATAAGCTGTAAATTTTAAAGTTAATTATTTTTTATAGTTAATTTATTATATTAATTGTTAAGGTTTAGAGTTGCAACTTTATAATGACCATACAAATAATGTTTATAGGTGAACTACACAGTATTTATTAACCATTTACAAAGTATTATAAGCATCAGTTGCAACTTTATGATAAAAAATTACTTAATGAGTGAAATAACTTCAACTATTTGCCATTTTTTAATGATGGTTATTATAAAGTGTTTATCATAAATGATCATTATTTTAAAAGTAATACTTAATAACTTACCACTCAGCAGAAGAGCTGAAATGATTACAACAAACAACCCCATGTTTGTCACTGGAGAGGATCTGACACAGCAAAACAATGAGAGTTTTTCAAAATGAACAGAAATTAAACACTACTCATAAAAATAAAATGTTTGTGAATATGTGAACCAGATCTCAATGCAAGAGATGATTCATTTTAGTATTACAATACAGTTGGTAATAAGTTATTAGAAAATACTTCAAATACTTGAATTATTCTTACCTGAACTGGTCAACGGGCATTCAGGGGTGTCAGTAGTGGATTTAAGGATGCTTAAATACTTCCTGATGTCCAAAGATTGACCAATCAGCTTCCAGGTGGCATTACGTGGCTTTTCCCAGAAGAGAACGAGTGCAGCGGCACATGACTCATTATTTTTTAAAATCTTTGTTGAAGTGACTGGAAAACAGATGTTAATAAAGGAATCAAGTTAATTATATAAAATGTTTTCAACAGGTCTCAAATGAGTTTGTTTCAGTGAGAAACATAGGAGAAGATGAATAAATACAAAACAAAAGATGGTGAAAGAGAACACCTATCAGATATAAAATGACTTTAACGCTCATTGTTACCTTTGTTATCTGCTTTTTGAGGTTTTAAAACCTTCATGTGATTATCTGCTGGCTTTGTGCCCATCGATCTGGCTTTACACTGTTACTGTAACACATTCAACAGCTGTGATTTATCTGTTGACACTGAGGCCGTGTGGTCACCACCACCCACAAGAATAATGGGTGGGTGTGAGCTGTTTAAATGTACGAATAAGAGCTGCCTCAAAGCTATCGTGACCACAGTCACAAAGATCAAATGGAGCTCTTTTTTTGCTTTCCTGAGATCAGTGGACATGATGTGACGTGGGGGTGTTGTGTCATTTATGTATTACCTTTATGTTTTGTTTAGGATAAAAAGATAAAAGACTTTATCTGATTATTGTATTTAACCTGAAGGAACACAATGCAAAAGATGTTTGCACATGTATACATATATATCAGTAGCACTTGTTATATAGTCATGCACAACACAGAGATATGCAAGTGCTTACCTCATGCTTTGATTTCAGCTTTGATAATGAAATTTGATTTTTCTAATGATGTAATTGGTTTTAAAATGGGTTATTTAAGTCACAAGTAGGAGAGTTTGCTCATCCCATGAAGCAGTGGTTCCCAAACTTTTTTGCAGGGCCCCCTTTTGTAGATAACAATATTATCAAGGGCGAGGTAACGTTACCCTAAAGTTGGTCCAAGATCCTGATTGACTTTCCTTCTCTTCCCTCTCACTAACTCGTTTTAACTGTCTACCTAATGTCCCATCTATGCAAAAGCAAGAAAATGTTAAGGCTGGAAACACATGTTGAAGACTATGTTGAAATTCAAGTTTATGCAATATGTAAGAATGGGGCACCAGCTTTTGGACCGGGACAGACCAGGGCTAGCTGGTTAGCATGCTAATTTTAGTAGATATATCTGCAACACAATACAAAGATGTCATAATGTCAAACTAAAGTTCATTTTTGAATGTTTTCAACTAGAAGTCTGACATATTGCACCTTTAAAGCTAACATTTGTATGTAGACAAATCTTATTTTTTTAAATAACACATCTACAGGGCCTGTAGAAGAGTGAATAATAAAAGTACCTCTTATCAATAACACCTTTAATGATAAAGGTTTGTGATAGCTAATGTTATGCTAACTAAATGCGAACAGCTAACAAATAATTGACTATGCGTAATTAATCCATCAGTATCAGGAATGTAAATCATGGAGTATTCTGGGGGATTGAAATTAAGTTTAACCAATGTACGCTGGTGAGGGTTGGTATCTTCCAAAAATGGCTGACTTACTGCTGCTTGCAAACATGGACATGGATTCCTAAGAATTCCCTCGCACTTCTCCCTAGCTGCTCAACAAACAGCCACATTTTCCCCCTCCTTTAAAACCAGTATGACCGGTCACACCGTAGTTGAGGGCTGGGTTGTAAGGATTGTTGCAGAGGTAACTAGTCAAGCAGTATCTGCACCTGTTGTAGTTCTGCTTAAGTGTTGCCCAGATGTTGTCGCAGAGGGTAATTATTTCCTGGTGGACAGGTCAAACCTGTCCTCTGGTTGAATGCCATGGGATCAACCAAAACTGATACAGGCAATCATTTTTAAAAAAAAAACCTTCCATGTTTTACTCAGTTATATGTTGATGAATCACAACACCTGGTTCATGGAAGGAATCTAGAGGTGTCGTCGGACAGTCACCTCCTGACTCCTTTCCAAACCACTTTCCCTTAACTCTGATGGATGATGATTGCATGAAAATCATTGTTAGAATTATGAGAATTGATCTTCCACAGCTGCTCTGTTGTTGTTAGTGGTGCTGGGTCAGGTGTGTGTGAGCTGACCAATCAGAGCAGACTTTGTTATGGAGAGGGGGCCTTAAAGAGACAGGCACTAAAACAGAGCCTTTCAGACAGAGGGGGAATACAGTGTTGCTCCACTGGAAAGAATGAGAAAACTTATGTGTTTTTTGAGCATTAAAGCATGTAAACCTATTCCAAAATAAAATTATTAACCTGAAAATGTGCATAATATGTCTCATTTAACTAATTCCAGGTCATTTTACTCAGTTAGGGACCTTCCTAAGCAAAAAAAGACCATCCAACTGCACCCAGGCACTCTGCACATACTCTTCCCAGAGTCACTGATAAGTTACAGGTGTGATCAGTTGCTCTAATGAGCCACCAGCCTCTCTCCCAGGCCCTCACGTCATCACAGTAACATCCTTTTATTAACATATACCGAAGGCAAAGCACACATTTGTAACTTATCACCTTAATATTTATGTTAAAGCAACTACACTGAACGTTAAACAAGCTGCTCGACCTGTTTGCGGCAGGAAGCTCAGTCAACAGCAGACAACCAGGCTGCCGTGAAAGAGGGAGGAGGCAAAAGTGAGAAGAGCAGGAACTGACAACAGAAACAAATCAACTGGCAGCCTGTCACTGTCATGGTGGTTGTTTGTTGTGTCTGGAGAATCTGTGTGGCAAGAGAGCAGAAACTAAAGTGGGCTATAAACAACAAAAGGTAAGAGGACACATGAGGGTGAGAGGTTTGTTATCACACTGTTAATCTCTGTCACCTGTGCCTCTACACGTTCATTCATCTTTGTTTGTTTACACTCTTCCTGTATTACAGTAACCCAAATGGCATCGACGAGGCTTCTGTGGCTTGTGTCCGCTTTATCCTCCTTGATGTCCATGATACTGCTGATATTTTTTTTGGGCCAATATCAGATGTTGATGGTGTTAAACGAGAGCCATGAAAGGACGCTAATGCACTCAGGGGAACTCGATAACCAACTTAGAAATAACAAGTTTTTTAAAGCGTCTGTGGAGAAGATGGTGCTTCAGTGGAGAGAAAAAGTGGAGAATCTTGAGGCTACAGTGGCCAAACTCGGTCTAGCGACAGAGAAGATGAAAATAAAAAGTGATGCCTGTCAAGCAGAAAAGGTGAAAAGCTATTCTTTCATATTCTTTCTTTGCAATGTGACATGACCAGAGAGTGTGAGGCTTTCCACCTATTGTGTGTGTGTGTGTGTGTGTGTGTGCTTTATTTTTTTCCATATTCAAATGCTAGAGCTGCCTTTAGAGGAAGTGGGACTCTCATTCAGAGTGATTTGCACAGGATGCAAAGCAATGTGAACCATGCACCAATTAGAAAGCATAATCATGAATACAAGTGCTTTGTGAACACTTTGAGCTCATAATGGCAATAGTGGAACATTACTTAGTAAATTTACTTAAAGGTCCACTTTGTGAGAGAGTTGATTTTCTTTGGTCTCATTGGCCGACCCGACCCACCAACCCAAAGCGTCAGCATTTATCTTACAAACAGGAGTCACAGTTGGGGGTGCTGAGCGGTTAGTCTACATAATGATGTCATAGTAACTGGTGCACGAGGTTCATGTTTTTGTATTAATATGAATGTCCAGGACAACATGATCGTGACCGTTATTAACAAATACTTTGCAACAATTGTCTGTTACTAGAGTTTGCATGCAGGACTTTTACTTTTACTACTGCTACTTTGTTGCAATTGCTACTTTTGCTCAAATAAAAGATCTTAGAAATATTTTCTCTTCTTCCCCACTACCTTGGGTGAAAAACACACTTTAGTGTTAGAGACTGCACTCTAGTCTTACAGGTTATTTTACTTTACAGGACGTTATTTTCACACACATACGATTTAGATCAAATCAGATGTGTCTGGGGAGGTCGAGGAGCCATCAGGCTTTATGAATACATTAAAAAAAATTACTACACAGAAAATAAATAATAATATATGTATTACGTTTGTTTTAATTGCAAGGTATTGCAGTAAGTATCCAGTGTTTGTGTATCACAAATTCATGACTAGCATTTCTCCCCCTCTTCTGTAGAAAGTGAAAGCTGAAGAGCTGGCCGCTGTGC
Organism: Pagrus major; assembly: GCF_040436345.1. Lineage (NCBI taxonomy): Eukaryota > Metazoa > Chordata > Actinopteri > Spariformes > Sparidae > Pagrus > Pagrus major. The sequence goes on from NC_133230.1 coordinate 16,354,312, forward strand.
TGAAGGAAAGCACAGAGACTGAAGGTATAACTCCTAACTGTTTCAGAGATAATTAAGCTTGAATGCTGGTGCCACCATGTGTTGAAGTGCAACAATTACTGTTGAGGTCTGAACTGTTCCTTATCTTTCTTTATCATTAAGCTACCTTAAAAGCTGAGTCTGGTGCCTGGAAACAAGAGATTAAAACCCTGATAGCACAACTAACAGGGTACAGACCAATATGTGATTATGTGAAGGATGACTCAATCGCTCTGTAAGTAAAAAAAAAAAAAGTTTGTCCTCACATGAAAGCAAACATTTGCAGAAAAGGAGTTATAATAATCATGTGATTGTGTCTTTTAGGAACTTATGTGGCCCCAAAACCAGCTGAATCTCTCATGATGACGATACAGGAATAACATCTCAGGGACCAAGTGGCTCCTCAGCTCCACGGTGGTGGTGATTTTTCATATTCTATGTGAAATAACTGTTCTGTTAACTGACGTATAAAATGTTACTGATATATTGTTGAGCTTAAACGTATACCGTAACACTGCGTGCTATGTGTCGGAGTGCACAACAGTCGTTTTTGTTTTGTGACAGCTAGGTGAGTTATTTTTTTATGCTAAGCTAATGTGTAGTTTATTTTGAAGAATAACTGTCTACTGATAAACTTTAACAATGATGAAACACTAAACTTCCGTGTGGAGCCGGCTTTAGGATTGACCCAGTATGTGTGACTGCTACTTCTCAAGTGTGAGTGTCTGAGGTGTACATGTGAACATGACACCTGCCACCTCAGAGTGCAGGCCGACAATGATGAAATGTGACCTACTACAGGGGTCTGTATAATGGAGACTGACCTGGACACAAACCGGACGAACCATGGAGAGAGCACGTTTACCAGCTTGTATGTGGGATTGAATATCTGATACACAAGTGTCATTAAACCAAAAAACACATAACCATGAAGGGCCTTTATCTCAATGTTATGTTATATTTTTTATAACTTCTTTTATAAAAGATTTAATTGAACTATTTCTGCAAATTCATTTTTTAATCTTTTTTAATAAATTCAAATCAGAAGAGAAAGATGTTTATTGGCTGATATTTTTGTTTTTATGCCTAAACAAACTAAATAACAAACTGACCTTAAAGGACAACACAATTTCATACTGTTTTACTTTGTTTATATGTGACGGACCCTGCCACCTTTCTGGCTTCAAACAGTATTCTGGGGACCTTATTTTCCTCTGAGAACAGCTTGTTTATTCTGAGTTTGTGTTATTAAATTGTAAAAATTTGAATTTAGAGTTTGAATTTCTTCTCTTAAACTACATACTGCCCCTTTTAAGCAATGTATAAATGGGTTAAGTCTTTACTAAATAACCCTTTTTCTTGAATGATTTGTGCGGTTATTCATTTGTTGAAAGTAGACAATATTTTTGTGTCATAATTACAATTTGCCTAAAATTTAAGTCTCTTAAATTCAGAAGTAATAAGCATATTTGACTTTTGAAACGATTGTTTTAATGGCAAATGTAAACTAGAAATGAATAACTAAAATGGCTGTTTGGTCTTTAAAAAAGTGACAAATAAATGTACAGTGCTTCCCAATCGCAGTCTTTGTTCTTTATTCATTGATGGAATGTAACTAAATACATTTACTCAAGTACAATTTTGAGGTACTTGTACTTTAGCAGAAAATGGAAATATTTAAGTATTTTATACTTCCACTCAACTACATTTTGTACGGAAGCCCTAAGGGCCATGCATTCATATATTTTATTTCCTCCGTTTTCCCGAGATAACGAGATAATTTTCTCGAAATCTCGAGATAACGGAACTTTGTTTTCCCGTGATAACGAGTTAATTTCATTTGTTTTCTCGAGTTATTATCTCGAAATAACTGCCGTTTTCCCGAGATAACGGAATAATTTTCTCGAGATCTCGAGATAACGAAACTTTGTTTTCTCGTGATAACGAGTTATTTCATTTGTTTTCTCGAGATCTAGAGTTATTATCTCGAAATAACAACTGCTGTTTTCCCGAGATAACGGGATAGTGATGTCAGAGGAGCAGGAGCATATCAATCACCGCGTCAAATATCTTTTCAATCAAGGCCTGACACAGGCTGAAATAGCATTATGCCTTGCTATTACAGATAATATACACATTAGTGTGCGTAATCTAAAAAGACGGTTAGCAAGGCTTCAGCTATATCAGCGGCGCAATCTAAGTGAGCCTGATGTCGTTGTTAACTACATAGCTGACCAGCTACGAGGTCCCGGGCGTCTCCATAATCTCAGGCCTATCATATCACAGTCATTATCTCGAGATCTCGAATTAATTATATCGTTATCTCGGGAAATAAAATGTATGAATGCATGGCCCTTTAGGGCTTCCGTAATTTTGGAGGCAAATTTTGTACTTTTTACTCACTACATTTATGTGATAATTTTAGTTACTAGTTACTGTGTAGATTACAGGTTGCATCAGAGCCAAAGTACCACATTTTTAAAATTGTGTTATCAATTGGGTAAAAAAAAAAAAAACAATGATTCTAAAATATATATATGTTGAATCTAATAATCAGTTTACCAATAATATATATGCTGTATATATACGCTAAATGTTTGTACAATCTGCTTTTACTTTTAATTTTCATACTTAAGTGCATTTACTGCCAGAACAACTTTTGATACTTAAAGAGGCAGTATGTAGTTTCAGAATTTTAATATTTACATTATTAATGATGTAATAAGACAAACTCAGAAATATTTATTTTTTCCCTAACTGAATAAACAAGCTGTTCTCAGAGGAAAATAAGGTCCAGAACACTGTTTGACGCTAAGAAGGTGGCAGGGTCCGCCAAATATAAACAAAGTAAGTCCTTTAAGGTCAGGTTGTTTATTCAGTTTATACCGTCATGGAAACAAAGAGAGTTTGTTTATTTAGTTTGTTTAGGCATACAAAAGATGTTTCTCCTCTGATTAAAATGTATTCCCCAAAACTACATAGTGCACTTTTAATTTACGAGGAAACACTTTGCTAATAAAATACATTTGCAGGAAGTAATAGTTCAATTAAAACGTTTATAAAAGAATATATGATAAAAGTGAGATTAAGGCTTTGTATGCACCTTGAAGACTTCAAGTAGCAGCCTGCTCATATGGTTGACTTTCACTTTGACCAAAGTAATATTATAACGCGATATCTTTCCTTTTAGCAAAGTATGACTTTGGGTACTTTTTACAACACTGCCCTTTACTATTCAAACGGTTTGCTGTGATCATTTAAGGAGGAAAATAATATGCGTTTGTACTGTATAGTCGGCCTATTTCTCTTAAAAAAATAAATAATGAGCCTGTGAATAAACTTCTAATAGATACTGATGGGTAGTTTTCTCCTCCTTCACTGCGTCTTGGTTGCTGCCGACCTGGAGGATCCTTGTGCCGGCTACGCAACACGACCTGCAGCCGTGTCACCACAGGGGGGAGGGCGCGTCCACCCGGGGAGGAGGAGGAGGAGGAGGAGGAGAGAGGTGAGTGGACGCAGTTATGCCAACAAGCCGATTATTGAAGGCTACTGAGCTCTCACTGTCAATTTGCGTCCGTCCTCTCATCTCTCATGGTCCAGCAGAGGCGGACAGGAAACATCTGAAGCCAAGTCTTTATTTCCACGGGCAGGAGGCTTCACTCATCACAGGAAAGTACTTTTTTTTCATGGACGCTGCAACTTTTTATGGATTAATATTGTGAGAACTCGCCATTGTTTCCATTATATAAGATTAGGACACTTTGCAATGTGTATGTGGTACTCTGTACAGAACTAAAAGTGACCTCCTGGTGCTGAATATTTTGTAGTTGCTGCAGCAGCTGCTGGTCATCTATCATTTCATCCTGTTTGAAGGTGTTTTATTTTTTTTGTAAAGGAAGTTAACTCTAAAATCACATCACATGGAAATGGCAGCTGCAGTGAACTTTATTAGTAAGTGAACTTTACAACCAGGCCCCTTCAAGCCCAAATCACAGGGACAGCAGAGCCATCTGTGCTTTGGCCCAGTTTAAAGTGTAAAAAATGAGCCTCTCCAGGAGTACAGATGACCAAAGACGCACCAACGAGAGCCCGGCTCACAAACAGGAGTCCTCCAGGTACTGCAGCTGGAGCAGCCTCCGCTTCTCCAGGTGGAGAAGTGGCTCCCAAAGGACGACCCCACCTGCGACCCCATCCCCGAAGACAGAGAAGAGGAGCGATGTGACCAAGACGCTTTTCTCCTTGGTGCAGACTCACAATGACGACTACACAGCAGATCCTGATGGCCTGCTGGACTCCAACGTGGATGGCGAGGGGGGCGTCGAGGACGTCCAGGACCAGTCCACCTACTTCCAGAGGCAGTTTGGATCCCTGCTGCAGCCCGGGGTCAACAAGTTCTCCCTGCGCATGTTTGGCAGTCATAAGGGTGTTGCCGCTGAGCAGGCCAGGGTCAGGAGCTTTGGAGTGTGGATCATACACCCCTACAGTGACTTCAGGTAATGATGAAGGTGGATTATCCTCAGAATTTCATAACCACAGTTTCCTTTCAAATGGACAGAAATGCAGTAACCCTTTGCCACACATGATTCCCCAGTTTGTCACTGATCTTTCATAACTTTCCACTGAATAAATCCAGTTTTCATCCAACCAGACAGCCTATGATGGTGCTCAGATCCACTTTTCCCCAAGGACATACTGCACTACAGCAGCTGATGTCATGGTTCCTCGTAAATGATAAGGCGATGAAGGGATTTGATTAGTGATACAGTATATAGGACAAGATCATCAGGATTATGGACACCACTGGTGATTCCCTTTCTCCTTGTTTCACGAGGAGGGAGATCTACATTCATTCATCGTGATAATTTAAGTGAACCAATATACTCTATATGAACAAAAATCTAATTATGTCTTACTCTACTTTGGCCCGACTTTTGCAGGATTTGTCAGATTGTTCAGCTGTCGGAGGCTTGTTTAAACGACATCTTAGCAGTCCATCTGTGCGCTCGCTAATAATAGCCGCCATCAAATTTAAACAATTTTTAAACATCCAGTCCTATGCCAGACAGAGAGGATAAACCCGTGCAGGGGGATTATTGCCCATAAGAATCTCTATAATTCCAATCTTGCTCTATTATGCAATAATACACAGACAGCTGAGGGGGGGATTACTGCAGGCCTGCTCTCCTTAAACCGTATGCTCCAACTTCCTCTTTAAAATGGATGAGTTGGAACAGCACGTTTTTGGTGATCAGCTATCATGTTTAGTGGTTAAGGTCTGATAGCTGGATCTATTTATCATTTTGAATCCAATTTAAAATTGGTAAATAAATCTGTTAATCTCAGAGATTAATGATTCTCTTATGAACCTACATATTTTTTATTTATCTAGACAAAGAGAAAGAGCGAGAGTGATTCATGGCTTTTATTCTGTCCAACACAATCGCCCGGATAAATGTTGGTAGTGTAAATTTCTGCAATCCACGAAAAAATCCTGAAACTTGACATTTCTTTATAACTACTATATGTTTCTTTAGGTTGAATTTTAAATACTACGCTGTGCTTTTGATCTAGTTAGGTTTAGGCACAAAAAACACTGCTTTTAAAAAATATCTGCTTTTGTCACCACAAACACGGCTGGAATTTGTCCGGAGGTCTCCTTAAAAATAAGCAGTGGTGTCCCGCTTACAAGTTTTGAAACGCTTTGGTCCCTCTTCAATAATTGACCCAACCTGCGGAATAAATGTTAGCTAAGTACGTTACTGCAAAACCACAGATAAGGTCAAAATTAACATTTCTTTATGTAAACTTTGTGTAGGTTAAATTTTCTATTTCTCCCCTCGCTGTGGTTGGGTTCAAGCACAAAAAGCACCTGTTTATACCTGTTTTGGTCAGCACAAAAAATGCCTGGAGATGGTCCCCCCGCTTGGCAGCCTTGCTGTAATAACACCACCTCCTTCCCCTTCACTTCCTGGTTGTGAAAGTCTGCTACAGTCTGGTACAAATGTCAACCTTGGACATATCGGTTTTGCAGAAACCTCTGCTGAGATTATATCCTGGTAACCGGGCTGTCTGTAACTCCACCACCATCCTGCCTGCGTACAGATATTGAAGTCAGGTCATTAGCATGTAATCTGAACGTGATATGACACGTTTTGAGGAAATGTCACTATGGTACATTGTGATTTGCAGAAACCTTAACTGCCACCATTTTATTTTGGTGACTGGACTGACTCACCTTATATAATGTGTTTTAATTACTATGCCACCACAACGCCCCTCGTGTCAATTCATTATCTCCTCATTTTTATGCCTCATCCTGTGACAGTCGTGACCGGAGGCATCATGTTTTTCAGGTTATCTATCTGCCCATCTGTCTCATTCTCGTGAACAACTTGAGGGAATTTCTTCAAATCTGGCACAAACATCCTCTTGGTCTTAAGGATGATCTGATTAGATTTTGGCAGTCAAAGCTCAAAGTCACTGTGACCTCACATGACATACTTTTGCCATAACACAAGAATCCATAGGATTAGAGGAGAAAATTATGGACATGGAGTGATGACATTTTATATCCTACAGGTCAAAAGTCAGCGTCACTGTTACATCATGATGTTCTGCAAAAACCCTTTTCCGGCCATTATTCAACGCCATAACCCAGAAACAGAAGGGGAGACTTTGACTATATTTCACATTTTGTCAGATACTGAACTGGTGACACTAAAACCCCTTTCACACCAGACAGAAAACCCACTAACACGCATTGACATCTGGCTTTTGTCTTCAATGTGAATGTGTATATTTGGCATTTACACCGCACTACTACTCTTATGTTGTGACAGTGTTTTGATAATACTCTGGTTAGATTTAGGCACAAAAATCATGGTCAAATGGTCAGGGTTTGTAAGTTTTTCCTTAAAATATCTGTTTTGGTCACCACGGCTGGAGATGTCCACAGGTTTCCTTAAAATTATCCAGTTGGGGTCACGCTTACACATGTTGAAATGTAGTCTCAAACTGCCGTCGCTGGCTTGGTTATCATCCTGCAGAAAACACAATCCATCAGATAGTTGCTGAGATAATTCACACCATAAATGTCACAGTGAAAAGTCACTAAAGTCATTAGGGTTCATTCTCTGAGGATGTCTGTGGAAACCTTCATGGCAATCTATCCAATAGTTGTTGAAAGATTTCAGTCTGGACCACAATGGTGGACCCCACAGCCTAGACTAGAGAGGTAAACAACAGCTATAAGGCAGTTAGATTATCTTAGCAGCAAATATGTACCCCAACTTGAATTTGACTTGTGTAGTTTTAAATTTTGTTGCCATGAAAAGCCACAAACAAACCTAGTAGATTCAAGTCTGGATTCAGATTCAACATTAACTGCTATCAAACCACTTTCCTATTCCTGTTCCAGCCTCACTGTTATTAATAGCTCGTCTAAAAGGTTTTGATATGGCAGAATTATTTCTATATTCTCCCTCACACTCATACTTAAGCGCGCAGGCTTCATGTAAACAGCTGTAATGCGGCCTGGAGTCTTCGGTGGAGTTATTAGCAGCAAGCAACCACTAATCTGCAGCAACATGAGAGGAGATGATAAGTAGTCATGTAAACCAACGTGGTGACACAGAGGACATGGACGCGCTAGATTGACAGGGGGATCAACGTGAATGAGAATGAGGAACTAATCTATCAGTTCCTGTATCTGCGAATGGCTAACAGAAGAAGGTCGTTTTCTCACAGGGTTCATATTGCAAGGGGTGACGGTAATCAAAAAGTATGGTTCATATTCTGTTACTGTGCCTCTGAGAGACTGAGAGCTAACGAGAGAGCGAGCCAAAGTGACTGACACTTGATGGAAACAATCTATGAGGAAACCCAAACCGTGTAGCCTGTGGTGTACTACGAGACACTGGAGACCGAAAGGAAAATGGGACTTGTATGAAATGAAGCAGACAGTGACGAGCGCGGCTATGTACAGCGCAGACGTCTGGTCTCAGCATCCTGAAGCAGCAGACTGTGTATCAGACAATACTCGTGGTCGTGACGGTTTGCTTTTCTTCCTCGTCTTTTTCATTGTCTTTTCTGATAGTATATGAGCCTGGTGAGGTAAACAGCATACATATTTCATGAGAGGGATTCCTCCTGTGACAGAAGATGTTATGGGAGTAAGGGTCACTCTGAAATGGGTCGTTCCCTGGATGACACGCTGTCACCCTGATTGGATGACTTCATCTGACCCTGATAGCAAATTTTAATTCTCTGACTTTGGGTTTTCTGTGTGTGAAATAGCAGGAAACATATTTCATTTTCCTGTTAAAACTAGGATTACTTGAGATGAACTTATGACTAGAATCCCTACCTCAAAATATTTAATCTCACTGTTTGTTGGTCTTTTTTTGTCTGGCAACCACCTCTCTCCTCATTAAACAGGCTTTTTAGGTTGTGACATTGTTGTACTAACATTCTGGATAGGTTTAAGCACAGAACCACCTGGTTAGGGTTAAGAAAAGATTATATTTTGCCCTAAAAATCCGGTGGTGTCACACTTACAAATGTTGAAACACGCCTTCTAGCCTGTAACTCCTCCACCTCCCGATATGAAAGTCAGCGTAATATGGCAAATTTTTTGAAGCCTGTTTCGTTAAGTAATAATAGATTGTGTTTGATTTTGTAAGGGATGGATTAAATCTGACTTCACCCAAAAAATATTTACAGCTGCTCATGAGTATCTCCTGCAGCCCCAAGCAAAAAGCCACATCCGTCAGCATTGCATTAACGCTCAGAGAAAAGCAATTTTTGCCATTTAATCAGCATTATTAGACACATTGGATCATTGGCAACACTAAATTTGTGGCTTCACAGGATACACAACATAGGCTACATATAATGTATATGTGGTGTATTATTTATTGATCTGCTATAGCCACTTGACAACCAATGAATAATTCTCTGAATCTGGCCCTACTGCACAGTAATCAAGTGCTTTTTCTGTCCACACACACACTCTCAACTTTAATTACATACAGTACAAACTTGACTCAATTCTGGCCGTCGCTCCTTAAGCACTGAAACAAGGAGCTATAACTTCAACTTGTAAGAGCAGTTGTTGACAGAACCTACTCTACCTTCTTCACAGTCTTCAGGGTTTGTTCCTTCAGTGATGTTTGAGCACTTTAAAGAAGATTATAGACATTGGATGCTCTGTACAGCTATAAAATAAATGAATAAGATATTCACACCCTCCTCTTCTGTGCAGGTTTTACTGGGACATCGTGATGCTCCTGTTGATGATGAGCAATCTGATCATTTTGCCGTGGGGGATCACCTTCTTTGAAGACCAGAACACCATGCCCTGGATCACCTTTAACGTCCTGTCTGACACTCTCTTCCTCATGGACCTGGTTTTCAATTTCCGCACAGGCATCGCAGGAGAGGACAGCCACATCATCCTGGACCCCAAAGAGATCCGCATGCATTACCTCCGCACCTGGTTCCTGGTGGACTTCATCTCCTCAATCCCGGTCGACTACTTCTTCCTCATCGTCGACCTGGAGGCCCGGCACGAGTCGTCCGACGTGTATCGCACCGCCCGCGCCCTACGCATCGTGCGCTTCACCAAGATCCTCAGCTTGCTGCGTCTCCTCCGACTGTCTCGACTCATCCGCTACATTCACCAGTGGGAGGAGGTAAAGGAAGGGGAGGGGAGCTCATAGTGACAAACAGAACTGCTCACATCACAAAATTTAATGCTGTTTTCTTCTCTCCGTCAGATTTTCCACATGACTTATGATCTGGCCAGTGCTGTGGTGCGTATAGTCAACTTGATTGGCATGATGCTGCTGCTGTGTCACTGGGACGGCTGCCTGACCTTCATGGTGCCGATGCTGCAAGACTTCCCCTCAGACTGCTGGGTATCCAAAAATAATATGGTGGTGAGTACATGTTCATGCATGCATACTCATATACATGCATCGTGTGATATGCAAACCTAGACAACCTGGTAACTCTTAATATATGAGTAGGATTGAGATAATTCCCAAGATAATGCTGCAATCAGATATTTCCAAATCAGTAATCAGGAAACATCTTGGAAATTATTAGGAGCCCTTATCTGTAAAAACAATTTTTCACCCAACAAAATTAATAACAATCATAGCCAGTATATTTCATCATGACGGTGTTGCTCTGTCCTCTTTCTCGTCCCTCTCAGAACTCCACTTGGCACATACAGTACTCCTACGCCCTGTTCATGGCCATGAGCCACATGTTGTGTATAGGATACGGTGCCCACCCTCCAGAGGGCATGACTGACGTCTGGCTCACCATGATCAGTATGGTGGTCGGGGCCACGTGTTACGCCATGTTTCTTGGTCATGCAACTACCCTGGTCCAGTCCTTGGATGCATCACACCGCCAGTACCAAGAGAAGGTAATCATCTCTGTATAACCAAACTAAAACATTTTTACTCGCAGCTTCAGTTTGTTTCGTGTACCCGGAGCTTCACGTGGATGCTAATGTGATTCTGGCAGTGAGGTTTAATATCACAGCCATGTTTTATATCATAAGCTTGCTTACTTGGTCGTACTTAATTCGTGGAAACTGTGCCAAAAGCCTAGAGAATATGTGTATTATCTAATGGAGTCCGCGACCTTAACGTGACCCTTTCCGAGGGATTTTCACAAGATAAAGCAGAATGAATGATAGACAAATGGCAGCACCTTTGTTGTGGATCACTGTTTGCTAATGCCCATTACAAATGAGTTTGTAATCCACTTAAAACTGGAGAAAAAAAAAATCGAGTAAATGCGTAATTGTTGTGCTTCAGCAAACACATGGTAGAAAATGTGACTAAATGTGACATCTGACATCTGCCCTGTGGAGTTTCTAATGTATCCTCATGAAGGTCACCATGTGCTTTCTACAAATGTTTTCAGTATAAGCAGGTGGAGCAGTACATGTCGTTCCATAAACTGCCAGCGGACGTGAGACAGAGGATCCATGATTACTACGAGCAGCGATTCCAAGGCAAGATGTTCGATGAGGACAGCATCCTCGGAGAGCTCAGTGATCCGCTGAAGGAGGTTTGGTATTCATTAAACCTGAGATCTGACTTCCTGTTTTGTTACTTTCTCTCTGTTTCATGCCCACACCAATATATTTGTGATAGGCCAATATCGAAGGATAATTTCACAAATTTCTAAGTTTTATAGACAAAATATGTGCCCAGAATGATTAATTTGGACAACATATGGTTATAAATGATAACAAAGTTGGTTCATGTTAAATAGTATATTTGCAGATAAAGATTTCTTTGAATCACTTTGACAATTTCTTAATGTCGCTCTTCTTTCTCTTCCGCGCAGGAGATCGTCAGCTATAACTGCCGTGGCCTGGTGGCCAACATGCCACTGTTTGCCAACACCGACCCTCATTTTGTGACAGTCATCCTGACCAAGCTGCGTTTCGAAGTCTTCCAGCCCGGAGACCTGATCATACGAGAAGGAACGCTGGGTCGGAAAATGTATTTCATCCAGCACGGCACCGTCACCGTTGTCCCACGTGGCAGTAAGGAGATCACGCTCAACGATGGAGCGTATTTCGGGGGTAAATCATTATACTGACTTTAATCTTTATTTGATAATAATTTCATAAATTAATTGAGAATTCATTTTAATTGTTTTATTCTACTAACAGTCTCCAAGCCAAAGATATTTAGTTTATCTTATTGGAAGAATGAGAAAACAGCGAATATTCATACTTGAGAAGCTGGAACAAGCTTTTTTTGCTTTAAAAATGACTTGAATGAATGAATTAAAATGTTTTTGATTAATTGATCAATTAACCCTTAATCAGCTCATCATTTGTAAGTGTAAGTCACATTGCATGAATGGAAAGTATAATAAAACATTTGCTTTAAAGGTTAAACTGACTCTCTTTTCCACGGTTCAGAGATCTGCCTGCTAACTCAAGGAAGACGCACAGCCACTGTGAAGGCCGACACCTACTGTCGCCTTTACTCCCTGAGCGTGGACAGTTTTAACGAGGTCCTAGAGGAGCATCCTCTGATGAGGAGGGCGTTTGAGAGTGTGGCTGTGGACCGACTGGGCCGGGTCGCTCGCAGACCCAGTTATCAGCCTCCCCCGGCTGAATGACTTCCTCAGTACCAACAGAGAGACTCTGGGCAGAAGTGTGGAGGATATTTATCACACTCTGACTGAACTTGACTACAAAACAAAGAAACCTTTAATGTATATATTTTATTAATTTGCTATTAGTGCTCAGTGATGGACAATGTTTTCCTTCAATTCATTTCATTTTGCACCAGCTCTCCCAGATGTAAGTACTGCTTCAAGAATAATTTTCAGTCGCCTGTTTGCTTTCTGACACAGCAGTTTCATTATCCATCCCATCATTCGTCTGAGATATTGGTAGCACACAGGACACCAGCTGGGCGATGCATCATACAGCTGTATAGGGCTGATTTAAATTATCCCTCAGATCTGTAGGTTGCATCAAGTCAGGGTTTAGTACTATTGTTCACTGAGGATAAGCTGCTGTGACGTAATAACTGTACAGAGACAGATTATACACGGTTATGCATCTATGTTTAAATTAAATCTCATTGTTCTCACATTTGGAGCTTTGGAGAAAACTCATTAATAGAAGAGTCTACCTTTAAGTTTCCTTTCAAATTGCACCTTAATCTGTTTTTTTTTAATATTTTGCTGGCTTTTTATTAATTTCAGTAGGTTCATTAGCAAATAATAATGAATAATTTAATATTCTACTGCCTATTTGCAAACAAATCGTAGCAGCTAAACGTATTTCAGCTATAATTAAAGTCAATCACTTTGATTTTCTGCTCTTATGTCAAGATTTCCGCTGTGAAAAATCTCTCATGAGAGGCACTGCTTATTTTTTTTCGGGATAGTCTGAATATCTATAAGTCACTTCTCTTCTGCATGTGTGCTATTATTATGATAATGATCAATATGTGTATTTTTTCAAGGGAGTTTATTGATGCAACGAAAAAAGCCCTCAGTTATCAAATGTCGTGCAATTTACAATAACATACAGTCAAATTTTAATTATCAGATTGATTTGTTCAGTATTAACCAACGTTTCCTTCTTCATTATTTAAACTTTCTGATGAATGATCCTCGTTCTGATGTTGTCATGTAAATACAAATATTTCTACCCTTTAAACATGATATAAAAATGTATTTTTGCCTATGTAGTTTGTTCCACAGATGTTATTTACACACACACGAACACCACAGATGTAAGAAATATTCAGATCAATTACTTGAGAAAACAGAAGAGGGAAAAAAATACACACACAAGTCCAAAAGTATTCCCATTATATTAGAGCCAGACCGATACTGTATTTTTGGGGCCGATAATGGGTAGTTCAAAAATTCCGATATTGATATATTAGCTGATACTCCTATAGAAAAGAGACAGAAACTGGTTGACGTGGAGCTACTTCTAACTATTATATGAAAGTAAATATGGTGTAAAAAAGTAAAATGCGACATATCATTAAAGGGGCACTATGTACTTTTGGGGAAGACATTTTAATTCGAAGAAAAAGATCTTCATTGACAGATTTTTATGCCTAGACAAAGTAAATAAACAAACTCCCTTCGTTTTCATGACCGAATAAACAAACTGACCTACACAATTTCATACTGTTTCACTTCAAACACTGTTCTGGGGGGACTTATTTTCCTCTGAGAACAGCTTGTTTATTCACTTATGGAATAAATAAATATTTCTGAGTTTATTATTACCTCATTAATATTGTAAATATTAGAATTCTTTAAGGTTATCATATATTTTGTAATTCAAGTGTTATTTTTGCGAAGTGTAGTAAAAAGTAAACACTCACAAACTCACACTGACCTTTGGTGAGAGCAGACTGTTGTTATGAAATATGTCATTGTTTAATAATAAGAGGGCGGTTTATTGTCAGCATGTTGTGCAACCTGGACTTTTAAATAAGCCTCCGCAGCGCTACAGCGGTGTTACTGGTGACACCGTCCGGGCCGTGTGCTCATCCACTTCCGGTCTGCATTTCATAAACTAGTTTGCTCGGGACGCAGAGAAGGTAAGAAGCCACGACTGTTTGCTAACTTGCACCAAACGTTCATCGTTTTTAATTGCTTTTAATGCAGCAGGTATTACTACAGGTTTGGAAAAATTAATTCACACATTGCCAGTCCGATATTTGGCTGCTACGTCGTGAATCCGCTGCTTTTATTCTGACATTACACAAGGTTAACCGGCAGCTAACTTAGCTTAGCGCTAGGCTAGCAGGAGCTAGCTGTATGAGCATGGAGGTCAGTGTGTACTAAATATCGCACGTAAGCAAAAGCAAAATAATTTAGATTAATCCATAATCATGCAATTTCGTTACAAGAGGGTCGACTTTAAATATTAAAGCTCGAGTGTTAGGTTAAATAACACTGCTAGCAGCACTCGCCTTCACCTTCGTTAGCTTGTACCTCTGACATAATAACATCACATAAGAAGTTACACAAGATTTCTCTCAGAGCTTTTCTAATATGAAAACTGATTTAATCCAAACATCTATCGGTCCCCACCGTGAAATTAAAGTAATCTCGTGTGATTTATCTTTATCCTGCTGAAATAAAATGCGACTGCTGCTCCCACTTAACTTGTTGTGATTCTGCATAATGGGTTAAAACGCTGTTTGGCAGTTATGACAAAACGTTGTTATTATGGTTAATAACAGTGATTCCTGTGTATTGTGTTTTGTTGTCAGTGGACAGGGCCATTCAGATACATAGAATAATATGAAATAAAGGAGAAAATAAAGTAATATTTCTAGTTATAGAATATAAATTATTGATCCAATTGATGACTGGTTGATGAATGCACTGGGCTAATAGAAAATCAGATTGCCACTTACTTTTCGGAGGGCACTTCTCAGTTTTGTAGATATCTCTGAGAGATAACTTTTATCTACACTGGTGCTGGGGCTGCACAATTTATCGTAATATAAATACAATCTCAACATCGTGAAGTGCAATATCCAAATTGCAAAAAAAAAACCTGCGTTTTCTTTATGATAAAGGTCAAATGTGTGACAAACAGCATTATAATTAAGTACTGTACTGCTGCATAGGTGTTTTAGCCTACAAATCTCCTTCTTGCATCTCCAGTTTGTTTGGTACAGATCCCAACAAATGTCACGTCATCATGATTTTGATTGGTTTTAGATGAAAACAAAAATTGTGATGCAAAAATTATCATTCCTACTCATCGTGAATCATATAAAAATTGCAATATCTGTCGAAATAATCGCAATATGTTTTTTTGTCTTTTAGCCCTAACTGGTGTTGATACCGTATGCGATTTAAGGCATCATTACCAAAGTTATAATGTTGCTTTTAGCCCATACCCATATTGCCATACAAACGTGTTTTTTTTTTGCCACACCTTTGATCATTCAATAAAAGAAGTTAAACTTATCTCATGTTAAATGTTTAAACTCAAGTGGTTGTACAATAACTCTACCAGAATAATTCTAGTCTAAAGTTTTAGATAAGTTGAGACTCAAATTAGGAACTTGATAACTTGATATAAATAATCTTAGTACTTCTGCTTAAACTTCTAAGTCTAAAACTACCTAACTAACTAACCTCAACTATCCATCTGACTTGTCATGTTATTGTCCCTCCCTTCCCAGCAGGAAGAAGGATGCTGTCCCTGACTCGAGCAGTGGTGTGTGGGGCGGTCCGTGCTCCAGCTGCTGTCAGCCAGGGTGGAGTGACAGCTATCACCCGATTCAACAGCACACAGGTACAGATACCTGGCCTATATTTTATTTAAACTGAAATTTAATTGGTTGCAATAGACTTAACATTTTATGTGTTTGTCTCATATTTGCAGACTGCTCCTAAGAAAACAACATTTGGACCTCTGGCAGATGAAGACAGAATTTTTACAAACCTTTATGGTCGCCATGAGTGGAGGTAAGAGCCCTCATTTTGATTTCATGTTCTCTGGAAAATTAACATTGTTCCAGTTATGCACGAACTGAGCATCTTTGTTGGATTAGACCTTATCAAATGATAAAGAACAAAAACACATTCCTCACTTTCACGTATTTGTGCTCCAGGCTGAACGGGGCGTTGAAGCGTGGCGACTGGTACAAAACTAAGGAGATCCTTTTGAAGGGAGTCGACTGGATCATCAATGAGATCAAAGTTTCTGGCCTGCGTGGGAGAGGTGGAGCAGGTTTCCCTACAGGCATGAAGTGGAGCTTCATGAACAAGCCCAGTGATGGCAGGTCAGTGATGAGACAGGCCAATGCAAAAAGTAACCTAACTTGGCAAAGTTAAAATTGATGTAATGTCTTTATACAGTATATTGCTTAGCTTGATATTTAAATCAAATGTTCTAAAAGGCAGCATGTTTTTTTGAACAGTTCTTTCCCCATCAGTACGTTAGAGAAAGCTATAAAGGTCTTAGGATGCTGTTTCTTAATGAATTCACTTGCAATCCTTATTTCAGTATTTTTAACCCACTTCTGATTTCTTGCTTTAGGCCAAAGTATCTGGTGGTGAACGCCGATGAGGGAGAACCTGGCACCTGTAAGGACAGGGAGATTATGAGGAATGACCCGCACAAGCTGGTGGAGGGCTGCCTGGTCGCTGGGAGGGCCATGGGGGCTCGCGCTGCTTATATTTACATCAGAGGAGAGTTCTACAATGAGTCGTCCAACCTGCAGGTGAAAATAGACAGAATGAAACCTGAGATATAGACTTGAGAATGATTTCACATTTTTTAAGTATGTTCCAAGTCAATTTAAAAAAAAACAAACCTTAAAAAAACATACTAGTATCATTACATTTACAATATTCACTAATAAATCACTTAAACACACTGTAAAATAATTTGAAAACAAGCTTAAGGGCTGAGTGTGTGTGAATATATATATATATATATATATATATATATATATATATATATATATATATATATATATATATATATATATATATATATATATGGACTCCAACATATTTTTTTAATTTTTGCAATAATTTTTTATTGCAGTTCAAACAGTGTTCAGAGCAGTACCAGAATTATTGTACAAGACTATATAATAAATCATCCTGTTAAAGCATTACATTTTCAATATCTGTTCTTAGGTGGCTATTAATGAGGCCTATGCTGCTGGACTCATTGGAAGGAACGCCTGTGGCTCAGGTTACGACTTTGATGTGTTTGTGATGCGTGGTGCTGGAGCGTACATCTGTGGAGAGGAGACTGCTCTTATTGAGTCCCTGGAAGGGAAGCAGGGCAAACCTCGCCTGAAGCCCCCATTTCCTGCTGATGTGGGTGAGTTCCAACACAGAAAAGGTTTAAATATTGCAGAAGATGGAAAAAGATTGTTGTTCTTGCCAAAAGCAGCTCTTAAACATCTGCCTCACTATCTGCTGCTGTGTTAAAGGTGTGTTTGGCTGCCCAACAACTGTTGCCAATGTGGAGACTGTATCTGTGGCACCCACCATCTGTCGTCGTGGAGGCTCGTGGTTTCTCGGGTTTGGCAGAGAGAGAAACTCCGGCACAAAGCTCTTCAACATCTCTGGCCATGTTAACCATCCCTGCACCGTAGAGGAGGAGATGTCTATCCCTCTGAAAGAACTCATTGAGAGGCATGCAGGTACATATTATACTCAAAACATGTCAAATATTTTATCCAGTGTTTGAAGGAGTCTACTGGACTGTTAATTAAGAAAACATTACTTTTTCCTGTAAGACAAACTGCTGTAAAGGGAAAACCTAAATGCATTGTTTGTTTATCTGCATGTGTTTTCTTCCTACAAGGGGGTGAAAAGTTTAAGACAGCTTAATCTAAGCACAGTTTTTGACTTAATTGAAACGAACATCTGTTTGCTAGGTGGAGTGCGTGGTGGTTGGGATAACCTGCTGGCTGTAATCCCTGGTGGCTCCTCAACACCCCTTATTCCCAAGAATGTGTGTGAAGAAGTGCTGATGGACTTTGATGGTCTCATCCAAGCTCAGACTGGCCTGGGCACAGCTGCGCTCATTGTCATGGACAAATCTGTAAGTTTGTCACCTCTGCAGGATAAATCATAGTGCGTAAAGAGATCATGACAGATCTGTTACATTGGTGGATGCATTTTCTTTGCAGACTGACATTATCAGAGCCATTGCCCGCCTGATTGAGTTCTACAAACATGAGAGCTGTGGACAGTGCACACCCTGCAGAGAAGGTAAGTGCCACTTCACTGACATTATACTGTACAACCTAGATGCTACACACATCAAGTCTACTTCTTACTAACTTTTTTTGCCCCATTTGTCTGTTTCTGCAGGAGTGGACTGGATGAATAACATGATGTGGCGTTTTGTGAAAGGCGATGCACGGCCAGCAGAGATCGACATGATTTGGGAGCTTAGTAAGCAGATTGAGGGACACACTATCTGCGCTCTGGGAGACGGTGCCGCATGGCCAGTGCAGGTAAACACTTGTGTACCATCATCATACATTTGCATACTAACAGGGTCGTTGTAATACAGCCTCTGTCATTTTTCTGCTTTTATAAAAGCAAAATGAATGTACTGTACTAATGTACTGTTTGTCCTCTGTATTCTCTTTTCTGTGGTCTCAGGGACTGATTAGGCACTTCAGGCCTGTGATGGAAAGCCGCATTGCTGAACACCAGCAGCAGCAGGCCAGGGCATAAACGGCTCGTACAACTTCTTGAACTCATTCTCCTGTCTCACTCGCCCTTAACCCTGTGCTTTTGTCATTGACAAATTATTTAAATCGATAATGTGCCCTATGTTCACCTCATCATCATATTTTACATTGATGTGTCTGCCTTGTCTGATGAAAGAACCAATAAATTCTATGAACCTCAAACCATGTGTTTGTTTTGTCTTTGTATTTAAAACTTGGTCCTTTTTGGGAAATGTTTTACGCGTAGAGAGGAACACCTATCAATAATAATTTTGTCCATATTGAATTTTAGTAGTTTTGGTTTAAATAGTATTTTTCTTTATTATTATAATATATAATGTTAATGAGTTATGTCTTCTTTTTTTATTATTGTGCAGTGTTCAGGAATATAACAATGCATAGTAACAGAACGATCAAAACAGCCAGAGGTAAACACCTTTTTAAGAAAAATAGATACAATCAATTTATAAAATCTTATAATATACAGTCCATATAGTCACCAGATGATTTAAATATTTTACTAGGCTTTTAGAAATCATTTCTACAGATGGTATTATCCCTGTAAAGTTGATTAAAAGCCACTCTGCAGTGGTACATCCCAGACATAGCTGCAGTTTTATGATCTCGCGATAACTCCGTGGTGCACATATCACGTGACGTGGGCGGAGTATTTACCGCGGCTTCATTTCGGCAGACGTTTGTAACGGTAAGAAATGGATGCCTTTTTTGTTTACAAAGACTAATGAGTCAAAATGTACAGCAATTCCTCACGTAATTGCAGATTTGAAGTACGTGGGTACAAAACGAAAGTGAACGCAAGGCAACACAATGCAAAATATTGTTAAAATATGTGTGCAAAATCGTTTCTCTTTGAGTTGTAGCTGTGCACGTCGCCTCAATCCTTCCGTCAAGTTAGCTTAGCTCCGAGCTAGCGTTAGCTGTTTTTTGTCTATATTTCATTACTATTCTGTCCGAAGCGAACGGAAATTCGCCATTTGAATGGGCGTGTATTTATTATAGAAATGTCATTTTGTTTTTAATGTACTCAGTCTTTAGTGTTTAATTGATTGACTGAAAAATCCTGGCGGGTTAACCTAACGCTAGCCTTGCGTCTGTCACTGCAGTCTGTCATCGGTTTGTCTTAGCCTGTTAAATTACATGATGCATTTTTTAGTGTGTGTACAACAGCAGTGTGTTCCTGTGCTACAGCTCCATGTGGTTGGGTCGGTGTCTGAAAGCATCAGCATCGAAATGTTTAAGATAGAGCAAGTCATTGTTGGGGGTGAGAAGAGATCCACCTCAGCGGAGATCAAGTCTGAGCCCCCGGTCGTCCCTCTGCAGTCCTGTAAGCTGATTTTTCTGTGCATGATTCATGTGTGAACTGATGGTTTACTGTCAAAGTGGAAAGGCTTTGATGTCTTATTCTTGCCTTTTGCATCTTAACTAATTGAACTTATCTCATTGTGAGGCAGATCAACATGAGAGTCTGCAGTGTTTTCAGTGCTTCATCACCTTCTGTAATGCCAAAGCCAAGGAGAGACACATGAGGAAGAGTCATCGGGACCAGTACAAACAGCAGCTGCAGCAGGTAAAACTTTAAGAAATCTTCTTTTTTCTTTTTTTTTTTTTGAGAATTGCAGCTGCAGTATGAAGTTGGATGCTGTACATATTACAGGCCAACCAATACTGGATTTTGTGGTTGATATCAATATTTGAGAATTAAGAAAAAATATATAGGTAAAATTTTCATAATTTTTGTCATATATATTAGCAGACATTTGTGATCAACAGAAAAATAATTGAAAAGAATCCCCTCAGTTTTGTCATGAAAGAATTGCAATCAAGCTATTTAATGTATGGGACAATGTATATGTGAGGGAAACACTATTTCTAAATTACATGAAACAAAGTGTTGGCTTTGATAAGTGACATTTGATCTTTGTCTTTCTTCAGTTGACAATTGTTAACACAAAAGCACTAAATTATTTTTTCCTTTTTTTCTGCTCATCATTTTGCAGACTAATACAATCTTCCTTTGCTACAAATGTGACAAGTCCTTCTCCTCCTCTGACGACCTCACCCAGCACCAGGCCACCCACAACACAGAGGAGAAGCCCTTCCGCTGTGCTCACTGCAAGAAAAACTTCTTTACCTTCACTGAGGTGAGGGTGCAGCAGGCTACATTAGCCTTTTTATTGATCTTGGGAAATGGTGGATCAATTGTTTATTGTCTCTGATGACTGTTAAATGTTTTGCAGCTGAACAAACACAGACGATATGAGTGCATAGAACGACGGTGTCCCTGCAGGGACTGTGGCGCCTTGTTCCCCAGTCCTTCAAGACTTCGCAGCCATCGTATTGCAGTGCACCCCCAGCGCCCGGTAGTGGCAGATGACATCAACACCTACCAATGCTGCAAATGTAGTCGTGGTTTCCTGACAGAAGAAGAGCTCCTGCAGCACCAGGAGACATACGCTAGTAATCTAAACTGTGATGTTAAACCACCGGGCAAAAAACGTGGCCGTAAACCAAAGTATGCAGCTCAATTAGGGACGATTGAAACCGAGGTCAAACAAGAAGAGGGAGAAGGATATGATGACTCAACAACAGAGGGGTGCCCCTCCAATGAGCTGCAAACAGAGCTCAAGATTCCTTGTTCTGAAGCAGATTGTGACCTCGTATTTCCTTCTGTTACAGCCCTGAGGGCACACAAAAGGGACAAGCATGGGCCTCCCCCTTGTACTGGCAAAAAAAACAGCCTTAAACTTTGAGCAACCTTAAACTGTATTTGATCTACTGTTTGAACATATAGCCGACAGTTTTTCAGTTGAGCACCTATGGGAGGGTGTCTTGAAGTGCATCAGCAAGGACAATGTGCTGTAAATCAATGATGCAGCTGTGAATCAATGTTGCAGCTGCAGGCCGTCTGATAGGAGATAATGACAGTTTCTCACATCATCGTAATCTCTCCCCACCAATTTTTGTTTGTGAGTCCTTTTTATTCACTGAAATTTCCACCACAGCCCTCGCAAGGGTCACATGCACAGAGTGTAATGACACCTACACTCAGCCTGAGCAGCTCAAAGATCACACGGCCCAGGCTCACCACTCTGGATACAACTTACCCACCAGAACACCCACAATGAGCACTGCAGGAGAGGAGGTAGCAGAACAAAGATATTATATGAGGGAAAGACATCATCCTACATCATTCAGTTAAATGATTGTCAGAGTATTTGTATAATTTTCTCTGTAGTGTAGGTAGAAGATTTATACGTGAATATTTTAGGGTGAGAGTTTTTGCAGCAAGGTTATGTAACAATATTGAATTATGGAGGTTGTTTCTGGAATGCCTTTTTTTCCAAATGCTTTCAAAAGACATCTTATACTTGTGAATAAAACTCTGTACCAATCTGTATATAATTATGATTAATGTCCACTATGAGCAATTGTCACAAGGGCCTTTTTGCTGATCCAATTACCTCTGTTATATCTGAAAGTTTTATAGTCATTGTAGAGTAACTAGCTGATTCTCCCTCAAATGTTTGGGAATGTTTTGTATTTAACTGTACTATTTCATTGTGAGGAAAACTTATAAAGATGACAATTACATGTTGAATGTAAGGCCAAAACATAATAAAATCCATATCCAATTAATAGGCCAGGGTGTGGTGGAAACTCTTATTTAGAAGTGAACAAATAAAAGATGAATCACAAAAGGTTATCTTTGTGCAATTTAATAAAGTGGTATAACACTAAGTGAAGCGTAAACAGTCAATCAATTTCAGCTGAAAGATAAGAGCTCATACACAAGGTAGTTCTGAGTGAGACGGAAACCGAGCCTCAGATAATGTCACAGTTTATAGACAACAAAGATAGTGACTAAAAATGGGGAGGTTAGTACACAAAGTCCAAATGGCCAAACGGCCTTGAAAGTATCTTCAGTACCTATGTAGAACTGATTAAGTGTCACGAGAACCAAAAATCATATTATGTTGACACAGTTTCCTGCAAATCAGCTGAGGTCAACACTAACTCTAATTAATATTTTTTTTACTACACAGGGTATGGGACTTGAATGATGTAATCTTGAAGTCTTGAATGTCTCTTTCCAGAAGTAAATAATTGTTGAAGTAAACAATATTTACAGTACGTTTCCTTCGCTGTCACTTTGTGAATGAATGTACGTATGGGTGAATGAGAGGCAAACCTTAAAGTGCTATTTCAATGCAGCCATTTAACTGTACTGGTTGACAATTTTTACTTTCTGTGTAAACTATAGATGTAAGGAATGTTTTCATTTTTGAGGCCTGTTTCTGACAGTTGTTTTTAGAATAATCTAATGCCATAATTCTGACAGGAATTACTACCACTTGCGACTACAGTTATAAAATTGGAAGAATCACCGAAAGGAACGAGTAGCATCAAGAAAAATAGTAACAATAAACTAGCTGCTTGAATGTTACTTTCAAATGTTTTATTTCATTTTAAGATGGGACACAAACAAATAGTGACAGCTGCCTATCGCTGTTCTACTGCGTCTAAATGTATCAATATGTAATAATGCTGTGGTAGATTATGTTTTTGTCCTCTAAAGAAATACTGTATATTCAACAAGATTTTTTTAATGATTAACAAACAACTCTTAATTGAAATGGCTTTGTAGGCCACTAACATTGGAATATACATATGACTAAACATTTAACCATTTAAAAGATGTGTACAGAAATTGTGCTCAAACACACACAAAAAAATTGTCAAGATGTTAGATTTATTGTTAAAACACTGAATATAATTGATTTTTGTCTATACTATCCAGTGGTGTAATGTAATGTATTACATTACACCACTGTAACTGTAATTTATTACATTGTATTTCCATTTTCTGCTATTTTATCACATTTTGAGAGAAATATTGTATACTTTACTATACTGCATTAATTTCACAGGTAGTATTGTGCAGTTTATAAAGATTTACAAAGGCCTATAAAACATATATCAATTAATAAAATATGCTGTATTGTTATAGATTTAAATACCCAGAACATAAACTGTTAAATTGAGCTATAAAATTATAACTAATTGCGGCATTCTGTATAATTAGTATTTGGATACATAAATAATATGTTTTGCTATAATTTGTACATTAATATATTTTATATTACTGCTTTTATTTAAGATCTGAATACTTTGTCCACCACTGGTACGATCATAATGTGACATCTGGGTTTTTAACCTTTTTCCAATTTATACACAAAAAATATCCAACCATTTATACTTTTTTTACTCACTTCTTTTGTGAGTGTGTGTGTTTTCTGTACTAAACACAGTCAAAACAATTCACGTCATATATAACACATATAACAACAACAAAGAGAAAGCAGTGCCTAAGGGAAAAGAACAAATAAATAAATAAAAAGATGTCCCACAGTCATTTGACATTCAACAGAAATAAAATGAGGAGATTAATAAATGTAAAAACAAAATGTAGAGGTATAAATGTGTTTTGCATTGTTCTACACCAGCGACGTCGCCCAGTGTCTCGAAACATGGGCGTGCTTGGCCGGAGAAGTTCGTTTTCCCATGATGCACCTGTGGTTCCTTTCTATCTCGCGCCCTTGCGTCGGCGCAGTCCATCTTGCCTCGCTCATATCGCTGCTGTCACCCTCTGCCAGCGCGCCGTCCGTGTTGTTGTAGTAAATAATGGCGGCATCGGGAGGCGGATTATCATCTCCCGCTACTGTCGCGGGCTTGGGCACCCAAGGGGTTGCCAAGGCTCGTTTCCCTGGTCGGCCGTGCTCGGCTCGCAGCAGGCTGCGGTCGGAGAAACGTACCAGACGCGGAAGGTTGGGCTCGGACGATGGGGAGCTGGCTGCCGGAGGGCCAAGGCCCGTCAACATCGGCCTTGCGTTGAGCGAGGACCCGTCCCTGCTGCGCCTGCTCGGGGTGGCGGAGAAGCACAGCCGGCAGAGAGATGTTGGATTCGAGTCGAGCAACAGTGAGGAGGTGAATAAGCTAACTGTAGCATGTCAGCTACACGGGTGACAAAACGCCTTATACGACACACAAATCCCTTTCGTTTAAAAGGATGACATTTAAAACGGCTTGTTTGTTACTTACTAAAGTATGGGAGCTAACACAGAGCTAGTTAGCGGTAGCTTGGAAACACTAACTCCAAAATAGGCATTGTAGCTAACCGTCTGCCTGCAGGGTATACTTCAGATGGGTGTATATTTCCAGTCTGGTTGTTTATGCAGATTTTAGTAACGTTAGTTTGTCGTCTGTTTTGAAATGTCATATGAATGCTAAGTAGCAACATCCACACACACACACACACACACACACTCGGGTCAATGTCTGTCCAGCTGAGTTTGTTTGCATGGAATGAGCATGAGGCGGAAACTTTGGCGGTATGATAACAATCGCGGGTGTTTTTTTGTTGTGGAAACCGGTAGATGTCTTTGTCTGTTCATCCGTAGATACGGTTCATCTCGAGTTGAACTTCCCACACGGTGCTGACATCCACAGACTGCTAATGTTGTCGTAATTAAAACGTTGGCGCTGCTAAGTTGCGGTTCACACTCTCCACGTTGGAGCGGTCAGCTGACTGCTCGGTGTTTTAAACGTCAGCTAACGTGGGATGCAACGGAAAGGGGAAACACAAACGTTATCTATACGTGTTAATAAGCCAAAAGCTTCATTTAGACCTTTAATATGACAAATCTTGCCCAGGACAGTGTCTTTGTTTACAAACACTCATACTTCCCGTCATGCACATCTCCCCTTCATTATTCAGATGGTGGTAAAGATTCAGGAATCTTTGAGGAGGAATCCAAGCTTTTCCTGACTTTTACTTAAGGTTGAACTATTTTAAAGAAAAAGCATAGTTTTCTGTTTATTGTCTACATGCTGCAACAGATGTTGATTCAAGCTCGATCACTTGTTTACATAGACTTTGACACAGATGAGTTATTTAAAAGTACAAATTATGATGGGTAACACGCTTGATCAAGTCATGTATGAGAGTGTCCAGGGGCACTGACAATTAGGGATGTAAATATTAAGCAGTTTCCCTAATCTATGGTCGGCTGCTTTAACAATTGATTATCAGTTAATCATTAATAAAATATCAAATATGCTAGATGTTTTTTTATTAGACGACTCCTTTAACCACTGACATGATCTATGCTCAATGTAAAATCAGAGTAGGCTACAGTAGGAGTTAAAAGAACAGATAAAGTAAACACCAAGCTACTTCAATTATAAATGAAGTGACTCAAAATAATGACTTTATTTTAATTGCGGTGCTCCCGTCTTTGACTGCTCATGTGTCGTGGTCCAATAAAATCCAACATATTGAGGCTACTAAATGGCTAAAATATAGTAATATCAGATTGTATAGAATGTCTTTTTGTTTTTTTTTAAATCACAAATTACTTGTGTTTTTATTAAATACAATTTCTTATACCTTTTTGTTTTGTATTTTATTTTGATATATTTGATAAACAGGTGTTTGTAATTTGTAACAAAATATTTTTTGATGTATTTGTGCCCATTTCTGATTGTCTGTTAAAAGAAATCGAAACGGCAATTTATCAATTAATGATTAACCATTAACATCCTTATTGAGGATGAATACTAATGAAGCCAAGGTGAAAGTTAAGATGTCCAGTAATTTTTATTTTACATTCAGTGGAATATTCAACATTACAAATGCCTAGAAATCCAGTCACAAAATTGAAATGGTATTGTGTGTAGGCTCATTCATAATGAGACATAAATATTATACAGCAAACAACAAGAGAGGAATTGAATCTGCCACACTGTGAAGAAGCCAGTGTCTTAGATATTATTAATTTCTCAGGTGATCTCCTTTTAGCTCCGGCCAGACAGGATGATGGTAATGATGTAATCCCAAATTGGATTTTATCATATTATTTAATCTCCAGAGCAGGGGCTTTAGTTTCTGACATCAGTCGGACTTCACTGATGCAATCCCTTTAGCGTGGACTGAAACAGAATCACATGGCCCATACTAAAGCCTGTGGGTGCTGCTCAACTGGAGCAGCACACGTCACTGAGTGCCTCACACACTCATGTGCTCAGCAGTGCTTTTGAATAGACACAAGGGGAGTTTCATTGCTGACAAATCTAGAGAGTTGTTATTTCGCACACACAAAGATGGATGTGAGTAATTAGCAGTCAATTTGAAGCGTGCTTTTGATCGGCTGTAGTGTGCAATCTTTGCATATAAGGTATACGTGTGTATGAATGAATGAGAGGAAGCTGGGGGCTGATTGTGCTCTAAAGGACCTAATTAAACTTTTGCAGAGATGGAGTTTGAATATTTCCAGCACTTGGCTGTGAAATATCACTCTTTTAGGGGAGAATCTGGCTGAAATGCTCAATTTCACCTGATCTTGAGTGCTACACTCCTGATGTATCAAACATTGCTGTGTATCTCACTGAAAATTAGGCATGTGCAGAGGGATGCTGCGCAGAAAAGATTCTGCTGAGTTATTTTTTGTGGTTGACTCATAGATTGAAAACCAAAATCTGCTGTATTGGGTACCTCAGCAAAATACTGATGCAACATTGGAGAAAGAGAAGAAAGCAGGGCTCTGATGCCGAGCCATATTTTCAACAGGGCTGATAACTGATAACCAAATGATGAACTCAGAAGTGGGCGAGAAATAAATTATTAAAAGTCTTTATTGAAAAGCACAAAATTATTTTTGCATAATGTTGTTTGAAACACAATACTAAGTAATTAAATGTTTAATTATCTTCATTACCACTTTCACTGCAGCTCTCCGTGTTATTGAAATGATGGATATTTAAGATATGGTCTGTAATAATTTTATGTTCATTTTCATGTCTGTTGTGTATAGATGTCCATTCCTAACTGTTGCTTAAGCTTCAAGCTATATAATGCTATAGCTATGTGTTTGTGGTCTGTAGCAGGCAATGTGAAGCGCACCTACAGGTGTTTTCTTCAACATATCTAGTTGAAGCAATTCTTTTATTATAGCCATGTAACATATTTACGTGTGTTTTTCTCCAGGAGGAAGATTTTGCTGGATTTGGGACCACAAAAGCTCATCCACAGAAGACTTCAAGGACTGCATCTCAGTCGACATTACACAGCGACGCGAAGTCTCCCCAAGTTTCAGACCATTCTCTGGCTGCAAAGCCTCTCATTGGAAAAATTATACCCAAAAACCCAAAACCGGCTCTGATTGGGAAAATTGTACCAAGAATCTCTAAAGAAGGCCATGGTGTCAAAGACAGCACAGTAAAAGACAAAGAAATCCCCAAAATGGTAATTAAACTGCATGGCAAGCAGGTAGCGCTCGCTGCAAAAGTCAAACATGCAGACGGGCAGGTCTCACGGAGACAGACCAGTAAAAGATCAGTTGACTTTATCAGGAAAGCAGGAAAATCAGCAGACTCGGGCAGCACACAAAGCCAAACAGCCACTACCTCAGCTGGTGGCACCAGGCAAGATAAGCTAGTGAGCCCTCTGACAGCACTCAAGGGTGCAGGAAGAGCTTCCAAGGTCAAAGAACAAGGTGAAGTGTCAGAGGACTCCGACACAGACCAATCCCTGCCAAAGAGGTCTGTGAAACGCATGAGGGGCTTTCGAAGTAGAAACACCAGACGCATCTCTGAGGAAGTTGCTCTGTCATTCACGTCCTTTCACAAACGACAGAGAAAGAGAATGACGAAGGGTATGGGTGCCTCTCCAGAGGCTGGAGCTGAGGCCGGTGCTCAGAGTGGAGAGGAGGCAGCAATGCCCCTCGAGTGTAAAGCCACAGATTCCTCTGAAAAAAGAAAACAGAAAAGACAACGTAGATCTTTGTTTGGGCACAGGCGAAGGCCACAAAAAGACCCTCCAATCATTAATCCTCAAAAACAGATTCAGAATCGCACTAGGCGTGTTTTTTACACCTATGTAGCAGAACCCATTCCAGCTACACCAACGCCAGAGGATGAGCAGCAGCTGCAAGGTCCAAATCTCACTCCCTCAGTGGGTGAGCCGAGCTCAAACAACTCCGCCACTGTGATGAGTGGACGGTCCTCCCGTGTAATTAAAGTTCCGAAGAGGTTCTTGGACGAGGAAATGATTCCCTTTCCAAAGGGTTCTCTCTCAACATGGCTGAAAAGTCAACAGAGGGAGGATGGAAAACCAAGTCCATCATGCCATGAGTCAAGCTATGACGATAACTCGCTGCAGTCAGACAGTGACTCTGTATCTGTGGTTGACAGCTCATCTATGGTGACAAAGTTCTCATCAAAGCCCAGTCCAGGCACGAGCCACCTAGAGATCTACAAGAATCTCAAGAAACTGACCTTGAAACTGGCGGAGAAAAAGAGAGGTCAGCCCGACACTCAGGGGGATTATACCCATCAGGGCGACGGTTTGACCTCTCATGTCAAGAGGAAGCGACGGTCAAAGCTCATGATGGAGGAGATGGACTCTCCGGGTGTTGTGAGGAAACTGGCCGTGGTGGTGAACACTGACGTGGAAGCGCCCTCGCATGTGCCGTTAGGAGATACAGGCAACAACAGTAAGGATTGTTTCTTCTTTTTGTGTAATTATTTATGAAGCTGTTGCTACTTAAATTTAGCTGTGATTTTACAAATGTGTTATCAGTGTCTGTATCGCCAACATGCATTTCTTTTACAACATCTCTCTTGAGATAGTGAGATGTTTTTACTCTTCAGAGGAATACAAATTGAGTTCATTTTTTATTCATGCACTTTTTTTTTTAGATCTATAAGCTGTATACAGGAGGTGTGTTTTCCATAGGTGTTCCTCCAGTTACAAAGGGTTTGCTTGTACATTACTTCACTAGAGTTGCTCTATTCACATTGTTTGGTGCAGATGAAGTAGAAAGTCACGAGGCGTTGGAAGTCAGTGGGCCCAGCTATCGAATTGGTCTCAGTGGAGCCAATAAGACGATGCTCCACCTGCTGAAGAAAGCCAAAGTCCAGCTCATCAAAATTGATCAGCAGAAACAGCTCAAGTTATCACAGGTAAGAATCCCAGATCAAATGTGTGCAGTCTGAACTTAACCAACCAGATTGCAAGTAGCTTGGCTGTTTATTTAAGAAGGTATAGTAACATAATGATGTTATAGCACCTTTTACATGAAACCTTGTGTTAACTTCCTTGTTTCGACCAATAGTTGGGCTCTGGGGAATCACGAGTGCCAGTTACTGGAAGAAGGAGGAGGAGGAGAGTTGGCATGTCTCCCAAAGATACCAGTCCTCAGGTAATGATTTTAATTTGAAAATAAATGACACACCAGTCAGTAAAGAGATTTTTTTCTGTTTTGTCGTTATTAAAGGATTTGCTTTTATCACTTGATGTTATCATAATTTGTGTACTACAAAATTTTTTTAACTCTCAGACTCTCTCTGTATTCTTTGATGTGTTTGTGTTTGCGTGCAGGAGCAGCTGCTCGCCGGTCCGAGGATCAAACATGTCTGTCGGGCAGCAGCAGTGGCATTGGGGCAGCCCCGTGCCATGGTGCCAGATGATATTCCCAGACTCAGTGCCCTGCCACTTCACGAGAGAGAGGGCATCACTTTTTCTCCAGCGGCTGAAGGTACAAAGCGTCTACATGTGTTGTTTTTAAGCAGAAATTAACCTCTCTTTGTTTTTACTAGAGAAGGATGAGCACCTCAGTGCATTCTGCATTGCACTGTGTGTGTGTGCAGTAATATTAATTGAGGTTTAATAAGAAAGGAAGTGATGTTTTACACACGAAGCAAGTTAAGTCAAAATTAATAGGTTCAACATTTAACCAACTTATTTTCACAATGCGCACATCCCAAGCCACAGTGTAAACATTGTAAACAACCTATACAATTAATGTAATACATACTAATAATTTTGTTTGTTATGGTTAAGCGCATACAAACCAAATGTAGTCCAATATGCAGGTCCAAATGTCTCTTGACCAGCAATGTCCAGAAAATCAGAAATGACTCAAAGGAGGGACTGAAAAAACAATGAGTTCAGTACATCTGCAGGCTTAGAAAGTTTAAAAAAGCATTAAATTCAAATCATAAAAAGGCTTTAAAAGGAATAAAAAGTGTTTTATTTACAAAAGTCTTGGATATGTTTTGTTGCCTGCTGTAGGCTGTATTGTTGTGCACTTCTTAACTAAAAGTAAAATCAGTGTTTCCCACAGGATTTCATGAGACTACGGTGGGTGGATCTCTGACCCTCTAGGGGGCGGGGCAGAGGTATTGTCCTCTAGGGCTGTCACTTCTTCCAAAAATCAAGATCAAAAGAATTGGAAATGACACAAAATTCATTCAAACCAATTGTAATGTATCTGAGAGAGAGAGCGTGTACACTTAAAACAAGGCACGGGGGGCTTGACTGACTGCGAATGAAAGATGCTTTGGTGAAGCGATGGATCCAAACAACGTTGGAGATCTCAAATGCTATTAGGAGAAGTGAAAAATATTTTTCTGTTAATTATGAAACTGTGGCGGGACAAATGAGACTGTGGCAGGCCACCAAAGTCTAAGTAATTGATGGGAAACACTGGAAGATGGTTCCGCTAATGGTTTGTGCGATCAGGAAGTGGTTCAATCCACAATTAGACCTTTCGCTCACACAGTCAGGACTGCTAGCTACAGCTGCAAGGAAGCTCATTAACTCAAAATGGGCAAGTGTTCATTTTTTTCTATTTTGTGGGGGTCGCATTAAAAGTCTTATATTTAAGTTGCTGAACCTTCAGTCAGGTTCAGAAACTGTCCACATCATATGGAAAGATGTGCAGCATCAACCATTGTTACAGTGTAGTTTGAGTTTCTGCCACCCTGGAATAGACAGGATTACCATATCATTCACAGATTTATTGTAAAAACCTCAAACAAACTAACCAAAAAATAGATCGACTTGATTCTGTTTATAACCAAGCTCTCAGGTAGGTTAACTTTTTTCTATTCCAATTTCTCAAAAATGCTTCATTAGCTTTGTCCACACTTTATTTCTGCCAGTTTGGCAAAGCTGCTCTGCTAGTGTTTCATAATGAAAACTTTATCAGCTAAGATATATTTTCAAACTGGCATTATTAAGCTTCTGCAGTTTTAAACACACAATCTAAAAATAATAAGAATCTCTTTTGTAAAAAGCAGAATTTTGAAAGCTTTTGGCAAACGTAACCTGCTGAGCAAAAATTACAAAAATTGCTTTGTTAGCTCAATGTAGTTGTAACTAAAATATTTGCCAGCAAAAATATCTTTTGTCACACACAGATTAGCCACCGCTGTTGGAAAGCTATACCCAACACTGGTCGAGTGAGCATCACTCAGTATGAGGTGAGGAAGTGCCGTTTGACAAATGAACACATTTAGTGCTATTGAGAAAAACGGATCCTTACACAAGCTACATTATTATATTAAAATTATATTTAAGTCTTGAAAGTCACTAACTCAAAGTAATGATTTTCAGTTTCTTTGTGCCAGCTGGGATTAAAATACTACCACTGGGGGTTTCAAGAGGTTGTCAAGGGAATTAAGTTTCAAATATATTTCTAGTTGTTTCTAAATCCTAAAAGGTCAGGCAGGGGAATTTCCACTAGCAATGGATTTGTCAGGGACTTTTAACTTTATTCTATAGTGACTCATAGATTTCCAACAGGCAGCCAGTAGCCATAGAAACCAGGCCTGCTTGTTGGACAAAAGACCAGTAATGAGTATTTAAGCACGTCCAATCATCGCAGTTAGACCTGTCACGTCTCCTGCAGACTGAAGTTCTGCCACCACATGCACTTAATGATGTTTGAATTGTGATGTTTGTGGCTCTCTTACCCATCCTCTCTGTCTCTCGCCTCCAGATGTGGCAGATGATGACGACGACATCACTGATCAGGGCAGGGATTGGGTTGTCTCTCCTCCTCACCTCCAGCGGAGGAGGAGGGGGAGGGGCCACAGGTTCAGAAGGAAGATCCTGAGTCAGTATAAAAGCAGGGGAGTCCGTTCCCGGCGCTGTGGATACTGCGCAGGGTGTTTGGTTGAGGAGGACTGCGCAAAGTGTATCAACTGCCTCGATAAGCCCAAGTTCGGGGGGCCCAACACCAAGCGGCAGTGTTGCATGTAAGTCAAAATAATCACAGATGTAGATTGGCAAGTTTCAGTTTCAGGGGGTTAACTTTTGGTTTTGGTTACTAATTATGTTGGAAGTTAATTTGTTTAATTCTTTTAACAGTTGGACTGTACCTTTTCACTTTCATTCAAAAAGAATTCAAAACAGTCGCAAGATCACTTTGAAATAATGAGTGTAGATGACATTGTTTGTATACAAATTTCTAAGTGGCCAGGTGGGAAATAAAAATAAACGTGGGAAAATGAAAAAAATATTAATCCTCTCAACCATTTGTTTGCTCTGGTCCAAAGATATTCTAATAAATTGCCTTTGGATAAAGCCAGACCAGCTGTTTCCAGCCTATGTGTTCAGTTAAGCTAACCAGCTGCTCAAACTGTGGCTCTGCAGACAGGCAGGACAAAAGAATCAGCCAGAGTGTTAAAAGCTTCTGACATCATTTACATTTTGAACTGACAAAACTGAGGTTAGCGCTTAACAGAGTGCTAAAATGTTTGAGTAAGTGGTGCCTAAAATACTCTCTATTCACTTGATGAGGACAAGCTGACTCTTACAGTTAAACACATGCATAGATGTCTACATGTGCACCTAAACTTGGATATACAATCACATTTTACTTTTTCTTCTTCCCCCAGATATCGAAAGTGTGACCGAATTGAGAAAGCAAAGATCAATCGCATCATTAAACCACTGAAAGGTATGTCTCTGATTAGATTGAAGCTCCTGCCCTGAGATTAAATCTCAAAGTTAACAGAAACAAAACAAATTGAACAACATATTCAAACATTTGGTGTGCTCCTTTCTCTCAGTCCAGACAAGGCGACCGTCGGGCTCTGTGTCAAGCAGTGACGATGCCTCACTGGGGCTTGTAATCAGGAAACAGTCCCTGCGTAACATTACGCCACGCTCCTATAGCAGCCTGCTGAAGTCTGAATCTGAAGAAGAGGAGGAAGAAGTAGAACTGGAGAAGGCAGATAAATCAGCAGTCAGGCCAAGTGTAGCTGCTGATAGCAACCCAGGTGAGTAAAGCTTTTTTTCTTTGTGACTCAAAGTTACTGTTTTGCCTTTTCAGATTGAGGCTTGAAGATCTCCAACTTTGATTGCTGAGCTTTGTTTAAGGGAGCGAACCATACATTTTATATTCCTGACAGCACATATTACAGTGCGTTGAAACCTCTCAGTAGAATCAGATTTGTGTCTTAGATCTGTTTATCTTCTTTTGGAGATCTTGCTCCACAAGATGGCGGGTCACTGCCAGACAACCCTCCAACTGAAGTGGCAAAGCATCGCCGACTGCTCTCCAAAGTAGCTGGGGGCAGACCCAGAGCTTACAAGGTAAAAACATCCAACAGATTTTCCTCCTCGCCTCCAGTATGTCACCGAATCAAACCTGGGTCAAGTTGTATTTTTGGAGTTTTTTTGCTCATATTGGTGGCAGTTAAAATGTCCATGTTTGTGGTGTTAAAAATGTACAATACAAAAACACCTTTTAAAATAACAAATTTCTTAAAGTGATTAACAGACAGTATGAAAAAATCATTATATAGAAAACAAACACCTGCAAATATTTCCAAGTGATACTTTGCCCAGGTCTGCGTCTCACTTTTAGTTTTTTCTAATTATAATTGAATCATCTGTGTTGGAAGTGATTCTAATAACATCTTTCAAGTTCAGCCTTGCTAATCTTCTGTTTCTAACTTCTTAAGTTTTCTCTTCATATTCAACACATTGCATGTATGTTTTCAACCTAATGCTTTATAAATTATATACAAATTAAGCTGTTTTATCGATAAAATGCAGCCTGTTTCTGCTTTTGGTAGAAGCACAACATACTTTATTGTCTGTCAGAGGCAGTAAGTCATTTTGATCGTGAGGTTTTTGACAGTTTGCAACTAATATTCAGACTTCAGATTTGGAAATGTAGTTTTGAGTAACACTCATTAATGCAATACAATACAATGTTTTCAATACATAACTGATGATGATAATATAAACCTGTGAGAAACAGAGAACTTTAATAGAGCCTATATTTTCCTGATCATCAGTATCACTGATCAGTAAAGTTCACCATTGCTTTCTAACATTGCTTATTTCAGTGTTGAAAAGGCTGTCACACTGTGTCATAACTCAAGCTAAAATGAAGTGTAAACCTTGGCTGTGCCACCTTAGTCTTTGTCTGTGCTTATTCTAGTTGATCTGGACATTGGATTTTTTTTTCTTCCCCAAATCACATGCCAAACTAAAGCATCTTGCTCTGTCTTATAAGACTTGCCTGATAGTGCTAGTGCACGATTCTTGCTTATTTTTTTTTACCTTTATGTCTGCATTGCTTAAACCCTTTGCCACTCCTCTTGAGAAATTCCTCTGTATTTATATATAGCTTCCAAGTGTTTAATTTATCTCTATATATCTGTGTTGGTTGTGAATTGGTAATGCTTAATGGATCCAGTGCATACATCTACAGGTTATGAGGACTACATGCTGCTTCATTTTGATGATTGAAACACGGCATTAACAAAGGAAGCTGCCATATTTTGAAGACAAGAATAAAAAGAGAGCAAGTGACTATGTCATGCTATATGCACCTCTAAACACACTATATGGATGTGTCTGAAATTTAAACTAAAAGTGATGTGTCAGCGGATTAGTGCGCATTCATAAAGATACTTAATATTACTGTACACCTCATGTGGATTGAATAGTAAGTCCAACAGAAACTTGAATTTACAGAGATTATTAAGAGCCTCATCTCCCGTATACACTCATACTTCTTCTAAAACTAACAAGCTAAGAGAACAACGTTATGCATCTTAGCATGAACTTTTTCTCTGTGTTGAAGGGGTAAAAAAAATAGGGCGCATGTGTTCTAACTTACACTGCATCAACCTCATATCTGCATTTCCAGATGTAGTGATAGAAAGGTGTATATTATTTTTGAAAATCTTTTTACTCACACGAAGTAAGAAGATTTTTCTCATGCTATCAGCATATTTGCATTGTACAGCTTAGCCTCTGTTCAGACCAAAGATTTGCAACAAGATGATTTGAAACCTGCAACTACTTGCAACATTCTGAAAATCTTCCAGTTCACACAAATGCGACTAGGCAAGACGTTGTAACATCTCTACTGCAACGACTCTCTGTACATCCGTTCTAACTGCTGGCTTGTCAGGCTTTTTTCTGGCTGCATATAATTTTCTAACATCTTAAAAAATAAATGACACATGAAATGGTGAAAACAGAAAGTGTGTGTGAACGAGTGAAAGAGAGTGAGGGGTAGAGAGTGCCTGTGCAGCGCAGAGGAAAATCGGTGAAGTTGGCAGTTTAGCAGCAGTCTAAATTTAAACTTTAAGGGTTGGGTCAGTCATGGCTGCTACTCAGACACATTATTGACGTGATCCTCCCTTTCCTGTGTCCAAAACTGCCATTCAGACCAGCTGACAGTTTGTCACTGACTTAACCAGCTGACGTTCTAAGTACGCTCTAAAACCAGCCACCGGTGACTTGACAAGCTTAGTCTCAGGCCACACAATCAGCCAGCCTGAGTTGAGATTAGACGGGCCAGTTCACACTGCTGCAACGTCCTAAAACAGTTTAGTCTCGTTACGAATCTTTGAACTGAACAAGGGTTTATCCATCAGAGAAATCAGACTTTTTGAATGACACTAATGACACTATAAATTATTACCGTTTATAGTATGTTGTTGACATCTTTGAAGTGGACAGATGAATACTTTCTCTTTATGTATCTCTACTGCTGCTGAATGCATTTGCTAAATCTTTACGTTTTCGCACTTTTTATTCCTGGCTAACCTCTCAAAGCCACAGTTCTCCTCCCCTTTTCTGTCACTTTGGCTGCTGCCGCTCGCCGCCTCTGCATGTCACTAGTATCAGTGTAACTTTGGAACCTATCGTGCTGGTTGGCTTAGGCAGTCCCCTCCTCCACAGGAACAGGAGAACACGGAGGAGACGGAGCCGAGAGAATCTTTACCAGAACCCAGCCCACCCAGGAGCCCAATGCCGAAGCTGCAGAAGCAGCTCCGAGTACACTTACACCGTCTGCCTGATTTAATCCATCAGTCTGCTCTGTGCTATTTGCCAAAGCAGTATCCCCAGTGTCCGGATCGGTCCGCTTCACAGTGGCATCCAATGTTGTCCCAGCTTTTACATCCATCACATTCCATACCACTTGATCCTCCGGAATCGCCCCAGCCTGTCACAGAACCTGCTATTTCACACAAATCCCATTCCTCATCACAGTCTCCTCCTCAGTCGTCCCAGCCTGTAACACAGCCTATTTCACATCCATCACATTCCTCATCACAGTCTCCTCCAGATTTGTCCCAGCATGTAACACAACCTGATATTTCACACCAGTCACAGTCTCCTCCAGAATTGTCCCTGCCTGTCGCAAATCCTGCTTCTCCACTTTCACCACATCCCATAACAGAATCTTCACAGAAAACCCTGCTGTTACGTTTGTACCGTCTGCCCCAGTCCGCGGTGCAGTCAGCCCCCCATTTGCACAAATATACAACATCATCACCTCAACAACATCCCGAGACCACACTGCACCCACCACTGACAGAGGGTTCATCAAAGTTGTGTTTTCAGGGACATCCAGAGTCTGAGGTGCTGAACCCAAATGTTTTGACTGAGACACACAGAGCTAACAAAGACAAAACTGTGAAAGTGCTCCCTAAGACTGTCAATCCAGAGTTACAGGAGGGCACGCAAGAGGAGCAGGAGGACCAACGAGGGAATCAGCACAAAGAGGAGCAGAAGGACAATTCTGTAAAACGGACAGTGCGGAAAAACTGTCCAAGAACTCACCCACAATATGTCCTTCATTCCCAGACTCCTGCAGAGTGTGCGTCAGTGAACACCCTGACGGGGTTAACTAACGGATTACCCCAAAAGGGCCTGTTGCAGAACAAGTACAAGATCCGTGTGGACTTCAAGGTGAGTTGTTGCACGAGTATTGGGTGCCATTCTTGTATTACCACTCAATGGGGTGTTTAAGAAATTGACCGTATACTGCATTTCTTTTTAAGCAACAACGAGAGTTGTTTAGAGACTGTAAAAGAGAAAATTCTAATTTCAGTATTAAAG
Source organism: Pagrus major (assembly GCF_040436345.1). Classification (NCBI taxonomy): domain Eukaryota; kingdom Metazoa; phylum Chordata; class Actinopteri; order Spariformes; family Sparidae; genus Pagrus; species Pagrus major. The sequence goes on from NC_133230.1 coordinate 16,392,319, forward strand.
GGAAGAATAGATTCCTCCTGATTCTGACTGTGCAAAGCTCCAAAATAAAAGGATCATAAAGGGGGGGGGGGATGTCATTTGAGTAAGGGATTGTAGTGCACTGAAGGTAAAGTCCTGTACGGTTACTCTGTAAGGCACTCAAGCTAAAAATGTCCACCAAATGATTAGAATACTAAGTGCCTCTTTGCAAACACAGAAAGATAAACAGCTTTGTCTTTTCACTTTTTACTTCCTTAAAATGTTCAAATTTCACGTCAACAAACGAGAAGAAACTGATCACTTTCTTATTGCTGACTTTGTCTTGCCTTGTTTCTACCAGGAGGACTGTGCTGTACAGAATGTGTGGCTAATGGGGGGCCTCAGCGTCCTCACGTCTGTCCCTACAACACCACAACCTGTCTGCCTCCTCTGTGCCAGTAAAGGACGACATGAGGTACATCGGCTTAACTGGAGCCCAAATAGTTGTTCGTCCTTTATCCCCAAGCCCAATGTTGGTGCTCTGCAGTGCCAATAATAATATTTTTAAAGCTAAACTGGTCTTCATTTGTCTCTCCCACTTCCATCAGATGATATTTTGCCAGATCTGCTGCGAGCCTTTCCATAGTTTCTGCCTCTCACCGGAGGAGCGCCCCGTGAAGGACAACAAGGAGAACTGGTGCTGCAGGCGCTGCAAATTTTGTCATGTGTGTGGCCGTCGAAGCAAGAGCACAAAGGTATGTAAGCCAGCATCGCTTATGATGTAAAACCAATAAAGTTCTCCTAGATGTGTTTAAGGACTGGTTCACAATTTTTCATGTCCATCTTTAAATATAAGTGAGGTGTCCATATGAACATTGAAACCAGATTAATTTGCTGTAATAATTCCTCCTGTTCATACTGACCTCTTAAAAGATACTTTGTACCTGAGATTTTAGAATCACATCGCTTTATTGAGAATCTTTTTAGCTTGTTTGTGAATTTGTTTTTTTCCTTTCAGCCTGTGTTGCAGTGCAGGAGATGCCAAACCTCCTACCACCCTGCCTGCTTGGGACCAACGTACCCTAAACCTGTTAATTGCAGCATGCCTTGGGTAACTGCTTTAATGTCCTTAAAATATGTCAGAATCTCCTTGCTTTGTTTTAGGGATATCGAAAGTAGTAAACTGTCAAAGAATGAAAAATACAGAGGTTCGTTTGGCGACATAGAACCTACCTAAAATGATATATTACACAGAAGTGTGTAAGTGTCAAGAATGCTATCTCACTGTAGATCATGGACGATATTGTTGGCAGTGTGAACCCTCCTAGGGCCTGCCTTTTTGTGACACTGTTGTGTTTGTGTAGGTGTGCATGACCTGCATTCGTTGTAAAAGCTGCGGTGTGACTCCTGGAAAGACCTGGGACTTGGCCTGGAACCACGAGCAGGATCTCTGTCCTGACTGCACGGTTCTCCAAGACAAAGGTAAAACTTCTGAAAGACACCAGGCATTTTTTTAAAAAGCTCAGTAAAACCCATGGGTCGTTGGTTGAAAACCTCCAAGTCTTTGTCATAAGTTAACCAAACACGTTCAGTGTTGTTTAATGTTCTGTTTGATCTGTATTTACGTCAGGTAATTTCTGCACCGTCTGCCACAAGTGCTATGATGACAAGCAATGCACACAGATGCTTCAGTGTTCAGCGTGCAGCCACTGGATTCATTACGCATGTGAAGGACTGTCGGGTGAGTAGCACTCAGTTTATTCATAAAGTATCAGTCAAAGTGAGATCAAGTTATAGTCCATGGAAGAATATGATTAACTATAGTTTGAGAATGATCAATTTTGCACAATGAATCCATTTGGCAACTGCATGTAAAACAATACAAGAGTGAACGACTTAATTTAAACCACATTTGAATTACTTAAAGAGAGAAATAAACGTTTGAGACCCTCTTTCAATAATTACAATTCTTAGACTATTTATACATGCGGAACATGCACATAGTAATATGTAGTACACAATAATTTGACAGATGTAATCATAATAAACATCATTTCCTCCTAAATGTGTCTGTCTGTCACTGCAGACGAGCTGTTTGGGTTGCTGTCAAACGAGCCAGAGGAAGTGTGTTTCACCTGTCAGCCCTGCAGACAGCACCCAGCTGAGCACAGCAGCTTGAAGGTGGAGCTGCAGAGCAGGCTGACAGCCGGCCTGGAGGACGTGCTCGCTGACCTCCTCTCTGATTCCACCACACAGCACCTCCTTATCTGTGAAGCGGTAAGAGCTACCAAAGAGTCCTGTTCTGAAGCAGTATGTTTGACTTTAATAGTATTAAACCAAACGGAAATACACTTGCGTCAGTGTATCAGTGTATTGTTGTTTTTGATCATGAAATGTTTCTGTGTTTCAGTGTAACGACACAAACAGCACACACTCTGTCAGGGAACAGCAGCCAGTCTGTGATCTACAAGCCATGAAGAAGAAGTTTAAAGCAGGTGGATACACCTCAATAGTAAGTAACAGTTACCATATTCAGCTGAATTAAATTGAAATAGTGATGAAATCCTTATTGTCAAACAGTAATTACTTTCTGTCTTTGAAGCTCTTTTCTTGTTCCTGATTGAAGCCCTAGCCTATTGTTTTTTTCTTTGCCCTCTCAGAAAGCTTTCCACGCTGACGTCTCCTCTGTGATGAAGAAGTGGCTAAAGAAGGAGGAGCTTCTCCCTGAGGATCAGAGACTTATCAGTCAGGCCAGGGTACACTATGTCAAAGTGAGTTCCCCTCCCCTGCCTAATCCCCCACTGTTTAAGTTTATTTTTGGAGACCCACATTTCACTGATTTTCACTGGAAATCTACTTTTTTTCTCCCTCTGTTTTTCATGGTAACCTCCCCTGGTTTGACCGGCTGTGAAAAAGACTGTTTGAGCAACTTGTTGTCCGTGGTTCGCCTTAAGCTTAACTTAAATGTTGTTTTCTTACAGCTGATTGAGCGGGTTTTCAGTTGGTTTCCTGCACGCCATCTGAAAAAGTGGAACTCCTTCTCCGAGGAATTCCCAAGGTAAATTTTTTCACCAATAAATCTGAATTAAAAATGATTCCCTCATTATGTATATTTGAGCTTTAAGGCTCAGTCTAGTGAATTTTGTGCTTGAAAAATGACTGAAAGGATTGATTAATTATTCAATTTGATGGCAATTTGTCTTTTGATTGACTACTCAGTTGTCCAACTAATCGTTGTAGCTGTCCTCAAGAGACTGTGGTTAATGGACAGTTGTCTTAAAGTCTTCTCTGGCTCTCCCCTCTGTAGTGGCATGCTCCCTGAGGCGGTGCTCCCACCATCTATGGAGCACAGCTATGCGCAGTGGCTAGAGAGGACATACCAGGCCAAGGAGTCCAGGGGTCCACAGACGGGGAAAACCAACTCTCTGCTTTCATCAGTCAAAATACAGTCTGGTGTATCACACAGCCTCCCTCTGAAGTCACATGGTATGTAAACAGTTGTATCCTGTTCTGTATTATTTTCTGTTCATTTCTAGTTTATTAATTAGTCTCTATATTAAAATGGTGACAGATCTTTAAACACTCATGTTCCTTGTCACATTTGCATAAGAGTGATATTCTCAGTTATTTTATCAGATAATAGATCATTGTTATAATTAGCGACTGCCCTGAAGTGCGATATCAGTGCATCTCTAATTAGTTTTGCCTGCTTAAATTTAAAATATACATGTTCATTTGGTCCTCTTTCTTCCCCGCAGGTGTAACGAGTGATCTGGAAACTACCAAGACTAAAGATATGAGGCAGTGCACTCTGTGCCAACAATATGGAGACTCTGCTCCGAGTGTGAGTTCAGATGTCATAATGTGTTTTTACTGCAAGGGCTGAAACCAATAAATACTCTCATTATAGATAAATCTTTGTTATCTTGATAAGTCTTTTGCAGTATTAAAATCATCACTATTTCCTGCTGTCAAAGGTTACTATTTTTTGTTTGGTTGTTTTTGTCTAACCAGCAGTCCAAAACCTAAAGCCAGTCATCCGTTTGAATATAAAAACGTCACATCTGTGAAGCTGCAACACTCCAATACTCAACATTTTGCTTAAAATTACTTAAATAATAAATTGATTATCAAAAACGCAGATAGTATAAGAAGTAGAAGATTAATCGACCAAAGGTTTCAGCTCGACTCACTGCATTTCACACAATACTAATACTTAAATACACTGAACAAGGATACACTTTATATATTTATGAAAGTGCCTTCACAACCACATTCACAAGGTAATTCACAAAAATATAATACCACCATACCATACAAAGCTAATCAAATCACTAGAGCAAGAAATAAAACAAAATAAAATGCTATAAAATCAGGGAATTAAAGAGCAACAAAACAAACCTTTGAATAGAATATTATCAGCTCTGTTTTTAAGCTTTTCATATTGAGGCATTGACTCAAGTGATCTGATATTTCGGTGGACATAAATGTTCTTTTCTTTCCTTGCATCATCACAATATAAAATGGCTTTTCTCTTCTGCATATTAATTGATATGAATGTATTTTCCTCCAACAGGATGCCGGACGGCTGTTGTACATGGGACAGAACGAGTGGGCCCATATTAACTGCTGCCTTTGGTCTGCGGAGGTGTATGAGGAGAATAGTGCTCTTTTGCAAGTGCACACTGCTGTCTCAAGAGGGCGCCACCTGGTAAGACATTAACAGGAGCTGAATTAAATTAAATGGCGCTCAAGTTTGTAGAAGCTAGATGTTAAAAAGTCCTGTAACCTGTGTTGAGTTAATTAACATGTTTCTGTCCTTCATCCTCCAGCGCTGTGATGGCTGTGGGCAGTCAGGAGCCACTGTGGGCTGCTGTCTCGCAACCTGCCAGAGTAATTTCCACTTCATGTGTGCTCGTGCTCAGAACTGTGTGTTTCAGCAGGACAGGAAGGTGTACTGCAGCAAACACAGGGATCTTGTCAGTGCTAAGGTATTACACAGTTTCCCCCAAGCTTCTCTATTATTTTTTAGTTTTATTAGTTATATTCTCTACATTCTATCGGTTTATGATTATCTTTTCCCTTCCAGGTGGTGGCTGGGAAAGGGTTTGAAGTCCCTCGGCGGGTCTACGTGGACTTTGAAGGGATCAATCTCAGAAGAAAGTTCCTCACAGGGCTGGAGCCAGAATCCATAAACATGACCATAGGTAAGAATATCTGGGTGATGTCTGTTGTTTATTTGAGACACTTGACTCCTGTACATTGTTGAAATATTACTGAAACATATCAGACTGCCTGTAGTGTGTTGAATCTGATTATCTTTCCCCTCTCACTTTTCCAGGCTCTCTGCAGATTCAGAAACTCGGTGTGTTGTCAGAGCTGTCGTCAAATGGGAGGATGTTGTATCCTGTGGGCTATCAGTAAGTGATCACACAACTGATGTTCCTATTGGGGTAATTTGACTGGTTAGGGGCACATTTGGAGTGGAGTTCTCATAAAACATGCAAAACAGAATCACAAAATCTTTTATCTTTAAAATTGTGCGTGTGTGACACTTTTCATTCAGTATGTTTGTGGCTAAAAAACCAAATACTTCATCCGTGAGTCTTTGGGAATTTTTTTGCTTACTGGAGCACCATTATTGTTCTCAAACTAACATTATGTATTATGTTGGGTTTGTGTATTAGTCCTCTTTGTTTACGTATGTGAACATATTCTTCTTCTCTTCCTTCTTCAGATGTTCTCGGTTGTACTGGAGCACTGTGGACCCTCGTAGACGCTGCAAGTACACCTGTAAGGTGACAGAAGTGAGCACGCCTCTCCCTGGTGAGGAACAAGATCCACGGTGGGACCAAGAACAGAATCACACCATAGTCCACAGTCCCAGCCAACACAGAGGTCAGCAGGAACGTTTTTACTCTTTTCTTTTAACTCTTACGTTAAGCTCAGCTGACTTGTTGTTTAAGCATTCACAGAAATGATTTAGCTAAAAATACAAAACTGACCAGGCCCATAAAGTGATTCTGCTAAATTCTCCATTTAAACTGATCCAAGTGTTCTTTTGGGTTCAGTTTTCCTCTTGCAGCATAAACTGAAAAGTTAAAGTATTTCTGGCTATATTTTCTGACCAATTGCCCTTTGGTCTGACTTTGTTTGACATCTTTCCTTGTTTTGCCAGATATGGAGTCCCCAGAATGTTTAAGCTCCTCATCCAGCCCAATAAAGTCCACTACCCCATCACCAAACTCTAAACAGCACAACTCATCTGGATCCAAAAGTCCTGGTTACACACAGACCAGGAGACCAGCAGGAGGATCATCTCGACCTCTTCCATCTCCGGGTAAGTAGTTTAAGATGAAATGTTTTTTATTTAATTGCATACTTGGACTTATCTACCTTCCTAAATGCATTTATCTTTGTTGTGAGTGTTAAATGTGTCATGTCTTACTGTAGTCTTGGACTAGACCTCATGAATTATCATTGCTGCCTCGTCTTCACTCTGTTTTTTATGCTGTCAGGGGCTGCTCCTCCCAAATCGCATCATATCCTGACACTAAGGGACCTGGAGGACACCCGCCGGCCTCGTAGGCTCTCAACAAGAAGCCGCTGCAGTTCCTCTCCAACAGACAGTGACCCGTCCGTACCGATGACTCTCCGTTCCGGGGGCACCGTCCACTCCAGATGTGCCCTCTTCAGCTCCCCACCAAGATCGTCAAACTTGGGATCAACCTCGCCTCTCCTGTCACGACAGAACTCGACATCACCAGTCTGGAGCTCCCCGCCTAGATCCAACTCCAGCATCACTCCAGCCATCCCTCACTCCCCCAGAGGGAGGCAGAACTTTAAAATCACAACTCCAGTTTCTGCAGAGGTTCCCCAAGACTTCCTAGCATCGTCTGAGGCGGAAGATGCGGCTGTGGCCACAACCAATGGGATCTCACTAGCCCCTGATAACCTGGAGGAGGAAGTAGCTCACCTGATGGCCCAGGAGCTGCCTTACACTGTGTTTGACACTGACACAGAGGTCGCAGTGGCCTCCATGCTGAATGCGAAGCTCGAGTTCGACGAGTCCCTGCTCACTGAGAACGTGGCACTTCACTGTGGAGCACAAGGCGGGAAAGGAGAGGTGGAAGGTGTGGTGCAAGACGTGGAAATGCAGGAAGATAATCCAGACAATGACTCTGAAGAGGAAGACTCAAGCCATTACTTAAAATTTTCACGCACACTAGTGTGTGACGCAGCTAGCAGCTCGGACGCCACAGCTCAGCTCCCTTCAGCACAGTCGATCTCACAGTTGGACGGAGCAGACGGTGGGTCAGAGAGTGATGAAAGCGAGTTGGTCGATGATGAAAGTCAAGACTCAGAAGGAGAAAAGGGAAAGATTCAGATTCACAGCAACCATACTACACCAACCAAAACGCTGACAGTTGCTCTAAAGAGGCTTGAGTCGATCTACACTGTGCCAAAGTCACCAGTTGAACAAGAAACAACTGAGCAAGAGTTTCAGAAAAATTCTCCACCGTCTGAAATTTTCGAATCAGGTTATGCAAACAATGAATTGTCAGTTCAGGAGGAAGAGGTCCCGATGAGCTCTGAAACATCTCAAAATGAGGTTTTCTTAGATTCAACTACAGGTCACTTTGTGTCTACTGAAGGTAGCGCTATAATGTGCCCAAATAACAATCTCATGGAAGATGACAGCACCTCATCGGTCGACTCGGCTGAACCATTTCAAGACGATTTGAATGACCCTGACTACTCTCCCGAGCACGACACCAAAAGATCTCCCACAACTCCCACAAAAACCATCATTATGAAGACAAAACGTTCACCATCAAACATCAAACGCTCGCCACCAAAACTGCACTTGTTGATGCCGTCTCAACCTACACAGACTGTCAACAGTGCATCCGTTTCCGCTCCTGCTGCCACTTTTTGTGCAGTTCCACGCACAGTCACCTCCCCGATCGTGATCAACGGTTCGAAAGCTCTACCTATTCAGGCGGGCGCCACACGAGGCAGAGCCATCGCCATCCGCTTGGACAACGCGAGGCCAGGAAGTCAGACCCAAGCTGTGGCTCAGAATCAAGCTGCAGCCGCCGGCGCTCCTGCGGCTCCTGCGGCTCCTGCCCCTCAAGTCCTACTGGTCAACCGTCAGGGTCAGATTCTTATCAAAGACCCGAGAACAAACACATATCAGGCACTCAATACAAACTCTCCTGCGTACAATAAAATAAGCCAGATTGCCAAGATTCTCCACAGTGGTAACACCTTGCAGCGCGTCATAATAAAGCCTCGTTCCAGCCCCTCTGCCACAAACGTCTCTCCCGCCGATAACCACACAACAATACCTGAGAGAAAAGTCATTGTCAGAGTGGTGCCTGTGAAAAGCAGCGTGAATCCAGGTCCTACAGCTCCCGTCTGTGTGCAAAGTGCTCCTGAAGCAACTTTCTCCAACATCCCAGGAAGCACAGCCCAGGCTATTATAGACAGAGCCATGGCCACACACCGCGACATGCCAAAGACAGAACCCATCATCCTCAGGAAAACTCAAAAGCGAAAGGCTAAAAATCGAAGACGGTCCCGGTTTGAGGACATGGAGGACTCCGATCAGTCACCAGCTGCACCTTCAGAGCCCCCCAGTGCTCTCCTCAATGAACGAGATTTCAACCTGCAGCCAGGACCCGCTTCATCAGGCCACCAGGTGAGGGTCAAGAGAGTGTCGTCAGTGTCTGAAAGGCCCTCCAGGAAGAAATCCAAGATGGATTTCTTGAAGGATCCCTCAAGTGAGCTGGATGAAGTGAATGAAGCCAGGTATTCTTCTTAATTTTTTTCACAGCAATGTGCATGTGTGATATTTTGAATATTTTAACATTTTCCCCCTCAATGGTAATTGCACGTGTTGTTTTGCATAGTATGTATGTATTCTTAAAGTCTTGAGATAGCGTGTTTTTATTCTACATATTCTGTTATACTTTCAGATTGACATGATTTGAAGTCTCAGGTCTTAAATCAGCAAAATGTTTACTGTGTCCTGTTTTCTTTCAACAGACCGAGTGGTGTGAGAATGAAAGCTCCAACAATGAAGGATGTTCTTGATGTAGACCAGGTGAACGTGCCTGAAAAGCCAGAGCAGTTGAGGATTACTGCTCCACCGCTTCATATGCCCTCCAGGTGAGTTCACCCGAAATCAACCCACATTTAGAGCCCTAATGTTTTGTTATAAATTTAAAAACAGGCAAGTGTCTCGTGTCAGGTGGCATGAATTTAAAGGTTACCCGCTCTCATCCATGTTTGAGGGGTGAAATGTAAGAAAACTTAGTACATTTTAAAGCAACAGTATAAATCAAATAATTTCGTTTTGGTGTTTTTTAAGGAAACAAATCTCAGTTATTATAAAATGGTACACATAAGACCTGCCATTCTTGTGACTGAAAATTTAATATTGATTAATTTATATTCACAATCATTGTTCAAACTTTTACTCATTTGTTCGTCCTTTCTGTTCAGGCCTCCTCGGATTGACAGTCCACCTTCAAGCACAGAAACCAGCAGTCACATTCTGGGTAAAACACACGTGTGGGTCAGTGCTCGCCACGGAGACCTCTGTGAATGGGGCCCTTATTCAGGTGTGTAACTAAACATTATATGTTTATTTGTTTTGCTCTTCATCAGCTGTCACCAGCACAAAAGCTACTGCACTTTGGAATGAAATCTTGCTACTACGCTAGACAAATTCTAATTATTCAAAATATAATTATGTAGTTAGGTTATTTTATAGGTTATATAGGTTTTATAGGTTCGGTTCAAACAACGATTTTTGAGCCTCAGTTCAGTTCATACCTCATTTTTGGGGGATGGGGAGGGATGAAAACTAGGCTACCAATTTGGAATATCAAGAACACTGAAGAAAACTATGAAGGGAGATTAACTTCATACATTTTTATCACAGTTAAACAAAAATAAATACATAACTAAACTTTGCTGATGACCAGTCTACATAAGTAAAGAAAAACAAGAGTAAGAAGAGTTTTAGTCTGGTTTGCGGACTGAAGGTAAACAGCGGTAAGTCAGTTAGAGCTTTTTAGTAAGCATATTAGCTTAAAGGACATGTTGTATGGTAACATGTTTGCAATTGACTCATTTAATTCTACAGGTTTCAGCTCAGAAGAAGATGCACCTGCACCCAAATACAGAAAGAGGACGTACATGAACCAGCCACACCTGCGGTTTGAAATCACCAGTGATGACGGCTTCAGTGTTAAAGCAAACAGCATAGAGGGTGAGAGCTGCTTGTTTATAATCTGCCTGTAACTGTTCCGTTTGACAGATGCGTCACAAATTATATCTGTTAAATTTTAATCTCAGTTAAGACACCTGTGCAGCTGATTACATTTTTTATCTCCAGAAAATGGGAAATTATTTGTCATTCATCCATCATAGCAGAGAAATAGTGTTCTAGGCATGTTTAGTTAGGTAAGAAGAAATTTGTCAGCATGTGTACAGTTTTGCTCGGCACTAATACCTTCCTCTTTCCTCCCTCAGTGGCCTGGCGTGCTGTCATTGACGGCGTCCTCGAAGCTCGCGCAGGCTTCCACCTGAAGCAGCTGCCTCTTGGCGGGATGAGCGGCCCGCGGGTGCTCGGTGTCGTCCACGATGCTGTCATCTTCCTGCTAGAGCAACTGCAGGGTGCCGCCAACTGCAAACGGCACCGCTTCCGCTTCCACCGATGCGATGATGTTGAGGAAGAGCTGCCCCTCAATCCTAGTGGCTGCGCTCGTTCTGAAGTCTACACACGGTAAGGACAGAGTTACTTTTGTCACTGTTTAACTTACAGTGTTAATAAGGTTTATTTAGGTAAAAAAAAAATTATTTTCTGTAATTTAATACACTTCAAATTAATTGAACTTTCTTTTCCTTCTCATTAGGAAAGCAACTTTTGATATGTTCAACTTCCTGGCATCACAGCACAGAGAGCTCCCTGACATAGTCGGGCCTTTTGATGAAGAAGAGGATGAATTCCCACTGAAATCTTCCAGGTAAAGGGATAAAAACTGTGCCACTTCCTTGACCCTAACCTTAAAAGTTAAACACACTGCACACAACAGCTAACAGCAATTTAAAGTTGCCATGTTGACACCTCCTTTTCTATGTCTTACTTGCCAACAGACGAGCCACCAGCAGTGAGCTTCCCATGGCGATGAGATTCAGACACCTGGAAAAAATCTCCAAAGAAGCAGTAGGAGTTTACAGGTAATGTCAACAAGAAACGACTATCCAAATATATATTATTTGTATGCTCAAATGTAATTAACTGTATTCAACTGTTCTGTAATCCTCTTAGATCTGAGATTCATGGTCGAGGCCTTTTCTGTAAAAGAAACATCGAGGCTGGGGAGATGGTGATCGAGTACGCCGGCAACGTCATTCGCGCTGTCCTGACTGATAAGCGGGAGAAATATTATGACAGCAAGGTAAGTAAACGTAATACACACAACTGTACAAAAAATCAGCCTCATCATGTCGGGTTAAAGTTTCTGCCTCATTATTTTATATATGTATTGATGTTCATGCACGTCCTTGAGTGCCTCGTCTCAGTACCTCTGAGAGAGCAACAGTAGCTAACTTTGGTTAAGAAATGTCCACACATTAACTAACGACCGGCTTCCAGCCCACCACAGAACTTCCACCAAGCCCCTTTAATGGCTATTGCAGAAAAAATGCTGACTATGAATAGCATCAAAAAAGGATTTATTTCATGAAAACATAAAGGATTACATCTTTAAGCTGTTGAATATCCTGTGAATGTGAAAATAATGACTGACTCTGTGATCGCTCTCAGGGCATCGGCTGCTACATGTTCCGCATCGACGACTTCGATGTGGTGGACGCGACGATGCAAGGCAACGCGGCTCGCTTCATCAACCACTCCTGCGAGCCAAACTGCTACTCTCGTGTCATCAACGTGGACGGCCGTAAGCACATTGTCATCTTCGCCCTGAGGAAGATCTACCGCGGCGAAGAACTGACCTACGACTACAAGTTTCCCATCGAGGACGAGAACAGCAAGCTGCACTGTAACTGTGGGGCGCGACGCTGCCGTCGCTTCCTGAATTAGTACAGCCAACGCACACGCAGGCACGCACACACACACGCACACACACACACACACACCCACACACACACACACACACACACACAATGTACCTGTAGCCATCTTGTGGAAGGCACTTGGATTCAGAAGGCGGATTTCAATGAACTGATGAAGGCGACCAATGTGAAGTAGCCATAAGAGTGAGGTCGCTGATATGCACAGACCTGATCTACTGAAAGTCTTGGAAGCTTAATTTATAGACTGCTCGAGGACAGCGTGTTCATTTCTGTCCTCTGAACTGCTGTTAGTCACACAAACCAGATTTGAGCCATAATGAAAGCTTGGGATGAAAACTATTTATGAGATTTCCTACTGCTGGATTGTTGGTCTGTTAGGAGGTGCAGTTTAATCAATGAAACTGCACAAATGATTGGATCAGTGTACTGTTTCACCAACTCGTACATCACGTTCTTTCAGTTTGTTGAATTTGTCGTCAGTAGCCTCTGCTGGAACTGAGAGAGACCAGCCAGGAGGCGATTCATTACCAGCTACAAATGGTGCAAACTTAAAATATTGTTATTGTTATGCTGGTGACAGAGTGTCTGTGTAAATACAAGGTCACCGAGAAGGATGAGGAGAATTTATTCAGCACCTTACTTTGACACGACCTTCTCCGGCAGCACTGGTGTTGCAGCAGACGGGACACATTTGACTTCAGAGCGAAACAAACACATTTGACTCAAAGCACCTCGTGTATATTTTAGTGCAGCTACATTTTAATTTCACTCTGGATACCACAAGTCTTGTGAGCAGGGACTCTGCTGTTTCAGGTGCTGGTGACATTTACCCCAAAACGTAGTTTTAATATAGTCACCCAAAGTCATCCTTTTCCCCTTCATTCACTCAGTTGAAATTCCTGTTTTTATTTGTGGCGGCAGAGATGCTGTGATCTAAATGCTTTTATCCCACTATTACAGTCTGTTCTTTATTTGTTCATTTGTGCTGTTTGTGTCTTTTAAGGTCTATGAGGGAGAGTTTCCTTGATGCAGGGTTCAAACTGACAGTAATCTTGCTCTGCACAGTCCCTTATAAATCTTTTTGTATTTTTGTATATTTGAACAATAAATGTATATTCAACAAGCTGATGGAAATAAATGTGTTTGAGCTTTTAACTTTCTATTTGTAAGTGAAGGCTGACTAATGGAACCGAAGCTATTGCCGAGTGATGATCCTAAGTTAATCTTTTTTTTTTTTTCTGTGGCTGTTTTGCACCCTCTTGCTCTTTTTTGTCTCTCACAGGTGTACTACCTCAATGGTGTCATGAAGCAAGATTTAATTACCCAAAACATTTAGTGAAACCTGCTTCCTTATTTCTAATCATTACGTCTTGATAGCTTGAAAACGAACGACATCAGTACTATTAAACACTGACTTGCTGTTTTGCCTGCAATTATTTTGTAAGAATAGGCCGCCACCATGTTTTGTACGCCTATTCTCCTGTGTGCTACCGCACCCGGCTGATGGATATAGATAGGACCCTAGAGTTTTGATTGAAGGCTGAATGCTGTGGATGTATGTTTTGTGATTCAGGATTAATAATCGGATTTGACACGCAAAGCTTTGTTACTAATATCGGCTCACGGTGGATCCTTGCCTGTACATAGTTGTATAAAGAATTTCTAAACCTGTTAAATATTTTTTTACCTACCTTGTTTTTTAATTTATGTTCAATAAAATTCATGTTCAAAATGTGTGTTTCTCTTGCTAGTGTTTTTACCAATGAAGGCTAGATAAATTAGGGGTAGAAATCAAGGAGACTGAATACTGATATTGGAAACCGATATTCATTTACAGTGTAAATTAAAATTTAAGTGTCAACATTTTTAACAACCAGTGATGAAATAAACTTAAGCACAATTTACTCAAGTACTTTTCTTAAATACAATCTATTCTGCTACTTTATAATTCTGCTCCACTACATTTATTTAATAACTTAAGTTACTTTGCAGATTCAGATTATTCAGTGTTTATAGGCCATTAATTGTGACGTGTTACCAATCAGATAGTGTTGTGGGGGGACATTGTGTGAGAGGATGCTGCATCAGAGCCAAAATAGCACAATTAGTTTGTTTTATCTGCAATCTGACAGAAAAATAACCGATCCTGATAATTGGAAAATGCTGAATATCGGCCTTGATAATCGCTCTAGCCCTAATTCTTTAGTGAATTTATACAAATGTTCATGCAAGAAAGAGAAACCACCTCCAGTGAGTTTGGACTGGGCTGCTAAAAAGAAAGAAATTGTGCCCGTATGAGTGTGGTGCAAATTTGGGGATTTCATTTAATTGTCCGCTTGTACGCTAAAAGCAAGTTGTAGTCCAAGAAAAACTATTTTTACGGTGGAGTGTTGAGGATGAGTTCAGGAGTCTCACAGCCTGAGGAAAGAAGCTGCTCTGTAGTCTGGTGGTACGGCAGCGGATACTTCTGTATCTTGTCAGATGGCAGCAGGGTGAACAGACTGTCTTTTAGTGTCCTTTGGGCCCTGATTAGACACCTCACTTCACTGACACTATCGACACTTTTGTAGCTATAATTATTGAGTGTTATTAAAGGTGCAATATGTAGTTTTGGAGAAGACATTTTAATCAGAAGAGAAAGCGTTTTTTAAGCCTAAACAAACTAAATAAACAAACTCTTTGTTTTCATGACTGAATAAAGTGAATACACAAACTGACCTTAAAGGACAACACAATGTCATACTGTTTTACTTTGTTTATATTTGGCGGACCCTGCCACCTTTCTAGCTTCAAACTGTGTTCTGGGGACCTTATTTTCCTCTGAGAACAGCTTGTTCATTCAGTTATGGAAAACATACATATTTCTGAGTTTGTATTATTATTATTGATAACAATAGTATCACCAAATAGTGACTCTGTGATAATCGATACATCACAACATCTGTTTAACTGAAGAATACAAAATACCGAATAGTTGAGGTTGGGGAAACATGGATATGCACTGCACTCAGTTTTGAAACAGTCTTATCAGAGTTATTATGTAATTACTGAGAAACCTCTCATATGTTACCTGCTGAGTTGAGACCGGTTACACCTGCAAACTCTGAACTGCTATCAGACACAGTTAAAATAAGGTACTACACATCGTCATCTGAACTGGACTGATCCCCTGCTGAGTTTTTGATAAAACAATATTCACCCTGACAGACATATAAGTGTTTTTACCTGCTTTCCAATAAAATCTTTAATATGAAATCTTCCTTTGCATATTAGACTTTACAGGGTTGAAATTACATAATTGCTGATGCTGTAAGTGTCAGCAATTGCTGTAAGTGTCAAACAGTCTTACTGTTTGTCTTCAGCCATGTGGTTCATTCCCAGAACAAGGTGTTGAACTGGAAGGCTGATGCAGGTGTATATAAAGAGTAACGGTGTGGATTTTCTCACATTAAGAGGAAACTCACCATGAAGGCCCTGATATTCCTGACTCTGCTTGGCGCAGCATGTAAGGGACCAACCAAACTCCATTTTATCTCCTGCTTTGATTAAATAACTTTAAATTACTTTTCTGCCCTTGTTTAAGGACCTTATGCACTTTGCAATGGTGACGTATTCTAGGTTTTCCTTGTGCCATAATATACCTCACATGGTGTTTCAGTTGCTGCAGCTGAGGATGAGAAGGTTGTCGGAGGGTACGAGTGTCCCGGACACTCTGTTCCCTTCCAGGTGTCTCTGAACGCTGGATACCACTTCTGCGGTGGATCCCTCATCTCCAGCCAGTGGGTGGTATCTGCTGCTCACTGCTACATGTCGTAAGTACAGTACTTTTTGTCCAAACTTCCTTTACAACCAGCTAAATTGTATTGAAGGACTCAACTTAAATGCACATGGAATTTTATTATAACAAAGCAAGTAAGTATCAACCAATGAGTACAAGCAGATCCACACATGTGCTAAACTCTGACAATTTATTCAATCTATTTAACATTTGCAGGATTGAAAATAAAACAGAAGAAGCAGCTTAAAATTCCCCAACTCCTCTAATGTGTGGCCATTTATCACTCACCAATAGATGTGCACTATTCACAACATTACTGTAGGCCCATGTATGCTACGTTTAAAGGGAGGAGGAAAAACACAATCTTCATATTACAAATTACATTTTCAATTCATAATAAATAAATAAATAAATCCTTACTTGGTCTGGTATGACCAGTAATGGTAGCTAGTGTTAACTAAATGGATTTATTAAAAACCAAAGCTTTACCCATTTTTAGCTTATTGTACTTTGATGTAGGTTATATGTGTGTTGATGTGATGGTGGTGAATACAAATAAATAAATAAATAAAACAATATAAAAACACAACCAGGCATAGATTTCAGGGGAAATTGTTTCATAGTTACTCATAAGTTTAAAATACTTTTTTCCATTAATTTGAGGGATACAAGTCGCAAATTTAGATTTAGAAGAAAGGTAGAAAGCTTAGGATGAGATTTAAAAAAATATCTGTTATTAAAAAAATAAGCGAGAGATTGTTTCCATATTATGTTTACGAAAGGTACGAGACATAACAACATCTGTAAACTCAGCAATAAGACAGTTGACATATTTCATGTAAGATTTTGAAATGTACTTCCTCGTTTGCTTGCTGATTGGCCGCTTTGTTGTGATGTCACTGAGAGAGCTCACAAACAAGCTAAGCTACTATATGTGCAGTCTGTTAGCATAATTGTGTTTGTGGTCTCACTTTAAATAATTATGATGAATGAAGGATGCAGAAATATTTTTAAGAAACCGGACTTAACTTTCATCCCTGTGCCAGTCGCATCCAGGTCCGCCTTGGCGAGCACAACATCGCTGTGAACGAGGGCACCGAGCAGTGGATTGATGCTTCCAAGATGATAATGCACCCGTATTACAACAGCTACAACCTGGACAACGACATCATGCTGATCAAACTGAGTCGCCCCGCCACCCTCAACAGCTACGTCCAGACTGTGTCCCTGCCCTCTCGCTGCCCCGTGGCTGACGAGAACTGCATGGTGTCAGGGTGGGGAAACATGGCCACCAATGGCAGTAAGTTGAGTCTGACAGCTGAGAGAGAAAGTAAGGGAAAAGAGAAGCAAGGTTATTAAGTGTGGCCTCAATAATGATAGAGGATGACTCTTACAGCACTGAGTTATTCCTACATAATATTGCTTTAAACCCCATTATTCCCATGTTATTCAGAGTAAATGTAGTATTTACATAATGGTATAGGTCCTGTAACTGAGACTTGTCTTGCTGCTCCCCAGACAACTTCCCTGACAGGCTGCAGTGCCTGAGGCAGCCCATCATCGACGACAGGATCTGCAGGAACGCCTACCCCGGCATGATCAGCGACAACATGGTTTGCTCTGGATTCATGCAAGGAGGCGCCAGCAGCTGCCAAGTGAGTTGGACTAAACCACACTGAACACACACAGGGAGTCAGGTGGTCGCAGTACAAAGAGTGTGTGACTCAGTGGTGCTGAGCACACAAAAGTATACTGTCTAGCCCATATTTTTCACTGAGCACTGAGTATTATATGATTCACATATCCGCTCTGATACCCTTTAATTAAAAACAGAGGCAGACATTTTCACAGTGTCCCCACTTTTTAAATTACCACTACGCCACTGCTGTGACTGCAGGAAGATGATGAAACACTGATGCAAGAGACAGGTTAACCCTCTCAACGTGTTTCCTCTTCTTTTTTTCTTTTTTTTTTTATGTTAGGAGATTTTACTGACACTTACAGATGAAACAAAGGGTCTGGTAAAATATAGTGGGGGGGCTGTTAAATGTGAAATGCTAAAAATATTAAACAGTATACCGACCCACCTATTTCTGTCAACATAATGGTTTTACCATAACACAAAGGAGGTATTATTTATGAGTTATATGATGAATATCATGACACAATAAAAACGTGTCGTCCATTTTAGGTTTTTCCATAACTTTACCTTTTTAACTCTTGCCAGCTATCACTTAAATATCTTCGGGTGAAGTAGGTCATTGTGGGCAATGTCCCAGGACAATTTACAGGACTGCTTTATTGCAATATTGGATTTAAATGAGTTTTGAATCTGTGTGATGACCCAATTTGTCAACAGGATTAAATGAAAAC
This sequence comes from Pagrus major, assembly GCF_040436345.1. Classification (NCBI taxonomy): domain Eukaryota; kingdom Metazoa; phylum Chordata; class Actinopteri; order Spariformes; family Sparidae; genus Pagrus; species Pagrus major. The sequence continues at coordinate 16,410,539 of NC_133230.1, forward strand.
AGGCTAACCAAACTGTTTCTCATGTGATTTTGCCAGAAAATGTACCATATTACAACATATTAAATCAATCAGGAGTAACTTAAAGGGGAGTTCTGGTATTTTTAAACCTGGGTTGTATGTTTGCATGTTGTGTTGTGTAAAGGATTCGTACTCACCAAAAGTCTTAGAAAGGGCCAAGTAGATCGCCTCAGCTGGCAGGCGATGGCTGTAATGTAAAGTAATCCTTTAGGGCAACTGCGACCTAGAGGAACTGCCGGCGAGAATTGATTTCCAATGTCATGGATGAATATTTAACAGATTTTTACAATCTAGATGAGACGACAACTGTAACAACACACCTCACGAGATTTCAGAGCGAGACTTCTCCTTGAGCAAGACTTGTGTTTCTGGTGTTTCTTAAAGGGATCTTATTCAACAAAATTAATGGACTATATCTGTAGGTGTCCTTCCATAATGTTGTCAGACACTTAAGAGTAACAACCTGAGCCTGTCAGTGGCAAAAACAAGCACTTTTAAGCAAGCACACAGCTGCCAGCTTCCAAAACCTTTGGTAAGTATGAATCATTTACACACCAAAACATGTAAGCACAGGGCCCAGGTTTGAAATGCTGGAATTCCCCTTAAACACCCCCTGAAAAGCTTGTTTCTGCTGACCTGTAAAGATTTAGATGACTCCGAAACTATCAACCAAAGACGGCAGTAAGATCACTGATTATCAGCCTGGTGTTAATTTACTCTTTAACACAAACATTTGTGGAAAGGTACGACTATTTGCTGCTTTTCTTGAGTTTGAGTGTGATTGCTCACCATGATGACAAAATGTACCATAACATACGTAGCATAATTGTTCTGCTTGTGTCTGCAGGGAGACTCTGGTGGTCCTCTGGTGTGTAACGGTCAGCTGCAGGGAGTCGTGTCCTGGGGTTATGACTGCGCCATGCAGGGACACCCCAGCGTCTACGCCCGTGTGTGCCGCTACAATGGCTGGATCAGCAGCGTCATGAGCAGCAATTAAATGCACACAGTCACCCATACATTCATGTGTGAGCTGACATTGACACAATATACTCAGTGCTCGTACTCTGTTTATTTAGAACACCTTTTGCATCATTGTGTCATTCACATACATCTCATAAATAACATGTTCAGGCATAACATTCTGTAAAGACAAAATACTGGACGAATAAATAAAAATATACATTAGCCTCCATTGCATTTGTGTTGTTTTTCTACGTAGAGTTTCACAGTTGTTGGCAAAACAATATTAACATGCTCCTGCTTGGTAATACTGTATTCTCAGTGTTTCTGTGTCACAAGGCCACTGTTGTCTCAAAATTCATTATTAACACAAAAAACAAATCTCTATACTGTTGCAAAGCATCCATGTACAATATTTATCTTGCACTTACTGTGCTATAGATACATGCATCTCTATGAAATGCCTTTTGTACTTGGCTACTGCTGGCACTGGCGTGATATGGGAGACAAGCAAACTCGAGTAAATAAGCAGGAAGGCATTTCTGCATTTCACTTGTCTGGATTCTTTGCATGCATTCCTCAGATGGCGCTTTGTAAACTTCGCTGTTTCTTGTTTGCTGAGGCAACCTAAACATACAAAGGAAGAGACAGAGAGAGCAGAGGGGATAGTCACGCAGCCATATCAAACAGGGAAGCATGAGCAGGGGTAGTAAAAATGATTCAGGGATGGGCTGCCAAGAAATAGCTAACCTCCCTACTTGAATACAAACATTACAGCATAGTTTTAGTTTAATCATTGTATATGCAGCAATAAGTGACAGAGAACACCAGAGGGAGCAGCTTCTAGGCCGCAGATTTGTGGAGTGAACATGGGTGAAATGCTTCTCAGTAAGGTGTTGGGCATTCATGACATCTAGCTTGTTTCCCTTTGGCTGCCACGTATTGTTTTTGTTTTAAAATGAAGAAAATAACCTTTAATTATGGTATGATGTATTTGTGACTCATCTCGACTCGATATCCATAAAACATTTATGTTATATGTACTGAAGCACCAAAAAAAAACAACCCACCTGTCCAGCGATCCTATCCAGATCTCTCTGGCCCTGAGGGGTAAGTCTCCGTCCACTGCGAGCACATGTTAAAAAAAAAAGATGTAAATCACTTTTTCAAATCACCACAACATACAGTAGTCTTTACCACAGTGTCTCTCTCTTTCTCTCACCCATTTGGATCTTTCTCCACCATCTTGAGGCCCTCCAGAGCCTGGAGGACCTTCCTCGCCACGTTCCTGGAGCCCACGCTGAAGTGGGCAGGGCATACGCCGTTCCTCTGACGTCCCCCATAGACCTTAATCATGGAGCCCACCCCGACACCTCCTCGCAGGTACAGGTGACGAGCTGTAGATGCTGTTGAGACATACAAAGGGTATACCATATATGTTGCAATATATCCTTGTTAAATCTTCTGAAACTTGACTTGTTCACCCGAAAGACATGAAGTCAAACATACCAGCTTATCAAATGTGTGACAAATTTCATCCACAGGGTCTTATGCTATTGTTATTGTCAATACTCTAAGTAGATAACATACACAGCAGCTGAGACAGGATTGTGTGCTTTCATTGTATATATTGAACCAGTTTTGGAAAATCTACTCATGATAGGACTGGACAATAGTGTTTTTTGTTTCATCATATATCACATGGATTCTTTAAGAGGGGTCCAGAGACCAGCAGGAGTGCTTGAGAAGAAACCGGATGTTCAGGAAAATGTATATATATATATATATATATATATATATATATATATATATATATATATATATATATATATATATATATATATATATATAGAAAGATGGATATTATAAAATGTTACCAGTAAAATACGTAAAAGCCAATTAAAAAAAACAATTATTAAAATGAAATTCTTGCCAGCTAATCCATGAATCGGCTGATCATTTCAGCTGCTGCAGATAAACTGATGTATGGGAAACACTTCCAGTGTCACCAACCTGCTCTGGTGTAAAACCAGTTGTCATCACAGGGAGCCAGCTCCTTATGCCTGGCAAGCTTCACGGTGTCAACCCATTCTGGGACTTTCAGCTTGCCAGACCTGGAAAATCAATTATCAGTTGATGTGAGGAATCAACTGAGTGGACTGTTTCCTCAAACAACATAAGGTGCAGAAAATGGGATTATTTAACATATGATGCAATACTTGTATGAACACAGCAACAGGGAAAGACCTTTGTTCCACTTGCTGCAGACACTTCCCCATGCATTCACTTCTTGTTTAAGTTTCACTAGACTTGAGTGTCTTCCTCCTCCTCTTACACATACATTGTCTATATGCTGTATACGGATGACGAGTGAGGCTGCCGTCTGCTGAGTATCTGTGACATTCGAGAGACTCTGAAGGAAACTGCAGCGCAGAGTTTCAGTTCTGCCTCAACATCCAGGCTGACTCCCAGGCTGTTACTGCGATTTCTCACCTATACTGTAGCCCACATACAATATTTATACCCGCATTAGCTATGGCACTTCTTTGAATCCTTTCACACCCAAGGTGCTTTACATTCCCTCAGGTGTGATTTCTATATTTAAGTTTTTTCACTGCATATTCCTGTCAAATCAATTTGTTTATGGCTATTTTGATTCAGTACATTCTATAGATACTATTTATGTTGGTGTCAATACAAATTATTACCTTTGAATTTTGTTTTTCATGCTTCGCTTAAAGTAGATATTGAAAAGTCTTTATATTATGCCTATGTTCCTGTATTTATGCTGCTGTGATTTGAGTATCGTTAAGTACACAGTAGCTTCGGAGCTGCGAAACACACTTTTAGGTTTATTTTGACTGTAGATTTTCCCAAGAGGGATTATTTTAATGCCACTGAAAGTTTAGTATGTGAAACTGTTGATAATTATTGCATATATATATATATATATATATATATATATATATATATATACATATATATATATATATATATATATATACATATATATATATATATATATATATATATATATATATATATATATATATACATATATATATATATATATATATATATATATATATATATATATACATATATATATATATACATACATATATATATATATATATATATATATATATATATATACATATATATATAAAAATTCAAACATGTTGTATTACTCCATCATTTATAATTTTTTTAAATTGGCTATGTTTTCACACTTTTCACCGGCTGTAATGTTACATTCAGTGGTTTTATTTCATCAGTAGATATTTGTACTGTGTTGACGTCAAGTTTCTCTATCTGTCTGACACCCATTGAGCCTGTTTTTCATCTGGTTCTGGAAATCTGTAAGTTACAGCTCGTTGTGGTTTGGTTTGTTGAATACAGGTGATGTCACCCTGCTCTGTGTGTCTGGACTAAATATTAATCTTAGTTCCTTCGCTCAATACAAATATATTTCACAATATATCACAAAAATGCTAAAATTTAGCGCTACAACACTGTAATTTATATTAGCGCTACAGTGCATTTCTGAAAAACCCTTGGTTTTATTGCAATAAATAGAAAATTACATTGTTTTATTAAACAGACACTTTAGGAAAATCAACTTTAGGTTGAAATAAATAGAAGAACAAGGACATTAAGGTCAGTTGTTATTTGACCTTCAGTGACATTTCCCATCAGCCTGTGATTGATTGACAGCTGGATATCAGCCAGTCATCAAGTGAATGCTGCTTTTCTGCCTTACTTACTTTTTGAGGAAAGCAGACAGAGCCCTGACAAACTCCTGCTGGTTGACATCTTTCACCGTGACGCTGGGCATCTAAAGAGAGAAGTGGAGACAACAAGGGTGAGCTCAACATCAACCATACTTAAACATGTCACCGCGAACTTGACATCTTTGCTAACGTTAGCAAGCTACCAGCTAGCTTAAGTGACTGGTGAAGGTTAGCTGTTCACTGACGGCACGCATGACTGACACATTACCCTGCGCTCATTTTCTCCATTAATGAGGGATATCTTACTTTTTATACACCCATAAAAAGCCGTCAGCCTGGTGGTGAGATGTGGGATGGAGTTTAGCCCCAGTTTAGCCGGTGGTAGCCAATGCGGCGAGGCTGTTTAATGGAGGATGCCGAGGAGGGAGGCAGGGAGGGGGCAGACTGCCCTCATTGGGAAAGGATGATACCGTAGCCTGAATTAACCTCGCCTGCAGCTTCAAATCCCTGCTTGACTCTACTCTTAAACCAAGCCAAACCACGTACAAACGACAGTTTTCTCCACGTGTATTTTAATCACACAATAAGCTACATTTGAGCATCAAACTGATGGTCAAACAATGTCAAAAACGAGCTTTGTCACTGTGATGCTGCTGCTGCTGGGTGTGTGAGCTATTCCCGCTGGATCCCAGCAGAGGGTGGTGCTGTGGCACCCTTTTTCACATCTCTGGCCCATTTCTCTGTTTTATCATCAGACCCAAAGGCTTCTTAAGAAGTGTGCTGCAGTCAGCAGGCGAGGGAAAGGCATCTCGTTGAGGAAGACATCACCAATGCAGAGTTAGTAACGCCTTTTTCCTACCAGACAGAAGCATTTGTAGCCTGCACACACAGTCTATAATCACAGTTTATTCTCTTGTATCATATGTTTGCATTTGTGTTTTGTATGTGTGGTGTATAAGCTACTATCCATCTATCTATCTATCTATCTATCTATCAGTCAACATGTCTCTTCCATTTGTTAGTCATACGCTGAAGCTTAACCTGCTTCTAGACTGACACATTGGCTGTGTAAAATAAGCCTGTGGCCATGAAGACATTCAGAAAATACTGTCAATTGTTACACATTTTAAAGGATGACCAAGAGATAACGGTCCTTGCTGCAGTGGTATGTGTGGTATTCCATCTTTTCTGATTCAGAGTAGTGGCCACGGCTTTACTTGCCAAGGTGAATGCTGCCCTTGGAAAACAAAGTATGGAGAATGCAAAGTATGCAGTGCCTGCCGTCTGAATAAAACTCTGGCTCAAATGTAGGTATGTCTGAAGACGGCATACAGAGAAAGCATCCTCTCCAATGTGACATGTTTTTCCATCACTTTTGTTGCTTTACCTCCATTACCTGCCTTCCTTCTCCTCTGTTCTCACCTCTTTACCTTAACCCCTAATGTGATATTAGTAAAAGTAGATATATTATATCAAGTCTTTATTCGTGCCACCCTTTACTACCTGTAAACATGTCTAACCTGTGAACTGTATTGAAATTCAGCATTACTCTTGCATAAAGGTTTTTTACTTACACAAGTTATAAATTCAAAAACCTCTCAGGTACGCAATATATAAGTTAGCAGCTCCATTTCCAAAGGTACAACATCACCTGTCTTGCGCCTTAGTCAGGTCAAATCAAAGAAGAGCTGCTTAGTCATTCAGTAAATGATGAAAAGAAAATAATGGCAAAATGCCAAGTACAAGATGCAAGGTTCTTATTCTAACATGCAGTGTTGTGAAAAATAACCAAAGGTTGTACTAAAAGTAAAGACATTGTGTTTAAATATTACTTTGGTAATATTTTCTATACGAATAAATGTCAGTAAAAGTCTTAAGGTATCTTATATTAAGTGTACTTAAGTATCCAAAGTAATTTTATGGCAATAAATGTACTCAAGTATTAAAAGTACAAGTAATAGTACAGTTATGCATTCATTTACATATCTGTATATACTGTATACAATTACTGGTCGGGCCAGTTATCAGATCTGATATTCAGCTTTTTTCTAGTGTTCTTTAATCAAGTACTGATAAAATGAACACATTTTAAGAAGCTCTACTTTGGCTCTAATGCAGCATGCATTTTGCAAAGTATCTAGTAACTAAAGATATCAAATAAATGAAGAGGAGTACAAAATATAAAGTACAATATTTGCTTCTGAAATGTATGTGGAGTGAATATGAAGTATATAGTAGCAGAAAATGGAAATACTCAATACTACTTGCTGACATGTAGCCAATACACGTGCAGAGTAGTTGTTCCATTGTAACGTGATATTTGAATTAAATAATTAATGGCTTATCAAAATTATGAGTTTTTAATTTCCTGTGGATGCACTAATCGACTGATCAACTATTTTCTCAGGATTGAAAAAAACCCAACAACAATTATCGACAAATATAATCAGAGCCGAGTCTCTGATGTGTGCATGTCATGACTGTTAGTAAAGATAAGATAAGACATACCTTTATTGATCAAGCATCAAATTTAAAACAAATGTGACAAAGATGTGTTTAGAACAGAAATGAATCAATTGATTGATTAATAAGTTGAAAAAACAATCCATTCATTGTGTTACTTGTGTAATTATTTTATCAAACATCTGCGTGTATCAGCTTGATGTGAGGATTTGCAGCTCTTCCCTGCCTCCTTCCCTTGTAAGTGGAATCCCTTTGGGTTTTTGCTCATCATTTCAAAAACGTAAGCAGATTGAAGGCATCACTTTTTGGCTCTGGTAGCTTGAGATAAGACTTTTTCATTAGTTGTGACATGTTTTGACTGAACGATTAATGAAGAAAATAATAGTGGGATTAATTAATAATGAACAACCAAGCATTCCTTGTAGCACTAATTATTTTGTATTTTTTGTAGCTTGTGTAATTTGAGACTATGTACTGACGAAAATCCTGCCGTTTTAATTATTTCTTTCCTTGACCCCAAAAGTCATGTATTTCTTTTCTGGTATGTAGGCTAACATCATACATGGATTACCACCAACGTGCAGCGTGAACCACTGCATCTAAAGCCCAGGTACCTGAATGCGTGTTTACAAATGTGCATATGCACGTGCACACACACACACACACACACACACAGCAGCCCTGTGCTCTCTGTGTCTGCCCGTCTAAGCTTCTTCCCCTCCCCCCCTCTCAACATCTCTCTCCCCTTTTTTGTCCCCCTCGCCCTCTCCTTTTCCCTCCCGCTCGCTCTCTCCTGCCTGCTAGCACTATTTCAAGCCTCTGCCTCGGAGAGAGAGAGAGAGAGAGAGAGAGAGAGGCAGAGACACACAGATGCGCAGTTAGAGAGAGAGAGAGAGAGAGAGGGGAGGGGAAAGCAGACAGGATTTAGAGTTCAAGTGCACGTGCAGAAAATAGGCTGAATAGAGGAGAGTCAGAGCAGAAAGGAAACCAGGAAAAGGAACGGCAGGGGCGGGAGACAAAGCACACAGTAGCTCTTTCTCTTCTCCTTTCTTCCTCTCTATTTTCTCCTCACAGAAAGAGAAGGTATTAGCCTCAGAACAGAGGGGTGAAAAGAAAAGAAAAGCACAAAATTCAAATACCGTGAGTGTAAAAAGAAAAGGGAAAAAAATGTATTCCTATTCCTACCCCCTCCTCTTTCCTCTCCCCACCGACACACTCCTCCTCTATCCCTCCCTCTTCGATATTTCACCATGAACCCCCAGTCTCTCTCTCTCTTTCTCTCTCTGTCTCTCTCTCTCTTCTCTCTGGCTCTCCTTTCTCTCCCCTCCCACCTCTTCACACACACACATGCACACACCCCGGAGTCCTTCCCACTCCTTCCCCTCACGCGCGCCTACTTTCACTGGAGACCGACCGCAACAAGCTCGTCTTTTTTCCCGTCTTTTGCTTTTCCTTGCCAGTCTTTGCTTTTGGTTGTGCCCTCATGTACGGAGGCACCATCACACAGACGCTTCACCCCTACTATGCGTGGCGCCCCTGAAAAATGCAGGCCGTGGATTGTCCCTGCGTTAGACTGAATGCCACAAACCGCCTGTCCTTTCCTGAACAGTTTTTTTCTATTCTTCTGCAGTGTTTTTTTTTTTTTTACCAAGTCAAAAGTCGACTTCTGTTTAGAAACCCTTTTTAAAATATCTTATCTGTATTCCGAAGCGGGAGCGTATAGGGTTGAAGGAAAGGAAAAGAGTGTCATATGAATGGACACAAGAAGGGGACAGAGGCAAAGAATGAGGGGAAAATGGAGAGCATGGTCTGCGGTAGAAAGACAGCGAAAGAGAGAGAGAGAGAGGTAGGAGAAAGAGTACCGGCACTGGCAAGAAAAAGAGGAGGGGGAAGAGAGGAGAAGGGGGACCAGGAGGGGATAGACTTAGGAAGGAGGGACGGCTGGATAGGAATTGACAAAATCGCGGGAAAAAGGAGAAAAAACAAAACTCCAGAATGAGAAGAAACCAGACTTCTCTTCAAACTCAGTCACGCACTCTCTGTTCGCCTTTGATTTTGTTTTTTTGACATGATTTTTCATCAGTTCTCGGGTCACCCTCTCATTCATCTGTGAGTATACTGTATGTACATGTCCTTTTCCTTTCCCATACATGCATCCTCTCTGCCTGTCCTTCTGTAGAGCATTCTCCTCTCCCCCGCCTTCACTTAATTTTTCAACTCTCCTCTCTTTTTTTCCTCTTGTTTGAAAAATGTGTTCCCTAGGTTGCTAATCCCCCCATCCTGTTCGTCTATCCTATCTCGCGCTCCACCTCTCTCCCTCTTTCACTGTCTTTCTCTCTGTCCTCCTTCAGCTCCTCTTTATCGTGGGTTATCGCTGCTCTCTTTGCCTCTCCTTGAAGGATTACCTCTGCTCACATTTAGATGAGGGCTTTGGAAAAGGATCACTGAGTGCACCCAGTTTTAGGGGGCCCATGCATGGGAGGCTAGCACATGAAGGAGTGCAGGGTGTGTGCATTTGTGTATCTATCTGTATTAGTCATGTGTGTGTGTGTGTGTGCGTGTGTGTGTGTGTGTGTGTGTGTGTTAGCATGTCGGGGTGTGATTAAGAGTTAACAGAACCGGCAGTGGCGAATGGTCTCTCCTGCTTACGCATGCGTGGATTTGCACAATCACTTTTAACGTTTCATATTCGCGAAACGATTGTGCGATCTTGTTAGTGTACATATTAAGATGGAGCGTTAGAACAGGGCGAAACGGAGAGGTGATAATACTGTAAGTACTGCAGGATTTCTTCTTCGTCTCTCATTGCATATTTCACTCCTCCCATGCTTCTCCCCCTTTTTCTATCCCATCTTCCATCCGCTCATCCGGGTATCCCCCATCTATCTGTTGCCTGTAAAGACAAAAAAACCCCATGGTACAAGATGCGGTTCGGTATCAACTAAAAGATAAGGTTGGATTCATTTCCTGGAGTCAGTTTCAACAACTTTTTCTCAATTTTATAATCTGCGCATTTGAGCAAGATTACTTTCGTCTGATGTGGTGAAGTCTCAGGTAAAAACGGAGGCTTTGGTGCAAATTACTGCATATCTGTAAGGGTAAAAACATCGGCAGTAGTAGATTATATGAATGCATTATTGTACTGTAAGTACAGCGGACCTAATGCGAGGTATACGATATATAACACAAGTCTGATATCATCCATTTGCAGTCCCTTCTCTTCCCGCAGTATCAGCCTCAGATATCTCCTGGCATCTCTTTCCTTTCCCTTTTCTCCTCTCTTGTGTTTTGTATCTGCCTGCTCTGTTTTTTATTTACATTGCCTCCTGTTATCTCTGCCCACATTTACTCTATCACTTTCCATAGTTGTTATCTTTTTCCGAGATTGTCCGCCGATATCGTTCCGAGGCGAGTGTGTTTGTGTGTGTTCGGCAGAGGTTTTTATTGGTCTGCGAGTGTGTTTTATTCGAAACGATATGTGCCGTAAAACCTTTTGATTATTTGTGTGAATTTTTGTCTGGTTTTAAAATCTTTGTTTGCCATCTGATTGTGAATGTGAGGACACAGCGCAGACATTTTAAAAACGACATCCTGTAGAAAAATAAAAAATCTAAGAAAAATCAGTATTAAAGTCTAAAGATTTAGACTCTAAAGTCTTTAGATAACTGGCCTAGTTCTCTAGTAAGGTTTCATGTCTAAATGTGAGCTCAATTAATTCATATGCAATGATTTGATTAAAACACAATGAGATGACATTTATGGGCAGACAGCATCACTGCATTCTGTGATAAGCAAAAGGGGGAAGGACGCTTTTGTTTAGTGCGTCCCAGACTCGACCTTTCCCTGACCTCCACTGTAGCTCTTAAGAAAATGAAGGCAAAAGTCTTTGATGTCGAAAATCTAGTCTGCAATATTCAGCCAAAGACACAAGAAGGTTAGAAGAGATAAATCCCCCTCCAAGAGCCGCAAACTTGCTCTTATTTGTTTTCAAATTTGACTTTTACGTTACCTAGCACCTTTGATTCCACTCCCGAGGGGATTTGATGGTAATGCCAGTGTGGTGGGACCCCCAGGTTATGAAATATTACTCAGACAGACCTGGTGTTATGTAATCTTACATAACTGAGGCGGCAGCTCAGCAGGGTCGTGATCAGGGGCTCTGGAGGAGAAGCTATATGGGTCTGCTTATGGTATGAACTCACTGGCAGGGTCAACACACTCTGGGCCTTAAAGGGGAAGAGGCCCCTGCTACATAAAGATACTGCAGGATCAACACATATGGACTTAAGTGCCTGACGCCTAAAGGCTGAGGAAATAGAATAACCTCCCCTATTGTATGAACAGTTTGCTGCCGGCTGTTTGTCTCGTTTACAAATTGAATCTGCATTTCTGAATAATTTTACAAAACTTGTCCTATGCAAGCTGAAGATAAACTTTAAATCATTAATCTCTGATTGAATTTAACCTCTAGTCTAATAATGTTTGTTTAAAAATGTGCAGCCAAAACTAGCGTGCATAATATATTCATAACATCACACAGTATGGTACATGTACTCAAAGTACTGCAGTCCTGTGCCATGACCCGCTATTCTCTACTAGCTCTCTGTGAATCCCGTGTGTTCCTTATTCATAATTGATGACATTCAACCACAGCATACATTAATGGATCGAACAGACCTCAGGAATTCCCATGCAAGCTGCCATTGTGCGTGTAGCAGGTTTGAATTTGTGCTGCTGAATTTGTGTTTTCCCTGCAGGAAACTGACAAACTGACTAGTGCCAGTACAACATCCTAATAGGCCTGGTGTGAAATACAAATAGTACAATGAAAATGCCTGCAAGAGGAAAGTGTTGGATAAAAAAGGAATAATAGACGTAGGGCCAAACACAATTATATTATGTGTATACTATCGACTGAGGTAATTAAAGTGAACAATGGGGCTGGATTTTATCTAAGCAGTCAAATTCAAGAAATCCTGAATCAGTTCATGAATCATACCAAATAAATCATGGTTTACAGAATACCATTCTCTAAGTTAATGTGAATGTATGTCTGTTTTTTCAGATTGAGCCTCTGAGACAGCCTGAACCTTCTTATTGAAGATTTTTATCAGGTAAGGAAATATTTCCTGTACATTTATTTAATTCAAAAAAGGTCAAGAATGAGCAACAGATCCTGTAATTTATATTTATAACAAAAGATGGAGTCTATATATAGTTTTGTTTAAAACAAAGTGCTTTAGTGACCAGACTTTCGCTTAATGCCACTCAGCAGTCAGGAACACTTGGTCAGCCATTTTAGTCTGTGACCCGATCGAAACGTCGATGCACCATCAGAATAATTGAATTACTCTTCCCTGAGTCATTCTGTCGTGATTAACCTCACAGATATGCGCTAACTGTGTGCCTGCGTGAAAGCAGCAAGCACACAATCTTGCATTTTGCTGCCGCTCCTGTTTGCGTCAGTTTAGTGTAACACTGTTGGCTGTGACTTATCTGAGTAAGCAACAAGTGGAAGGGTCATCTGTTGGTCACGTCCCGATTATCAGATGTTGTTGAAAAATGAGAGAGTCGGGGCATAAAGAGCGGCCTGTGGTCTAGCCTTGAAGCTAGCTTTGGAGATGCCTCACATTACATTTTTGTCTTTGTGCTGATGTCACCCCCATGCCCCCGGTCCAGCAGCAGGAGAATAAGAGCTACATTCTGCCTTCGTGACACAATAGAGCCCTTCTTGCCCTGATATTTTCACAATGTGTTTTTGCAGGGCTCTACGCACACATATGCACACGCAGACACACACACACACACACACATTCTCTGGCCGTTGATTCAGAGCTACTCGAGCCGTGCACTTTACCTGATATTTCCATTCTTGTTGAAGGTGTTTGCTCAGAGATTTGAAGCAGTTTGCTCTCACTGTCGGAAAGCGCTTTGTAAATACGCTGCAGGTCATTTGTTAGATTTTCAGATATATTCACAGCACCCACTCAAAAACAGGAAATGTTAACACTGCTTTATAAATGGCATAGGGTCTGTAGCATGCTTTTATATTTGTAATATGTTTCGTGGGTCAGTGACAGAGAAGCCAGTACAGTATGGTGGCGTGGCATGGGTTAACGTCTGAGGACCGGAGGAATGTGTCGGGGTCGACAGGGAGAATTCCTCAGTCCTGCGCGACTAGGTCACTGCACTGACAAGAGTCTGCCACCTTTTTTAGCATGCGCACTGCCGCCCTGCGCCTCTGTCTCATTGCCCTCCTCTATCTTTTCTAATTCTGCCTTCCTCTCCTGTCTTTCTCTCTCTTCTCGTTTTCCTCTGTCTGGCTCCAAGTCTGCTCTCCTCTTCCGTTCTCTTCCTTTACATCATTTCATCTTTTGTTCTTCCTGCTGGCTCTGTCTGTCTCCATCTCCCTCGTGTATCTTTTAGTTAATATATATAAATATATATTTGGTGTCCTACTTCGACTTATGTTTTTCCCACTCTTCTTTCTGTCTTTTCTTTGTCCCCGTGCACTTTTTGCTTGTGTTTTTCGTCTTCAAATATTCATGCCTTTAGGTATTTATACTCCAAAGTCATTACTCTGTCATTGTTGTCTGGTCTATCCTTTCTCCAACACTTTCTCCTGTCCTTTTTTTTGTGTCGAGTCTGTCTCTCCCTGTCTGTCTTTCTCTGTGGCACATCGAGTTCAGTGCTGCAGGTGCTTTCAAAAGGACATAGTGGGAGTTCAGGGGCGTGAGACAAAAAAGACGCACACATATACATTCTCTGCCTGCTTGTGAATATGACACTGGCATGCTTGTTATTAATGCACTGCTGTAGTATGCATACGGTGCCTGGTGGTGCTGGTCATGTATGATTTATATGGTGCGTTCCCACACACAGGCCGAGGGCTTTCATGCCAGCTATCTGTATTCCTGAGTGAAGGAGTTTGCAGAGTCTCACCTCCTCATTGGCTGACAGCGGAGGTGACAGACAGAGCCCCAGGTACAGGAGTGTTTCTGCTGATGGCAGATGTGGCAATTTGACACAGTCTGAACCTTGCACACATGCTCACTGAATGGAAGCACATTTCTCTCCTTTTACACAGATGTAGGCTGTGATGTTGGCAGCCACATCTGGAGATTCTCTTGTTCACTACATCCATATACATGTGAATTACTTGTGGAGTACCTGACTCATATTTTTCAGGATTTATTGTTTACTTGACAGATGTTATTGGTTTGACAAATTACGACATTATTACTGCAGTGAGAAATTTTAAAACAGAATCAGAAGTCTGTGATTGACAACATACCACACCATCTTGACTTATTTTGTCCTCTCTGAACTATTCTGTCATATTAAATTATTGACTATTTAGAGTTCTGTCATCCCCATCTTGTAATCCATTTCAAAGATATTCAACATTTTAAAAGCCAACACACGCTGCAATAAGTTAGGGCAGAAAAGAAAAGAGTCAGTTTATCACTCGATCGGAATGAAATTAGTTGGCAGCAATCATGATCAATTAAGTGAATTATTAATCACAATAATAAATGTGATTATACGTTACTTTATATAGAAAATAAGTTGAATATCTTTGGGTTGAATATTTAATCAGGACAGATGATTCTATTTTGAAAACAATTATAAGTTGCAGCCCTAATGAGGGTTGCAGCAACATATACCGATTTCATGTATTAAAGTATATATTTAGAGATGAATCCAATAGTCAATCAATCCTTTATTTGAATAATTGCTGCAGCTGTTTTGATGATTAAGTAATCATCTTTTAAGCAAAAATGCAAGAAATGAACAGGTTCCAGCTTTTCAAACATATTTATTTGCTGGTTTTCTTTGTCTCCTTTGTGATCTAAAATTGTCAATTTGGGCTTTGGGAAAATGTAATGGGCATTATTCAAAATTATCAACAAATTAATCAACAATAATCATTTAACTGTCATTGAGAAGAAGTAACAGTACCTCTTTTGTCGTGTTTAATTATTAACTGTGATATCATTCATCACATTTGCCCATTAAGATTAAAACTAGCCAAGGGAACTATTAAATAAGAGTTTAATTTAATGAAAGATATTAAAAGATTTCAACAAAGTGATTACTTGTACTGAAACATAAATATTTGTGTATACTGCACTAAAATGATTTCCGTCTCAACTACGTGTGAGCCTGAACTATTTTAGGTAGCATAAATCTCCAAATTGGATTTTGCAGAATTTTGGGATAAACCTCTTCAATTCCATTTTATTTAATTCTGACAACATGTGTGCAAATCTGGGTGCGAGTTAGTTTGTGTGTGTATGTGTGTGTGTGTGTGTATGTCCGGCCCGTTACCAAACACCTAAAGCCTTTGCAGTTTCAGACAGTAAGGGGAGGTGAGACGTGAGTAATAGCAATGACTGATGATGTCACAGACAGCATCGCGCCGCTTCAGCTGCCCTCATGACCCGGCTTTAGGATGGCGGCAGCAGCGCGCAAGCACCCGTGGGTAACACACGCCAAAGCACATTAGAGGCAGGGAGATGGAGAGAGGCAGGGATGGAGCACACAGAACACAGCTCAGGGGGACAGAGAGAGAGACAGAGAGACAAAGAGAGACAGAGAGAGAGAGACAGAAAGGGGGGGAGGCTGTCAGATTAAAGAGTAGAGAGAGGAAGAAAAGCTGAGAGACATGGCGATGTTTGCCTCTCCATGCTTTTTTTTTTGTTAGCAGACTGTCTGGTTGGAGTTGATGTTCTACATCACTGCCTCAGGTATCTCTCACTGTCTCTATCTATCCGTCTGAAGCTCTCTCTGTCGGTTTTGCTTCTTCTAACGCTTAAATTAATATACAAGATGAGTCTTTGCATGAAAAGGAACAAAAGTCAGAAAACTAAGAGACAACAATTTTGATAATCGATCAGTCTTGTCACTCAGTTATCAAGCTGATTTATGCTATGTTTCACATAAAAAAAGCCTTTTCCCAATGTCATCTTGAGCTTGTGAGGGGCATTTTTCACCCCATTTTTCACACTATGAAACACTAACACACTAATACGTTGTTTGAAAAAATAACAGAGTAGCCAACATTCAAAATAAACATCAGTCACAGTCCTACACATGATCTCTGTATTTCCTTTTCCTTTCTCTCATCTTTCTTTTTTCAGATAACACACACATTTGACATTTTATCTGTAGTGTCTATCTCTCTCACTTTTGTATCCATGGTCACTGTCTCTCAACTTTACTCACTGTGCGAAATTGCCAAAGGTGAAAATGGTAGTGTGAGTTCAACAAGGGTGAAATGAGTGACAGAGATGTAGTTGAAGGACTGCTGAGCTCGCTGCTTTAGACATTATTCTCCACGCAAGTCTGATAGATTGACTGAGAAGGCAGCTGTCGTCGGCTGCAGCTCCTCTCATCCAGCCCGTCCTTTGCTCCACTGGGTCCATCGGGTGCAACAGAATATGCAGTTTATGGTGATTCATGTGATGCAACGGTTGCATTTATGTAGCACAGAAAAACATATTAAAACACAATATGATGTATGATGCTAATAGAGGAATTGTTGCTTTGAGATAGCGTGATAAGTGAGATAATATTTGCACTGTCTGATGTAGGGGTGTCATGATTCTCCAAATCCACGACTCGATTAAATTCCATTCAATTCGATTACATTTTTGATTGAATTTTTTTTTTCTTTTTTTTCAGCACTGACAACTTTGCTATTGTTAGACTCGGATTTGTATATATCAACAGATCCTTGGTTTTATGCCCTGACAACTGTCACATTTTCAGATTCTTCTTTAAATAGATAAAGGTATTTTACAACAACAGCTGTACTTGATCCTGGTGGCTTTTTGAAGCTTAGTGTTAGGCAAGTTTAGATAATACTCACCACAAATAAAGATTTAAGAGTTAAGGGAGAAAATACCACCCTTCAGGGGTTCAACAATAAACAACAAAAGATAGAAATTCAGACTGCTACTAGGTTTGGTTTCTCAAGCCTGTCCTGAGTAAACCATCTTCCCAAGCAAATCAATAAAGGATCTCCATCAATGTTATCAGTTCAGTTTAGTTTATCCTCCAAGAGTAAACCCTCTTCTCAAAGAAATCAATAAAGGATCTTTGAAACATCTTTGACGCTGCCGGTGTTACCTTCGTAACAGTCACACGGCATAAGTGTCTGGAAGTGCAGCTGCTGGCTACCAGTAAGCTAGCTGTGACATCTTCATAGTATTTTTTTTCTCTTTGGATGCTCTGAGAAGCAGGTAATTATCGGTTATTGGTATTAGCTAAAAATATCCATATCATGCATCCCTAGTATGATGCTAATATTTAGTGTAATGATGAAACTAGTTGATCAGCTACAACTTTGATTATTGATGACCTGTTAAAGTCATTTAATAAAAAATGCCCCAATATCACTGTTTCTAACTTCTCAAATGTGAATATTTGGGAATTGTCTCAGTCTTCTATGATAGTAGATTAAATTACTTTGAATGTTGGACAGTTGGTCAGTCAAAATAAGCTATTTTGAACTCTATCTTGCACTGTGATCAGCATTTTTAACTATTTTTTGACATTTTAATGACCAAACAACTAATTGATAATAATAGTCACTTGCATCATTTGTCAATATTCATCAATTTTTAATGAAAGGAGAGCATAATCTCATTATGTAAACATGAAAATGTTTTCAGTGATACAATACCAATACTATAGGGGTTTCACCTGGTCATTCAGCCATCCTCACACATATTCAGTGTCCCCAAAAAATCTCTCCCAAGGCAAATATTAAATTCTGGACAATACATTGATATAGGTACACTCTTAAAACAATTAGATAATATCGCTTACTGCATAGAGTCTTTTCTCTAAGGCACCAGAGACACTGCACTCAAAGCTAACTGAGGCATTTATCATTGAAATCCATCTGAAGAGCCGAGGAACCTTGAGCTGGAAGTGGAGAGTGCCCGTTCACGAGCACTCGTGTTTGTTTTCGCCACTATCACTTCAAAGTCTCATTCAATTCCGACTCCCAAATGGCTCGTGGTTCTTTGATCTCGCTGCTGAGAGATTAGCAGATACTCAAAGCCAAGCAATCCTGTTTGCAATTTCAAAGCAAAAGAATCTCAAATATAGTTTCAGCATAGAAAATCACGCTCTGGTTTGACATATCTCAGGAATAAATAGACACTGATAAATGAAAATGTAGAAAAAATGTAAACCTACATAATTAGTATGAATACCACAAATAAGAACACTTGTAATGGTAAAAGTCCAAGAGGGTGACATCAATAATCCTGCAGTCCGTCAACTTTGTATTGCTCAGCTCAAAATAATATTCTCAACTATAGAAATTCAATATCAATCAAATCTCTGGAGATTTCTCCCTCACAGTCTAGACAAATATAGTCAGCTAGTATATCATATTTCAGCAGAGGACCTAACATGTGCTATTTCACAGAAATACAGCTTCAGTTGGGCATTTTAGACCAGATTTATATGTCCAAATACAGATACAATTTTTAGGGTTTCTTGTGAGTGCAAAACAGGCTTAAACCTGAAATGTAGAGCTGAAACAATAAGTCGATTTACAACTATGATAATTGATTAATCATCTCTGTCATTTGTCAAGCAATGTGCCACACATACTCTGGTTCAAGCTGTTTCATTATTGAACATCTTTGGATTTGAAAAGGCAATTTGAAGACGTTACCCTGAGCTCTCAGGAGTTTTATTTTTTCTATTTTTTTCTTGACATGACATTTTATAAACAAAAATAAAAAGATTAATGGAGAAAATAATCAACAACAATGTAATAACTGTTAATTGCAGTCCAACTAACATTGATAAAGATTATTAAATTATGTTTGAACCAAAATATATGATGAAAAATTGGACATGAGAAGTCTAGCCTGCTGCCAGTCTGAACGTGTCAGGTCCTTGCAGGTTTGGCTGTAAATGTCAAGCTCCATCTGGGAGTTTAAGTTGAAAGGTCAGAATTAAATCCTCGGCAGCCTGAGATTTTTAATCTTATCATGCTTGGTGAAAAGGACGTGTTTTTTAGGCATGGAATAGAAGCGAAAGGGTCAAAGTTCACTGTGAGTACATCTGCTGTTTGTCATGATCAGATTATAGTTATAATTTAACCTAAAATTAACCTAATAAAACTTCAGGAAAAATGTTGATGATGGTTGATTATTATCAGATACATTAGCACTACGAGGATAAATATATTTAAAAGAATTTAAAAAAGGAACGACATGTTAAAAAGTTATAAACAAGGGTTACATTTTGTTATGAAGGCATGAAGACTATTTAATATTGCTGTTTAATTTAATAAAACTATTCAAGAGTAGATTATCTCAGAATTTTAAATAAAACTTGCAAAAATGGAGAAATCTAAATAGTCAGGACAGATGTATTTTCTGTCACAGAAAAAATGTACAAGAAAAATCTGGATAAAAGTATTTCTACACCTTTTTTAACCTGTTACCATTAAATGATGCATCTCCTCTTCCCTCCACCATTTTGAAATTGTGATGCCATATCTCAAAATGATAAAGAGATGGAAGTACAATAATTATTGTGTTGTGTGGGCAAGGCTTCAGGTCTCCGCCCACTGGTAACTGGGACACGGTACTCCAATTTGAATAGTTTAAAATTAACAAAGTAAAATTAAGAGAACAAATTTGTGACTTTATTTAACCAGGAAGAAAAAGAAACATTTAAAGAAAGAACACTGCCTGTGATGTAGGAATGGCTGCTGTCTCCAGTGCACCACTGATCTCATGACTCTGTTTTCTCTCTACCTCGCTTAACCATCCATTTTAACCATCAATGACCTGAAAGCGGTAAGGTTTGGGTTGTAGAAATGAGTGGTCTTTCCCAAGTGTGCAGTTAGTTGCTGTGCTGCTGGTAACACATCTCCCCCCAAACCACCACCACCACCCTTCCTCCACCTCCTCCTCCTCCTGCTTCTCCTCTGTGGTGCATCACCCCACTCACTCGCTTTCAGTCTCTCCTTCTCTCTCCTTCACTCCCTGGCTTATTATTGATCTGAATTCATTTGTTTCCTATTGATCTGCCACTCCACCCTCTGCCGCATTGAACAAACACAAGGACACACACCATGCGCACACAAGCCTCACACACGCACCCCGACAGATGCAGCGCATGCACGTCTCGAACCAATCTCACACACATATATATGCAAAGAAAAAAGGCTAAAAGCGCTCATTTACAAACCTGTTATGTGTAGAATGATTTCAAGGTTAAAAGGCGCTCACATACGCACATACTTGCAATCACACACTCTTCATCTGAGAGATTCCAGAGGCTGAAAACATAAAGGTTTAGAGGTGTCTCAGCTTAAGCATCAGACAAGCTAATGACATACAAAGGAACCTGGATTCCATATTGATCCAACATCTCAGGAGTGAGATGAAAACACAGGCAGTGCAGAGCTGGCAGCGGCAGGCGACACAATTACAGCTGCAGTTCATTTCTCAGGTTTGCTGAATTGTACTCAGAGTCATGAGTACAGCAAATGAGAGGAATTGAGTTTGGTAGCAATCGTACGGATCATACGGAGACGTATGTAAGCCAAGGAGGCATTCATGGCAGTAATGTATTTCTCGAAAACTCTTCATAGTCTCCAGATTGAAGTCAAGTTTTGGGCTCCACTATGTTCATTGATGCATCATTTGGAATACAGAAGAATGTAAGAATGGGATATACTGTTTTATAATGCTAGAATGCTAGAGCAAAAACCTATAAATCACAATTATACGGAAATAAAATGTAATATATGAACATGTGTTGGGTACAAAGGATGGGGATTTCCAAATCCCATCGAAAAACATTTTTTATGTAGTTCTGATGACTAACGTAGCTTTAGCCGCTTTCATGGGAAAGAATAGGTGTACTGTATGATCAGTAAGGTGAGGCGTGTCTCTTTCAGCCCTCTTGCTTGTTTACTCTCTTTATTTCATCGGAGCTAGAAACAAATATCTGTATCGATGTTATGTTGTACAGATTGGGTTTTAACCTGCCTAAGATCCGAACACAATGTGAGCCAGACTACCATCAGACGTGATCAGGCAGGTTTGATCACATTCTGATCCAGCGCAGTTACAATTTGCAATAACATGTGTTTTTCCTTGTCCAGATAGCGTAACTGGATACAGATCTCGTTTTAAGCTCTAGAAATGGGGTCTGACATAAAAGTGACCAAGTGAGTGATTTGACTTGTCTCATAATAATACAGTGAGACACTGAAAAATGACCAATGATGCCATTATTTTGTCTTGTCTTGGAACGCACACTTCCATGTATGTGATAGGTCAACTTAGCATCTTTCGAGATGATGTCACGTTGCGGTCCGTCAAAAGTTTGGCCAGGAGGCTGTGTTTTGACATACGACGAAAGTTAGTCTGGAAGCAGCCTTGGTCTTGCTCTCAATACTTTCTGACCACATTACCCTATCAGGTCTGAAGTGTGTTTGTATTTTAAAAAACGGGTCACATACTCTTACTTAGATGTTCCACACTGGCTTGCCTCACCTCTCTGTTTCTCTTTCCCAGTATGTGTTTGCCTTGTTGACCTATTTCGTCAGCAGTGTGTTTATAAAGTCGCCCAATTTGTTGATTATGTAACCAAATCGAATCTATCAAAACCAATGTGGTACCGAAGGACATCGCAACAACCAGATGCGTTTACATAACATTCAGTTCATATGAAACAGTGTCATACGTAGGCCTGCATTAAATAGGAGAGGTTGCATCAAAATCAGTGCATTTATGGGGAACGTAATACCAACGAACATCTCTCTCTGCCTGTTTCTCTGCAAAGCATGTGCAAATGTCAGTAGATCACAGGGCAGATTCCCCACTCATTAATTGATCGCAGATAGCGACAAATGATAAAATGGTTCGCCAAATATACTTGGGCAGTAAATAAAGTCTGCCTTTGGGAAACACTGCTCACACTCATAACAAACCAGAGTGATCATGTTTATGGTAATAATGGAACATGTCAGAGAGAGCAAGCTAAAACTTAAATACTTTATATCCAACTGTAGAAAGTCTTTCTTCAGTAAGCTGTGACAGGTTGACCTACCTTTCCAGCGGCCCCAGCAGCCACTCCAAATTTTTGGTTGGTGGCATCAAGTTGCCATGACACCAGACTGTTTTTCCTGCCCTCTGACCTCCTTTCAGGACATGCTGTGCTCAGTCAGACTGCATCTCCAGCAGCGGCTTGAGTTCAAAGGGCTGAGGGGGAAAAGAGGCAAGGGGGAGAGGCTGTGTTTCCTCTCGGTAATATTAGATACAATGCACCGCAGGCAATGCTTGCTCTCCCTAAGTGCATGCAGATAGGAACACACAGACCCATATATACGTACATGTGTGGGATTTAATGAGCACACACTTACACAAAAGCCGCACATCTCAGTCTCTGTTGTCTTTCATTGTGTTGTAGTGTCATAATTATTGCATTTGTTTGGCTCACTGCTGTTTAATTTATGATGTATTTTCCAGCATTATTAATGTATTATTCATCACCATTGACTTTAACTGTCTCCGTTGTACATGTATTTTTGTACCACCCTCTCATTCATGCTTTGTAGATGGCGCAGTATTCCTTCTCACTATTATCTCCCACTTTGTTAATCCATTTCGTTCTCTGCACACCATGTTTGATGCTTCCTCCATCATAAATGCTTGCGTTTCTATTCAGGTCTTTGTGCTTCATCTCTCTTATCAGAGATTGGTCCATTATGATTTAATTATCCTGGAGTATTCAGCACTACAAAAACGTCTATGTGGCCTTGGTAAAAGGCCAGATCAGGTCGTGTCTGGGTGGCTGACTTTATTTATTTACTTATCCCAACTTCATGGCTCAAAGTGTTTATTGATGTTCGCCTTTCCTATCCTGTGGTATGCTAATAATCTGCATGATGCTCTGTTGATTTCAGGAATGCCGTGGTCAACCAGAGAAGCTCCTCGGCGAGAAAAGAACCATGGGAAAAACCTCAAACTAGATCACGTTGGTGAGGTAAATGCTTCGGCAACATCTGTTCCTTCCCGTTTATACTAACAAAGACTCTTTGAATCTGACTGAAATGAAAGAGAGAGCAAACAGCTTGAGAGATCAGAGCTAGTGATGGAGAACGTCAGCTCCAAGTATACAGAGAGACACTTACATTTCAATCTCTCTCAGATTCCTTTTCTTCTCCGACAGTCTCTTTCTGTGTCTTTTGTTTTTGCTCACATCATAAAATTAAGGATTATTAGGACAATATGGAAATCCAATAATTACCTGCTTCTCATGATACCAATGAGCTAACCAATAATTTCACATATTGTATTTTAAGAAAAAGTTCATAACCTGTAGTTTTTTTGTACAACTGAGGCTAAGAAGGGCTCACATGTAGTGAGCAAAAAATGATCATTTAATAGTCCATATTCTTCTTCTTCTTCTTCTTCTCCTTCTTCTTCTTCTTCTTCTTCTCCTTCTTCTTCTTCTGTGTTTATTGGTGGACTAACTTTCAAGCTGCAAGCAGCCAATTACTATATTAGATTTTGTTAATGCTGCGCTTTTTAAGTCAATGAAAGCAATTTGGCTTCATATTACAGGCTTCATTTAGTAGCTATGATTTTAATTACACCAATAAATAGCCGATAATAAAACATTTCCCCGGATATATATTGTGCATCCCTACATAACATACAAAGTTGTCCTTAATATTTCTGTATTGATGCCGCCATAAACAGACTACCACACTATCAAACCTGTTGAAGAGACTAAATGATGTATGTTATTCAACGTAATTGAATATCGGACCTCACATAACTGCTGGCACGATTATGCTCTGCCTTTTTTCTTTCTCTTTGACACATACACACACACACACACACACACACACTTTACCAAGGAAAATGTTCTTGACAACAAAAGCTGCTTCCCATCATTTGTCACCCACAGAGTCAAACAAGTGAAAGGAAAACAATTCAGAATGGTACATATCATTAAAAATGATTACATATTGTATGCATATAAAATCCTTCATAATGGAATAAGAACATTGAATTGTTAGTGTACATTATTTAAGAAGACTTTTGTTGCAGGTTATTGTGAAATATAGTTCAAATTTGTACACAAAAGGAATCTTATTTTTCCATTTCTCTTAACAATTGCAGCATAAAGAAAGTGCTTATCAATGTTATTATTATCGATAATATTATCGATATTTGGCGGATTTTATCAACATCAATGATCGACGAAGCTAAAGGGAGACTCACGTTGTGTAAATTTTTTTAAGACTTCAAATAAACACACACTTTTCTCCTCTCCTACTCATACACACATCTATACAGGACATGTCCTCACATACACACACATACTGGCCGACACTACCCAATAGCCATTGACAACAGTGCCCTAGCAACCATTGGGCATCATGCCAAGCCACTGAGGTTGCCTGGTAGTGTGTTCCCATGGTAACGTTTTCTGCCTTTGTAAATAAGGTACGAGGAGAGCGAAAAAGGGGGGTCTGGGAGAAATTGCACTACAGAATCTCATCCTATCTTAAGAGGGCTAATAATTTATGGTTTGTGAGTAGCAGATAGTTATCCTGGCCCCGCGCCGACTGAAGAGGTGCATTAGCGTTGATGGGGATCTCAGGTTCGAGTCCTCGCAAAACAGGGTCAGATCCAGTTTGGAGGGGGACAGGGGAAGTAATGATCACACTGCGCTGTAGGCTCTGGTGAATTTTGGCAGCGTTATGAATTTATTTATTTGTCTATCCATATATTTGTTTTTTCTCATCACAGTCACTCACCCTAGTTAAAATTTGTTTCACCTTGATTTTCACTCTGTTTTTTTCTTTATTATTTTATTCTATCCATTAAAAAAACAGTAATGTTTACCTTGAGTAAACAGTGTTTGCTCTTCTGTAAAATCAAGTGAACCATCAGCCGCCCTGAGTATGAGAACCGCTGTCTGAGGCCTGCATTCCTGTTGAGCTGGCACTCGCTAGACGATTTGTAGCTGCGGGTAACAGTTTATTTGCTGTCACTGGGCAGATTTCGCTCCTCCATGCCCCTACATTGTTTGGGTGGTGCCATAGTCTCTGTGCGTCACTTCTCAAAGACGATGAGTGGTGGAGAGTTACCTGTATCTGTGTTTTGTCTTTGCCAGCAGAGCCTCAATGTTGTGTGTGGATTTTTATCTTTTTTTATTTGACAGAAATGTCAGAAGCGTGCTTGATTTTCTCTGTCAGTAAGTCTCTCTTTAGTTAGGTATTTATCAGTTTTGTTTATTCTTTTTTCTGGACTTGTTTTTTCTATTTTGTTGTTGTTACATGTTTCTCATGTAAAATACCATGAGGTCTTTGCCATTTTAATGGCTTTACTCTCTGACAAATGTAAGGTATTTAATAATATTTTTTGAAGATTGAAGAACAGAATGTTTGTTGTTTTTAATGCCACCAATCCTCAAAATCGGGAGGCAGATTGTGTCAAAAATCCAAGTCCAAAAACCATGGAAATGGCCATAAATTTCTCATTTAGTTTAGGTGACTATTTTCACAAATAGTTTCCAGGCTCATATTTCTTTAGAATTGCTCAACAAATTTAAACAAACCTCTATTTTTTTTTTTAAACCTTTATTTTCAACAAAGAACTTAACTGTATTCTTTCTTGAATAGATCTCTTTAACTGTTAGTTCAATAGATGAATCTTCTTATCAAAGAGACAAAGAACATGAACATTTGTTGAGACTTTTGTATTCTGGCTCAGCTGCCAGTATTCAAACAAAACCCAAAACTTTGGATCTTCTCTCAAAAATAAGAGTTTAATTATTTCAGCAGTAAAGACTGACAAACATTATGTTATCACTCCGTATTGTCTCAGCTGTTGCTAGGCAAGATTAACACATGATGATCGTGTGCAGGATAATACCAGAGTCATTACTGGATGTGATAACAACAATTTAGAGTAAATTAACAAACTGATTTTCCTCTAAATTAAATTTGAGAGGTTTACATAAACACTGTTACAAGGACAATATTACAATGCAGTAATTAGCCATTTGTAATTTACTTACTGACATTTTTGTCTGACTTCATAAATATACAAATATTTAGTTCTGCTTAGCTCAATTTCCTCTTTTCATGGCCATTTTGGTTTTTGCCAGTTAGCTCGGCAATTACATAATTTTGTTGCTCTAGGGTCAAATTTGTATATCATAAAAACTTTGGCTGTCACTGTTTTAATTTCTTCAGGATTATTGCAATACAGTGGTAGCACAGACTGTTTTCTTACAATTTCCAGGTTTGTTAATATTTTGGTGATTTTAGGCGCACCTAGTTATACACTTTGGCTCAACATGATTAATTTGTTTTCGCTCTCTCAAGAGGCCGAGCTGTAATCCCCACAAAGCTTCACCTGACCCGACACCAGCCGGGGTTCGGGCTTAAACACCACCCTGGCCTCCAGTGCAGGGGCTTCCCACCAGACTCACATTGGCACACAAACACACCCAGGCAGATTGGCAAAGAGCTGGCATTGGCACAACCATGCCGCATTCATGCGTGATCAGACTGCGAATGAGACGGTGAGAGAGGTTTAAAAGGGGGTGGAGCAGAATCAAGGGGATCAAGTGGGGGAGACTTAGTTGGTATGAACAGAGAGGTTGTCTGAGAAAAAAGTTGTAAAAGATTTCGAGGCTTGAAATGTTCGGTGATGAAGGACAAATAAGAGGCACGTAGAGAGGCGGGAGGACGGCCAAAGAAAGAAAATGAAGGGTAGGCGGAGGGTGGGCTTTTAGCATGGCAGAGGGCAGTGGAGAGAGGCGAGGTGAATGGGTTTGCATTTGGAAGCTGGCCAATAAAAAAACTACGTCTCTATTAGGCATATGGTGCTGCGGTACCTTTTGAATGGTTAAATAGTGAATCTTTAGCACAATTACAAGTTGAGAGTGATTCCAAATGGCTTTTATCCTCGTAATGTAGTTAAACAAAACCCAACAGCCATTCATCATCTAATACGCATTTACCTGTGCTATGCAGTGCATATTAATATGCAGTTATGGTCCTAGCTGGCAATAGAGTGAGCTACCTTGTGAGGAAATGGGGATAGACCACTGTGTTTGAGACCAGCTTTCATCAGTGAGGCCCCAATCGTCCAAGACTTCAAGGTTGTATTTTGGGTGCATTGACCAAGCTGAATAGGAGGCCTCACAACTCAGCAGCGCGGCAGCTATCAAGTAATCAATGAGTCCTTGAGGCACACAGGAGGAGTGTCAAAACACAGCCATTGACTGCTAACAACAGCCAATTTGCTGCTTTTGCAGGAGATCACCTCAGCTAGATGTCAAATGAGTGGGTGTGCCCCATTATTTATGGAGTATGAGAGAGATTGACTAGATAGTGCTGTGACTCCAAATTGTCATCCAATTATTCATCCATTAGATACTATTTGTTACATTCAAATCTGCTCTACAATGCACCAATTTCTGCATTACCCTGAATGTAGTTATGAAACAGTGCAAATCAACTTATAATGTTTTAATGTGTCAAGATGTCTGACACCATTCCTGAGATTCTGCTGAAGGAAAAAAGTAAATGAACACACTGGGAAAACATTATCAGGACACAATTGGTGCTTTTTCACTGGCACTTTTGGCCGCACCGAATCAGACCGTGCTGCTCTGATTTGCTTTTACATTACCAGTTTTACCACGGCAAGTTGAGCTGAACCACACCTGAGATTGACTGATTGCAGTGATATCTTCAGACCCCTTCTCCCTCTCAAACAAGACTGTGTTGCTTTTTATCGATTCATCGTGTTTGCTTTCAGCTGTTTTAGGATTCATGTTAAGTTTCTGCTGGTGAAAACACAGCATTTCCTGATTTCGCTGCTTCATAATAAAAGCTTTTAAATAACTAACTGAAACAGCTCCTTTGACCACGACAAGTGGATCATCGGTGAAAGACACACCTTCAAGCGAGGAGCCCTGTTGTATTTAACATGCAAATAATAGCCGCGAAACCAAGTCAAGCCAAGCCAGCATATGTAGGGCTGAGTACCAAACTTCGATACTTTTATGGCACCAACCGAATTGCCTTGATACCATCGAGTATCAAAAAAAATGTCTTGTCATTTGATACCAAATTTTGATACCTAAGGAGTTAGCTTAGTTGGCTTGTTGTGCTGAGACCTAAGCATGCTGGTGATTGGCTGTCCTCAGACGTGCAGGAAAAACACTAGGTCATAAAAATGAAACTGCTTCGAGTCTGTAAAAATGTCAAAAATAAAACTTTTTTTTTTTTGCTGTAATGTTTAATCTAATCTTTTGTTAAATGGATGTCATAAAAGTGGTTTCAAAAAAAGTATAATTCAAAAACCGGCATTGAATTCAAGGTATTGGTACCCTGCCTAAAAAGTATTACATTTAACTGTCCAAAACACAAGTTTCAAGTGCAGAAATCGAGTCAAACACAGTCATTTATTCTTCCATTCATTCATGCACTCAATCATATTCTGCCTGTCTGTGGCTGAAAGGAGAAATAGTCGTTTCTACAGGCGACACTCGGTATCATTAGCCGGCCTCTCTGCAGCACTAGGGTGCTTCACATCGATGGCACTGTTTGCCCTTGTTAATATTAAGACCCGAGGGCAGTGATGTGTTGCTCACTACGGCCGCTGTTCTGTTAGGTAACACTTGATGCTAATCCACCCCCAGAAGGTCAGTTTTACCTTTTTAAGTACACATGGCTTTTTGAAGAGTATTTTTACCTTTGTGTTATAGTCACAGTGGCGAGAGATGGAGAGGGAGAGAACATGCAAAAAGGGTTTTGGGTTAAGGTGTCAGAGCGCTTGAAAGGAACCAGGGGCCTGTCGTGCAAAAGCGATTTGCAGGCACAGAAATCACAAACAAGGCAAAGTGCTTTACATAAGACATCAAAAAGGCATAATGATAAGATATAAAATAAATCAGCTGTAAAAAAACAGACACATATAAATTCTGATGGGATAGATAAAAGATTTAAAAAAGCAACATTTGAATAAACACTAAATTATGACATTAAAAATTACATTGCAGTTGCCTTGAATTAAGGGGTACAAATGAATAGTCCCAAATTTTGTTTATTAAAGGCAATGGGAAAAAAACAGGAGTCTTGTTTTAAAAGAACCCAGAGTTCAAGCAGACCTCAAGTTTTGTTTTAGAGATGTTGGTGCAAAGCACATTTAGGCTTTTAGACTCCCGGTGTTATTGTTATACAGTGGCATCATAACTAAATGAGCTGTGAGGACATTAAAAACTAAAACTGTACTCCTTTTATTCTGTAACCCATATACTGTAGCTTCCACAGTGTGTTAGCTAGTCTTCCTGGGGTCCCAGCAAAACAATTGTGAATTCTCAAAGGATAAGTTCAACCAAAAATGAAAATGATCAGTCATCATCTATTAACCTTCATGTCGATGGAAAGTTTGGTAGTCCGCAAAACATTTCTGGAGCTTCACAGCAAAACAGAGTTGCAGCATTCTCCTAAACAACTGAAGTAGATGGGGACTTGTTTTAAACATAAAATGGCTCCATACAGCTCATCTGGTGTCATCAAAGACGTTATTTATACCCTCAGAGTGCAGTTGAGCTTGTGCACCCACTTCAGACGATATGCACGCTGATGCTTTTAACTCAGCAGCTACAGTGAAGATTTCTGCTCTAAAAGGTTTTCTGGATACTTTTTTTTTGGGGGGGGGATTGTTTTTTAACATTTTAAATCAAGTCTCCATCTACTTCATTTCTTCAGGAGAATGCTGCAAAACTGTTTTGCTGTGAAGCTCCAGAAATGTTTTGTGGACTACCAAAAATCCCCCTGAAATTCCATCAGCACGAGTATGAGTAGATAATGATTAAATTTAAATTTTTGGATGAACTCCTTTAATAATATTTGTGGTCAAACATCTTGAGTTCATATACTACCACAGTCAAGTGAAGAATCCACACAACAAAGAGCAATGCTGGTCCTTCAACCAGCTAAAAATGTGATATCTGGCCTTCTTCAGACGCCACGACAGTGCTGGAATCTAACTATTGGTTCAGTGAAATGAAAACAGAGGGGGAGTATTCTGACTTTAACCTCAGAATGACAATGAAGTGTGCTCAGTAGTGCTGAATCGAGTCTTTGAGGATAAGGAAGACTCCACCAGCTCCACTTGCAGAAGTAGGTCAGGCAGACGCCTACAGTAAGCAACTGCAGGTTAAGTGCCTGTCTTTGTATTCAGAGACAGCGAATATCTGCCTTGGCCTCGAGTGAGGGGTGGTGGGGGGTGGCCTGTGTACTTCCTCCACCCACAAGAGGGAGACAAGTCCACAAAAATTGCATGCAATGCAGTTAGTTAGCCAGTCTCAGCTATTACTCTTTTCAATTACAATATTAAACTTTAATCTTGCAGGAAAAGTTTTTATTCTTTGTTTGTTTGTTTGTTTTATTTGTTTTAGAACTAGACAAATCCCACAAAAATTAAATAAGCTCTCAGGAAATATACACAGATACATCAGGATTGTGCTCATCTGAACCGTAGCTTCATCATAAATATAGGAGATTATGAATGAAACGAGACAGAAGGGAGGGACAGAGACAGACAGAAGTAACAGACAAGAAGACTGGAAGAAGAAGAAGATGATGAGACTCCGGCACTGACCCTGCTCCGGTGCTCTGCAGTGTGAGGTAGTTGGTTGTATGGTTTCGCATAATAAACAGCCTGGAGATAACTGTACAACCTTCTAGCTTTCCCTGCGGCGTCACCCAGACTTCACACAGAATCCATCACCTTTAATGCTTCAGGTGGTAAGTACGAAGACGATCAATAAGGAAAGGAAGAGTTTTTAGGCCTGTAGTTAAATCACACAAGTCAAGGATCAAGAGGATATTCTTTTTTTTTATGCGTCTCATATGTCTGAATATTTCATTTTATCTTTTTTACTTTTTCAAGGCCTGTTTGAAGGCCTGAACATCTGTGGGATGTAGAGATCACATCCATCATCAAATTAAAAAAGAATTCAACATTTGTCCTTCAACAAATTACATTTCAAGCCCGTAATTATAATAACATGAAAAAAAGCTGTTTCTGCACTGACTTTTAAATCTAATACATCTGAAATACTAATCAGGTTCTGCTGTCGAGGTCCAGCTAATCCAGGCATCAATATACCCACCTTGCTCTGCAGTGCTCTTTGATTTGTCATTTGGTGCAGTCCAATGGGGTATAGAGCCAACTATCAATAGCTGTTTGTTTCAGTGCACAAAAACACAGAAGATCTCTTCAGATGCTGGAATGTGATCATGAATGTTAAACCAAGAAAATACTTTTGTTTTTGCAGTCAGTGAAATGAAACGTTCGGATCTATCCACCATGATTTCAGTCTGAAAATAAAAAAATTAAAACTGGTTAATTTACAGCCTTGGATTTTTTTTATTATCACACAAATAAGGTGCATTTTATGACAAAACGTTCCTAGTTTTTGTTTAATTTTAAAAGCATAATGCATAAAAATCTCCAAAGTTAACCCTCCATACCCGCCCGCTGCTCTCTGTAGTCATGGTAGATAATGACAGCGTGCCCAGGCGTTAGTGTCAGTGTGTCCTGAAGCATGGGAGCTGTCTGTGAACTTGCTTACCGCCTCCGCCTCCTTTTTTTCCTCCTTCTCCTCCTCCTCCTCCCCACCACCACCCCCACTCCCCCCCTCTGTCCCCCCAGTGTGTCTGGCTAGTGGCTCAGACACTCAGTATCCGCATTGCGTTGCAGTGCTCCAGCGAGGAGGGGAAAAAAGAGCATATATCAGCAATCTGTGCCGAGCACTGCTCTTTTTCTGTACGCACACAAAGAAACGACTCCCCGGCATGTTTCAACTCAAGAGGAAATGCAACCATCACAATAGAGGCGGCTGCCGCCTGCTATTTTATAAGAATGTTGCGGGTTCCTCCATTTGTTTTACACTAAATACTGACATTTCATACATAAAGCTGTCATTTTATTTCTATTTTTACATCAATTCCTCTTATGTTTACTGTATTTTATTCCTATTTATCACTTCATTCTTGCATGAATTTAAAAAAAGGCATCTTTGTTATTGACATTTTTCAGTTCTCACACACATTTAGTGTCATTTTTCTGTAAAAGATCGAAAGTTCATCTATGTGATTTCACAAATTCTGATGACTTATCTCTCAGCATGAGACTGGATGTTTGGGAGTGTTTGCAACAAAGGCGGACAGATAGATTGATAAGTGATGAATGTGTGCAGATTGCAGACTGTTGTGTTAATGAAATATGGAAGAAGAGCAGCAGTGTTGTGGTCAGAACGGCTCGGAGGTTAATCACCTTTGGGCTCGCTGTGGCTTTGATCCTCATGCTGTGTAAAATCCACAGCCTCCGTCTGTGAGCTCCCTCCACCCCCCACCCTCGTTCCCTCCCTTCCTCACACACGCACACACACACACACTCCCTCTCACACAGATGCGTGTGTGCACAGCGGTGCACAAGGACACGCACCCACCTCACACACATGCGCCTCCCTCCGAACACGTTGACTCTCTCTCCTCCAGATGCAGCGCAAGTTCAAACACACACACGAACAAACACAGAGTAATAGAAACCCATTTAGAGACACGGCTTCGTGTGAACGTAGACTGCAAGACGGGACGTCACGCCTGGAAAAAATGTAAGGGGTTAGAGTGGGGAGACGAAGAGGGGAGGATGAAAATGAGGGGAAGGGCTGAGACAGAGCGGGGGGAGGCGGGGACAGAGTGATAGAGAGTGTTCAGCAAGAGAAGAAGAAAGAGCGATAGCTGGAGATACTGCATGCTTGCATAAGTGTCTGAGTGTGTGTGCGTGTGCATGTGTTTGCGTGTTATGTATGTAGGTGACACAGATTTATGAACGGAGAGGGTCATAGATGGAGGCGCTGTTGGTGGTTGTTTGGGGTTGGGGGAAGTGGGGGTGTTGGTACAGCACCAGATAATGGAATCAATGCAATCTGTGTGTGTTTCAGTGTGTGTGTGTGTTTCAGCGTGTGTGTGTGTGTGTGTGTATATGTGTGTGTGTAGCGTACCTGCCTCATAGACATTGCCTGCTCGGACTCTAATCGCCTGGAGAATTAGTGATGTGACTTGGCAGTGGGAAACAGGCACAAAACAGAGCCAGGGACAGCGCCTGAGAGAGGGATAGAAGAAGAGGAGAGACAAAAAGAAGAGAGCGAGAGAGATGGAGGGGTAGCGAGAGGGGAATAGCTTTTCTCTTCGCCGCCGCGCAGACACACACAGCGCTCAGAGAAAAGGAAGACTGTGAAGATGGGGCAGGATAGGTTTTATCGGGCATTATTTTCGTTACCACTGGATTAATTGTCGTTTTTTTTTTCTCTTTCCGAACGGATCAATAAGTCATTGAAAAGAGTGCGTTGTGTTATGTGTGCGTACCTGTTTTATGTACATGCACTTGTTGTATGCATGTGCACACGGACATGAGTACAAATGTGCGTGTGTGTGTGTGTGTTCATGCAAGGAACACCAGGCAGAGGCAATGGTGAGTTCAGAACGACTTCAACGGGCCGGCTAACAAATCGACTGACCACGTCCGCCCGCCATCTTCCCTTCATTTGTGTCCAACGTCATGTTCATTCTTTCTGACATAGGTAATTTTCTATACCAGAATATTTCATATTTATATCCTCTCTCTCTTCTCGCTTCTGGTTTTCATCCCCCGGTCTTTGTCTCTCGTGCTTTTGAGAGCAGCGGAGGAGCTCATAAAACTGGGACAGAGGAAAATATCTGAGAGCACAGAGACAAAGAGGAAGCAGAGAGAGGCTGTCTAATTTCTCACACTGGCAGTCTTTGTGGAGGCGCATGTTTGTCTGCATGTGTGTGCACCTGGCCACAGACAGATGTCCTAAGTTAGGGACGTGTTCGTGATGACGAAGCTGTCGTCTGCACAGACTTAAGATGTGATGCAAATGGAGCTTTCAGCTGTGTACCAGTTGTTTGGACCCTGGCTCATGCTCTTCATGTGGCATCTGCAGTGTCAGGCTCGTATGACATTTATTTTGTCTGGGGAAGAGTAAATCAGTGTAACTCCCTCAAGGCTCAGCATCTTTGTCATGGGGGAGTGATTGCATAATCCTGTGAGATCACAAGGCCTGTAGGAAATTTAAGACGACAGTGTTGTCTGCGGCTCCAGGCACAGCTGTCTGTGGCTGTTTCATGCATGTTCACAAGCAAAGAGTCGAGTGTCTGTGTGTACATGAACTGTATGACCGCTCTGTCGGAGCTTAACCTCCATACAGGCCGTATGTTCATCATCCCATATGCAAATCCCGATTTATACATTAACTGGGAGGATTTTCCTCTGCGTATGCGTGTGTGTGTGTGTCTGTCTTCAAATGCTTTGTCTGTCTGTCTGCCAGCAGGGGGCATTTTATTTGAGCGTCTTACTGCACAGACCTGCACTGACAAACAGGCGCTGGCTATGTCAGGAGGAAAGACAGTAAAGAATGAAAAGAACGGATAAATACGGCTACGAGAAGTGATATTTATATGTTGAACAATGCGCTTGAACTAAATCTTTCTCTTTTTCTGCAGGATGTGATCCAGTCGGTTTTGTGCAGACGTGTCAAGACGAAGCGCTTCATGTCGGACTGCGTCGACATCGATAAAAAACGGTAACCATCCTATATGACGTCTTTTATTTTAGAGTCTATTTCTGTTGTCTGTCGGTTGTTAAAATTGTTTTTATGTGCAGGTTTAACATCGAAAGTTTATCTCACAGAGCTTAAATGAGAAAATAATTCCTAACAAACATACGTGACACGTATACATATCAGCAAATAACATACGTACTTAACAGAAATACGTTTTGTCAAGATGGGTTGGATTTCACCTGTAGACGAGGACGTCTGTCGGCGTGCTTCATTGTCCCTGAGACCCTTAACCTGTGATGATATGAAAGGTCACAGGTGAGGTCCTTGGGAACAAGGTTGCATGCAGTCGCATCATCAGCCACAACATGCGAGAAAACGTGTTACGTCGCCAGACAGAGATTAACAGACAGTTGTAGAATGAGATGATTTCGACTGCATGAACTCATCTGGAGAAAATTCCCCAAACTTTTCCAGACGTCATGGAAAGCCGAGATGAGACATCCTGCTTCTCCGGAGGGGGCAGTACCTTTTGGCTGGCTTTGTGTGCAGAACACTTACACGGTTCAATAAAAAGACAGCCAAGGTTCGTGACCCCGAAATATGATTCACATGGGACTTCTCAAATCTGACATCGCTGAAAATTACAAGACCTGCAGGCGAGAGTCCGGGAACACATTGATAATTAGATTTATGTTTATTCTGTTAAAAAAGGGGAAAATCATGTTTTTTTCAAATATATTGTATTTAGTTTACCATCAGATAAGAAAAAGACAATTATCACAACTGAGAACCAGAAAATAACCAAAGCAATCAATTGATTATCAAAATAATTGCAGATTAATTATCTGCTGATCGACTAATTGATTAATCAACTGTTTTCTGCAGCTCTACACTCTAATACATGTTGTGGATGAATGATTTGTACCTTGTTCTGTTTACTGTTTACCTGAAAATATGACAATTAAACAAAAAATATGGTGACAACTTGTGTTATTTTTTGTTAAATACCATGTAAATCCAATAAATACTGACAAGGATGCTGAAAAGAATTTTTATCGACTGTCATTTTGTGGGACGTGTAGCAGCGCAGGATACATTTTTGCTCACCCAGCCAGGAGCTGAACGCGAGATGAACACATCGATCAGATCAATAATGAAGTCGTAATGATCAACGTGTGATATCAGCCTCCTATGGCGAAAAACAAATAAAACTTCCTCATTGTCACTTTTCATTTTTCTGGAGCAAAACTTCAGAGCGGGTCCGTTTTCAGGTGACGTGGCCGTCTTTCAGACTCTGACGCTCAGCCAGGGTGGCTCAGTGTTCCCTGGCTCTCAGCCCTCCATGTGTTTGTGCATCCCAGGACAGTTGACATTGATTGTGCAGGAGACAGACTGAGACACATTAGTACCCAGCTCGCTCCTGCCGCTGAAAAACACATTAACTGGCTGCATTGGGAGCCCTGTCTGGTAACCATGGCGAAGCACACAGGGAGGGGAGGGAGGGAGGAGGAGGGTTGAGACGGGGCAGCGGGTTCAGCGCGCAGTCTCCCAGGGGTTGTCTTTCTCAAACGCTCCTTTCCTTTCCTCTGGCCACGTCTGTCATTTTCTCTCTGCCTCTTTTGAACTGACAGCTTCTCTCTCTCTCTCTCTGTCTCTCCCCTCCTCACACACACTTATAAACACTATTTGCATTTTTCTTTCTCTTCTCTTGCATTCTTCTTCTTATTGATGCTGACCTCATCAATCTGCCCTTACCTCATACTCCACCCCCTCGTCCAGTGTGCAACATAATCGGCCTCTCTCTAATTAGCCTTTTTTTTTCTAGTCTTTTCCCCCTCATGCTTTTCTCTCAGTGTCAATATGGTTCCCCTCTGTGGAGAGGCACAGGAAAGACGAGAAGGGGCTAAAACAACGTGAAAGTGTGGAATAAACTCAGCTAATACTGCCGCTGGAGGAGGACAGAGGAGTTATGATTTTCCACAGTCATTATATCGATCTATAATGGCATTAAGAACTTTATATTCCTCATTTTTTCATGCTTTATTTCCAGCAGTAGGCTGATTTTAATTATATAAAGTTATTCAAGTACTTTTTGAGGTTCTTTCCTTGAGTATTTCCATTTTCTGCTACTTTATACTTCCATTCCACTACATTTTGGAGGCAAACATTATACTTTTTACTCCACTACATTTAATTGATAACTTTAGTTACTAGTTACTTTGCGGATTGCGTGTTGCATTAGAGCCAAAGTAGCGGATTTTCTGATTGTGATAATCAGGACAATGCTGAATATAGGATCCAATAATGTAAATTTATGTATAATTTACTTTAACCTTTTCTTTTCATACTTAAGTACATTTACTGCCAGAAAAATTACTTTTCATGCTTAAATACATTTCATTTTAAATACTTTAATTCAAGTGTTATTTGTATGGGTGACTTTCACTTTTACCAAAATAATATTTTAAAACAAAATCTTTGCTTTTACTCAAGTATGACTTCTGGGTACTTTTTACAACACTGGATAAATAAAGGTATTGTGGCTCAAGTGAAATTGTTAGGTAGTTGCATTTCAAAATGTCAATAGGAGAAGACTTTTCAAATTAAAAAAACATATTTACAAAATACTTTTGCATGTTCATTATGCAATCAACTTAACAATACAAAGTTTAGACTTTTTATAGTCACTTAGTGACAGTTACACGATACTCAGTGTAACAGTACCACAAGTAGAGAAGAATCACAAAGTCAGTGAGCTGACTCAGAAATGTCAGTTGCAGATAAATACATACGTATAAAGTTCAAAATAAAGTTTGGCAGTAGCAGTGTTGTTAAAAGTTCCCCATAGCTATACTTGAGTAAAAACAAAAAGACTTATATGAATAATACTGGAGTGTCTTAAAGTATCTGATATTATAGTTCAGTTCAGTTCAGTTCATATTATAGGTTAACATTTATAGAATTAGTGTTTTTTAAAAAAATCTGATTTCCGATAAATGAATTAATAAAAAAAAATATGCTACTTTGGCTCTGTTGCAGCATGCAATCTGCAAAGTCACTAGTAACTAAAATGTAGTGGAGTGTAAGTATAAAGTAGCAGTTGCAGAAGTTCAGGATTGGAAAAAAATATATATATTTAGTCATGTGCAAAGCCAGAGAAGACTTTAACCTGACAATCTACAGAGGTTGTTTTTATATTTATTAAAGCAGACGTGTATTTCAGTAAGTGAAACTGTGGAATTGGTGCTCAAATATTGTTTAATTGAAGAGAATTCATGAAGAATAAATGTGACATTATGATCTAATTGAA
Organism: Pagrus major; assembly: GCF_040436345.1. Classification (NCBI taxonomy): domain Eukaryota; kingdom Metazoa; phylum Chordata; class Actinopteri; order Spariformes; family Sparidae; genus Pagrus; species Pagrus major. Next base: position 16,448,711 of record NC_133230.1, read on the forward strand.
TAACGTTAACATCACAAGTTAAGATGACTGTCATTGATTATATTTGAGTATGTGATGTAGAATTTTATATAATTTGTGAGAAGAAAAAAAGGTAAAAATAAAAGGGATGGCCATTTTTATCTACAGTATCTTCTGTTATTATTATTATCATTATTATTATTGTTATTTTTCTTCTTGCTCCTGATTTGTTAATGTTTTGTTGGTAAAGGTTTATTATTTGTACAATTCTTTTTGGAATTTTTACACTGAACTTAACAAAATAAACTGATTATTGATGAATGAATAAATAAAGTTAGGCAACAGCCAACATCAAGTGTGTGTTCCATTACTTATGAGTTCCACTTTCATTACATTAAAGCTGCTACGTCATCCACCTTTTGTCTTATAACAGACTGATTGTTGTATGTTATGTCAGGCTCACTCCACATGGACATGGACATGGGTAAGACACCATAGATACCGCTGCAGTAGTGCAAAAATGGTGCAAAGAACAACCCAATAGTAATTCCAGGGTTTAGTTTCCTCCATCACTATAGATGTTTTCCTACGTGCACCATTCATAATGTTTCACTGCTGTCCAATAATTATTTACATTTAACAAATGAGTCTGTAGGGGGCGATGCTGAGCTACAGACCCACAGTCACAGTACTTTGTTGAGGAAGCATAGCATATATTAAAGTTAAACACTTACATAATATAAAATATATATAAGATTATAACTGAAATGACACAACAATAAATACACTTTATTGTTTCATTATGGAGGGAAATACTGTCATTTATCTAACAGCTGTTGGTAGTTTGCTTCTAAAAAATATATTAGAGTTTCAACAAGCCAGAATTAAACACAGTTGGTGCACCTTCTTTGTTTCAATGCTGAACATGTGACCAAATGAAGCATCTTCAATTGATAACAGTTGCTTATTATGATCAGAGCAACTGCTCAGTTTAATGTCAGTATTTTAGTGACTTTTACTGCAGATAGTTCTGTACTTGGAGAGAATTTTTCTTTTTAAGGGTGTCACAGACTTTGATGTATCCAAATCCAGCACATGATGTTGAGAGGTATAATTTAGACTTTGGTGTTTTAACATACGTATTTCAGTGGTATGGTCTCCTTTTCTTGTTTATAATTGAGATCAAAAATAAACTTTATTTATTTCACATGGAAATTGAGCAGAAGCACAAGAACAGATGTGAAGAACTTAAAGTTTAGACTCGGTCCAATTACCATTTACTTTCACTTCAATGACTTTTAACCTACCAATGTTCTTAATTTTGTATTTTGCCTATTTATTCTGTGAAGCTTGTTTTAATCTTTATTCTGTGAAGCATTTTATAACTTTAGAGAAGGGCTATATACATTATTATTATTATTATTATTATTATTATTATTATTATTATTATTATTATTATTATTATCACAAGTTCCTTAAGTTTGTACGAAGCTTGGTAGATCTTTTGGTTTCTACGCCCTGACCACTTGGACTCTTTACAAAGTGCCTGAAAAGTTATAACCCTTTATTGTAATAAAATCCACAATCAAAATCTCGTCTAATGTATTTGTTATTGTATCGTGTATCTTGTTTTTTTTTATGAACAGTATTTATAAACTTGTTGTTATTGTTGTCTTTCTATTTTACTCAACACCATTGTACATGAGGGCCAGCCCTCAGTGATTTTCCATTTTAAGTAAAGGCAAAGTAAATATCTAGTGTACTATATATATTATGAGTATCTACTTTAAAAAACGCATATAAAAACAACAGTAAAAATTCCTACTTACTACACACAGCAACATAATAATTGAATCAAAATAGTCACAAACAAAATGAGGAGATGACATTATGTTGGGGATTCTGGATGAAAATTGTCCGCAGATATTAAATACAAGTATTCTTTCGGGGAAAATATTTATATTTAAAGCTCAATCAAGACCCAGTTTGTTGTATATTTTTTTTGGCTATTTTTTAAAATACATTTTAAACATGTTGCAAAGCCAAAATGTTTTGGAAAAGACAATTGCAACTAACCTTGACAAAGCAGCATAACACAAAATGGGAGAATGCTCTAGTGAAGTGGGAGTGGGACTGTATAAAAAATTAATTAATTATGTTTCACAATATAATTTATGATTTAATTTATTTAAATGTAATTATAGAACTACTGTAGTGATGCTACAATTATTTTTTATTTTATGGTAAATTATTTATTTAACTTTTTTCCTTCCCCTGTCCAACTGTCTTTTTTGTCATTTTGTGAGGATATACTGTATTTCATTGATCATCATGCGTTTATTTGTTTTTACCTGTATCAAATAACATAAAAACAGAAAGAAGGAAGAGGAATTTGCAGTGAAAATAAAATAAATCACACCTGAGGGAATGAGTTGATGTGTAAAATAGCAGTGTGTAAAGATTAAAGAAGGTCACAGCTAAAATGGGTATACATATTGTATGTGGGCTACAGCTATGTGAGAAATCACAGCAACAGCCTGGATGTTGAGGCGGAACTATAACGCTGTGGCGCAGTTTCCTTCAGAGCCTCCTAAACGTCACGGACACCCGGAAGCGATCGCAAATTTAAACAGCCATCACAACAACAATAAACGCGCACTTTCACTGTACGGGCTGTCTGATGAATCAATAATTTATGGAAAATTAAGCTGAATTTTTACAGAGGATTTCTTTCAGGTGAGATACGCTCTCTGTTGTTTGCAGTATTTTATCCGCTTCGAACCGCTAGCTTCACTTTCCATCGCCATCGATTTTGAAACTGACTATTACCTGGAAAACAATCTGGTCCATAGTCAAAGCGGGTTACTAAGGCCCGAATAGACCACATTTACAGTCTTTAAGCTACAGGAGAGAATGCATGAGGTTTTAAAGTGTTTTAAAATAAATTGCACATGTTTCGATCTTTTATTGTAGCAGAAGAATATTAAATTATCATTTGCATGCAGCGACATTTAATGTGCACGTGTTATTGCTAGGCTCCTGAACACTTGATCATCATACACCTTCCCGCCGTTGAAAGATTGTAGTCCAGAAAATAGACATAGCCGTGCAAAACCCATCCTTTCTATAATAATAAAAATACAAACGTTTATTAATTGCTTTCCAAATAATTTTAAAAAATATGCACAACTAGGTTGTTTAAGTAGATTGTGTTTGTTCCCTTTTGCCTTTTTAGAAAAAGAGTATTAATAATGTGTCTTAGCTAAAAATTAGATTTCCAGTCATGATAACTTTACTAAAGAGGAGAATGTTTATAAGCCATAACAACAGGTATAATCTGTAGATATAGGTAATGTGCAGAATTATAAATACAATGTAAAAATAGGCTTAAAATGACTAAAAACTAATCATTGTGTCAACATAAGTAAATAGGTTCATAAGCTCTCATTTAAATGTAATTAATAATATGCATTGATTGTATGAATAAATAAATACATGCAAAAGACTCAGTAATTTCGTTATAGGTGCATAAGATACATGTCAGCGATTAAGCACTTTAGCTACAGAAACAACTTTTAAAATGTGTACTTTAACATATTACTTCATCATAGTAATGTTAATGTGGTCTGTATTACCTTTAAATCATGTCTCCAATATACTAGACATAAAACATGAATATTAAATTTTTGCTGATTAAGTTGACAGCATATTGCCACCACAGAAAAGAAGAGACAGAGTCTTTACAACGCATTTATAGCTTTCATGGATATGTGCTAGATTTTCTGCAACTGATAAACCCAAACCCAATGATTAGTAGGGGTGTCAGTGACTTTTGGCCATAGTCTTGTCTATATATCAATTATACTACTACTTAGTTTGTTGTCATAAAAACTATTACATCTATTTTATTTCACCGCACTTCTTGTTATTATCCTAAATCTTTGGTTTGGAAAATGAATTACCTGATTGTTGCAGCTCTTGTTAAAGCAGGAAACATTTAGATTGTGACATGGCATGACTTTACTATTGTTCTGTCTGCATTTTGTGATTCATTCAGCTCTACATTCAAAATTAAATTGTGCAAACACCAAAGAAGTCTTGCTCTGTCACAAACCCTTATATTAATATTCAGTAGCTAAATGTGCACATCAGTTGATTATTATTGTGAAGGAGTTATTGATAACATTCAGACACTTAATGTGGCGTCCCATTTCCCCCTTCCATTTCATTCACATCACAACACCATTGTGACGTTCGATTCATCTCAAGTGGCTGCCAGTTTGTTGCATTAGCTAACGTTGCGAACATTAGCTAGCAATTGTTAACATTGGTAATTCCAGCTAACGTTAATATTGCTAATGCTAGCTAGGCGCATAATGCAGAACTCAGCGATTTCACACGCACAGTCGTGATAATGTTTTTAAGGAACAGAGATAATTTTATTCTGCACCTTTCTACAGGCTCTGTAGATGCATTATTTGAAAAAAATGATTTGTCCACATAAAAATGTTATCTTTTAATATTGAACTTAACTTGCTCAATTTGCAGGTGCAGTATGGAAGAGGAAATAAGGACGGATGAGACGGAAAAAGCAGAACAAGCAGAACAAGGAGATGCTGCCAACAATGAGGGAGAGACCAGTGAAGACATATCCAACAACAGTCCAGTTAAAAGAGGAAGGGGGAGGCCGCAAGGCTCAAAGAAGTTGAAGGTTTGTGTTACAGACGTTAACCTAACGGAGCTGGTTTCAGGCATTTCCAATGGTGGGTCCACACAGCCTCCAAGGGGAAGAGGGCGTCCAAAACTCACAAAACACACGGAGCAGCAAGGATCAGGGGACGAAGATGCTGATAATTCTGTGCAAGCTCCTCGGGCAAGGGGGAGGCCGAAAGGATCCAAGAAACAGACCAGTGATGGAAACAGTGCTACGACAGACCATACTCCTAAGAAAAGAGGCAGGCCAAGAAAGTCTCTCAGCGTAAGCACTGTTGAAAAGTCTGATGGTGAAGGCTTACCGAATGGTGGCTCCGATACACCAAAAGTGGGACGCGGTCGTCCGAAAGGATCCACAAAGCGCAAGTTGGAAAGCTTAACGAGTGAAGAAGAGAATGAGGGCAGTTCTGTAACGCCGAGAAAAAGAGGTCGACCGAAAGGATCATTCAGTAAGACACCGAAGTTAGAGAGACAGGTGACCATTAAGAGGGAAGCTAATGGGAGTCTAAACTCAGTGAAAAGGGGAAGAGGTCGGCCCAGGAAGGTGACGGTGGATTCAGATTCATCGAATGGCATCTCAACGGTCCCTAAGCGAGGAAGGGGTAGGCCAAGAAAACAAGAACTGGCCTCTAAAAAATACAAGAGAAGAGGTCGACCTAAAGGCTCTTTAAACAAGAATAGCCTCTCGCGTAAGGTGCATGTAAGCATCGGCCGACCTCGGAAAACAGCAATCCCGTCCACAATAAGGAGGCCTGGTCGACCAAGAAAACTACCAGCCAAAAGGGGACGTCCAAGGAAATACCCTCTTCTGTCAACTGCGGAACGGAACAAGCCAAAAGTATGGAAGCCGCTTGGAAGGCCGAGGAAATACCCACGTGTTGATCCTCCAGAGGGAGCTCCCACAGTCCCTCGCCGGGGTCGTGGTCGTCCTCGCAAGTCAGAGACCAAGAGGGGCGCTCACTTGCGCAAGAGTGGGGCTTCCTCTCCATCCTCACCAAGCAGCCCCAGTGATGGATCCCCAAGAAAAAGGGGCTTTCCTCCAAGTACTCCCAAAAGTGAATCGGACGCCCCGCGTAAAAGGGGTCGGCCCAAAGGTTCGGTCAACAAAAATAAAGGCAAAAGTGAAGCAGAGCTTGACAGCGTACTCTCCAACCATTCAAAGAGCGATACATCTGCTGTTGGAGTGGAGTGTGAAGGAGAGCCGGTAGAAGAGGAGCAGCAAACAGACATGGAGCAGCAAACAGACATGGAGCAGCAAACAGACATGGAGCAGCAAACAGACACGGTGCCCATCGAGCAGGATACTGAAGAAACGATTCAGGATGCAAGCTTTGAAGTTAGTAGCCAGGCTTGATGAACGATCCCGGTCTGACCAAAAAATTTGCTGTAGTAGTTGCTGTTTTAAACATTGAATACAATCTTGTCAATGAAAACACAAGTTTTTAACTTTTTGTCAGTCAGGTAGGCTAGATATTCAGCAGCACCTGTTTTCCTGACTAACTTGTTCATGTTTTCTTGTGCTTGATTTTTTTTTTTTTTTTTTTTGCTTTTTTTTTAAATACTTAATTTCCGTCATCTGAGTAAGCCGTAGTACTAATAATCTTTTACTAGAACTGGCATGTAGAGTTTATTATTACAGATTGATTGGTCCAGTTTTCATTTAACTTTCAGATGTAGTGTTTATCAGTTCAGTTGTATCCGTAAAACGTTTGCTCGAGTATGACCTTGGATGCAAAAAATAGTCCAAACAATTGTCGGAGAGATGAGAGAAAACAGAAGAGTGAAGCTAAAGAACGCTGAAATCGTGATGTCCCATCCAGGCTGGCCTCAACATCTGTAACTCAGTGCAGTTTCCTATTCAGCTTTTCTCTCATCGGTCTCTCTCCCTTATGAAGAACTAGTATATAAATACAGACTGGTACAAGGCTCGAGTATAAGGGAGGTTTTTGCCAACTTATATCCAGACACACTCCTCCTAATGATACTGCTCTGCGAGCCAAAACAAAAGTATGCCTCCAAGTTTAAAATAATTAATTCAAAATAATGTTTCACAGGAAGAGAAAGGAGAAGAATTTTGATATATAAGATAACAAAAAATGTTGGTTTTTTAAACCCGCATTTGGCATTTAACAAAGGGGTGACTAAGTTGCCTCAGGGTCATTGGATTATTTTTAAAATTAACAATCTTAAAACAGTTATTATTTATAGCAAATTTTTTAGGAATTCAGCTACAACTTTACTATTTTGGTTCGCTCTTTATGTTCTTTTAGCATAATTTTATGCCACAGCGGAAAATACTTTTTTAGAGAAAATAAAGCTCTAATATCCAACAGTACACTAGCTGCTCAGTGCCAGACGGCGGACAGACAGTTAGCAACTAGCCGGGGACGATAGTGCAGTAATTGGCGGCTAAAAGGTCCGATGTTTCCCTCAAGAGTTGGTAGAGACCAAAAACTAAAAGAAAATACTGATATGCCGGTGCGCCAATTCCCCCAAGGGGTCAAAAAAAGTATCGCAGGCAAATGAGAAAATGCTCAAAACAGAAATGGAGGATAATCAATACTAGAGCCACACAAAATACATTTGAGTAAGGCTTTGTTTTAGTAGTTTGTGTTACTTAAATTGCACTGTAATTCAGAATGATTATTTTCTTTGTCCTGGTAAAGATTCTGAAAAATTTGAGCTTCACTTTGGCTTGTTATGGAGCATCTGTGAGGAGAGTTTGAGATAAAATATATCTAAGGGATGTCATAATTTTCTCAACGCCATTTTACAGTTTGTGATGTCTTCATATTTGTTTGCCTTAATTGCCAAAGCTTTGAATGTACGGTTACTGTCCTGCACTGATCAGCCTTTGGTGACATCCATTCCTCGACAGAACAGAAAAATCTGTATCAAACGCCTTCTCGCCGCTCACAGTCGCCCTGAAGATTTCCTGCTCCACATGTACCATTTAATTTTTTTTTTTTTTAATCGAGCTGTTATCGAGTTGCAGTAGTTATTTCACTCTGTCCTCTAAATGTTTACGTGTAACTGTGAAGCCTTTTTTTATAACCTTGGGACTGTCATGAGATTAAATTCAAGTAAATGAGATGATTTCACAAATATTCTTTTACCTGTTTTTGAGCACCTAGTGTAAAAAATGTGTGACATGACTTGTACATCATTTTAACTGATACTAACACACCTTTATGGTTGGATCAAACAATTGAAGTTCCGAAATGCCAAATTGTGCTTCTGTGTGTCAAGTTGTCATGTAAAAAAATATAAAGAATAAAAAGGAAAAAAAAAAAAGAATGTGAGACGAGGACAAAAATGGAGGTTTAAAGTTTTAAAAATCACATTGAAATTCGATCTGGCTTTATGAAGTCACGTTATTTTAAGTGGACATATTTGGATTTTGTGTGTTTTAACAAGCAGTCAATAATTTGTTGAGATTATGCTCTTGAAATAAAATGTTGATCTTGCCGTTTTATTTTCTACAGCGTGGTGTCCCCTTCTGTCCCTGTTTGTTTGTTTATATACAGGTTACATGACGTAATGATGTAGGCACAGGCAGTATTTAGTAGTTATTATAGTTTGTGGGTGGCAGCTCCACCCTCACCAGTCCTGTCTGATGACTTGACTGATGTGCTATGCACCTGAGTCAGGCTGAAGCAAAGGTTGTGTGTGTTTTGACAGATGGATCACTCCAAACTATAAAACCTGTTCGATTCAGGTTCCTTGTAGTTTGTAAAAAAGTGGAAATCTTTCTTAAGGGAACAGTAGCTTTATTTTTTATCATAAAAGGAGAGTCGTTTTTACTTTTTAGATGTTATATATGATCTAAGTATAATATATGCCTTCAGTGCTTACATTTCGGCTGTGTACTCCATAGCAATTTTACTTTACTGCAAAAGTAACAACGCACTGTCCCAATATGTAACTTCCTTGTTAATTAAACAAGACGGACCCAGATAAAGGTCCACACTTGTGCATAAATGAAGTGTCTCTTGGCATGTAGCTGCAGGAGGATGTCTTTTTTCACTTTGCTAAAAAAAGTTGTTTTGCATAACATCTATAAATCTGTACCAGGGCTGGGCAAAGTGGGGAGTGTGGGCTAAATTTGACCTGTGATAAGGTTCACTTTGACCTGCCAGATGTTTCCAATGAAAGTAATGAAAAATTAATTTAAAATTGAATGTGTTTATGCCATTTAATATTTTTGTGAGGTGATACTGTTCTCTAAGTATGTCAGATAATTTATTCTTTTTTCATAGTCTGAGCTTGGTAGCAGAGTGACACCGTGCAGGACGTCAGACAGTTCAGAAAACTTGAGGCCCTAATACTGTTTTTGCATCATAACATTACAATAGGTGTCTGATTTTGGCTATGGCCCACCATTTAATTTTAGTTTTGGCCCTCTGTGGGACAACATTTGGGCACCCCGTGTCCATACCAAACAATTTTGTCAACTTTCTGATTCACAAACACAACTTTCACAGTTTGTATTAACATTGACAGATGAGATGGTTATGATGATGGCATGAGTGTAGATTGCTCATTTTACCATATAGATGAAAACAATAGAAAAATTGTACAAGGACAAAGTGTTATTGGAAAAAAAATGGCAAATATAGTATTAAAAAAAGAAATAAAAAGATTATTGAAATAGGGCTGAAAAATGATTTAGTCCGCTGTAGAGACAAACATGTCCGTGAGTCAATGATTGAGGCTAGAAGGTGCCTAACGAAAGACTGAGGTTGATCATGAACACATGATAATATTTACATTTATTAAATTGATAGTGTGAATTATTAAATCAAGAAGGCAATTTACTAAATCAGGTTGAAATTAAGCATATGATCAAATTGGCAACACAAATATTTAAATGAAGAGCAAAAATTCGAGAGCATGACTGATTCAATTTATTAGGTACAAATCAATAAGACCACTATCTGTTAAATAAAAAAGTAGTTGTCGAGCATACAATCTATAAATCTATACCATACAATTTTGTCACATTGACTCTAAAACATCAGTAAGAGTACTGGCTATTTTATCAAGAGTGAGTGTAAATCATTAAATTGAGAGCACAATTATCTATTTATTGCCTCCCTGTAGCCTCCGAGGATCCATTACAGGCCTTTTCAGCGCTTGAAACCCGCACAGAGACGGAGACAAGCGACCTTTGGGACCTTGAAGAAGAAGAAGAAGAAACGGAGTGACGTCAAAGTCGACAAAAGGCGGTGACGTTTTCTGTAGGCAGAGAAAAAAAACACAGAGTGATACCTCTTCACGGTTTCCTGCTCTGTGTTGAAAGAATGGACTGAGTACCTGGTCACACCTGCCGGGTTACTTTTCACTTCACCTGAGAGGAGCAGCTGCACTACTGACGTCTCTGCGTTTACACAAAGTCACGGATAGTTTCGGGGTGAAAACAGGTACGTCCACCATTACTTTTTTCCGATATGGTTGTGTGTTTAAGTGTCGCAAAACTCGGTCATAAATACAAAGATGCTAAAAAAGTTTTAGCCTTTAGCTTGAGACTACATTCCTCAGTGCGGTGCACCACAACAGGCCTAATGAGCTTCACCTCAGTGTAGATACAGGATTAAAAACGACTCTGTACAACCTTCACCTGTCACAACAAACTTTGGACTATAAAGTTGGCAAACAAACACCTTTTCCTGTATGTGTAGCTCCAGCAGTAGTTTGTGCAGAGGCCCACACTGAAGATTTTTCCAGTGTTTGTACAGTATTGTGAGGCATTAATTAAGGAGTGATTAAAACAGGAAAAGTAAGACAAGGACTGTAAAGTTAAATAAAGTTGACTCTGAGGAAGAAATACAGCGTAAAAGTCAACATTAAACACCTGCAACTCTCTGCTGAAACCAGACCCAGACAGTATAAGTAGATCCAACAGGGTTATTTTTGTGGTTAAAGACATGAAATCTGTATGTGAACAGATCCAGCCATGCTTCCCAGCTTCATCTCAGTCACAACACATCAGCTTCATTTTACAGCTGCTGTCTGTGACAAAGTCCAGGCTGTCTCGCGTGTTTTCAGAGAGCAGGAATGCAGCCATGTTGATATAGCTCCTTACTCACTCTATTACTGAAATGTAACTGTTAATCTGTTAGTTTTCTGTTAATAATTGGCAGCGCAGATATCACAAAGGTGGGTTGAGCTGCTTCTGACACACCTGGAAATGCACGACTCAAAATTAGTTATATCTGCATGTGCATGAATAGCCAGTAAAACTCAAATGAAATGTGTCAGTCTGAATGTAATGTGTTTTAAAGTAAGCATCATCTCTTATCAGTTTTGAATTGTAATTGTAATTGTGAATTGTGCAGCAGCTGGCCTGGGGTTTGTGCAGTGTTCCTGTATTGTAACGTGTAGTTCTGCAGGTGCTTTATGTAACTTGGTTTTATTGTCTTTGTAGTGTTTTATGTGTGCGATATGAATTTATGTAACTCAGAACTGCAGCGCAGAGTCCAAGGGAATACTCCCCACGTTGACATCAGAGTATATTATATCAATCGATTGGTCGATTAATGGAAAAATTCATCTGTAACAATTACAGACAGACTGATTATCAGCCGGGCCAATTATCAGGGTTGATAATAAGTATTTTTTAAATTTTTGTAATTGGTATTTCTTTTTTTCCAATTGCTGATAAAATGAATTATACCGGCTCTCATGAAGCATCCTCTCTTTGCAGAGTCACCACTCTTTGGTGTCAATCAATGTCCTATCCACAACATTATCTGACTGGTTACACGTCACAAATTATAGCCTTTCAACACCGAATAATCTGACTCTGCAAAGTGACTTAAATGATCAAATAAGTGTTGTGTACCAGATGTATATGGTTTGTTTTAACAAATGGTTTTGACTTTATTAATAGTGGTGAAAAAAGGAGAAGATGTCATGCTGTTATCTCCTTCAAATAATCAGACTTAATCCTGATTTCTAATCTTCTAATTTTAACTCTCACTGGATTTATTGCTATAATTGTTATGGTGTTGGGAGTCTTATTTTTCACCATTCAGTGAGGCTAAACAGGTTATACGGGGCCCCAGGGTGCGACTATTTTGGTCGTCCACCAAAAAATCTGTCAAATGATGACTGAACATTTACATTAGTAGCTCTGGTGCACCTGAAATTTATGTGCACCTTTTATTCCTGTATTACCGGGTACGCCTGAATGAAAAAGTGCAGCCAGTGTAAAACGTTAATCTGGAGCCCTGTTATAGCAAAAGCAATCTATAATTTTCTGACATAAACTCAGGTTGAGGAGACAGCTGCACAAACTCTAGCTCGCTCTTTACAACGTGTTGGCCTGTCAGGACACACCCGTAATAAACAGTGAACTTTGATTTTCTTTGTGAAGCTGAAGGCACACTCACATTTTGTTTTGTTTGTTTTTCTCCCCTCACAGAAAAAACAACAAATGAAGCCAAAAATGACTTTTAGCAACTGGAAGAAGCTTTGTTAACGGACTCTTGACAGTGCAACAGGTATTGACTGAAAAGAGAGGAAAATTGAATTTAAAAACTCAAGAATGTCTGGCCAAGGTGGTTCAATCTCAGATGAGGTGGCTGTTCCTCCTGCAGATCCAGCTGCAGAGAAAATAGCCACAATTAAGCCACAAGATAGTGACCGTACAGAGGAAGGAAGGGAGATTACAGATGAAGAAGAAGAAGAAGAAGAAGAAGAAGAAGAAGAGGACTTAAATGAGGAGGATGAAGGGGAAAAAATGACCAGCTCAGCTCATCTGGAGCCCACAACTCTGCCGTGGCCCGGAGACAAAGACAAGATGCCTCAGACGGACAACAACGTTGAAGCCTGGTCAGAAAAAGGAGTTTCTGAGTCTGAAGAGAGGGACACGGGGATTAGCGGAGGTAGCCAGGACCTGTCAGAGGAGGCAGACAGTGTCAGAAAGGGCAAATGGAGGGAGAGCATGCCTGAGGGTGAGAGGTGGAGGGATGATGAGATCGATGTGCAGCGAGATGATAAAGGGGAAGGCTCGCTGGCGGATGATGAAGATGAGGGGGAAGAAGAAGAAGAAGAAGAGTCGAATTGGATCTCAGAGAAAGCAGCTCCAGGTTTCACTCCACAAGTCACAATAGTGCGTCCAACAAGTAGAGAGATTCCTGAGGAGAGCAAGCTGTTCATAGAGAGAGACGTCAACGAGGAGCTGCAGGAGGAGCCTGAGTCAGCCAGGCACTATTACCCAGAGTGGACAGAACAGGACGACAAGTACTGTGAGTATAAGACACAAACTGGACTCTGCTACATCTGGGCCCATATTTATTAAGAATTACATGCATAAATTGTTGATTGTAAGCAACAAGACACACATATTACTCCTGCAAACAGTAAACAGTAGATAATCTGTTGAGCCTGAATAGGAACAGCCAATCAGAGACATGGATTTACCCTACATCCACACAAAATCCTACATTTACTCACTGATGTTATTCGTCGAAACACGTAGTTTTTATTTTTTCTAAAGGTTTGTAATCTTTTCACTTACATTTTACACAACTTACATGTGATCTAATATATTTATGACATAAAAATATATAAAGTGGCTGAAATAGAAACAAAAAAGAAAACCAGACTGCAGAAGGAAATACATTCAGTAAAGCAAGTAGACAAATCATAATATAAAGAGAATTTATGTGAATTGACGAGATCAGACAATAAAGAGCCATGGAGAGCTTTATTCTGGTTTAAACCCTGATTAATCTAAACACAATTAAAAAAAAAACACACTCAAATGCTCAGGGGTTTCTAGACTGCAACACTGAATTAAATTAAACCTCAATCATCATTGTAATTTTTTTTTATTTTTATGTTTTATGATCATAATATGCATCCATGGGAAAGCAAAATCACAATTATACTGTTGCTTTGGGTTGGCTGGTCCAAATATTAATGAGTATTTAATGACCTGGGAATGAGACTCAAGACCCTCCTGAGATTTTGATTGCTTAAGACTTCGAATCCTTTTTAGTTTACTTTTGGTCCAATTGAATTTATGAATGAATTATGAATATGTTAAGCAGCTAAAAGCGTTCAAGTGCTTTTGGTAAACCCGAAGTCGCTACACAGCTGCTGATTAGTAAAAACTTTTTTTAATTGCTAGAAACAACCACATATCTTCTTCTCATAATATTCAAGTCTGCTGCTGACTGTTTGTTTCATGGATGAGTCTCTGTCAGTATGGTTGTGATTTTAATGCTTCTTGTCAGGTGAATCTCAAGTCACAGATGTTTTCACAGCATTCACTTCTAACCTTTTTCAGAAGACATTTTGACGTGTCACGCTAAGAAAAGGTGCAGGTGTAAATAATGAAGTTAATGATGTTTGAGTTCCATTGAAGGGTCCTGGGTTTGGTCACGCTGACTCATCGGCATGCTGTCACGATCGCTTATCCTCAAATCAGTAACACCTGAGCTTTTCCTGCTATGACGGGTCAAAATGTCTGCTGTGAAAAAGGACTTATGGGTGTTTTAAGCCTTTTATTAGTGACACAGTAGAGAGACGACAGAAAAAAAAGGGAGAAAGAGATGGGGAATGACGAAGGACTGATTTTAATAAGGACACATAAGCTCCTGTGGATTTTACATTATCTATTATATGCAAAAAAAATCAACATGCAACTTTCATTTGGTTAATTGGTCACGCATCAGATTGCTGAGCACATTTTCACTCAGAGAGTTAGTGAGTCACTGCACTCTGAGCCCAGCAGCGCAGCGTAATGCTCTCATTTCTCCTTAATCAGATGTAATTACATGTCTTGAGATGAATCATGCTATGACTTCAGTCTGCGTCTCGCTGTCTCCTCCTGTCCCAATAAAGATATCTGTAGGTAATGATTACAGTTAAAACAAATCACTTGGATTAAATAATCCTTGTGCTTTTCTTCCTCAGATCTGTGTGATGATCTGTGCGGTGACAAACTGAAGGTGGCTCTGACGCTGGTGGCTGCAGGGATCCTCTTCCCTCTCCTGGTGTGGGGAGGTTACGCCCTCCTTCCCTTTGAGTCGCCGGTGCTTGCAAGCGCCCCCCTCCGGGTGGTGTACACTCTACGCTGCTCCTTCTTTGCCATTATCCCCATCCTGCTCGGTAAGACTTCACTATGTGGTCATGTATTGAAACAAACACTGAGATGTAGGCAGAAAAGACTAAAACCAGGTTATCTTGACCCCCGTGTCTCTGCAGGCGTGTTGGTGCTGGGCATCGCCCGGTTGCGCTACAGGGCCCTGCAGCCCCTCTACAAGGGCAAACAGGTGAACAAAGAGGTGGCGGTGCACTGGCACTACATCAACGAATCCCTGGCTCTCTTCCTCTTCTTCTTCCTGCAGCTCGCTGTCATGGCAACCTATGTCAGCCAGGACCTGGTGAAGTTGGTGCCGCTGCTCACCATCATATTCGTTTTCGGCAGGTATGTGTTAAATCTATGGAAGTGGAGGGAAAGATGATTCTGTCGTGTGTAGGATAAAGTCTCAGTGTTGTTTATCAGCAAGTTTCAGAGATTCAGAGTGAGTTAAGTCAAGAAAAAGAAATTCAGGCTGCACATTTAATTTCCAGAGAGTAAAGAATTGTGTTTCTGTAGTTTTAGTCATTTTTTTCTATCAGTAGTACAACTTTATGGAGGACTGAAAGTGCCAAAATCAAAATTTAGAATCAAAATAAATACACCAAAAATAATACTAAAAATAAATGTATTATGTAATGTATATGTATGTAGTTTATTTACTTTTAAATTTATTGTTTTATATTTTTTGCTTACTTAAAAGTTAAATTAAATTGGGAAGTAAATAAATAGTGGGATTAATACAAAGTTAGATAAAAACAGATTTTTGTCTCATATGTTAAATGATGATATTTATTTTCAATCATATTTTTGCCACATCTAAAGGCGTATTAATTCTTTCATATTAGGAGGATTTATTTTTGTAAAACTTTCTTTGAGCCAAGGAAAGTAATTCACAAATCTGTAACCTCAGTGGTTCTCAAAGTTTTTCTGCGGGGCCCCCTTTTTTGTAGAGAACAATATTTTCAAGCCGGCTCAAGTCGACATCTTCCTGTCAGAAGCTAATATTTTGAGACGCCCGACACACTGTGGTCTCTCTCAGTACCCATCGTTGTACTGGTGAAGCTGAGGGCAAGATATGCCTCGTTATATTTCCTTGTCTTTGTTTAGTGCCTTTAATTAATACAAATACATATCCTCACGTTAATGATAGTATCTACGCTGCTGACTGAGTATGGGAGTAAAAATGTAACTCATTAACTAAAATGTCCGTCTGTTAATGTTCATGGCACTTTAAGAACAACTTCCTGTTATTACTTTGAGTCAACTGTGTAAAGTTTCACATCGCTGATAGACAAGAATCACAAGTCATTTTGGAAACAGTCAACTTTTCCACTTCCGAATAAACTGGTTAAACCAGGAATGTGTTTTAAACCCGTCTGATCACTCCTGGTAGTTTACAAGAAAGAATCTTTTTGTCTTTTCCGTCGTGTTTTCCTTCTTCCCTTTTCTTATCTTGTGTAGTTTCTTCTTCTATTTTTCTTCATATTATTATCTTTTCTTTTGCATTTACATTTATACTGGATTATACATTAAAGGGATAGTTCGGGTCCTTTGATGTGGTAGGCAGTAAGCAGAGCATTGTACTGCTGAAACCTAAAATAAGTCCTACCTAAAATATATGTATCAGTTTAAGTGAACGCTATGTTTTGAACATTTTTGGCACTTAAACCAAACTTGCCGTTAAAAAGCCTTTTCCTCTGGCACTACATTTCCTCAACCGTACAACGTCCGTATTCCTACGCACAAGCAGAATGTAATGCCAAAGATAAAGGCTGTTTAACGGCAATTTAAAGCGCTAAAAATGTTAAATGATTGAGGTAAAACATTACAGTATACTGATAAACCAATGCAACAACACATAAGTTGGAGTTAGAAAGTTGGGAGGCACGACTACAGTGGAGTATCATGTAATTAAAGATTTTATTTAATTATCTACACTGGTGATCAAAGGATTTGCCCGAGAGAATTAATAAAATATGATTCCACCAGGCCGACAGCGTCATCGTGTTCGTCATATTGCATTTAAATGCAAATTTATGTTGTTGACAGGCAGCTCCTCATTTGATCCCAAATCATTCCAGGATCTATATTAATATCATTTAACATATCTGCTATTCTCTCCATACCAACCACATTCAGAGACAGTTTGTGACGACTGTGGGCTCTGAAAAGTCTTCTCCGGCATAATCACAAGCTTGATGAGGGAAAATTACGACAAGTAAAAAAGCATCAATTAGGTTGTTAATCCAGATCCTTTGAATCGCCACGCACTTGACACAAAAACAGATGAAAGACTTGAAGGAGCTAAGCCTTCTAATGTTCCTGCTGAAAAGGGAGAGTGGGTGTGTGAGATGATGTGGGTAGTGATCAGATCTTTTTGTCTTCTTTTATCCAAATCAAGCTGATTATAAATCTACATCAAACAGAAATAAAGATCTAAGTCTGAGTACTTCCCTCTCATCTGTAACATATTATTTGTGTTCTGTGCTGCAGGCTGATCTACTGGCTCTGCCTCTCTCTGGGCAGCACCATCAGGGGCCTCGGTTTCGGCCTCTCCTTCTTCCCCATACTGGTCATGCTGGGCGTCAACCTGTACTACGTCTGCTCGTCGGTCGGACAAGGGTCTGTTTTCGACGTCGAACAGCCCACGATGGCTCCTCCTCCCAAGCAGCGCTGGTGGGGTTGAATGGCGGAGGCGGCATTAAGAGACAAACAACTCTAAAGACTTTTTAATATCATAACACTTGGACAGACAACTTGGCTCGTTATCCTGGTTTCCTTTTAATTTGTAAGGTGGTAAAAGCAACTGCAGACACTTTGATCATCTGTTTACAGTCAAAAAATACAAATACAATACAAAAACTAATGATCAGCTGTCAAAAAAACTGCCAAAAATGACCAGTGTCTTTTTCTTCGGAGCAGCCAGTGCTAACTGTGATTACAAAAAAAATTGCCTTTCACAGTAAAACGCCTCCACAGTGAAAGCTTTTATTGTGAAGTAGCAGTAAAAATGTTTAGTTTACATTAGCAGTAGCTTAATACAGCTCTGACACAGTGTGAAGAAAGCAAACATCAGTGAGACGCATCCTTTCCTGTGAATCTCTTTATTCAGGTCCGGGATTGGTGGACTGTTTCTATCAACTTACAACTGGTTCTGTTTCTGATTTACGACCGCTACTTCATATACAGATACCAATATTAGAAAGTAAAAAAGTCAGCTATCGTTATATCAGCCGACATACACACATTTTTTGTTTGTTTTTATCTTGACAAAGATATGTCACAGATGCAAAACATTTTTCTGTTTAACAACAAACTTTCTTGTCTAAAATGACACCAGTGCACTGAAACAGTAAAATTAACCTGAAATGTAAAAACTAAAAATGATCCCAAGCATCTTTTCCTGCATTTATAACCCTTAAAAACAAGTTTTTAGAGTTTTCCTATTGATGCATATCAGAAAACATATACACCGACACCGCTATATCTGTGACAAGCCAACAGATATATCTCTAGGGCTCTAACTACAGATTTAAAAATAGGATTTGATTTAATGAAAATCTCAAAGATTACAGCTTTAAGTGTTGTAGCTCAAATCTTCCTCTCTCATAAAACCAAGTAATCATATTGTAGATAAGAAAGGAAGCTGAAAAGGTTTCCATTAACATTCACACCTCCAAAGCTCTGCTTCAGTGTGTTTACTAACTTTACTGATCTTCCATTATGATTCAGTCTGCACCTTCCTCCGGTCTTAAGCTGATAAAATCTGTTTTGAGGCAAGAGTTCAATTACGTTCGGACACAATGACAGAAAGTGTATTACTATGTTATTAACATTAAGATGAATTTTCCCATTTTTATATTGTTGTCACACAACTGGATCTTTTGGTAATCTTAAGACTGTATATTTATAAGTGAGACTGTAAAATGCATCTTTGTTTTATTGATCAAAGGTTTGTTTTTCCTTGTTTACAGCAGCAGCACTCGTCGAGCTATTTGTGGATCTCTTTTCTTTCTTTTGAAGAATGTTTGTTCGTTTTAAGTGCACAAGTATTTAAAATAAATCTCATTAATATTTGGGACTTTAAATGTGTTCAGCAAACGATTTGGATCCAAAAAATTAATAATTATAATGTAAGTTGGAAATGTGGGTCCTCTGTGATCATGAGTCACAAGGCAAGTTTCAACAAGATCAAATAGTCGGTGCTCAATTTCAAAACCTGAAAAAATGTGGCCCGTCTTGAACAAAAGCAAATGTGGGCAGGTTTTCTTTCCACAAAGGAACAAAGAAACAGCAGAGTCATAGTTGAAGTTGGCAGACGGGGGGGGAAATAAACACCACAAAAATGCTGTGTAAAAACAAAAAGAAAGAAATCATTCAGCTCCCAGACTGAGCATTAGTGTCACAGAGTGAGGATCCATTCATGTGTCCGTGCTGTTTGACAGGTTTACTCTTGAACAAACCCAAAATCTGGCCATACCCCACACCGTTAACCCCTTTCCACACTCGCTTTATGTTGACCTTTAACAGACATCAGTATAACACCACCATGTTATATATGAATGAATAGATGTGACGCTTGTATTCTAAGTTATATAAAATAAAACAGCCTGTCATAAAAATAATCCAGTTAAATGCATTAAGTACAACTGGAACTATGTTATAAATATATGCATATCTCAAATACTTGAAAACATTAATTTCAAAGTTTGACAGTTAATTTTGACAGTTATCATTCCTGCAAACCACTGACTTTTTCGCAATTTTATGTGCAATAGGCTTCGTACCACATTTCCACAAAATGTCATATCACGATCAAGTTGTGTGTTTTATGACCTGATTTTCATGGGAGGGGGGGACAAGGCTGACAAGGCACTGACCGCAGTTCAAAATTTCAACATTTTGTAACTGACTGAACCTTCATCAACAACATTTGTAACTGTGAAACCACTGGATATTTTTAAGGGGACAGTTTACAACCTGGCTTGTGGCAACAAAAACATGATATTTTTGACAGAAAGTCAGAGCATCTCAGCTGCGTTTGTGTTGACAAAAAACAGATAAGTCAAATCATGATGTTTTCCTAACAATAACCAAGTGGTTTTGTGCCTTAACCTAACCAGAACATAAGCAGAGCATTATCACGACAGAAAAACAGGAAACTGAACCTAAAGAAATCTTAAGTTTCAACATATCCGGGGTTAACAGAAACTTACATTACCATCATAGATTCTGGCAATTAGATTGATTCACTGCAACAGTGAAAAAATCAAAAGTTGGTTTACTTTGGGGTTAAAATCACCAGATATTGATGAAGGTCTACACCGTCTTTATCAGCCTTTACCTCTCAAGTACTCACCTTACTCCACGTAGTTCAGGACTCCTAAAATTTGACATGCAAAACATTTTTATCATCTTATTAAGTGATCCACTGTGAAAGATTAAACCACCAAGAAGTATTTCAAATACCTGAAATTACTACAAGAATAAATGCTACTTTCACATGAATGCATCAGTAAACATAATCTGTTGTCAGAACCTTTTTTTCCCTAATACTTACATAGTTTCCTTTTGCTTTTATTGAGTATTTTCACGTAGTGGTAATGCTACTTTTATTTGAGAAAGACAACTGAATACTTCCTCCAACACTGTTTAAGATAAATGAGGGATCTTTGTCTTTTAAGCACTCAAGGTTTTGTTAGTTCCTTCCCAGTCGTTCATTTTCCCCTGCTTTGCTCATTTTTACATGCGTCACTTGATATCAAACTTTTATGACGAGCCGACCTGTTACAACCTGTGAAAGAATCCCAGTGAACATGTCAACAAAAACTTCACTCGTATTAGAAAATGATACAACTTCCTGCATCTGCTGACTACCTTTCCATGCTGGCATCCTAAATAGGAACAGATAAAAGTATAATTCTGAGCTCAGTGTGAAATAAATAGAAACATTTTCATTTGCAGAAGGACTGAGAGCCTTTTTGTACCTATTTTCTATTTTAAGACAGCGAACAACATAAACATTTGCTTCTTTATACCTCTGTCATTTCAGAATCCCAAACCCAAAGTTATTTAGTTTAATATCATAGAAGAAAACCAGAAAATCCTCACATCTGGGAAGCTGAAAAGAGTTAATTTTTGGCATTTTTAATCTAATAAAAGACTTGGCAACTATTTTTCAGTCATCAAAATAGTTGCCATTAAAGTTCTGTTAATGAACTAATTCAGATTGTAATGTATAATAATAAAACAAAGAGTACATTTTTCTGCATAACAAAGTACATTTTTCTGATTAAACTCTCGAAACAGTTCATCTCACTTGAGATCAGGAATGTTTCAGTACCAAGACCTTCATCACGGTTGTTATGGTGTCCTAAATACTTTTCGTTTACAGCATATAAAGAGTTAAAGTTGGCACAGATAGCAGTACCTGATGAAGATCTTTGTACTGAAACAATTTTAAAAATGTATTTGTGATCTCAAGTGAGATGAACAATGCAAGAGTTTTTGTTCTGATTTTGTCGGCCCTTGGTTTCTCCTACGTTTGCCCATCTGTGGATCCACAGGTGTGCAAACGTTTTGCTCTGTGAGGACTTTTCATAGTAAAATAGTATTTTACGAGTAATGGAACTGGTATTGCTGCTTTTACTCAAATGCAGGATCTGAAAACACACAATTTTTATTAAAAGTAGTAAAAAAAAAAGAAGAAAAGTCAACATCAGACACAAACAGAAGGTGTGATGTGTTTTTTTTTGCTATTGCATGAAATAGTTAAATCTCAGTATTAAACACTGCTGACTCGCTTACCTCGCAGGAGGTCATGAGAGCTCCTCTAAATTTAGTCGTCTAGTTATCACTGAATGTGTGAAATGAAGCTTCATCGCACGTGTTTGTAACTGTGACAAAGAGCAGAAGATGAAGAAGAAACAGACCAAATGAGAACAAACTCTCTGAAATGGATGGAGCTACACTTAGTTTCTAAAGATTTCTGGAGATTTTACTGACAAGAAACTGTCCTGATTGGGGTTAATGAGTTATTTTAAAAGCAAGGTTTGCTTTGTCTCACAGTCTTTGATTTTCATGGCAGTTTAGAAAATAAACCAGACTCAAATTCATTTCACTCAGTTTGTCTATTTAATATATAAAATACGGTAAAACATACGCAAAAAGGGTAAGGTCTCAAGGGACTTGGATACTTTGGTACAACAAACACTTTTTTTGTAAAAGCGGTATAGAATTTCAATAACATATCAGTGCATACTTTGTATATGAAAATATACACAAATTGTATATCATTCTCAAAAAAACAACAAAAAGAAATATTTTCTTTACAACAAAAACCCAAAGCAGACTAGCTCAACACAATATATTAGCTATAAATTTCATCTTTAGTATTTCATATGCTACATTATTCTGAGTTGTTTTCAAACTCATTTGTGATGCATGTCCTGTATCATTACTGTACGTAACTTAAGTTTTGTTGTTACCTGTATCCCATGCATTTACATTTTTCAAATTTCATGATTTACTAATTTCAGTTGTTTCCCATTTTTATAAATATATTCTATATCTTAATTAAAATTGCAGCATTTAACTGGTATTTCCTTCGTTGCATTTGCTAATACCACAATAACTGATCGTGCAATTTTCAGCAAGTTGTTTAAAAAAAGGAAACCAGTACTATATGTTTATGATAAGGAAGATAAAATAAGAGAGAGAAAATAAAAACAGTTGACTATCCTACACAAAATAGCAATAAAATAAAAGCTCCATAATTATATCATCATAATAATAAGACAATGGAACTGTCACCAGCACAAATTAATCCAAAAATAGTGAGATTCTAAAAAACATTGTACACAACAAGTAACAGGGGTGCAGGTTTTCATTTCTCATATAGATTGTCATGTGACTACACTGCTAGATTGGACAGAGAACCTTTTTGTACATGAACGAACCTGCGTGAAGCAGAACGCTGAAGCCAATCGGTGTGGTGTCACATTTCAGTCAACCATCAGCGCCCACAAACACAAAAGAGTTTTCAAGGAAATTTTTTAAATGGAAACGACCGCGTGGAAAGAAGAGGAGATCATTAGCTCTGTTTGGAGGCTGGTACCGCTCATCAGTTGGATCTTATAAAGGAATAGTTTCAACATTCTGGGAAAACACACACACTGGAGGAATCGTGGATGGAAATATGCATTAAATCACATTTTCTTTTGCCAGTTTTAAAAAAGTCTGTCTGCATGCGCTACAGTTGTGAGCCTTAGACTACGAAGCAGTGGTTATTCTACCATCTTTATAATTCAATAATTAATTGATTCAAGTATAGCCACAGCTGATAACGTTCAGCTACAATATTTATGAACTTGAAAATGTAGCAGGGATGGGTCATGATTTTCGATTATTCAAATCTCTGTTAAATTAGAAACGTTAGTCATGTGACTATGGTTTTGTCTGGAAAAATATTTTTTCCATTGTTTTAACCAGAAATTTCCGATTCCACCTTGTACTGTGTTACCATGGGCCTTGGTAGACTTGCATTATTATTACCAGGCTCTGGTAAAACCCCTGTAGAGTGGTCTAAAAGTTCCCGGTGACTATCAAATAGCATTTTTTTCAAGTTCAACTTCCGTCACATCGTGCTGAGGCTGCAGCTGTAATACTTGAAATTTCAAAATATTGATCTTCTCTTCTCCCTCTAGGCAAGAAAGCGAACAAGCGAGTTTCCCCAAAATGTCAAACTATTCCTTTAACCGTTTAAGGGGCAAATTTCTCCAACATGACTTTATTGAATGTGTTGGATGTTGAATTGTTTATCAGGGATGATTGACAGAAGAAAAGCTACTCACCACGCTGTCGAACGAGGGACGGAGAAATCGCCTGATCATTAAAAACATCGACAACACGAGGATGTTTTTTCCGGACTATCGCCACAAACCCACAGTGCTGTGGGCTATGACTAATCGCACCAAGCATCATCAAATACGAGCAGCCGGGTCCACTTCCTCCACTCCACCCACACTGACTTTAAAGTGTAGGATTGTCTAATCAGTCAACAACAACAGTCTGCGCTTTGAGCATCGTCTCAAGGAAAACAAAGGAGAAACTCTCTATTTGTAGGCTATAAACAACCTGTGTACACACACTCATACACAAAATTGAAATGGTTTCAGACAAAACTAGAAAACATACATTTGAACCACAAACACAGCACTTGGTAGCCAATTTCTTGACTTCATTTCAAAGTGAAAAAAAGGCATAATCTGTGTCTAACGTGGAAAAGATTTTACACGATTCTGTCAATCAAGGAAGTGTTTCACCTCTCAACTACACTACGAGTGAATGGCAGTGTCCTAGTCTGCTCATGTTCAGGTGGTTATGGATGACTTTGATCGTGGGTTTTTTAAAAATGTGTGGTAGGAGAATATGATGACACCACAACCAAGCAGGCCTCTGTGAGTGGGGGACAGAAAGTGCACACACCATCAACATTAGCATAAAATAGGTTTACTGAAACGAGTCCGATACACCAGCACTACCTAGTGCGGCGTTAACCCCTGCACCGTAGCTCGAAACATATCAAATTCACACTCATATATGCAAACAGATCCACTGAGAATCAACACATTGCTTGTTTTTAGGGATACCTAGCAAAGTCTATGCAAATATATTCATATGTACATACACGTCGTTGAAGCCGAAAAGCTATTTTTACTTTGTCGCCAACTGAAGCGGTAGAAATATAGAAAATGTCTTTTTCCTTTCACTTTTTGAAACACGGCAAAGAGCTAAGGAGAGCTAGAGAGAGCTAAAGAGGACATCAAAGCTTTTGTATAAGGAGTGATTTTTATACAAAGTCAGAATTCCTACTTCTGGACGACTAACGGACCCTCAAAACAGATTTTTTTTCTTTTAAATACCAACATATAAAGAACACTTGGACTGAAAGAACCAAATACTTCCCTACCCGACAAAATAAAAGCCACCAGAGGCTCAAAAAACTCTATGCATTTTAACTGGATGGCATCTACTCCTGGTTAATAAGCTGAGTCGACTGGCTGGATTTCTGTTGCAACAATTTCCATCCGAGTTCCAGAGATGAGGTGAGACGCGACGGGACGGGACGGGACGGGAGGAGCGCCCGGTCCAAGGAGAGAGCGACGGCGATTTCAGAGCCTGAAGAGCATCGACAGTTTACTAGTTCTTGTTATTTCCGTGACAGTGCGAGTGATAATTCGTCAGTGTCCCTGCACCGTGTGCAAGAGGCATTTGGCATTTTGTTGTTGTCGCTGAAGAGAGGTCGATATTGGCACTCTGGCAAGGTCCTCGACTCCACAGCCACAGAGTGCCACCTGAGGGGCTGCAGCAGAAAGAACCGTATCCTCACCTAGAAGAGCCTGTTTGAGTCTGTTCACTCAGTGCCACATAGATGCTCAGTCCTCAAACTTTAAGTTATATCCAAAAGTGCAGTTTAGAGGTGACTTATGGAAGAATGGACAGCACACAATCCAGTTGGATTTCAGCGAGCAGGAAGTGGTGAGTCTCATAATGTCGACAAGCCACCAATCACATTGTGAACAATGTAGCAGATGTAAATACATGAAGGTTATGCAGAAACCACGTGAGAGATAAATGTTTTTGTGGTTTCGTCAGGTTGCAAAAAAGGTCCAACACCTCATTTCTACCAAAAGAAATTACTAATCAGGAGTCCATTCAAGCAAGAAGGCTTTAAAGATCTACTGTCCCTCTATATTCAAGGGCCTACCAGGGACAAAACACCCAGCTGAGCACGAAGCCATCCTTTCCTCAGTCGGAGCGTGAGCCCCGACGGAATTTAATTTTTTTATGTTTTGTTTTTTCTTGGCAAAGCCTCATTAGTCTGGGTGATGCAGCTGAGTTGTATAAATTTGGACAGAGGCAGATGTGTGATGATAGTGTCACATGGCAGTGGGGTCGGGGCAGTGGGGGTGTAAGGATGAATGTGGGTGCGTGTGTTGCGAGTGTCACCAAACGTCGCTGTGGGTGCAGAGAGGTGTCGCCTCTATGTGACCCAGGCGTCCAATCTCATGCGCTTGATGTTCCCTCCCTCCTGCTCCGGTTCGTTCGACGCCCTGAGGAGCTCGGCTGAAGGGCTGAAGTCGGGCGGCATGGATCGGCTTGCAGGATTGCCGCTTCCTGTAGCACCGCCGCCACCGCCGCCGCCCCCTGCGCCTCCGCCGCCAGCTGCGCCAGCATCATCGCGATCGCTGCCTTCAAAGGAGCTGGCGTTGCTGCTCACGCTGTCCGCAGGCGAGCGTCCGGTCGGGGGCTCCAGGCACAGCAGGGAGCCCGGGTACTGCGGCGGTGCGGTCAGGATGGCTCCTCCTGAGGTCGAGGACGGCGTGGTAGAAGATGGAGGAGGGCAAGGGGTGCTGCGATCCCGGCCGGGCGAGACAGGCTCAGACTTGATGCTCACGCTGGAGTTTGTGTTGACGGTCAGCATGGCGCCTTGAGGTATATGAGGCACAGGCCTGAGAGGAGGGTCAGAGAGAGGAAGACGATGGAAGATAAGGGACAGAATAGGAAAGGCAGGAGGGAAACAAATGATTAGCCACTTGACAAAGGTGAGTGAGAAACTGGACTTGCGTCAAGACAAAAACCGACATTACAAGGCACAGCACCAACAGGGAAAAGCCACATTCGATTATTCAATAAATCCAATCAACTCTGAGCCTTCACAGCATAAGTAAACTGCTCCCAACAGATCAACAGAACAGCCCAGGAAGCATGAAATGATCAGTGTGACAGGGTGGTTGGCAGTGAGGCAGCTATGATGTGAAGAAACTACAGATGACAAACAGAAAAATAATCTCGGGTTAGAGAACATGGTGGAAACCGGAACTACGTCTCTTTCCTGTTTGACTGCAGACAGCACCAGACATGCTTTAAGGGGGGAGCCAGCCAAAAGCGCACAGACACACAGGAAAAAGGAAGTGTGATACAGTACCGGCCCAACCACTCATCTCTACCCAAGAGCAGGTTGGACGGAGAACCAACACTGTGGGGAGAAAACAAAATGTTGGAGCCCAAACCAAAGGGAAGAGGTGGATTAGAAGGCATGTGTGGAGAAAAGTGTGAAACATTATTGCGAGCAAAGGTTTCTTCAACAACAGCAATAATGTTAATAATGTCTCGGCATCAGAAACAAAGACCCTAACCTGCTGAAGTTGTTCCAGCACACAAGAAAATCTTGTTTTCTGATCAAACGGTGAACGGCGCATTTACACAAGAATACATGTGTTCATCAGGAAAGTGACGCTCTGTGCATTCCTTAACTACAGAGTGTGTACGGTGGCTCCCTAAGGACAAAAATGCATACTAGAGTGAAGAGTGAATGCAAAATCATGACCATCTTCACCGGGCATTTTTTAATTTTAAGGTTAAATTACTTATCATTTTTATCAAGGTAATAGTTCCCTTAAGGCTGCAATTATTAAAACACATGAATGTAACACTCTTAATGTTTGTGCTTTTTGTTTGCATTTGCAGCATTTCATGATTTTGAGCGTGAGGCTTTTACTCTTGCATGTGTTTGATCCTGAGAGGCCACCGTATTTGTGGTTGTTCCAGAGCAGCAGCATAAAACAGGAAGGGACAATTTAAAAAGCATGTCAAAGCTGGGACTTGACAATTATTTGTCAGATAGGTCATTTCATGCAAACTCAGCCAGAATTTAGAACTTTTCACAGTTCATGTCATGGATTTTTTTTTTTTTTTTGAAAAATTCATTAAAAAAACTTCTATTAAGTTCGTGGGACACTGCAAAGTCCGATACTCCATAAACTTCCTCACTTATGAATTTTGGAAGTTTGGACCTTGAAGCCAAATTTCATTGTTTTGTGATTCTGCGTACTCTGAGCCTCATCAATGAATTATTTTCACTTCTTTTAAAAAAATGATTAAATGATGAAGGAGTTAAGACCTTTGCACACCAGTTCTATTTTTTCACCCCAAATTACCGCACGTTTAAAAATAAATGCGACCTCATGTGCGACCTCGTGTTTAATTTACAAGCTGCCTCGGTGTGATGTGTGTGTGGTGTTACGTGTGTCCCTACTGCCTACCTAGACGTACCACCAGTCGCAGTTCAGGATCAACCGGTTTGGGGAAATCGGTGGACTTCTTTTTAATGTGTCATTCCAACTCTCCTCACTCTTGTCTTGTTTTTCAGGATTTGATGGACCTAGTTGTCTTTTTTTCCTTTTCCTTTTCTCAGGAAGTGAGGACCACAAAGTTCTCTTCACTGCCTGTCGACTCTATCTATCTATCTTGTCTCGTATTGGGAATTTTCGCTACATATAGACTAATTAGCAGATCGGACTCAGTGTGTAAAGAATTTCATAAAAGATCCTCAAACTGTTAAAATGTATGTAGAAATATGAACACTTTCTCATAAAAAAAGCTTTAATTAGAACAATCTTTCTTGGGAAAATGTGCAGTCAAAATATCTCAAGTGTTTGTTTTTTTTAGTTCTGAAACTATTTTTAGCAAGATCTGTGGCACTCAAATTTTGTATGTGGGCTCAAATAAGTTCTGGATGTGATCGGGCTACATTGATACTACACACAATCAAAATTTAGTTGCAAGAAATTGAAAAGTAGTTGAGATATTAATTTCTGAAAATCAAAGATTCTTTGTTTAGATTAGAAAAAATAATTAATTAGTATTAATTTGATTTCTGTAGACATTCAGCAACAACTTTCTTTGATGTTCAGGACAAATTTTATCCAGTGAAAAATAAGTGATTGGTGAGTTTCAGAATACACATACGAAGAATCACAAAATTATGAAATTTAGCTCAAACTTCAAAATGTAATGACTAAAGAAGTATTTGGAGTACAGCTGTAGGAGAGTGCGTGTCTCCACCATGCTGACTTGCTTTTTGATGGATTAAAAAGCAAATGCAGTGGACTTTAATAAGGAAAATCAACGTTCATAGACTGTTAACTTGATTCAAACCAACCTATTTTAGTTTCATCTAGTCTGTAACATTATACAGAACAGACCAGTACAGTTATATTTCTGAACACTCCTTACCTTCAGATTTTTTTTAAGAGTTAAAGGCTGAAAAAGTTTACTCTCCCTTTACTCTTCCTTGTTATGAGTTAATAAAATAAATTCCATAGCTGACATATACTGTACGTAGTTTTAGACAAAAGCCCTTCAAATGCAAAGTAGACTACAAACCCCCCCCTACAGACAAGGTCATGACATTTCACACACGCACACACTAGCAGTGGCTGTTCACCTCAGATTGGCAGCCAGACTGGACACCTGGCTATTCAGCTCGCTGCTCTGTTTGTCCACGCCCCACATGCTGTGGACAAGAGGAGAGAACACACTTCAAGGATCTGGTGTTCACGCTACCAACAAACCCAACCTGAATCCTGCAACGTTCAGCTGCTGTAACACTAACACTGTTCTCTGATCCAACACAGACGCTTCTCAGGATTCTTTATTAAATCTTCAATGTTAACGTGAAAAATATCTGCCAACGGCTTTTCCATAAAACTCTAATTTCATAAGAATTTCCCCAAATCAAGTTTAATCCGTTTAATACTTGTCAAGTGATTTGTCTTTGCCTCTCGTTTCTATGAAAAATCCTGTATCCACACAGCAAATTACATTCAAATGAAGAGACATTTTTAAGTGACGCTGGCAGAATCTTTCAATTCTTAAGAGAAAAGTTTGGTTTTACTTCTGACTTTGACTTTGAGACTGACTATCATCATGAATGTATTTGAAAGACTGGACAAAGTGACAGCAACACACAACAAGGTGTATGTATTTCTTTAAAACACCTTTAAATTAAACCTGATGACCATTTAACATCTAAATAAAAACGAGAAGATAAAACATTAAACAAGCTATCACTGGTTTATATTAAGGCTGGGAGGTATCCTGAGCTAATATTAATATCTGACTGAGCTGATTCTGCTCATGTTGGTACATTTATAAATCGCCTGATGTTTACCTGCTGTGTGTGTTTGACCTTGGAGGAATAAAATATAAATATATGGTGTATGTGTAAGTGTATGCTGCTGTTTACTTCAAAATATCTATTATTTGTTAAACATATATAAATATTTTATTACTACTTACTCTACTTATTTTAGCAGTGGAAAAACTCCTAACTGTTAAAAAATGAATGATATATAAAAACAAAATTAATCATTCATAAGGATATATTTGTGCAATTACTCTGATATCGATTTTATTTTATACACTTTATTTTGGTAGCGCTTTTTAAAAGGCTTCTTCTATTCCATATTTATAAATTACTAAGTAAATAATGGCTTGATGCATTATAGATCAGATCCAAGTCTGACTTTTGGGTTGCCAGGTTGAAAAATATCTCTCGATAGAGTCATAACAGGAGTTTAAGTCATGTTTCCCTCTTCAGACCTGGTATCAACATGCATCCTGAGTGATCTGATCATAAGAAGACAGACATTTTCATCTAGTTTGGGCTCTCTTAACCTGCCAAAGTTAGCAGCAGACGTTTGTGAACACACTGTCTGTTTCAACAGGCACCTTTTGGTCACCAGCCTCCCTTTAATAATCAATCAATTTTGGGAGTTGTTGAGTTTTTGTAGCTTTATATACTTCGTGAAACGCTGTTTGCGGCAATTTCTTAGGTATTCAGGTCTTCTTGTTAATTCGGCAAATGTTCTAATTGTTATGAAGACGTTTTTTACTTATTGTAAAAACCTTTTTATTGGTTTGTCTCAGTGATATACATGTTTATTTGCATATAGAGCAGGGAAGTCAGATCTGATCACAAGAGGTCACTTGAGACGCTTGTTAATGCCAGACGTGAACTGAGAGCTGTTCACTTGTAATAGGATTGCTCAGGACGGATGTTGATACCAGGTCTGAATTCCCTCTAATAAACCATAAACTCTCCAGTTACAAATGTTACACTAGATATAACTAAAGGAACAGACAGTGAAACTGTTTCATCTCTCCAATCGCTGCAAAATGTTTCATATGGCTGAAGTGAAGGCCAGATATTCAGATTGATGTTATGAAGAGATGGTGAGATGCTGGTGAGAGACCAGTTCACTAGAAAGGAATGTGAGTTGCTTGCATATAAGGTTATGGTATGAATATCATGCAAGCTGTCTGGGAAGGTCAGTAGTAAGGTAATCCAATGTTACAAGGGTCATCAGTCGACTGAGAGCTTTACCCGAAACATACCAGCTCCCACCGTCATCAACATCCTCCCTGACACTCATGGAAGGGCAAAAAAGACGCAGTGCTGATGGGAAGAATGAAGAAAAGACTTACACCAAGTTGCTAAGTGATGCAAGATTAAGCTGTTGTTGTTGCTGTTGTTGCTGCTGCTGTTGCTGCTGTTGCTGTTGTTGCTGTGTTTGCTGGGAAACAGCCTGCTGCTGCCATGTGGACACGCTGGTTGGCAACAAGCCACCAGGTGATGCCAGAGCGTGTAGAGCAGTGATGTCTGCACTGGTCAGCTGGTACTCTGAGAGGACAAAGGATAAAAGTCACATTTGATTAATTGTATTCCCCTGGATATATCTCAACAGGCCGTAGAGGTTAGTAACACACAAAGTTAATCTTTGTTTTACAGCCACGGGAGCTTGTGTGTTTAGCTCACCTGTGTTGTACGCTGTGGGCATGGCAGAGAAGGGCAGCCCCTGTGCCAGGAGGCTCGGTGTGGCCACAGAGACCACCGGTGTGGTGAGGGTCTGAGCCACCTGAGCTCCAGCTGCCAGCCGCTGGGCGTTCTGCCACAAGAGGACACAAACGTGTTAGTCACAGCATAAACAAGGAACTTTTACGTGTGTTCTCAAGCTAAAATGACTTGTTTCAATAATGTAAACTCTGACATGCTGGGGATGATGATGTGCTTATGGTTGGATTCGTAATGATGTACTGAGTCAAGTAAATCTCAAAGTCAAGTGGATTTACTATCAGGAGGTTCTTGATGGCATGCA
Source organism: Pagrus major (assembly GCF_040436345.1). NCBI lineage: Eukaryota > Metazoa > Chordata > Actinopteri > Spariformes > Sparidae > Pagrus > Pagrus major. Next base: position 16,480,481 of record NC_133230.1, read on the forward strand.
TCAAAAACAGTTTCCTTGTTACGGGTGTGCCATGAACAGACGTATTACATTAAAGGCAGCTTATTCAACCATCAGATATAATTATATATCAGGACGGGGTTTGTTAAAGTATCTTATCAGGGATTTTATGCCTTCCTTAGATAGCAACAGTGAAGAAATGGCAGGACATCAGGATAGAAAGACATGAGGAATGATGTGCAATATAGGTTTTCGTCCAGACCAGACACAAAACAGAGATACTGATTTTGTTAGCACAATTAAAGGCTGTACATTTATCAGCTTCCTTTAAAAGTTGCTGCCCTCGAGCTGAGAAGCACCTGATTCAACTGCATTTTGCTGGAAGATGCATGGAGAACGCTGTGTCCGAGAGATATTGCAGTTTGTGGTAAATGCTTTGACACGTAGGCCACCCAGGGCGCCGTATAGGTTTATTTTTTAAAAAGAAATTCAGTCATTAAAGCACAATTTACCTAAAAACAACAGTATGATAATAATTAATCTGTCCTTTATTTTCTCAATGAATCAATTTATTGAAAGTGTACAAATGTTAGAAAATATTAAAAGTTTCCTTAATTTATTTAAAATGCCTTGTTTTGTCTGATCAACAGTCCAAAACATATTTGGTTTGTTATCACAGAAGAAAAAGAAAACCAACAAATATGCATTTTAAGAAGCTGAACCAGTCTTTTTTTTTTTTCCTCAACAGTTTATTAAAGTTGTCACAGATTAATTTTCTTTAATTACCAATCGCTGGTGTGTTCAAGTGTGTTAATCAGGAGATTATGCAATACTAGCTCTAATACTGTCTACTGAACTGTATACAGTCCACTCTGTATTCCACATACTTCACAACATTTCAGAATAAACTGACACGGTCTTCGTGCAGTAAATGATTACCTTGCAACTACAGTGATCCAGATGTTGCTCGACTCTGAATTGAATGTGCAGCTCATCTCGTGTTTCTCCAGTGGATGTCACTAAAGGTCTTACAGTGTGTGGTTTAGGTGTACTCCACGACAGTTTACCATATTTTTATGTTTCAATCATTCATTTTTAGAGGGAAGGCAACAGGGTTCAAACCTGGTGCTTACTCAGTGTTTGTACATTAAGTCAGACATTTAGATGACAAAATATTCAGTGTTTCTCACACAGGTGCTGCTAGATCTGTGAAACTTCTACCATAGGGTTTTACTATTATGTACCTGTGCTGAAAGACACAAATCTCTGAATAGCACAGCACTCTGGAGTCTGGTTCAGCTGAATTATAACACAGATAAAAGCAAACTGAGGCCCTTTGAGAGAGAGAGAGAGGAAAAATAAAGGGTCTGCATACAAAAGCCGAAGATGCAATAATTCTGGTCTGGAATTAATCTTCTGAATTGTGACACCTTGTGAATGCGGATCATCCTGAGAAGAAACATTGGGCCTGAGTTATGACTGTAACGCTGAATCTACAGAGAGAGAGAGAGCGAGGAGATAGACCGGAGAGAGGGGCCAGATTCAATTAACTGCCTTTGTGAAGAAGTGAGGAGGGGCGACAGGGTGAGAGTGATGAAAATGAATCACTACCCTCTGGAAAATTAGATTCTTGCCCATCAACTTTGAGTGGAAATATAAAAGGGGGGACTGACAATCAGCACCAGCAGCAGCCATCATCCCTCTCTCTCAGTAAATTCTGCTTCAATTAAAACAGGATTTTACAGGATAGCAAGCTTTCTGTGTGTAATAATTTATCGCTCTTTTTACTGTTTTATATTTTTCATTATAAATAACATTTAGCATCATCCGTAGGGCTGCAACTGGCGATTATTTTATTTATTATTAAAGTCATTTAATGGCCCATTATTCAAGCAATAATTAACAGTTTTGTCTGTAAAGTGTCACAAAATAGTGAAAAATGCCTGATATAATTTCCCAGAGGCCAAGATGACATATTTAAAATGCTTGTTCTATCAGAATCCAAAACAGAATAATGTTTAGTTTATTCTCTTATATGACAGAGATGAACATAAAATCCTCACATTTGAGAAGTTGAAATTAGAAAATCGTTGAAATTTTTGCTTCAAATTCTGCTGATCAATTAAATGTTTCAACATCAAATGCAACTAAACAATATGTCAATTAAAAAATCTATATTTTGATATTCGATTAATCGTTTTAGTCATTTTTCAAGCAAAAATGTCAGACAATTGCTAGTCCCAGCCTCTTATATTTAAGGATTTGCTGCTTTTCTTTGTCATTAATGATAGCATAGAATTTTGTACTGTTGGTTTGGCAAGGACGCAATTTGAAGACGTCACTTTGGGCTCTGGTAAAAGAGCATTTTGAGCATTTTCACAATTTTTTGACACTTTACAGACTGAACGACTAATCGATTAACAGTGAAAATAATCTGCATGTTGACTGATAATGAAAACAACTGTTCTTTGCAGCCATGTTTCAAGTTAAGCTTTTGCTGTAGCTGCTGTACATAAAGTCTGAAGGAAAACATCTGAGAGAAATGCCTTTAATGTAATGCCACTTAGTTTTTATAAACAACTCTAATCGACAGTTCCAGTGGAAGGTGACAATGAGAGTCGGTGTACGTGTCAGTGAACGGGGAACATGCTCCGCGGCGCTTCGCACCCCAATGGCAAGTGAAGAGACACCCATGCTTTAAGTGGTATCATATGATGAAGTAAATGGTCCTGGTTCAAAACTGACGAGATCACTCGAGGACAATTCTGCTAGAGCACTGTGAACTGACTGAAGGTACATGGAGGATTTTCTATGTTTTCACTCAGAAGATCATGATCCTAACAATATAAAACAACACAACCATGAGCCTCGAACCACATGCAGTCAAGAAATGGAGCAAGACCAAAACAATGAGAAACTCTTGTACAGTATTGTAACCATGCTAATAATGTGCGGACAGTCGATAGCCATCGACTCATGCGAGTGACTGACGTGGAGGAAATCACCTCGTTTACCAATTCCAGCTCATCCTCTGTCTGCAAAGGGTGGTAACACAGAGAGTTACAACTCTGATTCAGATTTGTAACTACAAGTATATTAAAAAAAATACAGTTCAAGACAAGAGTTATCTGTACACCACTCACATTACCAAATAATCTGGGCCGAGCATCGGTACTGAATGAGGTCCAAGATCAGATTTCTCCTCCGATTGTCTGGAGGGGTGAATCAGGATTGAATCGGCCAAAGCCCAGCCTTAGACTGAGTCCGTAAATTTGAAACCGTAAAATCTCATGAGTCTGTCAGTGGGAGTCAGCTGATTCATCTGAGACTTTATCAACTCTGCCAAAGTAAATAATGACATGTCGAACACAGAGTCGAGAGCTCAAATCTCTGCTCACAGGTATTTTCTAAGATCACAAAAATGATGGCAAACAGCCTCTGACGGACTGTTTATCTTCAGTCAAACTCTTGGATTTCATTTGATACATCAATATAAATTTCTGATGTTTTTGTTTAGATTTCCATCTCATTTAATGACCAGTGAAGCTTTTCTGAGATAAAATGAAAATAATTCCTATCCCCTCATGTCCTTTAACACATCTTCTCAGTTTCATGTGTCTTGGTTTTGTTGTTTGTAGGATCCTTAAGTCACTTATTGTGTTACAGAGGTAAAAAGTGCCATTTTTTTCAATGGATAAGGTTTAAAATGTTAACTAAAAGGACCCGCACTACATAAGTTCGGCTTGGTTAAGCTCACCATCTGCATGAGGCTCTTTCCCCCCTGTGAGGTGATGACTCGGAGGTCTGGCTTGCGGCTGTTGACCATCTGGGGGCTCGGAGGTGGGGGTGGAGACTTGGCCGGAACTACTTTCCCCAGACTGTTGCCGTTGGAAACAGTGAGGAGGCCTGGGGAGGCCCTGGCGCTGGTGTATCCATTAGCTGCGGGGGTGATAGAGGTGCGAATGGACAGAAATCAATAGGAAAAATCAAACAGGTGAATGCAGACAGCAGGGTGCGGATATTGTGTGTGAAATTAATATTTGTGTAAATCCTCCAAAGCTTTCGTTTTCAAAATGTTTTTCTTTCCAGGAGGCTCCAAATTAAACGCATGTCAACATCGACAGAATAAAGCTGTTTTTAAAGTAAACATAGGACTTCAGAATAATTTTGTGTTGGTGATTATTGGCCAGGATGTCAAGAAAAACGTTTTCCTTCAACTAAAATCATATTCGATGTCTTCTTTGAAATATTTCCTGAAATAATAAATATGATTTTGGAGCCAGAAGACCTTAAAAAGGTGTTTTCACTCTAAATATCAGATGAAAATTAAGCATACAAAAACATTTTTTCTGTGCAAAGACAGAACTGAGAAAAATAAATGTTAAAAGGTGAATTATAAAGCAGACTATATGTCTTAGGGGAAGTGCAGGGAATCCCATGCATGTATGTTGATGTTACTGGTGGCATCCCTTGATCTCTCTGAGGCACAATCACAGATGGTGCAGAGGAGAAGAGGAGAGGAGAAAACCTTGGAAAGGATTTGGGATAAATACTCTAATACAGAGCAGATACCACAAGAACACTTGGCTGTAAGAAAGACTTAATAACAAGAAAGCAAACTAATGATCTGAACAAATATAGGAGTACTCACGGACTGGACTTGGGCATCCTCCATTTGAATTATTCAAGTCGCCTCCAAGAAGAGCTCCTATTGAAAAAGGATGAGATGGATAAAAAGGATGAGAATTCAGAATGAAAACACTAGAAGCCACTGGAGGCTTTGACATTTCCAGAAATATAAATAAGAAAAAAAAGAGGAAGAAATGACGTAGTGGAAATTGTTCTGGCATAAAACATGCTGCAGCCCTGAAAAGTCTAATTTAGGAAATAATCAAAGTCTCTTTCAACAGCTACTGAAGAACTTTGTTTTGTCAGCTGTTGTTTCCAGTAAGCTTTCAATCTCAACAAATTCTTGATATTTGACAACAAATTGTCAATGTACACTCATAATAATGTGTGTCCTTTTTTATTCTAATCTTTATCCTTTATATATTTATTTTTCTCGTTCTATTTTTACTCTATTCTATTTTAATTATTATTCCCTATTACTTATAAGCCTTTTTAGTACAGATCAGAGCATGCAACCCTGTGTTTCACCACATACATTGTGCACCTTTGAATCTTGAGTCATAATCCAGAAAAAGAAACTATAAAGCCCTGTTCACGCTTAGTCATAAGTCTAGGACAGATGATTTGCATGTAGCTAAGGAAAACCAGCCTACAGATTGCCATCCCATTGATTTCTGGCCAACAGGGACACATATAGGTGGTTATTTACTGTATAAATAAAAGTGTCTTAAATCTCATCTGGGTTTTTTCCACATACGTTTAAATACATACAGACACTTCAAATGATGACTGTAAAAGGGGCTAAAGGTAATTAAAAGCCACACTTCTCGACTCCGGCTTGTCTTGCTTAATATTTGGTTGATAAATATATAAATTAGTAATTTAGAAGGTGATATAAAAGTAAAACATTTTACCAAGTTGGAAGCAGAGTGTGGCAAATGTTAAATTGTAAACTACTTTGTCATAACATTGCACTTTTAACTTTGACCCTCTTGCCATTTGGGACCCAGCCCATTAGCTGTCGTCTGTCTGTGCTCTCTGGGCAGCTCAGCTGATGTGACACATCTTCCACTGCACAGAGGATTGTGGGTCAGAATAGCCAGAAAAGCATGCTGGCTTGCATACTGCATAATGCAACCGGTTGCAGGAGGACATCCTGGTAATTTTTAATTTTTGGCATTTCAGCAAAGACAGGGTAAATTTTTCACTTTTCACCTCTGCATTGATGGATTTATTAAAAAAGGTCGACCTTTTTAGTCCAAAAGACCTTTCTCAAGACTTCTTGTTGTTGACGTCTTGAGAAAGGTCTTTGTGACCAAAATGACGACCTTTTAAAGAAATCTATAAGTGCAGAGGTGAAAAGACTGTGCAGGAATTTACTCGTCTTTGCTGGAATTTGCACCACAAAAGAGGTAAAGCAAGTGGCTTGCGTGTGGCCTTCGACTCAATCTTTTCCTGAAATACTAAATAGTATGGTAGTATGAGTATTGGAAACTACATACAATATCCTCTGTTGGTCTATAAAAGAGTAACGAATGTATTGATGGATAGATTTTAAGGTTGAGTTAATAATGCAGAAGTAGAATAATTAAAGTAGAGGTCACATTTTTCTTCAAGCTGTAGCCAAAATCATTACTTTAGAGGTTTATCTTCTTTCTTCACGTCTCTGACCAAAACCCATGAAGAGGCTGGTCAGTGATTTTCAGTCAGTCTCTGCTGGTATTAACGAGTCCGCGACTCTCGTCACACTCACTCACCTGCACTGGCTGGTCGCTGTGGCAACCCCGGAGACACCGTGTTTCTCTGAAGAGCCGGTTGCTGTGGCGACAGGAGGTGGGTATCCGTGAGCGACGATGATGTTACATAGGAGGTAGTTACCAGTGCGTTGCCTGGGTTACTGAATTGCAGTGTGCTCTGATTGGACGACTGGACCGTAACTGGCATGGAGAACGTCTGGGGCGGAGCGGTCGACTGCTGCAAAGCGGGAAGAGAGAATTTTACTTTTAGTCTTCTTTGTACAACAACTACTCGCTGCTAACTTGAACACTTTTGCCACTTTACATTGCTGTCAGACAGCCCTTTCCTTTGGCACTACATTCCCTCAGCCATACAACGTCCGTACTCCTACACACAAGCACAGCCTGGCTGTCTGTAAAGAACCAAAAATGTTCAAAATATAGCGCACACATACACAAACGCTAAAATACGTTTTGCCGTCTGTGCTGTTTAGCATTACAATGCTTTGCTTCCCTGTCGGTGCTACGCACTGCTTCTCCACACAAGGGGAGAGCTGACGGTCATCTACTGCAGGTAATACACCAAGTGGGCTAAGTATCTCATACAACCCTACATCAAAAGACCCAAACTATCATTTTAAGCTTGTGTTTTCTTGCTCTTGAAGGCTGAATTTTTTCCCAACTTATGCAGATTTTTGAGGACCAAGTGCCACCTGAATTCATCTTGAAATGAAAGCAAATATTCATGAATTTTCACGCTCTTTACATTTAGTTGAATGTGGGTCTTGGCATAAAGCACAGCAATTATGTAATGCAACTGTGGCAGTCTGATTTAAGTGAGAGATACAGGTGAGTATCATCAGCTTATAACAGTAAAAATACCCCTAAGTTGTAGCAGTTGTGACGTTTTCAGGACTGAACACTAAAACTGTAACTAAGTAGTCTAAATGGGGAAAATGACTGAAACAAAACGCTCTGATGTGTCAAAGAGAATTAAAGTTCGAATGACTTAAAAATACAATGCAGTCTCCATAACCGCTTAAAATCTGCCTTAACAAATATGGCCAGATATGACAGTGGCCAAAAAGCTGCCCCTACATCTGTTATCTCCTCTGTAATCTTAAGTTTATGGTCTTCTGTTGAGCACTCAGTAAAAAAAAGTGTGAAACAACCAGTTAGAGGAACTTCACACCAGTAGCTGCTTCCTGTAGGCACTTGAGCCAAACACAGAATAACAACAGACAAATGTTTTACCAACACGTCTGCAGGCAAGAGAGAAGCAGAACAAACAGTAATCACAATAAACCCTGTTTGAAATATGGGCACATTAGAGGACTTACTCCGTAGCGCTTGAAGAGAACATCCAGGTCCTCTGTGGTCTTACGGTACTTGTCGTCATTTAGGGGACTTTGGTCGATGGAGTCTTCACCATCCGGCTCTGGACTGTCACAACCGTTGAAGCCTTTCTTTCTCAAAGTCTGTGAAAGTAAAAAAGAAAAAAAAGCGAGAGAACTTTAATATTGGGTGACTGATACTTATCATTAAGTAGAAATGTTTGTTAAATATGTATCTCAGACAATGAAATAACAGTTATAGCCTTTTAAATCTGACACACCTTATTCTTCCAAAAACTACTTGATCCAAACACTAAAGGTCTTGATTCAAAACTATGAAGTTGATCAGCTTGAATTATTGATATGATATCACAGAAGTGTTAACTGGAAGAATGCAACTCAGGAAGCTACTAAAACACTCCCAGCCCAGTGTGACTGAGGGGTGTTACAGAGTGATGCTTCTTTTCCCTTGCAAACAATCTTTGGCACACCACAGACACCAGCTTGCACGGCAGAGCACGCAAACCCAATGACAGACAAGTTTTATTTTGGCTCCCCATCAAGTTAGGAAGGGACGGGAATTAACATTAATATGTCATTTTAATCGATGAAAGTGATGGAAGCTGCTTTTTGATTGTTTTGTGCACTGATCTTTGAGATGAACATGAGAGAGGAGAAATAACAGATTCATTACCAGTGGAGACTAAAGTGTCTGGACAGAGCCACACAATGGTGCATTCAAATGATTTTTCACAGACTCTAAGGAACAGTTTTTAATTATTGAACATTGGGCGGGGCCCATTTTTTTTGGTTGTTTGTTTTATCTCTCTATATTATTTTTTCTTCTTCTTTCTCTTCTGAAATGTTGTCTTGAATTGGCATCCAGTTTGGAAGGGAAGGGAGAAAAGGAGTTTTATTAATCAACCAGCTCCCAGATTTCAATTTGATTCTCCGACTTCCACTTCTAAGACGAAGCTGGTAATGCCCATACATACTGATAGACATCTCTGCTTTGTTTAAGGGTAAATTCTCCCTGTAACAATACAGGACCTGAATATTAAACAATGCTAAGTGACACATTTACCTCAATAATGTCTGCGTTGGTCCGGCTCTCGTGAGGCTCATTGTACTCTGTGTATTTGAGCAGGACCTTGTCCATGTCAGTGCTGGCATACTGGAACAGCTTGTTTGCGTGGTTGAAGATGATGAGAGCGATCTCGCAGTCACACAACACACTCAGCTCGTAGGCTTTCTTCATCAAGCCAAACTTTCGCTTTGTGAATGTCACCTAAGACAAAACAGCAGAGAAAGAAGAGGAGAGGGAAAGAGAGAAGAGGTATGCAAGTTAGTTAAGTTACATTAAATAATAAAAGGTGACAATAATTGACTTTGGAGTAAAAAAGAAAGTATATTCAGTCATATTACTGGGACCGCAGACACATGGGGTAACATAGCCAACAAATAATAAACAAATGGTAGCTATCAATCACTGATCTCTTCTTAAATCATACATCCGTTGGTTTTAAAGCTACTACAACCAGTTAATAGCATCAAAACGAAATGCTCTGATTTTTGACATTTCTTGATTCTCTAGTGTTTTTTCCCCAAGATTAAATCTGAACTACTTAAAATAAAAAGAAGTGGACTATTTTAACATTATTTACATTATACATTACACATTATTATATAAACTAAGGAATGATGACTGACTTCTCTCAGTCTAGTCAAGTCTTCCTACTGCTTTTGCAATCACGAGATGTGGTCCATACAGAAACCTTCTGTATATACAGTATAGGCAGATCCTATAGATGTACACCAGGGCTCAATAAAAAAACGTATGATGAATGGGAATAATTTCCTTTTCAGTGCCAAAATAGATGTCAAAAGCAGAGAGGACAGGATGACAAACTCTTTCATGAACGTTTTTTACTGGTTTTTCATTGAGCAAGTGGTAAATGTTGACATGGGTAGTTAAAACCTGAATTCAAATAGAATTAAAGTTTATTTTTTGTCTTTGGCACAGATTTTTTAAAAGTAATTTAACCATGTTTCATTGACACTATCAACTAAATTATGCTGCATACCAGTTCTTCTAAATATCTCATGTCTCAACAAGTTCACAGACGATTAAAATTGGAGCATGTTCAGTATTTATTGTACAGATGGTTTGGGGATCTGTCTGCAGAGTTTACAGTCAGAGGTGGGAGGAGATAAAATTAGAATTAAAACAAATAAAAAAGAAAATTCTTGGTGGTTCACAGAAACAGTGATAGCAGGAAAAATCCCCAAAAATACTGAATTAACATTTTTGTCCAACTACTCATCCGACCCAACTGAGAAAACAAGAAAGACCCTGGTCAGGGAGGAGCTGGATCTATTTAAAGAAACAACTGTGCTTAAAGAAAGGCAATCGTGGAAAAGACATGACACATGACGACAGTGTGATTGGATATTGAAACCAAACATGTGGAGGACTGAGCGCATGAGGAAAAATATTCTGTGGTGTGATGAAACCATAATCGAACTGTTCAGCTGTGATACAAAGCACTTTGTTTGGCAGAACCAACACCACCCCTACTGTGAAGTGTGGTGGCAGCTTCATGAAGTGAGGAAACAACAAAATGAGCTGAAAAAGGCAAATTCTCGAGGACAGCCTGCTTTAGAGTACTTGAGACTTTTCTCTGCAGCAAATGTGTATAATTGAATTGGGCAGTGACACAAGCAGAAAGCCAAAAACAACAACAGAACAGCTTCAGATCTAAAATCTGCCCGGTGCCTCAGGCTGGTAGTGGAAGATAAAAACCTCTGGACCTGAATACCAAAAACCACACAGTTTGACATCAGTTAACTTAACTTGTGATTTTAAAACATTTATGCTCAGTGTCTTTTTTATCTCTGAGCATTTTTATGAACATAAAGACTTTATTTTTCAAATATACTTGAAGGATAAAATGCTTAAGAAATGTACCAAGTCATAATTTGTTTTATTCATGGCAGTGATTTAAGCATTAAATCATTTTCTGCACTGTGGTGGCTGGGGAATACCACTTGAGTTTGAAAAACAAGAGAATGTCTTCATAAAATGTACATCTGTATTTCTGTATTTCATTTTTTAAATACCTAAGACAGCTGGATTTTGAACCAATCACTCAATTTCTAAATAAAGAGTCCCTTGGCACACTACTCTGATTCTAGCGAAATTTAGTTTTGCAGTTTATAAAATAAAAACCCAATAATTAAAAAATAAACCCATGCAGACGGTGCAGTTCATTTCACTTATAAATCATCTAACCATGAAAACATAACATCTCTATTTCTAATCCATATTGCTGCACTAACAGTTTGTTGTTGGAAAAAAATACTAATTCATTACAAATGCAAACTATAAAAGCAAACAAGACAAAAAGTCCTGAAAGTGCTGATAAAAAAAGTCAAATTTGGAGCTTCATATTTCCACAACAAGGCATCTGGATGGATGGTGATTGGATCAAAAGCTCCAGAGAAGCTAAATTGACCTTTCAAGATTGTTTAATCAGCTCAACATGCCTAGGAATTGCTCATTTCTTCTACACTTAATTTGTGTCCATTTTGTTGTATTAACTTATAAATGTCAAGAAAGTACTGGCGAGGCTGAGGGAGACACATAAACGCAGTGTTTCATGCACTGAAATTCAATGTTTTAGAGTAAAACGTAGAGAAATATCAAATAAGAAGAAACCCAACCAGATCAGTTTAAAGAGAATTAATCATGGCGGTCGGGACCAGTGAGTCCATCAATGTAACACAAGTCTCACCAAGAGTGATGGAATTAAGGCTTTGATTTTTAAATTAAACCACTATGGAAGATGGCCGATCATCTCAATTATTATCACTTTAAACCCGACTTAAACTGTTATGCTCTAGACGTATTTGTGAAATTTTGAAGAGATGTCCTGAATAAAGAGACCTCAGACAGTGATGCAATGCTGTTGTTGCCACAACAACACTTAATAACTCTCATAGCGGGGGTGGGTGACATTTTTCAACACTGGATCTGATACAAAACCCAAGTTTCAAAACTAAAACAACACTTCTGCTGATACCTTACTTTGAGAATTTTTTCTTTCCATCCAAGTTCTCAGATGTTAAATGTTATCTGAACACAAGCAGCCGCACAACACTATCTAAACAGAACAGTTGGAAACTGGCAGCGAATAAAAAGACAGGACTACAAATCTGATCATGTAACACCAACTTGTGGTATTTTAACGTTTTCCCTACGCAGTAAAGACACATTTTAGCCAGTATCAAAAAGATATTGATGTTCAATTCCTTGCAATATACATGAGTTTAAACTTAAAATGTTTTTCTCTGATTAACCAGAAGAATAATTGTCAGAATAATTAAAAACACACTGTCTTGAAAGATAACGAAGACTCACCTGCTTGTTCCTTTCATCGGTGATTCGTTGGATCTGAATCTTTTTCCTACCCATGATGCTTTGCAGGTGTGGAGACAAAAGTCACGGTCAGTCAAGTGGAGAAGTGCCTCTCAGAGGGTGAGAGAGGGAGTGCAGCCTTCGACCTCTTAGTACAGCCCAGCAACACTCAGACACAGTCATGCATCCGATCATTCACACGCACACACATTTCTCTGTCCAGATGTGGCGACGTCGTCGACTCCTTTAACTGACGGGCTGTGAGGATGAAGAGTGGATGCTGTGGAGATGTGTGCTGTTGAGGAGTGGAGGTCCTCAGTTCATTGCTTGTTCAAAAGGGACAAAAGTGACAAAACTTCCCCGCAGCTGCTGTGGTGAGAAGGACGTCAATCGTCTCCTGCATCAGACACAGAGAGAGACAGAAAAATTACTCAAACATCTCTCATGTCTCATCACATCAAAGGCGAGACGTGAGGGGGAACAAAATCAATATAATATTCTTATTGTGTGACAAAAAGAAAAGGACAATGCGATCCATGATGTTAAAGCAGATTCACTTGAGACCAACGAAAACAACAATGCCTTCTGATTATGAGGGCAGGGGGTACTCAAAGTACTTTGTACTAGAATCACAGATTAAATGCACTTCCACTGTCTGCAACTGATCTTCATTTTCATTATCGAATAATCTTTAATTATTTTCCTGATTAATTGATTAATCCTTTTTATGGAGATTACAATACAGAAAAGATGCTCAGGGTTATTTAAAATTATTAAATTCTCAGTGAAGTTTACCGTTTCAGTGCACTGATGTTATTTTACAAAATTAATTTTATTTTTAAACTGTAAAACACCGCCCCTTATATATCTTAAGTGTTTGATAAACGCATTTGAGGGATCACCAGCGCAAAAATCCTGATCTGAACACCCTTACTGTCAATGGTGGAGCAGATGATGTCTTCTAACTACACAACACCCTCCAGCTACTAAAGACATTTGAAGACATCTCTTTGGGTAATCCATGCTAAACCTGATTCACTGATTGATGAGATTAATAGATTATTAAATGCTTAAACCTAGACTTTACTGTGTGAGTCATCAGAAAAGAGGCAGCATGTTTTCTATGCACGCATGATACTTCAGTCCCTTTAGGGCCATTCACTGACTCAATGGCAAAAGTAAAAGTTGAGTTTTCCCTACGAGGCCCTTTAATCTGTATGGATTTTGTTCATGAAATAGAGTTAGACAAACACAAATGTCAAAACATTTTTGACTGAATGCCTCATTGTCAACAGAATGATTCTTTTTAATCACAGATGTTGGGAAACAATCCCAGGCTGAATCACGTGGGTGTGATCACAGCACAGGTTAAGTGTTTATTTGCAGTCAAAAAGCTGTAAGGCACCAGAGGTGGTATATTAGTGACTAAAACAGCTTCACACACATCCTTGGAGGAAGTACTGGAGGTTGGCAAGTCATCTTTGTGTGCAGGCTGAGTCACTGCTTGGTTTCTTTATAACGGCCATAACCTGAAATCCACCCTACCATGAAGGACAGAGAGTAATGAATGAGAAATGAGAATAAAGAGCAAATGATGAGTAAAGCCTTCAAACTCTGCTACCTCTGCATGAGTTACAGATATATATTTGAGACCGAAGAAACTGCTTACTATCTCTTGTTACACACTTTCTGGGATTATTTTCTCGATAAATCAATCAGTTCTCTGGTCTATTAAATGCCAGAAAATGGGTAAAAATGTCAATCAGTCATGTCCCAAATCCCAAAATGAGGTCTTTTGATTTGTCCACAACCTTAAGATATTCAGTTTCTTGTCATAGTGGGGTAAAAAAAAAAACAGAAAATATTCACATTGAAGGAGCAGGAGCAGGAGAATTTTGACTTTTTTTCTTTTAAAAAATTAGTCGAAATGATTCATTGGTTAGTAAAGAACTCAGACCAGAAACCAGAGTAAAGAAACCGGAAAATATTCACATTTAAATTGTGGGAATCTTAGGAAAATTAATCTAAAAAAGATTAATTTATCAATCAAAATAGATAAATTCAAAAGTTGACAAGTAACTGATTCATCAACTTGCATCTCCGATCAAATGATCAGTTCTTTCCAAAAAGTGTAGATAATTAAAAAATCTTAGAGAATCAGATGTACATAGACATTTAGAAATAAATCTACAGCAGCAGTAACAGTTAATCAAATGCTAGTCAGCAAGATATAATTATGCTGAAGTCACAGTTAACACTACGCAGCAAAGGGAAAGTGACTGTATATCTACACTTACAAACTGGTTACTTAATCTCTTTATAATTAATTAAAATTAACACTAACAGCTGCACATATCCTTCCCAAGAGGAGAGCTTTAAATACGTCCACGGCTGTGATTTAAGTTTACAGTACGGCTGTACAGTCAATCATATAATAAGCACAATTCTAGCTCCAACAGTTAATTAAAAGCGCTCAGGTCTGATGCTGATGCTTTACATTTAGGGTGGCTGCTCCGGTGCATTAAATCAAGCGCTACCTGGAGCTGAGAGGAATAGCTGATTTATTGCCAATCAAGTAAAGAAGAAGAAGAAGGAACTGGCAGCAATTTAATAATTTATTAATCATTTCAGTCATTTTTCAAGCAAGAAAGCTAAACATGGCCTAGTTTCAGCTTCTCACGTGACAGTTTCTTGCTTTTCTTTTCTTTGTGATAGTAAACTGAACATCTTTGGCTCTTGGACTGATAGATTAAACACGGACTTTGAAGAGAACATTATGAGTTCTGGGCATTATAATGGGCATTTTACTGTCAGAAAGATTAATTGATTACTCTAGAATAAATCTGTCGCATTAATTGATGATGAACGGTTAGTTGCATCCCTATTCATATGTGAATGTCATCGACTTGTCTGTTTTTTGTATCTCTGTGTTAAATATCTTTTATTAATCGAGAGGATTATGGACTGGTTTAACGGGGAAACCACACCTCTGAAGTGAAAAATGAGAGGTGCAAATGGTGAAAAGTGGCCATTAAAAAATCACCTGAATAATAGATCAGAGAGTAACCGACAACAAACAAGTTTTTACTATCATTCCACATTTTTAGGATCTTCAACTCCAACTCACAATTTCAGGCCAAACCTACATTTTCTGAATACAACACCATCCCTAAAACCCATTCTCCTTCTTACACATAGACTCAGCTCAGTGGCAATTGTGTTAACTTTTCCCTCCAGCCTTGACCCTACATGTCCGTGCTTTCCTGGGGACTGTTGTTAGGCCAGACGGAAAAAATGAAAACGCCAGTGGAGTGCACATGGGGCCTCCACAAACCACATTTCAACACTTCAGAGACTGTCCAGCTTGAGAATTAATCAGAAGCTGTAATAAAATCCAGCATATTAGGTTCAACTAGGATCTGTCAGCCCACTCGCCAGGGTAAAATGTTGGCAGTTAACAGGAACCACTGATACATTCACATTTGTATGTGTCCATATAACATACTGACAGTTCTACAGTATGTGTCATATCACATTCATATTACATGTTTATGATATCACTGTCATATGAGGAGGTGGAGGGGAAGGTGGTAGAGTTACAGGTGAGAAGGTTGCCAAGCCAGTGACCACAGTTCGAGACTGTGTTTCAACAAGTGTGACACCACTGGATAATTTTAGGGAGACATCAAGACAATTTCCAGCTGTGGTTGTGGCAACAAAAACGGAAGGTTTTGATGAGAAGTTGGGACATCTCCAGCCGTGTTTGTCGTAACAAAACCGGTTGTTTTTCACACAATCTTTGTATATCTCAAGGCGTGTTTGTAGCGACCAAAACATGATCTTTTCCTGAGCACAGCCAATGTTTTTTGTGTCTTAACCTAACCCAATCATAAGCACAGCGTTGGGACAACATAAAATCAAAAATTTAAAGAAATATAAAGTTGCAACATAAAGAAACCTAAAGTTTCAAAATATTGGTGGTTTGCAGAAACATAGCCAATATTTATTCTGGTGATTGGGTTGGATCTGTATCGAGCATTTAATCCAATACATTAGACTTTTTTGCCTGCTCGCTAACTAGTTTTCATGGTTGCATGGACTGGATATGCCAGATAAGTATCAGCACCGATATTGACCTTATTTGGTCTGATTTCTACCACAATGCCATTACAGAAATTCAGTGTTTCACTATCGCTATTCATTAAGCCTTAGCTATCCACCAACTAGGCTTTTGGCACTTTAGCATTCCCTTGCATAATGTTACCCTAAATACTGTAAAAATTATTCCAGTGAGGTACAAAGATTTTAATTTTGAGGGGAAAAAAGAGATAAGTGGTATTCGATCATTACTCTATATTATATATCCTGAGTTGAGGTATCAGAAGCAGTACTGGGAAAGGAAAAGTAGGATCGGTGCATCTCTTGTTTTTTACACACTTTTAATGACAACATTTGGTGGTGGAAGGTTCTGGGAAGTCAGCCTATTGTAGCTAGATTACTGTGACAAAAAGGGCTTAATCGATTAGTCAATTGATAATAAAAACCAGCAAGCATTTTGATAATTGCAAAATTGTTTTCAAGAAAAAATAGTGAGACGATGCTACACATTTTCAGGTCTAGCATCTCCAAAGGACAGAATTTTCTGCCTCTCTTTATCATATATATTAGTAAATATATAGTGTATAGTATATGGTATAGTTTGAAAAACTAAAGACTCTGTCAAGTTGTGATTAGCATTTTTCACTGTTTTTGGACATGTCATCAACCAACAATTGATTTTTAGTCTACATATTGTTACAAAAAAAGAGAACCCTATATGATGTCTGTCCAAAATAAAAAAACCCACTAATATTCAATTTACAGTGGAAAACAGAAAATAAAAACTGCTAATACTCCTAAAGCTGGAACAGAGGAATCTTTGTCATATTAGCTTGATTTAAAAGATTAACAAATTAGTTGTAGATACATTTTCTGCCAATTGATTAGTTGTTTCAGCACTATATCATAGCTTCTATTAGCTCAAATTAGCTACTCAATATTTTTCCATTTATGTTTGCTATACTGTTGATATGGAAAATTTATTTTTTTTAAAAATCTGCTCCCTAAAATACTTCAGAATCCTCTAGATACAAGCAAAAGCAAAATCAAGTCAAAAAAGATGTTTGCAAGATGTTTATACAGCAGTTCTTATCTTAATTCAAGCAACATTTTATACAGGCTTGCAAAGAACTTGGATAGTCTACAAACCCAATACTCCAAAGATTTAATGGTGTATGATGTGGTTTGTGCTGTGCTGAGATGGAGTTTTCATATCTGTATTCATATCATCATATATCTTTCATTAACTGTGAGGCACCAACTCTAGATAATTACCACAACAACACATGTAGAAATATCCCACAGCTAGGGGGGAAAATGATTAAAAACTGCTCTTCCCTACTGACTTTACAAACTTTGCCACTGTCAAGCTACAATATTATCTTTGATTAGCTGTGAATTGATCAGAATGAGGGTACACTGCAAGGTTTCTGTCTAGCCTCCCTCTCCCTGACTGCCCTCTGCATGGCTGCCCCCTCATTACTGTAATTGACACGTTCATTCCTCCTCTTCCCCCTTAAGGCGCTGATGGCTCAATTAGGAGCTGGCCGGAGGACTGATTGGACGCCAAAGATAATGAGGTCGCCGCTTGGCTAAAACTGAGCCCATCGCATCCAGCCAAACCAAGCTCACTTGGTGACATACGGTGCGCCACAGAGGAAGAAAAGACATTTTACGAGTCAATCTAAAGACACATCAGAAAAAGACCAGATAGAGGTGTATAATGGCGGATAATGAATGTTTTTTGGCTGGACCAGGTTTGCCTCATTATCTTAAGAGGGCAGGAATTTGTTGACTCTGGTGAAAAGTAAGCTACACACATGTTATTCGAATCATCCAAGTGCTGGTTATGCAACCCTTGAATGTTCTTCTGATGAAGGAGAGGGAGCACAATCAAGCTCAGGGTAGGCATCTGTCTGTTTTGGAGTAGTGTAATTAGTGGCTGTGACCTTTAGCGGATTATGCTCTAGCCAATGAAATGTGCCAAAGCCCTGAGATAAATGGTCGGAGCCTCAAACGTGACTTGCAGTGGGGTTTGCCCATCCACAGCACTCAGACAGGGGTTTAGGTCAGTCTTAATGGCTCAATCTCCGCTCCCCAAACGTGGACAGAGTTGATTTGCATCAACCTTACACCTGACAATAAAAAGGAGCATGTAGTGAGGAAAGATTAATATATTCATGTGACCTACAAGCACTACACGCTATCAGAGCCGCAACTAATTATTGTTTTCATGAACGATTAGTCTGTTGATTATTTTCTTGACTGTTTTGTCAATAAAATGTGAGAACATAACATCCCAGATTCCAAGGTGGCATCTTTATTACCCGATCGTAGGTTCAACCCAAAGATGTATTCTGTCTACCTTGATAGACGTCTAAAAAAAAGAAGCAAATTCTCACATTTGAGTTTTAGAAATCAGAGAATTTTGTAACTTCTGCTTAAAAAAATGACTTATTTATGAAAAATTGTTTTGATTTCATTTCTGTCAATCAACTAATTAACCAACTATTAATTTCAATGCTACACACTATCCATTTTGAATAAGCTACCACTTTTCACAGAACATCACACTCATTGATTGTTTCTTGATCTAATATCTGACTATACAAGCATTTTATAACCATATTTTAAAAACTGTATTTGTATTTTTTGAAGTTGAAGTTGTATAAAATGCCTTTAGTTGATAATACACTGCTGTGCTCACCAGAGAAGACTGCCTCAGTGTAATGACAACTACATGAAATAATAAGAATATTCTCATTCTTTCACGATAAGAAATTCTAGTTCAACCTCATCTGTGTTTATTGAGATTAAAAACAATCGACGGAGACCGCTGATGAAGTCCATCACCCACCAAAAGCGTTGGTATTTGATGACCTGGGAAAGACACTCAACAATTGACCATCTTTCTCAAAAATCCCTTACTCCACCTTAAATACAATGAACTATGTGAATATGTCACATAGGGCTGCACAATATATCATATCAGACATGCGCAATAGTATTCCGCGTGCTAATTGATGTGCAACGTCAAGTAAGGCAGATCAACTCAAACCTGTCATACTACAACTTTTTTGCTGCTTGATACTAAAGGAAAACTTGTCATTTTCCGTGAATCATCTACAAGAGAAGTCTGTCTAATAAAACAGAATTTAATCTGATTTAAGATTATACAACTTTCAAAACATGCCTGCAGTATTTTGACCAACACAGAGGATTGAAACTTGGAGTGAAAGATGCCCCACTGCATTTATGCGTAAATCCCTTTTGATTTTCTTTAGATTAGTTGCATCAATATCATCATTTTTTTACTTTAAAAACTGTGCATGTTGCTACAACAACAATCTGTTAGGCTTTATTTGACCAGAGAGACAAAAGATTGAATTCCCATACACCAAATGATGCTAATCATTCAAGCTGTCTGAAGAAATTGTTGCTGTGGACTTTGAGAAACCCTCGGTTGGTTTAATTCTGTTCATCTTGGCAACCACTCCCAGCTTTGTCAGCTCAAAGACCTACCCATAGGAACTGCAAGTTTAAACAGTGCTGTTATTTTAAGCATTTTTAATAAAATACTTTTGTTGATGATAGCAGGCCTTTTGGGCAGCCAATGTGTTGATGCTGCTGTGAGGAGAGTAGAGAAATGGGACTTAGGAATCTTTGCAAACAATATTAAATTTTGGGACTTGGATAACTTAGCTTTGGCTAGGAATGGGATGATATGAAAATTTCATGTTACGATTATCCTGTCCAACATAATCGCGATTCACTATTGTTCCGATCATCATTAAAATATTCGTAAAACTTTGATTTAAAAACTTGAAAAAATTGCACTGAAACAAACTGGAATCACTTTCACATTACCTTTTGTTGGGAAACAACTATTTTTATTGTATCACAAGTAGGACACACGTGTTATTTTAGTGAAAAACAAACAATCAAAGAATCTTAAATAGGTAATCATATATCATACGGTCTTCCTGTACAAATAAAGTAGAAATAAATGCTGGTATCCTCATCTCAGGTAGTTTTTAGTTTGGAATCCATAGTATTAACATACATACACATTTTTTTGGGGGGATAAAATGTGCAAGAAATGCCTTCAGTCATGGTGACAAGCTTCAGCCATCAAAATAAATCAGGAATCCAAATACAGGACTTTTTTGCAGCGAGCTAGACAGCTTTTTCAAGTAATTCATGTGAGGATATTCATGATTATCTCCGAAATTCGCCACAATCAACTTATTGTGAGTGTTTTTTTGTCGCAATCTGTGATAAAATCTTTTATAGTGCCATCCCTAGCTTTGACTTATACTAATAAGTATTCAGTATCAAGTTGAATACGCACATACTGCTGGAAATGTGTCATCTATGGTCTCGATCACCTACAGATGTTGATATGAATCCATCTGCAGGGACGGCACACAGTGGTGTATCACCCTGTCAAACTGGCCTACTTCTAGCCCAGCAGCTTTGGTATCTACCCTGGGATGGCACTGATTTCCAGCCTTTGAATACATATAGCCTGTGATAAACCATAATCATTGACTTAATTTGACTGAGCCTGACAAGCATTGCTCTTAAGGTATGTAAGGTACAATAAATGGGGCCATGCAAATGCCCTTTGCCTGTCAACAGCATCACCGCTTCTGGCATTAGCATTAATAATATGTGTCTTTTGTGGAAAATCAAATCTACTACATCTCTAAAATCTCTGCACAAACACAAAATCAGTACAGGAACATATCATTTTTACTGAGGCTGTTGTAAAAAAAAAAAAAAATGCAGCTGGATGAAGAGCTTTGAACAAAAGGTCTGTTATAGTTAAGTCTCCTTAATGTCATTAAACTACTGACCATGTTAGATCTGGTATGTGGAGTCCACATGAGCTTTTTTTAAACAAAACAAAGTGGAAGCAGAAGCTCGTCTGTATCCTACAAACATGACAGATGGGAGTCTGGAGACAGAGTAGGCCCACTGACGGCAGACAGGTACCCTACAGGATCTAATTTGACAGGTTGCGAGCTGAGACTGCTGTCAAAATCGTGTGTGCCCATTTTACCAAACACAAAAAGCCTCCTTCAAGACACCACGACCGGGCTTGATCCCCAGAGCAGAGGACGAGCTACTCTTCACAGGCCATTTCACAATTTTCAAGTTACGAGTCGACCGACAGCCATTACCTTCCTTACACTCTCCATATAACTCGACTGTGCGAGCTGAAGCACACACGCACTACTTTAAACCACATTACGGACATTTTGTACTCAAATCGCGCCTGTTCTTCTTTAAAATATAAACCAGCTCGGTGTTGGTTATTACTTTGCTACATTTAAATAATAAAGCGAGCAGGTTTGCTCCCTGTGCGAGGAAAAAAGACGCAGGAAGGAAATGTATCACTCCACTTACCCTGAAATATTGCTGATAAAACCCGAAAATAGGCCAGTAGCCAACGGCTCCGGAGGCGACCCGTGTTAATTAAGAAGCACTGATTAATTACGCTGAAGCGACGTCTCTATTTACATGACTCCGCGGCATTTTATTCCATTTAATGTTGAAGTAACTATACTGTCCACCCAGGCGATACAGCGTACCCAGTGTACGATCAACGTCATTGACATTAGCCCGTGAGTGACCCGTCGACAATCCAATCAGAAGCTGACGTGCGGGCCTCTCGTCCAATCAGAGCGCGGTGTCGTCGAAGTGGGCCGGCCCGCGAGAGAGGACATGACGGAGGTGACGGCCATGTTCTGCAATAGTGTTTGTATCCCTCCGCTTCAGTATTTACCTTTTGCATGATTTTGCATGTGGGGAAAATGTCACTGTAGCCCCACTGTGCCCTGCCTGCTTTCCATACGAGAACCCGCTAGGCCATTTGTTTTTTCACGTCTGTCTTCACCACAACCCTGGAAGCGGCACATAACCGTCCGCTAAGGCCTGTTAGGGTTGTTCAAAAGGAGGGAAATGTGGACTTTGTGAGGCAGTAATCGTCCAGATTGTTCCCACAGACCTGCTTTTATCATGCCATCGGATGTTATGGCATCATGACGTACAGTAGCCTGATGGTTTCCAAACGAAAATTTACATTATGCACAATACATGTTGGGATATAGTAGAAATCAACTGTGAGAATTATGATAAATGTAAAATGTAATATAATCACACACTGTGAAATAGCATCATTCTGTTACTATATATGCACATAAAGCCACCTCTAGACACAGACTAATTTATTATCCATCACAGGGCCGGATTAACACGCTTACAGGGTCCTGAGGTCTCGCCCCTTCCACCACTGTACCTTAAATATTTTTCTAGGCAAACCCGGAAGTAAGCATCGCTCTGGTTCCCTCAAAAAGCCTATGAGAATTGGATTTTGGGATAGTGCTGAAAATAATATTCGTGGCAAACACAAGTTTATGATACTTAACATGTTTTGTTCACCAAGATGATCTTCACAGATGAACACCACTTTTCTGACCTTCCAAGGGTAAATGAAGTGACAAGCTAACGTTTGGCTATAAACAAACTACATTGCGGTCACATGATTTAAACGTCACCACCACTAAGCATCTTACTACACAATTACTGTACACGTTTTTTATATAAGTTGGTAAATCCAAAAGTTGTAAAGTTAAATTAATTACTGTTAAGACAGACTAGTGAATAGATGAGTCTCCGGTGTGATGACGTTTAATGTCCCCAACAACCTCTGTAGTCTAATTTAGACACCTGTTAGCAACTGCTGTTTTAAAGACATGTAAGCGCTTTATAATTAAATCGTGGGACATTTAAAGATGTGTTTTATGTCATAGAACAAAACGTGTAAACATCTTAAGCTTGTCGAAAGCCGAAAACCAATTTAAAAAACTCATTGAATTTGGGACGAGGGAACCAGATGTGCAAAAATGCTAACTGATTTCCTGGTTTTAGGTCCTAACTATTAAAGGCTATATTGTGCTTTAATGGTGTATAATCCAAAACAAATTGCCAAAAATTCATTGCCATTTCAGGGGCCTATAAACCGTTTCTTCTCTCTCTTGTATGTAGGCAAGAGCGGAGTTTGCTGTCCATCTCCTTCCTGTTTAGCTGCATGTCTGAGTTTGTATCCTCTTGTAAATTTGTCCTCTGCATTATGTACTAGAACAGGAGCCAACAGTCTTGGATGTGTGAAGATAATTGGCAGATAAAGCTGATTCTGATTTTCAGCAGGTTTCTTGGTCTGAATGAATTTATTTGTTAATATACACATGCGGCACGTCTACGTCAAGAGAAAGCTGCATTTACATGAGACATTTAGATCGTTACGAACAAGCAGTTTGTGACAAAATACTGAAAATTGTCTGCGTCGTCCTTGT
This sequence comes from Pagrus major, assembly GCF_040436345.1. NCBI lineage: Eukaryota > Metazoa > Chordata > Actinopteri > Spariformes > Sparidae > Pagrus > Pagrus major. The sequence continues at coordinate 16,504,014 of NC_133230.1, forward strand.
TAGCTGAAAAACATCTCATTATCATGCTCAATTTCTTTTAAATGGATTCAGCAGGCAGCGAACAACTGTAGCTTGTTAGCTATCTAGCAGCTTAATCTATCCCATTCTTTTCAATGAGAAATGCTGACAGGCACTCTGAAGGAGTTTATTCACAGTGTGGCATGACAGGTGAAGAAAAACCTGGTAGTACTATAGTTGTCAAGATATCACTGTTGTCTCCCTGAGCTTTTTTAAAAATGTGAAGCAGTTTACTATACTGGAGGACAATGACACATTGTGATGTATTTCCTCAGACACAACATCATTTAACAGAAATGTTACAGTGCCCTGAGAACAAGTAGTATTCAACAGCAGGAGCCCTGGTTTGTCTGTTTCTGCTGCCTGCACTGTACTGTACTTAAAAGTCCCACATTTTGAAAAAATACCCTAATAAATCTATCATTTAGGTGCACCCAATAAACTGTAAACAGGAATAAAGGTGCAGATAAATGTTTTCCTTCATTTGAATTGCAGCACAGGCAACAAGACATTGAGATGACCTCAATTGTTTAAAAATAAAAATAGTGCTTATGTTTGAAGTGCTTGACAAACCCTTAGAAATAAATTAATCAACCTCAAATGTTATTGCAGTATAATAAAAATCGTTGACATAAGGGTTTACAATCTGATATAAAGGAGATATGTCAAGGCTAATATTTGTTCAAAGGCCACTGTCTATAAACCCAACTGGAAGAAGGTAAATGGTACCTGCTTCAAATGGGAGGAGACCATTTGCAAACTGTACAAATGTGTTAACCCAGTCGTGACAGTTGACTATCATATGATGTACCAGTAAGAAATCAGTGGGCACAGCTCATCCTGTAACAGAGATGCCACTGATGTGCAAAAAAAATGCATTTAAAAACAATATAGTTCTATTAATGTGCTGCCTGCATTATCTCTCTTTCCTCTGAGTTTCTAGGCAGACTTGTGTCCTAGTTTAAAAACAAATGCTGTATCAGACCCGGTAGCTGCGGACTACTGGGAATAGAGACGCTGACAGAGATAAAACACATGACATCTTGGAAAAATGCCTCACAAGGGACATCTTGGATTAGAAACACAGCTATCAAAGGCTGGCTTGATTTGTTGGATTCAAACCCAAAAGCTACAAATAGGCTGAAAAATGAGTCATAGACGAATCTCGCGACACCCAGCTCCGACATGGACATCTATTGACCAGGAGGACGGTGAAGAGGAGTATTTAGAGGATTAGATGAACTAGGTGTGCTCTTGTGGATGGAGGAAAGAGGACATGTTAAAAGGGCCCCCCCAGGAAAAGCAGTTCAAGTTTGCAAGAATCCTGTGATGACCTGGAAGTTTTGAGAAGTTCACTGAAGTCATATGAATGAAGTCCAGCGGTAAGTAGAAACTTGAAGACTGTAGCATAATAATGTCCAGAGGCAGTCATAGGAAATGTAATGCAGGGGGCAGAGGGCAGAGAGATCAGGCAGCAGCACAGAAAGGAGAAGAAACTTCACAAAGAGCTGGCCTCAGGCTCCTCAACAGAACCGAGTGGGCATCTGTTAAATGTCCTACACCAGCTAAGGAAAGGTTTAACTGAACTGTGTAGCATGGTGGCATTAGATCAGCTGGTAGAGCAGGAAAATTGCAACGTTGGTAGTTCTGTCCTTGTGAGACTGGAGCCAAGACCAGCTCCATACTGCCTGCATTAATTCAATTTAAGGGACATAAACTGTATAAATATGCAGTAGCCCACTGGGCATGGACAGAAACACCTCACTTTAATGCAATGTGACAACAACTCTACAAATACTAAGCTAAGAATTGAATTAAAGCTGTTATAAACACAGTAAATATTTAAAGGGTTACTCCACCATTTTGACACATTAAAGTGTGTTTACGGGTCTTGGGGAGTACAACAGCATATGCAGAAAAAGCAGTATAAAGCCTTTTGTGGCTCCGGAGGAAGCTGCTTGTAATCTGATAAATTGCCTCCAGTGATGTCACTCAATAGCTAAGTTGCATTGTGGGTAATGTAGGGACCAGGTTTTGAAAAGCAGTCCACTGGTCTTGCATTACACTTGACACCATTGGACTCATTATGGACAGTTTAAAAACAAATTATCAAAATAGATAATTTTTTAACACACGCAGCAGTACTCCCCAAGACCTGTAAACACACTTTAATGTGTGAAATTGATGGAGCTGCCCTTTAAAAATATAATATTTGTATAGGTAGCATGTATATATACTTGATCTAGAACAAATGTTTGACAAATCAAATGAAAAACTGCATATGAATACAATAACCAGATGGAAATGTTTGTTTATTGATACAACTTAGTCACTTATGTACCAGAGATATTAAAGTGAGAAAGTCATCATGTCATATTTACCCAACCCTAAATCAAGTCTCTTGTTATAAATCCATATGTTAACAGTAAAAATTCAGAGGTTGGAGTTATGCAATCACTAACCAGGATTAAACTCAGACATCAGGTTCACATGTACAACCTGAACGGAGAGAAGCGCAACAAACCTGAGGGGTCATCATATCCCATCTGACTGCCTGGAAATGTGCTTTACAGTCAATGTGGTGATGCCAAAAACAAGCCAGAGTGCTCTCCATGCAGGTCTACCCCTCTCGGCTGCCCACACACACTCCACACCGCCTCCCACGTGCTCTCAGCTCTGCCATCATGTTACTCTTTTTATGATCTCATTTTATCTTGTCACTCCTTTTAACTCATGAGGATGTTTTGTAGTGCTGATTAAATGTCTGTGCATTTCTGATATATAGGTTAGCTTTGATTCTAGATTGTCAAGTTGTATTAAATATAATAACATGCCAACTTGTGACAACATATCTCATGCACACAGTTTAGAAGGTTTTCAACACATATACCATTAAGCACCCAAATTTGAAATATCTTTCCAATCTCTATTTCTGTCTATATGTATTCTTTATGTTTCATTGTTGTGCAGTTGTCCTTTGAGAACAAAAAAAAGCAAATAATTGATTAATCCTCAGCTGTACTTTATGTTTACTGCTAATCAGCGAATGTTAACACGATGGCGAATATGGTTAACATTATACCTGCTAAACATCAGCATGTAAGCACTGTTATCGTGAGCATGATAAACACGCCGATGTAAGTATTTAGCTCAAAGATAACACAGCTTCAAGCATGACTGCACACTCTAAAACATCTACTCTTTGTTGGCAGAGATGTGGACTCGAGTCGACTCAAGTCTCTGTTTTGATGACTTGCAACTTGACTTGACAAGGGGGGGACTTGACTTGCCCTAAGGATTTTGAGTCACACGTCTGGTTGTTGGTGATTATTTATGTTCCCTTGCTAAAGTCAGTACATGAATTACTGTCTTTGTTGTGACTATTTAGTGTGACCTCTACAGAAGGTGGTTTAAGAAACAATCAAAATTTACCAAAGTGATCTCTGTCATCAACAAGAGCATCTTCAGCCTCTTTGTCCCTGCGTTGCTTTTCTTATTACGATGTGGTGCCTGTTCTGCTCTGTGAGCAATGACGCCCCAATAAATGATACTATTCTGTAACTCCCACAGCCTGCCTTAAGTCTATTACTGCAGGGACATGGTGTTTTTCATAAATGTATTTTCACTGATAAATGTGCCAATGAATGTGCAGAAGTACAGGGAGACAGAAATCTCATGATCCGGCTGCACAGATTGTGCTCAGTCCACAGACAACAACAAGATAATTTTATCTTTTTCCCTTTAATGTCTTATGAAATTAAATAATCACTAAGACACGAGGATATATTTTGAAGTAATTTTTACGCCTTGATGTTATTTGAGATGCTTGTAAAGATTAAAAGCATCATTTAGGTCCTTTTATACCATTATCTTTTCTATGTGACATGTGGTCATAGTGCCAGTTTAACAGCCTGTCAGCTGTTGTGTGTGTGAGGCAAGCCAAAATGAATGAAGTCTCAAGGGGCCATTGTGAAAGCTTCAAGATTTCACTGTAAATGTGTGAAGTGCTGCTGAAGGAAAGGAGTCAAATGTCCACGAGTTAAAAACTGAACTGCTGACAGACTGAGCGTAACCTCTAACTTGCGGCTAAGAGAGCTGTGTGAACATGAAAGGAGAAGTAGCAGCTAGCGAGTGCGGTCAGGTCGGCTTGACCTCAGTGACCTCTGCGTTGAAAGTTTCTGTCAACAGCCAGAAGACTTTAAAAGTCGACAAAAGCAAAATCAATGCTTGACTAAAACTTGCCTCACTCTGTTTTTCGTTTTTACAGATTACAGAACCTCGCGACTACATTTGTGGTCAAAAGTTTACGTACACTTGTAAAGAACATGTGTATCATGACTGTGTTGAGTTCCCATGATTTCTAGAAATCTCATTTTTCTGTGATGGAATGAGAGGAACACATTGGTCTTCTGAAAATACGGCCAAATCTGCTGGGTCAACAATATACATACAGCAACTTGAGCGATCAATTTTCTGTGATTATAGAAGGTTGTGTGAATCAAATTTTCTTTGTAGCACGGCCTCTTAACTTCTTCTGAGTGTTTCTGATTGATAACAGATGGTGACCTTTCTGGGCTTGTTTGATACAGCCATTAGACCACAAACACTACAACGGGAAAGTCTAAGGAGCTCAGCATTGATCTGAAAGAGCGTGTTATTGATTTGAACAAGTCAGGAAAGTCACTTGGAGCCATTTCAAAGCACTTAGAGGTCCCAAGATCAACTGTACAAACAACTGTTTGTAAGTATCAAGTGCATGGCACAGTTGTGTCACTGCCACGATCAGGAAAAGAATGCAAACTATCATCCACAGCTCAGAGAAAATTGGTCAGGATGGTCAAGAGTCAACCCAGAACCACCAAAAAGCATGTCAGCAAAGAATTAGAAGCTGCTGGAAGACAGATGTCCGTGCTACCAGAAGCTTGTGGATGGCTATTAAAAGCACCTAACTGAGGTGAAAATGGCCAAGAGACATTTAACCAAATATTAGAATTACTGTATGTATATTTTTAAGTGCTGTATCGAAGGCAACTGGACTGGATGTTTCACCTCTCATCCAGGAGGCTTCTTCAGTTCTAACTAACTGGAGGGGAGTTACAGGCTTTTAAACCCTGTGTGGGAGTGTCCTTACAGAGTCATTAAGGACATGTGTGTGCTCTGAGTTTCAGAGTCGTTAGGGCCACTTCTGGGTCGTTGATCTGACCGTTCGTTCATGTGGGCTGCTAAGGCTAGGTGAGCCCAGGTGTGAATGACCTCAGTACTGCATTGCAGGTGGGTGATAAGTAACGTCTTAGGCCACCTCCTCTGATCAGGAGTTAGCCCTCCTGTGTTGTGCCATTCATTGATGGAGAGGTTGTTTTGTCTCCCCAATGTACAAATCTGTGCATTCCTGGCTGCATTGAACAGCATAAACTGCATTACTCTATTTATGCCTGGGTGCTTTGTATTTAGGATGGACAAGTTTCTGCCTCAGGGTGTTTGTATGTTTTAAGTGAACCAGGATATGATGTTTATTAAAGATCCTCCTGAGTTTTTCAGATATTATTATTATTATTATTATTGTTATTATTATTGTTAAGGTGCTCATTTAGTCCAGAAGCCTTGACTGTTCACTGTTTGTCCACATGGGGCAGCAGATAGTCGGGATTCAATAATCCATATATGTGGCTGTAATACGTAAAACGTCCGCATGATGGCAGCAGGAGAACAGAGAAATCCTGCTGTGATTGTGTTTTCTGCCTCCAAGGACTGCGTCGTTCTTCCCCGATTATACAACACGAGGCCAAACATTATCTGACATCTGATATATTCTTAAATCAGACGGTTTAATTCATTTTTAATCAGTGAACATTAATTAAGTGGCGGCTGACGTGCAGGCTCATCACATGCTGCAGCAGTGGAGTGGCGGATTTAAACCTCTGTTACCTGTTTGATTGCTGGAGATATGAAGCCAGCTGTGCTGATGTGAGACCACACTGTACTGCACATTCAGTGAAAGCTGCTCCTCTTTAATATGCAGAAAAATCTGCCTACATGGAAAATATGTTTTGTCGTCTGCAGATCAGAATCGTGCAGCTGCATTTCCCAGAATTTGAACATAATATCAAAATTAAAAGGCTTGACTTCTCATCTGAGATCGATATGTTTAACTTTTGATTTTAAAAAAATCATTTTTTGAAGAAACACATTTCCTTATACTTATATTACAAAGAATACAGCTGAACAGTGTTTTAATATTTAGGCTACTTAATTAACCAAAGTTTGCTTTTTGATTTGATTGAAGAGTTAAATCCCTGAAAAAATTCACCACGATTAATATGCAATCAAAAGGACTTTGAATTTGAGCGATTCCTCCTTAAAAATATGATCTATAAAGGGACAATTTGAGCCTGAAAATGAGAATAAAGCGAATTTAGCCTTATTGACGGTGGTGACATTCACATGATGAAGTGTTGGCCTGTTATTGGGCTACTGTTGTATATTCATTAACGCCGACAGGAGAGAAATCTAAATATTTAAAATAAAATCCAAAAAGTCGGACAGTTTCTTTCGAAATGCGTTATTCTACAGAAACCTAACATTTAACATTTAAAATGCTCAAAAATGAGCAAAATAATTCGTGAATTTTTGACTAAAGAACATAAAAAGAGACACAGTGCGGGTTAGTTGAGGCTGTTTGCTGAATGGAGAAATTATTTAAAACAATCAAATCCCGAAATAAAACTTGTTAAGGCTCTGCTAAAGGACATAAACTTTTGATATAGACATATAAGAAGTATTTAGGCCCGTTAAACTTATTTTTTTTAATTAAAACATGTCTCTAAACTTGCTGCCAGTGGAGTCTGAAGCTCACCTGTTGGTCTCACAATCACCTCATTACGAAATGTAATTGCACTCTTTACGTCTGTCCGCTTTATTTCCATGTAGTTAACATTAATATCCAAAATCAAATCAGGCTAATATCCGTTTTCTTGTTTTAACAATATAAAAAAATGTTGTTAGTTTTACAATAAACAGAGAATTTAAATAGCCTATTTCATAAAAACAATTCATAAGTTCATAAGCAGCCACTGTTCTATAAAAAACAATAGTTTTTCACTGGATAGCTTTTTTAAATTCCCTCTTACAATGTCTTTCATGGTCTTTTTTACACTAAAGACTTGTTTTATTAATCTAGAAATTGGCATTAAAATGTCTTATATAATAAAGCATAACTTAAATTTTACATGTATATTTATTTATCCATCTATCAAGTCTTGTGCCTCATTCAGTATATCTGGAGGATCCATGTCAACTTAAAGGAGCTGCAGGAATACTAAGTGGCTGACTTGTCTCAGTCTGTCCTGTTATTCAAAAGCACTGCATGTTATTTGCTTTACTTTCACTTTTTAACAGCATGCATTTGGTCAACTAAAACCTTAAGTTCACTCCTATACTATTATTTAACGTTTATTTGTATAGGGACAGCCATGTAGTATAAACTGATGCCGCACACTACAGTATTTATAGACAAAGCTAATTTGCAATGCCCGTCCCTAGATGGGCCTTTAAAATAGGAAAACTCAACAATATATAACAAAAAAACAGGAGAAAGAAAAACTGAAAACCTTAGTAAAGGTTAATTAAAGTCAAGAAAGTCATAAGGCTTTTTATTAACGTTCTTAGGCAGTCTATAAACTCTTTTAACTCTTATAATCTAACAATAAAAGTGTTTATGTTGCTGTTATTAACACTTAAATAGTCTCATTAACTGATAAGCCCTTGTAAAGGCCATATTAACTAATGCTTATTATAAGGATCTTAATATCAAGCAAAATGCCTTTAAAAACACCTCCAGATAGTTAAAACTTGTAACTCTCACATGTCGAGGAATTATCTTGTTTGTAATTTCACTTAATTATTCTATATGTTAAATGTTATTATAATCCTGTGTGTTAATTGAAGCACTACCTCTTTTTGTGTGGTGACTAAGATCCTTTAATAAACAATACCAAAAGAAAAAGCTGCACAAGGCCTCATGTGAGTAATAGTCATACAAGATGTGTAACTGAGGCTGTGGTAAGACTGCTCAGACACACGTCCACAAGCAGAAAAGACTGATCTCATTTTGCTTTGTCAACTGTAAGAAAGACACCAGAGACGCTGGAGGCAGCACCAAAATGCAAAGAAATAAAATAATCACTCTTCCCTAAATCAGAAAATCAGAAAGCTCTAGGATTTAAACACAGAAATATTGGTAGATCTCTGTTAAACCTCCTGATTAAATCAGATTCTAGCATCACTTCTCCAGTTTTTCTCACGACAGCAGAGACTATGATCTGTGTTCACAGTCTTGACTGTTCACATTATGTAAATTCTCTCCAACACATTTCACGGGAGGAGTCCTCTGACCCCAGAAGGTGATGGAGAGCTTGCTGGTGGTCCTCTTCATGGACCACCAGTTGACTTGACACTCAGTCTTTGAGGAGTTTGGACAGTTTTGGCTGTCAGATAAAAAGTTCTGTATCTAACAGCTGATTATATATTCTCCTGCACTTTATTCTTTATAGCTATCATTATTTTTATTTTTTTTAAAGTATTCTTATATGCAATCACCTATATTTTCTAAAGAGGCTTGCAACATTTCTGAAATAACTCTGCCTTCCATCCCATGAAGGACCCCTCTTTCATTTATTATACACCACCATGTCTCATTAAGCTCCTATTCAAATCAGAGGTTCCCCATTTGAATATTGGCGCGACGTGGGGGTGAAAGGGTGCCAGGTCGCTGCCTGCACGGGCACAAACACACACACTGAAACCTTGCGGCCAGGCAAAAGCATCACAGCTCATATTTACAGTAACACCAGGTGAGGTTTTGTGCGTGTCAACTGTACCGACATTTCGCTCCTGATTCGTGCGTAAAAGCGCCGTTTTGACGCACATGTGCGCCGCCTCTTGTGCTCAGTGAAGCCTGCAGGGTGTCTGGGGCTGGCAGCAGTAAAACAATGGAGGTATGGTGAGGGTGCTTTACTGCTGTCGGAGGGTCTGAGACAGACTGTGACCCACCAGCCAAAAGACTGTCTGCTTCTCACGGCCTGGGTAACGCGTTACGATTACCAACAGGGCGACGAGCGATCATTTCACCACTCTGTTACGACTTTGAAGGAATTAAAGTCAGTGGGATAAACAGCGATTTTGTCAGAAACGACAAAAGTTAGATTTTTAGTGTCGTTACCATGGCAACGGAGCTCGTATTATCAACCACTTCACGTCTAAATAATGTAATTAAAACACATTATCTTATGATACATGCAGGAGAAGTAGTGGAGTGGTGGAGTATTTACAGGCCTTTGCTATTACAGGCATCACATCTCTGTAGGGTTTTACTCCAACACATGGGCTGGGGATTGAAAAATAAAATATAAGGTGTTGTAGAAGCTGCTGATACATTTTAGGCTACATCAGAATAATATACAACACTCAAATGGATCATTTTCTGGAGGCTTATAAAAAGTTTTGATTTTTAACTTCTGTATTTTAGATAATAGGCATCTTAAATAGGAAGGCTAATATTTCAGAAGTAGTGCTTGTACACTTCCTATAGTTTTGAGTCCACAGGCCCTACACATCACTGAAACTGACCTCTATAGGTTGACTGCAGCTATAGGCCTGTAGAGGAAAGTAATTTTAAGGGCCGTATCGAGTTCTCATTAGCTCTGATATATTGCAGTTCTTACAGCCTATACTGTATATTCTACGTCTGATGTCTCGACAGTGTTCAGGGACTCCCTCCTCTGTCGCTCCTCTTAAGGTCTTTCAGTTTTGGGAGGGTTTTTCCACGGCTATAGCCAAATTGATGAACTGCGAGTTTAATAAATTACACAGAGACAAACTTGTGATTTAGGGCTATATAAATAAAGTTTAGGCTATTTGAATTTGACTAATAATTTAACTCAAACCTACATTTGAAGGTGCTGCTTCCTAGTAGGCTTCTATTACCCCTTTTCAACCAAAGTCAACCAAGTGCTGGTTCTGGGTTGGTCCAACAAGGACCGGTTTGCTTCCCCACAGGCATGAGAGCCATTCATCCAGATTCAGTCACTGTATACGTCTCCAATTTCCCAGCATTGCTAGGGACAACTATGGTGGACTGCATTGATTATTCACAAGTGTTGCTCCTGGCTTTGCGTGTCATTACTACATGGCATCCATGACTGTTGCTTCGATACGTGAAAACAGTGAAAACCTTTTGCTTATTCTCCCATGGATAAGTCAGATCACGCTACACTAGCTCTGTTTTTTGAAAATAGCAGTCATAAGTAGCTGGTCCTTAGTCATGATAAATCTGCCCCCAGCCCCTGACGTAAGCAGTTCTTTGTTCTGGACCAGCAAAGTGTTGGCTCCGATAAACAGCACCTGAACTGCCTTGGGCGAAAAGGGGTATATGAAGCCTACTGGGCTATCTCAAGTGTGTTGAGAAGTAGCCAACAAATATGCTACTGGCATAATGTCGACTTTACACTGTAAAATATCCACGCTTAACAACGGATACCCGGCAACACGGATAGACGTCTCGAGACCCTCCATGCGTAGCAACAGCAGAAAGAAACAGCTAGGCCACATTGTACGTTAATATCCGTGAGGCCGTTACCAGAGCATCTCTCGGCATCTCTCGTTGATTTACAACTGCTACAAACTACAGCTGTGTTTTCATTTAACGTTAGTTTACTTGTGTCAAGATTTTTCACAACACATTAAGAGGGAACTTCTTTTTGATGGCTAGAGCTATAAAATGTGGAGACCATTTCCTTGATGAAACGTTATAGTTTCAGTTTACAACTAATGAAAGACCCTTAAAAGTGAAGTTATAAGTGGAAAGTCATGTACTGAGTCTTTTATTCTTGAGCAAGAAGGGCCAAGAAGTAGGCCATCTTGACCTAAGTCAAGTCAGGTCTCAGGTCAAGATGGCTTACTTCTTACCTGGAGTATCGGATCTTTATAGAGAGAAAGATGACGCATAACCTTTCTAATAATGCTATTATTGGCCAATTTATCTAACCTGTTAAAAAGGTATGACAATTAATTATACTTGGATCTTAATTAGCCTATTGATATTCAGTGACAAAATGTAATCAAACAAAAAGCAAATCAGTTTGTAAAAGCGTATTTATTTCTCAACTTCCTCTCAATGATTAAAAACACATTACCTCCTGGTCACTTTTACATAAGGAAATACTGACAGCAGGTCGAAAAAAATAGGCCTTCTTAAAAACTCAAATGAAAACAAACATTATCATCATGTCTCAAGTCTTTGACTTCCGAGTCCAAGTCAAGTGTCGAGTCAAGTTGCAAGTCATCAAATCAGCGACACGAGTCGACTCAAGTCCAAGTCACGATGACTCGAGTCGACATCTCTGGCAGGCTGTGAAAACATCTCCAGTAATGTAGCCCAACAATGCTGCCATAAAGGCTTCAAAAGTTAAATGGAGTTTGGTCCAAACATTCTGCAACCCCTTTTTCTGGCAGGCAAGGGGCCCAAAATAGTGAAACACATTTTTCACAAACTGGCAACCCAAAATGTATTCTCATGGTTTACAACAGCTCCATAATACCACTTATAGATCCTGTATAAAGCGTTTCTTCTCATTATTATAAAGTATTCCCAAATAGGTGTATTTAGTTTACTATCTGAAACGGCTATACGTTTGCAGTCTGTGCCAAAGAGGCGCAACAGTTCGGCCTGTGCATGTGTGTGAAGGTACTTCCCCACACTGACATGGTCTAGACAGCTCAACATGACTAAGTTAACTTATCTAATGCAAATGATGAGCATGTCTACGGGCTACACATACAGACTGAGACCTTTATACAATAAAGTTTGAGAGGATTCGTCTTTCATGGACTCAATAGATTTCTGGTGTGATTATCATGATAATCAGCCGAGCCGGAGCGCCTCTCGAGTCTGTCTACAAGTTTCAGCTGCAGACAACAGCATCTTTGAGATACGTCAATTCTGGGTGAGAAGCCAGATACAAAGACTTTTGACGTTTAACCATCTGAAATATTAAAAGGTGCACTGTGTAGTTTGAGAAGAAATTAAAACTCAGAATTTTAATATTTACAATATTAATGAAGTGATAATACAAATGTTTCCATAACTGAATAAACAAGCTGTTCTCAGAGGAAAATAAGGTCCAGTTTGAAGCTAGAAAGGTGGCAGGGTCCGCCAAATATGAACAGAGTAAAACAGTTTGTTTATTCAGTTTACTCAGTCATGAAAGTGAAGAGAATTTGTTTATTTAGTTTGTTTAGGCATAAAAAAAATAAATCAGCCAATGAAGATCTTTCTCAATTTCTTCCCCAAAATTACATAGTGCTCCTTTAAAGTGACGTTTCTCCTCTGTGCTGCAATCATGAATAAATCCTCATATTGGCCTTCAGTGCATTTTGAATGGCAGTTTAGTGCATGAGAGCAAAATATGGGCTCATTTATGGGTTGGAAATAGCTAAATGTGAGACCGTGGTGAGGTAAAATGAGCACACTAGACTTGTAAATGAGCTGCGTTCCTTGTGGTGATAAGATTCATATAAAATCTGGCATTTAAGTCCATCTTATAGGGATATATAGTTTCATATTCGCTGTATAAAGTCACGCAGATGAAACACACAGTGAGTAAAAGCTCGTTTAGGACACTTGAATGATGTTTGCTGGGTGAATGAATGATGGTGCCACCATGCACTTCTGCATGCGTCTGTTGGGGGGCGTGAGAGGCGCTGCCATAGGTCCTTATTATAATTACATCGGCCGTCTTGCATAATATCAAAAATCTCGGAGGGTGGGAACAGTGTTACCTCACTGACTCACAAGGGGGTGGGCCTTGGACGGCGTATATGATTTAGGACAAATGAGATGTTAAACCATTTGGAGACAAACGGTGGAGGAGATGTAGCCATCCAGGCGGACAGCCCCAACTCTCCTGTTTGGTGAGGGGAGGACCGGGGGCTGTGCATGTGGATGTGGAGGACAGCCCTGTGAGAAAAAAACCCGTTAGATTGAGAAAAAAAAGAAAAAAAGAAAAAATGGACGGGGCCGACGGGACGTCACGATGCGCCGTCGCCACAAAGCTCAATACGCCGCTCATGAACGCGCTCACTTGGCTCCCAGCATGCCGCACGTCCGGAGGGACCGCTGCCTACCAGGAGCTCAACCAAACCTGCATCTGCATCTGAGGAGGACACAGTAAGAACCGTGTTTTGTATTATGAGTGATTTTGTGGCATTTTGAGTGCGAGTTTGGACAAAAAAAAGCTGCATGAGCGGCGCAGCAGAGGCGAGCTCAGGCGCGTTTAGGCTGCAACACACTGTATTATGTGTTTAAGCCCATTGTGGAACAAGTGTGGAGCTACAGCCAGCTAAATCCATCCTTCATGCTCCTCCAGTGAGGCTTTAGACCAGTTTAAGGTCTGTGTGGACGGTGCGCAGCGGCAGCAGCATCCGAGATAAAGGCTGAGCATCATCTGATGGCAGCAGAGCAGACGTGTAGTTTCACTTGTGGCTGCAGCCACTTTTGTCCAAGAGAGTTCATCCTGACGTGGTCAGATGTCAGCAGAATGAGCGCTGAGCTCCGTGGGCTGATCTCCTGCCTCTCTCAAGGCCTTTTGACTAGTTAAGTCATCTTAATTAGTAGATAAGAAAGAGGATCTGCATTCCCCTTCTTTTTGCCTATTTAACCTACATTTTGAAGATGAGATGACTCCAAGAAAACACTAATGAGTTAGCTCTTATTTGAATTTAAGTTCTGCTTGTGTTTGGTGTCCATGGAGCAACGTGCAATTTAAATTTTAACCTTTTCTGTGATGCTGACCCGGAATCAGCCATATTCTCTGTTGTTACTCTCCCAAACATTACATAAGTCCACGTTGCACCATTTCCACCAGTTCGGCTCACAAACTGGACGGACAGTGAACACTAATTGTGGATTTTAATGAAGTGTAATTACAATCTCACATCGCCACAGGCCTGTTTTGGGGGGTGTTGGGGAGTCACAGTGGCCTCGGGCAGTGCAGTGCAACCTTTCACAGCTCGGTGTTGTGTTGTGTTGTGCTCGGCCTGTTTCCTGTCAGCAGATTACGCGCTGAAAAGGGAAAAGCATGTTTTAAAAAAAAAGGAAAAGAAGCAAAGGTGATTATTTGTACATGAACCCAGCAGCGTACGGCTGCAGCCTGGGATTATACAGTACAGTAGCAGCATAGAGCTCTTACATAAGGCCTGCTTAATCTGTGTGAGTGGAGAGTCAGAGCTCCCTCTCATGCGTGTTTTATTTCTGTAGTGCTGAACATTTCCTGTGGCATTTGTGCTTAATTACAGTGAGTGTATTCGTGATTGAGGCGCCAAGCTGCAGCTGTTTAACTCACTCTACTTATGGACTTTTTTTTTTTTTGCAATAGAAAAACAGATTCCTTGTTATATTCTGCTTAATCACCGAGGCCCTGAACTCACCACTACAGGGTCCAGCCCGGATGACGCACAGGCGAAAATCATGTGCAAGTGAACATGACTGTGCATTCAGACTGAACAGGTGCACACAGGTGAAAATGTACACCAACCTCAGACTTGAAATTTTCGTGCTTTAATTTGAAAAGGGGGCCGCTGTGAGTCTGCAGCAGCATCTCTGCTGCAGAGTCAGTGGAGCTGCAGGTGCTCAACCACACAAACTGGACTCGTTTGGGGCTCTCTGTGACCTAGTGGGCAGATTTCCCACGCAGGGTGTTTTCCAGGGATTTTCCACACACACACACACACACAGAAACACACAGATGTTTGTGCGTTATTCAGCCTCTCTCTTGGGACGTTTAGTGGACTTCTATCCAATCCCAAATTCACTTTTTCTTTATGTTTAATTGCAGAAACTTACACCTTGAAAGACCAAGAAATGAAGATGACGACTTCATCCAACCTCCAGGTGAATATGGACGCTCTTCTCACCTTTGGTCCGCCATGGTTTCGTGGATTATACTGACAGCTGCGCGCGATTTAAACAGGCTTACAGCTCTCAATGCAGGGGAAAATTAGGAAAATCCATACAGTACAACATCCAACATCCTCTCACTCTCTCTCGCACACACACACAGACACACACACACACTGAAAACCAAGGGTCCACGCAGCAGCAGCACGCTGTGTGGAACTAATTGATTACTCGTGGAAATCATTTTAAAATCCTTTCTGGATCCTTTTCTGTTCCGCTCACATTTTGCAGCATTTACAGCAGCCTTTTATGCTCCAGACAATCTATTAAAGCAGAACATTTTTCACCGTGTTGCTGCCAACTTACCTCCAACGAAAACTACAGAGAGTTGATACCTATGACGCCTTTATTTATCATTTCTCTGTATATTGTAGTGCGCGTCTTAAATAGCTCCGTGATGTCTCGTCGTTAGCGGTGTCCAAATGCATCAGATGTTAATTAAGGAAAAGAAAAATGCAGTTTTAATTTAGTGTATGGAAGACAAGTTGTCTCATTACAGCCGCTCGCAGTGGAGTATTTGGTCTAATTCTGCCTTAAATCAACAAAAAGCTCAAATTATATCAATTTAATAACATCAAATAAAAAGAAATGGAATAAAATGTCGCATTATTATAATAATTATTATATTTTTTATTGAATTTAAGAGAATATTAGGGAAAGCAAAATATAAAAGCGTTTTTATATAAAACGATTATTACGTGACAGTTATCTGGTCCATTGCAACAGTTTCACGCGACACGAAAAATCAAGTCTGATTTTATAATTTTTAGAAAGACTAAAAAACACACACTCATTTTTGAAGCCACTTGAACACAACTTTATTTATCCTTGTAAGCTGCAGCAACACTCACACACACACACACACACACACACACACACACACACACACACACACACACAGTAGAGAGGATAAGAAGGAAAAACACGTTAATGACAAAATGACAAAAACATCAAAAGGCTATAAGCTTAAAATAAATACAGTGTGAATGTTGAAACATGTGTGAGAGTGTGTGTGTGTGTGTGTGTGTGTGTGTGTGTCACGGCCTGCGAGCGTAAAACAGCAAAGTGCCTCAACTAATGGATTTTATTTGGCGAAAATCCAAAGCCAGCGTGCAAGGAGAGCTTTCAGGAAGCAGCCGTGATGTAAAATACACAATGTAAAGCATGCAGCAGCTGTATGTTGTCCTGTAATATATTTATCTGTAAACAACCTGCAGCTCTTTAACTGTTTGTGTGAAGAAGTGGCCCATTTTCACGATGCTGTAAGAAAGACCGTCCTCTTCATAATGGCGTGTGTGTGTGTGTGTGTCGTGTGTGTGTGTCGTGTGTGCGTGCGTGTTAATTAGGCATCACACTTCGCTGCAAACGCACTAATTGAAAGCCAGCGATGCCTGTGACGTCACTCGCCTCTCTTATCACTCTCTCGCCAGACTCCGTTCAAAAAAATGGCACTTTAAGGGACAACTAAAACAGAGAAAAGCTTCTTTTACTGTATATATAATTTTAGACACACACACACACACACACACACACACACACACCAGTGTAGTTGGTTGAGTGTCTAAATAACGTATACAAATATATTTGTGTATTTTGGATATTATGTTCAAATATAGGTTAAATAAATACCTTAAATATTCAAAATAAACTAAAGTATCTTGCTGAAATATCTTCTAATACATTAATCAAACATCCAGTAAAGACAGCAGGGTCTGAAAATATTGCTCCATAATATAAATTAGATTAATATCCACAATTGTTGCCACAAATTTATAGATTAACTTATATAGATGCTATAATTTAACCAGTTTAACTGCAGTTTGGTGAAGATATGAGTCTCTTGGGCACTTACACAGTCGTCCTTTTGAGCTAACATGACAAGGTATTTTTCAATGTTTAGGGAATATTTAAGTTTAATTTGAATTATATTTGAATAATGCTCAGCAGTATTTGAACTTATTGCTTGCCTGTGCAGTTAAAATAAAAGCAGACTTGTCTTTAAAATAGACTGAATACCGTTTATATACCTTTATAAAGTGCTTGAGTATTTACCCCTGCTGTAAAATCAATGCATGTGTTCAATTTTCAGGGGATTTCCCATTTGCATTCAGCTCTAATATTTTCTTTATAGCAGTATTTGTGTAAATGATTCCCCTAAGTGCTATTTTATCCGCAGCTTCTGAAGCCCCCTCATAAAGATCTTTATTGTTGTTGTCTTTAGTTCACTGGATAGTCGGCTATAATGCTTTGTTTCGAATTCCTATAAGGACCCATTCACATTTCAGTCATATAAAAAAAAAAAGACACTTAATAGCTTGGAAAATGTGTTTTCCCAGCAGTATCCCCTGTGAATCTTTAGTCATGCTTGTTTTTTCATCTCATTTCACTGAGGCATTTTTAACACCATGCGATAAATCATCTGCACTAACACTCCAGATTTATGACTGTTAATGTCATTATTTCCACCTCTGGAATAATGTGAAAAACACAGTGAATTAGCTTTGTTTGGGTGAATTAGCCCTTTAAGCATTTTTCCCTGTCATCATTTGTCCTCACAGGTGTGTCCGACGTTGTGTGCTGAGAGCTGCGTCCGCAGGCCTGAGGGGTTGTCTGTTATCTTTGGTTATCTAGCTGTATGAGTGACGTACATTCTTCATAAAGCTAGATAACCGAAAGTAACAAGAATCCCATTACACGCCTGCATGGAGGAAGAAAACTAAATAAAATGAACAAACACCAGCAGGAGAGAGGAGTGGGCTCGGACGATGCCAGCCGATGACGTGAAGGTATGAAGCCGTGTTACATAAGGTGGGGAGGGGGCTCTCATAGAGGAGCTAATGAGCAGCAGGCAACACAGATAATCAAGCGCTTCTATTCTCACAAAACACATCAAATCTGCTAGTTGTACATGCAGTAATACTGTTGTAGTGAGGTTTAGTTTTATGTGTGGATATTTCCTCACGCAGACTTATTTCAAATCAGTAGTATACAGGGTTGCAACGGTATGACGTTTTAAGAAATATCATGGTTTTACAGTATTATGATGCACGTTGACACAGTTATTATCATTATTATCAGATACAACGACTCTTAAAAGATTGAAAACGGGTTTTATTGTTTAAACACTTTATCATAATTTTACAAAATATAACCCCATAGACATGAATCTTGAGGTAACAATTTCTGTGAAGCCCATGTCTAAAATGTGTTATATCACAATATTAACACTTATAATGCGTCTATAGCACCATATTATCATAGTTATAAGCACTCATGAATATTCATAATGCTTTACAGCAAGTCATTATCACTCCAATGTCTGTGATGCATTATAGACATTTTATATTCCATTCATTGTATGTTAGTGTACGTTAGTTTTACAATGTTTTTGAAGCTTGACTAAATCTTTTCTTTTTTCACTTTACTTAAATAATGACCACTCACAGTAACTTATAACCAGCTTGTAATGTTTAATATCTGCCTTGAACACGGGGATTGTATTACTCTACTGAAAGCACCTAATGGCCACTTACAGTAACTTAAAATGACATTATAATGCATTATAATAGTGATTATAATGTGTAACAACTATAAGAATGTTAAAGCACTATGATTCTCACAAAAATAGTGAGTGAACAGCATTTATAAAGTATTGATACTCGACCTTATAAGTCAAGTATAAAATGCTTTACAATGCGTTATGATTATGGTTGTAAAGCATTATAAATGTGATTATACAGCACTATAGGTGCATTTTAACCACACTAAGTATGTTCATAATGTGTTATAACACCTTATAGACATGGGCTTCATAGAAAGTGTTGCCAACCTGGATAATGATTTAATGTATATATATTTTTTATAACACTTATGCAATACTGACGGGCAAATGTACACGGTACAATAACTGTCAGTTTTTATGTCACGGTATACCTTGAAAACCGGTGTATCACTACAACATTAGTGGTATAGCACAAACTCTTAATCATAAGAGTATCACTGAAATGCAAAACGACGGACATAGCTGATAATAAAATGTACACCTGCTACCATTTCTGCATCCAAAAAAGTATTTTCATCTCCTGAAACACAGAATATACAGTAGTGACCTTATCGTGTCTACATGGTAACAGATTTTGGAGACACTGTGTTGCCTCCACCTCTTTAAATGAAGTAAAACAGCCTTTCTCTCCATAAATTACTTCCCATTGTTTTACTAGTTTGGAATTAATTCTTCAGTATTCAGTCCAAACATCGAGCTTCAGGAGGAAATGCATCAAACTAACAAAAGTGCAATGAATCACTGCAGGGATGCAAAGCTGAAAGTTTTTGCTGAAGAACATAAACGGCAGAACAAGCATTGCTGACTTCTACCCAAAAATTTGTTCCCAGGGTTTTTTAATCTGCTTAGACCAAGCTGTGTAGCCAAAATTGGACATTTAAGGTTGTGTCAAGTGTGAGAAGGACAAACAAAACTGGCAAGTGTGCGACTGACAAACATTTCTTCCACGTTCTTACGTGGCAAATCCCACCCATTGATAACTAGAAATTGTGAAATGATGCTCTGGTACTACTTTATACTCAGTAGAAGAGGATTACTCTCTGTGCCTCAGAGATTTACAGCCTTGAATCCAGTCTGTAATTTTTTAAGATTAGCGGCCTCTCCAACTGATCACAAATCAAATCAAATCAGGTTTCCTGTGAGGATGCTGACACTGATACAGACACCGATTTGTTTTTAAGATTTAAGACTTTCGCCCTGAAAATCCCAAACCTTTCCTTTTGTCATCGGCCTCTTTTCTCCCTTCCTCCCTCTCGTTTCTCAAGCACACACAAACACATAACGCACACGCGGGAATTTCTTTGTCTAATTGCACTTCGTTCTGGCCCTAATCTGATTCTAATTAGACTTTTTTTGTCTTTTCATTAATGCAAGATAATTGGCTAAATTTTGGTTTGAGCACAGTTTTGTTTCTTGATTCCTTTTTTAGGAGGGGAATCTGTTTGTTGTTGTTAGATGAGGTATGAACTACACTCGGTTGAAAAATGGAGCTGCCGCCTTTTACATTCAGACACCTGCTAAATGGAGGCAACTGTAACTCCACATACTGGCTATTTTTAAAAATGTGTACATGTATTTCAGCCGATTAGATACCAAATTTAATAACCTGGAAAGAGAGCCCGCAGCCTCAAAATCACACAATCACCTCCTCTATTTTTGGTGAGTTTAAGGGTTTTGGATGATTCATAAAGGATGATAATGCAGGTGCTTCATGCAGAAGCTGTGGTGGTGAGAGAGGTGAATCAAAACAAAGAACACCTTGAGAGGCAATTAGCAGCACTTTGCCCTCATTTAGTGTCTCCCTCCAGTTGCTGCTCTTCTGCAGTTGATTTTGCTGCTTTTCCACACAGACTTTGTCACAAACAAGGCGACAGTGTGGCGTCAGCAAGACAGCGAGGAAAAATGATGCGTGTCATTCCCTTTTAACTTTGTCGAGTATGAACACCTTCTAGGAACTTAAAATCTGCAAAATTAAGCTGCAAAATCTCCTCAACGTGTATTCATCTGGAAAAAATCACTTAACGTCTGTGAAAATAAGGCTTTGAGATTGTTTTTTTTAACACAGAATTGATCTTAAAACTTTTAAATACTGCTCCCTTTTCATGTGTCTGTTTATACAGTACCAACGCCCACAGCTTAATGAGATTTATCCAGCTCTTTATGTTTTTAAATCTTAATTTTGGCCGACAAAAAATAGTTTTCTTTCCGTTGATGTGTCCAGGCCAAAGTGTCACTACTTTCCCCTACGTGCACACTTCCAAAACATCCTTCTTTCTTTTCTCTGCTTTTTCCCCTCATTCATTTAATTTTATTCTTTTCGTTTTTTCCCAGCTTGGATTCTCAGATGGCTGGTTCTGATTTGTATGCATTTGCATAATGAATGTCATTTGCATGCTCAGGGGCAGACCATACCATGAGAACGGCTGTGTTGGTTGTTTGTGTGTGTGTGTGTGTGTGTGTGTGTGTGTGTGTGTGTGTGTATGTGTGTGTGTTCATGCATGGGCACATGTGTGTGTTTGTATGTGTGCGGCGTATATTAAGCACATGTAAATTACACGTTTTCTTTTTTTTTTTTTTTTACACAAACAGACCATCACAGGGTGTTGTGTTTCGCGCCCACACTGTATAAACACTTTGTTCTTCCTCTCTGACACGTGAGTGTGTGTGTGAGTGTTTCTTTGTGTGTCCATGTGTGGGAGAATTCCTCCTCTATGTGTGGCGCATGTAGGGCAGCAATCTGACGATCATGCCTCTTTCTGTCTCTCCGCCTCCCCCCCCCACCCGTGTTGGTAACCGTTCAGCAATGTACCGACTAGAAGAATGAAAATAAGAATCTCCCTCCTCAATCCCATAATCCTCCTCTCCTCCGACCCCTCCCTTGCCAGTTTGTCCTCCTCTCCCACACGGCAAGTCACAGTCCTGCCACCATCTTAGGTGTTAAGACTGGCACAAAATGGCAGCTGAAAAAGGGGAATGTGGATAGCCAGCGCTGCACCTTCCCCCCACTTTATGTTGGCGCCCTCTATCCTTTCCGCGCCATTGGTTGCCTCAAGACAGTGTTAATTACTGCCAGTGTGTTAATTGTAGAGATCGCCCCAAGAGACATGCGGGGAAGGGATGAGATAGGAGGAAACCGTAGAGCCGGTGGCTTTTTCAGTGTCGGCAAGCTGGCATTTTTAAGGGCAGCTGCGGTTCCTGCGTCGCTTTCGTCGTGCCCGTAGTCCCTCTGCAGACGCCGTCAACGATCGACCATTTTGTGGATTTCCACACACGCTCTAAAAAATTCCTTTTCGTCTGCTTGGTTTTCTGGGACGTTAATTAGATTATTCCAAGGGTTTTCGATTACAAAGAGTTGCTCTAACTGGCATTATTTCATGTGCATGTGGAGCATTCACACGATATTTACGCTGCAGGCGTGTACAGACAGCTTCGTTTGATGATGTGAAAAAAAAAAAAACACCTACACGCTCCCTGACACCCACAAGGAGCCGTAATTAGCAACACAGTGGTCTTCATAAATCTCTGCTTGTTAGCACATTTAGTTTTC
The DNA here is from genome assembly GCF_040436345.1 of Pagrus major. Classification (NCBI taxonomy): domain Eukaryota; kingdom Metazoa; phylum Chordata; class Actinopteri; order Spariformes; family Sparidae; genus Pagrus; species Pagrus major. The sequence goes on from NC_133230.1 coordinate 16,526,151, forward strand.
TCACATGTGCAATAGAAGAAATGTTGCCTTATGGATAATTTAACACAGGATCATTAACTTTTACTGATTTCTGGATTGGAGGAATGTCTGAAGTTAGGGATGATCTAAAAAATCAAAAATCAGATAAACGTCTTGATGAAGGAAATATGTTGCAGAATAAATTGTTTATCAATAACCTGATTTCTGGATTGGAGGAATGTTTAAAGTTTAAGATTTTACTGGAAATAACATTTAAATAACCTCCCTAATTTGTTGCTGTAGAAGGAAATCCTTGCATCTCCAACAGGTCAAACTTTTAGACCTTATTTTCAGCTTTACGATGTATTTTTGATGTTTCGTATCTGCTGTAAACATTTACATTTCAGGATTTAATTGTAAATAACGTAAATTAATATACAGTTAGTTCTCATTCTGTTGCTGTTGGATGAAAACCATCATGCCAACTTTTTTGGCCTTGCTTTGAGCTTTTCTGACACAAACACTTTAAAATGTTTTAAAGGGTTTTACAAGCCTGAGAAATGTCTTAACTTTTAGAGGAGCATGCAGTCCTTCAGCTGGTGTGAAAATATTAAGATTACCCTGATTTGGATTTAGGAGGTTTTTATACAATATTTGAAAATCAGCCAACCACAGGGATTAGGTAGTGAGTGACTCCTCCACCTATGTGTTAAGGGAGGAAACAGTGTAGTGACTGAGAAAGGCTGGATGGAGGAAGGAGGAGCGGGGGCCAGACAGACGAGGAGAGGGGTCCCTGCGACAGTGAGATCTCAATAGTGAGAGGCCTTCTTTGTGTTTTCTGTGTGAGGTTTATTTTGGGGGGTGCAGGGGGCTCTAAGAAAGGAGGGGAAGAGGAGAGGGTGGGGATCCTATCCTGGGCCCTCAGACAAGCGGCACATTGTCCTCCCCAATGTGTGGCGGCACTTGTGGCATAACGCCATTATTTAGGCCAGTGGAGGGAACGGGGGTCTGGAGACCAGCTTAACCAAAACTCCAATTAGACCCGGATCGTCCTGATTAATGGAAGAGGGAGATTGGTAAACAATGCCGGCCATTGTTAACATAACCCCCCCTCCTCTCTCTCACACACACATGCACACACACACACATACAAACCCCTACCCCACTGGTTTCTTTCACACAGCAGACCCTCCATCCACACAGACACGCAAACACACACACACACACACACACACAATTTGTCCGTCATGCCAGTGCTCAAAGGCCTGCCATTAGCATGCTGCTCTTGTTTTTTAGTTTTCGCAACCTCAATGTAAAGTTTGTGTTGATCCTCACATGCAAATAGGCTTACATGTGAATTATTAATCTTCTTATACATAAATGTATTTAGTTTAATTGATTTTTGAAGTTCATGGCGAAAAGTTCACATTTTGCAAACAAAACAATTTAAACATTTTAAATTCTTAAGGATTTTGCTAATATATTTAACATTAACATAAAATATGAATGTAAATGTAACATTTTTGTAAGTTGCACATGGAGTAAACTGAGGCGTCTTTCTTCAAAAGCAGTGGCGGGCGCTCATATGTTAATCCCGCACCATGCGATGCTCGGCTCTGCATTTCAATACGTCCTACTTTATTGTTTTTTTTAAGCATATGCGCTGAATAATTAGCCACCACATAGTCCAATCAGGGGCATGCCAATGTGGGGTTGCCATGGCGACCCCATCAGTTCTTACCCCCACCCACCCTCCACTACCACCACCACCACCACCACCACCTCCTCCTCCTCCTCCTCCTTCTCCTGCTGCTGCCTGGCTGCAAACAGGACGGAGAAAAATAAAGCGTGGGAAAAAACACTTTGGTGGCTCAGACAATGATAGCGGGGGTGAGGAGGGGGAGGAGGAGGAGGAGGAGGAGAGAGGAGGAGAAGGAGAGGAGATGTTGGTGATTGGGAGAGCAGCTTGTGTCTAGACTGGCAAATACAGACATGGTTGTTTTGGAGTTTTTGGGGGGATTGTTGTTGGTATATTTTATCGTGTGTGTCTCGGTTGTTTATGCAGTTGAGAGTTTGTTCCTTCTGTTATTAGTGTGCCATCTATGGGCAGCGAATGGGAGCTTACAGTAAAGTGTTAAAAAAGGCCACTAGGAAGGCGAGTAACGCTGAGACTAAATTTTGCCCCGGGGCCCTGTTCAGATCCCCTTGAATGTTTGAGTCCGTGCTCATGATCCTTTACTCAAAATCCGGCTGCAATCCTTCCACAAATATAACATCTTTAGCAGCTTTGGTAACACTACGTAATAAACATCATTAATATGTGGTAAATGTACAGTTAATTAAACTTAAATCAATAGTTTACAAACAATTAATTGCTTTATAAACCATCTATGGACAAGAATTAGGAAGCTTTGTCCAAAAAGGCTCATCCCCCCCCCCCCCCAAGTCATATAGGGGATGTGTGTGATGTGTTGGGTAATTAATTGCATATGTAGATGCCGTTCTTCAGAGGCTTATTTAACCGAGATGGTCCCCTGGGATCTATATCTTTTTAGTTGTCTCCGGTCCTATAATGTAAATGCAGTGAAGTTGAACACAGTAGAATCAGAGCAACTAGGGAATTGTTGGGATTTGAGCCAACTGGTTCACCAACATCATTTGAATAAATTATTAAAAATGCACAAACACACACAGTCTTCTGCTCCACATACTGTACATGTATTATCAGTATCAGGACATCTTGTAGCTTATTAACAGGCTGTTTTTGACCTCTCCTCTGTCTCTTCTTTTAAGGTCTATGATCCGTCTGGAGTTGGGAATCACCTGATTTTTGCCCCTCAGCTCTTTGGACTGCGAGTCCAGCAATGTTGGTTTCACACAGGACTACGTCGTTAACTGCTAATATACTGGTGGAAATTCACGTTTTCTTGGAAAGCAGCTGTCTCCATCAACCTGACAGTGGACAGAGTTAAAACTGTCAGTGGATACAGGAGTCAGTGTTTGCTGCTGTGACAGAACGTCATAATGACGAAGAAGCAAACCAGAAGACTTCGATACAAGTGGACAAACTGACATTTGGCCGTCACGAGGCTGAAACTGTGAGCGTAAAGGACTTCTAAGTGGATCCGTGTGTGTGAGTGTGTGAGAGTGTGAGTGTGTGAGTGTGTGTGTGTGGTACACTGTGTTCTTGGGAGCTGCTCTGCACAGCTGTTCAGGAAACATCTGCACTAGATTTTCATGTAGGTCAGAGATTAGATCACTCGATCTTGATCTCTCTCTCTCTCTCTCTCTCTCTCTCTCTCATACACACAATAAAATGTTAGATGATGTTCCTGCAGCGTTTTTAATTATTAGTTTAGATCAGTAGTTTAACAATTGATGCTCCTTATATGTTAGATCTTAAATCGTTGATTTTTTAAATGCATTTTTCTCATGTTCATTTATTGTTTCTTCTCACTTATCTTTTAAATCCTAGCAAATTAGCGATTAAATTTGTGTATTTGTCTCATGTTAAACTTTAGACGTTTCATTGAGTTGTTGACAATCTGCGTAACTGGATTACTTGAAAGATTTGAAATTATTTTTCTGGTGCAGTGTCATGCAGTGTATGAATTTCATATCAATCCTTGACTGTTTTTTAACACATAGCAGATTTTCCACAGTTCACCATCTCATGACTGTATATGAGAGTACACTTCTATTTAACGGCAGTATAACCTTTGTTAATACAGATGATTTACAGTATAAAATGCTAAATGATATGGTGGATTAAATAAGGTCTTGTAAATCTTATTCAAAAGCCACCAATTACTACATAACATTTTTTAACTTTGTGTACAATACCTTAAAATTGGGCATAATTTCATTGCAACATGTAATCGTTTTTATTAAATTGTATTTTTATTTTTAGCGTATGTCTAATCAAGAGAGTTTTGTGCAATTATAACTACAATATATTAACTTTTTATCTATGCAAAAGAAATGAGTAATGAGTAAATGAGTTTTTGTTATGTTTGCACTATTTGTATGAGTGTTTGCACGTCAGCAGCTAAATGTATGGGTTGAGTTTGTCTGAGAGAAATGTGGTGAATTTTGATGTTTTATGAATATGCATTATATGAGCAGAGGTGCAATGTGTGTGTTGTGCTGTTGTTAAAGAGTGTTTTTTAAATTTTTTTTATTTGACAGTCAGTCAGATACAAAAATCTGGATTTATTCCACAACCCCACATTTTATTCCACATTTTGTTTGTCGAATCAGTTCCTCTGACAGTTTATTATGAATACATGAATGCACTGAATGAGTTTTGTTTTGATCTAATGTGGAGAACTTGCGATATGTGCAATACTATTTTAGAGTGAATCATGTAACTGATTATATCATAATGCACTATGATCTTCTGTTTCAGGAGTCGTATAAGCTTGATTTGCACATGAGCTGCTGTTAATGTGCTCGATATTTGTTGTACTATGCAACTGTTTCTTCTGCAGTTAATCAATAAAGTACTAATGTTTACAATGAGACAATTACCGTCTATGTGTGGATTGGCTGTCTGTGTTTATGTGTTAAAAAGAACTTTATCTTTGAAACAAATAGAACAAACAATCATTATTTCACAAATTACATCCGTATTTACAAAACAGGAAAAAAAAAGTGCACTACACAATATTTACTTATTTATTTAGTCTCCAAATCATGTAAATATTTACAAAAATGGAAAGAAATTATAGAAATAAAAGCCCAAGAGGCACAGAAAACAAACAGAAATGAACAAACAAACAAACAATGGAGCTTTGTTTACAGAAAGAACATAAAGGAAGTTCTTTACAGTGCGATGTGGATTAATTCCTTGCATGCTCTACTTCACGGGGCATTTGTGCTTTAAAATTGTTCGCTTTCTGCTTTCTACTCTGAAAGATCAGGTCAGTTACACACTTTCTCACAGAGCTGCTCGTGGCTCACTGCCTTGCTCGATGGCACACCAGTGACTGTTGTAAAGGCAATCTACTCTATCACTTCACTGCCCAGATGGTCCCAGCAGGACTCACACTATACAAGTGACTCATTTTTTAAACCAGCGTTGTCTGTCACAGAAGATGTATTTATGTTTCCAGTACTCAGACTTGTTAAAGATGACTTCCAGAGCTCTCCGTGTCCGGTTCTGTATGCAATATTTTAGTGTGTATATTTATTATTGCTGTCTTATTTTCATACAATACATAGGGTGTACTTTACTTATAAAGTGCATATTTTCTACTTCTTTGTTTGTATTTGCTCCTCTATTTGCCTATTTGTTATAAAGGTGACTGGGAGACACACAAGAATTCCAGTGTAACTGTACCGACCTGTACCTGCGCAAATGGCAATAAAAATCTAATCTAATCTATATTTAATGATTAATGTGTGATATAACTTTGAGGAACTGCCTATAAACTGAGTGTGAATTTTAAGATGGAGTTAACAAATTAACTAAGTGCACAGTTAGTTAATTAAACGAAGGAAATTATATAGCTATTCATAATCGATTAATTGTTGAAGTCATTTCTCATGCAAAAATGACAAACATTTGCAGGTTAAATGTAATTTATGATTGATCCAAAACCCAAAGACTCTTAATTTACAGTTTGTTTGACAAAAAACAATCTAAAAGGCATAATTTTTTGGCTAATTTTTTGTATTTTTAAGGTCGTATTTCTTTTGTATCATTAAAATCTGAAGATTAATTGATGATGAAAATAATTGATAGTTGCAGGCCAATTTTTGGCTCTGTGTGTCCCAATAAGTGGTCAAGCGTTGACCACTTATTGGAATTTGAGCGGGTTTCATTGGGTTTTATTGCCTGTTTATGAATTCAGGATCACAACACAGTTGTACAGCTGAACACTGAAAGTAAAATAACAGTACAGACGCAAGAAAAGTCTGGAGTTGGGAACACTCCAGTAGTGAACACAGAACAAGATCGTCATCTACACGATCACTGATCAATGTTTACACGCGCTGTACACTTGCACAGGAGTCACATCTGGATGATGTGTTGCGTCTGGGACAGCGTGGCACAGCTGCTCGGAAGGAGATGCATGCAGGCCAGTGGATTCAGCTGCTGCACGCAGAGTCGGGAACATCTGGAGGGACGAGCTCCTCGTTCAGCTCACAAACACATTAGGGCCAAAGGTCTCATCGAGGAGAAAGGTTCGAGCTTTTGTTTCATGCATAATACCACAGATATGAATCACTCACTCTAAGTGGTTTCATTGAAGCAAATGTAATGCATAACTCTCCTTTAAATCACTATACGGGGCAGAAATTAGAACGACAGGAGTGATTGAGGATAATCCAAATTTGATGTTTTAGAACGCATGTAAGAAGTTTGAATGTTGAATATTTTGATGATTGTTTTGTTCTTCATCAGGCTTCTTTTCATGTGTTGAAATACGAGGTTCTCCATCAGTGAAAGGGGCCCAAAACTAACATTTCAGAGCCTGTACTTTGTTACTTTTACTTGAGTCAAGAAGTCGAATCTGTCCTTCTACTTGAGTAACGAGTGTGTGTACTTTTGCTACCTCTGAATGTCATCTAAAATCAAAACACATTATAATTTTCTGTACCACAACAATGCTTTCACTGAGCCTGAATCTTATTTATTGTCAGTTTTCTGTTCTTATTTTGTAATCTGCTCTTCTTGTTTTTGTGTCTGCAGCCTGTTTTAAATAAAATAACATGGCATTGCAGTCAAAGAGTGTGTACACTCAACTAACCTCCTGTACCCTGTACAAATAACAGTTAAATAAATAAAAATGAACAATGTTGCATCGCTCCATGTGGAAACTGGCAACAGATCTGATTAAAAAAAGACCTGGCAGACGTCCCAGTGTGAAAAACACACAGTGCTGGTATCAGCTGCACAAATTATACAGTATATTGTCTGTTACAGGAGCCTAATTACAGACCGATCAAGACCATGTGTGGATTTAGTCTGTTTCTGACAAGATAAAAACACTTTTCTCGGTTCACGTTAGGGTATTATTTCTTGAGACTAAAAATGCTAAATTTTAGGCCACCCAAACCTTAATTTAAAGACAGTGTATTAAAAAAGAGAAAAATCTCTTTATTACTCCAAGCATAAGTCACTCCGCAGATCTAGTAAATATGATAATTTGTATTGTTTCACTAAATGTGAGACATAAATCCTGAATGAATGAGAGAAGGGCCATATGACAGGTAGGCCCCGTGCTGCAGTCAGCGCTGCAGACCGGCCTCCAGACAGCAGGAAAGTTACGAGAACCGTCTGATTATAATGGAATCAATAACAAAACAAAAGCTCATGTCTGGGAGGAAAATCGTGGGAAGTGCCGCGGAGGGCCTGATTAGCATTCTGTATTGCGAGTCCCCGTGGGCCGTCTCCTGGAGCCCCCCAACCCAGAAGTGAAGAATGGCTGCGCGGGAGGGGAGGGAGGGGGGGGAGAGATGGAAGAGAGGTTGCAGAGGGCCAGACGGGGGATGCGGAAAGTCAAGGAAGACAGCTTCACAAAGACGGGCACGGTGCTGAGGGTGAGGAGGAGGGGGAGAGGACGGGGGAGGTACTGGAGGGCTCGAGGCTGCCACCGTGAAATCAGGCGGTGTGAGGGAACTGGGTTCAAGTTCAACGGCAAAGCCCTCATCTGAATGACGAGGTGATGAAGACAAAATGAATCCTGTCTGACTTCAACTGTGTCTATGTTCTGACTAACTCCCCCCGCCTCTGTCTCAATCTACCTGTTACATGGAAACTCACAGGCGAATAACCCAACATTAAACTGGATAAAACAAATGTTTTCTGTAGATTTCTCCCTCATCTTAATCTCTCAATGTGAAGTTTATATTTAGCCAACAGTGTACTGAGATTTAGATTCACACTAGTGACACAAAAACGGGGCTGCAACTATTTTCATTAAGATTAATTTCTCAGTTATTAATTAGAAAATGTAAAATGTTTCCTCAAGTCTAGGTTACTGGCAATGTTTGGTATTTTTGACAAGAAAATATTAAAAACTTAAATATAAAAGAGTTAATCTACTGTCGATAAACTATAGCAACTATAGCAACTAATTAATTCATCATTTCAGCTTGAAAGAAAATACTTTGACAAGAGCAAGACATCACTAGATGAAGAATGTTTTCCTAAATCTGATCTTAAACTTTATTACATGTATCTGGCATATATGGAGATGTAACCTGTTACAGTCAGTGTCACTGAATGTGAAGGCATTAGGGCCGCAGTGATCCTAAATACAAATGATTTTTGCACTGTATTTCTGTCAAGTACTAAAAGTTGGCATCAAATGTTTCTCTCTTTTTTTACTCTTTCACTCTAAGTAACTAGGATGGGACTCAGTAGAGTGCATACCTCCGCCAAGACCCAACAGTCCCCTTTTAAAAAAGATAGATACACCTGATTTTTTTCATCAAGGTCCATACATTATTCCCTGATAAATTCATGAAAATGTTGAAAAACGCCCGATCTCTGCATGTTAAAGAAAGTGAGAAATAATTCCTGGAACCGTCTCTTCATCTGGCTTAACACGGAAAGTTAATTGGGTCTATTCTGGGCAGAAACTCATGCTCCATCCAAGTTTTGTGAAAATCTGTTCAGTAGTTTTTGTGTAATCCTGCTGACAAACCAACAAATAAATGGACATAGGTGAAAACATAACGTCAGATGGTATCATGTAAATAACTAGCCCAATGAGTTTAAGTGATATAATATTAAACAAAAGGTCAAAGATTAAGGAAGTCCAAAAACATAATAACATTGTCCATGTGTAATAATAACAATAACAATATCAGTCTCGGGACATTTCCTGCAGAATGAGAATTTTTACTTTTGATTCTTTTGCCGACCTACATTTACCTAAATTAGACTTTAAATGCAGGACTTTAACTTGTAATAGAGTTTTTCTACATTGTGGCGTTGGTACTTAACTTAAGTAAAAGATCTCAGTACTTCTTCCACCTCTGACTTTCCATCTCAGTAAGAATTAATGGTATTAGATGAGGAGGGTGTGACTCTGTGAAAACGAACCAGCGGGATGTCACAGGTGTCTTTATGAGAAATCCCACAGGCCTGCGAGGACACAGAACGGCAATCAAAGGGGTCAGAGGTCAAGCTGCTTGTGGATTTAAAGGCCATCGAAGAGGGTCACACAGACCAGCCTCCTCCACACACACACACACACTCAAACAGTCGATTGTGTGTAGCGAGGTGGTGAATTAGGGAGGAAGTGACCATTGTCCGCCTGCCCCGAGGTCACATCTCTTCATGTCACACTTCATTTCTGACCTTTAACAGACCGAGGAGGACCGTAATTTATTCAGTGTTGAGATGTTTGTTTTCACATTATGTGACCTTCATATAGACGGCATGGACTGTACATTATATAGATAAAGACCCGAATCAGGAGCGTGTTTTCTGTGACTCGAATCAATTTAGTGTTGAAGATTGAAGCCATTTCCTTCATTTCTTAATATCAAGTATTTACAGAGAAATTAACTAACCTTGTTCGACTTTTAAGGAAAGAAATCTGAACATTGTGGCACCTTTTATAGCCAGAAATGTTAACATAGGTTTGGATAATTAAAAGCAAAAGCTACTGGATGGATTTCCATGAAACTTGGATGGACAATGAGTCTCAGCTCAGAATAGACCCAAGAGATAAAGTGTAGAAAGTCCAGGAGAGTCACACCAGAAATCAAGGGATCGCATCCAGACTGTGATTTGGTTGAAGTTAGGATAAAGATATGTTCATTTCTTGAAACAGTTATGAAATAATAGAGGAAAATCATTATTTCAGTTATATGTTAATAAAAACCAGTTTGTGAAAGAATGACAATGATCACATGATGAAAAAAGCACAAAACACTGTAAACTTACTTCTCAGAGGTAAAAGATGCTGAAACTTATTATTCTTGACAATTTTAACTTCTCAGCTTGTGGGTTCAAAATCATCTGAGCTCATATAGCCTGTATGATAGCACAGCACATAGTGACAGTAAAAACAAAAGAAATCTGAGTTTTTGGAAATACTAAATCCAGAAACAGGCTCCTTGATTCATTCCCAAACTGCAGAGCGGTGGTGGGAGGGGGTCAAGGCCGGATAAAGAGGTCGTTGACCTGCTGGTTTGCAGAGTTTAACCTCTTGGCCTCCTTTTTGATGAGGGGCTCAGAGGTCGTGACTCAGTCAGGAGGGGTCGAGGGGGAAGTCTTCCACGGACAGCCAAAAAGGAGGACGAAGCGTGTCGTCCGTCACCGGAGGAAATTTATTTCTGCACACGTGTGCGCAGACGGACACACATCCAAACGTAACGGCTCATTTTTAGAAATATGCAAAAACAACACAGACTGACCACACAGGGTTAAAATAAACTCTTGACTGAATCTCATATTACCACACATTGTTTAGCTCATAAATGCATGACAAAGATCATGCATGGGAATGCTCAGTTGAAGCTCTTTACACACATGAACATTGTCTGAAATGTCTTCCTGTGTTTGAAAGTCATCCACTCGCTGCTTTCCCACAAAAAAAGCCGAGTGGGTGCTATTGAACATTTTGTGAATTATCCCTCAGACCATTGACAGTGGGGACAGCGCGCTCGAAGGGAAAACAATATCTTATAGATTACGATACAAAACCGATCCATCCAGACGAAGACACAGGCACAAAACATGGCTAGAAATCAGCCATGAGTATGTCATGGCACGCTGGAGGGTCTGACTTCTTAATTAGACATATAAAAAGGCTGGGTCAGACGGAGCAGACAGGCAAAGAAAGGCAGGCGAGATGAGGCCCTTCAAACTGTCTGCGTCACACTGTGGGTGTGTGTGTGTCTGGATAGAGCTGTGAGAAAGTGTGTGCCATGTTGTTTGCATGTCTGAGTCTCGGCTGTGCAGGTCTGAGTCTGACTGCGTGTAGGAATGTGTCTGTCTGGAACATGTGTGTGTGTTTGTGTGATCGTGTGAACATGTTTGAAGTGGTTTGTGATTCTCTGTTCGAGTGTAACAAGCTCAACTCTCAGTAGAAATCTGCGAAAATGGTGAAGGTGTTGAGGGCCGTCGATAATGACTCCTGCATGTGTCAGGTGGTAATTTTATCACTTTATCAACCCAGGTGCAAGAATAAATGTTAGCAATGTACATTTCTGCAAATAACTGACTGAAACTTAACATTTATTTACGTTGTGTCTTTACGTTTCTTTAGGTTAAATTTTTAATAATACCTTGTGACAATGCTGTATTTATGCTCCGGTTAGATTTAAGTAGAAAAACGCTTGGTCTATTCAGGAAAAGATCATCTTTTTGCTTAAAATACCTGGTTTGGTTGCCACAAACACGGCTGGAGAGGCCCTGTCTTCAAGTAAAAAATATCAAGTTTTGGTTGCTACAAAACAGGCTGCAAATTTTTCCCCGATGCCTGCTTACAGAAATCGAGTGGTTTCACACTTACAAAAGTCTAAATGCAGTCTTGAACAGTGGTCTCTAGCTTCCCAAACCTTGTCGTCTGCAACTCCACCAACATCCCCTCCACCTCCTGACATCAAAGTTAAGTCATACGACAAAATGGCTCCGTACAGCTCATCCAGCTTCTTTAGAAGCCTTGAGATCACAAATTGATGTGTAAAGACGTTATTAACACCCTCAACATGTGGACGGGGTGCACGCTGATGCTTTTAGCTCAGCAGCTACAGTGAAGATTTCAGAAAGTAGGTTGTAGGTTGTTCCAGGGAGAACATATTATTATTAACTGACTACAACCCCTGACAATATGTCAGCTGAGAAATAGAAATGTCTCTAATGAGTGCAGTTCTCTCAGTATTTAGAGTCTCTCCCATTAAGCTGACATGACATGCTTGGTGCAAAAGGAGTCCTCACAGTTTCATTTGTCATCATATTTTTTCTCTTATTTCAACACAGCATCCTCTGCAGGTCATCAGGTATCATATGACTGCTTCTAAATAGTCTAACATGGGTTTTTATCTGCTGGCTGAACATTAATCTGCTCCGTGTATGCATGCATGTGTCTGGTCACACCGGTCTAGCCTCCACCATGTTCAAACTATGTTCAGTGTGTAAGAAAGGGTGAAGAATGTGTCTCAATAAGTCATTCACGTTCAAAACAAGTCAGAACCACTTATAATAATCACTTCTTCTTACTCACTCATTGTGCCTCCCAGCAGACATGTCCCAGTCAATCTGAACTGGGGTCTGTGGGTGAGAACCGACTGGGAGCCCTCCATCGCAGCTGCAGCTATTTGTTGTCTGCGACACATAGAGGGGAGGTCAGAGGTCAAATAAGTTCACAGGAACTCGGGGCTTTCACATGTTAATGCTCCGGAGCAGCACGAGAAAAACACAGAGAGGTGATTATAACGTTGTCAGGACGCTGTTTGTTTAAATGTGCCACAATCACACATTTGATGGACATGTCTACTTAACTGGCGGACGTGAAGGACTTTGGGATGCCACATGTCCAAAATTGGGGATGTCCTTCAAAAATGACATGAAAATATTGACGTGAGCACACGTGATTAACATGGAGGAGAAATGATGATGAACTTACTGAACTTGACATGACACCAGAAGCCACCAGAGCACCAGAGGAGTGATATTTGGCTTCGTAACAATGTTTTTCATCCAATAAATCTTTGTCGTTTCCTTGTTAAACAACAGAAGGAGGTTATGTTTTCACCCTTGTGCGTTTGTTGGTTGGTTTGTTAGCAAGATTACACAAATACTACTGAACTAATTTCCACAAAACTTGAATGGAGGTTGGGTCTCAGCCCAGAATAGACCCCATTAACTTTTGGTGCAGATCCAGGAATTTTTTCTAGCGGAAAGATCTGGAGGATTTAAATATGTTTTATCTGATATTAGACTAGATCTTATTGAATTAAAGGGGACTGTTGGGTCTTGGCCTTGAACAGTTGGTACTTTTCAATAATCCACTGCAATAATATTCAGTTCAGTACATTTTTCATTTAATACCTTTTATTATCTTTAAGTGAAGTAAGAAGAACGTCTAGAATTTTTGCATGATGGTATTTTTCTCTTTCTCATATCTTTTATGCACAACTTTTGCCTCTCATATTCACTGTCAGCAGCTGTTACATGGACAATATTTCTTCAATTTGATTAAAATTATTCTGATGAGACTTAATTGTTCACATGGACCCAAAATAAAGTGACACATTGAGATGTTTGGATTAAACTTTAGGGTTTACATGCCCTGAAGCGTTCAATCAGAATAAAACTTTTTTGACATGAGCGACATTGTTCCATCTGCTCTGTCTGGAGAACAATATTTGTGTTTCTGGTTTAATGTATTCCAGTTTTGTTAATCTTTTTAAACACTTGTTTGACCAACTCGTTGTTTCGAGCCTTTTGACCATAAAGGTGTTCAACAATCCTTAAATCTTTTAAGATCTCCAACAAAACAGTTGTATTGAACACAGACCACCATGTTTCTGTCCCTCCTGAAGCAGAGTCACCTAATGTTTCCCACACGAGGCGAACATGCGCAGAAAGAATATATTTATTCCAACCTGAGAGAGACAATCAGATCAAGAAGTCTCTAAATTATTCCTATTGAACGGATTATTAAAGTTTTACACCACCCCTCTCGCACTAAGTGTCACAATAACTGTTTTACAGCAGTTGTTATCGCCTTGACAGACATTTATTTCCTACTCCCATTTGAAAATGTTCAAAACACATTAGTCATCAGTAAAAAAGAGAGACATGTGAACATGTGAGGAATGATGTGACACAGCATCCAGACTTGCTGTATTTCTGTCTAGTGTCTACAGACTTTAGATGTTTTGTCTTGAGAGTATATTACCAACACATCACAGTGTGTCCTGGTGTGGTGACCATGTAACAGCAGCATTGCAGGTTCAAGTCTGAAAAGGACCCCGTCTCCGTCTCCTTTCATTCACTGTCACATCTTTACTGTCCACTTCATAGTAATGCTCAAAATCAAACAACATCTCACCATAAACTATAAAATATCTCACAAATGACCAATCTGATTGATTTCTTTTCCATCATCATCAAATCAGGGCTAACTTATGATGATCTTAACAATAAAATGGGGTTTGGATGAGGTATCCTTGTGTGTGTAGTGACATTAAAACACCCACACACACACACCTTGGATGGGTAATCAATGGCCAGTGTAGAGGTACCAGCTGTGGGAACAAGAAACATGATCCCTGATCACACCGACTGAAACAGAGGCTGAATACTGAAGAGGAGGTGATTCCCATGCAGTCATTCTGTTGGTACAACTTCAGCTCAGAGCGCCCCCCGCTGGAGCTGTGCAGCCCTGCAGGGACTGAAGGTCTGACAGCAGCATCAGATCAATACAGCGACCAAAAGAACGACACGAGTCACTACAAATTCGAATTGGTAGTGGTTCTGATGATGATTCGTTGCTATATAGATTAAAGGAAATGCTGTAGTTGACAGAATTAAAACTATTAGTAATTTATTTTTTTCACTTGAAATGAAAACAGCTGACCCGGTTCTGCTTTAATAGCAAATAGCACCTGTTAAAATGCATTTAATAGTATTTCTAATAGTAACTACAACAGTATATGACAAGAAATTCTGCTTTACTTTGTTGCCCATTTTCATTATATATTAAAACAGTGATTCCAACCTGTGGTCGAGCTAAATCTGAGGGTAGAAGAAGTCACTAAGAGCTAAAAAGGCATAATAAAATCATAACAAAGATTTTTTTTTGTTACTTATTGCCTTTTTTGTGGAATCAAACATTGTTCCATCTTAATGCCTGTAAAATATATATTTAAATGAAATCACCTAGAAAGCCAAAAATGTTCTTTGTCACATAGTTAACAGCTTGTAAACATCACAATCATCACAAGGGACTGCAACACAAAAAGATTGGGAGCTAAGGTATTAGAGCAAATCGACATTGCTTGATATGAGCCATTATTTGTTGACAACATTTTAATAACTACCAAGAAGCTATCGATGTTTATCTCAACATGAGCCAACCAGTTCAATTCCTCCATTTGGTTTTTGGGCTGCACAATTAATCGAAATATGATCGAAATTGCAATATGGCTAAGGGCAATATCCAAATCATAAAAAGCTGCAGCTGTTTTGATAAAAAAGGTCAAATGTGTGACAACCAGCATTATAAGGACGTACTGTAGTGCTGCAGAGATGTCCCAGCCTACAAATCTTGTTCTTCAGGTGTAAGAAAACATGTTTGTTTGCTACAGATCTCAAACAAATGTCACATTATCAGGATTTTAACAGTTTTTTTCAGTGAATATAATAAAACGTGATGCAAAAATGATCAGCCTACTTATCGAGAATCATCGCAGGTGCAATATCTGTCAACCATATCACACCCTTTACCCACCACCCTAATTAGTTTGATCGAATGCTCCTGAATGATCATTTCTGAAGTAAGAAAACTCCTCAGTGAGTGATACTCCCACACTTTGTTTCCCATGCAGGCTGCGTCCCCCATATTGCCTCTCCATGGGTTCAAATTATAACCTATTTTGTCTCTCTGTTTTCACACGGCTGCCTGTCAATCAGTCGTCCCACCCCCAGCGTAAATTGGTGCAGTGTGAAAACAGCCACTCCCTGTGCCCTGTGGGTCTAATTGGCTCGGATTAAAGAAGCCATTATATCAGTGGAGCTGATCTGAGAGCTGAGCTGCCGACTGAAGGCGGCCCACACTTTTTATCACGCTGGGAAACTGATACAGCTGCTGCAGCTTCCACACACACTCTTTACACGCAGCAGCAGTCCTGATGGTACAAACAGTGTGTGTGTGTGTGACACTGATATAATCATCTGTGTTTAGTGTACTTCATTACAACAACAGAAGACATATTTAGTTCTGTGAGATGCTTTAATTTAGCAGAATGGTCCAATAAGAGGGGAGAATGACAGGTTACATGCTACCTATTCCTTTAACTTTAACTCATAAATGTGTGTGAAGACGATAAAGAATAATCTCATAGACACGTCACACACCTACCACACCGAGGGATCACTAAACACAGATACACGTCACTGCCTCTCATGCAAATATCCAAACATACACACACTTAAACCACAAAATACATTACTTAATCTAGATAATCCCTGGACTCTATCATAATAAAATCATTGTTGACCATTGTAAATGTTTGGTGTTATTGTCTAATTGTTCAATGTTATTGTCTGTATATGTTTTTGTCTATGTTGTGTTGTTGGATTTGTTTATAACGAATAAATAATAATAAAAAGAAAAGAAATATGGAGAAAGCTGTTGACGGATCCACATGTCTGACACATGATAAAAAGTAATAATGAAGCATAAATTGACTTACTGTTGACCCATTTTTACAAAATAAAGTATATAGATAAAGCCTAACCAATCAACCAGCTATTATTAGCCTACCACAGATTTATGGTATTGGTGTCGAAGACAGATTGTCTCATTTAGTTCAGAGCATCATCACAGTTCTTTAACAATATAGTTTTATTTAATTTCAATCTATTTATTTATTTGTTTACATTATATGTTTGTGGAAAAATAAATATACATCATTAATCTACTTTACTGAGTATAAAATAACAATATCAATCTTGTATGTTAATGTCTTATACAGCATACATATTTGACCCGGTTTTTCCTCTTTTTGTCTGTTCTTAGTCGTTAGTTTCGGTCATTGTTCTTCACTGTTTGTCTAAATCAATGTTATATTCACTGTCTGTAGATGCTGCTTGTCGATGTCGGTTTTATTCTTAGTTTTTGTCTTTTATTCCTCAAGAGCCGAACCAGGGAGAAGGACTGCAAATTAGCCATGGATAGAGGTCCATCGGTCGCATTTTAATTAGATGACTACATGTACTGTCCCCGTCAAATAAACAAATAATAAATAAATAAATCAGTCAAGTTTTTAAAGAATGTGCCCGATAAGATACAGTAAAGAAAAATAAGAAGGGGAGAAAGAAGTTTAAAAAAAAAAAACAGACACAAAAAAGAATTCATAAGCTTTAAAACAATAAAATACAAAAGGCAAGACAGACATAGAGAAATATATGTCTTATTAAAACTCAACGTGTGATATCCGAAATGAGAAAGTATGAAGTTTAGTCGTCTTGACTTGTTAGTGCAGCTTCATCTCTCATAATTAGTCAACACCGGCAGTTAAAGAGTAGACATTTTGAAAGGAAATATTGTGTGTAAATGTAAATTTGGACATTTTTCAACCAAAGGTTTGACAGAGAAGTTCTTCATAAACTTCTAAAAACTAAAAAATTATCATAATAAGCAGCACTGAAGTAAAACCTGCTGCTACAACTCCTGTTATTCCCAAATCTTTGTGGTAAAATTCAAATTTTTCACTTTAATAAAAGAATAAAACTTGATTCCAAAGACCAAAAAACATTGTTAATAGATAATCACTGCACAATATATAGACTGGTACATCTTTGAAAATGTGAAAATGTCATTTTTAAGTACAGATCTTTGTGAGGGGAAGAAACCTTTCGTATCTGCTGGCTTTTATAAGAGGCATGACTTCCGTTTGTATTCATAAAGCTGGGCTACACACACACACACACACTTTCCTTGAGTAAATGCCTGCATATTGTCCGAGTAAAACCAGAGGAAGAAAATGCCACCGCTCAGACCACAAACACAAAAAAACTGCATTTGTCCAAATTGGAAGTGGAGAGCGAGAGAAGCCACAAAGGTTGTCTGTATCCCAGTGAGCGGTGACGGAGGGGTGAAGGGTTGTGGGTAAAGCTCGCTGCTGAGGTTCCCAGCCAACTTGGCACGCCTTTTCAACTTCTCCTCAGTCTTCTGTCTTTTCAACACACGGACTAAAACAGATTTTGTGAAGTTGTGCACTGTTTTCTAATTATTACTGATATGCTCGTTGAAAAATCTTTTTCTGTTTCCTCTGAAAATCCAATGGAGTCGACTCAAGAGAGATGAATAAAAATAATTTCAGTGCCTTGTTTCTGGTGGGAAAGCATCATTTTTGATACATTTACAGTCTCTTTGGAACAAAAAGATAATCTCATGTGGGCTGTAAATGTGGAATAAATCATTTGTTTTTTAAAAATGAATGAAAAACTCAAAAATCAGTCAATTGATTGGTCGATCTAAAGAGAATTAATACAATTTTAATAAAGTAGAATTTAAATCACATATCAAGATAAAATGCCAATTATTGTCTTGGTTACTGTTTCTTAAATAAGAAAAGATGTTAATGTAATTTCCAATTGTTTCTAATTTTAGTTTTAGACATAAAAACCCAAGAATTTTGACTATTTTCTGACATTTTTGTAAAGTTTTCGTGCAACACAATTAAATTTAATATAGGTAAAGAGAAAAAAAACTAAACTGAGGTTTAAAGAGCCGTTTAAAGTTAATCTTTCTTAATTTTAAGCTAGTTTTAAAGTTTGGTGCAACAGAATTTAAACTTAAACCATGATTTAATCAGGTTCAAATGTTAATCCTTGTTGGTGCAATCCAGCCTAAAAGAATAATAAAAAAGTAGCTGATAATAAAAATGATCAATAGTTCCTCTCCTAGACTCAACAGCATGATTATTTGACATTTTATAAACTAAAATATAATCAACACATCTAAAAGAGTAGCCATTAAAATAATCCTAAATGACAGAATCCATCTAGCAGCTCCAGAAATGCATCCAAAAATAATTATATTTTCACTCCTTTTCATTCCCTACACCTCTCTCCTCCCCCTGCACTTCTCACCAGCGGTCATTTTCTGGTGTCAAGGACCTCGCACTTGGGGTTTCAGGAGGTGGGCTCTCAATTAGCGAGCCACGCGTCCTCCGGAAGAAAGAGGAACTCCGTGAGGAGTCCTTAACGACTGGCCTCTGTTCACTCTGCTCTGACCCCACGACCCCGGGGTCACAGGCCACAATACACTCCCATATGGAGCCGTGTTATCGGCTCTGTGATGGAGGGGACGGACAGCAACCCCTCTGCATTCAGGTCGAGCTGCGTGACGCTATTGAAGGCCTGAGAAAGCCTGAGACACCTCTCTGAAGATCCGTCCAGCTTTATGAATTCAGCTCTGCCCTCTGATCAGGTCTGATAATGTGGATCTGTGTTTTTTAATTGAGCTGGAGCAGAAGGAAGAAAGGTGGCACACATGTGCTGCACACCGGGGGAGCTGCCTGGAGCTGCTTCAAGCCTGTATGTTTGGCCACTGAGCAGCACTAATGTGGGTCTGTTTCTGGGTAAATGCCTTGCTCAAAAGCATGTTGATGGGAAGGAAAAGCGGTTCTCTTTTACCTTCATATAAAACTTCTCTCATACATGGTTTTACGTTCTGCATAAAGACACTGGCACATACAAAATACTCATGATGAAGTTTTTTTGGCCTCCTTAACTTACTTTAGAGCGATTACAATATCAAACTAAACCAGTGGTGGGATGTAACTTATAACTACAATTTTTCTTACAAAACTACAGTAATTAAACACAATTTTGAGGTACTTGACTTTAGAACACATTATCTTAATAACTTCTTTTACTGGTTAATAACGTGTTATCTGTATAATATCTGAAAATAAATTATAATCTATTATTATAGGTTAAGATAAGATTAATTGAGTCCAGAGGGGATATTCACATATAAAAGTCATTAACATTGGCCAAGTGGCATACACAGTAATGCAGCGATGATTGTTACAGCCCGACCGATACATAGGTTGGCAAATTATTGGTTGCTATTGGCCTATCACTGATATATCAGTATCAGATATCGTAATGTTTTAATATTGGTGTCAACATCGGCCCCAATAATCAAGTATCAGTCACACATAAATCTGAAATGATTGAGTATTTTTACTTTTGGAACTTCTAAATATTTTCTGATACCAATACTTTTACTACTTTTACTTGTAACAGAGTATTTCTATAATGTGGTATATCTACTTCTAAAAGATCCAGTGTACTTCTTCCTCTACTGCAGTAAACAAACTGAAATTGCAGGGTTGATAGTACATTTGAGAGTTAATCTGTTTAATCACAATTTTCTTGTTTTCATGTCTTTAATCACTTGTTTTGTCTGATTTAGAAACCAAAACCCCCCAAATATTCAATTTACTATACTACACATAACAGCTAAAAGCACTGAATGTTGGGCTTTTTTGGTTACTACATAACCTCTTGCTAAAACATCACATTGATCATAAAAACTATGGTTGACTCTTTGATTAAATAAGATGAATTATAATAGTTTAAGGACAAGTTGCATTAAAACTCATCTTCGAAGAAAAGCTGCACACGGTTAGAGACGCGTTAAATGCACATTTTGTCACCTGCTGAGTTGAACTTTCATGATAGTGTTACCACAACTGTTTAAAAGCTGGAGGAGAGGAAGAGGAATTAAAGGAATTTAAAATGGTTGATGACGAGATGACAGCGCAGACAACAGGTAAAATTTAGTCTGAATTATTACACAGTGTAGTCTGTAGATAAAAGGTAAAGGCTGCTGCCTCTAACAGAAGAGATAATTCAGTAAGGATGTGCAAGATGTTTGACTCTATTATTATATTGTGACTTAATTTAACAGCACATTAATAGAAGACTGAACTCTACACGCAGACAGCAGTGAGAATTGAAGAGTTAAGGCTGCAGCAGACGCACAAACATTTAGATTATGGCAGCTTTGTTTGTTTCAGCCTTTCTTCTGTTAGTGTGACTGTGATCAAAATATTTAGTCTGGGCTCAGCTGTCAACACTTCACTGGTTCCTGACACTTTGCCATTTCCCACAGTGCCAACCAAACATGGCTCAATGACGCCACCTGGTGGCAGGATGAAGAATGACTGTGGCTGCTGTTATCACACAGAACATGCAGAAAGAAACATGTTGATTACGTTCAGCGACAACCAGGCCTCTGTTGAAGACTGAACAGCTTGTTTGTGGGATAAAATAGGCTGAATAATTCGATGTGAGAGGGTGGCAAGGCTAGCAACAAGCTAGCTCAGTCACCTGCAGCAGGTAGCTCATGTTATGCACACCTGCTTCTCTTCCTTATCACTGAAGATTTCACAGATACCTTTGACAACTTCACCAGCTGCAAACACACATTTACAAAACACGAATCGTCTTACTTACATCTTGTTTTCGTCTTGTTTTCCATCAAGCTTTCCTCAAGTTTTCCAGGCAGAGTGACGAACCGTGACGCAACAGTTCTGCTGCTTCTAATAGGTGTAGACGCACCTGTGCACAATCACGTGGGTCACCTGACCTTTAATTGCATTTTAGTTGTCATTGCAGCCTGAAAACTGATCATGCAGGTTGAGAATGTTCATTAAATGAAACCTCCGCTTTGTCTTTTATTGCTTTGTTCTTTATTATAGTGAGAATTAAAGGTGCACTACGTAGTTTGAACAAACAAACCTAAACAAACTAAATAAACAAACTGTCTTTGTTTTCATGACTGAATAAACAAACTGACCTAAAAAAGGACAACACGATTTCATGCTGTTTTACTTAGTTCATATGTGGCGGACCCTGCCACAACAGTGTTCAGGGACCTGATTTTCCCCTGAGAACAGCTTGTTTATTCAGTTGTGGAAAATATAAATATTTCTGAGTTTGTTTCATTACCTCATTAAAACTAGTCTCGTAATCTCTTCTCCACTGTTTGGAAGAACAAAGTTGCTGGTAGATTGTCGGTTTTTATTCGCTTTTCTTTTCTTTTCTTTTTGTTTTTTAATGTGATAGAAAAAAGCCTAAAAAAAAAACATTAAAAAAAAAGAGAGAAAATTAAGCCACCCAGGGGTTCCTGCATGAGGACAGGCCAGCACCTAGTTTATCTATCCAATGGATTTTGCTACATTTAAGAGTGTCATCACACTCTCCTCTTCAAGGGATTCATCAAAATCCTCCTTTTTCTGACTTCAAGCAACATTATGTAGAAATTGGTATTTTGTTTCACCATAACCCTTACAAGAAGAACATGCCAATTATCTGCCAAAAGTGTAAATTTAATACTAGTATTATTGAAAGAGCAAGCAGATGGTTAGCTTAGCTTAGTATAAAGACTGGAAACAGGGGGAAACAGCTAGCCTGGAAACAAAATCCATCTACCTGCACCTCTGAAGCTGACTGATTAACACGTAATATAGTTTTGTTTAATCAGTTCAACAACCAAACTTTAAAAACTACGACTAACTTTAGACAGAGCCAGCATACTGTAGCGGTCCCCCTTGTTTCCAGTCTCTTTGCTGAGCTAAACTAACACGATATGAAAGAGGTATTGATGATCTCATAAGTGAATAAAGAAGCGAATAAGTGTATTTCCCAAAATGTTGACTAATGCTTCAAGCAACATTTTGACTTATACTGTAAACAACATATTCAGTATGGAACTTGTGACATTCAATTTAAGATTACAGAAAGAAAAGGAAGGAGAGTATTGGGATGAAAGTGTTACATACCTGGCTAAAGAAGAGTCTGACAACTGAAAACTATGTGAAACAGAAGTGACACACAACTCCTGTGTATATTTCAGATGTAATTATGTGACCTCATGTTCAATATTTTATTAAACAGAAAAATAAAGTATAAAAAAATACCCCTCCTTCCGTCGTACATGTTGAATCTCACATAATCCATAAAAGCAATATCACGACTTTTCCTGTTAACACATTGACCAAACTGTTAAAAATGTCAGTCTGTGTCTAGTTAAACATGAAATAAAGGGCACGCACAGCGCTAAGGGTAAAAAGGGAGAAGAATTTATTCTTTGTTCTGTTCTACAAAACTTTATTACAACATAAAGCTGACGAACAAAACTGTGTCGGCTGGAAATAAAAGGTTTCTCTCAGAAAAATGCGGGCAGCAATCACAGGTGTGGAAACTCATGTATGTACAGTATTTATTGACTGTTAAGTTTGAACTTTGTGCTTTGGAGTTTGAAAAGTAGGCTCTCTGTTCCTACATCACACTGAAAACAAAAATCTCTGTTGGTTACAAAGGTCTTGTTGATATTAGCACCATTTTATAAAAAGAACCACAGAGAACAGTTCTTATTACATATTTTCTACCAAGGTAGATCGAGGGCTGGGATTTGGAGCTTTCTTTCAAGTGAAAAGGACTCATCAGCTAATCAGTTTGACGTCTTTATCGCTCTTCTTTTCATTGCATTAAAATCTTAAAGTCTACAGTGGAAAATATTCTAAAGGACATCAAAAAGTAGGAAGAGTTGTGCACTCAGGCTTCTTGGCTGAGAGGAAAACTTTGTGTCTTAATGCATCTGTGGTTCGTTGTGTCCTGTTTGAGCGTTCATTGGTAAAAGCATTTGATTCTTGTCGCCTTGTCAGCAGAATCTAAGAGAGGAAGACAAGGAAAGCATGGCTGACTTTTAAAACCTGATGTCCCAGTACTGCGGCGTCTCTTTAGTGGCCTCAAACTCGTCTTCCATGGCGGCAAAGTTGGTGTTTGTCAGTGATGTCACTTCAGGGTGTTGGGTTGGACCTCCCGCCTCTGAAAGGTTATTCAAAATTTAGAAGTATTTCACATTTTTTAAGATAATAAATGGTTTTGATTATCTCTTTTCTTACCAGGGATACAGAGGATCTGGGGTCTCTCCCACCTTCCTCCAGACAGACACCTGATCAGAGGATTCAGTCTCTGCTGGAAACCCTGAGCGCAGTGATAACGCACGACCGCATTGGTCTCATATCTCTGTCGAGCCTTTCCAAACATGGAGGCGTTTCGGACCTTTGGTGGTGGCCCACATGAGGCTGATGACAGAGTTAAGAAGAGTTAGATCCTCAATGGGAGAATAACTCATGTGCAATGATGCAACAGCAGAAAACAGCCACATGAGGGAGCTGAAAACATGAATGAGGAGCTCGAAATGTCTGACGTTACTCACAGGTGCCTTTCTTGCAGGTGTATGCGAGGTGATAGTTGCAGGGTACGTCACTCCAGCGTCCGTCATCATGCCACACCATCACCACACAGTCTTCACCAGATAGAAAATAGCTGTCTGGCTGCCCTCTGTACCAGTTCTCATACAGCTGAAACAACACAACAATTTGCATGTAAGGAAATAATAATATGTAGATGTAAACTGTGTCCACATTAGTACTTACTTCCCTTTTGTGGGAAGACTAGACTAACATATTCAAATATAGCAACCCCTCTGATAGAGGATGGAGAGGGTGGATGGCAGGTTAACAAGAGCAAGCAGATGGTTAGCTTAGCTTAGCATAAAGACTGGACACAGGGGGAAACAGCTAGCCTGGTAACAAAATCCATGTACCTGCACCTCTGAAGCTGACAGATTAACATACAATATATTTTTAATCAAACTTTAAAAACTACAACTGCTTTTGGACAGGTTAACACAGTTTGAAAAGTATTAAAAAAAACTACAACTACCTTTAGACAGAGCCAGGCTAGCTGTTCTCCCTTGTTTCCAGTCTCTTTGCTGAGCTAACCAGCTGCTGGCAGTGGCCCTAATTTAACTTAAATTATATTAGAGTGGTATTGATCTTCCAATCTAACTCTCAGCAAGCGTATTTCCCAAAATGTTTGACTTTTCCTTAAACAGGAGTTACAAAAGACTCGATAATGCTGATGAAAGCTCCTCCGCAGCCTCAGAAGAAATCAGACACTGTTTTTCACAGACTGGCTATGGTACTCTTCATGACTTGGTGAGATGATCTGGAGGTGCACATTCAGGGGAATACCTTTTGTAAATTCTCAATATTTAATAACACAATATTATTATTGAGAAAATAATATCATAAACACTGCTGGAAAATGTCCAAACAATGTTTTGGACATCATCCAGCATTCTGTCATCTGAAAACCTTCAAACACCTCCTGATTTCTCATAATTCTCACCAGTGGGTTTCCATCAGACCAGCGGAAATCATCCTCGATGGTCTTATCATTCAAACCGGTCCACTGGTATTCTTTGTAGTTGTCTGGTGGATACAGTAAGGCATTATATTTACTCCTCTGGACACATAAATTACTCAAGGAGGGTAAACCATAGTGGTTTGAACCTACTGTTGATGTAACTCTGCTCCTCAGGGGTCATGATGGACACCAGATGAGCTCCCAGCATGCGACAGTGCTGCTCTGCCACCTCCCAGCTCAGACGCTGGCCGAAGTGTCGGTAGCAGAAACCCTGGAACTTATCCCAACCTGGTTCACATCGCTCCACATCTGGAAACATCACAGAGGAGGAGACAGGACAACAAAGAGTCTTTCAGATGTCCCAACAGGTTTTATGCTGCGTGAACTTTTTTAATTAACTTCTCCAACTTGTTTGACATAATTACAGAAGCAAAAGTGCTCACCGGTCTGACAGAAGTCTCCTCCGTATGTTGGCAAACAGAGACATTTAATCTCCCCGTCACGGTCGGTGCAGGTGCCTCCGTTGAGACAGGGTTCGCCCACACAGGCATCTGAAACAAAACAGTGCCAGTTACGATTTTTCTGCTGCTGAAACTGCATGAGAGCACAGGCCTCAGCTAGTGAAATATATGAACTACAAATACCAGGATAAAAGTGGATATAGATTAAAGATTGATGATGAACTAATTACAACCAGTAAATTTTACACATTTACAAAGGTAGATAAATATGTGCAAATAAACTAATAATGGTGACATATTACAGGACACATCTTTAGATAAAAGGACACGTTGAAGCATCAGGATCCATGTGAGCCTACAGATGGCAGCAGAGGACAAACTTCAGAGTGTCACATGAGGTCAAAATCTTGGAGTCTTCTTCTGTCTTCTTTGGAGTTGTTTCTGGACTTTCTTTCTTTCTTTCCATCTTCTTCTTTTGACACTATCATTATTAATAATGATAATTGTGTGAGTTGCGATTACACTGAGTGACTTCGTCATGCTATTTTCAAAAGACTGAAAGGAACAGGTGAAGTCAGGTGAAGTTTTGTCGTCCACAAAACATTTAATAAAACAAGTCCCCATCTACTTCAGTTGTTCAGGTGAATGCTACAACACTGTTTTGTGGTGAAGCTCCAGAAATGTTTTGTGGAGGACGAAACTTCACCTGACTTTCAATCAAGGACAAGGGAGTGAGTAGATAATGACTGAATTTTCAATTTTGGGTTAACCCTTTAAAGGGACAGGTCAACCAAACACAGTAATGATTTCCCTTATAACCAGAGAGTTTCCTTTTGACATTAACCCCAGTACATTACAGTAAATCATATCATGTCTGTTGGGTTTAATGTGTCAAAACATTAGTCTTGGAGAAACTCAACAACACTCATCAAAAATCCTCTTATCACTGCCTCACACTAACACTTAAACACATAACACTTAAATCTCTCTTTTTTTGTTGAACAAAAGAACCTAAATTGTAAATAGCAGATTATTTGTTATTGATTATGTTAATACTTTTTAAAGGAGTTACTTTAGGAGAAATTTGTGAGAAATCAGTTAATTGTTAGTGTATATTCCCATCACGTTTTATTTTTGTAGAATTGGCTCTTGATACTGTGACTTTATGTTGTGAAACGTTTGTATGGATGAATACACTGTACAAGAGAAACATGTCTTTACTTCAGGCCAAGTGTCCCTGTGGAAAGGTAGCCTCGTTGTTTAAAGTCCTGAAGAAAAAGAGTGGTTGTAGTTCAAGTCTAATTTTCTAAATTTGTCAAAGAAGGCAAAATGGAGGCATGTGTGCCGAACTGAAATTAAACATTTTACAAGTGGATTCGGTTTATTTGATTCCTTTGACACCCTATAAACAAGAAGTCTGCGGTGTCTGTCATTATGCTGCACACTCACATACCTCTGTCTTTTGTCAGAGTGTGTGTATGGAAGGTAATAATGGCTTTTACACGAGTCAAATGAGAATCATATGTGCTGAAAGTAAAAACATCATTCAGTGGTGAAGCATAAAAGGATTAAACCACACATGTATGCTGTGACCCATGTTGGCAATTTTTCAAGTTTGCAACAAGGAAAGTTGGATTAATTTTTAGATTTTTCTGCAAAAAGTCTGCATGATTTCTTATGTTTGTGTAGTTTTCTTCAAACACCACACAACAGCTTTCAGACATCTAAAAAAGGTCTTGTCTCACAATAAATGAATATTTCAGAGATGGGAGGGTGCTTTTCTGATAGTTCTGATGGTAAAAACCTGTTTAAAAATGATTGCCTCGTTTAAAAATATTGCCTCTACTGTCTACTGGAGTTGTAAGTAAAGACGAGTCTGTTTTGTAGCCCAGTCACCAGGATAAAATGATGCCAGTTAACGTTTCAGCAAACCACAGAAACGTTCACATTTTGAAGGTGTCAATTTCGTGACAATTTCCAGTCCTGTTTGTGGCAACTAAAACCGGATATTTTGGACGGGAAGTCTGGATATCTTGAGCCGTGTTTGTGGCAACCAAAAGAGGTATTTTAAGCCAAACAAATAACCTTTTCTGAACTCTGACCAAGCCTGTTCATAAGCACAGTGTTGTCAAAAGATAAGACTAAAAATTTAACCTAAAGAAGCATTAAGTTGCAACATATCAAAATGTTAAATTCAACATATCCTGTGGTTAGCAAAAGCATACATTGCCAACATTTATTCTGGCCACTGGGTTGTGTTTTGTGTTGTGCACCACTTTAGTCTGTTGTATGTTCAAGTTTAAGTTTTCTGATCAAAACGTGAAGCTGCCCGCTGTGTTGAAAGGCAATTCCTTCGATTTGTTTTTCTTTTAATGATATTCACATTTATGACTATTCTATGGAAGCCAATTTCTGCAAGGAATACAACATTTTCACAAAATAGAATTAAAAATACTGTTAAAGCAAAAAGATCAGATAATAAGTCAAAACTATTACATAAGGAAAACTGCAAGTTTTGATTTTTCTCAAGCCTAACGGCCTTTAAACACCTGGGGTAATTCATTTGCATGTCAATATTTTTTTAAACTGTTGTTTATGTCATCAGTACTTTCACATAGTAAGCAAATTAAAAAAAACATAATTTGTAATTTCGTAACGACGCCGTTTTTTCGTCACATCTCATGACAATGGCGGACCTGTTGATTGTTTATGTCTGTCATCACACTGTGTTATATGACAAAGGCCTGAAAAAATTAAAGACAATGTGACAAAGGTGACTTGGAATGAGAAACCTCAATTGCTCCCTGCACAGACGGGCTGTAAATGTTTGATTTACCATTGACCCAGCTGTTATATCCATCTGTGTTCCCTTCAAATCCACCAGACTCCATTGATAAAAACAGTAATTTTACTTCACAGAACATGGGAGTTGCTGGTCTAATGCTGCCTCGATCGGTTGGTTTGTTTGTAACTTTGATGTTATAACATATTCAAACATCTTAATGGATCGCTGCTGGTGTGATTCGTTTTGATGTAACATATTCGCACACAAGAATTTCACATGTGTGTCGTTTATTCGTCACGTCCACGGTGTGTAAAGGCCATAACTTTTCTTTTTTCCAGCTTTTTTTGGGCAGAAATTGGCTTCCATATAATGCACCTCTCACTACAGCTCCCATTTCTAGTATTGGGGAGTAACTACTGAGGGAACATGATAGGAAAACAAATAACCGATTCATCAACTGACAGTGAGACAAGAAACAAACATATATTAGTGATTTTATCATTCTTACACCTAAAAACACAACACTGTACACATCTCGGAAAAGATCATGATTAAACAACTGAACATGACTTGAGTATGAAACATTAAAGGATGACCAATAATGGATATTTAAAAATGTATTGCTAAATACTACCACTCACAACAAACATTTGTGCTTATAAACATAGTAACACTCTGTGCTTCTGGTACAAGACCGTCTACAATAGCAGTAAAAGTGATTGAACAGTTTTAACGTTTGCTGACCTGAAAGTTATGGATTAAATATAAAACATTATGGGCTGCTGCTCTGATCAGTGCTGTTGCATTAAACATAATCGCGTTTACATTCCAGGTAAAGATCAAGTCTCTTTCCAGATTACTGCAAAAGATACTGTTAGCGAAGACGGAAGAAAGTGATGGTGAAGAGAATAATTTGCACTTGTTTGGTGCAGAGATGCAAATAAAATCCACTGATCAAGATACTGAGAAAAGTTTAACCGATGCTATTGCCATCACTCATCGTAGAAGAAGCACTGACTCACTCATTCGTAAACACACCATTATATTACAGTACTTCACAGAAGTCAATCTTTGGATGAGGAAGAAAACATCATGCACAACAAGAGTGGACTGTTGACAAATGTCAAATGGGAGCTGTCCCAGTGTGAGTATCTCGAAGGGGAGGTGGGGTCACGAGGGGAGAAGTGAGGAGTGTTTTAAGGTGAAGCGCGAGGAGTCAGAAGGGTGAGTAGTGGGGCTTTCTGAGACAAAAAGTGAAACAAACGTGGGAAGTCATTTGAAAAGGAGGTGGGAGGGGAGGTGTTTTACAGAAAATGGAGCAAAGGCAGGTTGGGGCAGAGGACAGACCAGGGATTTTAGTGCATCATTGCGTCGAGTAGCAAGAGGAGGACGGTTAGGCTGATGAGAGTGGCTTTAACATTACCTGAAGCTTTCCCTGTACCGCCTACAGCTGCCCGCTCATTGGGCAAGATAAGCAGGGTGGGAGGCTGGGTGAGACTAAACTCAACATCCACCAGACCTTGATCCACTGGAGGGATGAAGGCTGTCACCTGCCGGGGCTCAGCTGTCTTGTGGAAGACCTTTGGTGCTGAGGTGGTTGGTGGGCTCCAGGTGCGTCTGGACCAGTGCGTGGTGGTTGTCATCTTCGTGGCGGCAGCAGTGGGTTTTGTGCTCGAGGAGGAATCTGGAGCTGCTGTGGAGGTGTTTCTGTTGTACTCTAGATCATTCAGAGACTCTTGGGGTCCGGTGGTGGTGGACAGCAGAGCCCAGTTAGATGTTTCTAAATCGAGAGGAAAGACAGTAAAATCCTCCTCAAGGGTAACACTTGCTTCCTCTTCAACGGTTGGGGTAACGCTAGCTTCTTCTTCAACAGTTGAGGTAACGCTAGCTTCTTCTTCAACAGTTGAGGTAACGCTAGCTTCTTCTTCAACAGTTGAGGTAACGCTAGCTTCTTCTTCAACAGTTGAGGTAACGCTAGCTTCTTCTTCAACAGTTGGGGTAACGCTAGCTTCGTCTTCAACAGTTGGGGCAATGCTAGCTTCTTCTTCAACAGTTGAGGTAACGCTAGCTTCTTCTTCAACAGTTGAGGTAACGCTAGCTTCTTCTTCAACAGTTGAGGTAACGCTAGCTTCGTCTTCAACAGTTGGGGCAATGCTAGCTTCTTCTTCAACAGTTAGAGTAACGCTAGCTTCTTCTTCAACAGTTAGAGTAACGCTAGCTTCTTCTTCAACAGTTAGAGTAACGCTAGCTTCTTCTTCAACAGTTGGGGTAACGCTAGCTTCTTCTTCAACAGTTGAGGTAACGCTAGCTTCCTCTTCAATGGTTGGGGCAATACTAGCCTCTTCTTCAAGGTCAAGATTCGGGCTGATGTTATCTTCTTCTTCAACGGCAAGGGTTGGAGCAACATGAACTTCTTCAAAAGTTGGGGCAATGTTAGCTTCTTCTTCATGGGCAAGGGTTGGGGCGATGCTAGATTCTTGATCAAGGGATAGGGTTGTAGCTTCTTCTTCATGGGATGCAGTAATGTTAGCTTCTTCTTCATAGGATGCTGCAACGCTAGCTTCTTCTTCAAGGGTTGGGGCAGCATTAGCTTCTTCTTCCAGTGAAAAGGAAACTTCCTCTTCAAGAGTTGGGTAAACTTTAATTTTGTCTCCAAGTGTCGGGGTTACTGTAACTTCCTCTTCAAGAGTTTGATTAACTTTATTTTCCTCTTCAATGATTCGGCTAATATTAACACCATATTCAGTGGTTGGAGTAACTTTAACGTCTTCTCCGAGGCTTGCAGTAACTGTCCCAGGTTCTTGTCCACTTGCCTCTTCATACCCACCGGTTGCAGACTCCAAATACACTCTGTAACCTGATGTTTGGTACCGTGGTGTCGAGGGATCAGTTGGCAACTCAGTGAGAGACTCAATCGTAGTTGAACTTCTTCCAGAAACAACGCTGGGTCCAGATCTTGTTGGGTGCAGCTGTTTTTCTTCATTTTCCATAGTGACTGTGTCTTCAAACTCCAAGCTTGTACTTCCCTCCTGTCTAGAAATGGGTGATTCCCACAGCTGTGGTGCTGTTGAGAAGATATCCAAGCCAGTTTTTTCTGAATGGCGTGACACTGGCGAAAGCGTCAGATCGGGGACCGCAGTCTGAGACTCAGCAGGAGCACCGCTAGCAGAAGCAGAAGGTGACGGATGAGTGGTGGACCCGGAAGTAGAAGACTCTGATCTGGAGATGAAGCTCACTGCTTCAACATCAAGGTCACTCTCTAGGAAAGAGCACAAAGCATTTTTGGTGGTGTGACTTCATCTATTAAAGTGCTATATTCCTTGCTGAGTGTTAGATGAGAAGATTGATACCTCTCTCGTAGCCTAAAGGCGGATTTATTGGCCATAACCTACACGAGCGGCGAATTGCCAACTGTACTTTCCCCTTTAAACACACCAACTCCTTCGGCTCACAGTTGTGCCTCTGGCATGTCATGATATTATTGATTGAAACTGGTTGATCCAAGCCTGCGTAAGCATCATTATTTGTTTTACAGAACAAAAACATGTGACACAATATGACAGGGGATGTGATCTAAAAGTATTAAAAAGGCATTTTCCTTTTCATCTAGACTTTAATTCATATAAAAACTAAAACCAAATATGATAAAACATGCTACTGTGTGAGCCGTCTGCTGATTGTAGCGTCATATTTACCATCCAGACCTGAAAGTGGTATCAATCTTCTCATCTACCTCTTAGCAAGAACCTTCTTTCCCAAAATATTTATTAACTCAGTCAAGATATTACTATTTAGGGTTTCTTTTTAAGATTTTGACATTAAAATATATGCTTGACATACCTTGAGAAATATCTCCAGACCCATCCAGAGGAGCCCACACTGAGGTCAGCTCCTTGATGGAAGATTTTGTAGTTTGTGCTGGTTGTGTAACTAGTTCTTCTTCTTCTTCTTCTTTTGAAGCTTGTGTTGAGAGAGACATCTGCACAGGATCCTCTACTACTGCCTCCTCCAGCTTCACCTGAACCATGGGGTCATGGGTCACCTCCCAGAAACTCTCCTCTTGAGTGCGATTGCTGTCCGACTCGGTGTAATTGGCTTGTGATCTGTTAAAATTCAAGTTGATCTCTTGTATTTCTTGAGAATCCTTTGGTCGCTCGGATGTATTCTCCTCAGAATTTGTGTCTGTAACTGTCTGGTTATGTGTTTGAGGCTCATAAGTTGATTCGGGAAACTCTGTGGTGCTTTCAGGCTCAGACTCGTGAAAGGTGAAGTTTAGATTGTGTAGGGAATCTGTCTGATTGTAAACACTGAGCAGTGATGACGTGTTTTGTGGGGAATCGTACGTCTCTGTGGTGCTAATAGTGCTGTTCATCAGTGCTGTAGGATTCTGGGAGCTCATTTCTGTAGGAGATGAAGTTTCATTATGTGCTTGGAGAAAGTCCAACGTAAGTGTGGTGTTTAGGGAAGACTCAGTTGTGTCTGATATAACTGTTGGGTTCTCCTCAGTGGAAGGGCTGGAGAAAAGGGGGAAAGATTCGACCACCCTTTGAGCCTTGAGCTCCACCTGTTCTGCATGTTGGTTCAGTTGCAGCTCTTGATCTGTTTCCATAAGAATAACAACATCTTGTTTAATGTGCTCAGGCTCTGTGGCCATATAGTCCATGGGAGAGTCAGTATGAGTGTCTCTATTATCTGTAGAGGACAGAAAAGTGATTAAAAATTTGATTTAATAAATATAAATGCAAATTTCTTATGCTTTCTTTTCTTTATACACAAGTTTTTGTAACATCTGTTGAAAAACGCTTTAAACATGATAATAAAGATGGCTGTATATATCCTGGTTGAAATTTTATGCAATTAATGGTACTAAAAAGTTTGCATGCATATCCAACACATTTTGACATGTGATTTTAATTCCATTTTATAAACAAGAACTTTTTGAAACACAAACTTCTCACCTTTGAAGCAATAAACATCATGAAGGCTGGAAGGCTCTGGGAAGCCAGTTTGGTTGCTGAAGCGGTAGAGGGTTTTGACGCCTGGCTGAGGCCCTCCGCAGCGCTCTCTAGGGGTTATGATTGGGTAGCGGACACTGCCGTCAGACAGCCAGCCGGGGCTGCAGCGGTCCAGACCTTCACTCCATGCCAAGTACAGCTGAGCTGTTGTAGCCAGCTCTGCTCCGGTAGCTCTGCAGTATGACTGTGCTTCATCGAATGACAGCAGCTGTGGGACGGAGTCATAAATCACCTCCCCTAAAAATAAAAAACATGTTCATAAGGATTCATCACTTCATTTTACATGATTATATGTAGATATAGCCTGAGCGATATGTTGGCATGACTGATATTATTAGTAGTAATTTGTAGATTGTCCACTAGAGGGCAGTAACCTTCAGTTTCCTCCACATAACAGTAAACGTCAAAGAGATCATCTGGATCCATTGTCCCATAGTTTCTCACTCCTGGTTGGCCATCCATGTCTCCATAGCAACCTTCACGAGGCACTTGGATTGGGTACCTGCAAGAATGGAAACAGTCAGCATTTCTCAAGGTGAACTTTGTAAACTTGATTTTAAATCCCAGAGGAGATCCTGTACTTTCAACAGATACCAAACACACTTTAGACTGAATGTGAATAAGAGGTTGAAAAACACATCTGAACGTGGACTCCACGCAGCTTCAGTGTTATGTTGAGTGATGAGATACCTGACAGACTGGTCTGCCAGCCAGCCTGCATCACACTGCTCGTAGCCGTCATAATAAGCCGCCAGCAGCTGGTCAGGAGTGGCGATCTGTGCCCCGATGGCCTCGCAAGCCCTCTGGGCCTGAGGGAAGGTAAACGCATAGCGGCCCAGAGCATCTCTATAGTGGAATACAACTCCTAAACACACACACATAAGCACATGTTAAACATTAGATTATACACAAAAACACTCCAGGAACAACGGTATTTTAAAAAGTTATGTTTTGTTTTGGCATGTGAAACAGCCCTTTATGTTTAATTCCAGATGAATCTGACATTGAGGTGAATCTAAGCTCATCTATTCTGAAGACTACAGTAATTCCTGTTAAAAAGATTTATCACACAAAGAGGTCTGGATCAGTTGTTGAAGGTGGCAGCAGCCCACAGTGTGGCGTTATTTGGAACAGCGACTGTATGACAAAGGTCAGACAAGTCTGACGTTAGTAAGCTGCAAGGGTCATGCTGATTTGGTGATATATGACGTTTTGGGAGTCACTGGCAATCGACCTATTTAGTACTTTTGATATGAGGATGTGTTGTGATTTCGTTACCTTTGACCTTGAGCTCTACGAGGTCGCTAGCGTCCTCCAGGCCCTGCTGCACCTCGCAGCGATAGTGACCCGAGTCACTGGAGCGTAGATCTCCCAGCCAAAGCGAGAGATCATCGGGGGAGGAGGTGTAGTTGAGCCAGGCAGCGCGGTCTCGGTACGCCTCATTTACCTTCACCCTTTGACCCCGCGCCACCAAGATCTGCGTTTCCACCCCGCCGGACACCACAGTCCACTTGACCCGAGGTGCAACAGGGGAGGAAGAGGAGGAGGTGGGTATGGAGGACAGCGATACCAAGCAGGGGATGGAGATGGAGCTGCCCAGTGGGGCAGAAACTGGACCTGAGTGGGGGATGTTCACCTGGAGCTGCCAAACATCATCTGCAGGAAAATAAAAGGATACAGAGCGTGAAGAGTAGAGCGGCTCTGTAAATTTGCTGACAACAGTGAATCATGTCGTTACTTTAAAATGTACCTTTGTATTATTTTCTTATAACTGTAGGTGGATGAGCGCTAAAAAGTGAGAGATAATGGTAAAATGTAGACGTACCAAATGCAGATGGAGTTTGTGTGGGGAAGGCCAGAGTGAGACGGCAGACTGCAACGAGAAGTGGAAGTATTTGGACATGTCTGTGGAGATAAAGAGGAAAACACGGTAAAAATCAATATTTGATCAAACATGACACAGATAAAGATTAATGAAGCAGTCCTGAAGTAAAATCAGGGAAAGAAAGGGACACACAAATGATACAGATTATTTCAAATTTCCACACAGTTTTAACCTTTAAACCTTAAACTGAGGCGGAGCGATGTGTCGCGTTGGTTCAGCCTGTCAGGAGATCTGCTCCACTGATCTGTCCAAACTGATTTACTGTACTGTGAAAGGTCACAACATTCACACCTTTGTTTAACCTTTACTACAGCATCCACTGTGGTTTTAGATTTGCACATGTATTAATATGCAGCTGGGTGAAGATTGCACTGTAATGTGCACTCTGATTTTTATTAATTTATGATTTGTACTTGATGTAATTTGCTGCTTTTATGTATGTTTAATCACGGTTGGGAGAGTAGCTTTGGAAAGCAGTAGAAAC
Source organism: Pagrus major (assembly GCF_040436345.1). Classification (NCBI taxonomy): domain Eukaryota; kingdom Metazoa; phylum Chordata; class Actinopteri; order Spariformes; family Sparidae; genus Pagrus; species Pagrus major. Next base: position 16,561,676 of record NC_133230.1, read on the forward strand.
TAAAAATAAAGATCATAATATACATAATGGGTAAAGATAGACAATCACATTAAAATTACACTGAGAGGTGTTTTAAATTTAGCCCACTGTTACTGATATACATTTGAAAGGGACAGTGCTCATTGATCAACAGAAAAAAAGTTATGTAAATGAGCCGAAGTCCACTCAGCATAATGCAATAAAATGCAACAGCACCAGAGAAAAAAAGCCCCCAACATGACAGTTACAATAAAAATGTCAGTGTAAATCAAACTGAACATTATAACCTTCATTAAAATAGAATTTATTCCAGGACTATTGCAGTTGACTGCATTAGGTTTAGCTAAGTGTACTTACAAAAACTGGCGGCTGAGCTATGCATTGGGAGAGAATCTGTGTAACCTGCTAAATTTGGCAGAAGGTCCATTGTTTTATAGACTTCAAAACTCTGGAGCAGAATCTCTGAGCGAAACACTAACACAAAGTCACTGAAACATATCTCAAAGCTCAACTCTGAAGCATAAAGAGCGACTTCTCTGGTTTTCAAAAGGAAGCTGAGAGCACAAGCTCCTGACCACAAGCCATTCATCACCTCCGGGAGCTAATGACACGGCGTCTCAGCCCAGCGGCATCCTGCCAGCCCTCCGTCACCAGTCTGGCCCTGTTATTAACCCAGCAGGCATGGCAGAGCTCTCACAGTGACCTCACACAACCTCCTGAGACAGCCATGATGAAGCTGCAAATGTTCATTCATTATTAAAGAGCAGCGCTCCGGCTCCAAATTACTTTTCAGGGTTGATCGGGTCAAAAGTGCCTGTTGAATTCAGAAAGGTGGTACAATCTTTATGCTGATGTGTAGCCTTCTCAGGTGTTTACGTCAGCATTTGGATTTTGCTTAGTACCACACAAGTATTTATAGTACCAACAGTATTACGCATTTTTAAAAATATAAAATATTTGATGCCATTATTCATCCATCCTAACTTTGCACTAGTAGGAAATCTTGAAAAAATAAGATTAACAACTTTCACACGTAATCTGACTCCATGACTGACTGACTTGAGTTGCAGCTTTACTGTATACATTCAGATAAAATCCCAAAATAATTCTTCATGGAGACATTTTAAAACACTGAAATGATTAGATTATTAATCAGTTAGTAGATCTTGGTTGTTTATGATTGAAGAAATGAATATCTCTGGATTTGGACTGTTGGAACAGCCAGTGATACGTTCAGATTTGTACGTGTTATAGGCTACACACCATACTGACATTTCCACAAAACATGTCATATGATGTTCATGTTACACATTCATGATCTGACTTTCATTTTGGGCGATGGAGGCAAGGCGACAAGGCTGTAAAGCCAGTGACCGCAGTTTGAGACTGAGTTAAGGAGAACTTGGAACAATTTCGAGGGAAGAACAGGTATTTAATGCAAGAACATGATCTTTTTCTAACCCTGGCTTGGGTTTTTATTTGTGCAAAAATCTAACCTAACCTAAAGATGATAAGCAGAATGTTCCCCCAACATAAGATAAAAAATTTCCCTAAAGAAAAGCAAAGTTGCAACATAATAAAATGTAAAGTTTCATTGCCTACATTGATTCTGCTGATTGGGTTGCAATATAAATTTCCAATTATAAGTTACTGCATTAAAAATTTTACTTAAGTAAAAGTACAACAAAATGTACTGAACAAGGCTCACTATGCAGAGTGATGTCATTGTTCAATCATTATATCATACGATCACTATTATTGATGCATTAAGCTGTAAGAAGTACAACTACAGTGTTGTAGTTTGTTAATGTGGAGCCAATTATAACCACTTATAACTACTCAGTTACTCATATTTTTGGTAATTAAAAGCTCAAGTTGAAAAGTCTCTTGTAGATATGGATGTGAAATAAATGTAGCTGAGTAAAAAGTACAATAATTCCCACTGAAATGTAATGTAGAAGAAGTAGGCGATAAATTTGAAGTACCTCAAAATTGTACTGAAGTACAACTGTTTCTCACTCAACTGTCTGCCACTGCCGAGGGCAAAAAGAGAAACTTGACAAAGAAGTCCCAGATTATTTGACTGCAGCCAGTTCTACCAACGCAACAACACTGTTCTGTGTGTGTGTGTGTGTGTGTGTGTGTGTGTGTATGTGCGTGCATGTGCCAGCCTCATTAATTTCTGCTAAGATTAAGTTTTAATGAAATAAGATGGCAGTATGCGTCACTCAGCCTCAATTCAGTGGTCTAAACAGACATTCATATAGAAGACATGTGCTCAAGATGGTTCAGAATCTACTGAATAAAGTAAAATGAATAAATATCACTGAGGTCAGAGCCACAGTAAGTATAACAAGGATTGATTAAGTCGACTTTTCTGCGTCAGTATATGACACACATCCAAACACAGCTCTCTAACTTGTGTCAAATTAAATGGCCTTCTTTGATGGCTGAATAATTGTTGTCTGTTTCCTCGCCAGCTGGGCGGACTCCACGGCACTGGTATCACTATTAGTATTCTTGACAAGAAAACGTCTCACAAAAAGCGAGCAGTGGGCCAGGAGGACAGCTGCACACTGTGCTTTCACTTCATACCAACTCCCTTACAAAAGGCCTCGGGGGAAAATTAAAGGACGGGCCACTGGCACACTTGCTTGCTTTTCCTCTTTCATTTCTCTCGCTCTTTTCAGGGATGGAAAGGGAAGTTTTAAACCACTAAGAATCGCTCTGGAGCAGGCTTTGTATAGAAGGACCGGCCGCATTGAGACACAGCACACTGTTTGCAAGGGTAGAACTGATGTGAGAGTGTGCTTATATATGACTTTGTGCATTCAGATTGATGACAGAGGAGAAAATGTCGGTTGCTGCTGATTATTTTGTGACTTTTTTAGGTCACATTTTTACTTTGGCCTCGCTGTCACCAGGCGCTCTGCAGCTCTGCTCTTTTCAATGAGAGTAACAACGAAGACAAGTCAAGCTAAAATCAATGCCACACACTGCATTTACAGGTCTACAAACTGCAGTCGGTGCATTATCAACAAGCAGAACTAATCCAGTCTCCTCCTCCTGCTGCTGCTGCTGCTGAATCAGACAACCAGCTTGAAAATAACTCTAAATGTGAATGCAATAAACAAGAGTGAGCCAGGAAGATAAAGTAAGATGCTGAGACCGCTGTCAATGCTGCACTGACAACCAAAGCTCGTTCACTACATGTCGTGGGTGGCCCTCTGCAGTGTGCTGCATCAAGGTCAATTCAGGCAAACTCTGTCACCACCAACAAGCCGGAAAATGACTGCTGATCCCAGTTTAGTCAGGTCAGACATGCAGAGACACAGGTTTGACTGTTTTTACAAGGAAGAAATTCACATTATCCCAACTTCCTTTCCACCATACGACCGCTTGTTCCACTCCTTTCATCTCTAGTTTCTATTCTGCCAGTTAAACATTCATCTAATACTTAGTTGATGTTTTCTAACCTGAAACAAAGATTTTCTAATGTTTAAAGGTACCTCTGTGTATCAGCCAACTTAAAGCGCAATCCTTAAAAAAAAGGAGATAGAGAGGTAGAGTGGGTCGTCCATTAAGCGTCCATTTAGGATCATGGGTGTTGCTCTATAGCACACAATTGCAGGAAGATCCTATCAGCTGGTAATGTTTGAACATAAAGCAGAGCTAACGTTACATCTTCATCAGAGGAGGAAGTGGCAGTTTAGACGTTTAAATTGACGGATATAAAAGCTGTCTCTCAGGGGAAGGAAGCTGGTTGTGACCGCCGTTCTTAAGTTCAAACTGGGGTGGCGGTTTTGCAGCTCACTAAAATAACGTTGGCTTTGTTAGAATGCAGAGTACAAGAGTGGTGTAGTGATATCGTATTTTTGTAGGCTACACCTAAGCCTATAAAGACGGACTAGTGAGTAGCTGAGCCTCCGTGTTCGGTGTGATGACGTTTTAATCTCCCCAGCAACGTCTCATTTAGCCACTTGTTAGCAACTGCTGTTTTTTAAGACACATAAGAGCTTAATAATGAAATTGTGAGGCATTTAATGCTGTATTTTATGTTGTAGAACAAAATGTGTAAATGACTTAAGCCTGTAGTAACCACAGACCTTATTTCAGGCATTTAACCAAAAAACAATGAAAAAAAATCATTGACTTTGAGACAAGGGAACCGGATGTGCAAAAATGCTGCTTTCTGGGTTTTAGGACTACAAACATCTGACAGCACAAATGCTGTTTAATAATGATAATAACATCAAATTACAAAATGTATAACATCAGGCTTGATGACCATCATCAGTTGTTGTCGATGCTGTTTACGTAAGCAGAAGCGTACAGGCATTTATCTCTCTGGCAATCTTAGTATTACCACAATGCAATTTGCCATTTATCTCATGGAGACAGAAGAGTGTGGACGCTCGCTATCGTTCACAACTTCACGCTATCGATCACGTCATCAAATAAAGAACAACACTGCGTTGTTATCTGGCCACTAGCTGTGCTTTCTTCATTCCTCAGTCCCCACACTATCAAACATAACACCTTCACACATCTCATTAGTTGCACTTACTCCCCAACCCCACCACCCCTGAAGCTAAAGTATGCGGACATCTCCAATGAGCCCCCTGTCTGTCTCCAAGCTAAATGGCTATTTTGGAAAAGCCACCCACAAGAAGATTCACCAGTCCAAGGACCTTTTCAAATCCACATAAACATATCCAAAAGACGTCAATTAAACATCTTTGCTGACATTGAAAAGAAATCCACTGGAGAGCCAGAATGAATGTTTTTTTATGTCTTTTTTTACGCTCACTGGTAATGCCCAAGTGAAATCCTTACAGCGTTCAAAATTACAGTATTTACTGTATAATTTTATACATCTTTTTAACTTCAGTCACAGACATCTAGATAACTACTTATGGTTAAAAATTAAAGGTTTTATGACTGCCCAATTTTACTCCATGCAGCAAAAGCTACAGGTGGGACTTGGACCCTGAGTCTAAACCTCAGTAGCCTGAATGAGGCATGCACTTTACCAGGAGAGCTATTTCTCAGCTTTAATGAAGACCATGTTTTGGTGATTCAACCTTGGAACATTAGCCTCTGTACATGATGAAGGTTAGATGACCTAAAACAAAAACATGGTACTCATTAAAGCTGATGAATAGCTCTCCTGGTAAAGTGTATGCCTCATGCAAACTACTGAGGTTTAGACTCAGGGTTCCAGTCCCGCCTGTAGCATTTGCTGCATGGAGTAAAAACTTTAATTTTGAACCATAAGAAGTTGTCTAGATGTCTGTGACTGAAGTTGGAAAGAAGTCTGAAATTACATTATAAAAACTTTCATTTTGAAGCCTGTAAGGATGAAATATGGACATCAATAATGAACATTGAAAAGATGTCTAAAAAACTTTGGATTATGACTTTCTGTTCTGCTCCAAAGGCGAGATAACAGAAAGAAAATAATCAACAACGATATATTACAGGAATATCTGATGATCCTCTCACTTTTACTCAACTACACAATACTGCTTTTGACTTTGATTACAAAGCTGACACTACTTAAGAGAGTACTTAGAGGATATTGGCTGAAATTATGAAGTGGGGAGTGATGCAGAAGTCTAGAAGCAGTCGACCTATTTTTAGGAAACAGTGCAACTGCATCTAAGGACTTCAGCTTCAGTCACTCTACCTGCTGCCTCTTGATCATTAGCTTTTGATCGTCCACCTGCCACCTGCACCTCTATTTAAACAGCCTTCCTTGTGCAACATCAAGTTCACCATCCCAGCCTATTAATAAACTGTTGACTGAACATCAAAGTGTTAAGAGGCTCTTAGCCGAGACATCCAGTGTCAATATAAGGGTGGAGTTAATGACGAAGATGTGGGTCTGATCTGTAAAAATGTGGCAAATCATCAAGAGACACATCACCAAAATACACTTCAAGATTGGTTGTTTCAAATTTTGCAACAGATTTTGTAAATGTTTGGTCAGAAATCACCAGACAACCATATCAGTGCTATGAGTTGTACTTGCTCCACCGGCCAAAGACCCAGCGGACCATCAAATAAAAGAGAGGGATGCTTAAAAGTCATTCAGCTGGCCCTCTCTCCATCTGTCTCACTCTACCTGTCCATTAATGAAGCCCACCTGAGCCCTGAGGTGAAAAAAATGAATGCACTTAAGACAGAAAGCAGCTTTTTGTGTTCCCTGCAGGGCAAACAAACAACATCTCAGAGCATGCATGTTTGAATCCCCGAAACAATTGCATCTAATTTTTTTTTTTTTAAAAAGAGTTGTCTGGATCACATAAGGGTTGTTTTCTATAAATGCAGTGCAGTAAGTCAGCTTTAAGTAGCTGCTCACCTGTGTGGAAAAAATCATCACATTGCTCCACAAAGGAAACATATGAATCAGCTCTGCTGAAAACACAGTGGGTGGGTTGAGGAAACCCATAAATAAAACAACAAAAAAAGTTAAACTCAGGCTAGATAAGTGCGTCAATTCCTCAAAATTACATTTTATGGGGAGAAAATGAACCACTGGCCACAATTTCAGGACCTCCTCTGAGGACAGCAACTCCTGTGATGCAATTAACTTGTAAAGCGGGTAATTTTCTTGAATGACTCCATAATTTAACATGACATTATCAATTTACAAGAACTTAACCGCAGCATCACAGTCCAAATTAACACATTAAAGCCCAAACAACAATAAATAAATACAAAAAGAAAAAACCTACCGGATTCTCCTCAGCAGCATTTCAGCTGATGCAGGTTGGATTGACTTCTTGGCTGTAAAAAGTATTTTCCGTCAGCTGCTCTCAGCTTGCTGCAGTGCGACTGTCCTGTGTGAGGGCTGAAGCGCCTGTGCTGGATGCTCTGCTCTGCTCTGCGCAGGTATCACTGCTTGTCCGACCGACTCCGAGGCTCGCAGAGAAAGGAGGGAGTTGAGAGAAAGTGAAGCCAGATATGAAATCCTGAACTGCCCACTTTTTCACCCAACAGTCGGGATGGGGATGGCGCACGCCTGTCAAGTGGGATAGGGAGGGATGACATCTAGAATAACCGATGTTATAGGCTGCGAAGTGAAGCCCGCACTCGCACCAGAAGATGAGATGACCTATATGTTGTTTTTTTTCTTTTCCCCCTGCAGGGAAACGACAAATGCGTTGAGCGTCATTTGGGTAAAACAGGGTGAGTTGAGTCAGCAGTGATACAGAGAGGCTGCTGATGCTGCTGCAGGTACTGATATTGCAGCACAGTCACCTATACAAGAGGAAGAGGGAGATGACAGCAACTCCTCATCTGCATCAGTTAAGTGGACTATTGGTTTTCTTAAAGGTGCACTATGTAGTTTAGGGGAAGACATTTTAATCAGAAGAGAAAGATCTTCATCGACTGATTTTTTTTCAAGCCTAAACAAACTAAAAGACAACATCATTTCTTACTGTTTTACTTTGTTTATATTTGGCGGACCCTGCCACCTTTCTAGCTTCAAACAGTGTCCTGGGGACCTTATTTTCCTCTGAGAACAGCTTGTTTATTCAGTTATGGAGAAAATAAATATTTCTGAGTTTGTATTATTTCCTCATTGATGTTGTAAACATTCAAATTATGTGTTTGGATTTCCTCTCCAAAACTACATAGTGCCCCTTTAAATCACCTTCGTCACTGGAGTAATGAGCAGCATCCTGCAGAGAAGCTGCTTCACCATTTGCAACCTCAATCTACAAGGGTGTGTTTGATTTGATTCGAGACCAGTGAAGTCAATCCAGTGTGCCACAATTTAAAGGTGGCTGAAAACCTCCCCTCCCCAATCTAACAGCCTTTTTTGCATTATAGGCTATAGAATCTACACTTCAGTGTGCATTTATAGATGTTTCTGGTGGGAGAACATGTCCGCCCACTGATCCCTTAATAACAAACCAGTTTGTGGCCTCTCTCTCTTCCTGGATCTGACACCCTGCATCTCAGTTCTGCTCATACCTGCTCACCAAAACTCTGCTCTGTGCTCCATAGCGCTAAATGTTATGGATACAATTTGGATTGTGAGTTTAAAGAGAAGATAATAAGGTTAAAAAGAACAGATGCTGTGATTTTGTGGCACAAAGCACAGACTTAAAATAATCTTGTGGTTTGCGTGTCCTTCACTGGCACAAATCCTTTACATAGCTTGTAGATAAGCTGTGTAATATCCTCAGGCTCACCTTTGACATCTGGGTAAAACCCATTATCTCCATTTTTCTTTGACACTTACACTAAGTTGTCCACGCTGGCATTTGACTGGCGTGCTGTGATGTAACATTCCCCATGCCTACCGGCAACCTCAAGTTTCCACAATTAGTAATGTTAATGCATCCTGTCATCTTCAATTAAACAAACTGAACACGTTTTCATATTTATTTATTTCATATTTTCATATGGTGGAGACGATGTAAACTTTAGGTCACTCTCTCCCGGAGGCCGTTCATGATGATGCACCTGTTTGTACAACATAGGGTGATGGAAGTGGTTTAATGAATGATTAAAGAGAACGATAAAAATTTAAATCAGCCTACCGTCTCACTCTCTCCACACACCTGGAAAAACTGCAGCAGAGAATGAGCAGGGAACAATCTGTCATGCAGTTTGTTCAAAGCATATTGACAGCTTCACCTCTTCACTTGGTGCTGTAGAGCAGGTGCCCGCTTTACCCACTCAGACAGAGTGAATGGTGCTTTGTGGACGACCTGCGGTGCCACAGGAGTGGTCGGTGCTTCACACCTGAGGAATCTGACACCCAGGTACCAGCAGGACTGTCTGGGAAGGAAACGTCAAAGCTCATAGACCAGACCGAGATCAGAGGTGTGATTCGGTTTGTCACAGTGACCCAGATTGACCGAGTCTAGTCAGCAGTAATGCTCACTGTAAAACGTCATCCTCACTGCTGTCATCAGTCTTCAGCAGCAGGGTGGCAAAATGAAAAGGAAATGAAAGGTCGTCCTTAACACAGACACCTCAGTGATAGAAAGGGTCGATCCAGGGGAGGGATTCCTCAGGTGGGGCAAATAAGTCGATATGTTGCTGATGGAGATCTTGTGATAAAGTGCAAAGCTCAAGAACAGCTACTAAATGGACCTTGTGGTGGGATTGTTTTCTCAACTGCTGTGTTCAAGTGCAATTTTAGCTTTCAAATGAAGACTAAATAACATATAACCCGATCTCCCTTTCACAAATTGAGTTCATCAGATGATAGAGAGCTGAAGTGAAAACCCGAACTTCTGGATAAGAAAACCTCATTCAAGATCCCATTGACAACTAAAAATTCACACAGTACTGTCCAACTTCTATCTCTGGACATGTTGCTTTGGCGTTTGTATGTGTTTGTATCAGGTGGTATTGCGAACAATGGCAAAACTGAACATTATTTATTTTTATTATTTTTATTCTATATTTGCTGGTAAGTACTAACAGGTTTGTTTTTTACACTCATCATGATCATTTTAGTGTTCTGTGCACCAATGCATTGCACTCACAATACACATCCCCCTAGCCTGTTGTCCAGCAGCTAACTAACTCAGTAGCACAAAGCACACTGCCCCTGACTCAGAGAACAGAGCCATTGTCGCAGCAACAGACTCATTCAGCGGCTAACGCTACTAGCACAATGCACACACACAGCAGTAAGGAGGAGCTGTCCTGCTGGGTTGCCTTTTTGGACTGAGGCACACTCATGACGGCTTTTTTCGCTTGTGTTTATATGACTGTGGCATTTAATTGATTTATTGATTTCTGTTTTTATTAGACTAAAAAAGCTACAAGAGCTCGTTGAACGTAGCGAATTAGCTGCTAACATATCTCACCGCTGGCCAGCAAGAGCTACAGGGCCACAGGCGTCTGTGTAGTCAGGGAGGGAGTTGTTTTTTTCAGCTGGATACTTTCAAAATTTAACTGGCTCTTGCTGGTTTCTACAATCTTACCAACCCCAGCTTTGAGGAAAGGAAACTCAGTGTGTAGTTATCCTGTAATTACCTCTTGTGGCCACACTGGCCGCTGCTTTAGCCACATACATAGTTTCACTTTAGGCCAACATGGACGAGAAGTCTCAGACAAAGATTATAAATTTGAACATCTGCAATAACCAGTGAAACTGATGATAAAGATCATGTGAGATGATTTCAGTATTTCCTTTTTATGTTACTTTTTTGTTTACACTCAACCTGATTTATGGGAGAAATATTGTAATTTTCTACTCCACTGAATTTATTTGACAGCTTTAGTTACTGGTTACATTGCAGATGATGTTTATTAGTCATTTATTTTACACACAAAACGTATGATTACTTTAAAATCAGCTCTGCCAAGTCCAGCTACAAGAATAAAATGCTTCTAAGCATCAATACTGATAAATGTAATAATCCAATAATATAATACTACTGCTACTTTACATTTTATTGCTAATATACTTGGTAATATACTTAGTTACATTATTGTATGGTTACATGATATATTTACTCTTTCCTTCCTTTTCAAAAAGTTAGTAGTCCTTTAAAAGACATTTCTGAAATGTCTAATGCTACCTTATACTAGTATTTTAGCCTTTGTTCTGTGAAGTACAGGTCTGCAAATAAAGTGAGTTAATTCATTCATAACAAAGCCCATAAATCAAGTCTTGATGAGGGAATTAAGATCCAAAAGGAGAAGTAAGAGCAGTGATCTATGTTCGTCTTCAGCTCCTTACCGTAACAAATTGAGGTCAGATATAAGAATCCACCAAGAGCGACTAAATTAGTCCAAACATAGTTCAACATGCATGCAAGCCATGCCTCAAACCTGCATACAGGCTAGCGTTACATTTTCCAGCAGCCTTCAAACAACCAGCCTATAATTAGACACTATCATTATATTGTAGCTGAGCTTAGATCATCAAGTGAGTCAGGAGCAACACTCAAATTTAGTTTTAAAGTGTCTTCAGATGTTCTGGAGATGTTTGAGCAATCACAAACCTTCCTGTTTCTATAAAGGAGGTTATAATGTCGTTGATGTAGCAGGAGTGAGTTTCTGAAATCTTTATAAACAAAATATGCGCAAAAAAAAACTTGAAACCAGTCCATCATGTGAAGACAGAGACAGCACCAGGTGAAAACAAGCACTTATTCTAAACAGTACATACTGTCATCTGATTTTTTTATATGAAAGAATAGCACCATTGTGAGTGAATTTGACTCTGACACGTGCAACCTACACCTCCAGGTGGTATTCATTAGTTTACGTGGCTGAGAAGCAAGCTGTGACTCAGCTAAAATACAGAGCCTGCAGTTTATTTTTATGTCTTCTTAATTCTGCTTGAGTCATGTTCAGTGGTTTCATTTAACTGGGTTACCAGAAATGCTGTCAACTCACCGCAAAATGGAAATTACAAGACGGCCATTCTTAAAACTCATTCTGCTCTGCACAAGCTAAGAAGGCCATAAATCTTTGTGTGTGCGTATGGAAAAACTAAAGACAAATGAAGTAATACAAAGGTTCCACTTCACCAATATTACGCTTCACCTTGCTGTAATCCCCAGACTGAAATCCATACAACACTCACGCAATGACAGGAAAGAAGGCGACCAGCCTTTGAATCATTTTTCCTCCCATAAAAAGCAAAACCTCAAAACCCTGTTTCCGCTGACTGGCTGCTTTTATTCCCTCTTGGATGCAGAGTGGCAGAGGCAAACTGGTTCAGGAGGGACGAGTCTGGGAAAACTGCTGCACTCATCCACTAACTGGCCAAACCGACGACTTGCCATGCTTTCTGCATGATGCTACTGACCAGAAATTAGGGTTTAGAGAGCCTCTGTGAGATTTTGACTCAGTTATATTATCTGTGACACATCGTTTTTTTTTGTGTCACTGCCTGGCAACAAAGTTAGTTGCTTCTCCAGCTGGAGATCTGGCAACAAGTAAAGTTAGTCTTACAGTAAATCAATACTGGTGGCTAACCAGCGAGGAAAAAGAGACTTCATAGAGAGCCGCGCTCATATATCACAGATAAATGTGCTGTACAGGAGACTGGGCTTCCCTTTGATACAGATAAAACTGGGTATTTATAGCTACGAAGGGCTATTTTAAGGGCAAGTGTTGCTGGATGTGTGGCAGCTCTTAAAAGTGAGAAATACAATTAAAATTAGGCTGTAACCACGATCTCAGAAATACTGAGTCATGAAGCCAGATCCTCCCAGTGCAACAATCAAATTTATGACTAATCATCAATCTTTTAGTTGCTGCTTTTGACTTTTTTCTGCATGTACTGAACTGTTCACTTATATTTTCAGTACATTGTATTTCCCTTCTTGATGGTCTAAATGTTTTAATGTCTTCTCCTCACTCAAGGATATAATTCCAGTAGGAAGATATTCATCAATTTGTTCTATTTTATTTTAAAGGGGCTCTATGTAACAATTTGTAGCAATTTACATGTATTAATCACTTTTTTATTGGCCATAGGTGAACGGATTGAAAAATTAGACCTGCCCCGTCTCTCTCAGCTGCTTTTATAAGGCTGTTTGTGAAGATCTCAGGTCGGATTTTGCGGGACAGTCCAAAGGATGCAACTTTATGCCCAGATGTTCCACAGAGCAGCTTTAAGTAATTATTTATCAGATATATTCTGTATTTACAGAATTTAGGACAGAAATTAGTATTTGTGGTATATAGTGAATATATATATATAAAGTATATAGTATAGAGAATATTATAGAATCAAGACAAAACTGCAAAAAAAAGTGCAAAAAATGCTACTCCAGCACCACGGACAGCGCCGCTGGTTTATCAATACACGGCAATGTTAGGCTACGGATACTTCAGATATTCCATAGATGGGGCCATGACTTCTACCTCGCACAAACTTCAGTCAGATAAAGTATCAGTGAGAAAAAACTGGCACTTTGGGACGGACGGGTCGGCCACCATCCCAAAACGTCAGTTTTTGACGAGTTGGGAGTGAGACCCAAATATATTTTTTTCTTACAAATAGGTCCTTTAAGCCTCCTTGAACATTCTTATATTTAAAGGATGAATCCACCCCAAAATTAGGTCATTCAGATTTTGGCTTTAAAAAAGGTGAAAATGACGTCTTTTTATTCAGTCTTGGCTCTCGGGGCTTCTGGAGACTGAATTGAATTACACCAGTCGAGCTGTATGAGGCCATTTTATGTTTCTATTCACTTGTTTAGGAGAATGCTGCAGCACTGTTTTGCCATGAAGCTCAAGAAATGTTTTGTTGACTACGAAACTTGACCGTTCTGTCAGCATGAGGATGAGTAGATAACAACAACATTTTTGGTGAACTTGTCCTTTAAGCTTAAATTCACCTAAACTATTTACTTTGTGGGATGTGTATGAAAGGCATACGTTTTCTTTTTAAATGATTTGAATACAACACTCTTTGCTTTTGTTACTACTGGGATTGACTTTGGGAGAATTAACTGGCTATATAGATCAAACACTAGAGATGTAGGAACCAAACTAAGCAAGATGAACCTGTAGATATAACTCTTTGATAAAGGAAGTATTAAAACATTGAAAAAAGAAGTTCATGTACGTTTCAGATTTAAAAAAAGTGTAACAACTAATAACTAACAACTTTTAACTTCATTTTGCTGTGAACTCATTTATATCGTGCAGACATACCTACTTGGTCATCAATTCAAGGGTGAGGTCATATTTGAAACCTGATGCCAAAACCGTCACACACCACAGGAACAACATGCAGAGCCAGTTTATATAAAGTCAAATGAGGTGAGTGCAAACTTTGTTGAAACTATCCAGTCTGTGTAGTCTCCTCCCGAGCCATTTCCTTCTCCTCACTGTTTCCCACTCTTTGGAAAGAGGGACTCATTTGTCTGATGTCTGGGCTTCTGTAAAATAATATGACTATTTTCAGCCTTATGAATAATCCAAACAGGCTGCAACCATTACCATTGTTAACTCTGCCAATACCAAGAATAATTTTCCAATCATGCAGACTGTATAGTATTATACTAACATTTAATGTTAGTGATTTATTCTCACTGGGGCAGAAGCTTCTGTTTTCTGTGAACTAGCAGCCACTGCTGTTCTCATAATACAAGCTTACTCCTTCTGTCTGTTTGTTTGTTTCTTATCTAACTTTACTTACTAATGTTTTATATCGGCTCGGTGAACATTTTTCAACTATTTGCCTGGTGTGGGAAATCATGACTGTATGTTTATGTGTTTAAACTAAAGCCAAAACTTTAAGTTTTGTAAATCTAAACCGGCAATGTTTTTTTTTTTACTATCATTATGGCACAACAAGCTGTAAACAATGCATTAACATACAGAAAAAATACACTTGGCATTCTCAAGGGGAAACATTATCATTCATATGGAGTCGTGTTTGGCCAACTGATGTTTTAAAGTGCAGTAAGAAGTTACTGTTATTGTTAGCAATAACAACAAAACAATGAGCTGAAAAAGGGTAAAACACCCAGTTAAGGGCTGAAGTGAACTTCAGAGTCGTGTTATAATTCTCAGGGGGTCTGTCACTAGAAGGAACCCATGTCATCTGACCCATTGTTAATATAAAAATATTGATAAGAGCAGTGTTAAAGTATAAGTTTAGTAAATTAAACTGCCTCTGTTGCTTTTTTGTAAACTATTGGAGGCCAAGAGACACTTAAAGACTAAAAACTCTTGCACTTTCATATCATAGTTATGTGGTTAAATGGCATTGTCGTATAAGAATATCAAGTTCCTCTACTGAAACGTGAAGTTAACTCAGGTAAAAAGCAAAATACAAGTCATTATATCAGTTCATGTGTGACATTTATTCACACTTACAAAGAAAAGAACATAAAACAAACTGATAGCATTTCAAATAGAGAATGATTGAAACTGTACACATTCAGGAAACAATTGTAGGTCTGTTATCAGAACATCTGCTTCACCTTCACAAAGTCATCGTTTCCTTGATAACAAGTATGTTGCGCCAGTATTTTCATACATAAGCCTTACTCATGTCATCCTCACACGCTCTCTTTTTAACATGTCGCCTCCATGGTGTCTCCAAAGGCCATGTGAAAGCTTGTAACACAACGTGGCCTGAGTGTCTCTGTTATCTCTGGTCAGTACCAGTAGGACCTTCGGTTCCTCCTGTTCTCCTGAATGCCCATTTTCTCCATGACTTCCTCCTCTAGGGTTTTCAGAGACGGTACATAGGTCTTTTCTAGAGTGTCCTCTGGACTGGTGTCTTTGGGGCCATCTGTGAGGGCAAAAATATAATCTTTTAGTTTTTTGTTCATTTTATTTTATTTTTTCATTAGACAATTTAAGGGTTGAACAATTAAAAGGTACAATTTGTATGAAAGTTGATTGTTGAATCTCATTTTTAGGTCATCAAATACTGCTATGGTATTTGGGTATTTGTCGACCTGGAATGAGGCTCAACAATCAAATCTTTCTGAAGAATTGCTTTTCGCACCTTTAATTGAAATATTATTGATCCACAGGCTTTGTTGGACAAAGTTTTTGGAAAAACATTATCAAAGTGTCAAAATAAAGAAAAATATTTAACAAAAAACAAGAATTAACAGGGAGCACAAGCAAATTGGAAGGCTGTTCTCCATGTGGCTTCTACTTCACAAAGAGACGTTTCTTCCACTGTAAAACAATCAGACCGAATAACTCTGAAATCTATTTTTGAATTTCAAGTCTGCAGAGGGCGGAAAAATAAAAAACGAAAGGTGGCTGGTCTGAAACTTCCCCAGCCCCAGACACATTTTTTACCTTTCCAAAGTTAGCAACTCCACATTAATGCCTACTTCATGCAATGATTAGACAATGTGTGGAGATGAGCAATTAGGCAGGATTTTAATTTCTCCTTCAAGCATTTACTCTTCATTCTTCACTTTTTGTATGTACAATTGACACACCGAATATCTTTGAGAAACAGTCTAATCTTGCCCCTCTCTGTGAGTGTGATGTTTGAGAACCCCATAAACACCTGTGCCTTCAGATGTGGTCAGACGACACGTCGTACAAACAAGTTTGTTTCAAGCATACAGCAGGAGTACAATTACGTCAGAGGGTTGTTAAACATTGGACTTCCCTTGTGTCCTCTAGTTAAAAAAGAAATGTGTTTAAAACAATCAAACTGAATCACACAGAGACATATTTTTAGTACTCAAGTCTGCACAGGCTGGAAAAATGAATTTCAGCCAGTTTTATGTGCTGACTCTGAGCTACATGTGGAATAAACTGGTTACTGAAAAGAATCTCCCTCCAATCAAAACACTCACAGACACTCTCACCTTTCCACTGCTGTGGTACAATGCCATCGCGTCGCTCCAAGACAGGTTTTGGGATGATTCGACCTGTTCTGAGAGACACTCTGACTCTCTCGCCCTCCTCTGTGAATTTCCACTCAACTTCAGTGGGCTTCCTGGATGATCAATATACACACATCATATTCAATCTGCTGTGAATCCAGAGATCACTTTCATTTATCTACTGTAAATAACACAGGATCGTTTTTTAAACTATTCTGAAGTAGCAGCACAAGCTTCTTCGGGCTCCAGAAACAATAATGTAATGTAACCTTGCAGTGTAGCCAGGTTTACTGTACCTGTCTGAGGGGTCAACCAGGGTGACGTCGCGGAGCAGGATGGGAGCCTCACTGGCGATGTAGGTCCCACGGTAATCCAAAGTTTTTCCAATGTACCTGTGATGCTAAGACAAAAGACAGTTGTTCACAGTCATCCAACTTTAAGCAACAGGTGGTGGCCAAATGGCTTTATATAGTGTGCTTTGTCAGCAGTAGCAACCTGGCCCCAGACACTGGCTCCATCTGGTGGAGCTACAAAATAAATGCATGGTGTTTTACAAAATCAGGACCATTAAAATGTAACTGTTAACGTTACTGTTTGTTCAAATGAGAATATTGGCCATGTCATCTCTTCATGTCAGGAGTCTGTTAAGGTGTATGTTGAAGTAATATAAGAAAACAGACGTTATATACTGATGACAGGTGAAGCTGCCTCTAATGTTCTTAGAAGAAGAACTAAATAGCATATAAGCAAAATCTAACACTTCTATCCAGTTTTCTCTGAGGAAAATATCGCTTCCTTACTACGTTCAGTCCCTCTAGCATGACCCAGTTTCGGTGTCTGAAGACTTGGACGATTTTCCCTTGCTTTCCTTTGTCCTTCCCTGCAAGGATTTCAACCTGAGAAACACAAAAAAGCAGACATATGTACAAAACCGTTCACTTTTTTTCATAAACCACTTTTGTTTACCCAGATTTGGCCAAAGACATTTTACAGCCCTATCCACCAGATACTCATGAAGTCATCTTCATGCCTTTATTGCAAACATGCATCACCTTTTATGACATTAGCATTAGGGAGAGATTTATTATTGGCACCGATATTCAGCATTTTCAAATAATCATTATCTGTAATTTTCTAAGTGTCTGGTTGCCGATAAAATGAATTAATTTGGCTCTGATGCAGCATATTTTCTTTGTCTGTAGTCACTACTCTATGGTCTCACTCAGTGTCCGCCCACAACACTACCTGATTAGTTACACATCACAAGTAATAGCCGCAGAGCACAAAATAATCTGAAACTGCAAAGTAACTAGTAACTCAAGTTATCAAATACATTTAGTGGAGTGGAACTACAAAGCAGCAGAACATGGAAATACTCAAGTTAAGTACCTCAAAATTGTAATTTTGTACAGTCTCCTTGATGATTAATAATTGGTATCAGGAAGAAAAATTAATCTATTGAATCCTGATTAGCACAGCTGTGTCTACACCAAAATCACTATAGTACCCATGGCAGTGAAACTGTCAAACATGAAGCAAAAATTGTAATTTCTGATTTATTATATTTTTATTTCTGAGCTAAAAAAAATGTACTGAATGTGGTCATCCTTCTAAATAAATGCCTCATATATTCAAGTAAACTGTACTTCAATGTTTTAGTTGGTCCAAGTGAAAGAAGTCTGACAAAATTAGATAATTTACACTTAGACCTTTATAATCTATTAATTCTGATCTCTGCTGCTGTCCTGTCTTCACAAAAATAAGTGAAAAAAGTCAGGATTTGAGACTTTGACTTGAACCTAAGTTAGATGTGATTTAACCATTTCAAGATCTGACTTTAAAGGTGCACGATGTAGTTTTCGGGAAGAAATTTTAATCAGAAGAGAAAGATCTTCATTGACTGACTTTTTCTACACCTAAACAAACTAAATAAACAAACTCTCTTTGCTTTCATGACTGAATAAACTCAAAAACAAACTAACCTTGAAAGCACAACACAATTTCATTCGAAGTTTTACTTTGTTTATATGTGGTGGACCCTGCCACTTTATTTTCAACTGAGAAGAGCTTGTTTTTTCAGTTATGGAAAAAAATAAATATTTCTGAGTTTGTATTATTACCACATTAATATTGTGAACATTAGAGTTTGAATTTCATCTCCAAAACTACACAGTGCTAGGTTAAATTAGAAGGATGAAGTCTTAAAGAAGAAAACAAGACTGGCATTTTCACACACCTTGAACATATAATAAGGCCAAGCCATGCAGTGATTTAACTTGGTCTGGTCTGTCTACATCACTTTAATGGTAAGTATTCAAAGATCTACAGGACCTTGGAGTTTTATGACTTACTCACCGTGTCCCCTCTGAAAACAGACCAGTCCTCTGCTGCTAAAGGCTCCACGAAAACCTTTCTCCTCTTCCTCCCCGGAGGGTTCAGCCTCTTGGCAGCCGGCGTCCACGGTCTGTTGGTGCCGAAGCGGTAATCTTTGGGCACAACAACCCTGGCTGCCATCGACAGGAGAGTGGTCAGCCTCATTGTGCTGCAGGGACAAAACAAAACAAATCAAGGCTTGTAAATTAGCTCAAAAGGTGCTCCGTCTCTCGACAACACTGCTGTCTCAACACAAGCTATGCTAGCGTTAGCATTCGGGGAAGCTATCATTAACGTTGTGTTACATCGGCTAAACTTGCGCCGTTAGCTATATTTCCAAACACACTAGGACTCCTACATGTTGTGTCACATAAAAAGCGCTCTTTCAACAATAAACGATATATTAACGTAACATGCAGGAATATCTTACCCTCTGTTGATGTCAAAGTCACATGCAGCAGCTCTGATACCGACGCTAGCACCAGCCGACAGCGCCCCCTACAGGACAGGAGGGTGAGACCTGACTGCACGCATGCGCAGTGGCCGAATGATGCATCAGTTGGACAGCAGAGATGAGGGGTTGATTTGTAGGCAGGATTCAAGCTAACACAAAGATGACCTTCACTGTTTTCCCCCTGTGCACTTCAGTGTGTTTAAAGCCAGAAATATTTAGGGATAAAGAGGGATATTTGAAGATACAAATTTTAAAAAACAGGTGCTACAAAATTGAAAAGGAAAATGGAAGGAACATCCTTTAGCATATATCAGTATTTTCAATTGTTTCGGCTCAGTTTTTACAAAAGCTTTAGTATGTGAAACTCTAAACCGACTTTGCAAATGCATTTTCTTTGTTTTAATCCTGTCAATATGTTGCAATTATATTGAGTGTCTGTTTCAGAAGTGCAAATTGTGTTGACAGTGATAAATGTTAATATTTTTTCATTCAAATGTTTTTCATTTGAAATAAAATAGAAATGTATTTTCTCACAAAGACAGATTTTCATGCTCATGTGCAATTTAACTGCCATATCCTGTTTGGATTTAGGATGTTTTGTCTACATGTTGAGTGAAACTATTTACAAAACTCAAATGTATTTCCCACTACAGTTCATCCATCTGTAAAGTCCGGTTTGGTTGGTTGTTGCAATAGGCCCTGATTTGATGTTGGGTGCAACCATAGAGGCAGATACAGTGAGTTATTACAGGCAATACTGTAGTGTTACTGTGACAAGGCTGAGAGATATTTATAGCATCTATACACAACAAGACAGGAGAAAACCTACAATTGTACATGTAAGCAGTCATTAATCTTGTGAACCAGCTGCTACAGAGTACATTTACAAATCAATGCTTTAAAAAACATTTGGTCCAGCACTTCAGTCTCCAGCATCATATTCAAAAAAATCCTACTCAACCAAACCCCATGACAAATTCAAAGCTGTCAGGACTTGTTACATAACGGCAAAACTAGTTCAGCTATAGTGTCCTAAAGCCCCCAACTGTGCCGCCAGGCTCTCTGGGGAGCAAATTATTTGTGACAAGTGCACACACACACACACAAAAAGGTGCCACCGTTAGTTTCATACATTTGCAACAGAGTGAAAAATGAGATGTGAAATGATTAATTAGGTCTGGTTGGGCTGAAAAATAAAAGTAGACTTCCCCCTGCTTGAAACTTCAGTTGTGAGCATGGTATTCTGCACAATATCTGGTTTTGGAGGTACTTTATGACTCGAAAAAGTGGATGACCAATAAACAAAAAGGTTTTACTGAATGTGAACATGACAAAAACAAGGTTTTCTTTGCAATCGACATGTTTATTAAATGGCAACTACAACAGTAAACTAAGCAGCAGATTAAGATGAATGACAGCTTCTGAAAAGTAACAGAGAAAGCTAAACCAAGAATTACACTTCAACGCCAAATTATACCCTTGGAACTAACTCCAGATTTGAGTGGGCAACTGAGCATATTAAAGTTTGAAATCAGTGGTGAAGGTCGGTGCAAACCTTCTTAGACACAGCAGTCATTGTTAAAAGCTGAGATTTCCCTTCGGTTCATCGTTTGATTAACTGTGAACTTGATGTTGCCAAATACAGGAAGAACACTGAAGCTATAACATCGAAGTAACATGGTGAGCAGGTCTAACATTTGTAAAAACTTGAATAGTGGAAAAATAACAACACCACATTTTGAACATGTCTAAACAAATATTGAAATTAAACACATCTTTAAAACATCAAAATATCGTTTCACGGCCAAAATAATAAGACAACTGAAGTGAAACAGGCTCGTATTCCAGTTAAGAGGGTAGGAAAAGTGTTACAGATGAGTCACTCCTCTAATTTAATTTTTGTGTTGATCTTATGTTGGCGTTCAACAAAATCAGAGCTGAAAAAAGAAACATATTTGGTACAACCAATCACTGAGTGCAATTCACAATGACATCTCCAGTATCAAGCAATGGCAGCATTAATGTGAGCTAAATAAGAACTAATAACATGAAATTGAGAGTTGAGTCGATGAAATCAATCAAGAGTTTGCCAGATAATTTCCCTCAACAAACGCCACAGCTCCACCTTGAACTGACCGAGTTGTGACTGAACAACATTCAGGAATGTCTTTCTGCTTTCAACAATGCACAATCATCATAAAAAGTTACAGAGGGGTTTACAAAGTGAGTTGTTTTCATCCTAAAATAGCTCTTCTTAAATGGGCATTACATATTCAACCTGGAGACATTAATCACATAATTTGGTCACTTGCTATGAAGCATAACACTACACCTAAGCAACAAAACCTGTGTTGCATAAAAACGTCATACAGTGAACTAGACATGATTAATGGGGCAGGAAAAGAAATCTGAAAGTGCAACTTATCATGTATCCAATGAGCGAATATATGATTTAAGATGAAGCTGAGAAGCTAGGTGAAACAAATGTAAGTAAAACGTTTAACTTGTGAACTAAAGCTGAGAGCATGGGTGAAAAATTTGTTCTTATTCCTGTACAATATCTAAGATTTAAAACCATCAAATGAGAGCATTTATCTTTTTTGTGGTTTAAATGTTTTTTTTTTTTATTTACTATATATTCAGTGTTTATTCCCTCCAAACTGAAAAAATGTTTTTGACACCTAGCATTCAGTCTTTGTAATTATGTAATTGCACTTAGAAATAAAAAATATATACACACCAAAATCCCATTTATAAATGAGCCTTAAAGTTCTCATTTCAATTGTTTTGAAATCAGATTAGCAAACTTTTTTTTGTTTTTGTTTCTGGGATATATGATATCCCAAAAATGGCAAATGAGGATTTGTTTGTCTCTCAATACGAACATGTTTTTTAAAATTCTCCTTTTAATTAAACAGCTGAAATCTGGCATCCTGCAGGTAATCGTGTTGATGCTTAAATTCCAGAGAAAAGCGTCAACAATTCTTGGTTTTCTTCGGTGAGTTGCTGTTAAGCGCTGTCTGTCACAGGCTGCAGGGAGAACAGTAGAGAACAATCAAACAAATCATTAGAGAACAAATACACATCCATAAGCATCTATATTTTTACACATCATGTTATGGTGTTTTCGCAGGTTTTGCAGTCCTCGCATGTCTCACCTTATCTGCTGTTAGCTGGCCTCCTGCTGGAGCGTTTTCCTGGGCCTCTGCTTTCGACTCGCTCTGTGAGGAGGGAGCAGTTGGCTTGGGTCCAGCCACATCATTGAGCTTTGCTTCTGCGTTCGACTTGTCACCGTCTACTTTAGAGTCACCTTCCGCCTCTGTATCCTTCGGCCGCTTGGGAGACGCCTTATAAAAGGTTTGACATGTGTGAGAGAGTGTGACTGAAGCTCTCTACTTTTTTCTTTTCTCACAGACTTGACAAGTAAATCTCACCTCTGTGGACTCCTCTGCTTTTCGTTTAGTCCCTCCCCTCTCGTTCTTCTCGTCGATGACCAGGGCCCCTTCATCCTCGTCACTGCTGCCCTCGGCATCTGCCTTTTCCGAGCCACCAGTATCCCCTGCTCCTTCTGACGCATTGTCCTTCTTCGATGACTGAAGGCAGAAATGCAAATATTTTGACTTAGACTCACACAGAGCACTCCTCGAGGTCTAAATGTTGTCTTGAATTAATAAAACAGGGTAGCTTTATTGGAATGTCATCCAATTTTTTAACAAGACATGTCATATACCTACAAAATCTGTTGTTGCCTTCCACGGGGGGGCACAGAAATAGTACAATAAAACAAACTGACAACACAAAACAGCACACACCTGGCCACTACTAAATTAACACACCTCATAGCCTTCATGCGTGACAGTGGGGTTGTTCTCGATCTCCCAGAGTCCTTCAGCAAAGCCTTTCCTCTTATTTGGTTTTCCAAATTTTTCCTTATGTTCATCGTACGGGAACAAATCCTTGGGCCCCAGGAACGCCCTGTGGTGGTCAAACATAAGAGACATTAACATAATTCAGTGAGTTTTCCAAGTTGTAAAATATCATTGCCTTAGTTTGTCACGGGCTCAAATAGTGTTGTGACACACAGGTAGCAGTGTCTGTTTTAACATCTTTCATGTTTAATCTCTACGATAACCTGCCTCTGTTACATATCTTTGTCACAAGTGTCTGATAATCACATTTGGGGCATTTGATGTATTTCGGTATTGGCATCAGTCCCAAACATGGGACAAGAATCGGTTGGGCTCTAGTTGCAATAAAAGCACAAATGTACTGTGCACATCAGTAACCTGTATTTCAAAATTGGCAGGAATCAGTTCACTTAGGATTTGTTGCTCCAATTGCTGCCATTATTTAGTAAAATATTGACAATGACAACACGCATTACTCACGTCTCATGTGTTCCAAAGAAGAACACCTGGTACTTGTTTGAGGGGGACTTCACGGCTCCTTCGGGTAATTCATCAATCTGTGAATTAAGACCACAGTGTCTCAAGAAGAATGCTGATGAATCTGAAAGCTCATTTTTATTCTTTCAATATTTAAACTAAACCCAAAGTTTTAAAGTAGGAGAGCAATTCTGATATCAAGTGACAAACACAGGAGCACAAGATCAATTTAACTGAGGTCATTTGTAATGAAGTTTAAAAAACTAAACATTCAGAGCAGGAACATGTATTTATAGCAATGTTTTTGTTGCACTTTCAACACATCAAATATCAGCAGGCAACTATGCATTTTTTTTAAAAAAAAGCTGTAATAATTATTATTGATTAATTTGAAAATGATCAATCAATTGTTTAGTCTATAAATAAAACTTAAAATCCCCCTAACAATTTCTCATGTTACCACTGTCAGAGACAAAAACATTTAATTTACAATGATAAAAGACAGGAGAGCAGCATCTTCTCAAGTCTGAGGCTTGAATCAGAAAATATTGGTTTCCTTCCTTGATAAATGACTTAGAACAATGACTTTATTATCAATTTATCAGTTTTCTGTCTACTACCTAATGAATCAACTGTTTCAACAGTAGCGGTTTAATACTAAATTAAGCTTATGGGACCGGGCAGTCATACGACATAATCGAGTAAACATCATCGCTAAATGAGAGCTATTCTGAATGTATTGCTCAGCCTGATGCAAGCTACTATAAAATTCACTCCAATTTGAACTCCTAATGAACCCATTGAGAACAGCGGTCACTCCACTTTTTGCTTCACTTCTCATCTTTCATCCTGACAGCCTCCAACACCCTGCCAATATTTATTTATGTTTTGAAAAAGAAAAAAAAAAAAAAAAGAGCACAGCAAGACACCAAGGCACAGGAAAGCGCTATTATGATGGCCGAGCACCGTGTCCGTTTGCCTCTGGCAGACAGGCCTTTTGGCATTCCCAGATAGGGCCACTGTGTCAGGATAGGTGGGGCAGGGCCTGTGGCCTGCTGACATGGGACATGGCTGATAAGACTGAGAAAAGGAGGGAAGAGTTCAATACTGACATAACTGTTTTGTCAGATTCACTAGGTTGTATTTAGAGGCACGCATAATAATAAAATAATAAGAGAGTGCTTTTATGGGTGAAGGCCATATGTTTGATCATGTAATTGTATGAATGGTTGCCAAATTAAAAACAGAAACCAAGTTTCGTTTTCAACTGTACAGGCCAGTGTTGGTCAGTGGCTACATGTTGTTTAGTTTCCACATTTCTCCGTTTTAGTTTGCTTTAGTGCAGAGTAAAGTGCCAAACTGTTTTAGTTATTTTTACACCCATATTTCTCTCATGTTGTATACTCTTCATAAAGCTGCAAGGGAGGCTCGGTTAACGAGGGAAACGTAACCCAGTGTTGACCTATAAGTTCACATCCTCCCTCCTGCTGAAAGATTAGGAAACACTGACGGCAATGTGAGGCCACTGTGTGTTTATGGACCGGGCAGACATTACGTTATGGTCTTAAAAGCCAGATTTTAACGTAATGGAAGTAATTAAACGCTGCAAGAAGAAACACTGTTAGCTGCTTGTCGCAACAAGTGTGGGTAGATAGGGATG
Source organism: Pagrus major (assembly GCF_040436345.1). Classification (NCBI taxonomy): domain Eukaryota; kingdom Metazoa; phylum Chordata; class Actinopteri; order Spariformes; family Sparidae; genus Pagrus; species Pagrus major. Next base: position 16,586,840 of record NC_133230.1, read on the forward strand.
TTTACAAAGCACCGACGCATGTGGCTACGACAGCAGGCATGTGTAGTCTGTAATGCAACAGTTAATGCGAGTAAAGACAACTTAAAAACTTATTCAACACGTAACTTGACTAAGTTACAACGTGGCTTCGTGTTTATACCCTTAGATAACCTAACTTAACGTTCAGCTAATGTTTTTGCTACTGAACAAACGTCAGCGTTGTGTGTGACAGATCCGTTATCTTGTTTAATTAGCCGCCGTGCTGTTAGCCAAATGCTATTTTTAACAGCTTTTTTTTTTTTACCAAGTTAACATTAGGCTAACGGGCCCCTTGGGAGACGATGAAAAGCAGCGTTGGTGGCAAAGAGCAGCTAGCAACAACATTCAATATTTAGCTAGCCGAGCTGGGCACTGAGGTGTCCGTCTGCTCGATGAATCACCAGAAAGACATTTGCAACCAGTCGGCTAGTTAGCTGTGTGCGGATGCTCGGCACCGCTAGCTAAAGGCTGACCGAGCTACGCTAACTCATGGTAGCTAGCGCTAACTACTGTTAGGCCTCGCTGGTAAACAAGTAACACTCAGTCAGACGAAATGCAATGAACACCTAACCTACGAGAGGTTTTACGTCGGGTGCTTACCCTCGCAGGCCAGTGTGGATACCCCTTCATTTTGGCAAACACAAGATCTCCAGGTTTGTATTCCTTTTGCCTGTTGGACCTCGGCATGCTTCTTGCAGAAAATGGCTTTGCTATGTCAGATATACGTGTAATTCCAACAGAGAAGTAGTTTTAATGTGATGCAGTAGTCGGATTGGTCAACACCTGCAGCAAACAAGCCAAGCGTCGGTTTGTCATCCACATGAACCAGGCGCGGAAAACTGGAGCGAAGACGCGGCGGGCGACTTTGTTTCCGCGGATTCTGTGAACTGTAAGCGCGGCCGAAGATAACGACACTGTTCCGGGTTGTCTTTGAATTGTGTTACAAATTTCCAAAAACGCGGTAAGTAGTAGGTTTTGACGTTATCCGACAAGCCGCTGGCTCGTCCCTCGGACGGTTTGGGTTTGAAATTGAAACCCGCTTCCCACTCTGCAGACGCGCCCCCAGTACCTGATGAAGCCGCTCGGTGGCGCCTCTGGTGGCCAACACGCCGCACTGCAGGTGTACAGCACTACATTAATCAATGACTTGGACATTTGCAGGACAATTTGACTGACAGAAATTCAGGATATAACTGTTGTTTGTAGAAATTAAATAGCATTTACTTATACTGTTTAGACTGTTAACTGCTTAGTTTTTCAATGCACCAATCACCAGTAGTCTTTCAATTTCCGTGCATTATACTAATGTTGTTTGTGGCATTTGGTTATACGATTAACGACTGTCAACTACTGCATACTGCAAAATTAGTCAATATTATCTACACTGTAATTATAGTGTAGCGCTTGGCACATATGTTTCATTTAAATACAAACAGCCTATATCTGACAGGTTATCTATTACTGCCACTTACAGATCATTCCATTAACAGGTAATGTTATCATTACCATTCATATTAATCACTATCCCTATTTTCATTCACTCAAAATTGTCCAAAAGTATATGTGATTTTTGGATATTTAAATCCAAAACCGTGGGCATTAATATGCTGCATACAGTGAACAGCCTCCTCTCCTCTGACTTTGAGACAAGATTTATGTGGTGCATGGCTCGCAGTCTGTGGTCCAGTTCATTCCAAAGGTGTTTGATGCTGAGATCAGGGCTCTGTGCAGGCCTGTCAAGGGATTATTTGTGCACAAGAGCATTGTCATGTTGAAACAGGAAAAGGCCTTGCCCAAACTAATTGCACCTGGTCTAAAAATATTAGAGAATGCTGTAGCAGGAAGATTTTTCCTTAATCTGAGGCCCAAACCATAAAACGACAGCCCAAGAACAAAAAGTACACAGAAGCATGACAACAATATGCTTTTGTTGATGTACCTGGATTTTTATGCCAAACATGGATGGACAATGAAGAGAATAGGGTGAAAAGAGGCTGTAATTTTCTTAACCAAGGCACTGAGTAAGACAGTATTTAGTATTTATTATTTTTCTGTTTGTTTTCTGAAGAAATTACGGTATAATCAAGCTTTGAACCTTAATGTTTAATCCTTAATACTTTTGAATTGCTATTCCAGTTGCAGAGATTGGGGTGGATCACTCACAGGGCTGTAGCCAGAATTATAAGAATATATAGCTCAGGGGTTCCCCGAAAAGCACTCCTCACCAAAATTGTATTCCCCCCCAATTTACATTTAATTGAACATCCGTGACATTGGAACCCTTGCCAACCCTGTTCACACAATGCTTATTAAGCCCATCGCCACCAGGTATCTGTCCGTATCTTGCAGTATACCAAGTTTTTAAATCTGGAATCTGTTTGTTACTTTCCCACATTGGCAAACCAGTAGCAATGGGTGTGGGGTACAATAAGAGTATCATTAATCATTTTATTGTTTTTTACACTATCACGTGCAACATTTTCAATATCATGTGCCAGACAGGCTTTTTTTAACTTCTAAATATCATTGTATTTACTAGACTTTTTTATTCAGTTTTTATTGTAGTCAACTTGTTTTTCCTGTTGTATCTAATTTTATTTTTATTGTTATTCTACTAGCCACTGATGTCAACATGTAGCCTACTCCTCTTACACTTCTTTTATTATAAGTCTAATGTGTTTTTGTATTTTATTCTTATGCTACTGTATTTTTGAGCATTCTCTGGAACAAGAATTTCCTTTGGGATTAATAAAGTTTAATCTTATTTTATGTTATATATGTTATGTTATTATGGTTTTGTTGGCGTAAATGCAGTCACGTCTAAATATATTGACTCCAAACATGATGGTATCAGTTTATAATATACCTTTAATGAGTAGACTTTTAATTGTAGAATGTAAATTTGTTTGCTAAAACCCACAAAGTCAGTGTAGCAGCGGCTCTAATCACCAAACATGTCAGAAGTAGGTATTTTCTATCAGGTGTCTGTACACACTCTGACCGCTGGGGGCGATGATGCCCTGAAGTTGTTTACCGACTGAAAACAAACAGAAGAAGAAGAAAGCGCTGCGCAGAAAGATGCGCAGTTGCCGTTTTTTTCAATCGAATGATGGAGGTGAATGTTTTGATGGAGTCCAGGGACTAAAAAAAGCTCCGCATTTATGGCGTGAAACACAGCTGCTGCTTCAGCCGATGTTGTATTATGTGCGATAACAGATCTGAGACGAATTTCATCCGACGAAGCCAGTAAGGGTCAGTTAGCTAACACCGTTTGCTGCGGCGGCCTAGCTAACATTAGCTAGCAGCTTGAAGTTGTGATAGTCCTTCATTTAATGAGCTCACTGTGAGGCCCTCTTTTAACCTGCGGGGTTTTTCATGACACTACAGCTAACAGGGAGTTATTTCATTATCTGTGTGGGTGTATTGATCCAAGATTACCCTACCTTTAATTGAAGTCAGCTCCTCGGAAAGCGCGGGTTCTTGAGACCTAGTCAAGGGGAAGTGGTTATCCATGTCCACGAGTTACAGTCGATTAATAATATTTCAAAACATCAGCAAACATGTCTTTAGTCGCCTATGGCAGCAGTGATGATAGTGACTCAGAGGAAACCTCGACATCTGCCGCAGCACAGAGAAGAGTCAGCGCAGGAGGGCTCTTCTCACTCCTGCCTGCTCCCAAAAAGCCAGCATCGGCAGGAGTAAACTATGGACCAAGCAAGGAGACAAAAGCGAAGCCTTCAGCAGGGGACAGCACGTCAAACGATGACCTAGATCCTCAGCCATCTAAAGGAGGCTTATTTTCTAGTCTGCCTAAGCCGAGGAAGCGATCAGAACCTGTCAGGATCTCTGTACCACAGATCCAGAGACGGGATGTGAGTACTGAGTTTGATCAGCTGTTTGCTTAGACATATTGTAGCTCATGTGGTATTTAATCAGGCTGTAACTCATAATTATGTATTTCTGTCCATAGTCAGACTCTGATGATGATGAACCAGCACAGAAGAAACAGTCTCAGGTAAAATGTCTCATTGTGCATCTACATTCTCTGAAGTACCCGAGTATGTTTTATTCAAGATGGTTTAATTACACTCAAATTACACTGAAACAGGACTCACTTTTTGTAATCACATTATGGAGCTGTGTACAAGTGATATACAGCTTATTTGTGACAATAAACACTGGCATCAAGATTGTTTTGCATGTAAACACCTATGGTACCCATGCCAGCTGAGATTTTAACTCCTGCCATCTCCGCTCTGATGTTTTTCTAAACATTTCTGCTCCCTCATTAAGACTAAAAATGCTTTAAAATGGAGGGAATCACTGGCACAGAATATATTATGTCATCCATTCCCTAACCTCACACTCCCCTTCTATCCATATTTTGTCCTCTTCCAGGGTGCAGGTTCGGGCCTCTCCTCCCTTCTCCCAAAGCCCAAAAACCTGACAGTGAAGGAGCTCGACAGACCCCTGATTCCTCACACACTCACCAAGCGTCAAGAACCCAAAGGACCCAAGCCTGGGACGCCTGCTCAGGGTCTGCTTGGATCAAGTGCATCACCCTCTGCCATCAAAGCTGCAGCAAAGTCAGCTGCCCTGCAGCTGGCTCGACAAATAGCCACCGACGACCAGGATAACGAGGAAGACATAACCCCCCAGAACTACTTTTCTCTGGGCGAGAGCTCCCAGCCTCTCCCCGAAGTCATCCCTAGCTTAGACCCTGAGCCAGGAGCCCCTGCAGAGCTTCTTCCTTTTTCACCTGCAGATGAGCCCGGGCAGTCCGACGCCCCCCTCGACTTTGGGGGGAACCACGAGGGAGCTGGTGCATGGGGAGGTCAATGTCCTCAGTATGAACAGCCGATGGCAGGACCAGAAGCTTTCCCTCCGGTAATCAAGACTAATGTAAACTAAATATACATGTCATTCAAATGGCTTTAGATTCACATATCACAGACTATAACTGACTTCCCATGAGTGATAATACAACCAAAAACATAGCTAGAAGCTACAGAGCCACATACTAGTCTTTATAGCCTATGATAGCAGTGACATTTTGTTTTTCCCAACATAAACATTAACCATCCGCAATATCCATTAGTCTCTAGCGCACAAAAGGCTCAAGTAAGCCACATGATTGAGTTAAGGTAGTTGAGAGAAAACCAGATCCCTCTATAAACCGTCTATATACAGTCGACATTGAAGAGATAAAAACCAGCAAGAAAATTAGGACGAATTTTAGTAACATCCTGCACTTTTTCTCCTCGGACAGGGATATTATAATGAGCCATACTACCAAGATCCTAACTCCAGCCTGGCAGAAGCTGAAGAGCCTGGCCAATCAACCATGTTTGATGATGAAGCGGTAAGATGAATACTGCTTTTTCTATCTGTATTGTTGTGCTGTATAATTTTTGATATTTCTGCATTTCTTTTTACTATCCTATGACCACAATGTAAGTTCAGTTATAGTTTCCTTCCTTTAACTGATATAGTCATTTTCTTTTTGTACTTCAGTTCATGCGACTGCAAGGGAAACGGAACAGGGGCAAAGAGGAGGTGAAGTTTCTGGAGATTAAAGGGGACGACCAGCTGAGCGGCAACCAGCAGTGGATGACCAAAAGCATGACAGAAGAGAAGCAGACGCGTCAGTCCTTCAGCAAGGTGACCCGATTACGTCACTGTGTTGTCTTGCATTGGAGGCCCACAATTGACAGGGTTGGGGTTTACTTAATGTACTGTCTACTTTTTCATTTCTGCAGAAAAAAGGAGAGCAGCCTACAGGACAGCAGCGACGCAAGCATCAGATAACATATCTCATTCACCAGGTGAGTGCCGCTAAATCACAAATTATACAATCATACTGCAACGTGTTTGCGGGGATGTTTGCGTAGATTTATATGAGGCACTTTACAGGACTATACCTAATGTTTTCTTCTGACGTTTAGCATGCGTTATACATATTTTACAACTAAAATCTTTTATTTGTCCGTACTGTGCACACGTTAATGTGTCATCACAAAGTCACCCAGTACCAGTTTTCATGTAACTTTATTTAAATTGAATGATGATTGAATTGATCATTTAAAAACCCAGTTTGTGTTTTCTTCTGCTATTTCTCTTGATCATGGGGAGAATATCTCCCTAAAAGTCAGTGCACTACTTTAAACACTTCAATTATTTTGACAACAAAACAGAATTTAAGGGGGAGGGATCCAGATTTCAACTAAGTGTATTGTTCAGTTGGATTTGAAGGTGATACAGAGCAGGATGGGAGTCAGGAGGGTTTTCCTTACCAACACATCAAGAATCTGCGCTCCCAGTGTGACATGTCTGCACACATTCAGCTCCAGGTTGTTAGCCGACATGTTTGTTTGTAGAGAGCAAACCCCAAGCCTTACAGTAAGCTGCAAGAAAAGTTAATGACAAGCCTACACAATGGGTTCAAACAGGGTTAAATAGTAGCAAAATCTCTCTTTACTTTGGTACCAGTGTCTTGTTGAACTTGTTCCCCATAATAAGACATGCATACTGGATACAGATTCCACACTGCTTTAATTTGAAAATTGTAGCACTTAAAATTTAATGTAAGAGGTTTCCTTATCTTAATTTGAAATTGGTTTAAATTTCTCAAATAATAAAATATAAATAATAATAAATAATTGTTTTTCAAATCAGTGTATAATTTTTCAAAAGGCATCTTTTGTGTGAGATTTAGTCTTACTCGACTTTCTTCTTTCACAGGCAAAGGAACGCGAGTTGGAACTGAAGAACAACTGGGCAGAAAACAAGCTAACCCGCCGGCAGACCCAGGCCAAATATGGTTTCTAAATGTCATACTGTGGACTCTTGGAGGCATGTGGAGACCCTGCAGCAGCAAGTAGAGTAGAGCTCTCCAGATTTCCCTACACAAACGGAAAACCTGTGTTTGGAAAGAAACTATACGCACCGTTATACAGATTTTTCCCTCCTGCCCTCCTTCCTGTATTTGTGTTGAATTGTTATTCTTCAGTAGTTCCTTTGGTCGACTGTTTTATAAGGTGTCACTGTACCGAAAACCCAGTCACAGTAAATAGAGGCGCTATACATACATTGCAGTGTAACAGTGTTTTTTTGACTGCAGCCAGTCAGTCGGAGAGATGATGTAATCTAATGTGACCCTAAAGTGGCAATATAAGCATAAATGTTTTCCTTTTCAACGTGTTTGCCTCCTGTTCAGTTCCAGTGAACATTCATAAATGACCCATTCTTAGATTCTACAGAATGGGTTCTCTGGCAATCATACGTTGAATGGAGTCATTAGAAAGCTGTGACATTGAATCGGAGAACCAAAACGTATATTCAGTTTCAACTGGATCTTTAGCTGCTATCAGGCCAGAGAGCCTTCTGAAGTCAACATGAAACAAGAATTTTACCTCGGTTTTACCTGGCCACGTCAAGCATGCATGCTATAGATTCACTTCTCTCCCAAGTCCCATTGATGTTTGTTTTTTAATATCTTGATTGACAACAAGGAAAGACATTTAGTATCTTAAATATACCATAACTGGTGAATGCATTCATGTGAAGTTTGTTTTATTTTAGTTGGTTAAGAGGAGGGTGTAACTATAATTCTTTAGGAAATTCTGCCATCAAACTAAACCAGGACTATCCTTGCCAGTAAGCAATACTGCCAGTCTCTCCAGTTTTGGAGAATATTGCAGATTAGTGCTCTTTTATAACAGCTGTCAAGGTCGATCTTGCATCAGTCTTTCCCATCCTGCAACAAAGCAATGGGTGGTCCACACTCTGAAATCTTTTAAGTTTTCAAAGAAGGAAGCATAAATGTGAACTCATGAGCCAGGTTGCTTCTACATTTCATTAACATGGGATTTTGCATTGAACTTCATTTATAAACTATTTGAAGGTGTGGTGGCGACTCTGTAGTCGTCCATCATTACTGCACCAACACATGCACAACCTGATCTGCCTCAGAACTTCATCTGATGTTTGGCAGAAACACACTAGCAGTCCAGGGATATTGATTGCTTCCACACTTCATTGTTAGGGTACATACCAAAGACTGAAACAAGCAGTCGACAGTATGAATGCATATCCTCACTCACGTCTTAATGACAGGAATATAAATTATAGAGCTTAAACTGAGTGTTTCTTTTTCTTTATCCTCTTCATGTGGAGAGTGCAAAGTATGTCTGGGTGAATGAAAATGAAAGTTTCTTTAAAATAATTCAGATATTCATATAACTCCTTAGATAAACAAACATACAGCTGTATCAGGCACTGACACTCCAGATTCACTAAAGAACTTGTTTGATGGCATTGCTGGGGAAAAAACATTTTGTTTACCCTATACTTTTGTTATGCGTGTTGTACAGTTAAAATTAATGAATAAATCTTTTCCTATCCTGGCTCCATACTGTTCAGTGCAACTGCTTAGTTTTTGGTATCAAAGTGATGCAAATATGCAAATAATATAACAAAAGATCTGTTTATCTGTGTAGCATTTCCCAGTATAACACTGAATTGTCTATTGATGAAAACCTTGGGCAGTCTCCTACAAAAATCTTTTAAAGTGTATGAATTCCCACAATACTTCATTCAACAACACAGTTCACAGCGTCCAGCTGAATTAAAACTCAGTTGTAATATTCATGCACATAACTTGATTCTTTTTTTAAAGACACGTCCACACACGAGGAGGAACTGAACGGAAACATTTTAATAATCACGCTCTGTTTTTTTTTGCATGTATAATGTGTATTACTGGTAAACAATATCTATTTCAGCTCTATGGACTTCTTAATTCTTTAATCTTTCTTGGGGTTGTCACTTGGTGGTGCTGTTGTGTCTTCACTTGTATGTGGACTCGCTGCGGTTTCTTTAGCAGCAGAGGCTCCTTCTGAGGCTGAAGCTTCACTAACTTGACTCACAGAGTCTTTACCAGCTTCAGCTTCCACTGCAACGTCAGAAATTCCCTTCACTGCGGGGTCAGAAACTGCCTCCACTGCGGCGTCAGAAATTGCCTCCACTGCGGCGTCAGAAACTGCCTCAACTGCAGCTTCCTCCACATCAGCTGGTTCTGAAACACCTGCGGCTGCCTGCTGCTGCTTTTGTGCTTTCAACTGCTGCTGATAGCTTGCTGACGGGTCTTCGAATGGCACCACTGACACAGGGATGCGAACAGTGTCTATTCCATTAACCTGGGAGATGAAAATAAGAAGTATAAGTAAGAATAAGCTGAGGTTTGGTAGAATAACGGCCTTAAATATCTTTTTTTGTTTAGTTATTGTTTTTCAAATTGTTGTTGGGTGTGTGAGACTGACATGAAGAAGTGCTCTACTTCTTATATGTGGCAGGTGCATTTTGCAAAAACGTGTTTACTATATATAAAAAACATTTTAAACGCTTGTGGTTTCTGAATCAATTTGTACAAACTCCTAAAAAAGGATGCAAATAAACTTGATATAATTATGAATGTGATGCACTGATAATGAACATTTCTTACCATAACGTCACACCAGTAGTCACCCAACTCATTGACGGACTCAAATGGGAGACTCAATGCATGAGGCGGCACAACAACTCCAAGCTGAGGACAAATTTTATTCAAGTCAATAACTTTACTACGCTTATGTTCATCAGAGGCACAAACAGGACACTTTTCAGTGTTTTGACTGATAATGTGAGAGGAGAAGGACAGACATACCCTCTTGAGAAACTGTCTCTGGACGACCTCTTTAGTGACCTGGAATTCTTCCGAGGGCATTTTGTTTATCATCAATTTGGAGTTTTTAAGGAACTCCACTGTCTGTAAAAAAACATGAGGAAACATTTGTTTGAACACAGAGAATAGTCTGTTGTTTCTTTTATCTCTTGATAACTGAGTTATACAGAAGACCTACACAAGTAGAATAATTAAATGGTTCTTAATATCTTCAGCTGATGAACTTACCAATTTTCCAGTACGCGTTTGGACTCTTTCCTCTGGTTTACCTTCACGTAAAAGCTGTTAGTAAACAAGATGACAATGATCAATAGCTCTACATTTTTATCTGACATGTGGGGGGGATATAAATGACTATATTAAATTACGATACACACTCTTAACTCCTCAGCAAACATCTGTTTGTTCTCCAGTGATGGATACACAGCGAGGCCTTGAGGCAGCAGCTTGTTTCTGCCAACAGACTTTTTCACAAACACAGTGTCTCCTCTTCCACCGAGCCCTGTCAGAACAAAAGAAAGTGACTTTTTTAATGAAAAAAAAAAGAAGACTTAAATGCGTTTTATTTTACTTCCTGTGACAACACACAAGTCTGAGGTTTATGTGATCTGTTAAGAGAGCCGTGTTGTAGTGACTCACTGGCTACGGTCTGCGTCAGGATGAGCTCCATCCTCTCCTTGGGAGCATGTTTGGTGTCTTCAACCAACTTGTAGATTCTGTGTCTACGAGGGTGAAGCCTCAGTGGACTGCCTATTTTAGATAAGGGCACCTGATACCAACGCTCCACCACGACTGTGCTCTGTGGAAACATCAAATGTTTACGTCTGCTGTCAGTGAACAGTAGTCTTCACAAAGCTTAGTTATTTATGTGGATACGTGTCTCTTTGTTATTATGAATATTCAGTAAAAAAGAAAACAAACAGAAAAAATGGTATTGGGGCATTTCTGAAGGGTGGATTTTTTCACATATATACATATTGAACTGACCACCCCTTGTTAGTAAAAATGTCTTTTTTCAAAAGATGTACCGCAAAGAAGGGTGAAAAATCGAGTTGACCTTTCAACCTTTAGATTGCATTTTTATTCGTTTATTATATTCTGAGTTTGAAAATCATGCCCATTTAAAACTTATATCTTTACACTTACAATATGCTGATAATAAGGCATATCAGTGAGTCTTTATATCTAATACCAGGTGTTAAACAAGTTCCCCAGGATTTTCTAAACACAAAGGAATTAAATACCAATACTGCAAAAAGGAAGAGAAAAACAAGTATCTCAAAGGATGAATGGATGAGTTTATAAGCAGAAAATGAAAAATGAAAAACAGATATTTTAATATAACACTATAACACAAACGTAATTCAAAGACACAATCTTAAGTTCTGGGAATATGTGTGGAAATGGTGGATTGTGTTTACTACTGTATGACATGTGATAGACTACATGAATAACTGCAATACACATGTTATTTATTATTTTATCGAAAATATTTGTGTAAACAGGAATATAAATCGCCATAAATTCAGAGGTCTACAGTCTGTAGCCAGTAAGGTGTTTTAGTGAATGACGTTAATACACAAAATGTACTCAAGTTTTTTAAATCACAAACAATTATCTAAAAAGTACTGAGCGATGTTTATTACTTGTCACTCCTGAGTTGCAGCAGTTTCATACGTGAGCAGATAGTTGTGTTATTCTGTTAAACAGTGTGGAGACACTGACCTGAGCTGGAGTCAGAGAGAAGCTCCTGACAGCAGGCTGGCTGAGCAGATCCTGAAGGACACGGCGGCCGGAGCTCCACATCTTCACTCAACACCGGAAAACACCTTCAACTATTTTATTCAGACAAAACACTTAAAAAGTTCACTCCAGTCTTAGCTTAGACCCCTCCACCATCTAATTATTCCTCTGTCACCGCTCAGACAACTGCAGCATGCCTGCTAGCCAAAAGCTAAAAGCTAACTAGCGTTTTCGTGTTGTGTGCCGTCAAAGGACCCCACCGGTTGCCATAGTAGTCCCGGAAAAAGCCTGAATTAAAACTCTAAGTTAACTAAATCAGCCTTTAATCTTTTTAAAATTATGTTTCTTAATTTTTTTTCCCTTTCTGCACTAAATATATTATATTTGTGTCATTTTACATTTAGATTAGAGGCAGTCACTGTCAAAGCACAAGATAGAGACGAGAATTGCAGCCAACATTTCTTTATTCTACACCATAATCATCCTGACCATCGTGATCTTCATCTCAGACCATTTAACAACTGGTGGTTGTGACAAGACACTCAGAATTCATAAAAATACATCAGTTATGTAACATTTCACATATTCTAATCATGCAAACAACATTAAACTTTGTCTTTACACCATCTCAATCAAGAAAAGCTGTTCCACTGCAAAAAAAACAAAACAAATATCAATAAAAATGTATCCTCCATCTCAATAATGACTCAATTTTAGCTGCCGCTAGATTATCTTACAATCATCGGCTATCAGCTCAAACATGAACTTGTTTGGTGTCAACAGGAAGCATGTGATGTGACAGTGCAGTTGTGTGAAAGTGGTGTGATGTTTCAGCAAGTCTTGAGAATAGCTGATGTTGAATTAAGCCGGACAGAAACGCCAAAGTAAAGCACCTTGTGTGTTGTAACAGAGAAGATATCAAAAACATTGCAAAAAGTCTCAACTGAAGTAAATGCAACTTTTATTTGAGCATTTACAGGAAGGTTGCCGAAAGAAGTCTTAAGTTTACTTGCAGCTGCTTATAACTTTTATATATTATAAAAACTGCCAAAAAATATATAAAAACAGCCCACAGTAGCAGGAGCATAATGCTGTCAAAAATGGGGGAAAGCTTCCCTCCTGTCAAACTCACTGTGAATGTAAAATCCTAATATATTTGGAGACATGAACAAAGATTTTGATCACACATCACCAGCTGGGGGTTCTTCACTTAATGCACCATAGAACGAATGGCGGTTGGGTATCAATCTGCGTCCTGCTCTCACAGCCTTACAAAGGCCCAGACAAGAGATGCAACACCCACAGACAAAGATGAGAGTCATCGAGGCCCACACCAGTGTGGTGATGACAAAGGCAAAAAGGTAGGTTGGCTTGTGGCAGTACTGATCTCCAGGTGTGTATTTGGGAGGATATACAGGATAAACCCAGGTGGTGCCTACAGGGGAACAATTCAATTTAGAGTAAAAACTACGCACAAAAGCAGAACTTAAAAGCCTTGATAACATATTTTCTCAATCATATTTTTACTGATTGATAGGGTTCAACATCAACACATATTATTCTGTCAAAGGCAGAACATTTATCACATGAGAGGTTTCTGACTGTGTCATGTGCTGTTTTCACTTGTTTGAAGTGGGTTGGAAAATATGATGTCACGTACTTCAGTGAACCAATCAGGATTCAGCAACATTTGAACCAGAATCTGATGACAGTTGGTGGTTTGTTTGGCCACTGTCAACCAAATCTGATGAAACTACACCCACACAATCCTGAGTTTTTGAGTGCTTAGCCATGAAGGATGTGCTTTGTTGGTGTTGTTGAACTTAAAGATATAATATGCAAGAATTCTGGATTAAAATGTCTTAAAAAATGACCTTTGTTACATATTATGTTGCATTAAGCGCATTATTCCAAATGTTTCTAATAATATTCAAACCAAGTGAAATCCATAAGTTCACTCAAGGTAACGTAATGTTTCATTTCGTAGCCTGTTGCTATGACTTCTGGAAGAGAGTCAAGGAACCAATAACCTTTTTATAGGTTCTTTGGTTAAAGTAAAGAAGGAAGTCTGCAAATGTGACTAAAAGTAACCTTAAAGAGAACCAAAACCTGACATCACCCATGAACATTTGTGCCTGAGTCACTCCAAATAGATTTTCATCAGCAATTGTGGTTGTTTATTGGTGTTCACCACTAGCAAAGCGAGATCATTTGTGTTTATTCACATTAATCGCGCAAGTCTTTTAACTTCAAACAGCCAGATTACTTTACTTTACATTAGCTGTAAACTAGCAAGCAACAGCACACACAGAGGGTGTGAGTATCTGTGTGTTTGCATTCAGGTCAACTCTCACTGAACTCAGCACTCAACAGCAACTCTAGTTCTCTCTCTTTTTTTACCCGCATCTCTACAATGTTACAATGTTATAAAATTAAATAACATCCCCCTCCAGCTCCAGTCGGTAATCAACATTAAGTAGCATTAAATGGAAATACTTGTTTAGGAAAAGTTCCTAAATTTTGTAGCCTACTTATGTACAGCACTTGGGTAGATAGATATACTTCATTTTCTTTCTCTTTTCTTTTTAATTATCATGGTATAAATACCTCTCTGGCATTTTCTTACCTGCAATGATCCAGCAGAAAGTGAAAAAGTGCAGGAAGGCCGTGCAGCAATAGCTCATGACGCCGGCACATCCGTCGTCCCAGATTCTCGTGCTGTAGGTCACAGACAGAGAGAGGATGCTGGCCCCTCCCAACACTATCAGGTAAATGGGGATCTTGGGCTCAACTGGACAACTGTCCAGATGTGTAGCCCCTATGATGCAGATGTCCAAAACCCCAAAACAATGTCAATATTAACAAGGGATTATGAAAAAGACACTAAAACTTCCCAAAGTAATACACAAAATATTAACAGAAGTAAACCTACCCAAAAAAATAGCTGCAATCATAACCATCCACCAGATAAAATTCAGCACAACTACAAGAAAGGAAGAAGAAGAGGGTCAAGCATTGGTTTAACAGAAGGCAGACATAAACGTGATGGAGGAAAGACTTCTAACCAGCTGATGAAATCATCGCAGCCTTTTGAGGCGTGGATCCCAGCTGTGGAGACGGGTCCATATCTGCAGTACAGAAAGAAACAGTCTCATCACAATTATATACAGACATCAAGAGGAAGAGGAGGAGCAGCAGCTGTGTTATACTCTACCTGTCCAGCTCTGAATGGAGACACTTTAAAGCCCTTTTCTTCTTATATAAATGGTTGTCGAACCGTGCATGAGTCGGTGTTATTTCCTTTTTTTTTTGTTAGCAGCCGTCACTGTTTTGGCAGGATGTTAAGACATATAAGCATTTCAACAACTGTTTCGCAACACTTTGTGTTTCCCCAGGAGGAAACATGCAATCTGATACAATCAATCAGCAAGTGTGTTTTAAGCCACAAACTAGTCACGTGGTGCCCGCCAATCCAAATCACTCTTTTATGAAATTTAAAAAGATGCATTTCATGGGACATAATCAATAGATATTCATGGGATTGCATGGTGCAGTTTGAGGGCTCAATGCATGTAAACCAACGCAGAAAGATTGGAGTTACACAGACAGTTACACAGACAGTATAAACTGAATTATCAGCTCTCATCAGTGTGGTCGTGACAACATAGTTTATCACATATTTTCTCACATGTTACACGGTGCACACTCATTATTGGTTTCCTTCGTCATTTTAGCACCAGGACTAAAGAAGCAGCCATAAAACACTTGTCTATATTCATATGATTTCTAAGAAGTGTCTTTTACTTTGACTCGACTGAGTGCTGGTGTTTTACAATGGTTACATCACTGACCGTATTGGAGTCTTTAGCGACAGTATGACACTGTTAAGAGTGTAGATATAAGAAGTAAAAGCAATTTAGTGTGAAGCCAGTTCCACAGATTAAGAATTACTGATCAAATCATCAGAAAGAAATCTCTTTAAAGAGTTTTAAACAGGTATGTTGGCTGTGATGGCCAAATTTGCTTGTTTTTATCTACTGTTGGGAGCAGAATTTAGGATCTGATCTGAACCCTGCATGTCTCGAATCAGCAGTTGGATAGTTGAAGTGGGCTTGTGATGCAAATGTTGACACATTTTTTTCCCTACTAGGCACCACCTCACACACCAGTGAGCCAGAACAGGATGGCAGTGCCAAGACAACCTGATGCCAAGAGCCTCTACAGCAGCACTGCCACCCTGTGACAATGAAACATGAGTGCTTATATCTGTGCTGCCTCAAATGTAACTCCAAAGAGAAACAGGACCACCAACCTGGCAGTTATTTCTGCAAATTCAAGAAATATCTTTCATCAGACTTCTTTTTTTTTACGCAGGAGATTATGATTATTTATTTGTCTCTTGTCTCCAAATGACCTGACTGGTTATATATACACAGTATATATTCACAAATAGCAATCAAAACACGTCTCAGCAGTTTCCACTGCAGTTTATTTTCACATCTTGCCATTTCTGATTTATTTTTTTTGTTCCCAGTATTGTTCCCAGTGAATGACACAATGAGAGGTTTCATCCAAGGTTCATTACAGTAAGTTACACTTTACTATTGAATTCCAGGGTTGATCTCATTGATTGTATAGTCATTGACCAGTCTACCATTCCCTCTCTAATGTCTGATCATCTTCTTTCTCATTGAAGAAATTGCATATTTCAAACTTGCCCTGCGAGCTTCTGGGTTAAAGGCCTGATTTCTCTTTCTGACCTCTTTTAGCTGGAAGTCAATGATCATTTGAATAATAGGAGCAGCTGGGAAGTCCATGCAAATGATTCCAAGGCGCTGGTCCAGGTCGGTCTTGGCCCTCAGGTAGTCGTACAGTTGTGGATTGATGCGCTGCGCGACGGCTCTGGGGAACGCAAACACACCGGCGCCACTGGTGAAGGTGAGAAAGATCTGACCCATGTTTCCTGTCGGTGCGACCTCCAGATGTTCATAGACGCTCAACCATTTCTCCTGCACGTACATAAGTGATGGTACCTATAGGGACAGCGAATAACTCAAAATCATTCATCACGCTTGGCTCGACTGGAACAATTCATAAAATCTATCAACCTTTACTGATTTTTCCCCTTGGTTGTGGGTTGTGTGTGTGTTTGTTGACATCTTACATACCTTCCAGTCATCAGCTATGTCCATTGAATCATAGCGCATCCCCAAGTCTGGCCCAGAAAACTGTTGCAGGACAATGAGTTTCCCCCGGGCCTCTGCCATGGTTGGCACAAGCCGGCTGTGCCACAGCAGGTCCCAGTCAGCATAACGATGGATGTAGTCAACCACGGCGCCGTAGATGTCATTCGTCTCACTGAACTCCTCCTTTATGCGCATCAGCACTGTCTCACTGGGATATTCTCGGAGGAAGTCAACCACTCCCTCCAGCACATGGCCGAAGTGCCCTCGTTGATAAGACACCCCGTGATGAAGGGTGAGGTTTCCCTTGACGTGACGGAGACGGATGTCTAGGAAGCGGATGCCGGCTCGGAGCTGGGAGGCCAGGCTCCAGGTCTGGCACTCAGCATACACACCACCGTACACGGCCATGGTGTTGTGGGTCCCAGGCATGGTGACTTCAGACAGCGGCTGATCATCAGGGATGCTGGCCATCCAGGCTGGGTTTAGGAACTCTGGGTCGGGTGTGTCGTCATAGTCAGGTCTCTGAATGGCACCCTGACTCAAACCAACGAGTCTAAAACATAACAGATTTGTCAGCAGAGATATTTTTCTAGTACTAAAAGAATGTCTTGTTTTAAAGGCCTTTTAGACTGTCAATAATGTTGATAAAAATACTTTATTTTTATTACACTGTATTTTTATATTTTTTGATATGTTCATTTAAGTAAAGGCCGAGTGTTTAACTTCAAGCAGTCGCATAGTTTGAATTAGCTGTTGGATTTCTTGATCATTACAAAATAATAATAATAAATAAAATAATTATTAATTATTAAAAATAATAATGCAGCTGTACGGCTGGTGTCTCCTTCCAATTTTGCTACATATTAGCTTTTTGAACTGTTATATTTTCGGATTTTGTTACTTCATTACGTAAATGTAATGTAAAATGTAAATTCATCAGCATTGGGGATGAAAGTGTGGGTTTTGGATTAAGAAGGCGCACTGTGTTCCCAGCTGACAGAGCACAGGACCACAGCGGGACGAGGAGAGGTGGACTAGCTCAAAGGCACTTAAAGTTGATGTACAGTGTTCATCTGATGTTGAAATTTTAATGTAAAGATCCAAACTGTATTATCATTACTACCTGGTTGCTGCTGTTTACATTCACCCAGACACAAATTCCCAAAATTTTGGGATAAATAAAGTTGTCTCTTCAAAGTGTTTTGTGTGAAGATTATGTGTTTTCAATCTACTCACCCCACAAGCACCATCAGCTCAATGAACATCCTCTGCTTTTTCATCATGTCTGATCAGTTGTGGTGACCAGGTCTACGATCAGCAGAGGTAAAGGCAAAAAAAGAAAAGAAAAAAGACACAACAGAGATCAGCATGTAACTAAATGTACCTTTAATGTAAAGTGAATAACAAACTGGCCAATAAGATGATCATTTAATTACCGAGAACTACTGTATTTATCTGTTGAACTATCAATAAACTGGTCAACAGGATAATGAGAGCCTTGATGAAAACATACATCACCACCTGTCAATGACGTTGGTCGTTAAGAAACTCTTTTTTAAGTTTTATTTCATTAACAATACACCTGTCCAGGTTTATTGTATAAATATTACAGGTAGTTTTGAACATTCTGATAATATTTAAATTAAATATCCAAAATAAAATGTTGAGGATGACCTCAGAAATTACTGTTAAAAACCTCACTTTGCCTGCTGGTGGTGCAGAGCTAATAAAAATGTAACTCTTGAACCCTTTCCTCTGTTGATATATAACTATTATTCAGCCTCAGTTAATGCTGTCAGGGTTGCACTCCTGATAACTGGATGCTAAGTTCAAGCCTGAAATATATATTTCTCACGGAGAGGCAAGAACAATGTCTTTTAGGTAGATGACTTCAGCTACATCAGTATTCGTTGAGATTAGAAAACTAAATGACCTCACTCTTCTCTCCCAGGCTGGCATGTACCTGCATATTCCTTAAAAAAAAAAAGAAAAGAAAAAGCACTTTCCCTTCGTGAAAACATGTAGAATCTAAACAAACAGTGGAAACAATTAGATCCTGGACCAGGCTAAGGTTGACCTCAGCTCACCCCACCAGGCCATTTCAATGGCAGGCTTAAACCTTTCTAATCCCAAAACTGAACCAAACCGTCCACTGCTGCTGTGTCAAACCTGCTGATGTGTTGATGTGCTGCTCTCGTCCGCTCCAGTTCATACCTGAAACCAGAAGGTGTTCGTCCTCAGTCGGGTCCGGGTGACTGGGGATAGAAAGAGGGAGAGAGAGAGGGAGAGAGAGAAGAGTGGGGGGTCAGAGGCAAAATGACAGAGTCAGAGTGCCGACCTGGGATGTTATTGTGGGAAATACCATAGAGGAGCAGCTGAGCTCTACGTTACAGAGCAGGGGTGGGAGCAGAGGGGTGTGTTTGTGTGTGAGGGGTATTCATCTCATCATGACTCTCACTGGTGGTTCAGAAACCCTAAAAATGAAAAAATCTTGTCATGGAAGTGGATTGGAAAATGAGTGGATTAAGTGTTGGGCTTCTGTGTTAAAGGTTTCTTTAAAGGGGCAGCTCACCCCAAAATCAAAACATACGTATTTTTCTTCTTAACTGTGGTGCTGTTTATCCATCTAGATTGTTTTGGTTTGAGTTGCAGAGTTTTGGAGATCTCCACAGTAGAGATGTCTGCCGTCTCTAGAATATAATGAAAGTAGATGGCACTTGAAAAACTCAACAGCAATGTCTCTTTCCAGAAATCATGACCCAGTAACTCAAGAAGATCCACAGACAGAGCGGCTTGTGAGCAGTTTCAAGGTGGAACTATTTTCTATCTACCGAACTACACCAGCCAATAAAATCACTGTGCAGTAGAAGGAGTGCAAATACACATGGCCATGGGTCTAAAAATCAATTAAACTCTGGATACAGCATCAGAGGTGGAGCCACGTTCATTCCTAGGAAAGCAGTTTCGTGCCTGGCTAGCTTGAATAGGGATAAAATGATTTAACTGCACGGCTTTTCTCGACTTCCCAAATGTTATCACACAGAATGGCTCAAATAATGATAAAGAAATAAGTCATTTTGCTGGGGATTGTGACTTTTACAAAAATGTTTCCACGGTTTTACAGCCCCTCCTTTACAATGTAAGCTTATGGGGAACATTCTTTTTGGGCCCCAGTGCATCATGTGTACATAGCCGAGAGGCTCGTTCTCATGACAGCGTGGGATGTAAACATTAATCCTCAGCTGAGCTGTAACTTTAGGCTGCTTATCTTAGCCAAAAGTAAGAGGATAAATATGTACTTTTGATTGGGGGTGGGGGAGTCCCTTTAAACCCAAATTATGGATGTTTGCTTTGATATGGTATGGCTATTACACCTAATGTTATATTAAAAATCCAATTCAGACAGTTAGGTGTAACAAGCTAAAATGATTCAGAATTTTTAAAAAATGTATCTGGTCAGTAGAATGACTTTATAATCACTCAGAAATCATTTGTTTCAGTCCCAACAGTCTATGTGCATCAGCTACAGGTGAATGTTTTCCCACAGGGTTTCTTATCAGTAAGTGAAAGGCCCAAAATAGGCCCGATATTGATAATACAGAAGGAGATAGACTTTGTGTATTTAAGATATAAAAGATAAATTAAGTACGGTCTACAGAAATAATTTTTGCATACGTCAGACTATTTTAAGAATAAATTTCACATTATTTGAGTTCTTGCTAGGCCCCTAATGTTATCCAACAGTTTAACTACATTATGTGAGGTATACAAAAACAACAGGAATGGTCAACACTGAAAAAAATTCAAACACCCAGTAAGGAGAATGGGTTTATTATATAAAGCTCTGGATAATGTCCAGATTCAGTTGGTTTGGTCGTAAAGAACCAGTCCAAATATTCACAAAAAAGCAGTGGTGCATACAATTATGTTTAATGTTAATATCTGTATCTATAAAGGTATTTGACTTAAGCCACAATCACATAGTTATCTGGTAGTTTGTATGGAGGCTTTTTATTTTCACCCAGGGCATTCTGACTCTGCTGCCTTTTCAGAAAAAGAACAATAAACTGAGAAAGGTGTGAAACTAGACCACTGTGATCAACTTGCACTTCAGTTGGACCCTGAAGAAGACACACACACACACACACGTCTTCTTACAAACTAGACTCTGCAAGATGATCAGTGTGCTCTAGTTTCTCTTCATTCTCAGGTTAACATCTACTCTACTGTACTGTATGAGTGACATCATTATGACAAATATGCTTGAAATAAATAGTTTTGGATAAGCCTCCCACAGATATTCAACTCAGAGGAGACGGGCTAAGGGCGAGTGAGGTCCTGCTCTCCGAGGGGTCAGGGAGAGTGTATCTGGGCAGTGTGTGTATGTGTGTGTAGTACATGGAAAAGTCTGCAGATGTTTTCAAGATTTGTCTCCTATCACTACGCGGGAAGCAAGTCAAATATTACATAACAGACTTGTCCTTGTCCCTCAAAATAATATTTGTTTAGCTGTTAATACAGATCATACACCCAGAGTGCAAAGAATAGAAATTCCTGCAGTTTTTAACACGTAACCAGGCCAGGTGAATCCAGGTGAACACTGGAAACTTATAGACCTTTCCTTGCATTTACCAAAACAATGCAAATATTAAGTAAACAGTAAAACAAAGATGTGTGTCTACATGTACGTAAAGAAAATGCTATATTATAAAACTCCCTCTTGTCAGTGCCTGTATCAACAATACTGTTTATTGATGTAAAATAGATTAATTTGATTAGCTTTTGTTCTCCTGAAGCTGACATAATCTGGTATTTTGATGTGAGGGGCTTAGTGTGCAGGAAACTGTGAATGAGGCAGAGTTGAGGAGCAGGAGCATGTACTGCTATTTGTGACAGTGTAATTAATTATACTACCACCAGATGACACCAAAGTCCAGCATTTTCAAATACTGGTTTTAAACTCTGCTAACCCCAAAAGTGTCTTTGTGCATGAAATGTATGAAATAAATTAACTTATCTTACTTGCCACAGTCATAGTTTACAGAGCTGTTCCCAAGGATGATCATGATGGACGAAATTCAGAAGCAATGGGCCACACAGAGTCCACACAGGAAGTCACAGAAGAACAATGACAAACAGAAAATAAAAAAGATTTCCAAATTAACCAATAAATCAATCAATCTTCAAATGATAGCATTTACAGAGCCACTAGGAAGTTTGCAAACCCTTTAGAATGGTTTATATAACTGAATAAAAATATAATTTCTGAACTAAAATGTGATTAGATCTTCATTCAAGTACTACAACTACATTAAGATGACCTGCTTAAACAAATCATTTATAATTATTCATGTATTTATCCAGTAAAATTATCAACAACAACCAACATTAAATGTATTTGTTGGACAATGTAAGTGAACCTCTAGGATCATCATGTCATTTAAAGGTAACTGGAATTAGGTGTTTCGATCAAAGAGATTGCAATCAGGTGTGGCCAGAATGTCACAAAGGATCTACAGACCTCTCTTGAGTCCATCATGAGACAAACATTGGTTAACAATGTAATGTAAAGCAGGATACACACAGGAGAAAGCCACTTCTCTCCAAGAAGAACATCACTGCTCATCTGAAGCCTGCTAAAGGCCCGGTAGATGAACCAGAAGGCTATTGGAAGAGTGTTCTGTGGAAGGATGAGTGCAAATTAGAGCTTTTTGGTTTAAATGACATAGTTTTAAACAATGTGTGAATGAATGAATGGATGAATGGATGAATGGATGTGATGCACTTTGTCCGTTTAGGCAGAAAAGTGCCCTTCACTTCATTTACCATTTATGTGATTTTAGGCTACTTCATGTTACATCCAATGAAAAATAGTAATTCCCGCTCACTTTTTTTTAACCTCTGGATTGATTTAAATAAAAAGGCTGATGTTTCGGTCACAAAGACCTTGCTCGATACATGTCTATTTGAGGGATTTGACTCCTTGCACCATACAAAAGCCATGTGTGTGTTTAAAATTCAATTTATCTCCATTGTATTTCAAAACCTTGGCAAATAAAACCAAATCTATGTGCTTGTCTTGATGCCAACTAACATACTGTACATGAGAAAACACATCTTTTGTAATTTGAGTACACTGACCCTTTACATCCTGAGTGTCACTGCTACAAGACATGTTCAAACGTGGACACAAATGATGGAATAGTGCCAGCTTTGTTGTGTTTCCAGTTTAGTATCGGTGATACTGCAGTGATTAAACAAGGGATTCTGCTTTTGGTTATTATAATGTATGACATTGTCTTTACTTCTGTGGTATTTGGTCACCCAGGTTTAGCAGGTGTGGGGACCTACAATTAAAACAACACAATGAAAAGGATACTCTGTCATTCACTGCCTGTGTTGCAGCCTGGGGTCAGGCTTGCAGCCGCAGTGCATCTGGAAGAACTCCCCTCATCCAATCAGCACGGGGCATGCATGAGTCACTTCCTCATGTTTATGTGATTTTAGGCGATTAATAATCAATTTGTTGATGACAACAAAAAAAATAATGATCGTCAGTTTTTAAAACAAAAATTCAATGAATGATCTGGGTCCAGCATATCGTTTGGGAATATTTGCTGCTTTTCTTAGTCCTCTATGATATTAAAGCTGCTGTAAATGTCTTCGTTTAAGCTAACTTCCTGTCCCTTTTGAAGTCAGCAATCCCCTCCCTCTTTTCTACATCAGGAGGATCCTGCTCTCTGTGTGTTCATGAGCAGATGGGGTCGCCTCTTTATGAAGTCCGCTGTCCTGATTGGATAAAGTGGGCAGGGATGCCAGAAAATTTCTTCTCTTTTTTACTGCATGAGCAGGGTGAAGAGACATGGGTTACTGACCAAAGGATTCTACGCTCTATTACAGTGATTACTATTAGAATATAGAGCTATTTAACACTTATTTTAATAAGAAAATACGAGTGTCACTGCTACAAGACATGTTCAAACGTGGACACAAATGATGGAATAGTGCCAGCTTTGTTGTGTTTCCAGTTTAGTATCGGTGATACTGCAGTGATTAAACACTCAAAGGGATTCTGCTTTTGGTTATTATAATGTATGACATTGTCTTTACTTCTGTGGTATTTGGTCACCCAGGTTTAGCAGGTGTGGGGACCTACAATTAAAACAACACAATGAAAAGGATACTCTGTCATTCACTGCCTGTGTTGCAGCCTGGGGTCGGGCTTGCAGCCGCAGTGCATCTGAAGAACTCCCCTCATCCAATCAGCACGGGGCATGCATGAGTCACTTCCTCATGTTTATTTCCATATTTGGCAGGAAGGGGCGGTCTTTATTTGACTAGGGAGGAAAATGGTGGAAAGGAGAGTCAGACGGCTGCTGTAAACAGAAGGATACCAACAGTTTTATCTCTGGTGAGTAAACAGCTGTCGTCTCACTGCTTCATAATCTACATTTGAAGGAAGTTTAAACTCTGTGTGATGGCTGAGCCAGCTAGGACTGATGAAAGGAACATATAAGATGGTTGATTCATGTGCGTACTGTGTGTATGGCTTGGAATCAGGAAATGAGAGAAACAGGGTGAAATAGAGTAGAGTAGACTAGAGTAGCAGGTTCTGAGTTAAAGTTAATGGTGCCAAATAGCAGCTGGAAGTTATCTTAACTATTAAATGTGACATATAAAAGGTCACGACCCGTAACCATTTGTTTATTTCCAGTCTTTCTTGTGTTACTAGGAGGACACACCCACTGTTGTCCCAGAGTTATTTTTCCAGAAGGACAACATTGACAAAGATGATTAATGCCGCAACTATGACAAAGATGCACTACAGTTGGATGAGGGTCTGTGGTCTCTGAAACTATTACTTTAATACTGCAGTGCTATATAAAAACATTATAAAATCATTTCCCAAAACACAAAACTAGCTTCATTTTTTATTTTTACATTTGTGATTAATATTTTATTTAATTTTTTACATGATTTGCAGCTAACATTGACAGGTAACCTCTGTCAATAACATATTATAAAGGCATGTCACGGCATTAAAAGGCAGGTAAATTAAAAAAAGATAATATTCAAGATAATAATGCAAATAAGATTATATGCTTAATTTTTAACTGTTAATAACTTTAAATGCTTAGTTCTTTAAAACATTGTGGAGGAACAAAAACAAGTTTCCTCTTCAGCTGCAATGACTGGGCGATTAATAATCAATTTGTTTATGACGACAAAAAAAATTAATGATCGTCAGTTTTTAAAACAAAAATTCAATGAATGATCTGGGTCCAGCATATCGTTTGGGAATATTTGCTGCTTTTCTTAGTCCTCTATGATATTAAAGCTGCTGTAAATGTTGTCTTCGTTTAAGCTAACTTCCTGTCCCTTTTGAAGTCAGCAATCCCCTCCCTCTTTTCTATGTCAGGAGGTTCCTGCTCTCTGTGTGTTCATGAGCAGATGGGGTCGCCTCTTTATGAAGTTCGCTGTCCTGATTGGATAAAGTGGGCAGGGATGCCAGAAAATTTCTTCTCTTTTTTACTGCATGAGCAGGGGGAAGAGACATGGGTTACTGACCAAACGATTCTACGCTCTATAACAGTGATTACTATTAGAATATAGAGCTATTTGACACTTATTTTAATAAGAAAATACAGCTTATAGCAGCTTTTAACTGAAGTTTTGGAGATTTTGGACAGTCGGTTGGACAAATGAATACATTTTACTGTTTAAACTTGGGCTATGGGAAGTTGTTATGCTCATTTTTCAAATTTTTCTGATTAATCGAGAAAACAATGGTAAGATTGATCAGTAATGATAATATTCATTACTTGAAGCCCAAGTTTCTTCCTCTGCTCACATGTTGAAGTTCTGTGTGTCACTGTAGAAAACAGGAGCCCTCATTGTGACCTGTTGCCAGTAATATTAGAGTGTAAGATGACACCTTCTACAATATGGCGTGTGTGCAGCTGCTGGTCACATGTGGGTTGTTCCAGCAGCCTGAGAGTAGGCCATGAGCTGAATTCTTAGGTTAATGCAAGTAGAAGCAACATTTGAGACCTTCTGGGACCAAGACAGCTGAAGCTAAAAAACACATGGTGCTTTTCTCTCTCTCTCCAGCCTCCAGACTAACTTTGCCTGAACCTTAAAACGGCAGAAGAGAAGCAGTCGTGATGGCTGACGCAGCAAAGATCAAGAAAACCGCAGCTAAGGTGCTGTGCTGTGTGGAGAAGGTGTCCTCCTTCGCCTCCTCCATCGACCCCATCTTTGGTATAGTCTCCTCCCTGGTTGGAGTGGCTCGCAAGGGCCTGATTGATGAGGAGGGCCAGCCTCTAGACAAGGACTTCCAGGCGATCAACACTAAACTGGAGAGCATTTCAGAAAAGAACCACCAATGCCTGAGGAAGATCCGCATCGACGAGGTGAACGAAACCTACGGCAAGTATGAGGAGTATATCAAGCACCAGTATGCTGCCTTCAACAGCATGGTGGCGCAGATGAAGAAAGATCCAGACAACACCCAGTGCTACATGGAGAAATTTGAGAGGATCTATGAGAGAGACAAGAGCGACTTGAGCCTTGATGTGTACTACCGCGGTGTGATGGGTACCAATTTGCTGTTTGGAAGAACCCTTCTGAAGGTGTACCTGGACAACTGCGATGGCGACCGTGAGATCATGGAGCGCCACTGTTCACACATCACCCACCTGTTCCACATGGGCCTCATCGCCCTCATGGGCTACACAGCTGTTACAGAGGATGACGAAGATGAGGTGCGGGATAAGTGGGCCAAGAGGGTGGAGGACATCCAGAAGAAAATGCAGGAGGTGCTCAGTCAGTGCAAAGACAAGTCGTCCTGAACTGGGACCAGCAGAGGAGACGTTGTCTGGGTCTGGGTTTGGTGGCAACACCGGGGACTCTCAGCTGTGGACCAATAAAAAATACAAACTATGTTATAATATATAGAAATAAAACCAAAGCCATGTTTTGTGCACTTGAGCTGAAACTAATATTTTTTATGGCAGCATTTTAGTAATTGTATCAACATTGTATTTTTTGTTTCAAAGAGACCACTATCTGTTTCCGCTGCTTTGTGTTACAGTGCATGTCAATATATGCTGAAGTTTTATACAATCTGTTCAATTAAAATGTACACATTATTATTTGATGAAGTTGTATGTTTGTGAAATCTGTTTGATCTACGCTAAAACCATCAATCACATTGAGCAAACACCCCCCTTAGAAAAAATTGCAAACTATATGAATCCATTCAAATAGTCACAGGGTCACAGTCGGCGCAGGGAGAACAATACAAGCAAGGAATTATAAAGGAACTGCCCCCCTCAGGTGCAGTCACTTCACTGTAATAACAGGCTATAAATGCTGCCTTCCTCCCTTTGTTGTATCTTTGACTCCAGCTGCTATGTTGTATGTGTTCTAGCTTAAACCACACAGACATAAAAAAATCTACAAAGAAATTAAAATAAAACCAAAATTCTTTGCAATTTGAACTCGGACTCCTGCGTCATCTATGGGTCTCTCAGACACACTCCAGACTCAATCACTTAATCAATAAATAAATAAATAAATAATAATTGGAAACATTTTGTACTATGATTAATCTTTTAAGTACTTTTTCAGTAAAAATCCCAAATATTCTTGGGTTCCATCTTCTCAAATGTGAGGATTTGCTTGTTTTCTTTGCTGTACATCGTAAACTAATTTAAGCTTTGGATTAAACAAATAGGCTAATTTCAAGACATCAACTTGCAATTGATCAATGTTAAAAGGACTGCATTTATATAGCACTCATCTACTGTAATGTAAAAGCATGCCTGTGGATAGCAGATGATTGTTGCAACTCAAATTGCATTAAACAAAGGCATTAAATAACCGATCTTAAAAGGACTGCATTTATATAGCACTCATCCACCCTTATGGAGAAGTATTTTTGTGGGTAGCAGAAACTTAGCTTAGCATAAAGCCTGCAAACAGAGGGAGACGGCTCTAACAGCACCTTTGAGGCTAACTAAGGCTAACTAATTCAAAAGTTATATCTTGAAGGTTAAATAAGTATGGAAGCCCATTTCCGCCAGTGTGATGGAAAAAAAGAGATCCTTTAAGTCATTATAATGAGATAATATCTCAAAAATATTGACTTAGTATCTCAAAATAATGAGATAGTATCTCAATATATTGACTTAGTATGTCAAAATAATGAGATAGTATCTCAAAATAATGACTTACTATCTCAAAATAATGATTTAGTATGTCAAAATCAGTCAATAAATAAATATAAATAATAAATATAGTCAATATATTGAGATACTATCTCATTATTTTGAGATACTAAGTCAATATCTTGAGATACTTTCTCATTATTTTGAGATACTAAGTCAATATTTTGAGATACTTTCTCATTATAATGACTTACAGGATTTTTTTTTTCATCACACTGGCGGAAATGGGGGTTTAAAAGTGAAAATGTGTGGTTTTATGGGCCGATAACTTCCTGGAGTTCCCCTGGTTGCCTGGCAACTGCTCAGAGCCAAAAAAATGGCCCAGGACACAACTTCCGGTAAAACAGATAATTGATGACTTTACACTTAAAATGTATGATTACACTTAAAAAAGAAGACATAACGTGTTAATTATCAGTTATTATTATCGTTGAGCTTAAAATGTGCTCGTACATCGATTTTGTAACCAGTGAACAGA
The DNA here is from genome assembly GCF_040436345.1 of Pagrus major. NCBI lineage: Eukaryota > Metazoa > Chordata > Actinopteri > Spariformes > Sparidae > Pagrus > Pagrus major. The sequence continues at coordinate 16,615,217 of NC_133230.1, forward strand.
CTAGCTAAGATGCTATTTTTTTCAGACTTTCTGCTAATGCTTACTGTTAACAGTGTGGTAACAATAAAGAGTAATCAGTAGATGATAAAATAGGCCCGTAATGTCCCTGTAATTATATACGACATGTATACATATTTCAAGGGAATTCACTAAGTAAATGCAGTTTATAAATGCTGAATCCTTGTGAACGGTGTCGCACTGAGTCCCCCTCACCGCCAGAGTTCTCTGTTGTCCAACCGGAGCTGCTGCACTGAAACGTAACGCGACTCCTCTGTTTGTCTCCGCGGACCTGCCCAAGCTCACAGGCCTGCTACTACTCCAGCACAAATAATCTGCCTGCAAGTTCACCTGGAGCTGTCTCCCGGCTGCGGGCCTTTACACTTCACAAAAGTGAACCTCAATGAGAGCTGAGAGAGGCAGCGTATGGTGCGTTTGAGGAAGCCGTCACGTCGCTTTCGGTAAGTTTTTAGCTTGTGAACGAGCGGAAAAGCGGTGATGTTGAGTGTAGCATCCCGGCTACAGCTGCTGATTCAGGTCAAAAAAGTTGGTCGTGTTTGTTGTGGACAGTAACATCTATCAGCACTGTTTGGATCCAGCAGTACGGGGTGTACGCTACAATATGATATATATTATAGTTCGTGTAATAACTGTTTAAATACAGGAGAGCGTTTGGTTTCCGGGGCGGGACCCCCTCTGAACTCAACAAGTTGATTTCTGAGCTGAGGGTTGTTGGTGTTTGACAGTGTTTTATTCCACTCTAGTTTGTGTGTTTTCTGTACAGCACATGCAGTCAAGTCATGTCTGTGAAGAGTGTGTAAAACCTGAAGCCTGTACAGTATTGTAGATTCCTGCGAAATGCATAATTATATGTTCACAAGGCATTTTAAAGCTGCTGTAAGCCTCTATAATATGTCTTTACAGCCACAGACATAAGGCTTCACAGGTGTGATCAAACACAAGACACACAATATTAAGTGTCACAGTTGGTTGAATAAGATAGATTGTATTGCTGTACATTTCTTTTTCTTCTTTGTTATACTGTTTTGTACAAATTTCACCACTTTAATTTTTATCAAAATTATTATTATTGGGCATTGATGATACAATAATATACAATATGGATCATGAATATGGAAATAATATGTATGTATACAATGTGTTTCTGCACCATAAAAAACTGTAGAAAATGACTTGTTAGTTGGAGTAACATACTGAACTTTACTAATGTTTTTGGGTGTCTTGAGAACAAGACATCCTCGTCTGAGCCTCTGTATGTGTGAAAACTGAAAGGTGTTAGGGTTATGCATATTGATGCATTTTGTTGATATATATAAGCAGTATAACACTTATAACACTTACACTAACTCATACATACATGTGTATCCAGTGCATATTGCCATAGGTGGCACAAGTGATGAATTTACTCATGACTCTTTAAATGGGCCTTTTCTGTGAATATTGAAGCCCGCTGTTGCTTTTTTGCAACACTGAAACAAATCCATCCTAATCATGTGTATTATACTTTAAAAAATATATTAATATAGAAGTTTTCTATCAATAAACATCTTTAGATTGAAAGACAAAAAAATACTACTGGCCAAATATTTACAAAATTGTTGAAATTGGTCCCACAGTGAGAGAGATCAGGGGCCAGTGGGAGAATGTGGTCTTACAGTATTTATATTTTCTCGCCAAACATGTTTTTATGATACAGTTCAGTGTCTGGGGTGTGCTTGTCTACATTCAGCCAGGAATAGGTATTACTGGACAGTTTCAAATACATGCTGCAATTTCAAATCTAGGGTGAGATCTCTATTTGAAATGTGTTGAAATAGATGATAACATCTTGTCCCCCTGTGGTTTTGTGTTTCAGGGATGCCTCTCCACAGCATTTGGCCGTCGTGTAGAATGATTTGTCGGGACTGAGAAAGAGTCAGCAGCATGGGCAACGAGGACAGCCTCGAGGATGTGTTTGTTGCTGTCATTCGCCCAAAGAGTCAAGTCAGCCTGAGCTCAAAGGAGTACAGAGCCAAAGCCTATGAGGTAACTGTGCTCAATCAGGCAGTAGCAGGGTCTGCTGCCAGTTAACAGTTAACCACCTTTCAGGCCCAGTTTTAACTCAGTTTTCACGTTCCTATAAAGATCCTGCTGATTGAAGTGCCTTTGGAAGGGAAGGAGAAGAAAAGAAAGAAAGTCCTCCTTGCAACGAAGATCCAAGCAGGAGGAGACAAATCCAAATCCATATTGGATTATGTTGACGATACAATCAGACCCATATCCAATAACCAAGGCTTCATAGGTGAGCTTGAGACATTCACATTCATGATTATTTCTAATCCTGTGAATCTTCTTTGTTTTCCCCTCAGATTTAGACAGGAAACTACTGATCTAAACACTGTTTTGTCTTGCAGGAAAGCGTGTGGTGCATATGAAGAAATTCCCCCTAGATGGAGACAATGAAGGAAAAGAGGCCTCGCTTTTTGTTGTGCCAGTCAGCGTTAAAGGTGAGCAAAAAAAACCCTGAAACTGATGCTTCAAATATTGTTCAAGCTGTATATTAATAAATCTTTCTGAACAGACAACAGCAAGCCTGTCTACAGCGCCGGCAGCCCAAGCTTCTACTGCTTCCAGGACATCATGCGAGTGTGCAGTGAGACCAGCGCTCACTTCTGCTCCACCACCTCCAAGATGCTTCTGGCCTTAGACAAGTGAGGATACACTTAAGAACATGGTCTTTTTCGATGAGGATGCCGAGCTGTAACTTTGCCTCTTTGACCTCCACAGATGGTTAGCAGAGCAGCACACTGTGCCTCACGCCATCCCTGCCCTGTTCAGACCAGCACCCGTAGAGCGGGTGAAGACCAACGTGAGCAACCCGGCCTACGGCAGCGAGGGCAAACTGAGTGACGAGGGGCTGCACATGGGCTACACTGCTCTGGAGATCAAGAGCAAGATGATGTCCCTGGAGAAGGCAGACATGTGCATTCTCAACCCGCTTTACGGCTCTGATCTGCAGTACACCAACCGGGTGAGGCCGTTTTTAGAAAATTGGTCAAATTGGAAATGAACATATTTGATGTAATTTACCTTGGGTTGGTTTTCTCGCTCTCACTCTGCCATTCCTGCCCGTCCTTTTGTTTGCAGGTGGACAAAGTTATCATCAACCCGTACTTTGGACTCGGAGCGCCCGACTACTCTAAGATCCAGATCCCCAAGAGGGAGAAGTGGCAACACGGTCCTAACTGTGTGACAGAAGATAAGTGAGTGGTTCTTCTTAACAAACCACATTGTTCTTAATCTTTATTTCTCAGTTCTCAGTTTTGGTTGGAACATTACAACACAGGACTTCCCTCCTGTTTTCTTCTTTTTATTTACACGAGAGATGTTCCTAACAACTGATTTCTCTGACATTTAAGCAGAAGTTTAAACTTAGACTAGTTGACTAGCCTAAAATTTAGAAAACACTCAGTTATAAAACAGAATTGTCCACAATTTAATTTATAAGATGTCTGAAAAAATGTATTTGTATTATAAGAGGCATTGGAAACCGTGTCAAATTCTTTAATACACAAATAAAGGCCACTGAAATGTGTGACAATTTAAGCTATGCATTACGAACATTTACTGAAAATAGGGCTGCACCATTAATCAAACTATTACCAAAATTACAATATGATCAAATTGCAGAAGCTGCAACTTTTTGATAAAGGTAAAATGTGTGACAGACAGCTTTAAAATGTACTGTAGAGCTGCAGAGATGTCCTGACCTACAAATCTTGTCCTCCAAATGTAAGAAAGCATGTTTGGTACAAACCCCAACAAATGTCACATCAGCTGCAGAAGTGATTATTTGTTAAAATAATCAGAATATGATTTGAAAGCAATATTGATGTCACAAAAAAATGTGCTTGAGAGCATTTACATTAGGTGAACGCAATATGATGTATGCCAGTTTTTTATAAAGCAACATTTAGGAACATGTCACATTTAGGAGCAATGTTGGCAAAGTTGAAGTGACTAGTTGGCTAATTGTGTACTTCATTACTTTCCACCCTACATCATAAGAAACTATATAAACAAAACTCTCTGCAGGGAGCGCCAGTGGGTGGACGACTTCCCTCTCCACCGCAGCGCCTGTGAAGGAGACACAGAGCTGCTCTCTAAACTTCTGGACAGCGGCTTCTCAGTTAAGCAGCTGGACAGCGACCACTGGGCTCCCATTCACTACGCATGCTGGTGAGTCAGACGCTCATCTCACAGCCCGAGAGAGTCTGAAGAATCCAAAAGTTCTCATTTTCTTAAGTTAAGTTTTGTTTGGGCCCATACAGGCATGGTAAAGTCGAGGCGACCAAGCTGTTACTGGAGAAAGGTAACTGTAATCCAAACTTGCTCAACGGCCAGCTCAGCTCCCCTCTGCACTTTGCAGCCAGAGGAGGCCACGCAGAGATAGTGCAACTCCTGCTGCAGCACCCTGAGATCGACCGGGTACGAAATGTGAATTTTTACAAGATACCGTGTTACATTACGGCAGTTTGATCATGATATTGGTGTCATTACTGCAGATACATGCACTGCTGTTCTTTAGGAACATGTAGAAACTTTTATTTGTTATTTTAGTAAAACATCAACAAAGCAGTCAAAAAGAGTTATGGAAAAAGGTATAGGAGAAACATTGTGACTGATTTCATTAATTACTTTTTTTATTTGATTTGCTTTAATTTAATCTAAACGTGTCCTTTTTTGAGTATATCACATCCAAAAAACATTTAAATGATAAACAGGAGGCCTTCTTCTATTCATACAGTGTACATTTATGACCTGTTTACAGCTTGAAAAATTAAATATTTAATGTAAATTACTCTGGACTGAAAAAAGTAACATTGTAAATTTGACTTACATAGTGACTTAGTGCTTTATTTTTAGACAAAGCATTTATGTATGTATGACGTATCACATTTCACAATGCCCGAGCTAGACAATAGCCATTATTAAATATTGATACTGACTTTTCCACCAACAGCACATAGAAGACCAGCAGAAGAGATCCCCTCTGCAAGTGTGTGAGGAGAACAAACAGAACGAATGGGAGGAAACAGTGAAGCTTTTGCAGCAAGCCACAAGCAAACCTGTGAGTCACACAGCAGACACGCATGTAATTACTGCGCTTAAAATACAAACATGACAACAGATAGTTACGAAGGGCTTGTTCACACGTATGCAAACGTTTTGCAACACGTACATTTTCCTCTGCATTTTGGGCTCTCACTAAAACAGAAATATTTTCTCAAATGCAGATTTTTAAAACCTCCATTTTTGAGTGGTTGGGAAATGATGACAAACAAAATGTGTTTTTTTTGTATATGAATAAAATACAAGTGCGGGAGGAGTAAAAAACGCTATTTAAAATAATATATATATATATATTATAATTCTGTGGCAGTTAAGTCTGCCGGTCACTAGATGGTGCTATCTCACCAAATAGAGTCTGCAGATTTTTTTGAAAATTATCTTCATTTTTAAATGGGTCTTCGCAATATGGTGAAAAAAATTGTATTGTGATTGTTTTGACAGATAATACGATTAGTGGGAATCATTTTTTCATCACAATTTCCGTTTTCACTGAAAAAACTATTAGTATCATTGTGATGTGACATTCGTTGGGTTCTGTACCAAACATTTATGTTTAATTTATAGGCCAGGGCATCTGCAGCACTACAGTACTTCATCTTAATGCCATTTTGTTACACATTTTACCGTTATCATAAAATTGCATCATTTGTGATTTAGATAATATTTTGATTAAATTAAAGTGCAGCCTTATTATTTAAAAACAAATGGACTAAGCTGCTTCACTTGGTTTTGTACACGGTATGTATATGTGTTCCACAGTATGAGAAGGTGCGCATCTACCGCATGGATGGCTCGTATCGCTCTGTGGAGCTGAAGCACGGCAACAACACGACGGTGCAGCAGATCATGGAAGGCATGCGTCTTTCGCAGGACACCCAGCAGTACTTCACGATCTGGATCTGCTCCGAGAACCTCCGTGAGTTCACCCATAAGACACATGGTCAAAAACATCCTGTAGCTGAAGAACCAAACACATGACCTGGTCAGTCAACTCATTCAAAAAAAAAAGAGACTGCAGTAACATTGGTTTTCGTTTCTTTGTGTCAGACCTGCAACTGAAGCCATACCACAAGCCCCTGCAGCATCTGCGGATCTGGACGGAGATTGTGACAGACTTAACTGTGTTGGATCCTCAAAGGGAAACACCTCAGCTCTTCCTCCGCAGGGACGTCCGGCTGCCTCTCGAAATTGAGAAAAAGGTGGCTCAGTTTGTCACGTGCAAGAAGCTACTTCTTTAAAGTCTTTACAGTTGTTAGACATATCACATGTCGGGTGTCATTTCTCACTCTGCTGGTTACTGTTTTGTTCCAGGTGGAAGATCCTCTGGCTATCCTCATTTTGTTCGACGAGGCCCGTCACTGCCTCCTGAAAGGCTTCTTTCCCGCTCCAGACACCAAGCTGATCACACTGGCCAGCCTCCTCCTGCAGATCATCTACGGCAACTATGAGAGCAAGAAGCACAAGCAAGGGTTCCTCAAGTAAAACACAGTTTCTAATCATAATTAAATTAAAATATGAACATTAAATTCTGTTCAGTTTTGTTTCTGCAGTGCATAAAAACGTTAATTCTGTTGTATTAAGTAAAATGCATCATTTCTCTTTTTTATTTCCAACAGTGAGGAAAACCTGAAATCAATTGTACCGATATCCAAGGTGAAAAGCAAAGCGTACCACTGGACCAACAGGATTCTGCATGAATACAAAGTACACTCCAAGCTTTCACTATAAACATTCCTCTCAGTTTTTAAATGAAATCTCACTGCCGGCTCAATTAACAGGCTTTTCTCTCCCTCTCCGACAGGCCCTTAGCACCAGCGAGGGGGTGAGTAAAGAGATGCACCACCTGCAGCGGCTCTTCCTGCAGAACTGCTGGGACATCCCGACCTACGGAGCTGCCTTCTTCACGGGCCAGGTCTACACCAAGGCCAGCGCCAGCAACCACAAAGTCATCCGCGTCTACGTCGGGGTCAACACGAAGGGGCTGCACCTCATGAATATGGAGACCAAGGTATCGGCATCAGTTACTCTATGTTTTAAACCTAAGCTGCAATATTTAATGTGATGTCTCTTCTTGTGCGCGCTCAGTATGATAATTTGTTAAATCTCTGCACTGCCAGGGCCTTCTCATCAGTTTAGAGTATGGCACATTCATGTGGCAGCTTGGACACGCAGACCAGTACTTCCAGATACACAGTGGCGACAACAAAATGAACTTCATTGTGCACACAAAACAGGTAACTGCTTTGTTTTTGGGAATGACGTCTAAAGTAGAAAAATCCAATCACAAATAATGACCGCAACCAGCCCAGAGTCCAGTCTCAAAGCTGAACATTTAAAGACAATCCCTTCTGAAGGATGACAGCTTGAAATGTTCTCTTATATTCATTATTTCCATGCAGGCTGGCCTTATTGTGAAGCTTTTGATGAAGCTGAGTGGACAGATGACTCCAAACGATAAAGGCCCAACAGACAAATACGCCTATGGCTGAAAAACTGTCGCAGAAACCACAGCTGCCAAAGATCCCAGTGCAGATTCTTCTTACTGGCTCATTTGACTGCAATAACTCTGGATGAAGAGCAAAGTCGGCCTCTCCACAAACGCCTCATTTTGTATATTAGGCTTACCGTTACCTTTTACATCTTCACCTTGTGTATTTTGATGAGTCATATATTTTGATTGCATGTAAATAATATGTTTATTTAATGTTTTGTTTTAATAAAATGAATGATGTATGAATGAGGATGTGTTGGTAGTTTGTCTTCAAAACTTTGAAGGACATGATCTTTTATTAACAAAGTGAAAAATGTTTTATTTTGGAGTAATTTTTGGAAAATTAAAAATAAAATTGTTTTACCTTTCAGATGTTGTTGTAGGAGGCCTCTGATGCAGATATTAAAGAGTTTAAAAAAATATATTTTTATGTACATTTTTAGAGAAATGTTGTAATATAGCAACATTGGCCTTAGTTGGGAGCAGAATTTCTGTATTTGTACTCACGTTGTCTGAACAACAATTCAGAACAACTAAGGGTCGATTGCTTACTTAGCCCCATAAAGGTATATAACATTAATAATAATCACACATTAGTCATATTTTTATGAAGTCATTTATTAAAAAAACAAACAGGATAAAACTTTTTCTAGCAACTTCTTCATTCCTTTTTTTCTTTTCATGACTGACTTTCATTGGTGGTGAAAGTCCCAAAAACAGTTCTTGTCCTCTGAAAAGCAAAGGCGAACATCACACTTGCTGCATTGCGTGTTGGTGTATCCTTTACTGCAGTGTCTGCAGCGTCCTCTCCCTGTCTTCACTGGGAAATGCGCAACTAGGTCCTTGCGTACATCCGATGGGAGGTGTGCACATCTCTTGGATGGTCTCTTCTGAGGATTCAGAGGGCTTCCTGATGTCACTGTCTGTGTTGCCGGGCTCCCTTTGCCTGAAGATGGTCGTTTTCTCTTTGGTGTTTGGAGTGTTGTGTTCACCAGGATGAGAGAGGATGCTAGCTGTGCCTGAAACTGTCTCCTGTTCATTGTCTCTTTGCTAGACATCTTGAGAGCTTTGCAGTCCCGCTTGTAGAGGAGCCAGGCATTGACCACAGCGAGGATGATGGTGTGCCAGAAGATGTACATGTACCAGCGATTGGATTTGATGGGGAACTTATATTTGTCTGCATAAATTTTGTAGTTCTGACCTTCTGGAAGTGTGGAAGCAAGCTTCATCCCAACATCACCTGACAATCCAAGTTGAGATTTGGCTCGTATTCCGTTGACACTGCCTTGGTAGACATCGAAGTCAGACATCATGCCAGAGATTCCAGTTCTCACCCACACTTTGAATCCCCATGGGTTTGGCTTGCCTTGCATATATTGCTTGATGCTGCTGAATTTCCCCTTGAAAGGAATCATCATCTCATCCACAGAGTTGTGCTCTTCTGGTACCACCTGCAGGCATTTCTCTCTGAATGAATCAAGCCATGGTCTGAGTTTCCATAGTTTGTCTTTCTTTTCCGTCTCAGATACTGTCATGTTGTTTACAAAATGTAATGACGTCAACAGGGATTGGAATCTGTTGCGTGTCATCACATCAGCAACAGGGGAGTGCCGTGTCTCTGTCTCCCAATACATACGGGTTCCAGCCATTTGTACTAGGCCCATCTTCAGGTACATGCCAAACATTTTTTCAATTTCCTTTGCAGTGGTGTTTACAGATGTTCCATGTTTCTGTAAGCTGTACTCATTTGTGTTTTGTGTCAGAGCCTCAATCATGTCTTTGGACACAAACTTCTGGAAGTATTCCAATGGTGTGCGGAGGGAAATGTCATCTCTTGTGATATCCAGACCAGAAAAATCAGTGTTGCGTCTGATGAAATCTTTTTTCAGCCAGGGATACCTGTCACGGGTCATGGTGTGTTTGTTTGTTTGTGGCTCGATGTCCATGTAATTATCAGCTGGACAGTCCACGGGTGGTTGGTTTTCTTTGTCCACTTGTTGACAGACATCTTCATCTGAGTCTTCATCACTCTCATCAGTGTCATCGAGTTCCATGTCAACTTCACTCTCTCCAATTTGGATGATATCAATCACATCCTGCACACGGTGTCGCGGCTCTCTCCTTGCTGGTGGCATTCTGAAAATAAAATATAAATTAATTAATATGTATAAATATGCTTTTTATATTGTAGTACATAACCTGAAGGAATAGATAGGGTGGTGGACCAAGTGCTCAGTTTAGAAATGTTTTCCAGGCAGACAAGACTGTCTGCTTATTGAAAGTCGCTTTGGACAAAAGCATCTGCTAATTGCCCTAAATGTAAATGTAAATGGCTTAGCCTATGCTCTCTACTTATCATGTTAAAAGTCATAAGCATTCCAATCACCAGCCATATAGTCACACAATACTGCCTTGACATGACAATAGTGCTTATGCTCTCTAATTATCATACTAAAAGGAAAACATGCATACCCCCACTTACATCCACATCCCACATTCAGGAACATTTCACCTTTCCCAGAATTGAATTGTCTGTTGATATCCTCTTTGTGGACAAAGTCATGGTCAATTTTAGGTCAGTCTGATCAAATTAACTACATTTTTTAGAGATAAAACTTTTAAATCAGTCGAATTTGACCAGAACACAACACAAGGGTAGTATGTATACTGTCCATGTATAAAGAAAATACTCTGTTTCAGGCAGTGGTGTATTGGAGGGAAGGCAACAAGCCTGCTATTTTGACTACCACACTCACCCAGTGTTGTAGAATTGCAACAAATATATAACAAGCTCTAAATGAAATTTGATGAATCTATTCCACAATAACTACACATGTACATGTTCTAGACATTGTAATAACAACAAAAAAAAAAAAATGTAGACATTTTACTTACTTGAATCTGATGAATCCAGTCCAATGAAACAAAGAGATGTTGTTGTCAAGGAAACCTTGAGAGGTTGTGTGAGTTCATGGCCAGTAGGCGGGACTTATAAACAATGTACTATCCAATAGCATTGTGAGACTGAACAATAGGACCCAATGACTATGTAAATGTGGTAAAAAATAAGATTGTTTTTTTAGGATGGCTAAAGGTAACGTGTGTGTAATGTGCAATGTGTTAGAATTTTAGTTTAAAACAATCAAACAACAAAAAAAAAAACAAGATTGTGTTATAGCGTTGCTCCTTGCTAGCCTTCCCTACTGGCCCTCCTTGGTACCAGGCCTGAAAACTAAAATAAGGAAGCACGGGGGCCGAAACAGACATTTTCCTTTTCTAAGAAGTAGCTGAAAAACGGTGGATACATTTTTTTTGCCATTCTGTCCAATAAAATTTGAAAACTGCAGGAGAGCCACAAGATTAAATCATTGTATCTCTATTTAAGTTGGCCGTCTGCTAAACAAGAAGTGAGACGATTCGGTTGACATGGAAGATCTGGGTATTTTCATGCCCAGGATGTCGAGCTTTTTTGGCTTCATGTGCCACTGAGCGGCTTTCATAGGAATAAATGGGACTCTGCCTCCAAAGCTGTATCCAGATTTTAAACGTAACATTCTTGATGGCAGCTACAGTTAGCAACAGCCAACAGCTACACTTTGTTGATATGCTGCCCCCTAATGGTTTGGAGTATGAATTCAACAGGTGGCCAATTCTTAAATATTGCACCTTTAAACTGAGAGAAATAAAATAAAGAATAATTTGAGTTGAGATTATGAAGAAGTCACTTGAAATCCTCAGCATGGCTGAAAGAAAAAAACATTTCAGGATAGTAGAAAATAATTTTTAAGTCAGGTAAGGCGGTAACATTAAACAAGGTAATATAGAAATACATGAATGACCTTGTAGAAATGCCATAAAACAACATTGAGCATTGAGGTTTCGTACAGTATTTTATATGGAACATAATGATTATGTTTTAGTTTTAGAAAATAAAATTGATATATTTTCTCCACATAGTCAATACATCAGCTTTTTCAGGGTCGTTAGCATAACATATATTACAATATATCAATTTTTACTTGAAAATATTATTTTATAGACTTACAACATACTCATATTTGAAGCATTACTTGTGCTTCTGTTGAGATGAAGATGTCAAATTTGCCACAGTGCAAACAGAGTTGAAAGCAGCTCCATCTTTATCGATTAGCCTGAAATACACTGTTAACAGCACACTGCTAAAGTAACTCCAGTAAGTTATCAATGTTTTGGTTTATTTCGGGACCTCTTTATGACACTGACGATACGTGTAACTTTTAAACTAACGTGTTTAAAGTAAAAGTAAAAGGTTCAAAGCCAAATAAAACGATGCTGATAACAAACGTCCATCAAACATCCTTTCAATCGATGGCGCAGGCCGCAGTCGTCCTGCCGGATGACATCATATAGCCAGACATCGGTTCAGGGACCGGCAGCCAATCACAGCGGCAGTTGCTTGACAGACACGAGGTCAGCAGCCAATAGGAACGCTCTGTTGGTCAGGCGGGGGCAGGCCCAACACATCAGCGGTATTGACAGGTAGAGATGTTGGGGTGATATTACCGACGGTCCTGTGAGCCGAGCTTCAGATGGACTGCAGCCGGTCCAACTCTGAATAATCGTCCCTTATTCATTGAAATCATCATTGAATTGTTTTTGAACGACAGAATCAGCGGAGGAAGGTAAAAAAAATGTCGCTTCATCTTTATGAAATGAGCAGTAAACTGCTCGGGGACACGGTCGGGAAAGTGCACGAGAACCTGACCTCCGTGGTTCTGGCTGCCTCTCTCGTCACTCTCATTATTGGATATATTTCAAAAACGCTGCTCAAACAGTCCTCTGACAGTGACCAGGTAAGTTAGCTTAGCTTGATAAAAAAAAACAATTGTCGAAATACATGATCAGTTTGTATACGTCATTCACTGTTATCATGCTTCTTTCTGCAGAAACATCCACCTTACATTCCCTCCAGCATCCCTTTCCTGGGTCATGCTATTGCATTTGGAAAAAGTCCCATTGAATTTCTTGAAAATGCTTATGAAAAAGTGAGTATTGAAGTGCAAGGACACTAAAAGTCGATTTTTGAGTTATCTTTTATCAAAAAAGTTCTCAAATATGTTTAAGTTTTGGAAGTTTTGTTTGAGAAAAACATGCAATTTAAAAATGAACAAATGGGATTTTAGAAATTCTATATTTTTAAACACCATATAGACCAAATGGATTAATTAGCTTCTCAAGAAAACACTAGACAGGTTAATTGGTAATTAAATAATCGTTTTGTCATGCAAACACAAGGATCACTTCGATTAATTTCTGCTATAAAAATGATTTCTCTGTTATTTAACCTCTCACACACTCGATATAACCTCTCTTCCATGTTCAGGATTTTTAAAACCACTAGTTCCAAACATTCCTGATTTGAAAAGACCTGAAAAGCTGACGTAACCCAGTAATTCACAAGATAGGAGAGAAGATAGATCAAATTTCTTACGCCCTGACCCCTATGTGCTGTGTTAACCCCTGCACCTCTGCCCTTCCTCCCACAGTACGGCCCTGTGTTCAGCTTCACCATGGTCGGGAGTACATTCACCTACCTGCTGGGCAGCGAAGCAGCCACGCTGATGTTCAACAGCAAGAATGAGGACCTGAACGCAGAGGATGTCTACTCCAGACTGACCACTCCAGTGTTTGGCAAAGGAGTCGCCTATGATGTCCCGAACCCTGTGAGTCCACCGTAACATTTAAATTAGAGGGAAAAAGGCTCATTGCAGTTATATGAAACCAGTTGTGATACAGGCTTCTTTTGATATATTGCAGATCTTTCTGGAGCAAAAGAAGATGTTGAAGACCGGATTGAACATCGCTCGTTTTAGGGAACATGTGAGGGTCATAGAGGCAGAGACTATAGAGTATTTTCAGAGATGGGGCGACAGTGGGGAGAAAAGTAAGATCCTTTACAAATCGCTTGATTAAAACTGTTTTTCCAGTTTGTTTTGATCACTTTAACCCACACCCAAAGCTCCAACATGCCACAACTTCATTTTTTTGCCTGTTTTAGACCTGTTTGAGGCCTTGTCTGAGCTGATCATCCTGACAGCCAGCAGCTGCCTCCATGGGAAGGAGATCCGCAGCATGCTGAATGAGCGAGTAGCCCAGCTCTACGCCGACCTGGACGGAGGATTCAGTCATGCTGCCTGGCTTCTGCCCGGCTGGCTGCCGCTGCCCAGCTTCAGGTAGGACTGCTGGGGGACCTCAGGACCCACAATGTACTGTTGTAGTAGTAGTATATAAATAAAAACAATAACACATATGTAACCTATTTTGTTAGGAAAAGGGACAGAGCTCACAGAGAGATCAAGAACATCTTCTTCAAAGTGATTCAGAAGCGCAGACAGTCCGGAGAGAAAGTGGACGACATCCTGCAGACCCTCGTCGATGCCACCTACAAGTAAGATGGCTTCTATGATCAAGAACATTATCCAGGAAATGACAGTGTGGTTTCGATATCTAACCTCATGCTGCTGGTTCACAATTCTGCCTTGTTATGTTTAAATGGATCATTAGATAGATCTTTTGTAAGATACGGGATATATTTTGTCATGTTTTAAGGGAGCTTGTGATCCTTAAAAGAACTGTAAACTCACTAAATCAAAAGATTCTCATAAAAAAATAATAAAAGGCTGTTAACCTCACATCATAACAGCAAATCAGACTTCATTTAATACATTATTTAAATCTATAAGTAAGTGGGAACTGAGCTGAGGACCACTGTGAATGTAGTACACAGAAATATAATTAGACATTTAAAGACACAGTTTATATTTTCAGAAGTGGTGGTGCTCATCGCAGCTCCTGTTAACTGAAATTACCATCAGAGAAAATTACCTAGAAGTCCAGACAGCTGCTGAAAACATGATCTTAACAGTTCTACAATTACTTTGTTTCCCCTTCAGAAACGGACGACCCCTGAACGATGACGAGATCGCAGGGATGCTGATTGGCCTTCTCCTGGCGGGTCAGCACACGTCCTCCACCACCAGCGCCTGGATGGGTTTCTTCATGGCCAGAGACAAATCTCTGCAGGATCGCTGCTACGCCGAGCAGAAGGCAGTGTGTGGAGAAGCCCTGCCTCCACTCGACTTCGATCAGGTAAGGCTGGGTGCGATGTAGGTTTTTTTTAGTATGTGGTGAGTCAGCCTTGAGCTGCTGTTAATCCTTTCCTAGATCCCAAACTGAATAAATACCACACATAGAAACACAATCTGTCTGTTAGTTCTCATATTGTCCTGTGTTTGTACTCAGCTGAAAGATCTCAGCTTGTTGGAGCGCTGTTTGAAGGAGACCCTGCGTCTCCGCCCGCCCATCATGACCATGATGAGGATGGCTCGCTCTCCACAGGTAAGAACACCTGGTCAGCTGATCATATTCAGTCACATCCTACGAGTTTTGATGTTTATTTATAGTATCTGACATGTTTAATAGCAGTTTTCTTTCTCCTGTATTCTCTCAGACTGCAGCAGGTTACACCATCCCTGTGGGCCACCAGGTCTGCGTCTCCCCGACTGTCAACCACCGTCTGTACGACACCTGGAACGAGAGGATGGAGTTCAATCCTGAGCGCTACCTCAACGACAACCCCGCTGCAGGGGAGAAGTTTGCCTATGTGCCTTTTGGAGCCGGTAAGAGACATAAAAAATGTATACTTTTAAGTCAGTTCAATGCTATTGCTGTCAACAAATTCTTGAATCTTCAGTCATTTCTGTGCAATAGAGTCTGTCCCTGCAATGACAATTATGTATTAAACTCAACAAGAATCTTTTTAATATCAGCCGTAGCTTTTATAACAAATAAAAATACATTAAAAATGTTCCTTTACCATCTGCTCCTCAGGCCGCCATCGCTGCATCGGGGAGAACTTCGCCTACGTCCAGATCAAAACCATCTGGTCCACTTTACTGCGCATGTACGACTTTGACCTGGTGGACGGATATTTCCCCACGATCAACTACACCACAATGATTCACACGCCCAACAACCCCGTCATCAGATACAAGAGGAGGAAACAGTGATAGACTGAATGAAAACACTGGAGGGAGCGGTCAGACATCCTGAGTTTCTGACGTGAAGCTTCCTGGGACTTGAATTGAGGAAAATTTAGCAGAAAGCACTTTGCTCCGCCTACATGTCCAACCTGTGACTGTTTGTGCTTTCTTCAGCCCTTTCTTTCTGAATGTCCACACTACTACATTCATTTTTTGAACCTTGTGTTTGCAGAGATAATTACATAGACTGTATGACTCTGGATGAAACATAGATGCTAATATTCACAGTGTGAATTCTTCAAGATAGGAATGGTCACTAATACAGTGCCTTGATGACCGCGAAACATTATTTAGTGCTTCCTTCCTTGATTAAATCATTCCTTGGGACGCTAGAACATTATTTTTTAGTGGAAAACAAAGCAGAGGGCCTGAGAGTGCATTACTGTGGTGTTGTGATAATCAGAAGAAGAAAAAAAACCCACTAAACTTTAGTATTCTGGCATCATGAGGCAGGCCTTTTGTACATTAAACATTTTCAACCTGAAAATTGAAATCACTCTTTGTTCTCATGATATTTTGTTGTTCCCAAAGTCCCAGATGAACTGGTAAAGGAGGCTTTTAGGTTTCCAGCCCCACTGTATGGAACAATCTACAGACCAAACTTAAACTTGATAATATTGGACCACGGGACAGTTTAAAGCTTTGGTGAGTCCAGGTTGTCTGTGGAAATGTTTTATGTGATTATTTTGGTGTGTTTCATTGTCACTTTGTGTTGCTGTCATTATTGGCCAGGTCTCCTTTCACTTTCTCAGTGAAATTTCAGCCTTTATCGCATTAAAAAACATTACAGTAAAACTCCCACTGTAAATAACTGTAAGCCTTTGGTACACAAAGAGTCTGAATCATCTCTTGTGGGATGTTTCCACACTGTCACAGTCATTCACACTGAATCAGATGGGATACCGAAAAATAAATAAACTTAAAACCCATAAAATAAGGTCATGGTATCCTTTCACATTTGAGGAGATGAACACAGGAGTAATTTGAGTAAAGGTGCTTTTAAAAGATGATCTGTACTGATAAGGAACTTTGCATCACAGCATATTTTGGTGTGTGCTTTGCGGCCTTTGGTTTTTGTGTTCCAGACAAAACTGTTATTGAACATTTTAATTTGTAATTCCTTTTGTCATTAAAGCTTTCAATAATCAGCCTCCACACACTGTAAACCAATATTTGCACACTTGCCTGTAAAAACAGTGTGAAGATGACATTTTTTGAAAAAATAAACTTTCAAAAATGTTTTGCCCTTAAACTTTTTGTGTTACTTTGTAGAAAAAGATATTTTTGGCAGGCCTGCACGATATGAGGAAAAATCTGCAATGTGCGATAAGCTTGTTCAATGTTGTGATGCCAGTATGACCAGTGCGACAAATAAAACGAATATCGATATGTCGATATTAGTTATTCTCTCCTTCCTCAGCCGCCAATCTGTGGCTAGCTGAAGGCTAGTTGGAACGTCACCTAATTTTTCTCTTGCAGTCAGTGGAAAACAAGCACAACAAACACACACAGTTCTTTCAAATAATGTAGTCCTCTTTATTTCAGTTTTTGACAAAATACCCAGAAAATTCAAAGCTCCTACCTTTACAAAAATACGTTCTCTACAAATGTCCTCTGTAGTCTGTCTGGCCTAAACAAAACACAGTGTAGTGTAGAATATCCAGTAGCAGCCTCCTTAACAATAAACCCAAACATTCTTTACATAACGTTCCACCCATACAACACAAACATATAAATTAATCACAAGGTCTTAAATTAGCATTAGACAAATATACATGATTGTAGATCATCCACAACAAAGAGGCAGATCAAATTACAAACATAGCTGTTTTTCAAGTGCCGGCGACAAAAAGCCTGAATACAACATGTCGTACACGAATAAAAAAATGTGTTTTGGTCCACATGGAAAGATACAGTCCACACCAGACTGATAGAAAACAGCAGAGCGCTCAGCACGAGAAAAGGCAACTCAGTTTCTTCAAGCCAAAGTTTACTCGACGGCATCTACCTTCTCAAGCCAAAGTGCAATTGAGCATATGAAGAAGCACCTGTGGAGAAAAATAAAATGAATAGGTCAATTTAAAAATGTTTTCATAAATATGTGTTCAATAAACATAAAAAATGGATACTGATAAGGAAGCAAACCACATCCTGATTAAAGTTTTTGAAATTTTACATGTATCAGTTTTTAAATTTCAGGGTAATTTACGTAATTTGTGTTGATATTCAAGGTTATTTGTGATGTATACATTTAAATTCTACAATGCAGTTTTATTTCTTTCCATGGCACGCTATTGAAGAACAGTCAATATTTATAGAATACGTTTGGTGTCTTCAAACACAGTTTTGATGACATGAACCACTTGAATGTTCGTATGTCGTGTGTTCGAAGTGGAAAAGTAACTAAGTGATGTATATTCAAAATGGTCTGTTGCACAGTTGATAGTTGAAAGTGATATTCATGTATACTAATTAAAACTAATTAGCTGATTAGAGCCGCAACGATTAGTCAACTAATCACAAAAATAAAAGTCAACTATTTAGAAAAATGTTATTTGTCAGAGACTTTCAAAAGTCACAGCTGATGTAAGATGGCAGTATTGCATCAACTCCCTGTTAGTATAAAACATTCACATGCTGATTTATTGTCTACTGACTGCCAAAAAAATCTACTGTAAAGGCTTGTATATAGTACTCTACATCAGGTACACAACACATTACCTGATGTCACACTCCCAAGCCTCCTCTGCAGCGCCTCCAGTCTGGAGATGTAGTCAGTGAGCGCTCGGTCTGGGTCGTAGTTCTGCAGGTGGGAACAGGTGAGAGCTCCGTGGTCTCCAGCCATGTGAAACCTGCGCAACACAGACACAACAGACATCCAGCTTTCAGTCACACAACTGACACAATCAATTTCCTTTCATTTTATTTTTTCATAATAACTATAATAATTGTAAGTCGCAGCCCTATTTTATGTTGCACCTGTGGTGTGTGGAGGAGACAGCCGATCTGGGCGATTCACGTCCACTCCGCCCCCTGCTGCTGGAGACTCCTCCTCCTCCTCCTCCTCCTCCACCTCCTCTTTCTCTGTACATCTCCACGCTGCCTGGGTGAAGATAAGGTGAGTCTCTTGCTTCTGTGCCTGTGAAAGATGAATAAAGATTTATTGAGCATAACTTCTAAATGTAGAGGCCAAAAAACCACAATATATTGTTTTGGTTACCTAACGTCTGTCCTGCTCCGTTCTTGTGGACGCTGGAGGAGGTTGTGGAGCTCATCCCCGTCGCCTTGTGCCATCTTTTGACTAGGAAACGCATTCTGAACAGAGGATGTATAGGTTTTAGTTTTGTCAAATAAAAGTTATATTCTGTGTTGACAAGACATTTGCAGGAAGTAAGTATTGTTTACCTGGAGAGGGCGATAGAGACACGGACGGCAGAGCGGAAGCGCATAAGCCCCCGTCGGCGCTGGCTGAGGGACTCCAGGCTGGATGGCGATGGTCGGCCGCCCATCCTGGAGAGGAGCATCAGTGTGGCCTCCTCACACTCCTGGAAGCCGCCCAGCAGTAACAGCAGATACTTCTTCTGGTAGATCAGCGCTTTGCGGAAGCTTTCTGACCTCAAGTACTTCCCGTATATCCTCTGGAGGCAGAAGAATAAAATGATGAGCTTTTCTTAACAGTAGTTGTTGTTGAAGTGAATTAAAGGTGACTTATTTGCTGTTTTTTTTAGCTGACCTTCAGTGCAGCATTGTCAGCCTCAGGTCCAGTTATCTCCCGCAGGGTGTCGGTCCTGATCTCTCCCCTGAGTCGGGCCACCTGAGCCTGGGCCAGATGTAAAGCTTTCTCCAGGCGGACCTTCTCTCTTGTCCAGGCCTCCCTCTCCTGGGAAAGCAGCATACCTGACGAATCCGTCTTCGACACTCCTCTCCTGCTCAACTGCAGGAGGATATAAAACAACAGAATTTAGTCAACAGCATTTTTAGTATCTTATCATATAGGTTTTGCAGCCACACCTCTGTAACACAATAAGACTCTGACTGATTTCCTGTCATGTACTCACACTGTCGCCCGACCCCAGTCCAGCCTGCCGGTAGCGTCGCAACTCGTCCTCCAAGCGGAGCGTGTGGTTCCTCAGATCATTCTTCTCCTCGGTCAGACGGCTGACAAAACCAGTCAGCTCAGCGTTCTGCCTCAACAGCCGCTCAGTCAGGGTGTTGGAGGAGCTGGAGGAGCCTCCTGCCAGCAGGGAAACACTCTGCGGGAAACACACAGTCAACAGCAGTCACGACCATGTGTGGTTCATATTAGGAGCTCACAGATTACAGATCACAGATTATTTGAGCTCATCAGCAAAATTTTCAATTCATTTGGTCCTCCATATTTTGCTTCTGTTATCCAAAATCTAGTAATATTTAGAGAAGTTAAACCTGACAATTTCTGACCTCAGGGACAGAGGGTAGACCTGGCGACTGCTGCAGCATAGTGATGACCTCATCAACATTGGACTGTACCCAGGATAACTCTTCGCTGTCGACCTCTGCTGTCAGCCTGTACACAACACGTATAAATGACAACAGTCAGTTAAATCCTGCATATCAGGATACATTTATGCATTAATTTATGCATGTGTTAATATAAAAGATTGATTATAAGAGTTGTAATTACCTGCCAGTAGTCTTGCTTGCCATACTGCGAACCTTCGAGGAAACAAGATGGAGTTTGCCCAGGATCTTGTCGACTGTGCGCCAAGGACCGTGGTGTGGTCCACCTGTGCGGCCCGTTGGAGAGACCTCCAGGTGGGGAGACATGCTGGAGCTCTTCTGCTGGAACACCCAGTCTTTGGTGCGGTCAGTGGACTCGTTCTGCCAGACAGCCTGCTGTTTATATAACAACACAGCTTTAATAATATACTGTCAAAATAAAAGCATGATTTCTTAAGCATGCGTGACGGTAGTTGATACTCACAGTGTCCCCATCAGCCTGCAGAGGTCCGCTCCCCTCCCTCCCTCCTCTCTGCTCTCTAAACTGGTTCAACCTCTCCTCTAGTCTCTCCTTCTCTTCCTCTAAACTCTTCCTCCTCTCAGTTTCTCTCTCCAGCTCCTCCTGGGCCTCAGACATTTGCGCTTCCAGCCTCTCCAGCTGGGCCCGAGCTTCCAGCAGCGCCTCCTGGTCCCGTCTTGACCTCTGACTCCCCAAAGTCAGCTCCTCCTCTTTTCGTACCACCTCGAGCTTCTGGGCCTCCACCTGGCTGAGGAGATGTACCACCTAAAAAGGAAAATTAAGACAAATACAGACTTTTACTGATTGACAAGTGTTTTCCTGAAGGTCACTCTGTTGCAGCCTAGCACAAAAGCCCCTACCTGTGCATGTTTTTCATCCAGCTCCCTCTGCAGTCTCTCCAGCAGACTCCCTTCCTCCTCTGGCCTCCTACCATCCTCCTCGATCACATTGGAGGGACCGCTGTCTGAGGAGACAGCGGTCCGCAGCTCCCTCTCCCTCCCCAGTGCGGTGCTCATCTCCAGGGCCTTTGCTCGCTCTGTCTCCAGCTGGACCTGGAGTTCCTGGAGGCTTCTCTGGAGGCTCAGGTGCTCCTGTTCGGCCTGCTGGGAGAGCTTAGAGGAGGCCTGGCGCTCCTGGTCCAGGGTCAGGGTCAGCTGGGCCACACGGCTCTTATGTTCCTCCAGACTGAGGTGCAGGTCCTTGGAGGAAGATGGAAATACGCTTGTTTTCAGAATGACTTAAACAGTATAATGTAAGAAGGGGAAAGTTGAGATGGTAAAAGTGAGTCCAGGAAGAGTCAGCCGTCTAAAGGCTCTTACCTCCAGTTCTTCTCGTTTACTCTCCTCGTTTCTCCCCGTTCGACACCTCTCCTTCTCCACGGCCCACTGAAGATCTCTGCTTCTCTTTCTCTCCTCTGTCAGCTGGTCGTTCAGTGTGTCCACCGCAGCAGCTTTCTGCGATACCTCCACCCTGTTGATTTTTAAAGGAAAACACAGAACAGTTTCATGTGTCACCTTTGCATTGTATTTAACATGGCTGAGCCAATATAACATTTTTTTTTTATGAAGTTACAGTTTCAAGCATGACGTTAAAAACGTTAAAAATCAAGGTTTTGAAGGATTTCCAGCACCTGTACGAACCCTGCCTGTGTGATTTTGCTTTGTGTCCTGTTTTGTTCTGCTTGGCCTTCTTACATAAACTAAACTACACTACATTCAGGGCTCCAAGCTTCTATTATACTATTGTTTCCCAACAGATGTCAATGCAGGGGGCAATCTGTGGGCTTAATGATGTAGTGTATGTTATGATATATGATTCAATTCAGATCTTCTTTTCATCTCCTCCTATTTTGTATCTACTGTATAGTTATAACCGTAAACGTAAGTGGAAAAAAGGTTTCTGTGCAACCTAAAAAGCACACAGTATTCCTAACATTAGTTTAAGCATTTAAAACTTTCTTTGTACTCTGAAATACCTGTTATAGAACAAACGTCTTAATTTAGCATTTTATTTTGCTCTAGTCATCACTTAAATGTATCTAGGTGTGCTGGAGACATGTCTAACCTGAGTGTGTCCAGCTCTTTGAGGTGTTTGTGTTGAGCCTTGAGCGTCGTCTCCAGCTCCAGTTTAGTCTGAGACAGTTCAACCTTCAGCTCCTCCACCAGCAGTCTGTCAGCCTCTGCTGCTCCGTCAGTTCCTCCTCCTTCCCTTTGCTCCTTCATGCTACATTCAGCGCCCAATAAAACAGCAGGCTGGCAACCTAAGAGACAGCATAATAATAATAATGAACACATTACACTAACAGGAAAATATGAAATGTTGGAGAACATCACCAGCAGAGAGAAAGCAAGTTTCAAGGGATTTTTTTTTTAACTGGTTCACCTTGATGAATTTGCTCCAGTTGACCTCGGAGCTGATGAATCTCAGAGATGAGACTGGTCCTGTCTGCAGTGCAGAGCGAACCCATCGCCTGTCTGTGCTGAGCGTCCTGCATCAGGATCACAAACACAACATCTGGTTACTGACATGATAATCAAAGGAGAGGAAAGACAAGAGAAGGTTGTTTCTGTCCAGTAATGTACAGTTTTTTGTCATTTTTTTTTTTGCAAAAGCCAGACATTGAAATTATGTCATCATCAATTACTGAATAGGGTTAGTAACAGGACTTAAAAACATGAAATAATAAAGATCACGTAGATCACACTTTTCACCTGCTCATGTCTATGTGTGGTGCAAACTGCTGCAGTGAAAATATATATGCTATAGAAGAACAAAAAGCTTCAAGTGAAGGGAGACTTTGTAATATTTTACCTAAAGCTTACTTTTACTTTTTAGTTGTTTTTGTGTTTGTAACTATACTGATTGTTTGGCATTTAATGCTTTTATTTTGAAACAGCAACTTGTTTTTGCAAGTGCTGGATAAATAAATCTTTACTCTCCTACTTTCAAGATTAATAGAAGAGGAAACTGACTGGTTTGACATACTTCCTAATAAATGCTGTAGCGTCTGTTTGTGCCTGTGCTGGATTGTAACAGTAATAATAAATAATGATCATATTTTCAGAATAAACCATATATATTGGCTACTATACATGTAAAATATCAGTTGTTATTTCTGACCTGTTCAGACAGTCTGTGCTCCAGCTGATTGAGGTGGATGACGGCATCACTGGTGTCCAGCAGATCCAACTGGCTGTAGAGGGCGCTCTTCAGCACACTACGCTCCCTCATGAACACCTGCCGCACCGCATCCAGCAGCTCGGCACGCCAGTCCGTCTGTAGCAAATCATAGACACAGATTAGGACACAAGCACACTTACAGGTAAAGACTTCTCCATCAGACAAAAGTGTTTTGTGGAGACTTCTCCTCCCTCTACCTGTGTTTCTCTGTGTGTCTGCATCTGGGTGATCAGGCCTTTGAGAGACTCCACAGTTGCCAGTAGGGCGTCTCTTTCCTTGACCCACCCTGGGATGTTGAAGTGGCTGCTTGGCTCGCCTTCAGAGATAGGGAGCTCGGACAGAGAGAGCACCTGCATGCCCTCCTGGTGCACCTCACGCAGCAACGTCTGAACACACAAACACCACAAAGAAAGATTATGGTCACCTCACTCAGCTCGAACAGTCAATAACTTAAAAATATTGTGTCTTAACATGTTTTAATGCAGCCTTTAAGACCAGAAAAATACTGAATTATTGTGCATTTCAACTTTTTCTTCACTACAAATAATTCTGTTATCCGATACTGTTGAGCTGTAGGACAATGTTTATAATAAGTAGAGGTTGTACCTTGATGCGGTCAGGCAGTGGATCATCAGTCTCTCTCCTGGCGCCCTCTGGAGTCGTCCTGAACTCCTGCTGCAGGCTAGGGAGGTCAAATCCAGTCCGCTGGCTGTAGTCTGAGCTGCTGTCTGCAAGAGGACAAATACAAATGTATTGAGATGTACCTCAAGGATAGGTTTGATTTTTTAACTTTGTCTTGATACAAAACTGAAGTGCCCGTATGCATGTGGGTCTCGGTTGCTGTAACAATTATTACCATTCGGAATAGATGTGTTAAATAACACTAGCTGGCATCAAAAACTATTTCAAGCTTTGTAAAGAGTTATTATGTGTAGAGCAATAAAACAAAAACCTGAGCTCTGTTGTATGAAGTAATGGCATAAACACACTCAGGGAGAAATAAGAATAGCTGAGCAGACTCCTCTCTCAGGACTGTGTTGTTTATAGCACCCGGGTTATTTCTATAAATTGTTTATTCAAGCAAAACCTTAAAACACATGAATACTGCTGGAGAAAACAACACACTGTATTGTGTGATTGTGCTGTATCTTACCACTTGTGTAGCCATCTTTGAACTGCGATGTTGGACGGTCTTGTCGTGATGAAGGGGCCTAGGAAAGATTAAACATGATTCAGATCGGTCAGATCAGAGATTTACTGTATCAATCAGTATGAAACTCTTTAAAACACTGAGCTACTGTACATTTCATTAATATGCTGAGAGCTAAAACAACTAAAGGATTAGTCGTTTGACAGAATTAATTACAATAAATTGGTATCTCCTGGTTTTATCTTCTCAAATGTGTGAATTTTATACTTTCCTCAATTGTCTGCCGTTGCTTATTGAATATCTTTGTATTTTTGTCATCTTGTTTTTTTAAATATGACATTTTTAAGATTAAATATAGATCACAGCAGAAGATTGAGAGTAATGTTTTGTAACGTCTCTCAAAACAAAACTGACTCACTGGATGAATCACAAACGTGGGATGTAACTACAGTCATGGCATTTACAATAAAACATCTTCCTTCTACTCTCAAGCTTAAAGTAATGCAGAACAAACATTCAGCATGTTCCAAATCCGTACAACATACTGATTCACATATTTTGTATGTAGAGACAAAATAAAGTATTTTCAAAGCAGAAAGCATGTCGACTAAGGGTTGTTCGAGTGTGCTGCTGATGCACGCTATTCTCTCACAATGCAACGCACAAAGGAAAGGAAAAGGAAGAGCTGCTTACAGCTGAAATTTTTTTTAATAAATTAAGGTTGCTAGTCAAACAGCTCTAGAAAATCTTGGAAGAAACAAATGAGTAACTATTAAATCTTTGGCGAACATTTGTTTGGTGTATCTTTTCCTGAGTTTAACTAGCAGAAGCTTTACATGGTCGCAGTTTGATTGAGCATCACGTTTACTTTATCAGTTCCTGTTAGTATAAAATCATATGCTGACATTTTTGGATACTAACCGCTAAAACAGAACACTAAGACAGTTAGTATGTCGGATGGATTTGGGATACAGTTATTGTTTCCTGGCCTCACCTCTGTAGAGCGCAGCTTGTCAATGACAGCCTTGAGAGCCTTACACTCGTCCTCCAGAGCCTGCGTGTCCCTGCGAAGGCTCTCGCTCTCCGAAATATGCCGAGCCTCCATGTCCAGGATCTCTGCTGCATGGAGCTCCTGCATCTGTACAATCTTATCCTGGAACTCCCCGATCACCTCCTCCACCTCGTCTTTCGTAGGAGACTTGCTCTCTGGGGCAAGGTCAGACATTTGGAGGGGTTCGGTCTGCGTGAACGAGTGCGTCACAGTCGTGTGTTGCTGCTCGGAGCTGCTGTTCAGTCGAGCACTGTGAGATTTGTTGGAGGACTGGCTAGAAGGAGCCGAGTTTTTCCTAGAGAGAGATGTTTTATCTTTGGCACTGCTTCCCTTGCCAGGCGGCTGTTTCCCTCCTTTCCTTTTAGGCTGGGTGGAGGAGGAGGAAGCGGAGGAGAGAAGCTGAGGAGATGGAGAGGGAGACGGGGAGGGAGACGGGGAGGGAGGACTAGAATCAGCTGGCTTCATCAAGGCTGTTCTAACCTCCTGGAGCTCCTCTTTGAGCTTAGAAATGGAGAGCTCACGGACACGGAGTTCCTCCCCCAGCTTCTCATTGTGCTGCCTGTAGCTGTTGAGTTCTTCTTTGGTGGTGTCCACATACTGTCTCACCTCCTGGAGCTCCCCTTTGAGTTTAGAAATGGAGACTTCACGGACTTGGAGGTCCTCCTGAAGTTTCTCATTATGCTGCCTGAAGCTGTCGAGTTCTTCTTTGGTGGAAGCCGCTTCGCTCCTGACCTCCTGGAGAAGCTCCGCCATGTTGGCTCTCTCTTCTTCTGTTTTCACCTTGAGGATAAATGAGCAGGTGGTCAAATACTGTATGTACAGATGGGTATCATAAAAGAATATGACATTTCATAAAAACTAGGGTTTTTCCGTGACCAGTACCAGTACCCAAAATGCTTCAAACTCTACCTAAAATGGATCAGGTATCAGTGAGTACACAAATCTTTGCACCGATCCAGTATCATGTAATTTATGTATTTGAAATGGGACCCTGCTACATCTCGCATGAATTGTAACAATATTGGAAGATTGGATATATCAAATATTGCATATGACAGCAAATATTGTGATATACAATAATATCTAAAATCGGCCCAAGCCAAATCAGAATATAAATACACTGATAACACGGTATATGAGATTTAAATTCAAGCAAAAATGACTTACCTCGAAAAGTTCAGCTTTAAGGTGAGCAATTGTCATCTCCCGCTCCTTCAAAACACAATTGCATGTGTAAAAATGTTGTAAATATACTTTATTTTTACTTTCTGGCAAAGAGTTAGATGAAAGAATTGTAAAAACGTCAAATTGTGGCAAATATCTAATAAGTGTGTTTCCCAAAATGTCCAACTATTCCTTAAAATATCAATTACATGAGCTCAAATCGAACTGAACTGTTAAATGACAACTTTATGACAGAAAAAGGTAGAAAACATGAAGAAGTGAGGACTGAGGTTTCTACAGATGAATTTCACTGGACTCAGCACACAAGACAGAATATGCTTGTAAAGCTTTTTAATGTCTGTACCTGCAGTAGCTCTTGTAGCTTCTCCAAGCTCTCCCTGCAGCTGTTCAGCTCCTCTTTGGTGGCAGCTGCTTCATTTCGAACCTCCATTAATTCATCTTGAAGCTCGGACACCTTCGTCTGCTCACTGCCTCCAGATGACATCTAAAGCGACAAAGTTTAAATTTTAGACAAGAAAAAACGTATTGTAGAGAAAACTTAAACTTTGTATGATCAAACTCTGGTTCCTACGTTTTGAAGTTGGTCCTGTAGTTTCTGTATTGAAACCGTTTTTTCCTAGAAAGAAGACCACGTGTCAGTCTCACCAAACATTAGAAATACTTTTATTATCAGTGTGTAACATACTTCTAGGTAAGAAAGTAAGTAACACAGAGGCAGCCACATACTTGGAGCTCGTCCTGGAGTCTGCTGCAGCTCTCCTCGTAGCTGTCCAGCTGCTCTTTGGTGGCCGAGGCCTCCTCTCTGACCTCCTGCAACTCCTGAAGAACATCTGACACAGCCGGCTGGTTGTCAGCAGAGGATACCTGATTAAAAAAAAGTCAAACGATGCAATGCTTTATCAACCATTTGTATTAAGCAATTGTTCACCACCTTTTATCGAGGCATCGAGTCATTATTATATATTCTGCTAAATAATACACTAATGTAACTGAATTAGGAGGTCTCTTTGCACTCTTAACAGGAATAGTTTGATGTTTTTGTAAAATGAGAAGATCAATACCATTCTCATGTCTGTACAGTGAACATGAAGGAACAGAGGTTATGTCTGAAGGTAACAAAATCCACCTACCAGCATCTTTAAAGCTCACTAATTAAAATGTGTTATTGTTTGTGTTATCCATAATCAAATTCAAACAACATCAAAAACGACAAATTTTGTTCTCGACTACTCCTTCACTTATTGGCCAATCTCTTACCCCCACAGCTGGCAATGTCTTCTGATGTGTCCTGGCCTTCATCTGACTGAGCAGATCCATGAGCACAGACAGCCTCCTCTCGTACTCCATCACCTCCTCCTCAGAACTGGACAGCAGCTGCTTCTGAAGCTCCTGGTCTTTCTGCATCCCGCTGAGTCCCACCTCCAGCTCCCGAAGCCTCTGGGTCAGATGGACTACCTTCCCTGTGGGAGCTTGTCTCGCTTGACCAATCCCCCTGAAGTCCATTTTGGGAATACCAAAGTCGCCAAAGTCATACACGTGTTGCTCAGCAGGCCTTTGCTGCTCCTGCTGGTTTTCTTTGGATCCTTGTGACTGCTGTTGCTGGAAGGCCTCCAGTGTGGCCTGGCTGACGAGCACCGCAGCTACTTTCTCCGTCAGGTTTTTCTCTAGATCAGAGACCTTCTGTTGGAGACCCTCTGCATTGCTTTGTGTTTGTTCAAGAAGAAGGCGACAGCGTCTTAACTCAGAGTCCTTTTCATCGACCACATCCTCGAGCTCCCGGATGCGGAGGTCCAGTTCTTCCACTCTGGATGTTGCACTCTGCTCTAAAGCTTGTACCTGGGCTTGCATGACCACAAGGCCTGCAGTTTTCTCTCTGAGAGCTTCTTCAAGTTCTGCCTCCGAGCCCTCCACGTTTTCTGTCTCAGCTAAAGCTTCTGCGCTCTCTTTCAAGCGGAGATACGTCTCCAGCAGCTTACTGTGCTCTGTTTTGAGCATGTCGATCTCTTTGGTAGCCTGGTCCATTCTCTGCTTCATTTCGTCATATTCTTCTTGACTTTGCTCAGCCTTGGTGTCCTCGTCTTCCTCTGTCAGCTGCTTCTGCTCGATATTGCTCAGTTCCTGCTGAAGCTTGTCTATGACTGCATTCAGTTGGTCAAGCTCCTCCTCGTTATTCCTCTTCAGGCGATCTTGCTCGCTCCGTAGACACTCCACCTGGGACTCCAGGTCTTTAATCAGCTCATCCCTGTTGTCAATTTCCTATAAAGAAACATAAAGACATTATTAAACCATAAACCTATCACATTTGAGAAGCTATCCTACTATTCGTATAAACATCTGAGTCCCTGTTGTGCTTAGAAAGATTCTTTGGACTCAAGACAAGTTCTTCTGTTTAAAATGTTTGATGATTGTAAAAACTCTTTAGAGACTCAGAGGTTTAACGAGCCACCTCAAATGAGCAAATGATCACCTCACAAAAGACGATGTTGCTGTGAAATTACTTACCGAGACAAAACAAGCAAAAACAACCCAACAAAAACAAAAATATGGAGCCAATGAAAATACAAGTGTGATTGAAACCAGAAAACACACACAGTGATACACTACCACGTAGCTATGCGTATTCGAAATAGACTTTTGTTCTATTTCGTATACGCATATTGCGTTACCTTGTTATCAGAGGCTGTTTCCATGTGTTGGAGCTTAGTGATCTGTTCATTAAGAAGTGCTATTTCCCTGTCCTTCTTCTCCATCACCTTCAAGAGTCAGAGATTATAATGTGATGGCTATTAATAAACAGGTAACGCGGAAGTCCACTCAGAGTCAGCCATGTGGCGGACCGCTGAAAGTACACTGATTGAGTCAAAGAGGAAATGTGCCGGCAGTGGCAGAATGATGGTAAAAAAACCTAAAAATGTGCAAACTAAAATTAGCAACAAAGAGAAAATATCTTCAAAAAAAGAGCAGCAGCAGCGTTTTAGCAGAAATATAAATGTCATATGGAAATAATGATATGAGTATATGAACACTTTTTGTAACTGATGGGAGCAGTTCTTGGTTTTGTGACTACTCCTTTTGTTGTATTTTAGCAGTTAAAGTACAAACTTGTCTAGCAAAGACACACATATCACATCAATTACCAGTTTTAAAGTCATCAGCAACCAGCGATTTCTGTTTTTCTCTTTAGTACAACAGTTTGTAAGTAGAAAACAAAGATTTATCGTACAATTACTGAGAATATAAGTGTAAAAATACCAGCTTCTGTCTCCAAAGATGGCATGGCAGTTTACCTGGAGCATGCTGTCCCTTGTGTCTAGGTATTCCTGCTGGCTGCTGATCTCCTTCTTCTGGATCTCCAGCTGCATTTGGAGCTGCTGCACCTCCTCGCTCTTGTTCTCCAGCTCCTCTCTGAACTGCTCCAGCTGCTCTTCCAGGTTACAGATCTGACGTGACGAGTAAACACGACAGAAACTTCAGAGGAAACACCACAAGACTGTGTAGAATATGCACCTCACTGATACGACTGGAAATCTAACACCTCTGACACTGTTACTTTAGGCAAAAAAAAAAATTCTGTCACTGCAATTTTTGTGAAATCAAATGATACTACAGTACTACAACCCTGATTCCAAATAAGTTTGGATGCAAAACATAAACAAAACAGATGTCCAATTCTTTTTGACATATACTCAATTAAAAACAGTACGAAGACAATTTATTTATCAATTTGTATCACCCTCTTCATGGATTTTTGTAAATATATGCTTATTCTGCATTTGATGCCAGCAAAATTTCAAACAAGACTAGACTAAGGCCTAGGCCTAGCTCTAAGGCACACGGGGTACTTTTGTAAACTGGGTTTACAAAAAACAAATCTCCATCCAGACGAGCGTTTTAGCTCCATTTTCTCCTGAAAACACATATCTCATGGCCATTCACGCACACTGGGCACGCGCATGCTGTTGTAAACAGGAAGCTGATTGTAAACTCTGGTCTGTTGCTTAGTAACTGAAAATACTATGAACGAGGCAGGGAAACATGACTGGTCTCCACAGGATCATCTCAAAACATTGTAAGCAGCTGTTGTGTCTCTATTCCATCACTGAATTATCAACGTCCATTTGTATCTTTCTAAATATAACGTTAAACGATAAAACATATACTCCGTCACAGCATAAACTCAAATACTACAATATCACAACATATACTCCAGGTTCACATTCGACAATGACGCCACAAATAACGATAAATGTGTGTGTCTGCGTCATCGTTTTCAAAAATCTCTGTTTCTGTCCGTCCAGATGTAAACACTGAAACGAAAGGTCAAAACACAGAGGAAAAGTTTTGTTTTGAGAATTATCCATGTGTCCAAGTGTGGGCCTAACAGACTTATTGGTAGTCGTTCACAGGCAAGGATGGAGTGAGGTTCACCACTTTGTGAAACACATGATTGTTTAAAGGATATTAGTACACAGGCTTAGGCACACTTCATAAACCTTTGGTAGTAAATGATTGCATTCTGTATTTATTTGTGTTTTACACAGCACCCCGACTTTTTTGGAATCAGGGTCGTCATTGTTTTCCCTAGCAGGACTGAGGCACAGTGACAAACACTGACACAGCGCCTGCACACTGACTCCAAACCACATCGGACAACATTTCATTCCCAGTTGATCTTTGTCACATTAAAAAAAACAACTTAGAGCGAGCAGCACGGTACCTCCTTCTCTTTCCTCTCCAGAGCTTCTCTCTCTGTCTGTAACTGAGACTCCAGTGTGGAGTGTCGTGCCTCTGTGATGGATGCATGCTGCTTCTTTTGTTCAACCTGCGACAAACACAACAACACACACACACATGAAAGAAACTATTTCGCACAGCAATTATTTACAACATGCGCATGAAAGGCGTGACGGAGTAAACTCTTGTGCTCAAACAGATTTTTCATGCAAGCTACAAAAGAACATTGTCCGGATTAATCATGATGAATCGCCTGCAACTGGAACTCTGATGTAAGCATTTCCTCCACTGCTCTTTTTGTTCACTCACCACAGCCCTCCACGAACACTGGGGGGCAATCTTGACAGTTGCTAACCATAGCTCAGTATCATCACTAACAGCAGATTGCTGAGGCTGCTGAAGGAGACCTACCCACACATTGTTCTCCCTCTCCGTGCATCCCAACCCTCCTCCAGTTCCTCCTCTATCTGTCACCTCATCTACATCCCCTCACACACACCCTCAGCCATGCTCCACAGCTATTGTTCTAAACTGCTTTTTCTCCCTCGCCGTCTCTGACATCCTTCACCCCCCTCCTCCCCCTCCCCTTCCTAACCTTCTCCAGGGACTCAGCGCTGGCCAGCAGGGCCTGCTCCAGCTCGCGGATGCGGCTCTCCAGCTTGTCAATCTCTTCGTCGCGCTCTCCCAACTCACGACGCAGCTGCTCTGAGCTGAGCAGCAGCTCACTGCACCAATCCGCCTTCTCCTTCAGCTGGGAGGTCAGCTGCTCCACCTGGTAGTGAGTGAGAGAGAGAAGAGCGGGAGAGAGAGAGCGAGAGAGAGAGAGAGAGAGGGGGGATCGTTTAATGAGATTCGCTACCAGTCACCACTCGCTACAGCATAGCTGGTACATGTACAGCTAGCTGGGAGGTCAGCTGATCCACCTGAGAAAGGAGGGGGCTGAGAGTGAGAAGAGGTGCAGGGACAGAGGGGAGAGAGATATTTCATTCAGGGCGACACAAACCACAGAGCAGTACATTAACCAGGAGGACCGCTGGCAGGTGACTGATCCATCTGTGAGACGGGAAAACATCAGCAGATCAATGAAGTGGAGGAAGAGGAGGTCACAGGAGGGAGGTTTGTTTGGGATTATCTCAGAACGGGCAATACATTTTATATCTTGATGGTCAAATGCTCCTTCTGCTTGATTAAACAAGAACATGATGTTGATTCATGAAAGACTGGCTGACTTTTAATGTCACAGAAAACTGAGTTTATATTCATAACAAAATGTAAGGCAGATGAAATACACCCCCTCACAAGCAGCCCTTCATTAAATATTTATGTGACTAGAGACTAGGATGGACTTACTCCATGAGTGCTTCAACACTGAACGGTCTATTTATATTTGTTGTCAGGAAGTTGGTTTAACTTATTGCTTATTGCTACCGAACGGATTTCCTCAAAACTTGTATAGGGGATGGGTCTCATCCCAGGACCCCATTTTTTTCTCACTTTCTTTAACATTGCAAGATATTCAACATTTTCATTAATTTCTCAGAGAATACTACATGGATCTTGCTGAAAAAAATCTGGCACATTTAGGTGGCTGATGTCTGCAACTGAGTACAATTTGATGCAAAATCAAAATCAAAATCTAGCAGATTTAAATTGGTTTTATTTGATATTGGATTAGGCTTGATTGAATATAAGGGGACTGTTTGACCTTGGCGGAGGTATGCACTCTACTGAGTGCCATGCTAGTTATTATTATTATGTTAATGCACACACTTAAATTACATATTGACATAATTTGCACTGAAGTGTCAAAATGTTGCTTTATAAAAAAAACAACCATCTGTTGGTCAACTGTTGCGTTAAGTTAAAACTTCTGTTTAAATGACAGAGAAATTAGTGGTTAGGAACATCTCTATGGGAATTAAGATACTCAACTGTAGTTTTCTTTTTAATCAAATCTCTTAGTTCTAGACACATGCTTTGTTTGACTCAAAAATGTTGCTAATGTGGCAAATACACAACGCTATAAGGTTAGTTTTACAAACTACACTGTGTTAACATACTTTTTACTTACACAGATTCATCCTGACGTAGGACTGTACTCTGCACTGCCTCACAGAAAAATAAAAAAAGCCTTTCAAAGTATGCAAAAAGTACGTTTGGTGTAATTGGATTGAAAGATGATCCTCGTGTGGGAGGAAAATGTCATAAAGTTTTCCTCTCACAGATTTTGCTGTTGATTTTCCACTGGGACATTAAAGGAGGAGACAAGAGGAAGGAGCAGAGTGAAAAAGGACAAAGTTTTGAAGTCGAGTCGCTTCCATACGAAGACATACAGCAAAGAGGGATCAAACAGGATATAGGATGAGAGAGACTGACAGGCCATTTATTGCTACAGGGTTGGGCGGGATTACTAAAATGCACTAAAACGCTCTCTGGGGAAGACTTGATTCTACATGTAGCTAGAAGCAATACCTTAAAGGTTACTCCATCCACCTGTAATAGCCACAGGAGAGAGAAGGCGGAGGCATAAAGGATCAGAGGATGGAGAGTTGAAGGGCAAGAGGGGGGAAGAAAAAGCACTTAGTGATAGAAATGTGTCAGGAGTCTCTGGAAATCATGAAAATAGTAGGTTATCTTTGGGGGTAAGGCTCAGGGAGAATGATGTGTAAACTACATGATATAAACTTGAAGCAAACTACAGTATACAGCCTCTTAAAACTTCCTGTTCCTCCATGACGTGGCCCTAATCAGTCCGTGTTGGGTCCATGCTCAGACCTGGAAGAGTCCATGACTGGAATGAGATCCCCCGCAATGACGTAGTGAACACAGGGCCGAATCATAACACCCCTAAGCACCATGTGTGGAAACCAGTTGCGAAGGTTTATCTATCCACCAGGCAGAGCAGTGATGATGGAGGCAGAAGCACACAGAGCATATTTAATGATTATTATGCTACCATATCATGAGGTAATCAATATTATGCTTCAGCTTTTTGTTTTTCAACAGTACTGCATCAAAGTGAAAGTAATATGGCTGGGGAATTAATGATGTAACAGGAAGGATGTAGCATGAATCAAATCGATCAAAATTGATGTTATTCAACAAACTGGTTAATCTGATCTCTATGCTACTCTGGTCAGCATAGGCCAACTGAGGATACTTCAGTTACAAAGACAGTAAAAGGACATTATGATACCACTGAGCATTAAAT
This sequence comes from Pagrus major, assembly GCF_040436345.1. Lineage (NCBI taxonomy): Eukaryota > Metazoa > Chordata > Actinopteri > Spariformes > Sparidae > Pagrus > Pagrus major. The sequence continues at coordinate 16,649,928 of NC_133230.1, forward strand.
TCATCTCCCCAGACGGAATAAGTGACTTATCTTGTCAAATGAGGTTTCAGCTTGGGCAAGTGAAATGCACTGAGGGCCCATAAACCAGTTATTTTAACTATTCAGTGTCTTTATTATAAACAAAAACTTTATTATAAAGCAAATTTCTTTCTGTTTTGCAAAGATTCAATCGATTGGTTTGAGGACACAATTAGCGTTTCAAATGTGCTGCATAGGAAGAAAACAGTGTTGATCACAATTACATTTCTCCTTGCCGGGAGTGAACTGGAGGCTGGATGGTGATTAGATGAAAAATGACAGTTGTTGATGAAATCCTTGAGAATGCAAATGGTAAAAACACCACAGACAATCATATGAGGGCACACATATGAACCATTAACTAGCTGCTTAATAGCATGCATATTAGCAGCATTTATTAGTCATTATCAAGCACTTTCTAATGTCTTATTCTGCATGACCATATTCTAAAACTACTACACCAATAACTAAGAGTTTCCCTCAATAACCTCCTGATTACTGCTCATTGATAGGAAGTACGTTTTTGTAACAGAACACAAAACTACAAGCGTTCAGTCTTGTTCATTACATATTCACTAGTAGAACCTGTGTGGATTAATAAGTATCAAACTACTAGTAAATCGGTTAGTTAATGGTTAATATGTGTGTACGTGTAATATGAAGTGTTCCCACAACATTTACGGTGAAATAATGAACAGACTGATACTGCTATTTGGTGACACTTTAAAAGGCAGGTTAAGACTTTTCACTATAACCGTGAAAGATGAATATTTTCTGCATATAATGAGATTAAACTGGGCAAATGTGACCATCAAAATTCAGTCATTAATTCAGGAGAAGCTGCTTTCAGCTGCTGAAATCAAAAACTACAGGGAAGACAAACAACCGTATCAGGATCCGATAAGCTTTAAACAACAATAAACAATAAAGATTATGTTCTCTCAGACGTGTCATGTGTCTGTAACACAAATATCAAAGCAGCAGTTGGGGGCAGTAGGACAAGGTTATTTATAATATAATAATAATATTTAGCTCATTAGTTGTTAAAATGCTCCACTACATCCATCAGCTAGTTGCTAACTTTCTCAGTTTGCTGTTTGGAACAGAGGCTAGAAGCAAAGCAGATAAGAGCAGTTAGAGTGAATCAGAACTGTAAAGTTGTGGGCTGTCAAAGTAAAACAATCAGCTGAATTACTAAAACACGCTGTAGAGCTCAGGGGGCAATAATTCTCAGCGGGTTCGTCACTACAATCGACACCTTTCTCTGAGCAACTCAAACCAATCATGATGCTGCACAAGAGCTGCGATTAATATTAGTCAATCTTGTGGAGACCTCACTCCCACTGTATTGTGTATTTGGTGATCATGCAAATAAAACTTCCAGAGGGTCAAAAGGACAAACATTAATCCCACTCTCTTTCTGCGTAACACTCCCACTATTTGGTATCATTTTCCAGGCAACACAAGTAACTCTACCAAGCTCTATTGTTCTGCTGTGCGACTCTCAGCTCAGTGTTTGTAACCACAGCAGTGTTATGTTCAGAAAATAAACATCTCAATGAACGCCAGGTCTTCTGGCAGAGCGCTGAGTTTTCTCCTGTTACCTCTTGGTTTCTTTGCTCAGAGCCAGTCTGCGGCTTCTGTGGGTACTTCAGCTGTTGCTCCAGTTTCTGGATCTCCTGCTGGAAGAAATCTCTCTCGTGTTCTCGGTCCACAGCTTGTTCCTGGAGGCCAAGATAAAGACAGGACGAAGAGAGACAGACACATGAATAAAGCAATATAAAAATATCAAATGAGATTTCATTTTTTGACAGGCTTGTCTTAAGGGAAAAGACATCTTAAATTCAATTGTCCTTGAATGCTGCACAATGAGTCCATTTGTTTACAACACAGGCTGACAGTCTCCACTTATGTAAGAACAATTATTTTCTTCCATTAAAATGTCAGACTTAAATGATCTCAAAAAATATTTACAGGATCACATTAATTCAGTTATGGAGTTTTTAATGCCTTGGTAAATAATCATAAACTAAACAGACATGTTGCATGATTGACTGTCAAAATGGAAACCATCTGCAAAATAATTTAATTACATGCTGACAAATGTTAATCAGGCATAAATATGACATGAGCACATCAACAGAGCAGAGTGGAGTGAATCTGCCCTCAAACCACATCTAGTAGATCTGGTTGCATGCCACCTCCCGGCCAAGTGGCCCAATTATGACGATGGGAACACAACTCATTAGAACACGAGCCAAATACCGCGTAGAACCACCGGCGCCAACAAATTATGAAATCATTACATTAGCTTTTATACAGGAAAAAAATATTGAACACCAGGCCTGCAATTAACTCATTATCCATTATCTGCATCAATAGTTTGGTCTGTAAAATACTGAAAATGTAAATAAAGTTTCCTATGTTTGATGAACATTCTGAAACCCAAAGATATTCAAATAAAAAGCAGCAAGTTTCTCACTTAATCATATCATATTGTTCTGTTCACACTTACATATACGCTCTTTTATACTTTCTATTTTTACTTATATTTATAAGTCTCTAATTACTTATTTTTTACTTTCTCTATCTGTAATCATTAGTATATCGATAAAGGATAATCTTAACTTGAGTATTCGTATTTAAGAGCTGTTATCACATCATTTTTGGCATTTTGGCCTAAAAATGACTCGAACACTTGATGAAAAGATCAACTCATCATTTCATCTGAATGGAACTGGTATCAGCAATTTCATTAAGGATTTAAGGCTGCCCAATATTTTGGTATATCTGTTCGAATTATACAATCTATACAACATGCTAGACAACGTTAGAAGTCATTTTCTTTGTCACTTACATCGAGGAACCTCCTGTTCTTCTCCAGCTGTTTCTCCAGAGCTTGGACCTGCTGTTGAAGGTCTCCGCTCTCCGTCCTCTGAGCGTGCTCCAGCTCGATCACCCTGTTGACCTGCTCCTCCAGCTCGGCCTCCAGCAGCTTCACCTGCTTCAGGAGGTCAGCGTTCTCCTTCTCCGCCTGACGCTGCACCTCCACCTTCTCTTTCATCAGCTTCTCCGTCTCCTCCAGCAGGTCTAAAGAACACAGCGGAGGGACGAGGAGAGGTTAGGAATCACTTCCTGTCAACTAAAAGTGGTTAAGTTAATTATTGGTTCAGGTTTGATTTCAGGGACAAACAGGATGCTGAGATGAAGCTGAAGAGTCTGAAGTCTGTGAGCCGTGTGATCAGATTGAATGCGAATTTTGCGTTGAAATTTTATATGTTGTGGACACTTTCACAGCTTCAACTGACTAACTTCAGACTCTTCCGACATCTCAGTCGAATCCCCAACACAGAGCCCCGTTACCGAACACAATTCCCCATCATGATGCCTCTTTGCCCTTCCACTGCCACCAGTGAACAACCCACTCCGGTTCACCCAGGATCAAACCCCGCAGGATTAGTGCAAAAGTAACAAGGTGAGAGAGTGCAAAATGACAGAACAAACATGTGGACAGCCCAGACAGTGCAATATCCATGCCCAATAAGCATTTACAGGCAAGGGAGAGAGGGAGTTCCTGAACAGCCAATCATCTCGCTCACTCAAAGAAAAGCTGTAAGCAACGTAGCAAGAATAATTCAAAAAAAGATGCTTCGATTCAGAGTGTAGATGATTGACAATTAGGAAATAATGATAACATATAAGTGTCTGAAGATAACTTTCATTTCACCATGCTAAACACTGACTCCAAGACATTAAAAAATGACGAACCAGGACAGAAAAATCAGTCAAAAATGAAAAGCTGAAGCAAAAGGTTAGTGATTGAACTGAGTGAGTTTGTGCAAGCAAGCTCCAAGCTTAGTTGGTGAGTTGCTGGACTGGGGTTAGAGAGATACACTGTCACTCAGCTACAGTAAACAATTATTAGAACATACAGTAGATATGAGCCATGCTCAAAGTGGACACACCTGCTTCAGGTGCTGCAACCATTGCAGCTTCAACTAGGCCTACAGGAGAATAAGAAAGCACAGGAATGTAACATGCTCTTGTTTTTTTGTTGTGAACAGGAAAACTCTTGGAAAAAGAAGAGAAAAGGGTGAAGAGATAGAACTGCAGTGCTTTTCTGACGGTTTCACAGAAGTAAGTTAAGGCTGCAGAAAGGATGCTGTGAAAGGAAAAGGTTTCCGTTTGGTTTGTACCCTTCGATAGAAAATACTCACCATTTTACCAGAGAATGTACTCATGGGATACCTTTTTGATAATACAGGGGTTATAATGCAGCATTAGCAGATATAGTAATCATGTTTCTGGAGCACTTCTTGGCAAATACCTTTAAGTCTAACACTCGTGGCACAAGTACTGGTAGCAAATATTTAAGAAATATAGATAAAGAGTTGCCCCATTGTTGTTACACTGAAAAACATTCTAAAAATAAACATTTTATTGACTTTTTTAGCCCTTGGTCTCAATTCCTGCAGCCGAATGATGGCTCATACATTTTTTTATGTCATTTTCAAAACACAGACACAAACACAGGAACACAAGAACTACAAAAGAAATCAATATGAGGCCTCTGCACCTTTGAATCAGAGCTGTAACCCTTTCGCGGAAACCAGTATAAGGCAGATCTAGATGTTGTATAATATCGATGTAACAACTGCTGTATGACAGACTCTGGGTTAATAATTCACACCAAATCTACCTGTGCTGTGTAATTCAAGGAGCAATTTATGTTTCAATTTAGGTGAGTGACCTTCTTCAAACACAACCATGCCAAACAAACTTGATAAAAGATTACTTAATACTCAGTAAATGCAGAGTAAATCAATTTCCTAAAATGTTCCTTTTAACAGTAAGGACGATAACTTCCTGTAAGGAGGCTTTTAAAAACCTATGTATATTCATTTCCTTCTCTGGTGAGGGAATTCTGGGATACGTACGAAGTTCGCGTGGCCCGGCGTTTTCCTTCATGGCGTCTTGTTGCCGTGACAGCAGCTCCCGCTCCTCCTGCATCTGAAGCCTCTCCTGCTCCAACTCGTGCAGCCGGCTACCTGTCACCTGCATGAAGACACGACACTCAGTAACAAATATAGTATATTGTCACTTAAAAGAAAAGGTGATTTTCTAAATGTTCCTTATTTTGACTTTTGATAGACAATACTTATTGTTGGTTTTGGTTTTTAAACGTGATTTGTTGACAATGAGAAAAACACAGAATATTACCAGACTTATCTGTTAAGCGCTATAGGCTGGATGTATATATATATGAATATGACACTTTTGAGAATCAAAACTACCTAATTTCTCATATTTTTTAGGTTTTTACCTCAGGTAACTTACACATGAGTCCCTACTGAACTGCAACAGAGGCAAAAGTCAGGAATCTGCCTTAAAACATTAAGTCATTAAGTCGCAGGTCATTATTTTCCCTCCTCTCTGCAGCTGGAATGCCTCACCTGCAGCTCTTGCTCGAGGCTCAGCTGGAGCTCATCCTTCTGACGCAACTGCTCCTCCAGTGCAGCCCGTTCACCCGTGTAGCCGTCAATCAAACCTGAATGTGGACAAAGCAAAAGAAGGACAATTATCAAGAGCACCGAAATACACATTTTCTCTTAGTGTTTGTGTTTTTCTTACCCTCCTGTTCTTGCAATCAGTCAACAGAAGAATTAAAATTGAATTAATTTGAGCCTTGATTCGAGCTTCAGTCACATGCAAACACGCGGCAGCCTTACAGATGAGCGAGCATTTAACGGCGGGATACAATATCCAAGGTTACCGACAACACGAAAGCGAACACAACATATATAGATACACGCAGGGGCACACAAAGACGCATACAAATGCAGAAGCGGACACAATTGAGCATGTCTGACCCATTTTGCTTGACGTGAAGTACAAGAACTGAGCTGTAAACACAATGAAATGCTCCATCATTACTGTACAGCTCCATCACAGGTCAGCAAGCATGAAGCACACGGAGGGTATTAAGTTCGTAGTTACAGGAGAGGAGGAATGCAAACACCAACAGACTGGTGAGAAACCATTAATTCATTGATTGTAGCTGGAATAAGACCAGTTCTGAGGTCAAATTAATACATCTTGTGACCTGGTTCTTGTTTGTAGCTCATGTTTGTTACATAAGAGAGGCAGAAGGTAAATGTCACCTGTCCTGTCAGGAGATAACTATTATTATAGACGCCTAAGCAGTAACCTAAGCTGTGTGTACACTTTGCCTAAGGAGGGATCCAACACGACACACAGTTATCAGATGCACATGATCATTGGCTAGAAAAACACTGCCCACTAACTACACAGAGCTCTCTTGGAAAGGAACAAAGGCAGACTTTTCATCCTGTTTAATGTTTTCATTGACACGTAATACATCAATCAGTGAAAAAGATCTGTCCTCCAGGTTCAGCCAGTCTACTGTGTTAATTCAAAACCAGTTTGAAAAGGCCGCACCCTGAGCTTTTACCTGCATGCATCATTTACACAATGGGAAGAGAATTATCTGTCTGTCACTTCTGTGGCTTTTGAACAAGAAAATGCACACGAGACATTGTATTAGCAGGAATTAAACACTCCTTAAAAGTTAATGAAGAAAGCATGCCACAAAGACACAGCTGTTCTGTGACTCATTTACATCAAATGACAGGCTGACAGTTTGGAGTATTTGCTTTTAGAACTGCAACAATCAGTCTATTAACCAGTAAGTCGTTTGAAAGAAAACTAATTTTGGCAGTATTATAATAAGTGACTAATTGTTTCGGTCACTTTTCAAACAAAAATCTAAAGAAAAACCTCTAGTTTTACCTTCTAAAATGTGAGGATTTGATTAGAATTACAAAATATCTTTATTGTCATTGTTTAAGTGCAATGAATTTAAGCATGCAGCTTCTGCACTCAATGCTTTAAAATACAATAAATAGGTTAGAAATGAACAAAAACTAAGATAAAGTAGTAAATAGGTATTGAACATTAAAAACAAGGTCTGGCAGTAGTGAAGGCGTTTTCGGACTAAACGGATCTAGGGACTCCCTGAGAGGAACTAAACACTTTTAAGGGCTTTTTTTTCCCTGATGGCATTTGCATTGCAATAGGAACTCCCTGAAGTTATGACAACGTAACTTTTGGGCGACATACAACAACAAACTAAGGTCACTGCTGTACTGCTCCACTCTTCTGTCTAGGATGTGGTGATAATGCACCATGAATCTACTTGCCAACCACCGTTAAATCTGTGTTTTCTGCCATCCTTTTCATGAAAAGCTGTTGTTTGTGTTTTGTGTTGACTGTTCTTTGAAGTTAGAACCAAATTAGTTCTAACATCTACGCTTGTTCACAGCTCCTGCGGTGCAGACAGAATAAAAGGCTGGGTCCAAAAACTAATTTTGAGAGTTCAGATGTGTTATGCGCTAGGGAGTAGTTGTGTAGTCTTCATAAAAACACTGTGTTGATGGAATTCATGTACTAATCTCTGAAAACTGAAATTTTAATTGCCTTTATTTGGAAAAAAAAAATCTTTTTCATTCAGACTGTTTTGGCAAAAACAAGCTAATAAAAAACTTCATTGTGGGCTCTGAGAAGCTGTGCATGCCCTTTTTGTGACAATGTTTTTACAAAGTGAATGATTAATCAAGAAAACAAATTAGCAGATTAATCAATAATGAAATTAATTGTTAATTGCAGCCCTGTCCTCTACAATATTGCTCTTTTTATTTTCTACAGCTTGCCACATGATCTCCCTCTTTTATATTTGTCCTTTAAAACTATAAAGCATTTTATGACAGCAAATATTTGCTATTCCTCAGCACAGGAATGAATACGAAAAACAAACATTATAACAGGATACTATCGAAGTGAAAGATAATAAAAGATTAGAAAAAGCTATAAACTCACCATTGCTCAGTGCGTACACAAAGCCAGACACAAAGACAAGACTGTACTGTACATTTGCCAATTTGTGAACTAGAATCAGCTCAGTCGACTGAGTTTGGTGTGTGAGAGAGGATGTGGTTGCAACAGTTGACCCTCGAGGACCAGCTGTCTCTGACATGGCTGGGACAAAGAGTAAACTGCACCCACAACAAGATCTGACACAGCACTGAAACTGTTGTCAAAAACTGCTCACTGACTCACTGATGAATTGAGTTTAATAGATCTTAATTAGTTCTCTTACAAATACCTTTAACTCCAGATACTCAAATACTCATAATTTTAGCTGTCAACATAATTTAGCTGTCAACACAAAGCAGAGACAGGCTGACAAACAGGAATTACCATTTGTCGATTTCTCACCACAGATGTCCTCACTCTCCTTAACTCTCCCTTTCTAACAGCTGATCCCATCACTCCCTGTAACACCCCCCTCCCCCCAGACACATGCACACATGTATTTTCACTTCAGTGCCGTATGCCCTGTGTTTTCTGTAATCACTCTGACATACAGACACACATTGTCACACCATAATTAAAGTACAAACTAACCTACATTTGAATCATACTAAGGCATGTGTCCTGATTCCTCAAATTCAATCAATACAAACAGTTTTTTCGTGTTAAATAACAGGCTATCCAGAAGAACTCACCCTCAGCCCGGTGGAGCTCCAGAGCCAGCTGCTCGCGTGCCCGGGCCTCCTCCGACAACCTCTCCTGCAGCTCCTCCTGCTTCTGCAGCAGCTCGTTCATCTCCTGGTTGTGGCGGAAGGACTCCCGCATCAGCTCAGTCTGGGTCATCCGGGCATGTTCAAGCTGAGGGGGGAAAAAGGAAAGAGGTCGTAACACACAGGCAGAAGAGTTCAGAAGGAAGAGACAGTAAAGACAGTAAAAAGAGGCACTCGATCAATGAAGATCAGTTTACTTTTTATGAGGAGAACTACTCATGTCGTCAGGGTTATCTTGGCTTGGGCTTGAGACTTGAGATTTTTAACAGAAAGCTGATGGAAATGTGGGGTTTGAAAAAAGATGCTATGAAGCTGCATAATAGGAAGTTCCCAGATCCAGTATTTTTGTTTCAAACATTAAGAAATGAAAGTTAAGATATCTCAGCCTTGGCTGCATTCATTTATTGGCCAATCTTTTAGAATATTTCTAAATCAGTGGATCACCTCTTTAAATGTTGGGGGGGGGAATTATCTTAGTTTATCATGTAAAAGGAGCCAGTTATGATGCCAAATGTCAGGAGTGGTATTGAGGTATACAGCTGCACTATCCACTGTGAACCATCACATGAAATGGAAGCAGGTGAAAGGAACGTTTCTTTTGTTTTTGCATGTTTGGAAATGGAGCTGAGCCATCATTTAATTAATCGCTTCATAGAAAAGTTCCCTGAGAGGTTCAATTGCTTCTTTCTACAAAAAAGATGCCAACCTGTCATCTCCTATGTAATTACGCTTACCTTTCTGGATCACATCTGATTCTTAGTGCATTTAAGAAAGCACCTTGAACATCCCTCTTACTTTATTTCCCTCCCTGTTTTATGTTCTTGTTTTATTTAGTATGGTGTGATGGTGTTTTGTTTCTTTTCTTTTTTTTTACACACCAAAATAAAACACTAAAAAATAACATATTTGTACAATATTGTATACCATTAAATATACCATTTTATACAGGAAAAAGTATCACTTAAGCTAAATCGTATATTGACAAGTGATCATATTATTGCACAATACATTCCTGTTGTTCAAATTAATGATAAAGAGCGAGTTCTAAATACAATTTCACAAAATTAGTTATCAAAGATCTTGTTTTCTGCATATACAAAGTTTAGTCTTGTGTTATTCATTACAGTGGACCACAGTTCACTACTTTCAATGTCCATCTGATTATATCCTTTTTAATGACTAAATATTGATTGCAAACAAGTCTTACAGCCCATTTTGTCAGGTGAATATAGGAGGTTTATTTGTTTAATACCTGCACGATTTACTTAAAATATGTAATAACAGTAATTGATTTATCGATTGGCTTTCTAGCTGCAAATCTTTTAAGTTATTTTCTACATACTTAGAAAAGGCTTCAGTTGTCACTTTTATGACTGTACTCCTATTGAAGACAGTTTGACAGCACAGTTCATAATCTCTGTGCATAATATGCAAAAGACAGACTTCAACCTAAGTGCATTGGAATTACATTAAAAGGGAAACTTGTACACAAATCAATAATAAAATGAGGTTACGTGCAGACGGATAATTTTAATAATATCACATCTGCATTCCTGGTCAGGTGACAGAAGGCATTATATCTTTGTGGCACAAGTATGAATTAATCATTATGCAATAACTGTTCAGCACGCTCACAATCATCTCACAGTTACTTCCCACGTATTTCCATATCTCCCTGAGCAAAGGTCTTATTGTAAAATGATGGGAGTCAGGAAGTGGTAACGTGACTCTGCCAATCATATAATCTTTCACCTACTGTTTCAAAAAAAAAAAGCGCAGATACTCTAGAGCGCCTGTGGTTGAACATGGAATGAAGTTTGACTTGGAGTACATCTGCATGTACAGACCTGAACTACTTAAAACAGGCTGTGAAAATGTACTTATACAATATTAATCAGCACAGTTCTCTCCAGGCAATGTACAGACCCAATCATTCTGTATAATTTAAAGACTGTCAGACACAGTGAGTCAACCAGGTGTAAACTTACTGTATATGGAGGAGTGGGCAGGGAGATTTTGGAGATAACCTTAAGAAGGTGACCATTAGTCCTGTGATTGATATGCGATATTTGTGTCTGCACCACCACAGCGTTTTTCTCGGTCAAGGTGCCGCAAATTGGGAAAGGTCGGGGAAGGGGTACCCGAGATTCAACCTCGTACACATCCTGGTCTGCCCCCTCCACCCAGGCCGTGCTCTGCATGCTGGAGTTCCAGTACGAACGGTAGGAATCCATGATGAAGGGAGAACTTGTTATGTTGGAGGTGCTTTTCTTGACGCATCAAACCAGGTTTCCATTTGCCATGATCCGTCAGGCTGAGCTGAGGAAATGAGAGTCAAGTCCAGTGGGGGATGAAGCAGTGTTGTGGATGGCTCCAAGCAACAGTTTCTATGCGTTTGCCGCACACAGAAGAAGAGTAAACAAGATCTGAGGAGGGTGACATTCACGTCATCTCAATCACATTCTGTCCAGTGAGGTAGAACAAGTCCAGGTAAGTATTATGAGAGAAAATCATCTGTCAAAGTCACGCCAAAAAGTGTCATCCTCGGCAGCAGGTTGAAGTCACAGCTTGGTCCAGCATTCCTGAACATGTCCACAGGAGGTATGTAAACACAATGGCAAGCATTTCTTCTCTTCTTGTCCTCTTTGAAGATCAACCCAGTCTCTCTCTGTTTTCTCTGACCTGCTTTGCTCACAGGAAAACCATATCATGCCGCTCAGTGAAGCTCACACCCCCACGTCAGCTTCGGGCTTGCTCTCCTCTCTCTCTCTCTCTCTCTGCTCTCTCTCTCTCTGGAGATTCATTAACAATACTACGCGGCCGTAGCAACCCCGACCCGCAGGGAAGCCTCCCAGGGGCCCCTTTTAATTGTTTAGTCCAAGCGGCAGACAGGCGAGGGTTAAATGACAGCGCTTAGATGTTTCGCTCTTTCCTTTTTACTTCCTTCTTGGACTGCTGTCATTCCCTCTCCACGCATGCTCGCATGATCGCACCACAATGTTACTCACTGTAGCCGGTGCTCTCTCCTGTCAGATGAGGTCTACTCACCCTACGCAGGCTACTGTCACTGATACGCTCACTTTAACTCTGTCTACGCAAAAATAAGATTAAATCCCAGACTTCCAGGGCAGAGGCATGGATCTTCTTCCACTTCCTACACTGATCGCTCACAGCAGGATACTGTTCAGCAAAAGTGGGAGGAGAGCAGGTGTGGCTCCGATCTTTAGAGCCACTGGGACAGGTAGGCTTGCAAATAGATCACCACACGCACAAATAACCCACAGACAACACCCGCCCTTCCAGCAAAAAGTTGTCAAACTGGCTTCCCTCCCTATGTAACAGCAGAAAAAAACAATTAAGGCGTCCTGACGTGCTGCCTCTTGGTCCCACCTACTGTCATACTGACTGCACACGAACAATTTCCACGTCTCACCGGCTCATAATGGGAGTGAGCAATGAGTGAGCAAACACCTTCCACAGGCAAATTATTTACAGCAGCAGCACAACAAAGACACTTAACATTCCTGACCGGCTCGTTACATCAATCTCCGTTCACGACGACCGATTCACAGGCAAGACATGATGATCCAGCACCGAGCACAGACAAGATTAATGTAGATCAGATCAATAGGAGCAGGAAAATCATTGAACGAACCATTAGAGGGTTTGTTGATTACACGTTTATTGTGCTGTTAAATGTGTGTACTTGGATGAGATGTAAACTGTGTAACAAGTAATCTGCTTGTAAAACAAATAGAGTGGGTCTCATTTAATTTAATCCAAAACAGCATTTTCCACTTATTTTGAACCTTTGGACAATAATCGGAGCCTTCTTATTACGAGACTGAATAGACTTATTTCAAGATTTCATGTTGGGTTTAATTATCTTGCTGCATGGACATGAGTTAAATTATCTGTCCATGCAGCAAGATAACTTAAGTAGCATTAAGTCATTTTCTTCTCAATTTCAGTGTTTATTTCTTGTATTTTGATTGATCATCAACATCAACTCAAGCTTTGAGTAACATGCATGAAAATGTTTTGCCTTAAAGATGTTGGTAGACTTCTGGTAAACATGAAAAGGCAGCAGAACATCCTTTCATTTTTTGGAAAAGCTAAAAATATAAAAGTATTTCATTGACTAATTCATTATTTATTTGGTCTATAAAATGCCAGAAAAAAGTGTAAAATGTTTTAATGAAGGATGTAGTTGCTTGTTTTGTCCAACAAATAGTCCAAAAGCTACTATAACAGAAGACGAAGAAAATCAACAGATGTTTAATTCGTTTATCAAGATGAAACTGGTGAATTTTCTGGCATTTTCACCCCTTTTAGACCACTGATTGATTATCATTTCAGTTCTTTTCTTTACCATCATAATGACACTCTGTAAGTGGAGCAAATAAGAATTTCTTGAGTTTTTGACACCGAAAAATGTGCTAATAATAATTCTAAAAGTGACAAGAGAAAATAAATAAGTCAGATGATTCTATATTCTATGGTACAAAATCAATTACATTAATAAAGAAAGGTAGTGAGTATACTGCAATTAAATTTGATGAATGTAAGCTTTAAAACCCACAAACACATAAATGATTCAACACTTTACATTCAGCCATCGTGCACTCTGTGGTGTGGATGGATGCTAAACAACAGTGATGCTCGGCCTGAAATTTCTTTCAAGCTATTTTTAGATCTCCAAGATAAAACTCATCTCAGCGTGAGTAACGCATGAATTTCAGCCAATGGGAAGATGTGCCGTGCAGTCAGTTACAGTAACACATTCACTGGCCTAGTTAAACTGGCCCCGTCTCTGTGGGCTGACACTGGACACAGCTACACGGACAGCCCGAGGGAGGGGTGGAGTTGTTGTGTCCAACTGAGACTACGATTGGCTGATCGACCAGACAAAAGCTCAGTGTAAATACAGCTCGTATCTGTGGGCAACCACTGGGAATGAGGCAGCTCTTTTGTGTGTGAATTCTAGACAGGCCAACTTTGTTGCTGGCCACATTCTGCAGTCTCATCCCCATTATGCTTCCATGAACAGGCGTAGAAACCCACAGAGGGGGTTAACAGTGTCGAGTGTGGGTATTTAAATGTTTTGACAAAGCCTAAATGTGTCACTAGAGCTTTCTGTTCATCTGTTGATTTTTAGGCACAAACACATGCAGGACTGTTCATGAAGAATTCTTCTGATATTTCAACCTGAAAGAGCACGTTCCACTTGACAAGGACTACAAACTAGAGATGGACATTAAAAAAAAGCATAGAAAGTTGGCAACAAATGTTTGGTCAGATTCTGGCTGGTTCAGTCATTTAGTCTTTGATTATATTATCCTAATCTACGTAAATCAGGAAACTTTTCTGACTTAAGATGACTTTAATAAAATGAGCTTAACATATTGGGAAATATGCATGTTTGCTTTGTTGCAGAGAGTTTAATGAGGGGATTAATACCGCTGGGTACCTGACAACTGGTCCCAGCCAAGAGGTAGTGTGGCACAATTTTGCTTTATAGTTTTTTAGTCTCTTACTGTTGGACTTCTAGGTGGGCAATGGTGTTTTTCTTCTCACCCCACCATGGCTCAAAATACAAGCCTGTTTTGCTCTAGAGCTAACAAATACAAACGTAACGATATGGCTTTAAAGAACATCTAAAGCTCATGTTAGCTCTTGCAAACTTCTTTTTCATGTACCAAGAGCTCTGTCTCATTTTTGTTTATGGTCCTGTAAAAAACTTGCATAGTGTACCTTTAAGCATTAAGCAAAAGTTAAAGAATACATATATATACGTTCCACAAACCAAGGTAATGTAAAAAGTATATTGTTTTGGTTACAGAAAAGTAACTACTTTTGTACCTTATGTGAAGCCTGATAATTGCTCGCCTCATTTTTTAACTTCATATTTTCATTTTCTATTTCAATCGTATTAAACATAACTTTATTTGTGCTGTCAGTCTGAATCACTGTACACATCTCAGATGTGGGTGTCGATTAAGAGGTCTGGTACAAGGCTAACTCATGTCAGGTTTAAATAAAATTGTATAGCATGACTATCGGTTTACATTTATATGGCAGAGTACTTAAGAGAAAGAGAAAGAAAGAACTGCAACTAGTTCTAACAAAACAAAATATAGTTTTCCTCCTACAATTAAACAAGAAGAGTTTCTTTGTGAGCAGAAGTGCCACATTCACTAAGACAAGAAAACAAAGTGAGCTAGCCAAGTAATGCTCTGAATAAATATGGACAGTGGCGCATTGGTACCACTGGTCTGTACCTGGTTGGTGGTGTCGCTGATGGCCATCAACATCTTCTCCAGAGCTGTTTGGAGTCGTTTGCTGATGCCCATCAGATATTCCTCGTTCTCCAGCTGTGTCCCCGCTCCCAGCAGCAGGCTTTCCATCATCTCCTGGGACACTTCCAGACCCTCTTCAGCCTCCGCCTCTCCAGACCACAAACTCACATCATCTGCGCTGGTCTCGCTGCCCTGGAAACTTTCTGCAGAGTGACCCGGTGTGATACGAAGAACAGAGAGCAGAAACATCACACATAAACCTGATGCACATTACACTGTCAAAAGATTTAAAGTTCACTCAAAACCAAGATACTGTGAGAGAGTAATCAGCATAATCATGTAAAATCTTGCAAGAACAGTAAATAATCAGCTTCACAAACCATTTGAAGCCTACACAACAAAATAAATTGCTGTAAGGGTTAATGTAGGACAAGAACAACCGTTAAATAATGCTAGTCGTGTTGTTTATATTCATGACAGGATGCAAAGCAGTGCTAAATATATAACCATAATAAGGGGGTAGGCGCATACATCTTCCAGGTCAAATGAGTAAACAACGCTGACTCAACTCTACCTTTAAGCTAGTTTTATGACATCACGAAATCTGCATCATCATATGAAATATTTTATGATGGCAGCAGGTGGCAGTATGGATCAAACTTTACACTGTGTAGATTTCTTATTATGAAAATGTTTTAATGTTGGAACAATGTTAAAGCCAGGTCAAGATATTAATCTTTTCAGCAGAATATTAAGGGATTTGAATTCACTATAGCATCATCGTTTATGGTCAGACGCAATAAATCATATGGACCCGTGATAAACAACAGGGCGTTATTTATTCATAATCTGATGTGCTATTTTGTCAGGACAGAAAAAACTGATCAAAACAAAAATGGCATATCAGATTATATTATACAGGCAAAAAAAGTGTTGATACTAAAAGTGGGCTACATTTGCACCTTTGTATTAGGCACTTGTGTGTGTTTTCATGACATGTCGCTGCTGAATGTCATTTGAAAGTTATTTACATTAAGACACATGATTAGATTAGAGAAGAGTTGCCACGGCTGCACAAACAAACTGTTTCGCACACAATTTCACGAACAGAAACCATCATTTGCATGCAAGAATATGATTATACCAGCGATGACGATCTACCTGCAGCTTGGCACGAGAACAGACTTACAAAAAGACGTGTAATATGAAATGCGTTGTTGAGTTACTGTACGATTTATGTAATTTGCCCCACAGGGTGACAGTCAATTTTCTATTTCTAGATGTATCACTGTGATAATACTTTAAAGTATGTAGAGGAAGGTGCTGAAACTAAGAACAGACATCATTAAGACCCCTAATGAAACCAGCACAATACTGAATATCATTGTGGTCACACACTTTTGGATTTATCTTTTTAAAAGAAATAGAAAAAAGATATAAACAGCCTAAAGACAGATTGGGCTACTGATGTTGTTGTTTAGTGGTTGATATGAGTAGCTACAGTTTTGGAATTAGGTACTAAGTATTAGGATTAGCATGTTAAGATGAGACTTTGTTGTTTTTAGCTCCCATGGAGTCACCACCTTAAGTTATAATGAACCATTCAAGGGGCAGGTAACTTTGATCCAGTTTTCTGACATCTGAATTACAGAGCAGGACTTACTGACAATGCTGCTATTTGCATGTGATCAAGCTGAATTTGTCTACAACAACTGTTCACATTTTTCAAATCATAGAGACAAAACTCAATGCTGGATGAAGAAAAAGAGGAGGATGAACTCTTTGTTTATGCAACAGCATCATGTAGTCATGGTGCACTGTATTAGCAGCAGAGGGGGTTAGCTTAACTTGCAGTCATGGCTGCCAGCAGCACTCTGGATGTGGCATCAATGCTTTCTGTTGTGTTGTGGCTTAAGTTGTCAATTAAAAACAGATTTCAAAACTCCAACCCATGTGGTTTAAAACAGACATTTACGCCAAATGTTTTTGTTATCAAGACGTAATAAACACAAACTGATTCTAAGCTCTATAAATGCAACAAACTGTATTTTGGAAGTGCAGCTACAATGGTGTAAAACTGAAACAGAGATTTATTTCCGATGTCTCTTTTTGCTTGCTAAACCATAAATCTCACCTCCAGGTAACTATCAACATCTGAACCAACATATTTGGGTGAGCATTACTTATTATTTAGACCTGATGTTACTTGCCTTCAGGTCTGACGGGCTGTGTGTTAACACTCTGCCAGGTAGCTCTCTGTGTAGTGGAGTGGGGTTTTGTAGCCTGCTGCTCTCCACTGGAAGCAGACAGACTCTGCATGTGGAGGCCCATCGTTTCCTCTGCTGCTGCTGTAGTCTTCAGGACCTCCACCAGAACCTGACTGAGTTTCTCGTTGGCCTGACGAAGAATGTTTCTGAAAGCAGCAAAATGATTATGTTATTAACAAGTTGATTACTAAAATTGAGTCTACTTTGGATTCAGCTCTAACACAAACAAACACAACAGTTAATCATGAAGAATCAACTGAATACAAAGCTAAAGAATTTAAGAAAGTTCTACTTTGTGGAGCATCTTTGCACAAACTTAATTATTATTGGGGACCATGAATACAGTTTCTCTCACTACCTTTCAGCGTCCTTATCGGAGGACTCTCCATCATCCTGCGATGACGATTTGCCTCCACCAGCGAGCTTTATTCTCGTCCCCCCGGGATCTTCCTCTTCCTCAGCTTCTTCTTGAGTGTCTCCTCTCTTCTTTAAGGCCTGTACAGGCAGGAGAGAAAACACGGACAGCAGCCCCGTCATTGCAAAGTTGCAGCCGGATAAACAGACTCCTAAAACTCTGGACAGCAAACGACAGCGTGGCTGTGTTTGTGACCATCAGTAAAAGTGTATTCAAATAAGTGCAGCGAGGCGCACATACACACACTGCCCTTGTACGAGCACACACACAAACACAAAGACGCACTTCTAACTCTCTTGGAGCCGAGAGAAACACTAGTATCTTTGTGCTGCTATGGCAACAGGTGCACCTGAGGCACAACACTGACTGGGGTGATAGCCCCACCTACTGGGTGACCAGCAGAAATACAAGCATTTCACTTCACTCTCAGACAGACTGCGCTGTGCAGAGAATACAGATGAGCGAGATTAACACTGATCTCAGTCAAACAATCACTTCTTCAGACAGTTTCCTGAGTAACAGACAACATAAAGTGCTTCACACACAGAGATCAGACTAATCAAATGTCTGTTTTGAGACAGAAATGTTCACACTTCTGGTAACTGTGTTTTACTTTATTTTGTGATAATTACATTTCACTGAAATATCTTTTTTCCATTAACATATTATACATGTAATAAATACATACACAGAGTATATAAAATCTCATCTATAATAATATATTTTTCTACATATTTCAACAGATAGGGTTAGGGTTAGGGTTAGGGTGAGATGAATGAATGTGGTATTAAAGTTTAAATTAAGTCTGAGTCTGTGACATGTTTAAAAACAACAACTCTTTATAGCTCTATAATATTGGTTAAAATGTTAAAACATTTAAAACATAGCATTAAAGTGCACACAAACAGAGACAGCTAACTTGTCTTAAAATATCGATTACAAACATTAATTTTCTTTTAATAATAATTTGTTATCCCATCGCTTAGCTTGTTTTTTAAACTTAAGAACTGAAACCTTCAATGTCAGACTTTAAAATCCAGAGCTTTATCCTTATTTTGGGCCTTGGGGGTTTGGGAGTATTAGTAATAAAAGCTCACTATGACAGGGTACACAGTACAAAACTAAAAATTATGAGCACATCTGACATAAAATAAAGGTGTCACATGAACTTTGCCTGACTGCATATTTCTTACCATTTGTCAAAATATTTTCAACCAAATGATAAATCATTTAGTCTAATTACGTCAAATTATAAGTCGTATTGTCGTGACTAAACTAAATTATATTTGTACACTCACCTAGTGCACATTGAAGTCTAATAGTCAACTTAACTTTAATTTATTAATTTAACTATATATTTGATGTTGTTTAAACCCATTTATTTCCTTGAATGAAATGTCAATCATTAAGTGCATTAAGCATGAAGCATTTAGGATTGAAGCCAGTTTTCTATACACAAAAATATTGTGCTGCTTTGTGTAGTAAATGTTTTTTTATTTGAACACCTAGTGTTAATGTGTGATGAAAACACAAAAGATTTCTGTGTTTTTCAAATTAAATAACAATTAGCGCTGCTGAGTGTTTTTCTGTTGATCAACACACAGTCCCATTATTTTATACCATCGCTCCTACAACTTACTTTCACCCTTTCCTGCCTCACATGATCAATAAAATACAACCAAACATCACATGACACATGGACTTCGAGTGCACATGATGAACACTGAGTGCGTGTGATGTGCATGACTAAAGTATGTTCACCATGGTGATTTCTGTTGGAGCAACAATAGTTTTTGCAGACATTACTGTAGATAATTCAGGAGAATGTAAGAGAAAATAACATAATGCATCTAAACATCTGAATTAAGCATTGTAAGAAAAGGTACAGAGACATTTTTCTCATTATCAAAACTGAGCTCTCAACATTAAACCTCATCAGAGCCAATTACAAAAGCTAAATGACTTTTTCAAACTAGCTTATCCTTTGAATCACCGTGTCGGCGCAACTCATCTCACAAAGAAAACTGAACCTGACAGCCACTGCGATCACACAGTTAAAGCCTAATCATGCAATAAATGGTAAGTGAAAGCCTAGCAGGCACTGGGACTAGCTCTTCAAGGCGAGGAGGAGTGATTTAAAGAAATAATCTCAAATCAACATCAGTCAGTGTATGCAAAGTAGATAGACAAGACAGTATGCACAATCAAGAAAGTACATTTTGTCAGTGGTGGATAAACAAATACGCTTCTTGTGAAATCTTTGAAACTGTTGTGAGAGATACTGACAAATGATGTTTCCTCTGAGATTTGTAGCAGTTGTGTGTGATTATCAAAAGAGCTTTTTCAATGAATGTTAGTCCCTTACGTGAGTAATATTAGACTAAAATCACAAGTTTACTGTGTATAAGAGTAAAAGAAAAAATAATTAGGATGCTGTAACCTAGGCAAGTAGGATTTCACAAGTGTATACTTCTTCCTACTTCTTCACGAACATGTAAACTGTTATTTGAGAATTGTTTTGTTTTATTTGCTGTTGAATTAGCTGTTTAAGTTTTCTGCCTTTCATTTTGTTGTTCTTAACTTCAATCAATCACTCAATCACTCAGTTTAGAGGAGAGTAAGGATGTCTGTCTGCACATCTCGTTCCACATGTTTCTGTGCTACTTTGGGCATAAAAAGACATGCAGGTACTGTACTTGAAAAACCAAATTAATGGTTTGGCTTTTTGGTTAAACATTGGTTAATTAACATTATATGATAGGAGGCTAGAAGAGCTGTAAGCTTATCCACAAAATCTCAGTGGGAAATGTGCTGATTACCAAACATTCAACACAACAGAAAAGATATTACAACATCCCACTCTACACATAGTGTATAAATGTTGCTGCCAATTTCACAAACATGTTGCTGCAAAGTTTAACATTTGGATCCTCCTCAAACACAACAAGATAAATCTGCTTTACCCACAATATTAATTGTAGTATTGAAACGAAATCACTGTTAGCAGGTAAAAATAGTATTAATATTAGCTTAAGGATGAATAATCAAGGCTGGAGTAATCGATGCAACACCTGCATTGCGACACAGTGCATCTGAAAATTAATGATGCAGCAGTTATGAACTCCCTCAGATGAAATGAAGTGTGGAGAGTGAATCAACACAGATAATGATACCAACCTGTTTAGGTCCTGATTTCTGCAGCTCTTTTTTTAACTTTCTGATCTCAGCGTTCCTCTCCTCCAGCTCCCTCTCCAGTCTCTCCTTCTCAACCTCCTCCAGCCAGGCGCCCGAGCTGGGTGAAGCTCTAGTCTGCTCATTGTTCTCCCTCTCCTCCAGCTCCTCTTCGTCTGACTGGGTCTGCATGGAGGTGCACCTCTGGCAGGCTCGCTTGTTGATTCTAGCCAGCTCAGTCTGCTGTGCAAACTCCACGGACATCTGAACTATGGCCTGTCGGAAAATATCCAAAGATGATGCGTCTTAATACTGTGTTTGATAGAGTGCTGTTACAATATTTTTAGCAATTTTACAGAATAACACTATGGTTCTTCTCTTCTATTTGTGTTCTCCTATTCAAACAGGTTTCAATGTACTGTATCCATTTTAATTATAAATGATTCTGCTGATTACTTTCTCCTTACAACTAATCGTTTAGGCCATAAAACTTTAGACTAAAGTGAAACTGCACTTCCCCGGAGCCCAAATGACATCTTTAATTGTCTTGTTTTGTCCGACATGCAGACTGCAACTCATTTTAATGTAAACATTTTTAGTTTACTACCACACAAGACTAAATAACAAGCAAATATTCATAATTTTTAAGCTTGAACCAGCATATTTGATCACTAATTCATCCGATTATTAATTCATCCAATATCAGACTGAATGCAATTGTCTTCTGTTGCAAATTTATTTGATTCTGACTGGACAGACGGGTTGTATGAGAACAGAAAATACATGATCACCTACCTTGGCAACTTCCTCCTCCACTCTCTCCCAGTCTTGTCTCTCTTCCGGCACGACCTGCCCAGCTCCCCTGAGGCTCCTGATTGAGCTTCCAGCCCCGTTAATACCGTTCAGATCCTGCTCCTCCTCTCTTCTATCTTCCTTACGCTCCGGTTCCCTTTCTTCTCTTAGTCTCCTCAGCTCCCTGTTATGCTGCTCTTGGAGAGCTGCTACTTCTTGGACATACTTGTGGTAGAGAGCTTTCCTCAGCGCCTGCAGCTGCGCCGTCAAGCCTGCAGACCTGGCAGGCAAGCTCAACTCCACACTTCCCTCAAGGTTCTCTTCACCTAGGTCCTGAGAAGAGTGAAGAAAGCAAAATAGAGGAAGAAAGGAAGTTACAAATATAAAACTATAAGATAACAGCAGTTGTAGGTTGTTAAAATGAAGAGCATAATAAAATATGAAGTTATGGAAATTGAAAGTTCCTCAAGACTGTTCCTGAAATGAACAAGTCCTCTTTGCTTCACACCACCCGCCCTTTAAACCCGATTAAATACACTGTTTTGTCCAATTCACCCTCCCGGGATGATAACACGATACAGGGGTACATTACATTACAGCTACAGTTTCCCCTCACACACTACCACTCTTGTCTTGTAATGAATCCCTGTCTGTTTCACAGTCGTTCAGCTTCTTCAGCACCACTCGCCTCAAGCTTAACATTTCCAAGCCAAACCTACAATGTCTTGAAGTGTATCATGCCCAAATTCGTTTCAGTTTCTCTCCTGTTCTCGCTCCTCCTGTGCTCCTGTCAATCTTCAACTCTCCTATCTTCCTCTCAGATCTCTGAATGAGGAGGGTAAACACACGAGCTGTGGCAACTTTGAGGTTGGAAGGGAGAGACGAACTAAGACACGATGGAAGTTGGAGTGATGTGAGCGAGAGATGGTTTAAATAGAGGGCAGCTCATTCACGCAAGACAGAATCCTCCTTTCATGCAGCCGCCATGACTAGAGTACGTCCGCTCGGTTTATGAGCAAAACTGCAGCTTATGTAACGTCCAAGCCTTTTAATCGTTCAGATACAGGACCGTTCATGATGCTGCTTCTGGAGCAAAGCTGGGGATGAAGATTTAGGGCACGTTTTAGCCTAAAGGCTGCAACTGCCCCCTCCCACCCACCCGCACTGTCATAGCATCTTAATGCATGTACACGTTTCAGCTCGTAGAAAGATGTGATGCATGTGACATGGAAGATTTAGATGAGGGCAAAACGTAGCAGCCAAACCTTTAGTAGTTCCTCTCTGTGCTCCTCCGTCATCTCAGAGCTGGACTGTGTAACACTGGACGGGCAGAAAGAGAAAATGTGAGGTCAGAATGAATAGATCGTCAACCTCGAACAGGTTAAGAGTTTGATGCAGTTTATATATATATCTAAAATTATCTACCTGGTAGCCTGAAGTGATTTATTACTATTATTTCAGACTGCCACCGACAAATTAAAAAAACTCAAATCTTGCTGAGCTTATATGCTTTTTGGCTGTGAGCCTATACCTCTAAACATTCCTGTCATCCCTGAGGATAATAAAATGATTACAGAGTGATGAGGTTAATAGATTCAGCATCAAAACAACAACAAAAATATCAATAAGACAACAATAAAATGGAATATTAAATCCAAAAGCGTCAAAGGAAACACAAACTGAAATGATTACATTACTAAGGCTGCAATATTTATAGATTATTTTCTCAATTAATGGACTAATGTTTGGTTATAATATGTTCAAAAGTAGATTTTGTTTCTAATATATCATCTTCAAAATCCTTTTTTTTTTTTTTCAACCAGCACTCCAAAACCCAAAGATATTGAGTTTACTATCATATATGACAGAGAAAAGCCTCCATTAGAGAAGCTGAAAATCTGTTAGCTCAGTTGGTAAAGTAGGCGTCCCATGTAGAGAGGCTTTGTCCTTGCTGCAGCGGCCCAGGGTTCGAGTCCAAGCTGTGACTCTTTGCTGCATGTCGTTCCCCCCCCCCATCCCATTTCCTGTCACCTCTGCTGTCCTATCAATAAAGCCATAAGGGCCAAAAAATATACTTTTAAAAAAGATTTACTATATCAAACTGTGGAGGGCAGCAGCAGCTGCTCAGCTTTCTTAAAATAGAGCCACTGAGCTTCTTTTTAGCCATGAGGAAGATTTCCCCCAGAGAAATAAGGTTTGTTTTTGGAAGAGCGTACGTTTATTATTATCATACAAACAGCAGTAGGTCATAGATATTAGAGGTCTCCAAATAGATCAGAATAGATAGACTCCCATACAGGCTTACATTTATTCAGTGTAATTCTGTTATGACACTATATACTTGTGTGCTGAGCCAAGGGTGAAACACATGACACAGGAACACTCTTTTTAACTTTTTTCCATTTCAGTACAAACTTGTAGTTGTTCATAAACATCATATAATACAGCTTTATGAATGGAACATGCTTAAAAAGTTCACATTCATCTTGTTTTCTATGTTGCACTTCACTGCTCAGATGATCACTTCCCTCAGGAAGCCATCTGGATGGCTGGAAATGTACTTTTATAGGTTAGTGGGCTAACAAAAGGCATGAATAACGCTTCACACAACCTAGTGAATATTTCATTAGTCAACTGAACTGGGTCAGGCAGCTTCACGTGCTACACAGGATGTGCAGACCAGCTTCTATGGAAAAGTTATTTGATGGAAGATCATGTAGGTTCTTCTTACACAGTATGCACTGTATCAACCAATCAATAGTATTGTATTTGAGGGAGATATGTCAGCTGAACAGTGGAGGCGTTTTTTAAGCTACAATTTTTACTGTAGCTGCTTAGCTCAAAGCATCTCAAGTCAATGCATGTATTCACTTGTACATTGAGGGTGTTAATAACATCTTTTCAGATCAATTTGTGATCTCGGGGCTTCCCCAGACTTGGATTACGCAGGAGAACCTCAATGAAGCCATTGTATGCTTCCATTTGGTCCCCATCCACCTCAGTTATTTTAGGAGAATACTGCAACACTGTTTTGCTGTGATGTACTCCAAAACTTCATCAAAATTTCTATCTGCATGGGGTTGAGTAGATGATCCTTAAAGAATTTGTGGTCATCACCTGAAGTGTGTCTGAGTTCCTGTGACCTCCTCCAGTCGCTGCTGCAGCATGAGGAGCTCAGTGAGGTATCGCTCCTCAGTCTCTGCTGCCTGCTGCTGGTAGTGAGCTCGGAGATGCTCCACCTCCTGTCTGTGACTCTCCTCTAGCCGGAGCTGCTTCTCCTGCTCTTCTGCCTTCAGCCTCTGTAATTCCTCTGTATGGCAGGTAGATGGTGCACCAGCCCGCTCCTTCACATCTAACCGATGAGAGAGGTGAAATGTGAAATTGAATATGCTCGACTGGATAGCATTTAAGATTACAATCAATGACATGAAAGTTTAATGCTCCTTCTGGGAAAAATGATTCGCTGCAGTAACAAATAACAGGATCAAGTAAGAACTAAGTGAACAGAGAGCGGTGAAAGAAACAAATAACACAAAACAACAGAGGATACAACAAAAAAAATAATTTGTGCACCTTTTTTTAAATTTGTGCAACAGTTAAGTATGTGTTTGCAGTGAACAGATATACATTTGACACTACATTCATATGCAGGATGTGCAAAATTTCAACCATCTGTTCACAATATTACATTTAGCCATGATGATTAGCTTGTTAGCTCAGTTGATCCAAAAAAATCAAAGCAGAGAGTGTTACTGTTGGATTTCTGTTTGTTGCAGACAACAGATGTAAAGATGTGTTATGCAAAACACACGCGTGCTAAAGTACAAAGTGAGTGGCACATATGTGACATGACAGTTATCATTCAAGCTCAATAGTGAGCAAAACCTCTAAAACACTGTGGGGTGGCAACTGCAGAATACACAGATGAAAAAGAATACTACAGAAAACTCATCTTATTACACACCTCTGTGTTTTGGCTCAGTGCCCTGGCATCAGTGCCTGACCTGTTTGTTTTTCTTTTTTCATTCAAGAGGAGAATCCACACTTACCTTCGCTTGAAGAGGTACTCAAGCTGGTAACTTGCACACGCAGGTCAGAGATCTCCTTCTCACTGCTGCTCTTAAGTTCATCATATGACCTCTGCAGTTCCATCACCTAGAAGACCAACAGATTTGTTAGTGTGTTTCTAGGAGTCTAACAGTGCACTCGTCCCAAACTTTCACGGTACGGACGTCATGGTTCGTGTATATTTTGTGTTTCATTCTATACAACAACATGCACTCAAAACCTGATGATTTGCCTTTAGTGTGAATCTGGAAGACAGCTCATGTCGACACATGTCCCAAGTTTTTACCTTGTTCCCATCGGCTCTCAGCAGAGCCTGAAGCTGTGACAGTCGATGATGTTCCTGCTCAATCGTCACCCTCACCTGCTGAAGATTTCTGTAGAGCTCTACATAAGAGAGAGCATATTTGAATATGTGTATATGTGTGCTACTGTAGGTGTGAATAATGGGATATTTTAAAGCACTTTGTCAGTATAAAATACATTTACTACAGGCTTGTTTTAAACTGTAATTACATTACTTAAACAGACAAATTACCTCTGGCTTCCAGTACAATGGTAGTAGATTCCCTAGTTTCATGTCTGTCTGCCAAAGAAGGTGGCCGGCTGTCCGCGTCAACACTTTCCAAAAACTCTTCACCAAACATCTTTTGAAAACACTGAACACAGAACAGACAAAGACAAGGTTAAATCCTTTATACACTTGGAAAATTCATACAGAAAACTGTTTGTTTTCATGAATTACCTGAATGATCTCACTGCATTCTTTTGACACAGCCTGTAACATGTTGTGGTAATTGAAGATTTTTGGCTCGTCTGAAAAAAATTAAGCAAGAAATGTTCAATTAATGACTGATTAAAATGTTAAATAGGTTCCAAACAGCCTCTGACAAACACACAGCAACCAAAAAGTACAAAAACAAGGCTAGACACAACAAGGCCGTATCCTGTTCAGTGTGGATCCATCATGAATGATAAATCAAAAGCCTCTCTGGGGGTACACAAGTGCAACTGACTGAAGGTCTGCTCACCCTGGTCACCGTGATCTTTCAGGTTCTTCAGCTTCAGCTCCAGAGAGTGTGTGCGGGCGTCCGTCTCCTCCTGCAGTACCTCAAGCTGGGCAGCGTGAATCTGAGACAGGCTGATGCGCTGGGCCTCTATCTGTAGCCTGCACTCACCCTGGAAAAAGAAGAAATATCTTCTTTATTAACATGACTGAAATAAAGCACATTTTTCACATGCATAATTAGATTTCATGTAGCAAGTGTTTGTCTTAATATCCCTAAAAGTCTTCAAGAAGATGACACTAAATGGCACTGGATAAATAAAACACGACATGGATTCATATCACTTGTAATTTATCATAAATTAAATTATGCAGCAGGCTACACACATCTGCTAATCAGAGGAGACAAATGATTAAATAACATAAATCCACCAATCCTATTTTAACGACAGAGCAGCAGCACAAGCCATCTGTGTTCAGGATGAGAGGTCTGCTATTATCACTTCTGTAACGGAGAACAAAAGGCAAACAGTGAGACCCCTTTCTCTTACAATGCATTATGCATTAGCACAAATTTGTTAAGGCTATACAATTATGAAATTGCAATTCTGTTACCTTTGATGTCAAATGTTTTTAAAGTGCACTCTACATTTTAATTAGGCTGTATTTAAAACGCTTTGTTATGATACAATCTCCACGTGCTGAGCAGAGTCCTTTCAAACCTTAGACCACTCAGATGTTCCTGCTTAAACATGCAGAGGAGAGACGGCCAGCGCTGAACAAACAGATGGCAGCTGTGTAATGATGTGCCACTGACTCACGCATCAACAACAAAAACAGAATTACTTGTTTTATGACAATTAAACAAGTTTACAGTAACAGAAGCTCTTCTACAGAGGAAATTACTATAAAACTCAGGGCTACATTTATTGGACTTCTTCCAAGAACCAATTGAATGAACAGAATTGTTTTTAAGTGGCATCGCGTGATTAAAGAGAATCTGTGGCGTTCAGAAATGTTAATATACCTGAACTTCTTTCTTTCCTCTTCAAACTGAATGTTCTCCGGCATAAATACATCTCTGAGCTACTTGTACGTTACGAGGCATCCAGACCCTTCAGGTCATTTGGGACAGGTTTGCTCAGTGTTCACAGGATCATATCCAAGAGAGGTGAAGCAACTTTTAGTTTTTATGTTCCCCACTTTGGGAACAAGCTTCCAGACTACCTGCTTTAATTTACTACAATTGTTTACTCTGGCTAGATACATAACTTCTTTTAATCTGAATTTTTTTATTTGCTTGCTTTTGTTTTGATTGTCTTTTAAATGCTTTTTTTATCTATATTTATTTTTGTTTTGTTTTTTTCTAGTATCTTTTGACCGCAATTTCAACATTTTCTTAGTGTTTTAGATTTCATGCATTTCTTAGTCTCTATAAAGCTCTTTGAATTGCCTTGTGTCTGCACGGTGCTATATAAATAAACTTCCCATAAACCTGCAATACAAGTCACACAAACCAGTGACTCCAAACCAGAGGTACTTGTACCCCAGATGGTGCCATTTTTCTAGTTGCCGAGAGGGTATGTGGAAAGATTACTCAACTAATTTGGAAAAATAAAATTGATTTGATAGAAAAAGTACATCTGCATATTGAGTCATCTATGACAATTAATGAAGGTGTTATTGCACTTAAAAGATTGTGAAACAAATAATTAGCAAGCAAGCAGGGGAGATGAAACAGATCACTAAAAGTAATGGATAAATGGTTGAAATGTAGATTTTGTTTATATCCAAGTTTATATCCATGATTAACAGCAAAATAAGACGCAGTTTGAAATTAAATCAAATCAACATATTTGGAACATAACTGGTGGTGTTGATGAAGGGGTAATGTAAACTATAGATAGTCTGCCTTTCTCTACAGAGGGCAAGCTTGTTTGATTTGTAATGAATGATAATGCCCTAATCTGAAAGAACTTTTACAATGTATAAAATAAACTTATAGGTGCAATGTACAATGCATATTTTCATGGACCTATAAATAAACACAGATGGAGCTTGATACAAGGAATGGTAGTTTGCAAGAGGTTATGGATTTCAGATGTACTTCAAAGCCGTATGTCTACATTTGAAAGCAACAGACCAAATAGGACTGTATTTCAAGTTATGGCGGGGTGAGAACAAAAAACACAAATTGTCAGTCCAGAAGTCCTATAGTTCAATAATATTGAACTAATAACCAAAATTGTTTCTAAAAAAGTTGCACAGTGTACCTTTAATACAAAATTATTGAGTTTTCATTAATTAGCACATTTTGGTATGGCAACTTAAACAGTTCACTAGTTTTTTTTCTCTCCCTCCGACAGCTGCCTCAGGGTACTGTCAAGGATCATCCCCCGCTGCACCAGACAGTCTAACATCATCGACCACTTTGTTTTCCTATTCCCTCTTCTGTCACAGTGCGGCTCTGCTCTGATAGCTCTCAGTTGGCAGCTGTGATATTATCTAA
Organism: Pagrus major; assembly: GCF_040436345.1. Classification (NCBI taxonomy): domain Eukaryota; kingdom Metazoa; phylum Chordata; class Actinopteri; order Spariformes; family Sparidae; genus Pagrus; species Pagrus major. The sequence continues at coordinate 16,679,130 of NC_133230.1, forward strand.
TTGTTCTGAGTCCTGTAATACCAGCAATGACTCTGCTAAATTTGTTTTGCTCTTGTCTATTGATTTGTTGCTGCAGGACTTTCAGCTCCACCTATCCTCGAGTAACACTTCTGTCAGTGAAACAGAGCGGAACAGGCAGCCCTATGTGGCAATTTGAGGGCTTTTAAAATTCAAATGATCACATCTGATGAACACGCATCTAATAATGAGCAGGTGGTGCTCATTAAGCTGAAATGAGCATTTTACAGCATGTTCGTGTGTTTGTTTGTGAGCAAACCTCACAGACAATTAAGAGATATTTAATATTATTTCAGCTGTATGAGCACCTGCTGATTGACCTCTACACCACTCTGTATGATGTATGAAGCATCTCAACACTGAAAAGCATAAGGCAGGATGTGAGCTTAAGTGACATTTACATGCTCAGTAGTCTCTTCTTCTTCCTCTGCTCCCTCACACACGACAGGCATCGTGTTCTGGCCCGTCCCATGTCTGCTCACCTGAATAAGCAAGCAGAAGAAAAATACTTTTAAAAAAAAAAAGTCTAACATATTACCCCAGTACAAATGCAGACACATATGACAGTGATGGACAGACAGACAAGATGCACCATCACTTCCTGAGAGGGAACAGAATCATCTTATCGTTCAAATGATCCAGCATAATTTACAAGAAAACAACTCTGAACATCATCTTCTTTTGATTTTCTTTCCCCAGTGTAGAGTTTATTAAGCTCTTGTAGCAGCTTTATCAGAAGTTAGTTTGACTACACACAGAACCTCATTAGAAAAACACCTGTTTTAAGTTCTGTTGTTGATTGCACAAATACTAAAAGGAGCAACAGCTACTTTTCAGACATTTGAGGATTTTGGTGATGTCATTCCGGACCATATGTAGTGTTCCAGCCCAGGAGGTGACAAAAACCAAATGAAACACAGATATGAAATGGCAGACAGACACTGTATATTGTCTTTTGCCTGGTGTAATTGAGACACAGCTTGAAGTGACACAGACACAGAAGTGACTGGGGTAAAATGGCTTCTCACCTCAAACCCTTCACTCCCTGCAGGATGGAAAGAAACTAGAATGTACACGTTTCTACACAACGGCAATGATTCAAAGCTGTCAGAAGGCTGTGGGTGACTGTTGTTTAACGTGAAATTCAGTCTGAGGACAAGCAGCATCAAGTGAAAGCAGGTTATTAATACTGCACAATGCTCCCTTAAAAGTAGAAAAGAACAGAATATTAATGGAGCCTTGACAATTTTCACTGCTGCGTGTGCATTTCCAATCTTGCATTATTCTTCCCACAATAACTCCAATTACTGTAATGTCACTGAACGGTCTGCACAAACATATCTTTTCACAGACTGTGAAAGCACAGACTGTGCTGCTCAATGCTACCTTTGGGAGCAACCTTGCAGACACTAACTCAAGACTGTCACTCACAAAAAAGAAAACATGCCAGGGCTGAAATGATAATGATGAAAAAATATTCTGTTAATGGCTAGAGCTTCATCTGGCTGTGAATGAATCCACTGGTATTTAATGAAGCTAGTAACAACATCAATAATCACAGCATTAATTACAAATGTTTGAAGCATTTAATTTCGACTGCACTCATTTCTCTTCTCTTATAAGCCCTTTATTCTCACAATCAAACATGTCATTTAAACACACTTAAGATGCCAGCAGAGAAAAAGGCAGCAGGGTTCGTTTTACTGGGCAGTGGTGCAGCAGATGCATGTGAATGCTTACCGGTTTGTTGATGTAGTCTCTGCCTCCGTCTCCCTGGTAGCCGTCTGTGGAGTCCTCCTTACCGGCCCTCTCTTGTGAACATGACATAACCCGGCTCTCTGTCTGAGGCTGCATCTCCGGCTCTGCAGCACTTGTAGCTCTACCTTCCTCCACCTCTTCCTCCTCCCTGTGTCGTTCCTCTCTGCAGTCTGAAAGAGTGGTGCCAAGTTTGCGCTCCTGCTTCGACCTCTGCCGTCTCTTGCGTCTGCTTGACCCTGAGGCTGTGGACTTCTGCGGGGAGGATCGTCCTTCAACAGGTCCCTCCCCTGAGGACTGTGCTGCCGCTGTTGCTGCTGCTGCTGTTGCTGCTGCTGCTGGAGACGGAGTCTGTGAAAGCCTCTGGAGCTCCAGGCTCGCCCGGATGCTATCTCTCTCGGATTCAGCTGCCTGTAAGAGGGACTGAAGAGCCTTTATCTCTTCTTGCAAAGATTGAATCTGAAGGTGATGATCCTCAGAAGAATAAACTGGCTCAACAGCTTGCTCCTCTTGCTGGAGCTTTCTCTGGGCATCCTGCCCCCTCGCCTGCTCTCTCCTAATCTCTTGCTTCTTTTCCAGTTCTTTCCCAAGGCTTTCATTTCGGGCGATGACCTTCGCGTTTTCTTGTCTCACTTTCACCAGCTCTTCTTCCAGCTGTCCCACTTTGCTCTCTGTGAACATCAGTTGCTCTGTAACTTCAGAAAGCCTCCCAGCCAAGCTTTCTTTCTCACTCAATGTAACATTTAGTTTCTCCATTAGCTCAGTAGTATCTTTTTCTATCACAGCTTTTTTCGCCCCGTCTGTATTCGTGTTCTCCATATTGATATCTCTGCTGCCATCCTCCAGCTCCCGAATCTGTGACTGAAGGCTGGCAATTTTTGCCTCAAACTCAAGTGTATCCTTCAGTGTCCTCTCTTCTAACTGCGTCTTTGCCTCAATCAGACACGTATACTCCGCCTTCAGCTCCTGATAATTTACCTCAAAATTCTTTTCAGCAAAGGAAAAAATATTTCTCTGCTTTTCAATTTCCTCTCTGAGCTCAACTACTTGCTGCTCTTTTTGATTGCTCTCTGCTGTGAGTGTCTCAATTTGTATAGTTTTTGAGTCCAACTCTTCTTTCAAAGTGTTATTAGACCCTATCAAATTCTCCTTTTCCAATTCCTGCTCTTTCCATTTGTTCTCCCAACATGTATCCTTCTCTTTTGACTGGTTTTCAAGCACCTCTGTCTTTTTTACTAATGTCTGAATTTTGTTTTCCATTCGGACTCGTTCTTCTCCTCCCTTTCTTAGTTCCTCGATCTCTACCTGAAGCTCTTGAAGCTGCTGGACGAGCTTGTCTGCTTTGGAGCTGTGCAAGGCAAGCTTTAGGTCCTCTTTTAGTCCAAGAATTTGGTGCAAAAGCTCGTCTCGCTCTGCAGCAAAACTTGCCTTCTCTCTTTGTAACAAATGCATTTTTTCCTCATAACCAATGCGCAGCTCATCCAACGCTCTCTCGTGCTTGACGGCGGCTTCATTGAGAAGGTTTTCTGTGTTCAGGTAGCTCTCCCTTTGCAACTCTTCCCGAAGATTGGTGAGCTCTTCTTCGTGGCTGAACAGAAGCTGAGTCCTCAGTCGTTCCAGCTCTGCTTCCTGCGACTCCGCCATGCGGTCAAGCACAGCGTCTTTCTCCCTCTCCAGCATCTCCAACTTGATCTTGTAGTTGGTGATTTCTGAATCGTGTTTCACTTCTGCCTCTTCTGCCGCTTCCTGAGCAGCAGCCAGCTCGCTTTTCAGATTGTCAATGGTCTCCTGGAGGCGCTGCAGTTCACCTTTATGGCTTTCCTGAGAGATGAGGCTGTGGGAGACCTGCTCCACCTTTTCTTTAGCAGAACGGAGATCTTGGAGAAGATCATCAACCTTGGCCTGCAGGTTAAACTTCTCTTGGGCGACTTGGCTAAGCTCATGCCTGGTTTTATCGTGCATTGTTTGGGATTGCTGTAATGTCCCTTGAAGCTCCCTAATCTTTGCATTAAGAGTGTCCACCTCAGTACTAACAGCAGAGCTTTGAGACAGTTGTTGTGCTTTTAGAAGCTCGAGCTCAATGCGATGTTGCTCGGTCATTTGTTCCACTCTCGCTGCATGCTGCAAATTAAGTTCCTGCTTCATCTGAACTATTTGTTGGCCATACATCTCATCCAGCTCTGCCCTGAGAAGTTCAAGTTTTCTCACAGACTCATCCTGCATTTTTTGGACGGTGTCACTCTCAGACAGGCTGCCCTGGTGATAACGCTTCTGCAGGTCCTCTACTGTGCCCATGAGCTGCATGATTTCATTGGATGACATTCGCTCCTTCTGTCTGGAGGCTTCAAGTTCTCCCTTACAGTTTTCTAACTCCATGCGTCCTTTCTCAAGTTCTAATTTACAACTCTCTATTTCGCTTTTACAGCTTTCTAAGTCAGACTTGGTGCTTTTCAACTCATCCACGCATTTTTCAAGCTCTGATTCTTTGTCAGCCATTTGCTGCTGGAGGTCGCGCTGGTGTTTTTCAGCAGACTCCAGCTCATCCTCGAGCTGCGTAAGAGAGCCGTCCTTTTCTGAAATGACTCTCTCTTGCTCTGCTATGATCAGGTCTTTCTCATCTGACTGGTGAATAATATTCTCATCTCTAGTCCGTCCCACATGGACAAGTTCCTCTCTGAGCATGCTCAGTGACAGCTCATGTTCTGTGATTATTGCAGTTTGCTCTGAAATGAACAGATTTTTCTCTGTCAGTGTTTGTGCAAAAGACTCCTCCGACGTTCTTAACTTTGTCAGCGATTGCTCCTGACTAGAAATAACTTTTTCTTTTTCAGCAATTAGCCGTTCCTTTTCGTTTATCCTTTGAGTGAGTGATTCTTCTGACCTTCTCCCTGACTACAAAGACACAAATTATTAGAGATGCAGAGGCAACACTGACAACATATATTCAACAGAATAGATATCTGCAGGATCACACAAGGCAACTTCTTACCATCTCTGTCTCACTGAGCTTGTGCTGGAGATGGCTGATTTGCTCAAGCTGCTCGCTGCTCCTCTCCTGGTGCTTTTTCACCTCAATGTTTATCTCCTCCAGCTGCTGTTGGTACTGCATGAGCTGCTGCCTGGCCTGCAGAAGATCAGCTGCAGTGCTGCTGTGGCTTGTGTTCCTCAGCGTCTCGCCAGCCTGAAGCTGCACATTTTTCCACAACACAAATTAATTTCTAATGAGCAGAATAGGACAGCTAATATGACAGTAGTTTAGACTTAGAAACTTTCAGTTCCTACCTGCTGGAACTGAATTTGCAGTTTTTGGCTTTGCTCTGTCAGTGCCAGGAATTCTTTCATGATCTCATCTTTTTCTTTGCGAGCCTGCTGAAGGTTAGCTGTGAGCTGGGTGATGATGCCATCTCGCTGCTTCAGAGCAGCCTCAAAATCCTGCAGCTATAGAGAAAAAAAGTGAGGATGAAAGAGCTTTAAAAAAGCAATGAAAGTAACATAAGTGTAAGAACTGAGCTTGTTATGAAGAAAGAGGAGGAATAAATAAGTTCCCAGCCTCACCAATCTGAAATCTTCTTCTCAAAGTAGTTAGATGAGTGTTAGCAGTCATTTTTACTAATCATTTACAGGATAAAAAATAATTTGAAATGGATGGCAATGCTTGAACACAGGTGGTATTGTACCCATGAGTCATTTAAAGTAAAATAGAAGATGCAATCATGTGTGAATATGTCAAAAATTACGAGTGAAAATCTGATCGCTTTTGCTCATTCACATTAACAACAAGGAAGAAGGAAATAAAACCTAAAATTAATCATATCAGTTTTAAAATATTGTAAAGTGGTGAAATATTGTGGTAATCCACCCTGTGTATTTTCTCAATTCAACAGTATGACCTATAATAAAGTAATAAAACATTTACCTGCTGTACTCCCTCTGTGCCAAAAGCAGCCCTGATGTCTTCGAGCTCTCGACTCAGCTCCTCCACAGCCTGGGTCTTAGCAGCTAGTGCATCCTCCATGTCCTGTATCGTACCTCCCTTTGTCATCTGTTGCAGGGGCTCCACCTCCTCCTGAGCAGGAAAATAAGCACTTATTTAGCATTAACAGGGTTTCCATCAAGATGAAGTTTCCAGGTTGAGTTTAGCACTCAGTCACCACTCAAGAGCGACAGCGGTTAGTTACAAGAGCCAAGAGCCACAAGTAGGAATGCAAAGTAAATACATTGATGTTATCAAATGGATACTCCATTGTTCCTTTGCTGGATCGCTGCAGCCGATCAAAGCAGTTTAAGACAAAGTCTGTCTGTGTTAGTTCTAGTGGGAGTTAATGAGTCCTGCAAGGTGATGAAATTCAGTTAAATACCTGAAAATACTTAACCCTGTCAAAGAAATCAAGAGAAGTTGTGGGTTTAGCAATCTTAGGTCCGCTCTTGGCGAAAAAACTGCTGTAGTACTTTTGAAATGCATTTCTCATTTCTCAGTTTTCCTGAATTTTGCAGATTGCTGAGGATAAATTAGATCTGATTCTTTTTTGGTGAGTCCTAAATAATCAAGAGGAAATCAGAGGCACAAAATGATTAGAATCTGATCAGCAGTGAGGTTTTGGGGCTGAAGTTGAAAAAATTCCAATATACACATTTTTTTTTTTTTTTGCAATAATCCATAAAATGTTGTTTTCCAATACTTGTGACAAATATATGTCATGGAGGCAGGATATCTTACAGTTCAACAATAAACTTTATTGTCCAAAATGACATCAGCGCACTCAATCTGTAAACTTCACTGGTAATTTAACAAGCATAAATTACACCGAGGATCCTTTATTGCATTATCTTTAAAAAAAAGTTTTCATACCGGCGCACATTGGCTAAGATACAGGTCGATGGATACCGATTTTTGGGACAGGCCAATATCGGCAAATAATATCGGTTCTAAAAATAATACCAACATTTGATATTTCTGTCTTGCAAGATAATTAAGAATATAATCTTCGTTGTAAAAACAGAATAATTGCCGTAACCTCAGTACAGGTCAAACTTTGTTCAAATATACTCTGATTCACTTTAACTACTATTAGAACCCTAAAAAAAAGTCTGACCTAACTCAATCTGCAAAAATCAAGAAAATAAGAGAGGGGACAGAAACGCCTTCATATCATATCTGTTATTAAACCTTCTCTTTCAAAAAGAGGCTGACATTTTCGATGCTGTTGAAAGCTGATCATTTGGGAAATAAAATAATAATAAAAAATCCTTTAATAATAAAAGGATAAAAATTGTTTCATGAGCTTTTCAAGTTAAACTTTGAAAGATGTTAAGTTATGGTAGCACTGATAGATTATGACAATATGTTTCATAACCTCTCACTCTAATTCGTACTGCGGTCGACATGTCCCTTTAAACATTTCTGGTTGTGTTCTTCATCTTCATCACAACTTTACTGATCAGCACCTCCCTGGTTTCGGTCTCCTTTGTTCGAATCTCATCTCAGTGAGTCTGAAGAGAGCAGCTCTTTGTGCAACACATCCTGTCCCCTCTCTCCCCCAAGCTCTTCACTGTCCTCTCCCATCCTCATCCTCCCTCAGCAGCTTTCAAAGAAACTTCACACCTCTAAAATGTCAAAAAGCCCTGTTCATTTCTAAACTCCACAGCCATTTGTGCTTTCAAAATTGTCATTTATAATGTTAAAAGTTTTTGTCTTTCCCCCACATCACTAACAAGTATGTAGGTATATAGTCAAGTAAGTACAGCATGAAACAGGCTTGGTTAGTGGGTTACAAGAAATCTTGCAGAGGACTAAAGTATAAGCAAGTACAGAGTTACGTCCAGCAGCCAGAAGCAGAGCTAAAGGGGCTGCTTGATCGGATTACTGTACCCAAATAAAATCCTTCGAAGACATCATTTGGTTTTCTGTCATCTCATCATCATCATCATGGCACCCATTTACCTGTCAATTCACAGTACTGTCAGTGAACATTAAGATTTGTGAATCGTGATGGAAAAGCCTGTGTTAATTTCATTAAGTCATCATCGGGTAGATTTGTAGTTGGACAAAAATCACATTTAAAATGATCCTTACTGATTTCTGTCCATTAAATTAAGATATAATTAATTCATTTTAATATTAGGCAACATAACAGCAGAAAATCAGCAAGAATAGCTGTAAGAATTAAGATACTGGATTTGAATACTGTCTTTGTAACAGGCAAAACATTCCTACTACTACGATTACTACAAATACGCCTACTACTACGACTACTACTACAACTACTGCTACTACTACTGCTACTACTACTACTACTACTACTACTACTACTAATAATAATAATAATAATAATAATAATATAGCATCTTTCATGCACACAAATCCAGCCCAAAAAAACACATTTCAAGAAAAGGCAACTTAACTGAAACAAAGACTTTCACCTTTTTCCTGAATCATTTTGGCGAGGTTTATTTTTCACTTTTTGTGATTCATCCACTAAAGACAGATTTTACCAGCAGGGGATATTGCTATTACTGGCTGACTAAATTGATGTGCTTTCTTCTGCTCTTCTTTTCGGTCTCCAGTACTATTTCCAATTAAAACGATAACAGTATGCACTCAACCTGGCTAACAAGCTACTGGAAATTAAGAAAAACTTTCACATAAATTAGACTTGCATAGGTAACTTAATTAGCCACAAACAAAATCTTTCTAAAACAATTATCACAAACAGGTGTGACCATGAATCCCTAATGAAATAACCACACCAGCAGCCTCAGAGAGGCTTCAATGTGCAAGTTGCATCTTGGCTTTGTGGGAGAATAAAAAGAGTTACAATACAATTAAAAGGAAAAGGAAGTTCATGTCACATATTTTGAGAAAGCTCATCTCACCTCAGAGGAACAATCTTCAGCAGTAGTGGACACTTCACTCTCCGGCTGCAATAAAGAAGATTAAAAGAAATTCATCAATACTGCGATCATAAAACGGGACGAATTAAGTAAGTTAAGTGTGTGATAAGAGAGCCACGTCATCGCATTAATCACAAGTAAACATGAGATCACAATTTAACATAATCTAAGTCATGTAAATAGTTAAATGAGTGTAGTTGCAGTAAATGTGTCCCAACATTGCAAAGACTATCGTCATTATAGTCCCAGAAGTGTATTTCAATCTTCTCTCCAATTTAAAATATACTAAAATGTTCAATGACAGCAATTTGAAACAATGCCTGCCTTATGTCCCATTTCAGCAGGGACCCAGCATTCAAATATTGGTCTAACCTACTGCTTTGATTGACCGCAGAACTCAAACATCACCTCAAACTGTTCAAAGCAACAGGTAAAAAGACGAATAATTGACCATGTGATGTGTGATATGTGAGCATTTTATTGCAACCTCATTGATAAGAGCGCTTCATGAAAAGTTTACTTGTGACTGCTGACTCTATAGGAGGCATCAATGAGACATCAGACTTGTATTCGCAATTACAATCTCTATCAGAAGCCTGTGAAAGACTGAAGAGTGGAAAATGTTGACGCTCTTGTGTTTCCATAGCGCAGAAAGCAGCATCACTAAAGCAGCACGTCTGAAGAGAAACAAACCCTGTGACCAGAAGACCAAGAAGAGAAAATGTTGTGAAAACCATAGGAGGGAATAAACTATTTATCTTTAAACTGTTACATAATTTATCTACATAGATAATTCAAACATACCCTGCTGTATGGCTTAGTCCCTCAACATTCACAAGTTTAATTTATTAGTGATACAGAACAGCTCTCATCCATGCAGCAGAAAATTACAGCTTGTCCCACAGCCTTTTGTATCAGAGAGGCTGTGGGTCGCTCCCAAGGTAAAATAAAAAAAATAAAAAATACTCGCCTTGCAACCAAACACTCGCACATTCAATCAACCTTAAGGTCTGCTCAAAGAACTAGTGCAAGGCCGCAGGAATTGGTCACGCAGACTGACGCATCTCAACCTGTTTAAAAGGCAATTGTCTGTTTCCGTGGCAACTGGTAGTTTTTGTGGGCATGTACAGTGGGTTCAGGGAGAGATTGGCTGCACAGCGGCGAAAAAAAAAGCGAACGTCAGGGCTTGAATGAAGAACGAAGAGCCCTCAGGTTTCTGCATGTTTTTCAAACTGATTAGATTGGGTGATTTTCTGCAGAATCGTGCAACTGGCTGAATATTTATTTATCAGAATCATTACTGAGACAAATGAATGTTGAGGCTCTAACTTTTCAAAGTGATCAAACATCAGTTATCCTTTCAAAGGTTTTTATGAGAGAAAACAATGTTAACCAGCCATTTTTAAATGACAAGAGGCAGCACTTGCAAGTGCTGCAGTAGTATTTGTGAATATGAAATGAATTTGCAGAATGCATCAACATTGAATTTTATCATCCCTGTGCTGTTGCCGTTTCAAATGGCATTCTAGATGAAGGTATTTGCCAGTGATGTATTATGCAAAGGAAGACTAGGCGGTGGAAGTTCAACAGAGTCCCCAGCTAAAACAAAACCTTTCAGAAGTATTTGCATTTTTCGAATTTATTCCCAGCTAAAACAACTGAGTGTATTCTCTGCTACATTAAAATGACTATCAAAGCCACACTGCACCAGCACATAAAACCCTATGTAAGCCCTGCTGGAGTCCTGCATGTTTTCCAGTGATATCTCCCAATTTCACAGTATAAAGTCTGAAGCAAACTGTCTTAAGATTCAGGTATTAAATGCATTTTGAAAAATCAAAACTTTACTCATAGAATACAAAGTCAAAGTCACATTATTTTCTACAAGAAGGAAGAGGCTGAGTAATTTGATTTTTGGTAATGTCCTTTTTGGTCTAATAGTCATAGTCGATCATTTCCTGGTAAATTTCTGAAAGATTCCTGATAAAAGCTCTGTAGTTCAGAAACTAAGAATACAACTCCTATACTGTAGGCTCTTATACATACATGTCAATGATACAAAAACTAAATAAAAAAGAAACATCATAAAAGCCAAAAGATGCAGCAGCACTAACAGCATCAAAGTTGGATGAAAGGATTTTCTGAGTATTGATGATGTCTTAAAAGGCATCAGTTAATAATAATCCTGAATGCCTATAATTACTGAGAGATTCATGAAGAGACATTATATGCATAGTGCAAAAGTGTGGTTTCTGAATCACTGAAAAAATGTTTGTGCTGAAAGCCCTTTCAAAGCATTAAAGACAGTGAACCTGAACAAAATGAAAATGTCAAACATTTGCATTAGAAGTTTGTGAAGTCAGAAGTGAATAATTAATTCCATAAAATAAAGTGACGTACTATGTGACATTTTCTTATTGTTACAAAATGTCTTTCAAACCAGTGATTATTTGTGGTTTTTATTCTAGTTAATGTCACTTACTTGTTTTTGCTTGACCTTCACTTAAACTTAAAGCAGCTACGAAAACTAAATTTCCTAGCAGCCTCTGTGGACAAAAGTGGTATCAGCACCACCGCTTCCTATAATATCAAAGATCTTGATGAGTGATGGGAAGACGCAGCGTATTTACAATGTACTATTTTTCTTTTTCAGCACAGCTGTTTACAGGATACATGGTGATTAGATAATGTATCTATCTGTGGTTATATGAGATTAATAACTGTAATATGACAATGATGAAACAAGCTAACTTTGTTTTAGTTCCATTCATATAGCAAGGTTAACCTACATGTAGCTTACAGCTAACGGATGCTGTTGCTCGGTAACAGTAATTTTGTTTAGCTGACGCTTAAGTTGTCAACATTGTCTAGTAACGTTATGCCTTCATAATTATTAAAAGACAGGAAGCTATAACTTGTGAGCAAGGCTAGCATAAAGGCCTGTTACATTATAGGCCAGTTGTTCTGCTGCCGTCTAGAAATACAGAAGTATCCACTGCTGTACTGCCAAACTACAGAGCAGCTTCTTTCCTTTCAGGCAGTCCAATTCCTCAATTCATCCTCAGCAATCAAACACAAAAAATATTTCTGAGAGTTATTATTTCACGGGGAATCCCACCTGGTGACAGACTTTATGAATAATTATCTAGAAATAGCAAATCTTCTCAGTGATGGCCTTGTTTGCTTATGTAGAGGCATCAGGACTGAATTGAGAATGTTTCATAACCAGTTAAATCTCCTTGTAGTACATGTAATAAAGCCAATGGGCATGTTCAAACCACCTTATTGGAGACTGAATCTAATCTCAGTTTAAACAAGGCAACGCCCAGAAATCCTTCCTGAATGACACCTATTTATTTTAAAATTCCACAGGATGCAGCAGATGTCTTCACATAAACCGACAAATCTCAGGCAAATCATCATTTCTCTGATATGTTGGAGTAAGCTAATGGTTTTGTTCAATTTCAAACAATTTGTCCATATCAACTAAATAAAATCAACTATAATCTGCTCTAAAATGAAGAAGATAAACTTCTGCAAAGTGGTCCTCATTATTAAAATAAATTAGATTTCTATTATAAATGTACAAGTAATTATTTTAGAGTTGAAACCATCAGTCAATTAACAAATTAGTTGATCATCTGAAAATAAATTGATATTTCAATGAGTGATTATTCATTTTAAGTAACTGAGCTGCATGAGGAAATACAGTTACAGTTATGAGTAAGTTTAAGTGTCTACCTCTATGGTGTAGGTCTGGTCATGCTTGACAGTCTCTCCGCTCCGCATAGTCCTGGCAAAGGTAAACTCTGTGGTGGGTGGGTTTTTATTTCCTTCTTGTGATCCATCTTGTCCTCCACCTGAGCCCTCCTCTCCTTCCACAGACTGATCCGGCTCGACCTCCACCCTTCCCTGTGAATCCCCCTCCGAGTCTTCCGGTGACTTCTTTTTCTTCTTCTTCTTCTGTTTCTTCTGGGAGTCCGCGTGAGCTTTTCTCTGGCGGTACTCAGCCAACTGGAGGGGAAAGAGGAAAACAGGAAGTGTTAAAAATAACAATTTACACTTTCTGCTTTTTCTGGAAGTTAAAAAAAAGCATTAAGAAACACTTTGACAAACATCTTTTAAAGTGTTAGTCCATATTTCTGCTCGTAGCGTCCATTCAGATCTTTGTTTATCTGACCCTAATGCTCAGACTTAAGGGCAGGAACCACCTTCTGTGGCCTAATTCACAAATGTATTAGTCTGCCTATCACAAAGTCTAGATTTCCAACAAAGAAAAGAAAAATTGAACCTACTCTGAGTCCCCACAGTTTGGTGAAACTCAAGCGGAACATTGTGTGCCCCCAAAAAGATGTCTTCCTCGCTCCGAGTGAGTCCTCCCTCCCTGTGTCCATATGACCTGGCACATGCTTCTTGCTGTGCCAGGTGCTAATCCCAACTAAAGGGATTACATTTTTAAACTATGTCAACGATCTGTCTGAACACCCAATAACATTTGTGTCATCTTCCGTATCTTCGGATTCATGACAGAAATAACTTTTTGTTCGTACAAAAAACGACATCCACATCATATCCGATTATGATATGAAGTGTGTTTGTGTTCATTTCTGTTGTATATTTGGGATAAAAGGTGAAATGATTAGTTGATTAAACAATTAGTAATGAAGAAAGACAATTAGTTGGCAACTATTCATTTTTCATTTTTCAAGCAAAAAAATGTCAACGTTTGCTGGATCTGGCTTCGTTGTTGTGAGAATCTGCTGCTCCTCTTTTATCTTTTATGATCGTAAATGAAGATTCTTTGGTTTTTAGACGGTTGGTAATGACAAAATAAGCAATCTGAAATTGTGATTGAGCATTTTTTTACATTTTATAGATGAACTGTGAAAATACCAGCTTATTAATCAATAATGAAAATAGAAATAGATTATACCAACTGACACACATATTTCTAATTCTGAGATGAAGTCACACTCGTATGTACGCTAAACAGATCTAATTCCTGAGTAATCATTTCACGTCTCTCTTTTTAAAACATACAAACCAATTTTATACCATAAACAAAAGCACATTAATCATCATCAGGGAAGCGATGATAGTAATGACAAACCCTGGACAGTCGGCACTACTGGTATTCATTATGCATGAGAGACAGGTGACAGCAAAAGGATGACAGAGGCAGCTGACCAGGGCGGACAGCAGGGCTACAGGTGTCCCAACACAGCTGTTACATGGATCGTCATAGACACAGACAGACTGTTGCCAAGGATACCGTGCCAATGCCTGCTTACCTGTCCTGGAAATGCCCATGTACCCGATGACAGAGATCATGAGTCTAAATGCAGATTAACATACAGGTTTGGAGCAGCTGATACTGGTTTAGTAATGGGTTTTGTTTTGTGCTTCTTTGGAGTCAAACAGTTCATGTTTGCTAAGAAATTATGAGGTTATCTGGTTATTTATCATTTCCAGTGTATCGCACACATGTCCTTTGTTTTTATATTGACATATTGATCTACATCATGATATATAAAGTTGTGCCAAACTATTATTTCCAGGGTCAAAAAATGAACTTTTGAGCTTCAACTGAGGAGCTCTTTATGAATAAAATATAAAAATGTCTGTTTTATACTTTGCTGTACAGATGGAAAATTATTATTTTCAATTTTGCTTAATGCACCAATTATTTTTCACCATTAATTAGATATTTGTTTGTCTAGAAGATGTCAGCAAACAGTTTCAAGTGCCTCATAAAATTTCAGACAGTCCACGGTGACATCTTTCAATCATTTTATCTGACCAACAGTCCAAAAGACATTCAGTTTACTTTCATACATCACAAAGAAATGCATGAAATCCTGGAGCTAGAACCAGCAAATATGTGGCATCGTTGCTCAAAAAATGATCCACGCCTGTAGCAGCAGCATCCACATAAAAGTAAGCACTTTGACAGGTCTGGTTTTGTGATGCTGCACAAAAGGTTAGAGGCCGACACGACCGAGCTGAGAGTGGGCGTCATGCTCACGTTCTCCACCTACAACACCCAGCTTGAAAGCTCAAAGGGCTTCTGATCTGTGCCTCTGCATCTCCACACACACCCCTCATCCAAATATATACCACTCTATCTGTGTTTCAAGAAGAGCTTTATCCACTGAATACCAGAGTACATAGACTGAGATATGAATGAATGCCAGTCTTACAGGACAGAGAACCGGGTGATACAATGACAGTGAGGCTCTGAAAACACAACAGCAAGGCTATCCTTTAATTCAGACTCAATCAGTCGTGTTGTGTGCGATACGCAGCAAACCTGCCAGCAGGAATCACCCTGACTTTTGGACAAGTCTCGGGAATCCCGCGCTTTTCGATGAGCTGCTTATCATACAGGCTGCCCTACTTGGCTGGGCAGCGCAGAGCATTGGCTGAACATATGGAGCACTGGAGCCTGTGTAGCTGTATCACCATCTGGGAAAACAGCAACTACGTAGGTGTATCACCATCTGCTGTCTGAAAACATTTACACAGGCACATTTAAACACAGGCTTTTTTTTTTTTAATCCATATCTCATAGTGGATGTCTAACAGCATCAACACAAGCAACATCGAGGAAACTGTGCTGATTCTTTTTACCGCTGGTGAGATTATAAACTAGTGTTACTGGAAAAGACAGAGCAACAAAAAAAGACTTAGTTCTGATAGTCCAGATGATGGATATATTTGTGTTTGTTTTAAGTCTTTTACTAATGTTAACTTGTGGAAACACATTGTAGTATGGTTGGATGATAACACCATATATTTCATGAGATGATGTAAATTTGTCTTCAATAAAAGATTTTGCTATAATGTTTAAACTGATGTGGCTAACCCTTCAATAGGTCTGGATATCACATGAAGGAGTGAAACTGCCAAAATAATACTAAAAATAAATGTAGTAATTAATTAATAAGCTGTGATGCAAACTGCTATTTCTGTTTGAATTTGCTTCTGGATTTTGGATTTTGTATTATCTCCCCTATTTCTTTAATTTATACTTTTTTTTACCATTTTATGCATTCATTTGTTTTTTTTTTAGTATTTATTTATGTATTTTTTGTTAAATGCAATGGGAAAAGAATACAGAAATAAATACAAAAATTAAAAAAATGATTAATAAATTAAATGGAACTTAAATGTGGAAGTGAATAAATGAGAAATTTAAGACAAAGGTAAATAAATACTGAAGCAAATTAAAACAAATACTATTCTTATACACATTTTACAAATTAATTCATGCCTAAATTTATTTTTAATGTAATTCTTGGCGCATTTAATGGTATATTAATTTATTTATTGAGCCATTTGTTTATTCAGTTTTGATTTTGGCAGTGTCAGTCTTCCTTTTCAAAGAATTTAACATTGTGTGCAAAGCTGGAATCAATTAGCACAATTTACTTCAAGTGTTGAAATCATTTGTTTTGTCAGACAGGCATTTAATTTCATGATTTAGCCAAAAACATACTTCACCCTCTGGTTATTTCATCCATGACCAGTCTTATCAATTGATTTTCCAGAAAATATATCAAATAGAAATATATCAGTATCTCATTCATAACTCAAAATTACCATGAATAATATTTTATCCAATAGTATCCACTCTTACACTAGGCTTTAACTAGAAGTCACCACTGTAAATTCTCATCACAGCAAAGTTTGCACATATAAGTTCAGAAATCAATACATCAGGAAACAACAGGAAACATATGACAGCCTTGTGGAACATATCTGACCAGTTCATCTGTAGCATTTGTGAACTGATGACGTCTGCAAAGTCACTTATCTTCTCAGATGATCACTTTTGTGCCTCAGGAAAAAGCACGCTGAGTGCACGAGTCTGTTTAAAGTGCTTTATAAAAATACTGAAAAAGTGCATTTGTTGTGATGCCCAATATACACGATTTATATGCAAAATGTGTCATTGAACACGTAGCAAAGTTTTCTGCAGTTTGTGTAATGCTGTGAGACACGCTGCTAAAAATACTGAAGCAGTACTGAAATATAGCAGTGCAGAGGGGGAAGCTCACAGCCTCAGATGTCATGTGTCAATGAGACTGCCAGCAACATTGTTTTTGTCAACACTCAGCTACTAGAGGGCAGCAATCCTTTGCTTTACACACACATTCAAGTTCACAATCAACAATAGCTAATAGACCTGAAAACAAAGCAACAGCAACTGAAGCTTCCTCTGCCTATCTATGTCTCGCTGTCAGAGAAGAGAGCAAAAACAAAGCAATTCAATACCACGAAAAATGTGTATTTAATCAGTTTCAAATATTCCGAATCGATATGTATCTATATTTTGATATTTTTGACAACACCGAGTGATTTATTCTGATTCTCAGTATGTGCATAACGCCAGCGATGACAATTACATTTTGTTCGGTTTTAAACTGCGGACAAAAAAACCTTCAGTGCATTTGCCTCCACACGTCAAAGCCATGATCAAGTGAAGTGTCATTAAAAGCTCAACAAAGAAGAATTAGGTGCTCATGCAGCATCTTCCTCCTAATGACAGCTGCCACAGCCTTCCTCCCCACAGTGGACAGCAAACAGCAGAGAAATGTTTTTGGAAATGGCTGCTCATCGAATGAGAAAAAAACCCACCTGACCTTTAAAAGCTAAATACACAAAACCAATGCATTACACCAGAGCTACAGGACAAAGGAAAACACTCGTATTGTCTGCGTCTTTAGACGATTTGTTGGACTGATTAAAACTTGTCTTTTTAAATACAACAACATGGCAAGGGCATTACATTTTTTTATAGTAACTCATCCAATCTCAGACTCGGTAACATTAACTATTTGCTGGAATTTGGTCATCTGAAGAGCATGGCATCCTCACCCCATTCCTCTCTGATTTTTAATGTGTCGGCATCTCTAAATTCCTTACACACCAAAAGCAGCATCTTAAGGGAGACAATTGTGACGCAACAATTTTAAGATGTCATTTGGTACAACAAGATTAACATAAAAATGAAAGAGGATGACAAAAACAGCTTAAGTTAAAGAGTACACAAACAATCCCAGGTGAGAGAGCTATGATGAATAAGCTATTTTGGGCGTATGGATTCTGAATCCTGTCTGAAAACCTTGTGTCTCATATTGACAGTAAACCCAGCCAGTAAACAACAGCCATTTGCATGGAACTGTATCTAAATATGACTTAACAGTAGTAGTGTGCAACAGAAGCTCTGCATTAAGTTTATATCTTCCTGCCTCTGGCACTTTTCTGCAAGACACAGCCTGTTAGGCAGTCACCTCAAGGGAAAAAACAACATATATAGTATGTAAATATTTTGTAATAAAGAGTAGAGGGAAGGGCTGCCTTCTGTTCAGTCATCATCCAGGTTGTAGCTAATTTAAACTGGACAGCTGTTAGACCATCACATTCAATTAATCACCTAGCAATCCCTTCACAAGCACTACAGACATTTCAAGAGCTTCAAATGTATTCAATGTTATGTTTTCAAACATGTAGAGATGAAAAAGACTGCAGCATTAAAGTAAAACTCACCTGTGTTAACTAAGCCAATTAATAAAGTGAATGAGCCATGGTGGTCAACCTCTATTCATCACACAGAGCTGTGCAGGACCCATCCATGATTAGTCAGCTAAAGGATTAACCATTCAGGCTCAAGCTAAGTAGATCAACCTGTACCTTTGCTGCCCTCAAAACCCCCAATGCTGCCTGACAGTGACACTGACCTTTAGGCTATCTGAACCTGAAAATCTACTTTCAATTTTCTGTGGATGCTTGTTTAAGATTCACTGCGTTATACAGAGTTTGACTAAATGATCTCTACAATTTGGGCTGACTATATCTCTACTAGGGATTCACGTAAAATCAGACTAGACTACTGGCTGGAAGAACAGATAGAGTAAACACCAAGTCACTTGAATAATGAACTAAATAACCCAAAATAGTGCCTTCATTTTCATCTTTGTAGCATCACAATTAGTTGGCAAAAGCAAAATACAGCTAAAACCAGAAATGCAGGTACAGAATTACAAATCTATGACATTGTGCATCAGATATTTATTGCCGTGAAGCTTCACTTTGCAGAATGAGACCAGGATTTGCACGAGTATGAGAAATCACATTACTTGTTAATCAACCCGTGACAGTGGGAGAAGCTGGGAAAGTTACTAAGTTACACTGAATTGGTGACCGGTAGGCACATCAGAGAGACAGATAAGCATGCCATCCTCCATGACAGATGTGTACATCCCCTTGGGTCATATTAAAAAACACTGCAGTGTCCTCCCCCTGCGCAGAATGATTCTCAGTATGCTGACACAGGAAATGGGCTGGCACATATCATTCCCTCAAAGTTTCATGAAGACCAGAGCTGTTCAACACACTGTAATAGACGGACAGAGCAAGACTGATCTTCAGACAAAAAGATAAACATGCAGAAAATAAGGGGAAACCACTTTGACAGGAGAAACAAAGTAAAAGAAGCCAACGTCTCAAACTTCATTGGTGACAACGATTCAGATAAAACATCTCAGCTCGATGATTCAGTTGATAAAATGTAACTGCACTGGACTACACCGACAATTTACAGTTTCATCCAGTTTGTGGCACTATGAGGTGACCTTACAGAGGCGTCATTAACGCATCTGCAGAGTCTGAGTTTAGACCATATGGATGTGACAGAGGTAAAAGAGACTGGTAGTCACAGACTCTCCCCCGGTGAATGTAAAAGGCTCCATCTTTGTGTCTGTGAGTTTCTTTTCACCACCTTGATCTCATCCCAGCAGTGATTTTTTCTTTTCAACAACAGCCTCAAAACATGAACTCCTCTTCTTCTACCATGTAACAGGAGAACTGAGCCAAACTCTTGCACGAGTAACTCCATAATAATTGTAATGCACTTGTCGATATGGTCCATTTTGCCACAGACAGCAACAATACATGTGCAGCAAATGGCCTTGGGAACAATAGCCGGCAACACCAGCACACAATTTACGCTTTGCTCATTGTCTGGTGTGACTCAATGGGCTCTTGCACAGGACAGACATCATTTCAAACAGGCTGCACAATAGATGACTGACAGGTCTCGCTTAACTCAGACATCAACATGGACCCTGCTTTTTAAAAAATCACATCAGCTCTCCTGACAATTTCTTCAAAACTAAAAAGATTTCTGGTTAAATTTTGAGGTGAAAGTTAGACCCACAGACATATTATTCATTTTATATATGAATCAACTAGTTTATAAGAAAAATGTCCAACGGTTTTGAAATTTTAAGAGGCAGCAGGTTAATGACTTAATCTAAACACTTCCCATAGCTTCCTGATTGGCTCCAACATATATCAGCTTGAACTCAATCTGAGCTTACATGATTCAGTCTGAGTCTGTGAGGCTATTAGAACAAATAACAATGTCCTCCTAGATATCCCTGCTAACCATTATCAATGTGCTATTCAGTGAAATCTTGTGAAGTTTCTCCCCTGCATGTGAGGGCATGGTGACATGGTACTGCGTAAAAAACAGGAGTCAGATCTTCCTGCAGTACAGAGGGGCCTTTTATAAACCAAAATGCCAAGGCCAAAACCCCGGAGATGGTCTTTCTCATGGTCTCTCCCGCTAGGCTGACCTAAAAGCCAGAGCACCAGCTCAGGTAGGAAACCTGGAGCGACCAAAGGACACACCAAAACACTGTGATAGACGTTTCTCTGCAGAGTCAGGATGGAAAGTGTTCATTCATTCATATTTTCAATACCAACTCTTTGTAGAGGTTTAGAAAGAATCACAGCTGGACAAAAACTGCAATTTTGAGAGTGATTAACAGTTATATAGTGAGAGACCTTTTTCTGAGAACGAGCTATCAAGATTAACTCTACAGCCAATGAATTGTTGCACTGAAGGCCAACATTTCATTGTATCTATACCTCTCTCTGTTGCTGTCTTTTAGGAGCATTATTATCATGCTGTACATTATCTATTTAATCCATAAAGTGGATATCAGCATACTGCACCATGGTCTTACCAGTTTCAACTGATAATATGATGGTCGGATCTCTTTGCAGGCATGTTATTGACAAAATTCATACCCAAGATGTTTGTCAGAGGTAGGACAAAAAAATCGATAGGGCAATAAACCAGTCAATCCACATTCCATCCCTCACCTATGTTCATGAGCTGTAGGTAGTGACTGAAAGAATGACATCGCCGATGCAGGCTGCCAAAATTATTTTCCTCTACAGGTTGGCTGGGCTCAGCCTTAGAGATAAGGTGAGGAGCTCTGGCATCCGGAGGGAGCTGGGAGTAGAGAAGCTGCTCCTTCGCATGGAAAAAAGCCAGCTGAGGTTGTTTGGGTGTCTGATTAGGATGCCTCCTGAGTACCTCCCTTTAGTGGTTTTCCGAGCACAAGCAACTGGGAGAAGAGCCCAGGGCAGACCCAGAACTCGCTGGATGGTTTAAATATCTCATCGGGCCTGGGAACGCATTGGGATCCTCCAGGAGGAACTGGAAAGTGTTGCTGGGGAGAGGGACGTCTAGAATACCCTGCTTAGCCTACTGCCACCACAACCCAACCCCTAATAAGTGGAAGAAGATGGGCAGATGGATATGGCACCAAATAATATTTTACTAAAACATCCAGGTGCTCCAGTCAGATTCCCTTGACAATATACCTCACCAGAGTCACTACTTCATAGTTCCTTGTGATGTTAACTTCTGTAATCTAAGAATCTAGCCAGCCACAGTTGTATCCTTCCTTTAAACATGAACTGTTTTGCTTTCTGGCAGTTTTGCCTTTTGCCAGTTTATGGCTATTTTTCATTGGAATGATGGCAAACATGGACATGGTTTAATCTTGGTTCATGTCAAACTCTGAAACTGATGCCACAATGCAGCGAATAAATACACAATTCCTCCACTTTGCCTTTTTAGGAAATCATCATTATCGTGGGCAATGTATCGTGAGTTACTCTGAGATTCCCACCTCTCCTGTTTTGAGTAAACACATATCAGTAGCAGATCTGCTGCAAATTTATAGAATACCTCACCCCTCAAAGCTTAAAGAAACAGGAAAGCATAGCTCAGACAGAGAAGTTCACCATTCATTTCATTCTAATTTATCACATGAATCTGAGACAAAATTAATAAAAACGACTTGGATCATTCAGGCTTACACGTTTAAATTAAGTCCAGCATTTACCCTCTTTGTAGCAACATTTACATCAATAACTGGGTGGGTGAGGGGTTGTCCTGACCTAAATGTTGATGCTGTTTGTTGATGAACCTAATGTAGCAAAAGTATGGCATGTGGGGCAGTGTTTGCTCTAGCTAGTGGGGATATGTCCTGTAAATCCTGTTACACCAGCCTGTCAGCCTTACTTCAGGTGGCGTTTATAAGCCTTTGATAACGTTATAGGACTGCTTGACTTATGGGGCGATTAAATTAGCATTGCGTGCACACTCCTACACACCAGTTTCTTGGAAATAAAATGAAACACTGGAGTAACGTGAGATGTAATGCGGCATGACAAAGGAGTCTGTCAGCTAGCAGGAGCTATGCTAACACCCCGGCGAGCCAACCCCCGGCTGTCAGAGCGGGGCGCATGTTTGCTGGGATTGACAGCTGAGAGGGGGATACAAAGGGGAGGGGGGGACCTTAAAACAGCTGACAGACCCAGCCGTGAGAAAACAAGTTGTCGACAACATTAAGTTACTACTTTACAGCATTGGCAGGAGTGTTAGTGAGTCACGCTAACACCAAAAACTGAGAATCCTACCTTTGCTTTGCCGGCCTCCAGCTTCTTTTGCCTCTCCTCGTCTTCCATCACCGCGGTCCCTGTGGCTGAAACAAGATGGAAACTGCTTCATGCGAAATATCAGCTAGAAAAATCCAAAAAACTAGCGGTTGAATATTTCTCGTCTGGCTTCCAGCTCGCTGCCAAACACTTCCACTCGCGTAACTAGGTGCTGTCTCCTTGTTGGTAGTCCGCCGCCATGTTTTCCACGTAAACATGAGACCCAACTGTGATGACGTTGTGTAGGTGCCTTCATAGCCACGCCCACTCGCATTCCACTAGTGTTGCCTTCGCGTAGGGTCAGAAATGTCGCTATTACACTATTTCCAAATTATTTGATGACTGCTAAAAGGGGTAATATGTTATTTTTACCTCATTACATGTAAAAATCATACATTAAAATTCTTACGGAAGCAGAAATATATGCGTATTGGAAACAAAATGTCATTGAAGTAAAAAGTAAAAGTACGCATTATGCCATATTTTCAAATTTACAAAATAACTGGAATACTATTAAGGCATCAGTAAAAGTGTAAGCTGTATTTTAATACAGTTATGGTGCAGCTAATTTTATCACTTTATATACTATAAAGTGGATTAATCTATAACAATCCCGCATATTCAATTAAGATCATCATGTTTTGTATGAGAAATCTAATTTTGTAAAGTGACTTGTGAATGTAGCATAAATAAACTGTTTTGTAAAATTCATTTTCAGGTCATATTTGAATAAAAGTAAATATTTCATGTTAAAATATTAGTTTGGTAAAAGGGAAAGTCACCTATACAAACAGTACTTGAGTAAAAGTCTTATAGTCTGATAATAAATGTACTTAAGTAGAAGTAAATTAATTACCCGCCTGGCTAATTATCAGATCCCATATTCAGCATTTTTTCTGATCACTGGATAAGGTGTGGCTTATTTATAAGATAAATTAATCCAAAATGCGCTATTTTGGCTCTGATGCAGAATGTAATCTGTAATATACTAGTAACTAAAGTAAATCACATAAATGTAGTGAGTAAAAAGCACAATATTTGCCTCCAAAATTAAGTAGAGTGGAAGTATAAAGCAGCAGAAAATGGAAATACTCAAGTAAAGTACAAGTACCTCAAGATTTGCACTTAAGAATGGTCTTTGAGTAAATTGGTTACATTCCATAACTGCAAATAAATATAGCAAGGAATACAGTACTCCTCACTGGAGAAATATAGCAGCATCAAATGGAAGTAGCATACATGTAACTGAAAAATGTTTTTTTTAAAGTAAATTACTTAAGCTAAGCACTCCACCACAGCAGCCCAATAAATGAAAAGTTGTTTACTGCTAAAACCTGTCAAAATAAACCACATAGCTCTCTTATTTTGCTGTATTTGCTTCATCTTTTGAATACATTTAAAGCAGCAGTACAGACATGGCAAAACCCTTTGACGTCTTAATGCACTGCAATCATTAATAATAAAACCAACATATCTGTGGGTCCTCATAATGTCATAAACTGTGCTGCATTATGCAGTCTGAATCCTGCTTAGAACGTCTGCTCAGTTTCTATGGTAACAGGAGGAGAGGTTGCCAGAGCCATCCCAGTTGAGAGGTTTCTTTTTTAAACACCAAATATTTTCATTTCAAAGCTGTGTTTTTCTTTTCTAATAAAGGCCTCAGCCATCACCAAACATTTTACAGCATGGGACTTGATGAGGCTATTCTGGGCACATTTCAGACAAACATTTGAGCTTTCTTGTCTGAATGGGGCAGCAGGTAACATGAGAGACTGGCATCAGTTTCTAGGACAGATGGAGACAATAAAGGACAGGGTGGCCAATATTTAACTTACAGACTCCATGTGGAGTTGATCTTTAGTCAAAAAAAAAATAGTTTTTTGTATCACTAGCACTAACAGCTCGTAACTTCTTGAAATCTGTATCTGTCCTGCAGACATTTTAAGGATATAGCTTACAGAATACAGCAGCCTATCCTGATAATCAGACTAAATTGTCCTTTTGGCTCACTTCATTCATTCATTCATACATTCTCCCAGATAAATCGCTGAACAAATAGAAGATTGGTCTGGAACTATCTGGGCCACAGTCATGATTTTAGAAATGCAGCTGCTTTTCACTATATTATGCCTCCTTTGTTTGATTCCTGTGTTTTTGTTTACAGTGTTTGTTTTGTGTAAAGCACAAAATCACACAAATGCATTAATAACTATACAAATACAGGTTAAGTCATTAATGAGTTATTAATTCTGAATTCTCCCAGCGTAAAAACACCCTGCAGAAGAAGGCCATGTTTTACCACCAAAGAAACATTTCTAGATTACATGCTGTGGAGGTTAGTTTACCATTAGTAGTGCTGCTGATCGATGATCTTATTGGGTCCTTGTTTTATTTGTGTCATGCATTAAAAAATGCCTACACTCAGGCATGGCAACAACAACAACAACAACAACAACAACAACAAAATCCCCTCCACAGGGCACCTTTAACTTTTGTCATTTTCTAATGTAGACCAAAAAAGAAGAATACTTTCGATACATTTCCTATATTGCCAGGATTATTGTTCTGGTGGAGAGATGAAATACTCTGATCTCAGAGTGAAATTTCTTGAATGTAAACTCAGCCTCAAGGGAAAAAAACCCCCTCCAAATTCACAGAAACAGCACAATTCTTGTCCCTAAACTTAAGATATAAACCTTGATGGAACTAAACATTGGATAATCTAAAAACATCTTTAAATTAAAGTACTCTTGTAGGCCACATACCATCGCCTATAATTTCATTACTATTTATAAAAAAATGAACTGGACTACATTCACATTCACATGTCAAACATACCAGCAGCAGCAGCAGCAGGAGAGGATGCTCTTTGCCTTCGACTGACGGGAGCTGAGCAGCTTATCGTCTGGCAGATTTTGAATTCCACCCATCTTCTTTTGGACATTCTTACCAATTTGATCCCACCTGTGGGCACTGGCTGTCTGTGCAACAGCGTCTACAGGAACCACTGAGCGTCTGAAAGTTTCGCTAGTTTCTAAATTATTGATTCACTGAAGGAGTACTGTGTCAGCAGTTACCCAAGCAACTTTACCAAGTGGACCACAACAAATGGGCCAGGACAGAATTCCCTTTAATATTAAAACACAACAGTAGACATATTCATGAACTAATGCATAAATTCATGAAACATTTCTGGGAACCATACAATACTATCATTCCTAACTAATGACCTAACGAACTCCACTATAGTTTTTGCTAAGTATACATAATGAACTAGCCATCATAAAATATAGCTCATTGAGGACTGAATCTGCCAAAATCATAAATGAATGAATGAATTAATCAATAAATGTCTCAATAATTAAATTAATATGCCAAGAAATGCATCAAAATTAGTATAGCATTCATTAATTTACAAAATGTGACATCCGTATTTATTAACCATTTTATCAATTCAACTATTTATTCACTTTCCCATTTCATTTTCCATTTTATTTATTAATTTGTTAATTTTAAAATCTATTTATTTCTGTATTCCTTTTTAGGCAAAGAGCAGTTTCAGCATCTGTCTTGTGTCTCCTTCTTTTCTTCTCTCATCATTTGTTGACTCCAAAAATGATTGAAGAAGGCAGAAACATAAGAACATAAGAGTCGCTCCCCATCACGTAATTATGCAAAATCAGGCAAAAGTGCCCTGGACAAGTGTGATAAGAGAGGAACTGTGTATGCTGATGAAAAATAAACTGTCCTGTTGATGACTGAGACAAAAAAAACTGAGACTGTATCATGGAAGAAGCTGTTTCTACCAAAACATCACACTCACTTAGAGCAGCGTGGGTGAAAGCTCATTTGCATAATGAAGATATCACTGTCCTGTACTAAAATATTCATGAGTGGTGGGACTCATCAGAAAAGAGGCACAATGGGTCAGTAGGTTTTTCAGTGCTAAGCTGTGAGTCATACCACATGGCAAATGCTCTCTTGTGCAGCATGGGCATAAGTGCTGTCAGCTGTATGTCGGACATGAATTAAGTATTAATGCCTGTAACCGACAGCCCAATACACTCTATAGTTTAGTATTTTTATGATTATAGGCTTTTCGGGTATCATAATACAACCATAAATGGACTGATAAATCCCATTGCACTCTGAGGGTTATGTAAGGGACATCTATAGCCTATGTTTCTGTGAATTAATGGCCTAAGTTCAAACTCTATATAGAGACATAAACGATTAATGTTGATTATCATGGTGGTGGATCTTTAGGACTGTTTTTTTTTTTGCCAAATATTATAAAATTGAATTGGAATATAATAAAAATAATTTAGTATATCTCCATCAGATCCTGGCAGTGTGAAAAGGCCTTGACCATTTGTATCGTTAATTGAGGGGATAAAATAAAACCTACAGAAAATATAATTGAAGTGATCAAAATGAGAAGAAAATAACCACAAGAAATGTTGATAAAAAGCTAATGACACCCCGTTTTTGTAATTGTTTCTGATCATGTAATTAATGTATGGCTTTCAAACATTATTAAAAGTGTATTCTATGATGAGTTGAAAGCTGAACCCCCTAAATGAAAGCCCTTTGCTTCCATCTAGTGGTTGAAAGTAGTCAGATACTGCATTTTAACTCCAAAGCGCTAGATGGCGCTAGTTAGCAGTATTGTTATTATCGGCGTTTTCTCGTATGACAAATCTCGCGAGAGTTTACCAAGTCTGACGTTTCCGTTCTGATTCAGGCGCACTGTTGTCAAAAATGCGAACCTCACCGACATATGAGTTGTCGACTGAGAGAAACCCGACGTATATGGTATGTGTTGTTATTAATCTTTACGAGATGGATGTAGTACAAGCTGAAAACAACAGTTTCATTTGGGTCAAATTAATATTGTGAGGTGAATTAGTGAGGACAGGAGAACTTCTCTGCAACCAACCGTGAGAGTTCACGTCATCAGCCGTGCTGTGTGTAATTAAAGGAGCACTATGTATTTTTGGAGAAGAAATTAAAACTCAGAACTATTAATAGCATTAATAAGTTCATAATACAAACTTCTTTTCCTTATCTGAATGAACAAGCTCGTCCAATCCAATCATCAATTGGATATTATAATTATTTTTGTTTGACTAGGTTTTGTTGTTGTCCTTTAGCTTAACATGCCATGTTTATTTTTCCTCCTTTAGGTCCACTGACACCAGCCGTGATGTTACAGTGCAGCCCTTCCCCTCATTAAAAATGGCAGCAGTACGTGGACTGAGGGCTCTCCTCAGCCTCCATCGCTCTGTGATGTTGCAGCGCA
Source organism: Pagrus major (assembly GCF_040436345.1). Lineage (NCBI taxonomy): Eukaryota > Metazoa > Chordata > Actinopteri > Spariformes > Sparidae > Pagrus > Pagrus major. The sequence continues at coordinate 16,706,899 of NC_133230.1, forward strand.
GCTTTGGGTCCATTCCAGTTCAGTTAACATCAACCTGCCTTTCCAGGAGGCTTTTGAGTTCTGATACTAAAAGCAGTGAGCCCCTAACACCAGTGAACCCAGTGAATGAATCTCTGCTGGAGAACCTGAATCTCATGGGAGTTGACGTGACGAAGGCACGCCAGCGTCAGCCAGGAGTGTTTCGTAAAGCCTGCACTAATGAGCAAGCTGTTGCTCAGTTTTTGAAAGGCAAAGGTGCCAACCGCAAGGTAATCGCCAGCATCATATCCCGTTATCCCCGCGCTATCACCCGCTCTGTTGGACACTTGGAGCAGCGCTGGGAGCTGTGGAGAAACATCTTCAAGACTGATGCAGAAATTGTGACCATCCTGGACCGCTCACCTGAGTCTTTCTTCCGCTCCAGTGATAATGGGAACTTGGAGAAGAACATAGCCTTTCTGACCTCACTGGGAATGAACACGAAAGAGCTCCATCGGCTGCTGACGACAGCACCGCGAACATTCTCCAACAGCGTGGAGCTCAACAGGCAGATGGTGGAGTTTCTGGAGGACACCTGTGCTGAACTCGGCGGAAAGAATCCAGAGGAGTTTGCTAAAATGGTCATATGCAGAAACCTTTACATTCTTATCCGAAGCATGAAGAGAGTCAAGACAAACATTGATATCCTGAGAGATTCTCTTAAATTAAGCGATTCAGAGCTGCTTGCTCTTCTTCAAGGCCCTGGCGCAGAAATTCTGGACCTTTCCAGTGAATATCTGAAGAAAAATTTCAACAGCCTCAAGCAGAAGATGGTTTCACTTGGCTGTCGGCAAGCTGACATAAAAAAACTGATCCTGTGCTATCCAATGGTTTTGTACATTGGGCTGGACACCCTGAGCGTAAAACTGGACTGTCTCTTGAAAGGAGGAATAACAATGAAGCAGATAGTGGAAAAGCCAAAGGTTTTAGACTACAGCACGCAGAACATTACAGGTCGACTAGAGGAGCTGAAGAAAGTGGGATACGACTTTAAGAAGAATGGCATCAATGTGCTGGACACGAGCCGGAAGCGGTTCGATGCGAAGCTGGAAAGACTTGCTGCCTCAACAGATGAATGAACGTATCTGTCTGTAGTATGATGTAACATAATGTTAGATGCTTCTTGCACTTGAACCTGGCTTCAGGATAATCATGTTTATGTTGTTCGTGTAGTAACTGGCTTATGATGTCTGACATCTGATGTCTCTTTTGTAACATTTCAATATACAGTATCTGGTTGCGCTTCAACTGACAAGTTTTGTCCAATTGCTGATAAAATAAAGGAATTTACGCTGTGGTTCTGTTGCAACATCATTTTTATGTCTGTAGTCGCCAGTCTGTAGTCTCACTCAATGTCCCGCCCACAACAATGTCTTTAAATAAGTAAAGTAGCTCAAAATTGTACATACTACAGTACTTCAATAAATTGTAGTTGGTTACATTCCATCACTGGTTATTTTACATTTTTACAAGATTTTTATTTTTTACTGTAAATGTATATCTGTTCCAAATACCTGTTATTGATATTTATGTATGATTACAAATAACCAGTATCACTTCTGACCCTGAATAAATGATATAAGTTGCCCTGCCGAAAAGTGACTGCACCCTGTAACTCTGGATTGCAAGGAGTGATATTGACCAAATTCACTGTACATGCACCTGGTTTCCTCTACTATTAATGCTGAAAAGACAGAGAATGTAACCCCTCCCAATCCAGAGTTACAGGGTGCAGTCACTTTTCGGCAGGGCCTGCCAAAAAGTGACTGCACCCCGTAACTCTGGATTGCAAGGAGTGATATTGACCAAATTCACTGTACATGCACCTGGTTTCCTCTACTATTAATGCTGAAAAGACAGAGAATGTAACCCCTCCCAATCCAGAGTTACAGGGTGAAGTCACTTTTCGGCAGGCCCTGCCGAAAAGTGACTGCACCCTGTAAGTCCTTATTGCAAGGAGTGATATTGACCAAATTCACTGTACATGCACCTGGTTTCCTCTACTATTAATGCTGAAAAGACAGAGAATGTAACCTCTCCCAATCCAGAGTTACAGGGTGCAGTCACTTTTCGGCAGGCCCTGCCGAAAAGTGACTGCACCCTGTAAGTCCTTATTGCAAGGAGTGATATTGACCAAATTCACTGTACATGCACCTGGTTTCCTCTACTATTAATGCTGAAAAGACAGAGAATGTAACCCCTCCCAATCCAGAGTTACAGGGTGCAGTCACTTTTCGGCAGGGCCTGCCGAAAAGTGACTGCACCCTGTAAGTCCTTATTGCAAGGAGTGATATTGACCAAATTCACTGTACATGCACCTGGTTTCCACTACTATTAATGCTGAAAAGACAGAGAATGTAACCCCTCCCAATCCAGAGTTACAGGGTGCAGTCACTTTTCGGCAGGGCCTGCCAAAAAGTGACTGCACCCCGTAACTCTGGATTGCAAGGAGTGATATTGACCAAATTCACTGTACATGCACCTGGTTTCCTCTACTATTAATGCTGAAAAGACAGAGAATGTAACCCCTCCCAATCCAGAGTTACAGGGTGCAGTCACTTTTCCGCAGGGCCTGCCGAAAAGTGACTGCACCCTGTAACTCTGGATTGCAAGGAGTGATATTGACCAAATTCACTGTACATGCACCTGGTTTCCTCTACTATTAATGCTGAAAAGACAAAGAAATGTATCTCCTCCCAATCCAGAGTTACAGGGTGCAGTCGTTTTTCGGCAAGCAGTCTCTTCTCGGCACTACACCGGAACCATTGTTCGTTGACCCGTACACAACACGGACCTCATCAAACTGCTGCACAACCACTTCCTCACGCTGTAGGATCTGTTGCTGTGCATGTCAGGTCTGAGACAGAAGTATAATTAAAGTCAACTCATTCTGTTTTGTTTTAACTTTTGGTGAGATTTATAATTGCTTTAATTTAGCGTTAAATGCGTTAGCTAGCCTTTAGCTGTTTGCTAGTCAGGACGTTAAACTTAATTGCACTGTTAGCAGAGCATGCTACAGTAAGCTAGTTGTTTACTTTGCAAACCTATATACAACCTTGATATATTATCAATAATATCAGGTAAGTGAGTCGGTTAATTTGATTACAGTTTAATCAGACAGACAACCTATTCAAAAGTTGTATTTGGTAGCTAACTTGGTCACAGCTGACGTTAACTAATGAGGTCACGACAGTTTAATTTGCAGTAACGTACAAAGTATTTCTTAATCTTAGCTCAGGATCAGGAAATAATCAGTCTCTACTGCTAGCTAGCTTTAAAGTCAATGGCTAATATATCGACGTGTTTCAGAAAAAGGAGTGGAGGGAGCCTGTGAAGGTGTGATGGAGAAAGCAGCAGGCGAAACTGTGGAAAAGAGGACAGATGTTGCTGTAAAGGGTCAAGCTGCTCTCAAACCAGAGTAAGTATTCAACTTCCCGTGTAAGACATGAGAGCGGAGGAAAAAATCAGTGCAAATATAGACAAGTGTTGTCCAAAGTGCTTGTATGTGCTGTCTTGTCTGAAGAGGTCAAAACTCCACCAACACTTGTAGTATATAGAGCAACTTTATAGTTTATTGTTCATCAGGCTCATCCTGATCAGGATCTTCAGACTATTTTCCTTTTACCTTCTCCATATCACTACCTCTTGTTCTCAACATGCATCTTTCACTGAGTAATGCCTTTTTTCAGTAGAGTAGCACAGACTTAAACTTACAAGGTGCTGCCTGCCCTCCCCCATAACCATTTCACACTGCATGCTGTGTTGTCTGATGCCTCCAACAGAACTACATGGTCAGCAAAAAGGCTTTGAATGCACTTGGCTTATGGACTTAGCTTTTGTTCCAGATTTGCAAGGACTGCCTAATTGCCTATGGCCTCTTGTTGTTTTTTTTAAATACATTTTATTAGTAATCAAGGAGAGCAATGAATGACATTTGGAACCGATACACGTCTGCAGTAAAAAAATAAAAATCTTAGCATCAAAATGTATAATAAAAGTACAATTTTGAGGTATTTTACTTAAGTATTTCCATTTTCTGCTATTTTATACTTCCACTCGACTACATTTATTTGATAACTTTAGTTACTAGTTACTTTGCATATTCAGATTATTCAGTGTTGATAGGTTATTACTTGTGATGTGTAACCAAGCAGATAGTGTTGAGGGTGGGACATTAAGAAAGAAAAAGGATGCTGCGCCAAGCAGAGCATTTTAAAATTAATTTGTTTTATCGGAAATCAGACCCTAAAAACACTGACACTGATAATCGGAGAAATGCTGAGTATCGGCTCCAATATGCTCTGAGTGAGCAAATGTGACAAATATGTTATGTGGATTAATTCTTCCTCTTCCCTGTTGTGACAAATAATTTTCCCCAGACTATGATGCTGTAAAAATACATATAAAGAATACCACATAAATTCAGTCAAAAATCAACGCAATGCAAAGGCCATCACACACTGTCTACAAGTATTATTCTGTAAGTCAGTTTGTTACTCCACCAGACTAACAGGATGAGTACAATACTTGTTCTTCTTGTATTTGCAGATTCCTAACAACCAAAGAAAAATTTCATGGCTTTGTAGACTCTGAGTGGCAGAGCCTAAAGGGAGAAAACGGCAATAAAAATGACAAAGTTGAGGAGACAAAGGAGGCGTCTGTTGAGGAACCTGATGCTAAAAAGCTCAAATTGGAGCCTGAGGAGAGAAATAAAGCTGGAAAACAAGACGGTAAACGACTACGGGGACAGAATAAGTCGAGGCCGCACGTCAAGCCTACCACCTATGATGAGAAACGACTTTGTCTATCAGTCGTTAAGGTATGAATATCTACTTACTGACCTTTAACAAATGCTACATACAGGGCTTTATATTTGCTATGTCATAGCTTTTCCCCCCTCTTGCAGGAAAACAGAGAGTGCACCTTTGGAGATAAATGCCACTTTCACCATGATATCGCTGAGTACTTGGCCACTAAGCCCGCTGACATCGGGGAAAGCTGCTACCTCTATGACACTTTTGGAAAATGTGCTTTCGGTGTCACCTGCCGCTACGCCAAGGCGCACACTACACCTGACTTGAAAACCATGGAGAACGCAGAACTAATCAAGACATACGAGGGCAGGAGCACGGTGAAGAACAGCCTGAGTAAAGACCTCCAGAACAGTCTGAGGAAGCGTTCAGTGCCCTTCAAGAAGTCAGCAGAGTACCTCAAAACACTTTCAAACAACAAGGACAAAAAAGAACCGCAAAGGAATGGTAAGGCACTTACTGGAGCTTTAATTTAATCAGCTCACCGAATAATTTTAGTTGCATGCTATTCTTTATCAGTGGAGTTGATATGACAACCTGTGTGAATCCTTCATCCTTGAATTAAGAGCTACTTAGTCAGTTAGCTTAATGTTTAGTTTCCAATTATATTTTGTATTTTTAGATGTATTTAGTAAAAGTATCTTTGAACAAAATGCTACTTTTGAGTACATTAGAATTCAGTGTTATGATTCAGTATTTTGACTCATCAGGTGATGCTTGTGCAGCTGGAGTCTGTGCAGATCCAACAGGAGTGGAGCAGCAGAATGCATCAACTGAAGCAAAAAAACAGGTACAAACTTCTACTTAGTGCACAACTTCCTATATGTATACATAGGTATAAACTGTGTAGTGAATTTCTCGGTGGTTTAAAAATATTTTTATGTGTTTGCTTTGTGACCAGCCACAGGCCAGCCCAGAGAAACAGCCTCCAGTGAAGACTGTTGGTCCTCTGACTGATGAAGATGTCATCAAGTTGCGGCCATGTGAAAAGAAACAGGTACGTCTCTGCCAACCAGCTTTACTCCAAAATGATATTTTCTTAAGGTAGTTTGGTGTCCAAACACAATGAATATCTTGTGTTCCATTTTCTTGCTAAATAAGTGAGATTAATTATCATCAACTGATACTGATGAATATTTAAGATGCACAAATTCAATCTCTGCACTAGTATTGTGGGTTAATATCTAATTGTTGATTTTCTTTGTCTCTGTTTCAAGGTGGACTTTCAAGACAAGCTCTACCTTGCTCCTCTAACAACTGTGAGTGATACAAATCACATTTGTTTACATTTTAGACAGGAGTTTATTTCAAAGAGTCAGTACCAGTATACCTAGTCATATCAAATGTTGGCCCATAAATAAGGTCATGACTTGACTAAATAATTCCCTCTCCTCAGTGTGGAAATCTGCCTTTCCGCCGTGTGTGCAAGCGCTTTGGAGCAGACATCACCTGTGGGGAGATGGCCATGTGCACAAACCTGCTGCAGGGGCAGCAGTCAGAGTGGGCCCTCCTGAAGCGGCACGAAAGTGAAGATGTCTTTGGCGTCCAGGTGATGTCATCATAGATTATTGAGACTCTTCCAAACTCCTTGAATGGCTACCGTTGTTGTGGATTTGGACAATGCTTATTCTTCTGTGAAGACCAGTTTTTGATGAAGGCCTCAGTTCTAAAGTCCAAATTGTGTCTCCAGGTGGAGGGCTGCTTCCCCGACACCATGACGAGGGTTGCAGAGCTCATCAACAACAACACTGATGTCGACTTTGTGGACATCAACTCTGGATGCCCCATTGACCTCGTCTACCAGAAGGTAAACAGACACCAAGGAAAGTTCCACTGTGGTTTTCACTCCTTTACATCCCTCTCTTCCTGCAGTGTAATTTTGTAGCACCTTTAAACACCTGCAATATTTCCTCAGAATAAGTGTTTCCCAACCTTTCTATGCTCTTAAAGCAAAAGGGATGAGCAAGCAGGTAAATAACTGGAAGCCAGTGTTGATAAAATAAAATGGTACCATGGAGAGCTTTACAATCAGACAGACTTTTTGTTTTATATTCGAGTGTGTAAAGGTCAGACACTGGTATTTGGCAGGAAATATTAAACAGTATGACACTCTCTGACAGATGGTGTTTGTTGACTTTCCCTCATCAGGGTGGAGGCTGCGGCTTGATGACACGCACCAGAAAGTTTGAACAGATAATCAAAGGAATGAACTATGTAAGTTGTATTTACAATGAAGGAACTCTTATATTATTGCCTGTTTTCACCTGGAAATATGACAAGTGTTGATTTAAAACAAATTGAAAATATAACTGCACTGTGAGAACAGTATTTTTCTTGGCTTGGATTACATGTACAGTGACGATTAAAGGCTGAATGACAACATGACTTTTTCTGCCTGTAGGTCCTTGACGTCCCGCTGACAGTCAAGATCCGCACAGGTGTTCAGGAGAAGAGCAACATAGCGCACAAACTCATCCCGGAGATGAAGAATTGGGGTGTCTCAATGATCACAGTGAGTCCCATCGTAGAAGAAACATTAATACTCGTGGAAGGAGATAAAAAGAGAGATGCGGTTTAGCAGTCTGAAAAGGCTTCTGCCCTTATTTTATTTGTGGCAGATGATCTGGGTTTTTTTCTGTCACTGATAAATAAATGAGATGTGGAATGTCAGCATTAAAGTGTGATGACACACCACTGATGCTGTTGTTTTCTTGCAGCTGCATGGCCGTTCCAGAGAGCAGCGCTACACTAAGTCAGCTGACTGGGACTACATCTCCACCTGCTCCAAACTGGCCAGTCCTGTCCCCCTTTTTGGTACATGGATTATTAAAGATTGCAGCTGCATATAGTGCAGATTGTTCCACAAATACTAAATATACTGTTAAATCATGTGCACATTGTAGAAAAAAAATGTATAGCTTGCGATTGGATGAACTAAGGTGACCTGTGTTTATTATTCCAGGTAATGGAGACATCCTGTCCTATGAAGATGCCATGAAAGCCAGAGAGACTGGAGTTTCTGGTATTATGATTGCAAGGTTAGTGCCACTGAATTCCACATAGAAATCCAACCACAGGAATTATTCCCCAACTAGTCCAATAATGTATGGAGTGAACTTAATTTAAATTAAAGTTAAATCAGTGTTGCATGTTTGACGCCTGTTGTGGTTGGCTCTCCTCAGAGGAGCTCTCATTAAGCCCTGGATGTTCACTGAAATAAAGGAGAGCAGACACTGGGACATCTCGTCCAGTGAGCGACTGGACATTCTCAGGGACTTCTCCAACTTTGGTCTGGAGCACTGGGGCTCCGACACTCGAGGTGTGGAGAAGACCCGCACCTTCATGCTGGAGTGGCTGTCCTTCATGTGCAGGTAGGCAATTACATGCGCTCTTGTGGTCGGAAAGTACACGTACATATGAGTGAATCAGGCCCAAAATGAGGTAATATTTCACTTTCCGTCCATCTCTGTCTCTAAGGTATATTCCAGTGGGCCTGTTGGAGCGAGTGCCTCAGAAGATCAACGAGCGACCTCCGTACTACATGGGCAGAAACTACCTGGAGTCACTGATGGCCAGTCAAAATGTTGGGGACTGGGTCAGGATAAGGTGAGGAGACAACTGCCTTTTCTTTTCATTCAAAATCAAGCAACACTAAAATGAACTGTTAAAATTGATTTATTTAGTTCTTATACACTTTTACTTTGTCCCCTCTCCAGTGAAATGCTGCTTGGACCTGTACCGAAGAATTTCAACTTTTTGCCCAAACATAAAGCCAATGCCTACAAGTGACAGTCTCTTTGATAAATAAAAACATCCAGGCTTTTTTTTTTTTTGTTTGTGTTTTTTCTCGACTCTAGAGAATAAGATGTAAAAGAAAATCTATTGCGTTATAAGTGACAAAGACTATTAAATAGTCTGATTATTTGACCGTTGGTGCAGCAGTATAATATGGGTGTTTATGTACTTGAAATATATGCAATAAATTCTTTTGCCACACTAATAAATGTCTGTTTCTTTTGCATCATTTTACTGATTAAAGAGAAATGTTTGACTTGTGATTTATCATTATGGAATAAATTTAAAAACTGACATTACAAAGATGTTTTGAGGAATTGGGTGGGAAAAGAAAACTGAGTTAAATTTGTTTGTGTGGAAATTGAGTTAGTGTAAATGATTAAAATATTAACACCCCACCCATACACACTGGGACATCCCTTTATTAGGCACAAGTATAAAATGTAATGTAATACAACATCTGTGTGGTACAGACTGTATGAAGGTTGTAATGTTTTTACACTGAGAGCTGTTGATACTACTTTTGGAGATGGAGAGTAGATGGTATTGCATTAAATCTATTTAATGTTTTGTTTTAAGGACATTTACATACGGTACATAACGGTGACCGATTATTAAGAGACACCTACAGATACAGTACAACACCTTTAGGAAAACCAGGTGTTGAATAAGTATTGAAAGCAACATCCATGGTTTTATTTTAGTTGGTTCAAGTTGGTGCAAAGTTGGACTTTTAGAAAGTTACATATTTATTTTTCATTAAAAAATAAAGGATGGAGAATATAATCCAGTTTTATTTAAGAATAGACATGTTTCATGTCTCAAAAAATGTATGCAGTGTTGTAAAAAGTACCCTAAACTCATACTTCAGTTAAAATATTACTTTGGTAAAAGTGAAAGTCAACCATAAGAACATCACTTGAGTAAAAGTTTGATATTAAATGTACTTAAAGTATCAAAAATACAAGTATAAGTAAATTATGCAAATATTTACATGTATGTATACTGTATATTATGAGACAACTGATTATTTGACCTGATATTCTGCATTTTTTCCCCCTAATTATTGGACTAAATGTGTGTCTTTTATCTGATTGCTGATGAAAACATGCTTTTAGAAAGTGCTACTTTGGCTCTGATGCAGTGTTTGACTGCAATGCAAGTAACTATAGTTATCAAATGAATGTAGTGGAGTATAAAGTACAATGATTTCCTCCAAAATGTAATGGAGTGGAAGTATAAAGTAGAGAAAATGGAAATACTCAGGTAAAGTAAAAGTACCTCAAAATTGGACAATCACTGATTTTATGTGGTTGCATTTTATCCCACAAAATGTATCCAAAACAGTAAATCTCATACCCTTACATAATGAAATGTTTGTAAATTAAATGATCAATAAGGTTTCTTATCTTTTCGAGGCCTTTCCTTTACAGCAGACAGGCGTTTTTTCATGCACACACCTGCGACTTTAATTGAGTAGCCAATTAGCCAGTTAGCTTCTACCAGGTGCAATCAATTAACTCAAACCACCACTTATACTTAGTCTGAGTCCTCAGCAGTGACAGGAGGGATTTTCTTGCATCCATGGCTGGGGTCAGGGTTGAGGTGCTGCTGGTTCTGACTGTGACCCTGCTGCTGGTTTCAGGCCAGGGATGGGAATCAATCGACAACCCTGAACTTTTCTACGGGCAGTGGCATGAACCACAAACACTTACAGCTACAGGTAATTCTAGTAGCAATGACATAGCAGTCACATGCTGAGTGTGTGTTGTAACAAGAGGTTTAGCTGCTAGCCTACAGCCTTGAATGTTAGCTACATGGTCTGGTATGACCAGTATAGCTAGCTAGTGGTGGCTAATGTTTTACTTATTTAATGGGTTTGCTGACTTTATGTGTAATTTACTTTTTACAATTGATGTTCACTATTATTCTGCAATGTAGTTTTTACTGCGTCAGTGGTCAGACTAGATGCAGTCTTTAGCAGACGCACTATAGTTTTGGCGAAGAAATTCAAACTCCAGAATTTTTGTCTTTAATCATGAGGTAGTAATACAAACTGATAATGTATTTTTCCATAACTGAATAACGAAGCTGTTAAAGGAAAATAAGGTCATTATAAAAAGTGAAACGGTATGAATTTAAGTCAGTTTAAGCATCTTTCTTCTGCACTTTTTTTTTTTTTATTTATTTATTTTTTTTTTTAAATGACTGCATGCAGTTGAACAGTTGCAATAAACTGACTCAAAATGGCTTTTAAATTTTTAGAAATTCTTAAATTGATGAGATTACTTGTACTCATTACATTTTTACCTTTTAGCCTTCTATACATATGAAGCTGAGCTGTATACCAGGGTAAATTGCAGAAGCAATGATGATGAATGAAGCGGTTTTTTTTTTTTGTTTGTTTTGTTTTTTTTTAATAAATGTCTCCTTGCCCAAGTGTTAATATTGGTGTCCTTTTTAAACAAGGGCAGTTAGGAGAGTAATGTGCAACGAGAAAGTAGTGTTGTGAAGCTGGGTGTTGTCTTGCAGTGTTGGTGTCACTTAAAAGATTGAAAAAGTGAATGAAGGCTTATTGTAGCCTGCTTATTGCCCAGAATAACTGGAGAATGCTAACTAACAAAGACGAGTTTACACTTGATCAATGATGTTTACTACATTTGTAGCTTGGTTTTAAAATGATTTCTTCATAACCAGACATATGCATGGTTGAGCTATCTTTAGTTGTAATGTAGAAGGTTGTCAGGCTTTTTCTAATATATGACCTGATTTTATATTATTGCGAATAATTGGCTGTGCTGTTCACATAATTTTGCCTAAGAAAAGTGCTGAAGCTTTCTGACTGCTGTTGTGACAATGACCACTCTGCCCTCAGATGACCGCAGTGAGTTCGACGCCAGTGAAGACATAATTCCTGCTTATGCATTTCCTGACGTTGAAGGTGCTGCTACCACTGATGGAGCCCCCTCTTCTGACAATGGATTCCAAGTGGAGATGGAAGACTCTGGTCCAGAAGACTGGCCCAGTAGTAATGACGGTGGCTACCAGGTGGAATTTGTGGATGCCCCTCCAAGGAGCTGGACCAGCAGCACCAGTAAAGGTTCTACTGAGCTGGATGTGGTTTGCAGTGACGATAGCTTCCAGATTACCCTGCCGAAAGGTCCTTTAAATGAAGTTAAAGTTTTGGGTATGTATTGTTCTCATTTAAAATGTTTTTTGTTATGAATGCATATAGTCAATTTTACCATTTTTCCCTCTCCAGGCTCAAAAGAGGTTGTGTCCGTCATGGATGCTCCAGGCTTCTGTGAATATGACGTGAACTCTTACGAGAACACACTGACTGTACCCTTCACTGGCTGCAATGTGAAACATGAAGCAAACTGTAAAGTAAGTGTAATGCAACTTAAAATCCTAAGGATGAAATTGTCAAATTCTGTCAACATTTTTGTTTTACTTTGGTTCAATTCATGTCTTAAAAGCTTTCTTTGTAAATCATGACAGGCTAACAGCTACAGCCTGCAGTTGTTGTATGTCGATGAGTTGGGTCAGACAAAAGTTGCTACCACATCTTGTGAGACCAGAACTGGACCCTCCCTTCGCTCCAGTGGCCAACACAAAGCAAAATGTTCCCCAACACCAATGTCATCAAAGGCACAAAGTGAGTGCAAACTGTCTGCAGCAAATTAACAATAACGTTAACATCTTTCAGGGTTGTTGTTTTTTTGTTTTTTTTCTAATCTAAAATTGTAATTTCAGATTGTGCTGTAGTCACGGGGGAGCGGGTGGCCTGTGGTCAGTCAGGAATATCTTCCTCAGACTGTGAGAAGATGGGATGCTGTGTGGATCCTTCAACATATGTCTGCTACTATCCACTGGATGGTAAGGTTTCTGTCAAGTGAGATGTGGTATTTAAATCTTCCATTTGAACTTCTCTAATGGAAAACGTATCTCTGGTAACCCTCCTCACTTTAGAGTGCACTGGGGATCAACACTTTGTTTTCGCCATTCGCTCCGACACCGCAAACCTCAATGTGGACCCCACCAAGCTCGTTATTCCTGGAAGTCCAAACTGTAAACCAGTCATTGTTAATGACAAGGTTGCCATCTTCAAGTTCAAAGTTTCAGAATGTGGAGCTCGTTCTTATGTAAGTTGTCCTTGACTTTAACAATGCACTTTACCTGTTTACGCCAGTACATGAAGTAAAACTGATACTTGGACTTAAGTGATGTCAGGTTTAAACATGACACTTTTGGACTTGATCGACTTGCTATTGATTGCTACTGCTTAGGGCTGGTCTATCTATCTATCTCTCTAAAAAGACAGACTTGTATTACAAGTGTTCCCTGGTTTTGAAGGCTGCATTACAGTAAAGTGGTGTAATTTTCTGAACTACCTGTGCTAATACTTGCTTTATCTACTCATATCCACATTACGGAGTATTATTGATCAGAAATCACAAAGAAAGGAAAAATTACTTGTTCTGATACAATGTTAAATTCTGTAGAGTGCTCTTGGAAAACAAGATTTTAAGAATACACTTTAAACATGTCCCAACTGCACCTGAGAGTACATCCTACATGCTGTGTAACTTGGAAACATGAAGCAAAAGGCTGAGAAGTTTGGCTTTTCTTGGCAGGATGTTGACGACACAAAACTCTACCTGGCTGAAGTGCAGTCTGTTGTCAAAGCTCTGAACCTAAAGTTTGGCATAATTACAAGAAGTAATCCACTGAGGTTAGTGGGTAATACAGCACACCTTTAACTCTGTAGGTACAATAATACAGTTATTTATCCTAATGTGTCTAGAGGATTGATAATCTGCTTCTGCTATATACAGATAACTCTAAAAGAGCAAAACTGTCATTAACCCATGTCTTTTGTAGGTTCATGGTTGAATGCCGCTACAGCAAATCGGGCAGTGCTCAGCAGTCGATGGCCAGTGTTGGATACATGGTTAAGACACCAGCTTCCACCTTGCCATCATCAGTCATATCTAATGGCTTATATAGTGTTCAACTGAGAATGGCTAAAGGTTGGCTTTTATGCAAAAAGTACAATGAACAGTTGATCTCAAATTGTAAAATTTCATCAGTTTTACAGAGTTTGCTTCTTTTCTGTCTTATCCCAACAGATAAGACGTATTCAAGCTACTTCGCCACTACCTCTCTCCCCTTGAGACTGCTCCTTGGCAACCCAGTGTATCTTGAGCTGCGCCTGAAGTCTCCAAAACCAGATGCTGTAATTCTTGTCAACTACTGTATTGCTTACCCTCGTTCAGCAAAGAATGCTCTGGTGCTTGTTTATGAAGGGTAAGCATGACTATCTTGACTTCATTCATGTGCATTCAAACACCGTTGTCTGTGTCCACTCAACTTATGTTTGTCTGTGCAGGTGTGCCAACCCTTATGATCCAAATGTGTCCATCCTTCAAGTGACTGGCTCACCCAAAAATCGCCACCAGAGGCGCTTTGTGGTCAAGGCCTTCCAGTTTATGGATCAAAAGACAAACCAGTACCTTAATGAAGAAGTGAGTATTGGCATTATGGGACTAAATGGTCAAAGCTAGACTGCATAAAATGGGTGCAGATGAAAATGAACATTGACCAGTGACGATGTGACTTGTTAAGAGATCCTTTTACACAAATAAGGCACTCTGTACTACGGCTTGCCTAGTATGAAGCCTTTGCTCATATAACGCCTTCACTTTTATTTTTTATTTTTTTCCTCACATGGTAACTTTCTTTCCCTTGTAGATTTATTTCATGTGCTCTGCAGAAGTTTGTAAGCCAGAAGAAAAAACATGTGCAGAACGTTGCTTTGATGGAAAGGTGAGTCTCTAAACCTTGCAAATGTCTCCCTACTTTTTTTAATTATTTTTTTTATTAAAGTCTAATCACATTTTTCTTTGCTTCTAGGCACCATAAGGACTTGCAGCTGAAGACTTCAGAAAATGATTTACGGAAAAATGAATAAATAACATTTTATAATACAGTATACTTGTGGTTTCTGAAAATGTAGATGCAAGGCATAACGACTGGGGGAAATTCAGCAGGGGATATTAACCAGTCTGAGGCATTCATAAAGTGAAAATGTGTTGCACCATGACATGTTGTGTTATATTCATGTAACATGACACAAATGTACAACATAAGGACGGTTCTATTTTGGGCAACCAAGAAGGCATTCATGAGGAAATGGTGCAATATGATCTGGAAAGTTTGCAATTCAAGGAAGTCGACGGTGATGCTGTTTGGGCTTGGAAGATGAGATGTAATGTGATTAAAATGGTTTCTTCTCCCAATCTTCCATGGTAGGATTGTGCCACTTTATATTTTTTTTGGCTCGGCAAACTAATGGTATCAAATCTCCCTGAAATGTCTACCTCATGTGTTTTACCTCAATCTGTTGCCTTATGGTTTAAAATGAAATGCTACAGCTTTCTAAACTGTGTTTAAATGTTTGACATTGTCTGCCAGGAACACTTGATTTGGTATAGTTGGACAGCGAAGAGGAGTACGTCATATTTGTGTCTGGTTCTTTCATGCTTTTAGTTTGTAGAAGCACTTCCTTTACAAATGGCATTTTATGTGAAGGGTTTGCAATACATGTCATTTTACAGATGGAGAACAAAACTCTGTAAAATGGTTCAACCAGACTGAACTGAAAGGATAGAGAAACAAGGATACTCTAAGTAACTGTAGCCTTTAAGAATATTTAAGATAATTTTTTGGTTGCAAAGTGTTTTAAAGGTCAAAGTTATACAGTTCACAGCCAATATAAAAGCAAAAAAAAACAAACGGATAAAAACAACACCATAAATAAAATGATAAAGCTGTTTCCAGAAGCAGTATCAACAACAACAAAAAATAGTCCAGTAACATTATCTGTTAGCTTACAACAGAGCACTCCTTATTTGTAAATATAGGTGTCTCTGTCAGAGAGGGTCGCTCTCCTCTGCACACTGTCTCTGGACCATATGGATGAACATGACGAAGCATCTGCCGCTTACCCACAATCCATTGCGCCGTGACCACAGTCAAACTGCTACTTTGTGCTCACCGGCGGTGCTGAAGTCTCTCTGCTGGCGTTGCTTTCTGCGTAGATCACAAACACGAACCGCTGCAACTCTTTAAAACACTTGTCAGCGACATTAGGAAACACAGGAAGTGTTTGTCAGGTGAGAGGAGTCACATGTGGACGTCAGCTGTGCGGCAATAAACACGAAGTGAGTACTTATAACTGAAAACGTAGCTAGTTTTAATGTCTCTTCATGCGTTTCAGACATGAGCAAAGCAATGTCAAGAGACGACTAGCTCTCCTTTAGCATAGCATTAAGTTGATATAAGCTACTTTTGGAGATATTTAAGCTAGTTAGTTCGCAGGCAAGCTAATGGCACTGTTTTACCATCACAGCTAACTAGCTAGATATCTGTTTGACTCCAGGCCTGTTTAAAGCTACTATTTGTTGATGTACAGGAAAAACTGGTTTCAGTTTAGCATTACAATGAAAGTTCATATTTGTGGTTAACCTGTAATGTGGTAAAATGAAAGTGAAACTTTAGGCTATGTCCACGATTTGAGGATTTGTCCTCTTTGTCATTTGCGAGGCTCTAGTGCAGTTTCCAGTACAATATAGGATAGTAGATTAATCAAATGTTCAATTTCACAGAGATATATTGGCATGGGAAACAAATGTTTTCATTGCCAAAGCAAGTGAAAGAAACAACAAAGAGACAATAATAAATGTGCATGGCCAAAATAAGTGTGAAATAAAAATAAAAAATATACATTGAGAAATGTTTTTTTTTGTTCTTTGGGAAATGTGTGTATGTATACAGATGATTACAAAAATGGCTTAAGATGAAGTAGAAAAATACAGATGTTCAGTTAAAGAGAACTGTATAGATGCTGCAATCTTTGGAGGATCGTGCATATATAATGTTGTGTTCACAAAACGCTGTTGACAATTTACTGCCGCACAATTGCATTTTTTTTGTCTCAGTTGTATATATTCATGTAAATATAGTATTTTCTGATGGTATGGACAGTTCAGTCCGGAGCTTATATTATCTAAGTGTTGCTCATGTCTGACTGAGATTTGACAAATAGGAAATAATCGCAATCATATTCAAAACATGGCACGTTAAGCCGATTACAAAGGAACAAGATAAGAGCTACATGCAAAAGAGCACCAGGTACTCAGTGTTTCATAGATAACATACATGTCATGCAATAAGATATTTGTACTGATGAGTTTGAAAGCTTTTTGTAACTAAATTAGAGACATCAATATTTTTTCCGTCAGCATTTTGTGATGTAACCTTTTCCTTTTTTTCTGTTTTTACTTCCCTGGTGTCATAGTCAGCTGTGATTATACTGTTGCAAAACTATCACAGACTCATCTTCCTGGTTTTAAATATGCTCTTCTGGCACTGCATGCATGACAGAGGGGAGCTGCAAATACAGCAGCAGTCAGCAGGAATGCAGGAGGGCGTGGTTTTTGTCCTCCCATAAGATAGCAAAGGACATGAGGTAGGCTCTCACTCCATTCTGCCTGTTCAACCCTCAGCTTCTGTCGCTGGCAAAGATGGCTCATCTCACATCGCTTTTCAAGTATGTGGAGGAACACCAGGATCTGTACGTGAAGGTGAGCTCATTCTGGGTGAAGTTTTGACATACATTCATTGTAAGTGTCCTGCTATTGTGGTCAGCTAATCATTGTCGAAATGTCTGTCTTCACTTGATCAAATCATCAGTGTTAGTCTTGCAACTCATTCACTCTGAGTTATAGTGTGTGCCAAATGTGATGAATGTTGACCAAGTTTCAGTGACATATTAACTGTAGTTGTTGTGAAACTTTATAGAGACATAATGAGCTAAGACACAGTCACTCAGACTCCACGTTAAGATTTGAAGCAACATTATGTAACCTTTCTGCCTTTTAAATATCAGCTTCAAAGTCATTTAACACATAATATTGTTATGATGTAACAAGTTTTGTTTGTAGTTAACACCTACATTACGTCTGACAAATTGTTACAGACCTGGGATTTGTATTTATGACAGTGGTGTTGTACTCAGAAACTGGGGGGGACGCCGACATCTACATAATGTTGCTTTAAATGCTTTAACAACGTTGTCCACTTTTCAAAAAATTACATATGTTGATGAAACACCTATCATGTTTTCTTAAGTGAAATTAAAATGTGTCTGAATTTTTCTTGTTTCTTAGCGCCTCGCAGACTGGGTGGAGGTCCAGAGTGTGTCTGCTTGGCCAGAGAAGCGTGGCGAGATCAAGAAGATGATGGAGATGGCAGCCAAGGACATTGAGAGGCTGGGGGGAACTGTGGAGATGGTGGACATCGGCAAACAGAAGGTCAGAATGGTCATTGGTTTTTCATTGCCTTCCCTACTCAACCACTATTTTGGTTAATTGATTCTGTTTTTCTTATTCAACAATATTTGCCCTGTTTGGTCGTTTGTTTGTTTGTTTGTGCATGCAGCTTCCCTCTGGAGAAGAGATCCCCCTGCCACCTATCATCCTGGGTCGTTTGGGGTCAGACCCAGGCAAGAAGACCGTGTGCATCTACGGCCATCTTGATGTCCAGCCAGCCAGCATAGATGACGGCTGGGACACAGAGCCTTTCACTCTGGTGGAGAAAGATGGTGAGAGCAGAACTGCTTCGGTTTCTGTTTGGTACAAAGTCACCCTGAGGTGATTTGATGTGGGAAATTTGCCAGCTCAAAACAAAACAGCTTTACTGGCTGTTATTGAAGTAGACGGGAATACTGCTTTGGCACGTAAAATTAAATTTGATGGGATTTACTTTAAGGTTTCTGTTCCCAGACTCTGATGTAATAATTACAAAAAATCCCTTTTTGGCTTGGCAAAATAATAGTATCAAACCTTACAGGAATAAATGACCAAAACATCCTGCAAATAAATCCTGATGCAGAAACAAAGAGGACAGTTCAGGAAACATGTAGCTAATTATTATAATGAAACTGGAAATTTAGTATCAGAATCATTTATTTAAAGGTCTTAAACTCCTCCTTTGGTGAGCAGAGAAGTTGCTTTCATCATCATTACTTAAGTGTAACGTCTTGTTTAAATGCTCTTTGAGCTTTTATCAGCTTGTGATCATATCACAGTTTGCTACATATTTTCAAAGTCCAACCCAGTCACCTCATGTTTTAGGGTCGAGTTGTGCTCTTAATCATGTGTTATCTGCAAACCTCACAGGTCAACTTGGACATGCACTGTTGTATTTAACAAGAATCAGTAATATGTTCTGCTTTACTGAGGGCTCCAGTGAAGTGCTTTTTTTTTTAGTAATTGTATTAGATGATGATAAATGTGTTTTTGGATAGACTTATTTTGACAGCTTTCCTAAATGTGCTGCTGTGTGCCAGCACTAATTACCCTGGTCAACTTCCCCATCTGCTGTTGTACTTGAAAGATAAAGCATTGAAGATAAGATTTGGGATCTAATATCCTGTGTTAGTAAGGCACATTTATCTGGGGTTTATTCTTAATTACTTCTGTTTTTCGATACACTGTCATATATAAGATTTTTCCCTCTCCCCTTTTACTTTTGTGCTTATTGAATTGATTTGTGTGACTAATACTGATACCCACATGGTCTCGTGTAGTTTCTGGTGATGGTCAGCTGACAGAAAAGTACCACAATCACTTCCTCCTGTCTCATTCCTGTCTGCTCAGCTCTGTTCTTGCTTACTTCATGTTTTATTATCCAGAGTTTGACTTGATGTGCTGACAGACACCACAGATCTGTCTAACTGGAAGGGTTCCTTAATTTTACATGTAAAACTAGCTAGTCACTCAAAGTCAGTGAATGAAATTAAGAGTTTTATTATTATGGATATAACTCTGCCAAGCCCACATGGACTTAAAAGGCACCATGAATTCATAAACACCAAGACCAAAGTGCTTTGTCTATATTTCATAGCAACAGAGAAAAGTCCAAAATAAAGCATCTTTCACAATCCAATCCTCAAGCCATCATTGTCTCCAACTGACAAAAACACATGTCTCATTTTTTTGGGAATAACTTTAAGATGCTACAATGAAATCAAACCTGAGGGCTTTAAACTAAAACACTGTTTCCTTTTTGCAGGTAAACTCTTTGGAAGAGGCTCCACTGATGACAAGGGTCCCGTGTTGGCCTGGTTCAACTGCATTGAGGCCTACCAGAAGATCCAGCAGGTAGAGCTCCCACCAAAGTTTTGTCTCTAACTTAGAGTAGAGTAAAGTACTAGAAGCTACATGGTGTGGTTTAGGTGTGAAGACCATAAAAAAAAAAAAAAAAAATGAGCCCAGGCTGCTCATTTATAGACTTGGCAAATTGGGTGTGGGTTAACAGTGATGGGAAACATCAACACCGATTTATAATTTACTAGCTGGAATGTTATTTGAATGGCAAAGTGGAAATCTGCAGAGGTTTGGTGATTTATATCAGGAGGTGAATGGAATGATAACATTAGTAGTTACTCACATACTTTCATGTTCAAACCTGCACCAGAGTTCAGGTTGTGGAGTTAGAGATGCTGGTTATTTTATACAGCATGCAAGTGCAATGACTGAGCTATATTATGTTCAAAGCAGGGACTTTGTTCCTCTGTCAGAACAGTAGTGATTAAAGTAAATTACTCTTTGCTTTGGATTGCATTTGGTATTGTGCGTCGGGAACCAGCAGTTCAGTCCCTGTGTAAAAACACGTGAAGTCAGATTCATTTACAGTCTCGCATTGAATGAAGAAAAACTTGAATTGGTGTCCAGCGGCATTCTTCAAAGACTGTAGCCTTAATTGTGACGTGTTGGAGGCAATGACTACTGTTGCTGTAGCTCCACTCTGTTTTAGGAGATTTCTTACCGTTTCACTGACTAACAGACTAACAAAATAAACAAATAAAATACAACTTGTGAGTATACAATATTGCTGATTACCTACGTGTAACGAAAAGTTAAGATAAAATGTTTAACCACTTTCTAGATTAAGTGGTCTTTGAACCTCACAGGCTGATTATATTTGACAATGTAGAAATGTTGGGTAAAAATGTCTTTAAAGTATGTGGATATTTTTATACCTGGAATATGTGGTGTGAATTCATAACACACAATAATAAATAAACAGATAATAAACAAAAACTAATATAGAATATTTAGATATCGTTCAGTGGATTTCGAGGAGTGATTTTCCAAGATGATTCTGCATCATTCTGAAAGATGAATTATCTCTGTGTTAATCAGTACAGAGCTGATTTAGTACTGGCTTTGGAGCAGTCAGCAGGATCAGTGGTCAAAGGTCTGTGGATGAAATCTGTAATCATGTTGCATGTCTTATCCAGCACTTAATGATTAAACCAAGACACGTCATCTGCTTCTTGTTTTGAATAACCTATATTCCCTCAAACAGTAGCGGACAAACTGTTGAAATATGCTAAGTAGGCCTTTCATCTCACTGATATTTATACTTGTGCACAGTGAGGCCTTTTGATAATGAATTTGGAAGTTTCAACAAAGTTGTATTTTTTCCTTATCTCTCCACGGTGCAGGAGCTTCCCATCAACATCAAATTCTGCTTCGAGGGCATGGAGGAGTCTGGATCGGAGGGCCTGGATGAACTGGTGTTTTCTCGTAAAGACACTTTCTTAAAAGACGTGGATTATGTCTGCATCTCTGACAACTATTGGCTGGGCAAGACCAAACCCTGCATCACCTACGGACTGAGAGGAATCTGCTACTTCTTCATGGAGGTGAGGACTGGTTGTAGTACTGATTATATTTATAGACTTTGAATGTTTCAGTATAACGTGGATGTACTCGGCATGTCTAGATAGATGTCTGATTAACATGGTTTATTTTTTAATTTAAAGGTGGAGTGTGGCTGCAAAGACCTACACTCAGGAGTGTTTGGCGGCTCTGTCCATGAAGCCATGACCGACCTGATTGCACTTATGGGCAAGTGAAGCTGAAAACTAAACTATAATCTCATAAAACTACTTTGTTTTAGAGGAAATCCCTGGTGGTAAAAGTTTAATTTCTTTGACCTGCACTTACATTTTAGGAAAGTTTTTATCTGGACTGTCTCCTCCTAAACAGGCTCCCTGGTAGACAAAAGGGGGAAGATTTTGGTTCCTGGCATGTACGATGATGTGGCCCCTCTGACGGATGAGGAGAGCAAGCTGTATGAGAATATTGAATTTGACCTGGATGAATACTGCCAAGATGTCGGCGTTGGGAAGCTGCTGCATGACACCAAGGCAGGGAACTGATTTCTGTTGTTTCCGTCACTCTAAAATGGAAATCTCTGGATTACTGCATAGTAATCCATCATTATTTAAACTGTACTGTTCTTGTCTTCCTGTAGGAACAAATCCTAATGCACCGCTGGAGATACCCATCTCTTTCTCTTCATGGGATTGAGGGAGCTTTTGCAGAAACTGGAGCCAAGACTGTGATTCCCCGCAAGGTCATTGGCAAGTTCTCCATCCGCCTCGTCCCTGACATGGACCCCAAAGTTGTGGAGAAGCAGGTAGACCGTGAAATATCTTCACACTGATTTTATCTAACACCGACTTCTGTCATCTGCAGTGTAAAATGAATTCTATGCCAGTGAAATTTGAAACTTGATGACTTTGCATGAGTGGTTGTGTGTCACAAAGATGACTCACTCAGTCACACTTTTTTGGAAGGAATATTGCCTCTACAACAAAAATTTACCAAGTATGACAAAGTTACAGATTCTGAATTTGTTCAATGTTTGATCAATTCGTCTTGACGATAAATCACTGAATGATGTCGTAATCCTGTCAATAATCAGAACAATTGTTTATACAACCCTTGGCCCTTGTGAGTTTGCCAAATGCTTACCACAGCACAAAACAATGAATGGTAATGTATAAAAAGTTGGGAAGCACATTATATAATATGCATTAACAGATTTAAATGCAGGTATGTTATAGAAATATTAAAAGGCCGGTAAAAGCATTGCTTAAGTGCAAGTTTGTGAAGGTGTTTTCAAAAGAATGTTTCATAACTGACACTGAATTAGAGTGAAAAAGAAATGTTTTGTTTTGAATGACATTCAAAAATAGTTTCAGCCTGTTAAATAACAGATAAATTGTCTCCTTTTAGACGTCAAAATATTCTCACAAACTTGTTACAAATGTGCTTTGATTTTACTCATATTTTTCTGTCATTTGTCAAGGTTTTGGATTACCTGCAGAAGAAGTTTGCTGAACTGGGAAGCCCCAACAAACTGAATGTGAGCATGGGCCACGGAGCCAAGGCCTGGGTGTCTGACTTCAACCACCCGCACTACATGGCTGGTCGGAAGGCCATGAAGACAGGTACAGAGGCCGAGTGATGCAAGACTTATAGTATAATGTATATGATTAGTAAACATTATCTTTATTTTTTTTTCCCACTACTTTTACCATTTGTTTTTATTTTTTATTTTTAGGGTATTATTGGGTAATATCTAGTTTTTGTCATGTTTTCACACTGATGTCATTACCGCTGTTCTGTGTTAATGCACTCTTCATGCAATAAAGGAAATTTGAGCTACTAAATGCACAAAAAAACAATTGCGATCAAGCCTGTAGATTTCAGTTTTATTAACATGCATAAAGTTTTTAAGTAGTTGCTGCTGAGGCTTCTACAATTCTACAATGGAGGCTGAAGTAATTTTGAGGAGGTGCTGAGAGCATAAATAATAATGTGTTTGAAAGAAAAAAAGTATCTAACCAGTGTTTCTGGAAAGACAAGCTACTGACGTCAAAGGTAGAAAATAGTTTCCATTTGTTTTTTTTGCAGTGAAAGAACAGTTATAACAAAAGCCTGTCTCCAACCTTTAACACACAAATAAAACTTAGATCTAAATACCACAAAGGGTTGTTGGTTTAAGAGCGATCTAATGGATAAGGATGAAACTATTTTTGTTGTTGCAGTTGTTAATAATGCAGAGTTTTATTCTTTCATTGCGACTGTTCTTCACATTTTCTCCTCCTCCTTGCTGTGCCTCAGTCTTCGGCGTGGAGCCTGACCTGACTCGTGAGGGTGGAAGCATCCCCGTCACCCTGACATTCCAGGAGGCCACAGGACGTAACGTCATGTTGCTCCCCGTAGGATCCTCTGATGATGGAGCCCACTCCCAGAATGAGAAGCTCAACAGGTACTCTTTTTTAACTTTTCTATCTGAATCACTGGGATTGAAAGAAGAGGGGACTTGGGAAGTTTCTCATAGGAGTTAAATAAGCATCAATACAAACAAGTTCAGATGTGATACCAAGAGAGAGAAATTATATTATTAAAGCCAAAGGAAAGATTGTTTCAGGGCTTTTAAATGCTGTCTGTCAACTCCACATTTTGTTTTAAATTACGTTGAACAGATTAAGTTTTTCTTCCCAACTGTCATTTTGAAAATGAGATGCAACCACTGGAGTTCTTTATCAATAATCTACACATTGAACCATTGACTATTCTACGATTTGAAGAAGCTCATCACTGTTTCATCTTTCTATTTGCAGGTCCAACTACATTCAGGGGATCAAGATGCTCGGTGCATACTTCCACGAGGTTTCCCAGCTGGAATGAAGTGATTCCTCCTCATGAAAAAATGGAAAATATGTAATAACATGATATGTCTTCTCACTCTCTGAGCCACAGCTGTATGATTTACTTTCCACGGTTAATAGTTTTATACACACTGCCTCATAATAATAAAAGTGTTTTTCTTTGTTACCATGTGTTTTCCTGTTTTATTAATATGTTTTGAAGTTGTTTACGGGAAACTGCATTAGTTATCTATTTACAATAATGTCACTGGATTTATAAAAATATTGTTGGCTGAAAAATGAATTTGAACTGCAGGGTGTGAAAACTGAATATGGTGATTGAGATTTAATGGTTGATTTTTATTATTTTGACACGTAAGTAGCAGAACAATAACCTCAGGAATACTCAGATCCTTTTTATAGGAAAAGTATTAAATTCATAATCTAACTCAAAATTACAAAATTATCATTAGCAAAATGTCCTTAAAGTACCGAAAGTAAAGTCCGGTTCTGCAGTAAAATGTCCCCTTTCACTCATTTATTATTATAAATGACATAATAAGATTGTTTACAGTGATGTACCAATGTGAAAACAGCATTTTCTTGTGGTAGTTGTTTGAGGTGGAGATAATTTTAACTGCTAGTCTGCAGTTTAGTCCAGTGGTTTCCAACCAGAAGGACAGGAGGTCTTGTGACCCTCCAATGGGTCACAAGATCAGTCTGAGGGGTTAAGATATAATAAATGGGAACGAAGAAAGAATATAGTAATAAACTTATGCTACATACATTTATATTGTATTTTTTCAACTGAACATTAGTTTAATGATTAACAAGACAATTTAGAAGCTTATTAAATGTGTTTTTATGTCAAAATTTGATCTGTAGAGTTACTGCAAGCTGTCAGAAAAATGTGCTGTAAAAAGTAAAATATTTCCCTCTAAAATGTAGTGGAGTAGACACTGAAGTGGCATCAAAAGTGCACATTCAAAGTACAGCTACCTAAAAAGTACTTTAGTAAATGTACTAAGTTACTTTCCACCACTGCACTTCTCTGTATATCAGTATATAAGATAAAATGATATAAGATAGATAAAAATGTAACCAGAACAAGCAAGACAAAAATGACAAAGAGATAAAATAAGTAATACTAATAAGACTATATACACTATTTGCCTTTTACTTACAGATATGACCAAGGACAGCACTTACACATGATTATTGCACCCATATTTGTAATACACACACAGTTTGTGGCAGTGAACTTAAAATAAAATAAATAAAAATTGCCTGATTGCACAAGGATGTTGCACAGTGTAAATATGTACTATGTTTAAATATGAACGTATAAGATTTACAGTATACATTAGATTAGTAGTGAAAAGTCTTTTATATCACATGACATTGATGTGGTGTCAAACTAGGACCTGATGTTGTCAATGTTTTCATTCAGCCCTCAAGCAGTTTCATAACACTCAGGCAGTGGGAGCTCTGAGTGGGACGTAAGTGGTACTGTCCCTTTAAGAAGAGTCTGTACGTAGCCGAGAGGACGGGGTGCCTGATATTCTCACGGATCAATCCTCCTTTAAACCTCAACGGATCGATATAAATTCGATAGTTTCACAACTATTGTTTTAATCTCTATCGCCTTTATGTTCTCATCGTTCTTAAAGTTTCTCACCTCGTGAATTAAGTCCGTGTATAAACAGAAAGGTATGTTGTGGGAGACTGCCTGGAGGATACAGGAAGAAACCTGGCAACACAAGCTGTCATTTTCCGGCGCGGGAAAATCATAAACAACACAAACGCACGGCGGAAGAAAGCCCTTTAAAGCAGTCTTCTCTTGCTTTTTCGTCTGCTTGAGTTGATATCTTTTAATAGAGAAGACGAAGCAAGAAACGGGTGATTCACGGTGACTTTAAATCATACAACTTCCGCTGTCAAACTCTGATAAAATGCTCGCAATAACGGTGTGTTTACAACGTTAGCTAGCTAGCTAGCTATCTATCTATCATGTTGCTGTAATGTTAGCTAGCTGTGGCCTGTCAGACGTGAAGCTCTAGCTACAATATGAATGCAGTAAAGTTAAATTAAAGTTAATTAACGGTGAGATAAGGAGTGTCGACCCTGCAGTTAACATTACCATGGATCGCTACAACGAAGTGAAACTGCTGCTGAAAAACTGGGAGCAGGGTTTCGTCAAAGAGCACCAGAGGAAACCAAACAAGGTAATTTAAAGGCTAGCGAGAGTTAGCCAGCAGCTACAGAACAACTCACTGCTTTCATTTACAATAACAAGACATGTTGTATGCATGTTGGGTGGGTTTTTGTTGTGGTTCTGTTAGAAACATTGTTGTTGCCAGTTTGTTTCCCTTCATTCATAATAGTTGATTAGTACGATGCTCTTTAATTCCTAGGAGGACATTGATGAAGCTCCAGAAGACACCAGGAGTGAGTACAATAGATAACTCGCAAACGAGATAAGTAGAAGTGTTTCTGTTTTAGTGACATAAACATATTGCATTGTGTGTCTTTATTCCAGAGCTGTATAAGGAATACAGAGGTTTGAAACAAGCCAAAGAGAATAGCAGCAGTGATGCAGCCAGCAGACATGTTGAGCAGTCCAGATCTACAACTGAGGTCAACACAGCCCAGAAGTTACTCAAAATAATTGTGTTTATGACTGTATAATCCAGTACCTTGTTTACTGTATGTCTTTCTCTGCCTGTCCTTGATCTACTCAGGAGACAGACTGTTGGGGTGCCCATCTGAACCGCAGTGCGCTGCCTGTATCCTCTCCCAAACTGACACCTCAGGACAGAGACAGTCTTAAAGCGTCTGCTCAGTACTATGGCCTAAAGCTTAAAAACAACCTGGCTACACTCTCTAAGGTGAGGCACACCTGGACCGACCACACCACATTAAAGTAAGAGAGAAAAACTTATGCTTTCCTGTTGAGCGTGGATAAAGTGACAGACTGCTCTCACTAAAGATGATTTGTTTTGTGTTCGTTCCGTTGCTGTGATTTCCTTTTGTCATTACAGGAGAGACCTGTCTCACTGAAGAAATCAGTCCTTCCTGGTCGGATGCCTCTGAACTCCCTGAAAGATGGACAAACCGGTCAGACAAACAGCCCCTTTGCTGCTGCTGCCAAAACCACTTCTGCTGACCCTGAATCCAGCCCTTTTACACCAAGGTAAGTAGATAAAAAGAGTTATTTTTGGATTGGCTGCATATTTACATATGATAATATATTTACATATACATATAATATTTTGAGCAACCTCCACTGTGATAAAACAAACTAGGAAATGAAGAAGCTTATATAAATATTGCATTGTCTTTGCCCAAGAAGCCATTTGAACACAGATTGTTCAGTAATGGCCTTTTAATGTTTTCTGTGTTCCTGTTCACAGAAGAGTAAGGCCTTGCCTGGGGTCCCTGGCTTCACCGACAGTCCAGCCAGTGGAGCCTGAAGATCAGTTTGAACCATTTGAACCTGTCAGGGAGTCTTGTGAAGAACTGGCAAATGCTGCCAGTAATAGTATTCATCACATTAGTAGTAAGAGTAGTAAAGTTATTAGTTCACAAAATCCAAATTCCTCTTATCTAGCTCCCTCTCCAGCCAGATCTTCTTTTCTGTTGTCGTCATTATCTTCTCCACATAGAGTCCAAACTTCAAGAGGACAAATAGAAACCACAGAAAAATTAAATGAAAGTATAGGAGCTTCAAGAGACAAAAAAGAAACTACTGACACTTTAGGAACTCCACATAAGGGTTTTGGTTCTGAAGATGTTGGAACTTCAATTTGCTTAAAAGGAAGCCCACATGTGTCTGGAGGTTTCAGAGGAGGGATGGGAGGTAGAGGCATCGGAGGAAGGCCCTCTCTTGCCGGCAGACTGAGTTCTATTGACAAGAAGTGGCTTGAGAGATGTCAGGTGTTTGGAGAGATGGAGGCTGAGGTGGTGCCTGGAGCAGGCAACCAGGAGATAGATCTGAAGAAAAGCGGGGAGAGAGAAAGTGGAAGAGAAACAGAAGGAAGAATACAAGGAGATGAAAAAGTAGGAAAAGAAGAAATGGATGCAGAAGCAGAAAGAAGAAATCCACTAGACTTGGGAAGTGATGAAGGCTTTAAGAGCATTTCTACTCACAAAATAGTCAGCGATGGTGCACCAAAACCTGCTCTGCAACACACTGGAAAGAGCAGAGGAGGAGGGCAAGAAAAAGTGAACAAGAAGGGTGGTGAGGAGATGGAAAGAGGACTGACACCACCTCTAACGCCAGAAGACAACAATGAAACTAGTCACAAATTGAAAGGTACAAAGAAGAGAGGGAGGAAAAGGGAGAGAGAGGGAGAGAACATGGAGGGAGAGACAGTAGAGGAGGGAGGAGCGAAGAAAAGGCGTAGGAACGCCAAAAAGAAAGAGGAGAGCTCGGATGTAAACTCCAGCCAAGCTCAAGAAGGTGGGAAGAAAAGGAGAGCCAAGAAAAAGGGAGATGAAGATGGAGAGGCAGGAGAGGAGAAAGAAACCAAGGCACCAAACAAAGTGAGTGAATTTGTTTTTATCTCTTCATAGTGTGTTTTATTTTTGTGCAAATGAGTTAAATACAGTATTTTTCCCATTCAGGCTCCTCGGGAGAACTTGTTTGGAGATTTAGAGGAGGAATTTGCAGCAAAGAGAATGCATTACTCTCAGCCCGTCAAAGCAAAGTAAAGTAACAACATACACGTCCCTGGACTGTAAAATGATGTTGAACCATCTCTGTCTGTAGCCTCTGTCCAAAAATAACTTATTTTTTTCATACAGAAACCTGAAAGGCGCAGAGGGTAACTTTGTGAAGATAAATCTGAAGAAGAAATCTCATGTAAAAGGATACGCACTCAGAGGTGCTGGTCTACGCAAACAGGTGAGTTTTGTGTGCGTTTGCATCTGAGCATTAAGAATCACAAGTCTTAGACTTCTTTGTTGTGTGAAATATCTCATAAATCAGCTTTGTTTATTGCTAAATTAAATAAGACTAAACATGAAAAACCTGTTGACAACATCCTTGCGATGAATGTATGTATTTGTTTGCTTTTGTCCCAATTTCACATGACTGTTAGACCATCATAATACAAAATGTATCCCTGTTGTCACAAATCTCCGGTGTGTGTGTGTGTTTTAAGTTGTACATGCAGAAGTTCCAGCTGAAAGGCGAACGTTTTGGTGGAGGTGCCGGATTTTTTGGTCGAGGAGGGAGGGGTGGATTCAGAGGGGGTGGATTCAGAGGAGGGCTCAGTCGTCAGGGTGACACCTGCTACAAGTGCGGAGGGACCGGACACTGGGCCATGGACTGCAAGGGACGAGGTAATATACAGTGATGCATATTCACAAATTAACACCTGTTTAATTTGTTTTAATAAAAAACTAACGAGGCAAACTTAAATCTGTGTCAGTAAGACATCAAACAACTTGTTCTCTTTTAAGTTTCCCAACCAGTTATTCTTCCTCTCAGTGTGTCATCCTTTTTATGGTGTCATATGCTAAATTCCTGTGATTGTTTTGAAGTGAAAGCCTATTTGCCCGAACACACTAGGATCACACTTTATCTTATATTCTGCTGAGGGGAGGGTGTTTAACATATATACTAAACATGAACTCAGAATTGTTTGTATTGATGAACAACAAATACCTCTGAACTCTGTGTTTTTGCAGCCCCTCCCCCTCCCGTTGCCGACGACCGGCCTGCTGAAGAGGAGCCGTTTGAGCTGCCCACACTGGAGGAGGTTGCCAGGGCAACCGGGACACTGCGACCTCAGCCTCTGGGTAAACTTTTGAACTTAATGTCTGTTTAGAGGATGCTGCTTTCCACCTCAACAAACAAGTTTTTTTTGTGACTGGGCAGTTCTGAATGTGTTCCCTCAGTAGATTTTTAGATTTGTCTGTTTGTGTTACAAAATTTAACGCCACTTAGTCCAGTATGTCGGATTTAGTGTTATCTAACATTTATCTGTTCATGTTAGCGCTAACAAGGACAGTGGAGGTTTAGAAACGGAGCAACTGAAAAGATTCAAATACTTCCGTAATAAATTTCGCCATTTTTATCAAGTCTTGTGATTTTGCTGCAGTAATGCATTGTTTGAGAGAACTTCCTTCAGAATCAGTAAATATTAATTGCAGTATTACGTGTTTCTGTGTTTGTCGTGTGTAAATCCTGATGTTTGTGTGTTCCAGTGGCATCTCCCAGTATCAATGAGGAGCAGCAGTGCCAAGAAAAGGGGTCGGACGTGAACCCTACAGATGAGGTGTTGCTGAATGTGATTCGTCCTGACTATGAGCGTCCTGCTGCTCCACCTCCGGTGGAACCACTTTATGAACTCACAGATGATGGGAAAGTCCAGGGTAAACACTTGTATATTTAAATACAATGGGGCAAAACAAAAAAAAAGTAAGTGCCATGCATTTGTTCAAGCCTTCTATTTGTGTGTCTGTTTAGAAACACCTGCCGGGGTGTATGCAGCTCTGAGAGACCTCGGCTATCAGTCATTTAGACCAGGACAGGAGGAGGCCATCATGAGGATCCTGTCAGGTATGTACTGTACAGTACAGTACACACACCAAACATACACACATCTGTACACCTAAAATCTCTGTATTCATGTTTGTCCCTTACTTTTTCTCTAGGTCTCTCTACCCTCGTAGTGTTGTCCACAGGAATGGGTAAATCTTTGTGCTACCAGCTCCCGGCCTACCTGTACGCGCAAAGATCAAAATGCATCACTTTGGTCATTTCACCTTTAGTCTCGCTAATGGATGACCAGGTAATCACCTCATTTTAGTATATTTATATAGTGTTTGATCTCATTCCACTTTTATTTAGTAATTTTTATAAGATGAGAGCTGTTATTGCAACTAGTGCTGAGCTGACCTGTTTTTCTCATTCAACACATTTCATTGTGTTAACCCACATATGAGTAATATGTTACACTGTAAACTGAACACACACACAAAAACTGCACATAAAGAAACCAGCCAACATTTTGCTTAGCATAATTAAAAGTCAAGAGCAAATGACCCCTTTCATTTTGACCAGTGATCCAGGTAACACATTTTGTTGTGAATTCCCCTTGTTTGTGTAGCTGTCTGGCCTGCCAGCCAATCTGAAGGCAGCCTGTATTCACTCCAACATGACGAAGAAACAGAGAGAAGCTGCGATAGAAAAGGTAACAGATGCAATAGGAGTCTTCAGAAAGACTTCAGAAACCAAACCTTTTGACATCTCATTCGTCTATAGATTTAATGTAAAAAATCATGCATTATTCCCTTTTTACTGTAAACTGTATATAGGTATTCTGATAGTAACGTAATGCAGGGGAGAAATCTTGAAACTTGACCTGAATCTATTATATGTTTGACAATATTTTGAGTACTGTGGTCCTCTGTTTCTCCAGGTGAAATCAGGCGAGGTGTGTGTGTTGCTCCTCTCTCCAGAGGCTCTGGTTGGTGGAGGTGGTTCAGGCACTGGGTGTCTACCATCTGCTCAGGAGCTCCCTCCTGTGGCCTTTGCCTGTATAGACGAAGCTCACTGTGTCTCAGAGTGGTCACACAACTTTAGACCCTGCTACCTGAGACTCTGTAAGGTGGGTTAATTACATGTGTGTGTATGGGGGGGGTTCATTTACTGCTAGTTGACCTGCCTGTTCTCGATTAGTGTAAATAAATATGTGATGTGTTTGTAGGTACTAAGGGAGCGTTTGGGAGTGCAGTGCTTGCTGGGACTCACGGCTACAGCAACACTGTCCACTGCTCTGGACATCGCACGACATCTAGACATCACTGATCAAGATGGCATCGCGGTCCGATCTGCAGCAGTGCCTCCTAACCTGTATCTGTCTGTGTCCATGGATAGAGAAAAGGATCAGGTGATCCATATGAGACGTTTTTTAAATTATGCTCAGTCTAAATGTTTCTAATTGCTGGAGAAAAGTTGTATGTATGTGTCTGTCTTGAAGTAATTGCAATTTTTCTACTTTTCGATTTCTTACCAGGCTTTAGTATCGCTGTTAAAAGGTGACCGTTTCGGTTGTCTGGACTCCGTCATCGTCTACTGCACCAGAAGAGAGGAGACGGTTCGCGTGGCGGCGCTGCTCAGGACCTGCCTACAGGGGGTGCTGGTCAAAGAAAACAAACAAATCAGCAACAGGACAGAAATCAACCCTGTAGGACAGAAAAAGAAAGATCTGGGTAAGGGTTAAATTATTCATATTTTTGATTGTTTAAAAGCTTGTTTATTTTTCATTCAAGTGAAGAAATAAAACTAAAAACTATGTGTTACGACCATCTCTCTCTCTGACTCAATGTCTCTGACTCAATGTCTCTGTCTGCTCTTCTACCATTTAGCGAGGAAGAAGATCCGTAAACCACTGAAATGGCAGGCGGAGTCGTACCACGCAGGCTTGTCTGCATCAGAGCGCCGTCGGGTTCAGAACAACTTCATGTGCGGCGAGCTCAGAATCGTGGTGGCCACTGTGGCCTTTGGCATGGGCCTCGATAAATCTGATGTCCGTGGTATCATCCACTACAACATGCCCAAGGTGGGTAGTGATGTCGTTAATCTGAATATGGTATTGTTTTCTACTCAAAACGCAACGGCTACTTGGTCAGATAGATTGCATTTGATCTTAAACTCAGATATTAAAACTAAAACCAAACTACTGTGTAGAATTAGGGTCCAAGTCTCTTCTTTTATGTATTCCTTTATTGGTAAATGTTCTTGCAGAGCTTTGAGAGCTACGTTCAGGAGATTGGGAGAGCGGGAAGAGATGGAGATCCTGCACACTGTCACCTCTTTCTGGACCCCGAGGTAAGACTTTAACTATCTGGCTAGACTAAAGCCTAGATTTAGTTATTTTGCAGTTTCAGTGATGGATTGTAGACCGAGCGTTTGTTGTCAGGGCTCCTCGGCTGTGGAATGACCTGCCTGAGGACCTTCTTTTAAATCACTTTTAAAGACTTATTTTTATTGAAAGGCCCACCCATAAGGGTGTTTAAATTTGTAGGTTTATTTTTTCCTTTTACTTAGACTTTTCATTATTCTAGAAGTCGTGCTTTTGCACGGCTCTATTTAAATGTACCCATTGCTTTTTTTTTGAATCATTATATTATATTATTATTATGTAAGCTGTCTTTTTTTTTAATTTAAAATGTTCTTTACAGTGCATTATATCATTTTTTCTTTCTTCCTGTGAGGCTCTCTGGTGGTCTTTTCTTTGTGCTCTCACCTTCACCAACATATAATAATAATTATATATAAATTCTATAATAAATAAAATAAAATAAAAGTATAAACACATCTGTGTCTGTGTGTAGGGTGGAGACCTCCATGAGCTACGTCGTCATATCTATGCGGACACAGTGGACTACTACACAGTGAAGAAACTGGTGCAAAAAGTTTTCCCTCCGTGTAAATGTAAACAGATACACCAGAAACAACAGGAACTTGTAGAGGTAACTCTGCCTGTGTGTTTGTATGTGTCAACTGGTACTAAAGACACTCATAAAACTTTCCACTAAATAAAGACTGTCTGTCTGTGTGTACAGGAAATTGAAGACTCTGAGCTGCTGGAAATTATGGATGTGTGTGATGAGGAGAGCAGCCTGAACCCTCCCAGTCAGCAGGACACAGTGGTGCCATCGACTGTACAGGTACTTGAAAGGGAAAATAGTCTTAATATCTTTTAATATCTTCTGAAAGAACTAAGTAAATTGAAGTTTATACAATAAAATGTGGTTGCTAAGTTTTAGTTTATTTTAGCAAAGATACATTTTTATGAAGTTATCTGTAAACGAAAGAAGGGTTTTTGACAGAATTAATGCGTCATTTGATATTGTTTTCACTGCAAGGAGGCGTCACATCCCGATGCAGCCGACCTACTGCCCCAAGAACACAGAGATGAAGGAGAAAAGGAGAGGGGGGTGAAAGGCGAGCAGACAATTCAAGACGAGGAAGCTGATGGTTCCAAGAAGCAGATGGATTGGCTGAAGGATCAGGAAGAGGAGGATAGTTATTGGCCCAGGGAGCGAGTGTGTCACACGCATGAGAGAGCGATTCCCATCCAAGAAACTGTGGAGGCTCTGGACATCACAGAGGAAGGTAAGTGGATACGCACACCAGGGCATGTACATGAATAAATCAGTAAAACTAAAAATAGAGGTACTGACAGATGATGTAAGTGGGAGAACAGGGATACATACCAGGCATCTTTCTCAGGAATTAGGAACGCAACATGTTTAGTTTTATTATTAAACTGCATTCATACATGTCATATCAAATATCATGTAATGTACTTGAAAAGTTCTAGATTTCTTTCTCTTTAAAAGCTGTACACACCCTGCTTACCGTTCATTCAGAATAAAGTAGAATTCTGTGCCTTTGACGCTTCAAATGCACAAAATCCTGTTAAAAAAATACAGTAGTAGAAGAAACGACAGAGAAAGAAGAACAAAACCTGTTGAAAATGTGCTTTGTTTTTGTGTGTGTTTCAGGAGTAGAAACACTGCTCTGCTATCTGGAGCTGCATCCTCAACGCTTTGTTGAACTCATCCACCCCACGCTGTCTGTGTGTAAAATCAGCTGCTATGATGGACCAAGACAGCTCCAGAAAATCACTAAAATGTATGAAATGTCTCTTATTCTTTTAGAATAGATCTTTATAAATGTGCCAGACTGCACTATGTGTGCACGAATATGTCTTTGTTCATATAAAGATTTAGAACAACAATGTTTTCGTTACATATTTGAAATGACAAAGATAAACTGTTTAAATCCCATCAGATTTATCTTACTTTACTTTGCACAGTTGCCCTCCGGTTGCGGTGGTGTTGGCCAGACGGCGGATGGCAGGCGAGCGAGTGGAGTCATGTGATCAAGTGGAGTTTGATGTTGTTGAGGTTGCGGACACAATGGGATGGCAGCTCCCTATGGTGAAGAGAGGACTCAGACAGCTGCAGTGGAGCTCTGGTAATACAAGTTTAACAAATACACAAAGCATGGAGCAGCCCTGACTCTTTATGGCCTTTTCCATTTCTCTTTTTTTACTTGATGTTGCTTCAGTAGTCTTTAATATTTGTCGTCTTCTGGGTTAGATTTTTTTTGCAGAATTAAAATCCCATTAACAAGAATCCACACAGACACAGAAGCAAAACACACAGCAGGAAAAAGACATCTCTTTCTGCCTTGTACTTTTTTCCTCCGTTTTCTGTAAACTTTAGGATAACAGACAAGAAAGTGAACAAAGTAAAAATTTAAGAATGAAGACAACCATAAATATTTGTGTTTCAGCTGGCGGACGTAGCGGCATCCACGTTGAATTCTCCTCCATATCCTTTTACTTCCGTTCCTATGGCGACCTCAGCGATGTGGAGATGGACAGAGTGTGTCAGTTCCTTCATAATCGGGTGCAGAACCAAGAGAGAACGCAGCTCTACCAGCTGACTGCCTGCTTCAAGGCCTTCAAAAGGTACAGATACAGTAAAGCTGAATTTTTTACCCTCCAGTTAAATGTATCATAAAACCCTGGAAACGTGTTTTTCACAGCCTTAATAATGATTTTTATAATGTTTAAAAGTAAATTGTTCTCCTTTCGTGTTCGTATCTTCTGAATGCACGTCTGCATCACCTTGTGTCCTGTGTTGCAGTGTTGCATTTCTCCATGTGTCATCCTGCGTTGACGATTTGGATGAGAGTCGCAGCCTCCACCTGAAAAGCCTTCTTTCTGAGTACTTCGACAAGAGGCGGGACCGAAGCCACACACTCGCACCAGTGGACGTTGAGGAGCTCGAAAAATATAATGTAAAACACACGATTGTTACCAGGAGTTTCAGCTGGATTTGTGTTTTAAATGGTCTGAATTTTGTTGTTAATTTGTTGTTTTTTCATGTTTGTAGTTGTTGGACTGGGAGAATCAGATCAGAGCGGATATCAGGAGTTTTCTCTCCAACCGGAGTGATGAGAAATTCTCTGGAAGAGCCGTCGCTCGGATCTTACACGGCATAGGTGAGAGCGCGCACACACATAAATCTGATGAATTTCCTACAAAATAACAGTGTTGAAGGAAGTATTCAGGTTCTTTACTTGAGTAAAAATACTAATATCATGCTGTTAGAAAACTTCACTATAAGTAAAAGTCCTGCGTCAAAAATGTCAGTAAAAGTACATAAGTAAAATAAGGAAAATTTACCTAAAGTATTAAAAAACAAAGTATTTCAGTGCAGAAAAACAGCCCCTCGAACTGTCAAACAATTATCTGTTACATCATTTGAATATTTTTACCCATGCATTAACCTAAACGTAGGATTTTACTTTGCCGACTATTTTCTTCATTAACTATGTGATTATTTGGTTCTGAAAAAGGTAACGCAATTCAAGTGACACCTTCACAATGCTTGTGTTGTCCAACCAATAGTAGATAAGATTATTTCAGATTATTAGAAATGAATTAAAATTCTTAAAATAATTAAAAGGAAAAGGAGAAGCTGGACCACAAAATGTTTTTGCTTGATAAATTGGTGATTGGTGATTACAAAAGTATGAAATTCAATTTTTGTCAATGGATTAATTGACCAATCACATCAGCTGTACTTAATTAGTTAATTAACAATTAACTTAAGCTGTCGAACAATTGTAAATGAGTAAAAAAGTACAGTATTTCCCTCTGAATTGTAGAAGTGGCATGAGAAGAAAATATTCAAGTAAAGTTGAAGTACCTTAACATTTCGAAGTACAGTACTTGAGTAAATGCATGTTACATTCCACCACTGAGTATGTGAAGTGTCATTGTCATGATCAGTTTTGAATCTATTGCACTCGCCAATCATTTTATGAACTTAGTAAATATTTTTTTTCTCTCACAAAATGAGTTTTTACTTTGCATTTAACATGAAGGTTTAACTTGACCTTACAGGTGACGAAAACATGCAGATTTAACAATTCAGTGCCTCAGCTACAAAACCAGACAGCAGGTTATCCAGTGAAAAGACCAACAGGACTCTTGAACCTCTAGAGGGTGTTAGAGGATCAATGAATACATACTGAAGCTGGACTCAGAGAATAGAATGTGGAAAGACTAACCATTTTTATCATCATATTCTCAGTTTACATACATAAAACATTTAGAGTCTGTCCCATAGAGGCTATTTTTTTTTCTGTCAAACACAAAAAATCAGCTTCTCTCTTAGACTTGGTTCAAGCTGTCCCAACTCTCCTCTTTTCATTTGGTTATGACATTGTTTTCATGACAATGTTATCTTAAGGTGTGGTCACATCTTCACAAGCCCTTGACCCAAGCACAGCTGTCCAGTAAATCTAAAGCTTACACCAGCTTTGTTGTTATTTCGTAAGTCTTCTGTATTCTTGCTCTTAACATGTCTCAGACTAGAAAACATTTCCTTAACTGTTCAAATTTTGCAAATAAAACCAGGTGTGAAGTGACCCCTGTGAGCCCCAGGAGCTTATTTAAAACTAGAAAAACTTCTACCAACTGAAGAGGTAGATCAGGACTCATTTCATCAGACGTCTCTGTCTTGATAAAGAATTGACAGTCCAAACAAGAGGGACAACAATATCAAGAAGTCCAGGACTTTACCCAGTCAAGTTTTTAATAATCTAAGCCTGGTGTAAAGTTCAATTATCAGCTGTGGATCAACATATGTGCTTCATTTGAGGACTTCCATCTTCCAAAGTTGAAATCAAATCTCTGTTTCAGGGAGTCCTTGTTATCCGGCTCAAACCTACGGCAGGGACAGACGCTACTGGAGGAAGTACATCCAGTTTGACTTCAACCAGCTCATCAGACTGGCCACCCAGGAAATCATTCGCTTCAAGTGACCGTCCGAATGTACACATGCTCTTATACTCCTGTGGAACAGTTTTGATGGATTTTTTTGCTTTTGTATAATTTTTATTCCATCATGTTGAATTATTTAGTCTGTTGTATGTTTTCTACAATGTAAAGATTTATACGTGTGCGTAGTGAAGTTGTAATTAATAAAATCTATTTTTCTAGCTTTGTTGTCCCGTGACATTTATTTCCAACATCTCAAGAGTATCCCCTCAGAAGGTATCTTATCTTGTTTTTAGTTTTGATCTCTGTTCTGTCCCAAGTATCTTATCTTGTTTTCAGTGGTTTTTGTTAGATCATGGACTCAAAAGCATATAATGGTCGTGACCCAGAAATGAGCTGGTATGAGGAAGTAGAAATAGAAAAGGGAAAAATGCAAATATTGACGGGAAGTTCTTGTGACAAGAAAATCTGTGTAATGATTAGTCACTGAAGTCATGTGTGGGATTTTCCTCAATTTCTCACCTTTGGTCAGTGTTTACTCAACCTCAGCAGGGTGACACGTGACCTGTGTGGATTATTAACATTTATAAAACAGGCTTTATTTGTATTGCAGTGCTGTACAAAGTTACGGTGAAATAAGTAAGCTAATCCTTTTTACTACAGGTAATTCAAGCTCAGTTCTGCGACTGCACACCTATATCTTATTGTTAATGTGACTGTGGCATGTAGTTTCAGAACAGTCACCGTGTTTTTCCAGGTTTGCATCCTGGGAAGATGAGGCTCAGGTAAATGTTCTGAGTTTAAGAAAAAGTTTTGACTTTTTAAGGAATTTGCTTATTTGAGTTCTTAAGAACCAGCACTGATGATGCACGACCAGAGCAGCAGCCTGAACTATGTGTTTTAAAGGAGACACATTATGCTAATTTTCAGGTTCATATTTATTTGTTTGTTTGTTTAATATTTATATATTTTATTTTGGGTTACTACTGGAATAGGTTTACATGCTTAAATGCTCAAAATCGGTTTTCTCAGACTGCCCAGTGCTGCAGCTCTGTATTCGTCCTCTGTCTGAAACACTCTGTTTTAGCTCCCGTCTCTTTAAGACCCTCCCAGTCTGCTCTGATTGGTCGGCTCACACACGTCTGAGCCAGCACCAATAACAACAACAGAGCAGTTGTGCTAAATGAATTCTTAATTGCCAAATTCAGTGCTCGCCATTAAATTATGCAAATGTGTGACTCTGTGACGTAGTGTGATGTCACAAAGTCACGGAATTAAAAGCGGGGCTACTGACGAGGCGTTTGAGGAGCAGTGTTTTCTGTGGGAGAGAGTAGCTTCTGTCGGTACAGATTTGAACCTTTTTAACTTTCAAGACCTTTAACATGCAAAAAAGGACATTTAACACTGAAGTAAAGGGGGGAAAAAACTAAAAAGCATAATAGGTGTCCTTTAACAGTGGACTCTGGCTTTTACATATCTGCTGTGGCTCTGACAACATGTCATAAAAAGTGAAGAATGACCAACGCCTAATGAACCTGAGCAGTCTTTCTCTTAAAACAAACTGTCGTCATCTTTCCATCAGCCATTAATCTCAGTGGATGTGATATCACAGACAAGTTGACCTCAAACAAGATTTAACTTCAAACTGCTCCTCTCAGTGGTCAACATTAGAATAGTCTAGCAGAAGCTTCCAGGTGACAATATTCACACTGTATCTCTGCAAGAGAAACCGGAAAAAGAAAAGCAGAGCCTTTTCTGGAAGAGGTTGGGTAAAAGTCAACAACAACCACTCCTGAGGGATGTTTAATCTTAGTGTAAGTGTAACAGTGAGTCAACATGTACGGTATCAAGACCCTGAAACTGAAGCAGCTCAATGAAATCCTGCCATTGTTAATTTTATTATGTACTTCTGTGCTTTTCTGACTGAAATGTCAAAAGGTCTTTTTTGCAGATTTTTTTCAGAAGTAATGAGAATTCTTTAAAGGTCTCGTTTTTTGCTCATTCATTCATTTTACTTTTAGTGTCTCTATCTGTCTTCCCTTTCTGTCTGTGAAGTCTGCCGCCCCGTACCGATGCTACTGTAAAAAATGTACAGTATTTTGCTATAAAATGTACGAGAAGCTCCAAGGTTCAGTTTTAGAGTTAATTATCATGTGTGTTTTATTAGGGGATTGAGTTGAATGACTCCAGGGGCTCATAAAACCTTTTCAGGCTGCAAAACTTCAGAATTATGGATTTCTTTTGTTGGAAAGCTGACTTCAGGGAAATCCACTTTTCCTCCGTCAGCATCTACATGCTGTAATCTGCATTTTTCTTTTAACAACATATGCTTAAAGGATCAGTACACAACCTAAACGCTGTCATTAAATGGGTCATTTTGTCTGAGGGAAAGTGAGACACTGGTCATGCTTGTGGCCACGCAGACAGCATACTGTATACAGTATGTACATGTCATGTCTTCCCCTAAGTGCGATGAGTTGTCAGCGGACTCTGTCCCTAATGAAGACATTCACATAACCTGTAAAATGAGGAGATTAGACGAGAGAGATAAAGAGGAAGTCAAGTTTCCACTGCACCTCTGGCTTTGTTCATGCAGAGGTCACAAAGTATACAACAGATGTGATCGCTCTCTGGTTTGTATTAAAGGTGCACTACGTAGTTTTGGGGAAGACATTTTAATCAGAGAGAAAGACCTAAACAAACTAAATAAACAAACTCTTTTTGTTTTCATAATTGAATAAACTGAATAAACAAACTGACCTTAAAGGTCAACACAATTTCAAGCTGTTTTACTTTGTTTATATTTGGCGGACCCTGCCACCTTTCTTCAAACAGCGTTATGGGGACCTTATTTTCCTCTGAGAACAGCTTGTTTATTCATTTACGGAAAAATGGTATTATTACCTCATTAATACTGTAAATATTAATACGCTGAGTTTGAATTTCTTCTCCAAAAACTACACAGTGCCCCTTTAAATGCAATCTGTGCAAACAAAATGGTAAACCCTCTGGAGGTCATCTTGACCTGGGCGAGACTTCTGATGGCCCTGTGTCCCGCCTCCTCCCTTCAGAGCCACTGCTCCAAAACAACTTGCAGTGTGTGACTACAGACTTCCCCATTGCTCTCGCTGGCCAGCTGGGAGGATGTTCAACAAGCTCTCTTAGCTTTATTATTCTAATAAATATATTAAAAAAAAGCAACTCTGTTAAATGCCTTAAACGCATAAACACAAGCAAAATAGCCTTTTCAAACATACCTCAGTCCGAAAAGACTACGTTTTGTTAGTACTCACTGCTGTCAAGCTAGGTTGTTAGTGTGTACTGGGAAATTTTGGCCTCACTTCCTCTGTCGTTCTTGTGCCGCTAGCTCACCAATAGCTTTAGCAATATATCTACCTAGCCTTACACGGGTGGTGTGTGTGCAGGCAGGTATGTAGCTACACAGACAGCAAGCCTGTCCGATCTTTTCATATGGGCTGAATAAGTTGATTAGATGGGCTTATTAGAGGCCTGCAGCAGCCAGTTACTGGATTTTTTTCTTTTATTTGTCAGAGCATTTTATTTATTGATTGCTGAAGAGATTTTCCACAAATATAACAGGTTTTTCTAGAATAACTTAGCAACCCTCGCTGCTACATGGAACTTTAAACTGGTTGTGAAACGGTCTCAATAAGGCCAGAATCGCCAGAATCAACAAAAATGAAAGTTCCTTGTAGTCGCTATGAAAGAAATAAAACAGAAATGAGTAGAGTTTTGAAAGAGTTTTAATTTTCAAAACAAGGCAAAATACAAAACAAATATGCAATAGTGTATATATTCAGACATTTTTATACATTTAGCTTTATCATAATTGGTGCAGCAAATACTGTAAACTCAAACTGTATCGCCTTTTCTTTAACAAATATATGTGTGTGTGCTACTCATCGACAGACACTTTGAATAAAAAGCACAAAAAACAACTGTGCAAAGCTGTGTTACATGTAATACATGTAAATCACAGCGGATCGCAAGGGGAACAAAATCACACTTTTCACACACAAAGACACACACAGTGCTGAAAAACAACAAGAGGAAGAAAATCACTTCTACACTTTGACACTTTTACTGCCAGTAGACGCGGTCACGGTGCACTTGAACCGTCCGTCACTGATAGTGCGTCAGTACAAAGTGCTGAGCGAGGATGATGTGTGCAGATGCGTGTGTGTGTGTGTGTGTGTGAATGGCTACATAATTATGGGTCGTAAAAGGGTGGAGACAAATCTCAGCATGTGTAAAAAGTTAAATTAGTCGATATTTTTTAACCTGAACATCATTGATCAATTTTTTTGTCTTAAAAACGCTGATACGCAGACTGAGATTTCATTTTATTAGGTTCTCCCATCTACACACAATCCAACCTTTAAAAAATCCTATCTTTTTATAAACTAC
This sequence comes from Pagrus major, assembly GCF_040436345.1. NCBI lineage: Eukaryota > Metazoa > Chordata > Actinopteri > Spariformes > Sparidae > Pagrus > Pagrus major. The sequence continues at coordinate 16,749,351 of NC_133230.1, forward strand.
TACTCAATACTCAGTTGTTGTTTAGACTTAGAGAAGTGTCATTTTCTGCTCACCAGCTTGTAGTTTGTGGCATAATATTAATATTGTTAGTGTTAATATTTTACATACTACTGTGTTCACAGGGGGGACACTCATAAACATTTGAAACAAGGTCAAATAATCACATCTTCTGGAGTTTAGGACATTTAAGTGGCAGAGAAAAAATTATCATGTATGACTGGACTGGTGTCTTCACATTTAAAAGCTGATTTTTTCTTCATAAAGTGACAGCAGCAGCAGGATACTCCAGCCGGTCAGAAGGCCGATATTCTGCAGCAGAAACATCAGCCAGGGTTTCTTGTTGCTGATGTGGATCATGGTGGGGAGCTAGAGGGAGGAAGAGGAGAGATGGAGGTTAAACTGGCAATAGACAACTGACTGCACCGTGAAATGGCCTCATGAAAAATAACTATTCGGTCTACGTAAAAATGAGGGTTGACCTGACCAAAGCTGCTGATGGAGGAGGTACAGAAGGTGGAGAGGCAGAGTGATAGAAACCGAGGTAAAACAAGAGTGAACGGATGATGGAGAGCGCCAGTGTTGTGTCACAGTCCGATCCCCAGCTGATATATGTTTCCTCTTACCACCGTGAGTTGAGACGGTTCAAAACCGGCTTTTCTACTCTGCCTTTTCATAGCACTGAGATCGGGGTTTCTTGGTCAAATTGGGATTCTTAGGGTTGTTTTTTGCTTTGGATAGTCATCCGGCTGCTAGCTGTAGCCATGTGGCGCCAACAGTAATACCACAGGGAAACACTAGGAGGGGATAAAGTTGAAAAGTTGTCTATTTTCACTTTAAAGGTTAAACATGCACATCTGATCTGTTAATATTTGATCCTGTTTTGATGGCAGCTTGTGTTGACGGCATTTTAGGGCCATTTTAGTTAACAGAGTGGGCTAATTGTTAATGTAGAGTCGTTAATGTATGAAAAAATTACTCCTCAAGAAAACTACTTATCCGATATTCTCCTAATACACAGCAGTAAGTACTCACCATATCAGCCAGTCCCACATACAGGAAGAGTCCTGCAGTAATGGCAGCTATCCACTGTCTGGTAGCGAGGTCCGTGGCTACAGACAGAGCGATGTACATGCCGATGAACGAGGTCATGGCGCTGCCGACGTTTAAAAGCAACGCCTTGCGGATTGACATACCGCTGTGGAGCAAAATGGCAAAATCGCCTGGATAGAAACAAGAGAGACAGGATGATATTAAGACTCAAACATGATCCAAACAGACGCCGCCTGCCATTGTGTGTGTTTGTGTGTGTGCGTGTTCTTTACCCAGTTCATGAGGTAGTTCATGGCAGAGTACAGCGACCGATGTGGCCAGACCAGACTTCCACGACAGGGAGAACGCAGCGCCCATCGCTAAGCCATCTGCAAAGTTGTGGATCCCGTCCCCGATAGTTATCATGTAAGGCAGCAGACGCTGTTCTGTAGAGGCAGACACAGTGGTGGTTAGTGGTGGAGGAGCTACGATAATTAGCACAATTTGATGGTAGGATGGTTGTTTTTCTGTCGGACACACTCACCTCTGGTGCGCTCTTTTGGCTCTGAGAGAGATTTCTCATTGTCACCACCGACCTGAAATGTACATGTTCATAAAACAGAACTGTGATCAAAACATTCATGAACAACTTCTCTTATTGACATTAATCTTACAATCTCTCACACACACTGAGTCAGCTTAGAAACCATTAGAGGAAGTGGTTTTAACAGTAGACACTTTGTTTACAGAGATTAAATGGATTCCAGGAGGTAGAAACCTGACTCCAACTTTTCTAAGTGAACACGTTTGGTTGGACAGGTCTAAAATATTTTGATTATTTGTGCTCAAGCGACAGTCAAAATGTCTGGTCTGTGCATGTGGATTAGATCCCCTTTAGGTAAAGCCGCAGCATTTGCTCCGTATGAAGTATAGTGAGTATGTCACTCACCAGGTCTGCTTTTGATGCTGACTTGTCTTTTCGTCTCCTTTCTTGTTCATACAACTCCAAAACCCTCCCGTGGTCACAGTGGTGAGGCTCTGAATCCTCCTGAAAAGAGAGAGAAAGAAAATAATTACTTTTTAGCCTGAAGGTTGTGGCAAAAGGAAAGACCTTCAGAAAAAACAAAGGAGGATCTGAGGAAGTAAAGAACAGGGCGAGATATTGGAGGTATTAGACAACATGTTGAATACTGCAGCACAATTTGGAAAACAAGAAGAAGATAAATACAAGATGAAGTGTAAGAAAAAAAATCAGATGTAAGGAAACTTCTGAATTACTTAGTCTTTCATTTCTTTAATGAAAAATCAATAATGGTGTGTTCAGTTGTATCTGTATTGGTACTGTATTGTTTCCCTTACCCCGTGATGATGTTGATGATGGTGATGATTATCTTTATACGTGATCAGAGAGAAGATTGTTTCCATCAGATAGAAGTAGTAGATCCCGGCAATCAACACCAACATCTTGTAGATGTAGTCTGGAACTTCTTCCCCGTGTGAATGTGTGTGGTCGCTGGTTTCGGCCCCGTGCACATGTAAACCTAGAAACTGGACACAGACCGCACGAAGAAAGACAAAATGAGTACATGCGGCAGGAAAATGAAGATGATTGTCACAGTCCTGGTGGCCGAGTGGTCATGAATAACACCGAATAGCCACAATCTTCTCAAACCAGAGCTACAATTTAAGTGAATAACAGACTTATGCTGAACATAATCCCTCACCATGGGCAGCAGGTGCAGTAATGCATCTCCAGTCAGTGAACCGACAGCCATGCTGATGCAGAACTGGATACAGGACTGGAACACGCCGGTACAGGAAGTGCACAGCAGCAGCACGATGCCAAACATGGACGTCAGAGTTATCACCACATTGGCAATGGTTGCATAGATGTATCCTACGAGATAACAGGAAAGGTTTGGTGGTGATCAGTTATCGACATGTTGAATATTAGACTCAAAAACAACCACTGCATCCAGGTATGAAGAGAAACTTGGGCTCTATCGTTGAGACAAAATATACACAAGGAATATACAATTATTCTGCCTTAAGTGATGTAAAGTTTGTTCTTAATTTTGTCAGTAACAGATGGAGGAGAGGTCTCTGTCAGTCTTTCAGAACACACACTTACTCTCCGCCATGCTGAGGTGATCTGTTGTTGGTGGTTTAGTGACGTCAGCACAGGCTCCGCTCAAGATCTGCTGGACGAGCGCAGGGCTGAGCCGAGCCATGTCGGACCGACCCAGACCAGAGGACCTGTTGTCTGCCAGGTTGTAGATCAGGACCAGATCCTCAGCTGAGAAACAGGACTGGGAGAAGAAGAAAGTGAAACATTTTAACATGGATATGGATTCGACCCAACATTCAAGGAAATGTGCTTATTAACAGGCAGTTCCCATTAGAAAAACACCTGTCACCTATTCTGTTTTTTTTAATCTTAACAACTACTTTAATTATACTGTATTATACTGTAATTTAAACAGTTAAATATGTGTATCATACCTGATCCCAGGTGGTGTTTCCTTCATGCACCTCGTGATGTTCATGGCTGCTCCTCTTCCTCTGTCTTAAACCACTGTGATCTTGTTCATCTTCATGGTGATCGTGTCCGTGATTGTGTCCGTGATCGTGTCCGTGATCGTGATCGTGATCGTGATCGTGATCCTCCTCTGGGTTAGGTCCGAGGTTCAGACTCCTCATGAAAACCTCCAGATCTACAGAACATGAAAATCAACCTACGCTTGAGCTTACTTACTTGTTTTTATACGTTCTTTATTATATAATGAGAAAAAATCACCTGGTTTGAGAAAATGAGCTTTGTTAATCGACATAACAGCATACAAAAAAAGGTTTTAGCTTTGGAGTGGTTAAACCTAAGCTTACACACTCTTTTGAGTGCTTACTCTCTCTGCAGCTCTATCTATGCGTGTTATCTGTGTCCATGTTTTTCTGCAGGATATTTACCCGTGACAGTGAAGTTCTCCGACCCCAGACGGTCCATGATGTAGTCCAGGAAGAAGCTCTCCTCAGGTAGAGACCGGCTGATGAGGCAGCGACCTAGTAAGGCGTGATACAAGACGCGACCCAAAACGGCACCCACTTCCAGTCTCTGGTCTGGTGATGATGCGTTGACCTCTGTCATGATGTCAATTGCTGTTAGACAGCTCTGGTTACCATGCTGATAGAGGAAGGACAGAGAGAGGGTACGGGTGAGTTTTATTCAACTTGGAGCTGATATGATCAGTCCATTAATTGATTAATGTATCGACAGAAGACCATTCATCAAACAGTCCACGGTTCCAGTTTCTTAATTTTGAGGACTTTAAAGTCTTCATATGATTTTAAATTAAATATATTAAAATTATTTGATTGTTGGGGGCTTTGTACAAACCATCATGGACATTTTATCACTATTTTCTGACATTATTTGCAAGTTTGATAATGAAAATAATAGCTTGTGACAGCCACAACTCAATTACAACAGAGTTGTAAGTTTCATCCTCAGTTGTAAACCAAACAACTGAGCTGTCATCTTGATCTCTTCCTGACCACTTTTTCAATTCAATAGCATCTTTTTTTCTTTTTTGCTGTTTTTCTGCCGTCCCTTTGTGTGTCTCACAATACAGCGGTACCAAACATTTCAAGAGGACACCTTTCATCACGATGACGGTTGCTACAGTTGCGTGGCTGAGTTCAGGGCAAAGCCTAGTAGGTCTACTGCTGGCATCGCCCAAGTGTGATAAGAAAATGTTGAGTGATAAAAACACCACCATTAACCCAATTAATGAGTTATCTATGTCAGGAAGCAAATACGATCATAAACTGGCGCCCTGCTTACTAAAAAGTCGATTTTTAGCGCTGTTTCATAATCTACTGCAGTTGTTTTCAACCTTTTGGCCCCTGACTCTCCTGTATTTATTTTGTTTTTCCTGTCCTATTCTAGCATTCAGCATCAAATGCCATACATCATTTGATTGAGGAGAACCTTAAGTTAAAGTCCTAATTTTACATTTTCATTGTCTGAGAATGGATACATTTATCAGAATTTAAACAATGGCTTCAGGCGACTCCTCATCACAGACCTATGACAAGGAGTTTAACCAAAGAGAAGTGTTTCCTTCTCAGATAGTTTAGATAAAACAGGAGAAAAGCAAAGATTTGTGAAAAGTTTTTCTCTTGTTGATCATCTTGTGAGCCTCCACTTTAGTCTAGGCTTACCTCACTGTTTAAAGGCTCATAGTGATCATGGAGCTCCTGAAGCACCACCTTTAATCCATGAACATCTATGTGCTCATGACTGTGGTCCTGGTGCGGCTCGCTCTTTTCACGACGGTGTTCATGATGTTCCCCGTGTGTGATGTCATGTAGGAAATGCTCGGTCTCCTCTCCCCATCTCCCGTGCTTTGACGCGTTGCAGACCAGTTCAGGAGATGTGAGGTACAGGACAGATCCAGCGGCGAGAGCAGGGAACTGAGACACGCTGATGGTTACGTTTATCTCCCCTCTTCCAGTTTCATCCTCTCCGTGGATGGAGTGGTGGCTGAACAGCTGATGGACGGCGTGTGTTAGGTCACACTACAAATACAGAGGGCAAACATACATACAGATCAATGTGAGTAAAAGTCACATAAGCAGGATTTACTTCTGTCAAACAGCAGCTGCTACAGAGGTTTGAGATAAATTAAATTAAAAAATCATGTGTTTGTTTTGGTTCTAACTTCAATTCACCCCAACACAAGGTTGCATTAATTTAGAAAAAGAAATATGCACATGCATTCAAAGCAACCTGTAGAATATTAATCAAGGCTATCAGCTGCTTTTATTGCCTCTTACTGTATACACCTTATTCAGATAACGAAAAGGAGGCACACCAAGATACAATGTAAATGGGACGTAGGAGAGCACCATAAAATGTTGTCAACAATCGATCCTGACCCAGAAACTCTGACAGGAGGAAGGAGGAGAATTACAGTAAACAGCTGGGTTTCCTTAGAGGACATGTGTCAGCGCCTCATTTATGTGGCTTGCAAAGTTGCATAATTTACGAAATATAAATCTGGTTTGCGTTACAAAAGTACAGTGTCCAGAGACTACATAATATACCTGCTCAGCCTTGCGCACAATTTTGCCCAGTGGCCACTGACAGTATTGCAGCGAACTGTCAATTCGGACTCTTTTGATTCATATTTTTTGATCGGACTGAATGGGCGCCATCTTTGCGTTCACTATATAGTTTTATTTCAAATCTATGTTGGTCGAAACAGCATAGCTTTTTACAGCAGAAGAGCTCCACAGCTGAGTGGTTGTAGCTAATACTGTTATTAGCAGCAGCCTAGCAAAATGTCAAAGACAGAAAAAGTTGACGCAGAATTGAATGAGATGGGAAAGCAAACACGTTTGTGCTCAATGGAGACGAGCCAGTATGTCACGTGGCAGCAGCAGCCACCAAAAGCAACAAAAAATCCAGAACTTAAAAGGCAGTCTGCGTAAAAGTATAAAAAAGATGCAGCGTTAAAAGTCAGTTTTATTGTTGTATAGCAATGGTTAGAAATCGCCAACAGAAGGTGCATTTTTGAACACACTGAAGGTATGTGAGGTGTGCCCTGACCAGAACAGGCTTTTAACAATAGCTCGATAATATTCTAAATGTCATTTGTTCAATAAATTATCTAGTCGATGCACACTTGAATGTCCGCTTGCCAATATTTTTCCTAGACATCTGCTTGAAGAGCTAGTTATTGATTACTAAGTTTTTACTACAGCCAATGATAGTCAAGGCTGTAATGTAGGCCAATATGATAACAAGCAGGTACAATCATAACCAGCGTTTTGAGGGCAACCATAATGCTGATGTGGCCCGATATCTCACATTAAGAGCACATAAAACCAAACCACTGCACGGCTAAACGCCAGTCTGCAGAAATGAGAAATGTAATACATTTATGGTGAACTGACCCTTTAAACTGCCAGCTCAGGAAACTGTCAAGGACAGAGTGCACGAACTCACTGACATTTGGCATGACATAGACTTTCACTGTGGGTCAAATGTTTATTATTTTATTGAACCTCTTCCTTGATTCACCTGTTTATAACACCCCTAACTACAGGTGAGTCACGTTAAGTGAGTATCTGTCTCTACACTTTCACTGCTTCATTTGATATCAGTCTTTTATTAGTTAGATTAAAAGTGTTATCTGCAGGAAAGCTGTTGTTTTCCATCTTTTTTACTTTTTGTCTGTTATATTCACTGCCCTTGTTGATGCTTATCATCCCACACCGTCCTTTCGTGCAGATTACTGCTGACATGTGGGAGGTTCAGGGACTTCACTCTCATTCAGACTGATAAAGAGGTTCTACCTGGAAGTCACTTTGGTCAGTCATTAAGGGAAACACCAAACACCTCCAATTATAATAAGAAACACTAAATAGGACTAATTCTCCTATTCAGATCAATTCATTTGTGCACAGTCGCACTTGATGTCTTTAAGCTGCAAAGTTTCCTTTTGTTAAACATCTTCCCTGAAAAAGTTACTGACAGCCTGACAATATATTTTACAGTGTATGCAGGTCCCTCATGCCTTCATAGACTTACTTAACTATGGAGACTTTTATCAAAAAATCTTTGCAGAATAAGTTACCATTATTGCGTCCGTGTTCTGGAGAGCTCGATCTGGAGGACTAAGCTGAGGACTACTCTACTCTATTTATGAATGATCTTTCATGCTTACAGGTTGTGGAAAGTCCTCTTTACCAAATAGTGTCATTTAGTATGTAGTTTTTGAAAAATAAAAGTTAAATAAAAATAGGCTGAAAGAAATTGGGAGTCATTGAGGGGGAAAAAAGGAAGCTGCAGATTTGAACAGGTACAGATTCCTGTTTCAGTGCTCGCCTCTAATAAGAAACATATAGATTGAACCCTTGTTCGGGAATATCAGCTGACAGATCACAGTTAAACCTGTTCAATGTAATCACTGTGTGGACTGCAGGGCTACAAAGAAAAACACATTCAAAAATATTTAGAGCCTGACTGCACCGTTACCGATCTACAATAATTTATAATATAATAAATAAATAATAAATAATCCTTTAAAACTTAAAGGAGCAATTTGCAAAATAGTTAACTATTGAGTCTCACTTCCAGTCGTCAAATACTGGTGCTTTGAATGGTGTCTGGCCCGAACTATCGACCCAAAGCGAACTGGGAATGAGACTCAACGATCAAACATCTTTCTCCAGAATTATCTTTTGCACCTTTAAAGATTATTTGGTGGAAAATGGTTACAACAGTGTTCTCCTCCTTTAATGTAAGACTATGGGGACATCGAATAAATTAAAGTCTCAATCATTTAATAATTCTTCTTTTGGTGCCAAAACTATTTCACATGTAAATAACACAAAATTTGGGGTCTGTATCTTAGTGTTTTAATCTATTGAAGGAAATGAAGAAAAAAAAAATCTGTATATCACGTGATCCCAAAGCTTTGACTTAGTTTGTTGTCTTCAGTGGTTAGACTTTTTGGTTAAATTCAACAGGCTGTAACAAGATTATAATCCACTGTAGCCTGTAACACTTCAGAGACAGTGACCTCAGAGAGGTGCGCCGAGAAAATCAGAAACAACTTATAACAAAAATGTGTAATTAAATAAATCCAGATTTGGATTGTAAACCAGTCAGAGAAAACATTTAAACCTTAATTTTTTTTTTTAGTTAACAGTAAAAAAAAAATCCCAGTTAATCAGTGTGGCTGCAGCCGGCTGATAACTTTTGGACCTCGACCTCTCCACCGCACCTGCAGGCAGCCACCCGGCTCTCTACCTGGCTGCTAAAGCCCAATAAAACTCACCTTTTCACACGGCACTTCGCCGCACTGCACACGGTTCTCCAGTATATTAAAGAGGGAGTGAAGCGACTCCCCGGTCAGATGCTGCTGGCCCGGAGACACGACGCTGATCACCGCCCTGTACGCTTCCTCCACGGCGGGAGACCCCGAAACAAGACCGAGCGAACCCAAACTGGCGAGAACCAGCATCGCGGAGCAAAACATCTTCAAACTTTATTTAAAAAGTGTTTTAACACTCAGGATGGATTAATTTAAACTGACATAAACAGCGTAAAGCAGCAGATAGAGGCAGATGCAGTCTGAAGGTATTTCTACAGACACATTGAGGTGTTCAGGGCTCAGCTCACCATTTAACCCACTGCAGTTTCACTGGATATGGACTCTGGATTATGATTGGCTGAGACATGACTCGTTCACACCTGTGCAGAGCAGAGAAGGCCTGTAAAACACACCTTCATGTTGGCAATAAGACCAGACTTTAAAATCCACTTGTTTTGCATAGTTTTCGGCAGTTCTGCAAGAATCCATAAAAACAAGGAAACAGCTCAGCTCAAGGCAAAACAAGGCAAGTTTATAGCACAATTCAGACACAAGGTAACTCAAAGTCCTTTACAGGGGCATAAAAATTAAAAACAAGACAGGACAACAAAACAAGAACGAAGACATCAAGAAACAGAACATTAAAACAAGTTAAGAAATAGGAAGTTAAAATAGAAAAGGTTTAAAAGAGACAAGACTAGAAAATAAAAGTCAGAGTGCAGTTCAAAGCCTCGAAATTGCTTCAATTAAAGGCTGTGGCAAACAGAAACGACGTCAGCCTTGATTTAAAAGAGGTGAGAGTTGGAGCAGGCCTGCAGTTTTCCGGGAGTTTGTTCCAGATATGTGGCGCATAATAACTGAACGTTAAGTTTTGACTCTAGGGACTGAAAGCAGACCTGTACCTGATGACCTCAGAGGTCTGGATGGTTCATAACGTAGCAGCAGTCAGTGCTTTATAAACCAACAGCAGGATTGTGAAATCTGTTCTTTGACAGACAGGAGGCCAGTGTAAAGATCTAAGAACTGAAGTGATGTGATCTGCTTCTTTGGTTGGTACTCAAGCAGCAGCTCAAATCAGCTTCAGATCAAATCAATCACATTGCCTCAGTGGGCTTTACAATCTGCATAGTGAAAGACATCCTCTGTCCTTAGACCCTCGATTCAAGTGAGGAAAAACTTGCAACAAACGTTGCGTGTACAGAACAGAACAACAAAATCACAGTTAAATAAGGCACAAATGAAAACAGGAATAGTAAACACATTATATAATAATAATATAATAAGCTTTATTTATATAACACCTTTAAAAACAGAGTTTACAAAGTGTTTCAACAATCAAGCAAAAGCAGGAAACTCAGGAAGACAATATTACAGCATTAACACTCAACAGTCAAGCCAAACACAGGGAAGTACTAACTAAGGTGAGTTAAAACAAGAGGGCAGAACAGAAAATTACCATTGACCATTTAAATTTTGAGTTTTGACCCAGAAGAAAATCTGATAAATAAAAAAGCTGTTGGCTAAGAAACCTAACAAGCTTTAAAGGCTCAACAAAACAAATTCAGGAGCTACTTGACCCCCAACTCTTCTCACGTTCACACCAATCACAGCTTTCAATCGCAATTTAAGTTTGATCAAAAGCCAAAGAAAAGAGGTGAGTCTTGAGCTGACAGTAGAGGGGGCAGATCTGATGTGGTGGGGCAGTCCGATCCACGGACTGGGACCACAACAGAGAAAGCGTAGTCCACCTTGAGCTCCCAGAGGGACGACCAGAAGTGACTGGTCAGAGGACCTGAGCTACCTTGGTCGAGTATAGGGAGTTAAAAGGTCAGCACATTAAAAACAAACAGTAAAACTTGACTGAAAAACTTACAGGAATATTTATAATCAGTTTCACACACTCTCACTGTACAGGAGTATCACACTGACACCTGTGTTTGGTGCGTGTGTCTGTGTGAGTGTGTTGCATGTTACTGTGCTAACCACCAGATGGCGCAGCTGCTCTGTGTAATACCACATGTAAATACATCTGAGCTGCTTACCTCTGTTGGCCACCAAATAAAACAAAAAAAACATGATTAAGTATTTTTGTACTTTTATCTTTTTTTGTTTTGTTTGAATCTCAACTTGTATTTAAACGTGTCTTTATATAATTTAGGTTGATAACAGGGGCCAGCTGTTAACTTTAATAAGTAAACTTTTGTTTAGTGCAATGGACTTGTTTGTATACTTCATGATCAGTTTGATTTTAGGCTGTGATATTAAGATTTCAGATCTCAGATTTTTTTTATTTAATTGCTTTTGTTCAAAATGTCAGGTGTTAGATATCATTAATTTCTAATCGGAAATTACATTTAGCTTCTTTTTTGCCATATTATCCTACTACTGTTCTGTATATAGTGTGTTAGCGTATAGCAACGTGCTGATATTAGATCTGCTCCTCTGCTGTGGTGAGATACAAAGATTTAGACTTTTCCTGCTGTTGCTTCAAGTCTTGAGTTGAAAGCGTGTCAACAGTCACTTGATGTCGGTCTCAGGAATCACTGACGGGAAGGATATTGGGTTGATTGGCTGCACATCACTTCACACACATGAACAGACAGCAATGCACACACACACATGCTCGCTTATGGCATGGGACCTTGGACATCTGCCCCTGCACACACACACACACACACACACACACACACACACACACACACACACACACACACACACACACACACACACACACACACACACACCACACACACACAGACGCATGTTGACCCGCACACTGTTAATCTTTAAGACAAAACACACACTGTCCAGTGACCTGTTTTTACACCCCCCATCGTCACGTCACTCTCTGTCACGTCATCTGTCACGCAAACCTGTGGATGTTCTCAACACACACATTCATCAAGTCCTGCATCATCCTAATAACTGGTCTCGAGTCTGTTTGTGCTTCACAACATGTGATCATGTTCTTGAGTCACATAAATAAACTAAATGAAAATGAAATGTCCCCGAAAGAACTTCCCCCGCACCCCCCCAACACACACACAATTTCTGTGAGGTCACTGTATCTTAGTGTACTCATGCAAACACATTATTAAGACAATATGTTTACCTGTAAGGCAATATTATGATTATTTCATACATATAGTACATCCTTGGATTTATTGAGATAAAGGGTTTTTAACATGTAAAAATGATATATACTTGTTATTTGTATGTGTAAAGATATAAATTTATAACGTGTGAAACATATAATGTGTATATGTAGCCTACATATATAAACATATATGTGATTAATTTTCATATACATATATGTTATATGAATAAATAATTACAGTATATATGTGACGTATGTGCCATGTGATTTATTATCTTTGACCTCATCCAAGCAATCTATGAAAAGTGACTTTCACTGTTTACTCATGCTGTTGTTGTGTTGTTTTTACATTGGTGATGTAGAAAAATAGAGAAGGAATGGTAAAAAAAAAAAAGCATGATTTCAGTGTGACTCCGCTGATATCAAACAAAAAGACTCTCATAGGTTAAATTTCATGACATTCTTTATGGTTGACTTGTTTTTACATCATAATGTTTTGTGCACTGTACTATAGTCTGGTTCACTTACATTTTGTTTGCTGAATTTGAGGATTTTTTACCAATTAATCTTGAAATGTTTCATGGAATGAATGTGGTTAAGACAAGCTCAAGAGGTTTGCAAAGTAAAGTAAAGTATCATTTAAGAAAAAAAAAATCCAGTCTATAGATGTGGGCCCCTCATTTCCTGTCATATCTCTACTATCAATTCTCGAATGAAGGCTCCAGAAATATTGAAAAGACGTTCTGAATTGTTTGATATGGAAGAAATCCAGCCCAGTAGCTTTGAAATAAACTGAAATACAGGGACGATAATATAAATGTTTGTTTTTATAACATCAGCCAGTGTCACTGCTTCACTGCAAAACACATCTTTTTTGCAACACACTCCAAAAGACAGGAGCAACATGAAAGCACCAGGAAAGATGAACTGTTGACTCTTTTTGTTTTCTTTTCCTAATTGCTTTTCAGAAATAGCGTTGTGTACGTGTGTGGTTCAGGATTGGAAGAGAAGATTCTTCTTCTTTCAGTGTTTCAACAAGTTCAGCTTTCCTTTGTGGTGATGAAACAAACATGAAGCTCGAGAGCATCTTGGCCTTCTTGACTGTCAGTCAGTCAGTCTGTCTGTCTGTCTGTCTCTCTCTCTCTCTCTCTCTCTCTCTCTCTCTCTGTCTCTCTCTGTCTGTCTGTCTGTCTGTCTGTCTGTGTGTCTGTGTCTCTCCCCCCTTGTCTCATACACACTTGCTGCCTGGCCTCAGCCCTACTTTCTTTCATGAGGCTGATGTTTCCATTACAGAAATAAAAGCATGACGGCTAATCCAGTTATATGTTCCCTGGACGACACACACACCCACATGTACACATTTACACATATGCACACACACACACACACACACACACACACACACACTCAATTCACATCCTGGTTGCACACACACATACACACACACACACACACACACACACACACACACACACACACACACACACACACACAGACATACACACACACAAACCTGCTGAAACACAAGAAAGCATGTACAAAGAAACACACATGTTGCAAGTGGACAAACACAGATGCACATACAGACACACAAAGGCATTGATAAACACACACACACACACACGCACGCACGCACACACACACACACACACACACACACACACACACACACACACACACACACACACACACACACACACACACACATACGCACACAGGGGGCATGTGATTGAAGCAAGACCCCCTGTTGTGAAAAAGTCAAACAGAGCTTTCTGGAGCTCTGAAAATAAATACCAAACATTGGTAATCCACGCACACACACACACACACACACACACACACACACACACACACACACACACACACACACACACTGATAATCTCCTGAGACAATTTGCCACAGAGCTGCACATGCTTCCTATGGAGTGTACAGATAGGGAGGAATGAGGGAGAAGAAAGAAGGATATAAGATCTTCTCCTCCACCTCACTTCTCTCTCTTTTTAATTCATAAAGGACATTATTTTCAGTTTGTTTAGTCATTTAGATGCAGGATTTAAAGGAAGGAGGTGGAATAGAGGTCACCGTGGGGATGGATTCAATCCCCATCCTGACACACTGAGCAGCAGAGTTTAGTTTTTTTTTTTCTCAGTATTAACTTTTGACTTTTGAAATTATGACTTTTAGTACCAGATATGTGTAAAGCTCCAAAAACATTAAATCCTACAATTCCCATAATGCAACCCACATGACTCTGGACTGCCTGTCTTTATAAACTCCACATATCAGCTTGCAGCACAGGCTTTCTAAGATTTGTAGCCTCAAAGTCAAAGCTGAGATTATATATGCGATGTCACTTGAGTGTTTCTCTCAGACTTGACAAATCTCCTTCAGAGCCGGAGAAGACATTATACTGACATAAAAAGAGCTCCTCTTGATGAATAAATTGACTTTGACACTTAAATTACTGTTCCTTAGATATATAAAAACCTAAATATTAGAAAATATTACAAAAATGGGTTTAAAGTAAAAAATTACTTCTTTAAACTGAGAAAGTTTTCTTCAATTAATAAGTTACTTAACCTCTTGTTATGCAATATGCTGGCTCTGCATTTTATCAACCTTCTGGTGAGTTTGTTTTTGCCAGCCACTGCTTCCAAGATCAATAATAATCTTTCAGTCTCAGCTTTTATGCCAACATGCATGGACAAGAGGTCCTTAAAATGCTCCGAGGTGTGAAAATTTAACCAGACAACTGCAGCCATACATCCACTGATGAAGGCAGAGGTAACTAATTATCAACATTAATGCTGCAGTAATAGTAATCCAAAAATACCATATCACCCATACTGTTTATGCTTGACTTTTTTCATCAAGATCCATGTATTATTCCCATGAGAAATTAACAAAAAGGTAGAACCCCCCCCCCCCCCCCCCCGAAAAAAACGCCATATCTAGCAATGTTAAAGAAAGTGAGAGAAAAATTCCTGGGTCTGGCCTTTTATCTGGATCCACACCAAAAGTTAAAGGGGTCTATTCTGGGCTGTGACCCTTCCTCCATCCAAGTTTCGTGAAAATCCATTCAGTGTTTTTTTGTGTAATCCTGCTGACAAACCAACAAACCAACCAACCAACCAACCAACCAACCAACAAACCGACACTGCCAAAAATATAGCTTCCTTGGCGAGGTATTGATGTTAATTATGTGATTACAATCTCTTCAGAAGTTATTCGTACCAATTCTTCCTGCAACCAAATACCATCCGTTTCATGAATTATGTGTGATTTGCTGTTGTATAGCAACATCTTCCCGTCTATATATTCCCAAGGTTGTGTTACCTGTGATGCCCTACAGCAGCCATGTTTAAGGACATGCACTCAAACATTTAGATCCCACAGGACAGCAGTTTTCAACTTGCCCGGTCATTTTCAGGACACTGACAATTAAGTGGTGTAACTACCCTTTAATTAGATATAGGAAGAAATAGTGTCCTCATTAAGGACGTAATTAACTCAATCAATGAACGCTAAAGAGCACCGAAATACCAATTAGGCTTCAAATATATGTACAGTACCTGAACGCATCATGTGTGTTTGTGTGTGTGTGTGTGTGTGTGTGTGTGTGTGTGTGTGTGTGTGTGTGTGTGTGAGACAGAGAGTGTGAGAGAGAGCTTTGTTTTTATTATCTTGTGGTTGGGCATGTGAGGGTTAATACAGTAAATTAATAAATGTATGGAGGAGAGAGAGAGAGAGCGCCATAGGTAGTATAATTATCTGGAGTGACCTGAGTGTCCATGCATGTAGGACATCCCTGCTCTCTAACTCTCTTTCACCATCTCTCTCTCTCTGGGTCTCACTGTTTCACCATCTCTCCAGCTCCCTTCATCTTCACTGGATAAGAAACACCTCAATAGCCTTTACCATCTCTTGTCTGATTCTTCTTTTGAGTCTTCTTTAGCAAACTATATGATATCCATGTGAAAATGTACTGTTTCTGCTCATTGTTTATCTGTCCCAGCCACGATTTTACTGATTTAGTTCACTCTCACCACTCTCATAGTGTCGCCTTTTCGAAAAAGTGATAAAAACCCACTGTAGTGTACCCGCTCAGCACCAAACATCAGAAAGACATAGTTAGCAACTAGCTGGTGAACATAGTGGAGCATTTAGCAGCTAAACAGCCAGATATTTCCTGTGTTTCAGGAGTTGGTGGAGACCAAAAACAAAGTGAAAAGAGAGTGAATATTGGATTTACATTCACACAAAAGAATGACAATGTTGCTCCAAAACTGCTGGATGTTGTCCTTACCAGCTTAAAGGAACAGTTCACACAAATATGAAAATTCAGTCATTATCTATTCACCCTCATGCTGATGGAAAGTCGGGTGAAGTTTAGTGGTCATGAGTGTAAATAACGGCAAATCAATTTGACTTTTTGGTTGTGTCCATCTACAGTTGTTAAGGGGAGAATGCTGCAACGCTGTTTTTGCTGTGAAGCTCCAGAAATGTTTTGCGGACAACAAAACGTCCCACCTGCGTGGGGGTGAGTAGCTAATGACTGACTTTTGTATCATCTCCGTCCCATTTGTGCTGCTGCATTATTTGTCTTGCAGTCCCCCTTCCTGTTGAAGATATTATTAATCATACAGTAATCGCTCACATTAAATAAGCTCTAACATGTGTGTTTCAATCCCTGGATAAGGGGATAAGGTGAGTAACTTTGTACAGTTGGAGCCTGATTAGCATAATACATGTAGTTTGTGCAAATCTATGTACATGTGTTGAGGGTTTTATTTTATGGAAGCTCTTCTCATTCTGGGTTTTTTATAGATCCTCTGAGTGAATGCTCCAGTTCATGTTATTAGTTGTGTGCGCAGAGATGATTTTGTAAATATTGTTTTTTTTTCCGAGAAGCCTCCAAGAGCCACACATGTTGGTCGTATGTTAATGATTTATTGTAATCTTTCAACCTTGCAGATGGACAGAATACTGATTGAGAGAGAATAAAAAGAGGTGGAGGAAGGGAGGGAGGAGAACGACATAATGATGGAGAGAGGGAGAGAGAGAGAGAGAGAGAGAGAGAGGGAATTAAAAAAATCAGTACTTAAAAATAATAACCATGTCATGGCCTGATTGGTTTGGTTTTCCCATATTTAACTCAGTGGACTGGGAAATGAGAGGAAGAGGAATGGTGGCAGACTGAAAGAAAAAAATGAAACAAAAGACAGTGAATGAATTGAGTGAAAGAGAGGGACAGAAAATGAAGTGAAGGGGGGATGGGGAGAAAAATCAGATAGAAAGGAAGAGAAAGGGAATGTGGATAGTTCAACATTACATAAAATTACACATTTTTGCTTTTAGACTCCTGTTCATGTCTGGATTAATCAAACGAGATGCAGTTCACAGTGTTAACCAGACAGCAGAAAGCAACATTATGTTACTATTTTACCTTACAGTGTCTTGTAATAGGGTGAATGATGTCTGTCTCAGCCACTTCGTCCTCCTATCACTTGTTTCTGCACTATGTAACTTCAGTGAGAGGGTAAGATCACAGCGTTACGTACATGTTTACTTCAACATACAAGTTTTCAACACATAACATTGTTATGATGTAATGAGTTTTGTTTGTAGTTAGCACCTACATTACGTCTGACAAACAGTTACAGACCTGGGATTTGTATTTACGACAGTGGTGTTGCACTCAGAAACCGTGAATGGGCGCCAAATCGTACAAAATGTCAACTTTTACATAATGTTGCTTTAACATGTAACTAAATTAGTAAAACTCCTGTTCAGCTTGTAGTAAACATCTATGCAGGCTGAGGTGTGAGCACTGCAGAGGCACAAAGACAAACCCACCGTCTGAGCCGACACCAGAAAGAAATAAAAGCTGTGGTTTGCCTCATTACGCCAGCCTTTAGCTCGGCCTCAGACAAGAAGTAATGAGCAGCAGGACAGCCAGTCATTAGCCTAAATAGCCTCAATGGCAAAGGAAAGTCACGTTGCTTTCCAATGGCGATGCTTAAACCTCTGTGAGAAAATGTTGAGCTCCCTCTGGGAGAAATGATTCACAATTATACTTCAAACTCCTCTGAATTAAACATGACACCGGGCACATTCCCAAATAAAATGATTCTCTTCAATTGATTGTTATTGCCCTGTAGATCGGTAAAGACACAAATTTTACGGTTTTATTGTGCTAAACTTTGTTACAGGTCATAATTTAATCATATCTATTATTCACACTGAAATGATCCCTTTTCATCTCAGCACTGAGGCTAAAACTGATTCAAGGTCCATAAAGAAAATATTTGGAAGACTCTGTAACATGAACTTTGATTTCATGCTTCTGGTGTGTGTGTATATATGGATGTGTGTGTGCGTCTTTGAACTCTGATTTCACGCTTCCAGCCCGCTCTGAAGCTTACAATGATCTGCAGAGAGAGAGAGAGAGAGCAGGAAGAAAGAAGACTTAATATGAATTTAGGATTATAAAACTCATAATACCCTGAGGAGAGTTTCAGTCCTGATTGAATGTTTATTGACATAAAACCTGTGTCACTGCTGACAGCGTTGGGAGGTTGAGACACTTTACAGAGTGAAAATGTTATAATAAAAAACTGCTCTCCGGGCAGTTTTCATTGTTGACACAGCATGAGAATATTTGTTTTAAAGGGATTTAAAATTTTGACACTCAAGGTTCTGTGAATTCAGGGATCTGACTTGTCTTGAAAGACATTTCAGGTCCACAGTAACCTGCCATTGATCGAGGTTTAGTCTGATTTCATCGGCACAGGCTTTTTTGGCCTTTATTAGCGGCAACCTCTGGGGCTGAAAAATAAAGCCAGTATGGAAGTACCATGAACTGTAGTTCCTTGATTTGCCACTTGAGGCTGGCTCCAAAATCCAGTCAATCCCCATATGCCATTTTTCCACTAGCATTTTTGCCCGCGCCTAGTCAAACTGAGCCGCGCTGATTTGCTTTTCCATCACCAGTTTTACTGCGCCGGGCTGCAGTGACGTCTCACGACAGCAGCCGACCAGGAACAAGCACCCGTCTCCCCCTAAAATCGATACTTGTTTGTAACTGAATTAGCAGAGCGACTTTGTTAAAAGTGATTCTTCGATAGTACTGCGGGGAGCGGGACAAGCGCGTCATTGGTTTAAGACACACCTTCAAGCTGGTAGCCCAGTTGTGGTGAAAACGCAAAACCCCACGCCTGGCTGCCGCACTGAGTCAAACTGAGTAGAGCCAGGCCGGCAGATGTAATGGGAAAACGGCCATAGACCCCCATGTTAAAATGGCCAAATTATAAATGTTCACAGTGTGGTAGTATGAACGGTTTTGATCTCTTTCCCTAACAATCCCAGAAGACCCCCATGTTAAAATTTGACCATTTGTTTCTATTGAAGACACAGAAAACGTTATAAAACAGCTGGTCACTGTAGCTCATAGCAATCATTAACCAATCAGAAGGAAATGGCACTTTTTCAACCGCTGATTAATACACATTTGATGCTCTAATGAGTATTTACAGAAGCAGAAGTCTTTTTTTATAGACTTAATTTACTGTCTATTTTTGTTTCTTTCTACTGGAGGTACCTCTCTCAGTAGAAATGTGATGACTCCCAAATCCTTGGATATCACACATGTCTGACTTTTAGGGTGAATCCTGCAGCAATAACAGTTTATTTGCTTACAGCATGGCTTTACAGTTCAGGCAGAGTGAATAAGTTATGAGCTGGAGCACGATGAAACATCTGCATCAATATGTTTCCAACCTCCCAAACATGAGACATATATTTACAACTGATATGTGATCCATTTTTAACAGTTTTGAACTTTTATTGTCTTTTCTTTCAGTTTGTCTTGATTCCTTGTGTCCCCCCGTCATTACCAAATCTCGGGTTAAACAGCTGTCTAACACAACACTGTGTTTATCTACAAGCTGAATTACCGTAATTGGGTAATATGTAATCAGTAACTCCCCTCTCTGACCTCACTTTCCCTCTGATAACCGCTGTGTCATCTATTCATGTATGAATCAAATAAAGGACAAATTACACAATACTGAATACAACAAATGTACATTTCTTTTCAGAAAAAAAGATGAAAACAATCCTAGATAAATCTATGAATTCTGTGCCTGTGTTAAAAAGATAATCGAATCATCCATAGACATCCAGACATAGACTCTGAACCCAAACAAACGGGTTGTTTACTTTTTGGTGGTTTTGTTGATATTGCTGTTGCTGCTGTTACAAAAAGTCTCTTCTTCCTGAGCTGAAAGTCATTTTCTTCACATTCACAGGTGAGTGTTGGATGACCGAACAATCTGGAGTGAACATGTTCATTTCATAGATATCTTGATATCAGTTATGTTGCCATTTATCTAATTTTTAAGTAATATTTTGTTCATTATTGGAAGGAAATTCCTTCAAATGAACCATCTCAGTAATTCTTTTTATTTTAGTTTGACGAAGCAAGAGTAATTTCTAACTCTTGACACTTACTTCCACAGAATAAATTCCCTGCTTTTTTATCTAGCTGTGACAATATTGTGATTATTTCTGTTTTCTTGTTTTCAGATTGACACTGTCTTCAGTCATGATGAGGGGCTCCGTGGTGTTTTGCCTGGCTGTCAGCTTTGCCATGTTTGGATTTGGTAAGAAAAAAGGGTTGAAGGAAAAATAAGTATCACTTTCATTAATTCTCGCACCTTTTTTTTAATGCTCCTGAAAAGTGCAGCCAAGTCAGAGAGATGATGTGTCTCACAAAGAGGAACATTTTGGCAGATCAGTGTGTGCAGTTTGCATCTTCTGCTGTTGTGTCACTTGTTTCTGTTCACACAGAATCATTCATTATCTTTTTTAATGTTTTGGGACTGGCAGCTTGTTCCGTGCACACTGTTGACAAATTGTTTTGGTACAGTTTATTGACAATACAAATATTTTTATAAAATAAAACATATTTGGGATATTTATGTCAATGGTGATTGATGTTAACCAAAAAATACATAAAAAAAGTTTGCTACTTAACAACTTTATTTAAAATTTCAGCACAGCGAAACAAATGTTTTTTGGCTATGCCTTCTTTGGTGTGCTATAGCTTCAGGGTTGAATCCATCTAATCTTTCACTTCACAACATTAAAACCACAATTTAATTAGCAAAAGCGGAAAAAAAAGAAGATATTTTTCATTAGTTTATTTTCATTCTCATCTAACTTTCACCAAGAAAGCGCATAGATACATATTTCTCAAAATGTCTAACTATTCCTTTAAATGTAGAAAGATTTGACTCCTTTCTAATTAAAGCTTTCTCTCAAAGATCTCTGAGAGTAGCAGTGAAATGAGGAAACTAATGATGACTGATTGTAGCCCTTCAGACAGAAGTGAAAACCTGAATCAATGAACTCCGTCTTGTTCCTTTAGGCTTCTCTCTGCAGTGTTACTCCTGCCCTGATGGCTCCTCAGAAAAGTGTGGAGTCCAGCTTGAGTGTAACCAGGGTGACGACAGCTGCCTCAAACTCAAAAGTGGTGGTAAGCATTGTGAAGGATACAATTATAAGAAGTAAAAAAAGTGTTTCATCATAAAAGGACTTTTTCTGTCTGGTTGAGTGGGAACAAGAGGCTCAAGTCATCTCATGATATCACGTTGAGTAATGTTGCTAAACCATTATGTTTTTGGGTAATAAAAAATGAGCCTCCATCAGTGATTTAATGGACAGTTTACATTTTTTCTTATGGTCCTGTCCTAGACACATTATATTCGGAGGAAAAAGCTTCTGAAAAAGTATTTTTTTTGGTCTTTCTTTAAACTGGCTGACATGCCTTTCCTGTTCTTGTCACTGAAATGTACAGAACGGGAATACAGGGACTTATAATAAATGTAATAGTAATGCTCACTAGACTTAAGCTGTGTCTCTCACCATGTCCCCCCTTAGACACAACCTACACCACCTGTATGAGGTACGCAGACTGCAACTTTATGACTCTGGCCTCCAGATTTACCGTCCCTGAGTTCACTTTTTCCTGCTGTCAGTCAAAACTCTGTAATGGACCTGAGAAAAGTGGGTTTCAGAAATTTTTGGATTTTTTTGGATGAGAGAAAAAAAACAGTCTTATGTTCAGAAATGCTGATTATTCCATGTAACCACTGCTGAACATTGTTAACGAAACAATAAAGTCTTGGTAAAAATATGTGCACTCAACCTGCTGTGTCCATGAAACAGATCCTGTACAGATGTGTCATAATGCTGTTTGTAGCTCAGCGAGGTGTAACACACACCATGTCCACTCTGCCATGTATGATGGCTGGATCCATACCTATGATTTAAAGCTCTCAGTAAGAGCCAAGAAACCTGAGACAACAGCCTAAAAACAGTCTGAGGAAATACATCAAAGTTTAAGAATGTCTGCTGCTGCCCTTGAATAATAATTAATATTGCATCCAGTTTCTAAACAAGGTGCAGTATGTGTGTGTTTGTTTGTGCGTGTGTGCGCTGTTCGGCCTGTTTCTGCAGCAGTGAGTAGGTGCAATTTCTTAATTTGTTGACTTTAATTAAAAGAAGGACAACATCTGTTACCTGAAACAATGTGTGTGTGTGTGTGTGTGTGTGTGTGTGTTATTTGCTGTTCTCACAAGTCTCAAAATCTCAAGACAAGATTGAACGCGGACATTTATTCTGAGTTAAAAAGAAATATTTTTAAGTTAGAAAGTAAACATTTCTGGGGAATCATTATACATCAAAGTGCGTCAAATGATGCTATTCTATGCAATATATATATATGTGTGTGAAAGAGTGTGTGTATGTGTTTGTGGGAGTCTATGTGTGTGCACCTGCACGTTACAACCCTGTCCAGGTGGCGAGATAATTAAAAACATTTCTCACACTTGATTTTACATTGAAATCTCAACACAAACATCTGGCCGAGCAAGGGAAGAAAAGACCAGGTGTGTGTGTGTGTGTGTGTGTGTGTGTGTGTGAATGACTGAGAAAGAGAGACTATAATAGGCTGTTTTGGGTGGTATCTTTTGGTTATGTAACAAATATAACTAAACAAGATTTAAAAAGTACGTAGGAATAGAATACAATAAAATAGGACATACGTCATACTTCAGCAATAAACAGTTAACAATTTGATGGTTATTTCAACTCCATAGCCTGAATAAATGTTAGCTAAGTAAGTTTCTGCAAAACCATCAATTGGTTAAAACTGAGCGTTTCTTTATGTTGCAACTTTACGTCCGTTTAGGTTAAATTCTCTATTTCGCTGCGCTTATGCTCTGGTTAGGTTTGGGCACAAAAAACACTTGGTTAGGGTTACTAAACATCATGGTTTGGCTTAAAATATCTGTTTTGGTCGGCACGATCAGAGATGGAGATAGTCCGACTTTCCATGAGGAATAGTCGTTTTTGATCGCCACAAAAACGGCTGGAAATATCCCCAGGCCTCCTTTAAAAAGACCCTGTTTTGTCACTATAAAAATGGCTGGATATGTCCAAAGGTCTCCTTAAAAAACACCTGGTCTTGACAAAAACAGCTGGAAATGTCACCAGTTGTCTCGTTACCTTGAAATAATAAATAATTGTAGGATATAATGTGAACATGATATGCCACGTTTGGTACAAATGTCAACCTTGGTCGTATCTGTGGTTTGCAGAAACATTAACTGCTAACATTATATCCTGGTGATTGGGCTGCACAGGTGTCTGTGTTTAAATCCCTCTCAAGATGGAAGAATATATTTCAGAAGCAATGAGGGGAAAAAACAGGAAACTGATGTCTCAGCCTGTCTGATCAGCCTGTAAGACTTAAGGGGAGGGAAGCTTCTTGCTTTAAAGTCGAGTGCATTTCACAGACAAACGAGAAGCGTGACACAGAAAGGAAAAAAACAACAGCCGACACCTTGTAAAGCCTTTGTTCAAGTACTGAAATATATACACAGTACAAAGCTGGATGTGAAGCCTGAAGCAGCACATGTGAGTGTTTTAACTGAGAGCCATAAACAACAACCATAATCAGACAGAGTATCAGCTGCTTTTTGAAAGGTAGAAGCCTGTTTTTAATTAACAGCAGATGTTTTTTGGGTGGTTTAAAAACAAGAAGATGCCTCAGCGAATAATTGAAGTTTAACATTTTTGAGAAGCGTTCACGTCAGACCGTGTGAGGCCTCAGGAGCTTTCTGTTTCTCCCCACAACTCTGCCTTCCTCCTCCTATTCTCTGACTGCTTTTGGATTTGAACATAGTTAGTTAGACATAAGGCTGTTTTTATTACAAATCAAAGACTACCAGTTTTCAGTATCATGAGATTTAGTGTTTTGTCTGTTGCCATGTGCACTGGCTCGAGAAAAAGAAATGTCAGTGCTCCCACTGCTGACTGTTTCTGTGATTAATGCAACCAATTAAAGTTGATTTTATGGCAGCACTTCCTCTAAAAACTGTTAAGAATTTTGTTATGTATGTGCTTAATTATTTCATACACTATCTAGTGTTTTGTGTGTGTTCCTTATCAAGGTACGCCATGTTGAATATTGAGCTGTACAGTTGTAGTCGCTGTTTCCACCTGCATCAAATGTCTACTCTGATCCGGAGCCGTTAACCAACAGAAGTAGACCTCAGAGATTACTTGCAATCCATGAATGTGACCTCCACTGTTGGGTGTTTATGATCTGTAATGTTGACTGCCGACTGGAGCTGGAAGGGAAATGTTTCTTCACTGCATTACAGAGAGGAGATGGGAAAAGAAGTGAGAGAACCGGATTCTCTGGTGAGTGCTGAGTTTAGTAAGAGGTTGACCTGAATTCAAACACACAAGTTTACGGGTTATGTAAAGTAATCTTGCTATATGGTGGCAATAAAATCACAATGACTCAAAACGCTTGTAACAGCTCGCTGGTGGTGAACACACTGAAGAAATGTATTCTGTACTTCCCGATCACAGAAGTAGCGACAGGCGACTCATTAAACGCACCGTTACCTTGAGTACACTTGCCAATTTCTCTGGGTTTTAACATAACAACAAAAATATGCAACAAAGGTCTATATACTTTTTATATCTTTAACATCTCATGTCAGATCTATATTGTTACTTTTATTGTTGTTTGTTGTCGCATGTATCGTGATAAAAAGGGATTGTTGTGTTTTATTCTCAGTTTCAGTCTCCTACCCACTCCTTTCTTAAATCTGCTACTACTGCGACTACACAGTGTTGCTGCCTGGTGTTAACAGGCTGTAAAACTGTGACTGGTAATAAAAGACGAGCAGCAAAGCTACAGGTTCACTACCTGTACAGATAATGAGCTTTACTGTTCCTCTAAAAAGTCTCGTACAACTGGTTTGTAACTGTGTCATCCTGGTAATCGAGGCAGCAACTGGTTTTATTTTCTCTCCCTGTTGCTGTTGCGTGGAAACCAGACCTGTGGAGGATTTTTGTATAATTTTCTGTATTTTTTATATATATATATAATCTCCTCTAATCCTGGACCAATTAGTTTCAGACCAGGACAGACAAGAGGAACGTCTCCCTCTCCCTCTCCCTCTCCCTCTCCCTCTCCCTCTCTTCTTCCCTTGATGATTTTCTTTTTGTCTTCCTTCGTCGTCTCTCCAAATCTCTCTCTCTCCCTCTCTCTCTGTCTGTCCGTCTAAATCTGTTTCTCCGGCTTGATTTTGTGCATCAGCGGCTGCACATATAGAAACTCGTACACCAGATCATCCAACATTAATTTTGTTTCCTATTAATCCAATTAGTTCGAAAAAATTGTTGATTTCCCTTCATCCCTTCTCTCCTCATGTCCTCTTTTTAGTCCCTCTCTGGAAAAGCCCACTACGACATCTTCTTCTTCTTCTACCACTAATATTTTTGTAATACTGGGAAAAACTACAGCAATTAAAGTGTGTACATAGTTTTTACCCTCACCAACAGATCGAGTTGTGGGAATTTTTTAAAAACAAATTCTTTCTATCCATTCATTCGTCTCTCTGCTCTCTTGCTTTCTCGCTCTCTTGGGGGCCTTCAGGCATGTGTGTGTCTCAGAGATCCCATGGGGTGAGTGTCTCCTGGGTATCTGTGACATGCGCTCACTGGGAGTGCGCAACACACACACACACACACACACACACACACACACACACACACACACACACACACACACACACACACACTGACACACACACACACTCATTGTCCCAGTCGGGGGTACAGGCTCAGATCTAGGGGAGAGAGCAGCACAGCGGGAGTACAAGGGGAAAAGATTATACCTTAGGGGCTGACACACACATACAGAGACACACGTATACACACACACACTGAGCGCGCAGACAAATGCACACAAACACAACAAACTTTGAACTTTGAATGGCGAGGTGAAATTCGTGCTCTGTGTCACACTCTACAAGTAACTGAAAAGTTTCGTATTTGCATTAAGTTGAAAGTGACTCAAGGTTCAAGCAACAGTCATTCAAATTGCTGACAATCGAGTCAATGATGCTTTTCAGTACTTCTTCAAAACATCTTCTGATTTTAAAGAGGGGACAGTGGAAGTGGAAAAAGTAAACACACGTATAAATTCACATTTTGTCTCCCTCTCTCTCCCTTCCTTCCGCCTCTCACACACAGATTTCCTCTTTGTCTTGGTTATATGTAATGACCACTCAAGCATGGAGGGCCAATAGAGCTGAGGTCAAGGGTGAAAAGGGCAGGGGGGAGCCGGTTCAACAGTGTCTGTGTGCGTCCGTGTTTCTGTGTGTGTGTGTGTGTGTGTGTGTGTGTGTGTCGCTGAAAGCAACTCTTCAGAATGCACACAAGCATACTTCAGGGACAGAGGACATCAGCGTGGTCGCCGACATATCTGACAGCAATTATACCAGCACTGAACTCAGATCAGCTCTCATGTCAAACTATTTCAAGAGTCAAACCTACTGAACCACGAGACGACATGTCAGGTTTGTTGGTGAAACTGTCAGCACATGATCACACTGTCGTTAAATTTCAACCCTGGTCTTTGACAAAAAAATCATCAAAAGTGAGTAAGATAATCTATACAGATCTTTATAGTGGATCACCATGTATCAAAGGAAAGAAAGAAAGTAGAACATACACCTACAAAAACATATTTTTCCTCTCACCTATTTATCCGTTTAGATCAGAGGTTAATGTTTTTCAGATACAGATAACTGGCCAATATGTTTCAATGATACCAAGTTAGCTCTCAGTGATTTAGTGTGTGGTTCGGTTACAAATGTATCTTTGAAAATACGTTGGACTCGTTTACATGTTTTAATTTTTGAAAAAATAAAAACTTCCAAAATATTATCTTTCAATGTTTCAGTGCCCCCCCTGCAGTAACTCTGAGGACCCTCTAGGGGTCACAGACCTTCTCTTGAAGACCAACGATCTAGATAACATTACAGCTCAGCCGAGGAGGACACCGTTAATGTTTACGTCCTGTCCTGCCAGAGAGCAGAACAACTTTGGAGTAAAACTTAGAAGAATGGATCAAACTTTTCAATCTGTGCAAATTAAGGCTTACATAAAACTAACATAGAGTATTACTACAAGAAATGTAACCCAACATCCATAATTATTTCTTTGAAAGCAGCGAAATTTAGTGCCAATGTATTGTGAAATGCATTGTATGAGAGGAAACAGAGAAAGCTGATCACATAATAATATAAAAGTTGTTAGAAGCAGATTGACAGTTTAATTTGATTTATAGTTTTCTTTCACAGTTTTTTTCCTGTTTTATTACATGACTCCAATATTTCTGTTGATAAGGAAACAATAATTGAATTTTGACACAGAGATGCTAGCTGCTCAAAAACAAAAAGTTTATTGTTTGAACCAAACATGGTCATGCAAGTAGGATGCAGGTTTAGTGAGAGTTGCTATTTCTGCGTCTTTTCTTACCCTTTACTGAGTTTGTTCACGTAAAAGCATTTATTGGATCAAAGATAAAAATGTATTGAAACTTTGATACAATGAAATAAGGCAGCAGTGAGTCTGCACAGAGTCTAGATTCCATCTTTAAATATAATTGTTTTTAAGTCGTGCGTGACAACAAAGGAAAAGACAGAGAGGTGACGTCCTAGAGGGTGACGCGCACACACACACACACACACACACACACACACACACACACACACACACACCATGCTCCCATCCGACTCTGGTCCCCATATGGACCCTCTCCTGAGAGAAAAAGCTATCAGGGAGGCGTGTATGTGTGTTTTTTATGACGCGAGTGTGTGTGTGAGCAGAACAGAGGCCAGTGCACCAGTCTGGAAATAGGGGACACATTAATCTTATTTGTCATAACCTGTCCCTTGAGACGCTCGGACCCCCCCTGTCCCCGTACCCACCCACCCACACACACATACACACTGACCCCCTCCTGTGTGCTATCGGTATCTGCGACGGACAGAGAGAGTGAGGCTAATTACATGTGAGAGTTAAGACGGTGGAAACAAGACAAAGACCGTGCTGCTGCTGCTACTGTGTGTGTGTGTGTGTGTGTGTGTGTGTGTGTGTGTGTGTGTGAGTGTGAGTGTGTGCATGGCCTTTGTTTGGGTCATAATATAATTCACTTTGTGTCCTTTGCTGTTACTATATCTCAGTAACACAAATTACTCTTACCCCTCATTAGTCTATGTTGGTGTCCAAACTTTGTGTGTCCATCTCACTCGTGTGTGTGTGTGTGTGTGTGTGTGTGTGTGTGTGTGTGTGTGAGTGAGTGAGTGAGTGTGGGCAGGACAAAGAGACATTATGCAGGACTCTCACTCCTTTTCTCTCTGTTTTGTCATGGTGCTGTTGGCTAAAAGACCCCGCGGTTCTTGCTGTGAAACCTGCAACAAATTCAGAAAAAATAAGATGGTTGGATCCGATGCTTGGCTGTTACAATCAGTAACCAAATCTACGGGGACAGAAATTTTACAGTTTTAAAGAACAATTTACAGATAAAGTTTTTTAACTACCTTATTCTACAAGGTTCTTTGTGGTACCTTGTAGTGTACGTCTGAACCCATTATTTCTGTGTGACAGATCAACCCAGTATACAGTACACTGTGTACAAGCTGTCAGTCACAACTAAAAAATGATTACACACCACATGAGCCAGACACAAAAACAGTCAATAATATGAGACAAATGTGCAAAGCCAGAGGAAAGTGAGACAGTTGAAGAAACAGTGACAGCTCTGACTGAGTCAGCACTAACACGACGACTATGATGACCAGAATTTTTGTTTGCGGCATGAAAACAATTTTTCACCTAGTTTTCAACCAGCAGATGGATGTAGCTTAAAACACTGCAGAACCTGAGAAATACAAGATAATGCACACTGTTGCTGCTGGGTGTTAAATAGCAATAATATCAGACACAGTATGAGGCACGGTGTACACACAGTGTATTGTATTGTACTTGGCTTGTTCTAAGGGTCAGCCATTGTAACATACACATGAGAAGCTTCAGTTAATATGTGTGAAACTTTGCTTTATATTTTCCTTTGAGACATATTTTCTGGACAAGTGTCAATTTTTAGCGGTTGAAGAAATCTCAATGAAGAATATGTCAGAAGTGGTACAGTGTGTTAATAATAATAACCTGGATATTCAAAATTGTTTCCGTTTTCCTCAGAGTCACAAATAACAACAATATAGGACAAAATGTGAGTCTATTATAGGCTCTTTTCTTTTTCCCGGGGTGACCACATGTCAAAATTGTATAGTGATCGTGAGGTTTATAGGGAACCAATGTAAACTCTGATGGTTTCATTATTCTATATTCATTAAATTGTGTAACCAACATTTACTTCATAATGATACGTTGAAGCAGAAAACTTGTCTATTGCCAATTTAATTTCTGACTTTTTTGCATCATCCTTTACATTTGTCAATATTCAGCTCTTTCATGATGTCATAAAAACACATTTAAACACACAGTATGTAACTTCTGCTGCTAGTGGTCTCTTAATCCAAGTAACACCAGATGTTTTCATCAAGAAGTTTGGACATCTCCAGCCACGTTTGTGGCTAACAAAACAGGTATTTTAAGCCAAAACATGATCCTTACCAAGTGTTTTTTGTGCCTAAACTTAACCAGAGCATTACCACTGCGTTGTCACAACATGGAATAGAAAAGTGAACCAAAAGAAATGGTAACTTTGGAGAGGTTTTGAGGTATCTGCCCCTGAGATTTATGCCTTCACCTCAATACAAAGGAGGTTTGTTTAGTTTAATTTGTGGTGCTCACAGCTTTGAAAAATTACATTAAAAAAATCAACTAGGGCATCTTTTCCATAAATAGTGTCATGATAATAAACAGAACAAGCAACAAACACTAATTTGTCGCTATCAAGTGGTTGGATATGTCACATTTCTGCAGGATGGCGCCAATGTCTCAATGATAGATGTAAAATTGTCAAAAAAAAGTAAAAGGGAGCAGTCTAGCCATCACATCATGACATTTGTATCTCACTCATTTTGTCTCTATCTCTTTGTCCCTCGCTGTCTCCTCGTCTCACCCTTTTCTATTGCTCACCTCCCGTTTTTCCTCCCCCCTCAGGCCAAACTGCAGCTATCAGATTTCTCTCTGCTTGGTTCTTTTCAATTAGACTTGCTCACTTCCCACAGCCCTCTGTGTGTGTGTGTTCTGTGTATATGAAAGTATGTGTGTGTGTGTGAATTTCTGTGTTCAGTGTGTATGTAGCTGTGTGTGACACCTTAGGAAAAGACACCATGGTGAATTCTATTAAGAAGCCGCTCATTTTCCAACACTCAAAACGCAGCCAGTGTCCGCCCACTCTTCTTCTCTTCTTGTCTCTGACTCACTCTATTACGAAAAATGAGAGCATTACTGATGACAGCTGATCGCATTATTGGTGAGATCATCGTATGTGCACATAAGGACATTTTCTTAACCTTATAACCGCCCATGTTTACAGAAATTATTTAGACTAAGAAGAACTAATTTGTGTGTTTTTTTGTCTACAAGTGTTGATAGCTTCTGTGATATAGTACACAACCAATAAACAGATTGGAAATGACAGAAGTTGAGAACATCTGGCGAGGTGTCTGTATGTTAAATGCACAATATGTAACTAGAAGGCCCTCTATCAAAACAAAACAAAAGACGTTTACTCAGTGCTGTGTAGTGAAGGCAGGGCTGACCGGTGAGGCTTGGACCAGTTCTGGAGGAGAAAGTCAGGTGCAGAGCCAGAACTTCTGGAGGAATAAACAGCTGGAGTCAAATCAGATTCTGCTCTGATTCTGGAGCCGTTTACTGACGGGAGGAGAGCTCAAAGATCACTTTCAAACTTTTGGAATTAAAAAGTGGATTTACAGTATTTTCACTCCTGT
The DNA here is from genome assembly GCF_040436345.1 of Pagrus major. Taxonomy (NCBI): domain Eukaryota; kingdom Metazoa; phylum Chordata; class Actinopteri; order Spariformes; family Sparidae; genus Pagrus; species Pagrus major. Next base: position 16,780,713 of record NC_133230.1, read on the forward strand.
TTATCAACCTGACTGCAGCAGCGATCTGCAGAGGGGGATCTCCATTGTAGGGTGTTTGTGATCAAAGCGTTACAGAGAGGAAAGTGGAAAAAGAAGAGAGAGAACCGGAGTCTCTGGTGAGTGCTGAGTACAGTGCTTGACCTGAATTCAACACACACACCCTTGGTGTTTGCCATGGCTCGCTAATTTCACCGCCAATGTACAGTATTGGCTTTTCTGGCTCTTAGGGGTCAATAAACATTTGCATAAGTAACGGGAATAAACACAAATTATCTACGTCAAACTTGCTTCACTGGTGGTGAACACCGTTAAAATCCACCTTTGCTGATAAAAAAAAATCTGATGTAACTTAGGCACAAATTGGAATCACGGATTAAGTAGTTTTTTGTTGTATGCACGTACATTTAGTCAGATTCGCAGACTTAAACTTGTGGATTTCTCTGTGTTTAAACATTGTTGGAAACATTTGGGATAATATAAGTACTGTAGTATATGAGTATTGATAGTGGATGGAGTTTCTTGTTTTGAAAAGTGAAGCCAGTGCAGATGTGCCTTAAACCTGCATTACTTCTAATGGCCAGCAGATGGTGCCTCCACTAGTTAAAAAAGAAGTACGACTGTGTGTAAGCGTACGAGGAAAATAACCCTGGTTCCCACTTGATTTATTACCTCAGTAAATATTTTACTAATGAGTTTATGGTCTCAATCACTAGTTTAAAATCTTCTTCAAAACAGCATGTAGTTTATTTTGTAGATAATGGTCCCAGTTAGAGTTTAATAGACAATAAAGCAGAGTATTCTTTATGACTACCTTGTGTTCTCAGTCAGATCCAATCAGGATATCTTCCCCAGCTCCACATTCTAACACCAAGATGGCGAGTGCCACAATAGCAATCTTGAGGCTTCAACGGTTGACTACAAACTATTGGATGATGTGGATTTACTTACTTTACTTACTAAACAATGTATTTTATCATTTAATTTGGAGAACTTGTTTAACGTGGTTGTAAATTTACTGGTATTTATCTAAAACATTGTCCAAATGGGTCCAGATCCTACCTCAGTTTCATGTTATTGTGCTGAACAACAGTTTGTGCTGGTAACACATCAAGAGACATAGCAATGCACCAGCAAATGTTGGGGGAAACACAAGACTAGCCAATATAAACATTAATTTGAACAATGCAGTATTCAAAGTATTGGCTTTTCAGTTTTTAATATGAGGAAGATAATGCACTGTTTGTTAGGCCTCAAGAAAATCACAATGGGTTTTGGCAAGAATGTAAGCAGCTGGGTAACACACAGCACGTGTAATTTCAGACTTCAGAAATTCTATGTGGGTCTTTGCTGTTGTCAAAACAAGAAAAAGCTGCCAGCAGAATGGGCAGAGAGAAATAACATTTGGCGCTGAATTTCCTGAATAACCCTTTTAAATGAGGCTGTTTGGAGTGAAGGCAGCTTGGCATCTCCAAAACTACCAGGACGTGGAACAACAAGGTACTTTACACAAAAAGCTCCGTATGGCACATGTGCACCGCTATAACACATGTATGCACTTAAATCAGAGCACAAAAAACATCAATAATCAATAACTACTGTGCAGTAGTTACATTTCTCTCCAGACTATATGATCTGAAGCATTTTGTCAGTTTTAGTCACTCTGCAGCCCAACAATAATCGTTCTTTTGGACGAACAAAATGAAGCAGGTGGAGAAAACTCATACATCTCCAGTCTGTGTTTCCTGGTGAGCCATCCATCATGGACATAAGTAAGATGGCTGCCCCCTGTGCACCATGGGACGGGTAAAGAAGTCAAACTTGGAGGTCAGCGTCTTCACACATATTTGTCCTTTATGTACATTTAACAGTGTGTTTTATATACACAGATACTGGGTTTTTTTTTGGCATCTTTGCTGGCGTCATTTTACAGAATATCACTGTTGATAATGTTCAGGCTGTATGACACCAGAGCCAATTTATCACAGACAAGATATGGTGTGTGTGTGTGTATGTGTGTGTGTGTGTGTGTGTGTGTGTAGTCTATAAGACAGCCTGGGGGTTAATTAGAGAATAGTAAACAGAACACATGTGGCAGCTTAATATCCCCTCTGCCTTACAGCTTATTTCACACCCCACCCGCTCTGTTGCTCTCTCCCTGTTGTGTGTGTGTGTGTATGTGTATGTGTGTGTGTTTATCTGTATGGTCGGGGGGTCATGGGCGTTCCCTCGCCACATATCCCAGAGGCTCTACCCTCCCACCCCTCTACACCCACACACAGCCGTGCTGGTGCTGGTGCAGGTGTGTGTGCAGTTTGGAGGTAATTTAAACCAGATGAGGTGGTGTCTTTCAGCCTGTGGCCCCGTCACTTCATCAATATCGAAGAGATGGAGGGATGGAGGAATGAGGAGATGGATGAGTGGGTGGAGAAGAAAGGGGGAGAGCATTGTCCCACAAAAAACAAGACAAAGGATTAGAGAATCTATCTATCTATCTATCTATCTATCTATCTATCTATCTATCTATCTATCTATCTATCTATCTATCTATCTATCTATCTATCTATCTATCTATCTATCTATCTAAAAATAAAGTTCAATTTCACAAAAATGTCCTTGTTGCTCTGACAATTAAGCTCTGACCCTGCAGACAAAATGTTCTGGAGAAATCTCAGACAGTAAAGATCTTGTTTTTACTCCAGGGCAACAACGTATAAATACAAATGAAAAAAGAGGAAGAAGTCATCAAACATATATTGGCTTTGTACATCCTTTGATCCATTCTTGGTGGTTTGTTGTTGCTTTTATGGTCTGTACACTAAACAAAATAGATCCATGAGGCAGGATGTGTTTGTTACTATACTTTATCTTTTATTATTAATATGGATGCATGATACTGGATATTTGTCTGATATGATATGATACGATACGATAAGTGGAATATTCTTTTTTTCTTTGACTGAAAACACCAGTTATCCAACTAAGTCTCTAATAAACAGAATCATCACGATACATTAATTCACAGTCACATCACTCATTTATTTGTCAATTTTTGCTCTGAAAGACTAAAACCAACAATGTGTCAGACCATCTCTCAACCCTTGACATCCATACACTCCTACGTATGACAGTAATCTCTAAAAAATGATCGATTGAATGTAGAATTTCCCCAGGCTTATCCTTTATAAGCTACACAGAAATTAAAAGTTTGGCCGTGGTTAAGTGAAAAAACTTCCCCGACAATAGAAAACCCCCTGTGAGAGAAGTTCTTTTTGTCGGCACTGAAGGCAATCATATTCACTCATCCATCACACACTCACTCTCCCCTGCGTCTGTTCATTGTCAAACTCCTGTCTGTTTATGACGCCTCTAATTTCCTAATTATAACTGCAAATTTCATAGGAGGTCTGGTTGCAGCATTTAAGGCATTTACGCTTGACGACAGGGTGCTGTTTTCCCCCCGAGCGTCGTAGTCTGAACTTCGGCAGTTCTTCCAGCGTGAACCAGCGACCGAGCAACAAAAGACCAATCTGTTAGACCAATAAATGAGCAGTCAGGTGTGTGTGTGTGTGTCTCCGAGCAGTAAATGAACACTCTCTCTATCTCTCATCTATCAAAGGCTTGACACCAGGAGCAGCTGTGAGAGCGAACACACACACACACAGACTCACACACACCCTCTCTACTACTTTAGCAATTTGGGATAATTAGCCTACTATACAATGTCCGCCTGTGGTCTCCAGGGGTCCTGTGGGCTCATAGTGTGTGTGTGTGTTGTGTGTGTGTGTGTGTGTGTGTGTGTGTGCATGTCTGGTAAGGATCAGCTGTGTTAAGCGTCCCGTGACATCTAAACTACTAATTCATTGCTACATTAACGCCATTGATTAACATACGGCTATACACACACACACACACACACACACACACAGACACACACACACACAGACACAGACACACACACAGACACACACACACACACACACACACACACACACATCTGGGGAACCCCTTGTGATTCCTTCAGCTTTTTTTCTGACAGCATGCAACCAGGTTTTGTGGGTTGGTCTCTTAAACACAAAAGAGATGGCCTGCACATTAACACACACACACACAGACACACGCACGTTTATCATAGACTTTTGGTAGTATCGTGATACAGTGCGGGTCATGCAGCCAAACTTCCACTAAATTCTGGCTATAAGAGAAAAGGAAGCTATGGCCGCTTCAGTTTTACAGTGGAGGATAATGGTGGTTTATTTTTATGCATCCCTGATTTCCAGGAGTTATGTCTCTCTATCTTCTGATTCCTTCAGATAGTCAGAGTAGAAAATCTAACAAACTGAAAAATATTTATTAATAATAATAATAATAATAAGAATATTCAATATAAGTTAGAAAATTAACATTCTGATTATTTTACATTTTGTTTTTATTCATAAAACAGTAGCCATCTGAAACTGTCAACTGGGCTGTGACAGATGGAGAGTATAGCCTCATCACTGGTATAACAACATGCTGAGATAAACTGACACAATGTTTTTTTTACAAAAGGAAAGAAAGACGAATTTGTAACGGGGCATGAATAATTAATAATTTGTTGGCGATAGCATTTCACAAACTTTATTAAGCTTCCCCAAAGTAAACAACATTTGTTAAAGGAATCTGGGGATGTTTGTTATGTTGCACCTGCCCTGACAGCTCCCATTGTTTCTGTCCATACAAAACTGTGAAGTATTCTAATTTTCTTTTTTTTTTAGAAAAATGCACATTACTGTACAAAATGTATATGTATATTTTAGAGTGTTAATATAGTGGAATGTAACTAAGTACATTTACTCAAGTACTGTACTGTGTTTAATTTTGAGGTGTTTGTACTTTCCTGTTTTTTTGGACTTTAACTTCAACTTCACCACATTCTGGATGGAAATATTACAAGTTTTACTCCACTACACTTATTTGATAACTTTAGGTATTAGTTACTTTGTATATTTCTCAGTCCTAAATGGAGACATTTAAAGGGTAAACCCACCAATTCTACACATTACAGTGTGTTTACAGATCTTCAGGAGTACTGCATATGTGAAAAAAGTAGTATAAAGCCTTTTGTGGCTCCAGAGAAAGTAGCATGTAATCTGATAAATGGCCTCCAGTGATGTCACTCAATGGCTGTTGCATTGCTGGTAGTGTATGCGCCAAACTATAAAAAGAAACAAGAACGTGTGAAATAAAAGGCCGTATCTCTGGTTCTGCTGTATCCATTTTGTTTTCAAACGGTCTATAATGAGTCCAACAGTGTTATAGGAGTGAAATGCTTGACCAGCGGACTGCTTTCCAAACCTGGCGCCTACATTACCCACAATGCAACAACCAATGACATCACTGGAGGCATTTTATCCTCCTTTAAGTGTCCTGAAAACTGAAGGATCTTCTGTTTGTGTGTAGACGCCGTGGTCGCAGACAAGCAGCCAATCGTGATTGGAGAGCAGAAGAGAGCAAAAAACATCTGTGAGAGTTTCGTCTCTGAGCCAGTGACTAGGGAACAGACACACGGAGAGATTTCATGCATGTGTGTGAGACGGAAAGATAATGATGTATAACTGTCGGGCTCACTGCTGCTACTGAGCCTCAGTGCCCTACTGTGACAAGAGCCAGGTGCTGGCAGGAGAGAGAGACAGAGAGGGAAATCAAGCAGCAAATCAATAACATCTTGATTGGAGATGATTACTCTCCTCATCCCCTCTCTTCCTGTGTATATGTCTAAATGTGTGCATGTTATTTTTTGTCATCATGATCTCCTCTTGACTCTCTCCTTCTCCTTACAATCTGTCCAATCACACACACACACACACACACACACACACACACACACACACACACACACACACACACACACACACACACACACACACACACAAAATAACAATAGAAAATGAGCTGAGTTGTAATTCAAACTACGTTCCTGCTATTCTTTCCTGTCACAATATCTATATGAGCCTCCCCTACAACAATCCAAGTAACTCATCACATTGACTGACTGAGACCGACTGTCGAGCAGCTCTGCGTGTATGTTCACTGCCAAATTGAAATTGCCCTTTGATTCAGTTTTAAAGATTTGTAGTCATGGGGTTGTTCAATTCCCTTGCAGCCCAGTTTAAACCTGTCTGGCTTTCCCATTAAATTCAGACTTTATCTGGGAAAGAATGATCTTGGTCTTCTCCAGATCAGTGATTGAAGCAACCCATGCCAGAATAAATGTTGGCTAAATACATTCCTGCAAAAGCACAGATAAGTTTATGTTGGAACTTTATGTTTCTTTAGGTTACATTTTTGTATTTTTCTCTTGTCACAATGCTGTGCTTATGCTCTGGTTAGGGTTAGGAAAACATCTTTTGGCTTAAAATACCTGTTTTGGTTTACATAAAGAAGTCTGGAGATTTCCTGAGGTCTCATTAAAAAACACCCGGTTTTGTTGCCACAAACACGGCTGGAAACTGTCACTCTTTCTAGTATGAAGTCCCCTCATCATCTTTCTTGCCTCACAAGTTTGTTGAACTATATAATATCTTTTGTCAGCTGGTTTAAAGGACATTTATGTTTACCAAATGCCTGAAACAGACATTCTCCCTCAATTTTAATAGTGTTTAATAGTGTTCAAAGAGATGTCTAATTCAGGTTTTCCTATTCTTACACATGAGTCATTGTGGACAGTGTTCCCATGGCTAATTAGAAGATTGTGTGCAGACTGCAGAGGAGACCATGCTGATTCTTCAGTCATCCGCAAAGGTACGGCATTTAATTTGATTGTCTTATAGAGGGAGCGCAGGGATATCTGATTGTTCTGGTGACTTGTTGATGCACTGATGTACATGATTAGTGTTCACATTGTTGTTTTTGCAGAAGTAATCTGTTTTTATTGTCAATTTTTTTACAGAAATTGTATATTTTTACATTTTTTCCCAATTATACCCAGAGACCATGCCAGATTGAGTCAAGAGCTTTTTTTTTTAAAAGCAGGAGATGCTGTTGTTTTGTGGACATGTCTATCGATCAGAGAGTGATCTTTCTTTCTGTTGTTCTCTGACCTTACTGCCCTGTCCACTGCCTATTGTGAAAAGGAGAAATTGAGAGAGTGGACCATTGTTGCTTTCATTGACCCGGTCATAAAGCTCAAACTATTTGCATTATCTTCTCGTCTTCTTCCTTTCTCCTCTACCTGCCTGTATTTTTACTGCAGCCCCATCTCTCTGCCTCTGCTTATCTTTTATCTGTCTCTCTTTGACTCTCCCTGTCTCTCTCTCTCAGCGACAGGCTTAGACAGAGAGAAGAAAATCAGACAGTGATGGAGGTAAAGATGGAGCGAGGGAGGTAAACAGACAGACAGACAGCACTCCGTGTCTGTGATCTCTGCGTGAAGCTGATCCCTGCTTGGCCCAATTCTTTACCTTCCTGTATCTCTACACCTTTTCGTCCCTTTCGCCTCCATTTGTTGATTTTTTGATGCTGTCATACATCCTGCTAAAGGCTGATACATTTTTTTAACTGCCAATTAAGACTTAAACATTTTGTTTTTTAAATTAAATTTAGGTTATGACCCTCAGTCCCTCCTCTTTTCTTTACAGGATTTTCTCCACCTTTATCTCTTTACATCGTCATCTTTTTCATCCTCTCTGCAGGCAGTGATCGCTCCGCTGACATGTGCCTCTGCACCCCACAATTACTGTCACGTCTGGCAAAGGTTAAAGAGAGAAGGTTGAAATGATAAGCAATTACACGGTGATGTAATTCTGTTAACAATGTCTTCTTCACTTGATGATTTTATTTTGTTTTTGAGCAGTGCAGAGTTTCCTTTCAACAGTTTGACCCTAGGGAGCCTGTTGCCAAACTTTTGGCTGCTGTGTGGCTCCACTTACCGCCTATTATAAAAATACAGCACAGTGCTGCAAACGAGCAAACTGTGGAGGAGCACAAAAACATAAACAACAACCAGTTGCCTCAATTACAATAGCCACACTCATATCCTGTACAAGCGAGGCAAACAACTGTGATTTGAGTTTTAAAATTGGTAATTTGCCCCCATTTCAGTGACGAGTCTAAAGTGGTACTACTGGCTGGAAGCTACATTTGAACTTGCACATTAGAGACTGCAATGATGGATGAAGATTGAAACCAATTAAAGAGAGGCTGTCAAACTCTTGTACCACTGCAATTCCAGATGAAATTATTGACAATTTATCAATGGAAAGAAATACAATTTTACAAGTTACATGTATACTATAAATGTATAACCAGGTCATCCAGTCAGTCTTGGAAAAAAAATGGTGAAAATAGTCCCCCTGTCATTCATGACAGTTTTACTCTGTAGTTAAGTGTCATTTCTGGAAATGCCCCTCTGGTGCAGTAGTATAAATCGTAGGTCATACACTGGACTTTGCCCCCGGAGATTGGGGTTTTCATCCCGCGTGTGACCAAGAGTCAGGATTGTTTTGTTTATAAGTTCTGTTACGTAAGTAAATTAATGTATGTAAATTACATAACCTAAGTTATGTAAGTGACATGACTGAATGTAGTTATTTTAGACCAAAGCATGATATTTTGCTAACCTAACCAATACACAAAATTTGCATCGTTCACGTATTTGCGCGAGTTGAAAAGTGAAAAATTTGCATGTCTGGAGGATTTTACACTGGATTCTGCTCTGATCTGGAGCTGTTTACAGACGGGAGGAGAGCTCAGAGATTTAGTTTTGGATTTAGTTTCTTAAAAAAAAAAACATTGTGAAATCTTATTGGTTCCATGCTACCAGATGACAACATTATGGGGCAATACCAAGCTCAGAACGTGATACAAAAAGTTTTTTCCTCGATTGCTTTTGTTTTCTTTTTGGATTTTCTGTCTTTCTTATTGTTTGTTGTACATAATGTATGCAACAAGAGGAGGATTTCATAAACTGCTGATCACAACTGGACACAAAGACGAAGAGTGGGGCACACAAGTAGTCTCACCTCCCATCTTTATGGCTTCAAATGTACTTTTTGTGGACCGAGCTTCTCAAATGTTGGAGGCTGACTCTTCATCCACTGATATGTCAGCCGTGTGTGTGGTTAAGTGAAATATCAGCACAAACACCTTCCTGCCTGAATCACACCTCCCTCCTCCACCTCTGTTTTTGACCTTGTTGCTGCAGAGCCTGAGGGGGGGTCGGGGAGGGAGAGAGAGAGAATGATTGGGGTTGGCGGTCAAATCTCCTCATGTTAACGAGCTGTCAACTGCAGACTGGAGTTCCCACACATCCAGTTCATGAGCCGCTGACCTGCTATTCACACTGACCCATTATAATGTGTTTATTCATGAAAAAAAAAAATCTGTGAACTCTCATTAAGGTTTCATTAAAGTTCTCCATCAAAATATTTAGGAGGGCTTTTGTACTATTGCTTCTGGCCCTTTCAAGTCAGTTCACTGTCTCACACACACCCCCCCACACACACATGCAGCTGTCCTTGGGGTCACAATTTCGACCTTTTGACCTTTATGGTCAGAGGTCTCGGCCAATCAGAAGTCTAAATGTGAACAGAAGGAAGCAATGGACTCCCTCGACTGTTCATTACAGCGCTCTCTTTCTCTATGTGTGTGAGTGTGTGTGTATGTGTGTGTGTGTCAGCAGGTTAAGAGCCTTTCCATTGGCACCACAGGGACGGAGTGAATAGACTCTAATGACTGATTTTATCCTTTCACCCCCTCCTCTCTGTGCGTCTTTCTCTCAACATCAAAGCTGGAACCAGAGTCAGAGTCACGATTTGCAGGACATGAACACACACAGTCGACTCTGTCTGACCTCTAGTGCTTCAGGTTGTAAAAATAGACGTAATCCAGAAGATGTTGAGAAAGAATATGCAACATTTTTTTATGCTAATTTTATAAGAAAATAATGTAAATATGTAATTTTAAATGAAAGAGGTGCATCTAGATTTAATTTTTTTTGTGATTGTCATCCTGAAACCCTCAGTTCCGAGACGTCTTTTCTGTATTTTTATCTAATGTATGCAAAAGACAGCATGGATTTGAATAAAAAGCTGAGATCTTCTGCTTGATGAAGCATGTTTTCATTAGATTTTGCAGAAGAACGATGTAAATCTGATGGAGGCGTTTCGTACGGCGGTGTCTTTCCCAGCTCCTTCCCACTCTGCGACTGCACATCAAGAGGCCAGTGTATCATCAGCTGTTTGTTACTCTAGTTACTGTTCTACCGAGTTGTCATTCTTGCCTGGTAATGATCTTCGGCTTTTATTTTCCGAGCCGAGGTCTATTAGTTCTCTATTTAAAACCCCAATGGGGGAGGAGACCTCTGTGTTTGCAGCTATCAGCAGGGAGCACATCGGAGACTCTGCAGGTCTGACGGTCGCTGATAAGAGCTGCATGATTAACACACACACACACACACACACACACACACACACACACACACACACACACACACACACACACACACACACAAGCAGAGAGGGGCTGGTGGTGGTAGTCTATTGTTGGGGGAACAACAGACGTCTGGGTGAGCGCTGATAATCAACCATCAAACCAGATTTTATAAAGCGTTTTCTAGAAAAGCGTGACAACATGGACGAACGTTCACATGCTCTACTTCAGCTTGACACAACTAACAACTGAATAAAAACATCAAATCACACAGTACAACACAGTAAAAAGCTTAAACTAAATAAAAAAAGGTATGAAAAGTATAAGACTCCAACCATCACTTATTTTTGGTCAAATGAATTGTATTAGGTTAAACTTCTCTTAATAAATACACAACATTTGGGAGTAGTGTGTGAGACTCACTATGAATGTGATGTTTCTCAGATTTAAGCCTGAAATTGTCCATAAAGACTTGTGCCCCTTTACGTTTTACCATTTATAAATGAGAGAAAACTTTTGCTTTGTTTTACGAAAAAGGACGACAACCTCTTTCTGTTTTGTCCAGACCCTAACCTCTAACCCTACATGTTTCACATAAAAATTCATCCAGTTAATAGAAAATGTTGGCTTAGCTCGATGTAGCCGAATAAGCCAACTTTATTTATTCAACCCTGTCTCCTTAAAGTTACGACCTTCTAATTCTACTAATTTGTTTCGAAAGCTAGGAAAGGAAAACATTATTTCTGCCAGGATTAATGTTTGGTGGTAAGATTTTCTTTCAGGAAACAAAATGTTAGCATGCAACATATGGAAACTGCAGGGAGCTGACCAGGGTAGATGGTGGACATACAGGAACAGGACATTGTAGTTATGTTTAGGTAAGAAAGGTATTTTCGTTACGATTAGAGAAAGATTGCAGGTTTTGGTCAAATGTAATATGTAAGCATGTCTTGCCTCAAGTTCTTCTTTAACCAAGACCACAATCTTTCAATGAACTTTGCCAAGCAATGTGAGTAGGGGTGTAGCAGTACTGCGTTATTCAAGATAACCAGGATATAATTGTTCTTTTTGTACACTTTTTTTAAAATAGTTATGCTTACAGACTCTCTCTCCACCTCCCTACAGTCGTATTCTTGGGGTAATTTATTTGCCAAAAAGGGACAAAACAGTTAAAGATTAATTTGATTGCTGGCAGTTTTGTTTCAAATTTCTCTATAGATATCGCAATAATATGATATTGTTTGGCCACGATAATCGTGTTTTTAAAATCGGATATAGTGACAGCCCTAGCTGTGGGTATCTAAACATAATTAAACAACTTTAATCAGTTGTTATGAGGACATATTGGAGTGAAAACATATGAAGTACATCGTCAGTGAACACACTTCCTATATGATTTTGCAAAATAAGTTAATTACTAATCTTTCCTTGTACTGATAAAAACAAAATAAAGTAACACTTTATAATAAATGGTAAATTTATTGTTCATTAAACTGCAGTTAATAGTTATTTGACTGTTAAAAAACAATGAAATGCTTTATAAATTATATTTTTTAAGCAACTGTTTATTGTAAAGTTGCCACTGATGTTTATAATCCTTCAGAATAAACATAATTTCTAAAAGACAGGGTTGTTTTTATGTAAGCAGAGACTCAGATGTCTAGAAACAGGCTAGTACTTATGCTAGGGTTTTCAAAATAAATTGAGCCTTGGTTTATTGACATTTGAAATGTTAAATTCATATTTTGTGGTATAGACTTTCAGACAGTGTCACAGACGCATTAAAAACATGCAAGGTCAGAATGACTTTGGCTGTTTAAGTTGACTTTTAAAGCCCCCAAAATTCAGTTAACTGGTCCACACGGCCTCCCATTAACTGAGCAGACCTGAGCAGACTTATACCAGACTTCCACTGAGCTTTTTGTAACAAAGTTAAATGGCTCTAAGGCTCAGAAACTGCAAAGAAAAAAAGCCCTCTAAAGTGCTCGACCCTAAAACCATTAAAGCATGTCTTTCTAAAACTTCCTTGTCATTTACTCCTCATTTATCCTCTGATCCCCTCTTCTGTTGTCTCGACTCCTCCAGAGTCTGTCCGCGGCTCTGCTGGGCTACGTTTTCCTAATTTATCCTCTGCTCCTCCAACCACCACCCCCCCTACCCCCTTTAGTCCTGTCCTGGGCCCCTTGTGTCATGGAAATCCTTTGTTCCCCCCACGTCCTATAACACATGCACACACACATGAACACAGATGGAGTGAGTCACTCTATTGCAGCAGTCACAACATTTATCTGACAATGATAGTATTTTGTTGAAGAGTAGTCTGGCAAATTAGGAAAGTGAGCAGGGACATATCTGAGTAAAATATCATTATGATTTGGAGAAAGTAAGTTAATGAATAATGGTCAGAAATGTCTTACTGTCTTTGTGGAAAGAGGAGAATTCCTTCTTCTTTTCATGGGCAAAGAAATTAAATTTAACACCCTGGTGAAAAAAGCATGATGATAAAATAAAGATAAAAGATTTTTTGATTTAATAATGACATCAAAGCTTTTTATCCCTTATCATTAATTTGTTCTTTTTTTTGAAAAACCTTCAGTGTGGTCTATGTGGTTCCTGGCGATTACACACATAACTTCTGCCTTTCATCATTGTCTCAGATGAAAGATATGATCCTGTTCTCCTCCACTGGAGTAGATATGGTATAACTCAATGGAATAACTGCATGGCTCTGCAACTCTGTGACACTGAAATAAGCACTATCACAGAGAGCGACAGAGAGGTTCACTGGAAATGAGGAAAAAGTGATGGAGAGGGACTGGCTGGTGCATGTGTTCGTGTATTTGTGCCAAACTTCTATATGATATTCTCCTCTGATCCGTTTACTGTCTTAGCTGACCAAGAAATTCCTGTGCAATAATCCGCCCACTATATAGCGTATAAGATTAAAATTCTACAAAAAATAAATTGACATTGACAAAGACAGAATATAATACAGCTCCATCATCTGCGTCATATCACTGTGTGTGGATGAGTCACTTCTATTCAAGCGCACCGCAGGACCCAGAATGATTTTATGGTCGCCTGTCCTCCCTGTCCATGACATACTGTTTTCGAGTTTTTGGCTGTGAAAGCTGCAAGATGAATGCATCAGTTCAGCCATTAACTGTTGACATTTCTGCTGCTTATTGTAGCTGTGGCATTCATTATTATCAAACTGTAAAGCAACAAATCACTGTCCGTCTGCGTGTTATTTACATGTCTCTAGGACTGTTCAATCTGATCTACTTCACGCACGGCACGTTCAATAAACGAACACTGCTCTGTACAGCAGTGAAGGCGTGACTTCAGTGCTCTTACTTTATGGACCTGCAGACTCAAGCTGGACTCACACATGATCCCGCTCACATGATCTCATGGGGAAGCAGACGTAAACAAAATGGAGATTAGCATGGTGCAACAACTTGCTGTAGTAATGCGTTGCAGTGAGAATAAACTAAGGCAGAAGATCAAATGAGTCTGGATGAGTCTGGAGACGAAGTCAACATGGCTTTTCTATTCTTCAGTGAGAACTGGAGGTGAGATTTTAGCTAACATTAGCCTCAAGGGCTAATGTTAGCTAAAATCAGCACTAGCAGCTGCTCCAGGATGCCTCTCTCATTGGTTGTTGTGGTCCAGCTCAGAAAGTACAGACCAATCATACAGATTTTAAATTATAAATATCAAACATATTTATTATTATCAGGGTCTGTGAGCAGTTCAGGAAACTTAAGACTGGATCTATAAACCCCTCACATTACCAGATAATCTGTGCTGAGCAGCATGTTTTGAGCAGGCACAGCACTAGTCACTTGATTTGTGGAGGAAGTTTTTTCACTTTTTCCTAAATTATCAATTCTGGCGTAACAATGTCTAATATGTTAAATCTGAATAATGTTAAGATCTGCATCCATTTAATGTACCTTCTTTAGTATCTGGGGGCCACTGTCTCACATTGTCAGTTCAACTACCTGTGCTGCAGTTAGCATGCAGCAACAAACACTGAGTCACTACGACCACTGTAGTGATGGCGGCACCGCGAGATGGCAGAACACACAAATCTGACATCGGATGATACAGTTACAAAATGAAATGGTGTCAGATGCATCGTTTGCTGTGAATCCCTTTAATTTCAATGCAGGAAATGTGGACTCTTCTTCAACACAGAGAGATAATTATTGCATGTAAATACATTGAATGGGAAATGCAGAAAACATGCCAACCATAAATCGAAAGGATGCTAATTTTAATCGAACATATAAAGGTAAAACATGTTAACACTCAGCAGCACAGAGACTGAAAACAGAGTGTAAGGAAATGAGATTTGGTCTTCAGTAGATTTAGTATTTACCTCTATCTAGCTTCACACATGACCAGAAAATGGCCGAATCTCCTGTGGCTGTTTGGAGGCCATCAAATAGGCTGTCAGTCTGCTTTCAAATCATCAGGTGCAGGACTTAGATCTGATCTTTTTGTTGACAGTGCTTTGTGCTGAAAAGGGATGTGCCGCATTAGCATGCGAGGAGGTATGCGAGCTGCTGATATGAACTGACCTGATTTGAGCATTTTGTCTGTGATCACAGAGCTCCCCAGAGGGTTACGAAAGACATATTTTCTTTTGTAAAAACGGCTGGTATTTGTGTCAACTCTGTAGCAGCATTATCTTTTTATGCTCTGTGTTTCTTCACTTTGCTTGAATATAAATTATCTCTATTGTGTCCAAGCTATGGAAAACTGATAATCTTGTTTAGGTCCCAAACGACAGAGATCATAGGTGAAGCCTCTCGTCACTACATGAGCAATTTTGGTGATGTTTATGTTTTCATATGAATTCTGTAGAAAGACTATATGCCCCTTTGGGAATTAACAGAATTCTCCAAACGCAGTTGGATTAAAACAACCTTTCATTCGTTAAAATATCCACAGTAATGAAGCTTAAAATGAGGCTGAAGCGTCTGACTTTTAACGAAAAGTTTTCAACTTCCCCAACTCACGGTGGCCTATATACAAACACACAAACTACACTCACTCTTTGCTGACGTAATAAACATATCAAAACCTCGTACATTCATTTCAGCGAGAAGATTGTAATTAATCTAAAAAACCAAGGGATACAAAACCCAAAACAGAGCGTGTACCCACAGTGTTTTCATTAGGGAACGGCACGACTGCAAACATACTGTTGCTCGCACACAAACACAACAACAGCTTAACAAGATAGCACAGGAGGTTTAACAAGCAGGTTACTTCCTTGCCTCTAGGGCTGATAAAAATGTTTGTTTCCATGGCAACAAAGCATTGTTATTTTACAATCCACTCTTAACTGTCACCCCTTCAACTTTTTCTGTCTCCTGTTTCTCTGTTCCTTCCATCACAGCTTCCCCTCCTTTTTTATCCCTCAGTGTTTATCCTTTTATCCTGACCTGCATCTCTGTCTCCTCTTTTTTTTATTTCTCGCATCTCTCCATCCTCGCCCTCTTTCTCTTCTTCCCTGCTTCACCATGTTTTTCTCTCTGCTTCTCCTCTCCTCTACCCATCTCTACTTCCTTCATTATAAAGCTAAGAGGATTTGGTGGTGTGTGTATGTGTGTATTAGTGTGTGTGTGTGCTGTGTCCCTAGACCCAATTAACCCCCTGAATCTCCTCTCTCTGCTGAGTTGTTGCACAAAATGAGAGACAATTTAAATAACTGGCTCTTAGGTGTGACGTTTTCATGTTTGCAAATGGTGGCTTAATTGTCCAAGATCACAGGCGGAGCATCACGTGAACTGTCTTTCCCTCACAAGAAGATCAACATGTGTTGACACAGCTGAGACCTGAGCTAAAATAGATCTGAATTTGGCTTCAAATCAGAGGTGGATTGGTTTACAAATATCACAGTTTGATATCTTTTCATCACAAGAACATCACTGCCAATCAAAACAGGCTTTGCTATGCTTGTTACCTATCTAATTTTAGATTTTCAGTTACTCATCTTATTGCCTTTGAATTTTTGGGGAGGTGACATCGACCACACTCGACTAACTTTGTGAAAAGCAGCCTTTGAAGACGTCTTAATTTACACAACAGTAGGAAGGGTAAATGCATCGCTGGTGCTCTTGCTGGTTGCTTTCATTCCAATTAAAATAGAAAATATACAAACACAACATCAATAAGATGTGGAAACAACTCCTATTGAAAATGAAGGAAATGTGCATTAAATCTTAGCAGAAGAAGAAATTTGTGTCGGTACAGGAATATTGGTTTCATAGGAAATGCAATCTGTCATTTCTAATGCTATTATGCTATTATTATTTTCTTCAACATTTAATTCTCTATAATGGAGAGAAATAATGGAAAGCTCTGAGTGTCTGTACGACAACGAATTTTCCTTGCAGGACTATTAAATCATGTCTGTGTACAGCACACGTTCTGCATTGTCACTTGCTGTGCCGTACCTACATGTTTTCAGTCGATAATCAGTGATTTGAGGTAGCATGAAAGAAAACACTCCCTGCTTTGGAAATAAATAAAAAAATCACCTTTTGTTTACTTTAAGCAACATTTTGTGATTTTTTTTTTTACCCTAAAATAACAGCTTCAAAATCATTTTGATGGTACACTAACCTGTAATCGGGAGAATGGTGCCTCTGTCAGTCCCACTTAGTGGGTACAATCTCCTGGGAGAAGCGCTTAGGGCTTGACAGCATTACCTCACAAAACACTACTATGTCAGTGAAACTGGATCATATTCATAAAATGTTTCCTGGTTCTCCCTCTGATATCCACTGGCTGCTCTGCCTCCAGTCACAGAAATGTACCCAGTTTCCTTAAGGACAGATTTACGTGTTGCTAAATTAGCCATTTACAGCTGCTAACTGTAGCTGCTGTTTGCTACTTAGCTCGCTTTGGACCACTTGGAGGGAGGGGGGGCATGCAACTGGGCTCAGCATCCTCTACAGACAAGCATGACAGAGGTGAAGAGACTGAAGAAGATGTTCACGGAGGAACCCATAAAGAGAAAAAAGATAGGCAAGAGTAGGCTAAATCTCAGCAGCATCACCAGAAAGGAAATGTTAAACGGGGAAATTGTCGTCTGTGAGTCGTAACCACGAGAACAAGTAGGTGTAAATGTATACTTTACATAACACTGGTGCATTCAAAACAACTCGACTTGCACACAGCACATCTTGGCAAGAAGATTCAAACTCCAACTCCAAGTCCCTTCAAATGAGTGTTGAGCGGTGGGAGGAGAAACAACAGCCGTGATCATAAATCAAGTTCATCATCATAGCCCACACCAAGCGTGAACGACTAAAAAGAGGTCATGTGAGATGTAGGATCTCATATTTTGCTACCCTGATCATGTCAGGAAATTAATGATAATGAGACAGCAGGGACTAAATCCAACTATTAATGCAAGCAACACAAAAATGCTCGGATTGTTGTACATTATGGCATTTTTGGTATTATTGCTCATACATCATTAAAGAGGAAAAAATCATCATACAAATACAGCAGTTATTGTACATCTGGCAATGCTGAATCTCAGACTGGCTTTTAGTTGATGGTGAGTGCTTCAAGATAGCGAGCTGGCCATTTTGCAATTGGACTAGTGAGTATTAATAGCTATCTTTATATGTCATGTGCTGTTGCACTTGCTTGATGTTTAGTCGTGCACATGCATGTGTACAGCCTCCGTATTTATGACGGTGGTGTACAGGTGAATTTCAGTCACTTAGTTACAGTGTCCAATGTAACTGAGTCATTAATGTAAAATTTTATATGTTTGAGTACTTTGATACTGTAAGCGGCCCTCCAGAGGAGTAAGGTGGAGGGCAAGGCACTGGAGAGGAAACAGTAAAAGCATATCTTATTATTTTATAGCACCACGGGACCAGGCACACACAAACACAAAAATACGCGCGCGCGCACACACACGCACGCACACACACACACACACACACACACACACACACACACACACACACACACACACACACACACACACACACACACACACACACAGTAAAAGGAGTCTAGGGGATACTGAAGGTATCAGGTGTAAACCAGCTGTGAACACAGACTGGTTAATAAGCTGTCTTTGTTTCAATTAATGGCTCATAAACCTGTCTATCTATCTATCTGTCTATGTGTCAGTGAACATGTGTTAGCCCAGACTTTGGGTTCATTAAGGCAGTTTTCACACCAAGAAAAGAATAATAAGCATCAGTACATGTTAAAATGTTTGTTCATATGTCACCCAGCACAAAGAACATCTGTAGTTACTTTGAATTAAGCGTTTAAGCTTGATATTGTAATCATTTTTATAACTGCAAGACATTAAAAAAAGTGTCATTACCAGCACACGGCCTCTCTTTACTTTTATACTGTCCATAAAAGAATTGTCTGGCACCTTCAGTATATTGTACTGGGAGAGAAATACATCAGTGATGTCGGGTAGTGTTCAGATCATTTTGTAATGGCAAATTCAATTTAGAGTAAAGAGATGATATGAAACTGCAGAGAGCTGAGAAACACAGAATCCACGTTATCCTGGATAGTACAAAGACTTGAAGCATTAAAATATGAAGACATTGTTCAAAATGAATCCTTACTGCGGTTAGAAAACTTTCATACAGTTTAGTATAATCTGATTTGCTGCTGCTCACTCTTTACTCCGACAGAATGCTGTGCTTTAACTTCTTATAATGCCAAGTGTTGAAGTCTTAAGTGAAGGACATGGAGGTGGTATAATACTGCCACAGACAGTTGTCTTACTCATACGAGCCTCAGATATTATTGTGGATTATTTAACTGTGTGGTCATAAAAACACCCACCATCGTTAGTCAGGAATTTAATTGCAAAATAATTGACACATTCACATTTGTACGTGTCATACGTGCAATATTGACATTACTACAATACGTGTCATATCACGTTTACATTACATGTTTATGATCTGATTTTTACATTGGACGGT
Organism: Pagrus major; assembly: GCF_040436345.1. NCBI lineage: Eukaryota > Metazoa > Chordata > Actinopteri > Spariformes > Sparidae > Pagrus > Pagrus major. The sequence continues at coordinate 16,800,119 of NC_133230.1, forward strand.
GGAGGGGATAGTGGTGGAGCTGCAAGCGAGAAGGCCACTGAGCCAGTGACGGCAGTTCAAGACTGGGTTATAACATTTGTAAGCACGACACAGTGGATACTTATAAGGAGTCCTCGGGACAATTTCCAGCCTTGTTTGTGGCGACTGAAAAACTGAAATTTTAGACAAGACCTCAGATTAGCTCCAATCATGTTTGTTGTGACCTAAATAGCTACTTTAAGTCAAAACACGATCCTTTCCTAACACTAGATGAGTGATTTGTTGTGCCTTAATCTAACCAGACCATAAGCACAGCCTCTTCACAACATTAAATAGAAAACTGAGCCTAAAGAAATGTAAAGTTTCAACATTTCCGTGGTTTCCAGAAACGTACAATGCCAACTTTTAATCTGGTGATGCGGTTGGGTATTTGCTGAATTTCTTGCAAAAATGTTGGACAACAGAAAGTGAATGCGTCTGCAAACAACTTTGCAAGAATGGCTTTGGAGTGATTGAACCAACTGAAATGTACTGCGGTCCATCCTGTGAGCCGTCACTGAAGAGTCTGAACAATGTTAAGAGAGGAGATTGCACTGTCAGTGTTTAAAAGCATCACCGAAGAGCACAGCTTTCTGTCTTTGTAGACTAAAGAGAGATCCACCAATCATTCTCAAGTATTAGAAAGTTTTCAAGCTGAGCTTGGGATTCATTATGACTAATCTGTTCCCAGTTTAATATCAGTCCTTGCACAATCAAGGCAGAGACGTATTTTCTGGATTTCGACTGGATTGGAATTTTATTGTCATAGATAGCAAAATTGCAATATTATTGGTTCTGTTAAAACTGCAATTTCATCACATTTTTTAAGCAATATAATTGAACTAGGTATTGCAGGATGATCATTCCAACTTTAAGTAAATTCAGGGGGTGTAATTGTACAAGCTAGATGTGTCAACATGCTTAAAATTTACTGCAAATGGTTCATGTATCATCGCCTGTTTGAGGTGATGGGGTATCAGGTGGCTCCATTTATATGGACCTAATTATCTGTCTGACTTTTATAGCATTATACTGTCTCTGCTCGTCTACATGTCTGACCATCTTAAAGCCCTAAAATTAAGCTAAATGGATTCAAGCTATGTGGAGGTTTACTGTCTCTAAAATCTTTGTGTCATATGGCCTCGTAAGAAAAGAAAAACACATTGTAAAGTGCACAGAGAGGCACTAGGTTTCAATGATATAACTCCACAACCCCATATTCCCCACATGGGTACCAGCTGTCTTATCTCAACCTACTATAATGACACACATGTGCCTAGTTAATATGGACCCATCTATCTGTCCTGCTGCTCCCTATCCACCTCTCTCCTGGTGTAGATTTTGTTTGTCTACCTAAGATTTCAGCCAATTATTGCAAATATGACCAGTGTATTTACAAAATTTTGATAAAGGTATGATGTCCCATTTTTAGAGCCCAAAGTGTTGCCTGTGTTTCATCACCACGAGCTCAGGGTTATGGCAATGATGTGTGATGATGATTCCCGTTGGACCAGTCCTTTTTTTTGATTTCCCAAGGTCCGCAAATAGGTCAGAGGTCAGGGTCACACATCAAAGTCTTGCTCCAGGACACTATCACTCACAGTGAACTGAACTGTAGTTCCTGTCGGTTTTGAGAGTTAGCACTTACCTGCCAAATGAGTTCAGATCTAAATGTAGACTTGTCTTTCATCTCGTCTGTTTGTCTGCCTCGCCTGATAAAAGAGAAATTACATAAAATAATTCTTGGGGTGCAGAAGATCATCTTGAGGGTATCAGGTGCTTTGTGTGGCCCTATCCTAATGAGCCACATGTGACCAGTTAAAAAGGACCCATCTGATCTGCCCATTCGCCTCATTACCACCCAATACATATTAATGTCCAGAGTCACATCTTATACATACAACATACATATTCATAGCACACATGCAGGGTCATATATGTATCTTAATGACATGGACATAGCTGGTTTACTGGTGATATTTGCTTCTTTTCTTCTTTGTTTTGTTTGATTGTGGCCAGCTGTGCACTGCCCTTTTTGCTTTTATTGTATTTTATGTCATCATGCCCCGCACTGTTCACATGGTAATGCATGGGGTTACGCTGAATTACATTACATGCCTTCTTGAAATAAAGTAGTGTACTTGTGAGGATGTAATATCAAAAAAGTTAATATTTTTCCACCTTCATATTCCTGTATTTGAGGTTTATTTAGAGGCCTGGAATTATAAAATAGATCCAGTATTTAGCTAATTAATAATAACAAAAATTAATAATAAACTCAGAATAGCTTTAAGAGTTTGCCTACATTAGTCCTACATAGAGTTGCTTTAATTGTCCACCTTAAAGCGTGCACACTGGCCTGCCTCACCTTTCTGTTTCTCTCTCCTCGCTGTATTTCTCTCGTTTCTGATTTCTCTCTACAAGCAACATTATCTGCTTTCTTCATCAGCAGCAAGTTTTATAAAGTTGACCAAAAAACATGCCTCATGTTTAGAATCTTGTCACCTGTGATTCTGTTTACATGACAGCGTGAGCCGCATGTGGAGGAAGCTTGTTGTTAATTATGTAGCCAATCAAAACCAATGTTATTCTCCTATTAAAAAGGAGAGTTCGCATCACAATCAGTGTGTTTACAGGAGCTATTTGATAAACAGAGAGCGTGTCTCTTTATGTCTGCAGAGCATGTGTGATCGACAGTAGACGGAAGAGAAATAGCAGAGATTTTCACCTGTGTACTTGATCACGGATGGCGTCGTTTGGAACGGATAAAAAAAAATAAAAGTAGCCTATAAAATATACGTGGGCGGCTGTTAATATACCTGGTATAATAAAGTGTATTTATGGGAAACACTGCACCCAATGGTTATATTTAAAGACTGTACAGGTATAGATGGAAAACAGCCCTACGAACATCTCTGAAGAACTTTGTGCTTGTTTATCCTTGTGTGTCTACGTGTTACAGCCTTCAGACAGCTCTCACCACCAACATCATTAAAACAACAAAAATGAGGGAATATCTTTTGTGAAAAATGCATTCACCCCTCCAGTACACTTAGAATCAGCAGAAGGAGACTGTCCTCCCAAGTAAAACTGCAGCACCTGTTCAGCTTCGAGGACCGCTTTGTTGTAGGGAGAAGGTCGGGGTGGCCGGTTAACACAAGTGGTGACTTACACATGAGCTCTGTTGCCTTATGCTTCCTCAGAAATATAGTTTTCTAATGATCCTTCATTATGTCGCACAAGTAATTTTCGTCCTTAAACCTAACAAAACCTTAACCTAACTATAGCACCTGCACTTCAGAAAATAGTCATTTGAGTCTACTCTATTCTGTCATTTAATGTTTTATGGTTTTAAAAGCCACTGAAGGCTGCAGCCCCAAGGATGGCAATGTATGTTTCTGCAAACCACAGATGTTTTGAAATTTATGCTTTTTTTAGGGTCAATTTTCAATATTATATCTAGTGACAATGCTGTGCTTATAGTCTGTTCAGGTTTAGGCACAAAATACGTTTTTCTATCACCAAAAACACAGCTGGAAATACCACAGGTATCTAAAAATATCCAGTGATTTCACAAATGTTGAAACACAGTAAAGAACAGCAGTCACTGTCTTAGCAGCCTTCTTGCCTGTAACTCCACTACCAGATCAGGTCATAAACATATAATGCGGACGTGATATGGCACGTATTGTGGAAATGTCAATATGGTACATATGACATGTACAAATGCGAACATATCAGTGGTTTGCAGAAACGTTAACTGCCAACAATTCATGCAGGAGACTGGGCTGCACTGAAAACCAATTCAATTGGAATCATTTGGAAAGCAATGACAAAAGACATGGTTGTCACCTCTGTGTTACATCATATCAACATGAACTGCCTCACTATCAAGTACTGCAAGTGCTAGACAAGCAGGTGCATAATTAGAATGAAAAGGTGTGTCTTAAGGTTTTTTCCCAATGGGTCTCATTTAAAGACAACAAAACTAACATAGTAAATTGGTGAAATCAAAGTCAGGGTCATCCATCACTACCTTTATCTATCCAGTGTGACAGTTATGTTACTGTGAGCTGCTTCTCTCTCTCTCTCTCTCCTTACATTCAATACCCTGTTTGACCTTCCATTTGTCCTCTATAAGTGGTTTGTCTCTTTATTTTCCTCCGTTTCGCTCTCTCTCTTTGTTTTTCTGTCTGTCTTTCCCCCACCTTCTGTTTTTTCTCCTCCCTCCTGCTCTGTATCCCTCTCTGTCAGTTTTTGTTTACAAACCCTTTCATCTGGATATTGCTTTATATGTAAAACCCTTCTATTTGAATGGAGTTTTATTTAAAACCCTGTCATTTAAATAGCTCCTTAAAAGACAGAGGAATGAAAAGTCAACAAGGACCCTTCGATTGTGTCTCCTGACAGGACACACACACGCACACGCACACGCACACGCACGCACACACACACACACACACACATGCTCGCACACCGCCTGCCTGTCTACATGCATCTGAGTCTATTATTATGCTAATGGTTCTCCAGTCTCCACATGTCCCCACAGCCTCTGCACACAATCTAACACACACACACACACACCCACACACACACCCACACAGATATATTTCGCTGAGCTCAGCAGTATAGCCATACTCGCAGGCTCGCAGGAAAAATAATGAGGAGTGGACAATTTCACCATCATAGAAATGGACCAGATAGAATTGGTATTTCCTGGTGTGTCATCGATCGGTAGAGAACAACAAGCGGTGAGAGAATCACGCTCAACCACCACTGACATATACCTTTCAATTTCTGCCTTGTTGTGCTTTTCTGCATTTGTCTCTCTGCAGTCAAGAAACTGTTATTTAAAAGCTGAAAAGGTTTTCATGGGACTCTGTTAATTTAATCTGTTCATCAACAATTATAGGCTATAAAATATAGATGTCATGCCTGTAGTTCAAGTCAAAAAATATCTGCTTTAAAGCAGAATTAGGTGATTTTTGACCACTAGGGGGTAGAAAGGGTCCAAAACAAGCACTGCTTGCCTGACTCTGCCGATCAAATGCCCGATCTGAGAAGTGCATGCACAAGTGCATCCACCATCTTTGATAGCGAGATTTGGCAACACCACTTGGACAAACCGCATATTTGGAGGAATTGTCTTATAGTTTCCTTGCCAATAAAGCCCCTTTGAATTGGATTTAATAAAAAAAAGATTCTATGCTATAAGAGGCAACCATGCTCTGCCATCCAAAATAATAATTCGCAAATGTAATCACAATGATAAACTAACATGGAAAATTTCCAGTTTTACTACGGTTATGTGTGTATTAAGTGTTGTTGCCTGTTAACTGTTTAAGACTTCAGATTCTGCAGCTAGACACTCAAAAAATTAGCTAAAAACAACTTAAAGCTGCATGGATGGATGCAGGGTTGATCATTGAATCTCAGTGGGCTCTGTAGTACATGCAATCCCTTTGACCTTACACAGGAAAAAACAGCATTTAAAATAGGGCATGTGCAACTCAAAATCAACTTCAAATGAAAATGTGATCTATTGATCCCATTTAAGAAACTCCCTTTGCTTTTGGAGCCTTTTTAAAGCCTCCAACTACATGTTCAAACAGCGTTCATGCTGTTAGCCCCCTTAGCTTATAATATTACAGTCCATCTGAGAGTGCATCAACGCATAAATACAGCTGAGATGGTAAGTGATGACCAGAGAGAAAGCACTTCACTACACACACACACACACACACACAGACACAGACACACACACACACACACACACACATAAGTTTTAAAAAAAGACGCACTCACACTCATAGACAGACTCTCTCAAACATTTATCAATGAACTATAAAAATAGGTTAACGCCAAGGACCTCAGTGAATAGAACTTACATAAACGCACACGTCACTGAATTACATCACATCATCCTGCCTGCCTGTATGTGTATGAATGGGGGTAGGGCTTTGTATGAGTGTGTGTGTGTATGTGTGTGTGTGTGTGAGAGAGAGAGAGTTGCTGTCTACTGGCTGGAGGGAGACGCCTGTTTGCTTGAGTGTGTAAACACCAAAACAGTGCATCATCACTCTGCTCCATGTCTCCGTCCTCCGTCACACAAACATACACAAATGAGCTTTGTGTGACGTCCTGTGAAGCTCCGACATTGTCTCTGTGAGAGACCATTCAGTAAAAACACCTCAGTTACATTAACTTAACTCACTGGCTAATGCTGAGTCTGGATTTACGCACAGAAGATCTGATTGGCCCAGGGGGAGAGCAGATTTGCATAAAGGGAACTCAATTGGTCGACTGCAGTGTAAAATCATTGACCTGTGTTCAGTGCCACAAGAAGTTGGTTTTCAGTGGTTGATCTGATGGTTCTCGGAAAGGCTAAAATCATGCAGGTGGGAGGGTGATTTTTTTTCCCTGTTAACCAATAGTTCGTCGGCCAGGGTAATACACCTTTTCATTTACAGGAGCAGTTTTTGGTTCTGGTCCGATGCAAAGTTGTGCTTTCAAAAAATAATTGAATCTTTTCATCTACTTTGTATCTCTTGGTCGGTGGCTTTACTAACATGTTTAATTATTGTTCATCTACAATTATGAACAGAATATTAATATCATGTCAAAGGCGTCTAGACTATGTGTTGCAAGGGATAGCTAATGAAGTTAGCATGCTAACAAGCTAGCCCCTACCCATGTTGGACCACAAGAGGTGATAGTCCGACAGTAAACAACACCTACAATCCCCCCGTGTTCTGAGCTCCAAGTGCGGGCAGAGTCAGCTAATACTGCATTGCTAACTGAGCTAAAGGCAGCTACAGTTAGCAGCAGTTAGTGGCTACTACGGTGCATAGGTGTAGCGGTGCTGGAGTGCATGGGAGTGCCGCCAACTGCCACTTTCTTTCTCCAAGTGAGGAAATAAAATGTTTACCACCCCAAAAACGACGGTCAAAGATATCATATTGACATTTAAGGTGTGCTGATTGATTCATGTCACCTCACACTTTGGGTTACATGCGAGACAATGTTTCACCTTAAAAGATGCCGTAAAAGAACTATTTTTCCCTCCCCAGTTTAAAGCTAGATACATTAACCACTAATAACAAAAAGCCAGCAAAACATCCTTTTATTCTTTGAAACAGCTGTTGAAGTTGACAAAATAACGATAAAAAATGTACTTAATGTATCTTTGTGTGTGCATGCCGGCATGTGTGTCACTAGTACGTGTCTTAGGTGACAAACAAATATGCAAAAATTGTAACTGAATTTTGGAATATTGCCGAAAATGAGCTCTGTGGCAAATGCAAGTTTATGATACTTACACGTTTTGTTCAGCGAGATAATCTAAACAGATGGACACCATTTTTGTGACTTTTAAAGGGTAAATTAAATTGCTAGAAGTAAAAAGCTAGTGTTAGGCTAGAAACTATACATTGCGGTTGCGTGACTTAAACATCACCACCACTAGACGTCTTACTACACAATTACTATACAGGTTTTCTATAAACTGATCAATCGACAAGTTGTAAAGTTAGTTAGAGAAGTTTGTAACCAAAGTCCACCTGTAAAGACGGACTAGTGAGTAAATGATATCTCGGTGTTTCGGTGTGTTCATGTTTAATGTCCATGACAACCTCTGTAGTCTCATTTAGCTCCTTGTTAGCAACCGCCGTTCTTAAGACACATAAGCACTTCACAAATAAATCGTGGGACATTTAATGATGTATTTTATGTCGTAGAACAAAACCTGTAAATATCTTAAGCCTGTGGTAACCACAGACCTTATTTCAGGCAATTTAAAAAACCCATTGATTTTGAGACGAGGGAACCGGATGTGCAAAAATGCCAACTGATCTCCGGGTTTTAGGACTACAAACTACACCACTCTATTTGTTTGGAGTATTAAAGCCTGATACTGGAAATTGAATACTGATTACATTATTCTTGATGTACTTGTTTACATCTAATTTATCATTCGCTGTGTGCATCATTCCTACAGGGATCTGTTTGGGAACCCCCCCCAAAAAACTCCAGCTTGCTTTTAAATTTCATTGCCATAAAAAAAAAATCAGCGTGAGCGCGCACTTAAAACTACCTCATTAAATCCCTGCCCGGCCATCACCGCGCGCCGCTGCTGGTCCCACAAGACAAGATGCTCTTTTTTTTCTTCTTCTTCTTCTTCTGATGAATAAAATGAAGCACTTCCAGCCCCCCACCCCCCATCTCCCTCCCTCTCTCTCTCTCGCGCCCTATAAAGCCGCAACAGCTGATCTCGTGCATCAGAACGAGCCGCAGCTCCGCACGCGCCGAGGAGAGGAGACGAGAGAGGAGAGGAGGAGAGAGAGAGTGAGAGAGAGAGGAGCTGTTCTGGTCTTCCAACGCCGTTTTTCTGAGCAATATTTTTAAAGGAACTGTGAGGACATTTTGGCTGTTTCTAGAGAAGCTGAAGGCGTTTTCTGGAGTGAACGGTCGTCTTTTTTTGGGTCTTTTTTTGTCTTTTAGCACCCCGTCAACCATCGTTTTCTCGTCACCGTTTCATCTCGTTAACTCTGCACTTCTTTCCGGTACACTTAACGGTTTGTTTTCGACCAAAATACCCAGATTGAGTTGACTCACCTGCTTGGGAATTTCCACCGGAGTGTGTTTCGCTTCGAGCTGAGGCATTTTCAAACTTCTTCTTCTTCTTCTTCTTCTTCTTCTTCTTCTTCTTCTTCTTCTTCTTCTTCTTCTTCCTTTCTCCTTTCCCTGTGTGTGGTTGACTGTGGCACGCGGAGAAGCGGGGAGCTGTCCGCGTGCTGAAACCGCGAAACCGGCAAAAAAAGGGGGCACGCGACGAACTGTCCCGGGAGCTGTCCGCGTGCTGAAGACCAGAGGTTTGGAACGCTCGCTCCAGCGGTCGTCTTTTGTTTTTTGAAGCGACGGAAGGAAACAAACAAACAAACAAATAAACAAGAAGAAGGTGGCGTATACTTTCCCCACCTTCCGTGTCAAAGGCGCAACATCCAAAACAGGAATTGATTTATTTTATTTTTTTATTTTGGACCTTTCAGAGCTCCACAGGTCTTCCACTGCCGAGTTGTCGGACTATTTTTTCTCCGCAAGGACCCTAAAAAAAAAAAATCTCACTCTATTTGACAAATCTGAACAAAGATTAATATTAGGTATGGGACGTATTAGGACCGATCTTTAAAAAGACATGTCTCCTTTCCACTTTCGAGGCTGTTTGTTCGGAGGAAGCACCTTTAGTAGCTGAAACCAGTCAGGGAGAACGTCCTAGTTAAAACATCAGAGTTTCACCTACAGGTTTTGGTCAACTTTGCAGCGAAGACTGAAGAGAGAGTGTGTGTTTATTGTTTAAGTGCAGGACCAACTACTGTCCCATCATGCCTCGCTCTTTCTTGGTGAAGAAAGTGAAACTGGACGATTTCTCGGCTGCAGAGCTGGAGAGCTCATATGGCCACAGCAGAAGAGAGGAACTCAGTCTGCGATTCCACCACCATGACAAAGGTTAGACACCCTCCTACACACACACACACACACACACACACACACACACACACACACACACACACACACACAGACACACACAACCACACACACACAATATCTACCATACATCCAGCGTCGAGGCTATTTCTTTATCCCCTGATTCAAAGCATTAGTCATGACTGTTTCAGGAGGATGAGGAAACAGGAATTACAGGGTCAAACTCCGGTCACAACCTAAAAATATACCAATCACAGGCATTGAAATTCCCCTTTTCTTGCAAAGATTATTTCCATGAAACAGTATTATGTGGAGAAAGAGATCAGAGAGATGGCAGGAAATGAGAAAATCTACGGTTTGAGTAACCTTCTCTGAACCCCACATGCTCAGGGCTGTAAAAGACAAATATTGTTGAAGTGACACACTGACGCTTTTCAGAGGCAGGTCAGACGTCAGGTCTTTCTCCAAGGTTCCTCATCAGGGTGGATTCTTGATGACTCAGTGGTTAAACAAACTCAATCTATATGTGATATATACACCTCCTTGAATAGGTTTTTTAGAATTAGAAAATACATTTAAGATATAAAACATGTATGAAATGTATCAAAACGTGTGAATTTCTGAATGAAACTGCGTGAAATGTGAATTTTTGGCAAGGGCAGGCTCCCCGATCAAATTCCATGTTTCATGTTGTGCCAGCGACTTCATTAGTCTTTCCAATTTGACTGTAAATTTAGTATTTTGGCTTTCTCACATGAATTTTTAGAGCAAGAACTCCTGTTTGTCATCTTTGTAGCTTTTATATCTTACCCTGCTACTTAGATACACAATATAGCAAACTCATAATCGACTTGCTTACGTTAACAAGCCAAGTCGGAAAAGATAGAAGACAGCCGATAAGCAACAGGGTGCCGGAGAGCTGAGATTTTTGCTGAGAACCATGAGAAATGATTATGCTGATGCATTATGTCACCAGCACACAGGCAGTGGGGTTCTCTGTTGTTCTGTTGCCCAGTAAATTATTCAAATCAGGTTGTTTCCAGCAGCTGTGAGTCTCTCTCCAAGATCCTGACAATATTGCACAGCTACATTGATGCTAAATGGTTCCCACGCACTGTATAATCCTGGATACACAGGCAAAATACAATACAGAGTCAGTGAGAATGGGTCAGACGTTCAGTGGAAATTTTCAAGTATTGATAAAATACTTTGCCTAGCATTTCTAAACAGAAGCTGACCGTCTTGTAATTGCTCTTATTGGTTGTTTGAAAACCGCAGAAACAGGAGCCTTGTGCACTTAGGGCTTAGTACTTTAACAAAGCCTTTGTTTAGGTTTAAGCTGCATTAATAATTTAAAATTAACATCTCAGGTCAAATTACCAGTGTAAATGGGTTGCTTGCAGTCACAAACCCACCTAACAATTAAATTCATAAAGCTTTTTAGCCTTTTTTATCTCATTGTTTTGATTTATGGCAGTGTCACTGCTCTCATCACCCCTGTTTTAAGCAGCATGTTAGCGCTGAGACAGACAGTCTGGTTAAGTGACTTGAACTATCTTCCAAAGCAGAGCAAAAAGGAGAGAAAATATTGCACTTTGTTAGACAAAAACATGACTCCTCTAAGATGATTGTGTTCCCATGTGTCTGCTAAATGTGTTTACACTGAATCACAATGACTTTGGCTTTTCTAGTGTCTTCATCTCGGACTTACTGCTATGTTGGGGTAAACTCAAGCTGTCATTTTCTTTAGTTGGTGGCCCGACGGTCTCCAATATAACATTAGTAAAAGTGTCATTTTTACAGAGTCGCCGTAGAAATTCTGTGTTGTGCCTGAAGCCAGTCGTTAGTTGATGTTCGCTGACTCCATTTCTAAAATAAAAGTTAGATACTGTTGCTCTCGCATCCTTTGGACAGGCTTTTATAGGCAGCCCAGAGAGACGAAGAAGCTCTCTTTTTTCACGTCATGTTACAATCCGCCCACATATGGCCAATAAAAAAGTGATTAATAAATGCATGTAAACTGCTATTAATTATTACATGGAGCCCTTTTAATTAGATATAACGCATCAAACATGCATTTCAGATGAATGAGATGTATTCACTTAATTACATTACATTACTTAATTACTTTTACAAGGCAATAATTTGCCAAGGTTGTGTGTCTGTCAGCTTGTTTCTGCCCCCTAGTGGTGGAAATATGTTTAACGCAGCTTGAAGAACTAGAGGGAAAATTGTGTCTGTCACAGCAGAGGGGGAAGAGTGTAACACTGTTAGTACAGCAGGGTGGTTTTCACATTGTACCAAGGTCAAATGTGAGATGAAGAGATCCCAGGTGTTCTGATGACGGTGAGAACTGAGGAACATGCAGCAGCAGCAGTGCGGCAAACATGTTGAGACTGAGAATGCTTTCCCTTGTTATAAATATAACAAGAGTTTGACTGAAGCAACTGCAGCTTGTTGCACACGCACACAAATGCACACACGCACATGAGTGTACACGCACCGCTGTGTTTCTGTCAACTCGGCACATTTCCCAGGCAGCCTGCACAGCTGAGTGCACAGCATTAGACACACACACACACACACACACACACACACACACACACACACACACACACACACACACACACACACACACGCACACACACACACACACACACACACACACAGAGGGAGATGAAGCAGTCAGTGACCTACAAGTGTCCAAAGCACACAAGTGTGTGTCAGTTACTGCTGGTTTGGATCAAAAATTAAATTGTAGCTTGCAGCTTTTCTCTCTTCCTCTGTCTGTCTCTCACTGCCTCTCCCTGTCGCTCTTTCTCTTTCTAATTTGCTGTATTTCAAAGATACAGAAAAGAGGGATGGCTTTGGTTTGGCAGAGTATTTTAATCTTTAATAAGCATTTAGAACAGCTATCAGCTCTAATGCCGCTAAAGTGCTTTGAAATGAATACAGAGTTGACACAGCGAGACACAGACGGAGACGGTTGGAGGAGAGACAAAGACAAACAAACAGAGACAGTACGCAGATGTTGAGACGTACAGCAATTACGAGTCACAAAACAGTTTTTTAAAGAGAGGATACAGAGGAACGGTCATGTTTAATTGGCAGGGATCATGGAGTAAGCTTCTGTGAGAGAAAAACTGTGTTTATACCTTAAAATCTTGCATCCTAAAACCAGGGCTAGTTTTATTTCTGTGTTACTGCCTGTCAGTCACATATGCATAACTCATTCTGATCCTTAGTAGCTTTACAGCAGAATATACAAAAACAGCGACAGAAGAGGTGACTTGATGAGCAATGAATACTCGAAGGGAATAAAAGTGGATGAGTTTTTTATCTGGCTGCACAAGACGTTCTCATCAGGAGCTGAACTCAGGTCACTAAGTCAGTCCTGAGTGAGCCTGTCAAACGCACTGGTGTGAGCATTACGCTGTGACAATCAAGAGTAAATAGTGGATGTTGCCTTAAATCTACATTCTTTTAATGGCCAGCAGGTTGCGACTCCACTGGTTGCAAAAAGGATACTGCTTGTATGTGTATTCATTTATTACCTCAGCAAACAGTTTCTTAACAAGTTTATGATCTGGGAAAATATTAGAGGCATTGTCAACGTCAATATTAAACCAACAGTCATGTATAAAGGATCTAAATTTGGCTTCACACTGACAAATTACATTCATGCAGGTATTATTAATAACACACTCTGAAAGGAGTCTTTCTGCATGAATACTTTTGATACTTTAAGTACATTTTCTTGAGTTACATTTTGAATGTAGGACTATTTTAGAAGAAGAGGACATACTTTATTAATCCCTCAGCACCTTGGCATCGCCAGGGAGGTGACCTGGCACCTCTCCAGCTGCCAGTCCACACATACTGACTTGTCCATGCAGGTCTTGAATTGGCCACCTTCCAGTCCCCATGGACTGAGCTACTGTTGCCCCAAGTAAAGTATGTACGCCATTAAGTAAATGATCTCTCAGCACTGCATGGCTTTAGCACAGAGAAATAAAAAGACACTTTTTTTTCCATTGGAAGGTTCCTTGAAGGGAAAGTAAGCAATGTCCCTTGAGCAAGGCAGTGACTCCTCCAGCTGTTCAGTGTCCACCAGTACAAGTGTGCAGTTCTACTGGGAAGCTGCTAGTCTGAGTGATAATAAAGCTCTGCAACAACTAAGACTGGAGCTGTCCTTAGTCGACTTAATAAGGGTTAAAAATGAACACTTGGTCATGTTTCAAAGCGTTTACTCATGCTCTATAAAACAAGACACACACATATATGTGGGCACAGGGCACACACACACACACACACACACACACACACACACACACACACACACACACACACACACACAGTACTTTGTTCCAGAGTGCAATGATTGAATATTCATGATTCATGATTTTTTTCTCTCTCCACCTCTTTCAGACTCTCTGGCCTCCCCCCTCTATTTTCTGTTTTCCACTTTTGCTCCATCTCAATTCAATTCAGAACGTTAAATCAGCATGAGAGCATTAAACACCATCGCCAAACCACCTAACCACAAACGCCACCTCTTTCACTCTGCCACAACTTTTTTCTTCCTTCACCGGTTCTTTCTTGCCGTCTCTCATCTCACTGTGCTTCTCCCCCCCCCCTCCCGTCGATCTCTGTCTCTTGTTCTCATCGTATTATCGATCAACTTCTGAGCTTTTCTCAGAACTGCATCATGAAATTATATTACCAGCAATAGTATCTCCTCTGCTGCCTGTGTCTAAATGCTCGCAGAGTGCTAATTGAAATGGAGAGCTATTGATCGGCATAGATCCACAGGAGTCATGGCTGTGGGGTATTAGCTACCAGTCTCTCCTTGTGTCTGCTGGAGTTCAGCCTGTTGAGTGTAGAAGCCAATAATAGAAATAATGAAGTACCAGACATCATAACATGGCAACAAATAATTCATCAGATTTGTCAGGAGCTCTGCAAAAATAGGAATGTGTGAGTCTCAGGAAAAGCTGGAAGTTTACAGCCAATACTCAGTTACTGTAAAAGCAATCAGTTTCAGTGTGCCCTTGAGCAAAGCACCAGACTCCCAGCTGCGGTAATAGAGATGCTCTGTGTACAACAGTTGACGTTTTGACAGCTCAGAGGTGCGACTGTGTGCAGCTGCAGCAACCTGTCAGGTGCAGTTGTTGAGGAGAGAGTGTGCTCACTGAACCCTCTTATGAAAAATAAAGATTTCCCACTGAGGGGAAAGTGTCTCCTCCTTGCTGGCAAAGACATAAAAGCACTTTACTGCCACTATAAATACCACAACTCTCTACTCCTTCTCCTTCTTCTGCTGCTGCTTTACACCATCTCCAAAAATGGTTATGTCCTAGACAAACCTCTCAGTGTGTTAGTGTATCTTAAGAGTGGACTTGTGTCTCCTCTCGCAGACGAAAGTTGATCTTTAAGCGTAATGCTCATGTTGTTAATGTGATCCTGGGAGGTCCATTTGATATTTAGAAAAGCAGAGACGCCAGGCTGTAATCAGTAATATTATCTGGAGACAACATGTGAAGCAGTGCTCTGAATAATGAATGAACTTGAATGAGTTTGATTTGTGGCCTGTATTTTTACAATTATATGAAATCTTTTAATTGTAGCAGTGGATACTCAGAGCCCCCGGGGTTCCTGATGAGAACGATAGTAGAATAAGTTTGTAGCACTCATATAGCTGCTTTGTAAAGATTTTCAAAAAGGTTGAGTCCCTATGACTCACTGCAGCAGTTTAGTTGATAGTTATATTAATATTACTTGTTGTGCAATTCAGTTTTAGTAATTATGTAAAAGAAATGTTTTTTATTTCTTTTACTGTTGTGATACATTATCAGTATCTATTACCCAGTGCTCTTGTGGCCTGGAAGGTGCACATAGGTTTATACTTGATAACCCCCCAAAACAGGAAACAAAAATTGTTAAAAACAAAAAACAAAAAACAAAACACATGCAAAAAACCAAAAGGCACCTAAACTTGGACCTGGATATACAGAGGCAGCAGAAAAAAGTACTATCTTGTGCAGTGTGAGAGATGGAAAGTGTATTTTTTCAGGACTTTTTTCGACTTCAGAGGATACTGAAATAGTCACGCTTTGAAAACAGCAGCTTTGTTTCTGTATCATTTTTGTAACAGTAATGCAGCTACCCTGTAAAGATTTTTGAACCAATCAGTTTTCAATTTCCAATCAATCCCCCTTGTCTTGGTCAAATGATTAACCTCTTCCTGTCTCTCTTTTCAGGCTACGTCAGCGATTATCTGAGTCCATCTCCCTATGATGATGTGGTGGGAAGTGACTCATCTGTCATCTCTAAAGTACCCTCCCATAGCCCTTCGTCAATCATCTATGGCCACATCAATGACACCTATTCTGATATCCATGGTGATATCCATGCCGATATCCATGGCGATTCGGACCAGCCGGACAGCCCGCGGTCTGAGGTATCGTCATCGGCAGGTGGATACATCAACGGGGACGCGGCTGTGAGCGAGGGGTACACAGTGGATGCATTTTTCATCATGGACGGACGGTCACGTAGGAAAGCTGCAGCCAACCCCAGAGGAACCGCCCAGAGGCACACCTGCAGTGAGTGCGGCAAAACCTACGCCACGTCCTCCAACCTAAGCCGGCACAAGCAGACGCACAGGAGCATAGACAGCAAGATGGCCAAGAAGTGTCCCACATGTGGGAAAGTCTACGTTTCCATGCCTGCGATGGCCATGCACCTGCTGACCCACGACCTCAAGCATAAGTGCGACGTGTGCGGCAAAGCTTTCAGCCGGCCATGGCTGCTGCAGGGCCACATGAGGTCGCACACGGGTGAGAAGCCGTTCGGGTGTGCGCACTGCGGCAAAGCGTTCGCTGATCGGTCAAACCTGCGTGCTCACATGCAGACACACTCAGCCTTCAAGCACTACAAGTGTAAACGCTGTGACAAGACGTTTGCACTCAAGAGTTACCTGAACAAGCACTACGAGTCGGCGTGCTTCAAGGGGGCTTTCTCCCCGATGAGCTCACTGGATGAATGATGGATTCGGAAAGGTTGACTGGAGTTTTCTTTAGTTTATTTTAATCACATTTTAACAGCCTCACTCCCTGCAAATCCTGCTTTCCCCAAGAAGAAGCCCAGTATGCCTGAGCACTGCAAGGGAGGAGTGTTTCCTCTGCAAGGGTCATGAGGCAAATGACAAAAATAGATTGAGGTGATATTTATCAATCCCTCCTTTGTCTCCTCTTCCCTCATCTGGAAGTGGTGTGAGAAGTTCTTGATGCTTGATTTAGATTGCCACCTGCTTCGATAAGTCCCCTACTGAGACTGTTTTGCGTATCTGTGAAGATAAATAAAGCACAGCACATCTAGCTCATCATTTTTGAAGATACCTAGATCTATTTATGTCCATATCTATCCTCATTCCTCTTTTTTTGGTTCCAACACATGGCGAAACAACACTGAAGCACAATTCCTCTCCCGTCTTTCAGGAGTTTAACGCATGAATCACATCTTCAGTTTTCTTGCAAAGAGATTCAACGAACTTTCATATTTTTCTGAAAAACAAACATTCATTAATCTGAGGATACAGCTGGCTCCCTGCTTTTAGTGAAACTGACATTGGATTGAAAATAGGAGATAAAGCATCAAACAAAGAAGGCAGACATTCTTTGCCGGCTGACACACCCACACTGAACTGTGAAGTAGATATGATGTAGAAACCTGCCATAACATGGTAGCCGTGGCAAAGTGTACCATTTTAGTTGGGATATAATCAATTTTTTTAACCAATGTCTTCAAGCTGTTTTCTTTTTCAAGTTATTTCAAGCATTTGTGCTTTTCTTGGCAGTAAACAGTGGAAAGTGAGAGGAAATTAGGGAGACAAACTGGACTTCCATGGCTGAAAACTCCCACTGAGCCACCACCAGGGTATTCCTTAACAAACAGTGTTTTCCTACAACCTAAATCTGATGTTATTTATTTTTACTTGTTGAGGATGCAGACATTGAAAATGTCCCCATTTTCCTCAAAAGGTCAAACCTTTCTCAAGTGTTGTAAGCTAGTGTTTTTGTTGCCAGTGGGCCACACAGTGTTCAGCTTTGAGGTCTTTTTTTATGTGTCTATTTATTGCCTAATTTATTTATTTATTTATTTATTTATCTATTTATTTATTTTTGTAGATGTATTGATTTTGCACTTTAATTTGTTATATTTTGCCTTTGTTACAAATATGCCAAAGCATTTGACACTTTCTAATTACCGAATACCTTTTTACTTTTGTCCGCCACTTTAATTATGAAAACGTACTGCATGCAAAAAATAACAATAGCCTAATAATAATGGAATCTATGCCAATTTTATGAATCTTTGGGATACTTTGCCAAACCTCTTAGATAACTGGCAAATTAAGCAAATTTCTGTCTTGGGGCAATATTTCATTCATATCCAATAGAGCAATAATGCATGATATTTTTTGAAGAGACGTGAGTCATAACTGCTTGTAACATCTTGATTTTTTTCAAGTACCACTATTCTATGTAGTTATGAGAAATGAAATTTCAGGGAGTTAGCAAACCAAGTTAGTGTTAAATACGGAGGGTTGGGTTTAGAGCTCTGTATTTAGAGGAGCTGTGACACTGTTGGGAGGTTTTGAGGCTTTCTCTAGTGACTGTTAAGTGTTTGAACAGATCAAATTAGCAAGAGCAGGGAATCAGTTTTCCAATTTGTCCAATCACTGCTGATTTAGTATGTAATATTATACAAAACAATTGCCTCCGAGTTATAATTCGATCCTGGCATCATTAGTTTGTTGGGGCTTCCAGGGATTTCACACAGATGGCACAACTCCTCTAGGTGGAGGGCTCTGGGTTGGGTCGGGACGGGTCTTTTTGTACATGGTTTATGCACTGCCTGCCTCGTATTATTATTCTAAAATATTGTAGAAAGTAGAAGGTACTACTGTAGGCCTCTGGTGCTGAAACATGGATGAAAACACAAACCCAGAACAAGAACAACTGAGAGTTTTGGTTCTTTGTATGCTCCTGGTTTGAACTGAATAGGTGTAACGCAACTTTCCAACAGCTGTGGTGCTGAACGAGGGGCTGTTTGACCCCAGTAATCCTTGTGCAGGTCTCTGCTTGAGGTTTCTGTGGAAGCCCATCTCCGCCAGTTAAAGAAGAAAATAAATAAAAATTAAATACATTCCATGCTCATAGTTATGAGATAAAAAGTCCAAAGATTTTTTTTATCTCATAGTTATGACTTTTATCAAAATGTTCTTTACTTTATTCATATCATAATTATAACTTATCTTAAAATTATGACTTTTATCTGGGAATTGATACTTTTTATTCTGTAATTCTGACTTTTTATTGCATAATTATGACTTTTTATCTCACAATATTGACTATTTTTATCTCATAATTCTTCTAGAAACTTTGTATCTAGTAATTATGAATTTCTCATAATTTTGACTTTTTTTAATCTCATAATTACAATTTACCACAGGAATATTTTTCTCATAAATCTTATTTCTAACTTTTTCTTTTTGTTTAACTGGCAGAAATGGGCTTCCATAGGTTTAAGTCAGTGATGGTGAAGATAAAATTCCCTCAGCGAGCTCTCTTCACAGTTTGAATCCAATCAAAAGATCATGTTTAACTCTTTGCCTTTACAAAATACATTAATTCGCAAACTCCATGTGAGCTAACAACACTCCTTAATCCCCTGCACCCCTGTCTTTCTTTCCATCATCTCTGGCTGTTGCGAGGTTGTTGTGGCGATCCCCAATGCAATTATAAGGATTGTTGAGAAAGAAGAGAAGACACATGGTCAATATTTCAGCACCAGAGTGCATCAACAAACACTTAGATTCTACTATGAACTACTGTAGCCTACTATAGCCACAAGCTAGTTTACCTATTCTTATATAAATAAAAGCACTTCCTCTTACGAATTATATCTTACAACGTTTTTTTGTTTCATTTTCTTCAAAGATAGTAGCACAATGAAAGAGTTTAGATTCAGGTAGACAATGCCTTGTATGTAGAAATAACAACCTCTTTCTCCTTTTTCTACTATGATGAATCAAAGGTAAAAACAATAGCAAAACAACAAAGATGCTCTAATAACACAACCTGTGTTGTTCTTAAATAGCACATTAAAATATGCTTAAAAATGACACGTAGTATAAATCAACACCTTTGTAATAGTTGTGTCATTTTTCAGCATATTTGTGTGAGAGCATCTTCACCACACCTTTTTTTAAGAGCAAATGAAACTCGACTATTTTGCGGCAAGAGGCCTTGTAAATAAGCACTGATGTGACTTTGGAGTCCGATTATTTCTACAGAACTGTATAGAGTGACAGTGATGATGATGATGCTAATAATGACGATGATGAAGGTGATGATTTTTTCTGGAGCTTCCTGCTTTGTTTTGAGTTCTTCCTCTGAGGGTTTTTTTTTTGGGGACCTCCGGTGGCGGTTCGAAACAATGTAAAGCACAAAGACAACACTGGGCATTTTGGTTCACTTCCTAAATAAAAACTAGTTTAAAAACAAAACGTTGTGTTGTGTTTTCTTTTTTATCTTCACTTCCATTTATCAGCCTGACTGCAGCAGGGATCTGTGGGAGTTTATGTTCTGTAATGTCCCTGATGAATGAATGAATAAATGAATGAATGAGAGGAGAGGGGATAAATAGGAGAGTGAACCAGAGTCTCTGGTGAGTGCTGAATTTAGTGAGAGGTTGACCTGAATTCAAACACAGACACAGAAAAACAACTGCAATTACTTATCTGATGTGACTTGGGTTCATGGACGAGGCAATGTTGTTTTATTCATGTTAAGTTTAGTCTCGTATGTTGAGTTAGCCCGAAGTAGCGACAGGTAAACAAATGAAACGCACCCTTATGTCGAATAAACGTGTGGATTTCTCCGGGTTTAAAGATTGTTGGAAACATTTGGGATAATGTTAGTGCACAACTTAACAAAATGTTTAACAAAGGTCTTGCTTTATTTAGACATGTTAAGGCAGAGTTATTACAATATCTTTGAACAGTTAATATCATGATTTAGTGTGTAATTCCATAATGTCAAAGGAATCAAGAGATACAAATTCCAAGAGTCTACAACTAAGCAAGCTGCTCTGTAACATTAGAGCTTTGAGCTAAATGCTAATGCCAGCATGTGAACGTGCTCTCAATGACCATACTAACGTGCTGAACATGATGTATTTACTGTGTTCACAATCTTAACTTAGCATGTAAGCATGCTGACGTTTGCCAATTAGCAATTAAAGCACAAAACAAATACAAACTACAGTTGAGGCTGATGGGTATTTAATCATAAATCAAAGTATAGGACAAATTCAAGTTTTGAATTTTGATGTTGGCGTTAGATTAAAAAGTCAGGGGATCACCTGGTTTATAATGCCTCCTGAGGGAGGCCTGAATATCTCAACCAAGTTTCATGTCAATTAAATACTGAGTTAATGAGACTTTTCACTATATAGGACAAATATAAACCTACTGGTGGCACTAGAGGGAAAGTCAGGGGATCACCAAAGTCAGTAATTTTCATCATCTGGGGACCATCAATATCTGTACTAAATTTCAATAGTCGTTGAGATATTTCAGTCTAACTGACACGCCACAGAAAAAAGCATGATCGCAGCAGGTTCTATTTTCAGACTTGACAAAGCTCATAAGCTGAGTACAAGTCAAGATGAGCACACTGACTTTCATGTGTAAAATCAGTGCAGTGACCCTTTAAAGAATGCATTTATGACTATGTATGTTAGGGCTGCATGGCATCCTTCAGAATGATCTTTGCAAGGTGTGTACATGACCTGGAGAGCTGTGAAGTAACAAGGACTATTTCAAAAGACCCCTCCAATGCAGCGAGCTCTGTAGCATAAATTAATCATTAGCATATTGATAAGTCATCATGTTAAGAGTCATGCAGTTAATAATACCAGAATAATTTGTAAAAGTTTAATAAGCGTTGTTTTTTTTGGCCCCTGTGCTTTCATTACTCAGTAAACGGTTAATTAGTGTTTTGTAAAACATTCATTAAGACGATTTGCCTCCAGTGTAAAAAACTGCAACCGATGATTGTTTACAGTGCTTCCATCTCTCTCCCTGTCTCTCTCTCCCTCGCTTGTTTTGCCCTGTGGCGACTGTGCAGAGGTCAAAATCTCCAAGTGACTCTGTGCGTGTGTGTGTGTGTGTGTGTGTGTGAGAGAGAGAGAGACATTTTAATTGCTTGTGCGTGGTCTCTCACATGAACAAGGAAGCTGATGTCAGGGGCAATGTCTTTAACCTTGATAAGACTGTGTCACAATGTGTGTATGTGTATGTACTGTATATGTGAATGTGAATATTTTGCTCTAAATGAAATGAATTCATTTTAATTTGCAGTATCATGCACTTAGATGTTCAGACTGTAAATATGGACATGAAAGCCATTTTGATGTGATACATTAAACTGAACGTAATAAAGTCTAGCAGTATGCTATTTTAACGATGTAATAAACGTAATGAGATGTCGCTCTTGTTGATGATAGTAATGGCTTCTCTGCCCCTTCTATCAGTGATCTGTAATCATTTTCCACGGTGATACAAAACCTTTAAAACCATGTAAGTTAATTAAACTCCACAGTTACATAACAAAGTTCTACATTCAGCAGCGTAACAACAACAAATATACAAAATGCATTGTGAATGTGCATGAAGCACATGGATTACAAATTGTCATGAGCTGCTTTCATCATTTGTGCACAATTTCATTAAGCGTGTGCATGTTTTCTTGAAGTGCAAGTCTAGTTTTATTCAGTTAGCTTCTTTAAAGGAAAATAATAAAAGGAGACCAATAAAACACCAGAGACTGCAGCTGTTTCCAGGCATAGGTGGTTTTGATTTATTGTAATTTCTTTACACAGAGCTTGTTTTATCAAACAAAATGTGGCGATAGAGGCAACATTTTTCAAATACAGCATAAGAAAACAAGTCTTTAAACGTATATGCTTGTTCATAGGTACGTTATTGTGGCTACATGTGTTTTTGCACGTCTCTGTGTGACAGAAACCTCCATATTAGTATCATCTGGTGGTTTTAAACTCCTGTTAAACCATACGCCTTTCAGTCTATGTTGTTGTAGCAAACATGGCGATGAGTCTATAGCCATGCTCGCTGCCTGGCTGGTCCATGCATACACTAAGGGAAATCTTTCAACATATTAAATCAGATGTGTGGAAATACTGTGCATTCCAAACTAAAGAACGACAGGACGACAAGGTTACCACCATTTATCTATTTTTATTTGTGCAAGAAGACCTTCTGACTTCTTTGATTGATTGTTTATCACTAAAACAAGATCTGTGATGCAATACAAATATTTGTGTGAGCTCACAAGAAAAGTCTTTCAAGGCTGTTGTACATCTCGTGACGTTGTAATTACACAGTATGGCCACTATGTCAAATTGTCTTCCAAGCCTGGCGGTGTTCCTGGGGGCTTGGGCTAGGTACATCAGGAATTTGAGCTAAATGCTAATGACAGCGTGCTAACGGCAGTCACAACGTTAATATTCTTATATTCAGCAGCTATAATGCTTACGATGTTAACTGTCTTTTTTTAGCATGTTAGCATACAATAGATTCAAATCCTGTCATCTGTGGTCAGATATTGATCTCTAACTCTTAAATCCATCGCACAATGTTTACCAACGCCACGTGAGCTTTAGCTGAAGAGTAAATCTAGCATGACTAACCAGAGAGAGTCTCCCTAATACAGTAACTTAGATCACTATTGGCCACATGGAGGATCCTATTGATTCTGATTGGCTACCATCTGCCAGTACTTTACCTGTAAAGACAAATGACCTTCTATTAAAAGGTGATTGATTTTCTCCTATTTCTGCTAAAGGTATTGATTTTCTTATATTGCCTTTGGCCCACTAATGATACTAATTCTAACATTCACTGGACCTGAAAAAAGGCTTCCTAGCTATAATAGTACCTGTCAATGTGTGTGTGTGTGTGTGTGTGTGTGTGTGTGTGTGTGTGTGTGTATGCATGTGCGTTTTGTAAAAACATCTATGAAATCAATTGCAGCATTATTTTATTTTGAGTTGTACTCTACATCACATTACATCAGTCTGAACTGAGCCAGTATGGATCCACTGCAGCAGATAAAGCATCACAGTTGGGTTTAATACAAGAGGAGATACATGAAAGGAATAAGAAATGTTGTGCGCAACACAACAAGCGCTTGTTGACATCTACAACTCAAGAGTTCCCTACAGCATCTTGAAATCAGTGGTTTAATTGATAAGTTAGCCTTGAATGTGTCTGAGGCAAATATCACTGTATTCTGAACAAAATATTTTGCCAGACACTCCAAGTATCCCAATATTGATCACTTGGTCCAAATATTTTAACCACTACTACTATTGTTTGTGTTTCAAACACAACTTTTTAATTAGGCAGATCGGAGCAGAGCATTTTATATTGCCCAAATGTTGAACAAATGTGATCCAACTCACAGAAATTAACAAATTATTTAAGTTAACCAGCTTAGTTATGCTTTGTAAAAATCATATGTAATTGCACAAAAGTAAACTCCAGGAACAGCTGCTTTGATGCAATAACTAATCAGAAAACTAATAAACAAGCATTTAGACAGCATTTCCAAATAAAATATGGATAAAAAGACTGTATCTGTATGCATCAGGAAATACAAAGATGGTGAAGACATAAAATGAGAAGCCACATATAGAGAATATTTTATTTATTGCTCCAAAGCATTTAAATATGCTAATTCCTGTTTCCCATGATGTCTGACCTTCTAGTCTTCAGCAGATGAAGGGTTTTAAATAGTTGATACACTGTCCCTATGCAGTTTTCACCTTAAATCATTCATAAAGCAGAAGATCTGCGAAACTCAAAACTAAACAGCGAGCACCATTACTAATAAGACAGGCCTATATTATGGACGTGCCATAGCAAATAATCTGGACAGGGAAAAGAAGAGAATTTCGCTTTAAAAAAAATAAAGGACAGAAAACAGCTTCACTTTTAAAAGTTAGTATTTTGCCCCAAAGCAGTCTTTAGCTGATTAAGATGTGTCTTCACACCTGTAAGATCTCCTGTGGTTAAAAACTGAAAGCTCTTCCCCCAGTGAAATGGGTTTCAAGTGCTCTCAGGTGATTTGACTCATATTTATTCATATCTGACATCACATGCTGAGGTGTGAAGGAGTAGGAAAAGGGCACGTCCTTCATGATCTGCCCAGTCTGCCATTACAGGAAGGGAAGCTTTAAGTACACTTCAGGGGGATACGTGGGAGTCTTTAGGATTGGGTTAAAATGTTGTATTTTATATCTTCTTTCACAATTTTCCCAGTAAATTCCTGTGGATTACATCCTGCAGCTGCTAAAACTTGTTGACAGCTCACTGGAGTCTAAAAGTAGTTTATAGTAACAGCAACATGGTCAGCTAACAATATTATTTGTTCCTTACCATATATGTGGGCTGAGGAATGCCCCTTGGCCATCATGACCAAAGGAGGAAGTTGAGTGACGTTGTGATATGGCCACAAAGTCCACAGAAGGAGGTCTGGGTGACTGGATGGATCAACAAAACAACCAAGTTTGACTCTTGCTTTGCTTCCTGTTTCCTACCAACAGTCAACATTTGTTGGTTTTGTGCCTCAGTCTAACCAAACCTTAAACATAGTGGCATCAGATCAAAAAAAAGGTTTTGATTTGTACCAGTTTTAGACAACACTGACAAATGATGTCCTTCCTATGCATCAGACCAGAAAATGTTTATATGTTTGATTGTGAAAGTGTTATTTTTATGCTTGGTACAAACAAATTCTACCTATTGTCATGTAATTGGTTTAGAAAAAGATGCAGGTCCACTGCCTGTCCGTTCTCTTTTCAAACTGGTGGGTACTCAGCAGCAGAAGACCAGGAAGGATGTGTGAATAGGTTGGTGTGTTTACTGGGGAAACTACATTTCATAAACTATTGTGTCAGAACCGTAAGAAAACCGCAGAAAACTACAGAATAACAGACATAACCACTTTACACTGTGAGTTAACAATTTGAGTCAAGAGTGGAGAATCCAACCAACAGAGGTGACTAACAGGGGCAGATTAGGGCGGGTCTTCCAAGAAAACCAGTGGGATCCATAATAACACCACAGAGCCGAGTATGTGAGACTACATATTCAGTTTCAATAACACATTTGATTTGTTGCAACTACTGAATGATACCACTGCAGGTATGTGTGCACATTATAAAAGATTCTAGGGCAAAACCTTTGATAACTGTTCAGTTTAAAGTGCAGAGGTAAAAGAGCGAAGAGTTGAGAGAATGAGAGATAAAAAAACACAGGTTGTAATGTGCGCAGGCACAACTGCTGTAACCGCCTCCAGCCCTGGGACATGTTTTTATGTTTTTTTAAAAAAAGCAATATGTACATTTTCTAAAAATATGGATATTTATGCCTGATAATATCACAGTGTAGTTTTAATAGGGCCTTAGAGGGCAAGTGACTTTCAGTGTCTGTGTGTTCATGTGTGTGTGCAAATGGATGAATATGTATATAAGCTTAGAGTGTAATATCACGGTTCACCAATCTGATAGGGAACATATAGAGGGCTTCTTATACACACACACATGCACACACACACACACACAAACACACACACACACACACACGAACATCTATATGCCAACACCTGCAGCACAAAGGCCGTACCTAGTTGAGTATGGATATAAACTGACTCATACTCACAAACACACAGTTAAATTGCATTTTAAGCAATGCAGTCACATTCACACAGCCCAAACACACATTTAGTTAGTGTTGGTGTTGGTGTGAACACACTCACAAACACACACACACATTACATGCTCCTAGAGGACTATGCTGCAACTGAATATCATCAATTACCACAGCAAAAACTGTTTGAGTAATTAGCCAAAATATTCCCCCTGTTAAGTGAAAGCTCATACAGGCTGCATAATAAAAAACTGCACTGACTGGTGTTATTTTTACTGGATTTAATATACTGCATAATTTAGCTTGAAGATCAGTAAGTTTTTCAAGGACGTGTTTGCATCCATTTCCAACTAAATCATTTTAGTCATTACAAATAAACAATCAAGTAAAAAAAAAGACTGGAGGACTTGTTAATTCTCCCTTCATAAATTCAAACACTGCACTAGCAAAAATATCGTTATTCTCAAGGACTGGAAGGCACCAACTCCACCATGTTTTAGAAAATAGTATAAACATCAACATAGATTGGGAAGAATCCTGGGGTTCCAACA
Source organism: Pagrus major (assembly GCF_040436345.1). Lineage (NCBI taxonomy): Eukaryota > Metazoa > Chordata > Actinopteri > Spariformes > Sparidae > Pagrus > Pagrus major. Next base: position 16,826,972 of record NC_133230.1, read on the forward strand.
TCTGACTCCATTTGTACTTTTCCTTCTCCATTTTGATTTTGTTTACACCAAATCCTGATCGATGCATTTAACAACTGCATGTGGAGGACATGTACTGTTATGAGCTTAATGTGTCCTTGATACATGGTTAAGAAGAGCATATAAGTAAATTTCTACAAAACCACAGGTAAGTTAAATGCGAAACGTTTCTTTATGTTGTCACTTTATGTTTGCTTGATAAAACACCCTGTTTTTATGTTTGGCAGACTTGTTGGCTGTAATATCACCTCCTGGTGTGGAAAGTGGCTAAAAAGCTAAAATGTGAGTGTGATATGCCACGTTTGGTACAAATGTTGACCTTGGACATACTTGTTTACTGTATCCCTCCTCCTTGATATCTGTGTGTGTATGTTTAAGCTGGGTTTGGGGTAGTGATTAATGTGTGACTTCTATCTTTTCTTCAAAATATGTCAATAAAAGATACTATAAAAAAGACTGTGTAGTGCAGAAACCCAATACAGGAGAGAAGAAAGAGAGAGAGAGAGGCAACAGAGGAGGAGAGAGGATGGACCGAGGAAGAGACAGAGATAATGAGACAGAGATGGAGAAAAGATGGTGGAAGCCAGAGAGGCAGTGAGGAGGAAAGAAGTGTCAGGAGGCGCTGAGGAAACTCAACCTGAGCTCTAAATGGCTCCTTAACAAGAGGCTGAGACAGCAAAATGAAATTATACGCACACACTCACTCAGTCACATTCACACATACACATACAGAGAAGCTTTCACACTTGATTATTGTATGCATGCGGACAAATGTGCAAAATTCACTTCACACGCTTGTTTATATTGCATGGTGGACTTGTGCTCACACTCAATTTGATTGCTTCAAACATGTTGCATGCAAACAGGTACATCCCTGCTTGAGTATGACACTCACACATTTGCATTTAACACACACATACACTTTATTGTATCTATGGTCAAAAGGAGTTGATATGCGTTGCACACACACACACGTGCGTATAACCCTCCAAACACACATTTAGCTTCACACACGGTGATAGGTCTTTTAAAGGGGTGTTTCACACCTCATCGCATTTCAATTAGTAGGTAAGACAGACACACACTCGCACACACACACACAGAGCTTGACAGTGTGTCCGTTGGGTGAAGAAGATTCATTTGGATTCTCATCTCTTCTCCTTCCACTTCCCTTCTGTATGTGCCCTTTCTTTTCACTCTCCCTCTTTCTCTACTTATCTCCCCTCTGTATGTTCACTCTGCTCTCTCTCCCTCTTCCTCTCTCTCTCTCTGTCTTTCTCTCCATATCACCGTGAGTGACAGTGGTTTGACCTCCCGGGTTGTCAGGGGAGGCTGTTGCACAGACGGCCTGAATAGAGGAGTCGTTCCCTGGGTACAAGTCTGCAGAGGGCTGGAGGAAGATGAAATCCTGCAGCCACCTTTCCTACCTTTCCGCTCAAGATTCATAATATCAATTTATCATGAAAGGATGATTTGGTTATTTCATTTTGGGTGTTTTTCATGGATTGGGTTCAATTCTTTATAATATGTTATGACAACGCTGTGCTTAAGGGCTGGTTAGATTTAGGTTGGGATAAGGAAACATCATGGTTTAGCTTAAAATATCTGCTTTGCTCACCACAAACACGACAAAAAATTGTTCAATGGTCTCCTTGAAAAGACTTTTTCATTTTTTGCTTTAACTTTAACGTAAACACTTATTACACAGTGGAATGGCTGTAGAAAAAATGACACCGTCCACGTATAGATTGGTTTCCTTTCACTCTGCTATTTTTTTCCCTCACAAACAAAGGTCGCATTAAGTGTGACTGCCGTTGTGCAACCTTAACAGGAAGAGGCATTGTTTTCCCTGGTCGCCATCCCCAGGTAACGGTGGAACAACTGGGGAAACTCTACACTGCAAAAGAAAAGTTGTCTATTTCCACTAACATTTTCCTGATTATATATAATATGTAACCGTGTATTTTTACAGTGTGGTATTAGTAATTTTACTTAAGAAAAGGATCTTAATACTTCCTTGACCACTGATAATATTATGATGGTAAAGCCATGGAAATAAACCTCAAGTTGTAATAAACCAGAATTCTTCTTTAAGGTCCGTCTTTGTTCATTCTCACTCTGACTTTATTCATAAACTCCTCAGTAATCATCTCAGCTCGGACTCTAATATTTCACAAAGCATTCGGGGGTAGAAAAAGCTTATCCTTCAATGTGACTGCTGGATGTGAACAGGACAACTGTCAGCTAAAGCGGAGAGGTGCTGTCAGTCTGATGTTGCATGACTGACACACAGGTAAGAGGAAACAGGCAGAGGTCATACGGAGGTCGAGAGGGAGTGTAAGAGCTGTTTTATAGTGTGTGTGTGTGTGTGTGTGTTTGAGTGGGATGAATTGAATGCTTTCCAAATGGGAAACTATTGTCCGACCCTCCCATCTAAATCACCTGCCGCACACAGGCCGAGAGGGTGAGACAGGTGTTGAGCATGACAGGGGAAATTGATTCCACCCTCTACTCAACACACCACTACGTCCTCCCTCCCCTTATCTTTAAACCACCATCCTCCTCTCTCTCATCCTCTTCTTCTCTCTTTCTTCATCCTCCAGATCCCTCTTGCCAGACTTCTTCTGATATCTCTTTTTCTTCTCTTCTTTTGATGCGACCGACAGTGTGTCACAGCTCTCACAGAACACCAATCGGGACACTTTTTCGCCTGAGTAAGTTACAACAAAACTCAAAAAGTCAAATTCCTCAAAAATGTATGTCAGTGTGAACGGTTCGATGCAGGATTTCCAGGCAGACGCATCATGTGAAGCTCTGCTCTGTTGCTTCTCACACCCACACAGATTTATTGTATTTTTTTTTCTGCAAGAGAGAGAGAGAGAAAAAAAAACACCATTTATGGGTGATAATGTTTTTTTTTTCTGTAATCTCTCTCTTTCTCTAATGTGTCTTTTATTGCACCAGTACAGAACAAAGCCCTCAGGCGCTGCACACACACACACACACAAACACACACACACACACACACACACACACACACACACACACACACACACACACACACACACACACACACTCCCTCTTTCTACCTCACACACACATGGCATATACTAAAACATAGTATAATACAGTAGGTATTGACTTATATTTAACAGATCACACACACGCTCTCAAACATACATCTACTTATGCGCACAACCAGGCTCCACGCCGTTGTTGTCATGATCTCACTGTGTCGGTGAAGCACTAATTCAGTGTCGTTTGTCAGTTTGCTGACAGTTGCTCAAGCGGAACAATAACTGTTTGTGTGTTTTTCGCTGGTTTTATGAGCGAGAAGCTGTATTTTAGCCCTCGGCTACAAAGCAAGCAGACAGACGAAGGAGAAGCAGAGACAGAAAGTGGAGGAGACGGGGAAACCAGACCTTGCAAATAAGGGAGGAGAAAATGGCTCTGTGTACGTGTGTGTGTGTGTGTGTGTGTACCCTGTTGCCAGTGCTATTAAAGTTGTATTGCACAGGGCTTTTAGAACATCAACCATCAGCCAAGCAACTTTAGCTAATAATTTTTTAAAAACCTCTGTGCTTTGTGCATGTCAGGGCTCCTCCTCACTGTGTGTGTTTGTGTGTGTGTGTGTGTGTGTGTGTGTGTGTGTGTGTGGGCGGTGTAACAGTTGGGACTGTCGGTCTGTATTTGTAGAAGTCCTGTCGTCACATCTTCTGGGGACGCACGCATGCACACATGAGAGCATTCTCAGACATGTACATGTAGTCTCTAAATGCCGTGCAGATCTTACGCTTACAGTACGTACAGTTCTGGAAGACATTTCATCAAGTCTGCTACACAAGTATGAATGAAAATAGTCACATTGCCAATAAAAGCATGCAAAAGATTACAGCACAGTATCCCTTTTAGTTACGTCCATACTAGATTTCTCAGCACCTCATGATGATCTACATACATGACTCTCACAGACATGAATTATACATTTACCTTTTTGTTCAGGATTTCAGAGACATCACAGAACTGACAATTTATGCCAAAAAGGCTCTGCTCTGTGAGGAAGTTCTCAAAGCAGTAATGAGGATTCAACTGGGAGAACTAATTCCCCTTTAATGAATGCACAACACAGGTAAAAGGCCTTGGCAGGAGTAAATCATGGGAGTAACAGTGAGTACTCTGTCTGAACTTACGCCATGCTTTATTGAAGTCATACACAAGATTACAACCTTTCATGCCACCTCTGTATTTCCGCTGATTGTGTTAATTGTGTTGCGATTCTGCAACTCAAGATTTACATCCCTGCGGCGACATTCAGTGCCAGTGTGGGAAGTATATTGTTCCCTTCATGTAGCAAAGAGGTCAGGGTCGAGGATGGATGCAGGCACAATCTCAAATAGCAGTGCTGTAGCAATGTTTTTGTAAGTCATAGCTTGGCGACTCAGAGGAAAAGACCGAAAAAATACGCAAATGGGAGAAGTTATCCTCTGAAACACGTGTTTAACATTGCGAAAGTGTCAAACCATGTTCTGCTTAAAGGACCTATTTGTAAGAAAAATTGATTTTGAGCCCCGACTTGTCATAACCTGACGCTTTGGGATGGCAGCCGACCTGTTCTACAATCCCATAGCGTCATTATTTGACTAGTTGGGAATGAGACTCGAAAATCAACTTTTCTAACAAACAGGACCTTTAACCTTTTGTTGCCTAAACCTAACCGAACAGTGACAGACAACTAAAAACACCAAAATCAGCCTCACCAGCCTGCTCCAGAAGCTGTTTTCATCGTTGTTTTGTAAGTTTAATATATGGTCCTAGAGCAATATTTATCAATTTTGTTTTTAATTTTTTTTTTTTACTTATGTTTTTTAATTTATGTTCATGATAGCCTTTTATTCACGTATTTTATATTTGAGGAGTCTAGGGTTGCTAGCCGGGATGCTTCTGTTTTGGTTTTACTTCAGGTTTGGTGCTGTTGTTTGGGTGAGGGGTTGAGTCATTGTTTTCATCAAGTGAAACACTTTGTGTTTGTTTTGCTGTATGAAAAGTGCCATACAAATAAAGTCTGATTGTTTGATGATCATCATGATAATGTTCTGGGATCATGGATGCAGTGTGTCCTGTCACAGACATGCAATTAACATCTGACTTTCTAAACTGCGATCTTTCTGTACCTCAGCGGTACTGTGGAAAGTGAGAATTTTAAAAACAATGCAGTGTCATAAAACATTGATGTGGATGTGTTCCAGCTCAGCCAATTTTGGATACTTCTAAATCCTTTGCAGACAACACAGGACGTAGTGTGCCCTAAAGTTTATCTAGTGAGAAGGAAAATAAAGAAGTCAGTGTGGTTTATAGGCATGAAGTTTGCAATTAATGTTGTCCTTTTGATGTACCTTTACCATCTTGAGTTTTGTAGGTGTTTTGACTGCCTGGCCATGACATAGTTTATCTGCAATAACCACAATATTTTAATAATATTGAGAACTTCTTGGGTTAAACTCATACTTGCCGACCTTGAGAGCTCAAAAATAGGGAGGATTTTGAAACCAAATCAGGAGGTGTGGGGGTCCTCCTCCAGAAATGTATATGTTAGTACTATAAATTTAACTTTTAATTCCCCGTAAAGAAGGTAGAATAATTCGCCCCTCTGGCATTACCTTTAGTTTTCATTCATTCATTCGACTTCAGTGCGACCCCTCAGTCACAAAATGCACACCGCTTTCTTTTAAAACCTTCCATGAGGAATGGGAATTCTTCTTTCAAGGACTTCTGAAATTGCTTGGGTATTTCTTTCTCCTCCCTATTTCACTTTACCTCTCTCAGTCTTTGAAAAGGATGAGGTGCAACAGTACCTACAGTGGTGTTACGCGCTGTACAGTGCCAGAAAGAAATTGTGATCACTAAAAGGGGGAAAAGGTGGGAAAATTTTCATGCATAAATCGATACAGGAGAATTGTGACCCCGGGAGAGGGCAACAAAACTTGGTATACTTCTTCAGTTATCACAATATAACAAGACTCAAGGTAAGCTTATTAGTCATTTTTTAAACAAGGGTTAAAAAACCGAAATAATGTAAGAGTCCTTGAGTCCTGCTACATCTTTTTTATGGAGTGTTGTTGTGGAGCGGATACTTCCGTATCTCTTGCCAGACAGCAGCAGGGTGAACAGACTGTAGCTGGGATGGGTGTCGTCTTTTAGTATCTTTTGGGCTCTGTGCAGACATCTCGCTTCACTGATGTCACTGATGCTCAGTAGATGGGTACTAGTGATGTTCTGGGTTGTTTTAATCACTGTAAAGCCTGTTTAACATAACCACTGTTGTCTCCCTGTATGTGCTTTGACACAACTGTGATGCCAACAAAACACATTTAAATCAAACTGTGATTAAAAAAAGGTTTTACTTTTCCATAAGAGTGTGAAAGAGTGAATAACGTTACTTTAACAGAGAGACGAACCATTAAATCTTACAGTTTCTATGTCTGAAGGTGCAGCAGAGGGCACACCAGCACAAAACTCCAACACACACAAATATATCAAACTGGAGAAATGAAGGACATGGTGCTGGAAAGAAGGAGGAGAGCAAAAGAGCGAGAGCTTATCAGTTGATCTGTGTTGAATTTAATATTTCATGCTATTTGCTCCGTTCCATTTTAAATTTTGCGTCCTCGCCGTCCCTCTGCTTTGCCTGTGAGGCTCATCAGGGTGGATACTGCCGAGTTATGATGACGCTCCCTTCCCTCATGTGTTGAGATGGTTTTAGTTAAGATAACTAATGATCTGACCACAAATGCCATGCTCATGAATAAACTAACAAAGCCCGAAAAGCAGTTATTTCAGGTCTAAGCAATATTATCAACAAATGAGCAGCCAAAATACGTAATACTTTGGTTTCCGCAGAAGAAGCCACAGGAACAGATGCATAAAAGAGTGACTACCTTCTTTCACATGGCCTCTTCAAACTTTAAAATGTTTTCAGAGGACAGAAATCTGAGCAAAATGAAGTCACTCTGCAAGTGGCTGACGAAGAAAGTTGTTTATTTTTATGTCCTCTGATCTAAAAACAAAGACAATGTCCATTATGTCCACACTCATACTATATATTCCTATGCGGATGTAGACAACTCACTGCCTCAAGGTGACTCTCCCCGAAAACGAGCGACCACTGCTTTGTCTGTGAGATGAAGAGGAAGACAAAAAGAGAGAGAAGAGAGGAGGGAAAGAGAGGAAGAGAGAGATTAAGAGAGAGGACAACAGAGAGAGAGAGAGAGAGAAGGAGAGAGAGGAGGGAGGGAGGGAGGGAGGGTGGTGCATGCGGCAAAAACAGAGAAGGACAGACTGAAGTCATTCAAGCTTTTCTTCCCCCTGAATAATCCCAGTTTTGTCCAAATTTAGTTGGAGGAGATTGTGGAACAGCTAGTCCTTGACATCAGCCAGAAAGTCATGTAACAGCACTAACTTGTTCTCTGACTGAATCTCTCTGTCATTCCTCTGTCCATGTTTCTCGCTGCAGGTCTTTCTCTCTCTCCATCACTCTATTCTCTCTTTCTCCATCCTTCTTTTATTCCTTCACTCTTCGACTCTGATTTTAGTCTCTGTGTGTCAGTCAGCAATGCACTCTTGTGTATATGTCTCGGTGTTTGAGCCAGGCCCATTACACTACAATAAAAGAAATACTATGAAAGCTGTACACCGACCGAGAGCTTCAGAATAATACTGACATGATAAGACAACTGAGACACGACACACATTTTGTTTTTGATTACACTAAAGAAATTATATGTTTTTAATCTGGGTGGAAAATAGGCTGAGAAAGAACTTAAAGGAACTGTTCACCCAAGAATGAAAATCCAGTCATTATCTTCTCACCGCCATGCTGACAGAAAGTCAAGTGAAGTTTCGTAGTCCACAAAACATTTCTGGAGCTTCACAGCAAAACAGCGTTGCAGCATTCTCCTAAACAACTGATATATGTGGGAACTTGTTTTAAAACGCAAATAACAGCTGAAATAAGAGACATAAAATGGCTTTATACAGCTCATCTGGTGTAATCCAAGTCTCTGGAAGCCCCGGGATCCAAAATGGATTTAAAAACAAGTCATTTACACCCTTTTAAAGCCAAAAACTTCACCATAGCTGCTTAGCTTAAAGCATTAGGACACTGCCTGTCTGAAATGGCAACACAAGGTCGACCGAATGTCAAGGGTGTAATGTCCATTCGAATAAATGTGGAATCTCAGGGCAAGTTATCAGGTTTTGTTCAACTCCAGCCCCACTTGAAAATGGCTTGGTACTGAAAATCCTCAAAGTACGCGCAGGACAACTCATTCCAACATTTTATTGATTCATTTATTTATTTTCATCAGTTGGGGTTAGAGTTTCATTCACATTTCCACTGTTATATTTTTAACACATATTTTACAGTGTACTCTGTAGTGTACTCATTCTGTAAACATTATATTAGCAGCATTTGTGCTTCATTAACACACATTATCACAGTATGTAGTTGTCTTGTGAGGGCAATAATGAGAAACTGCTGGTGGGTCACATCTGACAATTAAAGGCCTTCATGTCATGGTTTTGGTTTTCAGTTTTATTTTGTGGGATTCATCCTCATGGGTCTTCCGACTTTCCACTTCCTGTCTTTGTCTCTTTCCCGTCATTTTTCTGTGTACACCTGTGTTTCATTTGTTAATAGTCCCTGTGTATTTAAGCCTGTGTTTTTCCCTTAGTCTTGTCTAGTGGTCATGTTTTGTTCCTAGTGTCTGTGTGTTTGCGCTTCATGTTTTCTGCCCTCATGTTTTTGCAGTCCTACGTTCCCTGAGTTTCATCCTGGTTTGTATGTTATTTAGTTTTCGTATTTCTTTTTAGTCTTTTTCAAACCATAAGACTGGGTGTGACAAATAAACAGCAGGAATATGTAAATACTCTGATGCTAATATATGTCAGATTGAGGCAGCAGTAAAGCCAGAAACTCCCATGTTGTGTGAGGTATGCAGCTAAAGTTAGCAAATGGTAGCCAGTGTTAACATTTCACAGACTTTCACAGAGACTTCCTTTCATTTAGTTAAATAACAGCGAACAGTTTCTAACAGCATTTATTCTGCTCTTGGATGCAGGAAGGGTGCTGTGTCAGCAGGTGAACGCAGAAACTTTCTCATGTAACACAAAATAAGTTCTCACTCTAAGTGAACAATTATAGAAAGCTCAGAAGAAGCAGGTGTTTTAATGCTCAGAGAAATTTATTTAATCTTTTAAAACATAATAATACACAATAAAAACACAATAAAAAAGACTGTTCGGTGGATTCTCCCTCCATTAACTCTACTTATAAAAGTGGCCTAGCTTCACGACACCAAGTGTACTCAGCCATGTTGGGGAGACCATGCACCACGCAGCAGCTGAGGGCGCTGCGGGAAATCTCCATGTGACAGGCTGCAGACCACTCATCCGTCACCACGTTGTAGTACTCGACCTTACGCAAGGTGGAGAAGCCGTTGAAGCCACCCACAACGAAGAGCAGCTTGTCGATCACTTCGATGCCGAAGTGGCTCCGGGCGGTCAACATGGAGGGCACTTCATACCAGGTGTTGGTGCGGGGATCGTAGGCCTCAGCGCTCCGCAGACGGGCGCTGCCATCGAAGCCACCGACCTGTGAGAGGAAATGTTGAATAAATGGTGTTTAAGTGAAGATGGTAACAGTTTCTCAGCACATGACCCAATCAATGAACAATCTACAAGACAGGTTGGCACAAATTTGGTCTCAAGAGGTTGACATTAATGTACTCACTGCAAAGATGCGGTCTGCATATGCCACGATGGCAACTCCACTGCGCTGGCTGTTCATGGGGGCGATCACAGTCCACTGGTTGGTTTCTGGGCTGTAATATTCACAGGTTTCCAGGCACTCAATCCCATCGAAACCTCCACAAATGTAGATCTATGAAGAACAGGAGGGACATTAAGTTATTTAGCACTTCTCAACTTCAAATGTTGACATTGTTTCATTGTATGAACGCAAATAATACAGAAATGTTTTCACACCATTGTAAGATAACAAGTGAATCACAGCTGAGACCCAGCGTCTAGTCACAAATCTAATAGTCCAACTGAAAAATAAATTGCAGCTGATCTGATGTTATTGCAGCTGTCAGCTGATAAATAATATAAATTGCAGCACAGAACGGCAAAAGATATTGAGGTGATTTAGAAACGTGTCACCATTACATTGTTTGTAGGAGATCACTTAGAAGTTCATTTTTCTATTGTAAAATGTACGGCTCAATAGGCCAACACCATCTTGCTCAGTGTAGCCAAACTGTCTTGCAAACTTCATGTTTCAGCTCTCTTAACCTGCCAATGTTAGCAGCAGATGTTTGTGACCGACTCAACTAACCATTGAACTACTGACCCCAATATCCCCAGACTCCCATAACAAATCAAATGATTTTAAGAGTTTATTGAGTGAGGAAAAACTTAAACTGTGTGAACAAACTTCGACATATTCTAAATCATTCATGAATTCTTGCAAATTCGGCATTATATGCAATACATTAAGATGTTTCTTCGCTTGTATAGTGTGTAAGTGTCTTCTGCTTATGCTTATGTGTCTTACTTGCCAAAATTTGGCGGCTGTTTGAACACACTGTTTCAACTGTTTTCATTCGCATTAAATTTATGAAAAGAAGACAGAATTTATTGACGGTAAACATGTCAAATTTACCAATTTTGTAGCCCCTGAAAAAAGTCCCCAGACTCCCTTAAAAAATTGCGTAAATTTGTAAGGTGCTGAGTTGGGAGAAACTTAACTCTGTAAAATGTTGCCTGCAACAAAACTGTTTAGGCCGTCTTGGTAATTCGTCAAATGTTATACATGAAGATATTTCTTTATTTGTATAAAAAACTTTGTCTCTGTTTGTTGGACTGATGCTACATGTTAAGAGTGAGGAAGTCAGACCACAGTTGGTCACTCGAGGTTTGAACTGAAGGGTTTTGAGCTGTACACCTGTGGTCGGATCACTCAGGATGGATGTTAATACGAGGTCTGAATTCCCTCTAACTCTTGGTTTAAGCAGGTAGAAAATCAAATTAGCAATGTTCCAGTCAGCACCATAAATCTCTCTGTTACTAGTCCCAGCTGCTCTTTCACTTCACCCACCTTGTTGTTGATTGTTGTGCAGCTGGCGTCACTCCTGTGCTCATGCATGGGTGGAATGATGGTCCACTGGTTGGTGTCGGGCCTGTAGCACTCTGCAGTCCTGAGGCGTACATGCCCATTATAACCTCCCATTGCATAGATGCATCCGTTCAGCACAGTGATGCACAAATAGCAGCGGCGGAAGTGCATGGGGGCCACCTCCTGCCAGGTGTGTGTGCTCAGATCCAGCCTGTGAACACTGCTGAAATGCTCCACTCCGTCAAAGCCACCGACACAGTAGACATACCCGTCGAGGAAGGCAGTGCTGTGATAGGCACGAGGGCGCTCCTGACTGTTTGTCAGGTTGATCCAGAGGTCAGCGCGGATGTCATACGCCTCAATGCCGTTAGTTGGATCACCTCTGCGCCAGCCTCCGATGGCCAACAGGATGGCGTTAGGCAGGCGAGGACGAGCGACAGAGTCACGCATGACAAGTGCAGGTGAGGTGAGGCGGTCTTTGGTCTCCAGGATCTCTTTCACCATTTGAAAGCACTCAGCGTTGCTCTTCACCAGCTCACTGGACATCACAGTTGTCCACAGGTGATCCTGACTCATTAAGGCCAGCCGGACCTACACGGAGAAGACAAGAGAAAATCTTTGAATTGAACTGCAGTGGCTTCACTTTTCCTACCAGGAAACTCTGCCCCCTTTGTATACAGTCTGTGGTCTAACATGACTTCAAGCTTACAGCTCTTAGTTTGTTTGTAGTGGAGCTACAGGTTTCAAAGCACCCAGGTGATCTTACAATATTGATGTTTTTGCTGTCAGCTAAATCGAAGCTAAAGCTAGTGGCAGAACTTACCTTAGACAAGAGTACAAGCAGGTGTCCTCGTCTTTCTTCAGGTCTGTGGGCGATCCAGTGAAGGATGGCCTCGCACACAGTACTCTCCTTTCTCGCATTGAGGTTGTCTCTTTCGAGGATGTCAGTGAGTTCCCGCACAGTGAGACCCTGAAACTCCACACTGGAAACAACCTCCTCAAAGTGATCAAGAATAAACTGGTAGGCCTTGCTCTGCAGCTCAAAGCAGGAGCAGAATGTGAACTGCCAGATGCCAATGCAGTTCTCTGGGCTGAGCTGCTCCCCCAGGAAGTCGCAGCAGGCACGTACTATGTCCATTACGTTGAACTGATCGGCTGCTAGCAGCAGCTCCTGTACGTTGTTCACTGTCACAGAGAGAGAGCCAGTGTATGCAAATTCAATGATGATCTGCATCATGTAAGGAGACAGGCCTGGGATGTTGAAGACCCTTTTGTCTGGGGCTGACCAGCGTATGAAGAAAGCTCTGTGGGTCAGGATGAAAACACAGGAGAGGATTGAAAATAAACAGTATTCAACATCTTTCTCTCATCCTCACACTGATTTATAATAATGTAATTGCAAGTGAAGTTTACAGTTTCAGTGCACTGATGTCATTTTGGGCAAATTGTTTGCTGTTAAACTGAACAACATCCTGCCTCTGTTACATGTCTTCAGCCCTATTCGCTCAGAACTAGTATTACCTGGGGACCTCTAATTGTGGAGCTTGTCTGTGATCTTAATCCCACCCAAATCTGCCAAATCCATAATTTTCTGTCATATTTTACCAAACACAGAATTCCTTTAATATTAAACCCGTTCGGTTCCATTTGGCATCTCATTGATTTGGAAATTAAATTTGATTGTCGCTCATAAATGTTGAACAGCAGTCAACAGCTGTGCTGTGAAATCGACCAGGATGACGTTTAAAAGCAATGATAGAGAAGGTTAGGAGAAACAAAAGGCTGTCATATTCAGGTACAAGTGTCTGTTTCTTGATCTAAATGGGCTGCAAATGTGTATTTATGCTCGACATCATGATAATGTCAGTAAATATGAATAAAATACAGACTTTGCTTATCCTGTGTGAATGCGTGACACGAAACCCAACGTGGTAGAGGTAATTTCTAAGTTACATGAGGTCCCCTGGTAAAACTATTGTTTGATATATATATCTGACTGTATGGGTGGACAGGGAACCTGCACCATAACTTATACTTTTGAATTATCTTTTAAAATATGTTGTCTATATTCTCCATCAGGTCGTTCATGTCCTAACTTCTAGGTCAACTTGTTTCATCACAACTGCTCATGAATCAAACCAACTCATAGCTTATTGTGATTAATCATGAACCTATCATTTTGTTTTTCTGCTTATTTAAACAGATATTAATTAATAATCTTCCCCCTGATATCAGATTACTGACTCACCGGAAGTACGAGCTGCATCCACAGAGGATGATCTTGTGGATGGGAAACTCCACATCGTCGACTTTGATGACTGCATCGCAAAAGCGGCCCTCCAGACGGAGATTATTAAACACGGAGCCTGGCTGGTGTGAAGATGCGCCTCGGTCACTCATCTTGAGTTTTAGTTTGAAGTTTAGTTTAGTTTAGTTTAGTTTCTCTCAGTTTCTAGGTTGGTTTGTCTGGAGAGTCTCAACAGGTTTGATGAGTGAGGAGAGAAATCTCAAAACACATCATGATGGAATCATGACATCGTCATGACTACAGTCAATTCAAACTGTGAACTGTTATGGTTACAACCATACATTATTTAATTTGTAAATTTAGCTTTTATTCATAACAGTCCAGTTGAAGAGTAGGTGGATCATGTTTTATCAAAGTGGCCACTTTAGTGGGTTGAAGGACGTTCACAAAACACATAATAAACATGGCTACGTAAAGTTGCATAATTTTGGTCATATACACATGAATATGTGTAAAAACCCTGACTATAATTCATGTGATAAATATTTTAAGGAAAGTAAAAATGTTAATATTTTAAGTAGATATTTTGTGTGTACTGTAATCACATTACATTTGTCTCTAACACAGTAAGTAGTTACTGTTCCTAAGCAATTTAAAGACTCCTCCTGCTGAGGTATAAACACTGTGTGAAGCTGTGGAGTAACACAAAGGTAATGTAAATTACTTTCTACAGGGAGTAAATAAGTAAATAAAATAAAACAAAATGCTTTTTGTAAAACATAGTGTGTAATTCATTATTTATTCATTTTTATTTTTTTTTGAGTAACGACAACAACACTGATCTTCAAACTGTTTTTCTTCCAGAGGTCCACCAGTAAAATAAATAATCAGTAATTTTACTTTGTACTTATTTTACTACACTTTTGTACTACTATGAATGCAATGTGTAATCCAACAGATCTGACACAAATTCTAGACAAAGATGAAAATGTTAAAGTTGTTAAAGGTTGTGGTTTGCAGTGAGGTCGGACTGCATTATATAAAAAGTAAAAAAAAAACGTGTAATTTACTGTAATTCAGTCCAGTTCAAGCACAACCTCAGTTATACACATATTAAAAGGTGCAATGTGTAATAATTGGCCACCTGTTTGGCCCAAGTCGTACTCCAAACAAATAGGGGGCAGCATTTCACCGAAGTAACCACTAATGATATAAATGTCTTGTGATCTTGAGAAATATTGCGAAAAATGTAACTCGCTATCTGTTGTTTGACTCATGATTGTTTTGGCCTTTTTTTTTTTTGTTCAGCAACAGACACAACTAATGAATGGGCTAATTAGCCTACTAACAAAATTATCAAGGGGCTGGTATGAGGTTGTTTAAGGGCCGCCAGTTGAATAGGTCTGTTGTACTGCATACAGCATCTTGTGGTGGAATGGTGTGTTGTCCCTTTACTGATATTTACAAAAGAAGACTAAAAGTTATTTGAAAAGGTCCACTTTAAACCATATAAATCATTGCTGGGTACAGTTTAATAAGAGCAACGCCTTCATTTTATTGGCTTATCTTGGAGCATTAACTAAAAAACTTTCAGAACACCATGTGAACAAATTAAGCATTTATGGGGAGCTTCAGACAACTTAGTGTATATTAAAATGTGGAGGTAGAAGAAGAAGAAGAAGGAAGCTAGTTTATTGGAAATTTCTAAACACATGAACAATCAGTCTCCATCCATTTGTTTTAAATAAACAACACACACCCACACACAATACACACAGAGACACTTACACACCCAATTACACACACAGTCTAGAAACACATGGCACATACAAAAAGATAAAATGTGCACATATGAGTTCCTGCTGCTATACTGCATGCATCCATGCAGGAAGCCATTCATGTCCGCACACTTACACCGACTCAAACACACATTCATCGGCCAGAAATCTGCACTCACTCCCTCGTATTAAAACGGCGCCTCCCTCAAGGGCAAACACAGCAGGTAGCCTGAGATCTAATTAGCTAGTTAGCCTGTGGTTGACTGAGTAAAGACCCCATCCAAGAGAAATCTGCGCTCAGTTCACGACATTTTGCCGTGATAAAGAGGAAATGTCTGCGGCAGTGAACAGTGGGAGAGAGCATTGCGTTGATGAATGGCTGCTAAATACGGCGGCTTCTGATTAAACAGTATCTGTGGAGGTGCTCGTAAAAACAAAGAGGCAGTGGAGAAGAAGGACTGTAATCAAACAGATTTCATCAAACTACTTGAACTTATTTACGGGGGTCATTGTGCTCGTTTGGCCCACTAATCTGTCTTGAAGGCAAAACAGCTCAGGAGTGAGATGTCAAAACATTCAGACTCACAAACATGAGATGATTATTTGAAAGGGGAATTCAATTTCACAGGACCGAAAGCAAAAAACTGGAACTATAAATAACTGAACGAGGTGATGAAGTTGTTCATCAATACCAACGACAGACTCATTTCAAACTACTGTAGGATTTTAACTTTATACCTCTTTACTTGTCAGGTAATGCTCCTGCAGATATGTTTTAATGGTTTGGATGTTTTTTGTACACGTTGAATTATCCCATTAACCCTGACTGGGACTGTCTCACCCTTTATACTGTCCCTCTAGCGTCATGCTGTGACAGTGATGCAGTGACGCAAGTGATGCTAGAGGGGAACCTACAGCGTTACACACTTCGACCAGGCTGCTGTATTTGACGCTGCTTCAAATCCAATCAAAACATGACATGAAATCACACACAATAGACTAACAGGATAGTGTAATGCTACTGCTAAAATCTATTTACCCTACCGCTGTTGGACCCGTCTGGCACAGTCTGATATGCAATGAATTTGTGAAGTGGGTATTTTTGCACAGTCTGTAGGTGCCTTTACACAAAAAAAAAAAAAAATCTCTGACCTCTTCCATCCCCATCCTCACTGTTTTGCTCTTTAACTGCATGGCTGTTATTAAAGTGATAGTTCGGGTCTTTTGATGTGGGGTTGTATGAGGTATTTATCCCCAGTCAGCACTTATTACCTGCAGTAGATGATCGTCAGCTCTCCCCCTGTGTGGTAGCGCCCACAAGGAAGCAAAGGATCGTACTGCTAAAAGGGTACCGACAGCAAGATGTATTTTAGCTACCTAAAGGAAGGCACACCTAAAAAAATATACATCCATTTAAGTGTACGGTATCTTCCCCAAAACTACATAGTGCACCTTTAATGTTGTTGCTGAAGTTTCTGATTTTGCTGGATAGTATTTGCTCCCTTTATGTTAGGCTTAAAAACAAATCTATTGCAACATGTTTGAGCTGGTTTCTATTTAAATCCGACTTTGCTGCAGACTGACAGCCAAAGAGTCGAGTCCTACTGCAGGCTGTTTCTTGAACAAAAGGTCGCGAGAGCTTTCTCGTTAATCTGTGTCCAATTTTTTTTGTGACAGGCAGCATGGATCGGACCGAGGTGGGAGTATAGTTTATAATATTATATGTATTGTATATTTCAGTTAAACACACTCTAAGCTGAAACTACAGCCAGGTGATGAGGAAACAAGTGACCGTGGGATAATTTCTGAATCAGGAGGATGTGGTAGTGGCAGATAGATTCATAGACATGACATGGATGATAGAGCAATAGAGGTTTTACTGTTTGAATAAATTGAAACTGACAAGTGTGATTTATTTTTTTCTACTTGCATTCATCAAGCCATTTTAGAGGCAATTTAGATCCCAATGAAGTTCATTCTCCCAAAGTAGACACACACACACACACACACACACACACACACACACACACACACACACACACACACACACACACACTTAGTGATGTGTACTGGCAACATACATCTTCATTAGTGTCCAGTCATATCTCTGTTCTTCTCACACTTTGCGGCTCCAGTTTCTTTGTTTCTCGCTCCCTCATGAATGTTAAAATCTCGGAGTATTAACAATCTGTCATATTGAGGCATAATGACTGAGAGACGCTCAGAGGATTGTTTAGTCAAATTTCCAGTTAATCATGGATATGCTTGCTTAAGCTCACGCAGGGAAACATTCTGGAGAGTGAGAAGGAGACAGATTCACGGATGAGAAATATGACTCCATTTCCATTTTATTGCAATGAGTAAAATTGATGGCGACAATTTATCCTGACTGATGCCGAGAGAGAAAGATGATCTCTGTAAATATGATCGTTCAAATGGTCCGCTAAGACAAAAAAACAAATCTCTTAAAAAAATAATGTTGTAGTTGTTCATAAGGTACTGGAGGTGGAGGATAAGCTCCCAGGTGTTCATTTACTAAGACATAATCACACATGCAATAGTCCTCGAAAACCAATGTTATGCTTCTCCATCCAGTGGTTTCTAAGATATTTCACCCCAAACCACAAGTGTCGCTGTTACGCGCTCCCCCCTCCTCTGTTCTCCTTCCCTTCTCTCGGTGCTGCTCATCAGGCAATTACCTGCCTCATATTTAAGGAGGGGGGATGAGAAGGATTTTTTTATTTTTCACTTTTGCTCCTGTCCTTCACCTCTTGTTTAATTTGTTAGGATGTGCACGCTTTTAAAACTTTCTGCATGAATAAAAAATTAGAAACACTCATAATTTTTTGTATAAGCAAACATACATTTTTAGATTTAATTAAGGGTCACAAATGTTTATTTTCTGAGTTTATATCTGCTTAAAACATGCGTCTCAAAGACTCTGTTGCAATATGCAGGAGTGTGAGGAGAGGAAAAGTAGGTCTGTGGTGCTGCAATGCTTCCTTAAAAAAAGTAAAGCTGACAGGGCAGAAAAGGCAGAACTCTGATATTCCATATTCATATTTCCATTCATTTCACCGAGACTCTCCGCAACTGTTGATTCACTTTGAAGAATCGCTCGTTTCTTCACAGGAGCGTGTGCAGTCGGTTTCTTTGCATAATTATACAGTTACTCTACAGGGTTTTCCTGTGGCTGTGTGAGTGTGTGGGTGTGGTTAGCATAGAAACACACACACACACACACACACACAGGTGAGGTGTGTCTTTACTGTACTACACACACACGCTCTATAGCCTCCTGCAGAAATTACACATTCAGTTTAAGGGCTTGTTTTTCATTAACCTTTATTTGTCTGGGTTAAGCTGGCTGAGCAAACGTGCTGTTTTTCATTACTTTCTGTGCACACACATTCACAGCAGTGAGCCTCGCTGGAAGAAAAACCTCAGACTTATTTATTTCAAGCAACAGTTCATTTAATTTCAAGTTTAGTCTTTTAGGAAGTCTGAAACACACAAAATCAGTTGACGACGACTTTGGTGACTTTGGCGGATGAATTGCAGCTCTAGTTTTAATGCAAAAATACGGAAAGCATCCACACTTCAGCTTCAAAGCAGAGGGGATTTTCAACAACCGAGCAGTGTGAGGAGTTCCTGCCCTTGATGTTATTAAACCAATTACTGAGTGTTAGCTGGTGATTATTCCTGCCTTCTATAGAGTTGAACCTTTTTTCACAATCGAAGAAAAGCAAATTTAGCAACAAATGTAGTGACTTTTGAAACACAGGTCCTTGATTTTAGACCAACACTGAAAAAGCAGAATCTCATAGCTAGTGATGGGTCAATTTTGCCAGCTGTTGCTAACTAGCTAATTTAGCTAGTCTTCTCAGTTAGGTCATGTATGACGAACACTGAATACAGCGTTGGAGGTGGGGCTCCGTGCATTCCTATGAAAGCTGCTCAGCGGTGCATGAAACCTTCATATAAAAATACCTGGATTTTCCACAAAGCTTCGTCTCTGAGTCATTTCAGAAAATGTATCCACTGTTTTACAGTTGCTTCTTTACCATTTTAACTTAAAAGAGAAAAGTATTTTTGGCCCCTGTGCATCACGTGATGTTATTACACGGTTTGGCCATGGTTTGTCAAATCAGTGTCGAAGCCTGGTGCTCTGGGGGTTAGGCAGAACTGGCAGATTATTACAGAAACAGGAGTCTCATCAGATTCTGCTCTGACCTGGAGCTGTTTACCACCTCTCAGAGAGCTCAGACATTACTTTTAACTTTTGGGATTTTAAAATGGATTTATCTTCAGTCCTGTTTATCAACCCGACTGCAGCAGTGATCCACAGAGGGGACATGTACTAGTTACAGAGAAGAGAGGGGAAATGAAGAGAGAGTACAAGAGTCTCTTGTGAGTGCTGAATTGTTGTGTGCTTATGGCTAATGTACAGTTAAATAATTTAGCTGTTAGAGCAGATAAACAGGCAAGTAACCTGGATAAACACAAATGATTGCTTCACTTGTGGTGAACACACAAGACCACCACTGCTGATGAAAATCTGTCTGACGTGACTCAGGCACAAACGTGCACAGACGAGGCAATGTGATAAATTTCTATTAATGTTAAATTTAGTCTTGTTCGCCAATTTCCCTATCCCGAGATAAACTTGTGGATTTCTCTGTTGGAAACATTTAAAATAATGTAAGTACACAACTCAACAAAATATATAACTTCAGTCAGTTGTAGCTGTTTTTAGACATTTTATGCAGAATTCCTCTATATTATATCTTTAGCAGTGGATGTGCTAGTTGTGACAATTGATTTTCTAGCGAAAGATAAACCTACAAAGTCTTGATTTTAATGATCTTTGGCCTTTAGAAGAACTCTAGGTGAGCATCGTAAGTAGTAAGCTTACGCTAACGATTGCATCTTACATAAGAACAGATTCACAGGGTTTTGGTTTGGTTATGAGAGACTAAAAAATAGACACAGGCAGAGTATTTTGCTCCACTGCACTTCAGCATGTGGATAAATCTGAAGCTTTGGAACAGCTCACTGCTGTTTTGTGAGCATTTTAAATGGTGTAAACGTTGCAGCTACATGCCAAATACATGATCCACATACATATTTTGCTCAGTTTTACAGAAATGCATACAAAACACACATCCGGTTATTCATTTCAAAAGCTCATAGCCCAAAAATTCCTGCTGACTCGTCGTAAATCAAAAGGCTGTCGTGGCCTCCGAAGGAAACAGTGGCAGCAGTAATCTCAGAGCTTTTCCTCTGAGCAGATCAATATCATTGTAATGAATTGTACTCAACGCACACACACAGGTATTTTTCATTACTTCCAGTTCATGTTGCTGTTTGAAGTGTAACAGAGTCTACCAGAGAGCTAATTTAGCAACTCTGATGGGAAGAAAAACGCCACAAAGAAACATTTTCAAAGGTGATCTCCGCTGATTTGAGTCTGCTTTTTTTGCAAGGTTAAAAGGAAAGAGTCAGAGAGGCAGAGGTGTGTGAGTGTGTGTGTGTCAGGTGCAGAATCAGCAAAGTGTGTGTGCAGGTGTGTTCTCACAGGTGTGTGTGTGTGTGTGTGTGTCAGCGGAGGCTCGAGGGGATGTAGCAGTAGTTTCCTGCTTCTCTCCGTCGCTTCCTAAAAAATCAATTCCAGCTGCGGCGGAGCTTCTCTGCTGTCCTCTCTTATTCGCCTTCAGAGAGTATCTGCCTCTCTTCCTCCTTTTTCTCTCTACTTTCATCCACACTGCTTGTCATCCTCTCCATCTCTCCATGATTTGAAAGAAAGAGTGATAACAGTCTGATAAATAAGCTAACATTTCATATCTTCTCCTGTAAACAAAGAGAGCATCAGTTAGTGTTTTAGCCACTGATCTTACAGAGATCATGTGTATTGAACATGGCACTGATTATATCCACACTTCAGGAAAAAAAAACACATTGAGAGACTATGAGAATGAATTATTGCACATTTGTAAAAGTCATTTTCATTCAGATTCTTTGTTGTTAATCAACTTAGATTGATAATGTTTTATAAGGGAGTCTCTCCTTCTTCATCTCTTGCTGTCTTGCTGTTGTCGACTGTAGTTGCTACAGCTGCTTTGACCTATAGTATGTTGGTGTTCAGGTTTGCTGTCTGCTGTAGTGCAAAACTTCTCAAATTGCTGTAAATTGTTGTTAATAACTATTGTGTAAAAGTTTTCCTGGTCATTTAAATAAATGCAAAAAACCTGAATGTTGCGCACCACTTACAATGACGTCAATATATAGATCGACCCCTCGGCGCCCCCGACTGTGACTGACTTCCTGTGTCCCTGTCTCTGCAGAACTACAATATAAATCAGTTGAGACTGGAAATGCATGATATATATATCATATATTAAATATTAAAAAACAAAGATTTCAGGAAGGATTAAGTGAAGGAAGTAGAGGATGACAAAACCCGAACTGTCCCTTTAACCAATTTTCTTGTGTAATGATTTTTCGGCTCGTCCTCGTCCCAAAGCTAGCTAACAAACTGTTCCCAAGCCAACTAAGAAACTGTAACTCTGGCTTAACAGGCACAAAACAGCTGACACCACGACACACACACACACACACATACACACACAGCGGTATATTACAGGTCCACCAGGGAACTAAACTGCTTACAGGACACACTGGTAGGAGTCCTTAATGACCTAAGGTGTGTGTGTGTGTGTGTGTGTGTGTGTGTGTGTGTGTGTGTGGTGAAAGTGTGGACACCAACAATTTTTTGTATCTGCATTTCCCCGTGTCGCACACAGCGTAGGTGTGTGTCTTTCTGTTCTCCTAAGCATAACTTTGTTGCATGGAGGTGTCGTAACTCTGAGTACGTGTGTGTGTGTGTGTGTGTGTGTGTGTGTGTGTGTGTGTGGATCAATAAAGCTATAGCTGTAATAAGCTAGCTGGGCTGTTGTGACAGTATTGCAGCTGCCTCTGGAGAACAGATATGAGAAACTGTTTTGTAATTTACCTCAACAGCACATTGTAATTTTAATGGGATAATGGATCCAATAAAAAAGCACATCGCATAAGGATTTAATTAGATTATGATCACAAAGAAACTGTTTAAATCTTGAGATAATGATACACTAAAAGTTGATAACATGTTGAGTAAACAGACCTAAAATACTACATAAACACACCCCCAAAACCTCCATAATAACGTAATTTGTTTCACTCAGATGCACTTCTGTGTTTAATGCAGGTTTGTCATCTTCCTCTTGGGAATTTTATTGTGGCATGGTGTGATTGTTTCCAACGGCCCCCTGTTTGGCTATTTTCTTTCTCAACGTGCACCCAAATGTGTTTGCTTGTACGGACGCATCACTTCAAATCCTTGATAGATCAGCTTCGCACCTGCTCGACCTCAAGTCCTGATTCGGCAAAGTTGCATGAAATCAGATATAATTGTTCATACTGACACTACATTGCCCTAAAAAAAAAAAAAAGAGAGACGTGAACAGTCAAGTGTAGTGCTTTTAAAAGTAACTCATTACGTTTCAAGATTACTGCCATTAAAAAGTAACTTGTTACATTACAGCGTCATGACTACCGTCATTTTGTAGCCCTCTTTACGGCCCACAATCGGTAATTCAGCAGCCTGATAATAAGAATGACAGACGCAATATAACATTTACAACCCTTTATTTTGCTAACAAACTGACATCAAAGGATATAGGATATGTTTAAAAATGCAACGAATGAAGCCGTAAACTATGACATAGAAACGATAAAAGCACAAATGTGATGAAATACGATCCTTCAGGGAACTTGTTTTATTTTGTGGCGACAAAAGGAAAGGAAAAGACGGTAACTTTTTGCAGTAACAGATTACTTTTAGGAAAAACTAACTTAATAATGGATTACTTGAATTGCAGAACTAATGCGTCACGTTACTCGTTACAACAAAAAAGTAATCCGAGTACTCTAATGGATTGCTTTGTAACAAGTCACCCCCGACACTGCTTATCAAATGCTCAACACTGTCTCACTGGACTCTCTACGGCTCCTCAACAGCAGTGGCTTTAACTAGGCCCAAGCTAGAAAACTCAATCCCCCGTCCTCTAGCGTTGATCGCTGTGGGAAGACGGAAAAGGAAAAGTGTATAATACAGAGCATGTGTGCACCACCTGTGACAGATGCTGTACACAGAAAAAACAATCCTATGTTTTACATTTTTCAGGAGAGAATAAGTGAGGAGAGAGACAGAAGAAGAGAAGATGGTGTCAGTGTATGAGAAACAGGTGAGCACAAACTGACACCTGTGAGAAACACACACACGCATGAGACATGAATGAAATAAAACAGTATAAAATAACACACACAGAGACACACACACACACACACACACACAGAGTTCCCTGGACGGGAGATATGAATGATGTAAGGATGTGAAATTACAGCTGATGGTCTGTCCACACTCTCCTCTCCTCTCCTCTCCTCTCCTCTCCTCTCCTCTCCTCTCCTCTCCTCTCCTCTCCTCTCCTCTCCTCCTCTGTTTATTGTTGTGTTCATCCTCAGGCTAGTCTTAGTCATGGCTGTCCGTTTGCGCGTAAAGGGGAATCATCCAAGAGCACAGTGGTTTATTAAGGAAAACCATTAGCCGTCTGTTTGACTCCATGCTCTCTCTCTCTCTCTCTCTCTCTCTCTCTCAAAGCCACTCCAATTGGCCTATTGTTGCTCCCCTCTGCTTTTATCTCTCATAGAATATAAATGATGCTACCATTACTGGAGTGGAGGAGGAAGAAGAAGAAGAAGAAGAAGAAGAAGAAGAAGAAGAAGAAGAGAGGAGTGGGTTGGAGAAGAGGAGAGTAATCCTCATCCGATGACTCAGTGTGTGATTAGCTCATTTCCTAAAGCATGTGTGTGTTGGATTGTGTGTGTGTGTGTGTGTGTGTGTGTGTGTATAAGAGAGAGAGAGAAAGCTGGAGGGTTCAACAACTGTATGTAAAATTAAAACTATGTTTTATGGCAGAGTGCTGCGGATGAATCAAGGATTATTACAGCCTGAAGGAAGAAGCTGCTCTGTAGTCTGGTGGTACGGCAGCAGAACAACCGGCTCATAACTTAACAATTCATGCTGGCCTTGCTAACAAACTATATCTTGCTGTTGGCTCATTATTATTATGAAGACGTAACATCATGAGGAAACATTGATAACTTAAGCTTTCTCAATAAATTTACTGTTACCGTGCAACTGAATCTGTTATCTGTATGCTACATGTAGGCTAACCTAGGCGTATGAATGGTACTCAAAGTTTAATATGTTTCACCATCGTCATATTACAGTTATTTATCTTATAAAGCCACAAATGGATACTTTACCTCATCACTATGCATCCTACAAACAGCTGTGTTTAATAGTGTAATTTGTAAAATATGGCCAGAATTCGAAGGTAGCTCCAAAGACATGGAGGGCAGCTTATCACCAGAGCAACCGACAACTGCTGCTCTTTGCTTACTATCCTTGTCTGTAGCTAGCATGCTAACTTACTCTGCAACAAAGTACAGAGATGTCTTTGACATAATGTCAACAATGTTGTTTTCTTCACACACTTTGAACCAAGGACTTAACATTAAAATATGGACAGTGTTGGAGGCAGAGCCCCATTCATTCATACAGTATGAAAACTGCTCAGTGGCGCATGAAGCCGGCATGGCTCGACTTCCTGGCTATAAAATTGCCCAGATCTTCTGTGATGCGCGGCCCATAGAGTGTGTGCACTTAAGACTTCCACCGACCAAGCCGGCTAACTTCCAATTTAGCGCCCTGCTAAGTAAGAAATAGGCTCTTGTAGACTTTCCAAATGTTATTGGACCAAATGGCTTGACTTATGATAATCAAACAAGTCATTTTGCGTTGGGTTGCGATGCTCAAAAAAAATGATGATGCATCAAGTGACACTGTAATTACATGGTTTGGCCACTAGGAAAGTTGGCTTCAACGCCTCCCGCTCTTCGAGGGGACTTGCTTTGAACACACTTTGAACACAGAACAGAACCGATGATAATGTTAGTTCATTTTTTTTGTTTTAAACTTAAATTCTGGCCATAGATTTGAAATTGTTCCATTCAAAAAGAAAAACAGTAACAACAAACGTCAGATGAAAATCTTAGAGGAGAAGATGGTGCTCATACCGCTTGAGGCCACAGGGGGCACCAGAGTCAACAACAAAAATATGTTTTTGCAGCTGCTTTAAACAAAAGCCAAAAGAAGAAATAAATATAAAGGACAAAAGTTAAAAGATAGAAAGAAATTGAATAAATGTTATAAGTATTTTTCTGTTAATAAATGCCAAAGTGTTCATTGGTTTTGTGTGGAGGTGGGCTGTGCACCTTGTCGATAAAAATGTAAAATGTGCAACATCACAGCAAACTGTACGATAATTTTCTACCATACTTGAGTGTAAATAGACTCACAAATATTAAAAGACACCTAACATACATTAACAAATCTGTGTAGATCTTTTTTTATCACTTTGGATTTTCTGCAGCTAATGCTCTCGCGTGATCTCACAAATCCAGCTGCCACATAAACTAAACTGTGTAGTGCAGCAGTGTTGATGGTCTTGATCGTTCTGGCAGCGCGCGCACGCGCACACACACACACACACTGTGGTGGTGTGTGTCTTCGGTGCAGAGCACATGAGTCTGTTGCTCAAGCTGCTGCCGCTGCTGCATGGCAGACAAAGTGGGTCAGTACTCTCTCTCTCACACACACACACACACACACACACACACGGGGATCTAGGGACATTCGCAGACGTGCACTCATATGTTGTCTCTTGATGTCTCTCTCTCTCTCTTTCTTTCACAAACAAACACACACACACACACACACACACACACACACACACACACACACACACACACACACTCAGCAACACCCGATTAGAGCGTTTCTCTTGTGTTTGGCAATATTTGCTCCAGCTGTTCCAGCACTTGGAGCCTGTGGTGATGAAGACTGTACGAGAGAGGAGCAGACCTGGGATAGTAGGGCAGTGAAACAATAGCAGAGATAATGAGACGACAAGAGAAGAGAGATAGAAAAGAGAGGAGAGGAGAGGAAAGCAAAAAAAAAGGAAAGGTGGTGAAAAAATGTAAAATTAAGATGAGACAGAGTGGCGAGAACTGGAAAGAAAGGAGGGAAATAAACTAAAGGAAAGGAAAGGAGAGGAAAGAGGAGATATAAAAGGTAAGGAAAGGAAGGGTTAGGAAAAGAGGATATAGGAAAGAAGAAATGAGAGGAGGTGAAAGGAAATGAAAAAGAGAAGAGGTAAGGAGAAGAGAGTGAAAGAAGAAAGAAGAAAAGACTGAGGTAGGGAAAGGAAAAGAAAGGTGAGGAGAAAATTAAAAGAGATGAGAGAGGCAGAGAGAAAAGAGAAATCAAATGAAAGGAGAGAAGAGAAGAAACTAAAGAAAGGGTAAAGAGATGAGACAAAGGAAAGGAAGGGATGGAAAAGGAAAGGAAAGGGAAAAGATGTAAAGACATGTAAGGAAAGGAGGATATACGAAAGAAAGGAAATGAGAGGCGAGGAGATGAAATAAAAGGAAAAGAGATTAGAGGAGAGGTGAGAAAAGAAGAGAAAAGGCAGAGGTAAGGAAAAGAAATAGAGGAGAGTGAGGGTAAGAAAAGGAGAAGAAAAGTGGAGAGAGAAAAGGAAGGGAAGAAGGAGAAGAAAAGAAGGAAGAAAAGGGAAGGATTTGATATGAAAAGAGAAAAGGAAGGATAGGAAAAGAAGAGAGAAGCAAACAGACAACAGAAGAACAGAGAGAAGAATAAAACAGATTCTATTTCTGTGTTCAAAGTGTGTTTAAAGGCAAACACTGATTATTTGCCAAATGAGCCTCTTGATTAACTTACCGTTGTGTAACAAACAGGCCTGATGGCAGTTTCAGCGCTCTGTGTCCACTATTTAATTAGATCACAAAGATGCCTGCTAAAGCTTCAGCACCCTAAGAGTGTTTACTGGACCATAACAACTAGTGTTGCATCATCTCAGAAGAACTAAACACACACACACACGCACTGTTGTGTGGTGATCAAAGTGTGTGTGCCAGGAAAAGTCGCTGTATGTCTCTGAGGTCCAGGAGGAGAAAGCGGAACAACTAATCCACTCGTCTTGCTCCTGAAAGACAGAACTGGGCGATGTAGAGGCAAGTGTGATGACAGCACACACACACACACACACACACACACACACACGTGTTACTGTGTAAATAAACACAGGAGACAGGAGATCTGCCAGACATGAACACACTTCATCCTGACACGTTCAGTTGCACATTACACCGTCACTCTCATATCACTTTTTGCTTTCTCGCCTACCCTTGGACACACACACACACACACACACACACACACACACACACACACACACACACAGCAGCAGCAGCTTGAAAGCCAAAAGTCCCTTGTCCTCCCAGAGCCACCTGTCAGCAAGCCCCAAAACAATCTGGTTTCATATCAATCAAAATATGGACACTGCTGTTTCCACACCTAGCACGCACACGCACGCACACACACACACACACACACACACACACACACACCCCAATAAACATTTCTTGGCAGTATCATTCAGGTCTGAATAGTTAACTAAAGCTGATAATAATGAATACTTTATGATAATGAAACGCTGTGCTTCCCTGTTTAGAAAGTTTCCATTGAAAACAGCTCTGATGAAACTCTTTGAAACACTTTGATGTTCTTGAACGTGGGTATTTAGTCTGTGTTATAAAACATCTATCCACTGAATCAATTACTAATGAAACTCCTCAATCTGCTCAGCTGCACGCACCAAGCCACAGGCAAAGCACAACTGTACAGTACAGTCATTTATTATAGACTGTAGGTCTTTGCATGTTCACTATGAGGGCTTTGTGGCTCCCAACAAATATAAAACTGCTTTTACTGTATGTGGTCCCTTGTGTCCCTTAATGACTCTATGTCAAAATCACACCTTTTTCTCTTCTTGTAAAGGTTCTGTCCTTGTTCTGTTCTGAGGTCATATGTAAGAGAAAGTTCCAGTGAACTGAACCTGAACCCTTGCTTGTTGAGCGAGCCACCAAGTGCTTTGCGATCATCCAACCGGACCTGCAAATGTCATTGTTATATGGGAGTGTTGTCTTCAACACCAATAACAACACACTGTCTGCCAATAACATGAATGATACAGTGTGAGTTTGTTTACTTTGTCTCTGCAGGCTGTTGTCAATCTAAGCCAGACAGAGACTGATGGGGAAAAAGGAGAATTTCTGCTATAGTTGTCATATATCATAGTTTGAGTGCATGTACATTGTGTGTCAGTGGTAGAACTTATTACCAAACCTGATGATATTTTGTCTTTTATTTATATCACTTGGATCCCCAGCAGCCAGTTAAAAACCAAGATATCAGCAGCTTGTTTGAGAGGGAAGGCTGACTTGATCAGTGTGCTGTTAAAAATGACATTTCCACCACTGTCTTTTTCTTCTCTCTCCCCCTTAGTGTCATGTGTTCCTCTCTTCATGTGACGATGTGACGTCCTCTCCTGAGTACAGACAGACTGACAATTAAAAACCTCCAGTCCTTTATTCCTTTGTCTTCTTTTGTTTTACTTTATCGCCTCCTTAATCTCAATTCTTTTCTTCCCTCTATCCCTCCTTCACATGCTCTCCATGCCTCTTTGCTTCCTTTCTATTTCTGCTTCCTTCATCTCCGATTCCTCAGTCTCCCCCCATCTCTCCCACTCTCTCTTTACATTTTCCTGTGCTACACGGAGCCTGTCTGTCTCTTTCACCCCCATCACCAGCCCTCTGTCATCTGATCAGTAAAATTAATGGCTTTATTTCCATCGTATCGCCATGGTGATGAATCATGTCGTTAATCATCATATCGCCGGGGTGACGGATCATGTCATTAATCAGGATTTTTTTTTCTTTGCTAAAGCAGCATGTTAAAGAAAGCAAACCACACGTTGGTGATTAGCAATTAACACAAACTCACATGCACACACCCACACATGCACGCACACACACACACACACACACACACACACACACCGGAGGCACCCCGCAGAGTTGGAACATAGCCAGGCAGCTGAGTGACTTCATCGCTGTTGGTTTAATCAAACTGTCACTGGTAAGATCAGAGCATACACACATGCCACACACACACACACACACACACACACAGGCAGATATTTTACTTTTTACTCCACTACTTTGTCTGGCAACTTTAGTTACTAGCTACTTTTCAGATTCAGATTCAGATTCATTGACAGACAAACTTTACATTTCTTTGGGTTGCGAATTTATGCTTCTTGGTTAGGTTTAGGCACAAAAAACACTTGGTTAGGATTCTGAAAAGATCATGTTTTGGCTTAAAATAACTGTTTTGGTCACAACAAATACTGCTGAAGACTTCCCATCAGTAATATCTGTTTTTTGTTTCCACAAACAGGACTGGATATTGTCCTGATGTCTCCGTAAAGGTGCACTATATGTAGTTTCAGGTATGAAATTTAATCAGAAGAGAAAAATCTATCTTGATGAATTTTTTAATAACTGGATAAACGCAACAAACTAATTGTTGATTTTACCAGGATGCAGTTTTGCAAATTCTGATGACATAAATAAATGTAAAATAAATATGCAAAAATGATGCACAAACGTTGTCAATTGTTAAATTTGAGCTGGGGAGACATTTATTCTTTTAGCAGAAAAGTACTCCACACTGTTAGGTCTGCATCATATCCCATTGTCCACTAGACGTTGCGACAGCTTGTTTGGTCGACCCAGACCACTTTTACGAAATCACAGGTCAGCAGAGTCATTAAGGAGTGCTGTTGCCCTCCTGTTGTGAGTAGGCTGACACAACCACTCTTTAATTTCTCCCTGACCTCATCTGGGTCCCAATCGTTATAACACATGTTTTGTATTTTCATCAGCGGCCCTCTAATGTGAACAGGCAAACAAGCCGGAGTGTCACTCTGATTGACTTCAATGAGGAAATTAGGCCGGATGACGAGAGACAAAATGATGAGTCCTGTGTACCTCAGGTGAACTCGCAAAAGACTAAAAGGTGGTGTTCCTCTAAAATATATACTTATAAACTTTCAATCTTTTTTCTTTTCTGTTCCCTCTGCTTCATGTGTCTCACTCTCTCTGAACCTGTCTGTCTCTCTCTCATGCATGTGGAAAAGTGCTCTCACATCTAGATGCTGACTGAAATCAAAACAACATTCTGTCTGACACACACACACACACACACTTTCTTTCCCTCAATGATCTCAGATGAATTTCATCTGAGATCATTGCTTCATTAGTGAAGCTCTAGTTGTTCAGATTGATTTAATTATCAAATCATCTATGCAGTCTGAGTGTGTACGTGGGTATGTGTGTGTGTGTGTGTGTGAGGAAGAGAGAGAGATTATGCAGTGATCTTGGCTGACATTGATCAGCCTAGTCTAATTGGGAGCATCTAGCCGTGTAATTGATTCTGCTACACTTCACAACTAGATGAGTTTAGCAACATCAACAACACTGATTCACGCTGATGAACAGAACTACGCTGAACCAAAATGAACCGAACCAAACCGAACTGAACCGAGCTGAACTGAGATAACCTGAATCGGCTCTTGTCCCGTCCCATGGATGTTGCACTGCATTACATGAATGCTAATTTTCTGCAAATAATTTAGCACATTTTTTAGTTCATTCTTTTCATTTAATAACAGTTTACATGTTTAAGTGTTTGTATTATAAATGATTCTATTTATGATTCGTTGCTATTGCTGTGTTGTTTTTTCTTTTCTTTTGCCATATTTATGGTGACTATTATATATATGCATATAAAAAAACATGCAAGTTCACTGTCACTGTCTTCTTTGTCTTCTTCGTCGTTGTTTTTATCTTTGTCTTTTTCTTTGTCTTCTTCTTCATAATCATCTTCTTTGTCTTCTTTGGCTTTTTCTTCATCATCGTCTACTTCTTCTTTGCCCTATTCTTTGTCATCTTCTTCATTATCGTTTTTGTTGTCTTCTTCTTTGTCTTCCTCTTCTTCTTGTCTCCCTGTTGTCTTTTTAATTTTTCTTCGTCTTCGTCTTCGTCGTCTTCTTCTTCTTTGTTGTCTTCTTTGCCTTCTTCTTCTTCAAAAGATTAT
This sequence comes from Pagrus major, assembly GCF_040436345.1. Taxonomy (NCBI): domain Eukaryota; kingdom Metazoa; phylum Chordata; class Actinopteri; order Spariformes; family Sparidae; genus Pagrus; species Pagrus major. The sequence goes on from NC_133230.1 coordinate 16,858,375, forward strand.
GGTGCTTTTTGTGTTTGTTTACCTCTGCGACCCACCCATGTTTCAATGCATGCATGTCAATATTCAATTGCCCCCGACCAGCTGCATGGAGAAAAATAGTCACTTGTTTTTCTAAATTTTAAAACAACAGTCCACATATAATATATCGGTGGAAAAACGAAACAACATGGGGTGAGTACTGTACATGGAACCTCTTGACAAATATGCTGATTTTTCATTAAAAAAAAATACACATTTGATATAACGAATAATAAAATCAAATAAAAAAGAGGTGTGTCTCGATCAAACATGATAGGAAAAGAATTCAGCATTGATTTGGAGTCAATGCATCACATGACCTGGAAGTTATTGGAAAACATGCTGATTATACACGGAACCTCCTGGCTAAATTATTTTCAATTAAAGTATTCATTTTAAATATGATGAGGACTACAATCAAATATATTCTACAAGCATAACAAGACATTTTGCCATTGATGTTGAGTCGATGGCTCAAATGACCTGAGAGCTATTGGAAAAATCGTGCAGGGTATTCGCTAAAAATGGTGAGTTTTCATTAAAATTTCATGAAAAAAAGAAGTTCCACTAAAATCCAATAAAAACTGCTGTGTCTCATTCTACCAGTATAGGACCGCATTTCTGATCGATTTCGAGTCAATCGGTCAAATGACCTGGGAGCTATTAAAAAAATCGGGTGGTGTATTCGCTAAAAATAGCGACTTTTCATTAAAATATTCATGAAAAATCCAAATTCCACTAAAATCCAATAAAAACTGCTGTGTCTCATTCTACCAGTATAGGACCACATTTGTGATCGATTTCGAGTCAATCGGTCAAACGCCCTGGGAGCTATTGAAAAAATCGAGTGGTGTATTGGCTAAAAATGGCAACTTTTCATTAAAATATTCATGAAAAATCCAAATTCCACCTCAATCCAATAAAAACTGCTGTGTCTCATTCTACCAGTATAGGACCACATTTGTGATCGATTTCGAGTCAATCGGTCAAACAACCTGGGAGCTATTGAAAAAATCGGGTGATGTATTGGCTAAAAATGGCGACTTTTCATTAAAATATTCATGAAAAATCCAAATTCCACCTCAATCCAATAAAAACTGCTGTGTCTCGTTCAGCCAGTATAGGAGCACATTTGGGAGCGATTTCGAGTCAATCGGTCAAAAGACCTGGAAGCTATTGAAAAAATGGGCCACTTTTTTCTTTAAAATATTCACCAAAAATACAAATTTCACCGGAATCCGATGGGGACTGCTGTGTCTCATTCAGCGAGTAGAGGACCATATTCGTGACGAATTTCGAGTCAATCGTCAAAAGACGACCGTAACCCTAACCCTAGCTTCATAACCCTAACCCTAACCCTAACCCTAATGCCAGCCTTAAGGCAGTCTCATGAAACATTGTCTCTTTTCACTAAAATATTCACCAAAAATACAAATTTCACCGGAATCCGATGGGGACTGCTGTGTCTCGTTCAGCCAGTATAGGAGCACATTTGGGAGCGATTTCGAGTCAATCGGTCCAAAGACCTGTAAGCTATTGAAAAAATGGGCCACTTTTTTCTTTAAAATATTCACCAAAAATACAAATTTCACCGGAATCCGATGGGGACTGCTGTGTCTCGTTCAGCCAGTATAGGAGCACATTTGGGAGCGATTTCGAGTCAATCGGTCCAAAGACCTGGAAGCTATTGAAAAAATGGGCCACTTTTTTCTTTAAAATATTCACCAAAAATACAAATTTCACCGGAATCCGATGGGGACTGCTGTGTCTCGTTCAGCCAGTATAGGAGCACATTTGGGAGCGATTTCGAGTCAATCGGTCCAAAGACCTGGAAGCTATTGAAAAAATGGGCCACTTTTTTCTTTAAAATATTCACCAAAAATACAAATTTCACCGGAATCCGATGGGGACTGCTGTGTCTCGTTCAGCCAGTATAGGAGCACATTTGGGAGCGATTTCGAGTCAATCGGTCCAAAGACCTGGAAGCTATTGAAAAAATGGGCCACTTTTTTCTTTAAAATATTCACCAAAAATACAAATTTCACCGGAATCCGATGGGGACTGCTGTGTCTCATTCAGCGAGTAGAGGACCACATTCGTGACGAATTTCGAGTCAATCGGTCAAAAGACGACCGTAACCCTAACCCTAGCTCCATAACCCTAACCCTAACCCTAATGCCAGCCTTAAGGCAGTCTCATGAAACATTGTCTCTTTTCACTAAAATATTCACCAAAAATACAAATTTCACCGGAATCCGATGGGGACTGCTGTGTCTCGTTCAGCCAGTATAGGAGCACATTTGGGAGCGATTTCGAGTCAATCGGTCCAAAGACCTGGAAGCTATTGAAAAAATGGGCCACTTTTTTCTTTAAAATATTCACCAAAAATACAAATTTCACCGGAATCTGATGGGGACTGCTGTGTCTTGTTCAGCCAGTATAGGAGCACATTTGGGAGCGATTTCGAGTCAATCGGTCCAAAGACCTGGAAGCTATTGAAAAAATGGGCCACTTTTTTCTTTAAAATATTCACCAAAAATACAAATTTCACCGGAATCCGATGGGGACTGCTGTGTCTCATTCAGCCAGTATAGGAGCACATTTGGGAGCGATTTCGAGTCAATCGGTCCAAAGACCTGGAAGCTATTGAAAAAATGGGCCACTTTTTTCTTTAAAATATTCACCAAAAATACAAATTTCACCGGAATCCGATGGGGACTGCTGTGTCTCATTCAGCGAGTAGAGGACCACATTCGTGACGAATTTCGAGTCAATCGGTCAAAAGACGACCGTAACCCTAACCCTAGCTCCATAACCCTAACCCTAACCCTAATGCCAGCCTTAAGGCAGTCTCATGAAACATTGTCTCTTTTCACTAAAATATTCACCAAAAATACAAATTTCACCGGAATCCGATGGGGACTGCTGTGTCTCGTTCAGCCAGTATAGGAGCACATTTGGGAGCGATTTCGAGTCAATCGGTCCAAAGACCTGGAAGCTATTGAAAAAATGGGCCACTTTTTTCTTTAAAATATTCACCAAAAATACAAATTTCACCGGAATCCGATGGGGACTGCTGTGTCTCGTTCAGCCAGTATAGGAGCACATTTGGGAGCGATTTCGAGTCAATCGGTCCAAAGACCTGGAAGCTATTGAAAAAATGGGCCACTTTTTTCTTTAAAATATTCACCAAAAATACAAATTTCACCGGAATCCGATGGGGACTGCTGTGTCTCGTTCAGCCAGTATAGGAGCACATTTGGGAGCGATTTCGAGTCAATCGGTCCAAAGACCTGGAAGCTATTGAAAAAATGGGCCACTTTTTTCTTTAAAATATTCACCAAAAATACAAATTTCACCGGAATCCGATGGGGACTGCTGTGTCTCGTTCAGCCAGTATAGGAGCACATTTGGGAGCGATTTCGAGTCAATCGGTCCAAAGACCTGGAAGCTATTGAAAAAATGGGCCACTTTTTTCTTTAAAATATTCACCAAAAATACAAATTTCACCGGAATCCGATGGGGACTGCTGTGTCTCATTCAGCGAGTAGAGGACCACATTCGTGATGAATTTCGAGTCAATCGGTCAAAAGACGACCGTAACCCTAACCCTAGCTCAATAACCCTAACCCTAACCCTAACCCTAATGCCAGCCTTAAGGCAGTCTCATGAAACATTGTCTCTTTTCACTAAAATATTCACCAAAAATACAAATTTCACCGGAATCCGATGGGGACTGCTGTGTCTCGTTCAGCCAGTATAGGAGCACATTTGGGAGCGATTTCGAGTCAATCGGTCAAAAGACCTGGAAGCTATTGAAAAAATGGGCCACTTTTTTCTCTAAAATATTCACCAAAAATACAAATTTCACCGGAATCCGATGGGGACTGCTGTGTCTCGTTCAGCCAGTATAGGAGCACATTTGGGAGCGATTTCGAGTCAATCGGTCCAAAGACCTGGAAGCTATTGAAAAAATGGGCCACTTTTTTCTTTAAAATATTCACCAAAAATACAAATTTCACCGGAATCCGATGGGGACTGCTGTGTCTCGTTCAGCCAGTATAGGAGCACATTTGGGAGCGATTTCGAGTCAATCGGTCCAAAGACCTGGAAGCTATTGAAAAAATGGGCCACTTTTTTCTTTAAAATATTCACCAAAAATACAAATTTCACCGGAATCCGATGGGGACTGCTGTGTCTCGTTCAGCCAGTATAGGAGCACATTTGGGAGCGATTTCGAGTCAATAGGTCCAAAGACCTGGAAGCTATTGAAAAAATGGGCCACTTTTTTCTTTAAAATATTCACCAAAAATACAAATTTCACCGGAATCCGATGGGGACTGCTGTGTCTCGTTCAGCCAGTATAGGAGCACATTTGGGAGCGATTTCGAGTCAATCGGTCCAAAGACCTGGAAGCTATTGAAAAAATGGGCCACTTTTTTCTTTAAAATATTCACCAAAAATACAAATTTCACCGGAATCCGATGGGGACTGCTGTGTCTCATTCAGCGAGTAGAGGACCACATTCGTGACGAATTTCGAGTCAATCGGTCAAAAGACGACCGTAACCCTAACCCTAGCTCCATAACCCTAACCCTAACCCTAATGCCAGCCTTAAGGCAGTCTCATGAAACATTGTCTCTTTTCACTAAAATATTCACCAAAAATACAAATTTCACCGGAATCCGATGGGGACTGCTGTGTCTCGTTCAGCCAGTATAGGAGCACATTTGGGAGCGATTTCGAGTCAATCGGTCCAAAGACCTGGAAGCTATTGAAAAAATGGGCCACTTTTTTCTTTAAAATATTCACCAAAAATACAAATTTCACCGGAATCCGATGGGGACTGCTGTGTCTCGTTCAGCCAGTATAGGAGCACATTTGGGAGCGATTTCGAGTCAATCGGTCCAAAGACCTGGAAGCTATTGAAAAAATGGGCCACTTTTTTCTTTAAAATATTCACCAAAAATACAAATTTCACCGGAATCCGATGGGGACTGCTGTGTCTCGTTCAGCCAGTATAGGAGCACATTTGGGAGCGATTTCGAGTCAATCGGTCCAAAGACCTGGAAGCTATTGAAAAAATGGGCCACTTTTTTCTTTAAAATATTCACCAAAAATACAAATTTCACCGGAATCCGATGGGGACTGCTGTGTCTCGTTCAGCCAGTATAGGAGCACATTTGGGAGTGATTTCGAGTCAATCGGTCCAAAGACCTGGAAGCTATTGAAAAAATGGGCCACTTTTTTCTTTAAAATATTCACCAAAAATACAAATTTCACCGGAATCCGATGGGGACTGCTGTGTCTCATTCAGCGAGTAGAGGACCACATTCGTGACGAATTTCGAGTCAATCGGTCAAAAGACGACCGTAACCCTAACCCTAGCTCCATAACCCTAACCCTAACCCTAATGCCAGCCTTAAGGCAGTCTCATGAAACATTGTCTCTTTTCACTAAAATATTCACCAAAAATACAAATTTCACCGGAATCCGATGGGGACTGCTGTGTCTCGTTCAGCCAGTATAGGAGCACATTTGGGAGCGATTTCGAGTCAATCGGTCCAAAGACCTGGAAGCTATTGAAAAAATGGGCCACTTTTTTCTTTAAAATATTCACCAAAAATACAAATTTCACCGGAATCTGATGGGGACTGCTGTGTCTTGTTCAGCCAGTATAGGAGCACATTTGGGAGCGATTTCGAGTCAATCGGTCCAAAGACCTGGAAGCTATTGAAAAAATGGGCCACTTTTTTCTTTAAAATATTCACCAAAAATACAAATTTCACCGGAATCCGATGGGGACTGCTGTGTCTCATTCAGCCAGTATAGGAGCACATTTGGGAGCGATTTCGAGTCAATCGGTCCAAAGACCTGGAAGCTATTGAAAAAATGGGCCACTTTTTTCTTTAAAATATTCACCAAAAATACAAATTTCACCGGAATCCGATGGGGACTGCTGTGTCTCATTCAGCGAGTAGAGGACCACATTCGTGACGAATTTCGAGTCAATCGGTCAAAAGACGACCGTAACCCTAACCCTAGCTCCATAACCCTAACCCTAACCCTAATGCCAGCCTTAAGGCAGTCTCATGAAACATTGTCTCTTTTCACTAAAATATTCACCAAAAATACAAATTTCACCGGAATCCGATGGGGACTGCTGTGTCTCGTTCAGCCAGTATAGGAGCACATTTGGGAGCGATTTCGAGTCAATCGGTCCAAAGACCTGGAAGCTATTGAAAAAATGGGCCACTTTTTTCTTTAAAATATTCACCAAAAATACAAATTTCACCGGAATCCGATGGGGACTGCTGTGTCTCGTTCAGCCAGTATAGGAGCACATTTGGGAGCGATTTCGAGTCAATCGGTCCAAAGACCTGGAAGCTATTGAAAAAATGGGCCACTTTTTTCTTTAAAATATTCACCAAAAATACAAATTTCACCGGAATCCGATGGGGACTGCTGTGTCTCGTTCAGCCAGTATAGGAGCACATTTGGGAGCGATTTCGAGTCAATCGGTCCAAAGACCTGGAAGCTATTGAAAAAATGGGCCACTTTTTTCTTTAAAATATTCACCAAAAATACAAATTTCACCGGAATCCGATGGGGACTGCTGTGTCTCGTTCAGCCAGTATAGGAGCACATTTGGGAGCGATTTCGAGTCAATCGGTCCAAAGACCTGGAAGCTATTGAAAAAATGGGCCACTTTTTTCTTTAAAATATTCACCAAAAATACAAATTTCACCGGAATCCGATGGGGACTGCTGTGTCTCATTCAGCGAGTAGAGGACCACATTCGTGATGAATTTCAAGTCAATCGGTCAAAAGACGACCGTAACCCTAACCCTAGCTCAATAACCCTAACCCTAACCCTAACCCTAATGCCAGCCTTAAGGCAGTCTCATGAAACATTGTCTCTTTTCACTAAAATATTCACCAAAAATACAAATTTCACCGGAATCCGATGGGGACTGCTGTGTCTCGTTCAGCCAGTATAGGAGCACATTTGGGAGCGATTTCGAGTCAATCGGTCCAAAGACCTGGAAGCTATTGAAAAAATGGGCCACTTTTTTCTTTAAAATATTCACCAAAAATACAAATTTCACCGGAATCCGATGGGGACTGCTGTGTCTCGTTCAGCCAGTATAGGAGCACATTTGGGAGCGATTTCGAGTCAATCGGTCCAAAGACCTGGAAGCTATTGAAAAAATGGGCCACTTTTTTCTTTAAAATATTCACCAAAAATACAAATTTCACCGGAATCCGATGGGGACTGCTGTGTCTCGTTCAGCCAGTATAGGAGCACATTTGGGAGCGATTTCGAGTCAATCGGTCCAAAGACCTGGAAGCTATTGAAAAAATGGGCCACTTTTTTCTTTAAAATATTCACCAAAAATACAAATTTCACCGGAATCTGATGGGGACTGCTGTGTCTTGTTCAGCCAGTATAGGAGCACATTTGGGAGCGATTTCGAGTCAATCGGTCCAAAGACCTGGAAGCTATTGAAAAAATGGGCCACTTTTTTCTTTAAAATATTCACCAAAAATACAAATTTCACCGGAATCCGATGGGGACTGCTGTGTCTCATTCAGCCAGTATAGGAGCACATTTGGGAGCGATTTCGAGTCAATCGGTCCAAAGACCTGGAAGCTATTGAAAAAATGGGCCACTTTTTTCTTTAAAATATTCACCAAAAATACAAATTTCACCGGAATCCGATGGGGACTGCTGTGTCTCATTCAGCGAGTAGAGGACCACATTCGTGACGAATTTCGAGTCAATCGGTCAAAAGACGACCGTAACCCTAACCCTAGCTCCATAACCCTAACCCTAACCCTAATGCCAGCCTTAAGGCAGTCTCATGAAACATTGTCTCTTTTCACTAAAATATTCACCAAAAATACAAATTTCACCGGAATCCGATGGGGACTGCTGTGTCTCGTTCAGCCAGTATAGGAGCACATTTGGGAGCGATTTCGAGTCAATCGGTCCAAAGACCTGGAAGCTATTGAAAAAATGGGCCACTTTTTTCTTTAAAATATTCACCAAAAATACAAATTTCACCGGAATCCGATGGGGACTGCTGTGTCTCGTTCAGCCAGTATAGGAGCACATTTGGGAGCGATTTCGAGTCAATCGGTCCAAAGACCTGGAAGCTATTGAAAAAATGGGCCACTTTTTTCTTTAAAATATTCACCAAAAATACAAATTTCACCGGAATCCGATGGGGACTGCTGTGTCTCGTTCAGCCAGTATAGGAGCACATTTGGGAGCGATTTCGAGTCAATCGGTCCAAAGACCTGGAAGCTATTGAAAAAATGGGCCACTTTTTTCTTTAAAATATTCACCAAAAATACAAATTTCACCGGAATCCGATGGGGACTGCTGTGTCTCGTTCAGCCAGTATAGGAGCACATTTGGGAGCGATTTCGAGTCAATCGGTCCAAAGACCTGGAAGCTATTGAAAAAATGGGCCACTTTTTTCTTTAAAATATTCACCAAAAATACAAATTTCACCGGAATCCGATGGGGACTGCTGTGTCTCATTCAGCGAGTAGAGGACCACATTCGTGATGAATTTCGAGTCAATCGGTCAAAAGACGACCGTAACCCTAACCCTAGCTCAATAACCCTAACCCTAACCCTAACCCTAATGCCAGCCTTAAGGCAGTCTCATGAAACATTGTCTCTTTTCACTAAAATATTCACCAAAAATACAAATTTCACCGGAATCCGATGGGGACTGCTGTGTCTCGTTCAGCCAGTATAGGAGCACATTTGGGAGCGATTTCGAGTCAATCGGTCAAAAGACCTGGAAGCTATTGAAAAAATGGGCCACTTTTTTCTCTAAAATATTCACCAAAAATACAAATTTCACCGGAATCCGATGGGGACTGCTGTGTCTCGTTCAGCCAGTATAGGAGCACATTTGGGAGCGATTTCGAGTCAATCGGTCCAAAGACCTGGAAGCTATTGAAAAAATGGGCCACTTTTTTCTTTAAAATATTCACCAAAAATACAAATTTCACCGGAATCTGATGGGGACTGCTGTGTCTTGTTCAGCCAGTATAGGAGCACATTTGGGAGCGATTTCGAGTCAATCGGTCCAAAGACCTGGAAGCTATTGAAAAAATGGGCCACTTTTTTCTTTAAAATATTCACCAAAAATACAAATTTCACCGGAATCCGATGGGGACTGCTGTGTCTCATTCAGCCAGTATAGGAGCACATTTGGGAGCGATTTCGAGTCAATCGGTCCAAAGACCTGGAAGCTATTGAAAAAATGGGCCACTTTTTTCTTTAAAATATTCACCAAAAATACAAATTTCACCGGAATCCGATGGGGACTGCTGTGTCTCATTCAGCGAGTAGAGGACCACATTCGTGACGAATTTCGAGTCAATCGGTCAAAAGACGACCGTAACCCTAACCCTAGCTCCATAACCCTAACCCTAACCCTAATGCCAGCCTTAAGGCAGTCTCATGAAACATTGTCTCTTTTCACTAAAATATTCACCAAAAATACAAATTTCACCGGAATCCGATGGGGACTGCTGTGTCTCGTTCAGCCAGTATAGGAGCACATTTGGGAGCGATTTCGAGTCAATCGGTCCAAAGACCTGGAAGCTATTGAAAAAATGGGCCACTTTTTTCTTTAAAATATTCACCAAAAATACAAATTTCACCGGAATCCGATGGGGACTGCTGTGTCTCGTTCAGCCAGTATAGGAGCACATTTGGGAGCGATTTCGAGTCAATCGGTCCAAAGACCTGGAAGCTATTGAAAAAATGGGCCACTTTTTTCTTTAAAATATTCACCAAAAATACAAATTTCACCGGAATCCGATGGGGACTGCTGTGTCTCGTTCAGCCAGTATAGGAGCACATTTGGGAGCGATTTCGAGTCAATCGGTCCAAAGACCTGGAAGCTATTGAAAAAATGGGCCACTTTTTTCTTTAAAATATTCACCAAAAATACAAATTTCACCGGAATCCGATGGGGACTGCTGTGTCTCGTTCAGCCAGTATAGGAGCACATTTGGGAGCGATTTCGAGTCAATCGGTCCAAAGACCTGGAAGCTATTGAAAAAATGGGCCACTTTTTTCTTTAAAATATTCACCAAAAATACAAATTTCACCGGAATCCGATGGGGACTGCTGTGTCTCATTCAGCGAGTAGAGGACCACATTCGTGATGAATTTCAAGTCAATCGGTCAAAAGACGACCGTAACCCTAACCCTAGCTCAATAACCCTAACCCTAACCCTAACCCTAATGCCAGCCTTAAGGCAGTCTCATGAAACATTGTCTCTTTTCACTAAAATATTCACCAAAAATACAAATTTCACCGGAATCCGATGGGGACTGCTGTGTCTCGTTCAGCCAGTATAGGAGCACATTTGGGAGCGATTTCGAGTCAATCGGTCCAAAGACCTGGAAGCTATTGAAAAAATGGGCCACTTTTTTCTTTAAAATATTCACCAAAAATACAAATTTCACCGGAATCCGATGGGGACTGCTGTGTCTCGTTCAGCCAGTATAGGAGCACATTTGGGAGCGATTTCGAGTCAATCGGTCCAAAGACCTGGAAGCTATTGAAAAAATGGGCCACTTTTTTCTTTAAAATATTCACCAAAAATACAAATTTCACCGGAATCCGATGGGGACTGCTGTGTCTCGTTCAGCCAGTATAGGAGCACATTTGGGAGCGATTTCGAGTCAATCGGTCCAAAGACCTGGAAGCTATTGAAAAAATGGGCCACTTTTTTCTTTAAAATATTCACCAAAAATACAAATTTCACCGGAATCTGATGGGGACTGCTGTGTCTTGTTCAGCCAGTATAGGAGCACATTTGGGAGCGATTTCGAGTCAATCGGTCCAAAGACCTGGAAGCTATTGAAAAAATGGGCCACTTTTTTCTTTAAAATATTCACCAAAAATACAAATTTCACCGGAATCCGATGGGGACTGCTGTGTCTCATTCAGCCAGTATAGGAGCACATTTGGGAGCGATTTCGAGTCAATCGGTCCAAAGACCTGGAAGCTATTGAAAAAATGGGCCACTTTTTTCTTTAAAATATTCACCAAAAATACAAATTTCACCGGAATCCGATGGGGACTGCTGTGTCTCATTCAGCGAGTAGAGGACCACATTCGTGACGAATTTCGAGTCAATCGGTCAAAAGACGACCGTAACCCTAACCCTAGCTCCATAACCCTAACCCTAACCCTAATGCCAGCCTTAAGGCAGTCTCATGAAACATTGTCTCTTTTCACTAAAATATTCACCAAAAATACAAATTTCACCGGAATCCGATGGGGACTGCTGTGTCTCGTTCAGCCAGTATAGGAGCACATTTGGGAGCGATTTCGAGTCAATCGGTCCAAAGACCTGGAAGCTATTGAAAAAATGGGCCACTTTTTTCTTTAAAATATTCACCAAAAATACAAATTTCACCGGAATCCGATGGGGACTGCTGTGTCTCGTTCAGCCAGTATAGGAGCACATTTGGGAGCGATTTCGAGTCAATCGGTCCAAAGACCTGGAAGCTATTGAAAAAATGGGCCACTTTTTTCTTTAAAATATTCACCAAAAATACAAATTTCACCGGAATCCGATGGGGACTGCTGTGTCTCGTTCAGCCAGTATAGGAGCACATTTGGGAGCGATTTCGAGTCAATCGGTCCAAAGACCTGGAAGCTATTGAAAAAATGGGCCACTTTTTTCTTTAAAATATTCACCAAAAATACAAATTTCACCGGAATCCGATGGGGACTGCTGTGTCTCGTTCAGCCAGTATAGGAGCACATTTGGGAGCGATTTCGAGTCAATCGGTCCAAAGACCTGGAAGCTATTGAAAAAATGGGCCACTTTTTTCTTTAAAATATTCACCAAAAATACAAATTTCACCGGAATCCGATGGGGACTGCTGTGTCTCATTCAGCGAGTAGAGGACCACATTCGTGATGAATTTCGAGTCAATCGGTCAAAAGACGACCGTAACCCTAACCCTAGCTCAATAACCCTAACCCTAACCCTAACCCTAATGCCAGCCTTAAGGCAGTCTCATGAAACATTGTCTCTTTTCACTAAAATATTCACCAAAAATACAAATTTCACCGGAATCCGATGGGGACTGCTGTGTCTCGTTCAGCCAGTATAGGAGCACATTTGGGAGCGATTTCGAGTCAATCGGTCAAAAGACCTGGAAGCTATTGAAAAAATGGGCCACTTTTTTCTCTAAAATATTCACCAAAAATACAAATTTCACCGGAATCCGATGGGGACTGCTGTGTCTCGTTCAGCCAGTATAGGAGCACATTTGGGAGCGATTTCGAGTCAATCGGTCAAAAGACCTGGAAGCTATTGAAAAAATGGGCCACTTTTTTCTTTAAAATATTCACCAAAAATACAAATTTCACCGGAATCCGATGGGGACTGCTGTGTCTTGTTCAGCCAGTATAGGAGCACATTTGGGAGCGATTTCGAGTCAATCGGTCCAAAGACCTGGAAGCTATTGAAAAAATGGGCCACTTTTTTCTTTAAAATATTCACCAAAAATACAAATTTCACCGGAATCCGATGGGGACTGCTGTGTCTCATTCAGCCAGTATAGGAGCACATTTGGGAGTGATTTCGAGTCAATCGGTCCAAAGACCTGGAAGCTATTGAAAAAATGGGCCACTTTTTTCTTTAAAATATTCACCAAAAATACAAATTTCACCGGAATCCGATGGGGACTGCTGTGTCTCATTCAGCGAGTAGAGGACCACATTCGTGACGAATTTCGAGTCAATCGGTCAAAAGACGACCGTAACCCTAACCCTAGCTCCATAACCCTAACCCTAACCCTAATGCCACCCTTAAGGCAGTCTCATGAAACATTGTCTCTTTTCACTAAAATATTCACCAAAAATACAAATTTCACCGGAATCCGATGGGGACTGCTGTGTCTCATTCAGCCAGTATAGGAGCACATTTGGGAGCGATTTCGAGTCAATCGGTCCAAAGACCTGGACGCTATTGAAAAAATGGGCCACTTTTTTCTTTAAAATATTCACCAAAAATACAAATTTCACCGGAATCCGATGGGGACTGCTGTGTCTCATTCAGCCACTATAGGAGCACATTTGGGAGCGATTTCGAGTCAATCGGTCCAAAGACCTGGAAGCTATTGAAAAAATGGGCCACTTTTTTCTTTAAAATATTCACCAAAAATACAAATTTCACCGGAATCCGATGGGGACTGCTGTGTCTCATTCAGCGAGTAGAGGACCACATTCGTGATGAATTTCGAGTCAATCGGTCAAAAGACGACCGTAACCCTAACCCTAGCTCAATAACCCTAACCCTAACCCTAACCCTAATGCCAGCCTTAAGGCAGTCTCATGAAACATTGTCTCTTTTCACTAAAATATTCACCAAAAATACAAATTTCACCGGAATCCGATGGGGACTGCTGTGTCTCGTTCAGCCAGTATAGGAGCACATTTGGGAGCGATTTCGAGTCAATCGGTCAAAAGACCTGGAAGCTATTGAAAAAATGGGCCACTTTTTTCTCTAAAATATTCACCAAAAATACAAATTTCACCGGAATCCGATGGGGACTGCTGTGTTTCGTTCAGCCAGGATAGGAGCACATTTGGGAGCGATTTCGAGTCAATCGGTCAAAAGACCTGGAAGCTATTGAAAAAATGGGCCACTTTTTTCTCTAAAATATTCACCAAAAATACAAATTTCACCGGAATCCGATGGTGACTGCTGTGTCTCGTTCAGTCAGTATAGGAGCACATTTGGGAGCGATTTCGAGTCAATCGGTCCAAAGACCTGGAAGCTATTGAAAAAATGGGCCACTTTTTTCTTTAAAATATTCACCAAAAATACAAATTTCACCGGAATCCGATGGGGACTGCTGTGTCTCGTTCAGCCAGTATAGGAGCACATTTGGGAGCGATTTCGAGTCAATCGGTCCAAAGACCTGGAAGCTATTGAAAAAATGGGCCACTTTTTTCTTTAAAATATTCACCAAAAATACAAATTTCACCGGAATCTGATGGGGACTGCTGTGTCTCATTCAGCGAGTAGAGGACCACATTCGTGACGAATTTCGAGTCAATCGGTCAAAAGACGACCGTAACCCTAACCCTAGCTCCATAACCCTAACCCTAACCCTAACCCTAATGCCAGCCTTAAGGCAGTCTCATGAAACATTGTCTCTTTTCACTAAAATATTCACCAAAAATACAAATTTCACCGGAATCCGATGGGGACTGCTGTGTCTCGTTCAGCCAGTATAGGAGCACATTTGGGAGCGATTTCGAGTCAATCGGTCCAAAGACCTGGAAGCTATTGAAAAAATGGGCCACTTTTTTCTTTAAAATATTCACCAAAAATACAAATTTCACCGGAATCCGATGGGGACTGCTGTGTCTCATTCAGCGAGTAGAGGACCACATTCGTGATGAATTTCGAGTCAATCGGTCAAAAGACGACCGTAACCCTAACCCTAGCTCCATAACTCTAACCCTAACCCTAACCCTAATGCCAGCCTTAAGGCAGTCTCATGAAACATTGTCTCTTTTCACTAAAATATTCACCAAAAATACAAATTTCACCGGAATCCGATGGGGACTGCTGTGTCTCGTTCAGCCAGTATAGGAGCACATTTGGGAGCGATTTCGAGTCAATCGGTCAAAAGACCTGGAAGCTATTGAAAAAATGGGCCACTTTTTTCTCTAAAATATTCACCAAAAATACAAATTTCACCGGAATCCGATGGGGACTGCTGTGTCTCGTTCAGCCAGTATAGGAGCACATTTGGGAGCGATTTCGAGTCAATCGGTCCAAAGACCTGGAAGCTATTGAAAAAATGGGCCACTTTTTTCTTTAAAATATTCACCAAAAATACAAATTTCACCGGAATCCGATGGGGACTGCTGTGTCTCATTCAGCGAGTAGAGGACCACATTCGTGATGAATTTCGAGTCAATCGGTCAAAAGACGACCGTAACCCTAACCCTAGCTCCATAACTCTAACCCTAACCCTAACCCTAATGCCAGCCTTAAGGCAGTCTCATGAAACATTGTCTCTTTTCACTAAAATATTCACCAAAAATACAAATTTCACCGGAATCCGATGGGGACTGCTGTGTCTCGTTCAGCCAGTATAGGAGCACATTTGGGAGCGATTTCGAGTCAATCGGTCAAAAGACCTGGAAGCTATTGAAAAAATGGGCCACTTTTTTCTCTAAAATATTCACCAAAAATACAAATTTCACCGGAATCCGATGGGGACTGCTGTGTCTCGTTCAGCCAGTATAGGAGCACATTTGGGAGCGATTTCGAGTCAATCGGTCCAAAGACCTGGAAGCTATTGAAAAAATGGGCCACTTTTTTCTTTAAAATATTCACCAAAAATACAAATTTCACCGGAATCCGATGGGGACTGCTGTGTCTCATTCAGCGAGTAGAGGACCACATTCGTGACGAATTTCGAGTCAATCGGTCAAAAGACGACCGTAACCCTAACCCTAGCTCCATAACCCTAACCCTAACCCTAACCCTAATGCCAGCCTTAAGGCAGTCTCATGAAACATTGTCTCTTTTCTTTAAAATATTCACCAAAAATACAAATTTCACCGGAATCCGATGGGGACTGCTGTGTCTCGTTCAGCCAGTATAGGAGCACATTTGGGAGCGATTTCGAGTCAATCGGTCCAAAGACCTGGAAGCTATTGAAAAAATGGGCCACTTTTTTCTTTAAAATATTCACCAAAAATACAAATTTCACCGGAATCCGATGGGGACTGCTGTGTCTCGTTCAGCCAGTATAGGAGCACATTTGGGAGCGATTTCGAGTCAATCGGTCCAAAGACCTGGAAGCTATTGAAAAAATGGGCCACTTTTTTCTTTAAAATATTCACCAAAAATACAAATTTCACCGGAATCCGATGGGGACTGCTGTGTCTCATTCAGCGAGTAGAGGACCACATTCGTGACGAATTTCGAGTCAATCGGTCAAAAGACGACCGTAACCCTAACCCTAGCTCCATAACCCTAACCCTAACCCTAACCCTAATGCCAGCCTTAAGGCAGTCTCATGAAACATTGTCTCTTTTCACTAAAATATTCACCAAAAATACAAATTTCACCGGAATCCGATGGGGACTGCTGTGTCTCGTTCAGCCAGTATAGGAGCACATTTGGGAGCGATTTCGAGTCAATCGGTCCAAAGACCTGGAAGCTATTGAAAAAATGGGCCACTTTTTTCTTTAAAATATTCACCAAAAATACAAATTTCACCGGAATCCGATGGGGACTGCTGTGTCTCGTTCAGCCAGTATAGGAGCACATTTGGGAGCGATTTCGAGTCAATCGGTCCAAAGACCTGGAAGCTATTGAAAAAATGGGCCACTTTTTTCTTTAAAATATTCACCAAAAATACAAATTTCACCGGAATCCGATGGGGACTGCTGTGTCTCATTCAGCGAGTAGAGGACCACATTCGTGACGAATTTCGAGTCAATCGGTCAAAAGACGACCGTAACCCTAACCCTAGCTCCATAACCCTAACCCTAACCCTAACCCTAATGCCAGCCTTAAGGCAGTCTCATGAAACATTGTCTCTTTTCTTTAAAATATTCACCAAAAATACAAATTTCACCGGAATCCGATGGGGACTGCTGTGTCTCGTTCAGCCAGTATAGGAGCACATTTGGGAGCGATTTCGAGTCAATCGGTCCAAAGACCTGGAAGCTATTGAAAAAATGGGCCACTTTTTTCTTTAAAATATTCACCAAAAATACAAATTTCACCGGAATCCGATGGGGACTGCTGTGTCTCGTTCAGCCAGTATAGGAGCACATTTGGGAGCGATTTCGAGTCAATCGGTCCAAAGACCTGGAAGCTATTGAAAAAATGGGCCACTTTTTTCTTTAAAATATTCACCAAAAATACAAATTTCACCGGAATCCGATGGGGACTGCTGTGTCTCATTCAGCGAGTAGAGGACCACATTCGTGACGAATTTCGAGTCAATCAGTCAAAAGACGACCGTAACCCTAACCCTAGCTCCATAACCCTAACCCTAACCCTAACCCTAATGCCAGCCTTAAGGCAGTCTCATGAAACATTGTCTCTTTTCACTAAAATATTCACCAAAAATACAAATTTCACCGGAATCCGATGGGGACTGCTGTGTCTCGTTCAGCCAGTATAGGAGCACATTTGGGAGCGATTTCGAGTCAATCGGTCCAAAGACCTGGAAGCTATTGAAAAAATGGGCCACTTTTTTCTTTAAAATATTCACCAAAAATACAAATTTCACCGGAATCCGATGGGGACTGCTGTGTCTCGTTCAGCCAGTATAGGAGCACATTTGGGAGCGATTTCGAGTCAATCGGTCCAAAGACCTGGAAGCTATTGAAAAAATGGGCCACTTTTTTCTTTAAAATATTCACCAAAAATACAAATTTCACCGGAATCCGATGGGGACTGCTGTGTCTCGTTCAGCCAGTATAGGAGCACATTTGGGAGCGATTTCGAGTCAATCGGTCCAAAGACCTGGAAGCTATTGAAAAAATGGGCCACTTTTTTCTTTAAAATATTCACCAAAAATACAAATTTCACCGGAATCCGATGGGGACTGCTGTGTCTCATTCAGCGAGTAGAGGACCACATTCGTGACGAATTTCGAGTCAATCGGTCAAAAGACGACCGTAACCCTAACCCTAGCTCCATAACCCTAACCCTAACCCTAACCCTAATGCCAGCCTTAAGGCAGTCTCATGAAACATTGTCTCTTTTCACTAAAATATTCACCAAAAATACAAATTTCACCGGAATCCGATGGGGACTGCTGTGTCTCGTTCAGCCAGTATAGGAGCACATTTGGGAGCGATTTCGAGTCAATCGGTCCAAAGACCTGGAAGCTATTGAAAAAATGGGCCACTTTTTTCTTTAAAATATTCACCAAAAATACAAATTTCACCGGAATCCGATGGGGACTGCTGTGTCTCGTTCAGCCAGTATAGGAGCACATTTGGGAGCGATTTCGAGTCAATCGGTCCAAAGACCTGGAAGCTATTGAAAAAATGGGCCACTTTTTTCTTTAAAATATTCACCAAAAATACAAATTTCACCGGAATCCGATGGGGACTGCTGTGTCTCATTCAGCGAGTAGAGGACCACATTCGTGACGAATTTCGAGTCAATCGGTCAAAAGACGACCGTAACCCTAACCCTAGCTCCATAACCCTAACCCTAACCCTAACCCTAATGCCAGCCTTAAGGCAGTCTCATGAAACATTGTCTCTTTTCACTAAAATATTCACCAAAAATACAAATTTCACCGGAATCCGATGGGGACTGCTGTGTCTCGTTCAGCCAGTATAGGAGCACATTTGGGAGCGATTTCGAGTCAATCGGTCCAAAGACCTGGAAGCTATTGAAAAAATGGGCCACTTTTTTCTTTAAAATATTCACCAAAAATACAAATTTCACCGGAATCCGATGGGGACTGCTGTGTCTCGTTCAGCCAGTATAGGAGCACATTTGGGAGCGATTTCGAGTCAATCGGTCCAAAGACCTGGAAGCTATTGAAAAAATGGGCCACTTTTTTCTTTAAAATATTCACCAAAAATACAAATTTCACCGGAATCCGATGGGGACTGCTGTGTCTCGTTCAGCCAGTATAGGAGCACATTTGGGAGCGATTTCGAGTCAATCGGTCCAAAGACCTGGAAGCTATTGAAAAAATGGGCCACTTTTTTCTTTAAAATATTCACCAAAAATACAAATTTCACCGGAATCCGATGGGGACTGCTGTGTCTCATTCAGCGAGTAGAGGACCACATTCGTGACGAATTTCGAGTCAATCGGTCAAAAGACGACCGTAACCCTAACCCTAGCTCCATAACCCTAACCCTAACCCTAACCCTAATGCCAGCCTTAAGGCAGTCTCATGAAACATTGTCTCTTTTCACTAAAATATTCACCAAAAATACAAATTTCACCGGAATCCGATGGGGACTGCTGTGTCTCGTTCAGCCAGTATAGGAGCACATTTGGGAGCGATTTCGAGTCAATCGGTCCAAAGACCTGGAAGCTATTGAAAAAATGGGCCACTTTTTTCTTTAAAATATTCACCAAAAATACAAATTTCACCGGAATCCGATGGGGACTGCTGTGTCTCGTTCAGCCAGTATAGGAGCACATTTGGGAGCGATTTCGAGTCAATCGGTCCAAAGACCTGGAAGCTATTGAAAAAATGGGCCACTTTTTTCTTTAAAATATTCACCAAAAATACAAATTTCACCGGAATCCGATGGGGACTGCTGTGTCTCATTCAGCGAGTAGAGGACCACATTCGTGACGAATTTCGAGTCAATCGGTCAAAAGACGACCGTAACCCTAACCCTAGCTCCATAACGCTAACCCTAACCCTAACCCTAATGCCAGCCTTAAGGCAGTCTCATGAAACATTGTCTCTTTTCACTAAAATATTCACCAAAAATACAAATTTCACCGGAATCCGATGGGGACTGCTGTGTCTTGTTCAGCCAGTATAGGAGCACATTTGGGAGCGATTTCGAGTCAATCGGTCCAAAGACCTGGAAGCTATTGAAAAAATGGGCCACTTTTTTCTTTAAAATATTCACCAAAAATACAAATTTCACCGGAATCCGTTGGGGACTGCTGTGTCTCGTTCAGCCAGTATAGGAGCACATTTGGGAGCGATTTCGAGTCAATCTGTCCAAAGACCTGGAAGCTATTGAAAAAATGGGCCACTTTTTTCTTTAAAATATTCACCAAAAATACAAATTTCACCGGAATCCGATGGGGACTGCTGTGTCTCATTCAGCGAGTAGAGGACCACATTCGTGATGAATTTCGAGTCAATCGGTCAAAAGACGACCGTAACCCTAACCCTAGCTCCATAACCCTAACCCTAACCCTAACCCTAATGCCAGCCTTAAGGCAGTCTCATGAAACATTGTCTCTTTTCACTAAAATATTCACCAAAAATACAAATTTCACCGGAATCCGATGGGGACTGCTGTGTCTCGTTCAGCCAGTATAGGAGCACATTTGGGAGCGATTTCGAGTCAATCGGTCCAAAGACCTGGAAGCTATTGAAAAAATGGGCCACTTTTTTCTTTAAAATATTCACCAAAAATACAAATTTCACCGGAATCCGATGGGGACTGCTGTGTCTCGTTCAGCCAGTATAGGAGCACATTTGGGAGCGATTTCGAGTCAATCGGTCCAAAGACCTGGAAGCTATTGAAAAAATGGGCCACTTTTTTCTTTAAAATATTCACCAAAAATACAAATTTCACCGGAATCCGATGGGGACTGCTGTGTCTCGTTCAGCCAGTATAGGAGCACATTTGGGAGCGATTTCGAGTCAATCGGTCCAAAGACCTGGAAGCTATTGAAAAAATGGGCCACTTTTTTCTTTAAAATATTCACCAAAAATACAAATTTCACCGGAATCCGATGGGGACTGCTGTGTCTCATTCAGCGAGTAGAGGACCACATTCGTGACGAATTTCGAGTCAATCGGTCAAAAGACGACCGTAACCCTAACCCTAGCTCCATAACCCTAACCCTAACCCTAACCCTAATGCCAGCCTTAAGGCAGTCTCATGAAACATTGTCTCTTTTCACTAAAATATTCACCAAAAATACAAATTTCACCGGAATCCGATGGGGACTGCTGTGTCTCGTTCAGCCAGTATAGGAGCACATTTGGGAGCGATTTCGAGTCAATCGGTCCAAAGACCTGGAAGCTATTGAAAAAATGGGCCACTTTTTTCTTTAAAATATTCACCAAAAATACAAATTTCACCGGAATCCGATGGGGACTGCTGTGTCTCGTTCAGCCAGTATAGGAGCACATTTGGGAGCGATTTCGAGTCAATCGGTCCAAAGACCTGGAAGCTATTGAAAAAATGGGCCACTTTTTTCTTTAAAATATTCACCAAAAATACAAATTTCACCGGAATCCGATGGGGACTGCTGTGTCTCATTCAGCGAGTAGAGGACCACATTCGTGACGAATTTCGAGTCAATCGGTCAAAAGACGACCGTAACCCTAACCCTAGCTCCATAACCCTAACCCTAACCCTAACCCTAATGCCAGCCTTAAGGCAGTCTCATGAAACATTGTCTCTTTTCACTAAAATATTCACCAAAAATACAAATTTCACCGGAATCCGATGGGGACTGCTGTGTCTCGTTCAGCCAGTATAGGAGCACATTTGGGAGCGATTTCGAGTCAATCGGTCCAAAGACCTGGAAGCTATTGAAAAAATGGGCCACTTTTTTCTTTAAAATATTCACCAAAAATACAAATTTCACCGGAATCCGATGGGGACTGCTGTGTCTCGTTCAGCCAGTATAGGAGCACATTTGGGAGCGATTTCGAGTCAATCGGTCCAAAGACCTGGAAGCTATTGAAAAAATGGGCCACTTTTTTCTTTAAAATATTCACCAAAAATACAAATTTCACCGGAATCCGATGGGGACTGCTGTGTCTCATTCAGCGAGTAGAGGACCACATTCGTGACGAATTTCGAGTCAATCGGTCAAAAGACGACCGTAACCCTAACCCTAGCTCCATAACCCTAACCCTAACCCTAACCCTAATTCCAGCCTTAAGGCAGTCTCATGAAACATTGTCTCTTTTCACTAAAATATTCACCAAAAATACAAATTTCACCGGAATCCGATGGGGACTGCTGTGTCTCGTTCAGCCAGTATAGGAGCACATTTGGGAGCGATTTCGAGTCAATCGGTCCAAAGACCTGGAAGCTATTGAAAAAATGGGCCACTTTTTTCTTTAAAATATTCACCAAAAATACAAATTTCACCGGAATCCGATGGGGACTGCTGTGTCTCGTTCAGCCAGTATAGGAGCACATTTGGGAGTGATTTCGAGTCAATCGGTCCAAAGACCTGGAAGCTATTGAAAAAATGGGCCACTTTTTTCTTTAAAATATTCACCAAAAATACAAATTTCACCGGAATCCGATGGGGACTGCTGTGTCTCGTTCAGCCAGTATAGGAGCACATTTGGGAGCGATTTCGAGTCAATCGGTCAAAAGACCTGGAAGCTATTGAAAAAATGGGCCACTTTTTTCTCTAAAATATTCACCAAAAATACAAATTTCACCGGAATCCGATGGGGACTGCTGTGTCTCGTTCAGCCAGTATAGGAGCACATTTGGGAGCGATTTCGAGTCAATCGGTCCAAAGACCTGGAAGCTATTGAAAAAATGGGCCACTTTTTTCTTTAAAATATTCACCAAAAATACAAATTTCACCGGAATCCGATGGGGACTGCTGTGTCTCATTCAGCGAGTAGAGGACCACATTCGTGACGAATTTCGAGTCAATCGGTCAAAAGACGACCGTAACCCTAACCCTAGCTCCATAACCCTAACCCTAACCCTAACCCTAATGCCAGCCTTAAGGCAGTCTCATGAAACATTGTCTCTTTTCTTTAAAATATTCACCAAAAATACAAATTTCACCGGAATCCGATGGGGACTGCTGTGTCTCGTTCAGCCAGTATAGGAGCACATTTGGGAGCGATTTCGAGTCAATCGGTCCAAAGACCTGGAAGCTATTGAAAAAATGGGCCACTTTTTTCTTTAAAATATTCACCAAAAATACAAATTTCACCGGAATCCGATGGGGACTGCTGTGTCTCGTTCAGCCAGTATAGGAGCACATTTGGGAGCGATTTCGAGTCAATCGGTCCAAAGACCTGGAAGCTATTGAAAAAATGGGCCACTTTTTTCTTTAAAATATTCACCAAAAATACAAATTTCACCGGAATCCGATGGGGACTGCTGTGTCTCATTCAGCGAGTAGACGACCACATTCGTGACGAATTTCGAGTCAATCGGTCAAAAGACGACCGTAACCCTAACCCTAGCTCCATAACCCTAACCCTAACCCTAACCCTAATGCCAGCCTTAAGGCAGTCTCATGAAACATTGTCTCTTTTCACTAAAATATTCACCAAAAATACAAATTTCACCGGAATCCGATGGGGACTGCTGTGTCTCGTTCAGCCAGTATAGGAGCACATTTGGGAGCGATTTCGAGTCAATCGGTCCAAAGACCTGGAAGCTATTGAAAAAATGGGCCACTTTTTTCTTTAAAATATTCACCAAAAATACAAATTTCACCGGAATCCGATGGGGACTGCTGTGTCTCGTTCAGCCAGTATAGGAGCACATTTGGGAGCGATTTCGAGTCAATCGGTCCAAAGACCTGGAAGCTATTGAAAAAATGGGCCACTTTTTTCTTTAAAATATTCACCAAAAATACAAATTTCACCGGAATCCGATGGGGACTGCTGTGTCTCATTCAGCGAGTAGAGGACCACATTCGTGACGAATTTCGAGTCAATCGGTCAAAAGACGACCGTAACCCTAACCCTAGCTCCATAACCCTAACCCTAACCCTAACCCTAATGCCAGCCTTAAGGCAGTCTCATGAAACATTGTCTCTTTTCACTAAAATATTCACCAAAAATACAAATTTCACCGGAATCCGATGGGGACTGCTGTGTCTCGTTCAGCCAGTATAGGAGCACATTTGGGAGCGATTTCGAGTCAATCGGTCCAAAGACCTGGAAGCTATTGAAAAAATGGGCCACTTTTTTCTTTAAAATATTCACCAAAAATACAAATTTCACCGGAATCCGATGGGGACTGCTGTGTCTCGTTCAGCCAGTATAGGAGCACATTTGGGAGCGATTTCGAGTCAATCGGTCCAAAGACCTGGAAGCTATTGAAAAAATGGGCCACTTTTTTCTTTAAAATATTCACCAAAAATACAAATTTCACCGGAATCCGATGGGGACTGCTGTGTCTCATTCAGCGAGTAGAGGACCACATTCGTGACGAATTTCGAGTCAATCGGTCAAAAGACGACCGTAACCCTAACCCTAGCTCCATAACCCTAACCCTAACCCTAACCCTAATGCCAGCCTTAAGGCAGTCTCATGAAACATTGTCTCTTTTCACTAAAATATTCACCAAAAATACAAATTTCACCGGAATCCGATGGGGACTGCTGTGTCTCATTCAGCGAGTAGAGGACCACATTCGTGACGAATTTCGAGTCAATCGGTCAAAAGACGACCGTAACCCTAACCCTAGCTCCATAACGCTAACCCTAACCCTAACCCTAATGCCAGCCTTAAGGCAGTCTCATGAAACATTGTCTCTTTTCACTAAAATATTCACCAAAAATACAAATTTCACCGGAATCCGATGGGGACTGCTGTGTCTCGTTCAGCCAGTATAGGAGCACATTTGGGAGCGATTTCGAGTCAATCCGTCCAAAGACCTGGAAGCTATTGAAAAAATGGGCCACTTTTTTCTTTAAAATATTCACCAAAAATACAAATTTCACCGGAATCCGTTGGGGACTGCTGTGTCTCGTTCAGCCAGTATAGGAGCACATTTGGGAGCGATTTCGAGTCAATCTGTCCAAAGACCTGGAAGCTATTGAAAAAATGGGCCACTTTTTTCTTTAAAATATTCACCAAAAATACAAATTTCACCGGAATCCGATGGGGACTGCTGTGTCTCATTCAGCGAGTAGAGGACCACATTCGTGATGAATTTCGAGTCAATCGGTCAAAAGACGACCGTAACCCTAACCCTAGCTCCATAACCCTAACCCTAACCCTAACCCTAATGCCAGCCTTAAGGCAGTCTCATGAAACATTGTCTCTTTTCACTAAAATATTCACCAAAAATACAAATTTCACCGGAATCCGATGGGGACTGCTGTGTCTCGTTCAGCCAGTATAGGAGCACATTTGGGAGCGATTTCGAGTCAATCGGTCCAAAGACCTGGAAGCTATTGAAAAAATGGGCCACTTTTTTCTTTAAAATATTCACCAAAAATACAAATTTCACCGGAATCCGATGGGGACTGCTGTGTCTCATTCAGCGAGTAGAGGACCACATTCGTGACGAATTTCGAGTCAATCGGTCAAAAGACGACCGTAACCCTAACCCTAGCTCCATAACCCTAACCCTAACCCTAACCCTAATGCCAGCCTTAAGGCAGTCTCATGAAACATTGTCTCTTTTCACTAAAATATTCACCAAAAATACAAATTTCACCGGAATCCGATGGGGACTGCTGTGTCTCGTTCAGCCAGTATAGGAGCACATTTGGGAGCGATTTCGAGTCAATCGGTCCAAAGACCTGGAAGCTATTGAAAAAATGGGCCACTTTTTTCTTTAAAATATTCACCAAAAATACAAATTTCACCGGAATCCGATGGGGACTGCTGTGTCTCGTTCAGCCAGTATAGGAGCACATTTGGGAGCGATTTCGAGTCAATCGGTCCAAAGACCTGGAAGCTATTGAAAAAATGGGCCACTTTTTTCTTTAAAATATTCACCAAAAATACAAATTTCACCGGAATCCGATGGGGACTGCTGTGTCTCGTTCAGCCAGTATAGGAGCACATTTGGGAGCGATTTCGAGTCAATCGGTCCAAAGACCTGGAAGCTATTGAAAAAATGGGCCACTTTTTTCTTTAAAATATTCACCAAAAATACAAATTTCACCGGAATCCGATGGGGACTGCTGTGTCTCATTCAGCGAGTAGAGGACCACATTCGTGACGAATTTCGAGTCAATCGGTCAAAAGACGACCGTAACCCTAACCCTAGCTCCATAACCCTAACCCTAACCCTAACCCTAATGCCAGCCTTAAGGCAGTCTCATGAAACATTGTCTCTTTTCACTAAAATATTCACCAAAAATACAAATTTCACCGGAATCCGATGGGGACTGCTGTGTCTCGTTCAGCCAGTATAGGAGCACATTTGGGAGCGATTTCGAGTCAATCGGTCCAAAGACCTGGAAGCTATTGAAAAAATGGGCCACTTTTTTCTTTAAAATATTCACCAAAAATACAAATTTCACCGGAATCCGATGGGGACTGCTGTGTCTCGTTCAGCCAGTATAGGAGCACATTTGGGAGCGATTTCGAGTCAATCGGTCCAAAGACCTGGAAGCTATTGAAAAAATGGGCCACTTTTTTCTTTAAAATATTCACCAAAAATACAAATTTCACCGGAATCCGATGGGGACTGCTGTGTCTCATTCAGCGAGTAGAGGACCACATTCGTGACGAATTTCGAGTCAATCGGTCAAAAGACGACCGTAACCCTAACCCTAGCTCCATAACCCTAACCCTAACCCTAACCCTAATGCCAGCCTTAAGGCAGTCTCATGAAACATTGTCTCTTTTCTTTAAAATATTCACCAAAAATACAAATTTCACCGGAATCCGATGGGGACTGCTGTGTCTCGTTCAGCCAGTATAGGAGCACATTTGGCAGCGATTTCGAGTCAATCGGTCCAAAGACCTGGAAGCTATTGAAAAAATGGGCCACTTTTTTCTTTAAAATATTCACCAAAAATACAAATTTCACCGGAATCCGATGGGGACTGCTGTGTCTCGTTCAGCCAGTATAGGAGCACATTTGGGAGCGATTTCGAGTCAATCGGTCCAAAGACCTGGAAGCTATTGAAAAAATGGGCCACTTTTTTCTTTAAAATATTCACCAAAAATACAAATTTCACCGGAATCCGATGGGGACTGCTGTGTCTCATTCAGCGAGTAGAGGACCACATTCGTGACGAATTTCGAGTCAATCGGTCAAAAGACGACCGTAACCCTAACCCTAGCTCCATAACCCTAACCCTAACCCTAACCCTAATGCCAGCCTTAAGGCAGTCTCATGAAACATTGTCTCTTTTCACTAAAATATTCACCAAAAATACAAATTTCACCGGAATCCGATGGGGACTGCTGTGTCTCGTTCAGCCAGTATAGGAGCACATTTGGGAGCGATTTCGAGTCAATCGGTCCAAAGACCTGGAAGCTATTGAAAAAATGGGCCACTTTTTTCTTTAAAATATTCACCAAAAATACAAATTTCACCGGAATCCGATGGGGACTGCTGTGTCTCGTTCAGCCAGTATAGGAGCACATTTGGGAGCGATTTCGAGTCAATCGGTCCAAAGACCTGGAAGCTATTGAAAAAATGGGCCACTTTTTTCTTTAAAATATTCACCAAAAATACAAATTTCACCGGAATCCGATGGGGACTGCTGTGTCTCATTCAGCGAGTAGAGGACCACATTCGTGACGAATTTCGAGTCAATCGGTCAAAAGACGACCGTAACCCTAACCCTAGCTCCATAACCCTAACCCTAACCCTAACCCTAATGCCAGCCTTAAGGCAGTCTCATGAAACATTGTCTCTTTTCACTAAAATATTCACCAAAAATACAAATTTCACCGGAATCCGATGGGGACTGCTGTGTCTCGTTCAGCCAGTATAGGAGCACATTTGGGAGCGATTTCGAGTCAATCGGTCCAAAGACCTGGAAGCTATTGAAAAAATGGGCCACTTTTTTCTTTAAAATATTCACCAAAAATACAAATTTCACCGGAATCCGATGGGGACTGCTGTGTCTCGTTCAGCCAGTATAGGAGCACATTTGGGAGCGATTTCGAGTCAATCGGTCCAAAGACCTGGAAGCTATTGAAAAAATGGGCCACTTTTTTCTTTAAAATATTCACCAAAAATACAAATTTCACCGGAATCCGATGGGGACTGCTGTGTCTCGTTCAGCCAGTATAGGAGCACATTTGGGAGCGATTTCGAGTCAATCGGTCCAAAGACCTGGAAGCTATTGAAAAAATGGGCCACTTTTTTCTTTAAAATATTCACCAAAAATACAAATTTCACCGGAATCCGATGGGGACTGCTGTGTCTCATTCAGCGAGTAGAGGACCACATTCGTGACGAATTTCGAGTCAATCGGTCAAAAGACGACCGTAACCCTAACCCTAGCTCCATAACCCTAACCCTAACCCTAACCCTAATGCCAGCCTTAAGGCAGTCTCATGAAACATTGTCTCTTTTCACTAAAATATTCACCAAAAATACAAATTTCACCGGAATCCGATGGGGACTGCTGTGTCTCGTTCAGCCAGTATAGGAGCACATTTGGGAGCGATTTCGAGTCAATCGGTCCAAAGACCTGGAAGCTATTGAAAAAATGGGCCACTTTTTTCTTTAAAATATTCACCAAAAATACAAATTTCACCGGAATCCGATGGGGACTGCTGTGTCTCGTTCAGCCAGTATAGGAGCACATTTGGGAGCGATTTCGAGTCAATCGGTCCAAAGACCTGGAAGCTATTGAAAAAATGGGCCACTTTTTTCTTTAAAATATTCACCAAAAATACAAATTTCACCGGAATCCGATGGGGACTGCTGTGTCTCATTCAGCGAGTAGAGGACCACATTCGTGACGAATTTCGAGTCAATCGGTCAAAAGACGACCGTAACCCTAACCCTAGCTCCATAACCCTAACCCTAACCCTAACCCTAATGCCAGCCTTAAGGCAGTCTCATGAAACATTGTCTCTTTTCACTAAAATATTCACCAAAAATACAAATTTCACCGGAATCCGATGGGGACTGCTGTGTCTCGTTCAGCCAGTATAGGAGCACATTTGGGAGCGATTTCGAGTCAATCGGTCCAAAGACCTGGAAGCTATTGAAAAAATGGGCCACTTTTTTCTTTAAAATATTCACCAAAAATACAAATTTCACCGGAATCCGATGGGGACTGCTATGTCTCGTTCAACCAGTATAGGAGCACATTTGGGAGCGATTTCGAGTCAATCGGTCCAAAGACCTGGAAGCTATTGAAAAAATGGGCCACTTTTTTCTTTAAAATATTCACCAAAAATACAAATTTCACCGGAATCCGATGGGGACTGCTGTGTCTCGTTCAGCGAGTAGAGGACCACATTCGTGACGAATTTCGAGTCAATCGGTCAAAAGACGACCGTAACCCTAACCCTAGCTCCATAACCCTAACCCTAACCCTAACCCTAATGCCAGCCTTAAGGCAGTCTCATGAAACATTGTCTCTTTTCACTAAAATATTCACCAAAAATACAAATTTCACCGGAATCCGATGGGGACTGCTGTGTCTCGTTCAGCCAGTATAGGAGCACATTTGGGAGCGATTTCGAGTCAATCGGTCCAAAGACCTGGAAGCTATTGAAAAAATGGGCCACTTTTTTCTTTAAAATATTCACCAAAAATACAAATTTCACCGGAATCCGATGGGGACTGCTGTGTCTCGTTCAGCCAGTATAGGAGCACATTTGGGAGCGATTTCGAGTCAATCGGTCCAAAGACCTGGAAGCTATTGAAAAAATGGGCCACTTTTTTCTTTAAAATATTCACCAAAAATACAAATTTCACCGGAATCCGATGGGGACTGCTGTGTCTCGTTCAGCGAGTAGAGGACCACATTCGTGACGAATTTCGAGTCAATCGGTCAAAAGACGACCGTAACCCTAACCCTAGCTCCATAACCCTAACCCTAACCCTAACCCTAATGCCAGCCTTAAGGCAGTCTCATGAAACATTGTCTCTTTTCACTAAAATATTCACCAAAAATACAAATTTCACCGGAATCCGATGGGGACTGCTGTGTCTCGTTCAGCCAGTATATGAGCACATTTGGGAGCGATTTCGAGTCAATCGGTCCAAAGACCTGGAAGCTATTGAAAAAATGGGCCACTTTTTTCTTTAAAATATTCACCAAAAATACAAATTTCACCGGAATCCGATGGGGACTGCTGTGTCTCGTTCAGCCAGTATAGGAGCACATTTGGGAGCGATTTCGAGTCAATCGGTCCAAAGACCTGGAAGCTATTGAAAAAATGGGCCACTTTTTTCTTTAAAATATTCACCAAAAATACAAATTTCACCGGAATCCGATGGGGACTGCTGTGTCTCGTTCAGCCAGTATAGGAGCACATTTGGGAGCGATTTCGAGTCAATCGGTCCAAAGACCTGGAAGCTATTGAAAAAATGGGCCACTTTTTTCTTTAAAATATTCACCAAAAATACAAATTTCACCGGAATCCGATGGGGACTGCTGTGTCTCATTCAGCGAGTAGAGGACCACATTCGTGACGAATTTCGAGTCAATCGGTCAAAAGACTACCGTAACCCTAACCCTAGCTCCATAACCCTAACCCTAACCCTAACCCTAATGCCAGCCTTAAGGCAGTCTCATGAAACATTGTCTCTTTTCACTAAAATATTCACCAAAAATACAAATTTCACCGGAATCCGATGGGGACTGCTGTGTCTCGTTCAGCCAGTATAGGAGCACATTTGGGAGCGATTTCGAGTCAATCGGTCCAAAGACCTGGAAGCTATTGAAAAAATGGGCCACTTTTTTCTTTAAAATATTCACCAAAAATACAAATTTCACCGGAATCCGATGGGGACTGCTGTGTCTCGTTCAGCCAGTATAGGAGCACATTTGGGAGCGATTTCGAGTCAATCGGTCCAAAGACCTGGAAGCTATTGAAAAAATGGGCCACTTTTTTCTTTAAAATATTCACCAAAAATACAAATTTCACCGGAATCCGATGGGGACTGCTGTGTCTCATTCAGCGAGTAGAGGACCACATTCCTGACGAATTTCGAGTCAATCGGTCAAAAGACGACCGTAACCCTAACCCTAGCTCCATAACCCTAACCCTAACCCTAACCCTAATGCCAGCCTTAAGGCAGTCTCATGAAACATTGTCTCTTTTCACTAAAATATTCACCAAAAATACAAATTTCACCGGAATCCGATGGGGACTGCTGTGTCTCGTTCAGCCAGTATAGGAGCACATTTGGGAGCGATTTCGAGTCAATCGGTCCAAAGACCTGGAAGCTATTGAAAAAATGGGCCACTTTTTTCTCTAAAATATTCACCAAAAATACAAATCTCACCGGAATCCGATGGGGACTGCTGTGTCTCGTTCAGCCAGTATAGGAGCACATTTGGGAGCGATTTCGAGTCAATCGGTCCAAAGACCTGGAAGCTATTGAAAAAATGGGCCACTTTTTTCTCTAAAATATTCACCAAAAATACAAATCTCACCGGAATCCGATGGGGACTGCTGTGTCTCGTTCAGCCAGTATAGGAGCACATTTGGGAGCGATTTCGAGTCAATCGGTCCAAAGACCTGGAAGCTATTGAAAAAATGGGCCACTTTTTTCTCTAAAATATTCACCAAAAATACAAATCTCACCGGAATCCGATGGGGACTGCTGTGTCTCGTTCAGCCAGTATAGGAGCACATTTGGGAGCGATTTCGAGTCAATCGGTCCAAAGACCTGGAAGCTATTGAAAAAATGGGCCACTTTTTTCTCTAAAATATTCACCAAAAATACAAATCTCACCGGAATCCGATGGGGACTGCTGTGTCTCGTTCAGCCAGTATAGGAGCACATTTGGGAGCGATTTCGAGTCAATCGGTCCAAAGACCTGGAAGCTATTGAAAAAATGGGCCACTTTTTTCTTTAAAATATTCACCAAAAATACAAATTTCACCGGAATCCGATGGGGACTGCTGTGTCTCATTCAGCGAGTAGAGGACCACATTCGTGACGAATTTCGAGTCAATCGGTCAAAAGACGACCGTAACCCTAACCCTAGCTCCATAACCCTAACCCTAACCCTAACCCTAATGCCAGCCTTAAGGCAGTCTCATGAAACATTGTCTCTTTTCACTAAAATATTCACCAAAAATACAAATTTCACCGGAATCCGATGGGGACTGCTGTGTCTCGTTCAGCCAGTATAGGAGCACATTTGGGAGCGATTTCGAGTCAATCGGTCCAAAGACCTGGAAGCTATTGAAAAAATGGGCCACTTTTTTCTCTAAAATATTCACCAAAAATACAAATCTCACCGGAATCCGATGGGGACTGCTGTGTCTCGTTCAGCCAGTATAGGAGCACATTTGGGAGCGATTTCGAGTCAATCGGTCCAAAGACCTGGAAGCTATTGAAAAAATGGGCCACTTTTTTCTTTAAAATATTCACCAAAAATACAAATTTCACCGGAATCCGATGGGGACTGCTGTGTCTCATTCAGCGAGTAGAGGACCACATTCGTGACGAATTTCGAGTCAATCGGTCAAAAGACGACCGTAACCCTAACCCTAGCTCCATAACCCTAACCCTAACCCTAACCCTAATGCCAGCCTTAAGGCAGTCTCATGAAACATTGTCTCTTTTCACTAAAATATTCACCAAAAATACAAATTTCACCGGAATCCGATGGGGACTGCTGTGTCTCGTTCAGCCAGTATAGGAGCACATTTGGGAGCGATTTCGAGTCAATCGGTCCAAAGACCTGGAAGCTATTGAAAAAATGGGCCACTTTTTTCTTTAAAATATTCACCAAAAATACAAATTTCACCGGAATCCGATGGGGACTGCTGTGTCTCGTTCAGCCAGTATAGGAGCACATTTGGGAGCGATTTCGAGTCAATCGGTCCAAAGACCTGGAAGCTATTGAAAAAATGGGCCACTTTTTTCTTTAAAATATTCACCAAAAATACAAATTTCACCGGAATCCGATGGGGACTGCTGTGTCTCATTCAGCGAGTAGAGGACCACATTCGTGACGAATTTCGAGTCAATCGGTCAAAAGACGACCGTAACCCTAACCCTAGCTCCATAACCCTAACCCTAACCCTAACCCTAATGCCAGCCTTAAGGCAGTCTCATGAAACATTGTCTCTTTTCACTAAAATATTCACCAAAAATACAAATTTCACCGGAATCCGATGGGGACTGCTGTGTCTCGTTCAGCCAGTATAGGAGCACATTTGGGAGCGATTTCGAGTCAATCGGTCCAAAGACCTGGAAGCTATTGAAAAAATGGGCCACTTTTTTCTTTAAAATATTCACCAAAAATACAAATTTCACCGGAATCCGATGGGGACTGCTGTGTCTCGTTCAGCCAGTATAGGAGCACATTTGGGAGCGATTTCGAGTCAATCGGTCCAAAGACCTGGAAGCTATTGAAAAAATGGGCCACTTTTTTCTTTAAAATATTCACCAAAAATACAAATTTCACCGGAATCCGATGGGGACTGCTGTGTCTCGTTCAGCCAGTATAGGAGCACATTTGGGAGCGATTTCGAGTCAATCGGTCCAAAGACCTGGAAGCTATTGAAAAAATGGGCCACTTTTTTCTTTAAAATATTCACCAAAAATACAAATTTCACCGGAATCCGATGGGGACTGCTGTGTCTCATTCAGCGAGTAGAGGACCACATTCGTGACGAATTTCGAGTCAATCGGTCAAAAGACGACCGTAACCCTAACCCTAGCTCCATAACCCTAACCCTAACCCTAACCCTAATGCCAGCCTTAAGGCAGTCTCATGAAACATTGTCTCTTTTCACTAAAATATTCACCAAAAATACAAATTTCACCGGAATCCGATGGGGACTGCTGTGTCTCGTTCAGCCAGTATAGGAGCACATTTGGGAGCGATTTCGAGTCAATCGGTCCAAAGACCTGGAAGCTATTGAAAAAATGGGCCACTTTTTTCTTTAAAATATTCACCAAAAATACAAATTTCACCGGAATCCGATGGGGACTGCTGTGTCTCGTTCAGCCAGTATAGGAGCACATTTGGGAGCGATTTCGAGTCAATCGGTCCAAAGACCTGGAAGCTATTGAAAAAATGGGCCACTTTTTTCTTTAAAATATTCACCAAAAATACAAATTTCACCGGAATCCGATGGGGACTGCTGTGTCTCATTCAGCGAGTAGAGGACCACATTCGTGACGAATTTCGAGTCAATCGGTCAAAAGACGACCGTAACCCTAACCCTAGCTCCATAACCCTAACCCTAATGCCAGCCTTAAGGCAGTCTCATGAAACATTGTCTCTTTTCACTAAAATATTCACCAAAAATACAAATTTCACCGGAATCCGATGGGGACTGCTGTGTCTCGTTCAGCCAGTATAGGAGCACATTTGGGAGCGATTTCGAGTCAATCGGTCCAAAGACCTGGAAGCTATTGAAAAAATGGGCCACTTTTTTCTTTAAAATATTCACCAAAAATACAAATTTCACCGGAATCCGATGGGGACTGCTGTGTCTCGTTCAGCCAGTATAGGAGCACATTTGGGAGCGATTTCGAGTCAATCGGTCCAAAGACCTGGAAGCTATTGAAAAAATGGGCCACTTTTTTCTTTAAAATATTCACCAAAAATACAAATTTCACCGGAATCCGATGGGGACTGCTGTGTCTCATTCAGCGAGTAGAGGACCACATTCCTGACGAATTTCGAGTCAATCGGTCAAAAGACGACCGTAACCCTAACCCTAGCTCCATAACCCTAACCCTAACCCTAACCCTAATGCCAGCCTTAAGGCAGTCTCATGAAACATTGTCTCTTTTCACTAAAATATTCACCAAAAATACAAATCTCACCGGAATCCGATGGGGACTGCTGTGTCTCGTTCAGCCAGTATAGGAGCACATTTGGGAGCGATTTCGAGTCAATCGGTCCAAAGACCTGGAAGCTATTGAAAAAATGGGCCACTTTTTTCTTTAAAATATTCACCAAAAATACAAATTTCACCGGAATCCGATGGGGACTGCTGTGTCTCGTTCAGCCAGTATAGGAGCACATTTGGGAGCGATTTCGAGTCAATCGGTCCAAAGACCTGGAAGCTATTGAAAAAATGGGCCACTTTTTTCTTTAAAATATTCACCAAAAATACAAATTTCACCGGAATCCGATGGGGACTGCTGTGTCTCATTCAGCGAGTAGAGGACCACATTCCTGACGAATTTCGAGTCAATCGGTCAAAAGACGACCGTAACTCTAACCCTAGCTCCATAACCCTAACCCTAACCCTAACCCTAATGCCAGCCTTAAGGCAGTCTCATGAAACATTGTCTCTTTTCACTAAAATATTCACCAAAAATACAAATTTCACCGGAATCCGATGGGGACTGCTGTGTCTCGTTCAGCCAGTATAGGAGCACATTTGGGAGCGATTTCGAGTCAATCGGTCCAAAGACCTGGAAGCTATTGAAAAAATGGGCCACTTTTTTCTCTAAAATATTCACCAAAAATACAAATCTCACCGGAATCCGATGGGGACTGCTGTGTCTCGTTCAGCCAGTATAGGAGCACATTTGGGAGCGATTTCGAGTCAATCGGTCCAAAGACCTGGAAGCTATTGAAAAAATGGGCCACTTTTTTCTCTAAAATATTCACCAAAAATACAAATCTCACCGGAATCCGATGGGGACTGCTGTGTCTCGTTCAGCCAGTATAGGAGCACATTTGGGAGCGATTTCGAGTCAATCGGTCCAAAGACCTGGAAGCTATTGAAAAAATGGGCCACTTTTTTCTCTAAAATATTCACCAAAAATACAAATCTCACCGGAATCCGATGGGGACTGCTGTGTCTCGTTCAGCCAGTATAGGAGCACATTTGGGAGCGATTTCGAGTCAATCGGTCCAAAGACCTGGAAGCTATTGAAAAAATGGGCCACTTTTTTCTTTAAAATATTCACCAAAAATACAAATTTCACCGGAATCCGATGGGGACTGCTGTGTCTCATTCAGCGAGTAGAGGACCACATTCGTGACGAATTTCGAGTCAATCGGTCAAAAGACGACCGTAACCCTAACCCTAGCTCCATAACCCTAACCCTAACCCTAACCCTAATGCCAGCCTTAAGGCAGTCTCATGAAACATTGTCTCTTTTCACTAAAATATTCACCAAAAATACAAATTTCACCGGAATCCGATGGGGACTGCTGTGTCTCGTTCAGCCAGTATAGGAGCACATTTGGACTTAGACTTAGACTTAGACTTAGACTTCACTTTATTGATCCCGTTGGGATGACTCCCTCAGGGAAATTGAATTTCCAGCAGCATACAGTTCACGAGAAAATAGACTCTTAGCAAAAATAGAAAATAAAGATAGGAATAGAACAAAATACAATAGAATACAATAAAAATAGATTAAAATAAAATAGGATAGATAAAATAAAATAAAATAAATGTGAATGTAGGACTGTATATTTGTTATTGTACAGAAATTATTGCACGAAAGTGAGAGTGTCCAGGTATGTATGTGAATAAATAGATAAATAGATAAATAAGTTGTTGCACAGTGAAATCACAGTATTGCAGTATTGCCGGTTATTTGTTTCCTCCTATTTCCTCCTATTTCCTCCTCCCCCCAAGTGAGGAGTTGTACAGCCTGATGGCATGAGGGACAAAGGAGTTCTTAAGTCTGTTGGTCCTACACTTGGGAAGGAGCAGTCTTTCACTGAACAGGCTCCGCTGGTCACTGATGACGGTGTGCAGAGGGTGGCTGGTATTGTCTATAATATCCAGCAGTTTTTCCAGTGTCCTCCTCTCTGCCACCGTCACCAGAGGGTCGAGCTTCATGCCGACCACAGAGCTGGCCCGCCTGATCAGTTTATCCAGTCTGGATGTGTCCTTCTTGGATGTGCTGCCCCCCCAGCACACTACAGTGTAAAAGAGGACACTGGCAACCACAGACTGGTAAAACATCCACAGCAGTTTGCTGCAGATGTTGAAAGACCGCAGTCTCCTTAGGAAGTACAGCCTGCTTTGCGTCTTCCCATACAGGTGGCTGGTGTGTGTTGTCCAGTCCAGTTTATTATCCAGCCACAGCCCGAGGTATTTGTATGAGTCCACAGCCTCCACCTCAGGTCCCTCTAGCAGGACTGGTCGCGGTTTTGGTCTAGACCTCCTAAAGTCAATGACCAGTTCCTTCGTCTTAGAGGTGTTGAGCTGTAGGTGGTTGGTGCGACACCAGACAGCAAAGTCCCCCACCAGACTCCGATACTCCTCCTCCCTGTCATCCCTGATGCATCCAACGATGGCTGTGTCATCGGCGTACTTCTGTATGTGACACAGCTCCGAGTTGTAGCAGAAGTCCGAGGTGTACAGGGTGAAGAGAATGGGGGCCAGCACTGTTCCCTGGGGGGCTCCGGTGCTGCTGACCACAGTGTCAGACGTGGTGTCCTTCAGCTTGACGTACTGTGGCCTGTCGGTGAGATAGTTGGAGATCCAGTCCACCAGGTAGGGGTCCACTCCCATCCTGTTCAGTTTGTTTTGAAGCATAGGGGGCTGGATGGTATTGAAGGCACTGGAGAAGTCCAAGAAGAGAATCCTCACTGTGCCGCTTCCCTTATCCAGATGGGAGTGGACTCGGTGTAGCAGGTAGAGGATGGCATCCTCCACACCAACACCTGGCTGGTAGGCAAACTGCAGGCAGTCCTGGGCGTGTTGCACCTGGGGTCTGAGGAAACTGAGGAAGAGCCGCTCTAACGTCTTCATTAGATGTGAAGTGAGTGCCACCGGTCGGAAGTCATTCAGCTCCCTGGGCCGGTTCTTCTTCGGGACTGGAACGATGCAGGATGTCTTCCAGAGGGTGGGCACTCTCCCTAGCTGCAGGCTAAGGTTGAAGATCCGTTGTAGTGGTTCCCCCAGTTCTGTAGCGCAGGTCTTCAGTAGTCTTGGACACACCTTGTCTGGACCTGCTGCTTTCCTGGGCTGGAGCTTCCTCAGCTGTCCTCTGACCTGGTCTGTGGTAATGTGGGGCGGAGATTGTGTTGGGGTGGGGGGTGGGGGAGGGGGATGTTGTGGTGTCTGGGGGGAGGAGGGTGTTGTCGGAAGGAGAGGTGGCTGCGGTGAGGGTGGGGGTGGGGGGGACATGGGCTGGTTGAACCTGTTGAAAAAGTCATTCAGTTCATTCGCCCTCTCCATTGTCCCCCCTTCAGCTCTGGTCTTTGTGTTGTAACCTGTGATGGTCCTCACACCTTCCCAGACCTCCCTCATGTTGTTCTCCCTTAGCTTTTGTTCCACCTTTCTCCTGTAGCTGTCCTTAGCTTCCCTCACACAGTGTTTCACCTCCTGTTGTGCGGCCTTCATGGCCTCCCTGTCTCTGCTCCTGAAGGCAGCCTTCTTTTTGTTGAGTACAGCTTTGACTTCCCGCGTTACCCATGGCTTGTTATTAGGGTAACAGCGGACAGTCTTGACAGGGGAGACCACGTCTGCGCAGAAGTTCAGGTAATCCGTCAGACAGTGTGTTAACCCCTCTATGTCCTCATCATCCGGGTTGATCAGCACGTCCCAGGCCGTGGTGTTAAAACAGTCTCTCAGGGCACTTTCCATCTCAGGGGACCACCTCCTGATTTGGGAGCGATTTCGAGTCAATCGGTCCAAAGACCTGGAAGCTATTGAAAAAATGGGCCACTTTTTTCTCTAAAATATTCACCAAAAATACAAATCTCACCGGAATCCGATGGGGACTGCTGTGTCTCGTTCAGCCAGTATAGGAGCACATTTGGGAGCGATTTCGAGTCAATCGGTCCAAAGACCTGGAAGCTATTGAAAAAATGGGCCACTTTTTTCTTTAAAATATTCACCAAAAATACAAATTTCACCGGAATCCGATGGGGACTGCTGTGTCTCATTCAGCGAGTAGAGGACCACATTCGTGACGAATTTCGAGTCAATCGGTCAAAAGACGACCGTAACCCTAACCCTAGCTCCATAACCCTAACCCTAACCCTAACCCTAATGCCAGCCTTAAGGCAGTCTCATGAAACATTGTCTCTTTTCACTAAAATATTCACCAAAAATACAAATTTCACCGGAATCCGATGGGGACTGCTGTGTCTCGTTCAGCCAGTATAGGAGCACATTTGGGAGCGATTTCGAGTCAATCGGTCCAAAGACCTGGAAGCTATTGAAAAAATGGGCCACTTTTTTCTTTAAAATATTCACCAAAAATACAAATTTCACCGGAATCCGATGGGGACTGCTGTGTCTCGTTCAGCCAGTATAGGAGCACATTTGGGAGCGATTTCGAGTCAATCGGTCCAAAGACCTGGAAGCTATTGAAAAAATGGGCCACTTTTTTCTTTAAAATATTCACCAAAAATACAAATTTCACCGGAATCCGATGGGGACTGCTGTGTCTCATTCAGCGAGTAGAGGACCACATTCGTGACGAATTTCGAGTCAATCGGTCAAAAGACGACCGTAACCCTAACCCTAGCTCCATAACCCTAACCCTAACCCTAACCCTAATGCCAGCCTTAAGGCAGTCTCATGAAACATTGTCTCTTTTCACTAAAATATTCACCAAAAATACAAATTTCACCGGAATCCGATGGGGACTGCTGTGTCTCGTTCAGCCAGTATAGGAGCACATTTGGGAGCGATTTCGAGTCAATCGGTCCAAAGACCTGGAAGCTATTGAAAAAATGGGCCACTTTTTTCTTTAAAATATTCACCAAAAATACAAATTTCACCGGAATCCGATGGGGACTGCTGTGTCTCGTTCAGCCAGTATAGGAGCACATTTGGGAGCGATTTCGAGTCAATCGGTCCAAAGACCTGGAAGCTATTGAAAAAATGGGCCACTTTTTTCTTTAAAATATTCACCAAAAATACAAATTTCACCGGAATCCGATGGGGACTGCTGTGTCTCATTCAGCCAGTATAGGAGCACATTTGGGAGCGATTTCGAGTCAATCGGTCCAAAGACCTGGAAGCTATTGAAAAAATGGGCCACTTTTTTCTTTAAAATATTCACCAAAAATACAAATTTCACCGGAATCCGATGGGGACTGCTGTGTCTCATTCAGCGAGTAGAGGACCACATTCGTGACGAATTTCGAGTCAATCGGTCAAAAGACGACCGTAACCCTAACCCTAGCTCCATAACCCTAACCCTAACCCTAACCCTAATGCCAGCCTTAAGGCAGTCTCATGAAACATTGTCTCTTTTCACTAAAATATTCACCAAAAATACAAATTTCACCGGAATCCGATGGGGACTGCTGTGTCTCGTTCAGCCAGTATAGGAGCACATTTGGGAGCGATTTCGAGTCAATCGGTCCAAAGACCTGGAAGCTATTGAAAAAATGGGCCACTTTTTTCTTTAAAATATTCACCAAAAATACAAATTTCACCGGAATCCGATGGGGACTGCTGTGTCTCGTTCAGCCAGTATAGGAGCACATTTGGGAGCGATTTCGAGTCAATCGGTCCAAAGACCTGGAAGCTATTGAAAAAATGGGCCACTTTTTTCTTTAAAATATTCACCAAAAATACAAATTTCACCGGAATCCGATGGGGACTGCTGTGTCTCATTCAGCGAGTAGAGGACCACATTCCTGACGAATTTCGAGTCAATCGGTCAAAAGACGACCGTAACCCTAACCCTAGCTCCATAACCCTAACCCTAACCCTAACCCTAATGCCAGCCTTAAGGCAGTCTCATGAAACATTGTCTCTTTTCACTAAAATATTCACCAAAAATACAAATTTCACCGGAATCCGATGGGGACTGCTGTGTCTCGTTCAGCCAGTATAGGAGCACATTTGGGAGCGATTTCGAGTCAATCGGTCCAAAGACCTGGAAGCTATTGAAAAAATGGGCCACTTTTTTCTCTAAAATATTCACCAAAAATACAAATCTCACCGGAATCCGATGGGGACTGCTGTGTCTCGTTCAGCCAGTATAGGAGCACATTTGGGAGCGATTTCGAGTCAATCGGTCCAAAGACCTGGAAGCTATTGAAAAAATGGGCCACTTTTTTCTCTAAAATATTCACCAAAAATACAAATCTCACCGGAATCCGATGGGGACTGCTGTGTCTCGTTCAGCCAGTATAGGAGCACATTTGGGAGCGATTTCGAGTCAATCGGTCCAAAGACCTGGAAGCTATTGAAAAAATGGGCCACTTTTTTCTCTAAAATATTCACCAAAAATACAAATCTCACCGGAATCCGATGGGGACTGCTGTGTCTCGTTCAGCCAGTATAGGAGCACATTTGGGAGCGATTTCGAGTCAATCGGTCCAAAGACCTGGAAGCTATTGAAAAAATGGGCCACTTTTTTCTCTAAAATATTCACCAAAAATACAAATCTCACCGGAATCCGATGGGGACTGCTGTGTCTCGTTCAGCCAGTATAGGAGCACATTTGGGAGCGATTTCGAGTCAATCGGTCCAAAGACCTGGAAGCTATTGAAAAAATGGGCCACTTTTTTCTTTAAAATATTCACCAAAAATACAAATTTCACCGGAATCCGATGGGGACTGCTGTGTCTCGTTCAGCCAGTATAGGAGCACATTTGGGAGCGATTTCGAGTCAATCGGTCCAAAGACCTGGAAGCTATTGAAAAAATGGGCCACTTTTTTCTTTAAAATATTCACCAAAAATACAAATTTCACCGGAATCCGATGGGGACTGCTGTGTCTCATTCAGCGAGTAGAGGACCACATTCCTGACGAATTTCGAGTCAATCGGTCAAAAGACGACCGTAACTCTAACCCTAGCTCCATAACCCTAACCCTAACCCTAACCCTAATGCCAGCCTTAAGGCAGTCTCATGAAACATTGTCTCTTTTCACTAAAATATTCACCAAAAATACAAATTTCACCGGAATCCGATGGGGACTGCTGTGTCTCGTTCAGCCAGTATAGGAGCACATTTGGGAGCGATTTCGAGTCAATCGGTCCAAAGACCTGGAAGCTATTGAAAAAATGGGCCACTTTTTTCTCTAAAATATTCACCAAAAATACAAATCTCACCGGAATCCGATGGGGACTGCTGTGTCTCGTTCAGCCAGTATAGGAGCACATTTGGGAGCGATTTCGAGTCAATCGGTCCAAAGACCTGGAAGCTATTGAAAAAATGGGCCACTTTTTTCTCTAAAATATTCACCAAAAATACAAATCTCACCGGAATCCGATGGGGACTGCTGTGTCTCGTTCAGCCAGTATAGGAGCACATTTGGGAGCGATTTCGAGTCAATCGGTCCAAAGACCTGGAAGCTATTGAAAAAATGGGCCACTTTTTTCTCTAAAATATTCACCAAAAATACAAATCTCACCGGAATCCGATGGGGACTGCTGTGTCTCGTTCAGCCAGTATAGGAGCACATTTGGGAGCGATTTCGAGTCAATCGGTCCAAAGACCTGGAAGCTATTGAAAAAATGGGCCACTTTTTTCTCTAAAATATTCACCAAAAATACAAATCTCACCGGAATCCGATGGGGACTGCTGTGTCTCGTTCAGCCAGTATAGGAGCACATTTGGGAGCGATTTCGAGTCAATCGGTCCAAAGACCTGGAAGCTATTGAAAAAATGGGCCACTTTTTTCTTTAAAATATTCACCAAAAATACAAATTTCACCGGAATCCGATGGGGA
Source organism: Pagrus major (assembly GCF_040436345.1). Lineage (NCBI taxonomy): Eukaryota > Metazoa > Chordata > Actinopteri > Spariformes > Sparidae > Pagrus > Pagrus major. Next base: position 16,900,589 of record NC_133230.1, read on the forward strand.
CTGCTGTGTCTCATTCAGCGAGTAGAGGACCACATTCGTGACGAATTTCGAGTCAATCGGTCAAAAGACGACCGTAACCCTAACCCTAGCTCCATAACCCTAACCCTAACCCTAACCCTAATGCCAGCCTTAAGGCAGTCTCATGAAACATTGTCTCTTTTCACTAAAATATTCACCAAAAATACAAATTTCACCGGAATCCGATGGGGACTGCTGTGTCTCGTTCAGCCAGTATAGGAGCACATTTGGGAGCGATTTCGAGTCAATCGGTCCAAAGACCTGGAAGCTATTGAAAAAATGGGCCACTTTTTTCTCTAAAATATTCACCAAAAATACAAATCTCACCGGAATCCGATGGGGACTGCTGTGTCTCGTTCAGCCAGTATAGGAGCACATTTGGGAGCGATTTCGAGTCAATCGGTCCAAAGACCTGGAAGCTATTGAAAAAATGGGCCACTTTTTTCTCTAAAATATTCACCAAAAATACAAATCTCACCGGAATCCGATGGGGACTGCTGTGTCTCGTTCAGCCAGTATAGGAGCACATTTGGGAGCGATTTCGAGTCAATCGGTCCAAAGACCTGGAAGCTATTGAAAAAATGGGCCACTTTTTTCTCTAAAATATTCACCAAAAATACAAATCTCACCGGAATCCGATGGGGACTGCTGTGTCTCGTTCAGCCAGTATAGGAGCACATTTGGGAGCGATTTCGAGTCAATCGGTCCAAAGACCTGGAAGCTATTGAAAAAATGGGCCACTTTTTTCTTTAAAATATTCACCAAAAATACAAATTTCACCGGAATCCGATGGGGACTGCTGTGTCTCATTCAGCGAGTAGAGGACCACATTCGTGACGAATTTCGAGTCAATCGGTCAAAAGACGACCGTAACCCTAACCCTAGCTCCATAACCCTAACCCTAACCCTAACCCTAATGCCAGCCTTAAGGCAGTCTCATGAAACATTGTCTCTTTTCACTAAAATATTCACCAAAAATACAAATTTCACCGGAATCCGATGGGGACTGCTGTGTCTCGTTCAGCCAGTATAGGAGCACATTTGGGAGCGATTTCGAGTCAATCGGTCCAAAGACCTGGAAGCTATTGAAAAAATGGGCCACTTTTTTCTTTAAAATATTCACCAAAAATACAAATTTCACCGGAATCCGATGGGGACTGCTGTGTCTCGTTCAGCCAGTATAGGAGCACATTTGGGAGCGATTTCGAGTCAATCGGTCCAAAGACCTGGAAGCTATTGAAAAAATGGGCCACTTTTTTCTTTAAAATATTCACCAAAAATACAAATTTCACCGGAATCCGATGGGGACTGCTGTGTCTCATTCAGCGAGTAGAGGACCACATTCGTGACGAATTTCGAGTCAATCGGTCAAAAGACGACCGTAACCCTAACCCTAGCTCCATAACCCTAACCCTAACCCTAACCCTAATGCCAGCCTTAAGGCAGTCTCATGAAACATTGTCTCTTTTCACTAAAATATTCACCAAAAATACAAATTTCACCGGAATCCGATGGGGACTGCTGTGTCTCATTCAGCGAGTAGAGGACCACATTCGTGACGAATTTCGAGTCAATCGGTCAAAAGACGACCGTAACCCTAACCCTAGCTCCATAACGCTAACCCTAACCCTAACCCTAATGCCAGCCTTAAGGCAGTCTCATGAAACATTGTCTCTTTTCACTAAAATATTCACCAAAAATACAAATTTCACCAGAATCCGATGGGGACTGCTGTGTCTCGTTCAGCCAGTATAGGAGCACATTTGGGAGCGATTTCGAGTCAATCCGTCCAAAGACCTGGAAGCTATTGAAAAAATGGGCCACTTTTTTCTTTAAAATATTCACCAAAAATACAAATTTCACCGGAATCCGTTGGGGACTGCTGTGTCTCGTTCAGCCAGTATAGGAGCACATTTGGGAGCGATTTCGAGTCAATCTGTCCAAAGACCTGGAAGCTATTGAAAAAATGGGCCACTTTTTTCTTTAAAATATTCACCAAAAATACAAATTTCACCGGAATCCGATGGGGACTGCTGTGTCTCATTCAGCGAGTAGAGGACCACATTCGTGATGAATTTCGAGTCAATCGGTCAAAAGACGACCGTAACCCTAACCCTAGCTCCATAACCCTAACCCTAACCCTAACCCTAATGCCAGCCTTAAGGCAGTCTCATGAAACATTGTCTCTTTTCACTAAAATATTCACCAAAAATACAAATTTCACCGGAATCCGATGGGGACTGCTGTGTCTCGTTCAGCCAGTATAGGAGCACATTTGGGAGCGATTTCGAGTCAATCGGTCCAAAGACCTGGAAGCTATTGAAAAAATGGGCCACTTTTTTCTTTAAAATATTCACCAAAAATACAAATTTCACCGGAATCCGATGGGGACTGCTGTGTCTCATTCAGCGAGTAGAGGACCACATTCGTGACGAATTTCGAGTCAATCGGTCAAAAGACGACCGTAACCCTAACCCTAGCTCCATAACCCTAACCCTAACCCTAACCCTAATGCCAGCCTTAAGGCAGTCTCATGAAACATTGTCTCTTTTCACTAAAATATTCACCAAAAATACAAATTTCACCGGAATCCGATGGGGACTGCTGTGTCTCGTTCAGCCAGTATAGGAGCACATTTGGGAGCGATTTCGAGTCAATCGGTCCAAAGACCTGGAAGCTATTGAAAAAATGGGCCACTTTTTTCTTTAAAATATTCACCAAAAATACAAATTTCACCGGAATCCGATGGGGACTGCTGTGTCTCGTTCAGCCAGTATAGGAGCACATTTGGGAGCGATTTCGAGTCAATCGGTCCAAAGACCTGGAAGCTATTGAAAAAATGGGCCACTTTTTTCTTTAAAATATTCACCAAAAATACAAATTTCACCGGAATCCGATGGGGACTGCTGTGTCTCGTTCAGCCAGTATAGGAGCACATTTGGGAGCGATTTCGAGTCAATCGGTCCAAAGACCTGGAAGCTATTGAAAAAATGGGCCACTTTTTTCTTTAAAATATTCACCAAAAATACAAATTTCACCGGAATCCGATGGGGACTGCTGTGTCTCATTCAGCGAGTAGAGGACCACATTCGTGACGAATTTCGAGTCAATCGGTCAAAAGACGACCGTAACCCTAACCCTAGCTCCATAACCCTAACCCTAACCCTAACCCTAATGCCAGCCTTAAGGCAGTCTCATGAAACATTGTCTCTTTTCACTAAAATATTCACCAAAAATACAAATTTCACCGGAATCCGATGGGGACTGCTGTGTCTCGTTCAGCCAGTATAGGAGCACATTTGGGAGCGATTTCGAGTCAATCGGTCCAAAGACCTGGAAGCTATTGAAAAAATGGGCCACTTTTTTCTTTAAAATATTCACCAAAAATACAAATTTCACCGGAATCCGATGGGGACTGCTGTGTCTCGTTCAGCCAGTATAGGAGCACATTTGGGAGCGATTTCGAGTCAATCGGTCCAAAGACCTGGAAGCTATTGAAAAAATGGGCCACTTTTTTCTTTAAAATATTCACCAAAAATACAAATTTCACCGGAATCCGATGGGGACTGCTGTGTCTCATTCAGCGAGTAGAGGACCACATTCGTGACGAATTTCGAGTCAATCGGTCAAAAGACGACCGTAACCCTAACCCTAGCTCCATAACCCTAACCCTAACCCTAACCCTAATGCCAGCCTTAAGGCAGTCTCATGAAACATTGTCTCTTTTCTTTAAAATATTCACCAAAAATACAAATTTCACCGGAATCCGATGGGGACTGCTGTGTCTCGTTCAGCCAGTATAGGAGCACATTTGGCAGCGATTTCGAGTCAATCGGTCCAAAGACCTGGAAGCTATTGAAAAAATGGGCCACTTTTTTCTTTAAAATATTCACCAAAAATACAAATTTCACCGGAATCCGATGGGGACTGCTGTGTCTCGTTCAGCCAGTATAGGAGCACATTTGGGAGCGATTTCGAGTCAATCGGTCCAAAGACCTGGAAGCTATTGAAAAAATGGGCCACTTTTTTCTTTAAAATATTCACCAAAAATACAAATTTCACCGGAATCCGATGGGGACTGCTGTGTCTCATTCAGCGAGTAGAGGACCACATTCGTGACGAATTTCGAGTCAATCGGTCAAAAGACGACCGTAACCCTAACCCTAGCTCCATAACCCTAACCCTAACCCTAACCCTAATGCCAGCCTTAAGGCAGTCTCATGAAACATTGTCTCTTTTCACTAAAATATTCACCAAAAATACAAATTTCACCGGAATCCGATGGGGACTGCTGTGTCTCGTTCAGCCAGTATAGGAGCACATTTGGGAGCGATTTCGAGTCAATCGGTCCAAAGACCTGGAAGCTATTGAAAAAATGGGCCACTTTTTTCTTTAAAATATTCACCAAAAATACAAATTTCACCGGAATCCGATGGGGACTGCTGTGTCTCGTTCAGCCAGTATAGGAGCACATTTGGGAGCGATTTCGAGTCAATCGGTCCAAAGACCTGGAAGCTATTGAAAAAATGGGCCACTTTTTTCTTTAAAATATTCACCAAAAATACAAATTTCACCGGAATCCGATGGGGACTGCTGTGTCTCATTCAGCGAGTAGAGGACCACATTCGTGACGAATTTCGAGTCAATCGGTCAAAAGACGACCGTAACCCTAACCCTAGCTCCATAACCCTAACCCTAACCCTAACCCTAATGCCAGCCTTAAGGCAGTCTCATGAAACATTGTCTCTTTTCACTAAAATATTCACCAAAAATACAAATTTCACCGGAATCCGATGGGGACTGCTGTGTCTCGTTCAGCCAGTATAGGAGCACATTTGGGAGCGATTTCGAGTCAATCGGTCCAAAGACCTGGAAGCTATTGAAAAAATGGGCCACTTTTTTCTTTAAAATATTCACCAAAAATACAAATTTCACCGGAATCCGATGGGGACTGCTGTGTCTCGTTCAGCCAGTATAGGAGCACATTTGGGAGCGATTTCGAGTCAATCGGTCCAAAGACCTGGAAGCTATTGAAAAAATGGGCCACTTTTTTCTTTAAAATATTCACCAAAAATACAAATTTCACCGGAATCCGATGGGGACTGCTGTGTCTCATTCAGCGAGTAGAGGACCACATTCGTGACGAATTTCGAGTCAATCGGTCAAAAGACGACCGTAACCCTAACCCTAGCTCCATAACCCTAACCCTAACCCTAACCCTAATGCCAGCCTTAAGGCAGTCTCATGAAACATTGTCTCTTTTCACTAAAATATTCACCAAAAATACAAATTTCACCGGAATCCGATGGGGACTGCTGTGTCTCGTTCAGCCAGTATAGGAGCACATTTGGGAGCGATTTCGAGTCAATCGGTCCAAAGACCTGGAAGCTATTGAAAAAATGGGCCACTTTTTTCTTTAAAATATTCACCAAAAATACAAATTTCACCGGAATCCGATGGGGACTGCTGTGTCTCGTTCAACCAGTATAGGAGCACATTTGGGAGCGATTTCGAGTCAATCGGTCCAAAGACCTGGAAGCTATTGAAAAAATGGGCCACTTTTTTCTTTAAAATATTCACCAAAAATACAAATTTCACCGGAATCCGATGGGGACTGCTGTGTCTCGTTCAGCGAGTAGAGGACCACATTCGTGACGAATTTCGAGTCAATCGGTCAAAAGACGACCGTAACCCTAACCCTAGCTCCATAACCCTAACCCTAACCCTAACCCTAATGCCAGCCTTAAGGCAGTCTCATGAAACATTGTCTCTTTTCACTAAAATATTCACCAAAAATACAAATTTCACCGGAATCCGATGGGGACTGCTGTGTCTCGTTCAGCCAGTATAGGAGCACATTTGGGAGCGATTTCGAGTCAATCGGTCCAAAGACCTGGAAGCTATTGAAAAAATGGGCCACTTTTTTCTTTAAAATATTCACCAAAAATACAAATTTCACCGGAATCCGATGGGGACTGCTGTGTCTCGTTCAGCCAGTATAGGAGCACATTTGGGAGCGATTTCGAGTCAATCGGTCCAAAGACCTGGAAGCTATTGAAAAAATGGGCCACTTTTTTCTTTAAAATATTCACCAAAAATACAAATTTCACCGGAATCCGATGGGGACTGCTGTGTCTCGTTCAGCGAGTAGAGGACCACATTCGTGACGAATTTCGAGTCAATCGGTCAAAAGACGACCGTAACCCTAACCCTAGCTCCATAACCCTAACCCTAACCCTAACCCTAATGCCAGCCTTAAGGCAGTCTCATGAAACATTGTCTCTTTTCACTAAAATATTCACCAAAAATACAAATTTCACCGGAATCCGATGGGGACTGCTGTGTCTCGTTCAGCCAGTATATGAGCACATTTGGGAGCGATTTCGAGTCAATCGGTCCAAAGACCTGGAAGCTATTGAAAAAATGGGCCACTTTTTTCTTTAAAATATTCACCAAAAATACAAATTTCACCGGAATCCGATGGGGACTGCTGTGTCTCGTTCAGCCAGTATAGGAGCACATTTGGGAGCGATTTCGAGTCAATCGGTCCAAAGACCTGGAAGCTATTGAAAAAATGGGCCACTTTTTTCTTTAAAATATTCACCAAAAATACAAATTTCACCGGAATCCGATGGGGACTGCTGTGTCTCGTTCAGCCAGTATAGGAGCACATTTGGGAGCGATTTCGAGTCAATCGGTCCAAAGACCTGGAAGCTATTGAAAAAATGGGCCACTTTTTTCTTTAAAATATTCACCAAAAATACAAATTTCACCGGAATCCGATGGGGACTGCTGTGTCTCATTCAACGAGTAGAGGACCACATTCGTGACGAATTTCGAGTCAATCGGTCAAAAGACTACCGTAACCCTAACCCTAGCTCCATAACCCTAACCCTAACCCTAACCCTAATGCCAGCCTTAAGGCAGTCTCATGAAACATTGTCTCTTTTCACTAAAATATTCACCAAAAATACAAATTTCACCGGAATCCGATGGGGACTGCTGTGTCTCGTTCAGCCAGTATAGGAGCACATTTGGGAGCGATTTCGAGTCAATCGGTCCAAAGACCTGGAAGCTATTGAAAAAATGGGCCACTTTTTTCTTTAAAATATTCACCAAAAATACAAATTTCACCGGAATCCGATGGGGACTGCTGTGTCTCGTTCAGCCAGTATAGGAGCACATTTGGGAGCGATTTCGAGTCAATCGGTCCAAAGACCTGGAAGCTATTGAAAAAATGGGCCACTTTTTTCTTTAAAATATTCACCAAAAATACAAATTTCACCGGAATCCGATGGGGACTGCTGTGTCTCATTCAGCGAGTAGAGGACCACATTCCTGACGAATTTCGAGTCAATCGGTCAAAAGACGACCGTAACCCTAACCCTAGCTCCATAACCCTAACCCTAACCCTAACCCTAATGCCAGCCTTAAGGCAGTCTCATGAAACATTGTCTCTTTTCACTAAAATATTCACCAAAAATACAAATTTCACCGGAATCCGATGGGGACTGCTGTGTCTCGTTCAGCCAGTATAGGAGCACATTTGGGAGCGATTTCGAGTCAATCGGTCCAAAGACCTGGAAGCTATTGAAAAAATGGGCCACTTTTTTCTCTAAAATATTCACCAAAAATACAAATCTCACCGGAATCCGATGGGGACTGCTGTGTCTCGTTCAGCCAGTATAGGAGCACATTTGGGAGCGATTTCGAGTCAATCGGTCCAAAGACCTGGAAGCTATTGAAAAAATGGGCCACTTTTTTCTCTAAAATATTCACCAAAAATACAAATCTCACCGGAATCCGATGGGGACTGCTGTGTCTCGTTCAGCCAGTATAGGAGCACATTTGGGAGCGATTTCGAGTCAATCGGTCCAAAGACCTGGAAGCTATTGAAAAAATGGGCCACTTTTTTCTCTAAAATATTCACCAAAAATACAAATCTCACCGGAATCCGATGGGGACTGCTGTGTCTCGTTCAGCCAGTATAGGAGCACATTTGGGAGCGATTTCGAGTCAATCGGTCCAAAGACCTGGAAGCTATTGAAAAAATGGGCCACTTTTTTCTCTAAAATATTCACCAAAAATACAAATCTCACCGGAATCCGATGGGGACTGCTGTGTCTCGTTCAGCCAGTATAGGAGCACATTTGGGAGCGATTTCGAGTCAATCGGTCCAAAGACCTGGAAGCTATTGAAAAAATGGGCCACTTTTTTCTTTAAAATATTCACCAAAAATACAAATTTCACCGGAATCCGATGGGGACTGCTGTGTCTCATTCAGCGAGTAGAGGACCACATTCGTGACGAATTTCGAGTCAATCGGTCAAAAGACGACCGTAACCCTAACCCTAGCTCCATAACCCTAACCCTAACCCTAACCCTAATGCCAGCCTTAAGGCAGTCTCATGAAACATTGTCTCTTTTCACTAAAATATTCACCAAAAATACAAATTTCACCGGAATCCGATGGGGACTGCTGTGTCTCGTTCAGCCAGTATAGGAGCACATTTGGGAGCGATTTCGAGTCAATCGGTCCAAAGACCTGGAAGCTATTGAAAAAATGGGCCACTTTTTTCTTTAAAATATTCACCAAAAATACAAATTTCACCGGAATCCGATGGGGACTGCTGTGTCTCGTTCAGCCAGTATAGGAGCACATTTGGGAGCGATTTCGAGTCAATCGGTCCAAAGACCTGGAAGCTATTGAAAAAATGGGCCACTTTTTTCTTTAAAATATTCACCAAAAATACAAATTTCACCGGAATCCGATGGGGACTGCTGTGTCTCATTCAGCGAGTAGAGGACCACATTCGTGACGAATTTCGAGTCAATCGGTCAAAAGACGACCGTAACCCTAACCCTAGCTCCATAACCCTAACCCTAACCCTAACCCTAATGCCAGCCTTAAGGCAGTCTCATGAAACATTGTCTCTTTTCACTAAAATATTCACCAAAAATACAAATTTCACCGGAATCCGATGGGGACTGCTGTGTCTCGTTCAGCCAGTATAGGAGCACATTTGGGAGCGATTTCGAGTCAATCGGTCCAAAGACCTGGAAGCTATTGAAAAAATGGGCCACTTTTTTCTTTAAAATATTCACCAAAAATACAAATTTCACCGGAATCCGATGGGGACTGCTGTGTCTCATTCAGCGAGTAGAGGACCACATTCGTGACGAATTTCGAGTCAATCGGTCAAAAGACGACCGTAACCCTAACCCTAGCTCCATAACCCTAACCCTAACCCTAACCCTAATGCCAGCCTTAAGGCAGTCTCATGAAACATTGTCTCTTTTCACTAAAATATTCACCAAAAATACAAATTTCACCGGAATCCGATGGGGACTGCTGTGTCTCGTTCAGCCAGTATAGGAGCACATTTGGGAGCGATTTCGAGTCAATCGGTCCAAAGACCTGGAAGCTATTGAAAAAATGGGCCACTTTTTTCTTTAAAATATTCACCAAAAATACAAATTTCACCGGAATCCGATGGGGACTGCTGTGTCTCGTTCAGCCAGTATAGGAGCACATTTGGGAGCGATTTCGAGTCAATCGGTCCAAAGACCTGGAAGCTATTGAAAAAATGGGCCACTTTTTTCTTTAAAATATTCACCAAAAATACAAATTTCACCGGAATCCGATGGGGACTGCTGTGTCTCATTCAGCGAGTAGAGGACCACATTCGTGACGAATTTCGAGTCAATCGGTCAAAAGACGACCGTAACCCTAACCCTAGCTCCATAACCCTAATCCTAATGCCAGCCTTAAGGCAGTCTCATGAAACATTGTCTCTTTTCACTAAAATATTCACCAAAAATACAAATTTCACCGGAATCCGATGGGGACTGCTGTGTCTCGTTCAGCCAGTATAGGAGCACATTTGGGAGCGATTTCGAGTCAATCGGTCCAAAGACCTGGAAGCTATTGAAAAAATGGGCCACTTTTTTCTTTAAAATATTCACCAAAAATACAAATTTCACCGGAATCCGATGGGGACTGCTGTGTCTCGTTCAGCCAGTATAGGAGCACATTTGGGAGCGATTTCGAGTCAATCGGTCCAAAGACCTGGAAGCTATTGAAAAAATGGGCCACTTTTTTCTCTAAAATATTCACCAAAAATACAAATCTCACCGGAATCCGATGGGGACTGCTGTGTCTCGTTCAGCCAGTATAGGAGCACATTTGGGAGCGATTTCGAGTCAATCGGTCCAAAGACCTGGAAGCTATTGAAAAAATGGGCCACTTTTTTCTCTAAAATATTCACCAAAAATACAAATCTCACCGGAATCCGATGGGGACTGCTGTGTCTCGTTCAGCCAGTATAGGAGCACATTTGGGAGCGATTTCGAGTCAATCGGTCCAAAGACCTGGAAGCTATTGAAAAAATGGGCCACTTTTTTCTTTAAAATATTCACCAAAAATACAAATTTCACCGGAATCCGATGGGGACTGCTGTGTCTCATTCAGCGAGTAGAGGACCACATTCGTGACGAATTTCGAGTCAATCGGTCAAAAGACGACCGTAACCCTAACCCTAGCTCCATAACCCTAACCCTAACCCTAACCCTAATGCCAGCCTTAAGGCAGTCTCATGAAACATTGTCTCTTTTCACTAAAATATTCACCAAAAATACAAATTTCACCGGAATCCGATGGGGACTGCTGTGTCTCGTTCAGCCAGTATAGGAGCACATTTGGGAGCGATTTCGAGTCAATCGGTCCAAAGACCTGGAAGCTATTGAAAAAATGGGCCACTTTTTTCTCTAAAATATTCACCAAAAATACAAATCTCACCGGAATCCGATGGGGACTGCTGTGTCTCGTTCAGCCAGTATAGGAGCACATTTGGGAGCGATTTCGAGTCAATCGGTCCAAAGACCTGGAAGCTATTGAAAAAATGGGCCACTTTTTTCTTTAAAATATTCACCAAAAATACAAATTTCACCGGAATCCGATGGGGACTGCTGTGTCTCATTCAGCGAGTAGAGGACCACATTCGTGACGAATTTCGAGTCAATCGGTCAAAAGACGACCGTAACCCTAACCCTAGCTCCATAACCCTAACCCTAACCCTAACCCTAATGCCAGCCTTAAGGCAGTCTCATGAAACATTGTCTCTTTTCACTAAAATATTCACCAAAAATACAAATTTCACCGGAATCCGATGGGGACTGCTGTGTCTCGTTCAGCCAGTATAGGAGCACATTTGGGAGCGATTTCGAGTCAATCGGTCCAAAGACCTGGAAGCTATTGAAAAAATGGGCCACTTTTTTCTTTAAAATATTCACCAAAAATACAAATTTCACCGGAATCCGATGGGGACTGCTGTGTCTCGTTCAGCCAGTATAGGAGCACATTTGGGAGCGATTTCGAGTCAATCGGTCCAAAGACCTGGAAGCTATTGAAAAAATGGGCCACTTTTTTCTTTAAAATATTCACCAAAAATACAAATTTCACCGGAATCCGATGGGGACTGCTGTGTCTCATTCAGCGAGTAGAGGACCACATTCGTGACGAATTTCGAGTCAATCGGTCAAAAGACGACCGTAACCCTAACCCTAGCTCCATAACCCTAACCCTAACCCTAACCCTAATGCCAGCCTTAAGGCAGTCTCATGAAACATTGTCTCTTTTCACTAAAATATTCACCAAAAATACAAATTTCACCGGAATCCGATGGGGACTGCTGTGTCTCGTTCAGCCAGTATAGGAGCACATTTGGGAGCGATTTCGAGTCAATCGGTCCAAAGACCTGGAAGCTATTGAAAAAATGGGCCACTTTTTTCTTTAAAATATTCACCAAAAATACAAATTTCACCGGAATCCGATGGGGACTGCTGTGTCTCGTTCAGCCAGTATAGGAGCACATTTGGGAGCGATTTCGAGTCAATCGGTCCAAAGACCTGGAAGCTATTGAAAAAATGGGCCACTTTTTTCTTTAAAATATTCACCAAAAATACAAATTTCACCGGAATCCGATGGGGACTGCTGTGTCTCATTCAGCGAGTAGAGGACCACATTCGTGACGAATTTCGAGTCAATCGGTCAAAAGACGACCGTAACCCTAACCCTAGCTCCATAACCCTAACCCTAATGCCAGCCTTAAGGCAGTCTCATGAAACATTGTCTCTTTTCACTAAAATATTCACCAAAAATACAAATTTCACCGGAATCCGATGGGGACTGCTGTGTCTCGTTCAGCCAGTATAGGAGCACATTTGGGAGCGATTTCGAGTCAATCGGTCCAAAGACCTGGAAGCTATTGAAAAAATGGGCCACTTTTTTCTTTAAAATATTCACCAAAAATACAAATTTCACCGGAATCCGATGGGGACTGCTGTGTCTCGTTCAGCCAGTATAGGAGCACATTTGGGAGCGATTTCGAGTCAATCGGTCCAAAGACCTGGAAGCTATTGAAAAAATGGGCCACTTTTTTCTTTAAAATATTCACCAAAAATACAAATTTCACCGGAATCCGATGGGGACTGCTGTGTCTCATTCAGCGAGTAGAGGACCACATTCCTGACGAATTTCGAGTCAATCGGTCAAAAGACGACCGTAACCCTAACCCTAGCTCCATAACCCTAACCCTAACCCTAACCCTAATGCCAGCCTTAAGGCAGTCTCATGAAACATTGTCTCTTTTCACTAAAATATTCACCAAAAATACAAATTTCACCGGAATCCGATGGGGACTGCTGTGTCTCGTTCAGCCAGTATAGGAGCACATTTGGGAGCGATTTCGAGTCAATCGGTCCAAAGACCTGGAAGCTATTGAAAAAATGGGCCACTTTTTTCTCTAAAATATTCACCAAAAATACAAATCTCACCGGAATCCGATGGGGACTGCTGTGTCTCGTTCAGCCAGTATAGGAGCACATTTGGGAGCGATTTCGAGTCAATCGGTCCAAAGACCTGGAAGCTATTGAAAAAATGGGCCACTTTTTTCTTTAAAATATTCACCAAAAATACAAATTTCACCGGAATCCGATGGGGACTGCTGTGTCTCATTCAGCGAGTAGAGGACGACATTCGTGACGAATTTCGAGTCAATCGGTCAAAAGACGACCGTAACCCTAACCCTAGCTCCATAACCCTAACCCTAACCCTAACCCTAATGCCAGCCTTAAGGCAGTCTCATGAAACATTGTCTCTTTTCACTAAAATATTCACCAAAAATACAAATTTCACCGGAATCCGATGGGGACTGCTGTGTCTCGTTCAGCCAGTATAGGAGCACATTTGGGAGCGATTTCGAGTCAATCGGTCCAAAGACCTGGAAGCTATTGAAAAAATGGGCCACTTTTTTCTTTAAAATATTCACCAAAAATACAAATTTCACCGGAATCCGATGGGGACTGCTGTGTCTCGTTCAGCCAGTATAGGAGCACATTTGGGAGCGATTTCGAGTCAATCGGGCCAAAGACCTGGAAGCTATTGAAAAAATGGGCCACTTTTTTCTTTAAAATATTCACCAAAAATACAAATTTCACCGGAATCCGATGGGGACTGCTGTGTCTCATTCAGCGAGTAGAGGACCACATTCCTGACGAATTTCGAGTCAATCGGTCAAAAGACGACCGTAACCCTAACCCTAGCTCCATAACCCTAACCCTAACCCTAACCCTAATGCCAGCCTTAAGGCAGTCTCATGAAACATTGTCTCTTTTCACTAAAATATTCACCAAAAATACAAATTTCACCGGAATGCGATGGGGACTGCTGTGTCTCGTTCAGCCAGTATAGGAGCACATTTGGGAGCGATTTCGAGTCAATCGGTCCAAAGACCTGGAAGCTATTGAAAAAATGGGCCACTTTTTTCTCTAAAATATTCACCAAAAATACAAATCTCACCGGAATCCGATGGGGACTGCTGTGTCTCGTTCAGCCAGTATAGGAGCACATTTGGGAGCGATTTCGAGTCAATCGGTCCAAAGACCTGGAAGCTATTGAAAAAATGGGCCACTTTTTTCTCTAAAATATTCACCAAAAATACAAATCTCACCGGAATCCGATGGGGACTGCTGTGTCTCGTTCAGCCAGTATAGGAGCACATTTGGGAGCGATTTTGAGTCAATCGGTCCAAAGACCTGGAAGCTATTGAAAAAATGGGCCACTTTTTTCTCTAAAATATTCACCAAAAATACAAATCTCACCGGAATCCGATGGGGACTGCTGTGTCTCGTTCAGCCAGTATAGGAGCACATTTGGGAGCGATTTCGAGTCAATCGGTCCAAAGACCTGGAAGCTATTGAAAAAATGGGCCACTTTTTTCTCTAAAATATTCACCAAAAATACAAATCTCACCGGAATCCGATGGGGACTGCTGTGTCTCGTTCAGCCAGTATAGGAGCACATTTGGGAGCGATTTCGAGTCAATCGGTCCAAAGACCTGGAAGCTATTGAAAAAATGGGCCACTTTTTTCTTTAAAATATTCACCAAAAATACAAATTTCACCGGAATCCGATGGGGACTGCTGTGTCTCATTCAGCGAGTAGAGGACCACATTCGTGACGAATTTCGAGTCAATCGGTCAAAAGACGACCGTAACCCTAACCCTAGCTCCATAACCCTAACCCTAACCCTAACCCTAATGCCAGCCTTAAGGCAGTCTCATGAAACATTGTCTCTTTTCACTAAAATATTCACCAAAAATACAAATTTCACCGGAATCCGATGGGGACTGCTGTGTCTCGTTCAGCCAGTATAGGAGCACATTTGGGAGCGATTTCGAGTCAATCGGTCCAAAGACCTGGAAGCTATTGAAAAAATGGGCCACTTTTTTCTTTAAAATATTCACCAAAAATACAAATTTCACCGGAATCCGATGGGGACTGCTGTGTCTCGTTCAGCCAGTATAGGAGCACATTTGGGAGCGATTTCGAGTCAATCGGTCCAAAGACCTGGAAGCTATTGAAAAAATGGGCCACTTTTTTCTTTAAAATATTCACCAAAAATACAAATTTCACCGGAATCCGATGGGGACTGCTGTGTCTCATTCAGCGAGTAGAGGACCACATTCCTGACGAATTTCGAGTCAATCGGTCAAAAGACGACCGTAACCCTAACCCTAGCTCCATAACCCTAACCCTAACCCTAACCCTAATGCCAGCCTTAAGGCAGTCTCATGAAACATTGTCTCTTTTCACTAAAATATTCACCAAAAATACAAATTTCACCGGAATCCGATGGGGACTGCTGTGTCTCGTTCAGCCAGTATAGGAGCACATTTGGGAGCGATTTCGAGTCAATCGGTCCAAAGACCTGGAAGCTATTGAAAAAATGGGCCACTTTTTTCTCTAAAATATTCACCAAAAATACAAATCTCACCGGAATCCGATGGGGACTGCTGTGTCTCGTTCAGCCAGTATAGGAGCACATTTGGGAGCGATTTCGAGTCAATCGGTCCAAAGACCTGGAAGCTATTGAAAAAATGGGCCACTTTTTTCTCTAAAATATTCACCAAAAATACAAATCTCACCGGAATCCGATGGGGACTGCTGTGTCTCGTTCAGCCAGTATAGGAGCACATTTGGGAGCGATTTCGAGTCAATCGGTCCAAAGACCTGGAAGCTATTGAAAAAATGGGCCACTTTTTTCTCTAAAATATTCACCAAAAATACAAATCTCACCGGAATCCGATGGGGACTGCTGTGTCTCGTTCAGCCAGTATAGGAGCACATTTGGGAGCGATTTCGAGTCAATCGGTCCAAAGACCTGGAAGCTATTGAAAAAATGGGCCACTTTTTTCTCTAAAATATTCACCAAAAATACAAATCTCACCGGAATCCGATGGGGACTGCTGTGTCTCGTTCAGCCAGTATAGGAGCACATTTGGGAGCGATTTCGAGTCAATCGGTCCAAAGACCTGGAAGCTATTGAAAAAATGGGCCACTTTTTTCTTTAAAATATTCACCAAAAATACAAATTTCACCGGAATCCGATGGGGACTGCTGTGTCTCATTCAGCGAGTAGAGGACCACATTCGTGACGAATTTCGAGTCAATCGGTCAAAAGACGACCGTAACCCTAACCCTAGCTCCATAACCCTAACCCTAACCCTAACCCTAATGCCAGCCTTAAGGCAGTCTCATGAAACATTGTCTCTTTTCACTAAAATATTCACCAAAAATACAAATTTCACCGGAATCCGATGGGGACTGCTGTGTCTCGTTCAGCCAGTATAGGAGCACATTTGGGAGCGATTTCGAGTCAATCGGTCCAAAGACCTGGAAGCTATTGAAAAAATGGGCCACTTTTTTCTCTAAAATATTCACCAAAAATACAAATCTCACCGGAATCCGATGGGGACTGCTGTGTCTCGTTCAGCCAGTATAGGAGCACATTTGGGAGCGATTTCGAGTCAATCGGTCCAAAGACCTGGAAGCTATTGAAAAAATGGGCCACTTTTTTCTTTAAAATATTCACCAAAAATACAAATTTCACCGGAATCCGATGGGGACTGCTGTGTCTCATTCAGCGAGTAGAGGACCACATTCGTGACGAATTTCGAGTCAATCGGTCAAAAGACGACCGTAACCCTAACCCTAGCTCCATAACCCTAACCCTAACCCTAACCCTAATGCCAGCCTTAAGGCAGTCTCATGAAACATTGTCTCTTTTCACTAAAATATTCACCAAAAATACAAATTTCACCGGAATCCAATGGGGACTGCTGTGTCTCGTTCAGCCAGTATAGGAGCACATTTGGGAGCGATTTCGAGTCAATCGGTCCAAAGACCTGGAAGCTATTGAAAAAATGGGCCACTTTTTTCTTTAAAATATTCACCAAAAATACAAATTTCACCGGAATCCGATGGGGACTGCTGTGTCTCGTTCAGCCAGTATAGGAGCACATTTGGGAGCGATTTCGAGTCAATCGGTCCAAAGACCTGGAAGCTATTGAAAAAATGGGCCACTTTTTTCTTTAAAATATTCACCAAAAATACAAATTTCACCGGAATCCGATGGGGACTGCTGTGTCTCATTCAGCGAGTAGAGGACCACATTCGTGACGAATTTCGAGTCAATCGGTCAAAAGACGACCGTAACCCTAACCCTAGCTCCATAACCCTAACCCTAACCCTAACCCTAATGCCAGCCTTAAGGCAGTCTCATGAAACATTGTCTCTTTTCACTAAAATATTCACCAAAAATACAAATTTCACCGGAATCCGATGGGGACTGCTGTGTCTCGTTCAGCCAGTATAGGAGCACATTTGGGAGCGATTTCGAGTCAATCGGTCCAAAGACCTGGAAGCTATTGAAAAAATGGGCCACTTTTTTCTTTAAAATATTCACCAAAAATACAAATTTCACCGGAATCCGATGGGGACTGCTGTGTCTCGTTCAGCCAGTATAGGAGCACATTTGGGAGCGATTTCGAGTCAATCGGTCCAAAGACCTGGAAGCTATTGAAAAAATGGGCCACTTTTTTCTTTAAAATATTCACCAAAAATACAAATTTCACCGGAATCCGATGGGGACTGCTGTGTCTCATTCAGCGAGTAGAGGACCACATTCGTGACGAATTTCGAGTCAATCGGTCAAAAGACGACCGTAACCCTAACCCTAGCTCCATAACCCTAACCCTAACCCTAACCCTAATGCCAGCCTTAAGGCAGTCTCATGAAACATTGTCTCTTTTCACTAAAATATTCACCAAAAATACAAATTTCACCGGAATCCGATGGGGACTGCTGTGTCTCGTTCAGCCAGTATAGGAGCACATTTGGGAGCGATTTCGAGTCAATCGGTCCAAAGACCTGGAAGCTATTGAAAAAATGGGCCACTTTTTTCTTTAAAATATTCACCAAAAATACAAATTTCACCGGAATCCGATGGGGACTGCTGTGTCTCGTTCAGCCAGTATAGGAGCACATTTGGGAGCGATTTCGAGTCAATCGGTCCAAAGACCTGGAAGCTATTGAAAAAATGGGCCACTTTTTTCTTTAAAATATTCACCAAAAATACAAATTTCACCGGAATCCGATGGGGACTGCTGTGTCTCATTCAGCGAGTAGAGGACCACATTCGTGACGAATTTCGAGTCAATCGGTCAAAAGACGACCGTAACCCTAACCCTAGCTCCATAACCCTAACCCTAATGCCAGCCTTAAGGCAGTCTCATGAAACATTGTCTCTTTTCACTAAAATATTCACCAAAAATACAAATTTCACCGGAATCCGATGGGGACTGCTGTGTCTCGTTCAGCCAGTATAGGAGCACATTTGGGAGCGATTTCGAGTCAATCGGTCCAAAGACCTGGAAGCTATTGAAAAAATGGGCCACTTTTTTCTTTAAAATATTCACCAAAAATACAAATTTCACCGGAATCCGATGGGGACTGCTGTGTCTCGTTCAGCCAGTATAGGAGCACATTTGGGAGCGATTTCGAGTCAATCGGTCCAAAGACCTGGAAGCTATTGAAAAAATGGGCCACTTTTTTCTTTAAAATATTCACCAAAAATACAAATTTCACCGGAATCCGATGGGGACTGCTGTGTCTCATTCAGCGAGTAGAGGACCACATTCCTGACGAATTTCGAGTCAATCGGTCAAAAGACGACCGTAACCCTAACCCTAGCTCCATAACCCTAACCCTAACCCTAACCCTAATGCCAGCCTTAAGGCAGTCTCATGAAACATTGTCTCTTTTCACTAAAATATTCACCAAAAATACAAATTTCACCGGAATCCGATGGGGACTGCTGTGTCTCGTTCAGCCAGTATAGGAGCACATTTGGGAGCGATTTCGAGTCAATCGGTCCAAAGACCTGGAAGCTATTGAAAAAATGGGCCACTTTTTTCTCTAAAATATTCACCAAAAATACAAATCTCACCGGAATCCGATGGGGACTGCTGTGTCTCGTTCAGCCAGTATAGGAGCACATTTGGGAGCGATTTCGAGTCAATCGGTCCAAAGACCTGGAAGCTATTGAAAAAATGGGCCACTTTTTTCTTTAAAATATTCACCAAAAATACAAATTTCACCGGAATCCGATGGGGACTGCTGTGTCTCATTCAGCGAGTAGAGGACCACATTCGTGACGAATTTCGAGTCAATCGGTCAAAAGACGACCGTAACCCTAACCCTAGCTCCATAACCCTAACCCTAACCCTAACCCTAATGCCAGCCTTAAGGCAGTCTCATGAAACATTGTCTCTTTTCACTAAAATATTCACCAAAAATACAAATTTCACCGGAATCCGATGGGGACTGCTGTGTCTCGTTCAGCCAGTATAGGAGCACATTTGGGAGCGATTTCGAGTCAATCGGTCCAAAGACCTGGAAGCTATTGAAAAAATGGGCCACTTTTTTCTTTAAAATATTCACCAAAAATACAAATTTCACCGGAATCCGATGGGGACTGCTGTGTCTCGTTCAGCCAGTATAGGAGCACATTTGGGAGCGATTTCGAGTCAATCGGTCCAAAGACCTGGAAGCTATTGAAAAAATGGGCCACTTTTTTCTTTAAAATATTCACCAAAAATACAAATTTCACCGGAATCCGATGGGGACTGCTGTGTCTCATTCAGCGAGTAGAGGACCACATTCGTGACGAATTTCGAGTCAATCGGTCAAAAGACGACCGTAACCCTAACCCTAGCTCCATAACCCTAACCCTAACCCTAACCCTAATGCCAGCCTTAAGGCAGTCTCATGAAACATTGTCTCTTTTCACTAAAATATTCACCAAAAATACAAATTTCACCGGAATCCGATGGGGACTGCTGTGTCTCGTTCAGCCAGTATAGGAGCACATTTGGGAGCGATTTCGAGTCAATCGGTCCAAAGACCTGGAAGCTATTGAAAAAATGGGCCACTTTTTTCTTTAAAATATTCACCAAAAATACAAATTTCACCGGAATCCGATGGGGACTGCTGTGTCTCATTCAGCGAGTAGAGGACCACATTCGTGACGAATTTCGAGTCAATCGGTCAAAAGACGACCGTAACCCTAACCCTAGCTCCATAACCCTAACCCTAACCCTAACCCTAATGCCAGCCTTAAGGCAGTCTCATGAAACATTGTCTCTTTTCACTAAAATATTCACCAAAAATACAAATTTCACCGGAATCCGATGGGGACTGCTGTGTCTCGTTCAGCCAGTATAGGAGCACATTTGGGAGCGATTTCGAGTCAATCGGTCCAAAGACCTGGAAGCTATTGAAAAAATGGGCCACTTTTTTCTTTAAAATATTCACCAAAAATACAAATTTCACCGGAATCCGATGGGGACTGCTGTGTCTCGTTCAGCCAGTATAGGAGCACATTTGGGAGCGATTTCGAGTCAATCGGTCCAAAGACCTGGAAGCTATTGAAAAAATGGGCCACTTTTTTCTTTAAAATATTCACCAAAAATACAAATTTCACCGGAATCCGATGGGGACTGCTGTGTCTCATTCAGCGAGTAGAGGACCACATTCGTGACGAATTTCGAGTCAATCGGTCAAAAGACGACCGTAACCCTAACCCTAGCTCCATAACCCTAACCCTAACCCTAACCCTAATGCCAGCCTTAAGGCAGTCTCATGAAACATTGTCTCTTTTCACTAAAATATTCACCAAAAATACAAATTTCACCGGAATCCGATGGGGACTGCTGTGTCTCGTTCAGCCAGTATAGGAGCACATTTGGGAGCGATTTCGAGTCAATCGGTCCAAAGACCTGGAAGCTATTGAAAAAATGGGCCACTTTTTTCTTTAAAATATTCACCAAAAATACAAATTTCACCGGAATCCGATGGGGACTGCTGTGTCTCATTCAGCGAGTAGAGGACCACATTCGTGACGAATTTCGAGTCAATCGGTCAAAAGACGACCGTAACCCTAACCCTAGCTCCATAACCCTAACCCTAACCCTAACCCTAATGCCAGCCTTAAGGCAGTCTCATGAAACATTGTCTCTTTTCACTAAAATATTCACCAAAAATACAAATTTCACCGGAATCCGATGGGGACTGCTGTGTCTCGTTCAGCCAGTATAGGAGCACATTTGGGAGCGATTTCGAGTCAATCGGTCCAAAGACCTGGAAGCTATTGAAAAAATGGGCCACTTTTTTCTTTAAAATATTCACCAAAAATACAAATTTCACCGGAATCCGATGGGGACTGCTGTGTCTCGTTCAGCCAGTATAGGAGCACATTTGGGAGCGATTTCGAGTCAATCGGTCCAAAGACCTGGAAGCTATTGAAAAAATGGGCCACTTTTTTCTTTAAAATATTCACCAAAAATACAAATTTCACCGGAATCCGATGGGGACTGCTGTGTCTCATTCAGCGAGTAGAGGACCACATTCGTGACGAATTTCGAGTCAATCGGTCAAAAGACGACCGTAACCCTAACCCTAGCTCCATAACCCTAACCCTAATGCCAGCCTTAAGGCAGTCTCATGAAACATTGTCTCTTTTCACTAAAATATTCACCAAAAATACAAATTTCACCGGAATCCGATGGGGACTGCTGTGTCTCGTTCAGCCAGTATAGGAGCACATTTGGGAGCGATTTCGAGTCAATCGGTCCAAAGACCTGGAAGCTATTGAAAAAATGGGCCACTTTTTTCTTTAAAATATTCACCAAAAATACAAATTTCACCGGAATCCGATGGGGACTGCTGTGTCTCGTTCAGCCAGTATAGGAGCACATTTGGGAGCGATTTCGAGTCAATCGGTCCAAAGACCTGGAAGCTATTGAAAAAATGGGCCACTTTTTTCTTTAAAATATTCACCAAAAATACAAATTTCACCGGAATCCGATGGGGACTGCTGTGTCTCATTCAGCGAGTAGAGGACCACATTCCTGACGAATTTCGAGTCAATCGGTCAAAAGACGACCGTAACCCTAACCCTAGCTCCATAACCCTAACCCTAACCCTAACCCTAATGCCAGCCTTAAGGCAGTCTCATGAAACATTGTCTCTTTTCACTAAAATATTCACCAAAAATACAAATTTCACCGGAATCCGATGGGGACTGCTGTGTCTCGTTCAGCCAGTATAGGAGCACATTTGGGAGCGATTTCGAGTCAATCGGTCCAAAGACCTGGAAGCTATTGAAAAAATGGGCCACTTTTTTCTCTAAAATATTCACCAAAAATACAAATCTCACCGGAATCCGATGGGGACTGCTGTGTCTCGTTCAGCCAGTATAGGAGCACATTTGGGAGCGATTTCGAGTCAATCGGTCCAAAGACCTGGAAGCTATTGAAAAAATGGGCCACTTTTTTCTTTAAAATATTCACCAAAAATACAAATTTCACCGGAATCCGATGGGGACTGCTGTGTCTCATTCAGCGAGTAGAGGACCACATTCGTGACGAATTTCGAGTCAATCGGTCAAAAGACGACCGTAACCCTAACCCTAGCTCCATAACCCTAACCCTAACCCTAACCCTAATGCCAGCCTTAAGGCAGTCTCATGAAACATTGTCTCTTTTCACTAAAATATTCACCAAAAATACAAATTTCACCGGAATCCGATGGGGACTGCTGTGTCTCGTTCAGCCAGTATAGGAGCACATTTGGGAGCGATTTCGAGTCAATCGGTCCAAAGACCTGGAAGCTATTGAAAAAATGGGCCACTTTTTTCTTTAAAATATTCACCAAAAATACAAATTTCACCGGAATCCGATGGGGACTGCTGTGTCTCGTTCAG
The DNA here is from genome assembly GCF_040436345.1 of Pagrus major. Lineage (NCBI taxonomy): Eukaryota > Metazoa > Chordata > Actinopteri > Spariformes > Sparidae > Pagrus > Pagrus major. Next base: position 16,923,271 of record NC_133230.1, read on the forward strand.
CCAGTATAGGAGCACATTTGGGAGCGATTTCGAGTCAATCGGTCCAAAGACCTGGAAGCTATTGAAAAAATGGGCCACTTTTTTCTTTAAAATATTCACCAAAAATACAAATTTCACCGGAATCCGATGGGGACTGCTGTGTCTCATTCAGCGAGTAGAGGACCACATTCGTGACGAATTTCGAGTCAATCGGTCAAAAGACGACCGTAACCCTAACCCTAGCTCCATAACCCTAACCCTAACCCTAACCCTAATGCCAGCCTTAAGGCAGTCTCATGAAACATTGTCTCTTTTCACTAAAATATTCACCAAAAATACAAATTTCACCGGAATCCGATGGGGACTGCTGTGTCTCGTTCAGCCAGTATAGGAGCACATTTGGGAGCGATTTCGAGTCAATCGGTCCAAAGACCTGGAAGCTATTGAAAAAATGGGCCACTTTTTTCTTTAAAATATTCACCAAAAATACAAATTTCACCGGAATCCGATGGGGACTGCTGTGTCTCGTTCAGCCAGTATAGGAGCACATTTGGGAGCGATTTCGAGTCAATCGGTCCAAAGACCTGGAAGCTATTGAAAAAATGGGCCACTTTTTTCTTTAAAATATTCACCAAAAATACAAATTTCACCGGAATCCGATGGGGACTGCTGTGTCTCATTCAGCGAGTAGAGGACCACATTCGTGACGAATTTCGAGTCAATCGGTCATAAGACGACCGTAACCCTAACCCTAGCTCCATAACCCTAACCCTAACCCTAACCCTAATGCCAGCCTTAAGGCAGTCTCATGAAACATTGTCTCTTTTCACTAAAATATTCACCAAAAATACAAATTTCACCGGAATCCGATGGGGACTGCTGTGTCTCGTTCAGCCAGTATAGGAGCACATTCGGGAGCGATTTCGAGTCAATCGGTCCAAAGACCTGGAAGCTATTGAAAAAATGGGCCACTTTTTTCTTTAAAATATTCACCAAAAATACAAATTTCACCGGAATCCGATGGGGACTGCTGTGTCTCATTCAGCGAGTAGAGGACCACATTCGTGACGAATTTCGAGTCAATCGGTCAAAAGACGACCGTAACCCTAACCCTAGCTCCATAACCCTAACCCTAACCCTAACCCTAATGCCAGCCTTAAGGCAGTCTCATGAAACATTGTCTCTTTTCACTAAAATATTCACCAAAAATACAAATTTCACCGGAATCCGATGGGGACTGCTGTGTCTCGTTCAGCCAGTATAGGAGCACATTTGGGAGCGATTTCGAGTCAATCGGTCCAAAGACCTGGAAGCTATTGAAAAAATGGGCCACTTTTTTCTTTAAAATATTCACCAAAAATACAAATTTCACCGGAATCCGATGGGGACTGCTGTGTCTCGTTCAGCCAGTATAGGAGCACATTTGGGAGCGATTTCGAGTCAATCGGTCCAAAGACCTGGAAGCTATTGAAAAAATGGGCCACTTTTTTCTTTAAAATATTCACCAAAAATACAAATTTCACCGGAATCCGATGGGGACTGCTGTGTCTCATTCAGCGAGTAGAGGACCACATTCCTGACGAATTTCGAGTCAATCGGTCAAAAGACGACCGTAACCCTAACCCTAGCTCCATAACCCTAACCCTAACCCTAACCCTAATGCCAGCCTTAAGGCAGTCTCATGAAACATTGTCTCTTTTCACTAAAATATTCACCAAAAATACAAATTTCACCGGAATCCGATGGGGACTGCTGTGTCTCGTTCAGCCAGTATAGGAGCACATTTGGGAGCGATTTCGAGTCAATCGGTCCAAAGACCTGGAAGCTATTGAAAAAATGGGCCACTTTTTTCTCTAAAATATTCACCAAAAATACAAATCTCACCGGAATCCGATGGGGACTGCTGTGTCTCGTTCAGCCAGTATAGGAGCACATTTGGGAGCGATTTCGAGTCAATCGGTCCAAAGACCTGGAAGCTATTGAAAAAATGGGCCACTTTTTTCTTTAAAATATTCACCAAAAATACAAATTTCACCGGAATCCGATGGGGACTGCTGTGTCTCATTCAGCGAGTAGAGGACCACATTCGTGACGAATTTCGAGTCAATCGGTCAAAAGACGACCGTAACCCTAACCCTAGCTCCATAACCCTAACCCTAACCCTAACCCTAATGCCAGCCTTAAGGCAGTCTCATGAAACATTGTCTCTTTTCACTAAAATATTCACCAAAAATACAAATTTCACCGGAATCCGATGGGGACTGCTGTGTCTAATTCAGCCAGTATAGGAGCACATTTGGGAGCGATTTCGAGTCAATCGGTCCAAAGACCTGGAAGCTATTGAAAAAATGGGCCACTTTTTTCTTTAAAATATTCACCAAAAATACAAATTTCACCGGAATCCGATGGGGACTGCTGTGTCTCGTTCAGCCAGTATAGGAGCACATTTGGGAGCGATTTCGAGTCAATCGGTCCAAAGACCTGGAAGCTATTGAAAAAATGGGCCACTTTTTTCTTTAAAATATTCACCAAAAATACAAATTTCACCGGAATCCGATGGGGACTGCTGTGTCTCATTCAGCGAGTAGAGGACCACATTCCTGACGAATTTCGAGTCAATCGGTCAAAAGACGACCGTAACCCTAACCCTAGCTCCATAACCCTAACCCTAACCCTAACCCTAATGCCAGCCTTAAGGCAGTCTCATGAAACATTGTCTCTTTTCACTAAAATATTCACCAAAAATACAAATTTCACCGGAATCCGATGGGGACTGCTGTGTCTCGTTCAGCCAGTATAGGAGCACATTTGGGAGCGATTTCGAGTCAATCGGTCCAAAGACCTGGAAGCTATTGAAAAAATGGGCCACTTTTTTCTCTAAAATATTCACCAAAAATACAAATCTCACCGGAATCCGATGGGGACTGCTGTGTCTCGTTCAGCCAGTATAGGAGCACATTTGGGAGCGATTTCGAGTCAATCGGTCCAAAGACCTGGAAGCTATTGAAAAAATGGGCCACTTTTTTCTTTAAAATATTCACCAAAAATACAAATTTCACCGGAATCCGATGGGGACTGCTGTGTCTCATTCAGCGAGTAGAGGACCACATTCGTGACGAATTTCGAGTCAATCGGTCAAAAGACGACCGTAACCCTAACCCTAGCTCCATAACCCTAACCCTAACCCTAACCCTAATGCCAGCCTTAAGGCAGTCTCATGAAACATTGTCTCTTTTCACTAAAATATTCACCAAAAATACAAATTTCACCGGAATCCGATGGGGACTGCTGTGTCTCGTTCAGCCAGTATAGGAGCACATTTGGGAGCGATTTCGAGTCAATCGGTCCAAAGACCTGGAAGCTATTGAAAAAATGGGCCACTTTTTTCTTTAAAATATTCACCAAAAATACAAATTTCACCGGAATCCGATGGGGACTGCTGTGTCTCGTTCAGCCAGTATAGGAGCACATTTGGGAGCGATTTCGAGTCAATCGGTCCAAAGACCTGGAAGCTATTGAAAAAATGGGCCACTTTTTTCTTTAAAATATTCACCAAAAATACAAATTTCACCGGAATCCGATGGGGACTGCTGTGTCTCATTCAGCGAGTAGAGGACCACATTCGTGACGAATTTCGAGTCAATCGGTCAAAAGACGACCGTAACCCTAACCCTAGCTCCATAACCCTAACCCTAACCCTAACCCTAATGCCAGCCTTAAGGCAGTCTCATGAAACATTGTCTCTTTTCACTAAAATATTCACCAAAAATACAAATTTCACCGGAATCCGATGGGGACTGCTGTGTCTCGTTCAGCCAGTATAGGAGCACATTTGGGAGCGATTTCGAGTCAATCGGTCCAAAGACCTGGAAGCTATTGAAAAAATGGGCCACTTTTTTCTTTAAAATATTCACCAAAAATACAAATTTCACCGGAATCCGATGGGGACTGCTGTGTCTCGTTCAGCCAGTATAGGAGCACATTTGGGAGCGATTTCGAGTCAATCGGTCCAAAGACCTGGAAGCTATTGAAAAAATGGGCCACTTTTTTCTTTAAAATATTCACCAAAAATACAAATTTCACCGGAATCCGATGGGGACTGCTGTGTCTCATTCAGCGAGTAGAGGACCACATTCCTGACGAATTTCGAGTCAATCGGTCAAAAGACGACCGTAACCCTAACCCTAGCTCCATAACCCTAACCCTAACCCTAACCCTAATGCCAGCCTTAAGGCAGTCTCATGAAACATTGTCTCTTTTCACTAAAATATTCACCAAAAATACAAATTTCACCGGAATCCGATGGGGACTGCTGTGTCTCGTTCAGCCAGTATAGGAGCACATTTGGGAGCGATTTCGAGTCAATCGGTCCAAAGACCTGGAAGCTATTGAAAAAATGGGCCACTTTTTTCTCTAAAATATTCACCAAAAATACAAATCTCACCGGAATCCGATGGGGACTGCTGTGTCTCGTTCAGCCAGTATAGGAGCACATTTGGGAGCGATTTCGAGTCAATCGGTCCAAAGACCTGGAAGCTATTGAAAAAATGGGCCACTTTTTTCTTTAAAATATTCACCAAAAATACAAATTTCACCGGAATCCGATGGGGACTGCTGTGTCTCATTCAGCGAGTAGAGGACCACATTCGTGACGAATTTCGAGTCAATCGGTCAAAAGACGACCGTAACCCTAACCCTAGCTCCATAACCCTAACCCTAACCCTAACCCTAATGCCAGCCTTAAGGCAGTCTCATGAAACATTGTCTCTTTTCACTAAAATATTCACCAAAAATACAAATTTCACCGGAATCCGATGGGGACTGCTGTGTCTAATTCAGCCAGTATAGGAGCACATTTGGGAGCGATTTCGAGTCAATCGGTCCAAAGACCTGGAAGCTATTGAAAAAATGGGCCACTTTTTTCTTTAAAATATTCACCAAAAATACAAATTTCACCGGAATCCGATGGGGACTGCTGTGTCTCGTTCAGCCAGTATAGGAGCACATTTGGGAGCGATTTCGAGTCAATCGGTCCAAAGACCTGGAAGCTATTGAAAAAATGGGCCACTTTTTTCTTTAAAATATTCACCAAAAATACAAATTTCACCGGAATCCGATGGGGACTGCTGTGTCTCATTCAGCGAGTAGAGGACCACATTCCTGACGAATTTCGAGTCAATCGGTCAAAAGACGACCGTAACCCTAACCCTAGCTCCATAACCCTAACCCTAACCCTAACCCTAATGCCAGCCTTAAGGCAGTCTCATGAAACATTGTCTCTTTTCACTAAAATATTCACCAAAAATACAAATTTCACCGGAATCCGATGGGGACTGCTGTGTCTCGTTCAGCCAGTATAGGAGCACATTTGGGAGCGATTTCGAGTCAATCGGTCCAAAGACCTGGAAGCTATTGAAAAAATGGGCCACTTTTTTCTCTAAAATATTCACCAAAAATACAAATCTCACCGGAATCCGATGGGGACTGCTGTGTCTCGTTCAGCCAGTATAGGAGCACATTTGGGAGCGATTTCGAGTCAATCGGTCCAAAGACCTGGAAGCTATTGAAAAAATGGGCCACTTTTTTCTTTAAAATATTCACCAAAAATACAAATTTCACCGGAATCCGATGGGGACTGCTGTGTCTCATTCAGCGAGTAGAGGACCACATTCGTGACGAATTTCGAGTCAATCGGTCAAAAGACGACCGTAACCCTAACCCTAGCTCCATAACCCTAACCCTAACCCTAACCCTAATGCCAGCCTTAAGGCAGTCTCATGAAACATTGTCTCTTTTCACTAAAATATTCACCAAAAATACAAATTTCACCGGAATCCGATGGGGACTGCTGTGTCTCGTTCAGCCAGTATAGGAGCACATTTGGGAGCGATTTCGAGTCAATCGGTCCAAAGACCTGGAAGCTATTGAAAAAATGGGCCACTTTTTTCATTAAAATATTCACCAAAAATACAAATTTCACCAGAATCCGATGCGGACTGCTGTGTCTCGTTCGGCCAGTATAGGAGCACATTTGGGAGCGATTTCGAGTCAATCGGTCCAAAGACCTGGAAGCTATTGAAAAAATGGGCCACTTTTTTCTTTAAAATATTCACCAAAAATACAAATTTCACCGGAATCCGATGGGGACTGCTGTGTCTCGTTCAGCCAGTATAGGAGCACATTTGGGAGCGATTTCGAGTCAATCGGTCCAAAGACCTGGAAGCTATTGAAAAAATGGGCCACTTTTTTCTTTAAAATATTCACCAAAAATACAAATTTCACCGGAATCCGATGGGGACTGCTGTGTCTCATTCAGCGAGTAGAGGACCACATTCGTGACGAATTTCGAGTCAATCGGTCAAAAGACGACCGTAACCCTAACCCTAGCTCCATAACCCTAACCCTAACCCTAACCCTAATGCCAGCCTTAAGGCAGTCTCATGAAACATTGTCTCTTTTCACTAAAATATTCACCAAAAATACAAATTTCACCAGAATCCGATGGGGACTGCTGTGTCTCGTTCAGCCAGTATAGGAGCACATTTGGGAGCGATTTCGAGTCAATCGGTCCAAAGACCTGGAAGCTATTGAAAAAATGGGCCACTTTTTTCTTTAAAATATTCACCAAAAATACAAATTTCACCGGAATCCGATGGGGACTGCTGTGTCTCGTTCAGCCAGTATAGGAGCACATTTGGGAGCGATTTCGAGTCAATCGGTCCAAAGACCTGGAAGCTATTGAAAAAATGGGCCACTTTTTTCTTTAAAATATTCACCAAAAATACAAATTTCACCGGAATCCGATGGGGACTGCTGTGTCTCATTCAGCGAGTAGAGGACCACATTCGTGACGAATTTCGAGTCAATCGGTCAAAAGACGACCGTAACCCTAACCCTAGCTCCATAACCCTAACCCTAACCCTAACCCTAATGCCAGCCTTAAGGCAGTCTCATGAAACATTGTCTCTTTTCACTAAAATATTCACCAAAAATACAAATTTCACCGGAATCCGATGGGGACTGCTGTGTCTCGTTCAGCCAGTATAGGAGCACATTTGGGAGCGATTTCGAGTCAATCGGTCCAAAGACCTGGAAGCTATTGAAAAAATGGGCCACTTTTTTCTTTAAAATATTCACCAAAAATACAAATTTCACCGGAATCCGATGGGGACTGCTGTGTCTCGTTCAGCCAGTATAGGAGCACATTTGGGAGCGATTTCGAGTCAATCGGTCCAAAGACCTGGAAGCTATTGAAAAAATGGGCCACTTTTTTCTTTAAAATATTCACCAAAAATACAAATTTCACCGGAATCCGATGGGGACTGCTGTGTCTCATTCAGCGAGTAGAGGACCACATTACTGACGAATTTCGAGTCAATCGGTCAAAAGACGACCGTAACCCTAACCCTAGCTCCATAACCCTAACCCTAACCCTAATGCCAGCCTTAAGGCAGTCTCATGAAACATTGTCTCTTTTCACTAAAATATTCACCAAAAATACAAATTTCACCGGAATCCGATGGGGACTGCTGTGTCTCGTTCAGCCAGTATAGGAGCACATTTGGGAGCGATTTCGAGTCAATCGGTCCAAAGACCTGGAAGCTATTGAAAAAATGGGCCACTTTTTTCTCTAAAATATTCACCAAAAATACAAATCTCACCGGAATCCGATGGGGACTGCTGTGTCTCGTTCAGCCAGTATAGGAGCACATTTGGGAGCGATTTCGAGTCAATCGGTCCAAAGACCTGGAAGCTATTGAAAAAATGGGCCACTTTTTTCTTTAAAATATTCACCAAAAATACAAATTTCACCGGAATCCGATGGGGACTGCTGTGTCTCATTCAGCGAGTAGAGGACCACATTCGTGACGAATTTCGAGTCAATCGGTCAAAAGACGACCGTAACCCTAACCCTAGCTCCATAACCCTAACCCTAACCCTAACCCTAATGCCAGCCTTAAGGCAGTCTCATGAAACATTGTCTCTTTTCACTAAAATATTCACCAAAAATACAAATTTCACCGGAATCCGATGGGGACTGCTGTGTCTAATTCAGCCAGTATAGGAGCACATTTGGGAGCGATTTCGAGTCAATCGGTCCAAAGACCTGGAAGCTATTGAAAAAATGGGCCACTTTTTTCTTTAAAATATTCACCAAAAATACAAATTTCACCGGAATCCGATGGGGACTGCTGTGTCTCGTTCAGCCAGTATAGGAGCACATTTGGGAGCGATTTCGAGTCAATCGGTCCAAAGACCTGGAAGCTATTGAAAAAATGGGCCACTTTTTTCTTTAAAATATTCACCAAAAATACAAATTTCACCGGAATCCGATGGGGACTGCTGTGTCTCATTCAGCGAGTAGAGGACCACATTCCTGACGAATTTCGAGTCAATCGGTCAAAAGACGACCGTAACCCTAACCCTAGCTCCATAACCCTAACCCTAACCCTAACCCTAATGCCAGCCTTAAGGCAGTCTCATGAAACATTGTCTCTTTTCACTAAAATATTCACCAAAAATACAAATTTCACCGGAATCCGATGGGGACTGCTGTGTCTCGTTCAGCCAGTATAGGAGCACATTTGGGAGCGATTTCGAGTCAATCGGTCCAAAGACCTGGAAGCTATTGAAAAAATGGGCCACTTTTTTCTCTAAAATATTCACCAAAAATACAAATCTCACCGGAATCCGATGGGGACTGCTGTGTCTCGTTCAGCCAGTATAGGAGCACATTTGGGAGCGATTTCGAGTCAATCGGTCCAAAGACCTGGAAGCTATTGAAAAAATGGGCCACTTTTTTCTTTAAAATATTCACCAAAAATACAAATTTCACCGGAATCCGATGGGGACTGCTGTGTCTCATTCAGCGAGTAGAGGACCACATTCGTGACGAATTTCGAGTCAATCGGTCAAAAGACGACCGTAACCCTAACCCTAGCTCCATAACCCTAACCCTAACCCTAACCCTAATGCCAGCCTTAAGGCAGTCTCATGAAACATTGTCTCTTTTCACTAAAATATTCACCAAAAATACAAATTTCACCGGAATCCGATGGGGACTGCTGTGTCTCGTTCAGCCAGTATAGGAGCACATTTGGGAGCGATTTCGAGTCAATCGGTCCAAAGACCTGGAAGCTATTGAAAAAATGGGCCACTTTTTTCATTAAAATATTCACCAAAAATACAAATTTCACCAGAATCCGATGCGGACTGCTGTGTCTCGTTCGGCCAGTATAGGAGCACATTTGGGAGCGATTTCGAGTCAATCGGTCCAAAGACCTGGAAGCTATTGAAAAAATGGGCCACTTTTTTCTTTAAAATATTCACCAAAAATACAAATTTCACCGGAATCCGATGGGGACTGCTGTGTCTCATTCAGCGAGTAGAGGACCACATTCGTGACGAATTTCGAGTCAATCGGTCAAAAGACGACCGTAACCCTAACCCTAGCTCCATAACCCTAACCCTAACCCTAACCCTAATGCCAGCCTTAAGGCAGTCTCATGAAACATTGTCTCTTTTCACTAAAATATTCACCAAAAATACAAATTTCACCGGAATCCGATGGGGACTGCTGTGTCTCGTTCAGCCAGTATAGGAGCACATTTGGGAGCGATTTCGAGTCAATCGGTCCAAAGACCTGGAAGCTATTGAAAAAATGGGCCACTTTTTTCTTTAAAATATTCACCAAAAATACAAATTTCACCGGAATCCGATGGGGACTGCTGTGTCTCGTTCAGCCAGTATAGGAGCACATTTGGGAGCGATTTCGAGTCAATCGGTCCAAAGACCTGGAAGCTATTGAAAAAATGGGCCACTTTTTTCTTTAAAATATTCACCAAAAATACAAATTTCACCGGAATCTGATGGGGACTGCTGTGTCTCATTCAGCGAGTAGAGGACCACATTCGTGACGAATTTCGAGTCAATCGGTCAAAAGACGACCGTAACCCTAACCCTAGCTCCATAACCCTAACCCTAACCCTAACCCTAATGCCAGCCTTAAGGCAGTCTCATGAAACATTGTCTCTTTTCACTAAAATATTCACCAAAAATACAAATTTCACCGGAATCCGATGGGGACTGCTGTGTCTCGTTCAGCCAGTATAGGAGCACATTTGGGAGCGATTTCGAGTCAATCGGTCCAAAGACCTGGAAGCTATTGAAAAAATGGGCCACTTTTTTCTTTAAAATATTCACCAAAAATACAAATTTCACCGGAATCCGATGGGGACTGCTGTGTCTCATTCAGCGAGTAGAGGACCACATTCGTGACGAATTTCGAGTCAATCGGTCAAAAGACGACCGTAACCCTAACCCTAGCTCCATAACCCTAACCCTAACCCTAACCCTAATGCCAGCCTTAAGGCAGTCTCATGAAACATTGTCTCTTTTCACTAAAATATTCACCAAAAATACAAATTTCACCGGAATCCGATGGGGACTGCTGTGTCTCGTTCAGCCAGTATAGGAGCACATTTGGGAGCGATTTCGAGTCAATCGGTCCAAAGACCTGGAAGCTATTGAAAAAATGGGCCACTTTTTTCTTTAAAATATTCACCAAAAATACAAATTTCACCGGAATCCGATGGGGACTGCTGTGTCTCGTTCAGCCAGTATAGGAGCACATTTGGGAGCGATTTCGAGTCAATCGGTCCAAAGACCTGGAAGCTATTGAAAAAATGGGCCACTTTTTTCTTTAAAATATTCACCAAAAATACAAATTTCACCGGAATCCGATGGGGACTGCTGTGTCTCATTCAGCGAGTAGAGGACCACATTCGTGACGAATTTCGAGTCAATCGGTCAAAAGACGACCGTAACCCTAACCCTAGCTCCATAACCCTAACGCTAACCCTAACCCTAATGCCAGCCTTAAGGCAGTCTCATGAAACATTGTCTCTTTTCACTAAAATATTCACCAAAAATACAAATTTCACCGGAATCCGATGGGGACTGCTGTGTCTCGTTCAGCCAGTATAGGAGCACATTTGGGAGCGATTTCGAGTCAATCGGTCCAAAGACCTGGAAGCTATTGAAAAAATGGGCTACTTTTTTCTTTAAAATATTCACCAAAAATACAAATTTCACCGGAATCCAATGGGGACTGCTGTGTCTCGTTCAGCCAGTATAGGAGCACATTTGGGAGCGATTTCGAGTCAATCGGTCCAAAGACCTGGAAGCTATTGAAAAAATGGGCCACTTTTTTCTTTAAAATATTCACCAAAAATACAAATTTCACCGGAATCCGATGGGGACTGCTGTGTCTCGTTCAGCCAGTATAGGAGCACATTTGGGAGCGATTTCGAGTCAATCGGTCCAAAGACCTGGAAGCTATTGAAAAAATGGGCCACTTTTTTCTTTAAAATATTCACCAAAAATACAAATTTCACCGGAATCCGATGGGGACTGCTGTGTCTCATTCAGCGAGTAGAGGACCACATTCGTGACGAATTTCGAGTCAATCGGTCAAAAGACGACCGTAACCCTAACCCTAGCTCCATAACCCTAACCCTAACCCTAACCCTAATGCCAGCCTTAAGGCAGTCTCATGAAACATTGTCTCTTTTCACTAAAATATTCACCAAAAATACAAATTTCACCGGAATCCGATGGGGACTGCTGTGTCTCGTTCAGCCAGTATAGGAGCACATTTGGGAGCGATTTCGAGTCAATCGGTCCAAAGACCTGGAAGCTATTGAAAAAATGGGCCACTTTTTTCTTTAAAATATTCACCAAAAATACAAATTTCACCGGAATCCGATGGGGACTGCTGTGTCTCGTTCAGCCAGTATAGGAGCACATTTGGGAGCGATTTCGAGTCAATCGGTCCAAAGACCTGGAAGCTATTGAAAAAATGGGCCACTTTTTTCTTTAAAATATTCACCAAAAATACAAATTTCACCGGAATCCGATGGGGACTGCTGTGTCTCATTCAGCGAGTAGAGGACCACATTCGTGACGAATTTCGAGTCAATCGGTCAAAAGATGACCGTAACCCTAACCCTAGCTCCATAACCCTAACCCTAACCCTAACCCTAATGCCAGCCTTAAGGCAGTCTCATGAAACATTGTCTCTTTTCACTAAAATATTCACCAAAAATACAAATTTCACCGGAATCCGATGGGGACTGCTGTGTCTCGTTCAGCCAGTATAGGAGCACATTTGGGAGCGATTTCGAGTCAATCGGTCCAAAGACCTGGAAGCTATTGAAAAAATGGGCCACTTTTTTCTTTAAAATATTCACCAAAAATACAAATTTCACCGGAATCCGATGGGGACTGCTGTGTCTCGTTCAGCCAGTATAGGAGCACATTTGGGAGCGATTTCGAGTCAATCGGTCCAAAGACCTGGAAGCTATTGAAAAAATGGGCCACTTTTTTCTTTAAAATATTCACCAAAAATACAAATTTCACCGGAATCCGATGGGGACTGCTGTGTCTCGTTCAGCCAGTATAGGAGCACATTTGGGAGCGATTTCGAGTCAATCGGTCCAAAGACCTGGAAGCTATTGAAAAAATGGGCCACTTTTTTCTTTAAAATATTCACCAAAAATACAAATTTCACCGGAATCCGATGGGGACTGCTGTGTCTCATTCAGCGAGTAGAGGACCACATTCGTGACGAATTTCGAGTCAATCGGTCAAAAGACGACCGTAACCCTAACCCTAGCTCCATAACCCTAACCCTAACCCTAATGCCAGCCTTAAGGCAGTCTCATGAAACATTGTCTCTTTTTACTAAAATATTCACCAAAAATACAAATTTCACCGGAATCCGATGGGGACTGCTGTGTCTCGTTCAGCCAGTATAGGAGCACATTTGGGAGCGATTTCGAGTCAATCGGTCCAAAGACCTGGAAGCTATTGAAAAAATGGGCCACTTTTTTCTTTAAAATATTCACCAAAAATACAAATTTCACCGGAATCCGATGGGGACTGCTGTGTCTCGTTCAGCGAGTAGAGGACCACATTCGTGACGAATTTCGAGTCAATCGGTCAAAAGACTACCGTAACCCTAACCCTAGCTCCATAACCCTAACCCTAACCCTAACCCTAATGCCAGCCTTAAGGCAGTCTCATGAAACATTGTCTCTTTTCACTAAAATATTCACCAAAAATACAAATTTCACCGGAATCCGATGGGGACTGCTGTGTCTCGTTCAGCCAGTATAGGAGCACATTTGGGAGCGATTTCGAGTCAATCGGTCCAAAGACCTGGAAGCTATTGAAAAAATGGGCCACTTTTTTCTTTAAAATATTCACCAAAAATACAAATTTCACCGGAATCCGATGGGGACTGCTGTGTCTCGTTCAGCCAGTATAGGAGCACATTTGGGAGCGATTTCGAGTCAATCGGTCCAAAGACCTGGAAGCTATTGAAAAAATGGGCAACTTTTTTCTTTAAAATATTCACCAAAAATACAAATTTCACCGGAATCCGATGGGGACTGCTGTGTCTCGTTCAGCCAGTATAGGAGCACATTTGGGAGCGATTTCGAGTCAATCGGTCCAAAGACCTGGAAGCTATTGAAAAAATGGGCCACTTTTTTCTTTAAAATATTCACCAAAAATACAAATTTCACCGGAATCCGATGGGGACTGCTGTGTCTCGTTCAGCCAGTATAGGAGCACATTTGGGAGCGATTTCGAGTCAATCGGTCCAAAGACCTGGAAGCTATTGAAAAAATGGGCCACTTTTTTCTTTAAAATATTCACCAAAAATACAAATTTCACCGGAATCCGATGGGGACTGCTGTGTCTCATTCAGCGAGTAGAGGACCACATTCGTGACGAATTTCGAGTCAATCGGTCAAAAGACGACCGTAACCCTAACCCTAGCTCCATAACCCTAACCCTAACCCTAATGCCAGCCTTAAGGCAGTCTCATGAAACATTGTCTCTTTTTACTAAAATATTCACCAAAAATACAAATTTCACCGGAATCCGATGGGGACTGCTGTGTCTCGTTCAGCCAGTATAGGAGCACATTTGGGAGCGATTTCGAGTCAATCGGTCCAAAGACCTGGAAGCTATTGAAAAAATGGGCCACTTTTTTCTTTAAAATATTCACCAAAAATACAAATTTCACCGGAATCCGATGGGGACTGCTGTGTCTCGTTCAGCGAGTAGAGGACCACATTCGTGACGAATTTCGAGTCAATCGGTCAAAAGACTACCGTAACCCTAACCCTAGCTCCATAACCCTAACCCTAACCCTAACCCTAATGCCAGCCTTAAGGCAGTCTCATGAAACATTGTCTCTTTTCACTAAAATATTCACCAAAAATACAAATTTCACCGGAATCCGATGGGGACTGCTGTGTCTCGTTCAGCCAGTATAGGAGCACATTTGGGAGCGATTTCGAGTCAATCGGTCCAAAGACCTGGAAGCTATTGAAAAAATGGGCCACTTTTTTCTTTAAAATATTCACCAAAAATACAAATTTCACCGGAATCCGATGGGGACTGCTGTGTCTCGTTCAGCCAGTATAGGAGCACATTTGGGAGCGATTTCGAGTCAATCGGTCCAAAGACCTGGAAGCTATTGAAAAAATGGGCAACTTTTTTCTTTAAAATATTCACCAAAAATACAAATTTCACCGGAATCCGATGGGGACTGCTGTGTCTCGTTCAGCCAGTATAGGAGCACATTTGGGAGCGATTTCGAGTCAATCGGTCCAAAGACCTGGAAGCTATTGAAAAAATGGGCCACTTTTTTCTTTAAAATATTCACCAAAAATACAAATTTCACCGGAATCCGATGGGGACTGCTGTGTCTCGTTCAGCCAGTATAGGAGCACATTTGGGAGCGATTTCGAGTCAATCGGTCCAAAGACCTGGAAGCTATTGAAAAAATGGGCCACTTTTTTCTTTAAAATATTCACCAAAAATACAAATTTCACCGGAATCCGATGGGGACTGCTGTGTCTCATTCAGCGAGTAGAGGACCACATTCGTGACGAATTTCGAGTCAATCGGTCAAAAGACGACCGTAACCCTAACCCTAGCTCCATAACCCTAACCCTAACCCTAACCCTAATGCCAGCCTTAAGGCAGTCTCATGAAACATTGTCTCTTTTCACTAAAATATTCACCAAAAATACAAATTTCACCGGAATCCGATGGGGACTGCTGTGTCTCGTTCAGCCAGTATAGGAGCACATTTGGGAGCGATTTCGAGTCAATCGGTCCAAAGACCTGGAAGCTATTGAAAAAATGGGCCACTTTTTTCTTTAAAATATTCACCAAAAATACAAATTTCACCGGAATCCGATGGGGACTGCTGTGTCTCGTTCAGCCAGTATAGGAGCACATTTGGGAGCGATTTCGAGTCAATCGGTCCAAAGACCTGGAAGCTATTGAAAAAATGGGCCACTTTTTTCTTTAAAATATTCACCAAAAATACAAATTTCACCGGAATCCGATGGGGACTGCTGTGTCTCATTCAGCGAGTAGAGGACCACATTCGTGACGAATTTCGAGTCAATCGGTCAAAAGATGACCGTAACCCTAACCCTAGCTCCATAACCCTAACCCTAACCCTAACCCTAATGCCAGCCTTAAGGCAGTCTCATGAAACATTGTCTCTTTTCACTAAAATATTCACCAAAAATACAAATTTCACCGGAATCCGATGGGGACTGCTGTGTCTCGTTCAGCCAGTATAGGAGCACATTTGGGAGCGATTTCGAGTCAATCGGTCCAAAGACCTGGAAGCTATTGAAAAAATGGGCCACTTTTTTCTTTAAAATATTCACCAAAAATACAAATTTCACCGGAATCCGATGGGGACTGCTGTGTCTCGTTCAGCCAGTATAGGAGCACATTTGGGAGCGATTTCGAGTCAATCGGTCCAAAGACCTGGAAGCTATTGAAAAAATGGGCCACTTTTTTCTTTAAAATATTCACCAAAAATACAAATTTCACCGGAATCCGATGGGGACTGCTGTGTCTCGTTCAGCCAGTATAGGAGCACATTTGGGAGCGATTTCGAGTCAATCGGTCCAAAGACCTGGAAGCTATTGAAAAAATGGGCCACTTTTTTCTTTAAAATATTCACCAAAAATACAAATTTCACTGTAATACGATGGGGACTGCTAGAGGACCACATTCGTGACGAATTTCGAGTCAATCGGTCAAAAGACGACCGTAACCCTAACCCTAGCTCCATAACCCTAACCCTAACCCTAACCCTAATGCCAGCCTTAAGGCAGTCTCATGAAACATTGTCTCTATTCACTAAAATATTCACCAAAAATACAAATTTCACCGGAATCCGATGGGGACTGCTGTGTCTCGTTCAGCCAGTATAGGAGCACATTTGGGAGCGATTTCGAGTCAATCGGTTCAAAGACCTGGAAGCTATTGAAAAAATGGGCCACTTTTTTCTTTAAAATATTCACCAAAAATACAAATTTCACCGGAATCCGATGGGGACTGCTGTGTCTCATTCAGCAAGTAGAGGACCACATTCGTGACGAATTTCGAGTCAATCGGTCAAAAGACGACCGTAACCCTAACCCTAGCTCCATAACCCTAACCCTAACCCTAACCCTAATGCCAGCCTTAAGGCAGTCTCATGAAACATTGTCTCTTTTCACTAAAATATTCACCAAAAATACAAATTTCACCGGAATCCGATGGGGACTGCTGTGTCTCGTTCAGCCAGTATAGGAGCACATTTGGGAGCGATTTCGAGTCAATCGGTTCAAAGACCTGGAAGCTATTGAAAAAATGGGCCACTTTTTTCTTTAAAATATTCACCAAAAATACAAATTTCACCGGAATCCGATGGGGACTGCTGTGTCTCGTTCAGCCAGTATAGGAGCACATTTGGGAGCGATTTCGAGTCAATCGGTCCAAAGACCTGGAAGCTATTGAAAAAATGGGCCACTTTTTTCTTTAAAATATTCACCAAAAATACAAATTTCACCGTAATCCGATGGGGACTGCTGTGTCTCATTCAGCAAGTAGAGGACCACATTCGTGACGAATTTCGAGTCAATCGGTCAAAAGACGACCGTAACCCTAACCCTAGCTCCATAACCCTAACCCTAACCCTAACCCTAACCCTAATGCCAGCCTTAAGGCAGTCTCATGAAACATTGTCTCTATTCACTAAAATATTCACCAAAAATACAAATTTCACCGGAATCCGATGGGGACTGCTGCGTCTCGTTCAGCCAGTATAGGAGCACATTTGGGAGCGATTTCGAGTCAATCGGTTCAAAGACCTGGAAGCTATTGAAAAAATGGGCCACTTTTTTCTTTAAAATATTCACCAAAAATACAAATTTCACCGGAATCCGATGGGGACTGCTGTGTCTCATTCAGCAAGTAGAGGACCACATTCGTGACGAATTTCGAGTCAATCGGTCAAAAGACGACCGTAACCCTAACCCTAGCTCCATAACCCTAACCCTAACCCTAACCCTAACCCTAATGCCAGCCTTAAGGCAGTCTCATGAAACATTGTCTCTTTTCACTAAAATATTCACCAAAAACACAAATTTCACCGGAATCCGATGGGGACTGCTGTGTCTCGTTCAGCCAGTATAGGAGCACATTTGGGAGCGATTTCGAGTCAATCGGTTCAAAGACCTGGAAGCTATTGAAAAAATGGGCCACTTTTTTCTTTAAAATATTCACCAAAAATACAAATTTCACCGGAATCCGATGGGGACTGCTGTGTCTCGTTCAGCCAGTATAGGAGCACATTTGGGAGCGATTTCGAGTCAATCGGTCCAAAGACCTGGAAGCTATTGAAAAAATGGGCCACTTTTTTCTTTAAAATATTCACCAAAAATACAAATTTCACTGTAATACGATGGGGACTGCTGTGTCTCATTCAGCAAGTAGAGGACCACATTCGTGACGAATTTCGAGTCAATCGGTCAAAAGACGACCGTAACCCTAACCCTAGCTCCATAACCCTAACCCTAACCCTAATGCCAGCCTTAAGGCAGTCTCATGAAACATTGTCTCTATTCACTAAAATATTCACCAAAAATACAAATTTCACCGGAATCCGATGGGGACTGCTGTGTCTCGTTCAGCCAGTATAGGAGCACATTTGGGAGCGATTTCGAGTCAATCGGTTCAAAGACCTGGAAGCTATTGAAAAAATGGGCCACTTTTTTCTTTAAAATATTCACCAAAAATACAAATTTCACCGGAATCCGATGGGGACTGCTGTGTCTCATTCAGCAAGTAGAGGACCACATTCGTGACGAATTTCGAGTCAATCGGTCAAAAGACGACCGTAACCCTAACCCTAGCTCCATAACCCTAACCCTAACCCTAACCCTAACCCTAATGCCAGCCTTAAGGCAGTCTCATGAAACATTGTCTCTTTTCACTAAAATATTCACCAAAAATACAAATTTCACCGGAATCCGATGGGGACTGCTGTGTCTCGTTCAGCCAGTATAGGAGCACATTTGGGAGCGATTTCGAGTCAATCGGTTCAAAGACCTGGAAGCTATTGAAAAAATGGGCCACTTTTTTCTTTAAAATATTCACCAAAAATACAAATTTCACCGGAATCCGATGGGGACTGCTGTGTCTCGTTCAGCCAGTATAGGAGCACATTTGGGAGCGATTTCGAGTCAATCGGTCCAAAGACCTGGAAGCTATTGAAAAAATGGGCCACTTTTTTCTTTAAAATATTCACCAAAAATACAAATTTCACCGTAAT
Source organism: Pagrus major (assembly GCF_040436345.1). Classification (NCBI taxonomy): domain Eukaryota; kingdom Metazoa; phylum Chordata; class Actinopteri; order Spariformes; family Sparidae; genus Pagrus; species Pagrus major. Next base: position 16,941,953 of record NC_133230.1, read on the forward strand.
CCGATGGGGACTGCTGTGTCTCATTCAGCAAGTAGAGGACCACATTCGTGACGAATTTCGAGTCAATCGGTCAAAAGACGACCGTAACCCTAACCCTAGCTCCATAACCCTAACCCTAACCCTAACCCTAATGCCAGCCTTAAGGCAGTCTCATGAAACATTGTCTCTATTCACTAAAATATTCACCAAAAATACAAATTTCACCGGAATCCGATGGGGACTGCTGTGTCTCGTTCAGCCAGTATAGGAGCACATTTGGGAGCGATTTCGAGTCAATCGGTTCAAAGACCTGGAAGCTATTGAAAAAATGGGCCACTTTTTTCTTTAAAATATTCACCAAAAATACAAATTTCACCGGAATCCGATGGGGACTGCTGTGTCTCATTCAGCAAGTAGAGGACCACATTCGTGACGAATTTCCAGTCAATCGGTCAAAAGACGACCGTAACCCTAACCCTAGCTCCATAACCCTAACCCTAACCCTAACCCTAATGCCAGCCTTAAGGCAGTCTCATGAAACATTGTCTCTTTTCACTAAAATATTCACCAAAAATACAAATTTCACCGGAATCCGATGGGGACTGCTGTGTCTCGTTCAGCCAGTATAGGAGCACATTTGGGAGCGATTTCGAGTCAATCGGTTCAAAGACCTGGAAGCTATTGAAAAAATGGGCCACTTTTTTCTTTAAAATATTCACCAAAAATACAAATTTCACCGGAATCCGATGGGGACTGCTGTGTCTCGTTCAGCCAGTATAGGAGCACATTTGGGAGCGATTTCGAGTCAATCGGTCCAAAGACCTGGAAGCTATTGAAAAAATGGGCCACTTTTTTCTTTAAAATATTCACCAAAAATACAAATTTCACCGTAATCCGATGGGGACTGCTGTGTCTCATTCAGCAAGTAGAGGACCACATTCGTGACGAATTTCGAGTCAATCGGTCAAAAGACGACCGTAACCCTAACCCTAGCTCCATAACCCTAACCCTAACCCTAACCCTAATGCCAGCCTTAAGGCAGTCTCATGAAACATTGTCTCTATTCACTAAAATATTCACCAAAAATACAAATTTCACCGGAATCCGATGGGGACTGCTGTGTCTCGTTCAGCCAGTATAGGAGCACATTTGGGAGCGATTTCGAGTCAATCGGTTCAAAGACCTGGAAGCTATTGAAAAAATGGGCCACTTTTTTCTTTAAAATATTCACCAAAAATACAAATTTCACCGGAATCCGATGGGGACTGCTGTGTCTCATTCAGCAAGTAGAGGACCACATTCGTGACGAATTTCGAGTCAATCGGTCAAAAGACGACCGTAACCCTAACCCTAGCTCCATAACCCTAACCCTAACCCTAACCCTAACCCTAATGCCAGCCTTAAGGCAGTCTCATGAAACATTGTCTCTTTTCACTAAAATATTCACCAAAAATACAAATTTCACCGGAATCCGATGGGGACTGCTGTGTCTCGTTCAGCCAGTATAGGAGCACATTTGGGAGCGATTTCGAGTCAATCGGTTCAAAGACCTGGAAGCTATTGAAAAAATGGGCCACTTTTTTCTTTAAAATATTCACCAAAAATACAAATTTCACCGGAATCCGATGGGGACTGCTGTGTCTCGTTCAGCCAGTATAGGAGCACATTTGGGAGCGATTTCGAGTCAATCGGTCCAAAGACCTGGAAGCTATTGAAAAAATGGGCCACTTTTTTCTTTAAAATATTCACCAAAAATACAAATTTCACCGTAATCCGATGGGGACTGCTGTGTCTCATTCAGCAAGTAGAGGACCACATTCGTGACGAATTTCGAGTCAATCGGTCAAAAGACGACCGTAACCCTAACCCTAGCTCCATAACCCTAACCCTAACCCTAACCCTAATGCCAGCCTTAAGGCAGTCTCATGAAACATTGTCTCTATTCACTAAAATATTCACCAAAAATACAAATTTCACCGGAATCCGATGGGGACTGCTGTGTCTCGTTCAGCCAGTATAGGAGCACATTTGGGAGCGATTTCGAGTCAATCGGTTCAAAGACCTGGAAGCTATTGAAAAAATGGGCCACTTTTTTCTTTAAAATATTCACCAAAAATACAAATTTCACCGGAATCCGATGGGGACTGCTGTGTCTCATTCAGCAAGTAGAGGACCACATTCGTGACGAATTTCGAGTCAATCGGTCAAAAGACGACCGTAACCCTAACCCTAGCTCCATAACCCTAACCCTAACCCTAACCCTAATGCCAGCCTTAAGGCAGTCTCATGAAACATTGTCTCTTTTCACTAAAATATTCACCAAAAATACAAATTTCACCGGAATCCGATGGGGACTGCTGTGTCTCGTTCAGCCAGTATAGGAGCACATTTGGGAGCGATTTCGAGTCAATCGGTTCAAAGACCTGGAAGCTATTGAAAAAATGGGCCACTTTTTTCTTTAAAATATTCACCAAAAATACAAATTTCACCGGAATCCGATGGGGACTGCTGTGTCTCGTTCAGCCAGTATAGGAGCACATTTGGGAGCGATTTCGAGTCAATCGGTCCAAAGACCTGGAAGCTATTGAAAAAATGGGCCACTTTTTTCTTTAAAATATTCACCAAAAATACAAATTTCACCGTAATCCGATGGGGACTGCTGTGTCTCATTCAGCAAGTAGAGGACCACATTCGTGACGAATTTCGAGTCAATCGGTCAAAAGACGACCGTAACCCTAACCCTAGCTCCATAACCCTAACCCTAACCCTAACCCTAATGCCAGCCTTAAGGCAGTCTCATGAAACATTGTCTCTTTTCACTAAAATATTCACCAAAAATACAAATTTCACCGGAATCCGATGGGGACTGCTGTGTCTCGTTCAGCCAGTATAGGAGCACATTTGGGAGCGATTTCGAGTCAATCGGTTCAAAGACCTGGAAGCTATTGAAAAAATGGGCCACTTTTTTCTTTAAAATATTCACCAAAAATACAAATTTCACCGGAATCCGATGGGGACTGCTGTGTCTCGTTCAGCCAGTATAGGAGCACATTTGGGAGCGATTTCGAGTCAATCGGTCCAAAGACCTGGAAGCTATTGAAAAAATGGGCCACTTTTTTCTTTAAAATATTCACCAAAAATACAAATTTCACCGGAATCCGATGGGGACTGCTGTGTCTCATTCAGCAAGTAGAGGACCACATTCGTGACGAATTTCGAGTCAATCGGTCAAAAGACGACCGTAACCCTAACCCTAGCTACATAACCCTAACCCTAACCCTAACCCTAACCCTAATGCCAGCCTTAAGGCAGTCTCATGAAACATTGTCTCTTTTCACTAAAATATTCACCAAAAATACAAATTTCACCGGAATCCGATGGGGACTGCTGTGTCTCGTTCAGCCAGTATAGGAGCACATTTGTGAGCGATTTCGAGTCAATCGGTCCAAAGACCTGGAAGCTATTGAAAAAATGGGCCACTTTTTTCTTTAAAATATTCACCAAAAATACAAAATTCACCGGAATCCGATGGGGACTGCTGTGTCTCATTCAGCAAGTAGAGGACCACATTCGTGACGAATTTCGAGTCAATCGGTCAAAAGACGACCGTAACCCTAACCCTAGCTACATAACCCTAACCCTAACCCTAACCCTAATGCCAGCCTTAAGGCAGTCTCATGAAACATTGTCTCTTTTCACTAAAATATTCACCAAAAATACAAATTTCACCGGAATCCGATGGGGACTGCTGTGTCTCGTTCAGCCAGTATAGGAGCACATTTGGGAGCGATTTCGAGTCAATCGGTTCAAAGACCTGGAAGCTATTGAAAAAATGGGCCACTTTTTTCTTTAAAATATTCACCAAAAATACAAATTTCACCGGAATCCGATGGGGACTGCTGTGTCTCGTTCAGCCAGTATAGGAGCACATTTGTGAGCGATTTCGAGTCAATCGGTCCAAAGACCTGGAAGCTATTGAAAAAATGGGCCACTTTTTTCTTTAAAATATTCACCAAAAATACAAATTTCACCGGAATCCGATGGGGACTGCTGTGTCTCATTCAGCGAGTAGAGGACCACATTCGTGACGAATTTCGAGTCAATCGGTCAAAAGACGACCGTAACCCTAACCCTAGCTCCATAACCCTAACCCTAACCCTAACCCTAATGCCAGCCTTAAGGCAGTCTCATGAAACATTGTCTCTTTTCACTAAAATATTCACCAAAAATACAAATTTCACCGGAATCCGATGGGGACTGCTGTGTCTCGTTCAGCCAGTATAGGAGCACATTTGGGAGCGATTTCGAGTCAATCGGTTCAAAGACCTGGAAGCTATTGAAAAAATGGGCCACTTTTTTCTTTAAAATATTCACCAAAAATACAAATTTCACCGGAATCGGATGGGGACTGCTGTGTCTCGTTCAGCCAGTATAGGAGCACATTTGGGGGCGATTTCGAGTCAATCGGTCCAAAGACCTGGAAGCTATTGAAAAAATGGGCCACTTTTTTCTTTAAAATATTCACCAAAAATACAAATTTCACCGGAATCCGATGGGGACTGCTGTGTCTCATTCAGCGAGTAGAGGACCACATTCGTGACGAATTTCGAGTCAATCGGTCAAAAGACGACCGTAACCCTAACCCTAGCTCCATAACCCTAACCCTAACCCTAACCCTAATGCCAGCCTTAAGGCAGTCTCATGAAACATTGTCTCTTTTCACTAAAATATTCACCAAAAATACAAATTTCACCGGAATCCGATGGGGACTGCTGTGTCTCGTTCAGCCAGTATAGGAGCACATTTGGGAGCGATTTCGAGTCAATCGGTTCAAAGACCTGGAAGCTATTGAAAAAATGGGCCACTTTTTTCTTTAAAATATTCACCAAAAATACAAATTTCACCGGAATCCGATGGGGACTGCTGTGTCTCGTCCAGCCAGTATAGGAGCACATTTGGGAGCGATTTCGAGTCAATCGGTCCAAAGACCTGGAAGCTATTGAAAAAATGGGCCACTTTTTTCTTTAAAATATTCACCAAAAATACAAATTTCACCGTAATCCGATGGGGACTGCTGTGTCTCATTCAGCAAGTAGAGGACCACATTCGTGACGAATTTCGAGTCAATCGGTCAAAAGACGACCGTAACCCTAACCCTAGCTCCATAACCCTAACCCTAACCCTAACCCTAATGCCAGCCTTAAGGCAGTCTCATGAAACATTGTCTCTTTTCACTAAAATATTCACCAAAAATACAAATTTCACCGGAATCCGATGGGGACTGCTGTGTCTCGTTCAGCGAGTAGAGGACCACATTCGTGACGAATTTCGAGTCAATCGGTCAAAAGACGACCGTAACCCTAACCCTAGCTCCATAACCCTAACCCTAACCCTAACCCTAATGCCAGCCTTAAGGCAGTCTCATGAAACATTGTCTCTTTTCACTAAAATATTCACCAAAAATACAAATTTCACCGGAATCCGATGGGGACTGCTGTGTCTCGTTCAGCCAGTATAGGAGCACATTTGGGAGCGATTTCGAGTCAATCGGTCCAAAGACCTGGAAGCTATTGAAAAAATGGGCCACTTTTTTCTTTAAAATATTCACCAAAAATACAAATTTCACCGGAATCCGATGGGGACTGCTGTGTCTCATTCAGCAAGTAGAGGACCACATTCGTGACGAATTTCGAGTCAATCGGTCAAAAGACGACCGTAACCCTAACCCTAGCTCCATAACCCTAACCCTAACCCTAACCCTAACCCTAACCCTAATGCCAGCCTTAAGGCAGTCTCATGAAACATTGTCTCTTTTCACTAAAATATTCACCAAAAATACAAATTTCACCGGAATCCAATGGGGACTGCTGTGTCTCGTTCAGCCAGTATAGGAGCACATTTGGGAGCGATTTCGAGTCAATCGGTTCAAAGACCTGGAAGCTATTGAAAAAATGGGCCACTTTTTTCTTTAAAATATTCACCAAAAATACAAATTTCAACGGAATCCGATGGGGACTGCTGTGTCTCGTTCAGCCAGTATAGGAGCACATTTGTGAGCGATTTCGAGTCAATCGGTCCAAAGACCTGGAAGCTATTGAAAAAATGGGCCACTTTTTTCTTTAAAATATTCACCAAAAATACAAATTTCACCGGAATCCGATGGGGACTGCTGTGTCTCATTCAGCGAGTAGAGGACCACATTCGTGACGAATTTCGAGTCAATCGGTCAAAAGACGACCGTAACCCTAACCCTAGCTCCATAACCCTAACCCTAACCCTAACCCTAATGCCAGCCTTAAGGCAGTCTCATGAAACATTGTCTCTTTTCACTAAAATATTCACCAAAAATACAAATTTCACCGGAATCCGATGGGGACTGCTGTGTCTCGTTCAGCCAGTATAGGAGCACATTTGGGAGCGATTTCGAGTCAATCGGTTCAAAGACCTGGAAGCTATTGAAAAAATGGGCCACTTTTTTCTTTAAAATATTCACCAAAAATACAAATTTCACCGTAATCCGATGGGGACTGCTGTGTCTCATTCAGCGAGTAGAGGACCACATTCGTGACGAATTTCGAGTCAATCGGTCAAAAGACGACCGTAACCCTAACCCTAGCTCCATAACCCTAACCCTAACCCTAACCCTAATGCCAGCCTTAAGGCAGTCTCATGAAACATTGTCTCTTTTCACTAAAATATTCACCAAAAATACAAATTTCACCGGAATCCGATGGGGACTGCTGTGTCTCGTTCAGCCAGTATAGGAGCACATTTGGGAGCGATTTCGAGTCAATCGGTTCAAAGACCTGGAAGCTATTGAAAAAATGGGCCACTTTTTTCTTTAAAATATTCACCAAAAATACAAATTTCACCGGAATCCGATGGGGACTGCTGTGTCTCGTTCAGCCAGTATAGGAGCACATTTGTGAGCGATTTCGAGTCAATCGGTCCAAAGACCTGGAAGCTATTGAAAAAATGGGCCACTTTTTTCTTTAAAACATTCACCAAAAATACAAATTTCACCGGAATCCGATGTGGACTGCTGTGTCTCATTCAGCAAGTAGAGGACCACATTCGTGACGAATTTCGAGTCAATCGGTCAAAAGACGACCGTAACCCTAACCCTAGCTCCATAACCCTAACCCTAACCCTAACCCTAATGCCAGCCTTAAGGCAGTCTCATGAAACATTGTCTCTTTTCACTAAAATATTCACCAAAAATACAAATTTCACCGGAATCCGATGGGGACTGCTGTGTCTCGTTCAGCCAGTATAGGAGCACATTTGGGAGCGATTTCGAGTCAATCGGTTCAAAGACCTGGAAGCTATTGAAAAAATGGGCCACTTTTTTCTTTAAAATATTCACCAAAAATACAAATTTCACCGGAATCCGATGGGGACTGCTGTGTCTCGTTCAGCCAGTATAGGAGCACATTTGGGGGCGATTTCGAGTCAATCGGTCCAAAGACCTGGAAGCTATTGAAAAAATGGGCCACTTTTTTCTTTAAAATATTCACCAAAAATACAAATTTCACCGGAATCCGATGGGGACTGCTTTGTCTCATTCAGCAAGTAGAGGACCACATTCGTGACGAATTTCGAGTCAATCGGTCAAAAGACGACCGTAACCCTAACGCTAGCTCCATAACCCTAACCCTAACCCTAACCCTAATGCCAGCCTTAAGGCAGTCTCATGAAACATTGTCTCTTTTCACTAAAATATTCACCAAAAATACAAATTTCACCGTAATCCGATGGGGACTGCTGTGTCTCATTCAGCGAGTAGAGGACCACATTCGTGACGAATTTCGAGTCAATCGGTCAAAAGACGACCGTAACCCTAACCCTAGCTCCATAACCCTAACCCTAACCCTAACCCTAATGCCAGCCTTAAGGCAGTCTCATGAAACATTGTCTCTTTTCACTAAAATATTCACCAAAAATACAAATTTCACCGGAATCCGATGGGGACTGCTGTGTCTCGTTCAGCCAGTATAGGAGCACATTTGGGAGCGATTTCGAGTCAATCGGTCCAAAGACCTGGAAGCTATTGAAAAAATGGGCCACTTTTTTCTTTAAAATATTCACCAAAAATACAAATTTCACCGTAATCCGATGGGGACTGCTGTGTCTCATTCAGCAAGTAGAGGACCACATTCGTGACGAATTTCGAGTCAATCGGTCAAAAGACGACCGTAACCCTAACCCTAGCTCCATAACCCTAACCCTAACCCTAACCCTAATGCCAGCCTTAAGGCAGTCTCATGAAACATTGTCTCTTTTCACTAAAATATTCACCAAAAATACAAATTTCACCGGAATCCGATGGGGACTGCTGTGTCTCGTTCAGCGAGTAGAGACCACATTCGTGACGAATTTCGAGTCAATCGGTCAAAAGACGACCGTAACCCTAACCCTAGCTCCATAACCCTAACCCTAACCCTAACCCTAATGCCAGCCTTAAGGCAGTCTCATGAAACATTGTCTCTTTTCACTAAAATATTCACCAAAAATACAAATTTCACCGGAATCCGATGGGGACTGCTGTGTCTCGTTCAGCCAGTATAGGAGCACATTTGGGAGCGATTTCGAGTCAATCGGTTCAAAGACCTGGAAGCTATTGAAAAAAATGGGCCACTTTTTTCTTTAAAATATTCACCAAAAATACAAATTTCACCGTAATCCGATGGGGACTGCTGTGTCTCATTCAGCAAGTAGAGGACCACATTCGTGACGAATTTCGAGTCAATCGGTCAAAAGACGACCGTAACCCTAACCCTAGCTCCATAACCCTAACCCTAACCCTAACCCTAATGCCAGCCTTAAGGCAGTCTCATGAAACATTGTCTCTTTTCACTAAAATATTCACCAAAAATACAAATTTCACCGTAATCCGATGGGGACTGCTGTGTCTCATTCAGCGAGTAGAGGACCACATTCGTGACGAATTTCGAGTCAATCGGTCAAAAGACGACCGTAACCCTAACCCTAGCTCCATAACCCTAACCCTAACCCTAACCCTAATGCCAGCCTTAAGGCAGTCTCATGAAACATTGTCTCTTTTCACTAAAATATTCACCAAAAATACAAATTTCACCGGAATCCGATGGGGACTGCTGTGTCTCGTTCAGCCAGTATAGGAGCACATTTGGGAGCGATTTCGAGTCAATCGGTCCAAAGACCTGGAAGCTATTGAAAAAATGGGCCACTTTTTTTCTTTAAAATATTCACCAAAAATACAAATTTCACCGGAATCCGATGGGGACTGCTGTGTCTCATTCAGCAAGTAGAGGACCACATTCGTGACGAATTTCGAGTCAATCGGTCAAAAGACGACCGTAACCCTAACCCTAGCTCCATAACCCTAACCCTAACCCTAACCCTAATGCCAGCCTTAAGGCAGTCTCATGAAACATTGTCTCTTTTCACTAAAATATTCACCAAAAATACAAATTTCACCGGAATCCGATGGGGACTGCTGTGTCTCGTTCAGCCAGTATAGGAGCACATTTGGGAGCGATTTCGAGTCAATCGGTTCAAAGACCTGGAAGCTATTGAAAAAATGGGCCACTTTTTTCTTTAAAATATTCACCAAAAATACAAATTTCACCGGAATCCGATGGGGACTGCTGTGTCTCGTCCAGCCAGTATAGGAGCACATTTGGGAGCGATTTCGAGTCAATCGGTCCAAAGACCTGGAAGCTATTGAAAAAAATGGGCCACTTTTTTCTTTAAAATATTCACCAAAAATACAAATTTCACCGTAATCCGATGGGGACTGCTGTGTCTCATTCAGCAAGTAGAGGACCACATTCGTGACGAATTTCGAGTCAATCGGTCAAAAGACGACCGTAACCCTAACCCTAGCTCCATAACCCTAACCCTAACCCTAACCCTAATGCCAGCCTTAAGGCAGTCTCATGAAACATTGTCTCTTTTCACTAAAATATTCACCAAAAATACAAATTTCACCGGAATCCGATGGGGACTGCTGTGTCTCGTTCAGCCAGTATAGGAGCACATTTGGGAGCGATTTCGAGTCAATCGGTCCAAAGACCTGGAAGCTATTGAAAAAATGGGCCACTTTTTTCTTTAAAATATTCACCAAAAATACAAATTTCACCGTAATCCGATGGGGACTGCTGTGTCTCATTCAGCGAGTAGAGGACCACATTCGTGACGAATTTCGAGTCAATCGGTCAAAAGACGACCGTAACCCTAACCCTAGCTCCATAACCCTAACCCTAACCCTAACCCTAATGCCAGCCTTAAGGCAGTCTCATGAAACATTGTCTCTTTTCACTAAAATATTCACCAAAAATACAAATTTCACCGGAATCCGATGGGGACTGCTGTGTCTCATTCAGCAAGTAGAGGACCACATTCGTGACGAATTTCGAGTCAATCGGTCAAAAGACGACCGTAACCCTAACCCTAGCTCCATAACCCTAACCCTAACCCTAACCCTAACCCTAATGCCAGCCTTAAGGCAGTCTCATGAAACATTGTCTCTTTTCACTAAAATATTCACCAAAAATACAAATTTCACCGGAATCCGATGGGGACTGCTGTGTCTCGTTCAGCCAGTATAGGAGCACATTTGTGAGCGATTTCGAGTCAATCGGTCCAAAGACCTGGAAGCTATTGAAAAAATGGGCCACTTTTTTCTTTAAAATATTCACCAAAAATACAAATTTCACCGTAATCCGATGGGGACTGCTGTGTCTCATTCAGCAAGTAGAGGACCACATTCGTGACGAATTTCGAGTCAATCGGTCAAAAGACGACCGTAACCCTAACCCTAGCTCCATAACCCTAACCCTAACCCTAACCCTAATGCCAGCCTTAAGGCAGTCTCATGAAACATTGTCTCTTTTCACTAAAATATTCACCAAAAATACAAATTTCACCGTAATCCGATGGGGACTGCTGTGTCTCATTCAGCGAGTAGAGGACCACATTCGTGACGAATTTCGAGTCAATCGGTCAAAAGACGACCGGTAACCCTAACCCTAGCTCCATAACCCTAACCCCTAACCCTAACCCTAATGCCAGCCTTAAGGCAGTCTCATGAAACATTGTCTCTTTTCACTAAAATATTCACCAAAAATACAAATTTCACCGGAATCCGATGGGGACTGCTGTGTCTCGTTCAGCCAGTATAGGAGCACATTTGGGAGCGATTTCGAGTCAATCGGTCTAAAGACCTGGAAGCTATTGAAAAAATGGGCCACTTTTTTCTTTAAAATATTCACCAAAAATACAAATTTCACCGGAATCCGATGGGGACTGCTGTGTCTCATTCAGCAAGTAGAGGACCACATTCGTGACGAATTTCGAGTCAATCGGTCAAAAGACGACCGTAACCCTAACCCTAGCTCCATAACCCCTAACCCTAACCCTAACCCTAACCCTAATGCCAGCCTTAAGGCAGTCTCATGAAACATTGTCTCTTTTCACTAAAATATTCACCAAAAATACAAATTTCACCGGAATCCGATGGGGACTGCTGTGTCTCGTTCAGCCAGTATAGGAGCACATTTGTGAGCGATTTCGAGTCAATCGGTTCAAAGACCTGGAAGCTATTGAAAAAATGGGCCACTTTTTTCTTTAAAATATTCACCAAAAAATACAAATTTCACCGGAATCCGATGGGGACTGCTGTGTCTCATTCAGCAAGTAGAGGACCACATTCGTGACGAATTTCGAGTCAATCGGTCAAAAGACGACCGTAACCCTAACCCTAGCTCCATAACCCTAACCCTAACCCTAACCCTAATGCCAGCCTTAAGGCAGTCTCATGAAACATTGTCTCTTTTCACTAAAATATTCACCAAAAATACAAATTTCACCGGAATCCGATGGGGACTGCTGTGTCTCGTTCAGCCAGTATAGGAGCACATTTGGGAGCGATTTCGAGTCAATCGGTTCAAAGACCTGGAAGCTATTGAAAAAAATGGGCCACTTTTTTCTTTAAAATATTCACCAAAAATACAAATTTCACCGGAATCCGATGGGGACTGCTGTGTCTCGTCCAGCCAGTATAGGAGCACATTTGGGAGCGATTTCGAGTCAATCGATCCAAAGACCTGGAAGCTATTGAAAAAATGGGGCCACTTTTTTCTTTAAAATATTCACCAAAAATACAAATTTCACCGTAATCCGATGGGGACTGCTGTGTCTCATTCAGCAAGTAGAGGACCACATTCGTGACGAATTTCGAGTCAATCGGTCAAAAGACGACCGTAACCCTAACCCTAGCTCCATAACCCTAACCCTAACCCTAACCCTAATGCCAGCCTTAAGGCAGTCTCATGAAACATTGTCTCTTTTCACTAAAATATTCACCAAAAATACAAATTTCACCGGAATCCGATGGGGACTGCTGTGTCTCGTTCAGCGAGTAGAGGACCACATTCGTGACGAATTTCGAGTCAATCGGTCAAAAGACGACCGTAACCCTAACCCTAGCTCCATAACCCTAACCCTAACCCTAACCCTAATGCCAGCCTTAAGGCAGTCTCATGAAACATTGTCTCTTTTCACTAAAATATTCACCAAAAATACAAATTTCACCGGAATCCGATCGGGACTGCTGTGTCTCGTTCAGCCAGTATAGGAGCACATTTGGGAGCGATTTCGAGTCAATCGGTTCAAAGACCTGGAAGCTATTGAAAAAAATGGGCCACTTTTTTCTTTAAAATATTCACCAAAAATACAAATTTCACCGGAATCCGATGGGGACTGCTGTGTCTCGTCCAGCCAGTATAGGAGCACATTTGGGAGCGATTTCGAGTCAATCGGTCCAAAGACCTGGAAGCTATTGAAAAAATGGGCCACTTTTTTCTTTAAAATATTCACCAAAAATACAAATTTCACCGTAATCCGATGGGGACTGCTGTGTCTCATTCAGCAAGTAGAGGACCACATTCGTGACGAATTTCGAGTCAATCGGTCAAAAGACGACCGTAACCCTAACCCTAGCTCCATAACCCTAACCCTAACCCTAACCCTAATGCCAGCCTTAAGGCAGTCTCATGAAACATTGTCTCTTTTCACTAAAATATTCACCAAAAATACAAATTTCACCGGAATCCGATGGGGACTGCTGTGTCTCATTCAGCGAGTAGAGGACCACATTCGTGACGAATTTCGAGTCAATCGGTCAAAAGACGACCGTAACCCTAACCCTAGCTCCATAACCCTAACCCTAACCCTAACCCTAACCCTAATGCCAGCCTTAAGGCAGTCTCATGAAACATTGTCTCTTTTCACTAAAATATTCACCAAAAATACAAATTTCACCGGAATCCGATGGGGACTGCTGTGTCTCGTTCAGCCAGTATAGGAGCACATTTGTGAGCGATTTCGAGTCAATCGGTTCAAAGACCTGGAAGCTATTGAAAAAATGGGCCACTTTTTTCTTTAAAATATTCACCAAAAATACAAATTTCACCGGAATCCGATGGGGACTGCTGTGTCTCATTCAGCAAGTAGAGGACCACATTCGTGACGAATTTCGAGTCAATCGGTCAAAAGACGACCGTAACCCTAACCCTAGCTCCATAACCCTAACCCTAACCCTAACCCTAATGCCAGCCTTAAGGCAGTCTCATGAAACATTGTCTCTTTTCACTAAAATATTCACCAAAAATACAAATTTCACCGGAATCCGATGGGGACTGCTGTGTCTCGTTCAGCCAGTATAGGAGCACATTTGGGAGCGATTTCGAGTCAATCGGTTCAAAGACCTGGAAGCTATTGAAAAAATGGGCCACTTTTTTCTTTAAAATATTCACCAAAAATACAAATTTCACCGGAATCCGATGGGGACTGCTGTGTCTCGTTCAGCCAGTATAGGAGCACATTTGGGGGCGATTTCGAGTCAATCGGTCCAAAGACCTGGAAGCTATTGAAAAAATGGGCCACTTTTTTCTTTAAAATATTCACCAAAAATACAAATTTCACCGTAATCCGATGGGGACTGCTGTGTCTCATTCAGCAAGTAGAGGACCACATTCGTGACGAATTTCGAGTCAATCGGTCAAAAGACGACCGTAACCCTAACCCTAGCTCCATAACCCTAACCCTAACCCTAACCCTAATGCCAGCCTTAAGGCAGTCTCATGAAACATTGTCTCTTTTCACTAAAATATTCACCAAAAATACAAATTTCACCGGAATCCGATGGGGACTGCTGTGTCTCGTTCAGCCAGTATAGGAGCACATTTGGGAGCGATTTCGAGTCAATCGGTCCAAAGACCTGGAAGCTATTGAAAAAATGGGCCACTTTTTTCTTTAAAATATTCACCAAAAATACAAATTTCACCGTAATCCGATGGGGACTGCTGTGTCTCATTCAGCGAGTAGAGGACCACATTCGTGACGAATTTCGAGTCAATCGGTCAAAAGACGACCGTAACCCTAACCCTAGCTCCATAACCCTAACCCTGACCCTAACCCTAATGCCAGCCTTAAGGCAGTCTCATGAAACATTGTCTCTTTTCACTAAAATATTCACCAAAAATACAAATTTCACCGGAATCCGATGGGGACTGCTGTGTCTCGTTCAGCCAGTATAGGAGCACATTTGGGAGCGATTTCGAGTCAATCGGTTCAAAGACCTGGAAGCTATTGAAAAAATGGGCCACTTTTTTCTTTAAAATATTCACCAAAAATACAAATTTCACCGGAATCCGATGGGGACTGCTGTGTCTCGTTCAGCCAGTATAGGAGCACATTTGTGAGCGATTTCGAGTCAATCGGTCCAAAGACCTGGAAGCTATTGAAAAAATGGGCCACTTTTTTCTTTAAAATATTCACCAAAAATACAAATTTCACCGGAATCCGATGGGGACTGCTGTGTCTCATTCAGCAAGTAGAGGACCACATTCGTGACGAATTTCGAGTCAATCGGTCAAAAGACGACCGTAACCCTAACCCTAGCTCCATAACCCTAACCCTAACCCTAACCCTAATGCCAGCCTTAAGGCAGTCTCATGAAACATTGTCTCTTTTCACTAAAATATTCACCAAAAATACAAATTTCACCGGAATCCGATGGGGACTGCTGTGTCTCGTTCAGCCAGTATAGGAGCACATTTGGGAGCGATTTCGAGTCAATCGGTCCAAAGACCTGGAAGCTATTGAAAAAATGGGCCACTTTTTTCTTTAAAATATTCACCAAAAATACAAATTTCACCGTAATCCGATGGGGACTGCTGTGTCTCATTCAGCAAGTAGAGGACCACATTCGTGACGAATTTCGAGTCAATCGGTCAAAAGACGACCGTAACCCTAACCCTAGCTCCATAACCCTAACCCTAACCCTAACCCTAATGCCAGCCTTAAGGCAGTCTCATGAAACATTGTCTCTTTTCACTAAAATATTCACCAAAAATACAAATTTCACCGGAATCCGATGGGGACTGCTGTGTCTCGTTCAGCGAGTAGAGGACCACATTCGTGACGAATTTCGAGTCAATCGGTCAAAAGACGACCGTAACCCTAACCCTAGCTCCATAACCCTAACCCTAACCCTAACCCTAATGCCAGCCTTAAGGCAGTCTCATGAAACATTGTCTCTTTTCACTAAAATATTCACCAAAAATACAAATTTCACCGGAATCCGATGGGGACTGCTGTGTCTCGTTCAGCCAGTATAGGAGCACATTTGGGAGCGATTTCGAGTCAATCGGTCCAAAGACCTGGAAGCTATTGAAAAAATGGGCCACTTTTTTCTTTAAAATATTCACCAAAAATACAAATTTCACCGTAATCCGATGGGGACTGCTGTGTCTCATTCAGCGAGTAGAGGACCACATTCGTGACGAATTTCGAGTCAATCGGTCAAAAGACGACCGTAACCCTAACCCTAGCTCCATAACCCTAACCCTAACCCTAACCCTAATGCCAGCCTTAAGGCAGTCTCATGAAACATTGTCTCTTTTCACTAAAATATTCACCAAAAATACAAATTTCACCGGAATCCGATGGGGACTGCTGTGTCTCGTTCAGCCAGTATAGGAGCACATTTGTGAGCGATTTCGAGTCAATCGGTTCAAAGACCTGGAAGCTATTGAAAAAATGGGCCACTTTTTTCTTTAAAATATTCACCAAAAATACAAATTTCACCGGAATCCGATGGGGACTGCTGTGTCTCATTCAGCAAGTAGAGGACCACATTCGTGACGAATTTCGAGTCAATCGGTCAAAAGACGACCGTAACCCTAACCCTAGCTCCATAACCCTAACCCTAACCCTAACCCTAATGCCAGCCTTAAGGCAGTCTCATGAAACATTGTCTCTTTTCACTAAAATATTCACCAAAAATACAAATTTCACCGTAATCCGATGGGGACTGCTGTGTCTCATTCAGCGAGTAGAGGACCACATTCGTGACGAATTTCGAGTCAATCGGTCAAAAGACGACCGTAACCCTAACCCTAGCTCCATAACCCTAACCCTAACCCTAACCCTAATGCCAGCCTTAAGGCAGTCTCATGAAACATTGTCTCTTTTCACTAAAATATTCACCAAAAATACAAATTTCACCGGAATCCGATGGGGACTGCTGTGTCTCGTTCAGCCAGTATAGGAGCACATTTGGGAGCGATTTCGAGTCAATCGGTCCAAAGACCTGGAAGCTATTGAAAAAATGGGCCACTTTTTTCTTTAAAATATTCACCAAAAATACAAATTTCACCGGAATCCGATGGGGACTGCTGTGTCTCATTCAGCAAGTAGAGGACCACATTCGTGACGAATTTCGAGTCAATCGGTCAAAAGACGACCGTAACCCTAACCCTAGCTCCATAACCCTAACCCTAACCCTAACCCTAACCCTAATGCCAGCCTTAAGGCAGTCTCATGAAACATTGTCTCTTTTCACTAAAATATTCACCAAAAATACAAATTTCACCGGAATCCGATGGGGACTGCTGTGTCTCGTTCAGCCAGTATAGGAGCACATTTGTGAGCGATTTCGAGTCAATCGGTTCAAAGACCTGGAAGCTATTGAAAAAATGGGCCACTTTTTTCTTTAAAATATTCACCAAAAATACAAATTTCACCGGAATCCGATGGGGACTGCTGTGTCTCATTCAGCAAGTAGAGGACCACATTCGTGACGAATTTCGAGTCAATCGGTCAAAAGACGACCGTAACCCTAACCCTAGCTCCATAACCCTAACCCTAACCCTAACCCTAATGCCAGCCTTAAGGCAGTCTCATGAAACATTGTCTCTTTTCACTAAAATATTCACCAAAAATACAAATTTCACCGGAATCCGATGGGGACTGCTGTGTCTCGTTCAGCCAGTATAGGAGCACATTTGGGAGCGATTTCGAGTCAATCGGTTCAAAGACCTGGAAGCTATTGAAAAAATGGGCCACTTTTTTCTTTAAAATATTCACCAAAAATACAAATTTCACCGGAATCCGATGGGGACTGCTGTGTCTCGTTCAGCCAGTATAGGAGCACATTTGGGGGCGATTTCGAGTCAATCGGTCCAAAGACCTGGAAGCTATTGAAAAAATGGGCCACTTTTTTCTTTAAAATATTCACCAAAAATACAAATTTCACCGTAATCCGATGGGGACTGCTGTGTCTCATTCAGCAAGTAGAGGACCACATTCGTGACGAATTTCGAGTCAATCGGTCAAAAGACGACCGTAACCCTAACCCTAGCTCCATAACCCTAACCCTAACCCTAACCCTAATGCCAGCCTTAAGGCAGTCTCATGAAACATTGTCTCTTTTCACTAAAATATTCACCAAAAATACAAATTTCACCGGAATCCGATGGGGACTGCTGTGTCTCATTCAGCGAGTAGAGGACCACATTCGTGACGAATTTCGAGTCAATCGGTCAAAAGACGACCGTAACCCTAACCCTAGCTCCATAACCCTAACCCTAACCCTAACCCTAATGCCAGCCTTAAGGCAGTCTCATGAAACATTGTCTCTTTTCACTAAAATATTCACCAAAAATACAAATTTCACCGGAATCCGATGGGGACTGCTGTGTCTCGTTCAGCCAGTATAGGAGCACATTTGGGAGCGATTTCGAGTCAATCGGTCCAAAGACCTGGAAGCTATTGAAAAAATGGGCCACTTTTTTCTTTAAAATATTCACCAAAAATACAAATTTCACCGGAATCCGATGGGGACTGCTGTGTCTCATTCAGCGAGTAGAGGACCACATTCGTGACGAATTTCGAGTAAATCGGTCAAAAGACGACCGTAACCCTAACCCTAGCTCCATAACCCTAACCCTAACCCTAACCCTAATGCCAGCCTTAAGGCAGTCTCATGAAACATTGTCTCTTTTCACTAAAATATTCACCAAAAATACAAATTTCACCGGAATCCGATGGGGACTGCTGTGTCTCGTTCAGCCAGTATAGGAGCACATTTGGGGGCGATTTCGAGTCAATCGGTCCAAAGACCTGGAAGCTATTGAAAAAATGGGCCACTTTTTTCTTTAAAATATTCACCAAAAATACAAATTTCACCGGAATCCGATGGGGACTGCTGTGTCTCATTCAGCGAGTAGAGGACCACATTCGTGACGAATTTCGAGTCAATCGGTCAAAAGACGACCGTAACCCTAACCCTAGCTCCATAACCCTAACCCTAACCCTAACCCTAATGCCAGCCTTAAGGCAGTCTCATCAAACATTGTCTCTTTTCACTAAAATATTCACCAAAAATACAAATTTCACCGGAATCCGATGGGGACTGCTGTGTCTCATTCAGCGAGTAGAGGACCACATTCGTGACGAATTTCGAGTCAATCGGTCAAAAGACGACCGTAACCCTAACCCTAGCTCCATAACCCTAACCCTAACCCTAACCCTAATGCCAGCCTTAAGGCAGTCTCATGAAACATTGTCTCTTTTCACTCAAATATTCACCAAAAATACAAATTTCACCGGAATCCGATGGGGACTGCTGTGTCTCGTTCAGCCAGTATAGGAGCACATTTGGGAGCGATTTCGAGTCAATCGGTCCAAAGACCTGGAAGCTATTGAAAAAATGGGCCACTTTTTTCTTTAAAATATTCACCAAAAATACAAATTTCACCGGAATCCGATGGGGACTGCTGTGTCTCATTCAGCGAGTAGAGGACCACATTCGTGACGAATTTCGAGTAAATCGGTCAAAAGACGACCGTAACCCTAACCCTAGCTCCATAACCCTAACCCTAACCCTAACCCTAATGCCAGCCTTAAGGCAGTCTCATGAAACATTGTCTCTTTTCACTAAAATATTCACCAAAAATACAAATTTCACCGGAATCCGATGGGGACTGCTGTGTCTCGTTCAGCCAGTATAGGAGCACATTTGGGGGCGATTTCGAGTCAATCGGTCCAAAGACCTGGAAGCTATTGAAAAAATGGGCCACTTTTTTCTTTAAAATATTCACCAAAAATACAAATTTCACCGGAATCCGATGGGGACTGCTGTGTCTCATTCAGCGAGTAGAGGACCACATTCGTGACGAATTTCGAGTCAATCGGTCAAAAGACGACCGTAACCCTAACCCTAGCTCCATAACCCTAACCCTAACCCTAACCCTAATGCCAGCCTTAAGGCAGTCTCATCAAACATTGTCTCTTTTCACTAAAATATTCACCAAAAATACAAATTTCACCGGAATCCGATGGGGACTGCTGTGTCTCGTTCAGCCAGTATAGGAGCACATTTGGGGGCGATTTCGAGTCAATCGGTCCAAAGACCTGGAAGCTATTGAAAAAATGGGCCACTTTTTTCTTTAAAATATTCACCAAAAATACAAATTTCACCGGAATCCGATGGGGACTGCTGTGTCTCATTCAGCGAGTAGAGGACCACATTCGTGACGAATTTCGAGTAAATCGGTCAAAAGACGACCGTAACCCTAACCCTAGCTCCATAACCCTAACCCTAACCCTAACCCTAATGCCAGCCTTAAGGCAGTCTCATGAAACATTGTCTCTTTTCACTAAAATATTCACCAAAAATACAAATTTCACCGGAATCCGATGGGGACTGCTGTGTCTCGTTCAGCCAGTATAGGAGCACATTTGGGGGCGATTTCGAGTCAATCGGTCCAAAGACCTGGAAGCTATTGAAAAAATGGGCCACTTTTTTCTTTAAAATATTCACCAAAAATACAAATTTCACCGGAATCCGATGGGGACTGCTGTGTCTCATTCAGCGAGTAGAGGACCACATTCGTGACGAATTTCGAGTCAATCGGTCAAAAGACGACCGTAACCCTAACCCTAGCTCCATAACCCTAACCCTAACCCTAACCCTAATGCCAGCCTTAAGGCAGTCTCATCAAACATTGTCTCTTTTCACTAAAATATTCACCAAAAATACAAATTTCACCGGAATCCGATGGGGACTGCTGTGTCTCGTTCAGCCAGTATAGGAGCACATTTGGGAGCGATTTCGAGTCAATCGGTTCAAAGACCTGGAAGCTATTGAAAAAATGGGCCACTTTTTTCATTAAAATATTCACCAAAAATACAAATTTCACCGGAATCCGATGGGGACTGCTGTGTCTCGTTCAGCCAGTATAGGAGCACATTTGTGAGCGATTTCGAGTCAATCGGTCCAAAGACCTGGAAGCTATTGAAAAAATGGGCCACTTTTTTCTTTAAAATATTCACCAAAAATACAAATTTCACCGGAATCCGATGGGGACTGCTGTGTCTCATTCAGCAAGTAGAGGACCACATTCGTGACGAATTTCGAGTCAATCGGTCAAAAGACGACCGTAACCCTAACCCTAGCTCCATAACCCTAACCCTAACCCTAACCCTAATGCCAGCCTTAAGGCAGTCTCATGAAACATTGTCTCTTTTCACTAAAATATTCACCAAAAATACAAATTTCACCGGAATCCGATGGGGACTGCTGTGTCTCGTTCAGCCAGTATAGGAGCACATTTGGGAGCGATTTCGAGTCAATCGGTTCAAAGACCTGGAAGCTATTGAAAAAATGGGCCACTTTTTTCTTTAAAATATTCACCAAAAATACAAATTTCACCGGAATCCGATGGGGACTGCTGTGTCTCGTTCAGCCAGTATAGGAGCACATTTGGGGGCGATTTCGAGTCAATCGGTCAAAAGACCTGGAAGCTATTGAAAAAATGGGCCACTTTTTTCTTTAAAATATTCACCAAAAATACAAATTTCACCGTAATCCGATGGGGACTGCTGTGTCTCATTCAGCAAGTAGAGGACCACATTCGTGACGAATTTCGAGTCAATCGGTCAAAAGACGACCGTAACCCTAACCCTAGCTCCATAACCCTAACCCTAACCCTAACCCTAATGCCAGCCTTAAGGCAGTCTCATGAAACATTGTCTCTTTTCACTAAAATATTCACCAAAAATACAAATTTCACCGTAATCCGATGGGGACTGCTGTGTCTCATTCAGCGAGTAGAGGACCACATTCGTGACGAATTTCGAGTCAATCGGTCAAAAGACGACCGTAACCCTAACCCTAGCTCCATAACCCTAACCCTAACCCTAACCCTAATGCCAGCCTTAAGGCAGTCTCATGAAACATTGTCTCTTTTCACTAAAATATTCACCAAAAATACAAATTTCACCGGAATCCGATGGGGACTGCTGTGTCTCGTTCAGCCAGTATAGGAGCACATTTGGGAGCGATTTCGAGTCAATCGGTCCAAAGAACTGGAAGCTATTGAAAAAATGGGCCACTTTTTTCTTTAAAATATTCACCAAAAATACAAATTTCACCGGAATCCGATGTGGACTGCTGTGTCTCATTCAGCAAGTAGAGGACCACATTCGTGACGAATTTCGAGTCAATCGGTCAAAAGACGACCGTAACCCTAACCCTAGCTCCATAACCCTAACCCTAACCCTAACCCTAATGCCAGCCTTAAGGCAGTCTCATGAAACATTGTCTCTTTTCACTAAAATATTCACCAAAAATACAAATTTCACCGGAATCCGATGGGGACTGCTGTGTCTCGTTCAGCCAGTATAGGAGCACATTTGGGAGCGATTTCGAGTCAATCGGTTCAAAGACCTGGAAGCTATTGAAAAAATGGGCCACTTTTTTCTTTAAAATATTCACCAAAAACACAAATTTCACCGGAATCCGATGGGGACTGCTGTGTCTCATTCAGCGAGTAGAGGACCACATTCGTGACGAATTTCGAGTCAATCGGTCAAAAGACGACCGTAACCCTAACCCTAGCTCCATAACCCTAACCCTAACCCTAACCCTAATGCCAGCCTTAAGGCAGTCTCATGAAACATTGTCTCTTTTCACTAAAATATTCACCAAAAATACAAATTTCACCGGAATCCGATGGGGACTGCTGTGTCTCGTTCAGCCAGTATAGGAGCACATTTGGGATCGATTTCGAGTCAATCGGTTCAAAGACCTGGAAGCTATTGAAAAAATGGGCCACTTTTTTCTTTAAAATATTCACCAAAAATACAAATTTCACCGGAATCCGATGGGGACTGCTGTGTCTCGTTCAGCCCGTATAGGAGCACATTTTGGGGCGATTTCGAGTCAATCGGTCCAAAGACCTGGAAGCTATTGAAAAAATGGGCCACTTTTTTCTTTAAAATATTCACCAAAAATACAAATTTCACCGTAATCCGATGGGGACTGCTGTGTCTCATTCAGCGAGTAGAGGACCACATTCGTGACGAATTTCGAGTCAATCGGTCAAAAGACGACCGTAACCCTAACCCTAGCTCCATAACCCTAACCCTAACCCTAACCCTAATGCCAGCCTTAAGGCAGTCTCATGAAACATTGTCTCTTTTCACTAAAATATTCACCAAAAATACAAATTTCACCGGAATCCGATGGGGACTGCTGTGTCTCGTTCAACCAGTATAGGAGCACATTTGGGAGCGATTTCGAGTCAATCGGTTCAAAGACCTGGAAGCTATTGAAAAAATGGGCCACTTTTTTCTTTAAAATATTCACCAAAAATACAAATTTCACCGGAATCCGATGGGGACTGCTGTGTCTCGTTCAGCCAGTATAGGAGCACATTTGGGGGCGATTTCGAGTCAATCGGTCCAAAGACCTGGAAGCTATTGAAAAAATGGGCCACTTTCTTCTTTAAAATATTCACCAAAAATACAAATTTCACCGGAATCCGATGGGGACTGCTGTGTCTCATTCAGCGAGTAGAGGACCACATTCGTGACGAATTTCGAGTCAATCGGTCAAAAGACGACCGTAACCCTAACCCTAGCTCCATAACCCTAACCCTAACCCTAACCCTAATGCCAGCCTTAAGGCAGTCTCATGAAACATTGTCTCTTTTCACTAAAATATTCACCAAAAATACAAATTTCACCGGAATCCGATGGGGACTGCTGTGTCTCGTTCAGCCAGTATAGGAGCACATTTGGTAGCGATTTCGAGTCAATCGGTCCAAAGACCTGGAAGCTATTGAAAAAATGGGCCACTTTTTTCTTTAAAATATTCACCAAAAATACAAATTTCACCGTAATCCGATGGGGACTGCTGTGTCTTATTCAGCAAGTAGAGGACCACATTCGTGACGAATTTCGAGTCAATCGGTCAAAAGACGACCGTAACCCTAACCCTAGCTCCATAACCCTAACCCTAACCCTAACCCTAATGCCAGCCTTAAGGCAGTCTCATGAAACATTGTCTCTTTTCACTAAAATATTCACCAAAAATACAAATTTCACCGGAATCCGATGGGGACTGCTGTGTCTCGTTCAACCAGTATAGGAGCACATTTGGGAGCGATTTCGAGTCAATTGGTTCAAAGACCTGGAAGCTATTGAAAAAATGGGCCACTTTTTTCTTTAAAATATTCACCAAAAATACAAATTTCACCGGAATCCGATGGGGACTGCTGTGTCTCGTTCAGCCAGTATAGGAGCACATTTGGGGGCGATTTCGAGTCAATCGGTCCAAAGACCTGGAAGCTATTGAAAAAATGGGCCACTTTTTTCTTTAAAATATTCACCAAAAATACAAATTTCACCAGAATCCGATGGGGACTGCTGTGTCTCATTCAGCGAGTAGAGGACCACATTCGTGACGAATTTCGAGTCAATCGGTCAAAAGACGACCGTAACCCTAACCCTAGCTCCATAACCCTAACCCTAACCCTAACCCTAACCCTAATGCCAGCCTTAAGGCAGTCTCATGAAACATTGTCTCTTTTCACTAAAATATTCACCAAAAATACAAATTTCACCGGAATCCGATGGGGACTGCTGTGTCTCGTTCAGCCAGTATAGGAGCACATTTGTGAGCGATTTCGAGTCAATCGGTTCAAAGACCTGGAAGGTATTGAAAAAATGGGCCACTTTTTTCTTTAAAATATTCACCAAAAATACAAATTTCACCGGAATCCGATGGGGAATGGTGTGTCTCGTCCAGCCAGTATAGGAGCACATTTGGGAGCGATTTCGAGTCAATCGGTCCAAAGACCTGGAAGCTATTGAAAAAATGGGCCACTTTTTTCTTTAAAATATTCACCAAAAATACAAATTTCACCGTAATCCGATGGGGACTGCTGTGTCTCATTCAGCAAGTAGAGGACCACATTCGTGACGAATTTCGAGTCAATCGGTCAAAAGACGACCGTAACCCTAACCCTAGCTCCATAACCCTAACCCTAACCCTAACCCTAATGCCAGCCTTAAGGCAGTCTCATGAAACATTGTCTCTTTTCACTAAAATATTCACCAAAAATACAAATTTCACCGGAATCCGATGGGGACTGCTGTGTCTCGTTCAGCGAGTAGAGGACCACATTCGTGACGAATTTCGAGTCAATCGGTCAAAAGACGACCGTAACCCTAACCCTAGCTCCATAACCCTAACCCTAACCCTAACCCTAATGCCAGCCTTAAGGCAGTCTCATGAAACATTGTCTCTTTTCACTAAAATATTCACCAAAAATACAAATTTCACCGGAATCCGATGGGGACTGCTGTGTCTCGTTCAGCCAGTATAGGAGCACATTTGGGAGCGATTTCGAGTCAATCGGTCCAAAGACCTGGAAGCTATTGAAAAAATGGGCCACTTTTTTCTTTAAAATATTCACCAAAAATACAAATTTCACCGTAATCCGATGGGGACTGCTGTGTCTCATTCAGCGAGTAGAGGACCACATTCGTGACGAATTTCGAGTCAATCGGTCAAAAGACGACCGTAACCCTAACCCTAGCTCCATAACCCTAACCCTAACCCTAACCCTAATGCCAGCCTTAAGGCAGTCTCATGAAACATTGTCTCTTTTCACTAAAATATTCACCAAAAATACAAATTTCACCGGAATCCGATGGGGACTGCTGTGTCTCGTTCAGCCAGTATAGGAGCACATTTGGGAGCGATTTCGAGTCATTCGGTTCAAAGACCTGGAAGCTATTGAAAAAATGGGCCACTTTTTTCTTTAAAATATTCACCAAAAATACAAATTTCACCGGAATCCGATGGGGACTGCTGTGTCTCATTCAGCAAGTAGAGGACCACATTCGTGACGAATTTCGAGTCAATCGGTCAAAAGACGACCGTAACCCTAACCCTAGCTCCATAACCCTAACCCTAACCCTAACCCTAATGCCAGCCTTAAGGCAGTCTCATCAAACATTGTCTCTTTTCACTAAAATATTCACCAAAAATACAAATTTCACCGTAAACCGATGGGGACTGCTGTGTCTCATTCAGCGAGTAGAGGACCACATTCGTGACGAATTTCGAGTCAATCGGTCAAAAGACGACCGTAACCCTAACCCTAGCTCCATAACCCTAACCCTAACCCTAACCCTAATGCCAGCCTTAAGGCAGTCTCATGAAACATTGTCTCTTTTCACTAAAATATTCACCAAAAATACAAATTTCACCGGAATCCGATGGGGACTGCTGTGTCTCGTTCAACCAGTATAGGAGCACATTTGGGAGCGATTTCGAGTCAATCGGTTCAAAGACCTGGAAGCTATTGAAAAAATGGGCCACTTTTTTCTTTAAAATATTCACCAAAAATACAAATTTCACCGGAATCCGATGGGGACTGCTGTGTCTCGTTCAGCCAGTATAGGAGCACATTTGGGGGCGATTTCGAGTCAATCGGTCCAAAGACCTGGAAGCTATTGAAAAAATGGGCCACTTTCTTCTTTAAAATATTCACCAAAAATACAAATTTCACCAGAATCCGATGGGGACTGCTGTGTCTCATTCAGCGAGTAGAGGACCACATTCGTGACGAATTTCGAGTCAATCGGTCAAAAGACGACCGTAACCCTAACCCTAGCTCCATAACCCTAACCCTAACCCTAACCCTAATGCCAGCCTTAAGGCAGTCTCATGAAACATTGTCTCTTTTCACTAAAATATTCACCAAAAATACAAATTTCACCGGAATCCGATGGGGACTGCTGTGTCTCGTTCAGCCAGTATAGGAGCACATTTGTGAGCGATTTCGAGTCAATCGGTTCAAAGACCTGGAAGCTATTGAAAAAATGGGCCACTTTTTTCTTTAAAATATTCACCAAAAATACAAATTTCACCGGAATCCGATGGGGAATGGTGTGTCTCGTCCAGCCAGTATAGGAGCACATTTGGGAGCGATTTCGAGTCAATCGGTCCAAAGACCTGGAAGCTATTGAAAAAATGGGCCACTTTTTTCTTTAAAATATTCACCAAAAATACAAATTTCACCGTAATCCGATGGGGACTGCTGTGTCTCATTCAGCAAGTAGAGGACCACATTCGTGACGAATTTCGAGTCAATCGGTCAAAAGACGACCGTAACCCTAACCCTAGCTCCATAACCCTAACCCTAACCCTAACCCTAATGCCAGCCTTAAGGCAGTCTCATGAAACATTGTCTCTTTTCACTAAAATATTCACCAAAAATACAAATTTCACCGGAATCCGATGGGGACTGCTGTGTCTCGTTCAGCGAGTAGAGGACCACATTCGTGACGAATTTCGAGTCAATCGGTCAAAAGACGACCGTAACCCTAACCCTACCTCCATAACCCTAACCCTAACCCTAACCCTAATGCCAGCCTTAAGGCAGTCTCATGAAACATTGTCTCTTTTCACTAAAATATTCACCAAAAATACAAATTTCACCGGAATCCGATGGGGACTGCTGTGTCTCGTTCAGCCAGTATAGGAGCACATTTGGGAGCGATTTCGAGTCAATCGGTCCAAAGACCTGGAAGCTATTGAAAAAATGGGCCACTTTTTTCTTTAAAATATTCACCAAAAATACAAATTTCACCGTAATCCGATGGGGACTGCTGTGTCTCATTCAGCGAGTAGAGGACCACATTCGTGACGAATTTCGAGTCAATCGGTCAAAAGACGACCGTAACCCTAACCCTAGCTCCATAACCCTAACCCTAACCCTAACCCTAATGCCAGCCTTAAGGCAGTCTCATGAAACATTGTCTCTTTTCACTAAAATATTCACCAAAAATACAAATTTCACCGGAATCCGATGGGGACTGCTGTGTCTCGTTCAGCCAGTATAGGAGCACATTTGGGAGCGATTTCGAGTCAATCGGTTCAAAGACCTGGAAGCTATTGAAAAAATGGGCCACTTTTTTCTTTAAAATATTCACCAAAAATACAAATTTCACCGTAATCCGATGGGGACTGCTGTGTCTCATTCAGCAAGTAGAGGACCACATTCGTGACGAATTTCGAGTCAATCGGTCAAAAGACGACCGTAACCCTAACCCTAGCTCCATAACCCTAACCCTAACCCTAACCCTAATGCCAGCCTTAAGGCAGTCTCATGAAACATTGTCTCTTTTCACTAAAATATTCACCAAAAATACAAATTTCACCGGAATCCGATGGGGACTGCTGTGTCTCGTTCAGCGAGTAGAGGACCACATTCGTGACGAATTTCGAGTCAATCGGTCAAAAGACGACCGTAACCCTAACCCTAGCTCCATAACCCTAACCCTAACCCTAACCCTAATGCCAGCCTTAAGGCAGTCTCATGAAACATTGTCTCTTTTCACTAAAATATTCACCAAAAATACAAATTTCACCGGAATCCGATGGGGACTGCTGTGTCTCGTTCAGCCAGTATAGGAGCACATTTGGGAGCGATTTCGAGTCAATCGGTCCAAAGACCTGGAAGCTATTGAAAAAATGGGCCACTTTTTTCTTTAAAATATTCACCAAAAATACAAATTTCACCGTAATCCGATGGGGACTGCTGTGTCTCATTCAGCGAGTAGAGGACCACATTCGTGACGAATTTCGAGTCAATCGGTCAAAAGACGACCGTAACCCTAACCCTAGCTCCATAACCCTAACCCTAACCCTAACCCTAATGCCAGCCTTAAGGCAGTCTCATGAAACATTGTCTCTTTTCACTAAAATATTCACCAAAAATACAAATTTCACCGGAATCCGATGGGGACTGCTGTGTCTCGTTCAGCCAGTATAGGAGCACATTTGGGAGCGATTTCGAGTCAATCGGTTCAAAGACCTGGAAGCTATTGAAAAAATGGGCCACTTTTTTCTTTAAAATATTCACCAAAAATACAAATTTCACCGGAATCCGATGGGGACTGCTGTGTCTCATTCAGCAAGTAGAGGACCACATTCGTGACGAATTTCGAGTCAATCGGTCAAAAGACGACCGTAACCCTAACCCTAGCTCCATAACCCTAACCCTAACCCTAACCCTAATGCCAGCCTTAAGGCAGTCTCATCAAACATTGTCTCTTTTCACTAAAATATTCACCAAAAATACAAATTTCACCGTAATCCGATGGGGACTGCTGTGTCTCATTCAGCGAGTAGAGGACCACATTCGTGACGAATTTTGAGTCAATCGGTCAAAAGACGACCGTAACCCTAACCCTAGCTCCATAACCCTAACCCTAACCCTAACCCTAATGCCAGCCTTAAGGCAGTCTCATGAAACATTGTCTCTTTTCACTAAAATATTCACCAAAAATACAAATTTCACCGGAATCCGATGGGGACTGCTGTGTCTCGTTCAACCAGTATAGGAGCACATTTGGGAGCGATTTCGAGTCAATCGGTTCAAAGACCTGGAAGCTATTGAAAAAATGGGCCACTTTTTTCTTTAAAATATTCACCAAAAATACAAATTTCACCGGAATCCGATGGGGACTGCTGTGTCTCGTTCAGCCAGTATAGGAGCACATTTGGGGGCGATTTCGAGTCAATCGGTCCAAAGACCTGGAAGCTATTGAAAAAATGGGCCACTTTCTTCTTTAAAATATTCACCAAAAATACAAATTTCACCGGAATCCGATGGGGACTGCTGTGTCTCATTCAGCGAGTAGAGGACCACATTCGTGACGAATTTCGAGTCAATCGGTCAAAAGACGACCGTAACCCTAACCCTAGCTCCATAACCCTAACCCTAACCCTAACCCTAATGCCAGCCTTAAGGCAGTCTCATGAAACATTGTCTCTTTTCACTAAAATATTCACCAAAAATACAAATTTCACCGGAATCCGATGGGGACTGCTGTGTCTCGTTCAGCCAGTATAGGAGCACATTTGGGAGCGATTTCGAGTCAATCGGTTCAAAGACCTGGAAGCTATTGAAAAAATGGGCCACTTTTTTCTTTAAAATATTCACCAAAAATACAAATTTCACCGGAATCCGATGGGGACTGCTGTGTCTCATTCAGCAAGTAGAGGACCACATTCGTGACGAATTTCGAGTCAATCGGTCAAAAGACGACCGTAACCCTAACCCTAGCTCCATAACCCTAACCCTAACCCTAACCCTAATGCCAGCCTTAAGGCAGTCTCATGAAACATTGTCTCTTTTCACTAAAATATTCACCAAAAATACAAATTTCACCGTAATCCGATGGGGACTGCTGTGTCTCATTCAGCGAGTAGAGGACCACATTCGTGATGAATTTCGAGTCAATCGGTCAAAAGACGACCGTAACCCTAACCCTAGCTCCATAACCCTAACCCTAACCCTAACCCTAATGCCAGCCTTAAGGCAGTCTCATGAAACATTGTCTCTTTTCACTAAAATATTCACCAAAAATACAAATTTCACCGGAATCCGATGGGGACTGCTGTGTCTCGTTCAGCCAGTATAGGAGCACATTTGGGAGCGATTTCGAGTCAATCGGTCCAAAGACCTGGAAGCTATTGAAAAAATGGGCCACTTTTTTCTTTAAAATATTCACCAAAAATACAAATTTCACCGGAATCCGATGGGGACTGCTGTGTCTCATTCAGCAAGTAGAGGACCACATTCGTGACGAATTTCGAGTCAATCGGTCAAAAGACGACCGTAACCCTAACCCTAGCTCCATAACCCTAACCCTAACCCTAATGCCAGCCTTAAGGCAGTCTCATGAAACATTGTCTCTTTTCACTAAAATATTCACCAAAAATACAAATTTCACCGGAATCCGATGGGGACTGCTGTGTCTCGTTCAGCCAGTATAGGAGCACATTTGTGAGCGATTTCGAGTCAATCGGTTCAAAGACCTGGAAGCTATTGAAAAAATGGGCCACTTTTTTCTTTAAAATATTCACCAAAAATACAAATTTCACCGGAATCCGATGGGGACTGCTGTGTCTCATTCAGCAAGTAGAGGACCACATTCGTGACGAATTTCGAGTCAATCGGTCAAAAGACGACCGTAACCCTAACCCTAGCTCCATAACCCTAACCCTAACCCTAACCCTAATGCCAGCCTTAAGGCAGTCTCATGAAACATTGTCTCTTTTCACTAAAATATTCACCAAAAATACAAATTTCACCGGAATCCGATGGGGACTGCTGTGTCTCGTTCAGCCAGTATAGGAGCACATTTGGGAGCGATTTCGAGTCAATCGGTCCAAAGACCTGGAAGCTATTGAAAAAATGGGCCACTTTTTTCTTTAAAATATTCACCAAAAATACAAATTTCACCGTAATCCGATGGGGACTGCTGTGTCTCATTCAGCGAGTAGAGGACCACATTCGTGACGAATTTCGAGTCAATCGGTCAAAAGACGACCGTAACCCTAACCCTAGCTCCATAACCCTAACCCTAACCCTAACCCTAATGCCAGCCTTAAGGCAGTCTCATGAAACATTGTCTCTTTTCACTAAAATATTCACCAAAAATACAAATTTCACCGGAATCCGATGGGGACTGCTGTGTCTCGTTCAGCCAGTATAGGAGCACATTTGGGAGCGATTTCGAGTCAATCGGTTCAAAGACCTGGAAGCTATTGAAAAAATGGGCCACTTTTTTCTTTAAAATATTCACCAAAAATACAAATTTCACCGGAATCCGATGGGGACTGCTGTGTCTCATTCAGCAAGTAGAGGACCACATTCGTGACGAATTTCGAGTCAATCGGTCAAAAGACGACCGTAACCCTAACCCTAGCTCCATAACCCTAACCCTAACCCTAACCCTAATGCCAGCCTTAAGGCAGTCTCATGAAACATTGTCTCTTTTCACTAAAATATTCACCAAAAATACAAATTTCACCGTAATCCGATGGGGACTGCTGTGTCTCATTCAGCGAGTAGAGGACCACATTCGTGACGAATTTCGAGTCAATCGGTCAAAAGACGACCGTAACCCTAACCCTAGCTCCATAACCCTAACCCTAACCCTAACCCTAATGCCAGCCTTAAGGCAGTCTCATGAAACATTGTCTCTTTTCACTAAAATATTCACCAAAAATACAAATTTCACCGGAATCCGATGGGGACTGCTGTGTCTCGTTCAGCCAGTATAGGAGCACATTTGGGAGCGATTTCGAGTCAATCGGTCCAAAGACCTGGAAGCTATTGAAAAAATGGGCCACTTTTTTCTTTAAAATATTCACCAAAAATACAAATTTCACCGGAATCCGATGGGGACTGCTGTGTCTCATTCAGCAAGTAGAGGACCACATTCGTGACGAATTTCGAGTCAATCGGTCAAAAGACGACCGTAACCCTAACCCTAGCTCCATAACCCTAACCCTAACCCTAACCCTAACCCTAATGCCAGCCTTAAGGCAGTCTCATGAAACATTGTCTCTTTTCACTAAAATATTCACCAAAAATACAAATTTCACCGGAATCCGATGGGGACTGCTGTGTCTCGTTCAGCCAGTATAGGAGCACATTTGTGAGCGATTTCGAGTCAATCGGTTCAAAGACCTGGAAGCTATTGAAAAAATGGGCCACTTTTTTCTTTAAAATATTCACCAAAAATACAAATTTCACCGGAATCCGATGGGGACTGCTGTGTCTCATTCAGCAAGTAGAGGACCACATTCGTGACGAATTTCGAGTCAATCGGTCAAAAGACGACCGTAACCCTAACCCTAGCTCCATAACCCTAACCCTAACCCTAACCCTAATGCCAGCCTTAAGGCAGTCTCATGAAACATTGTCTCTTTTCACTAAAATATTCACCAAAAATACAAATTTCACCGGAATCCGATGGGGACTGCTGTGTCTCGTTCAGCCAGTATAGGAGCACATTTGTGAGCGATTTCGAGTCAATCGGTTCAAAGACCTGGAAGCTATTGAAAAAATGGGCCACTTTTTTCTTTAAAATATTCACCAAAAATACAAATTTCACCGGAATCCGATGGGGACTGCTGTGTCTCGTTCAGCCAGTATAGGAGCACATTTGGGGGCGATTTCGAGTCAATCGGTCCAAAGACCTGGAAGCTATTGAAAAAATGGGCCACTTTTTTCTTTAAAATATTCACCAAAAATACAAATTTCACCGTAATCCGATGGGGACTGCTGTGTCTCATTCAGCAAGTAGAGGACCACATTCGTGACGAATTTCGAGTCAATCGGTCAAAAGACGACCGTAACCCTAACCCTAGCTCCATAACCCTAACCCTAACCCTAACCCTAATGCCAGCCTTAAGGCAGTCTCATGAAACATTGTCTCTTTTCACTAAAATATTCACCAAAAATACAAATTTCACCGTAATCCGATGGGGACTGCTGTGTCTCATTCAGCGAGTAGAGGACCACATTCGTGACGAATTTCGAGTCAATCGGTCAAAAGACGACCGTAACCCTAACCCTAGCTCCATAACCCTAACCCTAACCCTAACCCTAATGCCAGCCTTAAGGCAGTCTCATGAAACATTGTCTCTTTTCACTAAAATATTCACCAAAAATACAAATTTCACCGGAATCCGATGGGGACTGCTGTGTCTCGTTCAGCCAGTATAGGAGCACATTTGGGAGCGATTTCGAGTCAATCGGTCCAAAGACCTGGAAGCTATTGAAAAAATGGGCCACTTTTTTCTTTAAAATATTCACCAAAAATACAAATTTCACCGTAATCCGATGGGGACTGCTGTGTCTCATTCAGCGAGTAGAGGACCACATTCGTGACGAATTTCGAGTCAATCGGTCAAAAGACGACCGTAACCCTAACCCTAGCTCCATAACCCTAACCCTAACCCTAACCCTAATGCCAGCCTTAAGGCAGTCTCATGAAACATTGTCTCTTTTCACTAAAATATTCACCAAAAATACAAATTTCACCGGAATCCGATGGGGACTGCTGTGTCTCGTTCAGCCAGTATAGGAGCACATTTGGGAGCGATTTCGAGTCAATCGGTTCAAAGACCTGGAAGCTATTGAAAAAATGGGCCACTTTTTTCTTTAAAATATTCACCAAAAATACAAATTTCACCGGAATCCGATGGGGACTGCTGTGTCTCATTCAGCAAGTAGAGGACCACATTCGTGACGAATTTCGAGTCAATCGGTCAAAAGACGACCGTAACCCTAACCCTAGCTCCATAACCCTAACCCTAACCCTAACCCTAATGCCAGCCTTAAGGCAGTCTCATGAAACATTGTCTCTTTTCACTAAAATATTCACCAAAAATA
This sequence comes from Pagrus major, assembly GCF_040436345.1. NCBI lineage: Eukaryota > Metazoa > Chordata > Actinopteri > Spariformes > Sparidae > Pagrus > Pagrus major. The sequence goes on from NC_133230.1 coordinate 16,975,816, forward strand.
CAAATTTCACCGTAATCCGATGGGGACTGCTGTGTCTCATTCAGCGAGTAGAGGACCACATTCGTGACGAATTTCGAGTCAATCGGTCAAAAGACGACCGTAACCCTAACCCTAGCTCCATAACCCTAACCCTAACCCTAACCCTAATGCCAGCCTTAAGGCAGTCTCATGAAACATTGTCTCTTTTCACTAAAATATTCACCAAAAATACAAATTTCACCGGAATCCGATGGGGACTGCTGTGTCTCGTTCAGCCAGTATAGGAGCACATTTGGGAGCGATTTCGAGTCAATCGGTCCAAAGACCTGGAAGCTATTGAAAAAATGGGCCACTTTTTTCTTTAAAATATTCACCAAAAATACAAATTTCACCGGAATCCGATGGGGACTGCTGTGTCTCATTCAGCAAGTAGAGGACCACATTCGTGACGAATTTCGAGTCAATCGGTCAAAAGACGACCGTAACCCTAACCCTAGCGCCATAACCCTAACCCTAACCCTAACCCTAACCCTAATGCCAGCCTTAAGGCAGTCTCATGAAACATTGTCTCTTTTCACTAAAATATTCACCAAAAATACAAATTTCACCGGAATCCGATGGGGACTGCTGTGTCTCGTTCAGCCAGTATAGGAGCACATTTGTGAGCGATTTCGAGTCAATCGGTTCAAAGACCTGGAAGCTATTGAAAAAATGGGCCACTTTTTTCTTTAAAATATTCACCAAAAATACAAATTTCACCGGAATCCGATGGGGACTGCTGTGTCTCGTTCAGCGAGTAGAGGACCACATTCGTGACGAATTTCGAGTCAATCGGTCAAAAGACGACCGTAACCCTAACCCTAGCTCCATAACCCTAACCCTAACCCTAACCCTAATGCCAGCCTTAAGGCAGTCTCATGAAACATTGTCTCTTTTCACTAAAATATTCACCAAAAATACAAATTTCACCGGAATCCGATGGGGACTGCTGTGTCTCGTTCAGCCAGTATAGGAGCACATTTGGGAGCGATTTCGAGTCAATCGGTTCAAAGACCTGGAAGCTATTGAAAAAATGGGCCACTTTTTTCTTTAAAATATTCACCAAAAATACAAATTTCACCGGAATCCGATGGGGACTGCTGTGTCTCGTTCAGCCAGTATAGGAGCACATTTGGGGGCGATTTCGAGTCAATCGGTCCAAAGACCTGGAAGCTATTGAAAAAATGGGCCACTTTTTTCTTTAAAATATTCACCAAAAATACAAATTTCACCGTAATCCGATGGGGACTGCTGTGTCTCATTCAGCAAGTAGAGGACCACATTCGTGACGAATTTCGAGTCAATCGGTCAAAAGACGACCGTAACCCTAACCCTAGCTCCATAACCCTAACCCTAACCCTAACCCTAATGCCAGCCTTAAGGCAGTCTCATGAAACATTGTCTCTTTTCACTAAAATATTCACCAAAAATACAAATTTCACCGTAATCCGATGGGGACTGCTGTGTCTCATTCAGCGAGTAGAGGACCACATTCGTGACGAATTTCGAGTCAATCGGTCAAAAGACGACCGTAACCCTAACCCTAGCTCCATAACCCTAACCCTAACCCTAACCCTAATGCCAGCCTTAAGGCAGTCTCATGAAACATTGTCTCTTTTCACTAAAATATTCACCAAAAATACAAATTTCAAAGGAATCCGATGGGGACTGCTGTGTCTCGTTCAGCCACTATAGGAGCACATTTGGGAGCGATTTCGAGTCAATCGGTCCAAAGACCTGGAAGCTATTGAAAAAATGGGCCACTTTTTTCTTTAAAATATTCACCAAAAATACAAATTTCACCGGAATCCGATGGGGACTGCTGTGTCTCATTCAGCAAGTAGAGGACCACATTCGTGACGAATTTCGAGTCAATCGGTCAAAAGACGACCGTAACCCTAACCCTAGCTCCATAACCCTAACCCTAACCCTAACCCTAACCCTAATGCCAGCCTTAAGGCAGTCTCATGAAACATTGTCTCTTTTCACTAAAATATTCACCAAAAATACAAATTTCACCGGAATCCGATGGGGACTGCTGTGTCTCGTTCAGCCAGTATAGGAGCACATTTGTGAGCGATTTCGAGTCAATCGGTTCAAAGACCTGGAAGCTATTGAAAAAATGGGCCACTTTTTTCTTTAAAATATTCACCAAAAATACAAATTTCACCGGAATCCGATGGGGACTGCTGTGTCTCGTTCAGCCAGTATAGGAGCACATTTGGGGGCGATTTCGAGTCAATCGGTCCAAAGACCTGGAAGCTATTGAAAAAATGGGCCACTTTTTTCTTTAAAATATTCACCAAAAATACAAATTTCACCGTAATCCGATGGGGACTGCTGTGTCTCATTCAGCAAGTAGAGGACCACATTCGTGACGAATTTCGAGTCAATCGGTCAAAAGACGACCGTAACCCTAACCCTAGCTCCATAACCCTAACCCTAACCCTAACCCTAATGCCAGCCTTAAGGCAGTCTCATGAAACATTGTCTCTTTTCACTAAAATATTCACCAAAAATACAAATTTCACCGTAATCCGATGGGGACTGCTGTGTCTCATTCAGCGAGTAGAGGACCACATTCGTGACGAATTTCGAGTCAATCGGTCAAAAGACGACCGTAACCCTAACCCTAGCTCCATAACCCTAACCCTAACCCTAACCCTAATGCCAGCCTTAAGGCAGTCTCATGAAACATTGTCTCTTTTCACTAAAATATTCACCAAAAATACAAATTTCACCGGAATCCGATGGGGACTGCTGTGTCTCGTTCAGCCAGTATAGGAGCACATTTGGGAGCGATTTCGAGTCAATCGGTCCAAAGACCTGGAAGCTATTGAAAAAATGGGCCACTTTTTTCTTTAAAATATTCACCAAAAATACAAATTTCACCGTAATCCGATGGGGACTGCTGTGTCTCATTCAGCGAGTAGAGGACCACATTCGTGACGAATTTCGAGTCAATCGGTCAAAAGACGACCGTAACCCTAACCCTAGCTCCATAACCCTAACCCTAACCCTAACCCTAATGCCAGCCTTAAGGCAGTCTCATGAAACATTGTCTCTTTTCACTAAAATATTCACCAAAAATACAAATTTCACCGGAATCCGATGGGGACTGCTGTGTCTCGTTCAGCCAGTATAGGAGCACATTTGGGAGCGATTTCGAGTCAATCGGTTCAAAGACCTGGAAGCTATTGAAAAAATGGGCCACTTTTTTCTTTAAAATATTCACCAAAAATACAAATTTCACCGGAATCCGATGGGGACTGCTGTGTCTCATTCAGCAAGTAGAGGACCACATTCGTGACGAATTTCGAGTCAATCGGTCAAAAGACGACCGTAACCCTAACCCTAGCTCCATAACCCTAACCCTAACCCTAACCCTAATGCCAGCCTTAAGGCAGTCTCATGAAACATTGTCTCTTTTCACTAAAATATTCACCAAAAATACAAATTTCACCGTAATCCGATGGGGACTGCTGTGTCTCATTCAGCGAGTAGAGGACCACATTCGTGACGAATTTCGAGTCAATCGGTCAAAAGACGACCGTAACCCTAACCCTAGCTCCATAACCCTAACCCTAACCCTAACCCTAATGCCAGCCTTAAGGCAGTCTCATGAAACATTGTCTCTTTTCACTAAAATATTCACCAAAAATACAAATTTCACCGGAATCCGATGGGGACTGCTGTGTCTCGTTCAGCCAGTATAGGAGCACATTTGGGAGCGATTTCGAGTCAATCGGTCCAAAGACCTGGAAGCTATTGAAAAAATGGGCCACTTTTTTCTTTAAAATATTCACCAAAAATACAAATTTCACCGGAATCCGATGGGGACTGCTGTGTCTCATTCAGCAAGTAGAGGACCACATTCGTGACGAATTTCGAGTCAATCGGTCAAAAGACGACCGTAACCCTAACCCTAGCGCCATAACCCTAACCCTAACCCTAACCCTAACCCTAATGCCAGCCTTAAGGCAGTCTCATGAAACATTGTCTCTTTTCACTAAAATATTCACCAAAAATACAAATTTCACCGGAATCCGATGGGGACTGCTGTGTCTCGTTCAGCCAGTATAGGAGCACATTTGTGAGCGATTTCGAGTCAATCGGTTCAAAGACCTGGAAGCTATTGAAAAAATGGGCCACTTTTTTCTTTAAAATATTCACCAAAAATACAAATTTCACCGGAATCCGATGGGGACTGCTGTGTCTCGTTCAGCGAGTAGAGGACCACATTCGTGACGAATTTCGAGTCAATCGGTCAAAAGACGACCGTAACCCTAACCCTAGCTCCATAACCCTAACCCTAACCCTAACCCTAATGCCAGCCTTAAGGCAGTCTCATGAAACATTGTCTCTTTTCACTAAAATATTCACCAAAAATACAAATTTCACCGGAATCCGATGGGGACTGCTGTGTCTCGTTCAGCCAGTATAGGAGCACATTTGGGAGCGATTTCGAGTCAATCGGTTCAAAGACCTGGAAGCTATTGAAAAAATGGGCCACTTTTTTCTTTAAAATATTCACCAAAAATACAAATTTCACCGGAATCCGATGGGGACTGCTGTGTCTCGTTCAGCCAGTATAGGAGCACATTTGGGGGCGATTTCGAGTCAATCGGTCCAAAGACCTGGAAGCTATTGAAAAAATGGGCCACTTTTTTCTTTAAAATATTCACCAAAAATACAAATTTCACCGTAATCCGATGGGGACTGCTGTGTCTCATTCAGCAAGTAGAGGACCACATTCGTGACGAATTTCGAGTCAATCGGTCAAAAGACGACCGTAACCCTAACCCTAGCTCCATAACCCTAACCCTAACCCTAACCCTAATGCCAGCCTTAAGGCAGTCTCATGAAACATTGTCTCTTTTCACTAAAATATTCACCAAAAATACAAATTTCACCGTAATCCGATGGGGACTGCTGTGTCTCATTCAGCGAGTAGAGGACCACATTCGTGACGAATTTCGAGTCAATCGGTCAAAAGACGACCGTAACCCTAACCCTAGCTCCATAACCCTAACCCTAACCCTAACCCTAATGCCAGCCTTAAGGCAGTCTCATGAAACATTGTCTCTTTTCACTAAAATATTCACCAAAAATACAAATTTCAAAGGAATCCGATGGGGACTGCTGTGTCTCGTTCAGCCACTATAGGAGCACATTTGGGAGCGATTTCGAGTCAATCGGTCCAAAGACCTGGAAGCTATTGAAAAAATGGGCCACTTTTTTCTTTAAAATATTCACCAAAAATACAAATTTCACCGGAATCCGATGGGGACTGCTGTGTCTCATTCAGCAAGTAGAGGACCACATTCGTGACGAATTTCGAGTCAATCGGTCAAAAGACGACCGTAACCCTAACCCTAGCTCCATAACCCTAACCCTAACCCTAACCCTAACCCTAATGCCAGCCTTAAGGCAGTCTCATGAAACATTGTCTCTTTTCACTAAAATATTCACCAAAAATACAAATTTCACCGGAATCCGATGGGGACTGCTGTGTCTCGTTCAGCCAGTATAGGAGCACATTTGTGAGCGATTTCGAGTCAATCGGTTCAAAGACCTGGAAGCTATTGAAAAAATGGGCCACTTTTTTCTTTAAAATATTCACCAAAAATACAAATTTCACCGGAATCCGATGGGGACTGCTGTGTCTCATTCAGCAAGTAGAGGACCACATTCGTGACGAATTTCGAGTCAATCGGTCAAAAGACGACCGTAACCCTAACCCTAGCTCCATAACCCTAACCCTAACCCTAACCCTAATGCCAGCCTTAAGGCAGTCTCATGAAACATTGTCTCTTTTCACTAAAATATTCACCAAAAATACAAATTTCAAAGGAATCCGATGGGGACTGCTGTGTCTCGTTCAGCCACTATAGGAGCACATTTGGGAGCGATTTCGAGTCAATCGGTCCAAAGACCTGGAAGCTATTGAAAAAATGGGCCACTTTTTTCTTTAAAATATTCACCAAAAATACAAATTTCACCGGAATCCGATGGGGACTGCTGTGTCTCATTCAGCAAGTAGAGGACCACATTCGTGACGAATTTCGAGTCAATCGGTCAAAAGACGACCGTAACCCTAACCCTAGCTCCATAACCCTAACCCTAACCCTAACCCTAACCCTAATGCCAGCCTTAAGGCAGTCTCATGAAACATTGTCTCTTTTCACTAAAATATTCACCAAAAATACAAATTTCACCGGAATCCGATGGGGACTGCTGTGTCTCGTTCAGCCAGTATAGGAGCACATTTGTGAGCGATTTCGAGTCAATCGGTTCAAAGACCTGGAAGCTATTGAAAAAATGGGCCACTTTTTTCTTTAAAATATTCACCAAAAATACAAATTTCACCGGAATCCGATGGGGACTGCTGTGTCTCATTCAGCAAGTAGAGGACCACATTCGTGACGAATTTCGAGTCAATCGGTCAAAAGACGACCGTAACCCTAACCCTAGCTCCATAACCCTAACCCTAACCCTAACCCTAATGCCAGCCTTAAGGCAGTCTCATGAAACATTGTCTCTTTTCACTAAAATATTCACCAAAAATACAAATTTCACCGGAATCCGATGGGGACTGCTGTGTCTCGTTCAGCCAGTATAGGAGCACATTTGGGAGCGATTTCGAGTCAATCGGTCAAAAGACGACCGTAACCCTAACCCTAGCTCCATAACCCTAACCCTAACCCTAACCCTAATGCCAGCCTTAAGGCAGTCTCATGAAACATTGTCTCTTTTCACTAAAATATTCACCAAAAATACAAATTTCACCGGAATCCGATGGGGACTGCTGTGTCTCGTTCAGCCAGTATAGGAGCACATTTGGGATCGATTTCGAGTCAATCGGTTCAAAGACCTGGAAGCTATTGAAAAAATGGGCCACTTTTTTCTTTAAAATATTCACCAAAAATACAAATTTCACCGGAATCCGATGGGGACTGCTGTGTCTCGTTCAGCCCGTATAGGAGCACATTTTGGGGCGATTTCGAGTCAATCGGTCCAAAGACCTGGAAGCTATTGAAAAAATGGGCCACTTTTTTCTTTAAAATATTCACCAAAAATACAAATTTCACCGTAATCCGATGGGGACTGCTGTGTCTCATTCAGCGAGTAGAGGACCACATTCGTGACGAATTTCGAGTCAATCGGTCAAAAGACGACCGTAACCCTAACCCTAGCTCCATAACCCTAACCCTAACCCTAACCCTAATGCCAGCCTTAAGGCAGTCTCATGAAACATTGTCTCTTTTCACTAAAATATTCACCAAAAATACAAATTTCACCGGAATCCGATGGGGACTGCTGTGTCTCGTTCAACCAGTATAGGAGCACATTTGGGAGCGATTTCGAGTCAATCGGTTCAAAGACCTGGAAGCTATTGAAAAAATGGGCCACTTTTTTCTTTAAAATATTCACCAAAAATACAAATTTCACCGGAATCCGATGGGGACTGCTGTGTCTCGTTCAGCCAGTATAGGAGCACATTTGGGGGCGATTTCGAGTCAATCGGTCCAAAGACCTGGAAGCTATTGAAAAAATGGGCCACTTTTTTCTTTAAAATATTCACCAAAAATACAAATTTCACCGGAATCCGATGGGGACTGCTGTGTCTCATTCAGCGAGTAGAGGACCACATTCGTGACGAATTTCGAGTCAATCGGTCAAAAGACGACCGTAACCCTAACCCTAGCTCCATAACCCTAACCCTAACCCTAACCCTAATGCCAGCCTTAAGGCAGTCTCATGAAACATTGTCTCTTTTCACTAAAATATTCACCAAAAATACAAATTTCACCGGAATCCGATGGGGACTGCTGTGTCTCGTTCAGCCAGTATAGGAGCACATTTGGTAGCGATTTCGAGTCAATCGGTCCAAAGACCTGGAAGCTATTGAAAAAATGGGCCACTTTTTTCTTTAAAATATTCACCAAAAATACAAATTTCACCGTAATCCGATGGGGACTGCTGTGTCTTATTCAGCAAGTAGAGGACCACATTCGTGACGAATTTCGAGTCAATCGGTCAAAAGACGACCGTAACCCTAACCCTAGCTCCATAACCCTAACCCTAACCCTAACCCTAATGCCAGCCTTAAGGCAGTCTCATGAAACATTGTCTCTTTTCACTAAAATATTCACCAAAAATACAAATTTCACCGGAATCCGATGGGGACTGCTGTGTCTCGTTCAACCAGTATAGGAGCACATTTGGGAGCGATTTCGAGTCAATCGGTTCAAAGACCTGGAAGCTATTGAAAAAATGGGCCACTTTTTTCTTTAAAATATTCACCAAAAATACAAATTTCACCGGAATCCGATGGGGACTGCTGTGTCTCATTCAGCGAGTAGAGGACCACATTCGTGACGAATTTCGAGTCAATCGGTCAAAAGACGACCGTAACCCTAACCCTAGCTCCATAACCCTAACCCTAACCCTAACCCTAATGCCAGCCTTAAGGCAGTCTCATGAAACATTGTCTCTTTTCACTAAAATATTCACCAAAAATACAAATTTCACCGGAATCCGATGGGGACTGCTGTGTCTCGTTCAGCCAGTATAGGAGCACATTTGGGAGCGATTTCGAGTCAATCGGTTCAAAGACCTGGAAGCTATTGAAAAAATGGGCCACTTTTTTCTTTAAAATATTCACCAAAAATACAAATTTCACCGGAATCCGATGGGGACTGCTGTGTCTCGTTCAGCCAGTATAGGAGCACATTTGGTAGCGATTTCGAGTCAATCGGTCCAAAGACCTGGAAGCTATTGAAAAAATGGGCCACTTTTTTCTTTAAAATATTCACCAAAAATACAAATTTCACCGGAATCCGATGGGGACTGCTGTGTCTCATTCAGCAAGTAGAGGACCACATTCGTGACGAATTTCGAGTCAATCGGTCAAAAGACGACCGTAACCCTAACCCTAGCTCCATAACCCTAACCCTAACCCTAACCCTAATGCCAGCCTTAAGGCAGTCTCATGAAACATTGTCTCTTTTCACTAAAATATTCACCAAAAATACAAATTTCACCGGAATCCGATGGGGACTGCTGTGTCTCGTTCAGCCAGTATAGGAGCACATTTGGGGGCGATTTCGAGTCAATCGGTCCAAAGACCTGGAAGCTATTGAAAAAATGGGCCACTTTTTTCTTTAAAATATTCACCAAAAATACAAATTTCACCGGAATCCGATGGGGACTGCTATGTCTCATTCAGCGAGTAGAGGACCACATTCGTGACGAATTTCGAGTCAATCGGTCAAAAGACGACCGTAACCCTAACCCTAGCTCCATAACCCTAACCCTAACCCTAACCCTAACCCTAATGCCAGCCTTAAGGCAGTCTCATGAAACATTGTCTCTTTTCACTAAAATATTCACCAAAAATACAAATTTCACCGGAATCCGATGGGGACTGCTGTGTCTCGTTCAGCCAGTATAGGAGCACATTTGGGAGCGATTTCGAGTCAATCGGTTCAAAGACCTGGAAGCTATTGAAAAAATGGGCCACTTTTTTCTTTAAAATATTCACCAAAAATACAAATTTCACCGGAATCCGATGGGGACTGCTGTGTCTCGTCCAGCCAGTATAGGAGCACATTTGGGAGCGATTTCGAGTCAATCGGTCCAAAGACCTGGAAGCTATTGAAAAAATGGGCCACTTTTTTCTTTAAAATATTCACCAAAAATACAAATTTCACCGTAATCCGATGGGGACTGCTGTGTCTCATTCAGCAAGTAGAGGACCACATTCGTGACGAATTTCGAGTCAATCGGTCAAAAGACGACCGTAACCCTAACCCTAGCTCCATAACCCTAACCCTAACCCTAACCCTAATGCCAGCCTTAAGGCAGTCTCATGAAACATTGTCTCTTTTCACTAAAATATTCACCAAAAATACAAATTTCACCGGAATCCAATGGGGACTGCTGTGTCTCATTCAGCCAGTATAGGAGCACATTTGGGAGCGATTTCGAGTCAATCGGATCAAAGACCTGGAAGCTATTGAAAAAATGGGCCACTTTTTTCTTTAAAATATTCACCAAAAATACAAATTTCACCGGAATCCGATGGGGACTGCTGTGTCTCATTCAGCAAGTAGAGGAGCACATTTTGGGGCGATTTCGAGTCAATCGGTGTAAAGACCTGGAAGCTATTGAAAAAATGGGCCACTTTTTTCTTTAAAATATTCACCAAAAACACAAATTTCACCGGAATCCGATGGGGACTGCTGTGTCTCATTCAGCGAGTAGAGGACCACATTCGTGACGAATTTCGAGTCAATCGGTCAAAAGACGACCGTAACCCTAACCCTAGCTCCATAACCCTAACCCTAACCCTAACCCTAATGCCAGCCTTAAGGCAGTCTCATGAAACATTGTCTCTTTTCACTAAAATATTCACCAAAAATACAAATTTCACCGGAATCCGATGGGGACTGCTGTGTCTCGTTGAGCCAGTATAGGAGCACATTTGGGATCGATTTCGAGTCAATCGGTTCAAAGACCTGGAAGCTATTGAAAAAATGGGCCACTTTTTTCTTTAAAATATTCACCAAAAATACAAATTTCACCGGAATCCGATGGGGACTGCTGTGTCTCGTTCAGCCCGTATAGGAGCACATTTGGGGGCGATTTCGAGTCAATCGGTCCAAAGACCTGGAAGCTATTGAAAAAATGGGCCACTTTTTTCTTTAAAATATTCACCAAAAATACAAATTTCACCGTAATCCGATGGGGACTGCTGTGTCTCATTCAGCGAGTAGAGGACCACATTCGTGACGAATTTCGAGTCAATCGGTCAAAAGACGACCGTAACCCTAACCCTAGCTCCATAACCCTAACCCTAACCCTAACCCTAATGCCAGCCTTAAGGCAGTCTCATGAAACATTGTCTCTTTTCACTAAAATATTCACCAAAAATACAAATTTCACCGGAATCCGATGGGGACTGCTGTGTCTCGTTCAGCCAGTATAGGAGCACATTTGGGGGCGATTTCGAGTCAATCGGTCCAAAGACCTGGAAGCTATTGAAAAAATGGGCCACTTTTTTCTTTAAAATATTCACCAAAAATACAAATTTCACCGGAATCCGATGGGGACTGCTATGTCTCATTCAGCGAGTAGAGGACCACATTCGTGACGAATTTCGAGTCAATCGGTCAAAAGACGACCGTAACCCTAACCCTAGCTCCATAACCCTAACCCTAACCCTAACCCTAATGCCAGCCTTAAGGCAGTCTCATGAAACATTGTCTCTTTTCACTAAAATATTCACCAAAAATACAAATTTCACCGGAATCCGATGGGGACTGCTGTGTCTCGTTCAGCCAGTATAGGAGCACATTTGGGAGCGATTTCGAGTCAATCGGTTCAAAGACCTGGAAGCTATTGAAAAAATGGGCCACTTTTTTCTTTAAAATATTCACCAAAAATACAAATTTCACCGGAATCCGATGGGGACTGCTGTGTCTCGTTCAGCCAGTATAGGAGCACATTTGTGAGCGATTTCGAGGCAATCGGTCCAAAGACCTGGAAGCTATTGAAAAAATGGGCCACTTTTTTCTTTAAAATATTCACCAAAAATACAAATTTCACCGGAATCCGATGGGGACTGCTGTGTCTCATTCAGCAAGTAGAGGACCACATTCGTGACGAATTTCGAGTCAATCGGTCAAAAGACGACCGTAACCCTAACCCTAGCTCCATAACCCTAACCCTAACCCTAACCCTAATGCCAGCCTTAAGGCAGTCTCATGAAACATTGTCTCTTTTCACTAAAATATTCACCAAAAATACAAATTTCACCGGAATCCGATGGGGACTGCTGTGTCTCGTTCAGCCAGTATAGGAGCACATTTGGGGGCGATTTCGAGTCAATCGGTCCAAAGACCTGGAAGCTATTGAAAAAATGGGCCACTTTTTTCTTTAAAATATTCACCAAAAATACAAATTTCACCGGAATCCGATGGGGACTGCTATGTCTCATTCAGCGAGTAGAGGACCACATTCGTGACGAATTTCGAGTCAATCGGTCAAAAGACGACCGTAACCCTAACCCTAGCTCCATAACCCTAACCCTAACCCTAACCCTAATGCCAGCCTTAAGGCAGTCTCATGAAACATTGTCTCTTTTCACTAAAATATTCACCAAAAATACAAATTTCACCGGAATCCGATGGGGACTGCTGTGTCTCGTTCAGCCAGTATAGGAGCACATTTGGGAGCGATTTCGAGTCAATCGGTTCAAAGACCTGGAAGCTATTGAAAAAATGGGCCACTTTTTTCTTTAAAATATTCACCAAAAATACAAATTTCACCGGAATCCGATGGGGACTGCTGTGTCTCGTCCAGCCAGTATAGGAGCACATTTGGGAGCGATTTCGAGTCAATCGGTCCAAAGACCTGGAAGCTATTGAAAAAATGGGCCACTTTTTTCTTTAAAATATTCACCAAAAATACAAATTTCACCGTAATCCGATGGGGACTGCTGTGTCTCATTCAGCAAGTAGAGGACCACATTCGTGACGAATTTCGAGTCAATCGGTCAAAAGACGACCGTAACCCTAACCCTAGCTCCATAACCCTAACCCTAACCCTAACCCTAATGCCAGCCTTAAGGCAGTCTCATGAAACATTGTCTCTTTTCACTAAAATATTCACCAAAAATACAAATTTCACCGTAATCCGATGGGGACTGCTGTGTCTCGTTCAGCGAGTAGAGGACCACATTCGTGACGAATTTCGAGTCAATCGGTCAAAAGACGACCGTAACCCTAACCCTAGCTCCATAACCCTAACCCTAACCCTAACCCTAATGCCAGCCTTAAGGCAGTCTCATGAAACATTGTCTCTTTTCACTAAAATATTCACCAAAAATACAAATTTCACCGGAATCCAATGGGGACTGCTGTGTCTCGTTCAGCCAGTATAGGAGCACATTTGGGAGCGATTTCGAGTCAATCGGATCAAAGACCTGGAAGCTATTGAAAAAATGGGCCACTTTTTTCTTTAAAATATTCACCAAAAATACAAATTTCACCGGAATCCGATGGGGACTGCTGTGTCTCATTCAGCAAGTAGAGGAGCACATTTTGGGGCGATTTCGAGTCAATCGGTGTAAAGACCTGGAAGCTATTGAAAAAATGGGCCACTTTTTTCTTTAAAATATTCACCAAAAACACAAATTTCACCGGAATCCGATGGGGACTGCTGTGTCTCATTCAGCGAGTAGAGGACCACATTCGTGACGAATTTCGAGTCAATCGGTCAAAAGACGACCGTAACCCTAACCCTAGCTCCATAACCCTAACCCTAACCCTAACCCTAATGCCAGCCTTAAGGCAGTCTCATGAAACATTGTCTCTTTTCACTAAAATATTCACCAAAAATACAAATTTCACCGGAATCCGATGGGGACTGCTGTGTCTCGTTGAGCCAGTATAGGAGCACATTTGGGATCGATTTCGAGTCAATCGGTTGAAAGACCTGGAAGCTATTGAAAAAATGGGCCACTTTTTTCTTTAAAATATTCACCAAAAATACAAATTTCACCGGAATCCGATGGGGACTGCTGTGTCTCGTTCAGCCCGTATAGGAGCACATTTGGGGGCGATTTCGAGTCAATCGGTCCAAAGACCTGGAAGCTATTGAAAAAATGGGCCACTTTTTTCTTTAAAATATTCACCAAAAATACAAATTTCACCGTAATCCGATGGGGACTGCTGTGTCTCATTCAGCGAGTAGAGGACCACATTCGTGACGAATTTCGAGTCAATCTGTCAAAAGACGACCGTAACCCTAACCCTAGCTCCATAACCCTAACCCTAACCCTAACCCTAATGCCAGCCTTAAGGCAGTCTCATGAAACATTGTCTCTTTTCACTAAAATATTCACCAAAAATACAAATTTCACCGGAATCCGATGGGGACTGCTGTGTCTCGTTCAGCCAGTATAGGAGCACATTTGGGGGCGATTTCGAGTCAATCGGTCCAAAGACCTGGAAGCTATTGAAAAAATGGGCCACTTTTTTCTTTAAAATATTCACCAAAAATACAAATTTCACCGGAATCCGATGGGGACTGCTATGTCTCATTCAGCGAGTAGAGGACCACATTCGTGACGAATTTCGAGTCAATCGGTCAAAAGACGACCGTAACCCTAACCCTAGCTCCATAACCCTAACCCTAACCCTAACCCTAACCCTAATGCCAGCCTTAAGGCAGTCTCATGAAACATTGTCTCTTTTCACTAAAATATTCACCAAAAATACAAATTTCACCGGAATCCGATGGGGACTGCTGTGTCTCGTTCAGCCAGTATAGGAGCACATTTGGGAGCGATTTCGAGTCAATCGGTTCAAAGACCTGGAAGCTATTGAAAAAATGGGCCACTTTTTTCTTTAAAATATTCACCAAAAATACAAATTTCACCGGAATCCGATGGGGACTGCTGTGTCTCGTTCAGCCAGTATAGGAGCACATTTGGTAGCGATTTCGAGTCAATCGGTCCAAAGACCTGGAAGCTATTGAAAAAATGGGCCACTTTTTTCTTTAAAATATTCACCAAAAATACAAATTTCACCGTAATCCGATGGGTACTGCTGTGTCTCATTCAGCGAGTAGAGGACCACATTCGTGACGAATTTCGAGTCAATCGGTCAAAAGACGACCGTAACCCTAACCCTAGCTCCATAACCCTAACCCTAACCCTAACCCTAATGCCAGCCTTAAGGCAGTCTCATGAAACATTGTCTCTTTTCACTAAAATATTCACCAAAAATACAAATTTCACCGGAATCCGATGGGGACTGCTGTGTCTCGTTCAGCCAGTATAGGAGCACATTTGGGAGCGATTTCGAGTCAATCGGTTCAAAGACCTGGAAGCTATTGAAAAAATGGGCCACTTTTTTCTTTAAAATATTCACCAAAAATACAAATTTCACCGGAATCCGATGGGGACTGCTGTGTCTCGTTCAGCCAGTATAGGAGCACATTTGGTAGCGATTTCGAGTCAATCGGTCCAAAGACCTGGAAGCTATTGAAAAAATGGGCCACTTTTTTCTTTAAAATATTCACCAAAAATACAAATTTCACCGTAATCCGATGGGGACTGCTGTGTCTCATTCAGCAAGTAGAGGACCACATTCGTGACGAATTTCGAGTCAATCGGTCAAAAGACGACCGTAACCCTAACCCTAGCTCCATAACCCTAACCCTAACCCTAACCCTAATGCCAGCCTTAAGGCAGTCTCATGAAACATTGTCTCTTTTCACTAAAATATTCACCAAAAATACAAATTTCACCGGAATCCGATGGGGACTGCTGTGTCTCGTTCAACCAGTATAGGAGCACATTTGGGAGCGATTTCGAGTCAATCGGTTCAAAGACCTGGAAGCTATTGAAAAAATGGGCCACTTTTTTCTTTAAAATATTCACCAAAAATACAAATTTCACCGGAATCCGATGGGGACTGCTGTGTCTCGTTCAGCCAGTATAGGAGCACATTTGGGGGCGATTTCGAGTCAATCGGTCCAAAGACCTGGAAGCTATTGAAAAAATGGGCCACTTTTTTCTTTAAAATATTCACCAAAAATACAAATTTCACCGGAATCCAATAAAAACTGCTGTGTCCTGTTCAGCCAGTATAGGACTTCTTTCCTTCTTTTCCTTCCCTGGGCGCCGTATGGTTTCAGTCTTTTGGACATTGTGTTTCCGCTACAGTATCAATAAATCTCTCTCTTGGTCTTGGGGTCGCGGTCCGGTCAGTTTCAGGCAGCTCGCCTCTCGATTCCGCCCCCCACCCTCACAGAGGGCAGGTACAGTGCAACGAGCCAGCCAGGAACCCAGAAAAAAGACCTCTCCATTATTTAATAGGCTTTGCTATGAAATTATGTTGCTGCGGGCTTATATAATATTTCGAAATAATAGTAGTAATAGCACTGGTAAAAAATAGTAATTATTATTTTCTCCTTCCATGGATGACGGCGCCCTTAGCATTCGCCTCTACAGCCTATGCCAAGGGCTGGCTCTGGGTTCACCCAGGGCATCATGCAAGATAGAACCACTGAGTATAGGAAGACATTTTGGCATTAATTTTGTGTCAGTCGGTCAAATGACCTGGAAGCTATTGAAAAAAAGCAAAACAAACCAGACATAATTTGTGCCAATACCAATATAAAGTATCTGTGATAAGCCAGTATCAGCTGGTAATAATGGCCTACCAATATATCGGTTTTGCTCTAGTTTGTAGATATTGGTCCAATTTTGTATGTTTTTGTGGTATCTATCATCACTATGTATCGAATATTCAGCTTTTTTGTGGGTATTAGGCTTTTATGTATTGACAAGAAGAAGAAGAAGAAGAAGAAGAAGAAGAAGAAGAATGTGCATGTGCATGTTTTGATGGTCGGGGAAACTGGAGTACATGGAGGAATCCCATGCAGGCAAAGGGAGAACATGCAGACTCCACATTAGGCCCTACCACAGCTGGGATTCAAACCCAGGACCTTCTTGCTTTAATATCCAATATTTTCCAAAATCCCTCATGACTAATTGCAGGGGATTCAGATCACCTGTGTGCAGGTGGGGAGACTGACTCTTGATTGGGGAGTGGAAGCAGCTTGGGGCATTTCCCTCCCAGCAAATCATGGTGTGATGACACCCTTTTTGTGAAGGCTTAAGAGAGATGGGAAATGGCACACCGGGGGCTCTCACCCTCAGTCTGAATCTGTCCCTGACCCATTGAGAAGCTCATTCCCCATAGATTGCCTGCCAGAAGCTCAGCATTTGATTGTTATACCCGGAAGAGGCATTTGTTTATTGGTTTATTGTCCAAGTAGTGGACATTGGGCATTCTCCTAGTTTTACATGTTTTTTGTTTATATTTTTATGTAGGTTGGGCTGGCCTGTAAGCAATTGCATGTTTTGTAAAAACAATTCAGTGTTTTTTTTTTTTGTTTTTTTTTTTCTTTTCTGTGCCTAGTGCTAAAGTTGATTAAGTAATCAAAGAGACATCACAAGTAGGAGGCATTTGGCGACTTGTCTCTGTGACTTGTTATCATTTTAAATGTGAAGGGCAAGAAAAAAGTTGCAGTTGCATGGCAGAAAAACTCGTATCCAGTTTTAAAGTTCAAATAAATCCAACCAAAATTTACTTTTCAGTATAACTGAATTGTAGTATGTTTCATGGCCAGTAGATGTCTCTGATCATCTGTCCTCCCTCCTCTTTGTTTAAGGGCAATATCCATGATTGTAACTAATCTGTGGTTCCAACAATCTTTGAAGAAGTGCACTGATTTCAATTTGTTGCATCTAGTGATGGTAATAAAAATATTTGTAGTCCTGACACCACTTCACATGATTGTTTGTTTGTTTGTTTGTTTGTTTGTGTAGGCTGGTGGTGCCAAATGAGCTGAGGGCATCCCAATCTATTAACACCTTTTAAAAAGACTTACATTTTTTATCTTGGCATTCTCATAATTCATTTTATATTAATCTAACCTTCTTCTGTGCTACTCTGGTTTCTATTATTTCCAATGTATTTTTTTTTAAACTATTGTATTTGTTTTTATTTACATTGTATTTTGTATGTTTCATTGTATTAAGCACCTTGTATTGCGATTTTGCATGAAAGGTGATATATAAATTTTAAAAAAAGTTGGAAGTGGGGGACTCAGGAAGACAATATTACAGAATAAACAGTCAAGCCAAACACAAAGAAGCTGAGTGTAAGGTGAGTTGAAACAGGACAGGACAGAACAGAGTGTAAAAACACAAAATATATCAATATGAGTAATCACAAGCAAAAGGAGTAAAAGATAAAAGCAGGCAAAGTCACAGAAAAGGAGAGGGAGAGAAAAAAACAAAAAAATGAATAAAAAATGCAAAAATAAAGATAAATAAAAGAATAAAATCAATAAAGGACAATAAGAACACGACCTTACATCAGAGAATTCAGAACAGGTAGCAAGATTATGAGCAGTAAAAAGAGAAAAGGATGATGAATAGATTGAAAATGACAAAAGCTGGTAAGAAAAAAGATGTCACATGAGAGGAATTAAAAACACAAACTAAAAAAAGAGTGACTTCACATGAAAGCAATTCTTTAAAAGTGGATTTTAAAAAAAGTTACTGATTCTCATAAATGTTCTAATGTGCACAATACAGAAATGCGATTCATTTAAAAAATGTTAAGTTTGCTATCATGTTTACAGTATCTTGACGCTGGCATGAAGACAGTATATACAAAGTTTTATAAAATGTTTTTCATAGCTTCTGTTATTACTGTCTTTGGGATGCTGCTTATCCTGACAATGTTAGTTGAACAAATATTGAAATACATTAGTGTGAATGTGTATTGTGTGATTGGTGAGGTTCCTGTGTTCAGTGGTCTGTGTCAGAGTCTCTTCCTCTTGAGCAGCTGCAGTCGCTTCCTGCTGTAACAGCTCAGTGTCTCTGCAGTCTGACTGAGGGAGGTTTTTGTACGACGACAAATCACTGTGTGAACACCGCAGCACTGCTGATTATATGGAAACTCTGACAGTAATAAACTGCTGCATCTTCAGTCTGAACTCCACTGATGGTCAAAGTAAAGTCAGAGCTGCTTCCACTGCCACTAAACCGAGCTGGTGTTCCTGATTCAAGCGTTTTCGCATATGTTATCAGGAGCTTTGGAGGCTGTCCAGATTTCTGTTGATACCAGAAGATCCAATCATCACCATCACTGTCTCTGTAAATAGCTGGGTTTGTGTTACAGGTGAGAGTGACAGTGGATCCTGGAGTAGATGTCACTACTGGAGGCTGAGTCAGTGTCACCTGACCGCTGCATCCTGCACACAAAAACAAATCATTGATTTATCAGCAGAAATAAATGAGAGAAAAGGCAGCACATCATGTCTGAAATGTTGCTGAGTGAACAAACCTGTGAAACAGCAGCAGGCCAGCGTCCACATGAGGATGGTGATGAGAGTCATGGTGGTTGTGCTTTCTGCTGTGTTGACTGACAGATCTGAGTCCTGCAGTGTTGAACTCACAGGACTATAAACCTTCTCAGTTCACTGGAGGATCAGCTGACCATGCAAAGCCTCCTCTCTATGGAAATGATTTCTCTGCTCTCAGCACACTGAAGGCAACGTGGGACACAAAATCAGGAGAAAAACTGCTTGGATTTACACCATCTATGATCTTAATGGAACAGAGGAAAATATTTATATTAGAAGTGCAGTTGAGGATTTAAGGATGAGTTTGTGTCCACTGTGGTTGGTATGATATGTCTGCTTGTCTGCCTTTCATTTACTGACAAGGTTTAAAGTAGATACATAATATATTTAATTTCTGTTTAATATTAGTTATCAGTAAATGATGATTATTAAAAAAGCATCATGTTCATTTAAGCATGTATAAATTGATATAAAATTGTATAAAAATGACTTTGTTACAAGGAGACTGTGATCATTTCTCTGTCAGGAGTAGAAAAGTCAAGCAAAATGAAAGAAATTATTCGTATTCATTCAATGTTTTCAATCCATAACATTGAAAAATCTTTATAGATTCAAGAAATATAAATATTTTTGTGTTATTATTAAAAGCAGAGAGTGTTTTCAGTGGATAGATGCTTGTTCACAGTGCAGGAGGTTTTTGTACGGCCACTTAATGAGTTTGTATCACTGTGGAGGACTTTTGGTGGAGGAACCAAACTCATCGTTGACTGTAAGTACCAGAGATTTTTATTCCATAAAACATGTAGCAAATATAACTTTTATCAAATTTTGAACAAGATTCTGATCAAGTTTGATGTTTGTATGTTGCTGATAATTATTCTTATTTCATGAAGTTGATCAAAATCTGAGAGGAAACTTGGCAGAAATCATTTTTTTTGTAACCGCATATCATTTAATTTTAAGAGGCAAAAAACAAACAAATCTCTTTTCTAATTTTCTGTTCTTTATGATCACTTTGGATTGCAATTTGCTTTAAAATGTTTAATATTATCCTTACAGTAAAACCTCTATTGCTCGAAACACAACTTCAATAGTTTAATTTTATTGCAATGTTTTTATTCTGAACATTTAAACAGTTTTTACATGTAAAAAGTTGATTTTTAAACACATAGTATTTTATCAGTAAATGCAGCTCATCTTTGTGTTCACGCTTCATTCATTTTACATGTGGTTAAAAGGAAGTGAAAGAGACAGATGACAAAGGTTTGAACTGTGTTCACATGAGTGTTTCAGCTCTGTCAGTTTCAACAGAAGAAAATCATCACAGGGATGAGTTATTCACTGACACACATTATGAAACACACATGAAGATGTCGTCAATAATCATCATCAGTGAACCTTTTTAGTTGCATTTAAACTTGAATCATGTGTCTGATGGTCTGATACTGAGTGATTTATGAGAGCAACAGCAGCACAACTTATTCTGTTTGATCTGATCAAAAATAAGAAGTGATCAGTTTGTCATGTGTCTTTATTACCAAGCCTCCACTCTCATGACTTTGTCTCCCCCTCTCCTCCCCCCTCTATCTCCTCCAGTGGGTGTGGTGCGGCCCACCCTGACCGTCCTCCCCCCCTCCAGAGAGGAGCTGCAGCAGGACAGTGCCACACTGGTGTGTCTGTCCAGCGGGGGCTTCCCCTCCACCTGGAGGCTGGGCTGGAAGGTGGGGGGCAGCAGCAGCTCCTCAGGGGTGTCACACAGCTCGGAGGTCCTGGGGACGGACGGCCACTACAGCTGGAGCAGCACCCTGAGCCTCTCTGCAGACCAGTGGAGGAAGGCGGGCTCAGTGAGCTGTGAGGCCAGTCTGAATGGACAGAGCCCTGTCACTCAAAGCCTGGAGCCTGAGCGCTGCTCAGAGTAGAGCTTCAGCAGCACTTCCCGTCTGGAGATGATGCTGCTGCTTTGATAGAGATCTTGATGAAGCTACAGATCTCCTCTGTTCACATGTTTCTGCAAGTTTCACAGCTCTCTGCTCAGTGTTTCTGTCTGCATGTTGCTGTCTAATACTGATCTTCTGCATATTCTTCTTTATGTTCTTTACTTTTCGAATCCTGCTGAATATCATCAGTTGATCTCAAAGAGAACATTAACTCATCATTTAATAAAACTGTGGATTATAAAGAGTCAGTGTCTTTGTTTTTCTTGTTATATATTCATCATGAAAAATATCTTCTTGATCATCTCAGCATCATAACTGATGTTATATACATGATAGAATAGGAGATGGTTGTAGTTTGTGACATCTGAATATAAAATCTCACATTTTGAACATGAACTGTGGACTCCAGGAAGACTAGCTGGCTACTAAGGTACCAGCTAATGGGGATCCTTAATAAACAATAAACAATAAACTCATTTACGTTAGTATACCTTTTTTTTGACATCAGTGGTTACAATCCAACAATAACTGAATTTTGACAGTTTACTGATGAAAATATTGAATTTACTGAAAAGGATTGAAGTTTAAAACTGTGTATGGAAAAATGTCTGTGAGGTAGTTTCAGTTTTATTCAGAATATTGTGGTTCTGCTTGATGACTCTTGTGTTCACTGGACCAGTTCTCCTCATCACAGTCTCTTCACCAACCCTCTGCACCTGCAGCAGGCCGTTTTCACTTCAGTCAAACCGGAAGAGGTTTTTGTACGGTTCTGAATCACTGTGTGAACACTCCACCCGTGTATGCACCCATACAGAAGTAATCTCGAACATCTTCAGCCTGAACTCCACTGATGGTCAGAGTGAATTCAAGTTCAGATCCGCTGCTGCTGAAATGACTCGGAGCACCAGACTTATGGCTTATTTTGTAAAACAGCAGTTTAGGAGGCTGTCCAGGTTTCTGCAGGTACCAACTGAGATCATCATCAACTCCTCTACTGGCTGTACAGCTCAGAGAGACTGTCTCTCCCACAGCAACAGCCTTTGATGCAGGAGACTGAGTCACAGATGGACTGGCGCCTGAGCCTGGAGGTAAAAGAAAGTTTAAATATACTTCAGAAAACTCTGAGGTATTATTGTATTTCTACAAGCATGGAAATATTAAAACACAGAGTCTAACATATTACAATAACAGTGAAATGGTCATAAAAGAAACTTCGGACTTTTCACCTTGAAGTCCAAACAGCAGCGTGGTCAGCAGAGGAGTCAGTAACATCATCATTATGATTAATCTCACTGTCAGAGACTGCACACACTTGTCTGTCCACTGCACATTCACACCGACAGGTTTGGCGTTGTTTCAAAATTGATCTTTTACAGGACCAGACTCCATTATATTAGTTTATCTCATTTCATTTCAGTCATATGGTGTTGAAATTTTTTCATCCACCATGCAGCAGGATTAATACTATAGTCATCATGTTATAATACATCAGTTTCACTTATATCCATGGAGCTGCTGTGTTTAAAGATTCTCTATGAAACATAATATGCAGCTCAGTGTGAAACTCTTCTTTAATTATTTTATAAGTTGTGGTGGTTGTGTGGTTGATATTTTGCACAATTGATTAATGTCATCATTTAATTCAAAGGAGAAAGTGACTTGGACAAAAACATGAAAAGAACAGTCAGAAAATGAAGGTGAGACATTTTTAAAAATGCACCTGACATGAAAGAAGTATTTTCCTGTAATGTCAGACACATTTTTATAAATTGGGGTTTTTTTGTGTCCTGTGTGACAGTCACTAAATGAATGTTACAGTTTGGGGTGCTGTTTTGTGGTAATACAGTGATGTTGTTTGTGGAAAATGTTGAATATTTCTACATTTTAAATAAAAATGTGTCTGCATTATCTCAGCAGCTACATGTGAGTGTGCTTAATGTATTCAGTTATTAGTGTTAAATTAATAATTCATTAACAAAGAACATGTTGAGATGTAAATGATCAATTGACTTCCTCTTGAACTTGTAATGAAAATAAAAGTGTGTTTAAGTAAAATGTGAAACATGATTCACATTTGTTCCAATTTTTTATCTTTAAAAAATATATTTTAGTGTGTGCTTGGTGAGGTTCCTGTCAGCTCTGTGTTCAGTGGTCTGTGTCAGAGTCTCTTCCTCTTCAGCAGCTGCAGTCGCTTCCTGCTGTAACAGCTCAGTGTCTCTGCAGTCTGACTGAGGGAGGTTTTTGTACGACGACAAATCACTGTGTGAACACAGCAGCACTGCTGATTTCATGGTAACTCTGACAGTAATAAACTGCTGCATCTTCAGTCTGAACTCCACTGATGGTCAAAGTGAAGTCAGAGCTTCTTCCACTGCCACTAAACCGAGCTGGTGTTCCTGATACAAGCGTTTTTGCATATTGTATTAGGAGCTTTGGAGGCTGTCCAGATTTCTGTTGATACCAGAACATAGCATCATCACCATCACTGTATCTGTAAACAGCTGGGTTGCTGTTACAGGTGAGAGTGACAGTGGATCCTGGAGCAGATGTCACTACTGGAGGCTGAGTCACTGTCACCTGACCGCTGCATCCTGCACACAAAAACAAATCATTGATTGATCAGCAGAAATAAATGAGAGAAAAGGCAGCACATCATGTCTGAAATGTTGCTGAGTGAACCAACTTGTGAAACAGCAGCAGGCCAGCGTCCAGATGAGGATGGTGATGAGAGTCATGGTGGTTGTGCTTTCTGCTGTGTTGACTGACAGATCTGAGTCCTGCAGTGTTGAACTCACAGGACTATAAACCTTCTCAGTTCACTGGAGGATCAGCTGACCATGCAAAGCCTCCTCTCTATGGAAATGATTTCTCTGCTGTCAGCGCACTGAAGGCAACATGGGACACAAAATCAGGAGAAATACTGCTTGGATTTACACCATCTATGATCTTAAAGGAACAGGGGAAAATATTTATCTTAGAAGTGCAGTTGAGGATTTAAGGATGAGTTTGTGTCCACTGTGGTTGGTATGATATGTCTGCTTGTCTGCCTTTCATTTACTTACAGGGTTTAAAGTAGATAAAAAGTTATTTCAGTTCTGTTTAATATAAGTTATTAGTAAATCATGATTATTAAAAAAGCATCATGTTCATCTAAGCATGTAAAAATTGATATACAATTGTATAAAAATGACTTTGTTACAAGGAGACTGTAATTATTTCTCTGTCAGGAGTAGAAAAGTCAAGCAAAATGAAAGAAATTATTCGTATTCATTCAATATTTTCAATCCATAACGTTGGAAAATCTCTATAGATTCAAGAAATATAAATATTTTTGTGTTATTTTAAAAAGTAGAGAGTGTTTTCAGTGGATAGATGCTTGTTCACAGTGCAGGAGGTTTTTGTACGGCCACTTAATGAGTTTGTATCACTGTGGAGGACTTTTGGTGGAGGAACCAAACTCATCGTTGACTGTAAGTACCAGAGATTTTTATTTCATAAAACATGTAGCAAATATAACTTTTATCAAATATTGAACAAGATTCTGATCAAGTTTGATGTTTGTATGTTGCTGATAATTATTATTATTTCATGAAGTTGATCAAAATCTGAGAGGAAACTTGGCAGAAATCAATTTTTTTGTAACCGCATATAATTTAATTTTAAGAGGCAAAAAACAAACACATCTCTTTTATAATTGTCTG
Source organism: Pagrus major (assembly GCF_040436345.1). Taxonomy (NCBI): domain Eukaryota; kingdom Metazoa; phylum Chordata; class Actinopteri; order Spariformes; family Sparidae; genus Pagrus; species Pagrus major. The sequence continues at coordinate 17,000,429 of NC_133230.1, forward strand.
TTCTTTATGATCAGTTTGGATTGCAATTTGCTTTAAAATGATTAATATTATCCTTACAGTAAAACCTCTATTGCTCGAAACACAACTTCAGTAGTTTGATTTTATTGCAATGTTTTTATTCTGAACATTTAAACAGTTTTTACATGTAAAAAGTTGATTTTTAAACACATAGTATTTTATCAGTAAATGCAGCTTATCTTTGTGTTCACGCTTCATTCATTCTACATGTGGTTAAAAGGAAGTGAAAGAGACAGATGACAAAGGTTTGAACTGTGTTCACATGAGTGTTTCAGCTCTGTCAGTTTCAACAGAAGAAAATCATCACAGGGATGAGTTATTCACTGACACACATTATGAAACACACATGAAGATGTCGTCAATAATCATCATCAGTGAACCTTTTTAGTTGCATTTAAACTTGAATCATGTGTCTGATGGTCTGATACTGAATGATTTGTGAGAGCAACAGCAGCACAACTTATTCTGTTTGATCTGATCAAAAATAAGAAGTGATCAGTTTGTCATGTGTCTTTATTACCAAGCCTTCACTCTCATGACTTTGTCTCCCCCTCTCCTCCCCCCTCTCTCTCCTCCAGTGGGTGTGGTGCGGCCCACCCTGACCGTCCTCCCCCCCTCCAGAAAGGAGCTGGAGCAGGACAGTGCCACACTGGTGTGTCTGTCCAGCGGGGGCTTCCCCTCCACCTGGAGGCTGGGCTGGAAGGTGGGGGGCAGCAGCAGCTCCTCAGGGGTGTCACACAGCTCGGAGGTCCTGGGGACGGACGGCCACTACAGCTGGAGCAGCACCCTGAGCCTCTCTGCAGACCAGTGGAAGAAGGCGGGCTCAGTGAGCTGTGAGGCCAGTCTGAATGGACAGAGCCCTGTCACTCAAAGCCTGGAGCCTGAGCGCTGCTCAGAGTAGAGCTTCAGCAACACTTCCTGTCTGGAGATGATGCTGCTGCTTTGATAGAGATCTTGATGAAGCTACAGATCTCCTCTGTTCACATGTTTCTGCAAGTTTCACAGCTCTCTGCTCAGTGTTTCAGTCTGCATGTTGCTGTCCAATACTGATTTTCTTCATATTCTTCTTTATGTTCTTTACTTTCAACTTCTGCTGAATATCATCAGTTTATCTCAAAGAGAGACTCTGAACATTAAATCATCATTTAATAAAACTGTGGATTATAAAGAGTCAGTGTCTTTGTTTTTCTTTTGTTATATATTCATCATGAAAAATATCATCTTGATCATCTCAGCATCATAACTGATGTTATATACATGAAAGAACAGGAGATGGTTGTAGTTTGTGACATCTGAATATAAAATCTCACATTTTGAACATGAAATCATTTTAGTTAATACAATAACATCAAATAAACTGTCAATTTCTTTCCTGCTTTGGACTGTTTTAGTTTTAGACTGTTTAGTGCAGCTATTAACAGAGACACTGTTAAACCCTTTCTCATGATATCAGTGGTTAAAGTCCAACAATGACTGGTCTTTATCAGCTTACACCTAAAAATATTGGATAAATGGACAAGGATTGAAGTTTAAAACTGTGTATGGAAAAATGTCTGTGAGGTAGTTTCAGTTTTATTCAAAATCATTGTGGTTCTGCTTGATGACTCTTGTGTTCACTGGACCAGTTCTCCTCATCACAGTCTCTTCACCAACCCTCTGCACCTGCAGCAGGCCGTTTTCACTTCAGTCAAACTGGAGGAGGTTTTCGTACGGCTCTGAATCACTGTGTGGACACATCACCAGCATATAGACCCATACAGTAGTAATCTCCAACATCTTCAGCCTGAACTCCACTGATGGTCAGAGTGAATTCAGGTTCCGATCCGCTGCTGCTGAAATAACTCGGAGCACCAGAATTAATGCTTATTTTGTAAAACAGCAGTTTAGGAGGCTGTCCAGGTTTCTGCAGGTACCAACTGAGATCATCATCAACTCCTCTACTGGCTGTACAGCTCAGAGAGACTGTCTCTCCCACAGCAACAGCCTTTGATGCAGGAGACTGAGTCACAGATGAACTGGCGCCTGAGCCTGGAGGTAAAAGAAAGTTTAAATATACTTCAGAAAACTCTGAGGTATTATTGTATTTCTACAAGCATGGAAATATTAAAACACAGAGTCTAACGTATTACAATAACTGTGAAATGGTCATAAAAGAAACTTCGGACTTTTCACCTTGAAGTCCAAACAGCAGCGTGGTCAGCAGAGGAGTCAGTAACATCATCATTATGATTAATCTCACTGTCAGAGAGACTGCACACACCTTTCTCAGTGGTTCATCTTAAACTGATGTAGATGCAGTGATGCAGTTATTCAAAACATCACCTTCATAGTCAAACAAGTAGTTGTGTGTGGATGGAAAATGTTTGTTTCAAATCCCAAAGAAAACCATCTGTCCACTGCACATTCACACCGACAGGGTTGGCTTTGTTTCAATATTGATCTTTTACAGGACCAGACTCCATTATATTAGTTTATCTCATTTCATTTCAGTCATATAGTGTTGAAAATTTTTCATCAGCCATACAGCAGCATTGATACAATAGTCGTCATGTTATAATACATCAGTTTCACTTATATCCATGGAGCTGCTGTGTTTAAAGATTCTCTATGAAACATAATACGCAGCTCAGTGTGAAACTCTTCTTTAATTATTTTATAAATTGTGGTGGTTGTGTGGTTGATATTTTGCACAATTGATTAATTGATTAATTATTTAATTCAAAGGAGAAAGTGACTTGGACAAAAACATGAATAGAACAGTCAGAAAATGAAGGTGAGACATTTTTAAAAATGCACCTGACATGAAAGAAGTATTTTCCTGTAATGTCAGACACATTTTTATAAATTGGGGTTTTTATGTTTCCTGTGTGACAGTCACTAAATTAATGTTATAGTTTGGGGTGCTGTTTTGTGGTAATACAGTGATGTTGTTTGTGGAAAATGTTGAATATTTCTACATTTTAAGTAAAATGTGTCTGCATTATCTCAGCAGCTACATGTGAGAGTGCTTAATTTATTCAGTTATTAGTATTAAATTAATAATTCATTAACAATGAACATGTTGAGATGTAAATGATCAATTGACTTCCTCTTGAACTTGTAATGAAAATAAAAGTGTGTTTAAGTAAAATGTGAAACATGATTCACATTTGTTCCAATTTTTTATCTTTAAAAAATATATTTTAGTGTGTGCTTGGTGAGGTTCCTGTCAGCTCTGTGTTCAGTGGTCTGTGTCAGAGTCTCGTCCTCTTCAGCAGCTGCAGTCGCTTCCTGCTGTAACAGCTCAGTGTCTCTGCAGTCTGACTGAGGGAGGTTTTTGTACGACGACAAATCACTGTGTGAACACAGCAGCACTGCTGATTTCATGGTAACTCTGACAGTAATAAACTGCTGCATCTTCAGTCTGAACTCCACTGATGGTCAAAGTGAAGTCAGAGCTTCTTCCACTGCCACTAAACCGAGCTGGTGTTCCTGATACAAGCGTTTTTGCATATTGTATTAGGAGCTTTGGAGGCTGTCCAGATTTCTGTTGATACCAGAACATAGCATCATCACCATCACTGTATCTGTAAACAGCTGGGTTGCTGTTACAGGTGAGAGTGACAGTGGATCCTGGAGCAGATGTCACTACTGGAGGCTGAGTCACAGTCACCTGACCGCTGCATCCTGCACACAAAAACAAATCATTGATTGATCAGCAGAAATAAATGAGAGAAAAGGCAGCACATCATGTCTGAAATGTTGCTGAGTGAACCAACCTGTGAAACAGCAGCAGGCCAGCGTCCAGATGAGGATGGGGATGAGAGTCATGGTGGTTGTGCTTTCTGCTGTGTTGACTGACAGATCTGAGTCCTGCAGTGTTGAACTCACAGGACTATAAACCTTCTCAGTTCACTGGAGGATCAGCTGACCATGCAAAGCCTCCTCTCTATGGAAATGATTTCTCTGCTCTCAGCACACTGAAGGCAACGTGGGACACAAAATCAGGAGAAATACTGCTTGGATTTACACCATCTATGATCTTAATGGAACAGAGGAAAATATTTATATTAGAAGTGCAGTTGAGGTTTTAAGGATGAGTTTGTGTCCACTGTGGTTGGTATGATATGTCTGTTTGTCTGCCTTTGAATTACTTACAGGGTTTAAAGTAGATACATAATATATTCAATTTCTGTTTAATATGAGTCAGTAAAATAAATTGTAATAATCTGTTATGTTCGTTCCAGCTTTGGACTGTTTTAGTTTTAGACTGTTTTGTGCAGCTATTAACAGACACTGTTATACCCTTTTTTTAATATCAGTGGTTAAAGTCCAACAATAACTGGTCTTTATCAGTTTACACCTAAAAATATTGAATAAATGGACAAGAATTGAAGTTTAAAACTGTGTATGGAAAAATGTGAGTCTGTTTCAGTTTTATTTAGATTCATTGTGGTTCTGCTTGATGACTCTTGTGTTCACTGGACCAGTTCTCCTCATCACAGTCTCTTCACCAACCCTCTGCACCTGCAGCAGGCCGTTTTCACTTCAGTCAAACTGGAGGAGGTTTTTGTATGGCTCTGAATCACTGTGTGGACGTTTCACCAACACCCATACAATAGTAATCTCCTATATCTTCAGCCTGAACCCCACTGATGGTCAGAGTGTAGTCAGAACCAGAATAGCTGCCACTGAATCGAGACGGAGTTCCAGAGTTTAGAGTTGATGAAGTGTATATCAGGAGTTTGGGAGCCTGTCCAGGTTTCTGAAGGTACCAACTGAGATCATCTTCAATATCTGAACTCCCTGCAGCGCTGATGGTCACAGTCCCTCCGAGACTAACAGACTTGGATTTGTCAGTCTGAGTCAGAAAAGTGTTTGCAGAAGACTCTGAAATGAAAAATTACAAATCTTGCGAATAAAAAATCAAACAAGTTAAACAAAAATTAAGTGGAAGGAACGAACTGAATTTGCACCAAACGTTTTCAAAATCTCTCACCCTGACTCAGAAAACCCAACATGACAATCAGAGTTATTGGCGACATCATCCTGATGCAGTTTTCAGTGTGAGTGCATGGAAACAGTTCAGACTCTCTGTGACATAAGATCTTAAACTCTGAGGAGCAGTGATGCATTCAAATCATGCAAAATATATTTAAGAAGGCAAACACACACCTGTTCATGTGAAACAGAAAAAGAGGAGGTGAGGTGGAGTGACAGCTCATCATCTTGAGGATCATTGGACAGTTTAAAGTCCATCTAGAACATTTTGACTTTGAGTCATTTTACATTTCTTCTCCTCATTTTAAACATCCTGCATTTCACATCCCTATAATCTCACATGACTTTGTCCTCATTAACAGGTATATATCACCCCCTCACTATGAACTGACATGATTATTAACTGTTTTTCAATGTACTCACTTTTTCCCTAAATCCTGTTGTTGAGACTCCTTGCTAACTAGTTGAGGCTTGTGATAGCATAGCATCCTATTTAATGTTGGAAAAATAGAGCTGTGTGAATCTTATGGCAGTGAGACACGACTATCATAGGTTATAGTGAGAAAAACACTGAATTTCATTTGTATCTCCAGGTCAAGATGCATTGGAAAAATATCACTCTTTAAATAAAACAAGAGAGAGCCTGAGCCCTGTACTCAGTCCGGAAGTTGATAGTGCGAGAGGTAGGTTATCTTAATTGAGATTTAGCTTAGCTTAGCTGAGGCTGATAACATGTGAAAACAGCTGGTTTGTCCCCATAGGCAAGTAAATCTGACCATCAACACCTCTAAAGCTGTCGTGGTGCTGACATTTCTGTCTGGTTTTGTTGTGTTTTCTGGATGTTTGTGGTCTGTCTGCACTTTGTTTCCCTCCTGTGTTCCTGAGCTCCTCCCCGGCCTGCTTTTCCCTCCACACCTGCCCTGCTTCAGCCTCGTTAGCCCTGCGCTGTTCCCTGTGTTTTCAGCAGCCAATCAGCTCCTTTCCTGTTCTCCTGTTTCTTCACCTCAATCACCTCACCTGAGCTTCTACACCGGCACCTCATTATATCATTAGTTTGTTTTGTATTAAAGTTTATTTTTCTGTTCAGTCTCTGTTCAGTCTTGTGCTCACGTTGCCTGTTCCTGTCTCTCAGTTTTTGTTTCAATGTTTGACTTTTTTCAACAAATATTATTGAAGGCTTTGAATCCAATCTACTTGCTTTCTCCTGCATTTGGGTCCACCGTCTCTGCTCTATTTTTGTGACACAAGTTCGCTATGTGCTTCCCTGTTTGTTTAGTCTGTACAGACCTCTCTCCACTGATTACCTGACAACCTTAAACTGAAGATGAGATTGTTGATGAAGGTTCTCAGTCATCCAGGTAGTGGTAATTCTAAGTGCTGTATCGTAGGCAACTGGACTTGTTTCAGTTTCTTGAAGACATCTCACCTCTCATCCAAGAGGCTTCTTCAGTTCTAACTCTGAGATTCTACAAAAATATTGTTTCTGGCCAGGAAATATTTGTGTTTAGCTTTAAAGGTGCTGGTGGGGGTATTTTCTTACATTTGGATGAAGCCGAGCTAGCTGTTTCCCCCCTACTTCTAGCCTTCGTGCTGATGGACAGATATGAGAGTGATATCACTCAGCAAGAAAGCAGGTGAGCATGTTTAATGTAGGTTTTTAAGATGTACATGTTCTACAGTTTTCATAACTAAAACGACTGACTGTAGAAAATTGTGGGATGTTGGTTATTATAACAATGTTACTTTTTTAAATGGAATGAAAATATAGGATATTAAAAAATGTATAATATATACATATATTAGTGTGAATCTATAGTGTGTGCTTGGTGAGGTTCCTGTCAGCTCTGTGTTCAGTGGTCTGTGTCAGTCTCGTCCTCTTCAGCAGCTGCAGTCGCTTCCTGCTGTAACAGCTCAGTGTCTCTGCAGTCTGACTGAGGGAGGTTTTTGTACGACGACAAATCACTGTGTGAACAGATCAACACTGGTTATAGGGGGTATATTCAAACAGTAATAAACTGCTGCATCTTCAGTCTGAACTCCACTGATGCTCATAGAGAAGGCAGTCTGGCTTCCACTGCCACTAAACCGAGCTGGTGTTCCTGATACAAGTGTGCTCACAAATTTTATCATGAGCTTTGGAGTCTGTCCAGATTTCTGCTGATACCAGGACAGACCTTCACCATCAGTGTATTTATAAGGAGCTTTGTTGGTGTTACAGGTGAGAGTGACAGTGGATCCTGGAGTAAATGTCACTACTGGAGGCTGAGTCACAGTCACCTGACCGCTGCATCCTGCACACAAAAACAAATCATTGATTTATCAGCAGAAATAAATGAGAGAAAAGGCAGCACATCATGTCTGAAATGTTGCTGAGTGAACCAACCTGTGAAACAGCAGCAGGCCAGCGTCCAGATGAGGATGGTGATGAGAGTCATGGTGGTTGTGCTTTCTGCTGTGTTGACTGACAGATCTGAGTCCTGCAGTGTTGAACTCACAGAACTATAAACCTTCTCAGTTCACTGGAGGATCAGCTGACCATGCAAAGCCTCCTCTCTATGGAAATGATTTCTCTGCTCTCAACACACTGAAGGCAACGTGGGACACAAAATCAGGAGAAATACTGCTTGGATTTACACCATCTGTGATCTTAATGGAACAGAGGAACATATTTATATTAGAAGTGCAGTTGAGGACTTAAGGATGAGTTTGTGTCCACTGTGGTTGGTATGATATGTCTGCTTGTCTGCCTTTCATTTACTTACAGGGTTTAACAGAAAATGAATAACATATTACATTTCTACTCAATTTGAGTTTAATAAACCTTATTATTTAAAAACATGTATATTTAACAATGTATCAACTGATATAAAACTCTGAAAAATATACTTTAGTTGAACAAGACTGTCATCGTTTCTCTGTCAGGTGTAGAAAAGTAAAGAAAATTCAAGAAATAATCCCAATTTCTAAAATAATTTCAAACTATATCATTAAACATTCTTTGTAGATTCCAAAAATATTCACATTTCTTTGTATTTAGAGTGTTTTCAGTGGATAGATGCTTGTTCACAGTGCAGGAGGTTTTTGTACGGCCACTTAATGAGTTTGTATCACTGTGGTACACTTTTGGTGGAGGAACCAAACTCATCATTCACTGTAAGTACCAGAGATTTTATTATTTCTACAACATAAAATTTTAGACTGAGTTTTGCATCAGAATGTGATAAAATAAGCAATTATTCCAGATAACATACTTTATTTTGTATTTACTAATCTGTCTGATAATGTAGTTTGGGAAATCTTTGTGCAGAAATTAAAATTATATTACTTCTATACTGTTGGTAATGTCAAGGTAAAATTTATGCTAAATAACTTAATTTTTTAAAATTTTATTTTTCAACTGAAATTTATTCAACAAACTCTGGTCGTAAAATTTGTCTGAGGACAACTTTAATGCTCAAAAAACCCATCAAATTTCTCAATTCTCAGCATTTAAACATGGTTGTTATTAATAAAAATCTTTTGTAAATGCTGTTTAAACATATAATTGAGCTTATATGAACATCTATAGCTCAAGGTTGTGTTCACAGTTCGTTAGTTTAAAGCGGTGAAAAGGAAGTGAAACAGACAGATGACAAAGTCTTTAACTGTCACAGGTAAAAAAAGAGAAAACTAGAATAATATAGTATTGTGCTTAGTTAAAAATATATCAAAAAAATACTTTTCAAAAGTGTTGTTTGTCGTAAGTGTATTTTAAATAAGATATAATAAATTTAGTATGCTTTCTGAAAGTGTAATTTAATTTAACTTAATTTTAACTGTGCTTAAGTATGTTGATTCATTTTTAGCTGTACTTCAGTGTACTATACATGGGGTTAAGAAATGTTGCACTGTTTTAAACAAGAATATCATTCAAGGGATGAATTTTCTACAGTCAAACAACGGAAAGCAGATATGAAGATTTAAATTAATTAGGAAAAAGTAAAATTTTCAATTTGATTTACGTCAAAATCATGTGACATATTACTGTCAAATTTATAGTGATTTATGCTGAGTGTCACAGTAGAAGATGAATTGTTTTTAAATGTAAGAATAACATAAACTTTAACCGTTTTGTTTTATTTGTTAAACCCTCATTTCTTCTATTTGTCACCTCCTCTCCTCTGTCTGATCACAGTATCATGCACACAGCTCATCCACAGTACTGTTAACCTCTATCATGTATCATCCGTGTCTCAAGTCCAGCTGTCTGTCCTACAGTGGAAGTTAATCTGCTCCTTGTGTGTCTCTGCTCTCCCCTCCAGCTGGCCCCATGGTCAGGCCCTCAGTCTCTCTGCTTCCCCCCTCCTCTGAGCAGCTCTCCGGGGGCTCGGCCACGCTGGCCTGCCTGCTGACCGGCTACTCTCCTCAGGGAGCCGTGGTGCGCTGGGAGGTGGACGGTACAGAGGTGACAGAGGGGGTCCTGAGCAGCTCAGAGGAGGAGAGCAGTGGACGCTACAGCAGCGGCAGCACCCTGAGCCTGAGCCAGGAGCGCTGGATGGGAGGAGAGCTGTACAACTGCAAGGTCCTCCATCATGGCCACAGCCAGACCCAGTCCATCCACAGGAGCCAGTGTAAGGCCTAGATGGGCTGGCTGAAGCCCAGGACAGGAGCTGTGTGTTGGGGGGAGCAGGAGGAACACACCTGCTGCTCTGATCAATCTGAGTTTGAATGTTTGTAGAGGAAACTAAAGATTAGTGTGACAGAGAACAACACTGCTGTAAAGTGTTGGACAACAAAAACTTAGAGAGTGATGTGTGTAGCTCAGCAGCTTGATGTGAGTGTGCTTAATAACTGTCATGATGATGACTGATGTTTTTGCTAATAAAGCTTCAACTGATTAAAAAAACTATCATGAAGAGTTTGGTCTTTTCTCTATTTCTGACAGAAATTTGATCAGAACATGATGTGATGTTAAATGTTCAAGACTATATTTGATGAATTCATTAGTATGAATCTATAGTGTGTGCTTGGTGAGGCTCCTGTCAGCTCTGTGTTCAGTGGTCTGTGTCAGAGTCTCATCCTCTTCAGCAGCTGCAGTTGCTTCCTGCTGTAACAGCTCAGTGTCTCTGCAGTCTGACTGAGGGAGGTTTTTGTACGACGACAAATCACTGTGTGAACACATAAGCACTGCTGATTTCATGGTAACTCTGACAGTAATAAACTGCTGCATCTTCAGTCTGAACTCCACTGATGGTCAAAGTGAAGTCAGAGCTTCTTCCACTGCCACTAAACCGAGCTGGTGTTCCTGATTCACGCGTTTTCGCATATTTTATTAGGAGCTTTGGAGGCTGTCCAGATTTCTGTTGATACCAGAACATAGCATCATCACCATCATAGTATCTGTAAACAGCTCGGTTGGTGTTACAGGTGAGAGTGACAGTGGATCCTGGAGCAGATGTCACTACTGGAGGCTGAGTCACAGTCACCTGACCGCTGCATCCTGCACACAAAAACAAATCATTGATTTATCAGCAGAAATAAATGAGAGAAAAGGCAGCACATCATGTCTGAAATGTTGCTGAGTGAACAAACCTGTAAAACAGCAGCAGGCCAGCGTCCAGATGAGGATGGGGATGAGAGTCATGGTGGTTGTGCTTTCTGCTGTGTTGACTGACAGATCTGAGTCCTGCAGTGTTGAACTCACAGGACTATAAACCTTCTCAGTTCACTGGAGGATCAGCTGACCATGCAAAGCCTCCTCTCTATGGAAATGATTTCTCTGCTCTCAGCGCACTGAAGGCAACGTGGGACACAAAATCAGGAGAAAAACTGCTTGGATTTACACCATCTATGATCTTAATGGAACAGAGGAATATATTTATATTAGAAGTGCAGTTGAGGACTTAAGGATGAGTTTGTGTCCACTGTGGTTGGTATGATATGTCTGTTTGTCTGCCTTTCATTTACTTACAGGGTTTAAAGTAGACATATAGTATATTTAATTTCTGTTTAATATGAGTTATCAGTAAATGGTGATTATTAAAAAAGCATCATGTTCATTTAAGCATGTACAAATGTATATAAAATTGTGAAAAAATGACTTTGTTACAAGGAGACTGTAATCGTTTCTCTGTTGGGAGTAGAAAAGTCAAGCAAAATGAAAGAAATGATTTGTATTCATTCAATATTTTCAATCCATAATGTTGGAAAATCTTTATAGATTCAAGAAATATAAATATTTTTGTGTTTATTATAAAGAGCAGAGAGTGTTTTCAGTGGATAGATGCTTGTTCACAGTGCAGGAGGTTTTTGTACGGCCACTTAATGAGTTTGTATCACTGTGGAGGACTTTTGGTGGAGGAACCAAACTCATCGTTGACTGTAAGTACCAGAGATTTTTATTTTATACAACAAATGGCAAATATAACTTTTATCAAATATTAAATGAGATTCTGATCACGTGAGGTGTTTGTATGTTGTTGATAATTATTATTATTATTATTATTTCATGAAGTTGATCAAAATCTGAGAGAAAACTTGGCAGAAATCAATATTTTTTGGTAATTGCATACCATTTAATTTAACGAGGCACAAAATAACTCTCCTCTTTTTTAATTTTCTGTTCTTTATGATCACTTTGAATTGTTCTTTGCTTAAAAATGTTTAATATCAACCTTAAAGTAAAACCTCTAATGCTCAAGACACACCTTCAATAGTTTAATTTTATTGCAATGTTTTAATTTAACATTTAAACAGTTTTTAGATGTAAAAAGCTGATTTTAAACACAAATAGTATTTCATCAGTAAATGCAGCTTATTTTTGTGTTCACGCTTCATTCATTCTACATGTGGTTAAAAGGAAGTGAAAGAGACAGATGACAAAGGTTTGAACTGTGTTCACATGAGTGTTTCAGCTCTGTCAGTTTGAACAGAAGAAAATCATCACAGGGATGAGTTATTCACTGTCACACATTATGAAACACACATGAAGATGTCGTCAATAATCATCATCAGTGAACCTTTTGAGTTGCATTTCCACTTGAATCATGTGTCTGATCGTCTGATACTGAGTGATGTATGAGAGCAACAGCAGCACAACTTATTCTGTTTGAGCTGATCAAATATAAGAAATGAGCAGTTTGTCATGTGTCTTTATTACCGAGCCTTCACTCTCATGACTTTGTCTTCTCTCCCCCTTCTCATCCCCTCTTTCTCCTCCAGTGGGTGTGGTGCGGCCCACCCTGACCGTCCTCCCCCCCTCCAGAAAGGAGCTGGAGCAGGACAGTGCCACACTGGTGTGTCTGTCCAGTGGGGGCTTCCCCTCCACCTGGAGGCTGGGCTGGAAGGTGGGGGGCAGCAGCAGCTCCTCAGGGGTGTCACACAGCTCGGAGGTCCTGGGGACAGATGGCCACTACAGCTGGAGCAGCACCCTGAGCCTCTCTGCAGACCAGTGGAGGAAGGCGGGCTCAGTGAGCTGTGAGGCCAGTCTGAATGGACAGAGCCCTGTCACTCAAAGCCTGGAGCCTGAGCGCTGCTCAGAGTAGAGTTTCAGCAACACTTCCTGTCTGGAGATGATGCTGCTGCTTTGATAGAGATCTTGATGAAGCTACAGATCTCCTCTGTTCACATGTTTCTGCAAGTTTCACAGCTCTCTGCTCAGTGTTTCAGTCTGCATGTTGCTGTCTAATCCTGATCTTCTGCATATTCTTCTTCATGTTCTTCACTTTCAACTTCTGCTGAATATCATCAGTTTATCTCAAAGAGAAACTTTGAACATTAACTCATCATTTAATAAAACTGTGGATTATAAAGAGTCAGTGTCTTTGTTTTTCTTTTGTTATATATTCATCATGAAAAATATCATCTTGATCATCTCAGCATCATAACTGATGTTATATACATGAAAGAACAGGAGATGGTTGTAGTTTGTGACATCTGAATATAAAATCTAACATTTTGAACATTAAATTGTTTTAATTAATACAATAAAGTGAAATAAACTAAATGTCTTTCCTGCTTTGGACTGTGTAAGTTTTGGACTGTTTTGTGCAGCTATTAACAGAGACACTGTTATAAGTTTTTTTATATCAGTGGTTAAAGTCCAACAATAAGTTAACTTTCCCAGTTTACTGACAAAAATATTGAATTTACTGAAAAGGATTGAAGTTTAAAACTGTGTATGGAAAAATGTCTGTGAGGTAGTTTCAGTTTTATTCAGAATATTGTGGTTCTGCTTGATGACTCTTGTGTTCACTGGACCAGTTCTCCTCATCACAGTCTCTTCACCAACCCTCTGCACCTGCAGCAGGCCATTTTCACTTCAGTCAAACTGGAGGAGGTTTTCGTACGGCTCTGAATCACTGTGTGAACACTCCACCCGTGTATGCACCCATACAGTAGTAATCTCCAACATCTTCAGCCTGAACTCCACTGATGGTCAGAGTGAATTCAGGTTCCGATCCGCTGCTGCTGAAATAACTCGGAGCACCAGAATTAGTGCTTATTTTGTAAAACAGCAGTTTAGGAGGCTGTCCAGGTTTCTGCAGGTACCAACTGAGATCATCATCAACTCCTCTACTGGCTGTACAGCTCAGAGAGACTGTCTCTCCCACAGCAACAGCCTTTGATGCAGGAGACTGAGTCACAGATGAACTGGCGCCTGAGCCTGGAGGTAAAAGAAAGTTTAAATATACTTCAGAAAACTCTGAGGTATTATTGTATTTCTACAAGCATGGAAATATTAAAACACAGAGTCTAACGTATTACAGTAACTGTGAAATGGTCATAAAAGAAACTTCAGACTTTTCACCTTGAAGTCCAAACAGCAGCGTGGTCAGCAGAGGAGTCAGTAACATCATCATTATGATTAATCTCACTGTCAGAGACTGCACACACCTTTCTCAGTGGTTCATCTTAAACTGATGTAGATGCAGTGATGCGCAGCAGTCATTCAAAACATCACCTTCATAGTCAAACAAGTAGTTGTGTGAGGATGGAAAATGTTTGTTTCAAGTCCCAAAGAAAAACATCTGTCCACTGCACATTCACACCGACAGGGTTGGCTTTGTTTCAATATTGGTCTTTTACAGGACCAGACTCCATTATATTAGTTTATCTCATTTCATTTCAGTCATATGGTGTTGAAAATTTTTCATCCACCTGCAGCAGGATTAATACAATAGTCGTCATGTTATAATACATCAGTTTCACTTATATCCATGGAGCTGCTGTGTTTAAAGATTCTATATGGAACATAATACGCAGCTTAGTGTGTTTTTGATTATTTCTTAAATTGTGATGGTTTTGGAGTTGATATTTTGCACAATTGATTAATGTCATTATTTAATTCAAAGCAGAAAGTGACTTGGACAAAAACATGAAATGAACAGTCAGAAAATGAAGGTGAGACATTTTGAAAATGCACCTGACATGAAAGAAGTATTTTCCTATAATGTCAGACTCATTTTTATAAAATTGGGGTTTTTATGTGTCCTGTGTGACAGTCACTAAATGAATGTGTTTCAGTTTGGGGTGCTGTTTTGTGGTAAAACTGTGATTTTGTTTGTGGAAAATGTTGAATATTTCTTTGATAAATTAATATTCTAACAAAACCCTGTGTATAAGAGAACAAAATTTCACTGAAGTCAGAGAACAGCCCGTCTGTAAAGTGTTGGCAAACAACATTTTAAATAAAAATGTGTCTGCATTAGCTCAGCAGCTACATGTGAGTGTGCTTAATGTATTCAGTTATTAGTGTTAAATTATTATCTAAGTGTAGACAATGAACATGTTGAGATATACACTATAATTTGACTCCCTCTTGACCATGTAATGAAAATGAAAGTAAGTTTAAGTAAAATGTGAAACATGATTCACATTTGTTCCAAATTTTTTAATTAAAAAAAAATGCTTTTAGTGTGTGCTTGGTGAGGTTCCTGTCAGCTCTGTGTTCAGTGGTCTGTGTCAGAGTCTCTTCCTCTTCAGCAGCTGCAGTTGCTTCCTGCTGTAACAGCTCAGTGTCTCTGCAGTCTGACTGAGGGAGGTTTTTGTACGACGGAAAATCACTGTGTGAACACATCCACACTACTGATTTCATGGTAACTCTTACAGTAATAAACTGCTGCATCTTCAGTCTGAACTCCACTGATGGTCAAAGTGAAGTCAGAGCTTCTTCCACTGCCACTAAACCGAGCTGGTGTTCCTGATTCACGCGTTTTCGCATATTTTATTAGGAGCTTTGGAGGCTGTCCAGATTTCTGTTGATACCAGAACATAGCATCATCACCATCATTGTATCTGTAAACAGCTGGGTTGGTGTTACAGGTGAGAGTGACAGTGGATCCTGGAGCAGATGTCACTACTGGAGGCTGAGTCACAGTCACCTGACCGCTGCATCCTGCACACAAAAACAAATCATTGATTTATCAGCAGAAATAAATGAGAGAAAAGGCAGCACATCATGTCTGAAATGTTGCTGAGTGAACCAACCTGTGAAACAGCAGCAGGCCAGCGTCCAGATGAGGATGGTGATGAGAGTCATGGTGGTTGTGCTTTCTGCTGTGTTGACTGACAGATCTGAGTCCTGCAGTGTTGAACTCACAGGACTATAAACCTTCTCAGTTCACTGGAGGATCAGCTGACCATGCAAAGCCTCCTCTCTATGGAAATGATTTCTCTGCTCTCAGCACACTGAAGGCAACGTGGGACACAAAATCAGGAGAAATACTGCTTTGATTTACACCATCTATGATCTTAATGGAACAGAGGAAAATATTTATATTAGAAGTGCAGTTGAGGATTTAAGGATGAGTTTGTGTCCACTGTGGTTGGTATGATATGTCTGTTTGTCTGCCTTTCATTTACCTACAGGGTTTACCAGAAAATGAATAACATATTACATTTCTACTCAATTTGAGTTTGAAAATCCTTATTCTTTAAAAACATGTATATTTAACAATGTATCAACTGATATAAAACTCTGAAAAAAATACTTAAGTTGAACAAGACTGTCATCGTTTCTCTGTCAGGTGTAGAAAAGTAAATAAAATTTAAAGAAATAATCCCAATTTCTAAAATAATTTCATCAATAACATCTATATCATTACAAATTCTTTTGTAGATTCCAAAAATATTCACATTTCTTTGTATTTAGAGTGTTTTCAGTGGATAGATGCTTGTTCACAGTGCAGGAGGTTTTTGTACGGCCACTTAATGAGTTTGTATCACTGTGGTGGACTTTTGGTGGAGGAACCAAACTCATCATTCACTGTAAGTACCAGAGATTTTATTATTTCTACAACATAAAATTTTAGACTGAGTTTTGCATCAGAACGTGATGAAACAAGCAATTATTCCAGATAACATGTTTTATTTTGTATTGATTAAACTGTCTGATGAAGCAGTTTGGGAAAACTTGTGCAGAAATTAAAATTCTGTCACGACTATACTGCTGAAAATGTTCGATTTTCATTTTTAAAAATATTTTATTATCAACTGAAATTTATTCAACAAAATCTAGTCGTAAAATTTGTCTGAGGACAACTTTAATGCTCAAAAAACATCCTGTTTCTCAATTTTCAACATTTAAACATGGTTGTTGTTTATAAAAATATTTTGTAAATGCTGTTTAAACATATAATTGAATTTATATGAACATTTATAGCTCAAGGTTGTGTTCACAGTTCGTTAGTTTAAAGTGGTGAAAAGGAAGTGAAACAGACAGATGACAAAGTCGTTAACTGTCACAGGTAAAAAAAACAAAAACCCACTAGTAAAATATAGTATTGATCTTAATTTAAAATATAATAAAAATGTACTTTTAATAAGAGGACAAAGTACAAAGTGTATTCTAAATAAAATTGCAAAAGCTCATTTAGTATGCTTTCTGAAAGTGTACTTTAATTTTAACTGTGCTTAAGTATTCTTTAAAACGGTGCACTTTAATGTTGATTCATTTTTAGCTGTACTTCAGTGTACTATACATGGGGTTAAGAGATGTTACATTGTTTTAAACAAGAATATCATTTAAGGGATGAATCATTTACCGTTAAACAACAGAAAGCAGTTATATAGACTTAAATTACTTATGAAAAAGTAAATTTTCAAATCGATATATGGCAAAATCACGTGGCATATTATGGTCACATTCTTAGTGATTAATGCTGAGTGTTACAGTAGATGATGAATTGTTTTAAATGTCAAAATAACAAACTTTAACTGTTCTGTTTTATTTGTTAAACCCTCATTTCTTCTATATGTCACCTCCTCTCCTCTGTCTGATCACAGTATCATGCACACAGCTCATCCACAGCAGCGTTAACCTCTGTCATGTATCATCAGTGTCTCATGTCCAGCTGTCTGTCCTACAATGGAAGTTAATCTGCTCCTTGTGTGTCTCTGCTCTCCCCTCCAGCTGGCCCCATGGTCAGGCCCTCAGTCTCTCTGCTTCCCCCCTCCTCTGAGCAGCTCTCCGGGGGCTCAGCCACGCTGGCCTGCCTGCTGACCGGCTACTCTCCTCAGGGAGCCGTGGTGCACTGGGAGGTGGACGGTACAGAGGTGACAGAGGGGGTCCTGAGCAGCTCAGAGGAGGAGAGCAGTGGACGCTACAGCAGCAGCAGCACCCTGAGCCTGAGCCAGGAGCGCTGGATGGGAGGAGAGCTGTACAACTGCAAGGTCCTCCATCATGACCACAGCCAGACCCAGTCCATCCACAGGAGCCTGTGTAAGGCCTAGAGGGGCTGTCTGAAGCCCAGGACAGGTGTGTGGGGGGAGCAGGAGGAACACACCTGCTGCTCTGATCAATCTGAGTTTGAATGTTTGTAGAGGAAACTAAAGCTTAGTGTGACAGAGAACAACACTGCTGTAAAGTGTTGGACAACAACAACTTAGAGAGTGATGTGTGTAGCTCAGCAGCTTGATGTGAGTGTGCTTAATAACTGTCATGATGATGACTGATGTTTTTGCTAATAAAGCTTCAACTGATAAAAAAAACTATCATGAAGAGTTTGGTCTTTTCTCTATTTCTGACAGAAATTTGATCAGAACATGATGTGATGTCATTAAATGTTCAAGACTACATTTGATGAATTCATTAGTGTGAATCTATAGTGTGTGCTTGGTGAGGTTCCTGCCAGCTCTGTGTTCAGTGGTCTGTGTCAGAGTCTCGTCCTCTTCAGCAGCTGCAGTCGCTTCCTGCTGTAACAGCTCAGTGTGTCTGCAGTCTGACTGAGGGAGGTTTTTGTACGACGACAAATCACTGTGTGAACACAGCAGCACTGCTGATATAATGGTAACTCTGACAGTAATAAACTGCTGCATCTTCAGTCTGAACTCCACTGATGGTCAAAGTGAAGTCAGAGCTGCTTCCACTGCCACTAAACCGAGCTGGTGTTCCTGATTCAAGCGTTTTTGCCCATTTTATTAGGAGCTTTGGAGGCTGTCCAGATTTCTGTTGATACCAGAAGATATAATCATCATCATCACTGTCTCTGTAAACAGCTGGGTTTGTGTTACAGGTGAGAGTGACAGTGGATCCTGGAGTAGATGTCACTACTGGAGGCTGAGTCACTGTCACCTGACCGCTGCATCCTGCACACAAAAACAAATCATTGTTTTATCAGCAGAAATAAATGAGAGAAAAGGCAGCACATCATGTCTGAAATGTTGCTGAGTGAACCAACCTGTAAAACAGCAGCAGGCCAGCGTCCAGATGAGGATGGTGATGAGAGTCATGGTGGTTGTGCTTTCTGCTGTGTTGACTGACAGATCTGAGTCCTGCAGTGTTGAACTCACAGCACTATAAACCTTCTCAGTTCACTGGAGGATCAGCTGACCATGCAAAGCCTCCTCTCTATGGAAATGATTTCTCTGCTCTCAACACACTGAAGGCAACATGGGACACAAAATCAGGAGAAATACTGCTTGGATTTACACCATCTATGATCTTAAAGGAACAGAGGAAAATATTTATATTAGAAGTGCAGTTGAGGATTTAAGGATGATTTTGTGTCCACTGTGGTTGGTATGATATGTCTGTTTGTCTGCCTTTCGATGACTGACAAGGTTTAAAGTAGATAAATTATGTATTTCATTTCTGTTTAATATGAGTTAGCAGTAAATGATGATGATTAAAAAAGCATCATGTTCATTTAAGCATGTATAAATTGATATAAAATTGTGTAAGAATGACTTTGTTACAAGGGGACTATGATCGTTTCTCTGTCAGGAGTAGAAAAGTCAAGCAAAATGAAAGAAATTATTCGTATTCATTCAATATTTTCAGTCCATAACATTGAACAATCTTTATAGATTCAAGAAATATAAATATTTTTGTGTTTATTATAAAGAGCAGAGAGTGTTTTCAGTGGATAGATGCTTGTTCACAGTGCAGGAGGTTTTTGTACGGCCACTTAATGAGTTTGTATCACTGTGGAGGACTTTTGGTGGAGGAACCAAACTCATCGTTGACTGTAAGTACCAGAGATTTTTATTTTATACAACAAATGGCAAATATAACTTTTATCAAGTATTGATTGAGATTCTGATCAAGTGAGGTGTTTGTATGTTGTTGATAATTATTATTATTTCATGAAGTTGATCAAAATCTGAGAGAAAACTTGGCAGACGTCAATATTTTTTGGTAATTGCATACCATTTAATTTTACAAGGCACAAAATAACTCTCCTCTTTTTCAATTTTCTGTTCTTTATGATCAGTTTGAATTGTTCTTTGCTTAAAAATGTTTAATATCAACCTCAAAGTAAAACCTCTAATACTCAAGACACAACTTCAATAGTTTAATTTTATTGCAATGTTTTTATTCTGAACATTTAAACAGGTTTTAGATGTAAAAAGCTGATTTTAAACAAATAGTATTTTATCAGTAAATGCAGCTTATGTTTGTGTTCACGCTTCATTTATTTTACATGTGGTTAAAAGGAAGTGAAAGAGACAGATGACAAAGGTTTGAACTGTGTTCACATGAGTGTTTCAGTTCTGTCAGTTTCAACAGAAGAAAATCATCACAGGGATGAGTTATTCACTGACACACATTATGAAACACACATGAAGATGTCGTCAATAATCATCATCAGTGAACCTTTTTAGTTGCATTTAAACTTGAATCATGTGTCTGATGGTCTGATACTGAGTGATTTATGAGAGCAACAGCAGCACAACTTATTCTGTTTGATTTGATCAAATATAAGAAGTGATCAGTTTGTCATGTGTCTTTATTACCAAGCCTTCACTCTCATGACTTTGTCTTTTCTTCCCCTCTCCCCCCTCTCTCTCCTCCAGTGGGTGTGGTGCGGCCCACCCTGACCGTCCTCCCCCCCTCCAGAAAGGAGCTGGAGCAGGACAGTGCCACACTGGTGTGTCTGTCCAGCGGGGGCTTCCCCTCCACCTGGAGGCTGGGCTGGAAGGTGGGGGGCAGCAGCAGCTCCTCAGGGGTGTCACACAGCTCGGAGGTCCTGGGGATGGACGGCCACTACAGCTGGAGCAGCATCCTGAGCCTCTCTGCAGACCAGTGGAGGAAGGCGGGCTCAGTGAGCTGTGAGGCCAGTCTGAATGGACAGAGCCCTGTCACTCAAAGCCTGGAGCCTGAGCGCTGCTCAGAGTAGAGCTTCAGCAGCACTTCCCGTCTGGAGATGATGCTGCTGCTTTGATAGAGATCTTGATGAAGCTACAGATCTCCTCTGTTCACATGTTTCTGCAAGTTTCACAGCTCTCTGCTCAGTGTTTCAGTCTGCATGTTGCTGTCTAATACTGATCTTCTGCATATTCTTCTTTATGTTCTTTACTTTTCGAATCCTGCTGAATATCATCAGTTGATCTCAAAGAGAACATTAACTCATCATTTAATAAAACTGTGGATTATAAAGAGTCAGTGTCTTTGTTTTTCTTTTGTTATATATTCATCATGAAAAATATCTTCTTGATCATCTCAGCATCATAACTGATGTTATATACATGATAGAACAGGAGATGGTTGTAGTTTGTGACATCTGAATATAAAATCTCACATTTTGAACATGAACTGTGGACTCCAGGAAGACTAGCTGGCTACTAAGGTACCAGCTAATGGGGATCCTTAATAAACAATAAACAATAAACTCATTTAAGTTAGTATACCTTTTTTTTTACATCAGTGGTTACAATCCAACAATAACTGAACTTTGATAGTTTACTGATGAAAATATTGAATTTACTGAAAAGGATTGAAGTTTAAAACTGTGTATGGAAAAATGTCTGTGAGATAGTTTCAGTTTTATTCAGAATATTGTGGTTCTGCTTGATGACTCTTCTGTTCACTGGACCAGTTCTCCTCATTACAGTCTCTTCACCAACCCTCTGCACCTGCAGCAGGCCATTTTCACTTCAGTCAAACCGGAGGAGGTTTTTGTACGGCTCTGAATCACTGTGTGAACACTCCACCCCTGTATTCACCCATACAGAAGTAATCTCCAACATCTTCAGCCTGAACTCCACTGATGGTCAGAGTGAATTCAGGTTCCGATCCGCTGCTGCTGAAATAACTCGGAGCACCAGAATTAATGCTTATTTTGTAAAACAGCAGTTTAGGAGGCTGTCCAGGTTTCTGCAGGTACAAACTGAGATCATCATCAACTCCTCTACTGGCTGTACAGCTCAGAGAGACTGTCTCTCCCACAGCAACAGCCTTTGATGCAGGAGACTGAGTCACAGATGGACTGGCGCCTGAGCCTGGAGGTAAAAGAAAGTTTAAATATACTTCAGAAAACTCTGAGGTATTATTGTATTTCTACAAGCATGGAAATATTAAAACACAGAGTCTAACGTATTACAATAACGGTGAAATGGTCATAAAAGAAACTTCGGACTTTTCACCTTGAAGTCCAAACAGCAGCGTGGTCAGCAGAGGAGTAAGTAACATCATCATTATGATTAATCTCACTGTCAGAGACTGCATACACCTTTCTCAGTGGTTCATCTTAAACTGATGTAGGTGCAGTGATGCGCAGCAGTCATTCAAAACATCACCTTCATAGTCAAACAAGTAGTTGTGTGTGGATGGAAAATGTTTGTTTCAAATCCCAAAGAAAACCATCTGTCCACTGCACATTCACACCGACAGGGTTGGCTTTGTTTCAATATTGATCTTTTACAGGACCAGACTCCATTATATTAGTTTATCTCATTTCATTTCAGTCATATAGTGTTGAAAATTTTTCATCAGCCATGCAGCAGGATTGATACAATAGTCGTCATGTTATAATACATCAGTTTCACTTATATCCATGGAGCTGCTGTGTTTAAAGATTCTCTATGAAACATAATATGCAGCTCAGTGTGAAACTCTTCTTTAATTATTTTATAAATTGTGGTGGTTGATATTTTGCACAATTGATTAATGTCATTATTTAATTCAAAGCAGAAAGTGACTTGGACAAAAACATGAAAAGAACAGTCAGAAAATGAAGGTGAGACATTTCGAAAATGCACCTGACATGAAAGAAGTATTTTCCTATAATGTCGGACTCATTTTAATAAAATTGGGGTTTTTATGTGTCCTGTGTGACAGTCACTAAATTAATGTGTTACAGTTTGGGGTGCTGTTTTTTTGTAAAACTGTGATTTTGTTTGTGGAAAATGTTGAATATTTCTACATTTTAAATAAAAATGTGTCTGCATTATCTCAGCAGCTATATATGAGTGTGCTTAATGTATTCAGTTATTAGTATTAAATTAATAATTCATTAACAAAGAACATGTTGAGATGTAAATGATCAATTGACTTCCTCTTGAACTTGTAATGAAAATAAAAGTATGTTTAAGTAAAATGTGAAACATGATTCACATTTGTTCCAATTTTTTATCTTTAAAAAATATCTTAGTGTGTGCTTGGTGAGGTTCCTGTCAGCTCTGTGTTCAGTGGTCTGTGTCAGAGTCTCGTCCTCTTCAGCAGCTGCAGTTGCTTCCTGCTGTAACAGCTCAGTGTCTCTGCAGTCTGACTGAGGGAGGTTTTTGTACGACGACAAATCACTGTGTGAACACATTGCCAGTGTGGTGACTCTGACAATAATAAACTGCTGCATCTTCAGTCTGAACTCCACTGA
The DNA here is from genome assembly GCF_040436345.1 of Pagrus major. Taxonomy (NCBI): domain Eukaryota; kingdom Metazoa; phylum Chordata; class Actinopteri; order Spariformes; family Sparidae; genus Pagrus; species Pagrus major. The sequence goes on from NC_133230.1 coordinate 17,023,501, forward strand.
TGGTCAAAGTGAAGTCAGAGCTTCTTCCACTGCCACTAAACCGAGCTGGTGTTCCTGATTGACGCGTTTTCGCCCATTTTATTAGGAGCTTTGGAGGCTGTCCAGATTTCTGTTGATACCAGTACATACCATCATCACCATCACTGTATCTGTGAACAGCTGGGTTGGTGTTACAGGTGAGAGTGACAGTGGATCCTGGAGCAGATGTCACTACTGGAGGCTGAGTCACAGTCACCTGACCGCTGCATCCTGCACACAAAAACAAATCATTGATTTATCAGCAGAAATAAATGAGAGAAAAGGCAGCACATCATGTCTGAAATGTTGCTGAGTGAACCAACCTGTGAAACAGCAGCAGGCCAGCGTCCAGATGAGGATGGTGATGAGAGTCATGGTGGTTGTGCTTTCTGCTGTGTTGACTGACAGATCTGAGTCCTGCAGTGTTGAACTCACAGGACTATAAACCTTCTCAGTTCACTGGAGGATCAGCTGACCATGCAAAGCCTCCTCTCTATGGAAATGATTTCTCTGCTCTCAGCACACTGAAGGCAACGTGGGACACAAAATCAGGAGAAATACTGCTTGGATTTACACCATCTATGATCTTAATGGAACAGAGGAAAATATTTATATTAGAAGTGCAGTTGAGGATTTAAGGATGAGTTTGTGTCCACTGTGGTTGGTATGATATGTCTGTTTGTCTGCCTTTCATTTACTTACAGGGTTTAAAGTAGACATATAATATATTTAATTTCTGTTTAATATGAGTTATCAGTAAATGGTGATTATTAAAAAAGCATCATGTTCATTTAAGTATGTACGAATTGATATAAAATTATGAAAAAATGACTTTGTTACAAGGAGACTGTGATCGTTTCTCTGTCAGGAGTAGAAAAGTCAAGCAAAATGAAAGAAATCATTCGTATTCATTCAATGTTTTCAATCCATGACGTTGGAAAATCTCTATAGATTCAAGAAATATAAATATTTTTGTGTTATTATTAAAAGCAGAGAGTGTTTTCAGTGGATAGATGCTTGTTCATAGTGCAGGAGGTTTTTGTACGGCCACTTAATGAGTTTGTATCACTGTGGATCACTTTTGGTGGAGGAACCCAAACTCATCGTTGACTGTAAGTACCAGAGATTTTTATTTTATACAACAAATGGCAAATATAACTTTTATCAAGTATTGATTGAGATTCTGATCAAGTGAGGTGTTTGGATGTTGTTGATAATTATTATTATTTCATGAAGTTGATCAAAATCTGAGAGAAAACTTGGCAGACGTAATTGCGTACCATTTAATTTTACAAGGCACAAAATAACTCTCCTCTTTTTTAATTTTCTGTTCTTTATGATCAGTTTGAATTGTTCTTTGCTTAAAAATGTTTAATATCAACCTCAAAGTAAAACCTCTAATGCTCAAGACACAACTTCAATAGTTTAATTTTATTGCGATGTTTTTATTCTGAACATTTAAACAGGTTTTAGATGTAAAAAGCTGATTTTAAACAAATAGTATTTTATCAGTAAATGCAGCTTATCTTTGTGTTCATGCTTCATTCATTTTACATGTGGTTAAAAGGAAGTGAAAGAGACAGATGACAAAGGTTTGAACTGTGTTCACATGAGTGTTTCAGCTCTGTCAGTTTCAACAGAAGAAAATCATCACAGGGATGAGTTATTCACTGACACACATTATGAAACACACATGAAGATGTCGTCAATAATCATCATCAGTGAACCTTTTTAGTTGCATTTAAACTTGAATCATGTGTCTGATGGTCTGATACTGAGTGATTTTATGAGAGCAACAGCAGCACAACTTATTCTGTTTGATCTGATCAAATATAAGAAGTGATCAGTTTGTCATGTGTCTTTATTACCAAGCCTTCACTCTCATGACTTTGTCTTTTCTCCCCCCTCTCCTCCCCCCTCTCTCTCCTCCAGTGGGTGTGGTGCGGCCCACCCTGACCGTCCTCCCCCCCTCCAGAAAGGAGCTGGAGCAGGACAGTGCCACACTGGTGTGTCTGTCCAGCGGGGGCTTCCCCTCCACCTGGAGGCTGGGCTGGAAGGTGGGGGGCAGCAGCAGCTCCTCAGGGGTGTCTCACAGCCCGGAGGTCCTGGGGACGGACGGCCACTACAGCTGGAGCAGCACCCTGAGCCTCTCTGCAGACCAGTGGAGGAAGGCGGGCTCAGTGAGCTGTGAGGCCAGTCTGAATGGACAGAGCCCTGTCACTCAAAGCCTGGAGCCTGAGCGCTGCTCAGAGTAGAGTTTCAGCAACACTTCCTGTCTGGAGATGATGCTGCTGCTTTGATAGAGATCTTGATGAAGCTACAGGTCTCCTCTGTTCACATGTTTCTGCAAGTTTCACAGCTCTCTGCTCAGTGTTTCAGTCTGCATGTTGCTGTCTAATACAGATCTTCTGCATATTCTTCTTTATGTTCTTTACTTTTCGAATCCTGCTGAATATCATCAGTTGATCTCAAAGAGAAACTTTGAACATTAACTCATCATTTAATAAAATTGTGGATTATAAAGAGTCAGTGTCTTTGTTTTTCTTTTGTTATATATTCATCATGAAAAATATCTTCTTGATCATCTCAGCATCATAACTGATGTTATATACATGATAGAATAGGAGATGGTTGTAGTTTGTGACATCTGAATATAAAATCTCACATTTTGAACATGGAATCATTTTAGTTAATACAATAAAGTGTAATAATCTGTAATATTTGTTCCTGCTTTGGACTGTTTTAGTTTTAGACTGTTTAGTGCATCTATTAACAGAGACACTGTTATATGTAATTTCTTTTTATATCAGTGGCTATAGTCCAACAATAACTTCAATTTCCCAGTTTACTGATAAAAATATTGAATTTACTGAAATGGACTGAAGTTTAAACCGTGTATGGAAAAATGTCTGAGTTTGTTTCAGTTTTATTCAGAATCATTGTGGTTCTGCTTGATGACTCTTGTGTTCACTGGACCAGTTCTCCTCATCACAGTCTCTTCACCAACCCTCTGCACCTGCAGCAGACCGTTTTCACTTCAGTCAAACTTGAGGAGGTTTTTGTACGGCTCTGAATCACTGTGTGAACACTCCACCCGTGTGTACGCCCATACAGAAGTAATCTCCAACATCTTCAGCCTGAACTCCACTGATGGTCAGAGTGTAGTCAGAGCCAGATCTACTGCCACTGAATCTAGACGGAGTTCCAGAGTTTAGAGTTGATACCTGATATATAAGAAGTCTGGGAGCCTGTCCAGGTTTCTGAAGGTACCAACTGAGATCAGAACCAATATCTGAACTCCCTGTGGCGCTGATGGTCACAGTCCCTCCGAGACTAACAGACTTGGATTTGTCAGCCTGAGTCAGAAACTTGTTGGCAGAAGACTCTGAAATGAGAAATGACAAAGTTAAACAAAAGTAAACGTGGAGAGAACTGACTGGATTTGCACCAAACATTTTCAAAATCTCTCACCCTGACTCAGAAAACCCAACATGACAATCAGAGTTATTGGCGACATCATGCTGACGCAGTTTTCAGTGTGAGAGCATGAAAACAGTTCAGACTTCTCTGTGTCATAAGATTTTAAACTCTTGGGTGCAGCGGTGCATTAAAATCATGCAAACGACTTTCAAGAAGGCAAACTCACACCTGTCCATGTGAAACAGAAAAAGCAGCGGTGGAATGACAGTTCCCCATGTTGAGGATTATTCAGCCGTTCAAAATTTTGACTATGCTCTCATTTAGTTTTCTTCCCTTAACCTTTTGACCTCTTCATAATCTCACGTCTTTGTTCTGAGTAACAGTTCTATATCACCCCCTGGTGGCAGACTGGATTAACACTGAACTCACTATGAAATGACAATTATAAAATGATTTTGAATTTCTTTTTTTAATGTAATTAGTCATTTGTCATTCATATCATCCAGATTCAGTTGTTGTTCTCAGGATAATACAAATAAAATCAAGTCAGAGCTTAAGATCTTGGCCGGTGGTCACATTCTTAAGCTTTAACTTAAAAAAAACAAAAAACAATTACAAATCAGAAGAAAATGGTATCTGAACAATTTGGTAAGATAATTTCATGTGAATTAATAGTCCAACTCTCTCCTCTGTCTCAAGCCATAGAAAACAAGTAGTTATGCAGGTCATGGTTGGGTCCCAGTGTTTCTGTGTCTCATGGCAACCACTGTCTGTCTTCACAGGTGAACACAAAGTCTGACTGTGTGACTCCAAATGCCAAGAATTCAGGTAATCATGATAATTAAACTATGCATTTGCATGACTGTTTGTATGTTTATGTCTATTTCAACCACTTATGTTCATTCTGGCAAACACAAAATGTAACAATAACGCTGATTCATGCGATCTTTAACATGGCAGTTCTGTGGTTGATCAGATGACAAGACCCAAGCTGCTGGAGAAAGTAGGTGAGAGGCTGGTGTACAATTTGTTAATGCGGAAACATATCACTTGAACTTCATTTACTAAATAGTTCTGCATTCTTTTTTTCTACTTAACCTGAGGATTTTACATTAAAGTCTACCTTTCTAGAGGCTGGAAAAACAAAAGGCACAACATGGACGACAGAGCAGAGTCTGCCCAGTCTGCAAGTAAGATAACAGAGTTTTTTTGTGATGAGGAATTGTGGAAAATGTGGAAAGTATGAACTTAACCTGCAGACGGAATCACTTACTATATAGTGAGCTAATAATAGGAATGATTATGAATAACATAAGATAGCATACTTTACATGCACATTGTTGTCAACATTACCTGGTTGTAAATGGATATGAAATCGAGCACTTAGTTTTGGGAGCTGATTTAAAAAAAAGGCAGAAGGAATTTTATGTAATTCAAAACCTGATATTGGAGGAATTAGATGAAGCAGACATGATGAAGAAAAAATGAGAGTTGCTTCTGTAAACATGATTTTGTCTGTTCAGGGAGTTATGATGGACAGTTTGATCAGCTGCACCGTGCCCTGAGGCGAAAGCAGGACCTCCTACGAAGACTCAGGGTTTGTACATCTTTAACAAATTACATATACATTTCTATTAATATAATTTATAAGTTTAAAGACTACAAAACTAGTGAAAGAGAAAGACATTCCCAATAACTTGCTGTATGTCAGTATCAGGTCTTCAGTCATTATAGGAGGTGTATAATTGCTTGTGTTTTGTTTGTGCTTGTTATCCTCCGTGCAGGAGCAGCACATGCTAGAGGACCTCCAAAGACCTCACACCTGGGGAGGGTCACGAAAACAGGACAAGTCACATTTCTTTATGGCCCCTCAGCTGCCTCCACCACTTCCATTCTACCAGCCGACCTCCGTTCTGCCTTCCTTGCCCCCTCCTCCACCTGAGCCTCCACGCATCATCCATCAGACTGTGAGACACACTTACACTTGCTCACACTTCTTTGTTTCCTTCTCCAGATCCCCTTCTTTTCCTTTATTGTTGCACATCTTTTTTGTTTCGGTATTTATTCCACGATCAAGACTAACTTTTAATTCAAGTTCAATAGTGTAAGAACAGTTAAAATTACACATGCAAAGAAAGCCATTATTCCCCCCTGACTTTCTTTCTGTGCCTCTGCAGCTACCCCAACAGCCCGCCACCATCATCCAACAGCTGCCACAGCAGCAGCCGCTGATTACTCAGATTCCTCCACCTCAGCCGTACCCAGCACCACGCTCAGGCAGCATCAAAGAGGGTACGCAACCACAAATAGAGATATATCTTAATTCTTATCTCCTTTTATTCATATGTTTGCATGTGTATTTTTTATGTGTAGACATGGTAGAAATGATGCTGATGCAAAATGCCCAGATGCACCAAATCATAATGCAAAATATGATGCTGAAAGCCATGCCTCCCTTGGGCCTGTCACCACCTGGAGGGCCCAGTCACTGTGCGCCTCCAACAGCATATCTTGGGCAGGTACACACAAACACACACTCTCTGACTCGTAAAGATAGAGCAAAAAGTCGCAGCTCTGACCCTCAAAAGTACCAAATCTGTATTTCCAGGAAGGTTACCCTATTTTTGTGAGGCCAGATGTCAAACCAAGGGGAACTGCTGTCCATCATCATCATCACTATGGTTCGAACCCTGCGGCACAACAGCTGCCTCCCATCATCAGCCACCCAACATGGCTGCCAGGGGTGCAATCTGTCCCAGCAGGACAGGCAGGGGGACAACTACCCTACATACACCATGTAACAGCCCCTTTTACACTCCCACAACTCAATACGTAAGGTTCACTAACAGCATGTGTTCTTTATTTGCTAATACTATATGCAAATTAGAATTATCATTATTATTATTATTATTGTTATCTTTTTTTCATGATCAAATGCATTTGTTTTGTGTCTGTATCGTGTGTATGTACAGGACTAAGATTGCCTTCTGAGAACCAAGAATCAAGACCTACAACTTGTAAAATGAATCAAATAGAAAAGTTGCTTATCTTTCAAACTTTGATTTCACTTTTTATATACTCACTAGTCATAAACTCCCTAGTGGGTCAACTCAGAAGTCCTTGTGGAACACCTGATACACCACTTGAGGTACATTAGCCTCATTGTCATTTTATGGCTTTTATTATATTGTTTATTTTTTACTATTATTATTGTTTATTGTTATATTGAACTGTCCTTTGGCTGCTGTAATGCACAAATTTCCCTGTCTGCAGGACCAATAAAGCAATAATGATTCTGAACAATGTATTCACAGATGTAGATTTATTAATGCTAGACTACTGTTCTTAACCTTCAGAAATAATAAAGTTAACAAACTTTATGAAAACAGTACATTTATAAAAACCAAACCAGCCTTGGATATTGACATAATTATATATATGTTGACCTTATTTATTTTTTTGTTTCATCATATTGTTTTTTTTTTGCTTAATGCTCAGCACTGTAATGTGTACTGTTTGTACTATGCCAACTGGATATTGCAGCGACCAGATTTTGATGAAATTATGAAGTTATATAGTTTGTAAAAATCGACGGGCAAACAATGAAATTGAAATTGGCAGTTTCAATAAACACAGGTGGCTGCGGACGAGAAAAAAAAAAAAACTGACGCCCGAACAGGGACTTGAACCCTGGACCCTCAGATTAAAAGTCTGATGCTCTACCGACTGAGCTATCCGGGCCCTGCTGCTGTGGCTATCTGTGTTCAATATTGAAGGTAAATAACTTTAGATACGATTGACAATAAAAAATAAAATATAGAGAGCAGCCTCAAAACAAAAACATCCTGAAGTGTTGACCTAAATAGAGTACGGTATCCATAAATCTACAGGGACGGTACAGGCTGCTTCTTGAGCAGCTTGTGTGTTACAGGCGCCACCTTGTGGTGTTCAGAAGATGATGCATTGTGGTACCACACTTGTAAATAAGATATTCATTTATCTTTTAATTTAACAGACAGTTTCACTTGAAATGCTTAGTAGTTTTGGACGTGTAGAGGTGGAGGAATGTAACTAATTACATTTACTCAAGTGAAATTTTGAGGCACTTGTACTTTCCATTTTCTGCTATAATGTACAGCCCTGTAGATTTTTTTGGGCAATCAGATTAAAAAATCCAAGTATATGCATACATGTAAATATATGTATAATTTACCTTTTACTTATTTTTTTTTATGCTTAAGTACATTTAATATTAGATACTATGCCTATGGGTAACTTTCACTTTCATCAAAGTCATATTTTAACACAATATCTTTACTTTTACTCAAGTATGACTTTTGGGTACTTTTTACACTTTCTGTTTATCATGAATTAATTGACACCTTGCAGCCAATCAGAACAGAGTATTAACCCAGACCATGGTATAAAGTTTGCCAAGTCACTACCCATGTCATTTTGTCATTTTGTCATGTTAGTCTGTAGAGTCTACACACAAAATAATTGCCTTGTCTTTAATGAATGAATTTACAGCTGTACAAAATGGTATTTTACAAGATCTATAATACACAACAACATTAAAACCCAACGATGGTCACTTAAACTTACGTTACCGCACTGAATCACTGCATCCTGAACCATATTATCAGTCCACAACAGAAAACACAACCTTGATTCATAGCTTTCAATCATCATGGCACGTCCCTTTTGATAAATAAAATAATTACAATTTATTTATATGAAAACATACAAACAAGTGACACCCTCTGCGTTAACAGATAATTAAAGTGCATAATTCTTCTCTTAAAGAATTGAGGCTTGGTGACAGGGAACAGGAGAGTCATGCTGTGGTTGAGCAGAAGTAGACGATGGTCACTATGCAGGATAAATTACAACTCTTTAGAAGATGTGTATGGTTGATGATCATGCACTTGTGCTTGAGGGCTTTTTGTATGGCACAGAAGTCAATATAACATGCTTAAAAACAGCCTTGTGTGTTTGTTGCACCCTGTTGACAAATAATGACTGGTGAACAACAAAGACAAGGGTTAAATCAGATTAATATTTGCTTGCAAACAGCATCTCTGGTTACACATCAGAAAATCTTGGCCCTTGTAATTAAATTTGATTAATTTAATTTTCTGGGTGTTTGCTGTGAAAAATCCTGATAACATTTATTTACACGGTACACGTGTGTGTGCAGACTACCAGTATACGCCGTACAATTATCTTTTAACAAGCGTCTACCTGCGCAAAAAGTCAGATGTAGATTTTAGAAAGTTCACATGAAAAATCTAAAATATGAGGAGTAAATTATATTATTAAAAAACGTCAAGCGATACCGTTGAATGGTGAGTTTGATACAATTTGAGGCCTTTCTATGTTTTGCTAAGAGGAAGAATGCAAGCTGAAATACAGAGCACAGGGTAGGATACATGGCCTCCTGCTAACAGAGGAGATACACATAATGAAAGTCAGTGTGTTACCAGTGTCTTTCTGAACACATTTTGGTGAGAGATGCCATACATTCTTCAAATTGCACTTTTTAATAGTGCAAATAAATAGCACAATAAGGATTATTGTGATCACGTATTTTTGGGCAAACTGTTTCATTGTTTTTTTTACAGTGACAAAGTGCCAAGAATGCTCCCATTGTTCTACAACATCACAGCAACACATGCACTTTCATTATGCAATCTTTTGATATTAAAAACAAGAGTGTAGTGTATTCTGATGGTGTCAGTGGCTATTAGAAATAACTTGATCCTATAGGTCCTCTTTTGATACACAAATCCAGATATATACCCTGTTTGCCTGTTTAGGCATATAGTATCTTTGATGAAATTGATGGTGGCATCAGTCCTCGACCTGTCCAGATGATTCCACAAGTTAAGTGTTTATAGGGACTGCACATATCCATCTTCATCTGTGGTCAGTCCTGGAAAAAAGTCTGGTCATGAACGATGATGTGTGGAGGATGGGACGCTGACACTTATTCAGCTGGGTTGGTTATGTAATCTAAAGTAAGAAAAGGAGAACAAAAATGTACATTTATTTTCAGCACACATGGGCAAATTAACATAGCCATTCCAACCACACACGCACAGCATTCACCTTGTGGATGTGAGGAGGCATTTCATCCTCCGAGCTCTCCTCTGGTAGTGGGTCATGGTGTCGTGGTGCTGCCTGACCGTCGTCTGCCCAGCCTCCCATTGGCACACGGGCCGACCTCACTGCTTTCCCCCCAGCTCCAAAAGAGTCTGGAAAACAGAGAGACAAAGTGTGGTTGAGGAGTCAAAAAATGAACACTGAACTGCCGCTGTAAATTATCCTCAGTTAATTTAATGAAATACTTAAGAAATCTCTATTATACCTAAACCAGTGTGAGATTAACTGTGGTAGACTTAGCTGGTGACTGGATCATTAAATAACATTCCATTCAAATGCATGATGTGTAAAACATGGAGTCAGAGATCATCAAAAACACAGGTACCTGATCCACTAAAGCGCCGCTGGATGCTGCTCTGTGAGGATGCCACCACCTGGCCAAGAGTGGTACTGCTGGTGGCAGAAGCAGAAGCTGAAGTGGGAATGGCACTGGGACTGGCAACTGTTGTGGGGAAAGTGTGTGAGCGTGGGAAATTTCTGGAGTGAGGGTTGGGTTCACTCCTGACTTCATCGGGGACGCTGTCACTGCTTTCGTCACTCTCCTGCCTGTGCCACGTGTGACGGGAGAGCTCGCCACGAGACTGCTGCTTGTGTAGCTACAAGGGGGGAAACAAGGAGAAGGGTGAGGATCTCTAAAATATTCAGAAAAAGAAGAAAAATGTGGGAACACACTGTGCTTCATTCAGTTTGTGACTCGTACAGATATCCTTTCTGCTACCACACAGTTACCTCATGCATGTAGAGTGCATGGATGCTCATCTCAGTGGAGGCATACTCTGACAGGACCAAACTGGTTAGTTGACCCTCCCATGCACTGCTGCCTGAGCTCACAGTCCGGGCATCAGTCCTACAGAAAGAGAATATTAGAGTGTGGAGAAAATGAGGACATGAAAAGGTTGGGATACAGATAAAAGGAGAGATAGAGAAAGGAGTAATGAATTTAGCTCTTACAAAAATGGTCAACCACCCTAGGGTACTTTGCAAATGGACATAAAGATGCAGCCTGCGAGGGAGTTGAGGCAAAACACAGAGGGTGAATTTTCCTACCCGGAGCCTGCCATTCCTTTGCTCATGGCTGAAGTGTGGCCAGCAGCCCTGTGAGCTCCACTCAAACTGCCTCTCAGGTGAAGACTGCTGCTGACTGGAGAAAGCGAGCGTAAGGCAGACGCCCCGTCGCTTATGCCAGCTGCTGCGTGATTGGTCAAAGAGCTGTCCCTGCCGAAATGTACGGAGGTCAGTGTAGAGGGACCTAAGAGGTTTGCAATGAGGCTCCTTGGCTACAAAAGAAAAAAAGGAAAGAGACAAGAGTGTAAATAAGTTTTACCTCTGAAGATTTAACTGAAGACTACTGTGATACTTGAGCACAGATGTTTGTTTACCACTGTACCTCAGACTCAGAGAGTGAGAGTGGATCTGAAGGAGCCCCTGTAGCTTCTCTGTGAACTCGTTCTTTCAGCTGGCTAATGAAGTGTGTGGTCTCCTGAGGAGGCTGCCACTGAGGGTTGGTGATGGCAAAGTGCATCAGGGATAACTCTGTCTTCCCATCCTCTGCCTGTTGGTAGATAGACGCCTCTGTCTTCCCCTCTGACATCCACTACAGACGAAGGGGAGAGAGTCAACCCAGAGATATGCCCACAGATGTATACAACTACATAATTCAAATATTTTCAAGGGTGTCTCCATCTTTTTATGTCTGTGTGGCTGAATTTAAAGTGGCAGTCCCTCACCGCGGGGTGTCCATGCTGCCTGATGTCCATTTGGGCAAAGGAGCAAGTATCTCCAACCCCGACCACCTCCACAGTGAAGTTCCTGAAGAAATCAATGATCTCCAGAGACTTCCTTCTCAGACTGAAGATCAGGATGATGGGAGTCACAACTGGACTTATCAGCTCCTCTAGAATAAACACCTGGAAAGGAAACAGAGGAGAAAGGTTCAAACTGAACAGTACAGGGTTCAGCAAGCACATCAAATGGTATATTGAACCTCTGATTCATGTGTTGAAACCTGGTCAATTCATTTAGTTTGAAATCTTGATTCAAAGTGCCACCAACTGGGAATGTAGATAGCAACAGTTTACCCCAAAATCAAAATTGCACATTTTTCATTTATCTATTTAGATTCCATGTACCAACTATTTTATTTCTAGTGAACTGCACCCACCAACTGCATCACCAAGCAGAAGGAAGTATGGATCAACTCATGGCTAGCTAGCTAACCAAGCTAGCTATCGTTACAGCTCAGCTGAGGAAGACGTAATGTTTACATCCCATGCTGTCACTAGCACAAGCCTCTTGTCCATGAGTGGATGCATGCTTCCTTCTGCAGAGTGATACTGTGCTTTGGGCACCACAATCTGAGAGAAGGCAGACATCTCTACGGTCGATATCTCCAAAACTCACACTAAAACAATCTAGGTAGATAAATAGCACTACGGGTAAGAGGCACAATATGTATTTTTGATTTGGGGCTGAACCGTCTCTTTAACAAGTACCAACAAGAAGGTTCTTGGCATGGCACTAAAACTACACCACCCCTACAGCTTCTGTGAATCTGTTTAATAGGCAACAGCAGAAATCAGTGGTTTTACTTGTCTCTTTGAGATATGAATGCAAACAATGGAAGTGGGTTAAAGCTCTGGTTCAGAGAAAAAAGCTATGTGCAGCAAATAAATGTTCAGAGAGGATTTGACAAAGTGACTATAGGTGTTTTTCACAGCAGGCACTTTGAGTCGTCATAATGGAAGCAGGAAAGGTGTAATTAATACGCATGAATGATGATGGCTTAAATGCATTTATAACTGTCCCGGTCCACGAGACAGCCGGCACACTTATCAGTGCCCTTAAATTGGCATATATAAATGGAATACAGTCATTGTAAATGCTAATTAATTACACCCAAGATTTTATGGTAAAATGTCTACAATAGAAAATGCCTATACAACATAGATTTGACAAGTTAATTCCCTTGTAATTATCCAGAGTCTTGATATTTATTCCTAGTTCAGAATTCATACTCACTGCTTTGTACTGGAAGAGCTGGGAGAACTGGTCACGAGTCTCATATCTATGTGCATTGCCCTGCCAGTGGTCAGGCATGTAATGGATATGAGCCAGGATAACCCGTAGCAGCTGCTCAGGACAAAACACCATGTTCTTATCAGGAATAAATGATCTGAAGAGAGAGGTGGTGGAAAACAGATCCAAAATCAAATGAAAATATTTGTGAAATATCTAATTATCTTAATTTAGAGCTATTAATAGACGTCAAATAGTCTAGAGCTACTTAAGGAAGGAATCCCTCTTAAACTCAGCAGTCATACAGCAGAATAAGCTGCCGGAGAGCATTAAAGGGATTACTACTCAGGGTAGCTTCAAAAGGGCAAAAGAGAAATGGCTCACGGTGGTTAAAAGCACTTAAGTTCCATGTAGCTGAAGATTTGTGTCAGTTATTCATGTTTTAAATCTGTATCTCATGTTTGCCATTTCATATCATATTAGTATTGAAACAATTAAAGATGAGACAAGCAGACATATTAACTGCGTGACACTTATCCCTACCTGCAGACTGTGATACACACTCCAAGCAGGGTGATCGATGAGAGAACATGTTCCACTGCGAGAACATCCTCGTCATAGATTGTCAGGGCGATTAGGACAGCCAGAAGAGACCCCGCAAAAAACGCAACGTTTTTGGCGACCACAGTCAGGAGCGGTGAGAGGAAACAGTTCATGTACTTGGATGCAGCCTGAGCGAAACAGAAAAAAGGAAGGGGAAGAGAAAAAGGAAGAGGTAGACTTAATTATTAACTCTGCGGTCAACGGATGAGAGGAACCAGTATAAGCATTTTTAGCAGGATTAATACAAAATTGTCTGCACTGCCAGACATATTCTTTCTAGCTATAGTCGAGATGAAGTGAAAAATGCCTTTTTATCATTTATACATGACATCCTGAGTTATATTATTTATTTAACAATACATGCCAAAAAATACAATTCTTATATCAAAATCCAATCATGTTTTCTTCCTGTAAAACAAAATATGACATCCGCTTATGTAGGCTTGAACCAAACAATATCAACCAATAATATCATGACATCCACAAATCAACACGTCTTCAACTTTTAGCGACACAGAGCTAAGATTCATTAGTCCGTTTTCCCAAATTACTGTGATTACAAGCTAGAATTTATTCATCATCAAATCAAATTCTTCCCAACCTTGTGTCCCGTCTACCGAACCCTGTTTCACTCAGAAATACGTCATGATATGAAAGCTAGATACTCTCAAAATGCTGTTTCATCAGTCAGTGTCACAAGAAACTTGAGAGCATCAAATGTTTGCAGGAGACACTGACCTTGTAGCCTTTGCTGAGGCGTGACATGAGCTCGTGGTCCAGCTCATTGAAGTGACGCAGGTAACATCGACCATACAGAGACCAGCATCTCGCTCCCAGAGAACCAGGCTCTCGCTTGATCACCTGATCACACACAACAAACTATGATCTAGAGCAGCAAAGGAAAAAGGAAACTGCATAAAGTTTGCATGTGCATGTAAACCACTTACCTCTGTGTAACTAAAAAAGGCGTAGAGAATCTGCCACACCAGAATGACTGGGCACAGCAGCAGATTGGCGATACCAATCCACAGAATACGGGATGCAAGCCTGTCTGCCAGCTCAAGCCTGTTACCTCCTCTCTTGTACTCTGGTTTCAGGCTCCACTCGTTCTCAAACAGAGAGCCTACAGAGCAACCAGGCAAAAACAACAAGGGAGGTCAAAAGAGGGCTCCTTTGTAATCCTAAACTTTGACAAACGGGCAAATATTTAAGTGTTTACATGCAAATAACTAATTTCATACAGTCTATAATGCACACCGAACATTGACACACCTGGCCCCCAAAAAAAGATGAGCTCAAAGTTATATTTGAGTCCCCGGGTGTAGAACACACACTCTCCGAGGACAGGGGGTCGAAATCGCACGGGAAGGAGTGATTTATTCACCATTGCAACCTAGAGATGCACAGGAAGAAAGCTTTGGTAGGCTGCTGCATTATGTTTGCGAGTAGCTGAGTCAGACAAGAATAGTTCAGCAAACAAACAGTGTACCATGTAATTTTTAAAGCGGAGGATGCGGTGGTAGATGTCGAGCTCTGTCAGCTCTTTCTTATGGATGCAGATCTGGTGCTCCTTCTGGATCTCCACTATCCTGGCCTGAACCTCCTGCCATGTTGCATAGGGGAGTTCTGACTGAAAGGAAAAAAAACACAATCGAGGTTAGTGCACACAATCACTCATTCTAAGGAATACAAAACAAATCTTCAATATCTAATATATGTCTCACCATGGTCATCTTGAGCGCGTTGATGTAGAAGGATCGGATCTCCCAGTAGCAGCAGACGTTGTAGATGAATTTGACAAGGCGGTGAAGCCAAAACACCCCAGAGATAATCAGCACGAAGATCACAAATGCATTGTCTCTGATACTGTGGGAGAAAACATTTACTTGTATGATTTAAAGATGATGATCAATAACAACAGACTTTATTTGGAAGGATTTATATAAAAGGGCATGGACATTGTGGAAAGTGATTGCGTCTTTTCTACTTTCGTCCTATTCTGAGATTCTTGTATCAAATATCATATTCCTGTCTGGGAGATTAACAAGGATGGAATAAAGAGTCAAATAACCGTTTCATGTGATCATTTACATCACGCACAAACGTAGGAAGTCTGCTTGAATGTTTGACACTCACCGGGCACTGCACACGTCCACTGTGAGGAAGGCATCAGGCAAGGTGACTTTAGATGAATCGGTGTGATTTACAAACTTGTTGGCAAAGAGTATGTCGTAGTCCACACAGTTTGCGAGGAAGACCGTGAAGCCAACCACAAACAGCAGCTGACTGCATGGAGAATGAAAAGGAGGAGGAGGCAGAGGAGAAAGAGAAACTTACTTACAGGGCACATCAAAACAAGACTCCTACAGAGAGGCACAACATTCCTTCATAAACATCATGTCTGGTGGATAGGATACGTACACCAGCTCAAAGATCTCTCCCAGCAGCATACACGTGAATCCATTCTTCTGGTGCAGATTATAAACGTGAGGGACGTTAAGGAATATTGTAAATGTATCTAACAGCAATCCTTTTTATGTAAAAGTACAGTACAGATCATCAGAACATCAGAACATATGCCAAAACCATTTAAGAAGGATATCCTCTGGAAAAACAGGTCCAGGTTTTCTATGTGGTGCCATTGGGCTGCAAAAGATTTATCACAAAATCAGTAATGGTGTTATTACAGTGGGCATCATTACCAATGCAAAAGAGGAAGGTGTGAATCTGCATGTCTGATAAGTGCAGGATTTGTTTGTGATTTGGGTATGTGTGTCATACATACATTTGGCTCCTTCAGGCACATGCATCAGCAGGTTTTCCTCTCCAGGGGGAGAGTCACTGTAGGACGCCTCCAGGCGCTGGTACTCTGTGTCAAAGTGCGCCATGGTGACATCAGCTTCAGTCTCACCAAGTAGCTGAGCCCACTGCTACAGACTGGAGCAGCAGGAGGAGAAGAGGGGAAGGAAAGAGGAAGAGGAATAGAAGGGAAGAGATCAGTGCTATAAAAGGAAAATATGACAAGCTGACACATCGTGGTTAATAATCAACTCATTATGACGGGTGCACACCCTTTTTGAAAACATGTTGGACAAGTTACAGCTTCCATTGGAGCCTTACCACCGACACGAGCCTTGATTTGGAAGGCAAATATTCGACTTTACTTTATTCTTCTGAGAGAAGGTCAAAGGTAAGAGCAGCAACCCTGGAGCCGGATTCTTGCTGACAAAGGGATTCAAATCTAGATTCCCTGGTTAAAGGGCAGTCTCTTTATTTTTTTATTTTATTATTTTTTTTTTTTTGCTTTTTTCCACAGGGACAGCACATAAATGAAAGTGATTGTACCAGAGTTAGCTAGGCAATCACTGCTTTTAGTGATTTTTAACACTGCAAAACTTGCATGGCAAATGTGTGTTTGTAACCGACGGAGATATTCAAAGGCAATGTTCACACATTTCCTGTTGCACAGTGTCTAGATGAGTGTCTAGTAGTGTGCATGTATAACTTGTGGTGTAGCCCCTTCATGTTGCATCCGCTCCAGTCAGTTGGACCGAAACTCAATCCTCCTATATAGGTAACTGTCTGTCTCAAAAGCTGTCTACTTAGTTATAGTAGGAGCTTGGTAGGTTATAATATCAACAGGAGTTCCTGAAGAGACCATGCCTACATGGTATGGATTACATGTAACATATACAAAGAAAATATGTCAAAAAAACAGCAAGAAAGCACAATGGAAATGACTTAAAAAGATGCAAAATACTTAATACATGTGATAACATAATGGTTTGTGGTGTCCTTACACCCCAGCCATTACAACACAAACAAGGGGTCCTGCTTTATGTAGTTTCCTCTGAAAAGCAAAGTTCTGGTGTGGTTTATATCAGATACAGACACAACATGCTTACCTCCATTGCAGCACAGTAAGTCCTATCCAGCTGTTGTGTTGACTCAACATTCCCAGCTGTAAAAAAAAAAGGAAGAGAGACATTTCCCTTAGAGCTGTCCTCTTCAGTAGGAGGACTGTAACAGGCATGACAGGGCTTTATACCATATTTCTATAGGGGGTAAAGCACAGGACACAAAAGGCAAGAGAAATAGCTGTCTGAAGCGGTTCACGTATCCAGCAGAGACACATTAAAATACGAAGACACCAAAGGAGGACTGGTCCAGGTGTTGTTGTTGTCGTGCGTTGACAGCACAGGCCTGCCTCGCTCACAGGAAAATATGCCACCTCTCAATCCCGCACAAGCTCCTTACCTTCGGGTCTCCCGCTCCGCCAGCGTGTAAAGGTGAATGCGAGGGGATTTTTTTTATCTGTTCGCCGTCTTGTTTTCGTTTTCTTTCACCTCCCTCCTCGACGCCAGTTTCATTTTCGAAACAGCTAAAGCAGTGTGGCGTCCGTCACAGCTGAGCGGCGGGGGGCGTTAGCCAATAGGAAAGAGAGCTCCCTGACGGTAACAACAGCAGCCAATCAGGTGCGGCTAGAGGCGGGCTCTGAGGAAGTGTTGTGTGTGGATAAGGGAAGTCAGCGACACACGCCCTGAGTGAGCCTCCATGACGGGCTCCCTGCAGACTCTGGTTTGTGTAATTAAATGGGTATTTACTACCACCACCTGGTCGTTGTTAGTATCACTACAATGCTGTCAGAGGTACTCTCATTCTGCAAGTGCAGCCTCCTCCTGGATGCTGCTGCTGCATGTAGATATTACATGTAGTCTACTGTAAAACTGATGATAATCATTTGTGCAACAATTGCTGCTATTACACAGCATTCAAATTTAGCCTCTGTCCTTGTTTATATGAATGTTTTTATATATTGGTATAAAAAGGTCATTAGACTGGACTAGGCCTACATGCAGTGATGGATTGTAACTAAGTACATTTACTCAATTTTCAGGTAATCGTACTTAACTTGTGTGTTTCCATTTACACTCACTACATTTTGGAGGCAAATATTATACTTTGTGTACTGACTACAATTTTGTTGGTAACTTTAGTTACTAGTTAGAGCCAAAGTACCATATCTTTAACAAAAAAATCAGAAAAATGCTGAATTTCAGATCTGATAGTCGTCAAGGCTGATAGCCGGTAAACCCATAGTATACAGTATACCCACATGGAAACATAGGCTATATTTATTATATAAATTATTCAATATACTGTATATATAATTTACTACCGATACTTAAGTGCATTTAATATCAGATACTTTAAGACTTTTACTGAAGCACTATTAGTACGAGTGGCTTTTACTTTACTTTTACCAAAGCACCATTTTAACATGATTTCTTTACTTTTATTCAAGTGTGACTTTTGAGTACTTCTACAACACTGCCTACATGATCATACAAATTATGTGTCATTCCCCATACTTTATTCAAATCATTTTAATAAATTGGTTAATTAAGTTTCAAATAATAAATGAAAAATGCATTAACAGTTACTTTCTTTACATATTTTCACTATATTTAGAACTGAATTGGATGATGCTTTTGATGAAAATTCCCAGGAAAATTACAGTGCAGTATAAAAAAGTTGGCTTAAAAATATTTAAATATTAATCAAAACCATGTCCCCAACCATAAAACCCCACTAGTCCCTTGACCCAAGGAGGTGAATGCACCATCACACAAAAACCACATGAATTTCGCATGCAAAAACACATGTGGTCACATGTGGATACACGTGGAAAACATGGGAAATTTGTGTGGGTTTTCTGTGAGGGTGCATAGCAAACTTATTGTTTTCATACATGAATAGTTAGATTTTTACTTTAGCATAAAAACAAATTAGCATTAATTAGCTCCTTCAGTTTTTCTCACGTTTCCATCAGACTTTGAGGTTCAGGAGCTGAATATACTGTACCAAGATGCTGCTTTACACAAAAAGCTCACCCTCTGTCGCTCTCTGCTGTGATGAATATTCATATATGATTGTTAAGCCTCTGGAGTGACAGCTGGGCTTTTGTTCCCAGTGTCACTGCATTAGTTACAAGGTTAACACACATCCCTGTGTATGTGTGTGTGTGTGTTTAGGCTACAGACTTGTGTGTGTATTGAACTCACTGATGACGATTTCATTAACCAGTCTCCCCAGACAGAAGTGAATTAATAAGCGAGTTTCTGCTTCACACACAGTGGATAGTCGGACCACACGGAGACGCAACATTAAGTCATGCACATTTGCAAACTGGCAGGTCATTCTCATTCCTTCCCTTCATTTTTCCCCTCATGATGCAACCATTTGTGACAGTGTGTGTGTTTGTTTATGTGTGTGGATAGAGATATTTTTTAAAAAAGGTGAAGGGGTGTCTTGAGTCAGGGGGGAGTCTGTGTAATCCAGTAATTATAGTGATCTGGGGGATTTAATCTGTTCTGATTAGGATTAGGCTTCAGTCATCTTAATCCAGTAAATCTGTCAGAACGAAGCTCACTAGCTGATAAACACAGAACGGTAACAGGGACATAAAAGTAAATAAATTAAAACTAAAAGCTGCTCAACATAAACCAATATCTCTTTTCCACCCATCTTTAAACAGCTTGATTTAATCTTATTTTACTTTATTTAGTGACATTTGTGCAGGAAAACTAAAGGGTAAAATTGCAGATGATCTCAACACGAAAGGAAGTTAAAGTTAGGTTAGAGCTAATCTGTTTTCTTCTCCACTGCTCGATGTGTTCTTGTACGATATGATAATTCTGGTCTATGTGTTTGCATGTGTGTGTTTAAGCAGGTCTGCTCTGCTGCAGGCTATAGCCGGCTGATTAAATTACCCCACTGTCTGTCGGGAATTAGGGGGGTTGCATTGACAGCTAATTTGGTCCAAAGACGAGCTGTCATGCTGCCGTGCAATCCATTGGTTGGATAGCAGGGGCGGAGGGGGTCGGCGGGGTGTGGCAGGTGGGGGGTGCTGTCCGGGAAGGGGGGCAGGGAAAAAGGGAATCAGGATGAGGTCATCTCTCTCGAGTAAACTTAATGAGATCAAGCTCCTTCCTGTACATGCACCCATGTAGACCCAACACAGCAGGTATGAAATCTACACACACACATGCACATACAGGGTGCAGAGTAAGACTCCTTAAACCTGCCTTTAAAATTTAAAACGCTGCTCTTCCTCTCCCTGCTGGTACCCCTGCATGGGGCAGCTTTCCAACAACCCTAATTGCCCCGCTTCCTTTATGGCTCGACATATAATACAATACAATAGACTACTGTTTTAAACTATTATGAATCGTGATTCAGCTTTTCCCTAAATCATGTCAACTTATGGTTACAGGGCCATAGCCAGGATTTTAGGATTGCTAAGGTCACTTGTCCGAGTTTTTCCCACCTCTAATTTTAAAAAGAATGTATTTATTCATTGAACATTTGTTGCACAACGGTATTGAGATTGTTTGAGATTGGATATTCCGTAGTTGAAAAAGTGTTACCTGTTGAAAGAGGGAGATTGGTGTTTCGTCAGATTCTTGTTTACTCTTTTTATGATCAGATATTTACATTTGACAAAACCTTTATTCAGTTTGATATATTTTATTAAATGTAAAATGAAAATATAAAATATAGGATATAGAGGTTACTAAACCACCCAAATTGCATGACCTTACTGTCCTCAGTAATTGCTGTCTGTTGTGATGATGTTTAACAATCGATTTTACAAACCTGAACTGATAAGACCCTTACAGTATTTCCCCTGACAGATGTTTTGGACACTTGTGGACAGAAAATATCACAGAGACATGCACAGAAACACACACACACACACATAATGGGTCAGTCTGATATCAATTTCCTGTCCGTGTTTGATTTAAGTTTGACCGGTGTGTTTGTGTGATTGCTTTTGTGTGTATGTGGGCGATCTCTGTGAAGGAGATAGGAGGCAACCTGAACAAAGAGATTACTCATCTCTGCTATCATTTTGCCATGAAGAGGACGAGCAAGGGATCTAAATCACTGTGTGGTTCATGTGATACATGACAGAGAGAAACATAAAAAATATATAAAACAATATAAATAGTAAAAAATAAGATATGATATGTTGAATAAATAGTGTAAACCTATGTGAGGAGAGGAGAGCAGAGGAGAAAAGAGGAGGTCAAACTTTCATTCTTAATTTGCTGATATGGCACTGTTGGCCTAATACCTTTTTTTTAAACAGTCTGCAGCTATCACTGGGTAAAAGAAATAATACACTCTACGGTCCACTGATAGTAATTATAACTCAAACAAGCACATTTTATTCCAAATAAAAAGAAGCCTGCTCAGTGAGTCTCTTCCAAAATGACCTTCTTAAGTCCTCCTTTATTCTCAGAAATGTGATTTCATTGTGTTGCATGAGTCATACAGATCGGGTGACATCATATATGTCACTCTCTGAGAGTATGTGTGTGTGTTTGTGTGTGTGGGGAGGTGTGCATCAGACATGACTGCATGAATCATATCGTTCAGTATACTTGTCCCCGGGGAGTGAACTCCAAAACCAGACTTCATGGATTTTCCTTTCTCTCACCATAACCTGTTTGGCCTGATGTCTATGTATTGTAAATGAATTAATGCTGCGCCTCCAGACAAGAAAATGTCCTTCAGACTTGCTCGGTAGACAGAAAGGTTAGTGGTCAATATCAGCATTGTAGTTGATAATCAATAAAGAGAGAAAGATGGCGGCTTGTGAGGACAGATAGAAATTGTCTGGAGGTATAAGCAGTAGATAAAATAAGCTTCCTCTCCCCTCAGTTGAATACAGGAAGTCGGAGAACTGCAGTTATGCCAACGATGATTAGTAATAACATTGACATTTACTGAGAGATTTTATGAAATAGACCATGCTCTTGTCTATGGTAAATATGAAGCTGCTGTCAGCAGCCAGTTAGCTTAGCTTAGCACAAAGTCTAGGTAGGCATGATTTTATTCTTGTCTTTATGTCAGGCTAAGCTAACTGGCTGCCTAGTTTAGTTTAGCTTATAATACATTCATGCAGTTTAAAAGACTGGAAAAAGACAGTCGTTATGAACAGTAAAACCAGTGACATGCGTACAGTACAGTGTTTCTAGAATGGCATTTCCAACAAGCAGAATGCATACATAGCAAGTGAGTTTAGTGCTAACGTGTAAATTATCCATTGTTTTAATCTGTTAACAAAACAAGAGAGTGATGTCAATTTTTTCAGCTGACTCTTGGGAAGGAAGTGAATAAGAGTGTTTCACAAAATGTCAAACAATTTAAGAGTCACCCTTCACCTGGAGAACATGTTCAGTCCTGCTTTTGATTGTAGCTCATGTTATTGCTCCATCAGCTTCATTTAACTCCAGTTCCCTAACTTCAAATTGAGGTATTCAATCAATAGGATTTCAATGGCTGGACTCCTGGAGAACCTTTTATAAAGGTGATGCGAAAGCAAAACAAAATCAAATCGTATCACTGGGGTTTATTTCTCAAAAGGCGTGGTACATGTTATAATTGCAAGTGTCCTGATGTGTATTTGAGTGACTGACGTTGAAGCATTAGCGTTGTGGACTGGAGTGATTGCCCTCTGCTGGCTGAGGTTTAATATCGAGTAATTCAAAGTAAATTAAATTAGAGAGACTAAGCAACCTCATCTGCTCAATATTACACTTCCTCGACTGTGTGTGTTGGTTGATCATTGCAAACCGCATAAACCATAATGTAGATTGATGAAAACAAGTTATTAATTATAGCTGCTGCAGTTACTCTAATAGCATTTAAGTCGACTTTGTTGATGTATTGCAGATAACATAACACAGGCATGCGTTACGTATTTTAATTCAAGGGTATTAGGCATTGAAGATTTAATTATTTTTAACATATAACAATGTGTTGTTGATGATACATTTTGAACATTTCGCTCCAGAAATTGCATTGAATTAGTACAAACAACGCCTCTTTGTTTCTCTGAGACCATTACAAAAAGCTAAAACAGAGCTTGTTCACAACCAAATTTAGCCTCCAGGCCTTGTTTTGGATTGTCCCATTTTACCAGTTAACCAGCACAAAGTAATAATGATCAGTCAGGGCATTTCACACTGAGTTCCTCTGCTTCTCTTTGACTCAGCGTGTCCTCTCAGACAGCCGTGAACAGATGTGTCTGCACTGAGAGAGCCGGGGTCACAAAAGAGAAAGAAACGGAGGTTAATAAATGAAGAGAGATTTATGGATGCTCTGGTCGTAAAACCTGATTGTCTGTGACATTGTGAGTGACGCCTACTAGCACATGCAACATATGACATCCACACACACACACTCTTACACCACATACTTTATACATGTGCTAAATGATATGCTTATGCTTAATTATATGTTAGCCTTGTTTGTTTCCAGATGAAGACTCAGCAGCATGGATGGGTGGTCTTCTCTGTGAGCTCCTGAGTAATCTGTCTGCGTTTTCACTCAGACAACCAGAGGATCTATTGATGATCTGTCCCCAACACACACGTCTCTGTGATTTACACTCCGCCCCCCCCACACACACACATTCAATGTGTAACAGTAAGCGGAGAAGGAGACATCAAGGAGAAAGAGAGAGACGGAGAGCTGTGGTCAGATGAGTAAGCAGAGTTCTGCTCTTGACTCGCAGGGAACAAAATCTATCCCACAATTCACAGCTGAGGGTCACTCAGTCCTGGTGTTGTCATGGTAATGAGAATTTAATAGCGCAGACTTTCTAATATCTGTATGTGTGTGTGTTTGAATGCATCTCTGTGTTCCTGTACACATGATGGGTCGATGGCTTTTAGGCATGTAATCATGGACAGCAGCCCCCCTCTCTGCATTCCCACCCTGGGGATCTTTCTGTGCAAAATTCATGTCTGTCGCATTTGGTTTATTGACTTAAAATATGTTCTACTACTAATCAGGAGGGGTTCAGTACAGACAAAATGAAGTTTAATAGAGTTATGCCAACATTTTATTAAAATGTAAGACCATTCAATGTCTCGATACATGCAAAATATGCAGTATATGAATCTCAGATTTTCTCACAAAGTGGCAATCTCTGTGTCCTTCAGAGCTTCATTAAATTTTAAAAGAAATACTTCTGAGAAAACACCAGAGATAATTTGAGCGTCCATTATGATTTGTAAGCACGGCTGCAGGCCACCTAATCAACCTGACAGAGCTGTAACCTCTGTTAGTCCTATGTCAACAAACAGCTTCTGGTACCTGAATGCATCTCAGCATTTAACAAATGCAATTGTTTTTATTTTTCATTTTATTTTGTTTTGTTATTTATTGTTTTGTTATTTTGTTTTTATTTTATTTTTTATTTATTATTTGTTTTTATTTACTTTGTTGTATTTGATCATTCTAGAAGTGGGGATATTTAGAGTGACTTGCAGTCATCCTCTGGCATGAAAACACCAAATGATCTAAATGCCAGGTCGAGGACAACAGCAGGACGAGGAGAAGTGGATTCTGTGTTTACATAATTGATGTTTGATGCTCAAACGCAGTCGAAGTTGATTGATGTCAAACTTTTAATATGAAGATGCTGTCCATGTTACCTTCACCATCATGTTGCTCTTGCGGTTAACATTCACCCTGATGCAAATTTTAAAAATGCACTACGTGTTTATGTTTATATCAATAACTGTTTTATTCATTTTATTTGTCAGGGACAGTGCATATTGATGAACATTGCTGTAAATATGCCAGAATTAGCCAAGAGGCTAGTTTTCATCTGTTGTCCCTGGCCAGATATAAAGTGGCATTCTAAAATCAAGACGCAGGTTATATACTGTATATATGTTCTTTGTTTGTCTAGCATGAAGCAGCTTAGTGTTCATGGCCTGTGCTGCTGGAGTCTCAGGGTTCACCACGTGAGTTCTCCTTTCCCCCTGAGGCCACTTCATATTAAAGATTACAAAGATCAGGTCTCATTTCCTGAGTGTTTATGTATGTGCATATGTGTGTGTGTACCCCTACAGACACACTTCTAACAAAAAGGGGGGCCCTGATGTTGGGGCTGTAGCTTTTGATCTGTCTCCATGATGAAGATGGAGGACACAGCTAAATAATACTTCTATGCATACAGGAGGCCCCCTATATACCTCCAGGGCTCCAGGGGGAACAGGCTGAGCTTCACAATACTTTACCCCAGAGAGGCCTCAGCCTGCTGGGCTCGTGATGGCTGCACCTGGCCCCCGCAGCTTGGTCTTCTGAGGAGAATGAAACCATGCACGGTCCACCTCACATAAACCAGCTGTGTATGTGTTTCTACCTCGTTCATACAAACCGGTGTCTTTGGGGACATTATGTGTTACCCTCTTTGATTTTGGGGTGTTTTTCCCCCGCTGTTCTGCTCATATGTACGTGTGTGTGTTGTGAGATATCATTTTTCACCCTACAGGGGCTCTGACTAACCTTGTAACCAAGCCTCCTCCTCCTCCAATGCTCGGTAGGCTTTTTTGGGAAAGATCATACGGAAATGTTAACTCTCCATTCTCACTCTTTCTCTCTTTGTGTGATTTTTGATACACATTAGAGTGAATACTGCTGACAGCTCTCGCCTCATGACTAATTTAGACATCATTTCATTCAGTGTTTGGGAGATTTCTTCCTCTGTGTTGTTACATATTCATGTCCACTCAAGCCACCTTGTCAAAATTCATTATTTCAACCCTCAACAATGATTTATATAATAGTCATGCAAAAGTAGCCACGTGGGGGAAATAACAGCTATATTATTCTCTGATAAGTCACCCTTTATAAAGGGTTATAAGATTTAATAAAGGACTTAATTTGTCAGTGAATGGTTCACCAATGTCTTATAGATCAGTTATAGGGTTAATAAGAAAGTCAAGGCCATAATGGTACTAAACCATCAGATATGCAGTTACATACAGTATGTTCATAAATTATTTATAAAGGGTAATAAATCTCAGGTCCGCAGTAATAAATGTAAGACATTCATAGAGGGCTCTTACAATAATGCAGAAGTGTAGTTACCGTCACAGAGGTAGCTTGTTGGTCAGCAGGATTATGCAAAAACTGCTGCATGGATTTCCATGAAACTTGGATATAGGAAGGGTCTTGACCCAGAATAGACCCCATCAACTTTTGGTGTGCATGCGGATAAAGGGAAGGATCTAGGAAAAGGCTGTAAAGTATTATAAATCCATTAGTTACAACTCATTAGAAAGTGGCAGCATAGACACTTCTAATGTGAAGTTGCCCTGAGAAAGTCCAGTAGCAAAAGCAGTTCTGCTATTCCTGTACTTGTCAAGAGGAGAGAGATTGTTATCTTATTTTCCTTATTTTTCTTTAGCATAAATCCTCTTTTCCCTCCATTTCTGTCAGGGATCACTGCTGCATGGAATTCAACATGCTGGTGCTGCTGTTGGACAGTCTTGTTCGTTTAGGGATCAACACCTGTAATGAGGCCAAGTGGGACTGAGGCTCTTTCATCTGTTCTGGTAGTGACCGGCCAAAGCAACTTTTTACCCCCAGTGGTGGGACCAGTGTTTCTCATGACAAGGACCCCTAAAGTGACACAAATTAGACGCCCATTGCGTACACAATTTTTCTTTTAGATGTTTTACAGCAAGTGTATGAAACCCATGAGCGAAATAATCACACAGTATGTCATTGTGTTACTTATGAATGGAATCATAGTGAAAGTAAATTATTCCATTTTTGCTGGGGACCCCCTGGTACCTCCTCAAGGAACCCTGGAGGTCCCCTCACCCTACTTTGAGTCCCACTCATCTAGACAACACAAAAATTGGACTGGAGTGGAAAGAAAAAATCCAGATGCTGGTGTTGAGCAGAACAACTTCAAGCCTGCCCCAGCCTACATCTGCCTTGTGCGTGTGTGCGTGTGTGTGAGCTGAGTGTGTGTGTGCGTGTGTTTTGTATTGGAGGAGGCTGTGTCTGCACCGCCCCGTCGGTGTGTGCGGTGAGCAGCATCAAGCTCATTCTGCCCCTGGACTGGTCCTCTCTCTCAACCCCATGCACTCCACTCACAGCCTCTCACACACACACTGACACATACGCACACACACATACACACACACATACACACATATACACACACATACACTGGGACGCTAAAACGAGGCAGGCCTGGAAAACCGGGGCGCTTCAATTAGCGCTCCTCCGACGGATCCCTGGCGTGGACAGTTTTAATTTTTCATCACAGCCTCCTTGGATTTTTCTCATGTGGCTGTTTTGCGCATAGCGCCCGGTCGCCGCTGCCGCTGCTGAGGTGTGTTTGTGAGCAACTGAGGCATTTCGGAGATGAAGATTAACGCTCGGTGAATGGGAAACACCAACACAGAGGCACCGCTACCTTTCACGGATCCTCACACACCAGCTCACCCTTCCTTTGGCGAGATTTGCGCACCGGAGACCGGAGCCGGTGTCTGCGCTCTGCGGGGCCGGGCGCGTGTCGTCTGGGAGGAGTAGGGAGGATGGAGGGGTTTTTTACAGAGGTAAGCCACGGAGAATATGTGACAGTATTATGGAGCTAAACATTCATGACAGATAAGACAGTCGCGGTGTGATAGAGCCCACATTTGCGCCGATGCTCGATGCTTTTGCTGGTGCAAGATGGTGCTTTTTTCCTCCTCTCCTTTGATTCACATCGCGTTTTGGCAGGTGTTGCTTTGCTTATCTTCAACAAAACCCACCAGGAACAGGCCCAGTGTCTTAACTGCATGTCACCATCGATTGCAAATAAACTAAACACAGCGTTTATTTTATTGTCACTGCAGAGCATCAGGGCCGGGCTGGCTGACGGCTTGGTGAATTAATTCAGAGCAGAGCCGCAGATAAATTGGCCAAACGAGAGCTGACACGGGCTTTTGCATCCATAAGGCTGGCTCTCGGATTAAAGGCAATCTGTTAACGGAGGGTAGACCGTGTTGGCCTCCAGCAACAGCCCTCCCACACCATGCTGCTGCTGAGAGACCCTTTATTTCAGCGTTTTTAGTGCATTGTGGATGGGATGGATCCATAGGGTGGGTATGAGTCGGTACACGGCTGCGGGAATTGAGGAGGGGGGAGGAGGAGGAGTAGATGGATGATGGGTATTTGTGTGTGTGTGGATGAAATGGGTGAGATAGGAGGGAGACAAATGGTTAACAACTGGCATCTAATTGAATGTTAGGTCGATTTATTCAGCCTTCTGCTCATTTCTCCACCTCCAGCATCCTTGGATTTATTTGACAAAACCATCCTCATTCAGATCCAGAGTGCTGTCTGAGCTTTACCTCTCACATCTCTGTATTCCAACTCATTCTTCCTCCCATTTAGGGTCTTCATTGTCGACTGCCACCCCCCCACACCCTTTATTTCATTTGTGTTTTGGTCAGTCGCACATGCATCCACACAATCTCACGAAACGCCGTCTTGTCCGCTCACTTTGATGCCAATATCCGTCCTCTCCAAGCTACTTATCCTCCCCCCCTCTTAAGTTAATCTGATATG
This sequence comes from Pagrus major, assembly GCF_040436345.1. Taxonomy (NCBI): domain Eukaryota; kingdom Metazoa; phylum Chordata; class Actinopteri; order Spariformes; family Sparidae; genus Pagrus; species Pagrus major. Next base: position 17,052,160 of record NC_133230.1, read on the forward strand.
GGTTTAAATGCCTCTCACATTGGCAGTGATGTCATGCCGTTTATTGGTGTGTGTGAGGGGTTGTGGTGGGCACTGGTGTCCAAGGGTGCACGGAGGTATGAGCCATTGCATCCTGGAAATAATGCCTGAAATGAACAATACTCATGACAACTGTTCTGATGATCATACAGCAACAGCTACCATCTCCCCTGCTCCATTTCCCATCAGTCTGTCTGTAATATATTGATCATAGCATCGATAAACAGACCACCACATCACCAACCCTGCAGCCCCGCGCCTCACACTCTCTGAAAGCTCATGTGGGACCTGAAAATGGAGTGACTTATTGAGTTATGACATTCGGGCCTGCAGTCCTGCATAAGCTGCATATCTGATACCCAGAAAAAAAGACTTCATGCAGCGGGGGCTGCTGAGTAATCAGTCCTCTCGGGAGGTGTCCATCCAGCATCCACTTTGTTTCACTCCTCTGCTGCCTTCATTTCTCCATCCCGCAGCTTTATATCCCTCTGCGTTCCTCCACTTACAGTATATCCATCCCTTAGACCAGAAAAGAGTGAGCAGCTGACCTCCCTCTCTGGCTCGCTCTCAACCCAGGCAGAAAACATGATAGCTGGCCGGCCAGCCAAGCATGAAATGTCAGGTGGCAGTAGACTACTGTATAATCCCCTCATATTCAAACTGGATTGGTTAGTAGTGGAATATGGAAGTTGCAGTGACATTATGTGCTCTAAATACAAACACAAACCAATCTTTTGGTTGGGTGGCTGAAAGACAACAGACAAGTAAAAAGATACTGTGGATACATTCGAAGTGACCCAAAGGGATATTATATTATTATGCAATAACATATTGCAGAAAAATGTAGGCTATTTAAATGTTATCCTGGTATAGAGAAGTATCCTTATGTTCTGCGATACTTAACTCTTGTTGCTTTACAAAGGTAACTGCAATTGAAGAAAAACACAGAAATATAGGCTTAAAACTTAAGGAATGTATTAGCTAACTAAAGACTTTCGTAATGTATACATTTTTTCCCAGGGTGGCGAAGTCATGACCTGCCCTACACGTCCTCTGATTGGCCGGTACTTGTTGGTTGGGTCGGTGAGATTTTGGCATGAGGAGTGAGACCGGTTAGGGTTCGGGTAAGAATATCAGGGTAAGCCAATCAGAGGCAGAGTAGGGCGGGTCATGCCTTTGCCATCCTGGGGAAAAAAACATCAAGTTGTCAGCTATGTAAACAGGAAGTGAAAATAGCCTCATGAGTTAGCATAACTTCCAAAATTACATTTTTTGGAAGGCAAGTGATGTGTCAAACTTGACGACAAATCCTCTGTAAATGTAAGTATGAGGCTAATTTGTTTCATTCAGTTTAGTATGGGAAAGAGAATAATGCTAATAGCTTTTATACTGGAAACTTTTAACCTCTCTCACTCTGTGTTTAGGATTGTATTATAGGAATTGTGCAACAATGTATACCCTGTACCCTCTAGTCCTAAATTTCTGCAGGCCTACATGATTTTGTGTGTGTCTAGGTAAGATGGATGACATTTGGTCTTTGGGGTGACATTTTGTGTTTGTGTTGCTTTGAGTGTGATGGGTCTGGACTGGATTACAGGTGCACAGCCACCATGAACTGATAACCGGGAGACAGACACGTGTGAATGTTGGAAGAACAGCTTTGACACATTATCTCAAGCCGGCTGTCACTGTCGCTGTGTCATATCTGCCTGTTTATATCCTCGCTTTCTGTCCTGTCTTTTCTCAGTCAACAGTCCTCTCCTCTTTTTCTGTATGTCGTTATCCTCAGTCTATATAACTGAACAGGCTGTAAATAATCATTTACCACTATGCAATTTGTTGAGTGGGCACTATGGCCTACGAGAATGGTTATATAGCAATGAAAGCTTTCTCACACTGAGGTTGATTTTTCATGCAAAGAACTTGCTCTACAGTAAAATATTAATCACCTGGATGCATTCTATATGGTTGCGTGTGTATAAACTGTGAAACATTTATGGTAACAAAGCAGCAGCTGCCATTGTTGTACTTCTATGGAAGGTGTCTGCAAATGGCAGCACGCATTCACACCTTTGTGGAATGCATTTAGACATAAAAAGCTAAATTTGAGTCCATAGATTGTGGTCCAATTATGCAGGATTTTGTATGAAGTGCATTCTGCAGGAAGCTGGTTCAGTAGAGGGAACAGTCACTGGAGATGTGTGACCTATATTCAGCAGCTCCAAACGCATTTGTTCTGCTCAGGAGCTGCATCAGCTTTGCTTCTTTCTCCCTCTCTCTCTCTTTCCTTTTTTCCCTTCCCTCTGATGCTCTCTCGCTCCCTGCGGCCACTCGCTTGGTGCTTCTCCATCGTGGCCAACCAACCACAGTCGCTCTCTCCTTCTGGCATTTTTCCAGCTCTGTCTTTCCTTTCTCCTTCCCTCTTCTACTTCTATTTCCCGTCTCACTCTCTGGCTTGTTCTGCATGTGTAGGTGTGAAACTACAGCTTGGATTTAGTCAAACCGCATTAAAGCTTTTTTACAGTGTGTGAATGAAACAACATCTCCCAGAATCCTACTCTTCTCTGAAAGAGAGAGTCTGTAAAACGTTAGAAAATTATTTAAAAATATAAGAAAATGGCAAGTACTATTTCTAAAGCCCAAAATGATGTCTTCAAATGTCTTTTTTCATCTAACTAACAGTCCAAAACCCAGATAAAGTTCAAACAATATAAAACACATACATGGAAAACCCTGAAAACTGAAAAGCTATAGAACCAATTAATTTTTGGCATTTTTGTAGGAAAAAATGACTTAAATGATCAATTGATTATCAAAATAGTTGTACAGTATTATTCCATATAGATATAGATAGATTGATTGTTTCAGCTCTAGTAATATTATTATAGGTATTCTCATATTAATTATGGGTAGTATGGATTGACCAATGTGTTTTTTTCTGAGCTGATGAATGAATGAATGAGTTTATTTAATGATGAAAAACACATTGCACATGTAACAGTACATGCATTAAAAATCATTGATAGTGATCCTTGATGTCATAAATTGGCTTCACCATGACAGAATATCATGCTTTTTTCCAGAAGACTGCTTCAGTTTTACTTTTAAAAATCATACTTTTAAAAACAAACACCTACTCTTTCCACCTCATACACAGTGATATTCAAGTAAACTTTACCCACAGTATATAGCCCCAAATGAGAAATAACAAATTTGTCCTTAAGTAAAAACAAAAATCAAGACTAAATGAATAAAAACAAATAATTCTGAATAGTAAATAAAATAAATATATAAATGATACAGTACAACATATCCCACAATCCTCTCCACCTGTACATCATTTCCCAGCATCCACCAATGCTCGGAGAGGAGAGAGGCTGTTTCCATGGTGCCCTGTTTCCACACTGTTGCCGTGGAGTCTTGTTGCCAGGGTGTTGATGGGGGTGGGGGTATGTGACTGTAGTTTAATCCAAGATGAGAGAGAATGTGATAATTAGCAGACTGCTCAAAACTGGCCTCTCAAAGAGGATTTGCACTGTACAAACACACTCGCACACGCACGCACACACACACACACACAAAGTAACATTAACAGCTGCTTCTCTCTGCTGCCTTTATCCCTCGTTTGTAATTTAGCAGTAAACTCTGATCTGGTTTACTTTGGATAAATCATTTCATGTGTTTGTTTTGGAATTCAGGACAGGTCAAAGGTTATCTGTGTAAAGCTTCAGATATCACAGAATAACAGTAAAGCAGCCAAACAGGGAACACGTTGCACTGCAAACTGGTGGCAGTTCTGTATCTACAGTAGCTCTGTGTGAGGGAGATTTGACCTGATGTCGTGTGGGTGTGTGTGTGTGGGGGGGGGGTGTGTTGGCCACCTGACAGTATTTAAGTGTTCTCACCAGGATAGAAGGAGAGAACAAGCTGGTGGTTGCAACTTATGATTATTTTTAATGGTGATTTATCTGACATTTTGTTTTGTCTGTAAAATGTCAGAAAATATCCATTATCATTTCCCAGAGCCAAGTCTTCAAATGTCTTGTTTTGTCTGACCGAACAGCTGCGTGGACTCTCTGGGTGAATGTTCTTGTTCAAACATCATTTTCAGTTCAGTTTATTCTCAACCCTAGCCTGACTACTAAAGGACATTTATTCCATCAGTCTAAACATTGATTCAAATCTGGAAGATACAATGAATGGTCACATTTGGCAAGTGAAAATGACAGCACAATTTATATGGGTCTGGGATTCGAATAACTGTAGTTTAGAAGTCAATTTCTTAGTTTCTCATAACTGTAAATGATGTGAAATGATTAGGCATTTTCCAGAAGTCCTGTCGCAATCTAAAACATCACATGACAAACTTTGGTTTCAGGTCTTTGCATTGCTGTTAGCTCCTTTCGTGACCTCTTCGTGACTCCTTACACTACTCCGTGCTTTGGTGGCGTAGCATTCCCTGTGCTAACCTTAAGGGAGAAGGCAAAACTTTTCTACCTGTTATCCCACAGCGGGTTTCTGTGGAAATGGTGGATTTAAACATTGGGCTCGCTCCAGGCAAACATTTTGTCATTCCGGGCAGAAAATCACAAAAATACATTTTAAGATGCAACACGCTGCTAGATAGTGGTGAGATACAAAAAAGACTTTTCCCCCAAGGTTCGTGTAGGGAACACTATGTGACTGAATTGTAGAGTAATGTGCAGCATGCCAGGGTTTTCGACTGGGGCTAAAAAACAGTGAGGTGTTCAGGAGGAAATCCACTGTAGAAGAAGAACAGCTATCCATTTCTTGCCAATTGTTTGCAATCTTGCTTTTTGTGACTGGAAAAACACACTTAACAATACAGATTGATGGTATGCAAGAATAAAATTGCAGTCAAGTGTAGATTTTTCTTGGTTAAGAGTCAAAAAGTGAATATAAGTCAGTTGAATATGCGTTGTTCCTCAGTACTATAATAAAAAGAGACGAGATGAAAATTTCAAAATAAAACATTCCTCAATAACGTAGACAGCAATCGTAAGACATTTGATTAAAATTTATAAGCTGAGGATATAATCATCTGTTTTTAATACATTCACTGAAGAATTTCTAACAGCACAACGTCCAGAAAGGGTAATAAAATGAATGAAACATTTCTTTCTGTCACCAGATGTTATTGTTTATACCTACAGTGCTGAATGTTAGCTGTAATCCCATTCAGTGACACCCACACACACCCACCCACACACACACAAATACATGTTGTTGTTCTCCTTCCAGCCGCTATAATCTGCTGAAAGCCTCGCCGTCCTGATTGTATTATCACCTTTAATGGAATATTACTGACACAGTTTAGGTCCCTGACACAGGCCGGGCTGCACTACAGGGGATGGATCAGAGAGTTTTTATCACAGTAATGGTGAACGGTGAAAGCGGGGAGTCCCTTAAACACACACACAAATTCACCTGCTTCTTGTACGATGGCCTCTAAGAAAGCCAGTGCTTCTTACAGGGATTTCACACCAAAAGTGTCGGTACAAATACCACGAGTATCTTGACCTCCACAAAGCGTGTCCAATGGGATTCTGCCATTAATGGGAGGCGGAAAATAGGATGACAACAATTTTACTGTGGAGTCGAGTGACGGAAAGTGAGTTTGACCTCTGAATTCCCAGAATAGTAACTACTCTCCAATCTCACTGACACTTGAGTAAAAAACCTCAGGAGGGATATGAGATTAGGGTATTAATTAGTGATCATTTGTATTTTGATTACAGAATCTGTCGGCAAGAGACACGATTTTGGTATCGGAAGTTTAACGTTTTCGTTTGAGCGAGGACCAATCAGTTCCAAGATTGCTGATCAGGCTGTAAACAGTGACCGGTGTGTGGAAGAGGAAGTCTAGGCCTGTATATCCGTTATCTGTGAATCATTATCCAGTTTTCGCTGGCTACACCAGCAGCCCAAGAGGCTAAATTGCAGGCAGACGATAGACGATGTGTCATGAGATTGACTTTGCGCAAACGGTTTGCTCCTGTGCATTTGGTCTTAAACCAACATAAAGCTGCCAACAAATGTAACTCGTGAGGTTGTTTATTAGGCAGGAAACATACTCGCTATGTGAGTGACAGTGAAAGATGAAAAATGTCTTTTTTATTGTCTTTATTACAAGACAACAGTAAACTGATTTAAACATTTTTTTTAATAAATAGCATGTAAAATGCCGACTTATTTTCTAAAATTGTCAGCAAAAATGACAGTTGCCGTATTTCTATTGACATATTTTCAAGCACATTTAGAAAAATTTGCTTAAGCGTTCTCAATTTTGCAAAACAAAGCTTTTATACTCATTTGAGCCAATTTTTCCCTGCTTTAAAAAAGGGTTGTCACACTGAAAGGGAGATGATGGGACCTTTTTAAAAATAATTTCTGACGCAGCAAACATTGAACTCACATGACTGATCAGCTATTCCCATTCAAAGTGAACTCACCCACTCATGACATGACATGAACCATATTGGCCGAAGGACCCTCCCCTCCTCGCCCGATTAACTCAGATAAGCACTCAACCACACCCACACCCACTCTCCTATAAGATAGCCATCATTGTAGGGATGTTGCAGGCGGAGAATTGAGGTAGTTAGAAACGAGCTAAGCGGAGCTTAATGGCTGATCTTGTTTCGTGATTTTTTTTTTTGGGGGGGGGGCAGATTTGGTTTCTAAAAGTCCCAAAACACTGAGAAAAAATGAGAGAATTAACATCAGAAAGGCTGCTGGACTGAAGTAAAGATATTATCTTGCTGAATTATTGATGTCTGGTTGTGTTTTGTGAGTCTTGGTTGTGTATGAGGTGCTGTTTGAACTCTGTGGTTGAAGTAACTGTAATAAATGAATGTGCTGAAACAGCTAGACAGAGAGCAGACAAACACACACACATTCAAAGTCATCTCTAAATGCACCCCTGACCTTTAGTCTCCAGAGATCCCTCTGTGTCTTCCCACCTCCTCGCTGGTCTTTAGTTTTCCTCCATTAGCGGCTGACTGGTCAGCTGTTTCTCTCATCATTTATTCATCTGCATCTCGTTTCTGTCATTCTGTGTCTTCCTCAGCCTCCTCTACCTTTAACCTTTGCTCCCATTTTCTTGTTTTTGTGTATCTCCCAGTATCATCACCCTCATCCCCCTTTTGCCCTGTGTCTCTGTCGTGTCCATCTCCTCTTTTCTGTCCTTCTGCCAGTCAGTGACAGTCAGGTTGTCAGATATGCTTTTGTCCCTGTGAGTCACTCCTTTTCTCTCTTTCTGTCTCTGTCATGTCTCATTTGTTTTGATTCGTTTGATTTTTTTTTTGTGTGTTTGTGTGTTTTCACTGTCTGACTTTTGCTGCAGACTGTCATTTGTCACCAAAGCTCCAATCTGGGACCCCCATTTTGGACTGCCGACCAAAGATTTTGCCATGTTTCTCTCACGAGACACAACTTTTGTCCTTCTGTGTAAATTTTTTTGAACTTACGGTGTCCTTTTCTTTTTTTAGTCTTAATTTATCTTCCCTTATTAACTGAGGCAGACACCATATGTGAGTATCATTATTTTTGTCGGACACGGCGCATTGATGCTCATTTTAGTGTTTTATCAGTTTGAAGTTTAAAATGTGTGTTTGCCCACAGACATTAATAGTATGTTTGGGTCGATGGTCGCTGTTTGTCGGGGCGTGAGCGTCTCTCATCAGAGACTGTCTCCGGGGCAACGCCTCAGTCAAATGGCATGGGCGTCCATGTGATCACCCGAGCAGAAACAAGGCCTTTATCACACACACACACACACACGCACGCACGCACACACACACACACAGACACATACATACATACAGCTGTTCCAGCGTCTAGGCCAAATGCTCTGGGGAATCTCTCTTTTGTGCGCTCAGTAATGAAGATTATTTGATGGTCAGGATTTTCTTAATAGTTCTCCCATTTATCTTCTCTGTATAATCAACCCTGCCAGCCCTTCCCCTGCATAGAGGCCTTAATACACAACCTAACTGCGAGAATAATGTTGGTAATCTACATTTCTGTAAACCACAGATGTTGATGACAATGTTGAAACTTTATGTTTCTTTATTTTGTGATTTCATGTTTTTTTAGGTTCAGTTTTCAATTTTATGATGTGACAGCGCTGTGCTTGTGCTCAGGTTAGGTTTAGGCATAAAAACCACTTGGTTAGGGGTCGGAAAAGATTGTTTCTTGGCCAGGAAACATACTTAAATACACAAGGACTAATTAACTAATGAAACACAGGTAAGCACGAAAAAAGGCCAGGAAAGAGACAAAGACAGGAAGTGTAAAGCAAAACATGATACATGAGGAGAGAACCTACAAAATAAAACAGGAAATTACTCAAAAATCATGACACTGTGTACACTGTAGGATAGGAAGATAGCAAAAAACCAATTGAAGCATGCTAACTGTGTAACATAAATGTGTGAGTGCATGCGAAGTGGCTCCTACAGTTGGTCTTTAACCAAAATAATTCACACCTGCACACCTGGCAGGCCAACCTCCTCACTTGTTGCCATGCTTCACTGGCCTTGTTTCTATCCATCCCTGCAAATTAATAAAACACATGGTGATACATGAGTAAAAATGCCAGAATTGGCTAAAAGGCTACTGTAGTCCCCTGGCCAAGATGTTAAAAAGGCTTCCTAAAATATAACAAAGCAAAGATTAAAAAACAAAACAAGCAGAACGAAACTGGGCACACAACAAAACAGGTTGCTTAATCTGCTGAAAATATTGCTGTTATGCAATTCTGCACACCAGACTACATCTCACAAGCTCAGCTGTCATTATGACATTTTAATTTGACTGTGATCCACTAAGAATCCATTAGCAACTATTTCCAGCATAGGGTTAGGCCTATATAAGGCACGATTCTGCAACTGTGTGCCGTTCTTCTTGCCTTAAATGTGTCCAGGAATGAATGCATTTGACATTTTCAGAATAGCTGCCATGTTGAATAAGTGGTGCATTCATCCAGTCAGGTGCAGAGGAGGAACATGTCGGAGTGAACATTATTGAAATGAAACAAACTGTTACAGACACACTAATTACTTTTCCTTTACTTGCACGATGAGATAAATCGAAAAGCAGCCCTTGGGCAGCATGTTTTGGGTACTCTTTCAGCTCCTGTTGGTTAGAGAGCATGGTGTGAGATGAGGTCAGAGGTCATGTTTGAGGGTAAGGTGACAATTGAGGTTGGTTGAGGTTTAATGGAGCGTGACGAAAAGGTGATGGACGAAGCTTGAGGCCCTGGTTTGACAGCGGTACGGTTTGAATTTCACAGAGCAGAAACCTGTGATTTCACCGTAAACCGCACAGAAAGAAAGCTCTGGAGTTTGTTGTCATGCATGGCCATTCTTGTCTGTCTGGGCCAGTAATAGATGGGGGGAGGGGAGGAGGACACAGAGAGGAGGAGGAGGTGTACGAGGGTGTTGGTGGGTGTAGGTTGTAATGCTGGCAGGTCATTTATAACCCTTGGTCTCCTCTTCGCTGCATTTGCCTCCGAGATAGCACATGGCTCAGGAAAAGTACATCGATCTGGGACTGGAGACCAAAGAAGAGACAGATAGTGTGTGAGACTGAAAGCAAGGACGTTACAGTCTGGTTTATGGAAAAAGAAGGAGGAATGTGTTTATGCGCATTGAGTGTGCTTCAGGACTATAGAGCTAAAGATGTGTCAGAGGTAATTTTATCGGTTAAAACAGGATGTAGCGAAGTGCTGATGAGGAAAGCCTCAGGCCGAAGCGGTCATCAGGTCAAGTCACGGCACCACCATCATTACAATGGCTCTGTGTGCTGGAATCTGACAGGCAGACGAGCTGGAGTTAGGGGCGAGACAGGTTGACCGGCTGCAGAGAGAGAGAAGGTCTAGAGGTGTCTATATATAGAGAGTTGCTGAGGAGAGAACAACAGAGGGAGTGTGGAGGCTCTTGAATTTTTCAGTTGTCGGAGTGATTCTAGATGTATGAGGCTTGTTCGGGCAAAGATTGGAGCGAATTAGCATTAAATGTAACATGCAGTGGATTTCAGACTTCAGACTTTAATGGACTCAATTAGGCAAGTTCAGGTTAAGATGATAAAATATTGAAAAACACAAACACAACACCATTAAAATACAGATATGCACTGATTTGTAGTCTACAGGCACTGTGTTTACCATGTTCACCATCTTAGTTTAGTGTGTTAGCATGCTAACATTAGCAATAAACACAAAGTACAGGCTAAAAAATATGTGTGTATCCTAATGCCCTTGATGAAATTGTTAGACTACAAAAGTTTATGTTTGGCAAAAAAGCCAGAAGTGTTAAACTCTGAATCTAAACTCACTCAGACATTCCTTCCCCTCAGCCTCACCCCGATTTACCCAACAGTGTGTGTGTATATGTATATATATAGTATACTGTATGTGTGTGTGAATGGTTTCTGCCTGGTTAACTCCATAGCCTCGGGCACGACTGGTTTTTCTATTATCATCAGTATGTGTGTGTGTCAGATTGATAAAGAGTGCAAGAAGAGACAGAAAAGCAGATAGAAGGAGAAGAGAGTGAAGGAGATAAAAGTTGTCAGGGAGTGCTCGGAGGGTTTGGGACCATCTGTTGCTAAAACAATTCCTTTCCACCCCTCCTCTGTTGCTCACTTCATTCAGATGCACATCTGGTGTCCCACTGAGCCATTTCAGGGCTCAAACACCCTCTCAGGCGTTAGACTTACTGATTAACTTACTGATACTTACGTCTTGAAACTTTGTTACTACAACAAGACCGAAACAGAATGGAATACATTTTTAAAGCTGCAATTATTTTCAGTTGTTTGGACAAAAAATGTCAAAAAAATCATGAAAAATACTGAACATTCCTTCCTTTTAACTCAACGTAACATCTTCAAATGTCTTGTTTTGTCAGACCAACACTCCCAAACCCCATAAATATTCACTTACTGTGAGTAAAGCAGAAAATGTTAACAATTTAGAAGCGGAAACCTTGAAATTGTTTCCAGATTTTAAAATCTACTCAATAACAAATTGTAATATTGTTTTCTGTGGCATCCTGACATTTTTAAGCACATTGAGTGAAATACCTTCCAAACTTTTCTATTAAATTTAATGAAACTATAATGCTAATAGTCTAAGAACTCTTCTATATGAAATGCCACCTAGTATACTGTGACTTTAATGCTCCACAGTGCTAAAATGCAGTTATTGAGCATCTGTAATGCATTACATATTGTAATTAGTCTTTAGAGTCTTTTTTTAGCAATTGGTTTAGATCATTGTGATGTCATTTACACTAGATGAGCTCATGGTGTTTTTAAATTTCAAAACAGTTCAGTGCAATAGACTAAACTGTGCAGACTTAGCATGTGGTCCATTTCCTGTCTTTACAGTACTTCAGTAGCCCCGTTGACTGCCTCCTCTTCTTCTTCCTCTTCTCTCGTGCCCTCTCGTGTCCCCTCCTCTCTTCCTCCTCTGTGCCCCTTTTCAAGGGCTGGAGGTCAGAGGTCAGCGACTGTGTGAATGAGGGCTTTGTCTGTGTGAAGAGAGCACACTTCCTCTGACCCTGAGTCAACCACGCACACGCATGTACCGCACACACACCCGCACACTTACAGATGTCAAGCATTGTTGCCACTCCAGATGTTAAAGTCTTCGTCTCTCATTAAACACATCTGTGATCGTCTGTGCACCCACGCACACTCATTATACATACAGACTGTGTTAAATGGTATAGAAACTAACAAGTGACTGTCCGCATCAAGGGTAAACAGCAAACTAGTAGTTCTCCAGAACTTACTTCTTGTGTACCCCAAGTACCTTTCAAAATAAGAGCACGTGGCATTACTAAATCTGACTCAAAGATCTCACTCAGGTCCCCTGGGGTTTCATTACTTTACGTAACCAAATCCTCCTCGTTTTCTTTTCACTGGTCGCAGTGGTTAACTTCAGTCTTTGTGTGTGTCTCTGATCCAGGGGGCCCGTGTTTGGGTCAGAGAGAAGGAGCAGCTGGTTCCCGCTACAGTCAACTCCTGTGGAGATGGAACCCTTGTCGTCACAACCGACTATGGAGAGGTAAGAACTGTACACACGCATGCATGCAAACAGAAACGCCTGTTTTCATCACGGTTAGATTTGTAGTTTCGTTATTTCGAGATTTTGAGTTCGCAGCCTGGCATGCTTGTCCACCAGTCCACCAGAGGCTTTACTACTGATGACTCAAATAATCAACATTTAGTGGGCAGCCCTGATAGGTCCCCAGGTGACTTCAAACCAATGTTGCTGTTCATGAGCTTGCAGTATTTCGCAAACAGTATAAATAGAGTGAAATTGCAAACACTGCTCAGGCTGAAAACACATGTAATTAGTTCAAATCAGACAGGAAAGTTAACAGTGTTAGATTAGATGCTGAGCAAAGCTGCAGCAGTTACTTGTGTCATTAGCTTTCAGCTAAAGGTCAGACTGAAGGTGAAGCAGCTGTGCAGGTTCCTCCTCTCCTGTGCAGATCGATACAAACTCCTGGTCATAATGCTCCACTTTCCTGCCCCAGTTCCTTCCTCCTCCTCTTCCTCCTCCTCATACATATGCAAAATTCATCTCTGACACACATTCAGCCTCCAGAGGAGAGCTGGAATAGATGGAAAGCATTATGGGAGCACAAATGCACATTTGCTCATATGTTTCAGGATGTCAGGACGGCGTTGCCTGTAGCTGTTGAGCCCCGACCCTTTGACACCCCACGCCAAAATAATGGAATTGAATGTTTAAATCTCATTATGAGTGTGCGTGTGCTCGTCTAATCTGTATCAGAGCAAGGTTGTGCACACGTTGTTCTTTGGATTTGATGTTTTTTTGATGGCTGATGTGTTTGGCACACACACAAACACACACATGCGCTCCAGTTGGCAGCGTTCACATTGAGCTAATAATAGACTTGGTCCTTTAGCCTGAATTCAAGAGTCTCAATCCTCCTTTTATACCCTCAAAGAACATCCTCATCTTCTTTCTGTACGATGAATTCATATTTCTTGGCCTTCAAGACACAAAATGCTGCTCTAAAAGCATCGTCTTTTAATGCGTCTGACTCGCCGTTCTTGTTCGAGGGCACAGCAGGGACGGAGAGGCATTTCCCAAAATAGAGGATTGGTGATAGGAGCAGGCATTCTCTTTGCACTGGATTATGAACGTCCTTAACCTCCCCCAACCCCCATCCAGCTCTCCCTGCCTCCCTCTGCCCTCCCTCTCTGCTGGCTGTTGGTGTTTAAATGTTAGCTCTGCAGGAGGCAGTGAATATTTGATAGAGAATCAGCAGGATGAGGAGCTTTACCCTGATACAACAGGCTCTGACCCATGCAAACAGTCCCAGGCTTCCCATCGCTCCCCACGGTTCACCTGATCTCGGTCATAAATACATTTTTGATTCCGATGTCCATGGAGCTTGGTGAAACACCGGAAACATTTTAATGGCCGAAAGAATGTAAAAGCTGAGATATTGCACCAACATTCGTGAAACATGCAAGATTTAACAGCATTTTGTTTCACTTCCCTTTTTCTTAGTCTCACCCCAGCTGCCATGTCACTCCGGTTCTGTAATCTACAGACCCTGACCCAGTTCACCACATTACCAATTCTGGGTTACAAATGCCGCGGCTGCAAAACTACAAGCCTTCATATCAGATCAGCACAACTCCAAGGGTGTATAGGCAAGCATTTACATCATTCATAGTCTGTTTTACTCATGAAACAGGAAATATTCGAGGCTGCTGCTCACCTGTACCACATCAAAAACCGTTCATCCAAGTTTACTGAAGATGTCCTGACGGCTAAGCTGATGTTGTATTTTTCGTTTCTTCTATCCTGCCCTCACATGTCAGTCATTTGTGACTAAAAGCCGAGTGATCTTTTTGATTCTTTCCACACATAGAAGACAGTTGCCATCTACAATAGTCTCATTCATCACCCACATTTCAGCCTCTTTTCACTAACAAACAAAGATATCAGCATCTTTCCTACGTTGTGAAGTGCCAAGCAAAAAAAGCTGCACAACGTAAGCCTCTGCCTTTGCCATTTCAGAAAGGTTATATCAGATGCGTGTTGTTTATTTAATGGAATAGAAAGCCTGTCACATCTTTACCCTTGATTTAAAGTCAAATAGCAAGTCTTTGTGGGTCTTCCTGTTAATGCTTGGATAAACACCTGGGCCTGTAATTGTTCTTATTACAGTAGGATTCTGACCCAAGCGGAAGAAAGTAGAGATGAAACAATTAGTCAATTAATTGGTGAGTTGATCGACAGATAATTAATTGGAGGCTACTTTGATTTCATGAGGAAGTATGTAATCACAGACAGAAGGTTACACAACAACAAAACACACACACATACACCTGTATCCTTATCCACACACACCTAAACACTACACGGACACACACATACCAACATGCATGTATACACACACAGGTTAGTGATGAGTTATGAGTTACTGTGTGTTTTGTGACCTGGATTTCAGAAGCTAGCGTGAAAGCTGCAGCGAGAGCTCACGCGAGCACAGAACATGCTGCAGGGATGCCTTACTCACACACAGACACACACACACAGAGAAATAAGTGACACACACTCTGTTTAATGCGCCTAATGAAAAGTGCAGAAATTAGTTGTTTTGTCTGAGTTGTCAGGAAACAGGCTGATGTTGCTGTGTGTGATCTCCTGACCCACATTCATCGTCACAGTTTTCAAACCCTCTGAGGACCCCGTAGTTACTCATTTGCTCAGTATCGCATAATGAGATTAACTTAACTCTCTTAACCTGGCGCGCAGTAACACTGATATGCAAACACAGACAGACGTCTCTCTTTCTGTTTCTTGCTCTCTGTCTGTCTTTCTTTTTTCCGGTGTCCCTCTGCAGTTTCTACTATCTGTGAATAAGGGTGCAGAAATCCCCCTCGGGATGGGATGAGTGTTCGTTGCCAAATCCTAAACCATGATGACATGTGAAAGGTGTCATACACTCCAATGATAAAAGGGTGCTGTAGGGCAGAGAAGGCAGAAATTGAGTTAAAGCTTAAGAGTGCAGTTACTCAGAAAAGGTAATGTATTACACATTCCTCATTACTTTTTTATAAAAGTACTGAATTACTTATTCCCTCTCTGTGTAGAGAACCTGTTAATAGACTCTCCACAGGCGCACTAAATGCTGTGCCGATGTTGATGACTCTCATGGATATCAGGAGAGGTCAGGCAAATGTTGTGCAAACGTAGATGAAAAGGCACGCTTGATTAATTTTTTTCTAGCCGTCTACTGCGTTACAGACAAATGTAATGTGATGACAGTAGTGCGTTGCTTCATTCCTTCATTTAACAAATGATCGGTGGTAACAGAAACAAGAACGCAAGAGACAGGATGCACTTTTAGAGGAGTACAGTACAGCACATGTTGGAGTTAGCTTTACACATGCACTTATTGTTTTAAAGAAATCTCTGCAAACCGGGAATGTGTGACAGGTGCATCAGAGGAAGGTGCAAGTTGATAGCAATGAGAAGTAGAACACACAGCACTGGGAATTGAGAGGAAGTAAAAAATGTTGACTAACAATAAAGCTTGACACGTGAATCAATGAGTATATGATCTCACATAATTTTCCAAAAAGTTCACGTTAAAGTCCAAAAGAGCTCTCCTTGGTTTTAAGATAAAGCCGAGCACTGCTGGCTGCAGCTGCTCCTTTTGCCTCCAACACATCTGATCTGAAGGGTCAGATCATTCAGAACAGCCCGTCAGTGTTCCCTATCCCTAATCTGACTTGTGGAGGTCTGCCAGTTCTGATCCGAGGTCAGTGAGGAAAGCTGCAGGTGCGTACAGCACTGTGTGATACTGTATCTTACACTGAACAGAGCTCTGCTGAATATATAGGTCACTGTGCCCACAGCATTCTCCCTCGCTCTCTCTCTCTCGTTCTCTCTCTCTCTCTCTCTCTCTCTGTCTCTCTCTCTCTCTCGCTCACTCTCTCTCTCTCTTTCTCTCTAGCTCTATCTTCATCTCGCTTGCTCTCTCTCTTCACTCTGGCTGCTGCTAATATATGAAGTCAGATGAAGAGGCTTGTCTCCCCTGGCTCTCCTCCTGAATCATGCAAAGCAGCTTCAGACATCAGAGGGCTTTACAGGAAGGCCGCTCCATGGCCTGTATGTGTGTGTGTGAGTGTGAAAGTGTGTGCACATGAGCAAAACAGGTTATTAACGGAGCAATTTTAGAGAGAAGAGAGAAGAATCGGAAAACGATGAAAGGGAAGAAGTGGAGTGCGTGTCTGAGAGAGGAAGTATTGTCAACAAATCCCATAACAAGACAAAATCAGGGAATTAGGTGAAGAAACAAGGGAGCAGGAAAGGAGCTGATGGGCTGGGAAGAACACTGGAAACAGGGCTGGGCTAACGAAGCTGATGCAGGGCAGGTGTGGAGGGAAGAGCAGGCTGGGGAGGAGCACAGAAACACAAGAACACAGGAAGGAAACAGAGGAAAATACACTGCAAAAACCCAGAAAACACATAAATAAGAGGACACAGAAATTACAGGACCATGACAGCAATAGGAGGAGTGTTTCGATTACTTCCAACCTGGTTATATCTAAACATTCAAGGCACCCAAACACCAGGAAATGCAGTAAAATTAGCTTTTTCATTGTTTTTGCATTCACAAACATGACAACAGCGGAACAACACCAACACCCTCCTTGTCTTTCTTTGTTGCTGTTGTAGCTGACTGTTGGATGGATGCACATTCGTCTTTCAGCTCTTGCGTTTCATTTGCACTCACCATACGCAGCCCAACTTCTTATGCTAACCTCGGCACATGTTGATAACCTCGTACGGCCAGAAGCTTCCTGGCCGATGTTGCGCTTGTGAACTTTGGTCTTGCTTAACTTCAGTCTGTGTGCCATGCAGTCTGTGTGCTGCCGTGTACCAGACTGTGGAGTTTATAAATAATCGCTATATACTCACTAGTGCACCGAAAGTGTATTAATCCACAGCTGAAAATAGTCCTCTATAAATGCAGCATTTACTCCTGTTTGAATAATGTAGGCTTAAAACTGCAATGCATATTGTCATTTTAGGAAATAACTAAGTTTTAAGTTTTTTTAATAAAAAAAATAATAATAATACACTTTGTGACCTGTATTTAAATGTTGACATCTTCAGTAGGCTAATGTATAGGTTTGGGGTTGATTGAGAGATGGACTAATGCTCTGTTGGTTGACTTATCCTTAAGCTATAAAAGGCTTCCTCTCCCTCACAATACATCCTAGTGTGAGATACTACTGAAGTCAAATCAGAGTTGGTTAACCGTGCTCTACTTCTACATTACTCTCATTCTGTCTCTCTCTCTCCCTCTTAGTCTGTTAGTCTCTCTCTCTCTATGTTTTTCCTTCACTATTTCCATCTTTTTTTTCTGTTCCCCGCACCAATAATGAATTATTGAGCATGAAGTATCCCATTTTAGACTCTCAGGGTAGTCATAGTTTAGTGTGTGCGTGCTTCACATACAGTACAGCATGTGTATGTGTGTTAAAAACCCACCAGAGGGCAATGGAAGAAGAAGATGGAGACGTTTGCAAAAAACCTGTATTTCTTCCACTCCAGCTGCTTTTTATTTCAGTCCCTGACATACTTTTTCACTTCATAGCGTCCCCTCTCTGAATCATCTGCGTTTGGATTGTCCCCAAGTGGTTTTCCCTAAACATCTCTGCTTTATCTCCTGTTAAAGGCCTTTATATTTTAAAGCAGCTTTGGCATTAGAAGCTATTGTAAAACCCGGAACTGTAGCTCAGGCATTTATTTGATTTAATCTTATGTCCAGTTTATTTCCCCATTTTTTATACATCAATTTCAGCATCATGAGGAGTAACATACTAAACAGTGTTTTAATGTCTTCACTGACTCTGGAGGGACATCTTTAGTCTGAGAAATGAACCCTGATGATGTTACAGACTGGTGGCAGGGAGCTTAAAAGCCATGGGCATGCACGAGGAAAGGCAGGTTTGAATGAAGAGATGCTGTTGAATTGAATTATGGGAAATGTAGGATCCAGTGTGTTTCATTCAAGGCTGCATTGATTTTTAGCATCTTTATTTGAAATGTGCCTCTTGCAAATACCTCAAGGTTTATGAAAATGAAATACTAAATCCCTTTAAAGGTATAATATGTCCCTCTCTGACTCATTCCCGAAGGTTATAAGAAAAGATGACCACATGAAAATGTACAACTCAACAAAATATTTTACAAAGGTATAGTTGTTTTTGGATATATAATGGAGAACTGTCACATATGAGATCTTTTTAACATAATACTTACATACCTATGCCCTCCTGATAGAGCAGAGTGAAGTTATACGTAACCTACTTACAGTTTTTCCCAATTATTTAAACACATTACTTGAAGCTAAAGCTCAGTTTCTCAAAAATCAAAACACAAAACTGAAAACATTTAACCATTTTGTCTCCACAAATGTCCACCAAAATAATACATACAGCTATACTATGAAGATCTCTTACAGACCATCAATTTAAAAACTGTCACTGTGTGATAAATATTAATTGTTTAGATGTTTTAGCTTCATGAAGCCATGTTACATCTTCAAATGTACAAAATTCCATATAAATTGTTTCCTTTTTCTACTTTTTTAATGTTCAGGTTGCAATTTTATGGTACATACAGTAAAAAGGCTGTTGAAATATTACAATACAATACTCTAAATATATAATATAAATATAACATTGACACAGTCATTGTTTTTGAGTAGGATACGATGCACATTTGTTTTTCCAGTGAGCTCAAATTGGGCAAAACTCACAACCCAGAGTCATACTGCAAACCAACTGTAACAAACTGCATAACAACCAACTATACATCAGTTTGACAGTAAACTGAGTGAAATGGGACAAGTCAAGGTGATTTTTCGACCCAGACGGCTATTTCTCTTCCTCCCTTCAATACATGCGCTGTGTTATCTTCTATCCCACTATAATTTATCCTGGATTGCGAAGGCATGCTTGAGTCTCTGATTGAAATGGCTCTCAGTAAGCCTTCAATTACAGGCAGGGGTCTCAGATTGAGCCATTAAGGCATTAAGTGAGTCTGCGTGAGTGAGCATGGAGGAATATCTTATAAACAAAGAGAGATAGATCAAAAAGAAAGTGAAAAAGCAGGCTGAAGGGACACATCTAAGCAGAAACCAGCAATAATGAGAAGATAAAAAAAAAATGGAGGAAGAAAAAGGAGGTTGAAATGCGGGAAATGAAGTGAGAGGCATGCAGAGCAGAGGGGGTAAATTAATGAAGAGTGGGATGATATGAGAGATCGAGAGAGAAAAGAGAGGCGAATGACAGAGAGGAGGGGGAAGGGATAAAAGAGGAGTGACGTACAAAGGGAAAGAGAGATGAGAGAGACAGAAGTGATGTTCGAGACATGTAGGCATGCAGAGAGCGAGAGAGAGAGAGCCAGAGAGAGAGATTTAATAGGATGAGAAAGTAAAGAAATAGGGGAGAGAGAAAAGCCTGATATGAAACTAATGGACCTGGATATCATTTGAGGGACTTTCCGTCTCTTCTTTCTCACAGATACAGAAGTACAGCCCTGTCAAGTTGTAATACAGCCAATCTGAGAGTGTCAGTGCATGTGTACAGCTGTTCAAGCCGTGACTAACAGGCATGTTAATGCATCTCATCACTCGGACAAGCGTGTCTCCAGTGCACATCAGCACACACATTAAAAAGGACATAACCATACACACGTTAACACACACACAAAGATGTAAAAGTTGGCATTGACCTCGACTCTGCATTAAAGGCTATGTACCGAAGTAAGCATGTTAACCAGCTAGCTGTTAGATTCAGCTGGAAGATACATCAAAAAAGTATGTGTCTGTCTTTCCAAAATCGCCTCTGTCTCTCAGTTCACTACACAGCTGACTGAGCCTAGTTTTACTGTTGCTCCACTGCAGTTTCTACAAGATGGCCACTGCTGCTGACCCTTGCTGTAATAATCTTATATATTTCTAATTGTGCCTGGATAACAACCTGTCAGTATGTTGATTGAGTACCACGGTCATAAAAAGGTGAAGACAAAGAGTCAAGTGGAAGGGTCACAGTGAGGATGGTGAGTCGTCAGCCATCGAACCCTACATGAGTTATGCTGTCTCTAATGGAGGACGAGGGGTAATTGGGTCATTTCATCACAGATGAGTGAGTGGGGAAAGGTTAGTGTCCTGATGGGACAGACGTTCATCATCAGTTACAGACAGAGTATGCACAAGATGTCTCTACACAACATGAAAGAGGAGGACGAAGGCACACACTACAGCGTAGCAAGGTTATTATCGTTAAACAAAACTGAACTAAAAAAGGTGTGAAAAAACATTTTAGCTAATTGAAATAGAAATGGATGACTTGAGAAAAAAATAACTCTGGAAACTTACTGAAACTAAACTGAATTAAAAACTAAATTGAAAAATGAAATATAAATTAAAACCAATACAAAACAATAAGACATGACAGTGCTGTGAGTTCGTTCATTGGCTGCATGCAACAGCCCTGTGCGGTGGAAGTCGTTGTTACTGGAGTGAAATAGATTTATTTAAGAACAGGATGTCTGAGCGCCTACAGCGCACCCCTCTGCCACTCTCAACAGACGTCCAACACATCTGTTACAGCAACACACACACAGAGGGTGGAGGCTGGCTGTGAGACTAAGCTGACATATTAACGACCCAGTATTGTAAAGGCCGTGCTTTCTATTCTTAGACAAGTTGATTTTGCTGGAATGAATGAACGACCTTTATGCTGAAATAGAACGGCAATTATCTTCTGTCCTGGTGTGTGTGTGTGTGTGTGTGTGTGTGTGGGCTGACGATCGTCGTAGCAGCATGTGTGTATGTGCCGGACATGACTACACACCGAGCTGCTTTCACCTGTCAAGTCCTGCCAGATCCGATCTGTTACTCTCTCTTCCTCTTCTCTGCTTCCATCCTTCTTCTTCTTCTTCTTCTTCTTCTTCTTCTTCTTCTTCTTCTTCTTCCCCTCCCATGCCCGTCTTGTCCCCCTGCTCCCCTGTTTCCATGGCGATGGATGACATAGATGAGATCGGGGTCTAGTTAGATGCTCTGTATTCTCAGCATGTAGATTTTCATCATGTTGCATCATAATTAGCCTGTTTGTGCTAAAAATGGAATCCCCTTGCAATGTTGGCATCTTTTTTTTATATCTGTGTGTGAGCACGTTGGCCTCCCCCGTACCTTAATTAACCAGCAGGCATCATTACCAGCTCGACAACTAAAAAGTATTATACTCACCTCCGAAGAGATTTGATGGAAATTTGTCTGATGTATTGATAAGTTTTCTTTTTCATTTGCCCTTGATCACACACACAATGTCATGTAACACTAGCATAATAAAAAAAAGTCCATGCTAATCTAATTACTTTAACAAAGCAGATTTCTGGAGATATTTATTCCGTTTTTTGTGGACGTCGTTTGCAATCAGGAGCACCTGTTTTGTGTTACATCGCTGTCAGATCCAATTAGAGCTTCCTCAAGTATGACTGCAACAAATTCAGGTGTTTTCTCAGGATTATTAAAAGCCATGGCAGGAAATGAGGGAAATCACTAACTGATGTGGGAATAGATGTTGAAGGCTGAGGTAAAGTGTGGGTGTGAGCGCACAAAAACAACCAAATTACAACATTTCGTTACAATAAAACCTTCTGTCTTGTCGTCCTCCAGGTGTTGTACTTGCAGCAGGCCGAGGTCACCAGGGAGCGGGTGTACGCTATGCACCAGTCCAGCATCGATGGGGTGGAGGACATGTCAGCACTGGCTGAGCTGCATGAGGCCGCCATCATGCACAACCTGTACCAGCGCTACCACAAGGATAACATCTATGTAAGTGCATTTAGATGGATACGTGTATCTACGTGTGTGTGTAGTATGTGTGTGGCCAAGCGTGTGTGTCTTGCTGTGCCCCCCTTCTCCTTTTCCAGTAATCTTTGCATGCATGAGGCTTTTAGTGGGAAACACAAATCATCTTATCAGACCCATCTGCTCTAAGTGGAATAGGTGGAGAGACAGAGAGGCGAGAGCCATAAAGTGAAAAGAGTGAAGTAAACTACAAAACAAATTAATTTCCACTTCTTTAAAGTTGTAGCTCTTACACAAACAACAACAAACAGCATTTTGGTTGCGAGATGTGGACGCAGCCCACTTGGAGGCAGGGCGAGCATGCTTTGGCCGCACTCTGGAGAAGGTCCAGCTTGGGCGCGGCTCAGCTCAACTGGGCGTGGCCAAAAGTGCCATTGGAAAAGACAGTATCAAACACATGCATGACTTGTTTTGTCTGCAGGCATGACTGCACATTTATACAGTTAATCTGATACGTAGCATCAAAATGCTCTGCTGTCTTTCTCAGATACCATAATTGTCTCAGTAATCACAAGAGAAATTATTGCTGTGTGTGTGTGTCTGTAATGAATAGATGCATCAGCTGATGTGTATAAAACTCCATTTCATCTCACCAATGACAACGGAAGAGACAATAATCTCTGTTTGTGCTTTTAAAATGGATGAGATCAATTAATTATGATCAAGGCCAAAAACGACCACATCATGATCACTCATCACATTTATGGTGAGTTGAAAACCTGAAAGATTATCAGACAACGGACCAATGGCAGCATCCCTGGGTGTGACCTAATCTAGATGATGAAATATTGTCCATACACGGATTTCCCTTAAGCTGATCATAAGAATTTACCCTGAGTGAGGTCAGCTTTCTGTGTCACTGTGTGTTCATGATTTTATGTACGTCGGCACAGTTTCATATGTGTGTAGTACATAAAGTGCGCAGACGGGGAAATATGACACGATGGAGGGCGTGTTGACCTGAAGTTTCTAATGCGGAAGGACAGAAAGCAAACGGTTCAGAACAGGAATCAAGCCTCCCTCTGCCATCATGACACTGATTTGACCTCACCTTTCTAATAAAAATCTGGTGATTAGTCACATGTCACTCCCCCTGTATGATCTCCAACCTGCTGTGTTCTCTTATCCTCCCATCCAGATTAATATCAACACGAGGATGCTGTACTATATGTGTTCCTGAGAGCTTGTTATTTGCATAAATGTGTCAGTGTGTTAAAGTGTTTAGGTGTAAGTGGAAAAATCAGAAAAAAGAAATGGAGACAAAAATCTCAGAAATGATACAGAGACAGAACCTTAAAAGTCCCTCCTTGACTCTTTACAGACTAATATTGGCAGCATCCTGGCAGCTGTCAACCCCTACAAGCAGATCTCAGGTCTGTATGACCCAGAGAGGGTGGACCTGTACTCCAAGCACCACATAGGGGAGCTCCCTCCGCACATCTTTGCCGTGGCGAATGAATGCTACCGCTGCATCTGGAAACGCCACGACAGTCAGTGTGTCCTCATCAGGTGAGTTTCAACCGTGGAGAAATAAACAGATTTACCTCTAATTCGGACCAAGCCATCAATCCACCCATCCATTGTCTTTTTAATCCTGTGTCACAGGGGGGCTGCAGTCAATCCCAGCATGCAGTAGGCGAGAGGGTATTTCCGTTTTTAGAAACAATTCCGACTGTCCTACTTACCCACAATTACACATGCATTTTTTTTTTATCTCTCTGAATGCAGAGTTCCCACATGAAGCTATAGAGTCATAAGATAGTTAGCTTAGCATAAAGACACACAGGCTAGTATTCTTGTCTGTATTCTTAATGGTCTCTATCAGCAGTTTGTACTCGGAGCACATGCAGAGACAGGCAGACAATGATTGTGAAAATCAGGCATTTTTTCAGACTTATTGATTGATGGTTGTTTTGCGGTGAGTGATAGAGCAAAGATCAAGTTCAAAGAAGCAACCTTCAGTTGAATGTTTTGTCAGGTGAAGGACGAGAGGATGAAAAAGATAGTTGCCTCTTCTTATGTGGTTAGAAACATGCCTGCGGCATTCCTCTACTAATAAATGAATCCAGTGGGTGAAGTTGGCAAACTCAGAAATTACATCATGCTTTCAATTACACTCAGGCATTGTCTCACTTGGTATCCTGATTGAGATAGACCAGGAGTTAATGCAATATCTCGGAAGCCATCAAACCAATATCAATTAAACGACTAGACGAGTTTGAGATACGGGAATGTCACAGAAGGTCACGGTGTGTTTGATTAAATTGGGTTGTGTTTGTGTGTGTGTGTGCGTGTGTGTGTGTGTGTGTGTGTTGCGTGTGCGTGCGTGTGTGTCTGTGTGTCTGTGTGTGTGTATTCCAGTGGTGAATCAGGGGCAGGGAAGACGGAGAGCACTAAACTGTTGCTTCAGTTCCTGTCGGTGATGAGCCAGAAATCAGCCGGGACTGCTCCATCAGAGAAGAGTACGCGAGTGGAGCAGGCCATTGTACAGAGCAGGTACAGACGAGGAAAATGAAGAAGGAACACTTTGCCGTCCCTTTATATATATAAAGGAATATATATTTATATTACTGCCACAGCTGTTTTTGAAGTCTTTTGGTTACAAAAGCACACTTGTAAAAATTTCACTTCAAAAATAAGTAAAAACTATGATAAAAACAAGGTGTTTTTTGCCTGCAATAAGTAAAAAAAAAAAAAAAATAGCCTAATAACAAAAAAAATCTTTAAAAAATGAAATCTTCTCACTGAAATTATCTGCTTCTTACTAGGTGATTGTGTACTATTAAGTGTAATGAGATATTTTGACTTAATTTAGATTAAATTTAGAGATTTTCACTTTTTGAAGGGCAAGTCTTTAATTTATCTGAATGCTGACTACGGCTGCATCGAATGATTATGTTCATCACAAAACATCTTCTGGTGGAATGGTCCAAAACCCCAAGATATTTATTCTACAGCATCAAATCCTCAAATCTGAGAGGCTGGTACCGACATTTTCTTTGGTATCTTTGCTTTAAAAATGGCAAAAATACATTACACTAATAATACATTTTAACGTAATTATCATCACACATAATGTAAATTGTAAACAGGAAGAGATACAAATGCATGTTTTTCTTCATTTAAATCACGTGCAACGAGAAATTGCGATAATCTCAATTGTTTAAAAAAAATAAACCTCTGAATCTCAGGTGCACTGGTGCGACCAATGAAAACGTTAGATTGTAAAGCCATTAGGGAGTCACAGCACTTAAGCCCAGATCTCAAGTCTCAACAGTCCAGCTCTGATTAAGTGCCAGAGAGCAAGCCCTGGTACCATAGGAGAGCTAAGTAATCAGTGTTTGTACTGGACTCTCAATGTGAAGCAGAAAAAAAGGGCAGGCTCAGTTAGTCTTTATTTGATGGATATGTAAAGGTCAGTAATACAATGTTACTGACTCTTACTCTCTTTGCAGTCCGATCATGGAGGCGTTTGGTAATGCTAAGACTGTTTACAACAACAACTCCAGTCGCTTTGGGAAATTCATCCAACTTCACTTCTCTGAGGGCGGAAACATCCAGGGAGGCTGCGTCTTTGACTGTATCCTTATTTATATATATTAAAGTATATTTATATCAACTGCACCAGCATCTGTATGTGCTTTTATTATTGTATTATTACTGTAAGTGCTGACTGAGTGTATTTGTAAACATTGTTTCCTTGACTCTACCTTTCAGATTTACTGGAGAAGGTAACCAAGTCCACGTCTGCAGCCTGGTCATATCATTTTAAAATGAATGAGAAGTGATTTGTCAGTTTTGCCCCGTAAATTATAATAAGATGTTAATTGTGGCTTTGCTGCATTGATTTTCCTGTAGAACCGAGTGGTACGACAAAACCCTGGAGAACGAAACTACCACATCTTCTACGCTCTGCTGGCGGGAGCTAAAAAGGAGCAGAAAAGTGAGAAAAATCAGAGAAAGTGTTCATGTATCAATTGTGTCTTTTGGGTGTGATGTGTCTGTTTGAAACAGAATTCATAACATAATTGCAGCAGTGAGGCAAAACTGGTGATACAAAAAGATCTTTTTTTGTGTAATTTCGCTGCAACTTTTCCAGAATATATCTATAATGTAAGTGCAGTTTAGGATCCCAATTTCCATCTCTGCCAATATGACACATATGACACTATGTTTGTTTCCTCTATCAGGTCAATACTTCCTGGAAGACCCTGCCGAATCTTTCCAC
Organism: Pagrus major; assembly: GCF_040436345.1. NCBI lineage: Eukaryota > Metazoa > Chordata > Actinopteri > Spariformes > Sparidae > Pagrus > Pagrus major. Next base: position 17,078,383 of record NC_133230.1, read on the forward strand.
TACCTCAGCCAATCAGGATGTTTGAAGGACAAGAGCCTGAATGACAAAGAACTGTTTAACAGTGTTATGGTCAGTGTGATGGCTTTTTGTCTTGTCTCCCATGTCATGTCTTTGTCAAGTAGACAGGAGTTTTACAAACATTTCTGGAAATAAAATGTATTCATATCGCTATAACTAATCCTTGTTTGGTAGTAAGCTCAGTTGCTAGATCATAGGTGCCCCTGCTGTGCACATTAAAGTCCCCTTCCACTCAAAATGTCTTCCTTGCATCCCATCTAAAAGTTTAGAGAGCAGCTCTACCTCATACAAATGTTAGTACGCCTGAAATTCAAAACATCATTCATCAAACCTTGGTAACTGTCACTGTCACTGTTAAACACACTTCTTCTGCTTGCAGCACCTTATCTCCTTTCCTGTGCTTGTCTCTGCGTAGGAGGCTCTGAAGGTGTTGGAGTTCTCTGAGGAGGAGATCAGAGACATGTTTAAGCTACTGTCAGGAGTCTTACAGCTGGGAAACATCGAGTTCATGACTGCAGGAGGAGCCCAGATCACCACCAAGCAAGGTGAGTTCACATGTAAAGTGAGTCAGGAAAAGTGAAACTTAGATAGATGTGGTGCGGAAGTGTAATGCATCTCTGCCCATCTTTTTAGTGGTCACTAATGCCAGTGAGCTGCTGGGCCTGGACGCCTTCCAGCTGTCTGAAGTCCTGACTCAGCGCTCCATAATCCTCAGAGGAGAGGAAATCTGCTCCCCACTCACTATAGAGCAGGTCAGCACACACTTGTACACACACATTTATTCTCCCCTACTTGATCGATCTCCGATACACTCATACGTTCATCCATAACACTCCCTCGGGGTTTCCTTCTCGTCGTTACAGGCCGTGGATTCCCGAGACTCTGTTGCCATGGCGTTGTATTCCCAGTGTTTCTCCTGGATCATCCTCAAGATCAATCAGAAGATCAAAGGGAAGGAAAACTTTAAATCCATCGGCATCCTCGACATCTTTGGCTTCGAGAACTTTGAGGTCAGAGCTCGGCGCTGTTTGGCCTGAAGCTTGTTTTACTGAGTACCGGCAGACGAGAAGCAGACCTGTTTACAGGAAATGTGTCTTTGCTTCCAGGTGAATCGGTTCGAGCAGTTTAACATCAACTACGCCAACGAGAAACTTCAGGAGTACTTCAACAAGCACATCTTCTCCCTGGAGCAGCTAGAGTACAACAGGTACATTTCTACGTAAAGGAACCTGCTAATCAAAGATCAATATGTTACACGTTAGTTAGTTTGTTAGTGAATTGATTAGAAAATACAGCAAGGAGCAAATAGACACATTAGGTCCGAACAGTAATGCATAATCCAATTCTGTCCCAACAAGCTGAAGAGGTCACGTGTTTGTTCCATATGTAGTACTGCAGGTTGTGCAGAGATATAAAGAAAAATAAATGCTGTATACCAGTTTTTCCTTGTATAATTGTTTGGGTTTACTCTCCACAGGGAAGGTGTCCAGTGGGACGCCATCGACTGGATGGACAACGCAGAGTGTCTCGACCTTATAGAGAAGGTAGAAGAGTAATTTACTGCTGTGGATGGGGGCAGAGAAACAAACTCATTTTAGGCACCTTAAAAACACAAAATTTAGAGTATTGTCACTTTACCTTGCTGTCATACATCCCTCCCATCAATTGGGAACTAAAGCTGTTTACATCCCTCTCTCCAAAGCCACCAGACTTCTTTGACAGAAACAGTAATTTTACACGAAAGAACAAGTTAGTTTCTGGCCTACCGTTGCTTCGATTGGTTAGTTTGCTTGTGTTATTGCGTGACTTTGGTGAATCCAAAGTAACCAATTGAGGCAATGTAGACCAGAAACTCCCTTGTTCTGTGGGGTAGTCTGGTGGTAGTCAAAGATGGCTATAATGGCTTCAGTTACCTGTTGGAAAAGGCTGTCTGATGGCAAGGTAAAGCGGTGAAAATGAGCCAAACTATCCCTTTAACATCCTCTGTGCATCTGGCCAGGAAGTTAAAAAGTTACAGACTTTTCTCTGTTGAAGTGAGTTAAAATAAAAGCTACCTCTCTGTCAGTTAAGAGCTGTGTTGGACTCTTGCCTCAGATGCTCTCTGAAAATCAACTGATCTAATAACCTTGGACTGAAGTCTTAGAAAGTGGTGTTGATTTCATAAAGCTGATGCGATAACATGCTCTCTCTCTCAGAAACTGGGCTTGTTGGCTCTGGTGAATGAAGAGAGTCGATTCCCCAAAGGAACTGACTTCACTCTGCTGGAGAAGCTGCACAGCAGACACTCTGTGAGTTATTTACACACAAACTGCATGAATTATTCAAAAAATGTGCCAAGCTGGGATTAAAACGTCACATTGTATTTTATATTTCTGCAGACAAACCCTTACTATGTCAAACCCAGACTTGCTGACCATCAGTTTGGCATCAAACACTATGCCGGGGAGGTGAGTTATACATAAATGAATATCATATCAACAAACTGTATTATTGTGTGACGTCAGGGAGATTTATGGTGAATCTGTCTGTCTTGGTCAGGTCCTATATGATGTCAGAGGGATCCTGGAGAAGAACAGAGACACTTTCAGAGATGACATCCTAAACATGCTCAAGGACAGCAGGCAGGACACTCAGACACACTAAATGAATAGCTTGTTGGAGTACAGGGAATGAGATTATGTTTAGTTGTAGGTCTGTTTCAGTCATTTAACCCCTCAAGAAACTGTAAAATCTCATCCAAAATGTCATCAAAAGATGCCAACTTGTCACCTGCGAGTTATAAAAAGAGTATAGATAAACTGTTAAAATGCTCCTTTAAACGTCAGCTATAGTTGATTTCTGTTTGTGTGATCCATGATGTCTCTGCTTCCTTCAGACTGGACTTCATCTACGACTTGTTTGAGAAGGTCGGCAGCAGGAACAATGAGGAGAAGATGGGAACCGCCAGGCGCAAACCTACCGTCAGCTCCCAGTTCAGGGTGAGCGACGCAGGCAGTTTGAGATTATTTGATACCCTAAATATCAAGCTAACAAGAGCTGTAAAAGCCAGTATCACAGTGATCTGAGAAAAAGTGCTTAGTCTCAGAAATATTATCCCAAAACCCAAGGTGACATCTTAAAATGTCCTGTTTTGTCCAACACACAGTGAAGATATTCATTTTATGGTGATTTAACAAAGATAAAAGCGGCAAATCCTCACATTTTCAGAAACTGGAAACCATGAGCATGTTCCTTTGATAAATACCTTTAGAAATAATTGATAACTCAAATGTATGAGCTGTAAATTAATTATTTTTAATCATTTTATTTTTCTGTCTCCTCAGGACTCCCTCCACTCTCTCATGGCCACTCTGAGTGTGTCCAACCCTTTCTTCATCCGCTGCATTAAGCCCAACATGGAAAAGGTTTCCGTCTCACACCTCTATCAGTTCTTACATTCACATTGTCTCAGAGCCTGATTGAGACTCTCGTATTTACTCAAATGTTAAATAATCTTCGTCGTTTTACTTGTAGAATCCAAGTATTTTCAGCCCGGAGGTCGTCCTGAACCAGCTGAGGTATTCCGGGATGTTGGAGACGGTGAAGATCCGTCGGGCCGGCTTTCCCGTCCGCAGAACTTTCAAAGATTTCTTCTCTCGGTAAGTCTCTCTGTCTGTCTCTGAATTTTGAAGCCTTTGAAATATTATTGCTAAGATCTCCCTTTTGTTGTCTCTAAAACATTGTACTCTTTGTTTTCTGATTTTCAGGTATAAGATCATTGCGAAGGAGAAAACACCAGCAGCAGCAGCAGGAGATGATAAGAAGAGGAGTACAGATCTTCTATTCAAATATGACAAAACCAAGAAGGAGTGGCAGCTTGGAAAGACTAAGGTAAGATCCAATAGTTTATGACATTGGTGGATTGCAACTAAGTATATTATATATGCTGAAATGTGAATCTTCCTGGTCAACCTTCACCTTTGTTCTGCAGGTGTTTATGAAAGAGACTCTGGAGCAGCGTTTAGAGAAAGACCGGGATGAGGTCCGAAGCCAAGCTGCCATGATAATTCGAGCCCACCTGCTCACTTTCTCTGCCAAGTAAGAAACCAAGGAAGGAACCGAATTGTAGGCATTCATATACAAGATTGCACCCCTGTAACGGCTGGTTCTTATTCACTGTGTTTTATGTTGTTTTGTCAACAGGAAGCACTTCAAGCGTGTACGTGCCAGTGTCGTCACCCTCCAGAAACACCTCAGAAAGCACATCCAGCGCAGGCGGTTCGTGAAGCAACGCAAGGCAGCGCTGGTGCTGCAGAGGCACAGGCGAGGTCAGGTGGCACGTACTCGAGTTCGGAAACTCAGAGAGGAGAAGAAGAAAAAAGAGGATGAGCAGAAGAAGAAGAAAGAGGAGGAGGAGAAGAAGGTGGCGGGCGAAGGGGAGCAGGAGGCAGCGAAGGAAGGAGACGAGACAAAGGATGAACCAGTGAGTTTGCTTATTTAAATAAAAACCTCTCCAATTTGATATAAAGAGTAAAGAATAATGGGTGATATTTTTATCTCATTTGATGCCTTTTAAATCTCTAACCCCCTCTTTTCTCCTCTAGGATGAGACCCGCAGTCTGGAGGATATCCTGCAGTTGGAGCGAGAGATCGAGCGCTTGCAGAAGAAGAGAGAGGACGAGGTGTCTCAGCTGTGTGAGTCCTCCAAACAGGAGCTGCAGCTTCGCCGGGACGCTGAGCTCAAACGGATGAAGAAGGAGGCGTCCCGTAAGGCCACAGGGCTCATCGACCTCCTGAACTTCACTGGCGTCGATCCTTCGCTGGGAGCAGTCGCGGCTAAACCTGCAGCGGAGGCCAAACCTCCGAAAGCTGCGGGCGCCAACAGGAGTTCATCCAAAGAGGAGGAGGTAGACGAAGGGTTTCACGCTGAAGATGAGTGCATCCCTCTCCCTGACTTCCCTCCTCCTGCTGAGACAGACGCTCCTCTGGATCAGGAGATATTTGCTCACCTCCCTCCTCCTCCACCTGCTTTTGCAGAGGGCACAGTGCCTCCTGCACCACCTCCAGCGCCTCCTCTGCCTGCAGATGGCGTGCCTGATGCCGGAATTCCTCCCCCTCCTCCTCTCCCTCCACCTGGAGATGGCTCCGCTGCACCTCCTCCTCCTCCTCCTCCTCCACCACACCCAGCTCCCCCAGGAGAGGAGGGGAAGAAAGAGGGAGCCAAGGCAGAGCCGGAGAGGAAGGTGAGCATGGTCGAGAGCCTGGTGGACGGGGAGGAGCCGATCTACAGCATGCCGGCCGACACAGAGTCGGATTATGACCAGGAGGATGAGGAGGGGTCCGTCAACGCCGGAGACGACAGCTCTGTATCGGGGAGCAACCGAGGTAGCACCACCGTGACGGATGAGGAGCACCTGAGGAAGTCGACCTGCACCAACGCCAGCATCGAGTCCTACAGAGGCAGCTCTGACTCTGTGAGGACACACACTCACACGCATCTGCGCACGCGTGCACGCAGATATGTATGAGCAGCAGTAAAACTGTTTTTAAAAAAAGATTGTCAGTATTGTTAAGAAATCTGATCATGTAACAAAACAAAAAATCAAAATGCTCTTGTTCATTTGTTATTATATGAAATAATAATTTATGTTATTGGATGATGTTGCAGTATGCAGACAGTGACGATGAACACGACGGTATGATGGACACTGATGAAGAAGTGACTAATGGCAGGGTGACCTTGCTTAATGGAAATGGACCACCATATTTCCACGGCTACCTCTACATGAAGGGTGGGTATTATTTTGAAGTGAAACCATCTCCATCTTTTGAGTTTTTCTTACATGACAGTGATTCATTATTCTCTGCTCCTTCAGCTGGTCTGATGATCCCGTGGAGGAGGCGTTGGTGTGTGTTGAAGGATGAAACCTTCATGTGGTTCCGGTCCAAACAAGAGTCTCTCAAGTCCGGCTGGCTCTACAAGAAGGGAGGAGGCCTCTCTACTCTCTCACGGAGGTTGTTGTAGTTATTACTGAGCGTAGCTGCATGCTAATACCACATCTCCCTGCACAGTTTTGATGAGAAAACTCATAAAGCAGATGAAAAAAAAATGGTTGAATGATTATGAAGTTGTCCATGGGTTAACAAGATCCTACAAACCTGTAAAATCAGTTCAAAATGCACATTTATCGCACTAAAAGCACTGCTTTGCTTAACAGTAATGACACGCTGCATGAAAGCAGTTTGGCTGCTGGATGCATGGTGGCTTGATTACAGTGGAATGACCATCTTTCTTTGAAGAGTAAGCCCCTGTGTCCTGTCGGGGTGTTCATGTTTGTCTAACTCGATGCTTTGAACCCTCTGCAGCGCTTGAAGACATCAGTGTCCTACTCAACTGCTGGGTGCTTCTTAGTGAATAATCTACTTCAAGAAAGCAAAAAATCTGATCTTTTGAAATATATTTAGAGTTTCTTTTCCAAAAGGGGACATCATTGTATGCTTACTTTATTCTATAACAAACGAGATGAACATAACACACTGTTATAATATTCACGAAACAAAAAAAATAAAAGAATATCAAAGCAAAAGACACAAATTAAATCCAATGTGGGAGCTGGACATGCAGTAACAATCATTTAAAATGAAGTAAGATGAAGTATAAGCGTGTAACACAAACAACATGCATAAAATTGAAACATGACTCAGGATGAAACATGAAAAGCTAATATTATTTCCATAGAGGCCCTGAAAGTTGTCTTTATGAATGTGTGATCTTTATAAATTAAAAAGGCAAACTAGATAATTACATAACTATTATTATATAATTAGATTGATCCTTCAGTATGGCAGTATGATGCAGCCACACCAGAAATAGAAATATGGATCATTGTCACATTGTAACATGAAAAGTTTATTATTGTAACAATTTATTTTCATTTTTTATTTTTCATGTTATGATAATATTAATAGTATATTGTTATTACAAGAAATGCTTGGTAAGTTTGTATTTTTTAATAGCGTGAAAACATCTTGTTACAGCAAAAATATGTATAGCGTGACACTGATTCATCTGTATTTTTCTGCCGTGGCAGCGAAACGCTTCCGTAACTCAAAGACCTAAAGTACATTTGAAAAAAAAATTTAATTCCACTAAATTTATTCTATATTTTCTTCCTCTCTTGTACATATTTATGTACTATATGTAAGAGGTTTTCTATTCAAAGGAGCTAATTCACTTGGTATTCCAGATAGGGTCTAATATGTATCGTTTAAAGAGTCACATAAACCATACGATATCTAGGGTCGGCCGTCCTTGCCTTTGTTTTCATTGTGTCTCGTTCTACCTCAGGAACTGGAAGATGCGCTGGTTTGTACTGAGGGACAACAAGCTGATGTACTATGACAACGACAGTGAGGAGAAGCTGAAGGGAACCATCGACATCCGAGCTGCCAAGTAAGATTTAAACGAAGCTCCAGAGCCAGAAAACACACACAATCCCTTCTTCGCTGTTTCTCTAGTAAACAGCTGCATCTCTCAGACACATGCGCTGTTTGTGTTTACAGGGAGATCGTGGATAATCATGAAAAGGAGAACGCTCTGAACATTGTGACAGACGAGAGGACCTATCAGGTGTTTGCTGAGTCACCAGAGGATGCAAGGTGAGGTGGACAGTAAACGGCATCGAGTTCCTGTTTTTATCCGAGTGGATTCATATGTTCTTCTAACATCTGTCTTTCTATGCAGTGGGTGGTTTAATGTGCTCAGTAAGGTGCGTGTGTGCACACCTGAGCAGCTGCTGGAGATGTCCCATGAACAGGCCAACCCCAAGAACGCTGTGGTCAGTCTCTAAACACAAGATGACAATAACTTTTTATGTGTTTGAGTTACTCCTTTGTAGAAGTTCTAGTGCACCATTAGTTCATGTTTTCAAGTGTTCTCTTTTTTAACTTGTTTGTCCTTCAGGGAACTCTTGACGTGGGGCTGATCGACTCTGTTTGTGCTTCAGACAACCCTGATCGGTAAGTTTGGTGACTCATGAGAAAGAAAGGAAAGGCTGATTCACTTTGTCGAGGAGCATATTAAGAAGATAATAAGCTTTTGGTTTTGGTGTCAGTTACTCTTCCTGAGAGAAACTTTTTAAAAGCTATAGTTGAACAACAGACCTGTTGTCTCAGCATGCCATCTCTATCCATCTTTTGTATACTTAAGTACGTGATTTTTTTTTTTTTCTTAATTTAAAAGTCTATCATTTGATGTTTACAGGCCAAACTCCTTTGTCATCATCACGGCCAACCGTGTGATCCACTGCAACAGTGACACACCGGAGGAGATGCATCACTGGATCAGTCTGCTGCAGAAACCAAAAGGAGACGCCAGGATAGACGGGCAGGAGTTCCTTGTCAGAGGTGAGAACAGAATTCTGGGGGGATACATATAAACCGTCACATGCAAAATTACAGGGTTATATTACAATTTAGCAATGTTGTAAAAAGGACGCTTGTGTAAAAGATATCATGTTACTTTAATTTTAACTTTGATAACAGTGAAAGTCATCCATACAAATACTGTAGTACTTTCTAAATATCTGATATTAGATGTACATGCAAATGAAAATGACATTATGTGGCCTTTTTTTCTTCAGATCATTAAATTGTTCCTCAACCGTTGTGTTACTGTAATAAAACATCTCATTCTTCCCTCTGCCTTTTCTCTCTCCCTGCCTTGTCATCTTTCAGGCTGGCTCCAAAAGGAGATGAAGACGAATGCAAAGAGCACCTCCCTGAAGCTGAAGAAGCGCTGGTTTGTTTTGACCCACAACTCTCTGGATTACTACAAGAGCTCCGAGAAAAACTCCTCCAAGATGGGAACTCTGGTCCTCAACTCCCTCTGCTCCATCATTCAGCCGGATGAACGAGTGCACAGGGAGACAGGTGAGGAAAGAGAAATGGCGGGAAATGGCAGAAAGGGCAAATTTAATGAGGGATTAGACATATGAGGTTAGGGACCAGATGTAAAGTGAGGATTGTAGTTTCATTATATGCATGAAAAATGTATTATTAACTGGATTTTTATTAAACTAAGTGAAGGATTATGATTTAATCTCCCCTTAGTGGTGACATTTTTTAATCTTGAACTAATAAATGCTGAAACAAATGTTTTCTCAGGTTACTGGAACATCATTGTGTACGGGAGGAAGCATTCCTACCGCCTCTACACTAAGATGCTGAACGAGGCCATGAGGTGGACGGCTGCCATACAGGGAGTCATAGACAGCAAGACTCCCATAGAGACTCCAACTCTGCAGCTCATCAGAGACATCAAGGTAAAACACACAAAGAGAGAAACATTTACAGTGAAATCTTCAGATTAATTAACATAAAGTCACTCATTAATTTGAATCTCTTTGTGTCCTCCTCAGGAGAACAGTGTGAACCCAGACATCGTGGAGCAAATGTACAGGAGGAACCCCATCCTGAGATACACTCAGCATCCTCTGCACGCCCCTCTGCTGCCGCTCCCTTATGGAGAGGTCACCAGCTGTGAGTAAAACTTGAACTCATCTAGTTAGTTGCCTGCTCCTCATTTGCATAAAGTTGATTTCTAGCTACTTTATGCAAATTAGGGGCGTCTGGAAACATGGCTATTTTTTTCACCTAAAATAGAAACACATTTCACTGAGCTATTTTTGTCATATAAGAGAAATTTTCCAAACAAGGCGCCATGTTGGTCGGATTAGCAGCAGCCAACGAGCGGCATTCATCCAATCAGGAGCAGCCAGTGTGTGATGTGAGTGCGTGGTTGGCGGAGGGCCCCTGTGGACACATACCATGAGGGAAAAGCACAGGCTTAAATACACATCGACTAATTACCAAATGAAACAGAGGCGAACGGGAAGAAAGGCGGGAAAAGTACAAAGAGAGGAAGTGAAAAGCAAAACATGACACATGAGAAGAGCACTTACAAAATAAAAGAGGAAACAACTCAGCCAAGAATCCAAACCATGACAGAAATACCTGGTTTTATCGCCAAGACACAATTGGAAAAGTCCAGACCACTTGCTAAAAATCAATCAGTCGTCAGCTGTTGGGCAGCTGTCTCACCTAGATGTCACACAGTAATCATCCCCTCCTAATACACATGTAATTTAAAATATTCTATCTGATACACACTTAAAAAATTATGATCTGATACATACAACCCTGACGTCTTGACTGCACATTGGCATCATCCTTGTTTTTTCATAGCTGTTTTTGCTGCCAACTTGAGCATCATCTGCATAGCTACATATTGTTTTTTCTGCTCTACTAAGCATTTCTCTGTCTTTGTTCACCCTTTTCTTTTCTTTCCTTTTTTTTATCTTTGTCTGTGTGCAGTACAAAGGCAGCAGGGCTATGCCAGTCTGCAGGATGAGGCGGTGCGAGTTTTCAACTCACTGCAGGAGATGGAGACTCTAGCAGACACAGTGCCCATCATCCAGGGCATCCTGCAGACCTGCCAGGACCTGCGCCCTCTCAGGGATGAGGTACTTTATTTTAGTATTCTTTTTGTTTTGTTTGTCTATCAAATAATTACCTGCCAATTTCAGGCACTTCTCTAATCTCTGTGCTTTTTTCACCATAAATATAAGAAGATCATGTTTCTGAAGGGGTCCGACATGTTTATTTGCCGTCAAATGTTGAATAAAACTCTCAAATCGCCTCCATATTTGACTCCGTTTCTCAGGTATACTGTCAGGTGATCAAGCAGACCAATCATGTGCCTCAGCCTAACAGCCCAGCCAATCGGGCACACTGGCATCTGCTCACCTGCATGAGTTGCACCTTCCTGCCCAGTCGAGCCATCCTCAGATACCTCCGCTTCCACCTCAAGAGGTGTGTGTCTTTGTGTCTGGATCAAGGATTATGCTTATATGATGTACCACTCATGGAATTAACATGTAATAACTGTGTCATGTGATTTGACTCAGGGTACGTGAGCGCTACCCCGGCACAGATATCGAGCGCTACGCCAGTTTCATCGGAGAATCCCTTAAGAAGACCAAGACTCGTGAATTTGTTCCCTCCCAGGAGGAGATCGCCGCCCTGCTGGTGAGACAGGAGATGAGCACCACCGTGTACTGCCACGGAGGAGGATCCTGCAAGATCTCCATAAATTCACACACCACAGCTGGAGAGGTATAGCACACATTAACAGACATCTGAGTCAAGAGCTAATGGTTGAATTGCTGTGTGCGATAAGAAACTGATCCATGTTTTTGTGCTGCTGCTGCTGCAGGTTGTGGAGAAGTTGATCAGAGGTTTGGCCATGGAGGAGAGCAAGAACCTGTTTTCTCTGTTCGAACACAATTCCTGCACAGACCGAGCTTTGGAGAGCAGAGTGATTGTGGCAGACGTTCTGGCCAAGTTTGAAAGGTATCTAAGTACAATATATAAATGTTTTCCTGAGGGATTCATCTGTAATATTTATATTTGCACATATTTCAGTTGCTTGAGGCCAAAATACTGGTTTAGCTAGATGTCCATCTGACTAATTATGCCGTTAACTTTGCGTTTGTTTTGATCTGTGTGTGGTAACTCATCCTGAGTCTGCTTTGTTGTTTTCTCCAGACTGGCAGGCAGCGAGGAAGAGGAGGAGGAAGGAGAATGGAAACTCTATTTCAAGCTCTATTGCTTCTTGGATGTGGAGAGCATGCCAAAGGAAGGAGTGGAGTTTGCATTCATGTTTGAGCAGGTGAGACTCACCGTACACTGTAGGTTTGAGAAGTAACTCTGTTTAGGCACGACTATGGCTTCAAATTCAATTCTTTAAATGCTTTAAAAATGGTTTTCAAGCTGTGGTCCAGTATAGGAGAAATAAAAGGTTAAATCCTTTCGTAACTTGTTCAGAACGCTACTTCTGATTCCTGTGATGTTATTTAGTAAGATGATTAATTGTCACTTTCCTCTCTTTCTCAGGCCCATGAGTCTCTGATAAGCGGTCACTTCCCGGCCTCAGAGGAGACTTTGCAGCACTTGGCCGCTTTACGCCTCCAGTATCTCCATGGTGACGGGGCAGGTCGGGCCGGCTGGAGCCTCGGAACCGTCTATCCAATCGGACGTCTCCGCAATCGCATCCTCCACTCGACCAAGCCGGGCGTGGGGGCAGCAGGTGGGGCTGGAGGAGCCGGAGGAGGTGGACCAGGAGAAGGGAAGGGCACCGTAGTATCGCAGGGAGGCATCCCAATCGGGGTGGAGAAACGAAAGACTCCGAGCTTCCTGGATGGCACCCTGAGGAGAAGCTTCAAGACGGGGTCACTGAAGAAGCAGAAGGTCAGTGGTGGAAGTAGAAGTAATCCATTGCAAATCATGTGTACTCAATATTATATATTAGTCCATATTATATTATATTATATTATACTTAACTGAGATGTGTTGCTGCAGGTGGAGGAGGAGCAGATGCTGGAGATGTGGGTGAAGGAGGAGACGTCAGCCACAAGGACCAGTGTTCTGGAGAAGTGGACCCGTCTGCAGGGCATGCCTCAGCATCAGGCCATGCTTAAATACATGAGCATCATCAAGGAGTGGCCTGGATACGGATCAACTCTGTTCGATGTGGAGGTGAGAAAATAAAAAGTAAATGATGGACTGAAGGTATCTGCAAACGCCTGATGCTTAACCTCTTCTTTTCCCTGCTGTCCCCTCTGCAGTGTAAGGAGGGAGGTTTCCCTCACGATCTGTGGCTGAGTGTGAGCGCTGACAACGTGTCAGTGTATAAACGCGGTGAACCCAAGCCGCTGGAGACCTTCCAGTACGAACACATCACCTTTTTTGGGGCTTCACAGCTCTGCACCTACAAGATCATTGTGGATGAGAGGGAAATGTTCTTTGAGACGCCACTGGTGAGCGCTCGTTATTCAGTATTTACTCTTTATTTTTATTTTTTTGTTGTAAATTTTTAATATAATTTTTTCTTTACGGCTTTTTGGGCTGCACCTAAGGATTATTTTTATTATTTTCACCACTGATCCACTGTTTTTCAGTTTCATGGAAATGTAATTATAAATTGCTGTATTACCCCTTTAATTTTTTCCAACAAATGATCACCTAATCACACACAAATGCAGCCATGCACAGTCAGATTAGGACCAACATTAATCCACCGCTTTCTTCTCTCCCTTCAGGTTGGGGAGATCACCAAGATCATGAGGGCCTACATTAACATGATGGTGAAGAAACGCTGCAGCATCATGTCAGTGACCAGCGTCGCCAGTTCCTGGGTCAGGTGATCGCCACCAACCAGTCAGAGCCCTCGGTTCATCCAGTGGCAACAGATGCCTCAGCCCTTCTGCATCGGTTGGTTGGTTTTGACGGAGGCAGTCGCACCAAATCCTCAAGGTTGAATCAAAAGGGTGGTGGTGGAAGAGCGTCTATGATTGAACGGGGGGAAAAAAGCAAGATAGAAGTGGACACAGTAGCCAAACGCACACTCTACTGGCCTGGGTTTCACTTGGGATAAGGGAATAAGGGATCTATTTAGAAACGAGCATGACAAAGAAAAACAACCTGTATTTTGGGACGGTCCTTTCAAACACACATAACCCCCCAGTTGTAGTCCTGCATGTAGATGTTCAAGCACACTCGAAACTTCTCTCCGCTTTCCTTTCCGGACAAAAACTCCGTAATAACAAGCACAACTCAGCCGCCCAGTCCCAGTCTGTCCCAGGCGGAGACAGACACCCTCGCTCCCCAGTGCACTGCCAGACAGAAGAAAGCCACACTTTCTCAGTTAAATCATTCTTTCTCACTCCTCCAGTTTCAGACTCTCTCTCTCTCTCTTTCTCTTCATGTGAACTCACTCCCGTTGCATCTTTGTTTGGTATTAAGTTATAACGCTGAATTCTTGTTCTTGCTTGCTTTCTCTCTGTTGTATCTGTAACGTCAGCTGTTATCACATCTGTTCGTGACTGAGAAAAAGGACTCGATGATGATTCTTCTTCAGGGCTGCTAAAAAGGGGGGAAATGAGCTCCCTGCCCGCCCAACACAGTGTTCACTTGCTCACTCGTCAGTGCCACCGTGTGGCCACAAGAAGAAGACAGCCAAAGGAAGTGGCTTTAAATATTTCTGAACACTGTCAAGTAGATATTCTTGAGAAGAAAGAGAAGAGGTTTTCGCTTTGGAGGCTCTCTGGTCGTGGAGAGTCTGTGCATGGCTCGACAAGGAGAACATTTACCAGAATAGTATGAGACAAAACATTTCCCTATCTGTGTCTACATATAAAACACTATCTACTGTATATTCACATACACATAGACTGAACCGACATGTATCGTTTTGTACTGTATATCACACATTATAAGAGTTATTGAATTTTTCGGTGGCCACTGCACTGTACAGTAGATGCCATACTAAATGCAATGTGACACCTCGTGTAAAATACATGCAAAGTGAATGGTGTATGTCTGAATATGATGCCAATACTGTACATCCTTCACTGGCTGTGCCATTAATGTGACTCACAGAGAAATAAGAATTAATAGCAAAAAACACCATAATGACACTGGCTGCCACAGTGTTTTGATGAATTTATCATTGTTATTATCTCGTAATTGGAGCCATAAAATACTGTATATCCCCATCTGCTCATGCTATTCTCACTTTTTTCTTTACTAAGATCAGTGACTCTAAAAATAACGCATAAGAGCTCCGGTTTGTCTGTTTACCAACCTGTTTATGAACTTTTATTACTGGTATTATTACTGTACGCCCTCTGCTATCTTAACCACCCCGAAGTGCTGTGTCTGGAATGCTGCTGTGTGTGTGTGTGTGTGTGCGTGTGTGTGCGTGTATCCATGGTGTAGTTAATAGTTGGAGAAGAAAAGGGAAATGAGAAAAGAGATTTTTACCGAGTGTATTCCTCGGAAATAAGACGTATTTACATGACTAACCTAAGAATGGTGTCGTGATCGTGAGTTAAAGGGAAAAGCATGGGACATGAAGGGAGGGTTTTGGGGTTATTTATTTCTTATTGAACTGTATGTATTGCAAGGTGTGTTTTGGAAGGATAATGTATAAAAAAAATATATAGGATTTTTGCAGTGTAAGAGGAGCAGATATGACACTGTGAGGATATGGGCTCAGAGATGGTTTAATTGTGCACTGAGAATGCTGACAGTCACATCACTGCTTTGTGTGTGTGTGTGTGTGTGTGTGTGTGTGTGTGTGTGTTTACGGACTGAAAGTGAAGTCACTGTTCTGTCAATATCACCTGACTCTGTGGCACTGCAGGTAGATGGCAGCGTCCCTCATGGATAACAACTCTAGAGGATGAAAACACTTCCATATCAAGGGGGGATGGACATGAAACATGGTCCAACTAATCTAATTTTGTTTTTGGGTTTTGAGTTTAGTTATTTCCTGTTTTATTTTGTGGGTTTTATCCTCACTTGTCATGTGTCTTTTACACTTCCTGTCTTTGTTTGTTTCCCACCTTTTTTGATTGCCTTTATTTGTTTCACCTCCCTCATTAGTCTTCCCTGTTCTCCAGCCCTTTTTTTACTCATCATGTGTCTTCGGTGTTCCTGGTTTTGTTCCCTGTGCCTTTTGGGTTTGTTCTGAGTTTAGTTTTTTGTATTTTTCTTTAGTTTATAGGATTCACCCCAGTCTGTCTTGTTTGTTTTTTTTTTTTGTCTGTTTTGTTGCCTTCCTTTGATTTTTCAGCTTTACGTTATTGAAGCTCACCTTTTGTTTCCCAATCCACCTGTCTTGGTGTCTTGCATTTGCTAATCATCACAGTACAAACCAACCAAATATGGACCCAGCAGATTCCTCCTTTGAGGATGAAACCTTCAAAATAAAACAGTAAAATAACTGGACTTATAAACCCAAACCATGATAACTGTGTCAATGATAATTTCAATATTTTCTCTGAAAACAGTTATGGTTTGCTGCTTGCCAGGCTGCGTATTTAAGTGAAGTTGAACTTCTTTCCAGGTTAAGTTGTTTGTTGTCTATCTGGAGTGCCACTTGCAGGGCCGAGGCCAGGATTTTAGAAATACTGAGGTCAATGGTGCCAAAAACGATGTTATTATAATTTGGATTTTCTTCTTCTTTCTGCACAGTTATATTGTCTTAAGATTTAACTTCCCAACATGGTCCAAAAGCCTCCCCACATTATCAGGAATATTTATTTTGGTGAGACAATGGCAAATGATGTAATAATTTGGCCTGCAAATTTAAATATATTTTAAGTAATACCATAAATAGGCCTGTTAAAGTATCCAGGTGTGTATTCCCTTTACTTCCTTTGTTAAAATGCCCCAAAATTCCTTTAAAAAGTACCAAGGACATGACCTCAGTGTCTTCTATCGTGGCTCCGACCCTTGCTGCATACACACAGCCCACTGGGATCCTGCCTATAGAGTTAGAATAAGCAGAACTCACTCATGGGTTCAACTTTGAACTTTTGGTTATTTTGGTTTTGGCTATAACGAGAGGAGAACCAGAAAAAGTAACCCATAAGCCATAATTAACAAGGAACCCTATGCTGTCTGTTCTAGTTATTCTATATCTATGGTTCTGTCTGTCACTGATATTACACTGAGTAGGAGGAAGTTGCCCTAGAGTTGCTGAAATGCGATCAGTGTGTTTGCTAAGGAGAACGACAAATTCAAGTTTGCGGTATCTGATCACAAATCTGTTTCCAAGGGCAACTTCATCACAAAGGGTCCTGTTATCAGCCGCAGGCGGCCAGAGTGGGGCCCATTCTTATCTTATGTTATGCTTATTATCATCATTACATAGTAGAACATATTGTGCTTGTTTAAAAAAAAAGAGAAAGAGAGAGATATGTGTGTTGTTCTTTTTTATTTGTAACTGGCTTTACAAAATTATGCTTTAATAAATTATTGGAATTATTGTCCTCGACTTCATGTTGTCATTGTGAATTTATTTTGAGACATAAAGACCGACAAACAGTGGTGGAAAGTAACTAAGGACATGGATTAGTTACTTTACTAACTTCAGTACAATTTTGAGGTACTTCATTTAGATTTTCATTTCATGCTACAATATATACTTTTACTCCACCAGATTTCAGAGGGCAATATTGTAGTCAACTTTTTATCCCACCACGACTTGCTGTCTTTCTTTGTTTTGGGCTGATTTTCCAAAATCCCTCAAGCCTAATTGCAGGGGATTCAGATCACCTGTGTGCAGGGTGGGGAGACTGACTCCTGATTGAGGAGTGGAAGCAGCTTGGGGCATTTCCCTCCCAGCCAATCATGGTGTGATGACACCCTTTTTGTGAAGGCTTAAAAGAGGTGGGGAATGGCAACCCCCATTCTGAATCTGTCCTTGATCCATTGAGAACCTCATTCCCCTTAGATTGCCAGCCAGAAACTCCGGTCAGTTTAGGCCCTATTGTGTTTTCTTGGCTGCTCACATCTTTCTAGTGAGGAAACTGGGTTTATTTAGGAACCCCCTTAAACCCCAAGCCCCCCTATACACCTTCAGTTTGACATTTTATTTCCCTGGGGCTTGTAGGAGCACATTTACAATTACATTATTACAATTACACGATTATTTATTTCTCTTTGTTTTTGATTTTGGCAGTCTCGGTACTCCATACATATCATCCAATATTTCACAAAAAAGAGCAAAGATTGGAGAAAATTTGAATCATCCCAGACTTATCTTGTTAACTCACTCTATAACTGTTTATATAATGTTTGAAAATAAAGTAAAAGTGAAATTCTGCTTACAAACTGATGAATTCGTATCAATCTAATGATGTCATGAATTTATGAACACTTGTAATGGAGTATGTTTACAATGATGTAATTGTACTTGAATAAGTAAAGTATATTTGTAGTGCTGCCTACAAGAAAAAATGCACCCAGACGCACGCACACGCCTTCCCCTCCTTTTGTCTCCAGTGCGTAATGAGCGTGCGTCATGATCCAGCGTTTGGTTCCTCGTCGGCAGGTTCTCACACCGAGTTTCAGCTGTCGACCGGAGCAGCCAAAACATTTCTTCTTTTGCGCTCACAGGTTTCACACAACACTCTGAGAAATAGGATAACACTTGGAATAATCTTCGTGTAAGTGGTCGGATTATGGATTCACGGATTTTAGTCCCTGCTCTCCTGCTTGTCGCCGGTTTGGCGACAGTTTTCGCACAGACTGCGGCACCTGGCATAGGTAAGAGTGGAAACAGGAACTCTGTGGTGACTGAGGAATTAATGGCTGCTGAAGAAAAGCTATTCCTCTCATTTAGTCGCTCATAGATGCGTCATGTGAGATCCTAGGTAAAACGTGTAGACACAAGAAATCCTCACTTGATTTTATAGATATTTCTCTTGTGTCTTACAATTACAAAGATTCAAGGGAAAAGAGCAGGACACACAGAAGCCAAACAACTTTTCTGAGCTGTGTTGGTCCTGATTACTCTCCCATTGCTTGTATATTCAGTTTTAAGATAATTTATCATTAAATAATTCAGAAAATCTCATGTAAAGGCTACATTAAAGCAAGACAAACAGTGGTTGTTGATATGATTGTGCCTCTGTTAGTTTAATATCTTTGTGTATTGTTGAAACCTCTCAGCAGGAACAAGTCTCTTTCCAGTTCTCAACCCCCCTCAGGTCCTTGATTGTTTCAGAGTAAAGGAACCAAAACAGGAATGACACTTTGTTTAGACTTCGGTTCTACAGATTCGTGGGTCCACTGACACAAACCCAGCTGTTGTCCTGTGTAGTCTGCTGATAGTAATGTGACTGGTGTGCAGCCTGTGTGTTTACTGTGCTGTGTCTCCATGGAAAATGTCCCAGGAGGATTAGCACTGGTTACAAAAGCCGCAGTGGGAACAAACCACAGGCCTCATTTAATCTGCGTCTTGTAGTGTTTTCAGCAAATCTCTCCAATAGAGCAACTTGTGTTTCATTTTTGTGTTTTGACTAAACTAACTGACTTTTTTCTCCCATAGCTTGTGAGGCGAAGAATGGGACAAGCTGTGAGCAATGTCTTAATAACGTGACGGTGAGTTTGTTTCCTCTGTGTTGTATTCATTCTGGGTGAAAAGATAAGGTGGAGGAACTACAGCCAGTGGCTCCTCCTCCTCCACCTCCACACCTGTCAAACTGGTTTGAGGAGTAACCGATCTGTCTTACCCACCCTCCTCCACCATTTTCAACTTTGTGTGTGTGTGTGTGTGTGTGTGTGTGTGTGTGTGTGTGTGTGTGTGTGTGTGTGTGTGTGTATTAGACAGTATCCCTCATCTGCCCCAAATACCTCAGGATTCATTGTTTGTTGAAATAACAAAGAGGTCATTATGTGTTTTGGTGTTTTCACAGTGCTTATGGTGTATCAAAACCAAGTCATGTGTCACATATCCGGTGAGGACCATCCTTCCACCGCATTCACTCTGCCCACTGAATGATGCACGCTGGGGTCTCTGCTGGAGTAAGAGAGCGCGCTCAGACACACACTGAAAAAAATTTATTTTATATTTATTTGCATATAAAAAAATAGAATATATTGGAGATATGTTTGTATGCCTACATGAATACATTTACATATACAGATACAAAAACACTTATCAACTTAAAGTCAGATATCCATTCATTTCATTCGTAAAGGTGCATTATGTAAGAATCAGCCACTAGTCAAAACAATATCATCAGAGTAACCGCTAACTGCTGGCAACTTTAGCTGCCGTTACCTAGTTAGCTCAGTTAGCCGTGCAGCTAGCAGTATGGACTTGGAGTCTTGGGAGTGTGCCAACTAAAGTAGATATATTACAAGATCACCTGCCATTAAACGTACTGTAATCACTTTATCTTACAATGGTAAGAAACAAATATTTGTATTGCATTACAGATATTATTTCACACATAATACAAATAAAATTGAGATCAAGAAACTACACAAGTGGTTAAGGAAAGAGGTAGAACATCTCTGTTTCCTACCTTGAAGTTAGATCTGTGACACTAACCCTATTCCCTTCATAACTTTGTCTACGTGCCTCTCTGTGTTCGTCTGCAGTGAACTTCCAGGCGTTGATAATCACCTTAGCCGTGGTTGGTGGAATTATCATCATTGCCGGCCTGGTCTGCCTGTTCTGCTGCTGCAAGTGTGAGAACTTTGGGTAAGTGTGCACTGAGCTATGTTTGACCCTCTTGATCTACGTCTGAAGAGTAACTGACGAAAATCATCCTCAACATGAAGCTGAGGCACCAGCTGCACCAGATTAAACAATAATTGATTGCCGGCTATCAATGAAAGATATGGCTTAACATTTGCTGCCTAGTTTAGGTATAAGTATAAAAAATGGCTAGAGTTATGTGTTAGCTTAGAAATGGTTAGGTTTGGGTATACTCTTATTGCCACAGAAGGTTTAAGTGTGACTTTAGTGGGGTTAAAGCCACATTGAGGACTTGCTGTGGGATAAGTTCATTTGTCACTCTGTCATGTGACTTTTCTTCGCAATTGACCTTCATGATATCATGCTGTCTAATCACGTAAAGATATTATGGCCACGTACTGTACATTTCTTCCAGCTCTGGTGTGGTTACCTGAAGGCGTCTGCACCTGAAATACACACAAGCACACACTGTTTAACTTTCCATGACCTATTTAATCTCACCCTAACTTTGGTCTTGTGTTTGTGTGTCAGATCCCAAAGGTTAGAGGCCAAGATGCAGAGACAAGCCAATAAGACAAAAACCAAGCAGGAAGAAAGGTGAGAAATGATGTTCATTTAGTGTGTAACACAGTTTCAAGCATGGCATGGTTTGTTGTTTTTTGAGTGTGTATGATACCTCTATATCTATAGTTTACCAGTAGCTCTCCTGCACAAAGAGATGTTTCAGGAGACAATATCCATCTCCACATAAGGAACCTCAAATGCACAAGGTGGACTTGATTCTTAATCTTAAACTAGCCTCTTTGCCTACCTCTGAATCACTGCACACGTCTCAAACTTTTCCTGCAGTTCAAATATTGAAAAGTAGTGAAGCAAAACAGCAATTCAGTCTGATTACCAGACCATATCTAAAGTCAAACTGGCCGGACGTGAGTCAGCGGGCTGTTGAACACATTCTGACCCCTTTCTCCACCGCCACCACCTAGTCCAAGCTCTTCCATCATAGAAGATTTACAGGTTTGTTAACACCAGGTTAGAAATACTCTGTTACAAGTGAAAGATGCGCATTGTAATTTTACTTGAGTAAAAGAACTAAAGTATTTGCAACAAAACACACTTAAAATACAAAAAGTATAAATACTTATTATGCAGAAAGGTATTTTTCAGAATAATGTATACTATTGGTAATAGACTGATGCTATTGACCAATAAACACACACTTTTTTGCAATTATAACTATTAAATAACCCTATTAAAATAAATCTGCAAAGTAACTAGTAACTAAAGTTGTCAAATAAATCTAGTGGAGCAGAAGTATAAAGTAGCAGAGTAGGAGCTTTCTTCCTCATCAATTCTGCTTAGCTTGTACTTCCTGCTACATGTAAACATTTCTCTTTATCCTCATTTGTCCTATATTAATGTTTCCATGTACGCAGCCCTTTCAACCTGAGTGTAACTTTTTCTCATGTAGACTAATGTTACTATAGTCATTGTGGGCTATCACCTGTAAAATGTAATGACTGACTCCCTATAGGTGGCCTGTAAGTACTTGTTCAATATTGCTGTGTGCAAATTAGTTTGCTAAGTCGTGCCCGTGGCTTTTTTTTAATGTGCATTTAGTTCAAGTAAAGTTCAGCCAAATTCTTGATTCAGCAGCGGTTTATAATATTTGTTGATATTTGCCTTTACAGTACAAATGCACACATACAGTAGATGTATTTCTGGAGACATACATCCAGTAGAGACACTTGAGTGCAATGAAAGAGGTCAATACTTGGCCTTTTCTGGATACGTTAACATTTCCTCAGTGTTCCCTATTTCAGGTAGTCTCTTAATTGTTTCAATGTGTAGCTTTATCTCCTGGTTTACCTGCCACACAGGCTGTCCCTGTTGTATTGTTGTTCATGACCATATCAGTTTCCTTCATAGCGTAACACAAAAGCAGCGCAGATGGTGGAGAAATGCTCACGTCAAACTGCTACCAGCCCGAACTGGTTTGTGGTCATGTGACTTTGGGGAGTGTTTGAGGGCGTAAAGAAAATATTATCAGTAAATGTGACTCAGAAGAAAATGTTTTGTCCTTACAGGAAGGCAGAGATGAAACAGAGACACGAGGAAATCAGGAAGAAATATGGTGAGCTCTATGTCATGCTGACAAACTTTCTTTTTTATTATTTTTCTCTGTTATCACACACATGGAAGCTAAATGTGAGCTCCTTCTATCTTTTTCTGGTTTACACTTGACATTAAAGAAACAGTCTGACAATTTTGGGAAATGTGCTTACAGTACTTGCTTTCTTGCCAAGAGTTAAATGAGAAGAATGATAGGACTCTCATGTGTTTACAGTAACTACAAAGCTGCTCAGCAGCCGATTAGCTGAGCTTAGCACAATGACTAAAAACCGAGGCAAACAGCCTAAAATATAGGCTAAATCACGATACAAGATAATTTTTTAAGGCCATGGAGCCCAGCCCTCATCTCAACCTATTCTTTTATATCAATGCATGTCTTTACTGATTATTTTTATGTGTTTCCAGGCCTGAGTGGACCAAATCCATACTCCAAATTTGCATGAGAGGACCCTTCTGTTTCCCCCTGACCTGTGACAGACAACAACCTGTCTCGTAGTCGTGAAAGTAGACATAACCTGAGAATTCATGTATACTATAACTAAAACAATCTGAAGTGACAGTAGTTTTGTACAGGCAGTCTCGGAGCTCCAGCCAATGAATAGGAATGTTGTGTTGTGCTCAATGTGATGACCCAAGAGGCTGTAACCAAAGCTAGAATAGACACATGTAGCAACAGTGTTGTTGAAGACAATAGTGTGGCTGGCTCCTGTAGCACCAGTCTCCTTATACTATTTATAAGCGTAAGTCTTAAGTTTAAACTGTACAGAATGGAGAGAATCAAGTTTGGTTACTGCACAAGTCCTTCCTTTGACTTTAGAAAATCTGCTGCATCTGTTTCGTTCGCCTGAGTTGCTGCTGATTTAGAGATATACTTGGACGTTAAAACCTATTTTTGTACTTTGTGTGATTTTTTTCCTCTTCTTTCAAATCGACTCATTCCTATTCTAAAATGAACTTGTTAAAGGCCATTTTTTAAAAGTTTTTTAAAAAACTTGTTCATACCATGGGGTCAAAATAATATCTTCTGCCTTGTACTCGTTCAGGTCCAGTGTGTAGAATCGCCTCACCCTATGGTGGCCCTTTTTAAAGCCAGTGTTTGGTGTGTCCGTTCTGGGCTACTATAGAAACATCATCACTGCAACATGGCGACTCAGTGGAAAGGATCCTATCCCTTTGTAGATATAAAAGGCTCATTATTTTGAGGTGATTATACTCTAATAAAACATTTGAATAGTATTACATTTCTGCCAATAGATCCTCCTAAGTCCACCTTAATCCTACACACTGCACCTTTAACTTAAGCTGAATGTGTTGATCGTAAAGTCTTATTCTATGTTTGTCTGTATACCCTGTAAAGATGCATAGACCTAATAAAAGACTAGGCTTTGTCTTCTGTGCTTTTATTAAAACTTTTGCCTCATATTTTGTTTCCTAAATCATTAAAAAGTGAAAGTTCATTGATTAAAACAATCGAGATGCTCAAAATGCCTCACCGAAGGTCGTCAGAGGCTGAACGCTGACATCTGCTGTGTGAGGTAAAGAACATATATATTTCTCCACTGTAGGTGTTATATATCAGATATTTGATGTCAGAAACTCAGTGATTACGACTTATTAGCATAAATCAAATCCGATGTTTAAAATGATTTTTTTTTATTGTCGACATTGCTGAATTGATTTGTATTTTCACTTTCAAACTTTAAACCAGATTGCGTAGTCTCCTGCCATGCCTGTACCCTATTTTATCCTATAATTACACAGTAACATCCAGTAAGGGAATGTAAGTAAGTACATTTACTCAAGTACGATACTTAAGTACTCTTTTGAGGTACTTGCTGTGCTTTACTTGAGTATTTCCACTTTCTGCTACCTTTATACTTTTACTCCACTGCATTGATTTAATAACTTTAGCAACTTTGCACATTGTGTGCTGCATCAGAGCCTGGCAAAGATTCAAATTAATTTATTTTTTATCAGCAATAAGATTAAAAAAACACTGACAATTAGAAAAAAATGCAGAATATTGGATCTGATAATCAATCAGGCAGTCAATTGGTTGACCCATAGTATACAGTATATACATCCATGTAGGTCATCTTACTTTTATTGTATCTTTAATACTTGAGTACATATTGCCAGAAAATAAGTATCTTTAATTTCACATACTTTCACTCAAGTACTCATGTAGTATTCGTACGGGCGACTTTAACTTTTACCAAATCAATATTTGAACATGATATCTTCACTTTTACTCAGATATGTCTTTTGGGTAATTTTTACAACACTTGTTATATTGGCACATCTGAAGAAAATAATATGTTTGAAACTTTGTTTTTTTGCTTCTGTGGGGGCTGATGTTGTACGATGTTATATTTTTCAAAGCCATACAGCAATTTTAGATTACTGCTACATGTTTTGATTTTATTTCTTGACTTAGTTAAATGTTTTTTGTTTGTTTATTGTGTTTTATAGCTGTGTGAGTTACAGAAAATTCAACCAAACGCATGCACGAATGATTTGCTAGTTAAAGGTTTAAGATATCACCTTCAGGTACTTTCGATTCGCGTGCTCGAGTATTTTGCATCGGTGCGCGCTCCCGTGTCCGCGCTCCCGCGGTTTAGCAGTCACGTGGTCCTTGTCTGATCCAATCATTTATTTATACTAGCGGTCCAAAGCGCGCACCCGTCAGCGGCAGAGACGAGAGGACAGAAGGCGGCAGGAAGACAAATAAAGCCCAATTAACCGATTCTCCTGAAAACCCGCACACGAAATACAGCCAGGATGTCAGAGGAAAAGCCAAAGGTAAGATATGAAGCCTCGACCAGCTGTAGATGTGTTGTGATGGCTCAGTCGAGCTCCTGCCAAACCATTGCTCAGATGTGCAATCTAAAATGGCCTGGTTTGCACGTTTCTCTGAATCGGCGCAGTGTTTGTTTCGCAAATGAATGAGTACCTGCACATCCATTTGTGCGTGTATATGCGCTTAAATGACCCTCCGTGGATGGAAATGGGAGATATACTGACCTGCTAACTAGGCCCTCGACGATAGCGAGCAGAAATGCCAATTACACCATGATTGTCATTTGCGGATTTTTTTTCTTTGTCGAAACGGGGACCACGTTATGTCCGCAACGCCGCAAATGCCGCAAATGCAGCACTGACAAAAGAGCGCAAACCGAGGTGACGCACTGCAATAAAAACTATCTTAGCAGTGCCGTCCCTGTTGTTTTTAAAAGTGTCTGTGTTTGTTTGGGCACGGTACAACAAAAAAACTGCTAGCAGCATTAGCCGGCAGCTAAACTCAGCAGCGGTCCTTAAAGGGCTGGGGAGCCAACCAGCTAGCCCGGAGCTAATCATGCTAAGGTTAGCATCTGTGCCCGCCTGGCCACATTTTTATAGCCTGGCAAAATTACTCCAATGTATTTTTGTTTTGTTAACGCGTGCAAAATGGTGTAACTTTATTCCTGCACCACATGCCGTGGTTACTACGTCGTTATTGTGACATTTCTGTTGGAAGTTGCAAGGCTATCTGTGGCTGCAGTCAACTTGCTTGGTTTGCATACGTCTCTGATAACAGTGAGATAACACTCTTTTTTTGTGGTGTGCCTCTAGTGTAATGCAATGTTTGTGGTTCAACCTAAAACTGGCTGATTTACCTGATGAAACACGTTTTTGTCTCTGCAGGAGGGAGTAAAGACTGAGAACGATCACATCAACCTCAAGGTTGCAGGGCAAGATGGGTCGGTGGTCCAGTTCAAAATCAAAAGGCACACACCCCTCAGCAAACTAATGAAGGCGTACTGCGAACGACAGGTGAGCTAAAAGCCCAAATGACTGCTTTTCAGCATTCTCCTCTTCAACAACATACAATTATTTTGGATTTACTGTAATACCTCGTTCCTTTCCTTTGTGCATGGATTCAGCTTCTTGTCTGGTGTGTCTCTTCCTGCAGGGCCTTGCAATAAGGCAGATCAGGTTCAGGTTTGATGGCCAGCCGATCAATGAGACGGATACACCTGCACAGGTAAGACACTATCCTCTATTCACTGTTCTATTCTCCCAAAACCTCGCTGAGATGATATTTCTTTCAATTCAGTATATTTAACACTGAATGTGCAATGTAACTGTTCAGTGACTATGAATTGTCTTAAACCATTTTACATGTTCAGTGATTTTTTTACATCCACTAACTGGAACCTCTCACTCTGCTCCTCTCAGCTGGAGATGGAAGATGAAGACACCATAGATGTATTCCAGCAGCAGACAGGCGGGCGCTGCTAAGCCCTCCCCACCTCATTGACGGCCACCCTCAGACCACGCCCTCAGCCACCTTCACTGTCCCTCCCCTCCCCATCGCTCCTCGCAGCCTATTATTATTATTATTATAATTATTATAATTATTATTATTATTTCCTCAGTTTAAAGATGTCTGTCATGGTTTCTCGTCAGGTGTGTGTGGGGGGGAGCTCCTCAGCTGTTTATTTACTGCCTCAGCCAGGACTGAACTCTTGTGCGCGACAACAGTATCTCTGCTGGTCAATCAGGATGACATTTCCTTCCGGCACTGCAGGCTGTGGTTGGACCAACAGCGCGTCACAGTTGTTCCTGGTCTGTCAGTGCTTCTCATTCACTCTCCGGTGAAAGCTTAGCATCCTGTAGTTTGTCACATTATTTTACATCCATCGGGGTCAAACGCGAGGCTGTGCAAGATTTTGTCCAGGGGTCACAGTCGGAGGGCATGAAAATGGTTTGAAATGGAAGCACTATCTGAACTTATTACACACCCGCCTTCCATTTCACTTCGCTTTCTTGTGTGTGTTTTTTGTTTTTTTTTCTTGTCTGAACGGTGACTCCTGCTCTTCTGTCAAACAGGTATTTTAATTCTCTCTGCATTCTAGTTGCTTTTGCTAAAGAGTTCTGCAATGTTTTTTGTTTTGTATTTTTGATTTTTTTTTTCTTTCTTTCAAGAATTAACACCCAGGGGGCTTGTTGATTTTTCTGTACAGAAGTATCAGGGCGGATATTAGATAAATGTTGTGGGGCTTGGACCAACTCTCCAAAGACTGAACTTCTGTTGCATATTTGATGTACTCTGATCACTCTAAAAGCAAACTGCAAGGTCAAAACTGTCACATGTTAAGGGATTTCATTAATGTTATTTGCTTCCTCTTTGACCTCTACTAATTGATAGAGGTTCTTTCCGGGTATCTGGTACAGACTGTTGTTCACTCATCCAGACAGATCCTGAAATTTAATTAATCCTCAAGTGGAGTTGGTTGGGCTCTGGTGAGATAGTCTCTTGACATGGAATACATAACTTTTTGTTTTCTTTCCCTATTTTCTGATGGGCCAATGTCCATTTCCCATGGTATTCTTACAAGCGGTTATGCTTTTGGGATTTACATTCTGGGTGGGATGAAAATGGAGGGTGGGAATACCCAGAAGGTTGTTCCTCAATGCTGTTTTGGGGTCAGCTGTCTCTGTATTGTCCCTGCGTATGTAGGCTGACAGGACAACTGATTCTAGATTTGTTTTGAAGATGAGCAGCTTCTAGTTTGAGCAAGGTTATATACAATAAAAGTTAGTATCACATTTCGAAGACACTTTTCACTGCTATGTCAACTGTCCAGCTGTTTTCCTTGTGTGTTAAAGGCAGGAGTTGGAGGCTATTTGTACACAACCCTGACTGCCGTGTTGCCAACAATGTGGTGATGAGTGTCTCCAGCAATTTACAGTTTCGGAGAAAGGATGCATGCAGTTTGTTGCATATCGGGAGGGCAGGGAGGCCAACAAGTGGAGTTTGGGAGATAAGTGTTCTATACCCACAGGGCCCCATTCTTTGTATATGGAAACAGAGTTGGCTCAGTTTTGATCGTCAATGGCCTGACATGAGTTTGAGTATTTCAGTTCAGTCGGGATTATCATGTGTCTGTTGTTGGAAGACAGTAGTCCTTGCACTCAGAACCTGCAAAAGTACAACCTTATTACGAACAAGTTGGATCATAGCAACCGTTTTTAAGTTTACCTACTTTAATTTATTTTAGACGAGGCTACAGCTTTCCTCACAGGTCAGTATTGTCATAACTGAACAGGTTTTTTGTTAAGGAGTCATACTTAAAACAAAAAGCAAACCAGAGCAATTTGAAGAAAAATCAAAATTTTCAAAAACCACTGTTCTTTAGACATTTGCAATATAGGTGAAATTATTGCATCATGCGGTATTTGATGATGGAATTGATGCAATATGGGCTGCAGTTGTAATTGGCCTTTTTTAGTCATAGCTGTTAGTGAATTGCTCAGCCATTTTAGAAAGGACTGTAATTTTTAAAATGGTATTTAAATTGTAGTCGACATCCTGTTTAGCTGTATTTTTGTATCATTCTATCTAATAAAAACATGTCAACTTCAATACCTTTTTCATTTGGAAATGAATATTTGACATTAATGTTTGAAAAAGCTTCACTTCACCGCCACCAACTGTGTGAAATATTCACTACTGTCCTCTCTGACATCTTTGATTACCTGAGGTCAAACCATTTCTCATCCTCCACCGCAGTCACTAACAACAAGCATTTGTTGATATTGTGTTGTACAGACATCTTTGTTAACTCTTGAAGACATGCCTCTGCACAAGCCAGTCACAAGCAGCCATCATGATTTCATCTTTCCGGTCCTACAAAATAAGAGCACAGCCATCCACTTGCATTTTAGGAGCTGAGTACGCTGGACAAAGCAACATACGAGCTGAACTTTGTAATGTATGAAGAACGGGGCCCAGGTCTTGTCATGTTATTTGTTTCTCTACTGATTTGTACATTATTTGTGGTCTTTTACTACTGTATACAATAAATATAGTTTGGTACTCAGATTTGCCGTCACGTGCATGATCATTTTGTGTGTGTATTCAAAAACGGGTCACCTACTGAAATGTTTAATGCTCTACAATGACTTCTGGGATTATTTCTTGGATGTTGAGGGAGGATAAAAAACCTTAAATCTGTTTAGTTTATAGATTTTTATTTTAATGCCACAAAATTGATAGACTATGCTACGATGCCTGTCATTGTATTACTAAGAAGCATTTATATTTTTTGCAGGTAGGGATCCATGACCTTCTACCATTTAATCTCACTGTTTCCTGGTATGCGACATTTTGTCACTTGTCAGAACATGATGTCACTGAATTATATATAGTTGTTGAGCCGTTCATTATGTAAGACAGGGTTTCAGGTCCCACTGGAACACTGCCTGCTAAAAATGTGCCAATGTACTGTGGATGGAAACACCACATGTGGCTTCAAGAAAATAGTCAGCCAGGTGGTGCCAGTGAGCCATCATAATTTCATGTCTCTGCCTGGTCTGGTTTGGTTTAATTCTGTGATGAAACAGCCTACATATAGCACACCATTAGATTAGATTTAACTTTATTGTCATTGTATAGAGAGTATAAGTACTGAGACAAATGCAGTTTGCACCATAAGTGCAAATAGCAGTGAAGTGCAGAGTAATGTTAATAGCTATATATAGTGGTAAGATGTGGAGCCAGACTGATACAGGATTTCTAGGGCTGAAATATGAAAAATGACTGTATTCTGTTAATATTCTCGCATCAAACACTTGTGACAAAGATATGTAATGAAGGCGAAATATTTTACAGTTTGAAAATTGTCCAAAATGATATCAGTGATATCAGTTTTGATAAGACGTTTTCATATCAACACATATTGCACAATATCTGCACATCACATCACACAGCGTTAAGATATGCAGCAGTTGCAGTAGGCAGTGCAGGTGTAGAGGCTATGCTAATAGCAAGACATACAGAAAAGAACAGCTGGAGTTATGATATGGATATAGTGTATACACTATAGATCAGATATGTGCAGCAGAGACAGAAGTCTAAATATGAATACATTATTGGTCAGATATGTACAACATGGACAGTAGTATAAATATAATAATCATAAAAAAACAAACAAAAACAGATGTTTTAAACAAGGACACCAAGAAACACAATATGAAACAAAAGAAAAGCAATTAAAACACAAATGTACATTAGACTTCAGTAATTAAAATGACGCAAGTCTATTATTAAGGGATAAGTTCACCTAAAATTGAAAATTCAGTCATTATCCTCTTACAACCATGCAAATGGAAAGTCAGGTGATGTTTTAGAGTTCATGTCGGGAGCTTCACGGCAACACAGTGTTGTAAACAACTGGAGTAGATGGGGACTTGTTGTAAAACATTAAAAAAACAACTGAAAAAAATGGCTCCATGCAGTTCGCCTGGCGTAATCCAAGTCCCCAAGATCCTCAGAGAATGCTGCACCACTGTTTTCCTGCAGAAATGTTTTGTGGACCGCGAAACTTCACTTGTCTTTCCATCAGCATGAAGGAGGGAGTAGATAAAGATTATATTTAATTTTTGGGTGAGCTTATCCTTTTACTTTCAGCACGTCTTTTATTACCTGATTCCTGATTTAGAACCTCAGATCTCATCTGATACACTGACTGAATGGTTACATTCAGCACAGCTGGAACAGCGATAAGACCAGCAGGTGATGAGTCAAAGCAGGAATAAGGAAAAACATGCGCATGAGTGCACAATCTACATTAACTTCTCTGCATCTAAACAGATCCCTAACCACACAGGAGGTTGCAACACCCACTCCGTGGTCATGCCTGGAAGGAAGAAAGATTAATGAATGGATAGAGGAAGAGAAGAGAAAGGCAGAGTTGATATCTTGTATCCTGATCTCTGTGCAGTCTATG
Source organism: Pagrus major (assembly GCF_040436345.1). Classification (NCBI taxonomy): domain Eukaryota; kingdom Metazoa; phylum Chordata; class Actinopteri; order Spariformes; family Sparidae; genus Pagrus; species Pagrus major. The sequence continues at coordinate 17,109,406 of NC_133230.1, forward strand.
ATCTTAATGTGGGCGAGAAAGAAGAGAGACAAAGTGCATTTGCCTTGTAAATGTACCGGGCCGGTGGATGAGAGGTTACAGAGAGATCTGACACAAGCCGAGATGCCTACGTCTCTCTGATTATTTGCCTATAGTAACCAACAAACCAGACTGAAATAGACTTTGGAAAATGATGTTATCAAGTTATTTGAAGTGGTGCTAAATTGTTGGGTGACCCTGGATGATCAAGAGACTGCTGGAAAGTTTTTTAAAAGTCAAATTCCTGCGATTTATCCAATTCAAGTAGGTTAAAATTAATGCAATAAAAGTATTATTTGATCCAGGCCCTCTTGCCGTTGCAGTGTTTTCCTAATTTTACTGACTTTATTACACTTTCAACAAATAATAATCCTGCTTTGAGACTTTAATATCACAGCTGGCTTCATGCACATACCTCAGTTGCTCAGGTAATAAACTACAGGATAACAGCTAATATGATAATAGCTCAGCTCATATCCATCTATCCATTAGTGGATCAAAGGTCACACATGTTCTGTTGTTGCCTTTTAATTAAAAAAGAGACATTTTGTCTGCTATGGCCTCTTTTCATGAGGTTAAACTTTCTGTGTCGTTACAGTAAAATATTCTGTATGCTTGTCAGTCTGTGTGTCAGAAGTGAGCACACACACACGGTGGAGCGACTCACCCCTCTGGCAGGTCTGTGTCATCAGAGGCGGTTGAGGGAGGATGACTGACAGGCTGGTTAGTGATTTGCATGGCTGTGGCATTTAAAAGGAGCTGCAGGTGCAGGATACTCCACACAAGTGAATGGACTCCTCTCTACACACAGATGCTCTGGGACTATTTGAATCTTAGGTAGCCAGGAAAGCTATTTTAATGATTTTGAGCAGAGCTTGTTGACTAGATATTTTTCTTTGGAGTTTGGGGATCTGAAAAAACTCATTCGTATCAATATGAAGAACACACAGCCATCCTGTGTGTGCTGTCATTTAAGATAGAGAAAAAGAGAAATACCTTCACTATGGAGACATTTGTACCAGCTGGCAACTGAACCAAACATGCTTTTTGTAATGTCATCGCTGATATTTGTGCAGTTCCTCCTCTTGGGGTTAAGGGTCATTGACACCACCACAGACACATGGAGACACTGTACAGGTAATGTACCATTTTTATTCTATTTTATCTCCCCACATCCTCAGCATTACTGTCTATTACCTCTGATGTTTGAGTTAATGATTATCCACTGAATGGTTTACTGTTTCATCTAAAAAACCTGGGAAACCCCTCCAGCTAAAATTCTTTTGGATAATTCCAACTGTCTGCGTCTACTTACAGTACAGTGGGAGTGTTTTTGTGCGCGGCATTGCGTGCAATATTAACTTAAATGAATATCCACAAACAAGTACAGACATTGGATGTGGTTGGGATTCCACAACAATTCTATACAGATCATAACATCAGGACAGACATGTTTTTATGATGTCTCATCAATTTTGGCGTAATTCCCTTCCATTATTCTGGCTCCTCAAAGAGTGTCATTCTTAATAACAACCCCTCCTAAAACCTCCTATAGCTCCAACGCAACCCAGGGCTATTTCTCACACAGCGGGGGAGTCAGGAACTCAAGCTTCCTATGACATTAATGGGTTTATTAGTTTATAGCTGTTGTTCCCAACGCGTCCCTTTGAAGCAAAGCTGTGCCTACTTGTGACCCCTTGGTTTCATAAGGTAGCCTATATATTAACTTATGTGAGCAGTGTTGTTTAGATGCTTTACTAAAGTAAAAGTACTAATACTCCATCATAACAGTACCTTATTATAAGTAAAGATCATTTAATGAAAATGTTACATATGAAGAAAAAAATAAAGTAAAAGTACTAATATTCCACCATAACAGTACCTTATTATAAGTAAAGATCATTTAATGAAAATGTAACATATGAAGAAAAAACTGAAGTAAAAGTACTCAGTGCAGAAAAACATCCCCTGTAGCTGTTACACTATATTACACACTTTTTATCAATAGATTATTATTATTGATGCATTAATGGGTAAGCAGCATTTTTTCTCTTGTTGGTTTGAGATCAACTATTTTGAAGCTTAAACTAATGATTCTTTTCATTATGTATTAATCTGTTAACTATTTTGTCAATCGTAGAGTCAATCAATGAGTGATTCTAACTTTCTCAGCTGTTTAGCTTGAATAATCTTTTAAAACATGTAGAAAAGTCTGAAAAAAAGACACAATTTGGGTGGCAGACAATGTGTTTGATTCTTTTTCATACAATTAGTCATCTCAGGGCCCCTTAGATTTATTTTGTGACCTCTCACGACCCCAAGATTAGAGAATGAAAAGGCTTAATCAGTAAAGCAATCTTTCTGATCTCTTTATTTGTCTTCAGATTTTCTCCCTCTGGATCTTCTGTCCTTTGTCCTTGAGAGGGACCCTTCCAAACTTGTACCAGGGGTGCACATGAAGCAGGCAGGAGCGGTGAGGGGGATACATTTCTCGAGCCCTCACACCTCCATGAGCTTTCCCTCCTCTCAGCTGCTGGTCAACTGCGACCTTTTCCCCAAAGAGTTCTCCATTATTGTGACACTAAAAGTCACCTCCAGTGCTGCCAAGGTGAGTGTCCCAGAAATACTCAGTGGTGTGATTGATGGACACAGTCCTCATCTGACAAAAAAAGACTTGCAACTTGTCATTGAGCGACATCACCAGAAGCGATTTATGAGATTACATGCAGCTTCCTCTGGAGCCACAAAAGGCTGTATACTACGTTTATTACTCAATGTAATAGTACTCCCCATGACCTGTAAACACACTTTGATGGGGAAAATTGTTGGAGTTACCCTTTAAGTGAAAGTACGAGTGGCACAGGGAGAAAATACTCTGTTACAAGTAAAAGTCCTGCATTCAGTATCAAAATAATATTGACTAAATGTAGTTACCTAAAGGAAAAGATGCTGCAGAATGTTAGTAGAGATCATTAAAACTAACAATCATTTTCCTGTGAAATGTACTTGCAACTAACTATTATTTTCATTATCAATCATTAAGTGCACATACATCAAATTGTGCAGTACTTTCACTCCTGTCAAACACAGTGTGACTGATAGTTTTTCCCATTTGCCTTTCAGCGAAATGAATACATCTTTTCCTTAATGGAACCAAAAACAGTGGACAAAACAGGGCTGGTGGAGAAGAAGGTGGATAATGAAGAGAGGGAGCAACATGGAGGGATGGAGAAGAAGGAGAGGCGGGTGAAGAGTAACGAGGAACGTGGACGGATCATCCTTGGACTGAGGCTCTCGGGAAAACGTCTGCACTTCCTTTTTCGAGGTCACGGAGGGGTCGTGGAGCACTGGGGCTTTCGAGGCGCCCGGCTGGCCGATAACCAGTGGCACACTCTGGTTTTAGTCGTTGATAGTCGTCAAGTCAGGCTCACAGTGGACTGTAGCTTACCACTGGAAATGTAAGTTCACCTTTTTTCGTTCCTCTTGAGTGCTTCTGTTCACTGGGTGTCTCCTCTTCCTGTTCCCTCTGAATTCCCTTGAGGGATAGTAGATCCGTCACCACAATACAATGGCATTGCTCCAAATCTGCTCGCACCCTGCAGCCATATCACAGTGTCCTGACAGTTTGTGATAGATGGCTTTTAGTGGAAACTCCCCATGGCGCACAGAAGGGAGGAATCGGCACCCTTACAGTGCCTATACAATACAATTCCTGTCTTGCTCCTGAAAACAGAAGCAGAACAGAGACTGCTTTAATTACGGTGATTTTTAGATAATTTATTGAAGAAAACAACTAACCTCAGCTATTAGAAATAATTATGTCTTTTTATTGCAAACAGTGTTCCCTCCAGGCCTTTCCCCACAGACCTCAACATTCAGGGATCCAGATTCCACATTGGCAGCAGGGGGAGATGGAAAGGCTTGTATTCAGTAAGACTACATTTCATAAGGAAGAAACTGCTAAATCACAGTTTCCTCTATAACAGTTAAATCTTTATTTGCTGTTCTGTGCTCAGGGTCTGTTGCGACAGCTGGTTTTGGTGCCAGGATCAGATGCCACCCATCACATCTGCCCCTCTTCCGATCCCCAGCTATCAGTTCTGTCAGTACCACCACTTCTCTCAGACCTGTCTGTCGCGGGGAGGGACGGTGACGGCCACGCAACCTCCTATGGTAACTTGCAGATGCATTTTTTACGGCGTGATGTAAGACATGACATAAATGCTTCCTAGTTAAGGTTTGTCTTTATGTTTTGATCACAAAGAAACCCAGGAGCGAGTGGCAGTGGGGTTGGAGCGGTCGTGTTCCGAGCTGCTACAAGGCCAGCTGTGGTTCAATCCGCTAAGGAAAGGACTCTACCTCTGCGATGGTACAACTTGGATCGCTGTGCTAGAGGGTGTGGACTCAATTAATCAAACCATCCACTCCTGAGCCAGTTTTTTTATTCAATTTAGATTAAATTTGACCAAATTCTCACCTCTCCATCTGCTCAGATCATAAACGACTGGACTATGTGTTGGAACACCAAGTCCTCATCACCGGCTCAGAGACACATGATGTAGAGGTATCCTTACATTTTGTAAAACATGGATATTTACATACATTTGTGGGGTTTAGACTATTGAAAAGATCCCTAATGTACTTGGAAACTAACCACAAGATCAAGGTTCAAGGTTGTTGAGGATGAGTTTAGGAGTCTCACAGCCTGAGGAAATAGCTGCTCTGTAGTCTGGTGGTACGGCAGCTGATACTTCTGTATCTTTTGTTGAAGTTCGGCTATACAAAATTATTTTCTCTACTTTTATTTTTTAGTTTTACCTCTCTGGGCCTCTAAGACAGATATGCATCCTGCCAAAAGGGGTAATGGACAAACAATGCTTTGTATTAAAAGGTCACAAGAAAAAACAATTGAAAGTCAGTGTTGAAACAGAACTAGTATTCTGTTAAGCACGATCTGATATCGCCGTGTTGTTGTTGTTGTTCCTGGAACTCCATGATTAATGTTGCTCCAGGACGATCATTGCACCTGACCAATCACGTTTTAGTAATGTCATAGCTTTGCTTCTGGGGAAAAAAGAGTGGAAAAATGTGCACATGGAGAAGTTACCTTTTTTTTTTTTTTTACACATGATTAACTTTGTGAAATGGTCTATTTTAACCAAGCCATCTTTTCCTTCACGTAAGCAAGGTTTTTTTTTGCCTCAACCTATAAAAACTGCGTCAGTAAACTGAAAAAAGGGAAATAATAAGTGAACAGTACAACAATATTTTCCAGATGCAATATGAACCCCAGTTTCCTCAGTGGCAGCCATGTCCTCAGCCCATTTGGTCACATCAGCTGGCCCCCAATGAGGAATTTGTGGCAACTTGAAATGATGGTCCTGGTGTCACATTAATTAAGATGAAACAACACCCACATGGCGATATCGGATGAACTGTACAGCGAAAAGGTGTCCTTTCCTGAAATTTAATCTGGTCAGTCTTAGTCAGTTGTGACTGATGCTTTTCTCTGTTGTAGTCCCACTTTTGGCTGATTACATTTCTGCATAAAAACTTGGGTGGTATTCATTTTCACCATCATGTGATTTCCTTCTACCATTCAATATGGCTTTCCAAACAGTTTTTTTCATGTTTTTTTAATCCAATCTTCAGGTGTTCCAGGTACCTGGGATGGGTCTAATGGCTGCGATGGCTCATCGGTCAGCAGCATCTGGCTCTGCTGTGTATCTGTGGAGCAACACAGGATTCCAGCTCTACCAGAATATCAGCACATATGGAGCGCTAGCTTGGAGACACTTCAACATGGGCAAGAAGGTGTGACAAAAAGAAAGAGTTGGGTCATGGAATATGAATTGAGCACATGTATCACATAGTTTGGCCAGCTGATATTCCCTGTGTTTTGTTACTTCAATCTAGATATTTCTGGTGGTGTCTAACTCTGGCGGAGGGTCAGACAAGCCTTTTGACAAAGAATCAGAGATGGACTTCTCTGTCATTTACAAGTGGAGCAAAAAAAGAAAACGGTTTGTGCAGTTCCAGACTCTGCAGACCTACTGTGCACGGGACTGGGAAGCCTTTAACATCAACCGGCAAACCTATCTCGCTGTGGCCAATCATAGGAAAGGTAAAAAACCAAATATACATCATATGATTACATGTTTTCGGTCCCATATTAGTCGTATATTTTGGCAATGGTTACAAAAACACTGGCAGAGCTGATGTGGAAACCTGGTGGGTGGTGCCTGCTCAGGCCTGTGAGAGCTGACCAATCAGAACAGACTGGGAAAATTCTGAAAATTCTTAAAGAAACAGGCACTAAAATGAGTGTTCAGACTGCAGGTGAATATAGGCGCTACATCAATGAACAGTAGAAGAAAAAGTCACGTTTTTTTTTAACATTTTCTCGTAGACACCCAAAATAAAAGTATGAACCTCAAAGTGAGCATAACATGGGACCTTTAACTTCTAGAATTTCTGGCATCACAACGACAAAATATTGAACCCCTTCTTTTTCGGTTTGTCTTCCAGGTAATAATAATCACACTATCAACAGTGTGATATACAAATGGGACAGGTCAACAAAGTCTTTTGAGGTTTACCAGATGTTGCCGACCTCAGGGGCCTATGACTGGGAGTTTTTCACAGTTGGACCGTACCATTTTCTGGTGGTCGCAAACGCCTTTGATGGAGTGACCACTTCTGTCGACTCAGTCATCTACGTTTGGGTCGATGGAAGCTTCAAAGTGTTTCAGACAATTAAGGTATGTGGTGAGCATAAAATGAAGGAGAAAAATGTCTTGATGTCTTGATTTAAAAAAAACTGGTTTGGTGCCACACCACAATTCATGGTAAATTTTGATGGTGTTTTGAGTGTGGATGGATATTAACCATTTTCTGCATGATTTCCATGTCATTCATCTTCTCACCAGCTGGGCTTTGATTTCCTCTGATGAGATCTGTATCTGTGAGATGAGCCTGAAAAACGATCTTGTCTGTACACAGAGAGGGAAGGGGAATACAAACAGGGAGAGATAAAAGGGCAATGAAAGAGAGATGGGAAGCAAGGAACATTTAAGACAGGGCCAAAAACAGAGCGTGTGGTTTGCCGTGATTTGCTTGAGCGATGGCAGTGCTTTGACATGTAACTGATAGTCAATCATCTATTTGAATGTAGCCACATTTTAGGAAAGAGCGTTGACACATTTATAGTCATATGAGAAACCATTTCTGCTGAAATGATTTAGGGGAACTCCACAGCTGGATGTGAGGATTTTTGAGAACACCCTGGGGCAGGTGGAAATTAATCACGTAAAAATCATCCAGAAATGATTTTACATGTATTCCAGCTTTTCTACAGCTCTGTAAAGAACAATATTAGGTTCAAACCAACTTTTAAGTATTGTCTGTTTTGCAGCTGTTAAAGCAGCGAGAAATGTTCTTTTCATTGCATATGATAATTGAATATTCGGGCTACACCCAAAAAGCCAGAAGGATGGGCAGAGTAGAAGATGTTTATCAAGTAATAACATTTTTGTAAAATCTTAATCTGAAACATAACTATACATTTTCAAAAAGTATCCATTTTAACTTAATTACATGCAGGTTAAATAAGAGTGCCTCAGCATTGCATTTAGTACAGTACTTGAGTAAACATACTTACTACATTAAGGATGGTTTCTCACTCTCATTGTCAATCTAGACGTTCTGCGCCACAGACTGGGAAATGTTCCAGATTGGAAGCAGAGTCTTCTTAGTTGTTGCCAACGGACACAGACTTGCTAATGGACCAAGTCAATATGCCATCAACTCCACAATCTATGAACTGGACATGAATGGGCAGCTGTTTGTCCGCTTCCAGGATATTATGACCTATAGGTACTGATTATGAGAACACTAACTGTGTAATAACCTGCTTGCTGCCATTTCAAACTCTTGACATCGCCACATACCTTTTCTGTCTCTCCAGTGCTGTGGACTGGGAGTTCTTCACCCTCGGGGAGGAATATTTTCTGGTTGTCGCTAACTCCTTTAATGGAGAATCCTACTCTCTCAACAGCATTCTCTACAGGTACTCAGCTTGTCAACAACACCCCTCCCAGTGTGAAATCATTCAGCCATTCTAACTTAGTGCTGAGACATACGCCTACACTGTTGTAATGTAGATTTATTTAACTTCAGTGAGCCAGACTATTAAAAGCACACCTGCACCTTTGACAAATGAGAATTCACTAGTGGAGGAACTAGGAACTGGCTGACAGCTAATTTTAGGTCTAGATCCTTTTGTAAAGCTGATATGCAAATACAGCCTTGATTTGATTCCTCCTCTCTGTTTGCTTTTAGGTGGCAGGGATATGAAGGCTTTGTTCCCGTTCACTGGCTCCCAACGATTGGGTGCAGTGACTGGGAGTTTTTCAGCTCCAAAGGAGAATCATATCTGATCTACTCTAGTGCCAAAGTACCTCTCTCCAAAGTGTTCAAGCTGAAAATCTACTAGAAAAAAAGAGAGATTGCCTGTGGTTTTGTGTATTGTATTTATTTGTGTGTACATGTAGTTCTTCTTATCCAGTGTCTGTATGTTTCTGTGTGAGAAATCGTGTGATTGCATCGAAGTAAGTTTACCTTCATGATACTGTGCCTATTCACAATTTACATACAATTAGGTTTGTAGCAACCATTAAGGTCACAACCTTGGTATTGTTTTTGGAAATTCAGGGAGTTTATCAATCTGAGGAGGGTTTTACATTCTCAAGTTACAAAGAAATTGTACTTGGTGGGTGTTGAGGAATGATTTTGATATTTCTTAGAGTAAATATCTTTATAGTTCAGTTTTAGGCCAGACATTTTGAATGAAATTTAATTCTCCACTAGGGTAACACCTAAGTTAGCCTAATTTGTTGAAATTGTTTTTAGACCATAATATATGGAGATAAAGACTTAACTGAAAATGTAATTGAACAATTTAATAAGGAAAAAATAAGTAATTAGCAGTGATTAATTTCAGAGATGTCAAGTTTTCAAGGTTTAGGTCTGGGGAGTTTGGCATCAGTGGTGCTAGGTTAACAACTGATGTACCTCATTTTAACACAAATATCATGCGCACAAGATTAATACAACTCTGTGTAAGATTTCTCTCTTTTCTGTAAAAACATTTGATAGCCTATTGATATTTAACATTTTGTTTATTAAGTGGAATGTGTGTTCTCATAATACAACCGACTGATCATTACTTGTTTGCCTCTGACTGCATGAATTTTAGATGAAACATGACAGTAAATTATTTAATTTTTACAATAAACCAGACATAGTATGTTTTTGCAAGACAAGACTTGTTTGTGCATTTGCTATCACTCACAACTATGTTCATTTAGAGCTTGTAGGTGGTATACATACCCTGCAGGAGCAAACCACAGTACACAAGTTTTTTTATTCAAAGCAATTTCGTGGCTAATGAAGTACCTAGTAAAGTATTTGACTGGTATGCAAGCCAACTCTCATGGCCCTGGGCACTTGACTTCAAACCTCCACGCTGTAAAACATGTTTGTTCTGCAGGACTACAAGCCCCATGACTTCACGATTGGACTTGTAGGAAATGTAGTTTTTGAGGCTTCAGTTGTCACTGCTGATAAAATCAATGTAGCTATAAAACTTGATTTTATATGGCTGTTTCATAAAATGACAGTAAATTCTTGAAATTACAATAAACTAAACGTAATATGTCTACGTTAATCGGTAGTGTAATGAATGTAACGTCAATTATTTTTGATTTTTAGCGTTCGCGTTAACCAAGTGTGTGACTACAAGTACCACAATGCACCACTTCATTTTCTGCCAGGGAGAAACATGGCTGCCCACTGTTCACCGAGGGTATTTTTATTTACGTTTCGTTTGTTATCAGTTTTAAAGGAGACAAATGAAGACAGAGCCATTGCCAGAAGCTACAATTACATTGTGTAACAATTAAATCAGACGTCAGGGATTCGGGAAGAAGACGCCATTTTTTAAGTCGTAGTGACACTGACCGCGAACATTTGCGTCTGCCTGATTTTTTTTTTTTCATTTTCGCTGAGCTGTCAAGCTGCTCGTCGGCGTCGGACCGCTTTGTTAGCCCGCTAAGCTGCTACATAACGCAACTGTGAGTCAAACGCACATACATCCGGTAATAGTCGCTATGTTTAGCCCCGTGAAGTCCTCTTATTTCAGAGTCAGCCCGGCCATTGTCAACAGAGAACTCGGCAAGACCAAGATGAGATAGCAAGAGGGCACACCGGAGTGCTAACACACGACTTACTACGAGGCAGAGTCCCAGAATAATTGAGAGAAAACTGAGTAAATAACTCACACAGCATGTTCGGGAATCTTTTCGAGGAAGAGGAGGAGGAAGGCTTCGCTTCGGTGTCTTCCAGGGGGAGAGCTGCAAAGGGGAGAGACGAGCCACCTCCACCCCGAGGAAGAAGCAATCTGTGCGGCATCAAGAATCAGGGGGGCACCTGCTACCTCAACTCTCTGCTCCAGACCCTGCTGTTCACCCCAGAGTTCAGAGGTGAGGCCAGCTTACATATCCTTACAGTAGGATGAGATTCAGGTCCACCAGAGGACAGTTATGCATGTATTATATTTTCTTATTTGTGTTTTGCTGTGTGTCTTTGCAGAGGAGCTGTTCAGTTTGGGGCCAGATGAATTAGGATGCCTGGAAGACAAAGACAAACCAGGGGCCAAAGTAAGAGCCTTTATTGTAGGTGTAATCAGAGATGCAACTTAACATCTATGTGATTTCTAATGAGGTATTTCCTTCTTCTCTGCAGGTCCGAGTGATCCCACTAGAGCTGCAGAGACTGTTTGCCAGTCTGCTACTGGTGGACCAGCAAAGCGCCTCCACCGCCAGCCTCACTGACAGTTTTGGCTGGAACAGCAGCGAGGTCTGTGTCCATTATCTTCGTCATTGAGGCTCAGGTTACACTTCATATTTCAGTGATTGATTTACCTTCCGGTCACAGCGGGAAGTGCATGCAGACATTCACAAAACTGGATTTGAAACTGCGACAGAATTGGAATTTCACCTTGTCTGGAGGCAACCCAGCTGCAGTCATGCAAAAATACATACACAAAGAGGGAGAACAGACAGAAACATTCACAGAATTCGCCTCAGGACATGCACAACCACCTTTTCCAGGTTAAGAATGTACATACAGTGATTTGATTAAACTCACACTGGAGCTCTAAAACTATCATACTGGAAAGTGCAACCAAAGCTCTAGCTGGGGGAGGTGAGAGTGACTACGCACATAACAGACAGAAATGTTGCAAGGTTGTTGTGCGTAAATGTTTAGAATAAAGAGTGAGCTTTAAAAAACATACATTATGGTAATAAGATGACACGAAACTTAAATTTAAAGGGGAAACAGACAACTTCTTCCCTTTCAAAGCATTTCCAAGTGGCATTAGTGCTGGCGCTGCTGTAACAAAGACAACAGATTGCTGTTAGTTTTCCTCAGTGCAGCAACAACACAAGAAAAAATATGAGTTTAATCATTCATTTAGTCTCTAATGAAGACTTAAAAGCAAATAGAAATGATGCCAGGCTGCCAGCCTGACTGGATTGCCAGTCAGCCCACATTTTCCGAGGAGATTTCCTGCCTGTGTACTGAAAGCAAAGATTATGGAACCAATCTAAATGCAGATGGTGTTATTATTCTATAGCCATTACATTGTGCAATCAATATTGACTTCACATTGATAAATTAAAGCAAAAAAATGTTTACGCATTAGACCTGCAACTGATATACATCGATTTCTTCTATAGTAACAACAAAAACAATATACTATGAAAGCTGTAATACAGTGTGTACTGTATACTTTAGTACATAGTATGTAACTGAGACATGGCGTCTCTCGTTCTGTCATTTGACCCTTTCTCTGTTGTCCTATCTCAGGGAACAAATCAGCATGATGTGCAGGAGTTGAACAGGATTCTGTTCAGTGCATTGGAGCACTCTCTTGTGGACACCTCTGGTAGTACTTTTATCCATCGGCTGTACCATGGGACCATTGTTAACAGCATTGCCTGCAAGGAGTGTGGTAATGTCAGCCAGAGACAGGTGCGTCAGTGTTTGCAGGATTTCTCAGCCTCTCTGACGTGGCTCCTTTTTTATATATATGTTTATAAATGCAGCTGGAATTGTTATACCTCCACAAAGGAGGTATCCATGTTGAATACATTTCACAATGAAATGCTAAAACAAACATTACTAACCCAGTTCTGCAATTTTTGGTGTCTTCTGTAGGAGGACTTCCTGGACCTGACGGTGTGTGTTTGTGGCATGTCTAGCCTGGAGGATGCTTTGTGGAGCATGTTTGTGGAGGAAGAGTTGTTTGAGGGCAATAACCTGTACCGCTGTGCACAGTGTGACAGGCTGGTTACTGCTGCCAAGGTCAGTGCCAGCTCTCAGACTGAAGATTATAATCCAATGAACCTTAACAGATGTTCAAATTCTTCTTTTTCCCTTGTGGAACTAGCCTTACGTTAAATCATTCATACAAAGTAGAAAACTTTTGTTCTACTTTGTATGAATGATTTTACATAAACATAACAAATCTAGCTTTTTTCAGCTGTGTCTCACTTCACTTTATATTTTGCTCTTATTCAGTCTGCCAAGCTTAAGAAGCTTCCTCCATTCATGACTGTGTCTTTGCTGAGGTTCAGTTTTGACTTTGCCAAATGTGAGCGATACAAGGAGACGGGACGCTATAGTTTCCCCATTACAATCAACCTGCAGCCATTTTGCGAACAGGTACTTGACCTTAGATTATGCACATTTACCATTACTTTTCTCGGTTGTTGTCATTTTTATTGCTTTCCAGATGTGTGCTCACACAAAGATGTCTTAATAAGTTAAATATTATGTGTTTCTTACTTACAGACTGATGGAGAGGAATCTGATTACTCCTACGAGCTGTTCTCTGTGATTATCCATAAGGGTGGCTGCTATGGGGGCCATTACCATGTTTATATCAGGGACATTGACCAGCTGGGCCAATGGGAGCCGCCGGTAAGAAAAATAAAACAGCAAAAGTGGAAAAGAGCAAATGAAGGAATATTTTTTATTAAAAAAATAGCTGTCATTAGTTATACTTGCTTTTAAAATTGCTATTTCAAAGGCAGTTGAATGCGAATACTCTAATTGACTTGCATTACTAGCGGCAATATAAAAAGAAATGCCTCTTTGTCTCGTTGTTAGGAGGAGGAATGCAAACTCAAGACTCAGAAGAAAGGCAAGGAAGAGGTCAAGAAGGAAGTGTGTGAGCCAAAACTACAAGAAGATGACCCTTTGTCTGTCCTCACTGCTATTATCGCCCAGGTATAGCTACTGCAAATCTAAGAGCTTTTGTTTAGTTCATGTATGTTTTTTTTCTTTGAGTCAGTGGTACAGTCATAGTTGACTGATGGTGTGATTTCCTGTCCACTAGGAGCCATCAAAGAGCATCCTGTTGGACCAGCTGGGTCAGAAACTCCTGGATAAGATTGGTTCATCCTGGAGCAAAAAGTTCAGAAAACACTACGGTCCTATAGGAAAGGTATTTAAGTTTACAATCTTTTTATGCTTTCTTTCAATCAGGGCTTATACCAGTTTATTTCATGTACCAATAATTGTCGTCTTGTTACTTATTCTGTTCTGTTGTAGTTCTTGCAGTCCCACAGTGATGTTTTCATGTTGGTGTCCAATGGTACTCGAGTGGCATTGAAGGCAAACCCGCCAAGCCCTGTGACTGAGCCACCAAGCCCTGTGACTGAGCCCCCAGGCCCAACAGAGCAGATCACTAACTCTGATCCTTCAACACCTTCAGACCCTGGAGCTGCTGAACAACAGCAGGAGCCTGAAAAAGAGGTATTGGAGCAGCAGCCACATTTTCGACGTCCAATATTAAATCGTTACGACTTTTGAAGGAAGAATTACACCTACTCAGTTGTTTTTCATCTATGTTCCTGGTGGACATCTTTTTATTACTTTGATGCCTGTTTCTCACGGTGTTTCTTCCTGTCTGTCAGCAGGGTAGCCACTGGTTTGACCTTAACGACTCCACAGTGACCTCCATCAGGGAGTCTGACATAGAGAAGCAGTTCCAGGGCAAAGAGAGTGCATACATGCTGTTCTACAGAAAAACACAGCTGCACAGGCCCAGTGAAGGTAATTGACTCCATGTGTTGCATTAGTATTGGAAAAGATGTGTCAGATCAGAAAAAGAAATGGAAAAGAGTTGATTAACAGAAGAGAAAGTAGGGTAATTTGATTGTCTTTGACTGTCTTTTATAATGTGTTTTGTGTTTCCTCTACATTTGCAGCCCTGAATAATGCCCAATATAAAGTTCCTCTTCACCTCATCCACATGGCTCAGGAAGAGAACATCAAACTACAGCAAATGCGGTACAAAAACACACATTCATGTATCATACCACGCTTTTGGCTGTTTAGTAGATTCTGACTGAAAAGTGTGACATTTCAGTGGAATCTGAAATCATAAATCAGTGAGGATCAACACAAAAAGGAAGACACTTGTATTAAAACTGGTTTGTTACATAAATTATTGATGTCAATCGTGTGTTTCTGTTACAGTGAGAAGTTCGAAGCCACAAATAACACTGTGGAGCTGCGACTTCACCTGGCAACCAATTACAGGCTAGAAAATGGAGCCCTGCAACCAATCAACAAGGAGCAGGACGGGAGCACCACTCTGAGTTTCGACCGTAGAAAGACCGTGGGAGATCTCCGATTAGCTATTTATCAGGTAACTTAATTTCCAAAACGCTGTTGTGTATTAAAAATACAAAAACGAATGGTGGGAGTGAGCTGTTTTTGCATTTGTGTATAAAGATGCTGGACCAGTGGGAAGGGGACATGGCTCTGACTATGGCCAAGAGTCTTCCTGCGGGTCTACACCTCTACAATACTATTACAGGTGAGACTCTTGCATACAAACTACTTTTGAAAGAGTAAAAGAAGTTTAACAAATGTTGTAACTCATTCTGGTTGTGGTACTCTTTGCAGATGACAGTGTCTCCCTGTACAGTACAGGCCTTCAGACAAACTCTGACCTGTTTGTGTGGAACGGCAGAGAGGTAAGGAAAGGCATAGTCCAACAAAGTAGGCCTCATGCAAAAAAGGCATCTGGACTTGACTTGTATAGTAGGCTGGAACGTTTCAATTCAATCATATCACTCATACGTGCTACCTAAGAAGAATGAATTGTTTTATATGAGTGATTCTTGCATGGAACCCAGTATCTGACCAAAGATAACCAAACTTGACACGTTTTCCTCCTCAGGTGTGTGGTGCAACTGTCCTCATTGGAGCTGAATGGGAGCCAGTGCTGCTGACTGTAGTCCGCCCCCATTTGGGGGAAGATGGGATCCCGGAGGTGGAAGATGGGGTGGAGTGTGAGGAGGGAAGCGGAGGTTTTGAAAATGGAGGGCCAGGGCTTAAAAAGGAGGCGAGAGGTTTTGCAGGTGCTGCCACTCTTGGGGAGGTGAGGGAGGCTCTGGGGGAGCCTAAGGAGAGTCTGCTGTGCCAGGAGCATAAGGGAGGAAAGAGAGCAGAGCAGGCGGCAGGAGAGGGAGGAGGGGCAAGCGGATGGAGGCTGTTCCCTCCCGATGACATGCAGCGGACGCTAAAGGAGCTGTCACTGAAAGACGGAGATGCGCTGTTGGTGCTGGAGCCACAATCATTCGACAGCAGGTAAAATCCTTAGCAATGTATGTGATGTTGTTTTCCTCAAGTGTTTGTTTTACAACTGTCTTCTTATCTTTGCTCAGCATGTTCACTCTAAATGGAGACGTCGTCACTGTGACTACACCGTCTGACTGCCGCTGGCTCCAGGTGGAGTTTCAACCAAATGGAGGAGGAGAAGGAGAAGGGGACAAAGAAGAGGAGAGGAGGAAGATCAAGGTTCCAGCTACAGGAAGTATGGTCAGTATTTTTGTGCTGCAGTTGGTTTGTATCCTCTTTGTTCCTCCATGTTAGCACCACATTGTTGTCTCTAAAAAATCATTTAGTCATGTTTGATGTGCGTCTCTTACAGCTGCTGTGTGAGGTGAAACAGAGGGCCAAAGAAGAACTGCAGCTACAGGAGAACCCCCCAGGCAAGCTGCTCAGTGTTAAACTTAACTGTTTACAACTGCAGATGTTTTACAACTGTCACTAATCACAAATGAATATCAATGAATTGATTAGAAATAAGAGCTCGTATTAGAAGTCAGTTTGGATATGTCCTTAAATCAGCTGTTTTTATTCTCACTGACCAGGTGCACAGTACTGTCTGAGACAGGTGGACTGCACAGGGAAACTCCTTCCTCCAGGTACTGTTACATTTGTTACCTGGGGGTGATTTTAATGGTGGAGACAACTTAAAGGCTGGAAATCCCCCTCATTGTAACAAAATATCAAAATATGCATTCCTTTACACTCTTTACACTGCCCCCTCATAAAATGTTTAAAAGGTACTCCCCCTGCTTGTAATGTTTCTTCTCATCATCCATCTTTGAAGTTTTAAAGCATATTTACCAAGTGCGCTTGTGTTGTCTTACCTTGGTTTACCTGACAGTGTGTGAGGAGTTGAGTGTTCGCGATGCAGGGGTGCGACTCATGACCACACTGACTCTCTGTCCGGGAATTGCCCCCAAGGCATCACAGGTGTGTCTTTTTATTTGAAAGCTTCAATAAATCCTTTGTACTTGCAGCTGCACATGTGAAAGTTACAGAACCCTTAAGTAGCAGTGAAACCTTTCACATCCTACGTTTTCAAGCAAATTGGAGTTACGAGCATTTTAAATGCCTGATTGATGTGGGTTTTTTTTCTTTGCGTTGCAGCTTTTCCTTCACTTCTCTGTGGGCACAGCGCCCTCTGCTGGCATGGAGATGGACATAATTGTGGAGAGTGCTTGTACTGTCAAAGAGGTGAGGAGAAAATGCTCATGCACGTATTATGTGAAAACTTCAACACGTGCTTATGATAAATGTATGCATACTTTTAAAATTTGTATTTTCTTATTATTATTTGCAGTGTTTAAAGGCAATGCTGGATGCTGTGGGACTTGATGGTAAAATAACTTTTTTCTGCTTTATTGTACTGTATGTAACTCATATGCACTGCAGACTCATCTTCTTGTCTCTGTTTTGGTAGGACTGAAATCAAACATTTTTTACTATAGTACATCAGTGCAGTACCTGGTTGTTAATGTCAGTTAAATATGCGTTTGCAGGCACCTGTTGGCACTTGAGGAGGCTTGATTGGTGTGAAGAGGTTGGAGAGGCAATTGTGGATGAGGTGAGTCGCTGACTGTCATACCTAAATCAACGGTGTTTGCAGACATCTTTTACTTTGTTTTGCTTCTTTTACCCACTTATCAGGTGTAGTTTTTCTATTTTTTTTTTTCATTATATTTAGTACCAGGCAAAAGTCTGGAGAGAATATTGTATGCTGTGATGTAAACTTTGAGTATCGTTTGAAATAATTTGACCAACAATCTCTATTTTCAGGATGCTTCTCTGTCAGAGCTGAAGATAAGCAATGGAGAGACATTAATCATCACAGAAGGACAGCTTCCTCCAAAGGTACTTAAATGTTTTGACTTTGGCTGGAGATTTATTGAATGTTGTGACTTTACCTCTCTCTTGAGCCTGGTTATCTGTTTTTCTCTGTCAGGGTTTTCTAAAGCTACCAGTGTGGCTGTATCTGGATCCCAGAAACAACTCCATGGAAACTGATTTTAACGGCCACACTGAGGAGCAAATGCTGGAGGTTGTGACAGCAGGTGAAACGCACAATCAGTCACCTCCAATGTATGCTGGAAACATGGCAGAGCTGAAAAGTGTAGGACAGGTGGAGATATCGGACGAGGCCACCTTGGAGGATTTTAAGACTCAGGTATGAGTATAATTTGTCCTTGTTGACACACTGCTTCTCTTTCGTTTCATGGAAGGCTTAATAATCAGGTCAGGCAAAGTGTGCATGTGATTTTGGTGGGTTTTTTTCTACCCAAGATGCTCCTCTCAATCTATTTTGTTTTCTGTTTCTGTGTCAGGTGATGACATTACCCTCCCTTCAGAATGTGTGTGTGCCAACCACTGCGTTCATGCGTGTGTGGCAACTTGAGGGACAAAGGCTGGCACGAATCCTCAGAGGACAACATCTCACACTCAGGTATGAACACTTTCAAAGTTGTAACTGATGCTCACAAGATTCTAGTTATTATTGATAATTTCAGTTTTGAGTCATTGCTTTTTTCCTCCTCATCAGGAAATTGAAGCTGACCAGTGCTACAGACCTCTGTGTGCAACAGCTACTAAAAGAGGAAGATCTAGGGTAAGGTTTGCAATGTCACCATTTTTTTTTCACTTATACATAATGTGTGTGAGAAGGAAAGGGACCCTTCTGTTATTTCTCGGTTACATTATTTGTGTCTATCTGTTCCAAAGCCCTAAGGAGGTGTTGCTGAATGTTAAAATGGGAGTACCAGGGGAGAGGTGTTACTACCCTCCAGAGGAGCTGGTTTGGGATGCATCCCGAGACTCTTCTCCTCGCTCTCTACGCACTTGTCTGGCTTCACACTATGGCCTCTCCCCCGACTCTCTTCTGTTGGCCAAACACCAGCCAGAGAAACACACCTGGGAGGAAATCTCAAACTGGGTAAGATAAGCACAGAGTAATTTCTTGTTTTTTTTTAGTTTAGGCATCAGGGGAAATCTGTATGTATACTTGCACTCACTTGCTCAATAGAAAAGTTGGTAGAGTTGAAAGAGTTTGAGAAAGAACATTGGACGAAAATGTCGACTGCGTGAAACGTAGCAAGGACTGACAAAAGGAGCATGGATCTGATCATTCAGTTCATCATTTTATCAGGATTTTTATTACATAAGCAAAGAAATTATCCTAAAATCTCAATATTCTTGAATAATAGTGAATAGTGAATAATATGCTGTATGTCTTTTTACTTTCAGAACCAGCAGGTTTCCAAAAAGAAAAAGAAGAAGAGGGCAGAATCACTACTGGGAGCACCGTTTCACCTCAAAGATGGAGACACAATCGGCATCAAGGTCTTCATAAAACCCAGATTGTTTAAAAATTAGTCTGTTTCTGTTTTATTTGTTTCGAGAAACGCTGAATCTGTTCTTAATATTTTTTTCCAGAATCTTTTGATTGACAACAACAGGGTATTTGTCACCATGGAGGATCAGCAGGGCCAGCAGAGGCTCAGAGAGCAGGCAGAGCAACGCAGGAAAGGGTACGGCTTCAGATCTTTAACGGCATTGATCAGTACTGTAGCTTTAATACTACCACACTGTGTCAGTTGGGTCCTTTACTGAAACGTTGTACCCTTGCTTCTTTTTAGAGGGCAGGCTGCAGGCTCAGATGGTGTCGGACCACGCAAGAAGGCTGGAACGACCAAATCCAGGAAACCAGAGGTGGGGCTGTCAATCAATGTTGGAGTATTCAGATAGCACCCTGCTCCCGTGGGTGCATGGACAAATCATAACTACGCACAAACACAGATGCTACATTGCAGGACAATCCACTTGACGTCAGTCTTGTGCCATTTCTTTTTTTCTAACTGTGTTTCTCCACAAAACTTTCAAACCCGACTCAGTTCCCGCTGTAAAATAATTCCTTCTTCTCTTTTGTCTGATTTGTTGACAAGAGAAGGAATTTTATTTTGCCTTTTTGATTTGCTGTTTAGTACCACAATTAGTTATCTTGTTTCTTCTCTCTACAAGATTTCTAAATTACAACCACCACACATGCCCTTTATGGAATTATATTCTTTGGGATATTTGAAGACAGCGACATTCAGGAAAACAGATTGTCTTGCTGCATTGATCGGTAGCTACTTTGTAAAAGTATCAGCCCTGAAAAAACACTTTCTACTTTGAGTGTTTATTTTTGTTTTGTTTTTTTTTTGCTGTTACAAGCTGAAGGTTATATACTGACATATGTGCTGACTGGAGCGTCTATCTTATACAATTTTGTATAAAATGTAGCAATCAGGGTGAAAAAAAAAATACTGTCAGCCACCAGTTAATGGGTTTTATCTTCTGACATGCCAACAAGCCACTATGGCAGGAAATCAACCATCAAAGCTGATGCTCACAGGATAACTTGTTTTAAGTAATGCTGATTTGTATAAGAAACCTGTCACTGTGCATTGAGAACAAGCACGTTTTTTCTGGATCATGGGCTTGTTTTTAAGGTTGATAAGGGAGAGGAGAGATGGGCCTTAATATGGAGAAGCCTCAGTGCTGCTCTGTCCTCCCTACCTCGCTCTCTACCTCTCTCATTCTACCTCTGCTGCCCTCTCTGCCCCCCCCCCCCCAAGTTTTTGCCGTAATTAATAGTTTTGTTTTCTTAACCTCAAACTGTTCATGCCCCTGCTCTATATAAGTCAACTACAGTTTAAAAAGTATTTCAGTTTGATGCCTATGTTTACTTGTAGTCATATTTTATAAACGGTTAAGCAACTTAATCGTCTTTTATTGGACATGATCCTCTTCTAGAGCTAATAATAAAGCAGACAGCCTTCACTTTCACCTTTAATCCATAATTTCATGTTCAAAGAAATAATTCTTCTATAATCATGTGATGCCAGGTGAATTGGCTGCTGCAGATATATTCTGTAAAACAATACATTCAAATCCTTTCTGGCACTAATCCTCCTTGATTATGTAAAATTTAAATTCCCTGAGTTGATACACGAGTTTTCATTGTGGAACATGTAATGTTTCATTTGCATGCACTATATGTGACTTCAGGGAAGAAAAGTAATATTCTTGTAGATAATTTATTCGAAAAGAAGTGACAAAATAATGTTTATACTGTATGAAATGTGATCTGTTTTCTAGGCTGCTTGCCTGTTTTATTTCATGTATTATTCTGGCCTTGATCAGTGCCAAGTAGAAATTTATAGTTTTTTTTTTAAGCAATTGGAGGAACACTGCTTGACAGCATACTCAGCAATAGTGAAATTTAATTTTGTATAGTATGAAATCATTTACGAGTGTTATTGATTACATCTTTGGTGTTATTGATAAAGAATGATCTGCTGTACTATGACAGTAGACATCTGTTTGTATTCGTGTCAGATTGTATCTGCAGGAAGTATTTTATCAACAATAAAGGTATACAGTAATCAGACTGAAGCTGAATCATTTTAAACCTGCTCCTAGGCAGGTGTACCCACATTTTCTTTCCATGGAGGGTCAAAACTGAAAGTTAATGGTGGACCACGGGCCAAAAGCAAACTGTACTGTCTGTATTGTACAAGAATGCAAAATGGTATTACGATCCCAAGTTCCCTTAATTGATGGACTTGTTGTGCCCTGCATCTTAATTTATTTATTTATTTATTTTTTTTCTGTTCCTGTTCTGGTGGGCCAAACCGAACCTCATTGCGGACCCCACTTTAGCCAGCCTTGCTCGGCAATGTTGGCTGATTTTTCCATCTTTGAACAGCTATAGTGCTGTGAAATTTGGGGCCTACTGTAAGAAAGTAATAGTTCACAAGAAAAGTTTGTATATGAAAAAAACAATTAACTTTTTATCCTTTTTGTAATAAGATACGTAAATAAGATGAGAAAAAGTTCTTGTAGTACCTTAATTAACAGTAATTAATGACCGTTTTCATTGTTATCACGGAAACAGTTACGGTTACAGTTGACATTCATTATTCATACAAAATATGCAACATTAAAGGTGCACTATGTAGTTTTGGGGAAGACATTTTAATCAAAGAAAGATCTTTGTTGACTGATTTTTCTTACTTAATATTCAAAGTCTCTTCGTTTTCATGACATGAAAAAAAAGTAATTCATAAAATGAATAAACAAACTGACCTTAAAGGACAACACAATTTCATACTGTTTTACTTTGTTTATATGTGGTGGACCCTGCCACTTTTCTAGCCTTAAACAGTGTTCTTATTTTTCTCTGAGAACAGCTTGTTTATTCAGTTATGGAAAAAATACTACTATGTAATACTACTTGTTGTTTGTTTTAGTACCTCATTAATATTGAGTCTGAATTTCTTCTCCAAAACTGCATAGTGCTCTTTAACAGCACACAGTGCTGTGACCAATCACAGCCCAAGAAGCCTGGAGTGTCCAATCAGCTTTCACAGTGCAGCTCTAGTGTCCCTCTGTCACAGTATTAATGTGGCCGGCAGACACGCTGTGAGATTTACTGCAGGGAGAGCAGAGATTGTCTGACAGTTGCTCAGCTTGACAAATAACGTTTGCAAAAATGGTTGATGCTTTCTGTGCTACATGGAAACTGGTGGACAGCCAGAACTTTGATGACTACATGAAGGCACTTGGTGAGCAAGTTTGATTTGTTTTTTTATTAATTTGTCTCCTTGAAATAAGAGTTAATTGTTCTCAGTGTGAGTAATGATGTCTGCTGTAGGCTGCATCTATTCTACAAGCGTGTTTCTGATAAAGAAGTTGCTTATTTTTGCTCAAATATTTGTACTTTAAGCAAAGCATAATGTGTTTTCTTTTGATTTGTTTTTACAACAGGTGTTGGTTTTGCCACTAGACAAGTAGGCAATGTCACCAAACCAACAGTAGCGATCAGCCAGGATGGAGACAAAGTGGTGGTGAAAACCATGAGCACCTTCAGGAACACCGAGATCTCCTCCAAGCTGGGAGAGGAGTTTGATGAGACTACACCTGATGATCGACACGTCAAAGTAAGCTGAGTAAAAGTCATTGCATAATTTTCACCGCGATGTGCGCTCTAGCTGGAGGTGGTTTAAAATTTAACTTGCTTGTTTGTGTTTGCAGTCTACTTTCACCTTGGAGGGAGACAAACTTGTGCAAGTGCAGAAGTGGGATGGCAAGGAGACCAAATTTGTCAGAGAAATCAAGGATGGGAAGATGGTGATGGTGAGATCACATAACACACACAGCTTGATGGAGTATGATACAAACCCCTACAGCTGCAAGAGAAGATAAATCTTGTCATGCATGTCACTGTTCTTACATTTACAACTTGCAAAGTAGTTATGTAAAGCATTTTGAATTGCCTTGTTGTGCAAACGTGCCTAACAGATAAACTTGCCTCGCCTTGTTATTGCTATGGTGAAATAAATTATACGACTAGAATGATGTAAGGAAAACTTGCTTAACATTCAGTATGCATCATTTCTAGATTTTGCATTAAAAGCACGAATAAATATTGACCACCATCATGTAACACAGGCTGTCCTCTGCTTTGTCTCCTCTCTGCCTCACAGACTTTGACTTATCAGGGAGTCCAGGCGGTCCGCACATACGAGAAAGCCTAACTCTAACATCCACTTGAATGAGCAAATCATCCCTGCACTGCAAAAAAGGTGTCCCCTCCCCTTTTTATTTTAACAAAAATGTTTTTACAGCAGTGATTTGCACTTGATTTGTTGTTGTAACATGAGATAAATATTTTGGGAAATCTTTTTTGTAAGATCTTTTGTAAGAAATTTCCGACTGTGAAGGGCCTAAAATGTTTGATTCTGTGGAAAAAGGGAAAAAAATAAAGTGCTTGACTAAACTTTATCGTCTCAGACTTTTCAGTTGGGGCTCCATCAGTACCACTTTATCTCAACAGGGCTCTCTTTCTCAGGGTTTTTTTTTTTTTTTTTTGTCATCCAACTTCGAATGCACTCCTACATTTCTTTTCACTGTCAACCTAAATTGTGGGAACAGTGCTCTCCCTGTGATGGGTCAGTTCCAGGTGACAGCTGCAGGGTGACCGTGAGGGCCAGAGCCGGCCGTGCAGCAGCAGCAGCCAGTGTGACCATTGAACTCATGGGAATGAACGTCCTCTAGTAACCTCCAGATGGTCAGAGACGACTAGGAGCTGGAGGGGAGTGGAGGGGGTGGGGGTGGTGATGTCACTGGCCTCGGGATAATCCGGTTTTAGTCGTGGTGTCATTACGTAGAGGCATCATTCGATGGTGTGCGGACCAACCGTGAATGAATGCTGCCACTGGTGTGACAGAATGACAGCAGTACGGAAGGACACTGTGCAGGATTAGGACAGTTTGTATCAATAAATCCAGTATCCCACGGTTGGTAGATCAAAGTCTAAAATTAAAGTGATCTGCAACTGTTACAAACAAGAGGACACAGTTTTAAAGCTTTCCCTCATCTAACCTCAGTCTTTCCCACATTTTAAGAGGCCAAGCGAACGCCTCTCTGTCCTCCCCTGTGAGCTGTGTCGAGCCTACTGAACACTGTGACTACAAGTGGCCATTCTTCTCATCCCAACACACAGGCTGCCAAGTTTTTGGCCACCTCTGAATAGCGTGTGACACAAAGAAGCCGTGGTAACTGGAGTGGAACTCATTTGGCCTTTGCCCACTGAATTAATTTAAATTAAAATCTATCTTTATGCTCTAGTTATAGGATGCCCAAAAATATTCCCCCTAACTCTCACAAAATCCAGGCCAAATCATTTGCATAAGTATTCGGGGTGACAACAGTTAAAAGACAAGTTCAGGCGAGTTCGTGTCACGGTGTTCACAGCAGCACAGTCGCGCTGAAAGGGTTATCGCATTCCACGACGGAGAAGCAGTGAGAGATGATAGTTTAGTGTAACTTCTTCTCTCCTCAGTGAGCTTCCCAGGAGAGCAGCAGGAGTTTCCTCTTTGTGTGGAATCTGTGTCAGTGGTGTAAACTGCCCTGTAGTAACCCGTCTCTGGCCTCATGAGGGATCATCAGTGTGAAGGACCTGACTGTAAACCGGCAAACGTATATAAAGCTTAGGTAAACTGATTTTAAATGTAAGCGTAAATAATATAAATGTGTCATTAATGACTTAAAACAACTGAAACCAGCCATTCATTCACTTTTCATGACATGACATGAGGACATAAAGCGCATTGAAAAATTGGAAAACTTTTTGTTTTGTTCATTGCTCATCTCACATAGCCAGACTTAACTTCATCAATCACTGCATTGACCACAAATTATTGCCATGACATTGGCAGAAAGCTGACCTTTAGAGAAAGACTTACAAAAGAAATAGACTTACAAAAGAAATATTTGCATTGCTCTGTTTTAATGTCAAATTGCTACTATTCACAAGCATAAGGAAGATGTAATTAACAAATGATACATAATGTGAATTTACCTGCAGTTAAAGAGCAGTTTCAGTAGCAGGGACCGGATTAAAATTCCTTTTCTCAATTTATTTAACTATTTACAATGAGATTATTTTAAATATGAATAACATCTCATGTTAGCAACACAACTGAGCGACAGATGTCAGTAATTGGTGTCAAATAAGTTCAAGTATTTAGTGCTGCCATTTTGAACATTGGGGAAAATATCACAGAAACAGAGCGTGAAACAAAAACACACACATCATGCACATTTCATTCGACTATCCGACAAACATACAATGCTTTGATCACTCAGATATTTAAAAATGTATATATTGCACATGTTTACCTGGTTAAAGTGTGGGTTAAATATAATTTAGTAAAATGACTGAAGCAAATATTTATCTTTTGTTGCCATAAATCAAATATTAGCAACAACATCTCTACTTTCATTCCAATAACTCATAGAAATATTCAAAGACACTGTCGCTTTGGGATCAGTGATAGTGGAACAGCACCTCATAACTCAGCTGTTACAGTGCAGTTACTGGAGCAGATCGTATGCACCATATATGGACTCATGAAGACTGTGCTTCTATTATTTCAATAAAAAGATAAGTGGATTTAATTTGGGATTAGTGTCACAAGCTGTAATAATAACTGCCTTCTATGCAGCATATGGAGCAAAATGTAAAGAGCTACATGTAAACAACAGCTGGTACAAGCTGAGAAATAATGTACCAGTTTACATCCGAGATCATCTGCTCAAGCATGTGGCGCCCTCTGCAACAACTGTGCAATTACACGATGTGCAGATATGTAGTTTCATCTCCAACATCACCGCGTTAACAACAACATTCAGGTTGACAAATAAACCTGTGAAGGAGCTGATTCTTGCAGCTCTCTTCATTCTTCAGAGATTTCAAACATGTGACTTGGATTTTTGACCAGTTTCAGTATTCAAAATCAATCTGAAAGTGTACATCACAAGCACAGGACTTCCATAAACTGTAATATGAAACCTGTCACCTTTGTTTTAGCACAGTAATCAGATGTAATACAATGATATATTCATGTTATAAATGTCAAAAACATTACAACTTTTAAACATTTTCTGACCCTTTCTGGTTTATAAGAACCTGTTGAAAAGGTTGCAAAAATAAATCGTGTTTCTACACACAAACAGCCAATAACCAAAAGTTACTGACCGTGCGTTTTTGGTCTATCAAGGAATTGCCGTTAGCCACAGCAGTCATCCCTTTTGACTGACAAAAAATTAATCACATGTGCCCTACTGTACTTTTAATGTTCCAGCTTGTAAAACATCTTCTATAACAGTGCAAGAAAAGACGTTTACTCGCCATCTCATTGACTAGAACAAGTGGTTGGAAAACAGGTTTCCAACTTGTTGTCCAATTATACAAACTCGGGGCTCATTCTGACAGTGCAGATGATGCAAAGCTTGTTTTTAGCACCAATGTCAGAAATGAGGAGCTGGCACACATGGCATCTACATGGTACAGTCTAGTAAGACTTTAAAGGTAGTGTTTCAGGTAGTGTTGGGAGCTCTCATATACAGTGCATGGTCATTCCTTTTGACACATAAGTAGACAGAAACAGACAAAAAAAAACTTTCCTTGCTTTCATTAATGCTTTGATTGCTTGTTTGTACCCGTTTGGGGAGAAATACTGGAATATGTGTGAAAAGTTAAAAGTTTCCTTGAAAAACTATCAAGACTTATGCACAAACTATAAATGCCCAATTGTTGATGTAAGGGCTTTAAAAGCAGGATAAGTTGAGCCTTAAAAACATTGCCTTTTACAAGAAAAAAGCTAAAAGTACACAAATTACTGAGGATAAAAATGTATGTACGATTACTGTACAAACCACTTTTCAAGTCGATGTGGCTTTGGAGGAATTGAACACCTGTCTGCCAGAGATTGTGGTCATTTTTGTACCCTGTTTACTGCATAGTTGAACATACTTTACAATATGTTCCTTCTTTAAAAAAAATGCACCATCATGTTTATTTGCATGTGTAGCTGTGAGGACCTAAATAAATGCTCCACAAAGGTAATGTACTCTATTGTTCCATTTGAATAATTGCATTATATCCACCTTTCAAAACGCAAATTAAAAACAAAAAAAATACATTAAAAAAATGGAAAGGAATGACACTGGCTGCATGTATTTGGTACGAGAGCTCAACCAAATCTGGAAATAAAAATAAAGTCGGTCCATCACATCAAATCACCCATCATCCTCTGCTCGTCCAGGTTTCTCTCCTGAAGACTAACAGTGACGCAGTGCAGGGCGTGCTCAGTGACTTGACCTTGTCGTTATCAGTAAGTTGGCTAAATTGTAAACCTCAGGCTGGATTCAGACTGAAGCTTCAAATCTGCAGTGGTGAGAAGGCGTAGAACGGGAACTGGGCCTCGTCCTCGTCCACAAAAAAACACTGGAAGTAGGGCAGCTCATCTGTGGAGGGAGTTCAGAATAATATGTTCATCACTTCTATCTGTCATCCCGAGAGAAGACTGAGTGTGCTGTTCGCACACTTGTGTGATATTTTGCTTATGAGAAGGGAATTTGGACTCACCCTCCATCTGAAAGCTGTCTGATACAGAAGGCTCTGCTATCGGAAAGAGAACATGATGTTAACCATAAAACAATACAGTGTTCTATTACCCTGAATTATTGCTTCAATAAGCAATAATTCAGTACCTTTTACTTTTTCCTCTTTGGCAACTTTCTTCTTTTCTAGAACAAAAAAGAAGAATTTCCATGCATAAATAAAAGTATAGTTAGAAGTGGTAGTAAAGTATTTCAAACACTTAAAATTTAGTTGCAAAACAAACAACTGTACCTTTCTTTGCAGGCTCCTGTATCTCTTTAAGAACTCTGTCCACTGTTACAAAAGATTGATAATGATTAACTAAATGCAGGGGAATATGCAAATGCTGGTGCTGTTTATATAATTCACACAGACATTTCCCTAATCTATTTACATTAAAGGAAAATTTCACACAAATATGAAAATTCAGTCATTATCTTCTCACTCTCATGCTGATGGATAGTCAGATAAAGTTTCATCGTCCACAAAACATTTCTGGAGCTGCACATCAAAACAGAGTTGAGCTAGAGATCCGAAACTGAGATGTTATTATCAAAAAGACATTATTTATACCCTTTTTAAAGCCAACATCTTCACCTAAGTTGCTAAGCTAAAAGTGTTAGCAAAGATCCTGTCCAAAGTGGGTGCACAAGCTCGACCACACGTCAGGGGTTTAAATAATGTCATTTCAAATCCATTTGGGATCTCAGTGCTTCAGGAGACTTGGATTATGCTGTATGAGCTGTATGGAGCAATTGTATGTTATTTTTCAGCTGTTTCTTTCTACATTTTAAAACAAGTCCCCATCTACCTCAGTTGTTTTAGCGAATGCTGCAGAAATGTTTTGTAAGCTATGAAACTGCACTTGAATTTCCGTCCACATGAGAAGATAATGACTTAATTAAAATTTTTGGGCGAATTTATTCGTTAACTTTCAACCTACCTTTTGCTTTCTCCTCTCTGGCTGCCTTCTTCTCAACTGTTTTTTCTACAATAAACAAATACATAAAGTTTCACGAATAATTAGGTCTAAAGTGTACAGTGGTAGTTGTACTGTAAACCGTTTGGTCAGTTTCTTAAAAGTGAAGATACCTTTCTTTACAGGCTCTTGTTTTTCTTTAGGAACTCTGTCTTCTGAAATAAATCAAAATGATGACAAACCATGAAATGATCAAGCAGCTGCTCTGTCCTCTTGCAGTTTCAAAAGTATTTTCCATAAATTCACAGTATATTGATGTATTAATGTACTCAACACAGATTGTATGCAGTACCTTTCTTTGCTGCACTGGGTTTGACCTTTGCTTTTGAGACCTCAGGCTCTGTTTCACAAATATAAGTGAGAAATTGGCAATTACAATATTGCTGACCCCTCAGGGCTTGTGTTAACTAGTATAGCGTATGCATCTTTTACCAGAGTAGATTCAGGATGACATTAATGTGGCTGATTTACTGCAGCGTCTCTTCATAATGATATGTTGTTATGAACAGACATGCCTAGGGTCCCAAAGCAAAAACTGAAAACATCACTGCCAATAGACTTTCTAGGGTTATTAAAAATGTCTAACATGCATGTGCAGTAAGCTACTGGAAAATATTGCTGAACTCTCTGTACACTTACTGTCTATAAGCCTAAGATTTATAGACAAAGAAGTCAAAATTGTTGTTATTTTTGTTTATAAGGATTCATAACAGAATATCTTCTTGCTGAATAAAAACACATTTCTAAATCTTAATTTTTAATGTTTTCTATAAAGGATGTCGAGTATCACATTCAGCAGGAAAATATTCTCAGGTTTCAGCAGCAGCTGGTAGAAATGTCTGTTTCCCCTCTAAATAAACCAATGGCTACATTCACAGACTGCAGTGGCCTTCATGTTGTAATCAGATTACATGTTGCACTCGGCTTGGTACATGAAGTGCTGCCTCTACTGAAGCACTACAGTTGTACCTTTCTTCACACGGACTGGTTTAGGCTTTTCCCTGAACATGGCTGCACCATCAGGAAGAAAATGCAATTGATAAAGCATACAGTTCTTTTCTTTGTGGAATGATTTCTAATAGATATATTTATACTATAATATCTATATAGACTATAAAACCTTATTAAGATAGCCTCAAATGCATCACCAAATTGAGATTCTTGTTGCATCATAATCTGATCTGAACAATGCTGATATGTACAATAACAGTATTCATTGTTGCAGACACTGTACCTTTCTTCACTGCAGCAGGTTTGTCCTTTTCTTTTGGAGTCTCCAGTTCTGCAAAAGGAAAAATAAGGTCACAGGATCTCAACAGTGGAAGTCACAATTATCTAATTGTCCAAAAAGGCATATTGCAGCTGGAGCCACAGCACAACCACAACAAAACTGAGTTTCTAAAACCTTAAAGCAGCTCACACAGCATGAGAAATCTATGGCTAGAAAGCTGTAATTTGTGTTAGAAAGTGAGAAAACACTATTGATTTGTGCCTTTAACATCAGCAGCTGGTTTGGGCTGAATATATTAGGCATCTGGTGATTATAACCAAGAAGTCTTTATGTACTTATTGTTGCTTTTTTATCATCTCCTCAAATGTGAAATGGACATATAATGCTATTTCCTCATTATACATGAAATAATCTGTGAAAATCACTCAACCAGAGTTTCACCTCTTTTAAAGCGTATGGCTCTATATAATGCATATTTTCTACATGTTCTCGTAGCTTTCATTTGCCTAAACACAGTTTGTACTAGGTGCAAACCTCCGTTCTAGAGCTAAGGGCTTGAAGCGTCCATTTATGTTCCACGCATTTCAACATTTACAACACATTGTAAATGTTTGTTGGCTTGGATATAATTTGCTGTGTAATCGCAGCTCTTTATTGTCCATGAATTAGTGGGTAAGAGGTGAGTAATAAAAGCTTGATGAATTATCAACTACGCCTATCTAAGCAGGCATACAGTATTCTTAAAGATCATTGTATGGAAGCAGCTGTTTGCCGATGCAGCTGCTGCAGAGGAATCAACCTCCATTTCCTGTACATTACATCCTCTACAGTGATTTATTGATCTCGTATGCAAAGTGCTTGTTTCCCTCGTGAGCCGTCCAATCAGAGCTTTTACACATGACCTACATCCTGTGACCAGATAACTGTAATTACAAGGATGTAGATGGAGCACCACTAATGTACCATTCTTGACATGGACTGGTTTGGCCTTTTCCCCTCAATAATGCTGATCCATCAGGGGGAAAATACAATAAATGTTTACTTGTGACAATGCTTGCCCTTTAATTACCACAGTGACACACAAAGCATTTTGTTTTTCATTTATAATTAAAAGTTTTATGTATTTGTCACCTAACATGACAATGTGAGCTGCAGGTGTCATCATTTTTGTACCTTTTGTGAAAGCTGGCTTGACTTTGTCCACTGATACTTTGGGCTCTGAGTAAATGTATGAATTTATTGGTTCTCATGAGCTTTGTTGTTATTTAGTGTGATAACATGTTAGAGTTCCTTTAGTGAACCTACGGGATTATAATATAGACTCACCAGCAGTTTATTAGGTGTAACCAGCCAAAACTAATGCATCTGTATAACTCAGTACAGTTCAAAAGCAACACAAACTGCAGCAGAAGTTGAATCAACAAATACTTAACTTTATTATCGTCATAAAGGTTGTATTAATTGCATTAGCTTTAGCTAGGTTCACCTAATAAATTGGCAACTGTGTATAGATGATAATATTCTTTCTTCTAAGCTACAAGCCCAGAAAATCATCTTCAGGCTGATGATTTTGGCAGGCTACCTTTCTTCTTTAGGAGTGATTTGACCTTTTCCTTCTTTGTCCCAGTCTCTGTTTTAGAAGGAGCTAATTCAAAGGAATAACATTTTTTCAACATTTTTTTTTAACTCAAATATGAATATGTATACTATGTCTTGTTGTAATTAAATATTTACCTTTCTTTTCATGAGCTGGCTTAGGCTTCTCCTTTGGGACCTCAGGTGCTGCAGCAAAACACAGGGTGAAAATGAGTTCAGTTTTCGTGTTAACAAGAGTTATCTTTTCGCCAAATAATGATTGATTGTATCAGAATTACCCTTTTTGGCAAGAGCTGGCTTGGCCTCAGCTTCTATAGGGAATAAATACAAAATAAATGCCTGTTTTTTGGGTTTTTTTTTTAAATAAATAATAGATTTATGAATAATCCGATGACATTGTATAATATTTCTTGGAGATGTGATTGAGATTTTTGTTAAAAAAAACAAACAAATTGTCATTATCTTGTGGCTGTAAAGCATGAACACTGATTAGCATTTCATCAGCAGACACATGTTAATCTCCTCTAAAGCACGACAGAAACACACTTGTGCTGCATACCTTTCTTCTTTTCAGCAGTCTTTGCTTTGATAACAGGCGCTAGAAAAATACACGGCCCTATTAATTCTAATGTATACAGTTAAGCGAGAAAACAACAAAGAAACTACAGTCGCAAAGCCAAACCTTTTGTGGGAGTCAGTGGCTTGGCCTTCTTCTCCTTGAGAACCTCAGCTTCGAAAGCAAATGATAATAGTAACACAAATATCAGTGGAGTTGGCCATTTCCAGCACGTTGTGACCATGTCACCATACCCGATTTACAACTAATGCAGCTTATTACCCTGAAATTGAAGCATTCAGACTAAAAATTGTTAAGAAAGCAGGCTGTCAAAATTAAAAATGAAATAACAGTGAAAGTATTTTAATTACTGTAATTACCTTTTTTAGTTGGTGCTGGTTTGACTTTCTCTTTTGGAGTTACAGGCACTAATGAAGAGAAAATATTACAGTGAAATGGTTCAAGTTAAACAAAAACTGACTAGCTGAAATGGTGAGCATATACACAATCTTAAAATGAGCTGTAAAAAAACCAAACAGACGGACCTTTCTTCAGTGGCACAACCTTCACCTTCTCCTTTGTTAGCGAGACATTTTTGTGTGGTACTTCTGCCTCTGTAAGAAAAAACGAATGAGAATGAAAATCAGTGACTTCATTATTAAAACATTAACATAAATGTTGATTGGTGTCCTCTTACCTTTAACAACTGGGGTGGCTTTTTTCTTGAGTGGAGCAAGTTCTGTAAAAAGAGAGTTTAGGTTCATCATCACAGAAAATAAGATGACACATTGGACCGAATGTAAGGTAAGCTCTTACCTCTCTGTGCTAGAACTGGTTTGGGTTTCTCTTTTGAAACCTCAGCTGCTTAAGAAAACATATGACATGATGTTCAGCATGCAAAACCAAAACCTGTGATGGCATGAACATTTTGATGTTTGCAATGTTAAAAGTTTGCCAAACCTGTCTTTGCAGAGACTGCTTTGACTTTCTCTTTTGGTGCCTTGACAACTGAAAACAAAAAAACAAACACAGGTGTATGCTTAGGATCACTGACGCAAACCACTGAAACATGGAAGAATCTAAAACCAATCAAAGCTATACACCAAAAAAAATTTTACCTTTTTTCATGGGCACTATTTTGACTCTCTCTTTTACCAGAGTGGCGTTTCTGGGAGTCTCCTCTTGTTCTGTGGAAATACAATACACATACAGTATGAAATTGTTGCTCAAGATCCAGTTAGCTGGATATTTTCATGTCCATTATAAAATGCAACACTGACCTTTTTTCAAGGTGACTGGTTTGGCCTTTTCTTTATCAGCTTTAACAGCTTCTGTGTGTCGAGAACGCAAGGTTTCTTATAGCAGGACAGTTTTATTTCCATTGTGACAAAAAAATAATAATAATGTTTCTCTTTGGTGATAAGAACATTATGAACTAATAATGTGCACGTTACCTTTCTTAGCAGGAGCTGCTTTGGCCTTTTCCTTTGAAACTTTTGTGTCAAGAAACAGGGCAAAAGGTTAGAATAGCTTGACTGTAAACTGAAATTAATTAGGTATATCCTGCAATCTATGTACAGACAACAATCACAATATTGTTAAGTCTAAAAATGTTCTCATATGAGTAGTTTTAGTAGTTTTTGGAAGGTGTTGAAGAACATTAGTTGTGAAAACTAATGCAGTCTAATACAAGGGTCCTATAATAAATTGTGTCTTGATGAAGATCATAATGTTGAGTTTTTGTTGATTCAACTATAATATCTGTAGTTTGTGGTGCTGTTGAACTGTATCGTATAAATTTGGTTGTTGATGCAAAGATTTCAAGTGTTTCTGCGTCAGTGAGTCTTTGCATTACCTGATTTTACAGGTTCAGGTTTGAGTTTTTCCTTTGGTTCCTTCTTGGGCTCCTTGGGAGCTGCCACTGGTGGAAAATGCAAAATGCAAAGTTTCTGACTAGAATATGGTCAAGTTTAATTCTTGAAATGATTAATATAACAATAAAAAAAATCAATACAAAAGAATAAAAGCATGCTCATACCTTTCTTTGCAGGTTCTGCTTTGGCTTTCAGCTTAGGAGCTTCAGAAACTTCTATTATTGGAATATTCAAAAAGATAATTCATGAGCTCATCTTAGCTTGACATTAACTCCACCTACATGTGAAACTGCATCACTGCAGGCACTAGCCAACATGTAATGGTAGCACTCAATACAAACTATAATCATAATTATTTTGCCTATGGTTTATAATGTCACACACTGTAACAAGTTCACATGTGGTTACACTGAGTGTGGCCTGTTACTTACCTATTTTTGTAACATTAAGATGTTCCTTTTTCAGGACAGGAGCTATCTGCTTTCTTACAGCTTTGACCACCTTTACTGTCTTCTTGGGTTCATCAGCTGAAATGAACAGCAGAAAGATTATGATACAATTTAGTGTCATACTGTTTTATTTCATTCTATTACATTTTGTTTTTTAACTCTACAAAGCATCGTTCAGTATTGCTGATGAAATCTGACTGATATCTTGCCATTTTATTTTATTTTTTATCTAAAGAGGTGTTGATTCAACTGTAAGATCAGTAGTTTGTGATTCAGTAGAACTGTATTAATTTGGTTGTTGATGTAAGGATTTCCAGTGTTTTATTTTCTTATATTCCTCTCGCTCTCTGGCTTCGACTGCAGCGTCAGTGAATCTTTGCATTACCTGATTTTACAGATTCAGGTTTGATTTTTTGCTTTGGCTCCTTCTTGGGCTCCTTGGGAGCTGCCACTGGTGGAAAATTATGACATCAAAAAGCCTTAGCTATACATAAAGGCACATGTTTATTATGTGACACTTAATATGTAGTTTTTTATGTGTTCTACACATAAAAAAATCAGTGTCAGCAAAGGAAAAATATGCTAAATATTTGGCTTAAATATGTTAAGATGAAGTTTAATTCTTGAAAGGGCTGATTAAAGATTGATAGGCTATGAGGTTATGTAGCATCTAAACCGCTAAATAACGTAAAACTACTTTTTCTTGAATTGACAATTGACACAAAAGAATGAAAGCATGCTCATACCTTTCTTTGCAGGTTCTGCTTTGGCTTTTGCCTTAGGAACCTCGGGAACCTCTGTTATTGGGGATAATTCATAAATATAATGTATTAGTTTATCTTAGCTCCATATTGATCCATGCTTTAAATGTAATGTAAATATATTACTACTAGAATAGTTTTGAATACTGTTCAATTCCTCTTGACCCAAAGCTGAGTGTGGCCTGTTACATACCTGTTTTTGTAACATTAACAAGTTCCTTTTTCAGAACAGGAACTATATGCTTTTTGACAGCTTTCACAGTCTTTTGGGGTTCATCAGCTGAAATGCAGAAGAAAGATTATGCTATAATTTATAATTATGCAACTTTGGTAGGAATAGTCAAATGTTCCTTTTTTGTGTATTTGCTAAACATTGTATTGCTGGCCTATGCATACCTGTCTTATCCTCTTTCCTCTTGACAGGTTCTTTGTCTTTGGCAGTCTTCTTAATTTCTTTCTCTTCTTTAGAAGGCTTTGCTGGCTCTGTCTTTTGTTCTTTCTCTTCTTTGAGAGGTTTCTTTATGTCTTTCTCTTCTTTGGATGGTTTCTTGACCTCTTTCTCTTCTTTGAGAGGTTTCTTGACTTCTTTCTCTTCTTTGAGAGGTTTCTTTACGTCTTTCTCTTCTTTGGATGGTTTCTTGACTTCTTTCTCTTCTTTGATGGGTTTCTTGACTTCTTTCTCTTCTTGGACAGGTTTCTTGACCTCTTTCTCTTCTTTGAGAGGTTTCTTGACTTCTGTCTCTTTTTTGATGGGCTTCTTTACTTCTTTCTCTTCTTTGGATGGTTTCTTGACTTCTTTCTCTTCTTTGGATGGTGCCTTTACTTCTTTCTCTTCTTTGATGGGTTTCTTGACTTCTGGCTCTTCTTTGAGAGGTTTCTTGACCTCTTTCTCTTCTATGGATGATGGCTTTACTTCTTTCTCTTCTTTGAGAGGTTTCTTGACTTCTGTTTCTTTTTTGATGGGCTTCTTTACTTCTTTCTCTTCTTTGAGAGGTTTCTTGACTTCTGTTTCTTTTTTGATGGGCTTCTTTACTTCTTTCTCTTCTTTGGATGGTGCCTTTACTTCTTTCTCTTCTTTGATGGGTTTCTTGACTTCTTTCTCTTCTTTGAGAGGTTTTTTGACTTCTTTCTCTTCTTTGATGGGTTTCTTGACTTCTTTCTCTTCTTTGGGTGGTGCCTTTACTTCTGTTTCTTCTTTGATGGGTTTCTTGTCTTTCTGTTCTTTAGATGGTTTCTTGATCTCTTTCTCTACTTTGAGAGGCGTTTTTACTTCTTTCTCTTCTTTGATTGGTTTCTTGACTTCTTTCTCTTCTTTGGATGGTTTCTTGATGTCTTTCTCATCTTTGGATGGTTTCTTGACCTCTTTCTCTTCTTTGGGTGGTGTCTTTACTTCTTTCTCTTCTTTGATGGGTTTCTTGACTCCTTTCTCTTCTTTGAGAGGTTTCTTCACTTCTTTCTCATCTTTGGATGGTTTCGTTACCTCTTTGTCTTCTTTGGATGGTTTTTTGACTTCTTCCTCTTCTTTGATGGGTTTCTTGTCTTTCTGTTCTTTAGATGGTTTCTTGATCTCTTTCTCTACTTTGAGAGGCGTTTTTACTTCTTTCTCTTCTTTGATGGGTTTCTTGACTTCTTTCTCTTCTTTGGATGGTTTCTTGACCTCTTTCTCTTCTTTGGGTGGTGTCTTTACTTCTTTCTCTTCTTTGATGGGTTTCTTGACTTCTTTCTCTTCTTTGAGAGGTTTCTTCACTTCTTTCTCATCTTTGGATGGTTTTGTTACCTCTTTGTCTTCTTTGGATGGTTTCTTGACTTCTTCCTCTTCTTTGAGAGGTTTCTTGACTTCTTGCTCGTCTTTGATAGGTTTCTTGTCTTGTTTTTCTTCTTTGGATGGTTTCTTGACCTCTTTCTCTTCTTTGGATGGTGCCTTTACTTCTTTCTCTTCTTTGAGAGGTTTCTTGACTTCTTTCTCTTCTTTGATGGGTTTCTTGACTTCTTTTTCTTCTTTGGATGGTTTCTTGATGTCTTTCTCTTCTTTGGGTGGTGTCTTTACTTCTTTCTCTTCTTTGATGGGTTTCTTGACTTCTTTCTCTTCTTTGAGAGGTTTCTTCACTTCTTTCTCATCTTTGGATGGTTTTGTTACCTCTTTTTCTTCTTTGGATGGTTTCTTGATGTCTTTCTCTTCTTTGGATGGTTTCTTGACCTCTTTTTCTTCTTTGGATGGTGCCTTTACTTCTTTCTCGTCTTTGGATGGTTTCTTGGCTTCTTTCTCTTCTTTGGATGGTGCCTTTACTCCTTTTTCTTCTTTGGATGGTGCCTTTATTTCTTTCTCTTCTTTGAGGTGTTTCTTAACTTCTTTCTCCTCTTTGATGGGTTTCTTGACTTCTTTTTCTTCTTTGGATGGTTTCTTGACCTCTTTTTCTTCTTTGGATGGTACCTTTACTTCTTTCTCTTCTTTGATGGGTTCCTTGACTTCTTTCTCTTCTTTGGATGGTTTCTTGACTTCTTTTTTTTCTTTGAGGTGCTTCTTAACTTCTTTCTCTACTTTGATGGGTTTCTTGACTTCTTTTTCTTCTTTGGATGGTTTCTTGATGTCTTCCTCTTTTTTGGATGGTTTCTTGACCTCTTTCTCTTCTTTGGATGGTGCCTTTACTTCTTTCTCTTCTTTGAGGTGCTTCTTAACTTCTTTCTCTACTTTGATGGGTTTCTTGACTTCTTTTTCTTCTTTGGATGGTTTCTTGATGTCTTTCTCTTCTTTGGGTGGTTCCTTGACCTCTTTCTCTTCTTTGGATGGTACCTTTAGTTCTTTTTCTTCTTTGAGGTGCTTCTTAACTTCTTTCTCTACTTTGATGGGTTTCTTGACTTCTTTTTCTTCTTTGGATGGTTTCTTGATGTCTTTCTCTTCTTTGGGTGGTTCCTTGACCTCTTTCTCTTCTTTGGATGGTACCTTTAGTTCTTTTTCTTCTTTGATGGGTTCCTTGACTTCTTTCTTGTCTTTGGATGGTGCCTTTACTTCTTTTTCTTCTTTGGTGGGTTTCTTGACTTCTTTCTCTTCTTTGGATGGTTTCTTGACTTCTTTTTCTTCTTTGGATGGTTTCTTGACTTCTTTCTCTTCTTTGGTGGGTTTCTTGACTTCTTTCTTTTCTTTGGATGGTTTCTTGACTTCTTTTTCTTCTTTGGATGGTTTCTTGACCTCTTTCTCTTCTTTGAGAGGTTTCTTCATTTCTTTCTCTTCTTTGAGAGGTTTCTTGACTTCTTTCTCTTCTTTGGATGGTTTCTTAACCTCTGTTTCTTTTTTGAGAGGTTTCTTGACTTCTTTCTCTTCTTTTGATGGTGTCTTTACCTCTTCCTCTTCTTTGAGAGGTTTCTTCACTTCTTTCTCTTCTTTGGGTGGTTTCTTGACCTCTTTGTCTTCTTTGAGAGGTTGCTTGACTTCTTTCTCTACTTTGAGAGGTTTCTTGACCTCTTTCTCTTCTTTGAGAGGTTGCTTGACTTCTTTCTCTACTTTGAGAGGTTTCTTGACCTCTTTCTCTTCTTTGGATGGTTTCTTGACTTCTTCCTCTTCTTTGAGAGGTTTCTTGACTTCTCTCTCTTCTTTGAGAGGTTCCTTGACTTGTTTCTCTTCTTTGGATGGTTTCTTGACCTCTTTGTCTTCTTTGGATGGCTTCTTGACTTCTTCCTCTTCTTTGAGAGGTTTCTTGACTTCTCTCTCGTCTTTGAGAGGTTTCTTGACTTCTCTCTCTTCTTTGAGAGGTTTCTTGACCTCTTTCTCTTCTTTGAGAGGTTTCTTGACTTGTTTCTTTTCTTTGAGAAGTTTCTTGACTTCTTCCTCTTCTTTGAGAGGTTTCTTGACTTCTTTCTCTTCTTTGGATGGTTTCTTCAACTCTTTGTCTTCTTTGAGAGGTTTCTTGAGTTCTTTCTCTTCTTTGGATGGTTTCTTGACTTTTTCCTCTTCTTTGAGAGGTTTCTTGACCTCTTTCTCTTCTTTGAGAGGTTTCTTGACTTCTTTCTCTTCTTTGGATGGTTTCTTGACTTTTTCCTCTTCTTTGAGAGGTTTCTTGACTTCTTTCTCTTCTTTAAGAGGTTTCTTTACTTCTTCCTTTTCTTTGAGAGGTTTCTTGACCTCTTTCTCTTCTTTGGATGGTTTCTTTAACTCTTTGTCTTCTTTGAGAGGTTTCTTTACTTCTTTCTCTTCTTTGAGAGGTTTCTTGACTTCTTTCTCTTCTTTGGATGGTTTCTTCAACTCTTTGTCTTCTTTGAGAGGTTTCTTCACTTCTTTCTCTTCTTTGGATGGTTTCTTGACCTCTTTGTCTTCTTTGGATGGTTTCTTGACTTCTTTCTCTTCTTTAAGAGGTTTCTTTACTTCTTCCTTTTCTTTGAGGGGTTTCTTTACTTCTTCCAATTCTTTGGGTGTCTGTTCTGCTTTTTTGTCTTTAGATGGCTTTGGTTCTTCTAAAAGTTCATCAAGTTATAAAAACTGTCAGTTCTTTATGTACCGTAACATGTCTGTAACAGACTACACAGCTAGAGTATACTGTCATCTTTGTGTACAAGTGGGAATGTTGCTTATATGGAAACAATAGAAAATGCTGAATAACTATCATACGTATATGCTTATAGTGATAACATATGCATATACACTAAGGTTAAACAAAGAAATTATTGAACATCATTCTGTTTCGAACCTATTTCATACTTTGTACATAAACTCTACAAAAGGCTGGTTTCTGTGTTTACACAGGTACATGTCCATGTACAATATTTGAACTTTCTGATGAAGTGTAATTACCTTTGAGCCTCTGTTGTTTCTTCTGAACTGGTTTGGCCTCCTCCTTTGGCTTTTCCTCTTCTAGTTTTATCTTTATGGTCTCCTCATGTTTGGCTTCTTTCTCTTTTTTCTCCTCTTTTTCAGTTTCTGCAGCTTTGAGGTCTGTAAACAACCATATTCATAAGTAAAGTTATCAGGTGCTCATGTAGATAGAGTACATTCTTGTTTTACTAAGTTGTATCAAATCAATGTATTCAATGAGAAAATTAGGAAACATAAAAATATCTGGGGAGAAAACAAAGTGGAGGGTGCACAATTTCAAGAACATTACCTTTCATAATGGCATCTTTAACTTCTTTTATTGCGTGCCTTTCCTTTGCCTCTTTGAGAACTAAAGTATTTCATGCAGAAATATATATAAATATACAGTACATAAGAGAGCAATTCTAGCCAAAAGTCAGACCAGCAATATAGTCATCACGACAAGTAATCATGCTTGCCTAGGAAGCACTGTAAGCATTACACACTAAAAACACTATGGCTACAAACACACCAAAAGCATTCCAAAAATGTCCTCATCCAGAAATCAATCAATGTTTTTCTCAGTCCTTTAGCTCCATCTAGCTGCTGTCTCTACTAATGGCTCACTGCCTGAGGCAATGACTGCTCAGTTTAAAGAAGGAACACTTAAGCTGCCAATTTAATTAGCACTTTAGGAAATAGATTTGTCCTCACGTAGTTATCAAGATGAAAAAAAAGCACAGTTAAAGGAGCTGGAATTAACAGGTGATGTACTAGCCCCAAGATCCTCTTTCAGTGCAGCTATTCACACCTAAGTCAGGATGAGTTTCTGATGTAAATAAAACTTGACTTGACATTATCATATCCATCTCTATAGGTTTTTTAAATTTAATGTGCTAATCTTTCTTGTGGTCAGATGAGTTTAACAGTTTAGTTCCTATGTGTCCAGTACAGATAGCTATTGGTTAAGCACACAAACTTATGTTTATAGAGGACTAGCCTATATATTATGATCCCAGACTGATCAATGCAGATACACAAATAACGACCAAGATTTCCTTGGAGCCCCAAAAACTGAGGTGAAGACATGTCCGAGTGAGTTTGCTAGCTCAACTTAAGCAGATATTTTGCACTTCTCATAAGGTTTTACAAATTGTTTTGTAGAGTGACAAACAGAAAGGAGAGGTGGGGGAAAATAACTGGAAGAACAGGTGTTTCTTGTCCTGAGGAGTTTTGGAGGATAGGCTAGTCATTCAAACACACCATAGGTGCTCTGCACACACAGTCCATGCATACTGTGCTAGCTAACGTTACAGCTAACGTAGTCAAAACATAGGCCGTTTAAGGCAAGAATACAAAACATTTTGGTCAAATAACACATGTCATGAATTTACTTGTGGTCAATGTGATCCGTAAAACAACAAAAATATTAGCTTAGCTTATCTAATTACAAGCAGGTGAAGAAAGTTAGCCTAGCACAGGGATTTGCAAAGAGGGTCTATATTATATCATAAAGTCCAAGTGTATATTTAAAGTATTGCTTGTACAACATTATAATTATTTGCATTACCTCTGTTTTGTAGCTCCTCTTTGCATGACGCTTTGGTGGATGTAAACAGGAAGTACAATGTTGCCAGGGAGCAGGTGAGTTAGCTGTGGGCTACAACTTGAGTCCTGGTATTTTTTTTTACCTGTATTTGTATTTGTTTACAATTTGTCTAATTGGAACTATTAAAAGTAGGCCATTAGCAGTTCCTGTTTACAATTTACCCAAGGGTGTACAGACAGCTATCTCTGGATTACTTTGACGCTAAAGAAAACTAAAAAATACTGTGATTTTAAGGCAAGTTCTGCAGTTATTAGGATCATCTTTTTTGTGTTTTTATGGATGTTTCACGATAGACGTAAGAGATAATCATATCCTAGGGAAGTATAAGTCACACTCATTACTGAATATAAATGACACAGAGATTTCTGATATCAGCCTTCGCCTCTGATTCTGGGTAAAACAGCAAACATTTCCTAAAACCAATCTAATCTGTTTAATCTGTAATGAAACACCTTTTGTGATGAAACAAGGTTTAAAAGCTTGGTGCTCTGCTTGATGATGAACACTCAGAACAAAACAGCAAAAACACAATGTTAACAAAAAGCACTGAAATAAAATATACGAAATAATATACATGAGACGTTCAAGTATCTGTTAGGCCCTTAAAACTAGTCATGTCACAAAGCATTTAGTGTGTCATTCGAAAACATGTTAAGGAAATGTAAAGATGATAAATACTCATACTATCATTCCAAATTACATTCATCATGATGAACACACTCACCATTCAAAAAAATTTTTTTAACCTGCTAATGAAGAAAATGATGAAACATACATGAGAGTAATGGTAAAAGTGTTGTACCTTTCTCATGCTTGTGATCAGCTCTTGATCCAAGTCTTCTGAGCCTCTCATGGGGAATATGAACCTTCCTCTTTCGTTTAAGTTCAGGTTTCCCACTTTCACTGTTGTTGTTGTTTTCATCATGATCGTCGATGATGTCGGAGTATTCGTCTTCGTCGAGAACAGTCGTCCCTTCTTCCTCATCATCGGATTCAGGTGCTACGCTGGCATTATCGAGTTTCTCAGCTGACAGGATTTTAAGGTCAAGCTGTTGGACAGATGGCTCTTTTTCTTCCTCTTTATCATCCACCTCCACGTGAATCTCCATTTCTTCCTGTTTTTCTTCTTCTTCTTCTTCCTCATCCTCCTCATAGAAAGACTCATCATCATGAAGATCTAAAGCTTGATCGTCCTGGTCAGTTTTTGAAAACTCTTCTTTGACACCAATGTCGCTTATTATAATGTTTTCTTTGTCTTTTTCTTCATGAAGATCTTTATCTTCAATCTCCTCCTCATCAGCCTCTTCTTCTGTTTTTGTGTCCTCCTCCTTCTCCTCCTCTTCTATAGCATCTTCAGTTTTTGTACCCTCTTCTTCCTCCTTCTCATCTTCCATTTTGGTCTCCTCAACCTCTTCTACTCTCTCCTCCTCCTCCTCAATGTGTACCAAAACTTCTTCAGCTTTGGTCTCCATCTCCAGCTCTTCCTCCTCCTCATCTTCTACCACATTTTCTCCTGTTTTTGTCTCCCCCTCCTCCTCCAAATGTACCAAAACTTCATCAGCTCTGGTCTCCTCCTCCTCCTCAACTTCTACCACCTTTTCTGCTGTTTCGGTTTCCTCCTCCTCCTCACTGTGTACCAAAACTTCATCAGCTGTGGTCTCCTCCTCCTCCTCTCCCTCCTCCTCATCTTCTACTCCCTCTTCCGCTGTTTTGGTTTCCTCCTCCCCTTGTACTAAAACTTCTTCAGCTTTGGTCTCCACCTCCTCCTCCTCATCATCATCATCATCTTCTACCCCCTCTTCCACTGTTTTGGTTTCCTCCTCCCCGTGCACCAAAACTTCCTCATCTTTGGTCTCCTCCTCCTCATTTTCTACCACTTCTTCTTCTGTTTTTGTCTCCTCCCCCTCCCCGTGTACCAAAACTTCTTCAGCTTTGGCCTCCTCCTCCTTCTCCCCCTCCTCTGCTTCTATCTCAACCTCTTCATTTTTAATATCTCCATCTTCTTGTTCTTCCTCGTCATCTGCTGTTTTTAATTCATCCTCTTCTGTAACAATGCCGCCGTCATATTCTTTCTCCTCCTCCTCTTCCTCAATGTTTGCTGCATCCCACTCGGTTTTAATGATCTCTTCCTCCTCCTTCTTAGTATCCCCCTCTACTGCTTCTTCCTCTTCCTCTTCCTCCTTGCCGTCATCATGGAGGAGCTCCTCATCTTCCGGTGCTCGTTCATGTTCCGTTTCTTCGACGTCGACATGTTTCACTAGTGATGTGATAGCAACAAATTTAGTGCCTTTTATCGATCTTGTATCTGACTAAAAAATTGGACTATTAAAGAAAAACCGTGTGAAAGAAAAACCGTGTGAATACCATCATCTTCCTCTGCCGCTGTCAGATCTGCTTCAGAGGGAACTTCAGCTTCCTCCTCCATCTTTGAGTCTGGGGCTTCACTTAACTCTGCAGCAGCAGCAGCAGCAGCTTCTTCTTTGGCAGCTTGCATGATCTCTGTAACTGTATCATCCACCCATGTGACCTTTTTAATCCGACCTTCACCTTCACGCATTTTTATACAGAAATGCAGCTCCGAAAACTTGTTTTAAGGTACAGAAAGAATTTGATGGGGTGAAATGACCGTTCATAGCATTACATAGTACACAGCACATGCGGAAGTTAATAACTTTCAACATATGCTCATATCAGGTTAAAAGCCTGCAAACTCCCCTCCAGTTAGTTAGAACTGAAGATGCATCTTGAATGAAAGGTGAAACGTCTTCAAGAAACTGAAACAAGTCCAGCACTTAAAATATGCTCATATCTTTACAATTTCCTTGTTGTCAGCAAATCTTGAAATGACCAAAACCGAGTAAAGAGTAGAGTTTACTGTGGTAAATCTTTAAAAGTGTGTCACAAGTGTATAGTTTCATTTTAAGTAACTTCCTGAAACAGCTGGGCACTTCACTTTTTAGTAAACTTTACCTGAAA
Organism: Pagrus major; assembly: GCF_040436345.1. NCBI lineage: Eukaryota > Metazoa > Chordata > Actinopteri > Spariformes > Sparidae > Pagrus > Pagrus major. The sequence goes on from NC_133230.1 coordinate 17,153,977, forward strand.
AGAGCAGTAAATAATGGTTTTTGTTGGGGGCTATTTTTAGCTGCGTATGTACACATATTTAATGCTCAGTGAGTACTGATTGGAGCAGAACAGTGTATGTGGGATTGATTGAAAATAAACTAAAAGTAAACAGAAATGGAGGTCTAAGGTAGGTATGGGTACAAGTAATAGATTAATCAAGTAATAATCAGACATGTACCTTTTCCATCTTACATTGCTTTTTCTAAATACTGTAAAATACTGTTAATACTGTATACCAAACTTCAAATATTCTTTTTTCACATTATGGGGTTGTTTGTAGCCTTATGCTAGAGAGTTTCTCTAAGTCCATTTATAGTTGACCTTTTTTTAGTCCCTTAAAGTTTTTAGGAAGTACAGTTCACCCTATACGAATCTCTGATGGCGCATTTGATATATTTTACTGCCACAGAGGAAATACATTTCTGATAAGTGGAAATGTCAGCCAGGAACTGCCAGTGTCACAGATGATAAGTGGGTAAAAAAGACAGTCGCAACTATGCTGAAAACTGTCAGAGGAAATATATCAGGATCCTGACAGGAGAGCATCTGAGTATGTAGCTGATATACATTAACATGGGATTTACATTATGATTTAATGGACGTATTTCATGTTAACTTTCGCATCTTAGAATTAGTTGGGTCAATATAGCGGATAATTTAGCAGTCAGTGCAAATGTCTCTCATCTATGGTGCAAAAAAAACAAACAAGATATCTTCTTCATTTCATGGGAATTGATGACAAACAGAAACATTTAGACTATTGCCAGACTTATTCCAAAAATATTACCACCCACCATTGATTTAGTGAGTAATATTCTGAAGGCTAACTTTTGAAACATGTTGTACTGATGATTTATGATTATTCCATGCAAAGACAAAATGAAATACTCGGCACGGACACACACGTCATCCAATACAAACAATCCAGATACAAACAATCCAGATACAAACAGCATACAGGATATGACAGATGTTTAAATTGTTGAAATACAGGTGGCAGACACATATTAAAGACGCCTTTTCAAGCTCAACATAACAAAACTTTTTAACATATGACACAAAATATGATGAGTGGAACAAAAAGATGTGAATGCAGAGTTCAGTGAAATGTAACATCCAACAAACAGTCAGTGTGACAAACAAAGGAAGAGATGCAGTCACCAGGTCATAGATGTTTATTCCAGTGAAAGTATACAGTGGTTATGATAAAAAATTGTTCATGCCATAATTAATAGAGTTTGTTCAAACATCACATACAGTTACATCATACATTAGAAAAAGACATAAGGCAGACTTGAGACCGGTTCATACAAAGACAAACAAAAATCAATGCAAACATGCTTGAAAGGCCACTATTTGCGGGCAGCACACATTAAACCTGTCCATAACAAACATCATAGTGTGGCGTTTTCTTACCTTTTTCTAAAGGTGGCAGGAATTCACCTACATTAGAAAGAAGAAAATAAAAAAATGACAATTAGCTTAATATTTTAACCATTATTTTTATTGTCTGTATTGTGACAGCAAGGAAAATTATTGCCATTACTTACCTTTCCTCTGTACCAATTTTATATCAGGCACGGGAGCTACGATTTCATCTAGTCAAACAGAAGAAAAAGACATGTTGTAGTTTGCAGAAATAGGCTAGTAAGATGCTTTTAGGTTTATTAAAACTAATAAAAAGTAAAACCTTTTTCAGTCACTATGTGTACAACCGGTGTGGCAGCAGGTTCACCTAAAACATGAGAAGAAAATATGGCAAAATATGCATCAAGATTTTTTAATATACATATTTTTGTCTTTCTGGATCAGAAGTATTGAAGCATTTGAATTAAAAAGACAAGCATACCTTGATCACCAACAAGCATGCTTGACATGGAAGCTATAAACAAATCCTTCTTGTCTGACATTTCCAGAATGGCATCTTCAACGACTTTCATGGGGTCAATGGACACTTCAGGCATGATCCCTGAAATATCAGCACACCACAAACTCAGTCAGAGCTGCTGTTCATAATACTAACATATACAACTTCAGATTGTTCACTGTTTCTCCCATTACAATATATATTTGTATACCTTTTTCCAAAGAGAAATATGAGCAGTCCCATAAAAAGTAAACTCATGGTGACATACCAGCAACCGTAATGTGGCTGATATGTAAATTATACGTTGTCATGTGTGAAAACAGACCTTGTTCGCCAATCAGCATTGAGGAGATGTAGCCCACAAGCATGCTGATTTGTTCTGTGGTGATTTCTGCTGTTCTCTTCAGGGCTGACATGGGGCTGAATCCCAAAGCATTCTGGATACCTGATCAACAGAAAGTCACAAGTAAAAGTACTGTATTCAAAACCTTGCTGAAGTAAAGTAAGTCAGCAAATTTGTCTTAAAGTGGCAAAAAGTACTCATACTTCCCTATCACGGTTTTACTATTATGTTTTTGACTAATATCACTGCATTAATGTGAATGTTGCATTTTATCGGCTGATTTTCAGTATTCTCTTATACTTTTGAGTAGTTTAATCGACAGCAAAGCTTCATATTCTGTAAGATTATTATACTGTATGTACTGTATGTATTCCTGTGAGAACCACATATCTTTAAAAATGAAAACTAGCCTGTATACATATATATACATATTACTTAACTTAAGAAGTAGGAGGATTTCCTCTGAAATTTAGTGGAGTAGAAGTATTAAGTAGCATAAATGAAAATGCTCAAGTACAGTACAAGTACCTCAAATATATACTTAAGTAGCCTAATATACTTGGTGACATCCCAGGTATTGTAGAGATACACATACATAGATTAGGTAAAAGTTAATAACCACGACAGATACTGTACCTTGTACTGCGTCCAGTATTACATCCATGATTGCACAGAGAACATCTTGGATGTATCCTGCTATTCCACTCACAAAGTCGTTAGTAACACTGAAGACATTTCTGCCAATAACCACAGGGTCAATGAAGCTAACGTCAGTGGTTCCTGAGAAGAACAACACACATCCAGGCCCAAAACTCCGGTTAGTTACTTCATTCAACAAATTATTCTGTCATTTAGTTGAAAAGACAGTTAATGACCAATCAATGATTAATTTTCTCTTTAAAAAAACAAAACTATATATCTATAACAAATACAAACGTTATTAACTAATAATGTTGGTTTAGTCATGAGTTAAGGGTTCAACAATACAGACATAATTATATTTAATGTAAAGGTTAGAATATGAAGCAGGTACCTTTTGTTATGTCCAGTATTTTGTCTACGATGGCACAAAGCACGTCCTGGATGTAGCCCACTATTCCACTCAGAGTGTCATTAGTAACACTGAAGGCATCTCTGCCAACTACCACAGGGTCCATGAAGCTGACGTCAGTGGTTCCTGGGGGAAAACAAATAAGCACAAAGAACAAATATGTAAAATCAAAACGGTGTGCTGCGTTAATGGCCATTTTAAGATGTTAGGAGGTTTAATACCTTTCACTACATTCAGAACAGTGTCCAGGATGGCACAGAGCACATCCTGGATGTAGCCCACCACTCCACATGTGAATTCATTAATAACATTGAAGACACCTCTGCCTATGACCACAGGGTCAATGTAGCTAACGTCAGTTTTTCCTGAGAAAACAAGGACATTTGTGAGGGAAAAACTAATTTATTAATATCAAACTCAGCAAGAATTATTGAAGTAGAGTTTTAGATGAATGAATCAAATGATTAGTCGTTTTTACACATTTAATTAGAATATTTATCATGCTATTTTCTTGTGAATTCAAAGGATTCCTTTGTAAGAAATAAGCATTAAAATATAGAATACGTACCTTTATTAATGTCCAATATAGTATCCAATACAGTATCCACTATAGCACACAATGTGTCCCTGAAGGAGCCTACAACTCCACCCATGAAGTCATTCGTTGAGTGGAAAGCCCGTCTACCAATGACCACAGGGTCAACATAGTCGAGGTAGAAGTTCCCTGTGGGATCATTAGAGTCATGGTTACATCACACGTCAGCCAAAATGTTAACAGCTTTCTTTTCTGGTTGTTTTCATACCTTCCTCATCAGAAAAATAGCGAACAACTCCATCTTTTGCGTGCGATATTTCCTCAGCAGCGTAAGTGGCAACAGACGTGGGGTCACTTAAATCAGGTGCACATTCTAGAAGACCAGAAATAAGATGTTAGATGTCTAAAAAACATGTATGCATGCACTCTTCTGTATCTCTTATGTACCTTGAAACTTATTGAGCAGACTGGAAACTTCATCATAAGCGTCATTTACTGCTCCAACAGGGTCTGTGATGATTTGCTGAATGTCTGAGAACAATAAAAGATATATTGGTAATTATGCATGTCTGGTGACTGAAGTCAAAAAAAGGTGCATTTTCAGGTATGTGTGACCTACCAGGGACTGTTTTGTACTCCACAAAGTCAAACATCACCACTCCCACCGTCACCCAGGACAGGAGGGCAGCCAGAGCTATCAGCAGCTCTGCAGACATCTTCAGCTTCCCAAGCAGCCCCAGACCTTTGGACCTGAGGGAGCTCGCCTGTGGTGCCACCACTCCATTGGACCCAGTGGCTAAAGATGGATGAGTAAAGATATTAAAGTCACTCTGAAAAATCAACCATGTCCCTGTTTTGCTCTAACTTTTGCTTCTGTTACATGAAGATGTCTGGTTTGAACTTTTACAGTAAGTTACGTAATATAATTGGTATAATTGGCCTCATTGTCAGTCTACATAACACTCAATTGTGCAGATCGTAATATCAGATTACAGTGGTATGAAAAAAATTACATAGTTTGTCTGCCAGAGGGCGCTGACGTGTTGTATGTCAGTACAGATCTTGATCACAATTTTAATAATCATATTACAGGGTTTCCCTATAAAAAAAAAAAGTTAGGTTATGTGTTTTTGTAAAGAAATAACATTGGCTGCTAAAATGTTATCAGATTTGATTACAATTTGGACGGAAATAAAGTTTTTGAGCAACGCCTTTTGGCTTGATACCTTGTTTTGTTCCTTTGCATGCCGATGGAAGGACAAACATGTCCGCCAGTGATTACGCACATATTCCTACATCATTATATCAATAAAGGCATAAAGGGAGAAGAAGTAGACTGACAGGAAGTAAACATTGGTGTAGACAGGGCAGTTTTCAAAATTTTAAGAACAATGCATTTTAATGTTAGTTAGACCTCAAAGATTCACTGTCAGTGTGTTTTAGTTAAAATAGTTTAATGTAAAGAAAACACAGAGCACCTTTAAATTGGCGATATAGTTCAGTCAGTGATAAATAATGACATACAACCATCTTTAAAAACTTATCAGCTGGAGTTCCTTTTATATATTTTTACCTTGAAGACAGTATCTTGTTCCAGTCTCATCATACACACTGCAGCTAAAACAAGACAGGTGAAGGCTATTTCCTCTGTGATAAAAAGGATTGAAACAAGGCCTTAGCCATGGAGTCAACATTGGGGGGTGACCACATCGGTTGGAGTCTGGGGGTCTCCCCCACCAAGAAAAGTGCCATTCTAAAATATTCACAGAAATCCATGAAACACATTTTTTCTTTGTTCATTCACTAATGAAAAGAAAGTATGCTACCTAGCTAATGCTCCAACAAGAATTTATGTTATTTATTTTTCATTTTATATTATTTTTATTATAATTATTTTAGCCGATAAACAGCTCAGACAAACCACATACAGAACTTCAGTACACTGGAATAGAACCAGCAGTAATACTGTAATAATCATAATTTGTTTAGTTAAGTTATGGTTTTACTTACATGTGCTAATGAGTATTCAGGGTGGTGGTGTGTGGTTTCTTCTCAAGGCATAGCAATTTTTTTATTTAGCCTATATTTTTGCATTAATATATTTAAGGAGGGGGATGTCCCCCACAATGTATATCATAATTACAGCCCTGGATTCAAACATGACACAGTGAAGATAGTATGTCTGATCTTTGCCTTCATCAAATGGCAACCTCTTCCCTTGTGTTGCATCGACACGTAAGCTTTAGGATTATGTTGACTAGAAGACACTGATTAAGATCGTATCCTAATCAACATAAACCTATCTGACATTTCAGCTGGAAATATCTGACATTCTCATTTAGGTCATCCAAACATATATGCGCATGATTCCCACCTGTTTAGTACAGTGTAAAGTCTTGATGGTATTTAAAACCTTATCCTAACCATCGTCAACTAATTAAGTAAGAGTGCACCAATGCTGCTGTTCTTTCCAAAGTGTTACAGATACCTTCTAACTGCGAATGAACTCTGTGCATGCCCGAATCATGATTCACTTCCTCATATACAAGTGCTGGGTTATGAAAACTAAAAACTGTCCCCACAGTCAGCTGAGTTATTCAGGATGGACATATGGTGTCAGTGTTTCATCACAAATTTATACTGAATCTGACTGAAACCGCCTGTTGCTGCTGTTTTTATTCACTAAGCCCCATAAGATTCACTAAAGAAATATTTATTTGTCAAATATTACTTGTTTGAGCAGCACGCATAACAAGTAGCCTTATTTTTAGATGGTAAGGACAGAAAGTTGTTGAAAAACCAGAGGTCAGCCCCAGCAGCAGTCATGTCTGTCACAGGACAGCGATACTAATACTCTGGCTACATGATATCCTGTATTTATAGCAACCAACTTTCAACACATTTTCCTAAGAGGACACACAGCATCATAACATCGCAGTTTCTTTATTACAAAGCATATATGACTTGGGCTTTCTGTGTTGTATCAAGCAGTAAAGGTTAATAATTGTAGGCCCGGTGCAGGTGTAACAGTCCTACCTTCAGCCATGGTGGTATGGAGACAATTTCAGGTATTATCCTTTGAGTTGGGGGCAAAGCCTCCTCATGCAGAAGTGAATGGAAAATCACAGATTTGTTATGAACCCAATCAGCATCGACTTGTCAGTAAAAACAAAAATGTCCCAGTTATTCAGTTATTCCATTTCCACTTGGTGATCACAGTCTTGTTCCGTTCATCATGTAATCCACAGGTTGAACTCCTCCAAGGTTTAAAAAAAATGAAGAAAATGGAAAAATCAAACATAAAGTTTCACAGGTGTTGGGGAATTTGGAGCTGCCAGTGTGGCAGCATTGCAGCGGGGGATCTAGGGGCCAAAGCAAAGCAACGCAGGGAAGGGGAAGGAAAGCACCAGGCTAAGCACAGGGCTGGGTAAGGTTAGGGGGGAATGGACAGAATATTCCACCCAGTGTTATTGGTGCCTCACATGGGTATAGGTCAGAGCATAGCACAGGGGGGGCTTCTAGGTAACTTTATCCCCCAGAAGGCCCGGGTTATTCTTAGCTGGAGCTCTGCGGACCAGTAGCTCTGGCAGGCCTTTTTTGGCGGTTGAAGGGGTGTGTGTAAGATCAGTTGGCTGAACTGGGCGCCCTTACTGGTGCTGCCCACTAAACTGGAACAAATCAGGTGCCCACGATGAGGAACGGACAACACACAGCTGGAAACATTACGCTTAAACATTGTCGGCCTCTTCCTCCTGCTGCTGCTGGTGCTTATGCGATTTATTTTTTTTCAGGGGGTTTCATTACTCATCATTTTCTTTTTATGTGCACACATTTGCTCATATGTGACAGCTAAATAAACACATTTCCAAAATTACAAACTGCCTCACCAATGAACCACAAACAGGTCCAGCATGTGTATTAAAAGAGCGTCATTTTGTGACCCTTTTAGCAACCTGCAAGAGCATACATGTATTCAGTTTGTCTTTTTTACTGCAGACATTGCCATCCCCAGAGTCACTCCACTAGCTTGAATGCGGTCTGTACAGTTACACAAAGAAAAAGGTTTATTCAAACAACTGAGAAACATCTATACATTAGATACAACACATCCTAAAACATGCACAATACTACAATCATCAAAAACATACACACACATGCACTAACAGCCGTGTCTTTACAGTGTAGCTGCAGAGCTGGGGGTCACAGGCCTGATGATGAGGGTGAGCTCCATAGGTACAGGAGGGGGAACATATCGCTCCTCCCTCAGGAGCCGCAGCAGTAAATCCTCAGTGTCCCGGGGCCAACGGTAAACACGTGTGTTCTGGAGCCAGCATGGGACGTGCTTCTGCAAATATATATATATATATAAACGGAGAACAGAGGAAGAAAAAGGTGGGAAAAATTTGAATACACATGCTAAAAAAATGCTTTGTTATTTAATTAAAGTTCTTTCTGACCTGGGATGCATTGAGGAAGAGAACTGGTATGAATCTGAAATTCAAGCTGCCTTGCTGGATGAATTCATTCTGCATCTGGCAAAGTTATATTAAAAAATTTGAGCACATATTAAAAGTTATTTTCAGTGATGTCTCATTTAAACAAAAAATGGCAAACAGGCTCTCACCATGGTGTGAATGTATCTAGTGTGCAGACCATGTCTGTCCACTGTAGAGCCTTCAATGTCTGCCTTGTACTTTTCACTGATGGCGATGATAATCAGGGTTGAAGGCTGTTAAAAAAAAAGTACATTTAAGACACATTCACACACAATGCCTGAAAAGACGACTTCAATACAAAAGTTTAAAGCTAAAAACAGACATAAAAGAGAGAATCTGGAACTTTTATTCAACTATTAAAGCCACATTTAGTCAGAGTCTGTCTTTAAAATCATAATTTTTTATCTAGTAACACTTCTGTACTTACACAGACTTTATGTGATAATATAGCAACAGCAATGCACAAGTCTGTGTTTTAACAGCCTTATTAACTTACATCTTTCAGGTGACTGTCCTCCCACTTGTTGATATCCATGCGTCTGATGGGGTTGTCAAATAAGTCAATCTGTGAATTTAAAGTTCAGGGCTGTAAGTGAAATGTCAAATGAGTTTTTTTTCTTTTTTTTTTCTAATTATCTGACTTCGGTTAAAGAGCAAGTCACTTACAGCTGTTCGAAATCCTTGCTTTGTGAGGAAGTCCACGAAGGGGATTATCTCTGAAGAAGCATCCGAGGAATAAGTTATAAAAACATTTCCTGAGAAGAGAGGAGATCATAAATCAAAATAAATCCCCAAATTTCTCATTGTACATCAGTAAATCACACTAAATTTCCAGAAAAATTATAATTTTAGTTGTAACACTGAGTTTTTGTTGAGGCTGTACTGAAATGTGTTCTCTGTGGTGGGTTTAAGTTTGCACTGAATGTCACTGAAAACTGTTTCTTGTATTTTGTCCTTGTACCGATTTACGGTACAAGACACAAATGACAATTTATGTAATCCTGTCTCTTTAATGCCCCCCCTCCTGGAAATCCAAGTCTGCTCTGATTGGCAGGCGCTTACAGACCTGAGCAGGCCACGCCCATCATGTTTATGCAACTGTGCTTGTGTTTTTATAACCAGGGCACTGGCTGAGGGCCATGACTGTGACGTTATACCTTTATGTAACTTTTGATAGCTTGTTCGAAGGCATAGTTTAAATTCTATGTGGACTGAGCTTATTTAATATAACACCTCGACCTACTTTACGATCAACATACATGTAAGTCTCACTAACAATAGTTAATTTTTTTTAAATAAACAAAAAAATTAACTAAATAAACTTTTCTTCTTTAAAAAACATTGATCTTTTAGGTTTAGAAATAAAAAAAAATACCATTATAAAGACCTAAATTTTGAAATGCTCATAGTGAACTGTGAACCTGATTTCTTCTTTATTTGGGTGCTTGAAAATTAAATGGTTGTAATTGAAAATATTCAATTATTAAGTTTATATTATTTAGTTTAGTTTATTTATTTTAGGAGGATTATTGCAAAAAATGTGGGTGTATCGGACAAGATATTGATATCTGAATTTCTCACAGCCTAATATCAGCATCAGCTCCATAACTTAGCGTCTTGTCGTGACTGTATCATAATAAGCCTAATTGCCAACAGAAACTACATCCTGCATAATTACCTGTTCTGCTAACACGACTTACTTTGCTTACATATGAAGCAAGTTGCCAAAATAAGACATGAGCACCTCCTTTTAAATGAGAGGACTCACGGCACACATCAGGCAGACTGATGGTTCTTCTCTTCTCATGAGGATGCGAGACGGACGCCTCTGCTCCCGCCGAGGTCAGGTTCATCACGCTGACCTGTGACATGCCCTCCACAGGGGGGGCGTAGAACTGAGGCACATTCACCGAGACGCTTCCCTGAGCCAGGCTGTCATTCATGAAGTTTTCATGATGTCGAAGCCTGAAGCAGCGAGAAAGAAAAATAAACAAAGGGTTGTGTTTAATCATGCTGACATGTGATGGCTCCATCTAATATGCAAAGTACATACTGCCGCAGCACCTGGCGCACTGCTTTTTTAACATAAACATTAACAGTGTGGCTTGGGGGAACTTTGTGTAAAGCTGCGTCAGGTTATTTGCTCTTTATACCTGTTTTGGGGGTTCTCCCAGGGTCTTCTGTCCTGGCAGGGTGCAGAGTGATGACATGGAGGGGGTGGGGGGTATCTATTGACTGGATTGAAGTTGTACTGCCCTTCTCCTGCAGAGCGATAACACCTTGCATCCATAGTATGATGAAGGTCTGTGGATATAGATATAGAACATTTCTTTGTGACAGAATAACAAAGCAGAAAATGTCTAAAAAAGCCAAAGGATAGAGAACAGGAGGTTGCCAGCTCAAATACATATGGGTTTAATTGGTCAACTAAATCAAAAATCAGGTTTTTTGCATAATAATAAAAATAAAACTGCTGCTAATGACAGCGGTGTAAAGCAACTAAGCATTCACTCAAGTACTGTAAAGTTTTAGCTACATGTGCTTTGCTTGAGTGTGCCCATTTTCTGTGACGCAGAAAGAATTCACATTTTACAGGCAAAATATTTGACACAAACTGATCAAAATATAATAAGGTAAAAGGTTAAAATACCCAACAGCAGTGAAGGAATGTAATTAAGTACTAGAGTATACTTATACTTCTACTCCACTACATTTTTGAGACAAATATTGTGCTTTTGATTGCATGATTGCATGACGCATCAAAGTAGCACTTTTTTTGTAATCAGATTTTTAAAAAACACTGATCGTCAAAGTAATTGATAATCAGAAAAGTTCTGATTATCCTGGGTCCAATAATCAGCCTTGACAATTATCAGTCGACTCATACTTTACAGTATATACATACATGGAAATGAACACATCATTTACTTTTAATCGTACTTTTAAAATGTAAGTACACTAGGCTTTATTTTTTATCATTAATTATACACAATAGAAATGTCCTTACCAAAGTTGTGCATGTACTGATGAGGAGGTAGAAAAGGATTGTAGTGCCACAACTCATCATCAGATCTTAACGGCAACGGAGGCTCAAGATCCTCCTCATCACTCTCAAGCTGAACCCGAGAATTGTTTTCATCCTCACCCCTGAATATACAAAAATATTTATGTGTATAACCCTTTCAACAGAAAAGATAACTCTAGCATGGGTATAATGATGCTGAAAGGACCATTAAATTTCAATTTCCATTCACATCCACATTCCAGAAATACAGAAAAAGAAAAATAACTCCAAATGTTTATTACCCATTGATCTGACGAACAAAAAATAAAATGTTCAACATGATCATTGAATTAAAGGTTTCAATTTTTCATTTTTTTTAATAAAAATTGAACTGGTGAGTGTTACGTGTAGCCTGGTTCTAGGTTAAGTTACCGTTCAAAAAGGGATTGACAAAAGCATACACTGTCCTATTATTTTTCCCAGGGATTTTCACATTTAAAGATAAGTCATTAAGTGGATATTACAGATACAGCTTTGACTCTATCTTGATTGATTTCCTATTTTAGTTCCTCACCTAGTTGTTCCTCTGTTTGCTGGCCTTGCTGCTCCACACTGGCTCGGTCCACAGTTCCAATAACAGCACTGACCTCTGGTGTCAGGCTCACTGGTTCCTGCGGGACAAAGGCCTTCTGGAGGTTGATGGCGAAGGTTAATCCAGGCAGGAGTCGCTCCTCTACCTTGTGGCTGTCTGAGCTGCATCAGCTCTTGTGCAGGCAGACCAATCTCTGTGTTCACTTGTCTGATTTTGCACGGGCTTTTGTTGCAGAAATAATCTGCATCCAAGCAACAGCTTGGCATGAATGCATCATGATGTGGATTTGCATGAAATATTTGGTTTCCTTTAACTGCCGGGCTAAACGGTTGAGGGGAATTTTCTGATCTGGTAGTGGTGGGTTTCAGTTCTGGTACTTTTTCAGATTGCTCCATCTTAACCAGGAGACTTCGGTAGAAGGCTGCAGTCCTGCAAAGAACAGACAGAAGCAGAAAACATGTTGTATTTGCAAGTTGGCAAAATGGTTACAATACAGTTGAACTAAGACATTTCTAATGTGCATATCGCAAGACAACATATTCTTACATAAAATGTCTTAGCAGAAAGAAGGGGACTCGGACTGTAAAGAAAGAGTAACAATAACCTACCTGTTCTCTGCGGGATTCTTCACACTCCTGTGGGTGCAGAGGCTTGTGTGTGTTTCAGCCTGTTATATGCAAATTCTTCTCTGCTTCAGTTGCGCCCAATCAGAGACAAGAATGTAGTGTCTGTGCTGCACAGCCAGCTCGGCCTGAAGAGTTTAGCTGGAGAGGATAACCTTTAAAAGTGGAGTCTTACTCTTGGAGTTTACTCTTCAAAAGGCTTCTGGTTAAATGATTTACAAAGCAATATTATCCAGTGAAAGAATGAAACAGGAGCAGTATTTCAGCACAGATGTACTCTCAAAAGGTCAACAAGTGGCCACATTCAAACAAAACTCACAAAAAAGTTAAATATTTTGGATGGTAAAAACCTCAATTCATGATGCTAAAAATTTACAATAAACCCAAATGAAACGGGTTAAATTAAAGTCCTGTTTCCAGTTGACTGCTCTCCAATTGCCGGGCAGACCTACTATGTGATTTGCATATATTCTGAGTTCAGAGGTGTTGTCTTTATGTCATGTTCAGCCTCAGGGAAAACCACAAAGAAACACTCACTCACCCACAGCCATTTCAAGGTGTGTCTATTCAAACATAAATGATTGATGAACCCAGACTGCTGGAAAACGCGAAACCTGTGGTCTTAACAGTCACAGAGGCCGTCAAATCAGATGTTACCGACAAGTGTGAGGCGTTAATTATTTTGTAGTGGTGATCCACAGAAGAATGATGGCAAGATTGTTTATTTCAAAACCAGTTGTGTACAATTAACAGACAGACAATAAATAATGCAGAGACCAAAAACATTTTTCTGTACATCTACAGAATTAGGGTCAAACAAAGTGGTTCAAAAACTAGTTTTGGCTCACTTTTCCACCCATGAAAAGGAAACAGAAATACACAGAAATGGCGTCCTTGAATGCACCTTCTCACCCGTCAGGGAGAAGTTTGAGAAAATGTCATCGCGTGCTGCAGATTTCCCTGGAGAGAAAAATCACATACTGTAATTATGTCATACTGACGACACATGAGACTGGCCGGGCGAAACAATACAATGGAATAAACATGTCTGGTCTCGTAACAAACAACATGTTATTTCCAGGTACACATTATGGAGGGACAAACACAGGTACGCATCCTTCATTTCCTGTCATGATGTGAGCGGCAGTTTGTTTGTCTGCTTGGCTGCTGAAGCGAAAAAGACGAGAATTTCTTACACAGCCCGCTGCCGTACAATAATGCAACACACATTTTAAAATATCGCCAGTATAATAAGCAGTCAGCCGAACAATGGTTGCAGTTGCAGGAACTAAAAGTCGCTTTAAGCTGATCTATAAATCATTGGCTGAAGCTGAAATGCGATGAATGCACTTAATATTAGTGCAGATGGCATACACGTTTGGCTGGAAGAGTCCATGATGCACTTAGTTAGTGTGTAGAAAGCATGAAGGCATTCCCTTACGTTATAAGAATATTACTAAACATGAAAAGGCAAGAACAGGTGTTATAGTACATCTAAGTTCCTTGAGAAGAGGAGAGCAGTATTGTTATATTAACCTCGTAAAAAAGGTCAGTGGACTTCCACTTCGGTCCACGATGTCTAACTATTACCATTCCTACAATTATTATGTCACGATTTGTTACCAACTGTGAGCTTCACACGGTTTTCCTACAAGCCGTTAATCTGAATTAACTTTGACGTTGGATTAAAAAAAAATCCACACATTTCCAAAATATCAAAAGTAATATAAAATGAAACAAAAAGGAGATAAGTAAACAAGCAATTTATATTTACATTACATACAAGTTACACAACATAACTCATCTCGTTCATCCATGGCAGTCATTTTTTAACTCCTCAGTCATCTCAGTGCCCTCCTCCAAAACATCCTTTGATTTGATAGTCAGTATGCTGTCAGGGCTCCCAGTTTTGTGTGAAGCCTGGAAGTCAAAGAAGTCAGTCGATGAGCTTTTAAGGATCGTCACAGCCACAGGATGAGAGAGAGAGAGAGAACAGGTGGAGTCTGGCTACCCCTGGTGGAGAGCCGGTGAAATGACATGAGATGAAGGCAGCGGTGCTCAGAGGTTATCTCCCGGCTGGTACTGAGGCTCAGTGGCAGTGAAGTAGTCCTCCAAAAAGGCCTGCAGGTACTCGAAGGTGGGCCTCTCCTCGGGGTCTTTCTTCCAGCACTGCACCATCAGCTCGTGCAGGGACGTGGGGCAGTCCTGCGGGCACGGCATCCGGTAGCCTCGCTCCACCTGCTCCAGCACCTCGCGGTTGTTCATGCCTGGAGAGAGGGACACGGAGAAATGAAGGCAAATGTGGCTGAAAAATCAGCCTGCAGACAGTCTAAGAAAAGCATGATACAGAACTGAATACTTTGGGGTTTTGGACTGTTGGGTTGACAAAACAAGACATCACTTTGTGCAGTGGGACATTATTGGAGGTATTTTTCACTATTTTTTTTATTTTTTATTGGCAAAAACAAAAAATAATACACAGATGAATTAATAATGAAAACAGTTTTAGTTGCAGCCCTAATAGAGCACAATGATTATCTCAAAATTCGCTTTTCATGAACTCATATATTGCCCATCATAGCTCCACCAAACTGCCACCCAGAGTATTAATCAGCCTGAGTAACTGACACCAGTGTGGGCTTGCAGGTCTTTTTTCACAGGTTTTAATAGTACAATAGTATATGAAGAAAAACTGCTCATAAAAAGCAATAAGAGCATTATTATATTCCACGCCTGCTATTTTTCTTCTAATAATTGAATTTGTTTGAATGCCTAAAACACAGGAAAACATTTCACATGTTCACACAGTCATCTGCGAACACTCCTCTGCATAATGCACGTCGTAATGTACATTATGCAACGCGCTGCTCTTTTTTTAGCATACAGAACCATGGCGAGTGTCTCTGCGGACTCAAATGCTCTCACGCACTCTGCCTTAATCAAACGCATGCAATCAGCTGGAATTGAGACGCGGTTACATAATCCACAGAGCTGAACACACTCACCTGGATAGGGCACTCTGCCCTTGGTCACCAGCTCTGTCAGCAGGATGCCGAACGACCACACGTCCGACTTGATGGTGAATTTCCCGTAGAGAGCAGCCTCAGGAGCGGTCCACTTTATTGGAAACTTTGCCCCTGAAAGAAATTCAGATGTGTGATTTTTAATGTTCAAAAACCTTCTCAAACATTTTTGTGAATTCACTGCAGGAGCAGCAGGGGTATGTAGGTCAGTCTCTTCTGTAAGGATTTTTTTCCCCCTTCGTCATGTTTCATTAGTACAGAGACATGAGGACATGATAACATCCCACCAGGGAAAATAAAAGGGAACAATTCCATTATCTCTCTGCTTGTCTTAGTTCACACTTGGCCCAAGTTGAACAAGTAAACGTTTAAATCACTAACAAATGATTGAACATGTTGACAGGGTGACTAACGGAGTCTGGGAGTCCCCCCCGATGTAGTTTACGTCTGCCAACACAGTCAGAGGAGAACAATGTTTTTGTTAAGTTTATTCCTCATCCTTCTTACAAGGTACACAATTAAAATGACAGAGTTTGTGTTCAACACGTGTTGTATCTTAACTTCTGCACTGTGCCCTTGCATAAATGTGATATTTGTTGTTTTTGCGCCATGCTGTGGCCACATGTGCGTCGGTTTTCCACATGTGTCACCGAGACAAATTCCTGCTCATTTACTGTAGTTATTCTGAAAAGTCTGTGTGTGTGTGGTTGTAAATTGTGTCCTGGTATTGACTAAATGGAACAAGACATTTACCAGTCCGAAAACTTTTTCCTCTGACATGAAGTTTTCAGAGGACGCTGTGGTTTGGAACTGAGAGAATACTACAAAAACACTGTGAAATAGTGCAACCATGGATCTATTCAAAACTATCACTGAATCGCTTTTATACTGAAGAAAACCTAAAATTGTGCTGATTCACAGGATAGTTCTGCAACATAAAGAGTCTTTTCTTCTTTTTCCAAGCTGATTTGTGGATGTTTATTCAAAATGGAAATCAGAGGTAATGATATCATTGGGAAGTGTAAGTCAAACTGAATATAAACAACATGTGTTAGTCTTTATTTGCAGCTTTGATCGAGTTAAGACTCTGAGAAGGATTAGGATTTTGGTGCAAATTGCGACAACAGGGTGCTATGGGTTTTTAGGTAGTGTGCTACTACCTCTGGTCTGAACTGTATGGATGCTGCCAACCATGAGAGACATATTCCTCCATGCATGCGTGTGTGTGTAAATAAAAGTGATACCTACACTTACAAAGGATGGGCCATCAAGTTTAACACATTGTTTGGCTTTCGGAAGTTGTGTTCAAGCTTGCGATGCTACAAGATGCTTCCTGTTTACATAGTTGATTGCTGTTGACCGGACCAGGCTACAGCACTACAGATGTTTCCTAGCAACTAAATTATACATTACTTAGGTCTTTACAAGCTGAAACATTCTCTGAATGGCAATGGTACACCCTCATTTAGAAAACCACTCATTTAAAGCAAAAAGTAGTATGAACTTCATGAAAAGCTGGTGTAGCCCAAACCTGCAGGCCTACCTTGTCTTGCTGTGTATTCGTTGTCCTCGATGAGCCTGGCCAGACCGAAGTCAGCGATCTTACACACCAGACTTTCTCCGACGAGGATGTTGGCAGAGCGCAGGTCTCTGTGGATGTAGTTCATCCTCTCGATATATGCCATGCCTGCCGCCACCTGGGAAATGGAGTAATTTTTTCCAGTGAACATCATATCACTGAACAGTTTCAAGGGGATTCAATTTGAACTAATAAAGATTTTTACATAGATAACAGCCTGTTTATAATCCTTAAAAGTGGGGCTGCCAAAGAGAGAAGGATCTCTCATGAGAAACCCCATGGATTTGCCATATTTGCAAAATAAACTCAAGTGTCAGATATGATTGCTTATCGGCCGACAGGAAGAGATAAATCACAGTTTCAAATTAACATTCAAGCTGTTGAAGATTGAGTGCTCCAATCTTAAAGCTAAATCACTGACTTTAAATACTCTGTTGTCCATTTGTTTAGTGGCCAAGTCCATACATACAAGAAAAACTTGTCAGCAAAACATTGTAAGCAGCCGTTTTTGTCTCTCTTTTCAAAAATACTCCAACAACTGTGTCGTTTCCAGACGTAAACACTGAAAATTGAGTTTTCTGAATATCTTCACCTTGGAAAGAGTTTTCCAAAAGGTCCATTTTCAGTGACCTAAAATGCTGTTTATGTGTGTACCGTAAGCCAAAACGCAGAAAACAAGCTTTGTTTTGAGAAATACCCGTGTATGCATGGACATGGCCTTAATATAAGACAATCGCAGACCTGTTTTGTCTCATGAAACTGTAAACTGTAGCATAACATCGAGATGAAATGGCTTTAAATTTCCAACACAGATTAAATTAATAGATTGGTAACAGCTGAAGATCATTAAAGTGAATCAAGCTGTTGGAAATAAAATCTATAAAAAGAGTTCAAAGCATCAAGATTTCAGATTACTTTTCACTGTTTTAGCTTGTACCTGAGCTGCCATGTCCACTAGATTTGGCAGTTTGAGGCCTCGTCCTTCTCCATCTTTAAGGAAGTCAAGCAAACTCCCTAAAGAAAGACAAAATTGTTAGGATCTGTTGGATGTTGGATCAAAACTGAAGCAAAACATCAAGTCTGGGATTCCTGCCACATATTTTTATTTGTTAAGTTATTGCTGTGGTAACTGAGGGTCTCTGTGACAGAGCACCATGCAGTAAAGTAGGACACATACTGTACTGTCCGTGCAGATGTATTAATTATGCAGACACTGAGTAGGTGTGTGCACAAATGCATGTATGTAATATTCATAGTGTCTTTTTTTACTCGGCCAGTTTGAAACAGCACCTACCCTTGTTCATGTACTCAGTGACGATATAGATGGGTTCTTCGGACACCACGGCGTACAGCTGCACCAGCTTGTCGTGTCGGAGCTTCTTCATGATCTGAGCTTCCTCCAAGAAGGACTCGGGCGACATGGTGCCGGGCTTCAGAGTCTTGACCGCCACCTTGGTGGTGCCGTTCCACGTGCCTGACAACAAAAACAAAAAAAGAGGTTGTTTAAGGGTATTTCTCCAGAGGTTGGTGAGTGGAAGTTCAGGAGGATTTCATTTTGAAAGGGAGATATTCACCTATCGCAGTGCAACATTGTTAAAATCATAAAAATACAGGCATTAATAATATAGAGAAATAGCTGCAGACAGCATATTATCCCAGTTATTTTTTTAATTTAACATCTCCCTTCACATCTTTTTCAAGCTTTCAAGAGTTGAATTAAGCTTTGGGCTAGACCCAGTTGAAAACTTTTACTATAAAAGAATCTATTATAGGATTTGACTTTATGTCTGCGGTACAAACACATTCAGATGTTGGTAAATTAGATACACATGGAGCATTTCATTTCCCAATGTGGGACAAATTATGTTTTATTGAACTGAACTGAACCAAAACAGCATCTGCCTGAATGAGCTTTGATAAGCCATGTCAGAGAAACTTAATGAAATATAGAGAACACCACATAGACCATGGTTTACGAGGTCAAAAGGTCCGTTCAGATCCCGAATTCAATCAAAATGCATGGGAAGTTCAGTGGAAATGGACACTGAGATCATGCAGAGTCGTATCCAGCGTCCCAATTTCCAAATGAAATCACTGACAAACACTCCTCTCTGTGCGTAACATTATCTGGGTGTTGGTGTTGAATGGTCCAACGCATACAGCATGTTTTTCGAAACACTGCTCACAGCTGTCCAACTCTTCTTTTGTGCCAAAAAGATACGCACCCATCCAGACCTCTCCGAACTGGCCGTTGCCGAGACGCTTGATGAGCTGCAGCGACTCCCGCGGGATCTCCCACACGTCTTTGGTTTTGACGGACAGGTCAGTCAGACGGGGCATGCCTTTGTGGCACGGCACAATCAGTCGGCAGCACAGCCCCGCAGCCCTGGCTGGATCAAGCGTGCAGTTTGAATTTTAAAAGATGTTAAAGAAGCCACATGACACTGTAATTTTATGAAGGAGAAAGCAGATCTATCATGTCAGGAGGTTTTTTATTCATCCCCTTATAACTGTAGAAGAGTCTCACCAGAGTAGTGCTGTACTAGCTGCTGTAGTGTCTCAAATTGGGCCCTGGTGGTGATGTAGTAGCCTCCACTGTCCAGCTTGCGGATCTTATAGTGTTTGACATGATCTCCCTTGACGTCATCCCAGTCCTGGATGGAGAGAGAGTATGCCCCTGGAACAGACAGAATGAGCAGAATCTCTGGTAAGACTTTAGCCACAGTGAATTAACGATTAATCATTTAGTTGTCAGCTTTTAAATAAATTGCCTACAATATTTGATTTTAGCTTCTTATAATGAATATATTCTGGTTTCTTTACTCCTCTGTGACAGTAAATATCTTAAAGTTATGAACAAAGAAAAAAGATATACAAGGATGTGTTGGGCTTTGGGAAACACTGACTGACATGTTTAATAACAGTTTCTGTTATTTTATAGACCACAAACTAATCAATAAATCAAAGAAATGGTCAAAACATGAATCGACAAGGAATATAATCGTTAGTCGCAGCCCTAAGTAAGACATCACCATGATATTACAGAGCACTGAGAGTGCATGACAGTTTTTTTTACGAGCTTATATAAAGCACATTGTGCAAACGATTTGGGGCAATGAATCTGGAGCAACTACATTGTTAATGACGTGATTTTAAACTGAATTTTAAGTTGTAATGTTCCAAGTTTGTCTATAAATAAACAGCTTCTACCGCCACATGGCACATTTAAGTAAAGTCTTGCTAAATATTTTATTCACAAACACTTGTATTTTTACTAAACTTTAAAAGCAGTCAGCACGTCAGCTCGGTCTGAGTACCTTTGGTTGTTTCACTCTCACGGATGAGGAAAGTGCCTCTGGCGTTGCCGTTGGAGAGCAGTTGCCTCTCTGCGTCCTTTCGGCCTAATTTACCGAAATACCAGCTGCAGGGAGAAAAACAGAAGGAATTAAGTATGGAGTGCAACATTTGGTTTAAGCATTTTTCAAACATTTAATGCTTTACGTTCCAGTATACAACATTTAACAAAATACAGTGAGATGAGCTCTGAAATATTTATGACACTCTCTCTGCTGATGAGGCTTGCCATGCCCCAAAGACTGTGTGAGAGTGTGTGCTCATATAAAAAAAGTTTCACTCACTCCTCAGCTTGGATCGAGTCCACCGGAGCGACGTAATTGCTGGGAATGTAACCAGTTCCACCTGTAGTGAGAGAGCGAGCCTCCCACCAGTCTCCCTCGCTGGAGAGAGAAGGACAGAGAGAGATGGAGGATGGAGGCAGGTTGGAATAAACCGAGAGATCAACATTTATGCAGACAAATAAACACTCAGTCGTGGGTGATCAGATTTATTGGCTGTGTTGTCTCTGAGAACTGAGCGGAGGTACAAAAACATTTAAAGCAGCGAGTTGTTTTCTAGTGCGTGGGTTCCTACTAAGAGTCATCTCTCTAAAGTCCAACTGAAATCACTTTTAGTCATCTGAATAATGTCACCATGTTTTTTTAAATGCGTCATTAATATTTTTTTATTATTGAAACACAGAAAAAAGTCCATGGAAAGGGATGCGCAACATATATGGAGCAAATAAATTACTAGCCAGATAATGGGGAATTTGAATTATTGTCTTTTGGCAGATAATGATATGACAGCTGCTAAGTAGAGCTGATAATGAGAAGTCAAATTCCTTTCTTTAACCTAACAAGCACTCATCTACAATAGGTGGTGGTATGCACCTTTAAAATGTGTAATTTGTAAGAAATGGCAATAATGTGATTGTAGCTCCACAACTATAGAAGGCAGCATAACCGCTAGCCACTGCTCACTATACTGGACTCGCCACTCTTTGCTTTAACCATGGTCGGCTGTAGTCGCTAGCTGCCGTTAGCAAATAGCTCAGTTAGCATGTTGAACTAAGTGGCTCTATCAGCTATTATATTTTTCGTTTTAGTACGGAAAATAGGTGTAAAACATGTCCTTTCTTTTCATTTTGTGAGTTTATTTTGTTTACTTATTAGACTAAGTAGCATACATCTCCCAGCTGTAACTATCAGACTATCACCTCGTGTGGTACAGAGTGGTATTATGGGACAGAATGGGCTGGGGCTATTAAATCATCTGTGCTCACTACATCTCAGCCTGTTTTGGTTATCTTATTGATATTGGCCAAGAGCAGCAGGTAATTATGGTTATCAGTAAGGGCTTTAAAAAAAAATCCATATCGTGCATGCCTACTCCTTTTTGTCTCAGCCTGCTGGAAGGGCGCATCGGTGTCTCTGTTTGATTGACAGCAGCTGGCAGGCTACCAGAGAAACAAAAGGAGAAAGTAGACAAACTTGCACCGTAGCCTAAATGTCATGTGCAGACAGTGTGCTGAAGACTGAGGACGACACCAGCACCTACCCAGACCGATGTATGTGTATGTATTGTGTAAAAGCAAAACAACTCTGTCACTATTTTTATATCACAATTATAACAAGACACATTTTATTTCTTTGATGCAAAAATCAAAAAAGCTCAATAAAATATGGCCCATCTGTCAGACTATACAAGTAACATAACCCGCATAACCCAGATCAGGTTTATAACAGAGACTCGATCCTTCTGTCTGCGCCTGTGAAACATTTCCAAATGCAGCATTCAGACGAAAAGCAGAGACCGAAAACACGACCGCCACCCTGAATGCTGTCATGCAGATGTTTTCACACTTACGTGCTGTTGAGGATCTGGAACCTCTCCCCCTTCCTGAAGCTGAGGTCATCCTCGGTCCTGGCTTCGTAGTCATAAAGAGCCACAAACAGAGTCACCCCTGCAGGAAAACAAAGAGTGGCATGTGGTGGTTAGAGTTTGAAGTATATTGTTAGGATTTTCATTGTGGTTTTATGTTATTGTTGTTGTTGTTGTTCAGCTGTCCACCACATGGGCTGCCGGTTATGAAATAGCATTAAGAATTTACTGCTGGCTTCTATTTCCACTGCTACTTCACTTTCTCACAATTTATGGCATTAATATTGTCCATATTTGTACTTTTAACACAAAAACACATATTAGTCACTAACAGATTCACTCCACCAGATGCCATCTAATCTTCATCTTTACAAACATCTCATATAGGAAACTCCTCTTCTCATTTGGTCAAAATGATCATTGCTAACTTAAAAGGTCCAATGTGTAGGATTTAGGAGGATCTATTGGCAGAAATGAGAGCCTTTAATGTCTACAGAGGGAGCGGGATGAATCGATCGAATCGGGATGAATCATCACAATCTCTCAGAGCCAACAGTGACGTCTTTAAATTGCTTCTTTTATCCCAAAACCCAAAGACTCTTCACTTACTATCGTAAATGACAAAAAAAAGCAGCATATCCTTACATTTAACGAGCTCCAACCAGATGTTACAATAAATCGATGACCAAAATAGCCGGCCATTGGCACCAAAGATTAAAAAATTTCAATTATTTAGTATGCAAACAATTAAGACTCTTTGTTTTGCATACAAAACCAAATCGGACTTTAAGCCTCATCAGAGAGAGCATCCTCTAGGAATGTTGAGGCCAATCAAATTTATCTGATGAGATTCAGAGCGGCCCTGGAGTCCCTGTATCTCTTAATAAGCCTCAAACTGTAAAACGATTTCATTTTCTGATTTGATCCGAGTCGTCCCTGGACGGTCGGAGCTACAATGCTGCACTAAAGCTCCCGCACAATTCCTTTCCGATACGGTGACCTCCAAAACACACCTTACAAATGACCAGAGCTGCTCACTGTCTCGGAGGCAAACATGTGGATGTCCTCACAGGGAGGTCAGATGAGGTTTTTGACTGTTGTGTGTTTTTTTTTTGAAGGTTGCTTAGTGCTGCTCTCCTGGAGTAATATCTTATTCATACACGCTGCTGGTGCTGACTCCACAGAGTGTTTATCTGTGCTTGCGGAGAAAAAAGGCCCTGAATGGTTGACATCAAAGCAAGAAGATGCGCTTAACTTATGCATCCCACATCGTATGTATGTTTAAAATCTGAAGAGATTGACTGCAAAGCCCGTTCCTCCACCACAGAGGCACTTTTGCACTGTTCAGCACAACGTCTGATCTTTATAGTCCTCAGATGTGCCTCACAGAGGAGCGGTGATAATTAAGGTCACTCCTTTTTCCATTAACTTTCAGCCAGTGGACATTCATCTTCTGCGGGGACACGCATTTATCACAGCGCCACAATATCAGCACACATAAAGAGAGGAATTAATACAGGAGGAAAAGACTTTAAAGGAGTTCATTCTGAAGCGAAAACTAGCCTCTGTTTACCGGTCACTCAACATATTAAGCTGACATCAGCCTTTTTTATTGAATGTTGGACGAGAGCCAGACAGTGAGTGGTCCTCACAGAAGTTTACAGCTTTACAACCTAGACGGACATTTTATTTCTCTTTTAATTGCTGTTTGTAATATGACCCCGTTTTAGTGACAGCAACGTATTTCAGACTCACAATGTCACCCTGTCTTAAAAGGAACATCTCGACATTTCGGGAAATACGCTTATTTGCTTTCTTGCAGAGAGTTAGATGAGAAGATCCATATCACGCTCATATCTTAACTATAAACACAGAGCTAGATGCTAAATGTTCAGGGTAACAACTACAGCCTCTAAAATCCTGGACCAGTTACTGCTTGCTAAACAGCTGCCCTGCATCTGAACAATCTTTCATGCATTCACAGACTTATTTAAAAAAAGCTCCCTCGACCTCACCTGTTCCGCCCCGAGACCGAAGCGTCCCAGACTGCGAGGACGTGTGGACTCCTCCGAACACGGTCACCCCCTGAGATGCGCCGGTGTGGAAGTTGTTGTAGTTGGGGATGGTGGTGACCCCGAAGCTGGGGTAGTGCTGCGGCGTGGGGTCGGACCCATAGCGGTACCCCGAGTTGTGTGAGAGGCTGGTCTCCCGGTCATCAGTGAGTTTCGCTGCTTCCTTATCCTTACATTGGACACAGCCCATTCTCTACTTTCTGTGGGTGGAGAGAAGAAGACACGGAGATGAAATTAGCACGTAGGTAAAATAATAGCTCAAAAGCCGTCTCCGTTGGGGAAATTATGATTCAATATTCCATTATTTCAGAGCTTCCTCTGAGACTCACACAGAGCCTTGTGAAAAATCTTTCAATTAGGCTGAAATTAAACACGATACTTTAAACTCCATTACTAATTACACAGAGGAACATAATGTGACAGAGCTGCAGTGTATGGCTAATGTTTTTGTGAGATACTTTGAGCTGAGAATATCCATCTCAACTTGGCATAAAGGAATTTAACAGCACTACTTATTATGGTTTACTTTCCCATCTTACTGCACGACCACACTTGTGAGAAGAATTTACACCCGCCCATTGCATTTACAAGTTGGCATGCACTTTATTTTTGTTTTCTTTACAAGGAGCCAGACACCCATCTATAGATGCATAGCAGCGAGTTAAAACGCACAGAGAGACCCTTAATGTAACCCTGAATGTACGCTTAACAGCTAACCACTCCCTGGTTCAGTCTCATGAGGGGGCCCGATGGAGCATTTGGCCTCACTAAAGCAGAGCTAAACCAGCGCTGCAATCTGCTTTGCCAATTAAAAAGAGCCTTTACCGTCTTTAAAGACCCAGTTAAACTAATGCACATTTCGGCTCACCGTGCCCCCACCCCCATCCCCACCCTTTAAGCCCTGGAAGCTCATGAAGCCGGCACAACAGGGCAAGCAGGAGACCGCTGACAGCACCGATGTCTTTCATCAGCTTTAGCGGCCAGCTGACTTCAGAGACGGCTAATTGGAAACACACTTGTTTACAGTCGCTGTGGCTGGAGAGAGGTGGTGCTAGGGGGCAAACGCCAGCGCTGCAACAGACGGGAGGGAGAGCGCACCACTCCTGACCTTAGCTGAAGATTCAGATCCACGTAGCAGCTTCTTATGAGAAATGTTTTTGCCGATGATATGGACAAAACATTTGGCCAGGATAGGTGTAAATAAGCCAGCAACATCACACATCTGAAGAGGATTTTGGAGGCAACAGTTTCAGCTCATTACATCTGATTTGATGAGTTTTTTGAGACAGAAATCACCAGTTCCAGCTCCACAAATGTGAGCACTTCCAGTTTTTAAAAGTCTTCTGTGACAGTAAACGAAATATTTTCCAGGTTTGAACTACTGCTCGGACAAAACACAACATTTCAAGATGTCACCACGTGTTCTGAGAGCTTGTGATGGGTATTTTTTTGCTACTAGGAAAATAGTTTACAGCCCCAAAATGAGCTGGAATCAGCGGCACGTCCTGAAGGACGCCGGAGCTTAATGGTTGCAAGGAAAGCTGCATAGTGTATGGCCAAATTCCTCCAGGGTCGTTTTACATTTACCAGCAAGAAACCCAAATGCCTACATGAGGGAAAAAAAAGTGCAAACAGATGTGTCACTTGCTGCAGACTGTCTCCTGCAACAGGGTAGACAGAAGGCAAAAATTATGCATCATTACTTAACTAAGGGAGTGCTCTGATGTACTCATGATGCTTGAGTTGTAAATTACATTCAAACGCACTATCAAAGTCCAAACATCCAAATATCCACAGGTGCATGGAAGTATAACACATATACGTAGAGAATGTACCTCCTGTGCACAGGATTTCCACTTTCTCCAGTGCTTTACTTGCTTCACACTGGTTAACTAACAGAGGAACAGGGCCACTGCAGATAGAAGATCACTGTGATTCATTACTGCCAATAAAAGCCCATTAAATACCTCGAATAAAACGAGCCCAGTGGAAGCATTTTTACAGTATAAGCCCAGACCAAAGCTCAGACCACAGGCTGAAATACAAAGAGGAGGAGGACGAATGCTGATTTTCTGATGATCCTTGAAAAAAACAAATAATCCTCCTTGACATTAATATCTACATCCTCTGTCTCCTGGTATTTACGGCGCCCCGTCTCTACTTTGTAGCAGGTAAGTAAAAAAAAAAATCCATCTTAAAACACATTTCCATTTAAGGGGAAACGCACAAGCCTCTCCTCAACTGCAGACGTGAGAAAAGTGAAGTCTGTTCACAATCTTTATTGAGAAGTCAAGAAAAATTAGCAAACAGCGAGTTCCATATATGATAGCCAACTATTCTGATAGTTGATTAATCTTGATTTTTCAAACATTTGTTGGATGCAGATTCTTAAATGTGAAGATTTTTGCTGCTTTTCTTGTCATTTAGGAAGGTAAATGAAGAGGCTTTGGGTTTTCGACTGGTGGTTGGAAAAAAGAAGTGATGTGAAAACATCATTTTGGGCTCTGAGAAACTGGGATGATTTGATATATACAGACTAAAATTATGACTCATTTGGTCATGGAAATAATCGGCTGATTAGTAGATGATGAAAATAATAATTAGTTGCAACCTCACCATTTACCTTCCCAGTTATAGGAAAACAAAACTGGAAGCATTAGTCTAAAACCAGTCCAGGCCAGCATCTTGCTTCTTGACAGCAGGGTTAGTAACATATTTAACTCTTCGACAGCTCTGGTGGGGACTTGCACGAGCGAGGAAATATAAACTGAAGTGACTGTGATGATAACACAGGTAAAGTCTGTTTTCTGCTGCATTTCCTCTTTAACTGCAGTGATTGAAATAGCACTGCATCCCCTCCTGGAGGGATCTGAGTAAATGAGGGGAGATCTCACGTCGCCGTGCTGCCTGTGGGGATTATGAAAATCTTCCTGCTCTTGAAGTTAAAAAGGCCAGGGACTACCACAGCTTTCACAAATCTGGAACCATTCTGCTGCACAGAAACTAGGCCATCCTGACTTGTTTATATACGTGTGTTCCCCTTTGTTTTTTTGGCATGTTAGTTGAGTAAACATTTGTGTATGAATCATGTCAAGGACCCAAGAAACATTTTTCTTTGAAGGAGGCAGACAGTAATCTAGATTTATCAAGTTCATGTCAGGCACATTCGACGGCAACAGGCTGATTTGTCACATTTCTCACAATAATACAACAGTTCCACCAGCATTCATCACATCCAAAGGAGGATCTCTCTGTTATTCAATTACACGCATGAATCGACACTATGGATCGCATCAAAATGTCGAGACAAAGCCCTGCTGCAGCGCTGTGATTTTAGGCGAGATACGCAGCCACATGCTAGGCCGCTCCACGCCTGACCTGCGGCACAACTTTCACCCCCCAAAAAAGCAGATGATGGCATCGCTGCCGCGGGGCTTGTTCCTTTCCGTGGCACTGCCTGGGTATCGCATGACCACCTCAGCCAGCAAGAACACTCATCGTCACGCTATTTTCAGACCCAAATGAACAGCTTGCCTCCGAGAGGACCACAGTGGCGTGATGTGGAAGGTCCAACAGGGACAGGATCGTAGCTACGTGGCGTGTCGTAACAGTTAATAGCGAGAGGCAGAAACAAGGAGAGAGAGGAAGGGCTTGACTTTCACATGAGACAGACGTTAATTCTCCTCATCTTGATTGGCTCAAGAGTCAGTATGAAATCTGACTCTGATGTCTGGCCAAATCTGTTGGATAGCATTTATCAATGAGATTCCTTCACAGCAGGAAGTGAAGAGAAATTAAGTAGCCAATATTATCTGAACGCAGAGTAACAGCATGATGGTTAGTTCTACTACATCAGTCACAGCTGCTGGGATCAACTGGAAATTAATTTCCCAAATGACGGCTTTTATTTTGATGCCGTACGGGCACAAGTGTTAATCATCTACAGTAACACAGAGAGCTGGGAGCCATAATGAGATACTCGGCCATTTATAGCAAAGCTGCTGGATCAATATACTAAATTAAAAAGGACAGACATGTCAGGGTCACGCAGCGTAACTGAGGGATTGATGGAGGAGACAGTCCGGCCTGACATACAGACAGATGTGCAGTCTGAACAAAATGAGACGAGACGACGAGCACTGGTGGAGATTCACTTTAGAGCTGGAATATTTATTTTGATCTGCAGACAATTAATTAACAAATTAACAATTCTGTTAACTGATTCAACGTTTAAGTGGCTTATCAACCAAAAGTACCAAACACCTTCTTGGATGTGATGATTTTATGCCTTTTTTGTGTGTTTTCAGGGTACACACACCTTTCTTTAACATCAAATTCAAGGACTTTTCAATGACTTCCCTGGCCAATTCCCTCAAGGTAAAAGGACCAAACAAGGTACTGTTTGAGACAAGGACGAAGGTTATTAGCTATTAAAACACCGCTATTTTTTATAATGAGAATCAGCAAGCTTTACAGAAGCTCCCAAAAGACAATTGTTTAAAAAATCAAAAGAACTTCAGTTTCTATTATTCATACTCTTTTCAATGACGCATGTCTATTTTCCAACCTTATCAAGGCTCTCAAATTCAAACACTTTCAAGGACCTCCAGAAAACCTCATTATGTCATTGTAAATCAAATATATAAGACATGTGAGGATACCATCCTGGACTCAAAATGACAGAAAAGATTTACTACTATTATCAAAATAGTTAAAAAATAATAGGTTAATGGTTTCAGCTCCAACGGGAACACACTGTTTAACTGGTAAAAAAGCTGATCTGATGTTACTTGTGCTTTGTGTTTTAAACCTTAAACTATGCTCAACTGGTCATTACATTATGAATTACTTCATTATTTAACCGTGACGAACTTACAAGTCTCATCAGAATACGATCATTTGCAATTCAACGCAGACGGGAACAACACAGCTCTGTTTAACTCGACTGTGTGGTCCCTTTTCACTCGGATCATTGACATGGCACAAAACAAGGTCAAACCTCCCACACCCCTCCTACAGAAGTCACGCTCCCACTGACCTTATTCAGCTCCAAAACTTTCTGCTCATTTAACCACAGACATTATCTGAAAGAGAATCATTTTCACTTGTGTGCCATTTCGAAACTCGCTGCTGTGTTTACTGGATTTGGTACAACTCAAGGCAATCTCCTCCTTATGGCTACCATTCTCTAAATAGTTACAATATTTGCTTGTGTCAGACAACCGAGTTCATTCAGCGAATCAACAACAAGACAATGGCCACATTTCACTCTGCCACAAGATTATCAGCACAATGAAATACACTGTTAAGGCTTTCAAAGCATTCTTCACGTTCTGAATGAACTAGTTACGAAACCCACAGCTGAGCTTCATACGCTGTGTACGTGTGGGTATAAGCCTCACTGTGTTTTGGTGTCACAATGTTCACAGTGGAGTACGTTGAGTCATGTTGTTAAATCATTGAGCCCATTGTAAAAGACCACTCAGTCAGCGAGACGTGTGCCTAGCAGATGAATATTTTCCAAATGGGAGAAAAGGGCAAATTAGAAAAACATTAACTCTTTCTCTTTTTTCTTTTTTCCACCAACAGGAGCAGATTCTGCCTGTCAGTCTGCACGGAGGGGTTTAAACGGCTCTTTCCAAATCTTGTGCCAGCGGAGGGCAATGTTCAATGTAAGAACCCACTGGAAATAATGATGTGGTGGGTCTGCAGGGACGGAGGCTGGAAGTTTTCTGGTAGGAGTGAAAGACACTGGGGTTGATAGAAAGTGCAAACAGAGAAGCAACATGAAGTATGAGTGACCGGGACTTTGGGATACCAGGATGGGTATTTTTCACTCCATCCTGACATATCATGGACCAATCTGCCTACTATGTACTCAGTTAATCAAATAAAGAAAACTGGGCTGAAACTAACAAATATTTTCAACTGTTTATCATCAATTAATCTGCAGATTACTTGCTTGAACAATCAACTTGTGCGTAAAACATCTGAAAAAAAAAAAAAAAATGCTCATTACAATGGTGTTCTGCCTGATCAGCAGTCCAAAACCAAAAGATATTGAGTTCAAACAATCACATCCGAGAAGCTGAATCCATCATTTTTATATATATTTGCTTCAAAAATGTGATGTGATTAACGATGAATCGATCATCAGAATTGTTGCAGTTCACTTTCCTGTTGATCTACTTAACTAATTATCGCAGCTCTAACAGAAAATAATCATTAGCTGCAGCCCTGGCTGTGTGTGTGACATGTATTGACTGACACACAAAAAAACACACAAACAACTACAAGATATGTTGTAAATGAACACATTTCGCTTTGATAAAGCGATCAGTTAACTCCTTTTTAAGCTAAATATTCCACCTTTTGTTGTGACATATTTCATTTGGACCTCAAGTCACATGTAGCAGCTTACGTGCCAATATGTCTGTTGAACAGTATGGTTAGAGAGGGCCTGAGGGGGAAGTGATCATGCTCCACGAACCAGAATATGTAACTCCTTTTCTCATTCACATCTGACACTGCATCACGCACTCCAGCTGTGTAGCCATTCATGGAATAATGACAGGCTGGATACACACACAGCTTCAGGGTGCTGAGTGCATATTTGCAGACCATCACACAACAACTACTGGCCAACTTACTGCACATGGATCAGACTGAGGCTACACACACACACACACACACACACACACACACACACACACACACACACACTTCACATACCATCCCCGGTGTTTGCCCACAAGATGGATGGCTGCACCTCCAGACACATCAGATAACCCGATTAGGACAGCTTTAACTGGATATTTAACAGCGTGGCAATGCAATTATCTCAAAGCATATGACAGTTATTTTTTCGGGTCGGTGGAGGGGAGAATCAATAGGAGGCTGTCTGCAGGCCATTGTGGCGTTTATCATATGCGTGCCCGGCCTCAGTGGTCAGCTCAGCTCTGCAGCGCATCCATCCCTGCTGCTGCAACACAAGGAGAGGAGCCCCCTCTCCACAATCAGAGCGCTGCAAAACATCACCCACCACCACCGCCAGCCTCTGTCTCCCTCTCCTGCCCCCTTCTGAGGGCAAAGTTGGCTTTTAAACACACGCAACGCAACATCTGCCGACTGACACGAGCGGATACAACGAGCCACAATGTGGTATTTATCTTCTCTGCTCTCTCTCTCTCTCTCTCTCTCTCCCGAAATGAATTCATCTCCACACAAGCGCAAAAATAGGGGACAAGGCGGGTGCACCGATTGGAATTCAACACGGGAGGAGGACTAAAAAAAAAGCGTGCTTACCGCAGAAAAAGCCAGATTAATCCATCGGAGTTTCCAGAGGGACTTTTCGGGGATATTTTTCTACTCTCTGTGAGTGTTTTTCCTTCGCATTGACGCGGAATAGCGGTGGGATACCCGTCCCTGCCGATCCAGGAGCTCCTGTCGCCGCCGTGCGTACAGATGATGACGATGGCGGCCAGTGTCAAGTTCACAGCAAACCACACATGCAGCTCCTGCTCGGTCCCGCCAAAATAAAGCTGTTGTTTTTCCCAATGAGACCGAGCAAGTCATTTCGAGGCGAAAGAGGAAAACGAATCTAATGTTTTTAACCTGTGTTTAAAATTAAAATCCCACTAATTCTGTCAAAGTAAGACTGCTTAGCACCCTCTATATGTGATTTCTAAATGACCAACTTCCGTGCTTTTATTTTGACCTGCAAACGCTGGTGTGCCTTCCGGTTCGTCTGTGTGCGTCTTGACGCAGCTGTGATTGCGTGCAGCTGATGCGGATCCACGCCGACCACGAGCTGTGATTGACACCGCTCCCCTCCAATAGCAGTTAACTAATTATAATAGGACACGCCCCCCCTCCTCGTCTGTGGAGAGACTGGAAAACAGGGCAAGGTTGGTAAATTATCTGTTTTCGTTAAAGGCGCTCAGAGCTCTCCTCACATTCTCAATTTTAAGTCTTAAAATATGAATAAGAAAGTCAGAGTCTCACACAGAGAAGGATTCATTAGGGTTAACAAGTAGAGCTTTATAAATCTTTTAGTCTGATTTCTGTTTCATCCCATTGTATGCAACAATTTCCCCTGGTTGAACAAATACTGTTGTGTTTTGTGAAATGTTGTATATCGAGAAAAGCATTTGTGCTTTGACCCTCAGGGCCACCGTAATGAAGCCCTAAAGATCAATAGGCATAAAGTGTTGTTGTGTTTTGTGAAATGTTGTGTTTTGTGAGAAGTATTTGTGTTTTGACCCTCAGGGCCACCGTAAATGAAGCCCTAAAGATCAATAGAACTCTTAACAGCTTCTTATTTCTGGTAATGTTCAGGTGCTGTCACATGAAGCTTGCAAAGCAACAGAAACTGAGAAATAATGTCTCCTTTTGTATGAATGAAAACATCAGCAACGCTCGGACACTCAGAGGGAGTATTGGTCGCAAAATGCAACATGTATTCCATTCATTAGGGCAAACAATCCTACTCAGATTAGAAAATGTCATTTTTTGATAATTTACAAGGATTTACAGAGATTTAAACCTGCTCAGGAATGTAATTATGAATCACAATGCTGACCTCTGACCTGCACTGACGCAGTAGTCCTCGAGTGTTGCAGCTGTTTGAATGCCAGACGTGCACTCCAAGTTTATACGGTTGACTGAATAAGCGACTTAAGGACGAGAAAGCGACAACACACGGACAAGTCAAGTTTGTGTTCCGTGCTTTGACATGTGAGCGGGACGGATCGAGAATCAAACTAACAACCCTACAATAAATTGTCATCCTGCTCTGCAACCAGCGATAAGACTCCAGTTAACAATTATTTTCATTATCAAATGTACTCTCTGAGTAATCAATTCATTTTTGTCAATAAACTGTCAGAAAATAGTGAAAATGTCCATTAAATTGTCAAAATGTTTTGTTTTGTCCGACCAACAGTTGAAAACACAAAGATATTCCATTATACAATGATTTAAAGCTGTAAATCTGAATATCAGACAAGCTTTAAACTGATATACTGGCAGCAGATCATTAGACAGACTAGACTGCAGCGGCCACTCTCGTCTGTGGTTTGAGATCAATGCTTATATATTAGTAAATGCACCAAAATCCATCCACGATTAAAGTGTTAAATTTTACATGATTTAAAGATTGCCTTTTTATAGTGTTGAGGCAGCTGTGTGCAGTAGTTGTGCACACACTCCTGCTGATGTCTTCCTGACAGGTGAAGTCTTTATGTCTAAATGTCTGGCTGGCATGGTGTTGTTGAAAACACTTCATGGCCTGCTGGCTTTGTCCTCTGGTTTACATATTCATGGCAGCTCAACATAATAATTGCAGCTTTGCATGTAATCAGAATATCACAACAATGAGCGTGGCCTAGTTAGCCTGATGAAGGGAGGGTGGCTGAAAGAAGTCACCCTAATCCTCAAACTGTTGTCTGGGCTGCTTAGTTTTTGAACTCACTCTCACCCTACTTCTCCACAATAACCAGGAGTCACGATCGCCGAAGTGCTCGACGTGCAGCCTCTTCCTCGGAGCCATTTTGGACCGGTTACCATGGAGATGTGGGTCATGGAAAGCGAGAGGAGACGTGTGGCTGGTGGTGGAGTCAGAGCACTGCAGGCTGCTGGAGCAGGAGGGCCATAAACTCTCATTATATCTGGGTCACTGGGATGCTCCAGCTGCAACGAGCAGACAAGACGCTATTATGCAAGAAGAGGGATGAGGGAAGTTGTGGGCACAGGGGCTTATAGTTACAGGGGACGTCTGTTTACTGGGCGAGACATATGTTAGGAGGGTGCGTGATGATATAATATGAGAACAGCTGAGCGGAGCTTTCTCTGCTCAGCTGTCCAGAACATGCTGTTGTTTTGTCACTTAAATGTCCATCTACAGGTTTTGATAAACACCTTCCCTGGCCTTATTTGTTGCAGCTTTGTATATCAATAAAAATGTTTAACCTCTTTAACCCTGATTTTTATTTTATTTTTTC
This sequence comes from Pagrus major, assembly GCF_040436345.1. Lineage (NCBI taxonomy): Eukaryota > Metazoa > Chordata > Actinopteri > Spariformes > Sparidae > Pagrus > Pagrus major. Next base: position 17,188,404 of record NC_133230.1, read on the forward strand.
ATTAAGCAAAACATCTAACCATTAAAAAGCTGGAGGCTCTATGGTATGACATAGAGACACTAAGATTTAATGTTTTATGTGGTTTTCTTTTCCAGATGTCAGACTTTGAGATTTCTGTATAATTAATTAAATAAATAAATAAAGTTTATTTAAGAGGGATGCTCTGTGTATAAACCTGGAGTCAGTGCCGGGTTGATCAGGTTAACTAGAAATTTGGTTATAAATATGAGCTATGCGCAATTTACAAATCATGCAATATTATTTAAAGAAAGGTAAGTAAAGTTAATTTGCTTAACATGTAAAAAAAAAAACATGATAAATAGCAAAAGAATAAACAATAAAAGATATAAAAACATTGAAAATGTACAAACACTAGACAGAAATAGGTGAGAAAAAGCGAGTTTGAATAATAGAGTGCGTTGTCGGCTATATTATTGCATTTAATGTTGTGTATTATTGTATATTGTACATTCATATAAAATGCAGTAAAGATGTAAGCTGCTAGTATGTTGTGTATTAGAGACAATTTGATTAAATATGTGCATTGTATGCTATATTATTGCATATCTGCAGACTATTATTATATTCATATTATATTCCATATCATTCCATATTGATATAATATGATGTATAATGATGCAGGCTCCATTGTTGCATACTGTGCTGTTTATTATTGTATATTCACACAATATGCAATAATAACGGAGGCTATATTGTTGCATATGATATTCACATCATATCATTGTATGTCCATATAATTACAATAACATTTAATTGTAGCCTATAGCTTTTGTAGATGACACATGGTACACATATTTAGAGATGACTGGCCAAAACATTGACCTATTGTTATTATCTACATGCTATTTCTCTGTAATGTATTGTTTGATATTAAAACTAAGCTACTTATAAAACACATTTTGGCCATTTTGTCTTTAAACATGTCCTATACTGTGGTGAGGGGTGGTCATGGATCTCTGGGGTATTCCCTCCGTGAAGGGAGCGTCCAGCTCAGTGTGCGGGGCCTCATCGAGACGCCTGCTCAGCTGCAATTTCGGTCAAAAATAAATCAAGTTATTTCGCCCTAAATCAGACATATAAAAAACAAGTAGTTAGCCATGTTGTTGTTGTCTCTATTGTCCATGCCCCCCCGCCTCCTCCCCACTCCATGACCCCCCCACTCGTTGGGGATCGGGGACTTGTGATTGGTGGAGACGGGCCGGCTTTGTCGTCATAGCCCCAGTACCCATTCATCAGTGGACTTGGGCGTTGTACTCCGCATCTCATTTGCGGCGGGGCCAATTTCTCCATTTACAAACTCCGCTCGAGAAAAAATTGAAAGAATTCGCGTTTTTCTTTTGCGTCTTCGCCACATTTTTTTCCACCCCCAGCAACTTCTCGCACGTCCCTTTTTGCGGTCACTTCGGTCTCGGCCCTGATTCCTCGGCTTCGCTTGGAAAAGAAGGAGGTGTCGGCGCTTGACTTGAAATTTTTTTGGGGAGGAAGCTTGCGGTCTTTGTTCAATCATTTGATCGGTTGGGTTCCTTTGTTGCGCCAGAAGCATGGGAGCACAAATCTCCAAAACCGCTGGAAAAGAGGAAGCTGCGGTTGAAAAGCCGGCAGAAGGCGCAGCTGTTGCAGCAAAGACAAACGGACAGGTAAATAAGATTTTAATTATCCGAGTCTTAATTGCTGGAGCGGAATTTGTCTCGTTTTGGAAATGTGTTGCGTCAATGGCGTGCTCCATGTTCCCCGTAGCGCATCCCCACGCTCACCGGCTTTCAGGGAAAGTGGCCACATGTACCCATTTTCACCGGCGCGTGCATTGTTTCAATTTTGATGTTTTCTGCTGCCAAACGTTGCTCCAAATAACGGAGGCGTTATTGCAATGCTTCAAATTGACACATGCGCATATTTTAATTCATCTTTTTGAGGCTGCGCCCACTGAGCCCAATGTTTTAAATTCATCACGAAATTGTTCAAATGGCATTTTTGGTTTTTCTAGCAAACATTTTCTCAGTCTCCCTTTGGCCGCAGCTTCACAAACAGTGTTTCTTTTTTTAATTCGTTTGGCTGAAATGTGTGCAGCCGAGGGTTTGCGGCCGCTCTCACTGGTGGCATGGCCATTTTAAAAAACGCTACCACGCCTTTGTTGCCAGGTTCAAGAAAGGAGCCACGTTTTTATCCACACACAAAAGCCACAAAATCAACAGATTACACAAGGCACAGAGAGCTGGGTGACAGAAGGATATAAAATTAAAATAGCAAACGTTGGATGACTAAAGTGGTCATTAAAAGAAAGGGGGGAAAAAATCCCCAAATTCCTATGTTGCATCCACTGGCTCCACATTGAACGCCCCCTGGCGGGCCCCGGCGGTGCTGCAGTCTATCTGACAGCCTACTGCTGAAAGCCATAGATCTGTCGTCACTCTCATAGTAACAGATGTTGCTGCAGTTTTAGGTCTATTTTCCTATTGGTTGCCACTAGAGGTTGAATTTGATTAAATATCAAGGCGCGCCAGATTTTTGCAGGGGCTAGTCCCTGCACACGCATGTTCAAATGTAGGCCAGAGGAGATGCATGATTACAGGGAAATCAAGGGTCATTTTTCTGCATGTTCAAGAATGACATTTTTAGCTGATTCTTTCATTCCAGGAGAACGGCCATGCCAAGACCAATGGGGATGCCTCTCCAGCTGCAGAGGAGGCCAACAAAGCTGATGTCCAGGCCAACGGCAGCACTCCCACTGAGGAGGCTCCAAAAGAAGAAGGCGAGAAAGTAGAGGGTGCCGAGGCCAACGGCGAGAAGGAGCCTGCCACAAACGGAGAGGCCTCTGCCAAGCCGGAGGAAGGCACCCCATCCACCAGCGATGACGGCAAGCAGAAGAAAAAGCGCTTCTCCTTCAAGAAACCCTCCTTCAAGCTCAGCGGCTTCTCCTTCAAGAAGACCAAGAAGGAGTCTGAGGAGGGAGCAACAGCTGAAGAAGAAGCCGGAGGGGAGGTGGTGTCAGAGGACGCACCAGCCGAGGAGGCCAAACCAGCTGAGGCTGGCGAGGAAGGAGCCAAGGAGGCTGCAGCTGAGGAGCCAAAGGCTGAGGAGGAGGAGGAGGAGGAGAAGGAGGAGGTGAAGGCAGAGGAGGAGGCAGCAGCAGCAGCAGCACCAGAGGGAGGAGAGGAGAAACCTGCTGAAGCTTCACCTACTGAACCAGAGACGGCAGCCAGTCCAGAAGCAGCCACCGCTGAGTAATCCTGCTGAACGAGACACCGGAATGAAGGAGGCGATGTGAAGGAATGCGAGGACTTGTCTAAAACCAGGGATTTTTTTTGTTCATTTTTTTTGTTGGTGTTTGTTTACTATTCTGCAACCATCTCATCCATAATGACTGCAACGTCCTTGGCAGTGATGGACAGGAGGTGTACTGGAGAGTGTGCTGCTGCTTCCTCACTGCTCATTGGTGCTTGCATTTGTGACGTGGGTGAGTGTGAAAGTGCGAATGCGGGTGTGAATGTTTTTCTACATGAAACCATGACTGTGTTGACACGTTGCTGAATTTGACATATTTTATCAAAGTATTTGGTGCTGGGCAATTGGATGTAGCAGCTAAAGCTGTGTCTGCAAGATTTGACACATTGTGATATTTAAAGGGAAAGTCCTAAACCAAGTCTTAAATGTTGTCTTTGCAGTGCACAGTTGTTTACAACTCTTTAAAAACTCAAACGCTCCTGTGGACACAACCATTCCTGAATGAACTAGATTTAGTTAACTGTCAAAAAACAATAGGTGCTCATCACTTCCCATCTAGATTCCACCATTTCAAAACTCTGTAGTAATGCACGTTGTATAGAATTTGATATTACTGGTTTTATGACTGAGATGTACCTAAATGACTGAAGTTTTTAACAGATTACCCATTGTAAATGAAGTTTTCTTGTTTTTCACCATTTGTAAGATTGAATAAAATTGGGAGATGTTTTAAGCAAATTTTGCATCAAGCTGTGATGACTACAACACCACTACACTAAGAAGCACACACATGTCTTTGAGCAGCCATAACCACCTTTATTCAAAATGAATTCAGCTTATTAAAATAAAGGAATGAAGTGAGAAGTGGCTCATTTACTCAGTCAGTCAATCCTCAAATGTCTCCTCCGACATTTCACTATTGTGTTCTGTGACTGAGCCCCTGGAGGAATAAATACAGATTCTTGACTTGACAGCACCCTCTTGTGGAGCATTATAGGAAGAAATCTGAGGCGAGGTTTCTATACCATGTGTAGAGAGGCATGATTATGAAATCTGTATCATGAGGGGTTTGGAATCTCGAAATATATATAAAAAAATAATAATATGGCAAGGAATAGCATGTCACGTTTGTAGGAAACTGAAATTCTTCAGGTTTTGTAATTGCATCAATAACATTAGCAAGAATATAAGATATCAAACAGCCTCAGAAAGGAGCAATAGAGTTAATATTTGTTGTGACCAATATATATAAATGCATTTTCTACACATTTTGCAGTTATACATACAACAGGAACCTCTGTCCATACCATAAAATATAGGCATATCAAGGCATTAAGACAGTGATGGAATATAACTAAGTACATTTACTCAAGTACTGTACTTAAGTACAGATTTGAGGTACTTTTCCATTTCCTGCTACTTTATACTTCTCTACATTTTGGGGGCAAATATTACACTTTTACTCCACTGCATTTATTTGATAAATTAAGTCACTAGTTACATTTCAGGTTACATGCTGAATCTGAGCCAAAGTAGTAGTTTTTTAGCAATCAGATAAAAGAGACACTGATTCCAATAAAAAAAATGCAGAATATCAGATAAGATTGTTGGGTAGTATAGTATGCAGTATACGCATACATAAATAACTTCATACTTGAGAACATTTAATATCAGATACTTTAAGTCTTAATTTGATGCTATTTGCATGGCCGACTATCACTTTTACTAAAAAAAATCATATTTGAACATGATATCTTTACTTTTACTCAAGTATGACTTTTAGGTACCTTTTGCAATACTGTTAATTAACACATAACAACAATGCAGTACAACTGCAACTATACATGCAGGAAATATGCTCAGATTTAGTCATTGTATTTTATCATGAACATAACTACTTCTCTAAACTACACCCTATATGTTTGAATCAATTAGGGCCTTTTTTTTTTTTACAGTCAAGTGGGAGTGTCCACTAGCTAGTCCATACTTAAAGGCAGCAATAGGCTATCAGCATGCACTGTTGCTAAAAAGATGGTGGTGGTAAGCTCTCTGTTGCTAGGAAGAATGGAGCAGGCCATGCTCGAGGTTAGCTAGAAACATGATATACATTTGTATTCACATTTTGTTTGGATTTTTACTTTCTTGAGAAGAGTAAATAGATTTTCACACATTAAAAAAAAAATAAAAAATCTGTTTGAATTGGTGAACCAATGTCGCAGATACCCAGCCACCCTGATACAATCACTGCCCACTCGCAAGTTGCATATGCATAAAAGGTTTCTTTCTGATATTTCAATTTAGTCACCATTCATTTTAATAAAGTTTAATTCTCTTACAAGTTCATGTGAAAGTAAGTAACAAAAAGCACATCCAGCAGCCATACAGTCCCAGGTTTCTATGTACCACCACTTTCAGTGGCCCCATCTAGCCTCAACCTTTAAAAAAAATCTGGGGGCATTTTTGTGGTGAACTACACCTTTAAGGCTCCAAAACTGTATGATTATCACAAACATCATTTTCTCTAAACCTCATTTACAAGAAGACAAAGTGAGACATGCTTTGCTACCCTTCGGTATTTTTAGGAAATAACCAACTGACTTGGGGAACAGCCGCAACGTAATTATGTGATGAGATTTGGGCTGAGTTGTGTTTGATTCGGTCACAGTGTTGCTGGTTTTAAATGATAGTGTTTGAAACAAACATTTTCACGACGTGTAGAGTTTTTTGGTATCAACGACAAACAACTGCAGCACAGACCTCGCCATGGACATGTTAGGATTTCTTCTACAAAACCTCATAAAAACACCAGAATCTTTTTAAGAGTAGATGAGTTCACTGCAAACTCCTTTGGGGTGTTTTTAGCCACCCACAGCTGCACCCATGCTCATTTCAAACCATCTATTTCCTCTGCATCCAGTTCAACCCTGTGTACTGCAGCCCTCCACCGCAGGAAGGGTGTGTTTTACACATAATATTTCTATTTCTGATTCCTGGTGTGCATGTCCATCTTGGGCAGGTTGTTGAGGGATTTACTGCCATTTTCTTCCTCGTAAAGTGAGCGTCTCTAACATGCAGCTCGTATCCCATCATGCCACTCTCCATCCTCATCAGGTTCTTCAGCTTCATTCTAGACAAGCAGATTCACAAGTATAGATGCATTAAAGCAAATACAGTTAGCCGTCTAAACACCCAAAATAAATCAAAGTGAAAAATATTCCTTTAAGCGCACCAGATAATTTTGGAGTGTGGCTTGTGGAGTCGACCAGAAGCAGCGCTCCGTCTGTGTTCCTGACGGTCCCACCTCATGCGCCGACCGCAGACCGTCTCTGAATGGCAGTCCCATCAGATGGCAATCCCCAGCGGTTTTCCCTCCACCAGCTTCCTCTCTCTTCTGTCCCTTGGGCCCCTCACCTAACCACCATCTCGCTCTCTCTCTCTCTCTCCTGGGGAGGATCAAACAGCTGCTGCCCTGCCAGAGGACCATCCCTGTCCCTCATCCCACACAACTATTTTCAGCACACCTATATTCAGCTGGCACGGTAGAGTAGCTTTTGTAAACTTTGGCTGCCAAGCAGGCGACCAGTGGCCATCATGTGGGGAGGAATTTGTGCTTTATGACCCTCATCCATCTCAGCTTCTATACAGGGACAAGTGGTGTGAAGTAACTAAGTCCATATACCCAAGTACTTAGGCCTGCTAAGTAAGTAATGCTTTCTACCTTTGCTCCACTACATTTCAGGGAGAGATATTGTACTTTGTACTTCACTACATTCATTTGACTGATGAAATAACCATGCAGATTAAATTTCTACATACAAACTATCAGATTATTACATTTGACGCTTTCTAAAGCCTTTGTCTATGATATGTGACTGTTTAACTTGGCCACATACACCTGACACTACTTTTTAAAGAGTCTGAATTGAAGATCGCAAACCTTTTTTACATTTGTTTGTATTTACAGATTAAAATACCCTACTGCAACATTATATTGCTGCTTACATAAGTAATAATAAGGGGGATTCTCAATCACAAGTACTATAACTTTTGGTATACTAAATAGATTTTTTAAAAATCCTTTCGCCTGGAAATGTAACTTGTAATGGAAAATTTGTACTAGTTTACTTTTTGTCCCCCTATTTAGCATTTATAAGCTGTATATACACTTTTAAAAATGGTTTATTACACACTACAATGTAGTTGTAAGCAGATATGAGGACATTTTGAATGTTTATAATCATCAGTGGAGTTAAAGTTATTACCATTTAAATCTTCTTACAACTACATTACAGTGTGTTATAAACCATTTATTAAATGGTAATTTATTGCTTATACATGTTAAAGATGGGGAGTTGAAGTAAAGTGTTGCTGAATGTTTTTATATTATGTTATTGTTACTTTAACTTACATACAAAGGATCTGAAATCAACATCTGGCGGGGACTAATGACATGTTGGCAGTAACTACATTACTTAAGTAGAATTTTGAGGCATTTGTACTTAAGTATTTCCATTTTCTGCTACTTTACATGTCCACTCCACTACAGATGGAGGCAAATATTGTACTCCACTGCATTTATTTGATAACTTCAGTCACTAGTTACTTTGACGACTGACTGCTGCGTCAAAGCCAACGCAGCACATTTTTAAATTAATATATTTTATTGGCAATCCTATTAAAAAACACAGTGACCATCAGGAAAAGTTGAATATTAGATCCTATAATTGGTGGAACCATAGTATACAGTATATACATAAATGTAAAAACATATATATAATTTACTTTAACTTGTACATTTGATACTTTGAAGTACATTTAATATCAGATACTTTAAGACTTTCACTTAAGTATTATTTGTATTTTACCTTTACTTTTACCAAGTAAGTAATATTTTGATATAATATCTTCTAATATCTACTTTTACTCAAGTATGACTATTGTTTTTTTTTACAACACTGCATTATAGTATACCTTATACTATGTTTAGGTTAGGTGGCTATCAGTAGCCAATATGCTAGCATCTATTATGTATTGTTTTTGACAATCTTATTAAGTTTTCATGTTTTGGAATCAAGCTAATATTTGGAAACCAGGCATTTTGAACCATATTGCAAACATAAGAAGCCGACCTGCTGAAGTGTTCAGTCCAAAGCTGACTACTAACCACAGTGAATTAGTGGGCAGGTGAAATTTCCTCTACAGGGGATTAATTTATGTGCAATACTCAAATGAAATACACAGTCAAACTAGTTGAAAGTGTACCAAGTTGAATATGAAATAAAGCCAACAGGAAATTCTTCTGGGACAAAACATTTGTTTAGACATCTTTTATTTTGGTCATTATGCTTTACATGACATAATGCATGTTCAGGGATATAACAATGTTGCTGGTAGTTTGTGTTTGTATGACAGTATTCTGGTGACTCATCATAATGGTCAATTTGACCATTACCATTTCACAATATTCAAGTCACATACAAGGATAACAGTTACGACATGTTGCACAGAAAGTATTTGTGTACTTTTAATAAGATTATTGGTCACTCAAACAAAAACAAGCTGGTACAAAAACAAACAAAAAGAAAGAAAGAAAGAACAGACAAACACTAAATTAGGAATCACCAGTTGAATCAGTATAAAAGTACCAGAGTGGAAAAGAAAAAATCAGGACACAACACAGTTATAACACCTCAATTTCACATGCTGTCTCCATTACAAAAGCTCACTGGTAACTTTGTGGATTGCTTCCCCCATCCCTGATCACCTGTTTTTATAAATTAGTTTTCCTTCTTCTTAGCACCTATTTCTTGTAGTTTTCAAGTCAAGATGCTACTATTCCTCAAAGAAGGGTGAACTGCCTGTCTGCTTGGCTGAGGAAAAAAATAACAGGGAGTTGACTTTAATTTGAGAAATAGATTGCAAATTTAGTTGGTTGGCTTTTTGGGAACTACTGTATCAACGTATCACGTTGAAGCAATGAGGAACCCAGAGAAAGAGCAGTGGACATTCTCGGCAGCAAAGACACCATTGGCCTCGTCATCAGGGATCTGGACGTAGACTGTGTCCTGCTCATCGAGCAGAAGGACAGCACTGCCGGACATCTGGTCCAGGAAGCCCTTGTTGTACTCATCATAAGTGAACATAACAGGCTGGCCGTTCTTGTACAGAGCCACCAGGGCATGAGCACCATTGACATGGATGCTGTAGGAGAAGTAGTAAACTCCAGGAACCTGGCAAGTGAAAATGCCACTCTCGGGGTCATAGTGATTCTCAGCATTGTACACTATCTGGTCAAACTTAATGGGGGTGCCAGCAGCAGGGTAGGGGGTAGCCAGAGATGCAGTGAAAGCAGACATGGGGGACTTAACCATAACCTCAGCCATTCCCATGCCCTTCTCAAACACAACCTCACCAGGAGGACCAGGGGGACCAGGAGGGCCAGCTGGGCCAGCTTCTCCATCAGCACCAGGCTCACCAGGCTGACCAGGGGGACCCTCGGGTCCAGAAATACCCTTGGCAGACAGACCAGCAGGGCCGGGAGCACCAGGGAGACCTGGGTGTCCCTTAAGGCCAGGAGCACCAGAAGGACCTTGAGGTCCGGAAGGTCCTCGGGAACCAGGGGCGCCATCAGAACCAGACGCACCTGGCTCACCTGCACGACCGGGATGACCTTTGGGTCCAGCAGGGCCAGGAATACCTGGGGCACCTGGGGTACCTGGGGCACCTCCATTGCCTTTGTCACCTGTGGGTCCAGTGGCTCCTCTGGGTCCAGGAGGACCAGCTGCGCCTGGATAACCCTGCTTGCCTGCGAATCCCTGTGGTCCCTGATCTCCCTTATTTCCCTTAGGTCCCTGAGCTCCAGTTGCACCTGTGTCACCTTTAGGGCCAGCAGCGCCAGACTCACCCTGGAAACCTCTTACACCCTGAGGTCCAGTAGGACCAGTGGGGCCAGTGGCACCAGTAGCACCAGTATAACCAGTTGGACCTTGCTCACCCTTTGCACCTGTGGCACCTGTGGCACCTGTAGCTCCCCTATCTCCCTTCTCTCCATTTGCACCTGGCTTTCCATATCCGGGGACTCCAGGGGCACCTGTTGCCCCACTAGGTCCCTGGTGGCCTTTAGGGCCAGCTGCACCAGGCAGACCTGGGGCACCATTCTCACCTGGTTTACCTGGTTGACCTACACCTGGGGCACCAGTGTGTCCCTTGGGTCCCATTGGCCCCATTGGACCTGTGGCACCATCTCTACCTGGCATACCTGACTTGCCTGACTCACCGGGTGCACCTGGTTTTCCTGGCTTTCCAATTCCAGCTGCACCTGGCTCACCAGATGGGCCCATGGGACCTTCAGGTCCTGTCTCACCCTGAGCACCAGGAACTCCCACCCCTCTATCACCCTTTGCACCTGGCAGTCCAGGTACACCTGGATGTCCCTTCAGACCAGACTCTCCTCTAGGTCCCATGGGTCCAGGATGCCCTGAAGGTCCGGGCTTGCCAGTAGCAGAGAGGCCAGCGGGTCCAGGGCTTCCAGAAGATCCAGGGACTCCCCTTGGTCCCTGAGGACCAGTGGCTCCGGTGTCTCCCTTCTGACCAGGGGCTCCATCGCTGCCAGGTTTGCCAGGTCCACCTGGGGATCCAGGTTTGCCAGCAATAGAGCGACCGGGGGCTCCAGGAGTTCCAGGGGGTCCTTGGGGTCCAGGCTCACCTTCAACACTCTCACCTGGGGCGCCAGGAGGGCCAGCAGGTCCCTCAGGGCCGGGCTCACCTGGAGGACCAGGCTCACCTGCCACTGACACCACTGTGAAGAGTGAAACAGTGACCATCATCAATACCACCAAATACAAACAAGCAACAACAAACCCCCCCAAAAAACAGGTGATAATGGAAACAGGCAATGAGGAAGCACTCATCAACTGTGTGTTGCAGATTAATATCACTATAAAAGTTACACCTGTAATGTGTTGGTATCAAAACCTTTTGTTTATTTTTCACTGCATTGTAATAGAAATGTTAACTTATAGTCTGTGCATCACATTCACACAATGATATCTTAGATTACAGGATCTAGTATCTCTAGTGCCTCTAATTATATCCTACTCGTGTACTAAAAAACTACAAGAACATGGATGTACTGGCCAACTCTCAGGCCAGAGTGTGTGTGAATGTGAATGAGTTTTGGCAGTGTCTTGTTGACAAACAACATGGCTGTTCAACAATCAAAAGGCAAAATTCAAGAAAATTGCTTGAATGAATGTTATTCTCATGCTTAGCTTTAGTTAAGAGTTAAAATGATGGATGCATTTAGAAAGTGACTTAATTTGATCTTATGTCAATTAAATTTAATTCCTGGAGGTGGGGCAGGTTTTATTCCTAGAAACCAATCTTGTAGATTTGCGGTCTGACTACATGGTGCTGGCTCATTGTTGCAATTTTACAAAACCCTTTTTCAAATCTTAAACTTTTAGATAATTTAAAATAAATGTTGAGTTTTGTCTCTGCATTGTTTTTTTACACACATATATAATGCATATTTAGGCCTTAATTTAATTATTATATAGAAAATGTATCAATAAAATACAAATATTTTAACATTTGTTTTAAACAATACACTACATGCTATTTTTCCACACTGTACTGTACAGAGAGATATCTTGTGACTTGTTTGTGAAATGGTCAAAATGAGAGAGAGCCTATTTTTTATTTGCTGCCTTCATGTGGTCACATGTGTTTGGGTGTAAAAGGCTCACTCCTTGCCTAACTGCAGTCGAGTTTGGATAAATCCAAACAGATGTTTCTACTTCTGTGTGAAGCGGGCACACCCAAACAAACCGCACTGCTGGGTGACTGGACTGTAATTGTCAGTGTCAAACTAAAAATAATTCACTAACAGCTACTCTCTCAAATAGAAATAGCAGCATGTTGATCACGTAACAGCAACATTGCATATTTTATGTTGCAGGGTCACACCATAATTAACATTTTGTGCAGTAACAAACGTTTTTGTGGGATTCTGAATATACAAGAAATAAACAGATAAAATGATTTTTAAAAAATATGCCAAAATCATTATGCTCCTCAAAATGTTAGATGTTGAGCACATCAAGCAATAGAAGAGATGAGTGATTCCTCAGAGATGCTGATCATGGAAAGAGCATTTTGTAGCAGATAGAAAATGAGAAAGAAATGCTGCTAAAGACCTACAAAATTTCATAAAAATGTGAAAAACCTTTAAGTTTATTTATCCAATCCTTCGACTTCCAGAAAAATAAAAATCTGCACTGACTAAATGAGCATTTCTCATTCAAATCCTAGCTCAAAATGAACTGGATGTGATTGGAGAAGCATGCACACTGCTGCAGCCAATCAGAGCAAGAGGCAACTCCAGAGCAAGGTGGAGTTCAGTTTTCAAAGTAAAGCGCAGCTGGTTGTGCACTGCTTGCTTCTAGTTGCCAAAACAGAGATGCCGGTTTTGCTACTTGAAGATTTAAAGGTAAGTAAGGCATGACTGTCACAAAATGTTGCTCAAGTAAAGAGTAAAAGTAAAATGTTTAGTGATGAAAGTCTGACTTTAGAGGAAACTTGAGCAGGAGAAATGCTAGCATGCTCCATTGTCAGAAAGGTTGTACAGAGAGCAGGAGGCTGTGTGTTCTTACCGTGGCTCTTCACAGAGTAGGGCTGGTATTGAGGGGCAGCCTTCACCATCTTCTTCACCACATATCCTTTCCCATGGGCTGCAGCCAGGGCCGCCATTAGGAGGACGATGCTTGCTACTCGTAAGTCCATCTTACAAAGTCCAACCTGCAGGGAAAAAAAGCAAGAAGACAGTCAGCACAGCCACTCTCAAGATACGAAGTGTCAGCAAACTTTCTCTCTAGTTTTGAGTCATTTTTCAGAGATTAAAAACTTTCTTAGCTAAATGTACAGGCTGTGCATCTTTACTGAAACTCAACAGATGGCAAATAAACTCTGTTTAGTTTAAATAAGTTTAAGGAGCAGGGAGAGAATTTCAGTTTTTGGATTCAGTTAGAGCATCCTGGATGCTTCAAGACTCTCTGAATATCATCCAGGAAGCTCTTAGCCAGCCAAAATCTGCCTCCCTGCTCCAGGAACAACTCGAGGCCTAGACGAAGCATCTAGATGCTGCCTGCGCTCCTCCAGAGACAGAGCTGTTTAGAGAGGAAGAGAAAGCCCACATACCTGCATCCAAAGTGGGGAAAGTCAGTCTCTTCAGCACCAGTGATCTCCTGGTGCTACTGTATATCCTTAGGGTAGGAGCACAAGTGAGGATATGCTGTCTTCCAGTACAATGATGTGGGTATTTATACCATATCTGCCCCTCGCATCATTAAAAAAAAAGAAAAAGCCCCCACCACGCAAGTACCTCCCTCCTCAGAGCTAGGCTGTAATTAGCAGACAGATCTGCCCAAAGCGGGCATGTCACATCAGGGTGCCTCCATGTCTTGAGTATCCAGACACATGATTATCACTTATTTCAGTCCTTCTTCTGAACTAGAAAATAATCATGTTCGAAGTAAGAAAAAATAAATAAATGAATACACAAGCAAAGAACACAAACGAGCTCTGCGGGGAGAATAAACTTAATCCACTAACACCTTTACATTTCCAGTCTTTTTACACTTATATTTACCCTTTTTCCAGCAACATTTAATTTTTTTATGCCCAGGATGTGTCTATATTTATGAATGTTTATAACACCCCCTGTTTAAATATGACAACGTCTGAAAATAGCCAAAACTCATCTATAAAAAACAACACCAGATTTGTAGTAGCACCTGTGTAGCTTCACAGAGCTTTCATTGAGGATATACAGTGCTAGACACATCTGCAAATTTACATCTTGTCCAGCCGGCTGGCCCATACCTTTCCTGGCTGTCTGGCCACCACCACCCCCGCTGTGATAAGGTAAACAGGGGAAATGGTGGGGTCATGGATGAAAGGTACTGTAGGTTTGGATTAAAAGCAAATAATTAGGTTTATTCCTGATGCAATCCCCTCTTTTAAGGGATTCACATGTTCTCATTTATTTAGTGTTGTTCATTTCCTGTTCCTATTTGGTCGGTGTGTCATGAAGACAAAGTTGCGTTGATTTCAGCCTCTATTTCAGGGTGAACACTTTTTCTTAACTTGTGTTTTTTGTTAGCGTTTCACCCTCAAAACAGCTAATAAAACTATATAAGGAGCCACTGGAAAAGACATTTGGGCTTGTTTCAGTGCAGCCTTGTGAATGCAACCCAGTGTGCAACAACCCTCACATGCAGTACTGATGTTTGGACACCAGAGGGCAGGTTTTACTGTTGCACAGCACCTCTCCATGGAGCAGGGTGCTGCTGTTCTGCAGAGGAGAAGGGGCCATGCCCCTGTGGTCACTTGTTATTTTTGGTCCCCTCTGTGCATATACATCATCAGAGGTTTCAGGCCTATTCCTACAATTACAGCTGCTTTCTGTCGTGATGTTGTATTTCCTCAATCAGCTCTATCCTCCTGTATTATCCTCCCTCACCCTCACCCTCCACCTTGCCTTGCTTACTTTGAGATCCTCCAACTGTAATTTCTCAATTTCAGCCCGGCCACATAGGAAATGCATACACCCAAATAATCACATGTTCTCAAGCACACAAGTGGCCATAAACGTTGTGTAGGGTACCATCCCAGAATGTTCCTGAACATAAGACCATTTAAGGTTCCTATGTCCTTATAATGTACATCCATACTGCTGACAGCATACACTTTGTGTATTTTCAGAAAAGACGATCACGAGTTGCCTGATTGAAGGCTTCGGTATGTTTCTATATGAGGCGTTTATACAACACGTGAGTGTGACAGGCGTCTTTCACAGGAGCCATAATTAAAGATTCTACAACATGGCGCTCGTTTGAACTTTTTTTTGTGTAAATTAGACCAAATTATCTGCAATTTTCCAAAGTGCTACCTTACCCCGGCTTACAGCACTTAATCATGTTTGGCAAGCATTGTTTAAGTTTGCCCTTCCTGTCAAATAAAACAGAAAGTAATTTGCGATCTTCATTTCCAAATGTTTGAAATTGTGTTCATAGCCCAGACAGGGGTGACGACTGACAGCAAAGGGGGCAGACAGACTACCTGAGGCTGTGTCATCATGATGGAGAATCGTCACATTACATGTGCACGTGCAACTCAAGCAGGAGGAGGATCACACTTGTGCCAGTATCATAAAATGCAAGTCATATTGTTCACTTTGACTGCACACGTTTGGCCTCGCTTTATCAGCTGCACTGTATGTATCCAGCTTTTGAAGCTTCCTTTTGTGACTGAATGTCTGGTGAATGGCACACTATGTGTTCCCTGTGGCATCAGTTTTGATATTTTATAGCCATACTGTATTATTACATTTAAAATCTCTTTATGTTGGTGCCCCATGATGAGGTCCAGCCATGCCAGATTTAGTCAAATTTAGATGAAATGACAGAGCAAGAGAGGGTGGAGTTAGGATTTTATATGTTTATAGGTTCAGATGATTCAGTTTATTTATGTTTTTCAAACATTCTGCTGCTAAACCACTGCAACAGAGCCTCTCTGTTTTTAGTTCCCATGTTCTGAGAACAATGATTCATCTCTTTATGAACAAAACAGAGACAACAACCTGCATCGGCATGTGAGCCATTGTAGAGGCAGACATATCCATGCTGAGCCTTGGAACCAGAGTGTACTTTGGCTTGAGGAAGACTTGAATTAACAGTGTAATTTTGATGTTGTTTATAACCTCACAGCATATTTTTTTTGTTTTCTAAACACGCCACTGTGCTCGTTTGTGAAGGACTTTGTGTCCTTGGTCTTCTAGTGGCAGAATGGAAGGCTGAGGCAGAGCGCCCTCTGCTCTGCTCATTTCAGCACCGCAGCAGCTTGATGTGGTGGGCAGACTTCATTGTAATAACCATTAGGAATTAGGTCCTCAAACTGGAGGCGGTGACGTCGCTTTGCTCTTATATTGTCGAGATACCCTCGCTGTAAAATACGCACATGCTTTCAGTTTCATGCACACTGGATATATGACCCGAAACGCTTTTACTGGCTTTAGTAGAATAAGAAAATAGCTAATTATGAATATGACACACCCAAAGTCACCGAGAGCACATGAGAGCTTCACAGTTTCAGGATTGCAATGAGTTCAGATTTTATTTTATATTTGTTTATGTGATAACGCCTCAGAAAGTAACTAAGTATAAGATTCGAGATGCTTTACTTTGAGTATTTCCATTTTATTATATACTATATGACTTCCTCCACTACATTTCAGAGCGAAATACTCCACTCTCCACTACATTTGTTCGACAGCTTTAGGTACTGGTTAATTTGCTGATTTAGATCATTAATACACAATATAATAAACTAGAAGGGTACTCAGTAGAGCGCAGACCTCTGCCAAGGCCCAACAGTCCACTTTAATTCAGTCACTAATGCAATATCCCATTTGTTATCGTGTTGTAGTACATTTAAGTAAAATGAAACAGAGTATTTCTAAACTACTGCTACTTTTATCTAAGTAAAAGATCACAGCACGACTTGTACTACTGGTACCTGTTTAGAAGAATTACTCAATTCATGTTATTATCTCTTACAGAAATAAATTGAAAAGAAAGATTAAGAAAAAAACATGGGAAGCCATGACTGGGCAAACTTTCTTTTTCTGACCCCTGTAGAGGACATAGGTTGGCACTCTGAGGTCCAGTTTACTGTACAGGCCTTTGTCCATATCTGACAACAGCCTGTGGATTTAAATTCCCTCGAGAGCACTTCTGGACAGTGTTACTGGCAATGTTTGTGATGTTTGCGCTTGTACTCGACAATGATAACAGTGTTTGGAAGTAAGGTTTTCGCATTTTGTCTGTTTTTGTGTGCTCTAGTGCACAGGAATTGATGTTTCTGGTTTCTTTGCCGTGCTGACCGAGGCTC
Organism: Pagrus major; assembly: GCF_040436345.1. Classification (NCBI taxonomy): domain Eukaryota; kingdom Metazoa; phylum Chordata; class Actinopteri; order Spariformes; family Sparidae; genus Pagrus; species Pagrus major. Next base: position 17,205,597 of record NC_133230.1, read on the forward strand.
AACCCACACCCAAGAGGAGAACATAATTGGCGGTTGATGTAAGGGGACCCGACCGAGCACGTGAGTTAAGCAACGGCTAAAGATACACCATCACGGCTGGGATACAAATTTAATGTTTCAATAAACTCCACGGACCACTAAGAGCTACTTTAAACTTTATGAATGGCAGACTTGACGGGGGCCCTTGTGAGTGATTGGTGGAGAAATTACAGGGCCCCGAAAACAAACATGGACCCAAATGGAGCCGGAAGTGTAAAAGTAACTAAAAAATGGCGGTAGTGGTGATGGTAGCCATAGAGATGAGGGTTAATGTCTGGGAGGTAACCCAGTTTGAAACCCAGAATGGCAGGAAAATGGGGGGAGGGATGAGAAAGCAGTTGGATGTCCTTCGACAGCTCCCAGGTGTGAATGCATGTGAAGCAAGAGCCGGAGACAGCCAAAGTGTCCAGTTGTGTAAAAACATAAACCTACCGTGTAATCAAGTTGGAAAGAGTTTAAAATTTGCGCTCACAAGCTGGTTGTGATCTTATCACCAGTCTGCTGGATGTGGCAAGAACTTTTTTGCCGCTCAACCAAGTGCCACTTTATCTCGACTCGATTTGATTGTTTCCATGGTTAAATTTGCTGAAAGTTTATTTCTGGAAAGGTCTGACTCAGCTGCTGGTTTGAGGAAATCAGAGTTTGAGTTTCAGCTGCCAAAAACTAATTTAACCGCTCAGCCAGACAGTTTATGGGGTGGGCAAAGCAGCACTTGTGCGCACAATTTACTGCCAAGGTAAAAAGTTCAGAGCAACACATATAGATATTATTTTCATCCTTGTTTTGTGGAAACAATCTCTGCTTGTTATTCTTTATATTATAACTTTCCACTGTTCTTTGGATCATCTCGCCTTGTCTTCCAAGTTAAAAAAAATTCCCAGTCAAACAGAAGACAGACTTCTCGGAGTATCTGATTATTGTGGGATCATTTTAAAGATATCAAAGTTAAATAAAACCACCTTAATGGGATTTTCAGCGCTTAAGTGTAGATGGCGGAGTCCTGTATTTAAGGATAATGACTAATCCTCAACATCAAGCCTGCCAAAATTTCAGGTTTCACTGTCTATATCAGGCAGCGTCAGCCATTTCACAACAAATGCCCCGGGAAAAAAAAGAGTGGAGAAGAAGAGTGGAGTGTGAAAGACACGAGGATGAAAACGCCCGGCTCTCTTATTGCAGAGGTGGATTTATATTTGACTTGTCAGTTCATAATTACATTTGACTCAAGCACACACTGCAGTAGGAATGTGTGCGTGTGGGGAAATGACACTTACTGTGTCTGAAATGCAAAGCGACAACCAAGGAACAATGTTTATACAACACAATGTCACCTCGCTCTCTGCAGCACATAGTTAGCACTGCACCATAACGACTTGCGGAGAGAAAAGACAAGTGTTGGTTCTGTACGCTATATTTGTTTCCAGCCAAGTCTGTCTCAAAATATATGGAGGAGCCAAACTGTTAGTTAGTGCCCACACAATTCACATATCTCTCCTCGTGGTGTTTGTTTATAGACCACGGGAAGTTTAATGTACAGTACACTATGTCCATACAACAATGCTCCGGTCAAAGTCTCGATCCGGTCGGTGTGGTTTGGAGGTTTGTTTTGCTGGCTGATGGACAGTGAGTGGGCTGATAGTCTGACCGGAGCCAGAAACAGTGGCCTTCACTGAGTCTAAATGGGAATCGTTCCACATTATATAACATACACAAACAATATCATCCTGTCTGCCCTCAATTAACAACATAATAAAAGTAAGAATGCATAAAGAGTTCTTTTATGACCAGCTGCAACCTCAAAATGTTTATTCTTAAATATATATTTATGATAAGTCCTTTTATTTTTAATATTTAAGTATGTTTAACATTTTACTGATAATACCAGCATACTTTTACTTAAGTAAAATGTCTGAAGCCTGCACCCCAAGCAGACTCCCTGGAAAGCTGCAGAAAGTTCATTTGAGGCCCCTTATGGTCTCGATTAATTGCAGGTTTGAACAGCCTTCAGCACTCACAGACCTTCCCTTAAAGGTGTAATTTGTAGAATATGGCCAGTATTCGAAGGTAGCTCCAAAAACATAGGGGGCAGCATGTCACCAGTGTAAACTGCTGCTCTTTGCTAGCAATCCTTGGCTGCAGCAAGCTACCATTAGCTATTTAGATCATGGCTCATTTAGCCGTGGAGCCAGCGGCCCTGGAGTTTGTCAGGTCACAGGGGGAGTCACCACAGGCGACGGGGCCCAACTCAACAGGATTTTGCAGCCTGACATGAGAGTGAACACAGCTGGACGCTGAACTGGGGCTGAACACAGCCTCCAAGACCGACGGCGGTCATTATGACAACAGGAGATACAGTACAGAGGTGATTTACAGTGGCTCTGACCGTGACTTTGGGGATGGCAAGACAGGGCAGGAGGGGACATGAGAGGCGTGCAGCTGGAGAGAGGCGACACAGAGTTGGATATCAGTGGGTGAAAAGGGTGTGTAGAGCTTGAATATTTTCACATCTCACTTGGTGAACTGAGGAAACCCTTTATACAACTTCATGACCCTTGTAGTCCAAGGCCTCAGCAGTATGTCCAAACATTAAAAAACAAGTATCTTATCAAAACCCCATCTATATAAGCCCTTTTCAGTGATTCATGCCTCCAGTTACCCCGAGTGAGTGTGCCTTTGGTTCAGAGTTGTGTCCAGTTCTTGAGTTCTAATGCCTGAAATTGGCGGAAAATTGAAGACACTTCTCATGAAACATCAGTAAGACCAATAAGAGTTCACATATGCACTACTCTCTCACTAAAATCAAAGTATTATGAAAAATGGAAAATATGCAGTTGGTTTTATTTAATTGAAATCAGATGTGACTAAGAATGTAACATCGTCTACATGTGCTATCCCAGAAACCCAGTGTATTCAGTTGGCTCTGTAATCTGAAAAAAATTAAGAAAAAAAGTCCCCACAATCATTCAGACATGTGGCTCGCTGCAGATGTTTCAGAGTTTGTTGTTGGTCGTCCACAGACACAAGAATAAATCTGGATGAAAAACACTCAAAGTGAAGTTTCATTCCAAATGGTCTGCATGTTGGTAGCTGGCTTCTCGTTGTGTTTGTTTAAAGGGTTGAGGGGACCGGACTTTATATTTGCAGGATATTTTGAAGAGACATGCCAAAGGTGGATACTGAATGCAAAAACACTTGTGTTGTGAGTTTGTCCAGAGCCTCACATGCCCTGCGATTGTGGAACTGGAGAGTTGTCTCACGCAGCATGGGTCCAGGGTATTTCTTGCCCTCAGTGTACACCAACTATAAGGGAAACCATGGAGCATTAAACGTGTCTGACCACAAGCCATCTGAGACTGTTCCTGACATTCAGACAAAACAAATCTGAAGTGTAAAAAAGCTCACCGGCTAAATGTGGCTGTGTCGCGTTTAGTGGACATTTACACAGAAATGTAACAGAAACACAATGAATCGACTTATGTGTTTGTAGTTCGGCAGGATGCTGTGAAATTACAAGTGATTTAACCCTTTTACCCAAAGAAAAGTCACAGTTGAGCACATCTTTAAAGGAGCTATTAGGCCTGCATTTGTATGAAATGAGCTGTTAACCCCGGTCTGTTTTTAGCAGGTAACTTCCGGATGAGAGACACGCACATGTAGCTTTTAACATTTACAGGCACTTGTTAATAAAAGGTTTTTATTGTGGAAAGGTTAAGGCTGAGGCGTCTAATGGGCTGGATCCTGGCTGGGTTTCGTTAAATGATGTATGCGAGTCGGCTGCATTACGTAGATAAAAAGCTAGTGAAGTGTAATTTTGTAAATGCAAATCAGAGGAGCTTCTTGGGGGGTCTTGGGGGGTCTGGGTGAATAATTTTTTGATACAGTTTCATAAATATACAAACGTGGACTGTTTCTTCTTTTATAAAAAATAATAATAAATGCTTCTAGGTGGCCTGCAGGGTCAAACTTTGCAAAGCAGAACAAAGAGTTTGTTATTTTGATGAGGCAACAGTTTCTCTGTGGAGAGCCTGGTTTACTGTCCCGGGCCGAGCCGAGCCAAGTGGTCTTAAACACAGAAGGAGTGTGAGTCATTGTGCTCTGTAATTTCGGCGCACTGCAGCTGTCTTAAGTGACCACGGCTGTAGACCTGTTAACCAGACTGATCCACATGTAAAACTTTCCCTTCCTCTTAACATAATAATTATAATGTCACTTCCCAGAGCTCTCCCCCTCAACTGCAGCATGTATAGGTTTAACTGCAATGACAGCTTGCTGGAAGATCTTTCTAGGACAGGCCTAATGACTATTTTGGGTTTCTGACCTTATTTCCCGACAAAGAGCCTCTGTTAATCTCGTCTATAATTCCTGTACCAAATCTCCTTTTTTCCTGGATAATGCAGCTACTGTAAATACCATTTTTCCAAGGGTATGGACTTTACTTTTAAGGCCCAGCTAAAGCCCCGTAAGTATACATCTTTCTCCCTGGTGACAGAGTTGGAGCTGGACAGCCGAGTCTGAATGGCACAAGGTGAACTGCTAGTTCTTTGAAGAGCTTCCATTTGGTATTTTTCTCAGCTATTTACAGCTCGGTATTTCAAACAAAACCTCCAAAAGTGGAAGTTTGAGGTCCATGTGGTAAAGGAAGAGAGAGTTTAAGTACTAATACTGGTGCACTTTTTCTTCTACAGTGTTTACATTGGTCTAGTCACATACTGGTCAGATCGCAACAGCTCGTGGTTGAAAAAAACTGTGGTTGCAGCCGCTGCTTGAATCCCGACTTACGCCAGACAGACAGGTGGACTGTGTCTGGAAACTGCTTCAGTAGCATTGAAATGGCTGCAGCTTTTCTCAAGTGGCTGTCTAATAAAGGGACAGGACATTTGATCAAACATGTTTTCCAAGATGGAAACAGGCCTCACTCACAGATGTGCTGTTGTGTGCATCCCATTCAGGGAGCTAATATTTGTAGTTTGTTTTATATGACTGTAGCTTTCAAACAATTTGAAACAAGTGAATCAATACATAAACTCATTTGGAAACTCAGGTAATTAATCAAGTGAGAAGTAGGGTCATTTTCTGGTAAGAGAATACAATCAGACTTCTTTTTGCAGTCAGTGGAGGCGTCCCCTGCCGGCCATGAGAAAGAATGCAGGGTTAAGGTAGTTCCCCATCGTCCTGTCTGATTGGCTTTGTCCATGTTTTACACAGTCAGTGTAACCAACTAACTGACCACTTGTCAGGCTGACATTGCCATTGTGAAATGTAACCAACATGGCTAAAAATATTGTTTATAGCTGCTCTAATTAGTCTAACAAACGTTTGTCATTTGATATTTGGACCACAACAAATACCACATAATACTGTGAGTGCCTCCCAGAGAATGTCACATTAATTTAATTTTATTCTGTTACAGTGACGGCAGGCTGAACAATGAAGGTCCAGGGCCACAGCAAGTTGGAGAACTGACGAAGATTTCATCAAAATTGATAGAATTTAAAGAAGTTTTAGCCGATCCAAACTTAAGTTCATGTTTAATGAGGGATTCCACACAGATGGAAAATGTTTGTAGTCAGGTATTACGTTGCATTTGAAATGACAGAGGTTCCTGTTGCTCTGTTGTTAAGTTGGTGTAAATTGCATACATTTACTGTTTTCCTAACAGATCTCAAATAAGAGATTTAAAACCTAAAATGAGATTAGCTTCATGTTTGCACTCTTCACTTTCACTTTACCCACACCAGTGTGAAGCCCCTCAGTTGATTGCAGAGGTTGATCCCATCTATACCTCACAGACAAGTGGTTTGCCTCATTGAAATTAAGCTAATTATAATCCACGCCTGTACACATGCAGCTACTGTAAGCTATACTTTCACCCCCATTATCTCTCCAAGGTTTCGTGACTGCGAAACACCCTCTCCAAATTAAAGGTCGGAAATGTGCCAAAACCTGGCATTATAAGCTGGGGAGCTTTTTTCGGGACTCATCAGCCCAGTCTCTCCAGTCTGTCAGTCTGTCCCAGTTTGACACCAACTGCCAAGGGAGAGCTTAGCATAAGCTTTAGTTTCTGCAAATCAGTCTCCAGTCTGCACAGAGATGCATGCAAGAGAGTTGAGGTGAGCTGCTCCAGATGATTTAAGTTTTCTGCCCTGTGATGAAATGCAGCAATAAACTGTGAATGTCAGTAATCACCTGGGGGTAGGAGAAAAGACTGGTATGTGCAGTCAGAGAGGTGCACAGACACACAGTTTGTCAATCAGGTTTTCAAAGCAGACGGCTGGAAGGCATTTTTCAGCCTTTCCAAACCACAACCATCAAAAATAATTGATCAGTTGTCGATTACTATGCAAGTACAGCTTTTCATTCATTCATTTATATGTGAACTATTTCTCTTTTCTAATGATTGTGATGAAAGAAGCAAGCTATCAAAATGTGCATTTGCGACATATTAGTGTCACAATAATGGCTCTAAACTTGTAAGATACTGACTTTTCCCCTATTAATCGAGAAAATGCTCCATTTTAACTATTTTCCGGTGAGACTTGGATAAATCTTTGTGATAACTAAAGATGATGCACGTTCACTGATGAGAGATTATGAAAATAAAACATACATTTTGCAAACAGAAACTTGTGACAGTCATGTGACGTGTATGCAAGACAAAAGAAGAGAGGCAGGAAGGGGAAAAAACGTCAGTATCTCTACATTTTAGAGCCATCATTGTGAAATGTGTACATTTTTAGCTGCGGGCCAATGTAGCTAATGTACATTCTGTTGTGAGAAACACTGTTCGAGTTCGCTCATTTATACTGCACCTTCCAACAAGTCTTGGACACTAAGCCCATAATAAGCAGCCACATATAGAGATACAGCCATCTTGCTATAAAAGGGAAGTTTATATGTAAATATGGACAGATTAACACATTTATACCTGCTCTATAGTGTATTTGCTGCTATAATATTCCTTAAAGTTTCAGAAAGAGAAAGATTTCGAAGGAGCATTTAGAGCATCAGGACTGGAACGCAGAGAACAAATGTACTTTCCTGTGGTTTTATGGGCTTAAAGGACACACCAACTTTGGTTTACTCACACATATAATAATGGCTGTTGCCATGGTTTTGTTGCTTCATTAAGCACCATGTTAAGCATACACAATGTTATGTTATAGAGCTTGGAGTCGGTTTCGGTGTTTAGACAATGGAAAGATGGAGAGCTTTATTTAGGACACTGTGATTCACTGTGCTGTCACCACAATGATGACTGCTCTTTGATTTACTGCTGTTTCTGGACCCACTGGGTTTGAGCATATGCTGAAAGCTGACTGAACACATCATTCAGCAAAAAATCCATCATAGAGAGAGCCTGTGTCTCAGTGGCAGACAGGACCAAACAGCATTGTTTATTTAGGTAAAAATACCTGTACAACATTTAAAAAAGGCTCTTATATAAGTGAAAGTCCTGCATCCAAAACCTGAATTTAGTAGAAGTAGAAGATTTGAAAATTGTGTGCCTAAAAGGTAAAAGTAGGCTCCTTCTTCAGGAAAATGGCCCCTGTGGATATATATTGTTGTATACGACATATTTAGATTGTTAATAGTACTGATGCAATCAATGTGTAAGTACCATTTAACTGTTACAACTGGTTGAGGTAGGGCTATTGTATATCTAAATACTTTACTCTATGTACAATATGATAGTCCATTGGTTCCCAACCTAGGGATTGGTTCCCCTTCAAGGGTCAGCAGATAAAGTTGGGTGGTCATGGACTGGATGTAGTCTAACCAATGTTGACTCAAGTGACATTAATATTAAAAGTTATAATAATACACTTTATTTATGTAGCATATTTAAAAAAACAAAAACATAGTTACAGTGTTTTACAATGAAAACCGAGCTGAATAAAGCACATAGCAAGTAAAACAAGCTGGAGGCAATAAAAGCTAAACTCATGAAACACAGAGTATAACAGAATGTCATGAGGCAAATAAAAAAAGAGAAGAAAAGAAAAAAAGAGAAAGCAATTTTGAAACACAAAGTAGGTTTTCAACAGTGTTTTAAAAGACAAGGCTGAGTTTGCAGCCCTGATCTCCTCAGGCAGGTCATTCCAAAGTCTGGGAGCCCTAAATGCAGCAGCTCGATCACCGATGACTGTTACACTTCACACAACCACAAAAGGGTTTGCAGTTCTCCCCAAGATACGTAAATACTGTTCCCGTTTTAGGTACCTTAGTCACTGCACTTAGTTACTGTCCACAACTAGGACCAAGTTAGACGCTATAAAATGAGTAGAAATGAAGCAAAATATGACCCTAATTAATTTAATTTAAAGCTTCCTAAAGGATATTTTATGTTTCGTTAAAATATTAAGGCGGCCCCTGTGGACATAAGCAGTATGAGCACCTCCGACTCCACCTGGCTAGCACGAACATTATTTTTTTTTTAAATGCAATGAAAGAAAGAGACAGTTAATATGATTTATCTTTTTAAAGCTGTTTGTAGCCGTTTGCAGGATTTGCGGATTATTTGTGGCTATGCGAGATCAGTACCTGTAATATGACGAAGGTGAAACCTTTGTTTTAAGTGACAGTGCCAGAGCAGCACCTTTCCTCAGGCTGAGACCCCTCAGGGTTGATTTTAAGACTTTTCGAACCTGGATAAGTCTGAATCCAACCCTATACTACCTATGTATGAATAACTGTAGTATTAATATGGAAATAGCCCATCTTCTGACTGATGGTCTCGTTTTCTTATGTAGGTCATAGAGGCATCAGTACTAAACTGAGACCGTTTCACAACCAGTGAAAAAAGTCCTTGTAGTGTGTTTAAGAACAAATATTAGCTTAACTTGTGTACTTTCTGGTCACAGAACATCATGTGCTCTTTGGAAATTGTTCTTTGCATTTTTTTTAGATGCAAAGTAATGCTCAGGCACTCCTGAAATACGCCTCAAGTATGGGTATGTGTTGTTGCATGAAACCACAAAGTGCTGAGATGTCGTGCAGCTTCACGTCAGCTGAGAATCGGCCTATTCTTCTCCGCTCGGTGGTAGTTAGGGTTCATGAGAGACTTAATGAAAGCCTTGGAAATGTCATTCGTACGACGCTTCCAGAGATATTCGATCTGTAGAAATAGAATTGTAATTCTATGCTAAAACATGATATACCTCTAATTTGACTGAGCTGTGATTGGAGCTTCGATTGCTATATATAAGTTTATAATAGCTCGTGGGAATTCTTCTGCTCTAAAATACAGATTACTTGAGATTCTTGCTGCTTCAGCTGAGATAGAATGAGCCATTTTGGGGTTAGCATTGGCTTTCATGCTCCCCTCGGGCATTTATTGTGTGGGTTACAGTAAGTTCAGTCCTAGATAGCAGAAGGAGGGCGTTTTTGACTCCAGCGGTTGATATCAGGGGGCGCTGGGACACTTTTAACTCCCTGGCCTATCTGTTGTGGCGAAGGGTGTGTTCGCCTGTGGCGAGGATTGGCGTTAAATGTCTAATTATGCAAGATCCAACGTTCTCCACTTTCCCAGGGTACAGTAACAGTAACTTAATATGACACATGCTCTGTAATCAGTGATGTCAAACACCACATGAGGCGCAGTCTCACAGATAAAGCGTGGAAGCTATCGGGGACCCTGTGGTGCAGAACACACGTCCCTTCTGTTGTCAGAGCTTTAATTATGTTTGTTTCACATGGAACGGAGCAGGAAGCCATTTTTTGTGGTGCCATAGTCATCACCTGCAGTTTGCTAAATAGCTTCTTTGAGTGTCAAGAACAAGAGACTCTGAATTAAGAGTAACAATCTAAATCAGGCCTACTTGTAAATAGGATTCATTCACTTATATTTTTACACTGAGGTATATAAAATGAACTCTTAATGAAAGGTGATATGATCTTATTCACCAAATGGATGATGAAGTTTATTTGTATGTATAGGTGCAGAACAACATAGCAGTTGCACCGCCAGATTGCAGTTTCCACCCAACTTTTAGTTTACTTAGCAGGTCTGTTTGTTTCTATTCCCAGAAACCCAAATGGTCCAGAGATGAAAGGTGCCAGACCTGGAAACGACACACAGGCCTCCTGAAAAAAATAACAGGTGGACCACAGCTAGACCCCTTGGGCCGAACACTTAACTCTCCACCTGAAGTCCACTCATTAGAAAATAACGGCGTAAACAGGTGAGGCTGCCAAAAAGACCTTCCAAAAACGAACTCTCATTCTTCATCTAAAAGTAAGTCATTAGTTGAACACAGTACAGAACATTAAGCCAATGCCAGTTAAGTTGTTTAGGAATATATCTATTTCTGGTCGACCTCAGGTTGGAGAAGGAAATTAAGTTTCTGTGTACAGCTAAAGCCGTGTTTGATATTTCTGTGAGTTTTCTGGGCTGTATGAAAATACTGGGGTGGGGAGGGAGGCTGAACCCGTTTGACTTCATTTTGTTGACCCTTTCTGACAGTACTTCGGAAGTTTACTCTCCCAACCCTGGCTAGTAGAAGAAAGTGTGGACTGAAGACATGCAGGCACAACTATATGGCGATCCAAATGTCACAAGCAAAGGGTGAAGGAAGTCTTGCACTGAATGCAGCGGGGACTGATGAGGCAGAGGGGAACGGTAGTAACAAGCTGCAGCAGAGTTGCAGGCAGGCAGGCAAAAACACAAAAGGCAACCTGAAAACACATCTCAAGGTGACTCAGCTGTTTACTGCCACAGAGGCCGAATCAATAAAGTGGTACAGGGTCGGCAAAGGACCGGAGCTTAAATACTGCAGGGCTGATAAGAGAATTGATTACAGGTGAGCAGGTAGTCCCAGTCAGCGCCGAGAGCAGTAATCACCACGCCTCCTGAATAGACACTGATCACTTACAGAGAGAAGACAGAAGAGGGGAGGCACAGGACACACGTGGGAGGGAAAAACACAAGAGACACATGGAAAAAACTAGTGCCATGGTCTTAACCATAACAATATTATAATTGACTTCTTAGGAAACTAATTATATGGAAATGTTATTTTCGAAGTAAGGATAACCATCCTCAAAGTGGCAGTTGTGCACAAAATTATTTTCCTAAAAAAGAAATCCAGTCAAGAAAAAAGCTGCACTGAAAGAGACAAACGTGGAGATTATTATCACTGTAGCCCATGGTTATTAGTTATCTAAAACTACACCTAAAACTAAGATTTGTCAACACAAGAAGCACAAGGAGGCATTGGTGCATATGTTTATTGAGACTGGGATGTGTACATGACTCAAAAGCCTTCACACAGTGTTTTGTTTGCATTGTGATATGTATTCTGAAGTTCTTGCCCTGGACACATTCCCACGCATTACAACAAAAAACCCACACATACATCCCTAACCCTAACACCAATACTGTAACTAATCAAAACCAAACTAAACCTAAACATTTTTACACAATAAAAACTGACTGAAAGGTTCAAACCCACTCTGGAAACTAATTGAAGCTAAACTGAATGAAAACGTACTGAAAACCAATGAAAAATCTATAATAATGCTGTAGAGAGGGTTTGACTGTATACAGTACGGTGTATATAAGCCATGCCTGGGTGCAGCAGGGCAGGGTGGGTGTCTGTGGTGTCTGTCTCTGCCCTCTGTGTCTCCAGTGGGCCACCCTACACATTTCTCCCAGTGGCATTCTGCCAAACCCCAAGGTAGCAAGCCATGAAAATGAGAGCCTTAGGAGCTTAAAAAAAGACGTGTTTTGATCATCCTCTTCATCTACGTATTCCCGTACTTGTTCTGCTATATCTATAGAATTAGTTTTTCTTGGGAGAGTGGGAATTAAAGTTCAATCGTTTAGGTTTTCTGCTACCTTACCATTATTGCTACCAGAAGGGCTGCAAACTAAGATTCTCCTTGTCTCCCGGCGACCACTAAGAGACTGAAAAATGCGTCATAAGGGACATGATACAGTAATTTGTGGCTTTGACTATAAATATGATGCATGATGCACAGTGAAGCATTGTGTATTCATTTTTCCCATAGGCTTTATTTAGTGAGGTACCTGCTGCAATATTCATAATCCTGAGGCAGCATTTACTTTATGGTCTTGGTGCCAAAGCGTGGAGTATATATCTTAATGTATTTTTATGATATTACACAAATAATTGACTTAAAGGTATTAAATATTTAAACAATATATTGTAGCTCCTTTTATTTTGTTGACACTTGCTTTTATTCATCTTTTGGGATCCACAGACTCCACTCCTATATCCCGTATAAAAGCAGTTTTTCTTTCCGATATCTTTTTCCTTCTCTTTCAGTGTTATTAAAACCCATTATAGTATTGGAGAAACCCTGCCACAAACTGAGCCTGCACATTTCATGAGGATGACAAAATACAGAAATTAACATAAAGCACCATTAATGTGATACGAACGATGCGATGCAATGCAATACAACTCATCCCTGACCCTTACCTGACACAGACCAAGTGCTTTTTGTGCCTAAACCTAAACAGAGCCTAGGTACAGCATTGTACCAAGTGAGAAATAGAAAATTCAACAAAAACAAACTTAAAGCTGCAACATTAAGAAATGTTCAGTTTTAACTTATCTATGGTTTTTCAGAAACGTACTTAGCTACCATTTACTCTGGTGATTGGGCAGGGATTCGACTTGACTCGGGCCTTGATTGAGACCAGTGACCTAACTTACATGTCTGGTAATGAGTTTACCTCGTGTCATTCTTCACAGTGACGTTATTTAAGGTCAATTAGACTCCAGAGAAGTCTAATTCACTGTAAGCGCTCTTATAAACAAACTATTAAAAAACTCCAATAAAATAAATCCTGAAAGACTAACTGGGATTTGGGATTTACAGACACAGAGCATATGGGAATCCATTGTATTTAACCATTCAGTGTATTAATGAGAGCCACACTGAATTAATGCATTAGTTTCTGAGAATCACATTTATAAGCAGTTTTCATAAAGTTAGAAGACTCATGAGACTGCGAGCTGCTTAAACAATGTTAAATATGTTTGTTTTTTTGAGTTGTTAGAGAAGCAAACATAAGAGTTAACCCTCAAAATGTACAGGCCACAAAGTCCTGTGCATCGCATGATCCCGCTCCTCCCAGCCCATACAAAACAAAACAAGACAGTCATATGTTAGCATGTAAACAATTACGTCCTCCAGTCGAGACAGCCAACATTTTTTCGTATATTTAGAAAAGCACAAGAAGAAAATGTTCTTGTGTTTCCTCCCTGCACTGAGTCTGTGGCAACATGGGTATTTATAATGGGAGACCAATGTCTGGATACCCACCATACTTTCCTCCATAACTGTTCCTTTTTGCATCCAATCCACTCCCCTCATGTGTGAAATGCCCGTCTGGCCGTCACCCTGCAGTGATCCAGAGCCCCCTCCCACTCATGTACTGAGCTCCAGATTGCAAGAGCATTACATTCACATGAACAGGAACTACTCATTCTCATAAACAATTAGATCCCTTAAGGATAAGGTCACCCAAAAATGTCATTAGCCAGAGATGTTCTGCTGACTACAAAACTTCCACTGACTTTCCATCCACATGGGCGTAGCATCAAATCAATTTGGGATCTCGGGGCTTCCATATACTTAGATTACACAGGACAAGCTGTCCTGTTGTTTTCTTAGAAACCCCTATCTACATTAGTTGTTTTAGAGAATGTGCAACACTTTTTTGCTGTGAAGCTCCAGAAAGGTTTTACTGGTTACAAAACTTCACCTGACTTTTCATGCGCCTTGTGAGTGGGTAGATGATGACTGAATTTTCATTTTTGGGTGTACTTACCCTTTAATGCTTTTAAATAAATCCATTTAAATGCTCCAAACAGGCCCTCTGGAGTCTTAATTTAGGCAGAAGAAGGTGTGCTTGTACTTGTGTCTGTATATACTCTTGGTCTCTTGGTCAGCTTCAAAGATGAGAAAAACATTTTTGAGGCACAGCCTAACCACAGGTGTTCAAAACAACATTAATACTCCCCCGAGAATGTCCGTGAGAAGGGGAAGGAGTGGACATGATCCCGTCCTCAGGTCCACCCAGTGGTCACCGGTCATCAGGCACAGCCCAGAGCTCAGCCAGTCACAAAGCAGCAATCTGTGAGAGGCTCCTTCACATCTCAAAACAAGTGAGGAAGAAGTGGATGCTTTGTGCTTCTGATACCTTTCCACAGTTTACCCAGTAGTGCTTACAATGACCAAACAGTAGATTTAAATTAAATGCATGGATTATCAAAATTACAAGGAGCATATACGGAGGAGTGGGCGTGGCGATTTTCCTGCAGCCACATGAAAGACAGACGCCAGGATTGTGGTTTTCTTGGGTTTCCTGGGATACGAATCAGTTTATTATATGAGTCAGAGGTTAAATTTATTCAATCAAAAAAAAAAAATTCAAGTCTTAGCTTAAGTCAAGTGTATTCTTGCAGCCCCTAATCCTAGTTAAACTCTAAAAACAGTATTAAACATTACATGACCCTCAGTGAGAACAATGAGAAACTCCTCATTAGGAGAGAAAAACTGAAGAGATCTTGGTGAGGCCATCGCAAAGACATAATCCTTTCCAGCATGCTCATAATTCACTATTTATCTACACTGCAATTAGTCACTCACCACAGGCTAAAAAACTTACTGTTCCAGCTCCTCTAGGCGTCTCCTTAACTCCTGTCCCAAAATGCATCAGGATGAAGAAATACTCTCAGTTTTTGGTTAGCCTTAATGACTAAATTACAACAAAAATAGACAAATGCAGCTGGAGTGTCATTTAACTTAATGATATGTGTTTAAGTTTATTTACAAGATTTCCATACTGTACATGAGGACATACTGGAGTTTGTGTATTATTATATTTGTCATGTCAATGATATAAGGATGATGTTGTTAAAAACAGCCTCTGATTTCATGTCCTTTTTGGTCGCTTTTAATATGATGAGAAATGACCCAAAACTCTGCACTTCCTTGACCTGTTTGCTTTTCATTTTTAAACCTATAATTGTGATCATAAATGTATATTAATGCACGAGCTGCATAAAAAACGCTCTCACGTGCAGCCTTGTTGACTTTCTATTTCCAGCTCCATGCAGACAAATATACACAGTCAGTGGAAACCATGATGGCGGGGATGCATATATACAGACGGTCAAATTCCCGCTGGTCATCAGGGTGACCACAGGTGGTTTCCATGTAGAACACCACTGTCTGATCAGTGAATGCATGCCCCAGAGTGTCCTCCGCCATTCACTTTATAGCTATTGCTGTCTGCGATGTCTGTAGGAAATGGCTCAGACATACCGCCCTGGAAAAAAGTGCACTGCTTGCTCTTTTGCATTTTGAAACCAGTTATTTACACAATGTATTTTATTTTTTCTAATTAAAGAAAGTGGCTGGTCCGTGCTCCATGAATTGAATCCTTATGCAGAGTTTGCTTAGATGGTACAGTCTAATTTAGAGAAATGAACGGGTAGGAAGCAGACACTTAGCTAGCTAGAAATGAATGTGATTTTCAAGAGTGCAGAGACATATTTGCATAAACAGACAATATATTGGTCTAGCTGAGTCCAGTGCAGCTCGTGTGCATCAGCTCACCATGGCGACTCAAGGCAAACTCTGGCTCTGCAATGTCTGTCTGACAAACCTTACACTTCTGCCTCTTGTCCAACTTGAACTTTGTTTCCGAGGCCTGCTTCTGTAGAGTAGAGAGTGAAAAGGGCAACGGGGTTCAGAAAACAAAGACTACACATAAAGTTCACTGGAGCGAAATAAAAATGTGAAATATGTTGTTAAACTCACCCAAATGACCTTATGCCGCATGAGCTCTGCCTGGCTCAATGCCTTTTGCAACCTTGCCATCCGCCTCTGGTGCAAGGTCTCTCTGAGGGATCCAATTAAGAACTGGGAGAGCAGCTGAACAGACCAAGAATCAGGCAGGAGCTGGATGACCTTCTCTGCCACGAAGAACCGAGGGTTGTTGTTGAGCAGGTCCGCTGCAGCGCTGGCGAGATCCTCAGAGCTCAGGTAGATCTGGAGCAGGTTGAGGAGGAGGGTCTGCCTGAACTGAGAGTCTCGGCCCTGGGCGGCCCTGCAGCAGAACGCCTCTGCAGCCTGGGGGTCTCGCTCCTGGTGAACGAGCACGTGCAGCGCCTGAGAGTGTTCACCGGCCCTACAGAGGAGAATGGCTTTCTCTGTGTGCAGGGTTGTTGGCTTGACTCTCTCTGCAAAAAATTTTTAAAAAAGTTTAATTTAGTGTAAATTTGGTAATGATTTAATTTCTCAGAAGGCATCCACACACCATACACAGTGGAGACATCGTAGAATTTGGATTCCCATAGCTGCTGCTGCAACTTCCCTCTGGTCTTCCTCAAATCTGTTTCCTCTTCCTCTTGCAGCGCATGAGTAACATATGCCAGTGCCAGACGGCTGTGATGTCTCTCCTCCTGGGGGCAGATTACACAAATCATGTCTCAGTGCATTTAATAAAGGAGTCAGGGTATTAAATTATGTCACCGCTGCCATACCCACCTCACTCTTCAAATCATGGATTAAGAACTCCAGGTACAAAAGCGATGCCAGTGGGTACTTTTCCAAGAGAGCGAGGACGTCTTGTGTCTCCACTCGATCGTCTTGTGGACGGCTGGTGAAAATCTGCACACCTGTCTTTCTCAAATAAAGGAAAGCTGTTAATACTTGTCCTTTAAATAGAGCAATTTAGTTAATATAGTTGGTGACATTTTGCTGTGTTTTCACACATTTCACACAACACGATTGTGCAACTCTGCCCTCTGCAGTTAGGTTAAGAGCATGATAGATTGAAAAAAGTCACCTCTTGGTTGCTTTGCAGAGTCCAGTCTGCAAATTTCCACACAGCATATTTGTCTTGGAGTTGACTGAGAGTCCAAACTATGTGTCCATAAACATCTGAGCATGAGGAGTCTTGATGGACGCCGTCTGCGAGTTTCACCCAAGTCTGGAAGAGTAAAACAGGATCAAACACAGTCCCTCTTCTACATGGAAGTTTATGTAAGGAGTGTGGAGTTTGGGGGAATGATACCTGGATTGCCTCGATTTGATTTCCGTGGCTTTGATGGAGGGAGCCTAATGCAAAAAATCTGAAAATTAAGAGATCAAACAGAAATTCTGCAAATTAGACAAAATGTCTCAAACAGCATTGAAGTCTCTTCTCTCAAGAATAATTTGTCCCTAAACAAAACGCCATAACCATATTTGTGCTCTAAGCAAGTATGATTACAAATCAATACATAACTATTCATTTTCACCTGTTGTGTTGCTCCAAAACAGGAACACAGTAGTCCAGCCTGCACTCATTAGGAAATGCCACAAGCTGCTGCAGACTCTCAGTGTCTCCCAGTTCAACGTACAGCCTCAGGAGGGCGCAGTCCACCTCCTTAATGCAATCCAGGCCTTGCTCCGTCTCTCTCACTGCTCTGAGAAACTCTCCCAGGAAGGCCAGGTAATGATGAAATGTGTTTCTGTCCTCTTGCCAGAGCACCTGCAGATCCCTGCCCTTGTCCACTTGATCAAGCAGCCGGGATTGAAAGTCTTCGCTGAGACACGGCCGCACGTCAGGGTAGAGACGGATGATTTCTCTGGGGTCCAGCTCACCTTTACTGTTCAAGTGGGTAATGAGTATTGATTTGTGGGTTAGACTTTAGTGTAGAATTCAGCAGAAAAGACACACTCATCACAAAAACCACATCTAACTGCACAGTTTGCCGTGATTTATTTGGAATTTGGAGTGTCGTGAAAGGGGTTTTACTCTCACATGAAGAGATCTCTGGCCTCGGAAAAACCCTGCTGGTAAAAATGAACAAATCCAGCCAGGCAAGTGATGGCCTTATGCAGCTCCTGCCAGTACAACAACAAAAAAAAGCTCTTTTAAAAGCAGGCACACATTGCATGAACATATTTAAAGCTCCAATAGGTCAGCTGAAGTCACTGAGGCGGAACACTGTGTGACTTAAAATTCGAGGGGCAATATGTTACTCTAAAACAACGAAAAGCAATGACTCATGACTCATCAGTGCGTTAATTCTGACCCCTAATCCTCAACTCTAACCTGTAACCTGAGATATGGCGCAGATTACACTAAATCTCAGACGCCATCTGTTGTCCCCAGTTGCATTTTCATCCAGCTAGAATACACCTATAACAGCAGCTCACAAAAATGCAGTCAGACCACGCCTCGACATCCCCGTTCAGTCTGTTCTACCGTGATGAAATGTTCAATTCCAACGCTGCGATGCAATGCCAGCTGGGCTTGTGATGCATGCATATTATCGACAGAACAGAGCTGAGTGTGAAACTATAAAATGGGGGAATTATAGCTGCACTCAATGCTGCTTTAAAGACATAAGGCACAAAAAGTGAAGTTGAGATAAGAGAGTTTGAAGTTTGAGGTGTGGGAGAGCTGTGCAAGCCTGAATTTTTTCCTTTTTTAGGACGAACATCCAGCAAAAGAAAAAGGTATCTGTCAAGCAGTACTGTGTCAGAAAAGTTCTGAGCTAGGATGGTCAGCTTTTCGAAAGACTAGTTTACCTGTGCTTCCGTATTCTCCATTATGATATACTAAGATGCTGAAGCGTCACAATCAATTTGCAATTACGGGAAGCAGGTTGGAAAAAGCTAGCTCAGAGCACCATTGGTTTGGATTTCAGCCATGTTAGCTGCATTCTAATGGAGGCGAGGTCAGTCGTTTCACCACTTTGATCCAGACTGAAATCTCAACAACTTCTGGATGGACCTTTCTTTAGTTTTCACTTATTCTGTGAAATATTCAACCCATACTAGATTAAAAATGAAACACTTTTACAGACAATTATGGTTCCCAGACATTTGTTCAAATGACTTTGGTGATGCTGTGGCTTTTTCTTTAGCGCCACTGGCAAGTTGACTATTGGATGATTAAATTATTGTTATATTATTTTTTTCACTTATTTTCTGTTTCTTGGTTTGACACGATTAGACTAAAAGGACAGACGAAAGGAGAAATACTATAATTGCATTGTGTAATTATTAACATATTGTTAAAAACCTGGATTTCAAGGCAAAGGCTTGTTTGTGTCCTGTTGTGTGTCTATAGATTGCATTTCACCTTGTATGAGTCAAGTGGCTCACGGCCTTGAACTCCGTCCAGCAGCAATAAGGCCTCCTCGACCCTCTCCTGCCTTACAAGTGCCTGGATCTGCTCCTCGAATGGCACCAGGCGCAGGCTGAAAATGTCTTTCTCTGTGAACACTAACACGCCATCTGAAGGGAGATTTGTTTTTGGTTTTCAGACGCTCTCAGTGTGTAGGAACAGTGGGTGCAAGAATGATTGACTGAATCAGTGCAAGCTGAGACAGACTCGGCTACATCTCTCCAAACAAAACCGCAATTTGACAGCCTTTAGGTCTGCAATCTGCCAGGATTAGGTGATGAATAGATGTTGCCTGGTTTACCTGATGTGGAGAGCAGACCCTTCGCTCCGCTGAGACTCACAGTCTGTTTGCGCTGCTGATCTACCATGCTGTAGACAGACAGCACTTGAGGCTGCAGGGTTAGGATGTAAGGGAAACATACTCCGGCTGCCAGCACCTCCTGAGGCCACTGCAGGGGAGGGCGCTGGCATATCCCTGTCTTCATCACAAACATGCCTGAGGGATGAGGATGGAGAAATTATATCTTGGAAAAACAAATACCCCCCGGCTGGATGGATGGATGGATGGGGGTGTGATATGAGATGATTAACTGTATAGCTGCCTTGGAGAGGAAACATATAATGACACATGGAGATGTCTGAGCTCGAACATTATGTGCCATAAACATTTTGGCAGCTCTTACCTAAAGATCCAGGCCCGTTCAGGAGGAATTCCCCTAGTCCAACTGAGGTAACAACAACATGTTGCCTGCTGTGATCGTGAGGGAAAAGCTCCTCACTGCTGCCAGTCTGAAGATCACACAGGAGATACCTGTCGCTGGTAGCTACACACAGGCTGACGCCATCTACCGCCAAGCCCACCGGGTCCTGGAGCAGAGGGACCTCCTTTACAACCTCCCATCTGTCCACTCCCACCACGTGGATCCGGATCACCTTCCTGCGGCTGGAGGAAGTCACCATCCGCACGCATGCAGTCTGGCCCGTGAGATATGAGTCGCACACCTCGAACAAAGACACATGCTGGATCTTCTTCAGAGCTGGAACGGGCTCCAAGGAGAACATGTTGAGGACAGTGACGCTTCGATCCCACAGGACCAGCAGATGGTTGAAAAGTGGGACTGCCCTCAGTTGGGCCACTTGGTTGCTTGAGCCCAATTTTCTTGCCCTACCTTCTCTGGTTTTGAGACTCAGGTCTCCATTTGTGCTGCTGGGAAGGATGAGATGCTGGACTGTTGCATCTTTGGTGCCTATATAGACATTTCGCTCATAGAACTCAATGCACTGGATGCTGGATTTGTCCTTTTCCTTTGGTGCTGCTTGCTTTTCATAGACATGAGTTCGTGTAAATGCTCTAAAAGCCATTGCAGAAATGGGTCAAATACGTTACGCGTCTGCCTAAATGAAAGATCTTCTAGGAAATATGTAAAATAAGTCCCTACCTCTCCGCTGTTCTCCCTTCCTCTTTAATTCCTCCACAAGTTTCTGAAGTGTAAAGTCGTTTCACCTCCCCATGTGACTATATCCTGACAGGAAGTCTATGTCAGCATTTTACACCACTCATCCTGCCATGTAAGGGACACTTACACAACCCATCCAGCAGCCTTCACCAAGAACTTTTAGACAATAGGTATGGCGAAGAGGACAGACATTCTGAGGTGCCCCACAGTTACGGCCACTTGTATTCTTGGCTTGTGGATCCACCAGAGTGGCGTCTTTGGTTAGTGGATAATAGACAAGTAGGAGAGCAAGTGATCTGCTGATCAAACCATATATGGACGCTCTCTTTGTTTACAACTTGAGTGCACTGGGTGCGACGGGGTCAAGAGGCAACACACAGCAGAGGTTTGTTTTCCAGCAATGATTGTTTAAATGGGTGACTGAGAGGGGACGCATGATCATAAAAAGATCTGGATTTCAAACCTACCATCATAGCTATATTTGTAATGCAGACTCCTCCTCTGGATGGCATCATCGGAGCAGAGTGAGACCTATTAGGATTTGCAGCAGCAGGCAGACAATGATATCCATTTCAGTGTGATATATATAGAAAGGTCTTTATTGGAGCAACCTTTTGTGTTTAAAGTATTTCACATGAGAGAAGCGGAAATTTGCATCCTTGTTTGTTTCTTCTGTGTAAATAAATTTTTTGTTGGCCAATATTATCAGCCAATATTGGCCTATCACAGATATATCTGTATCTGCGTAAATGTTGCATGACTCTTTTTTAGAGATTATAATGCAGAGAAAGAGGTTTAGGATAACTTATAATAATTAAATTAGCAGTGAAGTTAACTGTTTCAGTTCACTAATGACATTTTAGATACGGAAGTTTCTTGTCAAACTGTAAAACATCCTGCATTTGTTATATAACATCTTTGTCACAAGTCATTCCCCTTCTAATTTCACCCATGGGACCTTATTTTGCAAAAAGATGTGTACAGTAGTCAGTGGAGGGAGACAAAAATCATTTTTGATCTCGTTTGAATTGTGCCATGAATTACAAATATGATGTTTTTCAATTTAAAAGATAATTCTGCATTTCAATGAAGTCTGAGTTGTTGTAAAATATCTTCTGCAGAAGTTTTGTGTGAAACCGCTCTGTGATCTACATCATCTCGCACAATATACGTCAATATACAACTGTGGCAGTGGCAGACTCGGGATGTTTGAAATTCAGGGGCGAAAACATTAAAAAGGGCCCCAGCTGTATTTCTCCAAAGGAAGGGCACCCTCTAGAGCACTTTATCATGTTTTATCTACCATACCAGCATCCTAGAAGGCACATTTGCTGCGGTTGTCATGAAAGGGGGCCCGGGGGGGCGGTCACGTAGTGTAGTGTATAGTCTGTCTTATTGCATTTTCACAGTCTTATACTTCTTTAGTTTTATGACGAACTGCAAATTCCTCGAGTTGAAAGATTATCCTTTATATGAAGTTGACAAATGATCAGAAAATTATTTGTCTCTCACCATTCACTACACAAAATGTTTGCAACATCATTCTTTTCTTGTCAATAATGAAAGTAAGTGAAGAGAAAACGCATTTTCATTTCAGAAAAACAAACTAAACATTCATTAACAATGAAACAATGCCCTCACTTTAAAAATGCATGGTTATCTCTATGCAAACATCACTGTTTTTGTGTGTGTGTGTGTGTGTGTGTGTCATGTGAGAGAACTAATGGTCATTTATAACACACAGTAATAAACATCTGACATTCAGACATTTTGCTAAGAAGAAATATTCATGGAAGCACAGCATCTGTGTCAGAATATGAGCTCTTGCTGTAACGGTGACTCCTTCGTGGAAAGGTCACTTCTCCCTGCCGCAGTCGGTGCACAAGATGTTGTCGCGCTGGGTGAGGAAGCCGCGTCCCACCAGGGACACGGAGCACTGCATGCAGGTGAAACACTCGCTGTGCCACTGGCGCTCCTCAAAAGAGATGTACTTGGCTCCTGCCAGACCTGCGCACATCAAGCAAAGATCCATGTATTTACATAATGTGCAGGTTAATGCATCCTCACTTCACCTCACCTTGTTTATCCGACCGTTCCCACACAAATGCAAATAAAGGCCTTAAAATATGAGCCGGAGACGTGCGTGAGCTGAGTGAATGAAAACATGAGCACGACGGGTGACTCACTGGTTATGGGCTTGGTGCAGCCCACACACTTCTTTGCATACAGGTTGCTGAAGCATTCGAGGCAGTAGGGGTAGTTTTCCCTGGAGGTGAAGCGCTGACCTGACAGCTGCTTTCTGCAGCCGATGCATAGGAAACACTCGCGGTGCCAGGGCTTGTCTAGGTAGGTCACTCCGCCTGTTGTGATGGCCTGGAGGTAATGAAAGTCCAGACGAGGTGAGAGTGAAAAAAAACAGACATGACATTTCAATAGCATCCTTTTACCAGGCAGCCTCAGTGTGAGTATTAAAACACCAGTCAGGGGGATTTACTGTACCGCAGCAGTCAATACATAGAAAACGCTCATCTGTAACACTACCTTCTTACAAGCGCAGCACTGGTAGGCAAACTGCTTCTCGAAGCAGGGCACACAGAAGTAGCCGGTGTCTTTTGGGATGAAGGACTTGGTTCCTATTGGCTGCTGGCAGCGGTGGCACAGGAAGCAGGTCTCATGCCAGCTGTTCCCCTTGTATTCCATTTTGCGGGAACCTGGCACAGGGGACGAGAGCGACTTAGTCAGCATATGGTACCTCTATGATAGAAACACTCGGCAGCCTAAAATAGTCCTGCTTTATCTGTAGGGAGAGGATGATGCAGTCTTATGAATTTTGGAAAGAATTTGGGGAAAGGAAGAAGTTGCATTGAAGAGCCAGAAAAATACTACTACTAAATGGATCCTGTGGTGAGATTGTCTTCTTTTTTTTGTCAATCATAGGTGTCATTTGCACTGGGGACACTGCAGACACTTTTTGAAAAGACTACTTTTGGCCTTAACACACAATTTTAGTGCTAAAAAGTAGCCTGCACTAAGAAATGTTTCCAGTATTTGCTCCTAAGCTAAGCTAACTGCCTCTGGTTGAGCTTCATATTTTTGGTACTCTGCGCTAGAAAGCTAATAAGAATATTCCCCAAAATGTCAAACTATATCTTTATTTAAACAAATTAGACGAACACCAGAGGTGTCAGCAGGATTACACAAAAACTACTTAATGAAGATCCACCAAGCTTGGATGGAGGATGGGTCTCAGCCCAGAATAGACCACATTAACTTTTGGCTGGCATCTATTAGTGAGTACAAAAGGGGCATTGGCGGAGGTATGCACTCTACTGAGTGCCATTCTAGTTCATGTTCATATTTCTATTTTTCTCAGCACTTTCACTTCTAGTTCATCCAAGTTTCATCCAGAGGTAGAATGAATAATCGCAAGGACCAGAACAGCTATTAAACTGACCTTGTGGTGAAATTGTATATCAACCACAGTCAAGAAAAAAAAAAAAATAATTTACATACATGTGAAAATATATTCTGATATTGATTTTCTGTGATTTTCTGTTCATTATCCTCATCATTATCATCATCTAAACTCACCAGGCATGACGGTTTTCTTGCATGTGCTGCACTTGGAGGAATAATCATTAGCGTAGCACTCAGTGCAGAGCAACAAATCATCCTTGGCAGCAAAGGCCTTTTCCACCAGAGAGCGGCTGCACTTCGCACACTTGAAACACTGCTCGTGCCAGTGGCGATCCTTGTAGGACAAATCCTGCAGATATTTAACACATTAGTTATTGCACTTTGAGTACTCTGTAAGGTAAAATATCTAGAATGTGCATGGATATAAATATATATAATAATCACCTTTAGTTTGTAAAATAAATAACATACATTCTTAGTTACACATTTCTGACGTCAAAGCCAGGGTAACACTGGGTCTTCCTTACCTTGCAGTTACAGCCAATTGGTGAAGAGCAGCCCTCACAGCAGTTAGCAAACAGGTTTTCATAGCACTTAGTGCAGTACTGCGTGTCCTCTTTCATTATGTACTTCTTCCCCAGCAGGGAGTCTTTGCAGTAATGGCAGTCGAAACGCTCGCTGGTGGACATTGTTGTTCTTAGCTGCAGGTCAAAGAGAGCATGAGGAGGAAAATTGGACAACAAGGAAGAACAGGGGAAAAAATGGAGTGAAAATGCCCTGTAATAGTCCAAGCAACGTCTTCCCCCTTTCATCAAGCAATTTTTCCCTCTTCTTTCAAAAGAATCTGAAAAAAAAAAGAAAATATGTGTTGTATAAAGAAGTGTCTACCTCAGTCGGTATGGGGTGAGGCTGAGGCTGAGGCTGAAGCTGAATCTGGGGGCTGCAGACAGTGAGCGGTCCAGGCACAGGGATGGGGCAGGGATGAAGAGGGGTGAGGCAGGATTAGGGGTTATCCACTGGGGGGGATCTTCTATAAATACTGGCCCTCTTATTAGCGGTAATCTCTGGGGAGAATGAACTTGCTCCACTACATCATTCTGCACCTTTTAAGGGAGCTGATGGTGCAGAGATTGCTGAGCCTCTGAACTAAATGAACTTTTGTTGCTTTATTCCAGAAATGTGTAAAAGCAATGAGAGATGCAGTTTTACGACTAGAACATTAGGAAGCATGACTATCTACCATCCAACTAATGTCAATGCCTAAATGTTTGATCACTTTCACATAAATACACATCAGTAAAAGATGAGATTTGAGCCTAAAGTTGCTTTTTTCTGTATCAGTTTGGACACATAGTCGAGACAGTTGGCTGTTTGGATGCTGTGACGTGTCTGGACACACTTGTGGCCTTTGTCAGCGCCTGCCCGCCACACACACACGAGCAGTTGCAGATGGCTTATGGGGAGGTAGGTGCCAGCAGCTTTGTGGTTGCCAGGTACAGAACTATAATGCCAGGACCTCTCAGTAGCTATTGAGAGCACCTTGGCAGCACTTCAGAAGAGGGAAGCAGCGGGCCTGTGGATGTTCAATCCATCCACGGCAAATCAAAGGAGGAGGCGCTGAAACGACAGTTTGATGGTGACCATCTTGCTGATAGCGATACGCTTGTAACCTCGTTAAAAACACATTCATCGTATGTTGTTCTGGACCAACAGATGATTAGCAATACACACTGAAAATCAGTGGGTTTAAACTGACCCAGTTTGGGTCGATATAGCACTGACGCTAAAACGGGTTCACTCTAAACAAACAGTGTGTCATTTCTGCTGTTATGGCGTCTCTCAGTCAAAATAATAACAAAGGCCAAGGTTTGATGATGTCATGAAGTAGTGTGGGATCATTGTGAAACAGAATGCGCCATCACGGCTGAGCAATACGATCAATAGTGAACATTTGAGTGGCTGGGTCGCTAATGCCCCGACTTCCTTCCTCACTCTCTCATGTATCATCTTGTGTTTACCCACCCCAGCCACAATCTGTTCACCCGGCTGCCACCTGGCAAAAGATACAGAAGTATCCGCTGCCATTCCACCAGACTACAGAGCAGCTTCATTACCCAGGCTGTGAGCCCACTGAGGCAATGTGATTATGATTCTGGGCTTTATTAATACAATTGATTTGAGACTCCTCAATTAATCATCAGCAATTTTCTGGGATAGATGTAACACAAAGGATTCCAACATAATTTAGTTTTTTTTAAAGCCTTGTGCTTTGGAAAATGGCTATAAATTCACCATGTAACCTGAAGTTATAGCACCTACAGAGGGTAAAGGTGTTATTGATAGGCCACCAAATTAAAGGAACCACTATCATGGATGAAATTATGGATTTCTCTTGCCGTTAATATTGTTGGAAACATTTCGGTAATGCAAGTACATTACAACAAAGTGATAACAAAAGCCTAGTCCTTTTTAGCTATTTTAATGCAGAAAGGTTCCACATTATATTTTTAACTGGCACCATTTGGAAAACTTGACTTTGCATCACTGTTGGGTCATTTATCCAAACTAAAATATTGTTAATTTGACCCGACAAGCTCAAATTTTACATTAAAACTCTCACAAACATGAAAAAATAACAAACTGGGTGCACATCAATCCATTATTGTGTGTGGTAAAGTTATTGTGTTGGTACTATATTGACCGGAATTGGATCAATTTTGACCCACAGCTTTTAAGTGTGTCGTGTTGTGCCCAGATCATTACGGTACAGTATAGAATTCAGATGCCTCTGATCTGCCTGCATGTGGCTTAATCACCGAGTGAATGTGCCATTTTCGTTGTCAAAAATGAACGTCAACAGTACAAATCTTACTTTTCCGGGCTGGTTATAACAATCCCTGTTTTTTAAGCATCTTTGACTGACAGTCGACTAATTACATTTGAATCTTGGAACATGTGCTCATATCAATTTTCCAAAAGGATCAGGGGGCGGACATCTTCATAAAAATAGCCCGAGAAGACCACCAGCCCGGCCCACCGGCCTAATCCCTCAAATACACACACACAGGAAGGTCAGCGACGGGGATGAGGCTGAGAGGAATGCAACTCTCTGTAGACGAACTCTCTTCCCCTCTGTTTTCTCTTCAGTGCCACTCCTTGTAAAGAAATTCATCTAGAATTACACTCCTGCGAATAACTACAATGTAATGTGTTGTTGGATCAGCAGATGATGTTAAAACATGTGTCTGTGGTGTACGTAGGTGGTATCTACAAACCTCCGAGGAATAATGTAAGACTTTGACCTACAAGCTGTGTGTTACATAAGGCTTTGAAAACAAAATAACCATGTCATGTGAAGAATTCAGGTGTAGGAACTATCTCTGATTGAAGAAGCGCCATCCTTCAGGTTTTTACTTATTTCTAAGTAGGTGGATACGCCGGATTACACAGTCATCTGCTCTCTTTGGATTAAATTACCACTATATTGTACCCTCGTTCCCCGCTGGTGTCCAGATCAGCGACTGCAAATCACAAAGCCACGCATGCAGACCTTAAATAAACCCAGAACCAACTGTAGGACAAGTTTAGTCATTGCCTCTCAAAAGCTTCTAATCTTTTTTGCATTGGTGGCTGCTGCACAGTATGTCTGTCATCATGTGACATCAAGCCAGGGTGGAGGTGACCTATTTTCACAAGCAAACAAAAACTCTCATCTCTTTGAGTGTATTAACATGATGTGAAATAAATTGCATGTCAGCGGTTATTCACTGGATATTAAAGCAGAGATTATTGTATGTTGTGTTTATACTGTCAGCGTTAATCTGCAGTCGTGCATGCCTGTTTGTAATTTTATTATAACCGCTCCGATTTGTATCTGATAGATAACAGGTGCTGGTCTTTGTCTCTTGGATTATTAACTTGTACAGCAGACAGTGCCAACTCTGCAGAGCAGAAAGCCTGCTGATCTTGCGTATTCCTTTTTGCCTGCTTAATCCTCTGAAGTCAACTAGTGAGCAGCTGCCAACAGATTTCGTATGCGGCCTGTCCAGCCCCAATAAATAGGCCTTTATTTGACCTGGACTCGGGTGTCCTCTTATCTTAATGTATTCAGTCTTTACAATAAGGTGTCAGTGGCTGTTTTCTCCCCTCCCTCTTAATCGAATGATCTCAGAGAAGAAGAGAAGCATTTACTTTGGTGGCTCCTTTGAGGTGGCGACTTGTTGTAGACTGAGACAGATCAACGCGACACAGTTGCATCTCTCTGAAGCACAAAGGCCTCGCCGCACCAGAGTTGACAGCCGGTTGGCATGGTGATGACAGCATAAGTGGGCTCCATTAGGTCGAGATGAGGGGCGTCTCTAGTAGTTAATGAGAGGACTCACACAAACCTGGCCCTTTGAGCTGGCCTTTGCACTCTTCTGCGACGTGGAGGGCTCGCTTTCAACGCAACGTTTTCGACTGAACAGGATAGCCACATAGGGGGTTGCCAGGGGGGCGAGGAGATACAATCTACTAAGTCTACTATCTCACAAAACCTTACACCCCTTCAGGGAGGCCCTGTGAGCGCCCGGTTCATGCCTCCACCGACTTTGCTCCCCCCGCCCTCCCCAGTTCTCACCAAAATGAGTCATGGTATGAGTGGGTGACAAGACCTGTCACAGAGCCAGACATATGATCTCCGCTGCTAAAGAGGAGAGAAAGTTGTCTACCCCTAGGAATGCACAACCCATTAAAATGTTCTCCTCGTCGATCCCTTGCCTCCTCCCAGCCCACAGAGTTTGTGGTATTCGGTTTGACTGTGTAGACGAAGCTGCTGATTACCTTTGGGTGCCAGCAGCAACTTGGTGCACAAAACATACCTCAGTAAATCAGATAAATAAGAAATGTATACCTTGAGTTTTGTTCAATTATTCACAGCCTGAAAAACAGAGATAGCGTTTAAAAGCAAAAAACTGAAGATCTTACATACCTGCTACGAGGAAAATCTCAGTCTTCTGACAGCTTTAGACAGCTTCAGAGCCCCAAAGACTTCCAGAAGACTTCCTTTATTCTCCAGCTTTCCAGCAATAACAACCTCATCCTCAGTGTGCTGGAACATTTCCTATTACACGAATAGTGCAGCACAAATAAACAGTCCAGATTATTGGATCGATCCAAAAAGCCCAGCAGCCATTAGTATGGCAGGAATTGAACAAACTTGAACTAATTTGTCTGCTTGGACCAAAACATTTTAATGATGGAGACAGCAAATGGTAAAATGTTTGTTGGCTTTATTACAGCACTTAATTATATCTGAAACCAGCAATAACTGATATGTTTGTCACTTTGGGGCAGTGCAAACAAGCTGTAAACACAACATGGACATAAATTATTATTGCATTTTAAGCTGATGCGAATGTGTTAGCAAACAGTTGCTTATTTACACATTAATTAGACATAAAGGCAACGTTAGCATTACTTTGGAGTTGTCTTTCTGGGCACCTGATGAGTCGCTTTAGCTGTGCTTTGGTCCCCACCAACTCCTGAGAGAATAATCTGCTCTTTAGCTGCTGGATGCTGCACTATGTTAACCAGCTAGTTGCTAACTTTGTCTGTCTGATGTTTGGTGCTGAGCAGGTGGGTTTGGAGAACTTTTTCACTCAAAACCACTGCCTGAAGCAACCGAAAATGACACTATGACAGCGTTAAGGTCAGAAACATGGTCCATCCAAGTATGCAAAGGCAAATACTAAAGCCTGGCCCAGCCGGTACAAACACACGTCCCCAGCGAGCAAACGCAGTGTGCACCAAACATATGGGGTAAGCTTTATCTTGTAGTTTCATGCTGTAGCGCGCATAGGCTGTAATGCTCAGACAACAGCTCGTGCTTGTGTTGCTTTACGGTTTTCAGGTGACACATTCCAGAAGGCAACAACACGCTCAATCAATCTTGCGTTGCTTGAATCGCCTGCGTTTGCATACTTGTGCTGACCATGTATCTGGCCCTAGAGTGCACCAGAAACAGTAAAGTTGGGGGTCGAAAACCAAAACAATTAGCTGAAAGACCCTATAAACCTCTGTCGAGTTGAATGAAACTGCAGTTGGGTTCATTTTCGTTCGTTCAGTTCGTCTCTTTGAGAAAGACTGTTCGGATTACCCAGTCATTTTATCAAGTTTTCCTCAGATATTGATTATAAACACGTGGACGAGAGGCTGGCTAACTAAGCTAGCTAACTTTACAGCTCAACCGAGGAGGATGCCATTCCACGCTATCACAAGCACGAACCTCTCTTCCATGATGCACGCTTGGTATCGCCAAAAGTCTGCAACTCACACAAAAACAAGATGGATAGCACTACAGGTAAGAGGGAAAATATGGTGTTTTTGATTTTGGGGTGAACTATCCCTTTAAGAACCATAGCTACAGTAGATGCAATAGAGTAATGTTCTGTGTCGTATTTAGCAAATGTGAGATCCACCGCTGCCCCAATGGCCTCCTCTGTGACAGTGTCTTGAGTGCTGAAAGAACTGCAGGGACAGTCCCCCCCCCGCCCACCTGAACTTTCACATTAATCCCCAACTGACATCAATGGATTATTCACGCCACTGATCCTGGCAACATTTATCACATACTTTGACCCGCAGCACTGAGCAGAGGCAGTTAAAGATGTGTCATCTCCGTGGTGAGGAGGCGACTGCAAATACCAGAGTGCTAGCGAGGATATGGGGTAACTAACAACAGCCGGAGGATCGAGGCGTATCCACCACAACACTCTCATCAATCACTTATCAAGGCTTTTAGATCGCTATTTATACTTCTGCCTGCATTGCATGGCACTGTAAAACAGCGTGGGCAACATCTTTGGAAATGATACTTGATATAAACATAAGAACCGTACGTTAGGTGCCATCATGTAAAATGCGTTAATGTTGCCACGCAGTCAAACTCTATGCTTAAATGTTTTTTTTTTTATCTTGCTACATATCTCTCCAGTATCAGGCTATCAGGTATTTTTAATGGTGCCATAGAGTTTGTAATTTCCTGGAAAACACAAAAAATGTTGATGACTCATCCTGCATTCACGGGCGTATACTAATTTTGCATCCCAAAAGCACCCTCTTATTTTTTTATCACGCTGTCATGTAGATAAAGATAGTAGACAAAGATTGTTGCGTCTTATTCCCACACAACCCAAAGCATCAGTGTTTGACAACCTGGGAAATGAGAGCCAGCAATCGCCTATCTTACAAATTGTACCTTTAAGGGCAGCAAGCAACAACCAAACTACTTATTTGAGAATATTTGAAAGTGTTTCCATTAAATACATCAGTAAAAACAGCTGTTTTGAAAAAAAGTGCTGTATGATCCACTCATGTTTGCTCATTTGCCCATATCTTTATTTTCTTTGACACTATCAGACATCTACAGTTAAAACACAACATTTGGCAAAATACAATGATTTGGCAAAAAACTTGTATAGATTGACTCACTGATTATGTCAGCGAACTGGCAGAAAAGGAGCATGTCTGGTGAAATCTTCACATCCAACCACACACAAAGATTTCATCTCACTTGGTATGCAGTGTTTTTAAGGACTCAAGCAAAATCAGTGCCAGGTCAGACAGTATCCAGAGACATCCTGATTCACTTTCTGGTGCTGTGACACACTCACAGACTCAGACAGGAGCAGAGAAGCCACAGCTCCTCGTGTTTGTTTTTTGTGCAAAAAAGAGAGAAAGGAGGATGAAAGAGACAGACGACACACTCAAAAGAAAAAAAAAGAAAAATCTTTTGTTCCTTAAAGTCACCAACCACATTGGACAAGAAACCTTTGTTTTCATACATGAGATTGGACTGTACAATATGAAACCATGAGTGGCAGTTTCATAGTAAAACTGTGGGACAGCCGAGGTCTTGGATGACAGTTTCTGAACTCACAATAGCTCCATCTAAGACAGCACAGTGAGTCACACAACTCCACATGAATAAAAGTGCTATATCTCTGCTGCGTTTTGGCAAGACTTTTTCAATTAGGTCATGCCAACAGGATTACCGACTAATCAAAACAAAGAAAAAAAAGAAAAACTTCAGTGTAAAATTGCCTCCCTTGATGAAAACGTCCACCTCACAACACTAAAACCATTGTCTCTGACGTTTATCCTTTCCAAGTGTCTCTCTCCTTTCGCCTGGATTCACACCGACCGTACTTGCAAAGGTGCAGCGCAACCACATCCACTGCCTGACAACACTTGCACATTATAAAGAGATTTGAACATTAAAAATATATACAACACATTGTTTCTTTTCCCCATGAATGCAAGCACTATCGGAGCTCCCTCAGTCTGGTGCACATACAGGAATGATCTGTGTTAGTGGGCTGGTTTGATCCTGATGATGATTCAGTTCACTACAAGGTTTATATACAGGTTTCACTATGGCATCTGGAACCATATTCCATAAGAAAAATAATTAAATTCATCCTAATTTACATCAATGGTCCCTTTTGAAAGTGAAGAAATATCAAAATGAAACCTGAACCTGAAACATGTTCGAGTACCTTGACCAAGAAGACACCGGCTTATCTTGCATAAAATGTTGACATGGTTTTGCACAGTACGTTCTGTAAAAACTTGACCGTCATGTCAATAGCTGCTGAGCGCTGTTGAGATGCATTGTTCATGGATTAACATTTAAAATTGATGAGATATTTACAGATGCTGAGCTGTCTTTTTCATAGTGTGATCTTGAGTGGTGTCGGGTTGGCTGTAAACAAGTGTAAACAAAAAAAAAAAATCCAGAGAAATATTTTTCACATGCAAACCTCTCCAAACAACACTGCGGTGTGGTGATTCAAAGACAGAAATAATCCTCAACATTTCACAGCTTTCACATTGTTCTTAACAGGTCCCAAACATGTGGGCAGATCTTTCATCCCACACGCACTTCACCCATATGGTAACATCTGCGTGAAATAGTTTAAAATATCAGTGTAAATATTTTAGGTCACGTTGTGGGATGACAGCACAGTACACACAGCAAAATAGCTTCTTCAAAAGACTCAGTATTATTCTTTTTGTGCTCTTTCCCATCACTGTATTCAGTTAAAAATTACAGACTCAAATCAGAATGCAACATAATTACAATGCGGGAGTTTTATATTGCAGTACAATGTCTGTACTGTACTGTCATCATCAACACGAGATTCCAACTGCACTTCGACACATCACATGTGACAATGGAACAATTCACAGCATGATTAAAATAGTAACTCCCTCTCACAGAGCACAGTCACATCTGCTGTTGGAGACTACCCGATTATGATCACCATATGCCATCTACAACCACATCATATGATGACCGTCTGTCTTACTGTACATATGTAAAGATAAGGTAACCGTTGGATTAGCAGTGCAAATGCAAACTTACAAAAACATGGTGAAAAAAAAAAAAATGACAGCTACATAATTCCAAAATTACACAATATGTACATGACACAATTGAACTACGTTCACATTTGAGTTCAGTAAACACTGCATAGGTGACTGCATCACTAGCACAGATGAGATTGTTTTTTTTATCATATAATGCCTCACTTGAATAAATATTACATAAATATTTTCACTTCTTGTGTCAGTCTCCGTCTGCAGCCAACACTATTTTTCGTCCACTGTGTGCCACTTAATGATAAGGTGATATTTAAAGAAGAAGAAAAACAAACAACCTCGCACCATGAATGTTTTCTGTTACACAGGAACATCCACACAATCCAGCATTCACTCTAATAATAGAACAAAAACATAAAAAATAGCAGCAAATGTGGGCATGTTAAGCAAAACATGGGTTGAAATAATAAAAAGAAATTTAGTGCATTTGTAAGTCATACAAAATAAATAAGAAATGAATCAGACAAAAGGCAAAGTAAGGCTTAGCAAAATTGGCTTGCAAATTAAAAAAAAAAACAAGATGGATGTCTCACTGTGCCACTTAACCAACTGAAGAACATCCTTCGGGAGCTCGGGACAGAACAGTAATGAACCTTCATGTTAAATGAAGGACAAAAATCTTAAAGCACTGCCTTCAACAGCAAAACAAGCACTGCATAGCCCTTCAGAGCACTATCCACCCCAGTACCACTTGTCAAGGTTATTGAATGCCTTGTACTCCTTGTGCCTACGCAGGTAATCACAAGCCAGGCATGTGTGCTCTGCCCAGAAATAGGCCTTCTTTACTTTAAAGTGCCGCCGCCACTCAAAGTACCTGAGGTACATTTCCTCATTCTTGTCCAAGAGCAGCAGGTAATCAGCCAACTCCTTGGGCGAGGTGAAGTCGTCCACGTGGATGAAGGCGTCTCCCTGGATAAAGTTCTCGTAGTTCTGCCTGGGCGGGCCGAGAACCACTGGCACTGTCCCCACAGAGAGCGGGTTGTACAGTTTTTCAGTAATGTAGTCCTTGTGGATGGAGTTCTCAAAAGCCAGGTAGAACTTACAGCTGGCGATGGTGGGGAAGTAGTCTTGGTCAGAGATGTACTCTCCGAAGGCTTGTCCATATGCGTGAACCTCAATGTGTTTGTACAGCTCATTGTAGTATTTCACCCGCACGTGGTCCTGGTTCCAGTTGCTCACAATCCAGCAGATCAGCTTGTTTTTACTAGGTGGGACAAAGTCCTCATCGCCCTCCGCTGCTACGATGGACCCATAAGGCACTTCAATGTCAGCATCCTGACGGTAATTGAGAGTCAGATTGAACATGTTCTCGATCCCAGGCAGCTGGGAGGAGTGCGACGGCGACTCCAAGTTCATCCATACCCACTTCTGGAAGGATGGACGCGTGACCGGCGGCAGGTTGGACAGGTCGGTGCAGATGTCTCGGTGATGGATGACGACCCCATCTGACTTGTTGTAAAAATTCCTGTCCGCCGTGATGAAGCAGCCCTCGATGTTGAAGAGAGAGCTGCACACGCTCAGGTCGTAGGTTTGTCCGAAGGGCCAGAGCCAGATCAGGACGGTGGTCACGTTTTTATCACTCCTGGTGGAGAAGAGGTTCTTGACCCGATCTGTGGATACCGTGGACTCTACGGGACCTGATAACCAGCTTGTGGATGGTTTAAAATACATCAAAAACAGAGTCACAAAGCATCCCAGTATGAAAGTGCCGAGCAGAAGGGGTCGTAGGATTCTGTGGAAAGGTGCAGATGGCATACTCCGTCCTGAAAAGGGCACACCAAAGGAAAAAGATCAAGAGAGGATCAACGGGATACAACATCCAGACTAATCTCTCAGTCGTGTAAAGGTGTTTCACATTACCACAATGTGTTTATGATGTCTATTATACTGGATCATTGACTCTGAACATCATTTGTGCCACAATTAAATACAGTTAGCTTGTGAGCATCTATGAGTATATGTAAGGCAGTCACTGCTCTGGATCAATACTCATCAGGACAAATGTTTTGCCTCCTCGCGAACATCAAAATACAAACCTGGTGGATTTGACTGAACGCTGAAATCCAAGCAAGAGTAGAGGTTGTGGGAATCGGAGGGAGCAGTTCCTACATCGGGTCGACAGTGGGATCAATCTTCTTTGCGATTCGGCGCTCATAGGCGGAAAAAAAAAGACTGCAGGTCACACAGCTCAAGAGACGCCTCTCACGCTGAATAACAATGATCCGTAATGATCTAATGAGGTGTGTTTGATCTTGAATGCACAGGTCTTCTTAATGATGCCTCCTTTACGTGAACAGAGAGAGAGAATCAGAGAGAATCAATTAGGGCTACAGAAAGGGAGAGAAACGAAGCGTCACCACAGAAACAGTCTGGAAGTTATATGCAATCAACATGTAGAGATGAGCTGATCTCAACCAAATCCTTTAAATTAGCTTGGAAATCAAATGAAAACACAAAGGTTGCTGCAAAATTGCCAGTTAATCGTGGATGTTATTTCAAATTTGCTTGTTAAGCATGGATGTAAGCCTCCAGCTGATATTGGTTTCTGGCTTTGTAAGAGAATGCTGCCATCTTAAGGCTGAGGAGGAGAGTAGAGAGGCCCCCTGACTCTCCGGCTCTCTGTGGCTCAACACACCTGCATCTGCATAAGCAGATGGAGACCGACGGACCTTGAGAGGTGACTTGCTATCTATTCGAGCAGATTCACATCAATGAGACCAGCTTCGACACATATTTCCCCTCACATCATCCTTCCAGTATGACATACGGGGGTTGACATTGGCCTCATGTGTGACGGCGCCTCTTCATCTCTCCCATCTGTGACTTTAGGTGCACAGATCTGCGCACAAAAGCCACATGAACGGAGGCCAGATGAGTACAACTCCTTTTAAAGGCTTACGGTATCAATACATTTTCATGTAGGCAAATCCTCTTACACTACCGAAACATGTTCTCCGTCAGCGGCTGCGATAAGCTCTTCGCTCCACAAGGAGGATGCAGCCCATGCGTACCTTACATGTTGGTGTGGATTCAGAAAGGCAAGTGTAGAGTAGCGCAGAGATCAAAATCAGGCCTATTAAATATGCAGTGTGTGGTAAAGTTATAGCATCTCCATGGTGACGCTGCTGAGGTCACAGCATTTAACATGAGAGGGTAATATGGCTCACACACTCGGTGCATGTTCCTCCTCTCTTCTTCTTCTTCCCCCCTCTGCACCAAGAAATGAGACCTGAGGGAGCCATGTGCAGCTCAAACACTCACTCAGACTTGAAAATAACATAAATGGGGTTTTGT
This sequence comes from Pagrus major, assembly GCF_040436345.1. Lineage (NCBI taxonomy): Eukaryota > Metazoa > Chordata > Actinopteri > Spariformes > Sparidae > Pagrus > Pagrus major. The sequence goes on from NC_133230.1 coordinate 17,242,389, forward strand.
CAAATGCACTGTGATGTATTTGGGACACCGAAAGAGCATGGCATGGGTGAGTAGTCTGCAGCAGGGCTGTGAAATGAGTGGAGAGGAGGCAGGGAAAACGCAAACCACAAGATTTTGGGAGCATCACAGAGATGCATCAAATCCCTGATGAGGATTTGGTAACAGGTAGGCTAGAGGGCAAAAAAAAGAAACCTGGCATTTTTTGATTTATGTGTGATGTCAGGAAGGCCACTGCACTGATTGTAAAAGGACACTCCATCCCAGGTGAGAATCAATTTCCAGCCAGCGAGCACTGAAGGTCATTATAAAACGTGATGCTATATAGTGGAGCCACTGTTTAAAATGGTTGTCTTTTTTTTTTTTTTGGCATGACACTGCAATCTAAGTTGATGAGGATACTGGGATATTACATGTGTTGCCACCGTTTTTGCGCACCAAAAACGCGCAGAATATAAATAATAGCGTGAAGGATGGTGCTGCAAAAATGTGCAAAATGTGCAATGCAAACACGGCCGAGAGTGCAATGCAAGATGTTAAAACACAAGCCGTATTCACTGGAGGGAAATGTGTGCCCGGTGCATTGAGGATGCGAGGATGCTATGTGGAAAATAACAAGAAACAGCCGATCGCTACATTTATTTTGACATGTTTTTCTATGGGGGATCGTTTCTAATTAGCTGGCGAGGGGGGTTTCATGCCGTCAAAAGCAGGTACCGCTGCTCAGCCGTGGGGTGCAGGGGGAAAGAGAGAGAGAGAAAAAAATAGCCATGCATTTCACTCACCATCTCGACAGGCGTGAGTCAAAATAGACCTTTCTTCTCATTTCCTCCAGAGGTCCGTACCCTGCTCAAAGACACCTTGCAACATACGGGAGATGCGGATGCGTTTGGAATAGAAAATCGCGCCCGTCCGCCGTATTTGCAGGAATAGATCGGGATGAGCCCACATCCATCGTCTTGATCCACAAAATGATGGTACCTACTGTAGCAATGTGCGCTGAATCTTCCCCGCTGCTGCTGCTGCTGCTGCACACCGACGCAACGAATGATGGCTGCAGACTAGGAAAAAAAAAAAGGAAAAAAAAAAAAGAAAAACAGTGAATTGGAGGCTACCCCGTCAGCCTGCACGATAAATTCATGGCTCGGTGTGTGAGGACGCCATGTATGCTCAGGGATGTGATGCGATGTGGAATAATTCCCTGCTGGCTGCCCATGCGCTACCTTGCTCTGTTTACCGTCAATGCAGCTGCAGGCTGTGGCGGAGCTCCAGTAGTGTGTGTGTGTGTCTGTGTGTCTGTGTGTGTGTGTGTGTGGGATGCTGAGATTCAGCGTTAGTGCATATTACACTTCAATCATCCTCTGAAGGTTCCCGATTGAGTAAACAGGTGAATCATTTCGGCTGCGAGGAAGCGCGCATCAGAAAGGTTTCCTCTCACTTGGCCCTGCATCGTCTGTTTATCCGAGTAAAAGAATAAAGGGAGGTGTGTGTGCGTGTGTGTGTGAGTTACATGGCTGCCTTTTAGTGATGTAGCGGTAAGCCAGAGGCTGAACTATGACCGCCTGTTGGTGATGATAATGCACCACAACCCTCCAAATTACAGCTAACATCAGTTAAGTAAGTCATTCGTGCTAATTTCCACAACATTTTCAGGGTAGTTCACATCACTTGCTGCTGAACGGATTGATGCCTCAGTGTATATTTCGGCAAAAGAGTCAGTTGAGTTTCAGATATGCCATCGGCCCATGAATAACTCATTTAAAAGGTTCACTCTAAGGATTTCCCAGCAAGTATTTTATCGACCTGGGACACAAACTCTGGCACGAAACGGGTCGAAATGATGCGCACGTTGCATCTAAAGCACAGAACAACCAAACTTAGAAAAATGTAAATGTAATTGAGTATTAATCTGTACCCTAACAGTGTCATAGACCTACTTTTATCGCAAATTGTGTCTCAAATTTCAACAAATTTCACTCCACTCAACTGGTCTTGCAAAAAAAGGTCACTGATATCTTTGCCTTGTTAAATTAGTTTTAAAGCCGAGGACTGTTATTTAAAAAAAAAAAAGTATTCTCTGTTGTTTCCTTAATCTTTTAGTCCATGTATTTAGATCTTCATGTGTAAAATTGCTGCAGTACGCCTTTAAATAGGTTTATATTTCTGCCAATCCAGTTGAGGTCAATATAAACGATGCATCTTAATCTTACGAGTGACATGAAATTAATTACTTTTCCCTCCCAAAATGCAAAGTTGCAACAAAGGAAGGAACAGGAGTAAAAATAATCTTGCTTTTGCGCTCCACTCTCTCTGTGCTCATCGCCTGTTTCAGTAACTGAACTGCTGTCCTGTCATCCCTCTACTGTTGTCATCACTTTGATACGGCTCAGATTTCAGGTTGACATGCCTTTCAAATATCAAGATCTGTGTTGTGCTTTTTCTTGTGTTGTTTTTGGACTGAGGCGGAGCTGGAAGCAGAGCGAGGCGACAGCTTTACACCAGCAGACTGTTCAGTTTATTTACGTCTTTCCTTCCTTTCCAGGGTACACTTTTATTAATTTCTATTCAGGTTGAATATAGTCACAGATTACAGGAAGGCAAATCATGCCAATGCAGTGTCAGCTGGAAACATGCTTATTATGTTATGACTCTGAAAATGTGTACAAGGCTGTGTAAACAGGAAATAGTTAGACGTAATTAAATTAACAATAAATCATCCAAGTGTAAACAAAAATCATATACATCAGTGCAGCGGAAATTAAGATAATGCAGTTAACTTGCCTGTGGCTTTGCAAATAATTGAGCTGGTCTCGTACAGTTATTAAGTGCATTTTGTTGTGCATTCTGCAACTAAAGCTTAGTTTTTTTTTTTAGCTTTCGTGTGATTATTTTATACAACCGTGATTAATCGTCCGCTAAGGCTCTCAGTCACATCAGTCCTGCCATTTTCTCCTCTCACCGCCAAATATCGCAGCCCATTTGCGAGTTATCTCCAGGTAGATTGTGGGTTTATTGGGCAGGTAGTCCAGATACACAGTCTGGCTTGATTTGGGAACCGCCATTTCAATCTGAGTCCCCTCGTGCCACTCGTTAAAAGATGTTATAGAGATAAAATCAGGCCTGGCTTCCAACGCAGCGCTCAGCGAGGTTTCATAGTATTTGCCGTTGATGCGGTTTCGAGTGTTTTGGAAGTTCCAGGGTCGAATGCTTGTGTCAATATACCCTGGACCCACACTTGGAATGAATATCAGGTTATTATCTTCACAGAAAGATTTAATAGAGTCCCAGTTGCGCTGAGTGGAGCCGTAGGAAAATCCATTAGTAGCAAAGTAAGTGTAGAGACCATCAAAACCGGCAGTCAGGATATCCCTCTTATGTTTCTCCTCAACCAGCAGGGCAATGAAGATGGCATCATACGGGGTGTCCCTGATGCTGTTACTCTCTGTGTGTTTTAGCAGTTTGGCCCACTGCTCTGAGTTCATCAGATATGAGTCATACACATAGAAGAGCGGAAGAAGCTTGCCAGTGTTTGTGCGGTACTTAAAGAAAGCAGGGTGCTCTCCATATCTGAGAGGAGGAAGTAAAAGAAACGAGAAGACAGGGAAAATGTCAGGGGAGTAGAAAAGGCAGATGCAAACAGGATAATTATTTATACAATAAATAATGAAAGATTATTCCTTTTCCAGATGGAGTGTGAGATCATATTGCTAACATTTTATCAGCACAGAGAAAACACAGCAATACTCACTTCTCAATGACGTATTTGACATTAGTTAACATGTTGACTTCATCTCTTCCTTTGTACGGTTCAATGTGAAACGCTACCTGTAAGCACACACACAACCACAACATAATAAAGATGACATAAAACTTTCTCAAAGCATGTTTTTCAAGCAGCTCCATATACTGCATCGGACATTTAGTCTGCTGCTAAATCAAAACTGTATTAAACTCCGTAAAAAATCCATACGTACCTTTATATGGTATTTATGTGCCACTTCCAGCAGCAAAGGCACAAGGTCATCCACTGGCTCACCATTATCATCCTTCATATTAGGAGGATACCAGGAAAGAGCCATGACACCTGAGAAAAAAGACAGTTATAAACATGAATCCAAAACCTGGACCAGATAATTGTTCATGAATAATTGGTTGTTCTTATGGTTTGTATGTATTACAGTGATGTTATATATGTCAAAGGAGTAATACAGTTGGGGCACAATAAAAATGGGCATAACAATTTTCTTCAATCAGTCAAAATATAACATTTTTCAGTTTTGTTAACAAAATGATTAGTTACAGAGATGATAAATTAATATTTACTACTACTTGTAGCAGTCCAATTGTTTGTGACTTGCTATTTTGGGCTGATTTTCCTCATGACTGATTGCAGGGGATTCAGAGCAGCTGTGCACAGGTGGGGAGACTGACGACACCCTGTTTGAAAGGCTTAAGAGAGGTGGGAAATGGCACACCAGGGGCTCTCACCCTCACACTGAATCTGCTCCCGACCCAGTCTGAATCGCTCCTTGAATTACCAAGAACCTCATTCCCCCTTAGATTTTCAGCCAGAAACTCTATTTAGGCCCCATTTTGTTTTCTTGGCTGCCCACATCTTTCTTGAGGGAACTTTGTTTATTTGGGGAACCCCTTAAAACCCAAGCCCCTTTACACCTTCAGTTTACCATTTTATTTCCCTGGGGCTTATAGGAGCATATTCATTTATTATAGCGGGAAGAGGCATTTGTTCATTATATCCAAAAGAGGCATTTGTTTATTGTCCAAGTAGTGGACATTGGGCATTCCCCTAGTTTTGCATGTTCTTTGTTTATATTGTTATGTAGGTTGGGCTGGCCTGTAAGCAATTTACAGCCTGTACCGCCACATACTAATAATAATATTTAAAGGTCCACCTCGTAAAAGAAAGTTGATTCCCAACTCTTTGGGATGGCTGCTAACCCAACCTACAATCCCAAAGTGTCAGTATTTGACAGGTTCAGAATGAGACTCAAAAATCCACTTTCTTACAAAGTGGACCTTTTAAGCTAAGTGTGATTTACAAAAATGACGCCATAAATGACAAAAACTATCAAACTTAACAGTTGTACGACCAATTTGCTGATTATGATCACTGCAGTATCATAACAGAGGGCTGGGTGTTAACTCAGTATTATCGTTTATCGGCATACATGGTACAACCATAGGCAACAATTTGATGACAATGAGCAGAATTAGCTCTTTTTTTCTTTTATGCTGTTGATAGAGTTTCAGATGTTTTATATTTTAAATACATCTGCTACATCATAATATTTTATATTACCTTATTACCTACGCCAAGGAGGATGTTTGCACCAATTTGTTTGTTTGCTGGTTGGTTTGTCGGCAGGATTACAGCCAAGAATAGACAGCACTGACTTTTGGAGAAGATCTGGATTAAAAACACAGATCCAGGACTTTTTTCTCACTTTTCTTCAACATTGCAAGAAAGGGTGTTTTTCAACACTTTAGTTAGTTTCTCAGGGAATAATCTTGATGAAAAAATAGGTATTTAGTTGGCTGGTATGTACAGTATGAGTGCCATTCCTGTTTATATTGTGACAGTGATTTCAGTAAGGATACACTTATCTTACTTTTAAGATTCTGATACCTTGACTCAGAGTAACTGTCAAAACTGAGGACTGATCGCTCCGCTCTGTCCTCACATCATTTTTATGTAATGTAACATGAGGCCAGGAGCCAGCAGACAGGCACAACTGAATCAATAGTTATGTAACATTTGATTCAGTAACAATCAATGTAACGTTGCATGTAAGCAGAAATGACAATCTTCATGACGGTGTTGACGAAGAAACTGTATTCGCTGCTGCTCGAGTCCTAACAAGAACCAAAAAAGTAGATCACATCACTCCAGTTCTCAGATCTTTACACTGGCTTCCTGACTGTCAAAGAATATATTTCAAAATCCTGTTGTTGGTTTATAAAGCACTGAATGGTTTCGGCCCAAAATACATCTCTGATCTGCTGTCACATTATGAACCATCCAGACCTCTGAGGTCATAAGGTGCAGGTCTGCTTTCAGTCCCCTAGAGTCAAAACCAAACATGGAGAAGCAGCATTTAGGTATTATGCGTCACATATCTGGAACAAACTCCCTGAAAACTGAAGGTCTGCTCCAACTCTCACCTCTATTAAATCAAGGCTGAAGACCTTTGTGTTTGCCGCAGCCTTTCACTGAAGCAATTTCAAGGCTTTGAACTGCACTGTGACTTTTATTTTCTAGTCTCGTCTCTTTTAAACCTATTCTGTTTCAGCTTACTTTCCTATTTCTTAACTTGTTTTAATGTTTCATTTCTTGATGTCTTCCTACTTGTTTTTAATGTATCTTAAACGCATTTTTTTATTTCTTTTAACGTAATTTTTATGCGCCCGTAAAGCACTTTGAGTTGCCTTGTGTCTGAATTGTGCTATACAAATAAACTTGCCTTGCCTTGCCTTTAATGTGAATTAATCAGATCAGTATGCCCTAGACACCCCTATTGTTAACCATATGGCCCAAGACTATTATAATATCACAGAATCATAACACTATCACTATCTCTGGAAGGAGACAAGAGATAATATTGAATTACTGCCCAGCCCTGGAGTTAGGTGTGGCTCAATTTTCTTTCTTACCAATGGCTGCTGTACGCAGCTGCTGCATATGAGCCTCTATAACGGAGGGATCCCTGGAACTGTAAGCCCCTAAAGAGGGGTAGAAGTTGGCCCCGATGTCATCAGGTGGGCTGTGTCTCCCTTGTGGATAGCCCTGAGCCACCTTAAAGTCCCAGTGTGGCAGTTGTGGGTGGTCCCAGTGGATGTATTTGCCATCATACTTGGGGTTTCCATACCAGACATAGTAGAATGCATGGAGATAGTAGTTTGGAGGAGGGAACTTCTTCAGTGTAGCTTCCAGTTGAGCATCTCTCTCTGACTGAACGGAGTCATTCATTTTGATCTGGTCAGGTTTTTTGTCGTTTTCTCTCTGGATCTCATTCCTTCTCTCCGGGAACAGCTCTTCACCAACGGGGTCACTGAACGGAGAGTCCTCTGGTGTCAGCGCCTTCAAGACCACTGTTACTATGAGCACAAGCAACACCAGAGCAATGAATGTGATGCAAGATTTGCGCCTAAACCTTGCCATTCTTCAGTCAGTACTTGAGGCTATCCGCAATTCATTGTTGAGACAGCAGGGAGTTGTCGGGCAGGATGCCACTGAAGGTCGGTCAGTGGGTTTTTGTTTGGCCTGAAGGTTTGAGGAAACAAGAGATATATGTGTGAACAGAAGAGTATTAGGTTTTCGGTTATCGGTAATAGACTAATCATTTGGTCTATAAACAGAGAGGATATACATCTATATATACATATATCTAAATATATATATAATTTATCAGCCCAGTATTGGGAAATTTATATTATCATCTATAGCAAAATAGAGTCCAATATATGAAACTAAATTGCATTCATTGACTTAACAACAGCAGCATCTACACACTTCCATACAGTAGGTGGTGGTATGCACCTTTGAAGTTGCCATCCACCAATAAACAAAGAGAAGAAGTAAAAGTATACTTCAAAATCTTATTCGAGCTATGGAATATTAAATCATCTATCTTTGCTCACATTATCTCCTTTTTGTTACCATAACGTATGCATCAATTAGAGGAGAGGAACTTCTTTTTAAAATACAAAAATGTGAAATAAATTATTATTATCTTATCGCTATCGGCCATGTGAAGCAGGTAATATCGGTATCAGCTGAAAGAAATTCCATAACGTGCATCCCTAATTATATTATCATTATAAGAATTTACTCTTATTTTCTTGATTATTCAATCAAAAAAATGCACAAACCAAGCAATTTTTTGATTATCGTGGAAAATTGCCAATTATCTTTACGAAGTTTTGCAGCTCCGGATTAGATTACTACAATGTCAGGCAAAGAAAATCAGCAAATTCTCACATTTAAAAGGCTGCAATCATCAAATATGTATCAGTTTTGTCTGGTAAATAATTGAAACTATACATAAATTATCGATTACCATTTCGGCTGTAAAAACAGCAAAAGAGTTACAGAAAAACGGAGAGCTCGGTTATTTTAAATAGGTGAACACGATGCGGAAGTCCTGTCAGATATACAGTTAAAACCAACCTTGCATATATGTAGCTAACGCAGTTTAGTGACGTCTAAAAACACAATTAACAAGCCAACAATGTTATCTAGTTCAACTCTACCTGCATTGATGAACTTTAGACCTGTCAATAGCTGCCAAGAATAAACAAGGGCTACACAATATTAGTTTCAGCCCCCGACAGCCAAACACTTCACATATTTCGGCATTAAATAACGGGGACTTTTCAAATACAACGTCTAGTATTAAACACAGCAGGTCTAACAGCTCGTAGGGACTCCTCATGAATTATTTTCGTTGTATGAGCTGCAAAAGACGGGACACAAGCTGCACTTCTGGTTCAGCAGCTTGTCCCGGAAACCGTCACAGATCTGTAAACCATCTGCAACTGCGCCTGCGCAGCGATGTGGCCCATCCACGTGGTTTAGGGAGCTGACGGTCCTGGTCTGTCAACAACAGACAAAGAAGCAACGTTACTGAGTCACGGTGAAAGATGTCGCCACCTTTCGTCTGGGGAGGTGTTTTACACAAACAAGCCACACTCAAATTGTAGGCCTACTTTACTGTTAGTACCATTATAGTACCAGTAATTTTTCAGACAATCAGAATAAGTGTTTATCTTAATTTTATTGCTGATAAAATCAATTAACTTAAAATGCAATCTGCAAAGTAAATACATGTAGTTAGTTTAAAGTAGTAATATTTTCCTCCAAAATGTAGTGAGTATAAAGTAGCAAAAATGGAAATACTGGAGTACAAGTACCTCAAAATTGTATTTGAGTATAGTGCTTGGGAAGATGTGCTTAGTTACTATACATCACTGACCAAGAAGAAAGGAGGACTCACTGTGTTGAATATCCCATTTCAGAATGATGTATATAAGATTGTAATTAATGATAATTTATTAGCTGATTTGTATTTTGTGTTAATAATCTGAATCTGCAAAGTCTGACCAGAAAGGCTATTGGTTCACATATACCTAAAACAGATAACCTGTTTTACTGCAGGAATCATACATATTTATTATCTTTTCTCTCCACACTCAGCATGCAGAGCATCATCAAATACTGCATTCTCCTCTCTCTCTCAGTGGGCCTGTGGATCTTCTTTGCTTAGATCTTGTCTCACATCCACCTGGCCGCTCCTTGTTGCCTCCTGCTGCCGATCTTCTGGAGTAAAAAATTAAAGAGTTCCTGAGCTTTTCATTAAGTTTCACTCCACCACTGTGACACTTCCTTTTATAAAAATCAAACTGATTTTTACCTCTGTTGGTCTGTAGAAGAGTATCAAGTCTCTGTTGTATGTTGAAGGGAATAGAGGGAAAAGCATTCGTGACAAGACGGCAGTAAAAAAAACAGGTGACAACAATTTTGGTTTCCATCCATTTTAATTGAATTTATAGACTTTCAAACAAACTTGTACAAATTGCAAAACAGCTTTTGGTAACACCTCATTGTTTTCTTATTATCATTAATAGGAAATAAATTAAGTGAATAAAAAGTAAACAATGTGATAGAGAACACAGAAGTACAACAGAAAGAAGAATACCACAAAGAGCAAAAGAAAAAGAAAGAAAAGAAACGAGGCAACTGTTTTCCACAAAGGATCAACTGCATCTTATTTGCAGTAGACTGAAGTTAACTTCCAAGCTGTCGAACTGAAGTACCTCCTTGTGGTAAATGACACATTTTGTACTGGCGATGTCATCAAAAGCCCATCCTGAGCTGTCTGATCTGATTTGTACTATTTTGTTCTTTACTACTGTATTTATACACCAGGTGGCATCACTATCACATAGCAACACAGCCTGGTGCTGCCACCCACTCCTGACTCCACCAATGTTCTTCCTCCTTACCAGAACAGATTGTGTGATGTGAAAGGAGGATAGCTGGCATTTTGTTTATCTAAAAGCTTCCAAGAGCAAACTTTCTTCACTATGTTTGTTTATTGTGTGCACTTTAACACAGCGCTAAACAATTTAAATACTGTGGAGCTTGCTTTTTGTTTAATTAGATTTTTTTTTAACACTGTACAGACTTACTTAGATAAGTTAGACACTTGCAAAACTGCAACCAGTGCTATTTGTTATTTTCTATCCTTATCTGCTTCTCCATACATAGAGAGGACAATTATATAAGCACTTTTTAATGCACTATTTATCCAGTATGTCTGCAGATTAAATACTGACCTTAACTGACTGATATTAGTTTTCCATGGGCACAAAATGAAAAAAGAAATCTCTTGGCATCATTCACAATAAATCAGGAGGATCATATGGGGGAAATTATCTTGATGAGAACAAAAAATAAACAGACCCAGGAAAATGTCAATACCAGCTCTGTGTGAGAAGCGGCATGTGTTTGCGTGGGTGTGGAGTCGAGGCACAGGGAGGCATAACGGAGCGGAGGAATCGATGCCCAGAGGGCGTTGTGTCCGGGTAGAGCTTGTCCACTGCCAGCAGCTTCTGATTTAGCCTCTATTTTTCATTCACGCCGGTCTCTTCACATTCTTTGCTACTCGTGGGGATGTATACTTGTTCAATGCTTAAATATATAAAATGTGCATAATAACAAGTTTACCGCAGATGCTATAACGTGTTCCAACTGGAATCAGAGAAATGTTATTTGTGTCTACGGCTTTTAGCATTGCACAGAAACCCTCGGTCTCAATTGAAATACATTGGAAGGATTCTCTCCGCTTTTTGAGAGGTCAAGGCAAAACAAAGTTCAATCTCTACTGTGTTTTTCATTTAACTGAACAAGAATTTGTCTAACTCAGTCACTTTTGCCCCTCTTCACAGAGAAGGCATTTGCTTTCACGACACACAACCTTCAGAAAACCTCAAATGGCATTGGAAGTAAAACTACACACAAAAAAAAGAGATTATCTGTTAATAATATCAAAAATACCAACAAACAGGCAAAAAAAAAAAAAAGAAACAGATTGGTCACAGCAAATTTATGTACACGTACACATTAAGAAAAGAGCTGTCAGTGGAGTCGGGGAGGGGGGGTGAAGAAAGAGGAGAAAGATTTGGGCAATTAGATAAGCCCTGTATCTTCGCTATACAGGGGAGTTACAGGGGTTGCCGCGATGGCAGACCGGGGACGGACAAGGGCGAGAAGGAAGGGGGAAGAGCCAAGGCTGCGCGTTCACCTCTTCTTCGGGGCTTGGGCGGTGCGAGGTGGGGTAACAGGCCGACCAGAATTTACACCACCATACTGGTATTTTGCCTTCTTCTCTGAGGGCTTTAGGATCTTTAAAAAATGAGACACACATACAGAGAGGAGATCATGTGTGAGCGTTTCTGAAATAATGTGTTTTGTATGAAAAAGGGATCAATGTATATGTGTTCCTACCTGGAAGGAGCACATGAGGGATTCGTCAACACTCATCATGCCACCTGCATTGTCAAACTCCCCGCAGTAGTTTGGAGCGGAGAAAAGTGTGACCAGTTGGCGTTTGGCAAAGAACTCATATCCATCCTCCACAACCTGTTGAAGACATGTGACGTTATTCCGCCGCCTACATCGATCGATACCAAGAAAACAGATCTTCAGCTAGTTTCAAAATCCGACATTGCTATTAGGGTTGAGTGTACAAAACCACCTACACCTGAATCAATGTAAAAAACGCCCAACTCAGAGCTGAAATAGCTGTGGCCGATTTAACCAACAAGGAGAATGTTTACATTTCAACCTCAATCAGGTTTAAGACACTTGACGTCAGTGTCTCAAATGCATACAGTAGTTTCTCTTTCTTTGCATTTCATATTATTTTACTCCAGCAAAAAATAGATAGTAGCCGAGTGCTAAATGAAATTATAATGAATTATGCATGGAGAAAAGAAATGAAATAGCAGCAGGAAACTGGGGGCCGACTCAGCTGCACAAGGTCTATCTATTAATATGTGGTTTAACTCGGGTGTCTGTGTCTTTGCTTCAGCCTAGGTAATTACTTGTGCCAAAGACAGACAAACTAATGGAGGTCAGCTATCACGTAAGTGCATGGCCAACCAATTTTAAGTCTCTACGAAAGATCAATTGCTTGCTGTGTGCCTTTTTATTTACTCTCCACATACAGGTTTCACTCCATCTATAATTACCTGGTGGGCTCTGCAGATGAGATCCAGGTCATGGCGGTTTAGGAACTTGCTGACCACATCTGCCCCGAAGGTGAAGGAGACCCCGCGGTCGTTCTCTCCCCAGCCTTGTACATCCTTATCTGGGTCTGACCACAACAGGTCACACAGCAGGCCTGAGGAACACAGAGGAAGAAGGGGAAAGAGTTCAAGGAAGAGCTTGGACAGACAGCTGTGGGAAGAATGTGCTAAGAATCCAGCTGGCTTTGCTGATGCAACACAGAATGATGATGTGACTGATGTAACAGTCATCCGCTCAGGAAGAGAGAGAGCCTGGCTGTCATTTAAAGGTAAACTTTAAATTCTAGGGAGAAAGCCAGAGGAAGTGAACACTTTCAGTATGAGCTATGAGCATGCAGACACACAGTACCTGTATCAGGCACATCTGTTGGCCTCATGATCCTGCGAATCTGCTCCATTGACTGCAAATCAGGCGATAAACCTAAAATAGAAAAGGTTACTTTTGATTGGTGTTGCTTTGAATATTTTTTCTACAAGAGTATCAAGAGGTTTCTGGTGTGTATTTGGGACAAATCACAGGAAATACCAACACTTCTTTACCTCCATGGCAGCAGAAGATCTTCTCATCAATGATAGCAGCAATGGGGAGGCAGTTGAAACAGTCAGTGAAGGTCTTCCACAACTTAATGTTGAACCTGCGCTTGCCTGGTGGAACACATACAAACACATTATTAGAACATAACTATATATGTGCTTCAGGGCTGTGTGACTTTATTTCAACTCACACTCATCATAGAATCCGTAGATGCGGTTGATGGAAGCACACTCGTGGTTGCCCCTGAGCAGGAAAAAGTTCTCTGGGTATTTGATCTTGTAGGCCAACAGGAGGCAGATGGTCTCCAGCGACTGTTTCCCTCTGTCCACATAGTCGCCCAGGAAAAGGTAGTTTGCCTCTGGAGGGAAGCCACCATATTCAAACAGCCTCAGTAGATCTGTGTACTGCCCATGGATATCACCTAAAAAAGGAGGGTGAGAAGGGAAGACAAGATGTGAGTATGACTATTTACTGAAGATGCAGGCACAAGGACAGGCTGATTAACATAAAATTATTACAGAAGGAAAAGCTACTTAGAGGGGAAAAGAATGAGAATTTAAGACCAAATTATTTACAACAGTGATGATGTAGATGTAGAGATTAGTGCAGACCCCTAACAGTTAACTAAGCCCTTAGTCAATGAGAAGAGTCTAAGACATCCAAGTTTTCATTAGTTGCAGACAAAAAAAGAAGAAAACAAAAACCTCTCAAACTCCATGTGGGAGCTGGACCTTGTCATTAGGGCTTGGATAAAACTTTCTTCCATGAGACTTTTGTCATGAAAGTATCAGGGACAAAGACAAGTGCATGTTCATGTTCGTGTTCATGTTCATGTCCGTGATGTTAACCGGCCGCTTTTTGGTCCTTTCACCAAAAATATACATTTAAAGAATTAAAGTAACATCATAAAAGTGCGACGACTGGTCGACTAATGTCTTGAGGTAACGACTACTGGTCGACTAGGAAAATCTGTAGTTGGGAAAACCCTAGTTGAGCTCATGAAAACATGCTAGAACATCATTAAAAAAAATCCCAGGACTTAACACAAAAGTAAAAACTTCTGGTTCTGTAACTCCAAACCACATGTTAGCCTCACACACTGCATATACACACACCAACTCCTATCTCTCTGAATCCATTTTGATTTTCAGAACACAGCCAGACATGTAGGTTGGTGAGAATATATGACTGTGCCCATGCTTTACTGGGACTTTAGCTGCAGGCCCAAGGATACACACACAAAATGAGCCATTACAACTGTCACCAGATCAATGCCGTGGCCCTTGGGAAATGAGCTACCAAGGGAGAGAATGCTGACGATCCAGGTTAATCACAAAAATAAAGGACACACAGCCACACAAACTAACTTTAATTTTAACAGCTCTCGCAGGATTCAGGGTCAACCTTGTCTCTGTGACATCAGTCTTACCAAAGGATCTCGACGGGGGAGCCTCACTCCGTCACCTAGCCAAGACCTGCTTCCTTTTATATCCTCTTGCACCAACTTCAGAGCTGCTCTAATTTGGGCTAAGTGCTCCAGATGAATGCAGGGAGCCTCAACAGAAAGGCCAGGACAATAATAACAGGCTTCATTGTGACCAAAATGGGACACAAAATTATGTGCCACACTCTTTTTAAGGCAGTGCTTCATTACAAGATGGTACCAAATGCGAATTAAAATGAAATAATAGGCCTTCTTAAACTGCGCAGCTGCCTGACCCTGAGACAAAAATGACCAGCAAAAATTACAACTTTATATCATGAGAGTGGCTGGCATGCTTTTTGTCTATTCCCCTATGCCCGTCAGTGATCTAGGCACCAAAACGCAAACCACGACTGGCACCAAACCTATCTGGCTACGGGCCTACATTTATTTTTGCCTGTGTCTCAGCATGGCATGCAATAACACATTTTTTCCGTGCAAATGAAAGATTAAAGGAGCAGTTCTGATGTTTGAAGTCTGGTTTCATCTTATACTCAAGCGCTCATGTTGTGCTGAGCCAGTTGTGTTTCAACACCAATCATTCTTTGCCCTGGACACGCAGCCCCAGCTTGCCATCTAAAGTTTTGATTCAAGTGCTGGTAATGGTAACAACTTCACAATCCTTTACATTAATAATACAATATCCAAACTTCAAAGAAACATGGTCTTAAAGTATTAATACAGTGCTGCAGCATTATGGTCCACAAGCTGTCAGTATGAAACCAGGAAAGCTTTTAAACATTTCCAAACTTTAGTTGCCGTTTTCATGTCCTACTTTGAGTTTTAACTTCTCACGGAAAAGGTGATGCTAGGTGGCTAGCAGGGATCCGTGTATCATAAAAATGTTTCCAAAAAAGAATTGTTTTTAATATTGCTTTCAGTTTTATAGCAAAAAATGTGCCTTTTTGTCTTCCGTTAGTCTGCCACAACAGCAAAATTCATAGTCATATCTTTAATATTTTGTCATTGGGCATACATTACAGTGTAAGTCTATATTGTGCTAATTAGGGGTGTCCCAATATACCGGTTTTGACAATAACCGTGATATTTGAAAATAAAATACTGATATCATGTTAATACGCAAATGATAATATCGTGTAAATAATCAGGCGCCTCTTAAATCATTTCTGAGGTGGTAATGCAACTTAATGCTGATTGCCAGCCGCCCTAAACAGAAAAAAGAAGGAAAGATGACACAGTAACTAGCTAGCAACTACCACACTGTATGGCTACAGCGGATGTCAGATGAAAGCGAGACACTCTACCGGCATCGAAAAAGAGTTAGCTTGCCAGCCTGGACAAATATTGCAATAATATTGTTATTGTGATTATTTTTTGGCCACAATTACAATCATGTAGTGAAAATTTGATTTTGTGACAGTCTTAATGCTAATCTTAAAGCTGGAACAGACCCATTAAAAGTTATAAATATGACTTCAACGGACAGATTTTTTTTTAGTCTTGGCAGTCTGCAACACATACTGGACAAAAAAGGAAAACACAGAGAGACAGAGTAAATACAGAGGACAACATACAGAGAACAATCAAACTTGTTTGTGCTGCACCAAAACAGGACATGAGACATAAACAATTAGCTTTGCTCATTTTTGCTGCAGTGTGCACAGAAAAGGAAATTAAAAGCAGGAACAAAGCCACATTCGGATAAACTGCTAGAGTCAGAGACATGGCAACATAAACTGTAATCTCTGCAGAGACGGTTGAGGGTTAGTGAACTTTGTAGGAATAGTGCTAACTGCAGCTGAGGTGTAGTAAAAAACGGATTAACTGGATTTTAAAAATAATACTCTTTCGCCACTCTATTTCTCAGCATTATTGCTGTTTTCACTGTTTTTCCCACACCTTTGACATTGACTGTCTTTAATTTCGGTTGAGCCTGTTTGCAATAATAACAACAACAGCCATGCCTTAGCAACGACCTTTAGATCGGGTGGAAATGTCTGCCTCCAGAGAAGACACCTCGGGTTAGTTTTACACTAACGTTCCTCGACTCCTGGTTGAGTTGCTGCATGGCTGAACGTGAAATTGTGAGCTTCACCAAGACTGGCTTTTTTTATGGGGCAGCCCCCCCTGCTTGCCCTATCACAAGGAATTGTAGGATGACAGTGAATTATTTACTCAGCACTGCCTCTGCAGTGTCAAAACAGTCCGAGAATAGCAGCAGAGATTTAGGGTTTAAAAAGCAGAGCAAAAGGCTGAGAGTTGGAAAAAACGGAGCGCCAAACCTGAGGTCAGTGTTATAAATGAGCACGATCTGTCTCAGAGGACAACGCAATGTGAAAGCAATGGTGATAACTCAACTCTACATAAATTAAATGACACAGCACTGCATATTATGACTCCCCAAGTGTGGTACATTAATGTTATATGTCATGCTGACTGCTCCTATGCTGAACAGACAAATAGATCAGTCATAATGAAATAAATAACAATAAAACAAAGACTGCCTGTGTACGCATGATGGGATGGCCATTACATTTTTAGCCGAGCTTTACAGCACTTGTACTTAAGTAGTAAAACTGTTAATCCTTTTGCATGACCTTGTGTAGACAGATACTCAACTGGTTCAAAAGCACCAAGGTGTGAGGAACACTTAATAATGCTGCTCTTAATGATATCTAAAGTAATAAAATAACAATACTGCTTAGAGCACATTTCAAAGCAAACAGGCTCACGGTCCATAACTGTACTATAGTTTGTTTTGCTGATATACGTTTTCTTTTTCAAATAACAAGGGATCCACTTCACACGGAAAAGACAACAGGAGGAAAAGTGTGCAGAAATACTATATAATAAATGACGTAATAATATATAAAATGTTTTATTTCAAGTGTTCAAACTTAAAAACAGTGTGATCAATAGCAAGATGTGAGAATATCACCTTACGGATACATCTAACACCTCGTGATACACACGACAAACTGACGGGAAAAAAAGAGAATCACAGAAATAAATGTGCTGATGACTGGTTGCTCTATGTAATACCATGTAGATATAGTTGTGTCTGGTGCTCTTTGAAAACTTCAAAATAACAGATGCACTCCAAATACAAAAAAATGTATCAAGTCAGGAGGGAAATATTAAAAAGCCTTCAGTATAAAAGGCCAGGCAAACAAAAAGACAAAAGGGTTCGACCACTAGATCTTCATCAAGGCTCCAAACAACAAACGGCATGATGTGGCCTCACCTATATAGTAGCACCAGCCAATAAGAGGAAATCATGTGAACCAAATAATAGCATACCAGGTAACAAAGAGATGAGATGGCATAAAAATTCACGTCCACAACATACAAAAAATAAAATAATGTGAAAAGACGGGAGCATATACAGAAAAAAATATCAAAACATATCAAATCTATATCCTCATTGAGACCAGGATACTTTTACACATCCAGTCTATGAATCCAAATGACTTTAGATTGAGAAATTGAATGCACGCTGTCAGGCATATTCTGCTAAAATATGGCTGAAGTAGTTACTTCAGAGAGATTTCTTAATTATATCATCAACTTTAAAATAAGAAAGTCGGTCCTGCTTTTACTCAGAAAATATTTAAAGGCATTCTGTTGGACTCAGCCCAAACACTGACACTGTTCCCAGAGTTTGAGCATGTATGATAAATGCTCCCACAGAGTGCAAACATAAACTCTGTGACAGTGTAAATATAGGATGCAAGCTTGCGGTCTTTCTTCAGCTAATTCAACAGGCTAACAAATCAGTTACATTTGGCTTTGAAACTGTAAGGTGCTATTATGGTTAGCATCCAACCCCTTGGTAATTTTGCCGAGGATTCTGATTGCAGGTTGTTGTTAATCATTATCATCCGTCTGGATTATTTTTGCAACAAAATTACTATCTAAAGCCCTATTTGTATTGAACTAGTGTTACTAGGGAACCGCATATGATTTACAAAGTACCACCCCATGTTTTGTGCGGCGCATTCGCATTTAGCACAGGCTCCAAGAAAGATCAACTTTCACAAGCAGAGCGTCTGTTCTTTGGCCGCCACATTATGAATATAGTTTAGAGGTGATTTGCCCATGTTCTGCACGTGTTACAAGCTTAAATACACGTTTGCAGCTCGTTTTGATCAAGTATAAGATGCTTCGTGGCTGTGCTTGAATATGACAACCTTGTAGACACTTTATGATCTCACTCAGTGTCCCACACACAACACCATCTGACTGGTTACATGTCACAAGTAACAGTCTATCTACCCTGAGTAATCTGAATCTGCAAATAACTATTAACTTATCAAATACATGTAGTGGAGTTGCAGTATAAAGTAGCAGGGAAATGGAAATACTCAAGTAAAGTATCTTGTACTTGTACTAGTAATTAGCAGTTACTTACATTAAGATTTTTTATTTGTACTCCAAATGTTTATCGGTCCAAATATCACTTCTCTCTAATAATAGTACTAATAAAAAAATAAACAACGTATTGATCTAGCCCTAAATAAGATCACAGATGACCTCCACATTTATTACAAACTACTAAAGGTGCCCAGGTAATACTAATCCTGTGCAAAAAGGGTTTAACACATCCTCACAATTGATTGCTTGATTATTATTATTTCAAAAATTATTCTATTTTAAAAAATCCAGTTTTATACTGTTTAAATAAATGATAAAGCAAAGAAGCGTCAAAGCTGCTGGCTTGGGAAAAATGATACAGGTGGCATTAAAGTTAACATGTATGAACGAGAAGGAACAGAACCTGATCCATGTGGCATTAGTAAATAATTAAAGGCATGCACTGTTTGGTCTTTACAGTCAATTGTGCTACTCTGATAGCCTGGGTTAAAGTATTCAGCATGAGGATAGAAGTTCAGCAACTTAACAAAGGAAGTCAAGGAGGGACAAAGAAACTTTACACAGGGACAAATAATACCACCTGAAACTCATGCATATTTCAGAGTAACCTGCCAGGGTTAGGTCTGCATGGATGAGAGCATCTGAGGCCTTTAAAAAGTCAGTGTTCTGAAAAATGTGATGTCAGACATATGGATAACATCATTCTCTAAACATCCAATTTGATTAGAAACAATTAGATCAATTGGATCAAATTACAGTTTCCCATTATTACATTTAGTCCAAACACTGTCATCTGAGGTTGATATAGTATTAGGTGAACAAAACAACAATCTCTACAGTAAATGTGTGTGGGAGGGAACTGGTATGAGGACAGCCACGAATGAACTGTGTGTAGGCCTATATGTGAGCTTGTGTACTGTATTTTCAAGGACCGGCACATATATTAGAGGGCTCAGAGTTGTTTGCGGTTGCAGCGCTTCACTGGAGGCAAGAGATAAGGCATGTGGGAGGGTGCAGAGATGTGCAGGAGCCAGGGAGAGATAGTTTCAGTGGCAGATTTCAACTGTTGAGAGGGAGTTCACTTGCAAATGTGCACTCATTTGCTCCACTTTGGTCTG
Source organism: Pagrus major (assembly GCF_040436345.1). Lineage (NCBI taxonomy): Eukaryota > Metazoa > Chordata > Actinopteri > Spariformes > Sparidae > Pagrus > Pagrus major. The sequence continues at coordinate 17,262,187 of NC_133230.1, forward strand.
TCCATTTTATGTGGGAAAGACAGTGATACACAATCTGTGTAAATGCGTGCACTGACCAACCCCATATGTATCCTTCTATAACATCCACAGAGTTGAGAGAAACAGTGACTTAATATATGACCCAGTCTAGGGAAGTGTTATCCTATCCGGCTATGCAAGTAAACCTTTAAATTCTAGATGTGCTTTAAAAGAAACACCACAGCACTAAGTTTATGTTTTATAAACTGAAAGGCAAAACCAGACATGAGGTGGTGAGAAAATGGTTTTAAACAAGCGAAGAACACTGACCACAGATCTTGAGGGGCGCCTCAAGCTCCAGCAGGATGGGCTGGCTGAGGAAGATCTCCCTGGATTTGATGCAGAGGCCCCGCACCTCTGCCTCCGTCATCTGGACTATCTTCCCCGGGCGACATCCCCGTACTGGAGAGGAGAGAAAAGACCACAATACTGTCAGTGATAATACAGCAGCGCCAACAACCCCCCCAAGCACCATTAAGTTCATCAGCATGGGACCATTATACAAGAATTTTACACCTAAGGGAAAAAAAAACCTCACTTGCGTCAGAATCACAAAGCAATCTTTAAATCTGATGATCTGTGGGCGTAATGGTTCTGTAGCTTATAGCTGCTTAGTGTCAGCCATACTCAAGAAACCCACTGCTGAGACTATGAGAGCAGCTTGCATCTTCAGCACTGGTGTGGGTTTATTGGCTGTGTAGTTGCACTGTTAGCTTAAGCCTACTTTCTGGCGTTCAGCCACAGCTCTGGGTGCAGATTTATCTTGCAACGATGAAAAGAGGAGCGAGCGCTGCAAACGCTGGCTAAAGTCAGCAGCTGAAATAGTCAGAGATATGAAAAGTGAGATTAAACAGAAAAACTGCTTCCTTTGCTATGGTAACTTGTGGCTTGTATAAGACTGAAGTTCCATTTAGTTTCAAAAGTCTGCCTTTTACTGCGGCGGCAACTAACAAGTATTTTAATTCCATCGATTAATCAGTGCCAATAGGATGTTTTACGAACTATTAGTATTGGCAGAAATTGGCTCTGATAGGGGGCTTTTCAATTGGCACATTACCAGTTTAAGTGCACCAAGTTGTGCCGTGCTGTGCCTGAGATGGACCATCTTCAGAGTGGGGTCAAAGCGCTCCCGATTACATTGATACCAAAGTGCTGCAGTGACATCTCGTGACCGCGGCCAGCTCGCAAAGAGCGCCATTCTGGCCCTCAAATAAGCATCTGTTACAATATTCCTGATAGAGAGCTGTTTTGTGAAATGAAACGTGTTTATCGCCAAACTAGCAGAGCTTTATTAGCAGCAATTCTTCAATAACACTGCAGGCAGGAAGAGTACGCCAGCCGCTCACAAGCAGTCACAAGCACAAAATAAGCACCAGTCACCAGCCAAATGCCGATCAAATATGCAAGTGGATGGTAGATTTGCTTCATTCACCAGCCCCCCCCCCTGGCTGAGCGCCAGGTAAAAACAAACACAAAAGTTAATTTTGCATCCTGGTCTCATGGCATTAGATATACATAAAGTGACTAGTGCCAAAGGTAAACAAGGGTAGAACCAAATATATAAAATATTTAGGCTGAAGATATATACTGGCGATTGAACAGTGGCCAATTGTGCTTCATCACTGTATCAATACATGTATAGTAAATGATAATTAAATGGCACTTGCATGGAGATTTTAATTTTAGTCTCAGTCTGACGTCACAAAAGGCACATCAAAGCACTGCATGAAGATGAACCATTGACGATGAAAACAAAAGTGATGAACAAATCCATGCCTGAAGAATTATGTAATAACCAACCATTTTGGTATTGCCTTAAAGCTAGACGCCCACTCAAGATCCCATTAAAGAATAGCTGAGCCTAGTGAAACGAATGCATGTTAGTCAGGGAGGAAGTTTACTTAAACACTTTTCCTTTTTGTTTCCTTAAAGGATGACAAGTGAGAGAACGGCGAAACAGAGAACAGTTCAAAATAAGATTAACAAGTGTAATTAGTGCATGCCTTTCTTTTGCATACATGAACATATACATGCTACTTGCACAATGAACTCAGACTCCCTCACCGTCCCCGTCTCATTAGTCATGTAATGCAACCAAATCTCAGAGAAATGAGTGAACCAAGGGAATATGGATCCTCACAGATGGTAAATCTGAGTGCCAATTCTATTCCAGGGCTGCACCAATCTTAACGAAGTGTTGCTTTTTACACCATCAATTTCACACCATCAATTTTCTTTATCATCCACCTAGTGTATCTGCACTGCCTCATAGCCGTGGTATGAAGCATGAAATAGCAGAAGTAGGGCTCTGCGCTCCACGGCCAGGCCTCATCAGGGCCGAGCCGAGCCGAGCGAGTTAAGCTCGGATGCTTAGCCTGCTCGGCTTTAACACTGAACCTTTCACTGCCCGCACTTCTGCAGGCTGGCACTTTTAAAAGAGATTATGTTCTTAAGAACATTGAGGGGCAAAGGCTAAAATGAAGCAATGACAAGGATTTACAACCATCAGAGACCAAATCACTGTGAGTGTGAGTTTGCCGCTGTGTGACTGTACGCGTGTGCGGAGAAAGTGACACAGTGTTCCATACACTTTAATTCCCATGAATAAGCACTCTCACTGACACTTGGCTTTTCCTCAAGACTGAGTTTTCCAAACATACAGTAAGCTATTATGTACTGTTGTGATGCAAATCAAACAGGTTTTGCTCCATTTATAACGATATAATATCCATAAAAAACAGACATAAATTTGGAGTCAAGTTCTGCCCTTCAAGAACAAAGTCACAAACTTAAACTGGAGACTGGAAAAACCGTACAAACTAGGGCTTTTTGCAGAGACTGTAATTTTCTGATTAAGGTAAAATAAGTGACAACACAGCATGATAATGAGGTACAGACGTGCTGCAACAATGCCTTGGCCTAGAACAAATTCTGTTCTAGCGGGTAGCCAAAGTTAGTTTTATTTGGTACTTAACTCTCTCTGTAATAACAAAAATGTCCTTCCAGTTGTAAAAAATAAGTCATCAAATACGACCGGCAGAAGAAGAAAATTATATAAAGTTACCTATCTATCTTTCTAAGAAGGAAGCTGTTCAAAGACCTGGAGGCAGCTGGAGAAACTTATTTTATTCTGAGAAGATTACTCAACCTGGAAAACTGAAAAACTAAAATGAAGAAACTGATGTAATATGAGCACAGTCGTGCTTGCATTCTGTAATATTTATCTGTAAACTGGTTGCAATTCATGTACTATTGGTTTCATGCTAATATTTTGGACATACTAAAAAAATAGTAGGGAATTTCGGTTGCAGCCAGTGGCTGAGAGTTGGCTAACGTTAGTAAAAAAAAATGCTAAAATAACATCAACCAGGACAGTGAAAAAAAACCCAGTTATCTCTAACAACAACTTCTTCAACTAGCTAATTATGTGCACCACTGGCTACAGGTGTGTCAATGTCAGCTGCAGGAGACCTGGCTTTGAGGAAATGGTATACTCTTCAGCTTTTACATATTTTACGTTTGACCATGTTTCCTCAGGATAGATGTGTTGCTCTGGTCAGCTTTGTATTTTGCATTGCAAATACTGCAGCACGTGTTAACCTGACTCACTGTGACTTGTTGCAGGGGTGACGTCTCGCTCTCTCTTTCTCTCTATAACGTTACTCTGAAGATGAGTAAGTCAGTACTCTTAAAAGTACTGAGTTCAGCATCCAACCCTAGTATAGACCCTGACAAATGTCGCATCATCATGATTTAAATAGTTTTTCCCATGAAAAATAGAATTGTGATTCAAATTTCCCAGTAATTGTGAATCATATTAAAATCGTTAAATCTGTCAAAATAATTGCAATATGATTTTTCTTTCTTTTTTACCGTATCGTGCAGCCCTAGTAGCCTGGCATTCATTACTGCTAAGCTGCAGGGTGCATTGTCTTGACTAGTTCCACTAAACCCTTCATAATAAGGTTTTAAGGTGACTGATCCAGACTAATTCAATCAACAAAAATCCCTTCCCCTGTCATAGGCACCAAGAAGCAAGGGGTTTCACAGTGGCAGTGGAATATCTTTAGTAGAAATGTCTTACCTACTGACAATAAGAAGAGATGACGATCTTTAATGGCCATTTATCATGGTCATAAATTATTTGCACGTGTGCTTGATTCTTACCCTTGAATAAGTTCACACCACTAATTACAAGGCTGAGCGATTATGTAAGAAGCCTATGAAGCGATAACAATCCAAACTAATTAGTAAATGTGTAGTCACTTGTTTTATGAGCATGGTGGGGGAAAAAAAGACACAATCACCATCTTGCACAAACAAGATCACAACCAAACTGACCACCTGTGAAAGATGCCAAGTCCAACTGCTATCCAAAATATGAGCAACACAGTCAACAAGTCACTGCAGTCCAAGCTGAGTACCAAGGAAAACACAGCGTGTGAAAGATCAATACGGATAAAGGATTTAATATTTGTTTTTTCTGTTTATTTTCAATTACTTTCACCATTTAGTAGCAAATGAAGCTGCAAGAAAAACAAGGCAGTCGCAGCAAGATCTCACAGCTAAAACTACCAAATCTTCATTTCAGTGCTGGCATAGTGTCTCATCTATCCAACAGTCGCAGATACTGATGGAAAGTATGCCAAGGACAGCTGAATTTGCCTTAGTGGTCTGGTCTGACTCAAAGGATATATCACAGGGGAGCAGAAAACTCTCCGCCTTCTCTCGAGCAGGTGGACGGCCAACACAAAAGGATTTTAACACCTCTCTCTCTCTGCCAAACACAAAACCTGGACCTCGGACACGTACAATAATCCCCCTTTACTTACCAAGTATGAAAGCAATAATTTGATTGTGAACACAGCAGGACATTTTGAGGGACAAGTCCAGACGAACATTGTATCCATCCTATCCTGGTTTTAATACAGTACAGGCATTTAAAGCGAATGTGGGCCCAGTGTGCATGAGTGCTCTGAATCACAGCAACCTGCCCACTAAAATACACCTACAACACCAGAGAGAGGGGAGCTGGAAAAGTTCAGATTACTTTACACAAATCAAACTGCCTCACAAATCAAATGTGTCTAGCATTTATTGAAAAAGGGCACCCAATATCAGATGAAATTGTTAATCATATGCAAGTGTTTGAGGTCTATTTCTACAGCTTATCTATTTGTGGAAATGATCCTCTTCCCAAAAATGTAACATTAACCAGATCACTAATAGAAATTGAGCAGTATATCACGGATATGGGGCAAAACTTAAACCAGGTGAAAGTCGTTGCTTGTATCTGAGGTTAACATATATTAACTCAACCTTTGTAACAGGTGTAAGCTTTACAGCCAAGGCACATTGATCCTGGTTGTATTTTAATGTCATAGTGCTCAGGACACACGTCCCAGCCCCCCTCTGCTCGGCACACAACAACCGTACACAATTTTAAATATAATAGAGCAAAAACAGCAGGCAGGAAGTTTAATTACACGCTGAAGTGAAGGCCAAGACGCAGTAAAACTACTACCCAGGAGTAACTTAGCTATGGCTGCGAAAACTGAGAAATGTAGGCGTTCACCGCCGACAGTGTTTATAAACACGGCCAGCTAACAGTACCGTTAGCCTGGGCTAGCCGGGGACTAGCCGCTCCGAGTGGCTGACGGTAGCCGCACTATCTAACGCATTTTCCTGCGTTTTCTAAAGCAACCGCGGTGGTTAGGGAATAAATCCCACGCCAGGTTTAGTGAGCATAACCGGCTGCGTGTGATAAAAGACTGTATTGAATTTGTTCACCTTCCAGAAGCCGAGAGATGAGGCTGTCCACGTTCAATTCACCCTCCGCCATCTTCACACTGATGTGGTACAGTCAGTGTTGGCTGGTTACGTTCCGCCTGCAGACACCAGGGGGCGCTGCTGTCAACAAAACAATAGCCACAGATCATAATGGCCTAAAGAAGAGGCCCTTTAATCATATTTATAGTTATTAAAGTAATTTTATAAGTAGACTCAGACTGAAAAACATATTATTTATGTTATATACTAATTTCCATTAAGCGTACACGGCATTATTTTGAAATATATCTGAAATAAAGGCACAATTTGTGGTTTGCACTAAAGAAGCAGTAGTCATACAACAATGTAAATAATGGTGGAGTAAGTACTTAGATTTTTTACTTAAGTAAAAGTTGCAGTATCACAGTGTACAATACTCTGTTGCAAGTAAACGTCCTGCCTACTTAAAGGATAAGTGCACCCAAAAATGAAAATTCAGTCATTATCTACTCACTCCCACACGGATTGAAAGTCGGGTGAAGTTTTGAAATTCACACAATATTTCTGGAGCTTCAAAGCAAAACAGTGTTGCAGCATTTCCCGAGATCCCAAATTGATTTGAAAAGACGTTCTCCGCACCCTGGACACGCGGTCAAGCTCATGCACGCTTTTAGCAGCTACATTGGAGATTCTGGCTTAAAAAGAGTGTAAATAACATCTTTTCAAATCCGTTTGGGATCTCAGGGCTTTCACAGACTACTATTACACCAGATGAGCTGTATGGAGCCAAGTCTCCATCTGCTTCAGTTGTTTCGGAGAATGCTGCAACGCTGTTTTGCTGTGAAGGTCCAGAAATGGTTAGTGGACGATGAAACTTCACCCGTCCTTTCATTGACATGAGGATGAGTAGATAATAACTGAACCCTAACCCTCAATTTTTGGATGAATTTATCCTTTAAATACAAAAGTATCAAAATACACAGCAGGTGCTAAAATGAAAGATACCCATCATGCAGAAGGAACTATTTCAGAACAATATTTATTATATTACTGGATTTTAATTAGTGATGTGTTAATGTATGCATCACTTTAATGCTGCTGCTGGTAAAGGTGGAGCTCATTTCAACTACTTTATATACAGCTGGGCAGCTTAATCTATAATAATGCATATTAGTTTATTAGCTGATTTATAATATGATCGTGGGTTTTATTTGTAAAATCAGCTGACAAATAAATGTAGTGAAGTAAAACTGTTAAAAAATCAGAAAGTGAAAGCACTCAGGCAAACTGTTCCTCACTACTTACGTATTTTCCCACCACTGTATGCTTGTGACATAATTAACAGAAGCAGTCGGTGTCTTTCATCACTGTCGGAGGTCATAAAATAACCCCTTTTATGATTTATGGTCAGACTATCTCATTGGCGGTAATGATTAAGGTAATACGTGTGGGCTGATGTGTGCTGAGTCATTGCTGCACGGATGGCTTGTGTAACTTATGATATAGTGATATCTGTATTTCCTGGCTTGCTAAAATAAATACCATTAGCATGTAATGGTGATGATGTTCTGGACAGAGAGAGGAGGACCGGCTGGTGTCTGGTTGTTCAGATGCCACTTGAGCACTCACATTAAAACAGTTTACATGAATTTATTGCAAATTATTTATTACAAATAAACAAAAAACATTTTTGTTACAATCAAAGGCGTTAAGGTTATTTTTTAAACAGACAAAAAAGAACATAGAGAATACATAATTACATGTATTTACCATTGCACACAATGGCCACACAATGTTAGATTTATATTTACATCTACTGAGAGATTACTGTCCTTAGCTAAATCCAGAAAAAAGTAACTATAGACACTTAATTCAAGTACTTAAAAAATTAAGATTTGAGGTAAGAATTGTGTATTTTACACCACAACATTTGTCTGAAAAGTACTGAAATCAATACATTTTCATTCTGATAAAATTGAATACATAACAGCAGTAATAAGTTAACGTTCAGTGAGTAATTTCAGTCACAATTTGCACATGAAATCGACTGTTTGATGTGGTTGGTGAATGTATTATCTCGTTAAGTCAGTTGTTAAGCCAGCTGCAACATTAACTGACAATAATTAACTCCTCTCGTCAAAGCAGACAACACTATCTTATCATGTCTTATTATTGAAATCTTGTTTATTATCACCACCAACAGCATGCTTTATATAAATATATCACTTCAAATATTGTGCTGGCGTTTTGAAGTTGCTGTAAATTTTTTTAAATAGTCCAGTGCAAAATATACAGTAAGTGGCACTTTAAAACCCAGTGCCCTCCATCTCCACCACAGACGTCATCCGCTTCTTGTTTCTCTTGGTTCTCCAGCAGAAGATGAGCCAGGTGACGACGCAGCCTATCAAAAGACCCACTACGGCCAGCACAGCGGCGAGCCAGACTGGCACAGTGTCTGTGCAGTCAGGGGTGAGAGGCAGGGCTGTGCTGTGGATTCCGGGTGCTGTGGCGGTGGTGGTGGGTGCTGAGGTGGTGCTGGTTGACATGGGGAAGCTGTTCACCTTTGTGAAGATGTAAGGATGCTCCTGGAATACATGAGAATGAAAGTCTTCTATTAAATTACGGCCACTTTAATGAACTATTCATGCCATAATGCACAAATTGTACAGGTAAATCACAACTGTGTCAGCCGTAGCATGTGCGAAGTGCATGTGTGGTAACTTTCTTACCTCAGTGGGGCACTTGATATTATTTCTGCTATTTCTGAAATTGTTGTATGTCTGTTTTTTACCCACCGGCTCCAACTAGAGAGAAAACAGAGGACGTCTTTGCTACATATCGACATACATGTACATTATCTTTTCCTGAAACAGAAATGCTTGAGAACTAAAGGTAAAGAAGTTCAATGCCAGCATTTTTGGGGGGTCTTGAATATGTACATTTTGGCCAAGCAAAGCAGTGCTGTTCAATAATATATTTTAAAATGATAATATTGAAAAGAGATATTGTTAAAGGATTGCTTGTTCAGCCTTTTTTCTTGTCAACAATACTGTATCTTATCAAAAATTGTAACTGAAAAGCCCATAAACAAGAAGACCCATAAATAAACTCAACCGAGGAAGCAGAGTATCAAACACATCCTTCCGACATACCCCTAACTCTTCCCCTTGTCAAACACAGTTACCCTTTAACTCTTGGCCTTGCCGTACTCACCATGTTATTCCACAGAGCTGAAGCCATGTCAGCATGTCCCCGCTCACTGAAGTGGAAACAGTCCGCAGAGAAGTAGGTGTCGTCGGGTCTGCCGTCCTGGAGAAGAAAAAATACAACATCAGTGTCTCTAGGAATTGTGACTGTCCCAAAGCTAACATTTGTTCGTATATGCAGAGTGCATTGGAGGCTCAGGGTTACACGGCGGTCTTACAGCGTTCACAGGAACGACGGTGTTCTGAAAAAAGGGCTGCACGACCACAGCAAAGTCCTCTCGGCCATCATAGCGGCCTCCGTACACCAAATTTTCTGTCTCAATCTGAAAGAAAGACCACAAATTCTCATTGAAAAATCCTGAATCTGTGAAAATGAGCTGCATATTGGACCGACATCTTAAAGTCTGATTTAAGATAAGCACAGAGAAACTTTTCTCTTTCAACAGACTGATGTGAAAGCTGCCTTTTAGTGTCAAAGCACATACATCATTCAGCACAGTGAAGCTCAAACATCCGAGTAACAACAGCCCAAACTCATTTTTGAGCAGAAGGGGGTTTTAAAAGGTCCAGTGTGTAGGATTTATGGGGGTTCAGGGACAGAAATGCACCATACAATTCATAGTTATGTTTTTATTAGTGTATAATCACCTGAACCAAGAACTGTAAGCTTGTTTTTGTTATCTTAGAATGAGCCTATTTTATCTACAGAGGCAGTGAGTCCTCTTCCATGGAGTCCACCATGTTTCTACAGCAGCCCCAAACAGACAAACCAAACGTAGGCGCGAGACGAGGGTTGTTCAGTTGGTTGCAAACTGCAACCTCACCGCTAGATGCCACTAAATCCTACACGCTGGACCTTCATCTAGATGTTGGTCACACATTTTGGCCTCACTGTTCCTGTGCGCTGACCTGTAGTTCCCGATTGATCCGTTTTACTTCAGCCAGCTCTGGAGAATCCTCTCCTGCTTGCAGGAAGCACGGACAGACCAACCTGAGGACCAAAGGTGGAAGTAAACAGATGATTTGGGACAAACAAAATGCATTTGACTGATACAATTCTACCTGTAGCATGGTACAAAAATGGGATTTGTCATTGGTTCAGGTGTCCTAAATAAACACCACTCTCTTTGTTGGACTATTTGATCAATATTAAGAAAAGTACTGTTGATTCAAAGGAGTCTCAGACTCTCTTGATTAATGAAGGATTGATTTGGCATAAGTGGACTGATGAGCGTACGGTTGTAACACGTTGCACCCGAGACTGTCCCTTTTGATCCTGCGAAGGCCTTCAATTTCCAGGATCTCCAAGATGCTGACAATGGTCCTGGGAACCTACAGCCAGAATAGAAGGAAAACATAACCATTTCAGAGAGGAAAATTCAGAACTGAGTCTTTTACCAATGATAATTTAAAGGGAAGAAAAAAATCAAGAAGATGCACATTAAAAAATATTACCTCTTTATAAAGTATATCCAAGCTTGTCATCATATGATGGGTGTAGTTCTGAGGCGACAATGTGGCCTGTAATTATGAAAAAAAATATGTTTACACACAATGTAGCAGGCTTTTTATTAATTCATAAACAACACATGTATCCGCGTGCTTTTTTGTCATTTGCTGTTCTCTGAAAAGCATCACAATTAAGCCACACTTCAGTTTTTAAAAAACTGGCCAAGTTTGTAGCTAAAAAGCACATCTCAACCAAAAGAGCCGACGCCATGCAACATGCATGAGACAACTAAACCTAAGCTGTCACTACCACAGTCTCCTGGCTCATCTTAAATTGATGCCGTGCTTTGATATTCTGCTTCAAAGCACAAACATTAAAAGAGAGACTACCCTGTCAGTGCAGCGAGGAGCGTAATGGAGAGAAGGAGAGGGAGAGAAAAAAGGGAAATGGAGGCAAAATGAGGGAGGAGAAGGCGAGAGATGAAGGAGGGAGTGAGACAGAGACAGGATGAAGAGAGTCTGGCTTGACCTCTGTGTTGTTTATGCCTCTTAGAGAACAAGGCCTGTCACTGTGCCTCATGTGCTTGTTTAATGCAGACAGAGGCCGAGATAGAGGGAGAGGGGGTGAAGTGACAGAATGTGCTCATTGAAAAGAAACCATGTCTGCTCTCATCTTACTCTGACACAATAAAACAATTAGGGGAGGGCTGTTCACAAAGCTTGATTATTATGCTCCAGTGCGCAGGCCCATTTGGGGAGTGATATCATGAGACGGCTCTGTACACAGGGCATCACACAACACTACAGGATGTTTAATCACTGTGCTGCGCCGGGAGACTGTCGTCGAAAATGTCCTTCATCTGCTGGATCATCCCTGAATTTCCTGTGACGACTTTGTGCAGCAAACTCACGCGGTCATTGCAGTACTGGCACAGGTCATTGCCTCCAATGAAGAGGGTCACCAGCTTCCAGTCGTTCTCAAAATCCACCGTCTAGGAGGACGAAGAAAGGATCAGAAAGAAAGAGAACATTTTTGCACATTAAAATACTATGATCTGTGCATCAGTGCATGCATTAGTGTGCTGTAATACAGTGTGTTTAACTTACAGAGTCTTTTTTCATGTTATCAATCAGGCGTTGCACCTGCCCCGGGATTCCCCTGTATGAAAAAATAAGCACAAAATGGTTAAAACACAGCAAAAAATACATGAAAGTGAACCATTTGAACCTGAAAACTCACGATATTTTAGCTCCTGATACAGCCACGTTGAAGCCAGTGTTGGTTGTCCCTTGTCCCTTTGACATTCCTTTGATATTAGGATTAAACTTCTTGAGGATATCTGATGGAAAAAGAAAAAAAAAGTAGCAAAATTACTGCACAGGAGGCCAAATTCTAGTTTTGTTGTTATCCAACTGTGTCATCTAGTGGTGCTGATGTGCATCGCATGTCATGAAAGCTGCAGGACTCACTTGGTAATGTTGTGACAGTCTCAAGATTTTTATCTCCTCCGATGCTTGTTAATGGAAAAACAAACAATTAATAAAACGATCATGACGCAGCATTCACAGATATGTTATGTGAATCGTTTGTTCGCAGTCTCTCACCTCCATGACACCCCTCTGTTCTCAGTTCTTAGCTGCAGCAGATTCTTTGCTTTAGCACCAAAACCGGCCTACACGCAGAGAAAAATGTTTTACCATTCAATCATTTCCAAACACTGTTTTTTTTCTCTCTCTGTTTTTCTCTCCGACCCATTTAATTGATTACGTTCCCTCAGCTTGCACATTAACTTGATTTATAAGTACCTAGAGAAAAAGTAAAGGGTAACACAATCGAGCCATCTGGTGGGTCATCATTTAATCATTTACTTCAACACTATTTAAACCCAATGAGCTTCATTTCTACTGCTACTGGAGTCAAAGAAAACCTGGATTTTGCAGAAATTGTCATGACGTGTGCATGTTGCATGTGTGCATGCTGCCTTTTTTACTCACTAATATTATAGATGAACCACCAGAATCCTCTGTCACATTCTTGTGTGCAAACCTACCGTAAGAGAGTCTCCGAGAGCAGCCACCACTTTGATGTCTGCCGGCCGTAACCTGTGAGCTAAAAAGAGATCAACATGAGCCTATTTTACACCTCACATTTCTATTTCCCTTGAGGTAAACACCTTGAATGCTTACCTGAAGTAGGCACAGAGTTGGATGGAGCTGTGTTAACACAGGAAAAGTCACTGCCCCAATTCTAAAGGATGACAGAGACTTGTTTTAGGCATTATGACATCTTGTGGAAATAATAGTTGCCTTTCTAAAGACATAAACTATGACCTACTGTAACAGGAGGAGGGGTGGGTGGAGGGCCTGGAAAAGTGTAGTTGCTGTTGACAGCAGTCCTAATGAATGGGTTGGTCTGATAGAGAAACAACCAAGAACATATTAATACACAAAAGCAATAAAAACATCAACACATAACGTATATTTCTGATAAATTGTGGGACGAAGTTACCTCAGAGGGACACTTCAAATCAATGCCAGCTTCAAAGTCTTGTGTAAACGTCTTGTTGCCTACTGGCTCCAACTAAGAGATTGTGAACATCAGTGATTTATTTTGGATCATTAGAAGAAAATTAAAAGCAACATCTGCCAAGACAAAAATGTAGTAAAATGTCTTCTGATAAACAAAATCCTACCATGTTGTTCCAAAGAGCTCGAGCCATGAGAGTGTGAGCCCTCTGGCTGAGATGGAAGCAGTCGGGTGAGAAGTACGAGCGGTCAGGCCGGCCATCCTTTAGAAAGAAGGGAAGAGGAGGGATGAAATTTTAAAAACAGTTACCATAATTGAAAACCCCTTTATGGTTCCAGGTGTGTCAGCCCTTACCTCTAACCTGGGAAGGTAAACCTCCCTCAAGAAGGGCTGCAGTACCACGGTGAAGTTGACACGCGTGTCATAGCGCCCAGAGTCAATCAGCTCTCTCATAGCACTCTGGACGGAAAGATAAAGACCAGAGAACGAGTGTGAATGATTGTTTGACTTTTCAGTAACCCCAGGAAGACGAGCAACCGCTCTGCTAACAGGGATCCAAAAGAATAAAGAATGGTGATAATGATGATTTAAAATGGGCCTTTAAAGCTTTTTTAGATATCAAATTTACTATAAAGTTTATTAAATATTAGTAAAAATGTGAGTGGTAGCCACAGGAATGACTAAACACTTCCTTTTACCACCCGTTAGTCATTCACCTGGTAGGCCCTATTGAGGTCATTGACCTTCTGGAGTTCAGCCGATCCCTCTTTAGGCTTCAGTATGCAGGGGCAGACTAAACTGAAACATAAACATCAACATTGTTAAATAATGTTTCAAAAACTTTTATTTATTTATTTTTATCTTAAAACAACCAACATTCACTGACCTCACAAACCAGGTGGGACAGCCCAGAGTTTTATCACTGTGCAGATCACGCAGTGGTACAATATTTAACACCTCGACCAGATTGACGATGGCACGAGGCACCTGGGTGATACAAAACAAGAGGTGTGTAGGCTTTCTGTGATTATGACTGGCCAACGTGCAGTGAGGTTGTTTGTTGTTACAAGAGGATGAAAACATACTTCATTGTGGAGGATGTCCAGAGCTTGCTGGATACGTTTGACGACGTTCCTGGGTGAGAAAAAGATCTGTGGAGAAAGAGTGTTTCTGTTTGAAGGTGTGCATGCATAAATTTGGAACAAATCAAAGTCGAGAGAAGATTATTCAGTAACTGCTTTGATAACTGATTATCATTTTAGTAAGTGAGTGAGCGAGTCACTTTTTCCAGCAAACATTTGCTGGTTTCAGCTTCTCAAATGTTAGGATTTGCTGTTTTTCTTTATCTTTTATGAAGATTTTGGATTGTTTTCAATTTGAATATGTCACTTTTTTAATGATAAACATCATAGCTGTTAATAAGTTGCAACCGTAAAACATATTGTTTAATATGATTTGGATGATCAATATGACCTATATGATAATATGATCCTAAATCTCTATTTGTGTCCTAAGCCAGTTCAAGACAGATCATATATAAGTACAAAATATAAGAGTGCTCACACTGTCTGTGCAGAAGTCACATATGTCATTGCCACCAATAAACATGGTGATCACTTTCCAGTCGTTGTAGAAATCGATGCTCTGTAAAGAAGATAAGAGTTAAGTCTTCTGTTTATTTGGTAATTGTGAACATAAAACTGCGACAAAGGTTACATGAGAGCACATCTGCCTGTGGCTTACCGAATCAGCTTTCATTTTGTCCACCAGGACGCGCACCTGTCGCACCATGTCACTGAAAATAGAAATAATTTTAAGATGTGCAAATTCTTTCTTCTGCCAAGGATTAATGTATTGAGATCCAAAAGGTTAAGATCGTGACTGACCCAGCCTTCGCTCCTGCCACAGCCTGATTGAGAAAGGCTTGAGGAGAGTCCTCTTTACCGATTCCCTCTGAGAAGCCGGTCAGGTTGGGGTTGAACTCCCTCAGGATGTCTGCAGACCACAAACACAGAGAAGGTCACCATGTTTTATCTCTAACTACCATTCAGAGTTTGATTTCCAATATTAACGTGTTGCATTTTATTATTGATTATCAAGGGCATCCTAAGGTTTTCAGTTGATTCAGGTGATTGTCTGACTTACAGTTATTCTTCCATTTAATTGCCTATTTTTTGCAGGGAATGTGGACAATTAAAAGTAATTGCACCGGAGTTTGCAAGCAGCTAATCTGCATCATTTGTCCCTGGGCAGGAAGACAAAAGAAACTACCACAGAACAGCAAATACAACAGCACATAATCATGTCTGCTGGACAGTGAAGCCTATAATGATGGTGATAAGACATCATAATCATATATCAATACTGGACATCTGATATTTGACCTGTGGTAAGCATTTTTTAATGTTAGACAATGCAGATAAAAGATGAAATAAGGGTCAAACATACTTGGCAGAGTTGTCACATTGGTAATGTTTTCATCACCTCCGATGCTGAAGGACAAAGAAACAGCTTGTTAGCTTTAAATTCAGTTCACAATATAACCAACTGAACTGTTGAAGTATTTTCCCATACTATCCAAATTTGAACAGAGGTGTGCTTTTGCTTATCTCACCTCCATGACAGTCCTCTGTACTCATTAATCACTAACAGAAGGTTGTCATTCTTTGCGCCCACACCATTGGCTGCCTGCAGCGAACATCAGAGACGGAAAGGAAATATTAATGAACTAGAGGTATTGTATACAAGCCACTGTGAAAATATCTTTACATCTGTTTACCTGTTCTTTATACATAATGTGCATCTGGTCTTTATCTGTTAATGCCTACTGGGACGAGTAGATTTCTAGATATAAATTTGACTATAGCAAAAGAACACTCACTGTCAGAGAGTCGCCCACTGCTGCCACCACCTTGATATCTCCAGGTCTGAGTTCATGTACTACAAAGAGAATAAAGTGGTTGAGCTTGGTTGGATTCAACTACATTTCCCACAATATATTACCAGAATAAGAGCTCAAAATATATATTTTACCTGAAGTGGGTGTAGTGGGAGATGGACTTCGGTCAGTGCAAGGTATCTCAGTGCCCATATCCTGCAAACAAACATCAGTTTTAAATAACTGCATGTTGTGTAATTCTGTGGCTCTGAAGTTGAATTGAAAGACTTACAGGATCCACTGAAGCTGCATTCCCCTCTTTTTCACTCGGAGAATTTATCTGTGTCCGCAGGAAAGGTCGCTCCTGGGATGAGAGATCAAAATCTTGATATAAGGTTGAAAGTCTTGCATGGTTCGACCACATTTAGGGTTAACTTTTAACAAACTGCATTATGGGATGGTATGCCTCACCTGAGAAGGGCAGAGAATACTAATGACGCTGCTGTCCATGAACTCTGTCTGACCTGTCAATGGCTGAAGCTGGAAAAAAAAGCCGTGATTGGTTAAGATTTAAGGTTCAAGTGGAGCCACTCTGCATGCAGCCAATGACCACACAGTGTCAAACAGTGCTGGTTACACAATTCTTTGTATTGTCTTGCATGTAGATCCAGAATGATCAAAGCTGGAGAAAGCCATCCTGTAGGATAACCTCATCAAGTTCATCTTTCAGCACAAATCTTATCTAATCTCTCGTCAGAGTCATAACTGTTCCCCGCAATCATTGTTCCATCTTACTTTTGCTTTGAGGGATTATGGCGACTCTTCCCGATTGGCTAATTTTTTTACAATGGAGACACAGGGTCAATTTCAAGGTCGGAACAACATGTGGATCAATGCTGGAGGTTTCCAGGCAGCTTCACATGCAGCGCACTTTACGTTTAATCGTTACTCTCAGAAGAGCTTACCAGGTTTGTCCATAGCTGAACTGCTAATTGGTTTGGGTCAGACCAAGTGTTCTCCTACAAAGAAACACACAATAAATGCAAGTTACACATTAGCCATTTCAAGGAATTATCATGCATTGTTACCAGAAGGCAGGCTGTATGATTTATAGTACTGTTGATTATAACAGCTTTTTTTTTTTACATACAGAGATTTGTTCAAGGATGACTGGAGCGGACTGCAGCACAGCCGTGAAGTCTGCCTGTTTGCTGTGCCACTTTGGATTTTCCAAGAAATGACTCAGAGAGTCCTGAAAACAAGACAAATAGATTTTTGTCAAGGACGTAGCCAAATATGATTCAGGTGAGCACGAGGCACTTAAATACCATTTCTTTACGTGTATTGTACCTGTAGTGTTTTCAGAAGAGTTGCTTTATGTAGTCGTCGGTTGATGCCTTCATCTCTCATACACTCACACCTGCTACAAATAACAAAGCAGCAAATGTATTACAATTAACATGATCACATGAGAATATGTATATAAAAGCAAGAGTTATATCATGTCACAATAAATGAGTAAATGCAGTTTATATAGTTCATTTAGCTGGCTTTTCAATAGACAAACTTCCAAATTTAAAACACTCACTTGTCCTGCTGGTGATCTGTGCTCCAGACTGCCACGTGAACTAAAGTGTGATGCAACTGTAAACACACAACCACCAATTTAGTTTTTTTAATTCTATTTCTTCATGGCAAAATTGTTTTTTTATATATATAAATAAGCACAATACCCTTTTCTGCAACAACTCCAGAGCTGCTTCCACCTCCTGCACAACAGCATTAACATCTGCAGCAACCTGAAGCACAAAGAAACAGTTACAGCTTTTACAAACGCTAACGTACGCTACATCTAACATGATGTTGTTGTAGTAACGAATCTTACATCTGGTGAACAGGCGCACATGGAATCTGTTGGGACCAACAGCAGCACAAACTTCCAGTCTGTCGCCTGCAAAGAAATAAGGAAGAGATGGAGGCCTTACACTGGCTGATCGGCTGTTAGGTCAAACTCTAATTAACACTTGAGGCAAAATGTGACTTTTAAATTCACCTAACCTAACCTCCCTCTATTTGGACAGTGGCAGAATGCAGAGCAACCAGAGAAAACTCACAAGAACGTGGGGACAACATGTTTAAATTACATGTTGTCCCCACGTTCTTGTGAGTTTCCTCTGGTTGCTTCTTTTAAAACCTTCTTGCTGTGAGACGACAGCGATAACTACTGAGACGAGGTGCCACCCAGTTACAGAAATGTAGTGAACTCGTTGTTCTTTTCTGACAATCATTGATGATCACATTTTTCTTCCATTTTCATTGATAGACTTAAGCTTAGCTTAGTATAACAGGGGTAAAGAGCTAGCCATTTTGAGCTAGTAGAAGCAAAGTTAGGAAAGAAAAAAAGATCATCCCGTGTGTTAGTGAATTTTTATTATTTTCGAATGGCAGAAAATGGATTTTTGAAATTTGAATAGTTTCAGACGCCCAGGCAAATTTGGTCCTAGGCTCCTGAATTGTTTTAAATATGTCCTACGGGAGGGGAGTATCATGGTTAATATTTTATTCTTATTTATTTCTTACCATATTTATAGTGGGTGTATTCACTCAGTGTGGCCTTCTCTTCATCAAATACTAAACACATGTTATATAAGGGGTTAATGTGTACCTGATGTGAAAGGGAGAGGGACAGCTCCTCCGCTTCCTCCAACAAGCTCCTGCAAAACACACACACACTCACATAAAACACACCTGCAAGAACATCAGTATGCCGCATTTATGTATGTGACTGTACGTGTGTGTCACGTGCGTGTGCGTGTGTCTGTGTTACCTGGGCTGTGATGAGGTCTGAGCCACATGCGGAGGGTTCACTTCAGGGTTAAACATGGACAGCAGCTCTATCCAGCACACACAGACACACTTGTATTGAGTTTATCTACAGGTTGTATGATCCTTACAGTACAATCAGACGGCGGATTATGTACATTATGTGGTAATTGCAGTTGTGAAAGAGGAAACAGGTGAAAGCCTCCATTCATGTTGCCAGTCTTGCTCACTTTTATGTGAAATGAAGGTCAACAACCTCTGTTTATGGCCCACTCTCTTATCCTTAGAGATAAAAAAAGCGCCCAAACTGTGACATAGACTTGACTACGGCCTTCAAATGAACTCACCGCAACCTCTGAATTCTTTCAACTATATGGTGGGATAACCCCCTAATAGTGTGAAAAGTGTCTGTTTGGTCTTTCAACTCAACTCAACTTAACAAGTGACAGAGCAGGGTTATTGTGGTGAACTACAACAAAATCACAGACGAGGACTCGAGGTACATTTTGGAAAATTAAAATAAAACTCTAAATTGCAAATTTTGAAAGTGCTGATAATGACAGGTATGTTCAATACCATTTCTAGATGATGATACACTTCCTTCTTTGTACTTGACCATAGAAACACTCACTGGTGAGAAAGGCTGTGTGTGAGAGTTTATAGACTTACCAGCAACTCTGTTGACAACTCTGGATGCTTCAAGCCTGATAATGAAGACAGACACATTGTTAGAGCGAGGGTATATAAAGGCTCGGGAAGCCATGTCGTCACTTCCAATGATTTTCAGTAGTACCGAAGTACATTTTTGCATTTTATTTTTGGGTGTTTACCTGTGTGATGGTGGGACTCCCAACACATAGACAGCTGAGATATCATCAGGTCTGAGAGTGTGAACTGATGGAGAGGAATCAGGGAGATGAAAAAGCCAGCAATGTCATGATACAACAGACAGCATTGTAAAATCTAATCACACAGTAATCACTTGAACTGGAAAAACGGATTAGTATAATTATTGATCATGATTGAAGCCGGCAGTGTACTGTACCTGAAGAGGACGAGGAGAAGGGGGCAGGTATTGGTGAGCAGAGCATTGGCATGTAACTTTCTGTCTGCAGCAAAGAAAAAAAACCTTAGATACAGTAGAGTATATTTTTAATACATACGTTTTTATAACGATCACCAAGGCATTATAGCCAACATACATTCTCTGATTTCTCTGCTGATGGTCCAGTTTTTCGAACATTAACGCTGACAGCATCTAAATGTGACACCAGAAACAAAAAAATAAGTTAACAAGTAAGAATAACAACACTTTTTTATTCATTTCACTCATTTTTCCTTAAAATACAACAGCTTATTTGAATATAAAGTACATTAAAGGGCTATTGTGTATTAAGCCATCAGGACATTTTCTCTGAATATCATGTTTACTTTACCTTACAGGTCAATACTGACTCGTGAAGGATTCAGTGAATTCATATGTGCGTATTGCTTGTGTCGGCTCAGTCTGTGTAATATGCTATATGTGTATAGTTGACTTGTTTCAGTATTTGCATCCCTTAGTCCTTTGGGCACAGTGGATATTTTACTATATATGTAACTAACAGAGATATGGTAAACTTTTCCTTTAGACTCTGCATCATCATCAGCATAGAAGGGGAAACAATCCAGACACTCACAGATAACTAGTCTTCTTTGTGGGGGAAAAAAGCTCACACTGTACTGCATGAGTAAAGCAACAGGTAGGTCGTAGATAAGACCTGCTTCCATCCACATTGTAATAAATGAATGCACAATATGTCCACAGACAGTGTGCACATGACCACAGCTAAAGCAGACTGGCTGTTCAGTTACCAGATACTCACCACATGACTGTGTCGCCTTGCACTTGATGGTCACTGACTGCAACGAAATGTGCAAATGTGCATGCACAAAATGTGTCAAATGTCCTGTAGCTTACCTGTACACTGAGCGCAGGATCCAACCAGGGCTGCCAGAATCAGAAGAGCAGATGTAGCCATGATGTGGTGAGATAGAGAGAGCCGTCCACACTGAGGGGTTTGTGTAATGCCCTCCTCTTGTTTTCCCTCAGAGAAAGAGTGACTGTAAGCTTTCACTGAGAGTAAGAGTACCTGTAAAGGGGGTGGAGAAGGGGAAGAGTTCCCAGGACGGCAGAGGAAATGGAAGAAGAGGACCTCTCATGTGATAAGCAGAGTGATCATCCTGCAACGTCTCCCACTTACACCCTTATACTCTCAGTCATATCTTCATCTTATCAGTTTATCTGGATAACAATCAACAAAACTACAAGTCATACCACCTCCTCCCTATCTCTGCATTTTGTTTGTCAATGTGTTTTTGTGTCACATGCAGTTTTTCTTGCAAATCTGAAGGATAGCCTCATGTTTTGCAACAGACCAAAATGACACATTACGGAAAGTCAGTGAGATGTTGAGTTTATGGGTCTCAGAGTGACACTTTATATCATACAGTTAATGGATGAAAAAAGCCAGACAATAACACTGTTTATCCAAATATACAAAATAAAAATCGGATCAAATATCATAACAAATACAAAATATATATATAATGAGATATTATCTAAGCTTTCTGTTTTCATCTATATAGTTTATTTAGTCAGGAAGTTACATTGAGATCAATAAAATATTGAAGATTTACATCAGACAGCAGTATATAGCAGACAAATTAAAAATATATATATAAATACTAAAAACTTAGAAAATAATAAAAAATACAAGAAATACTACAAATAATGAAAACATTTTTTAAAGAAATAATAAAAAAGAATAAAGATAATCAAATAATACAAGTCATAAAAATATTTAAAAAATAATGAAATCACAAGAAAGATTAAAAACATCAAAAGAAAGAATGAAAATACAAAATATAAAAATACCATAAAGAATAAAAAACATGACAAATATTAAAATTACAATTTTACAGCTGCAACTGTTATTCTAGAGAGTGTTTTAGAGAGAGGATTTTGTTACGGCCACACTAACATCTCATAAAGAGGTCAGACTGACCTCCTCCATCGCTTGAAGGAACAGGACAGAGTGTGTGTGGACACAGTGATAGTAACCAGAGTGATTTTCCAGGGAAATGAATTCATTTCGGGTTCATAATAAAACTCATTTGGTTGTAAAAGCTCAAACAGCCATACATTTTCTGCTCCTTCATTAACGTTTCTGTTCTCTAGTTTATGGGGGCTACATCATTAATCTTTAATATTGACAGAACTATAGCAACTCATTAGGATAAAGTATTCATTATCAATTATTTTAATATGTTGCTGTTTAACTGATAGTCACACTTCGCTGAATGCACATTTATGAGAAACTGTGATGATACAAGCAGCTTCCTTGGGTTTAATATATTTCACCAGGGTTATGTAATTTTATGTTAACAACCAGCAATTTACGTTCCATTTTGGAGATGAGATATGATTAGATTGCTAAATACTTTATGAGTTTGTCCTTAAAGTAGATTGGCTTTGCAGATAGCCTGACCCTTGGAGTCAAGAGGCGTTAAACAACAAGTTATCTTGATGTTGTTGAGTTATCAGATTTCCATCAAGCAGCAGAGCATGTTTGCAGTTTATATTGTTGTGGTATGTTGCATTAAAACAAATGAATGCATCAAAATGTTCTGATAATCCAACACTTCACTAAAAGACTTTACAAAGTTTTGGTTTTCCCTTTTACTTGTCAACCATTAGCACATTCCTGCCAGAAGACCAAGAGTTTGACAGTTTTCAAATCAATATGCAGCTTCTCAAATTCCTTTCCTGATTTTGTCGAGTGATCAGTGCCTGTTTGGGTTAGGCACTGTACGTTCTGTACATGTTGTATGTACCGTATCAATATTTGGTACTGTATGTGTCATATCACATTCACATTGCATGTTTATGACTTTCATATGGGGAGGCGGAGGGGAAGGTTGTGGAGTACAGCTAGGTAAGGACGCCACTGGATATTGTAAAGGAGACCTCTGAACATTTTCCAGCCGTGTTTTTGGTGACAAAAAGCAGGTATTTTAAGCCAAAACATGATATTTTCCATAGCTTTAACTGTGTTTTTGGTGTCTCAACCTAACTAGATCATAAGTGACTGAAAAGTGAACCTTAAGGAACATAAAGTTGCAATAGAGAAATGTGAAGTTTCAATATATCTGTGGTTTTCAGAAACTGATATCAAGCTTTATTCCGGCGATCAGGTTGGAGACTTTACGTTTCTTTACGTTCCATTTCCAACTTTATGTTGTGACAGTGTGTTGCTGGTCTGGTTATGTTCAGGCACAAAACCAACTTGGTTAGGGGTGGGAAATGATCACGATTTGGCTTACCTGGTGTTGTCACAAACACGGCTGGAAATACTCCCAATGTCGAGTTAAAAATACCCGGTTTTATAGCTGCAAATTGTTCTGTTGTCTCATCAGAAATATTCGGTTTTGTTGAAAATACCAGTCGTTTCACGCCTTCAAATGCTGAGACACTGTCTTGACCTGTGGTCTCCCATTTGACAACCGTCTCGCCTATAGCAGCCATTTATTAGTTTATTATTATGAACGCCTATTCTTGTATCTTATGGCTTTGTAGCGGATGCTGTTCAGGACTTTCACCTTGCTGCAGCTGAGCCGACCTGTGTCTGTGCTGAAGGAGACCCCAAGTTTTCATCCATCATCCTCTCAGAAGTGTCCACACATTGTCAGGCAGACTTTAGGCTGTAGGACGGACGGACGGATGGATAGATATATGTATAGATAGACAGACAGACAGACAGACAGACAGACAGACATATAGATAGATAGATAGATAGATAGATAGATAGATAGATAGAGGTCTTGAGTAAATGTACTTATTTACTTTCCACCACTGCAATAAGGTTCAGACTGGTGCTACCTGCAACCGTGCACGCCAAAATAAAGTAAGCAAGTACAAAGACACTTACAGTGTGCATGGTTTGTGGACATTAAGGTCCCCTCTGCTCTGCTGACACCTTGTGGCGCCGCTGCAGCACATGCTGCTACGTCACGACCGGATGTTGATACTAGCTGGGAGCAGAGCGCAGACAGGAACAGCTGAAAAAGAACAACAAAGCCGCGACGACGACGCTACAAAAACACAAATGTGCGTCTAAAATACACCTCAAATATCGGTGACATCATCGCAGGTGGGGACATTTTGTTCCACTGAAGCAACTTTGAAAAGGTAGGGAGCCGTCACTTTGAGCTGAGGAGAAATAAACCTGTTTGTTGTTCCGCTTTCTTGTTCCTATCTTGTTGTCGTTATCGCTGTTAGCTGCGAGGCTAACGTAATGTTAGCTGTTTTTATTCATCGTGACGACACCGCTCGGCCAAAATATCCATTAAACACGACGGGAACCAGCAACTGTGTTTCCATTTGGTCGATTAGTGAAAAGTATTTATCTTCATATGTGTTTTATAATCTAGAGTTTGTGATAATAATGAATCTGTAGCGTAAACACGACATCCATTACATGTCAGTCCGTCCTGGGAGAGGGATCGCTGCTCTGTTGCTCTTCATGAACTTTCTTCCATTTCTCTCCCCATTCTAAGACGAGAGGTTATTTTTTTAAATATTTTTTTTCATAATGGCTTTTATGTTCAGCATTATGTAAGGCTCAGCGCCATCTACAGTCAACAGTCTTCATGATGAGACAGGCAGGAACAGAGAGTACTTGGTGAAATCTGTGAACAGGGAGATGCCACAGCAAGGAAAGATCACAAAAAAACAAAAAGTAACACAAATACAGATATATATATATAGAAATCTGAGCTCATAATGTTTGGTTTTCTGCTGGATTTTCAACTAAAGTTGTTTTATGCCTGTCACTTGCTATGTTGCTTCATGTAGCCTTGTAAATTGTTTATTAAAGAAGGTAAATTCTGCAGATGTTGAATTGCAATTTACATGTGCAGTACAGTGTTTGGCTGGAGATGGTCATTGCTTGAATTTCTGCCATATTGGTGAAAACAAACACTCAACGTGGTTCAAAAATTACAAAGACAGCCATTAGGACGAATGTTACACACAGGATAATACAAGTGCAAAGAAGGATTGGTGCTCTAAAGTCGATTTGCACCAGCATTGAACCCAGACACAGGATGTCTACTCAACAACACTACAAAGAATAATCTCAAAAGTGAATTTACACCTCTAACAGTGTCATCCCAATATTATGAAGTTGTTTAATTTGGCATTTAAAGAGATATTGGTGGGCTAAGTGATTTGGATGAAGTCCTTTCCAAAGTACGATTTACATTGTGTTGTGATACAGTCTTTATCACAATTTTGTAAAAATTGTTAATTTAAATAAAAGAAATCTGTTGAATGTCTGTTTTGGCGTATGAAGTGAATTAAATACTTGAAATCAAGGTACCTCTTAACATAAATCAGTGGCAACTGGACTTGCTTTAGATTCTTTAAGATGTTTCTTTCACCTGTCAGTCAAAATGCTTCAGCATTTCTGACCGATGTGTCGGGGGTCTCAGGCATTTCCCCTCTGTAGGGTCGTTAAGGTCCAACGCACAGTACTCATTGATTTGGTAAAATCTATAGCACACCTGCCGAATGAAATTGTTCAGGAGCAGAAAAATGCAGTTCAGACATGGGGTAGCACGTCACAAGATCCAGGTGTTTGTGCATGATTTTTACAAACAAGGCATATTTTTGTTCGGGGGCACTGTTTCGCTCTATTTATCCTCATAAGCACAAACAAAAGCCTCCCTACATTGTTAGAGACTGAGAAAAAGAAAGAGATAAACAGATGGGAGATAAAAATGAGCTTGAGGGCGAGTTGAGACATAAAAGAGAAACCAAACAGAAACCAAAATAACTTCACTTTGTCCTTATTTCAATAGGAGGTACTTACTTGCCTTTGACTGAGAACTTCTGTATGTGGCCTGGATGACTGAGAATCTTCACAGACTTAAAAATCCAATGTGACCATAAAGGAGTCCTGCTCATTGATTTACAACATTGCCTATAATAGCCTCACACAAACAGCTGTGTTGAAGGAGTAGCTACCCATGTGATAAACAGTATGGAAAAACCTCTAGGATACATTAAAGCATTGTCATGTATGTATATGTTTATCTTTATTTAACTTTCCAGCAATAAATAGCCTGCTTTTCTTTGTCTCATATTATAGCCTTAGTTCAGTCACTCCCAGAGATTTGACGATGGGACGCATCTTTTTGGACCACATTGGCGGGACACGCCTCTTCTCCTGCGCCAACTGTGACACCATCCTGACCAACAGGTCTGAGCTCATCTCAACACGTTTCACAGGAGCCACAGGCAGAGCTTTCCTCTTCAACAAGGTACAGAAACACATTATCTTCCCATTATCTCGGGAAAACTGCAGTTGTTATTTCGAGATAATAACTCGAGATCGTATTTATCGTAATTATATCGTTATCTCGGGAAAACAAAGTTTCGTTATCTCGAGTTATTATCTCGAAATAACAACTGCCGTTTTCCCTTGATAACGAGTTAATTTCATTTGTTATCTCGAGATCTCGAGTTATTATCTCGAAATAACAACAAAGTTTCGTTATCTCAAGATCTCGAGTTATTATCTCGAAATAACAACTGCCGTTTTCCCGTGATAACAAGTTAATTTCATTTGTTTTCTCGAGATCTCGAGTTATTATCTTGAAATAACAACTTTGTTTTCCCGAGATAACGGGACAATTTCTCGAGATAACGAAACTTTGTTTTCCCGAGATAACGGGATAATTAATTCGAGATCTTGAGAAAACAAAACGATAGTGTAGTATATTAAATCATTGCAGAAAACATCATTCAGTGTAGCAATGTCAGAGGAGCAGGAGCATATCGATCACCGCGTCACATATCTTTTCAATCAAGGCCTGACAGGCTGAAATAGCATTATGCCTTGCTATTACAGATAATATACACATTAGTGTGCGTAATCTAAAGACAGTTAGCAAGGCTTCAGCTATATCGGCGGCGCAATCTAAGTGAGCCTGATGTCGTCGTTTAATACATAGCTGACCAGCTACGAGGTCCCGGCGTCTCCATAATCTCAGGCCTATCATATCACAGTCATTATCTCGAGATCTCAAATTAATTATATCGTTATCTCGGGAAAACAAAGTTTCGTTATCTCGAGATCTCGAGAAATTATCCCGTTATCTCGGGAAAACAGCAGTTGTTATTTCGAGATAATAACTCAAGATCTCGAGAAAACAAATGAAATTAACTCGTTATCATGGGAAAACTGAAGAAATAAAATGTATGAATGCATGGCCTTTTAGGGCTTCCGTAATATTAGGGTCCATGTAAACATAACTATTTACTCGTAAAACAAACGGGCCACACATATTCAGTCTCTAGTTCCCTGCTTCAAAAATGAGTGTGCATGCCTGTGTCTGAACCCAACAGGTGGTGAACCTCCAGTACAGCGAGGTGCAGGACAGAGTGATGCTCACCGGGAGACACATGGTGAGGGATGTCAGCTGCAAGAACTGCAACAGCAAGCTGGGCTGGATCTATGAGTTTGCTACCGAGGACAGTCAGCGGTACAAGGAGGGACGGGTCATCCTGGAGAGGGCGCTGGTTCGGGAGAGTGAGGGCTTTGAGGAGCATGTCCCCTCAGACAACTCATGAGCCGCCTAACCTCAGATTAACTCCTCTCCCTCTCCTTTATCCCCTCACCTCTGTGCTGCACACCAACACCTGCAGACTTAGTGGTCAGTGAAGTTTTGGCTTCACCCTCCTCCTCCCAACCACACCCTTCCCTGTCTCTGGCCTATGAACCTTAGACCTCTGCTGATTAGAAGATTGGTTTGCTGGCTCTATTCTTGCTGAATAGACATCCCCAAAATACTTCCTGATTTATGTGTCACAGGGCACCACCCTAAAAAACAGCTGGGGACCTTAGATAGGGAGTTCACTTCACTTGTTTAAGTGTTCATGCACGGTCACACAGAATTTTCACCATCTCTGCACAAGGCATGCTCCACAGTTTTTCATATATGCATGATTATAGACATGGTCAGTCACGTGAAAAAAAAAAAAATCACCTGGTCGTTTTGTTTATTCAAATAACTGGAGGTAGTAGAGCTGAGCACCAGCCCACTCTCTACACAGCAATGTGAAATGAACCAATGGAGGTGTCACTTTACATATTGCTTTTAAAATGGTTCAAGTGCTTCCGTGTTGTCAACTTTGTCTCAATGTATTTGTCACTGGTGAGCACTGAATGCAACTAAGACCACTGTAGTTGTTATTTCTATATCAGTTACCTTTTTATTAGCTGGTAGTGTGATGAATATAATAGTGTTTAAAATCTCTGTTCTTCTCATCCAAATGATACCGCACAGATTGATGTCATATTTAAATATTTGTTGTTGTGTTTGACTGATAGGAGTTTTATTTAGATCTGGCTCACATGATGTGCATTTATTTTGATTGACATGTGCACAAAGTGGCTTTAAGTGCAGTTCATAGCGTGAAAGTGATCTCATGTACATAAGACAATCATGCAATTGATCCTACAATTTAATTCAGCTAGACCACTCTCCATCTGTTAGCATGGATTCTGTGCCTGTGCGATGTGCCGTGTGAAGCGTGAACATGTCACTTTGGTGACTTACGAGGAGCGTGTACCTTCCAGCCATGTGTCTCAGTGTGACGGAGGAGGAATGTGTGTGAGACGTGATGGAGACATTCTCTGGCTGCCTGCTGGCTATTAAGGACAGGATTATGAGAGGATGGGTCATGGAAGCGTTTGGAAGTAGCCAACATTTGGAGACGAGCTTACAGACATCCGCTGGAAAAAGAACCCACAGCAGAAATTCTTCTATCAATGCTTGAAACGACACACTGAAAATATGTTTAAATCAAGCCTGAGTTGGACTCCATTTCTTTAAACACAGATGCTGTCTCCTACTTTCAGGAAAGTGACCCATCGTCTTGTTATAATCCTCGGCTTCAGGCATATTTGGTCATAAGATGACTTGTTTCTTACAACACAAAGCCAAACAAGCTTTAATGGAGTATTAGTCTTTAAAGTTGAGCCTTTGTCCTCTGACTATGCCAGAGCCTCCATTTTATATTGCAGTGTCCTGTGAAGATTTCAACCCAAATGTCAAATTGTTAAAAAAAAAAAGAAAAATCTCGATCTTTGTGACATTTGAGGTTATTTTTGGAATGCACAGCATCACGGCCCTGATGTAATATTGTGCCATTTCAGAGTGTGTATGCCTGCAGGCGTTACCATACTGGTCCAGCCTTCACTAGAGGCAATGTTAATGTTTTTTGCTCGGCCTTTACAAGGTCATGCAAGAAAGTGCAAGTTGACATTTCTACAAAAAAAAAACAAAGCTGAATTAGATATAAATGGCTTCTACAGGACAATGACATCCATATCCCCGAGTTAGTGCAGTGTACAGTCAATGGCCATGACAGAGTATTATCATTTTGTTGTTAACTTTTACCATTTTATTGATAGGCCATTGCTTTTATTTTCTTTATTCTATATATGACTGTTATTTTATTGACTGATACATTTATCTTATTGTATGTTTTCTTGATTGGAGGTTTGGAAAAAATATGTTTTCTTCTTGTATGGCTATATAGCGGGGTTTTCTCTGATGTGATTTCTAAATAAAAATGTAGTCTTGCTGGGTTCAATTTCATCGTCTTGTTTGTCCTTTCTTTAGACCATATTTTCTTCAGAAAGTGCAACGGAGTCAGAGAATGAGTGATTTAACAGGCTATAATTACTGCCAAAATACAGTATATTTTTCTTTTCCCTCTTCCTCGATCTGGTGTTCAAGACACATTTTATAAATAAGCACATAGAGATTTACAAACGTAAGTGTTAAAATATTATCATGTTCATGTCCATAAATGGATCTAGGGGATCAGAACTGGATCCTCAGGCCTGTAGGTGGCAGCAGGACACTGAGAAACAGGATGATCTCTGAAGATGTTTTCCCTTGGATGCCTCTGACGTGAGCCTGCTTGGCATGGTCTGTCGTGCCTCACTGCAGTCTGGAAATACATGTCAGTGATACTACTCTGAGGCAGAAACATGAATTAAGTCTACTGCGGTTAAATAACTGTCCAAATACAGGCAAATACTGAATGAGTTGTTTAGGAAAAGGCAAACATTCATGACAAATATATACCACATCAGAACTATAAAGTCCATTTTGATCCGATTTATTCAGGATTCAATGTGAATCACCCATGATGAAGAGGTTTTGACTGCATTAGGGTTTATAAATAGGCAGTGACGATTCACTCCTAATCCACCCACTAATATTGCAGTGCTGAGTTATTTATAGCCCTGATCCTGTTGGAAGGCTTCTTTGTGAGTGTGTCTGTGTCACAGTGGTGGAATCAACAACAGATCTGCGTTTCTGCAGTCGCTCCTGGAGGCGACCAACACGCAGTACTAAACTTAGCTCACACAAATATTAATTAAAGATTGTTGAACAGACAAACTGTTCTGGTCAGGGCTATTTTTGTGTCCGTTGCAGTTGCTTTTCTTTTCCAGGGATTTAGAGCATTAATGGATACGGAAGATTGATGCTTTTATGACCATATCTAGAGCCATTTAAATGCCGGACATGACTCGAAGCAAAAAGGAGGCTCCTCCATCTCCACAGAGCTCACTGGCCTGCTTTATAATTCATAGTAGTCTGACTTTGTCCCTGCTTAACCTTAGGATTATCTGCTGTCTCTATTGAAAAAGCCATCGGGCCGATAAGGATAATTACATTGCCTTGTTGATCCTATTAGTCCACATGTAATTGGATAGACGTGGCACAAATCTAGGTCTGACACAGTCTTGACGTGAGAGAGCCATTTTTCTACTACCTTTAACTTTCACAGTGCTCTTGAGCAGGACTAGGGACATTAAGATTCCCTAAAGAAGGGCTGCCCAAAGTGGGCAATATGGCACGTCAATTTTTTCTTCAAATGT
Organism: Pagrus major; assembly: GCF_040436345.1. Taxonomy (NCBI): domain Eukaryota; kingdom Metazoa; phylum Chordata; class Actinopteri; order Spariformes; family Sparidae; genus Pagrus; species Pagrus major. The sequence goes on from NC_133230.1 coordinate 17,292,862, forward strand.
GTTTAAAGGTCCAGTATGTAGGATTCAGTGGCATCTAGCTTTGAGGTTGCATATTGAAACCAACTGAATACCCCTCATCTAGCAGCTAAAAAAAACCCCATTCACTCTGCGGATATAGAGTGCCACAGGAATGAGTCCTGAAACCTGGAAATAAGTAGCATTTTTGCACTTCCTGTTCCCTTGTCTTGAAGTCAACAGGTTTTTTGAATGGATTTACGGTTAAATGCCTAAAAAAGGATATAAAATATGCCAACAGACGGAGTTTAGCTGTGTACAGTATAGTGTAGAAGCTTAGTGGTGGTGACGTTGAAGTCATATGACGTCGATGTAGTTCATTTTTAACCTTTAATGTTAATGTATGGTTTTAATTTGGAGTCGATGAAGGCTGGCTGCACTTAAGCACACACATAATGTGGATCCCAATAAATAAACTATGACCCATAAACCTCAAGTTCTCATTAGTGTTTAAGGGATCCTATACATCCACTCTACTACCCTAGTCTTTTAGGGCCAAATTTGATGACAGGAAAACGGGCGCGCTAGTGAAGTATAGGATGATGTCTATGTGCATCATCCATCTCCTTTCCACCCACGGTCAAACCTATCAGAGCAAATCTGAAGTTATATTCAGACGCAGATGATAATTTGGGAAGACAAAAAAGGAACCAGGAGTATAATTGCACCCTTAATTGGCCCATGATTCATCGTCCCCAGACAGCTATTTTAGTTTATCCTCGCCTTTTGTCTGTCTCTTGATTCCACGGGATGTCAGCATCACACCCCCTCACTCTATCCTCTTGGGAGAGCGGAGATATAGGATATAGAAATAAACTTCTCCCTTCACACACACACACACACACACACACAAAGGAGTGACATCATTCTGTCAGCGGGAGAAAATAGCATGCTTTCCATTGACATCACTCCACATCCCGTTGCTAGGAGACAGGGGAGTCAACATTAGTTACTATGGCGACTGCTCTTCACCTTCAAAGCTCCTGACCTTTTTGGTTGACTATGGTAGACCGGAATATGTGTATGTGTGTGTGCAAAAACAGACAAGGCAAACTGAGGCCCTGGTGTTGTGCAACATGAGCATTTAAGGTCCTGTTGACTCATTCACTGCAGTGTGGTGATGATGGGTTATAGTAAATTCTGGATTCAAGGACTGCAGAGACAGTTGTTCTGCAGCAACTAAAAATGTCAGAGGAGCATGACGAATGCACAAAAGAAAACCTACTGTTACAACTCCTACGTGATGCAATATCGTCACAACATGTCAGCGCCGTCTTACATTTTAATCTGATGTTATAATCAGTGTTTCTGCAGCTTTTTAAAGGATACGTTCACCAAAATAGTCAACATTTCTGTACCCTCAAAGCAAGCTTGTCTTAAAACATGGGCTTCTGGTGACTTACACTCGACAAGCTGCATGGAGCCATTTGTTAAATTCAAGCACTTTCAAGGTACCTTCACCAAAAGTTTCCAGATTTTATCATCACTTCGAAATTACTATAAGTAAAGTGTATATATTAGAGGTTGCTTGCACATTCTCAGAGGAAATGATTGTCCTCATGATGCCGGGTTTCCACCAGACAAGAGAAAAACATCCCCTTATCATTATTGGCCCTCCATGTCAGTCAACCAATCAGGTTTCCTCCGAGCCTGGTGTGAGATGCCAGGAGACAACAAAGTACGACTACAGGATTGTTTCATTTAAAATATTTAAAGATTTTTGGTTTACATGAGTGAAGTGAGTGAATTGTGTAGTTGTATGCTGAAAATAAGTGTTTTTCAAGGAGTATATTAAAATTCAAACATATTCCTAACCTTGAAAACATTGGGGTTAAAAGTAAGCATTTTCAAAATTTTCAAGACTTTGTATGAACCCTGTATTACATAATTTCTTTAATAAATCCAGTGACTTTACAAGTAATATCAGCAGTTAGTCCCCAAGATTCAAGAGAACAATGACTGGAAACGTGAATGAGTTGATAGAGTATATTTATTTAGATATATATTTCCTCCTTTAAGAGCCTGACTCGGACAGTGTCCACTGCATTTACCTGAGGACAGTGACGTTAAAGAGGTCCAGCATCAAAAAGTGATTGTAAAATGGGCAACAAAAAACAGCACAGGTGACAGAGTATAACATGGAGATTCTAGCTGGTTCAGGTTTTGAGGAAACTGATATTGTACCATGTTTGGTAAATTACTACATGCTGATGATAAAACTGGTTACTCAGCTAGATCACAGTGACTGGAAACAGCCCCATTTACACTTTTAACTACAGGAGCTTCAGATTCATATAAACAAATAAAGAGGTCTCAGTCAAGTTTCTAAAGTGTGGTTGAAGACATCTGTCGAACAAAACAGGGCTGAAGTCAGCTAGATCGTACATTGCACAGTGTTACATTAACTGCTATAGACTGTCTGACACAAATGTTTCCTGACTCACAGAATTCACAGGGTTTGAATGGTTTTGAGTGGCAAGCTTAGTCAGTGGCTAAAAGTGTGGCTGAAGCGCCACTCCAATCTTGTTTCAATTTCTGTCCTTTTTTGGCACAATTGGAGTCGCTTTCTCAGCTGTCATTTGCTAATTGAGTTTAGCAGGCGCATCAATGCCAGTCCTCTAGAGAGGGACACAGGCAGAGGTGGGCATTACAGGGCTTTTTTGGATTAGGTTGAGTTCAGGGCCAGTTTTCCACTCCAAGTCTGGTCCTCTGTGCCACCCAGCACATCGAGGGGTAATGTTGTCCCAACAGGACATTCTTCCACCCCAGCACCACCCACATCCTGCCTCTACAAGGCATCCCTTCACTCCCAGAAAGGGCACAAAGCTCATCTGCTTCGACACTTATCAACACTTAAGATCTTTGATCTCGATGAGTCGATGACCACAAGTGTTACCTCAGCGTGGCTGTGGTAATACCCTTTCCTGACAAAGACAGACTACATTCTGTTTGGTTGTTTTTTAAAATCACATCTGTTTTTCACACCTTTGGCTTTTATGGAAACAAGCTGAATAACATATTTTATGTTTACAGACCTATACAGTAATAAACATTGTCACAGAAGTTATCTCTACGGACTAACTGGGAAAGGTTCATTCCCCAATTTGTATAAAAGGGTAATTATACCCAATAAAAGGTAAACAATGGTACACATATATACCTGTATATTCCTTAATAATTCTCTGTGAATTACATCAATCCTTTTCTTTCCTTGCTAGACTAGAGACTTCTAATGGAACTGATTAATTTAACTAGTCCCATCAGTCTAATCCAGCTAACTACAGTGCTGATTTGAATATTGGTTAGAGTCAAGTCATCATATGTACAGCTGGTCTGTACTATGGCTCTGCTCCATAACTTATGACACCGATATAAAACAAGGGCAACACATACCAGTTTCAAAGACATGGCAACTGCGTAACAAACACTAAACAGCATTGGTTCATGACACAATGAGGTTCTTAACAAACAACAAAAATAAGCCCTAATAACATAAATGGCTAAAATGTATGGACAGCAGGCTAAATAACAGTGATTATACAGGTAGAGACATACAAGTGAGACATTATGTGTGCTGAATTCCTTGAATCCAACACAGATAAATGTACATAACATTCCTCTTTTTCTTCTTCAACAGAAAGATAAGCTCTTTCTACTGAAGCCATGCATACCGTCAGGAGGTTAACTCATTACTCCCTTTCTAAGGCATCAAGCACCGGGTTCCTCAAAAGGACCCTCTAGCCCTCCTCAGGACAACTGAGTCCTCAGTGTCCTTGCTGAACACATGTCATTGTCCAGTCAACCCTGTCCTCCATCCTCACTGCATCTTCCCATCCAGCACCTTACTCTTCTCACCCACGTCAGCAGCCATGGACTTCCAGTATCGATGGCAAGACAACTCCAGCAGCTCCAGCCCTCCAATAAACTTCTGCTGGGCCACAAACACTCCAACCACGACCAGGAAGTAGAGCCTGAATGGAGCCCACAGCCACAGGCCGGTGAAGCACAGAGCAATGAAGCTGGTCCAGTAGAGCAGTGAGGCTGCTTTGATGAGAGCCACTCGCAGCTCCGTCTTACAAGGTGGCACGCGAGCGACACCTTCCCTATCAAAGCCCCGGGGCTGGGCTGAGTAGAAGTCCCGCAGACGGATCTCCTTCTCAGCCCAGCGCTCTCGACACCAGGACTCCAGGTCGGAGGAAGAGGCAGGAAGTGAAGCCACTGGATAGCGGTGGACGTGGAAGTGGATCTCACGAGGGAAAAGGCCAAGGATGAGGTGGCGTTCTGTCTGAGGGATGTTTTTGGGGTATGCCACTGTAATATCATGGACGGCATCCAGGTTGTCTCCTAGGAAAAGGAACATACTTTTAAACAAATTACCAAAGGACAAAAACGTGCTAATTTAATAGTCTAATATAACGAGAACAAGACGTTAAACTGGACTATTTACTTTCTGTAAACTATGTAGTTTCAGACATGACGGCATGATACTGCAGGGAGATTTAATATGATCCCTTTTCCACATCCGGACTTGTTATTGGAACTGTGTTATACACCCTACAAAACCCCTGCTCCAAGCTCTATTACACATGTGCCTCTAATTATCCAGGATCTTAAAGTTTCATCCCCTCCCTGCCATCAAAACTACCACAAGCTTCACACCATCATCACTGATCTGCAGTGTCCTTATAACGCACAGACAGAGCTGAATTAAATATCAAGTGGACAGGATGACACCTGCCAGCGCCTGCTCCTGTACAGCTCGGCTCCACCATGGTAAAAATAGAGCTGAGAGGGGCACAGTGGACTTGGACAAAGAACAACATGCACAGCATGTCAGTCAGCGGTGCAGAGAGAGGGAGAGGAGAATTAGCTAAGTCTGATGACATCACATTGATTCACAACACCTGCTTGGAGAGTTAGTGCCATGCTCAGCATCCAGGGTGGGTGGGGGATGCGACAACAGGGCCAGAGGTGGTATTTAAGAACCCTGGAGGGCTGCCAGAATTAGCTCATAGGGAAACATGAGAATCCCAGGGGTGTTGTAATGGCTGGCAGGAGGATGAAGCAAAGGTCTGCGACTCTGATAAATAACAGGTATCATCCCTCCTCTACAGACAGCCTCAGTGGATTAGCTACAATCATCATGATAGCATGTCATTTCCCCCTGGTTCTGCTGATAAAATATTTCCATCATGATGACAGACTTTGAGTCCTACTTATTGTCTTTGCGGTCAAACAAACACACACAGCACATGTCTGCAAACTAAGATTAACATTTGACGATGTAGACGTGTTTTCAGAAAAACGGCTGAAGTGGATCACAACACTACCTTTTCGTAGTCTGTCCACAATGAAGGTGAATCCAGTGGTGCGGGGATGCAGCACATACTCAAATTTTGGCAGGCTGTTCTGGACGGCAAACACATCACTCCTTGCTCTGGTATTTTCTGCAGGAGACACAGGCACATGATAAACTTCTGGCATCTACAATCACCGCATAACGTCGGGTTAACTTGTAAATTACATTACATACGCGTATGTTGCATGTGGTAACCATTTTGATTTGGGAGTAATCAGGGATGCGTATATACATTTTTAGTTGCAGGTAAGGAGAGAGACCAATGTACGTTTAATTATTCTAAAGGCACAACTGAAAACAAGATAAGACTGATCGTGTTATTTTAACGGTGAGGGCTGCAATTAATGATTATTTTTATCTTCAGTTAACCAGTTGACTGTTACTTTCTCGATTGTTTTGGTGTCAGAAAATAGTGCAAAATGTGTTTCCCAAAGACTAAATATAAATAATATATATTAATATAGAAAAAAAATGTAGACTTTTTACTCAACAGCTACTGATCTGAAGAGTAGCTTTACCATCTAATTTATGTTGTGAAAAGAAAATATCGCTAAATGTACATAAACTGTGCAAGAACTGTCATTGCATATAATATCCTCGTATCCTCCTTCAGAAAAAGTAAAACTTCATTGACAAGAGATACAATTGGAAAAAGATTTCTGTATACCATTACAAAAATAGAAGTTATACAATAACAATATTGGTCACGACATATGACCACACTCATGAAATACATCCAGTGACAAATGCTTAGACATTTATAAAAACCACAGGGACGTAAACACAGGAAAGATGACTGTTTATTAAGCAAACATTCCTCAGGAACTTGTTGCGGGAACGTGTAAACTATACCATGACTCATTAGTCATATTATGCAACGAGTAACTGAGGCTGGCTTGTAGGACAAAGAGACTATAGACAGACCTTTGTTGATCAGGCCTCTGCTGTAATTCTTATACAATCTTTCATTCAATTCACACAGGCTCTGTAAGCTTCAAAAGGGGTCATGGAAAATTGTAGAGGGGCTTAAGCGCACCCTGAACCTGATCCTGTGAATGGAGGTCTGTATGTCAACTCTAGAAGAGGTATTAGGAGAGTAAAGTACAGGACAACTTCAGCACACACCATATACATCCCCTTGTTTTTGTGCCAAATTAAGCCTGGAGGTTTAAGAGGCTTAAACGCAGACGTATGTTCACATCCAGGGGCACAAAACACAACACCAAAAGTGTAACAATCTTTAAAGCTCTAAATCTGCTAACTAATTATGACGCAACTTTACTGGGCCTCCCATGACATCATGGTATGCAAAGAGAGGTTAAGCTTCCCCCAGTAAAGTTACTCGGGACTTTGATTGGCTTAATGGTGATCTGAGGGCTTTAGACACTGGTGTCGCTGTTGCTTGGATTGAAACATCAGAGCATTCTTGTAGAAATGGCTGTGTAGAGTGTGCGTCAAGGGATCTGGCTATGCCTTATCACTTGGAAATTGTGTTTGTATAACAGTGTCAGTGAGAAAGTGTAAGACAGGTGCCACACTGAGCTGTGGAGACTGGTTGGTGGGTAACAAATTCTGAGATTAACAAATGATACGTAGGCAATTTGTCCCATGAATGGATGGAGATGTTGCATTATTTACTTCTCACCAGTGAGGTCTGTGCCCTCTGGGAACAGGAGCAGCTGCAGTGGCTCTCTGATGTCACAGAAGTAGTCCAGCATGTTCTCCATGTGCCTCTTGTCCTCCACCCAACGACGCTGAATGAAGACGAAGCAGGCCACCTGCATTGCCCAGCCTTGAAATAACATACAATATCATGTTTACTCATGCTCAACTAATTTTTAAGGTTTTATTCAGACCAACTCGGGTATTGTAGCAACTAGCCCAGGAGGACACAACTAGGAAAGTATCATCATTTGGTCTGCAAACTCCACCTGGACAGTGGCCGGTTTCCAACTGCCAGCTTGAGAGCAACAACTCTTCTAGAGAGGCTTTCTCCTTCTGCAGCAAGTTTGCAGAGTATTTCTCTTTCCCTACCGGTGCAGTCTCCTGGCAGCACAATATTGTTCGAGGCACCAAGCAACATAATAGCAACTCAGAGCAAATTGGCAGACCTCTGAATCTTTGTGCATGTCTCTTTTTTCGCCGATATGACAGCATCTGTTTCACTCCCAACAATGACAAAAAGTGTCATGTCAACCGGTGCTTTTAAGAAAAGGTTTACAAGTAGGCAATATCGGTAGTGAACAACACTACTGTTGACCAGCCAGTCTGATCACTGGCTTATATGACTGGCAGCTGCAGCATGAGAACAGGTTGCGTTTCTCAGAAAGTTGATTCTATTTAAATTTTTGGCTGCAGGCACTGCCACAGCATACACGCAATACTGGTCTGAACACTTTTCTAGAGCCTATGTTTCCAAGAAAAAGCATCAGACATTGGGCCTTTTTCCATCAGAGTACCAATGCTCTGCCTCTGGAAATGTAAACTATTTTACCTCTTTTAAAAGTAAGCTGCTTTGCAATTATGTAATGCTTTGTAAAATATATATTATATTATGGTATGCAGAGGTCTGTGTGTGTGTGTGTGTGTGTGTGTGTGCGTACAGGAAAGGAAAATGCATCCACTGTATACCCACCAAAGCCGGGCACAGCCTTTAGGCCAGCCTTGAGGCAGATCTTCTCCAGACGAAGATAGCTGTACCTGAGCAGACAACACCACAGGAACATCCAGTCCAGACGTGTACGGTGGTTCATGATTATCACACTCCGTTCCCCCGGAATGAAGCCATCACCTGTTATCACCACCTTCACCCCGAATACCAGCTCCAGCAAGGACTACAGAGGGGAGAGACGCCGGGATGCAGGGAGGATGAAGAAGTGACAGAGGGAAGAATGGAAAGAGGCAGCGAGAGACAGAGCAAAATGGAGAGGTGGATGATCAAGGGGAGACAAGAATGATCATTTAAAAAGGATGTAGAGGGAGAGAGGAGGGACTGGGAAGAGAAAAGGTGGAAAGATAAATTTAAGAGAGAGGCAAGAGTGAGAGGAAAATAAATTAATAATGCTGTCAATCCATGTGGTCACTGTAAACAAGATTTGCATAATTTTTCTCATGGGTAATCCGAGTAAATTAAGTTTACTTCTGACAAAAATAAAATCTTATTTAATAGGGAGACATAAAATAGGCTGAGATGACGCAGGTTTTCGTGACTGCGTCAAACACAGCTAACCTAAGACCATCTGGCACGCTCAGAAGTAGGCTAAGTAAATGCTAAGCTGGTGTACACACCACAGGCAGGGTGAGCCAGGTAGCCACAATTCGATCGGTGATCCAGCGGTACCACGCGGGAGACAGCAGCATGAGGGGAAGGACTGGACCCAGCATGAAGACACTTCCAAAGAAACTACCCAAAAATAGGGTGACAACAAAGTACAGGCCCCGCACCGAGACAGCCATCTGTGGACAGATGAACAACACAGATTAGATTAGATTAGGTGGAATATAAATCATACATAAATAAATAAAGTGGTCTTGGAGCAGTCAAAGCGTGAGTTGTACTATGAAAGGGTATAAAATATGATGATGTTTATGGAATTTATTCCTGACTTGGATTTCCACTATGGAAACGAGCTGAAGTGGAGCGTCTCAGTAACATGAAACAAACAGGATTATCGACAGTCTCATCAATAGCAAAGACTGCTGTTCTGTTGTTCCTCTGACATATTTTCCCACAAACAGTGGAAAATCCAGGGCAGACATTCCTAGTGTGGAATGTAAATAGGGGAACCTTTCTGACTGTAGCTAACAAATTGTGGGTGCATGGTCACTAAATCAAGTGTGGCTGTGGCTACAAAAGTATTTCACTGAATTTAAAGTCTGTACAGAGGCATTAACATTTTATGATGTTCTTAAAATAAAGAAATTGGTAGTAAAATGAGTAAAATGCCCCAGCTACATCCACTAAAGCTGAAGCTATGATAGTTACCTTTGAGTTCCATCACCCCTGATATTAGGAGTGAAACTACATTACATGATAAGACTAATGAAGTGTTAATATTTAACCATATAATCCTTTGATTAAGAAAGACATGAATGAATTCACTACAACCTTGGTTTGATAATTAGCCTTAGTTTTATGATTCATTACAAGCCTCTATCATTTACAGTGATGGAAGTATTACAAGGCAATTTTGAAAAGAGCTGATGACGCAGTGACTTTGAAATGAAAGCACACACGTATAAACATCACACATATTAATGATCTGGATACGTGGAAATGGAAATTATTTTAAGTGGACGGAATGCTGGTTAAGGATGTCCGTAACATAGCAGAAATACCACACAGTCATTAAATGCCTGAGTGAAGGGACCTGAGCCTGCAATCCTTCTGAAATTCAAAACCAAGTAACGGGACCTTCAATTGTCCATGACATATCTGATAAGTTTAAAGGGCTCATCCGGACATGCCAATGGGAATCCCTTCTCATTTCAATGACATCAGCGGTGACCACTTCAGCTTTCAGTGGTAAGGTTACACCTGTGGAACATTTCCCTTTATAAAATCCCCACATATGGTACACCCACACAGGTGTTTTTCACTTCCTAGATTGATACCCAAAGATATAAAGACAGCACATGCACAGATCTCCAGGACAGAATTGGCAAAGTTCAATTTCACCAGTGTAGTCTGGCTATGTCAACATGCAAACCTTTTGGTCAACAGGAGTTGAGCATGCGATTAAAACGTCAATTGGTAATTAACTTCCTATGGTCCCATATACATATCTTCCTCACAATATGACAATGACTAAAATAAGGTGAAATGGTAAATTTCATACCAGTTTTCATTTATTTTGCCTGATTAGACGTCTTCTCAGAACTGTGTGCTCGACTGGAAACTCCCTCCATCATGTTCATTTTGTGGCACCTTATTAGGACTTTGGTGACCTCATGCAAGTCCTAGTATGGCTCCAACAAACCTGAGAATAGGTCACTAGAATGATGTAATACACCTGTTGCGTGCAAAGGTCTAGGGCTGCTGTTTTGTCCACAACCCGAAGATGTTCAGCTTACTGTCACGGATGGCTAAAAATACCAGAAAATATTGACATTTCAGAAGCTGGAATCAGAAAATCTTGAAACCAACTAATCGATTATTAAAATAGATGGCAATTAATTTAATAGTTGACAACTTCCCAATTGTTTAAAAAAAATATTCAAATAGCTACCAAGCTATAAATATAAATATATATAGTTCAACTTAAGTGCCCAAATAGATACATTTATTTCCATGTAGTCAAACCAAAACTTTACATTCTAGTGCAAGTGGATGAAAAACATTCTCTACATAGCATCCAAGAGAACCACATCATTTAAATGTCAAATGTTTATGTGCTGCATCTTTACATGCTGAGACACATGATATACTGTATTTTACACTTTGAAAAACAGTTCAAATATATATTTATTTAAGTTGCATCTGGATCTAGTTTGTGTGACTAGATAAGAAGGAGCTCACTGCTGAGAAACAACATGCATGTTCAGAAAACCTCAAAATGCAAGGTTTTTAAATATCAAGATTCACTGATCTTAAGCTTAGCCCTGGAGGAAGTAAATTACAAGCAGGTCCCACGAGAAAAAGGTTACAAGGGGAAGTACGGTGAGTCTTGATTTGATTGCACCCTGACGCAGGGCGTCTGAGCTGATGCTACACGGAGAATTTCATCAAGCACGTGTTTTCCACTCCTGTATGAACTGCGGTTCTCACCTTTCCACCTCAATTACTGTTGTGATTGCACAAGCCTTCAGTTCACACACTACCTGCCCCAACACTCCCATCATCCCCCACCTCGTTGACACCCTCTGTGGCACCGTGACACAGCAAAAGTCTCACGGCAGCGGCCAAAGTGGCTGAAGGTGCACTTAAAAGAAGCAAAGTGTGTTTGCGTGCATGATTATGCTGGCAATAAGGGTTTAAGGGTTACTGGTTATAACGACGGAAAATGTGAGGCATGAGAGAGGTGAGAAAAACAGGCTTGCTCAGCACAATTGCCACAATTAGGCTGCGTCCCCACGAAAACAAAAACACACCCTTGGGTGGCTGCTGGAACAATCAGACGCGCCTATTCATACATACAGCAAAAAAGGCACCTGGAGCCAGAGATGTGATAAGTGAATGGAATTATGGACATTAAAGTGTTAAATAAACATGTTGTTCTTCCGCTTGGCGTGCACGCCTGGGACAGAACACTGTTTATATAAGGCATCCACGGAAACACTTTTGTTCCCATACTTCAAAGCAGGAACCACTTGTGAGTCTGATGTAGCCCCGTCCATTTGGGTTGGTTCAACATTTATTTAATCACCATAGTAATGATTATGAAAGCACTTCCCCAAACACGCCACCACACGCAATGCACAGCATACTCCTCATAGTCTGAGTCTGAATTCTCTGGCAATTGTTTTGCATTCCTGACTTTAAGACAAGACCAGACATCCCAACAGAGCAAAGCAGAGTGAGGAGGTCAAGCATGTCTGGGCTAAACAAAGAGCTTAAGTGGTGTGTATGTGTGTTAAGAGACAGACAGAGTGGGAGAGACAGGAGGAGGAAGAATGAAATACATAATGCTGTAAAATTAATTGCAGATACATTTTAAGTGCGGCTCTGTTTTACAACCTGGCCTCTCACTTGGAGAGAATAAACCTCCTCCTCCTCACTCTCTAATTCGCTAATGATAACCAAAAACATAGTCACCATCACAATTTAGTTTAATTTGATTTGATTTCATGACCTTGCGAACTTAGACACAATATTTGTGAAACAAGTCCTTCGCTACTTACAAAGCTTCACCGAAATTTTGGAGGCGAAATAGCAGAAAATTAAATATTAGAGGCATGGAAAAACAACTGATGACTGTTTAATGGCTTGACAACTACATAATTAATGAATCTGCAACAAGCAGTAGGGAGTAGAGCATTAATACTGTACCTGACCCAACCAGAATGGGCTGGTACCTGACAGGCCGGGCCAGACTGGAACAAAACTATTCCCTTACAATGTTCTTAGGGGTCCAACCATGTTCAAGCAGCACCACAGGTAGGTAATAGGGGTCACATGTGTTGTAAGGCTGCCACTAAAAAAAATTATTATTATTGATTCATCTCCTGATTATTCAAACAACCACTGATGTTGCCCTCATGCCCACATCTTCAAATTGCTGCTTTTGTCCAACCAACAGTCCAAAACCCAAAGACTCTTCATCTGATACCATGACAGGACAAAGGAATGCAAAATGTTCGGCATTTCTGATTGAAAAATGACTGAAATTATTAACCGATTATCAAAATAGTTGGCAATTAATTTCACTTCAATCAACTAACGGAATAATTGAAGAATCGTTGCAGGTCTCATGTGTTGTGCATGCATACAAACTGCACACAGATGGGGAAACGACTGCAATATAGCTTCTGCAACCTTGAACTCTAACAGTAATCCCAGTGCAAACAAGAGATTGCATTGAATGAGGAAGTCATTTTGATTATAAGACTTACTTCTGATAGTCTCTAGTACATGTACATGTGTCTGAACTGGTTGGGGGTTTTATTAACAGTAGCAGCTTCATAATATGCAGCCTATGGATGAGTAACGAGCTTGGGAGCAAAGTGCATGTCAGTGGGTGTTATGCATCTTCCCAAGGCACTATATCGATTAATGCAATAACTCTGGGTGGTTTATGTGATTAAATGAACTTGCATGGGGGAAACAAGGGCTCAACCATGCATCGTTTGTGCAATCTAATCAAGCCCAATAAAATAAGCAGCTAATGTGCCATTAATTGACGTGCACACATTTTCCATAACTCCCCTGTGGGGTAAAGACAGAGCAAGGACTTTAACCAGAAAGACAACATGGGTTCATCATCGTTTAACTTTGAGTCATCAGGCTTTTAACGAGATTTTCCATGTTCTGTCCGTCTTGGTAAATAATTACTTAACCCTTGTCTTACATGCAAATAAGTGACAACCATACAGATAAACAGTGGTGGCATAATACTGAGGCAAACTGACTGGCTGATATAAAAGCTACTGCTATGATAGGATTAGCTTGTGGCCACCCACTTTTAACCAGCATAAAAGATAAGAACAGAGAATATCAGCGTAGCCTTTCAGACATTAACTCACCATCAATAATAAGAAAACCTGCTGTCATTTAAACCATAATGTCCACTTGAGACCACAAGGTTACCTGCTGTCAGTGCGGTCCTCGGCTGCAGGTGCAGTTACAACAACAACGTGCATGCCAACTTTGCAAGCCAAATCTCACATGAAACAGACACTAGCTTGTGTTAGCCGCCGTTATCGTGGGCACCATTAATTACTTACTGCTGTCGAATAATCGACCACATACTGTCGGATGACAGCATACCCACCTTTCGTGTTTTTCCTCCAGGAGTAAAGTTTGTCTTAGGCGAGCTAGCTCTGTTAGCTCCGATGAGTCCAAACGCTTGACTGCGACATAGCAGCTCAGCTAGCAGCCTGCTAACGACGGCTAGCTAGCAAAGCTTATCAACAGCAGCGTTGCAAGCGCACAAAGCTGACTCCTCCTGTTACTGTGCGGCGAGCTGCTCGTCTCGCAAGAGATATCAGTTGAGCCGACGACAAGCCCACGACAGCTTCGGTTTATTTAAGTGCATTAAACGCGACTGACTATGACTGCAGCAAAAGTGTAGCCGCCTTACCGTTCTGCTAACACGACCTCTCAACTTGTCACCTCTCACCTGTCGTGACATCCGCGCGTCGACAGGGGGTGCTGTTCGTGCAAGATGCACACGCGAGAAGGTGACAGCAAACCGCAGACGAGGCATGCAGAGCAAAACCGAACCAAGGCGATACTGAAAGCAGTTTATATTTAACATGTCTGTCGTCACTGCGGTTGTTATAATCAAATAACCTGTCTGCACTCATTAAGTCTTTGTAGAAGGTGCAAAGGGGGAGAGTTAGACAATGAGGAACAAACTCCATGCATGCACTCTTCATGCAAATATGAGTGCTAGAAGAAGCAGACTTTTGACTCAAGTCATTTCTTCACTGCTTTCAGAATCAGAAATACTTGTTACAGTTTACAGATATAAGTAGTAAAAGATGATATGACATAAGAGTGAGAAAGAATAAAATATATATACATATAGAAATAGAAGTACTACATGGAAAAAGAGATGTCTGGTCTTTATTAAGAGAAAAGACCAGGTATTAGTTCCTGCCTAGTGCCTAATAATGATATTATTGGGCAGTTTATCTAACCTGCTCAAAAAAGTATGATAACAAGTTGAATTTGGAGCATTATTATTGATATTCGGTGAAATAAATGTAATCGAACAAAAAACAAACGACTGAAAACTGTTTTAAAAAAACTAAACTAAACTGAAAGTCATTTGAGGCAACATATCTTAAGTCAGATCAAGACTTTAACCTCCAGGCACGAGACGAGCCTCAAGTCATTTATTCTCTGTCAAGTCAAATTGCAAGTCATCAAAACAGTAATTTGAGTCAGTCTGCAAAGTAGCGTGGAACCGTATCTGTGAGGTAAATGTTGTGGGACAAAGAGCGCAACATCTCCCTTCAAATTGTGGTTGAGGAGAAGACTAAAGCAGCATAAAGTGCCTCAAAATTGTATCTTAAAGCACTTTATCAGCTGAACTTCAAGGTCTACAATCCCCACAGAGGCGAGGAGGAAACAGATAACTGCCACATTTAGTTATAATTTAAATAGATATTTGTAACCACTTCAGAATTTTTAAAAGTTCATGTATCCAGTTAACAAGTCAAAACACGATCCTTTTTAATTATTGATGCAGGTTAACGATGAACGGGACAAGTCTGAACCTTGGTTGAGATGTTTTAAGGGAGCGTGTTCAGTCACTTCACAACTAATGGCCTACTTCATACCTGGAAGTTTAACCTTCACATTTACATAAATGTCTTTAAATCACATTTGAAATCACAGACGTGAATCTCCACCGGATATGTCTGTGTGACTACTTTTGTGCTCACTAACCCTCTCAACAGCTCAACATCCCCGTGTTAATAACAAGACCGAACCCATTCAGATCTCAAGCATGGTATTGATGATATACCGAGTCCCCCAACATAGCCTTTTAAAGTAGTGTAAATCCTCGCATGTGTCATTTGTTTCTTTTACCCACAGTTATGAGCTGTTCTACTGTTACAAATTACCTCAGCATTCAGTGATGTGTGTGCGCGCAGATCGGTCAATGTGTCTCGAGTGTATCCGAGCATGCACATGTACTCACTTGTGTGTGGTGAGTGAGGTAGAGACGGACTGACAGACAGGGTAAAAGAGAGAGTGCACTTAGTCAAACTCGAGACTTTTCCATGACCTGCTCCCTATGGCATGCACTCTATCTGAGAGACTGAGTGAACTGTATAGCTCTGTCAGTATAAACTTCTCAAGGGTCAACGCATCACTTCAGAGGGGAACGGAAAAAACTTTGAAACAACCTCTCTCTTCTTTTTTTTTTGTTGCAAGTTCAGTGCCAACTCACCTTCAAAAGAGAAGCACATCCACATGATTAATGACGCATGTCCGAGATAATTTAACTAAAGCAACTCGATCAGGTGCTACTAATCATGTTGCCTTTGAGAATTCCAAACATCTGAGCACTCTGGTCGTGAAAAACATAAAACGTGCACACATTAGTTCTGTTTGCTGATAAAAATTTTTTTTTAAAAACGACGTGGGAGGTGAGCCAAGTCGAATGCAACTTCTCTTACAGCAAAAGTCGGGCTTAAATGTAGAGAACAGAAACATTAATTCATGTTAGACATACTGTTCCACTTACATAAGTCCACGTGGGAGAGACAGAGCGACTTTTTTTGGTTTATTTTCAATTGGAGTCTATTGATAGCACTTTAACGAGGCTTTATTGAAAAAAGAAAAACTCATGGAGTTTGTTTTTTTTAAACATTCTTGCCTCTTATGACCTCTTGTGCTTTTATGGTAGTTCAAAGACTTGACATGGATGATTTAACTTGAGTCTTCTTCTCTTTCACTTCACTTCCTCTCGTCTCAGCCTCACACCTGTAACAGCACACACACATTACTGCCACTCCAGTTTTGCATCTTAATTTTCTGCCTGTTTATCTCCCCCTCTCTCTTCTCTACTTTTTTCCACCCTGGTCTCTAGGCAGTAAGGATTAGAGTGGCGGGGGCCATAAGCAAGTCTATTTATATCAATGACAGCCCATGGAAGAACAGCAGGCTTTGGCTTAGCACATTAACACACAAAAGTACAGTATAAAGCGGATGCCGGCAGACGTGTATTGATCAAAGCTTTAAAAGCTGGAGGATGAGACGGAGATGTACCTTACATCACCCTGTTAAATAGAGAATGAGTCCCAGGGCGCTCAGACTCATCTGTCCAAATATGTGCTGTGGTTGTGAGTCCAGCAGTTGCATTATGTCTTCAAAGGCCGGTCTGCTGACGTGCAGGTACAGAGAGCAGTTTGGCAGAGTTTGGAGAATGCTCGACTCTGATTAATGGTGATGTTGCGAAGGCTTTGTTTTGAATACCAATCACTACTTTGTGGTCCCCTGTTCTCGACTGGTGTATCACATGGCGCTGTGAATGTCAAATACTCTCAGGGGAGGGGACAGATCACAGCTATGGATGGGAAAAGCAACATCCAGAACTATGGAGAACCAGTTACCATTTGTCCGATCCATCAGTAATGTATGCCTCTGAGGTTTTCGGCTCCTTTCTGTGTCTTTCTGACGTCAAACTCATGCGTCTTCGCTGATGGTGAGCTGAAACAAAGAGAGTCATGGCGGGGGAGGAGGAAACGGTCTAAAGCATTGTTTCATTTCAGGAAGAGAGATCACAACAGTGTTTTATGTGATGTCTGTCAAATGATCATTTCAAGTAAAGGAGGAAACACTGTTAAGCAATATGCTGACACATTATTCTATGCAACATGGGTTTTCTTGGGGAGCTGCGTGTAATCTGATAAATTGCCTCCAGCGATGTCACTCAGTGGCTAAGTTGCATTATGGGTAATGAAGGCACAGGTTTTAAGAGTGCAATATGTCCGAATTTTATTTTAAAACATTGAAAAAATAGCAGATTTTTGTGAAATTTGTGAAGTTTAAATCAAGGAATGCCTCAGTGCAACCGCTTCCCATCCAAGCAGCATACATTTTAGATGACAGGCAGTTGCTACAGCCAGCTCTCAGGCTACAGGAAGCTCGACTAAAATTGATCAGAAATCAATGGGAAATGATAAAGAATAAGCAGAATCTGTAATGGCACTGGTATCAAATAAATCTTATCACTTCTCATCCCTAATGAGTTACCCTGACAGACTGCCAGAGGTCTTGTGCGTTTTTTCCATTCACGCTGTCACTTGGAAAGTACATGAATTAAGTTTTACGAGGGCACAGTGACACTAAACAAGTTCCAAAGTGTCATTTTCGCTATGGTTGCATTTTGCTTTATCTCATCCAGTCTTATCTAAACTGGCCACTACGAGAGACAGCCAGTCTGTAACCTGTGATTTATCCATGTCAAAGTGCAGGTGTTTCTTATGCTCTACCTCCTCAACATCCCTCGTCTTCCCTCGCCTGACCCCTTTCCCCTTTTAATCCTCCCTCCTTGTTGTATGCCTCTCAGCGTATCATACTCTTAGCTCTTCCCTTGTTGACAGTGCCAGATATGTGTCTACACTCGGTGGGCCGTCTCCAGACAGGTTATAAATAACTATCAGAGTTTTTGCTTCATGTCCTGAGAGCTCTACTTTCTTCTCACACTTGAGGAACCATGGGAAAAGAATCTTTCCCTTACGCACATGGCACTCATAATAACAGACACGGTTATACATAAAACCTCCGAGCACATGTGCCCGTTTGCAAGCTCTGCACAAACACACAGACACAGTTATGCATGCACACGCAGAATAAACCTTGGTGGCTTATACTGTAAGGCTGCAGCACTAAAATAGCAAGGTTAAAAGAACAGGGGCAGTGTTTATAATGAAATGTTAACTTACGTTACATAACGCGCACTGTGGGAATGCAGAGCACAGTTCTACTGTCATGTAAGTATGGGAAACTTGCTGAAACAACAGAATGGGATAAAAGTCTGGGAGAGTGAAAAATAGAAGGAACAAGAAAACAGCCACATCGGAGAAGTAAAGTGGAAAAAGAGTTCATCGGATGAGCATTAATTTTCTGCTCGTGACAGATTGCACAGGGAGGGGTTATGTTATGTGTGCATGAAGGGGTTGGTGTGAGTTTATGTGTAGAGGAGTGACAGTGAAACAGCGTTAATGTGGACTATAGTTGGGAGTCGGGGAGAATTCAGGGGTTGGCAGGTCAGTCTCTGCTGACACACTGGGATCAGCGATGGGATTGTTTCCACTGGAAAGAATTCCAAGAATGAGCTAGAAGAGCTATCAGTGACTTCACTCGCAGGGCTCTGACAACAGTTTCAATACACTGCCAGGCACACACGCTCTCACACACATTCGAAGATACTGTGTCTCATGCCAACAATGGTGTGCGAGACACACTCCGTTTCCCCTATGTCACCGAGTACACGCTGACTCTCACTCGGCTCTCAGCTTACCATTTGCAAAATGAACGCCGTCACCTGACCGCCAGCAGAGTGGAAAAATATTTGTTTCACACAGGCCTATGTAGGATCCTATGCATGATTTGCTGTTTGCAAACACGCCAGGTGCAGTGAGCGATTCTGGAGAAAGATATAACTCATTGCTGAGTCTCATTCCCACAAAACTCCTTCAGTTTGTGAGTCACCAGCCCAAAGCGTTGGTATTTGAGGGAATGAGACTCGTCACGATAATAAAAAGTTAAGATGCTAAGTAAATACAGGCAGGGGGAAGGGTAGCTGCAGATACAGTTGAAAAGTTAGGGATTATTTCTTTTCTTTGAGGAAAATCCTGCTTAGCATACATTTTTAAAACATGTTTGCCAAAAGTTAGCCAAAAAAGGGGAAACATGAGATTTGAAAGCCACTGGAGACATGTGCTTATTCATGTATATAAAGTAGCTGCTTAGCTTAGCTTAGTTTAGCAGTTTTGTATGGACTAAACCAACAATTAGTTTGTTTAGAGGCGCAGTATTTAATTTCTGCCGCTAGTGGTCTCTCAATCAAAACAATTAAAAGCAAAGACAGAGTAAGATGATGTGGTTAAGTCGCCTGGGATCATGGGAATTGTTGTCATCATTGATAATTCA
Organism: Pagrus major; assembly: GCF_040436345.1. Lineage (NCBI taxonomy): Eukaryota > Metazoa > Chordata > Actinopteri > Spariformes > Sparidae > Pagrus > Pagrus major. The sequence continues at coordinate 17,312,508 of NC_133230.1, forward strand.
TTGGTCCCTGAACTTTGCTTTATCAACTGCTTTACCAAAATTACAACAGTCAGTCCTTACTCAGCTTTGCTTTTCTGAGCAGCATCACATTTAGTTCCTGTTGGACTATTTTTGCTTTGTCATCCAAATACTGTTTGTAGTAAGGCTTACAGGAGGCCGATGTGCTGGTTTATTTTCTTTCACTTCTGACTCTCCTCTCCAAAATTATTCCAGTGTGTTTCCTGTGTGTGTTGCTTCTCTTTAGGGAGTGGTGTTTTGGTGTCAAGGGCAACAAGAGGGCTTCACACATTTTAATTACCCGCTGCATTAATGGCAAAGGTTCCTTGGTGAGTTAATCAGCAGAGAAGTGGCTGAAACAGAGGAGCTGATGATAAGAGCTGCTGGAAAATGTCAAAATGCTATGGAAAGATGCTTCAGGGGCTCCCTCTCATGTCTCCTTAAAGCCCCAGAAACACTTCTTTATTAAAACTGAAGTATATTGCTTTCTCCAGTTATATTTAAAAAAGGACTCAAAGTTCAAAGGTTCCTGGCTGACGTCACATGATTGCGTGGCTGGATGCAAGTTCAGTTGGTCTCTCTGAGGTCGTCCTTTCCTAACTTCGTCTGATTTCTTCTTTCCATGATCTCATGACATTTTCCACTGAGATCAAGGAGCAGTCATTAAAAAAATACAGAGGATAAAGGACATTCCTTTTCTAGCCTATTCAGAGCGAGCCTCCGTCTCCCTGGGCCAGACACACACTCTGCTGCTGACCACCATTATCAGCTGGGGGGGTATTAATAACACTTTATGCTCCATTTTTTTCCAGGAAGAAGGAAGCAGGGCAGAATGTCAGTTCATTGTTCCCCTTCCAGGAAGTGACTTTAAGGCCCTGAGAGTACTACCTTGGCTGATCTATCAGGCCCTTGGCCCCCAAAGGCTCTACCGCAGCAACTCTGATGGACTATTCCCGGTACTCGGCAATCAAACTTGACCTGGCGGGTCACTAATACAGTACATAGCTGCAAATCACCTGAGAAGTTTCCATTGTAACAGCGATCAGAAAGCTTTCTGTTTATTCCTGTAAATCCCCCCTTTCCCCATTAGAACTTTTCCACTCAACCACATTTTATTAGTCTTGTATCATTGTGGTGAGTGTTTATGGGCAGAGCGTGAGGAGTTGCTTCCACAGGACTTTATACCCTGTCTATCCTCAGCATTTCTGCAATTGTACTTTTAAAAGCCTCCAAAGGTCGGTAGGTCAAACCAATGATCTTTATAACGCTGGACAGCATCATTAAAGGTGCACTATGTTGTTTTTCCAACTCAGAAAGATAATATTTATAATATACGAGTCAGAAATTCCAATCTAATTGAATAAACAAGCCGTCCTCAGAGGAAAATAAGGTCCTCAGAACACTGTTTGACGCAAGAAAGGTGGCAGGGTCCGACAAATATAAACAAAGTAAAAACAGTATGACATTGTGTTGTCCTTTAAAGGTGCACTGTGTAGTTTTACTGGAAGAAATTTCAATCAGAAGAGAAAGATCTTCATTAACTCTTCATTTTAATGACTGAATAAACAAACGGACCTTCAAGGACAACACAGTTTCATACGTTTTACTTTGTTTATGTATGGTGGACCCTGCCACCTTTCTAGCTTCAAACAGTGATCTGGGGTGCTGATTTTCCTCTGAGAACACCTTGTTTATTCAGTTATTGAAAAGATGAATGTTTGAGTTTTTATACATACCTCATTAATATTGTAAATATAATTCTGAGTTTGATTTTCTTCTCCAAAACCTACACAGTGCACCTTTAAACAAACATATGCTGAGCTGTTCAGAGCTCTGGAAAAAGATTTTGTTGTAACCAAGAGTCAGATTGTGTGTGTTTGTGTGCAAGTTGAAGACAGGAAGTAGCATGTGGCCTGTTCTCGCTTCTACATTTGATACATGCGTCTGTATTCGTAGAGAGATTCTGAGCAGGAAGCAGTACTGCTTTCCTCTAACCGCTGCAGGTGAAGTTCAGCGGGGAAAAGAAGGGGGGTTTACAGAAAAGGAAAAAGAAAGTAAACACAGAAGTCTCTTGGTAACGATACTTTAAATGCACTTGAGGATTGCCCCTGTAAAAGTCTCATTTTACTCTGTACCATAAAAACAGCAGTAACTCTTCACACAGTTGGATAGCAAATTCAAATGTTTATTTACAGCCTCTGTTAATTGTCACAGAGAAAAAGTGGTCTAAATACAAAAAAAACAAAAACAAAAACAAAAAAAAAGAAGATGGCGGCTAATCTCCCTGAGCTTTACAAAAACAACGTGGGACCTGTAGGTGACAGACAGGAGAAAGAGAGAGATGTTCTGTACACAGCCCTAATGCCACTCAAAATGAGAAATTACAAAGAACACATCTCAGTCATGCTTGTACAACAGTATTTCATATTGCGTACACAAAAGTGAACTTTTTTCCACGAGTTGACTGACAAGACTTGTTCCACAAACAATAAGCGGTGCTGTGAAGATTGAACAAAAAAAAGAACACCGAGTTCTGAAATTGCAATACAAAAACAGAAATGACAAACGTTTACACCAGAGAACAGTTAAGATTTCCCATAAAGAGCTTTTTTGGCAAACATCAGGACTAATCGTACTGTGAATAAAAGGAGTTTAAGATATTGTCTAACTTATTTGTGAACTCTCCGCTACAGTGTCAATTCATTGTGACCTGAACTTCACGGTGTTGTAAGTATGGCTGTTTTCAAAAAAAAGAACAGGAAGACGAGGAAAGACTTTCAGTTCGGGTGTGTACAGCTCAGAGCGATTCTCAGTCTTTGTCTTTCTAAAAAAGTAAACCAAACCCAAAGTTCAAACAAGATCAGACCGCTTACAAGGCCTCGACGGGTTGGCTTCACTGGGAACAAGTATTTACACATCCTTCATTGGGTCTGTACATTGCTTTATCAACTGCCTTTTTTCAAAAATGACAGACCTTACTCAGCTTTGCCCTTCTGCTCAAGTCACATTTTTACTTTGTCATACAAGTATTGTTTGTAAAAAAGGCTTACAGAGGACGATGTGATGATGAGCATGCCTGCAAAAGAAGCCTTTGTACAATGAAGTTATCACGTAAGCATAGCAGAGCATGCTGGTCTATTTTTTTCTTTAACTTGCTCCTCACTAAAATTATTCCTGGTGTGCCTTTTTTATCGTGAATGCCTGACGTATGGTCACCAAAAATATTTGTCAAATTTTGTTGCGTGGGGGGAAATCCCAGTAACATTATACACAGAACACCCACTTCTTCTTCAAAAAAAGAGACAAATCACAAAACATTCACTTCCCAGAAACCCACAAATCTATGAACAGCAGTGGCAATCACAAATATTCAACATATCAATCCAGAAACTGAACACAGGTAAGGACGGTGTACTGTAGACGATAATCCCCACGGGTAGCACAATAGTTCTGTATGCGAGTATGAAGTCTCTGGGGTCATGACGCCAGCCATTTTTGGAGTAAAGTACAGAGCAGTCGTAGCCCCCCGCAGTGCAGGAGCTGTCCGTGGAGCACTGAGCTGCCGCTGTCCAACAGGACATCCGTTCTGGGCCGCGACACACGCGGTGGTAGGCATGGTAGGAAAGTGAAGGTCAGAGGTGTGCGTGTTCGTTCTTTTCAAGCCCGTTTTGATGCGTTTTCAGTCCGGGAGGGTGAATCATCTTATGAGAAAAGTGTGTATTGCTTGTCTTGCGGGAGTGATGCTTTGGTGTCGAGGGCAACGAGATGGCGTCACGAGACACTGGATGTGCGTCTGCCAGTCGAGTCTGTCGGAGTGCTGAGGTGCAGTGGAACCAGTGTGGAAAAGGGAGAGAGTCAGACAGAAAGAAAAGTATGGGTGCTGCGACACAGCCTCTAGTGCTGAGAATTCTGCATCGGCTGTCCGTTTGGGATGCTGCCATTATTCTGCTCCTCTTCCTCTTCTTCCTCCTCTTCTTCCTCCTCCTCCTCTTCGCTGACCAGAAACTCCTCTGGAGGCCAGCGAAGCTCCCCGCTCTCGACTTCTCCCTCCGTCGGCTCAACCACGATGGATGGCAGACGATCTTTGAGCTTACAGCAACGGTCGAAGTCTGACGGGTCGGGGAATATCTGAAAGACAAGTAAAATACTGGTCATTTATCTTTCATTAAAGCTATTAGAAGAAACTTTACTTTTTTTATTTTTTTGGTGACTCCTGTGGACAAAAGACGACGAAAACAAGTAAATTGTTTTAGTTTTGTTCCCCGAAGTGAACTCATCCAAACCGGTCTCACTTGTTTGTGTAGTGCATAAGCACGTTTCATAACCAGTTTAAAGTTCCTTGTTGTACATTTAACTTCAGGAAGTAAGACAAGTGATTTTCAGAGCTGCAGAGCAGTACTTCAAGTTTGGAGAGTCAGCTGTCCCCTATTTTAAGGCAAGAAGTTATTTGTGAGCCTATTTCTGATCAGTGCTAAGTATGCGGTAGGCTTCGGGATACCAGAATTGAGCTTTGCAGAAGTGTCGCAGGCACATCTACAAGGCTAAACAACTGTGAAGGAAGTGATGTGAAGACTAAACATCTGTGACGGGAAGTGGTGGCTTAAAATCCTAGTGGCATACCTGCTTCTAGCCCAGCCCACATTCCTCTGGCAGCCTTTCTACATAGGTGCTCACCCAAAAAACAAATTGCAGTTACATCAGTGGCTGTGAATGGGCAAATGAAGCATGTCTAGCGAGACTTACGGCAAATGCTGCATCATGTTTAATCTAAATGCTTTGGGAGGCATCGTGCCAAGCAGCTCATAGCTGCTTACGAACTCATCCAGCACGTCACCCGCTACTCAGAAGATTATACAAGAGCATAATCATGGTATTTCAAATCAGCAGTGAGTTGAAAACACAAAAAAGGTGAAGGTTTACGCAGACATGATTTGTGCATAAATATCCGTCCATCCCTATAACAGTGAGCATTTAGTGCCGAGTACTTTATTTATATTCCTGTGGAGATGGAGTTGGAAAAAAGGTTTAGGAAAGAACATGAGTTATCTGCAAATCCAGGCTGATACGACTGCTTATAAACGCAGCGTGCCACACTAAAATGTTTGGATCTAAACTGAAGGGCATGAGAGACATTCTGACAAGAGCGATTACATGCATTCCCTGTCCTGGCAAGATCGGACATCAACCTCAGACTTTCTCTGTTCTCAGGAACTGGAGAAATGGCCCAGGGGAAAAAATGCCTGCCACTCCTGGTCCAAGAACAGCATTTTTTTTGCTGTTGTTTGGATAAAGTGGATGAATATTTTTAGACCTGCATATTTCACTCCAAGACATTGGAGGGAGGGGGTGCGGGGGGGTGCTGATGTCGCTGTCTGGGCAAAGAGCCGAGTGGAAAGAAAGCATTAGATGAGGCGGGAGAGAGTCTGACACGAGGAGAGAGGAGAAGAGATAGAGGGGATCCAGCTGTGTCCAAGTATCCATGAATTCCATAGGAGACAGATGAGAAGGGAGGGGAAAGACAAAAAGCTATAAATATGCCCTGTGAATGTGAGAATTTGTCAGGTTATGAAAGCATGTATGCGTCTATGGGAGGCTTTTCTGGTCTCTAAAAACAGCTGCAGTTTAGAACCATGCCAAGAGGTGCGATTATATGCGTCTAACTATGTGTGTGTTCACATCTAATGCCTGCGTGTAGCTGCATTTCCTGGCCTGCATCACCAATCCTCCCTGTGCGTCAGCACCAATGGGAGTTGGGCAGTGAATGACCTTGCCTTTGGACCCCTAGCTAACACATGTCATAACTTGTTTCACTTCCAGTGGCAGGAAGCGACGACACATCATCAGCCAGGCACAATGCTAGCTATTTTAGGATCTTCTGGGGTGTGTGGCGGGGTTGGGAGGGGGGTGCAGACTATACGCCTGAATCATGACATTGCCTTTTGACATGATAATTCAGTAAATCTGGAACTGTTTGCTCACCCTTTCATTTCAATACCTCTTAGGAGGTGCAGCTGGAATTTAATAGTCACACAATGTGTCAAAGCCCCCGGCACCAATAACGGAGGAAGTGACTGGTAGCAACATGACTGCTTCATACAGTGCTGCTTTGAGGAGTGGCTGGGACCTTGGGCAAATGGCCGAGCGAGGATGGAAAGAAAAGAATTGGCAACCGCCTTTACTCCCGTTTCACCCCCTCATCCGCTCCTCTCATCCTCTCAGACAGACTCGCAGCTGGAGTGTGAACGGTGAGGAGAGGAAGCCAGTCTTTTCCTCTGGGTCAGTCTATATCCTCTTGGAGTCAATGTCAACATACAGCATGGCATTAGCAGACTATTGTATTAGGTTTATGATTTTATGAATGTGTACCTTTAATTTAAAAAAATAAATCTTGCTTGAACTCTCTCAACAGGAAGCAGCCTTTTAGCCCAGTGAGTTGTAAAAGCCTCAGCAGGTGGAACTTGCTCAGCTCCAGGATATTTTAGTACCCGTGACCTTATGATACTGGTGTCAACTCTGACCCACCAGTTGAGATGCAGCTTTGCTAATCATTAAACTTCCTGTCTAAAATCACAAATGGTCTTTCATCATCTTTTTTACAGAAAAAAAAAAAAAAAAGCTTTTGGTACTAAATTAGGGTCCTTTCATTCTTTTCTCACCCTCGAATTCAGATGTGACGCTAATATAAGCAAGCAGCTGTGTGTTTAAGTAGTTTTTGTTTCCACTACGGCCCTGTTGAGCTGACAGTAAAACAAAGCCGCTGGCAACACCTTGTCAAGACCACCTGATGGCTGCTTCTCTCATCTCTCTCAATCTGCAGTTTATTTTTGTCACAGGCTGCAGTGAATGACAGGCAATTTCCCCACATATATATTTACTTTGCATGTTTTAACTTGCGACCTCAAATGTCATCTAAAAAGGAGCGAGGGATGTCGAGTTTTTATGCAATATATTCTCAGCACTGTTAATTATCTAGCTTTTAAAATTTTAAAAGGAGACATTATGCTCATTTTCAGCCTCATTTTTTTAATTTGGGGTTTCTACTAGAATAGGTTTACAAGCTTTAGTGCTAAAAAAACCCCCATCAGTTTTCTCATACTGTCCAGTGCTGCAGCGCTGTATTCCCAAAGCTGTTTTTGCTCCCGTCTCTTTAAAAAAGGCCCCACCCTCCTAAATACCCAGTCTCCTCTGATTGGTCTGCTCACACATGCCTGACCAAGCACCGCTAACAAAAATAAAGCAGCTGTGCTAAATCAATTTTTTACGTGCCAAACTAGCAGCGGGGTATAAATTATGCAAATGTGTGACGTGGTGACTTTGAGTGATGTCACAATGTCACAGAATTAAAGGCGGGACGTATGATGAGGTGTTTCAGGAGCAGTGTACTTCAGGAGCTTCTGTTGGTGCAGACTTTGACCTTTCAAGATCTTTTACATGCACAAGAACAGAAAAAAGGAAAGACAACGAGAAAGCATGATATCTAAATAAATAAATATCAGATCTAGACATATTTTTGCCATTATACTTTCATGAGAAAATACATTGGAAAAATCCACTATCAAACTTAAACTCCTCTCTTTGACATCCCCACCACCTTGTAGCAGATGCAGCTGCTGTTCCCAAATCACAACATACAGTGACTGGTGCCTCCTGTTCATGCTGACATCAGTCCAATTGATGCTAATAAAACAGATGAGGACCGGTATAAAATGCCCATGCCACATAAAAATGTACGGGCAGGGAATTGGGATGGCTGCGGTGTGTCACTGTGTGCATTTGTTTGTCCTACCTGGAAGGAGAGTCTGTCCTTGCTGGGGCTGAGCCTCATGTCCTCCATGGGGGTGCTGCTGATCATCACCTCAGTCATATCTCGGCCGGGCACAAACACTGGGCTGCAGGGTTGATGAGAAAAGAAGTGATGTCATTAGAGAAAATGTATACTACACACAACCTTACAGTTCATTTAAATGTGGTCCCCAGTCCGGTTGTATACGGTGAGGACGAACGGATGCTAGAAGTCATGGTAATTAAAGCCTTTCAAAACTGCATGTACCAAAAAGAGAAAACCAACAAACACTGAATTTATCAAGCCATCCTGATGTACACACACTGTCAAAATCTGAGGGTCATTGTTGTTTTACCTGCACATGTTCAACAGTTTTGTTTATACTCTGCACATCTTGACCACAACACAACAAGCATCCTGTCCGTGCTATGCTAATGCACTGCAAAGCTGCACAGCTCAAGCTGCGGCTTGCATAAGGCGTCTGTTTCTAAATACAGGATGATGTGCTCTTGCTCTAGCAACCGGAGAACACAGTCAATGTGAGAGTGTGCTGGGGGCGTGCTGTGGTATTTGACTGAGGTGGAACTCAATGCACTCAGTTCCATCAAAGCTTGGCCAAACTTTCCATTTTCGATGAAAGTAGCAAGAGTTTGTTTATCCACGTTCAGTGCATCCGCCATTCAGCATCGTCAGTAGTAAAGCTTTAAACAAATGACTCAAAAGCAGGTCCCAGGACTGACATAGAACGCTGTCTTGAGACAAGATGCTGAGCAGCCTTCTCACGCTCTCTATTTAAAGCCCGGTGCCTTGTGGTTAGTGGCCAAAGGCTTGTGGTTTCTGTGGTCACTGGCTAAACAGAACAAAGAAAATAGAACAGGACACTCACATCCTCACATTATCTGAGTCAATGGATTCGTTTTTGTTTTGTTTGTTGGGGAAGAGATGTGTTGGATTCGCTTGACCTACTTTGAATCTTTAAAAAAAATGTTTATTTTTGGATACAGCAGAATGGCAAAAAAATATTGTGGTAGTGATTAAAGCATGGTTTGATTATGTAAACACGTTCCACGGAATTCATTTGACCACTCGCCACAGTCTTAATCATCTATCAAAAGCACCCTGGCTTCAAAACGCGATTAGATAACACTTCTGAAAATCTGAAAATACTGAATCATGTCTGCGTTTGATGAGTTGCGCAAACAGAAATCCCCTTTAAAAATAAACTGTGTCACAACCGGCAGTATTTTTTTTTTTACTTCTTTTACTTCAAGTACAACATGAAGCATATTCTCTGGAAGTACAGTGCTGTCTTTTTGTCTCCAGTTATGACTCATACTGAGAATACTCCTCATGAAGATATCTATAGATTTCCATTTTTACTGGCACATGAATTTCCTCAAATAAATAAAAAAAAAATACTGTCAAACTGTACATGGAAGTGCAGTTTATATTCCAGGACAACTGAAACCTGCACAAATTAGGCTTTCATTTTATGTAACCAGGGCTCCAGACTATCTTTTTACACTGTTGCACCTAACTTTGTCATTTAATGACAATTAGCATGCAAACCAGCGAGACTTTGTCCATCCCGGTCCACAGTGTAAACACCAACACTCTATTGCGCCAACTGACAACCAAGCTAACGGCAGCTACAGTTAGCCATTACTCTGGTGATACACTGCCTCCCATTTGTTGTTAGCATGACGACAACAGCTGGCCAATTCTTACATATTGCACCTTTAATAAAAACAAACAAACAATTATAAGATTATAATTGATATTGGGAAGAATCATTATTTATAGTCATATAGTCTCACTTTGAATTCAACAACAAGAACAACACGAGTCCCTCCTAATCTGTGGAGATTATGGCTCAGTCAATGATTTCTGATAAAGCCCCCCCAGGGCTACCAAGCTTCCATATTGGGCATCTACAACAGTCAATCAGTGCAGGAACAGACACACACACACACACACGCACACACACACATTACAGTCTTCATGTAGTACACTCAATAAAGACACACATTTAACACAAATTCATCCTGAGGAGGAGAGAATCGCGTGACACAAGATCATTAACCCCTGCAGCATTTATCCGGTTTTCCATTACTGCCTGCATTTACACACGTCCCTTGTCTCCATGAGGAAACACTGACATCACAGCAGGGTGTATTGTGGCTTTAAAAAGTGAGGAAATCAGAAAAGCTTCTGGCTGAATTCAAGCGAGGTAACCTTTACTGCACCAGTCAGACGACACGGCATACTTGGCCGAAACAATACCCGGATATCCAAAAATAAAAGAGAAGGAGGCTTGAAGGATACGCGAGGTTTAACATGGAAAATATTATGTCAAGCGGGGCTGATCTTGAAGTTATTTCATCCTTGAGTGGGGTGCAGAGAGGGTGAGGCAGGCATGCAAAAAGAAGCAGCGGAGAAGGGGGAGGAGGAGGAGGGGACAGAGGGATGAGCGGTGACAGTGAAGACCTGAGCCGAGGAAGAGGAGGAGAGGGGAAGAAGAGGGAGGGAAGGGAAAGAAAGATAAACACTCGGGTCTTGCCAGTCATATTTCTGTTCGGGGATCGTATAAACATCCTGCTCGGCTAAGAATAACAGAACATCGGCCTAATAAAACATAAAGGGGCACAATGAGGAGGAAGTGGGGGTGCGCGGCTAACAAGTCAACCTGGGAGGAAACAAACACGCAGTCACATCTATTACAGCTTCACTGAGTGGTATACTTGATTCCTGGAGAGGAGAAGTTAAGTGATCTATAAGTGAGATCAGCATGGTGCACAGCTAGTCAACTGGAGCCCAAGAGCACATACCTAGCAGCAATGTCTAAATGATGATGCTGCAGCTGCACCATAAGAGGCAGGTGATGAAGATGCACATTTTTAAAGAGCCTGTATAGAATAATGAGGCTGGCGTGGCAGATGGCTCTTTACCTCCTGACCCAGTCAAGATAATGCATACCTGACCCAGCAGGACTCCTAATGCCACGTCCAGTCAGGGCACAGATGGACAGCAGGGATAAGCTGATATCGATCAGTAAAGATTTGAGTGCTAGCATTTTTATTTTTCCAAATTTCTAAAGATATTAACATCATTAATATAACCTCAGTTATTTCAAATTCACTTGGCCATGATAACCTTGTAGTGAAAAATCTGACATCGTGATAGCCCTACTCCAAATATCAATATTGCAATATTCCCAATTGCAATATCAAAATCACAGAAGCCGCAGTTTATTGATAAAGGCTCAAAATGTCAACATTTTGATAAAAGTACTGTAGTGCTGCAGAGACGTCACAAATCCTGCTCTCCAGATGTAAGATGACATGTTTGTTCACTACAGACCCCAACAAATGTCACATCATGGTGATTTTACCTGTTTTTTTTTTTCAGTGAAAATAAAGATTTAGACCAGTCTAACTAATCCTGAGTCATATCAATCTGTTAAAATACCCATAATGATTTTCTTTTTTACCATATCAAGAGCAAAATGTGACATTTCTTGACTCGCAACTCGAAGCCACTGGAAAAAGACATGCTTTATTTAGCTGCCTCCTCATGTTCTACTTTGTAAAACACCTACCTAACCTCATTATACAGTGACCATATTTCCTGAGCGCGTTACCTAATCATGACACCAGGTTCATCCACCTGTCTCTATACAAGACTATACAAGGCCAAGGCCATGCTAGCTCCACATATGTCTGTGCACTGTAGAGGCACTGACAGGAGCCCCGACTGGTCTCTGCAGCAGTCGGGGGAATTTACATCTTGCATTATCAACATTGTTTCCCCTCTGCCACCCCACACTTCTTACTACTACGATCATAAATCTCGGCCTGTGTAAAGCTTCTGGCGTTCAGTGCCAACGCTGCCACGGCTCTGCAGGTATTTGGGCAGCGCGGGGACTGAGTAAGACCCCCAGGAGCGTGCTGCTGGAATGAATGGGTTGTATCCAGATTCCTGTGGGTTGAGTCTGCCACTGAAAACACAGCATGGATCAGTTACCACTCCGGTGCCTTAAATGTAATCTTAGTGATGTGTGTGGGAGTGGAAAAATGAGTCTAAGAAACTTGCACCAAGTTTTTCTATATATGCTGTTGTGCAGAAAAAATGTCTTCCTGTTCACACCAAGAGCCACAGGAGGTTTTAGGGGAACTTGGAGCATGCAGATCGAATAATGCTCAAAAGTTTCTGGTCATACTTCTGAAATTAAACTGCAGTAGAAGTGAAACCCTGTTTGTGGATTTTTCTCATAACATTACAGCGCAGAGAGGCAACAGTAGGCAGGCACACAGGCGACAAAGCAACGTGTGGTTACAGTAAAACAGGTCGATTCTGAACTTCCTGGTAGAGACAGCCAGAAGCCTGCTGAGGTTTGAACAGTGCTCGCAAAAACAATGTTTCAAAGCGTCTCGCATATCCTCTGTACAGACAGGAAAACACTCGACAGATAAGAGAAGAGAAAGGCTCAGATAAACAAAGATGCACTCAGCACCCCTGCGTCAAGAAGTAACTCAAGGAGGCAGGGTGCAGATTGTGGAAAAAGACACCGATAATAGACAGAAGTAATAGATAGGAGCAGAGTGCATCCTTCTCCAATTGCACTGCACCTGCAGCACGAAAGACCAACGGATGAAAGCTACCGAAATGTTCAAGGATACACAAAAAATGTCTTTAAAAAAAAAAAAAAAAAGGTGGATTAAAGTGCATTTTAACCCTTAATGTAACAGCTGAGAATGAATGACCTTTTCTGACAAGGCACACGCAGCAAGAGTATCAAACTGAGGGCTGACTGAGACACAGAATTGTCTTCTTTTTCCAACCTGTTTGACATTTCTACATTTTCAGGGGCAATACCCCACAGAAAATCTAAAAGGAAACAGGAGTGGGTGTAGCAACAAAGGTGGCTCATTCTGAAGGGAAATCACCAACCTCAAAAAGACCTCATTGTTTCTTACCTGTCAGGTGCAAAGCAAACACATATAGTGTTTGATTACTGATTTAGACTTTTTTCTATCAAGCAACTGACAGAAAGCACAAAAAAACAGAAAAAAAAAAAAAAAAAAATCAAGCGTGTGAACAGGTGAGAGGAAAAGAAGATGAGGACTCACCAGTAGATCTGCGGGGAATATACAGACATGAATTCACACCTGCTGTCAATCCTGCTGATTAGGGAATGTAATTTACAGCCACTGACTTCTTCTCTACTTTTTTCTTTCTTTCTTTCTCTTTTACAGCCTCTTTACTTTTCTTCTCTCAGCTCGCAAAGCGAAAGCAACTCTGCGACGGCTCAGGACGAGGACTCGGCTCTTTAAATTGGTTGCGTCTGATCATCCACACGGTTTGTGTTGAGTATTTATCCGAGAGGCGTGTGCTTCTTCCAGCCGGGGACACGCCCCCTCCCTGCACGGGCCAGAAAAACCTCAATGGCAGCTCATTACCAGCAGCAGCCAATCAGAGCGCAGGTGACTCTTGCGCCGTCCGCACCCCACCCCCTCCCTCCCTCAGCCCCCTGATGACGACAGCAGCCGCTGAACCCTCTCATTGGGAATGGACAAGAAGATACTGCATGATGCTATTGATTTGTAGTCTCCAAGGCAACAAAATGACAGTCTTATCCTCTTCTTTTTTTTTTTTTTCTTTTTTGAATGAAAAATAGAAAAAAAAAACACACTGATTCCTCCATGAGGTGATCCGTGACATTTATCCAAATGAGGAGAGAGGCAGAGGGGGAGGGGGATGGGAGGGAGCTCATCTGCCTGGGCTCATTCACAAATATATTCCAAGGGCAACTCAATGTCTGCATGTTTCAGTCACAATGAATTGTCCTCCTGCAGGCTTTCTTTTTCCTTTTAAAGCCTGCAGGAGGCCAGACTCTTCTCATGGACTTCAAAATGATGTCCTCAAAGTATAATAAGCCTGAGTTTCCAGGACCTGACCGTGTTTATGTTATGGTCAGGACCTCCGGGGCAAACTTGACCTTCACACCTTGTAAAATGCCCAGTTGTCTTTTCCCCTGCACGCAGTGTACTGTACGTTTGGCTCAGATAAAGCAGGTGCACAGGACCATCTCCAGTTTTGGGGGGTAAGATGGTGAAATGCAGGTAAGCCTCTACTGCCATCTTGTGACCGTCCAAGGATGAGTCTCATTCAGGATAATAAACATAAAGTTTACATGCATGTTGTTTAATTTATTTTGTTCATTTAGTATTGTACTTCTGTTACTGCTTCTGTAACCTGCAAAGGGACTACAGATGTAAATTAGCCTTCTTGCTAAATCCAGCATAACGTCTGTGTTTTCATGTTCATTTACTTGATCTGTCACTGTCATATAAACAAACTCAATTTAAAAAATAAACATTATTCCATATATGTGTGTTATGTTAGGTATATATTATGCACATCAGAGTAGTTTTGCATTCACGAGGATGATATGTACTTATAACTAAAGTCTTATTTTCAAACAGTGTATTTAAATGTGTTCACCGAGAAATATGATGACAGCAGTCAATATGTCATATGTGATAAAGTCAGTACATTTTTAAAATATCAGTAATCAGTAATACTTAATGAACATATAAATAGAGACAGTACCCAAACATTATATACGTTTTTGAGCGTTATCCAAAATGACACAGGATTATTTTCTACCTAGTGTAGTATGGTGTGTAGTGACTTACTAACCTTTCAGCATGTTTAGGGGATCCTTAAAGGATAAGTTCACCCAAAACTGAGAATTAAATCATTATGATGGAAACTCAGATGAAGTCCACAAAACATTTCTGGAGCTTCACAGCAAAACAGTGCTGCAGCTGTGCAGTTCAGTAATCTCAAACTTTGTCATACACTCCATCAAAAAGTGCTTTTTGTATATCAAATGTGTCGTGTCATTAGGCTGATCTTGGATAAAGGTAAATCTTTAAATATCCCCTCATTGTCTTGTTGGTGACTCTACATTATAATGCAGCTCACAGCGTCAGCGAATCTGGCAGTTTGCAAGTGCCCTTTATTAAAATCTCTTGGGTGACAGCAGATGGCACACATGCCCGGCAGAAATAAGCACTTTGTGAGTCTGATTTTATAAAAACGCCCTGCAAGGAGTTTTCTTTAACCCCTTCAAAACAACGGACAACTATTTTCATTAAAAACTCGTGTTTTTCTGTATTGCTTAAACCCAAAGAGCTTGAAAAAAGTCACCAAATAGCTATGACTGAACAAGACATTGAGAATGTTTACACTTGCTGGAATGGTTACAGCATTTCTCCATGGTGCTGCCGTACACTTAACCTGAGTGATATAAAGTATGTCAATGGGACAAATGAAATGTTATATTTTCATCATGTGTACTCCCCGTCCGACTTGGCAATTAACTGAGGTATCTGAAGCCAGAAGTGCAGATTTTTAAAAAATACTCCAGCACTGAGCCCTCCCTTTGGCCATAATGACCATCTCTTTGGACCTCAGCTGTTCATTGTCAGTTTGTCGGAGATAAAACTAACAACGGTTATAGATACAGTCAGCATCAGATACTTTGTCTATCTTTAGCTCTCTGGATCGAAGAAGAATTAGCAATAGTGTGAATAAAAAATGGGAAAATACAGAGTTATAGCTTTCAACCTAACCCTTTGACCATTTAATGTATGTTCACATATTCTCTTACCCTCGCTATGAGTAGCTTTGCAGCTATGCAGTAAGCTGTATACACAGGCTGGAGACAGGAGTAGACCTATGACCTGTAGGCCTATACGACATCAAAATCAATCAAGATCAGACACCATAAACAGGAGTTAGCTAAACCAAAGATATTGTTGTAAAAGGAGTCAGACAAATAACAAAGAAAGGCTAGAACACACACAGTGTGTACTTGAAGTTACACATTTTTTTATCAGTGCTGATTTAATATTACATGAAATGTCAAAGTCATTCTACGCTCTTGAGATGTTTCCTTGTTGGTGATGCTCAAAGTTCAGAACCAAAATGGAGATGTAATGAGAGTATGTGGCAATGATGTTGATGCAACATACTTTGTATCAGCAGTCACTGTTTTTGTTGGAGTACTGATACCGTTGATGTTTTTGTTATGTGTCACTGCAGCTACAGCCTTGATTGTGACTCAGCTTGTGATGTCATCACATAATGGTGGGGTGATGTAATGAGCAGCTGCTGTTTTGGTGAATTCTGTCCACTCAGCATGAACCTCCGCTACAACGTACTGCATGCAAGCTCATAATGAAAAAAGACACCTGTAAAGCTTTTGCATTTTTCAAGAAGTTATTTTTACTGTAACCTTGCACTGCCTCATGTGGACGCCTCATGTGCAGCTGTGGAGTTTGGCAGCCCCCTAACAAGAAATGGACAAAAAAACAACAAAAAAAGATTCATTGACACAAAATGACCACAGGATGTCAGTATTGTCTATGGAATAGTCAGACCAGGAGGAAACCTGCTGTATTGGGTGCATAAGGCCCTATATGAGCTGCTGTGAAGGTTTACATTGGCATTCAAATTTCTTATAGTAAACTCAATAACGGTAAAAAAATATATATAGTTGTAGGCTGTATGAGAACATACTGTAGGTTGGTGTGCAAACTGGAATTAGTTTAATACATTTGCTGCTTTGATAATTTTTTGATGCATATATTTTATATTTTATAAGTGGAGAATAATATAACAATCTAAAATAAATGCTTATCTTGAATCTTTTTCTTTTTTTACAAATCAAAGTCAAGATTTCTGACTTATCAATGTAATGTCAATGTATCAATCAAAGTAAGCACTTGTCAGAAAAGAAGTGAAGTTAACACCTATATTTTACCTATTTGTATATAAAAGTCATCTTGCCCTTCTTTATAACTTAATGAGCATTAAGTAAACAAACTGTTCCTGAGACTGTTGTGAGTGAAACTGGATTATGTGTGTTCGGAGAATGGCGACCCCCTCTGTTCGTACTGAGGATGTGGAAGGCAGCCCAGCTGCTTTTATCGCTGCTCCACATAAACAGCTGCACATCTGGGCAGGCAGAGATGCCTCGGGGGAGCAGAGGGGAGGCTGAGGACCGACTGCACGACGTGTAAATGAACGAGGCCCTGAAGGGGACGGCAGTCGACAAGCACCCGTTGTCCTCTTGGCTGCTTTTCGAAGCAGGCTTAAGTTTCTTTTTGGACTCTGAAAGTTCCAAGTTTCTTTTTTTGTGTTCTTGTTCTTGTTCCTTATCATCTTTCACTGCCTTTGCTTATTGGTTCATGAGAGAGAAAAGGAAGAATTCTTTGTCCACTGAAGCTACATACTGTAGGCACTTTTAACTTTTGCAGAAGTATGCAATGAAATTCTCACTCTTAGCAATCTGCAGAAATGCTTCATATCACAAGCAGGATATACATTTTTGTAAAGATCTCTCCTCCCACATCAGTGCTGAGTGTTTCCATGTTCTCACCGTTTTCCTGTTGTACGTGTTTATGTCCATTAGTGTAAGCATGTGCAGGCCCACAGGTTTATCCCGTGCGGGGACATTGGCGAGTACATTTTCATGCGTACATGTGTGTTGCTGAGGGACATCTGATCTCCGGGCTCGCCGCACGCCACGCTTGCTTGCAGGTGGTCTGTCCACACTTGGGGGCCGAGCAGATTTAATATTTCATAGGAGCACAGCACACCCCTGGACGCCATCATTGAGTCCACATGGCCGGACGGAAAGCTGCTCTGTGAACACTCGGCTGAAATATGCGGCCTGCCAGCCCCCTCTCTACCATGCTGCTCGCTCACTTGCTGGGCCTCACAATTAAAAGCTAACCACAGCTACAGATGTTGGCAGCTGTCTTTAACCCATAAGATGCCACTCTGGAGTTCCACTTCTAACTGTGTAAAGTGATAAAAGCTGCTGATTAAGGTTGGGTATTTACTAAAAGTTGTGCAAGTACTTGTATCGGCTTAAAGTTGTCATTTGTAAAGTATGACCGGAATTCGAAAGTAGCTCCAAAACTATAGGGGGCCGCATATCAAAGTACCAAAGTAACCAACATTGCTGCTCTTTGCTAGCTTTCCTTGGCTGTAGCTAGCTACCGAGGAGCTAGTGGCCTTATTAGCTGACTGAAGCTAATAGCACCTGGACCACAACCTCGGATCATGGGGACTCTCCACATCAATGGACCTCAGCTCAACACAGCTGGACACCGGACTGAGACCGAACACAGCCTCCGAGGTCAGTGGAGGTCAGTAAAAACAGAGGATGAAGTACAGAGGCGATTTACAGCGTAAGACTCAAAACATAAAGCTAACTGAGCTTGTAAAAAGTGAACTATCGCCTCTGATGGTATGCTACAAAGTGTTATTAAAAGACAGGACAGGCTGGGGCTAGCTGGTTAGCATGCTAACTGCAGTAAACATTTCTTCAACACAGTACATAGACGTCATACCTTTACATCAACACTGTTGTATTTTCGCCCCCCTGTTGATAATGTTGGTTCATTTTTTAAATGTTTTAAAACTAGAATTCGAGCCATATCTTACAAATTGCTCCTATAATCACAGAAGAGGTCTCGTTGACGAAAAGGCAGGCACAAAAGCAGAAAGAAAAATCTGGACAAAAAGAAAGCAGAGAAATCAGCTGCCCAAAGCATTTCATTGTGAGAGGTTCCAGGCCAA
Organism: Pagrus major; assembly: GCF_040436345.1. Lineage (NCBI taxonomy): Eukaryota > Metazoa > Chordata > Actinopteri > Spariformes > Sparidae > Pagrus > Pagrus major. The sequence continues at coordinate 17,330,947 of NC_133230.1, forward strand.
GTCTGCGAGGTAAAACCCTCATCTCCTCCAGTTTTAATGCCCCCACCATCTTTATACACCATATAAACAGGAAACCAAAACCAAAAGTGTTTCTGACCACCTCGCAAAATCCAATGTTAGGATTTCAGGTTCAGGTCAGAGTTTCACCCACCATTCATCAGATTCCACTGAAGCCAAACCTTGCTCTGTGTTTGCCGTCATGTATGTCGCGGAGTTGGACTTCAGCCAAAGTGAACAGAGGGAACTTCACCAGCGCCATTATTCAACAAGGTCAAACCCGATTTAGATTTGAAACCAAAGCCAAAACAGGGCATCTTGAAGCTGTTAGGAAACTATTCCAGATCTTAAACAGACCAGGGGGACTGTGTACATCTCCCTAATTGCACATGTCAATTTATGTACAAGCGCTTGGTTTAGTCAAGCTCCATTACCCCCCTTTTCTTACTCCATGCTGTTTCACTGTCACTATCTCCCTCTTTTAGTCTCTTTCTGTCTTACACACACATTCACTCAACTTCCTGGACACGAAAAATTGACAAATTCGAAGTGTGTATAGTTTTTAAATGTTGTGTGCTTACACAGAGGCACAGAAACACACTCTCGTTCTCACACATACACACAGAAATGTTAGGCAAACCAACAACAAGTCACTGAGACAAACCATGTCAGTTCACAGCTTGACAGCTTGTTAATGTTGTGTGACTTCTCCGGGAACAAAGGATGCATTGCAGAAACTCAAGACTGCATGTAATTAATCCGATCCCGGCAATAACTCTCTCAAATATTTACTGTACTCCACTATCAGCGGTGAGGGAGACAAATGAAGAGCTCAACAAAAGACCTCACACAACCATGGGAGTCTGTTGATTCCAGAGACTGTGGCTAGCAGAGCAGGTGAAAAGAGCTGTAACTCACTTCTCGACCGTCAGGGCCTATATAATGTTTTAACACACTGACCATAACCCTTCGGGGACCTAACTACAATAATGCTGTCATCACCTGGTTTGGGAGTTGAGGCTCGATGGTGTGATACAACCGTCCAGCATCCATGGGAGACTGACCAAGGCAAACAAAGTTGTGAAGTTTTCTCTCTGATAATTCTAACATATATCTGAGGTGAAATTCAATTGAACTGTTTTGATCCCAGAACACATATCAGATTAAAACACACGAGCTCTTTTTCCATAAAAAAAAAACCAAGGATACAAGCTTTAAAGGGTCAGTACACAGAAATTACGACTAGAAAAGGTGCTTTATCTGGAGTTATTTGTTTAAACATTTAAAGCTGTCCTCTTCTTTGAGCACTTAGGCCCCATTCAGAGTAGAGGTGTGAACACCCCAAGACGCACTGAGGGTGCATTTGAGATCCGATCAATCAGGCCACATTCAGAGGTGGTGTGGGCCACTTGTGACTACATTCTTTTAGCAGTGTGTACACACATGTGTCCCGGGCCGCATTGACGGACTGCCTAATCAACTGACGTCCTCTGCAAAACAACAAGAAGCCACAACAACAGGCAGGATGGATTACATTCTGTCTGATTTCCATTTGGTTCACTATGTGCAAATTACATGTTTAGGCTCTCTTAACCTGCCCCTCTAAACCAAGGTAAACAGCAGATGTTTGTGGACACGCTCTCTGTTTCAACCAATAAAACCACTGATCTAGTTACCGCAGCATCCCCAGACTCCCTTTCAAATCAGGCCATTTTGAGAGTTGTTGAATGAGGAGAAACTTTAAAAAAAAAATGTGCGAAACAGCTTCGGCAAACTCTAAATCATTCGTGCCTTCTTGGAAATTCAGCACAAAATGCGAAACATTAGGTTGTTTATTTCCTTGTAAAAATAGTCATTTTGTCACGGTTAATACCAGGTGTGACCTGACGGACTTAAAGCTGTCCACTTGTGATTGGATCTTTCAGGATGATGGGACTACCAGGTCTGAACAGTCACGTAAACTTGTTTAGTTCCCAAAACCTCTTGAGAATTAAATTGTGCAAGCTAATGGCTAACTTTGCCTGTCTTTGCTGCTGCACAGGCAGCGCACAGTGGGTTTATCAAACCTTTTTTGCTGAAAACAAGAAAGAAAAAAGAAACAAGGTTGATGAGAGTGGTGTGTGTGAATGGAAAAACCAAAACAAAGAGCTGAACGAGGCTAAAATGCTCTGTACACCTGTATGAAACTGCAGAGTTGGAGAATCTCTGTGGGTCTGTGTGTGAGACGCTTGACTTACTGTCAGAGAGTGTATGTGCATGTGATGTTTGACCTTTACTCTCACAAATTATCGACTACATCAGACAGACCCCACTCTAAGCTGACACTGTGGTAGAGGAGAAAGAGGCCATGTCTTTAAAACAACAACAACAACGAAAAAAAGTCACAATAGCGTCTCAGTCTCTGCAAGTTGTCTATTTTGGATGAGGGTAAACAGCCATGTTTGAAAAGCAATCATCTGGCAAACACTTTTAGATCTGGTTGGAGGATGAAAGAGAGGAAAAGCTTACAAGAAATAAAAAATAAAGTCGTGGAACTTGCCTCTCTGTAAATGTGTGGATAATTATTAGCGGTATGGTTATGGTCACTGGATTATTTAGATTCTTTCAATCATTTGCGGTTTCCTTCAACCAGCAGCAGGTTGTAATGATCTGAGAGTCATTTCCAAGATGCAGCTCTGGTGTGAAAACATGGCACTAATTGAGCTGTGATTAATCCCAGTTAGTGTGGAAGGAGACTTTCAAAGCCTTCTTGTGAGTCATAATGGCTTTAAACACTAGAGGGTAGCCTTTTCAAGCAGGATTAGCTGATTCCCACTTCACAGAGATACAATTACCCTGCCCCACCAAATATTCCAATAGCGGGGAGATAGGGCCATTAAAATACCTTTAAAAGGTCACAGAAAGCCAACTTCAAGGTTTGTTGTCCCACCAGTTCTGAGTTACGCTGTGAGGCAGTCGGGATGTCTTATGGGCCTTTGCCTTTGCGAAGGGGGGGGGGGGGGTCCTGCCATTCTACAGGTTCACAGGAAAGATGGCCAAGCATGTTTGCTCATGCCATGGGACGCAATGTTTTCAGAGGAACAGCGGGAGCAGCAGAGGGGGAGTGGAAGGAAGGAGGAGGGAGGGAGAAGTAAAAGCTCTGGAGGAGTCTGGTGGCCACATGTCGCCGTTGCTGCTCAGTGCTTGGATATCGCAAGCTTTCGTGCTAAACATCGACACAGAGGCTGAAAATAAATCCTGTCCAAATACAGGGGCTGGGTGGTGGACTGGTGAGGATGGGCCCCAGACGAGACTTTCACCAGCAACCTCCTCCTTTACATATCCACCCAGGATTTAGTCCCTCCGGGGCCAAACATCGTCCCTGACCTCCAGCCCAGACTCCCAGCTTCCAACTCCAAACAGCTAAGGGACTGTCCACAAAGTTTTAGGGTGAGGAGGAGGGTTGAATCCCATAATCCTCTTTTATATTTCAAATATATATTAATTATATCAAATAATTCTATGGCCTGATATTTATACAATCAGATTTCTTTCAGATCAATTCAGTAAGTTAAATGATGCCTGAGTTGCAAGGCTAGAAGTGTTCTTCCATCTTTGTGCTGCATCTGTTGATATGTTTTATTCACCTTAAAGCAACATTACGTAACTTTTTCACTTCAAAATAACAGCTTCAAAATCATGTTGATGGTACAGTGTCTTGTAACAGGGTGAATGGTGTCTCTGTCTCAGCCACTCCGCCCCCCTATCACTTGTTTCTGCACTATGTAACTTCACTGAGAGGGTAGGATCACAGCGTCACATACACGTAGCATTGTAGTTAGCACCTACATTACGTCTGACAAATTGTTACAGACCTGGGATTTGTGTTAAGGACAGTGGTGTTGCAATCAGAAACTGCGGGGGTCGCCAAATCGCACAAAATACCAATTTCTACATAAAATTTTAAATCTTACAAGGGAGCAATTAATCTGGGATGAGAAGAAGTTAAAAGACCTACTACCTTCTACCTTCAGCAAAAAGAAATAAAAACCTAACCCTCCTCCTTCTCTGACCCGTCTCCTCTCCTAATAACTTTTGTACAGCCCCTAACGCTGTGAGAATTGTTCTGTTTCTCCTCTTGTTTCTTTTCTGTTTCAAATATAAAGGATTCCCATCAAAGTGCTTCGAAACATCAGTATTGATTACGCTATATTTGAATCATTCACCAGCCCTCTTGTTGCCATATTGGGAGCAGACATGTCTATATTAGTGTCAGAGACACCCAGAGGTATGTCACATTACCACACAGTAAAACAGGTTAAAGAGGACCTTAATTGCTCGGTTGCTGTCCTTTGAAAAGCTCTGTTTTCCTTGGGAGAAAACGTTCTAAAAGCAGACGAGCCGAGGTCGAAGCAGAAGGAGAGAGCCACATCAAACGAGGAGCGTGCATGAATCTGTCAGCAATGAAGGGCTATTACTACAGTAGCAGCACCCTGCCTCGGGGAATATGCTGTCAGCTTCCTCATTAAAAGGCTGACCTGGGTAGGAGAGAGCCCCGGGTTAGTTCACGTTTTTCAGCTTAACTCTTGTGCAGTTTTCCCGCATTCGAAAAAGAAATCGAGTGATTGTAATGGCGAGAAAAGATTTTAATATGAGATTTATTGAAGCCGAATGTGTTTGTCTGTGTGTGTGGGGGGGAGAGGGAGCGAGGCCAAGAGTGAGATAAACAGCGTATGTGTGTGTGTTTGCATCCTGTCGGTGAAATTAGAAACACAAACACATCAGATCTTAAACAAGCTCACCACATCCAACTCCTGCGAGCAATTAGAAAAGCATCGACACCATTACGCAGTGACTCTGACACGCTATGCCTTAAACCCTTCACCTTTTCGCAGTGAGTAAACACACACACGTCGGTGATAAAGCTAATGGGGCTCCGGCGGACGGGCCACATGAGGAGAGTGATCCATCTCCATCGAGGGCCATCGTCCGGCCGGGGGACAGAGGAACCACCGCGGAGGTTGTGCAGTAGTTAGTGAACCTGTCTGTCTCCTGTCAGACTGCTGTCACACACACATCGAGCCAAGCATCAATACACACTGGCCTTTCCCCCCTCGATTTCCAGGCCTATATGAACTGAACGCACATGTTTTGATTGCTGACGGCCATGTCAGGAGTCAAGTAGAGCCTCTTAAAATGTGGCCTAGGGGCAAAGGTCATCCGCTAATGAGTAAAAGCTTTTTTTTCCCCTTTGTTGGCAGGGAGGGAGTAAGGAAATGTGCTCACTAGGTGGTAGGGATGTGAGGAGGGGGAGGGAGGGGAGGAGAGAACGTGTGAAGGGATGGGTAGTGGCAGGGGAGAGGAAGGGTGAAAGGGCCGAGCGGGCGGAGGGAGGGGGTGTCAGGAAGTAGAGCGAGAGGGGAGGCAAGAGGTGAGGTCTCAGGTGAGAGGGGGTGATAATGATAAACTGTGTTTTTCTGTCGTGTCTGACAGAGAAGGAGAGCGATGGAGAACGGGGAGAGAAGAACATAAAAACGAGGTGAGGTAACTGTTAAAAGTCACTTTATCATAAAAACAACATGTTCCAGTGTTGTTGTTTAAATATTAGTCTTGAGAAAACATTATAATTTTGGGTAATGTAGATAAAACTGACCTGATGTGACTAGTTTAACGGCAGTTGGATGGATGTTGTTGGATGGATGAGCCCTTTGGAGAAACATATCTGATGACGCAGAGAGAACACCTGCACTGTACTGTATTTTTTTTGTGCAAGCATCGAGTTTTCTTAGAAACTCGTCCTCCGATAGAAGCCACCATCCCTCCACTTTCTCTGAGACCTTCAAAAACTCTTCTTGAGGTCGAGACCGCTCCTGAGTACTACGACATTACCACACACACACATGCGGTGTATTGATCTTCCCTCCCTGCTTCACTCTGGGTGTTGTAGGGGCTTGTCCAAGGCCAGACAGCCTGACCCTGACATACTGAAATTGTTTCACGAAAAAAAAGCTCCCTGTACAACTTGGCTGTCTCTGTGTCCAGGCAGGGCGGCATATATATATGAGGATGTGTAGATGAGACACACCGGCGGAGAAGAAAGCCAGCCCTTGTGCTCGGAGAGTTAACCTTAAGTGCTGCAATACCTTCAAGCGCAAAGAGACGCTCTTTGTTCCCTCCGCTCATCTGATCTGGCCTTTACCTCTGCAGCCAAGAGGTGTGTGTGTGTGTGTGTGCATGTTAGTGTCCGTGTGTGTGTTTGGGTTAGCAGTGGCGGGCCGTTTGAAGCCTCGCTGATGGTTCTTTTGGTGCTCTCCAGGAAACGTTTGTCTGTGCATTGGATGAGCTTCTCCAGATGTTCCCATAATTCCCCTGGATGTGTACGTGCATGCCTGACCGCGTGAGTACATCTGAACGTGTGAGTGTGTGTGTGTCTGCGCATGCGCGTCGACGTGTTTAGATAGAAAGAGGAGGGAGGGGGGCCGTGTTCCAATTAGAGATGGGTAAACTGTTGATGTAAAAGAAACTAAAGCTAACATTTACAGGCCGTGACTCTGTGATGTCTCCCATTGTGACTTCAGTCTGCACTGTGGCATCGGGCCTAAAGCACCGTTCAGACCAGAGACGAGCCTGAAGGGTTGTTTTTAAATTCCACGTTATAGCTTCCAAAGTGCACTCCACTGATCTAAACACATTTTAATGTACAATCGCTGCAGAAAACACTTAAGAGCACGACTTTTCCCGTCTGAACTTCAAATGCCCTGCTTTAAGTGTCGATGAGGAAGAGCAAGATCACAGCTGACCTGGGAACTATGACCTCCCTATGAACAGGGGAGAGAGTTAATATATGATTTTCCTTTGTGAAAACAAAGTACTCCAGAACAGCCGTAAAATCACTCACAACCTAATGGCCAATGAGAGACGAACCTGCATGCACATGTACTGCCTCAGCTGTGGCAGGAGTGTTCACCTCCAGTGAGAACGAGTAGCTAGGTAAGTGAGTGTGGGCTCGAGCTCAAAAGCGGTTGAGATAACGGTGCAAAAGATTCTAATAAAGTAGGTACAGGTTTACTTTTGGAGCTTGACTGTTCATCCTTGGAAAACTCTAACGTCAAGTTCTGAATTTCCTCTCCTCTCACTGCTGTTTAATTTATTTATTTTTTATCTTCACGAACAAAGGCCGTGCCGTTGCGTAGTATAGAAGTAGTTTTATCTGAAACTCTTAGAACATTCAGGTTAGATAGGACGAGGGTCCCGTTCGATGGATGATTGCGGGGATGTAAGGGGGTCGATGCTGGGGGATGAACGGGGACCAAATGGACTTCTGGTGTGGTTGGAGTATCCAGGAACCCGGGGGAACACACAGTGGAATTTGTTGTGGAAGACAAAAAAGTATGACATGTCTCGTACTTCTTTTGGGATTTTGTGAGGCGTCTCAGATGCGGTGTCAGTTGTCATCCATGCCTGAAGCCCATTTTTGTTCCCGACGGCCTACATCTGTGGGGTTGGGCTATTTTGGAAATTATATCTTGTAGTGTGAACCCAGCAAAGGATTTGTGCCAAAGCACCTCGGTGCAATGTGGGTTCCATTTCATTTGTGGTGGTCATAAAGTTGAGAAATTACATAAAAAATTTACAACAACACTTCGTCCCAAAACTAATGTTCCTGTCAGTCTGCGTTTAATCCACAGACCTCACTGTGACTCAATATTTTTCATTGGAGCTACTCTCTACCGACGGGATAATCCCTAAGTATGTTTTTTTAGTAATTTTGGTCAAGCAGCTGTTTTATTTTCTGGGAATTACTGTGGATAACATGCCCCCCCCCCTTTTTAACCTTCATTGTAGCTTGTTGTTGAGTAGAAATGACAAGATGTGACTGTGAATGCCTGTGGATAGGAAAATGGTAAGACATTGAGGGGCTTTCCTAAAGACTCAGTGGACACAAAGAGTGATTCAAAAGCACAGGAAATATCGTAAGGTAAATACCTGCATGAGGCCATCAAAGGTACTGAACAATGACACCAGTATCTTTAAAGGCTGTTTTTTAAATTTACGAGTAGCTCTTACATACACCAAACTTCCCAGTTTTATTCCTATATATAATCTGAAGATGTATAAAGAGGGTTTTGTTCATCTATCATTTATAACCTGATTTATGTAGCAATTTATTCCAAAAAATGATTTTTATTTGGTTGATTTATGGAGTGCTAAAAAAGAGATATCCAAAATTGCTCCTATAAAAACCCTCTACTCTGATATGTCAACAGAAAGAAACAAGAATTTTTAAGATGGCTTACAGGCCTACAAACAAAAGTAATGTTGAGGAATTTAATGGATTTAAGTGGATTTATTTTATTTTCATTTGTCATCACCAGACTTTGTCTGTGTTTATTTTGTATGCAAGGATCTGCCGTGACACATCCCACTGATACTTTCCTTGTTCTTGTCACGCACGTGTTCACATGTAAAATCACCTTTAGAAACCCAATTAGCTTCTCCTTCACAAAAACAACTGTAGTAGTGTCTCTAACTCCCTTACTCATATTAAGAACACCAGGCTCATATAACGCTTAAGAAATCAGGCTACCGGAGAGAGAACAAATGAGGTTACTTAAAACAACATTATGTAACTTTATAACCTTAAAATAACAGCTTCAAAATCATGTTGATGGTACAGTGTCTTGTAACAGGGTGAATGGTGTCTCTGTCTCAGCCACTCCACCCCCCCATCACTTGTTTCTGCACTCTGTAACTTCAGTGAGAGGGTAGAATCACAGCGTTACATACATTTTTACTTCAAGATACACGTTTTCAACACATAATATTGTTATGATTATGTTTGTCCACCATGTTTCTGCGTATATGACGTTTGGACTGGTGTAAACTACAATAGATAAATAAATAGGTTATTCCATCTAGCCTACTCTTTTATTTAAAGTATGAGATTATAAAAGTGAATATAAATCAACACTGTCATATTTCCAGTATGTCTCAACGTATATTCAATATTTTTCACGCATCCTTTGTTTACAATCTGTCCATTGATGTGCGTGTGTGTGTTTGTCTCCCATCTGCCAGTTCTCAGCCCAAAAATTCCGACCGTCCTCCTCTTCTGAAGAGCCACACTTGAGCTGTGACCCCATTTGGATGCTGAGCACCTGTGAAATGCAAACAATTATCCCATTAGTGCTAAGAGGGGCTGCTCCTGCTCACCTTATCCCCGCCCACACCTCCTGCACCGCTGCTCCAGACACCTCTGGTTTCTCCCAGCTCCTTCATTTGGATGTGGGGAGTATCTCTGGAGGTGTGGTAGCACTCTGAAGGGGGAGGAGGTGGGGAAGTCATGGGGATCAATGGTGTTCTCCTGGTTGACAAAGCTCAGACAAAAAGGGCCTTCTCTGGCTGAGACAGGCGGGCCAGCCCACACACACCTGGATGGCCAGGGGAATCATAAGAAGGCTTGGAGCGCTTCAAAGCCACTCTGCCACCTGGGCTCATCGCTGGGAATAAAGAGGGGTGTGTGTGTGTGTGTGTGTGTGAGGACACACACACCAAAGGGGTTTAAATGTTAAGTCTCAGCGACTGAAGTCCTACTTATCTCAAAGTGATAGATACACAGATACCGACACAAGCTGCTATACATCCACATGTACAGACCAAACAAACACTTAACCACCCACATACACATATATACAGTATATCCACCCGTGCACACACACACACACAGATACTAACACACACAGCTCCATGGAGAGGCTGGGAACCTGGGTGCAGGGCTGCTGTAGGAGCTGTTTGAAGCCAGCTGTCACAACCTGACAGCCTGTTGTTTTAGAGGCCTTTGGTATGGCCGAGGGGCCGAGGGGAGAAAAACAACACCAGGAATGTGTACAAGTCAGGACCCAACAGTAAATCCTTCGTCCGTTTCCTTTCTCCCAATGCAGACGGAGGGGAGCAGGGTCGTCCAAGGGAGAGAGAAGAGGGACGTGGGAGCGCCTCCAGTCTCCCAGACGAGCCACTGAAGTGATACACATCTCCCTCACATTCTCAACTTTTTTCTCACACCTTTTTACTCTCTCGTCCTCTCTTGTTTTGACTTTTTTTTCTGTATCCACTCAGTCTCTTTCTGTTCTCCATCTCCCCACCCTATGCCTCACACATGTGCTTAATTGTAATTGTTTTATCATGCGGCTGTTTATCCCGTGGCTGTATTCATTAAGAGCAGACACACACAAACAACCGCTTAAGAAGGAGAAAGAAAGAAAGAAAGAACGACAGAAAGGGTGGGGAATTTGCAGACACACAAATACATTCAACACACACATATCCTCAGAGTGATGGATGCAAACACACCCACGAAACTGCGCTAATCCGGCTAACGTAATACAAACATGAGCACAAAAAAATACGGTGACATTCAAGTGCCTCCATGGTGAGCGCATACTGGACGCCCACAGATGTGGACACATGACCTGCCTCTTTCTTTCTCTTATGGGAAAATAGGCCCCGCTGCCTGCAACAGTATGCAAATAAGCCACTAACTGGCACGGTCACAAAACAGCAGAGCATGCAGACACAAGACTCACTGAGGAGGAGACAACTAAAGTACCACGTCTCAGGAAAGCATCCTGGGAATTGGGTGTGATGCTGCATTGATTGGTTACCTCGAGGTTGACTAAAATTTGTTTCTCGGACACATTTGGAGAAAACACAAAGCACATCAGCAACCTCTTGTGATGTGTTCTTAGTCGTATATCCTGGTTGGATTTTAGTATAGTCAGACCTCCTGAATCTAATCTTCTCCCTCTCACTGTTGTTCTTCCACTCTGAGTTTTGGTAATTTCCACGGCATTACTATAACCTCTTTAATCTCTTGGTGTATAGTGTAAATATATTCACGAAACAAAGCCACAGTGAGTGTACTCAAAGTTTCGCCTGACACACTAGTTTCTGTTTTGGTCAGGTTGATGTGCAGCATCTTGAAAAGGGACTCTCCCAAAAATTTTATAGATGACATACAGTTTATTATTCATAAGGGGAAAAAAAGGTGTATAACGTCGTATGTGGCCATGCATGGGGCTTTCCAAAGTCTGAAACAATAACCATTGTATCTCAGCTTGGATTTAAAATTTTTACGAGAAAGCCTAGGTTACAAACTGGGGGTGTGAGGTTTGAAAGAAGAGGGTTAAAGTAAGGGTTTGATGGAAATTAACTAGTTTTTTCAAAGTTTCCCGTTTCCATCAACCATTTCTGATGTGATACTTTGATTGAAACACAGATATTGGTGCACTTGGTTGTAAACAGCGAAAACTGACAGATATTGTGTGCGGAATAATAAAAAAATAAGGGAAGAGAGCTCTGGGGAGACGTTCAAGCCCAGCTTACTTCCTCAGCTTCACACACCTGGCCAGTCGCTGTGTGAAATGGCCGTGAATGTCAAATTGTCAGTTTCAGTTTTAGGAATTTGACATCAGAAAGGTGTGTTCACAAAAGACACTCTCCAGATGCATTATGGGATATGAAAATGCAATATTTCTGGCACTTGATTGATTCTAAGGACTAAAACCAAAACCCTGATATTTTGTCCATTTTCAACATTTTAATCATGTCTTGTGACACCCAACAGCTAAATGGCTGAAGTGCAATTTCTCCTTCCATGACTAAAAATATATAACACACCCAACAGCTGCATAAAACTGCTTTGGTGACAATGTTTTATTCAGTTATCTCGTAATCCTGCTTTGGGAAACAAGCCCCTGATCATGTTCAGTGTTACCGTGGGACAATGTGGTCAAATCTGTTGCCGCTAATCCTCGCTTGTTGTCTAATAACAATGTTTGATAGATTATATTCATGTGTGTATTAGTCTTACCAGCATTAAAGCAGCATAATAACAGTATTAAAATAATGACCAGGTTGATACAAAAGTCAATTCATTCACCACATAATACTATTAATTATTGTTTTGGGTCTGTGCGTGTGATCTAGGAGGAGGTGTCTTTTCACACACACACACACACACACACACACACACACTGAAGCCATGACCCTGGTGGTCCAGTCTGCTGTACATCATCGTCCTCAACACTCCTCCAGCTCCTCTCTGCGCTTTGAACTGAACACGGTTCACTGAACAAGCTGCTGCCTCCCTATTGGGATACATAGAGAGACCCAGAAAATCACCACAAAACTGTGCGGTGAAACTTTATGGGGCTCTCAAAGGAAAGCCCAACAGATGTTCGAAAAAGCTTTTTTACGCCATTGTCCAGGCAGGTCTCTCCTTCCTTTGGTGTATATGACCTCACAGTCGAGTATCGTGTTACTAAAGCAGCCTTGGCTTCAGCTTCTTAAAATGATTGTGGTTGTGATTGGAATTCATTAAATAAGAGCACAGAAGATTCTGGTTCAGCCTCATGAAGTGTGTCCGCTCCAAGTCTCTCAATGACTTATTAAGTGCCTTGGTAATTACATCATGGCCATGAGAGAAAGGCGAGTGGAGGCGGGGTGGAAGGTCTGAGAGCAATATTGCTGTTTACACAATTAGAGTGATACATCTTGGTTATGTGTGTATACTGTGTGGTGTGTGTGTGTGTGTGGTCGGCGAACATTTGTTTCCTCCCTAACCTACATGTAAATACAGTGTAAGTGAGTGTTCTGACAATCAAGCACCTGAGCCAACATTACTCCCTTTTTCTCCTCCTGCACAGACTGGACAGAATGAGACATTGAGACAAAGAGAGAGAGAAAAAAAGAAAGAAAGTGAAAACAGATACAGAGGAAGTAGAGACAGAGGTCCAGTTTCTTACAGAATGCCTAAAAGGAAGATGAAAATATTCCAAGAAAAGAGCTTTTTCAAATTCTCCTTGGTGGTAGCACAGCTGGCAGGATAACGTGCTTCCATGTAGAGCATGTTCATGTTCTTCTTCTTTTTTTTTTTATTTTACCTTTTTATTTAGATGCTTTGGCAACATGTATTTTTACCAAAACATCACACTAAGGCCAGGATCACACTACAGGAGTTTCTGCTCTGAGAGCTTGGTTTGTACCAAATTTCGCCCCCCGGTTAACTTCTCAATGGCCGCTATCAGCTTCGATGGCTATGTCGCGGCTGCAACACGATGCAGACGTGCCTGCTTGAATCTGGGGATAACAGTGCATGTTTGAAGTGAAATGGGACTTGGCAGAGGGCAAATAGCAAGACAAACAACTGAGAATGCATCTGTTTAGATGCTTATAATTGTCCTGAGGTTACAGTTACAGTTACAATTTTTGTTCATCGGGAAATAATGAGCAGGAAATATATTTGCATGTCACCACAGTTTAACTTTATACAAAAGAGCCATGCATATGTTCCCTCTATGAGAGAAACCGCTGGTTTAGACAATTCCATTAAAAAGAACTGGCTTTTGTCTGAAATGTTGCAGTCATAAACACGGAGCGGAACTAAGTGCTTAGGCAAAAAAGCAAAGAAGGGATCCCACAGAAAACCCACATCATGTAAAACTTTCAGTGATGAATACTTGTGATTAAATGTAATCTCCAGCCTTCCTTCAGAAAGCCAATGACCTGTCCGCAGACTGACCTACATACAGAATGTATTTATTTACAAAGAGTAGGTAGCCAACTATTTCACCACCACATTCTTAACCATGATGTCAATCCCTCTGCAAGGACATCGATAATAAACATGTACCACTAGGACGCTGCATTCTCTCCTGACAGCTGCTCTCGGTTGTTTATGTGCGGCCTGTACATAAATGCTGACATGGGGGTCTCAAAGTTTCCAGTCCCATATCAGAGCCTGACCCTAAATCTGAACCCCCTTCCCAGACTGCTGCACCTCACTCGGCCCTCAGGGACGACTGCTGGCCTTGAGGTCTGCCCCCTGGCCCGAGGTCCACCCCCCCTCGCAGGCCCTTGTGTTGCCTTGTGCAGCCTCAGTCCTCGGGGAGCCATGTTAAGCAAGCCGCCCCCCCGTCTGTGGCTCTCTCACCACCAGGAAACAGGGGCCTTCTCCTGCACCTCTCGGCTGCAACGTTTGACAGCTAATATTTTTCTGCCGAATCCGCGTCTGTAATCCGCACTTCCATGTAGGGATCCCGTTACGACCTGTCTTGAGGAGGCCAGCTGTTCAAACAGGGTGATTAATTAAAGGAATTCTGTTTGTAAAACAATCCCCGACCTCTCTCTCCTTCGCTTGCCATCTCATACTCACTCTTACTCCATCCTACACTCTCTCTTTCTTCATCATCACTCATCCTCTCTCCCCCTCACTCGGTCCGGCTCTGGCCAAGCTCGGCGAGTGGTTAGTCCTTATTAAGACCACAGAGTGCAGAGTTTGCGGTCTCCTTGCATTAAGTCTGATTCTCCCAGAGGTACTGCACATTAGCAAGACAAACATCTCAAATAAAGCTGGAGTGTGTGTGTGTGTGTGAGTGAGGCCTTGCATGTGTATGGTAGTGGTAGTAAGTGTTGCTGGAGCTGTCAGGGAGGCAGGGAGGTGTTGTTTTTTATTGCTCCATGCCTTGTAGCAGGTGAAGTCTCTCGTTGCCAATTTCGGAGCTGGACACTCACTCTCTTCCCTCTCCTCCTCTCTTCATGTCTCAATCTCGCTGCTTTCCGTGAGTAGTGCAGGTGCTCGCTATTCATCACAGCCGAGACAGATGCCTCAACTCCCATCAGGCCGCAGCGCATGGTGACCTCGCTCGTTCACGCCGTCCAGCAGCGTCGGGGCAATGGGTCACATGGGCTACGAGCAGCACCGAGGCGGCCTGCTCGCACACGTTTCTCAATGTGCACACACGCACTCTCTCGCACAGCTGTCTCATCACAGGGTCCCCTGACTAAAGTGCTTAGAGAAACCAGAGAGGCTGGAGTGCTCACAGGACATGTACCACTCCGGTGAAAACACAGCACAGACTCGGGCCAAGATGTAAACAGCTTGGGCCGCACCTAATACACACAAGACATGTATGCACCCGGTGCTCTCAACTGTAGTCTGTCCACAAATGTGCACAGATGTTTCATCACAAGACACAAAAGAGGCCATAAAACCAGTTGGACCCAAACCCATAGCACACACGACCTTACACATGCCTCGCAATCGGTTCTCTCCCTAAAAAGCCAACAGGGAGTTCTTGAAACTATTTCTATTAGGAGTCTGGGTTTTGTCTCCCTAACAACATCTGTTGTGAAAAAGGAGTTGGTGAAAGAATTAAGGCAAGGCCGTGGATAAGGGGCCTCGCTACCAGAGTTACTGACCGATTTTGTGTTTGTAAGTGGCGACTACACCACCTGGTCACCTCAGGTCTCACGAACATCAAGCGGAGATCCTGCACCTGACCCCCTTCACACCATGTCCCAGCAGCTGGAGGGCTGGTCGTGCCAACAAGAGCCTGCTTTTGAAATTCCTGTGTCCTGGCCTGGACTTCACACAAAGAATGGCCGAACTTATAACAAATGAGGATCAATCATGGGAAAACTTCAAATGAGAGCTGGGGAGGTCATACGTGCAGTCATTTGATTACTTCTTGATTACTTCTTCATGGTGGGCTTACCTCAGTCTGCAATGTAAAAATCTCTATCAGGGTTACTGACCGATTCGGACCTGGTCACCCCCGGTTTCATGAACATCAAACACATCCTGTCGTTGGGCTAAAGGGTGGAGATCCTGCACCTGACCTCCGTCACACCATGTCCCAGTCTCAGGAGGCCAGGCCGTGCCAACAAGTGCTTGGCTTTAAATTCCTGTGTCATGACCTGGAGTTTACAAAAAGAATGCCCGAACTTGTTACAAATGAGTATCAATCATGGGAAAACTTAAAAAAGAGAACTGGGGAAGTCATATGCTTAGGGATTTTGCCGATTTGTAAAACTGGATAGCTCACTTGATCTTTCTATTCTTGTCAGTGAAATCCACTGTTATTTCCTTCATCTGAGCTAAGCCAGCAGAGAGAGGGATATGGAGCCCGATGCTAAGCCGACAGAGTTTAATACGAAGAGGTGAAACTTAAAAGTGGAATTACATCGCTGCTGTGTGGCTTATAGCGGCCCGGGCTCTTCCACAACTCTGGATTCCAAACCTCTGAGATTCCAGGGAGGTATTAGGTGACTCTAACCGGAAATCCCCTCTCTGTGACCGCTGGCGTTTGTTTTCCTTAGCTGAGCTCCGAGATGGGTGGCATTGCGGGCCTGGGCCTCACTCATTCTGTCTCTCCCACTTCCAGATGCCCAGGAGGGAATCGTTAGAGCTGCCTTCATGCCCGGCTGGCATCGTGTGGATCGGGTCCAGCTTCTAACATGCTGGGCTGCCTGGTTACAGTTTACATTCCTCCCCTCGCTCCCTCCCTTCCTCCATCCCTCCCTCTCCCTTTTCCATCTGGCCCTGCGGCCAAGGCTGTACCACCAAAAAGGAGGCTCACCATTCTCTGTGGCTGAGACGCTGGAAGACCTTTCAGTGTAATTACAAACAGACACATATTCACGATTTTGGCAAATTGGTGATCTCACACCTTTGCTCTGCTGGCTGCCTGACTGCTCCTCAGGAGTGAGCCAAGGGGCAGGCACCGTCAAGAGGCGTATATGAGTGAGAGTTTGGGCTGGGTTCCTGGCTGGCCGGGTAGTTGGAGGGGACAGAATCCTGTTTCAATCAAGGCAAAGGACAAACCCTGCGCGCTGGTAAGAGTGACTTGTGTTTTTCCATTTTAAAAACAGCCTGCTTTGACGAATAGAGAACAAGATATATAGAGAAGGAAATGGGCCAGTACAGAGGAAACATAAGTGAAAAGTGTGCAACAAATGCAAGTAAAAGAAAGAATTGGAGGACATGGGAAGAAAAGGGAAAACAAGAGCGGAGAGGCAAAAAGAAAAGAGAGGGGAAAAACATCTTGAGCTGGAAGCGTTCCTTTATCCTGGCCAATCTCGGCTGCACCTGTGATGACAACCCCTTGTGTGCAGTGCAGTGATTGTGTAACCTGGAATGAAAGCCGAGGGGGGGGGGAAGGCTGGGGATGGTGTAAGGGGCTACAGATGGGGAGAAAATGACATAAAGCGTTCCCCCGACTTGTAAATCCATGACAAGACCCAGACAGTCATCCTGAAACCCCCACCCAGTGTCCCCAGCAGGGCATAGATGGAAGAAATGAAAGAAGGCACAATCCAACGTACTCCCTCCCTACTCCTGTAACCCATATTGCCCCCTTCCAGCCCCTCTCTTACCCTTCAACACACACCCACACACACACACACACACACATTCTGTGGGGCAGTGCGTTTCTTCCATTCCGCACAAGCTGTTGTTTTAAATCATAATAGTAACCAGACTGTAATCACATTATTGCACACATGGTGATTTTGACAAGTGGTGGGAGTCATGTGCTGAGGCTTTGGCAGGGTTTGCACACCATTCTCCCAGCTGTGAGCTCAGCCCCAACCCACCCACCCCCCACCACCCCTACACACACACGCATGCACGCACACACACATTTACACACTGTACCTCCATCACTCTCTACCCCCCCTTACCAGGCAATATGTTGCTCCGCTCCGTTCCACTGTAACCTGCATGCATTAGTGCAGCCTAATCTAAATCAGATTTCTGTAAATTGGAGTTACACATGTGCCTTGAGACTCAAGGAAAAAAAAAACGACAGCATCGGTTGTTTGTTGAAACACTTAAGACGGCACATGTTTACGTTTTCCCGACGAGCGCCCTCCTGTGGTTCTGCAAATAATGGCTGCTCTCTCTCAGAAGCGAAGGAAGAAATACCATTATCAAGTGTCGCAAAACCTCATGTAGAAGACTGCTTTTAAGCAAGTCTTGCCACTCGGAAGCAGCTTAAGTGTGAGTTTAATTTTGAGTGTTTGAATAACCTCCTTTTCTTGGTGATCCTGTGCATGGGTATGATATATTTCCCTTCCACACATATTAGAAGTCCATCTGCAGGTTAAAACCGCTGTCAATCTGAACAGTGCGCTCACGTCAGTGCAACACAATGATTGGCTGATATGTTTCCCGGTTTGGCTGTGAAAAAATCAGATGATTGGCTAATTTGGGGAAATGGCAGGATATGTATCGTTGCGGACTTTTCTATTTAAAATGCTTTAAATGGTTTGTCTCATTTAAAATCTCCTGCATTCTTTCTAATGGCCAAAAGGGGGCAACTCCACTCAAAAAAAAGTCCAATTGTATGTAAGCTTATGAGAAAATGACCCAACTTCTATCTTGATTTTATTACTTGTAAACAGTTTCCCAAAGAGTTTATGGTCTCACTCCCAAGTTTCAAGTCTTCTTTAAAACAGCGTGATGTTAATTTTTTGAGTTATGGTCCCATTTTGAGTAAATATACCACAAATAGTTCTTAACTCAACTCTTTTGTCCAAATATGGTCACTTCTGGCTCCAAAAAACCAAGATGGCGACGGCTGTAGTGCCAAACTTGAGGCTTCAAAACCGGGGTGAAGTTGGTGACGTCATGGTGGCTTTACACTTGGCTACAATCGATTCTTCTTTTCTTGTGTGTTGGAGGCGTGTTTTAACCACACAGTGGCATAAAATGACACATAAAGTTACCATCTGTGTGTGGGCTTACATAAAAGGCGTAGTGTCAGAAGTCAAACATGTTTATGTTTATGATACAACGTACAAAGTTCTGGACTTTGACTGCTAGGACTGGGGTTTGCATCCCGTGTCCTACCAACAGGCAGTCTTTGTTTCTTTTAATCATGACGACAATCTTTCCCTTACCTCAATCAAGTAGTTTCAGTTGCCTAAACCTAATCAAACCTTAATCATAGGAGTGGCAGACGAGATGAGAATTGTTTTTTGTACCAGTCATATAAGTTGTTTTGGAAGATACAGACAAAAACAGTTTCGTACCTGCTGATAGAGGTGCCAGATAGAGCAAAACAACCTATTTAGTCACTTTGTTGTGAGGGCTTGTTTCGTGCTTTCTCTGAATGGCCTGCTTTTTAGTAAACACGTACACATACAGCTCACTGTCTGAAGATGTTGGCTGTTAAAATGTTGACGGATGGAGACATCAGTGAATCAGACAGCAGCTCTGTGTGGACGCGTCCAAGCGTGCATCTGTTTGTGCCCACACATGTGGCAGAATGAGCGGCTGCTGTGACTCTGAACATGAGGGAACCCTCAGAGCACCGTGGCCGTGCATCAGGCAGGCCAAACAACCACCAGGCCCTGGTCCACGCCTCAGGATAACGTGAGAGGGACGAGGGTTCGAACCCGGAGCACTGCTCTCTTTCTGTCCCATCTTTTCTTTCATTTGCTCGGAGGTGTGGCTGCGCTCTCCACCGCACTGCTAACAAGATCAGGCTGCGGGGTGGGCCTCATCCAGCTGGCTCTGTGTGTGTGTGTGTGTGTGTGTGTGTGTGTGTGTGTGTGTGTTTGGAACAGAATTGGTTATTGAAAATAGTTGTAAGAGAAACTATACTAAATCCAGCATCGTGTGTGAGAGGGAGTGGGGAAGAGAGAAACTACCAAAATAATAGCTTACCCAATCTTTCCACAGTTTTAATACCAATCAGGCAGTGGGCAAACTGTTCAAAGTCAGAGAGGAAGAATGACGAAGGGTAAATTGATGATATCCACCACAATTTCTCTCAAACATTTGGTTAACAAGGAGGATGAATTTAATCATTTATACTAACAAGGGCATGCTATTCCCCTTCATCCCTCCTCCGAGTGTACTTCCTGAAACAAGCATGCCATGTGTTTGGAAAATAAAGACATTTTAAATGATGGATAGCGAGGCTGACAGACAGAAAGACAAGGAGTCAGCACAAACAAATGTATGAAAGCATAAACACAGGCTTTGCTTTTGCTGGTGAGATGTACAACAGAGCTTTGCTGTCCCTGACTTTTATTCTCTGTGCCATTGTGGTCTCTGATTTATAGCGGAAGAAAAAGATGAGAGAGAACATTTCTCTCTAAACAAAGAAAGCAGATGTACTTTATAAACCCGCCGCACTAAAAAACATACCGTCCTCTTGTAGCAGTTAAGTTAAGGGCTTTTGCTTGACACGTCAAAAACATTTTGCACAGCTTCAAATGCTTAGATGTTCAGGAACTCATCTTTAAAAGCTTGCAGGTTGCCTCCTTTTTGCGCTCGGTGGTCCAAACAGGAGATAATACTCAGAGCGCAGGAATCCCTGGAATGGTTTTGTTTAACTTTGCCTCCAGGGAGAAATATATTGTGACGATCCTTGGAAATATGATGCCCATATTTGCCTCCTATCTGACAAGACAAGTGGAACCATCACCCTATCAAATTTTAAGAACCGAAACGAGATAATAAGCAGGCTGAAGGGAATAGAGACTCTGAGAGTGTTAACATGTTGAGCCCTCACTGCTTGTTATCTGGTCTCTGACATGCAAGATTGGCACTGAGGTGTCAGGATAGGTTTAAAGGAACATCTTCTCATTGACACATGTGGGCTGTCTTGACATTTATCCAAGCCGATGCTTTTTTATGTGCTCAACATTATTAACCTTGAATTTATAAATAAAAATGCTGGAAGATGGAGTTCTCATTAGAAAAAAGAGCTTTGTGTGTGCTCCAATCACAGAGAAATTCACCTGAATATTAAAAAAATAAATACAGCCCTCTGCCTCAGAAATGCAAGGAAAAACAATGGCTTTGGACTGCGATGAAAACATGTGTTTCATTGGTTTTTGTATTTGCCTGTTTTGTATTTGCGGGTGTATTTATTTCAGATGAAGGAGAGCAAAGGAGAGAGCCAAGGAGAGTTTGCCAGGCCCCAGTTAGTATGCAGGCTATAATTTCTGCTTCCTTTGAAGTCTATGTATGTGTGTGCTGAGTGTGTATGTGTGTGTCCATTGTGGCGTTGGGGTATGTAGCGTGGCTTTTCTAAAATATACTCGCCTTATGTTATAGAGTTTGTCTTTCTTTCACTTTAGGTTGCTTGTGTCTAAAATTGTGCGACTTTAGTGAAGGATCGGGCAACTTTGTAATAAGATAGGCTGATGGGGTAACAGTACACTAACACAAGACTTCGACCTCAGAAGTGACCATAGAGACAGACTATGAACATCATATGCTCCACAAAGGGATTAGATTGTACAGGTAGGTGTCCATGATCTTGTGTTCACCCCCTGTGTGTTCATATTGCCCATTTTTATCATCTCCAATAAAGCACGCATTGAACCGAAGTGAACTGAATCAAAAAGCAGGCGGTTATTAATGTTAAATAACAAAAACAGCACTAACGTCCTGCACAGCAAACTACTTCAGCAGATGGGCCCGCTCTTCCTGTCTGCAGCCACTCAGCCTGTGATGATAGAACCAAAATCTCTGCTCTCAGCGCCCCAGAGATAGAGGTGCATAAAGGGGGCAGAGTTAAAGTGTGTGAGGGTACGAGCGCGGATGAGTCAGGCCGTGTCCAGTGTGAGCCGAGTAAATTCGAAAGATCATGTTTTCCTCCACGTTTTGGCCTCGCAGCCACATCAGGCAGCCATTTTTCACACCCAATAAATGAGTTTTTCTAAAAGGTTAGATTGGTTTTGGTGGCTTGTAGCAGGGATCAAATCACTGTGTTATAACATGCTCTGTCATAACAGAATATAATCAGAATAGATAATACAATACAAACACAACGCTTAGTCAAGGCAAGTGACTCACAGTCATGTAGAAATCCCCATCTCAAGTGCATGCCACTGCCAAGGCAAAACAGTCCCCTTTAATTCAACCAAGCCTGATCAAATATCCAGTAAAAGATATTAGAATCCAGTAGATTTGGGTTTTTATTTGGATCAGCATCAAATTGTACTCACTCACAGATACCAGCCACATGAAAATGCATGTTTATTTTCATCAAGATCCATGCATTATTCCCTGAAAAATTAGCAAAACTTAACTTACAAAACAAAAATTGCAATGTTAAAGAAGGTGATAAAAAAAATTGCTGGATCCGTCCCTTTTTCTGGATCTGCACCAAAGGCTATTTGTGTGTAGTCTGGGCCGAGACCCATCAACTATCCAAGATTCATGGAAAATCCGTTCTGTAGCTGTTGTGTGATCCTGCTGACAAACCAAACAACAAACCAGCAAACAGGCAAACTGACACAAGTGGAAACATAATTTCCTTGGCAGAGGTGATAAACACATGCACCAAAGTCTTGTATTTCTATTTTTCTATCTCTGTTTTATGATTTGTGTTTTTATTTTTGTAAGTCTAAGTCTAGTTTTTCTTTATATTTCAGTTGTTTTGTTTTTCAAACCTTTGAGTAGTTAGTTTAGTTGAGTTGAGTTTTAATTAACTCTAATAACCTGCCGCCCATTCAACATACAATAAACCAGTGTCAACATGCTGCACAGGAAATGGTAACCACTCTCTGTCTGAAAGTACCAAGCTGCCAACTGAAAGAAACAGAAGAGATTTAAGTGTTGGTGTGTTGTTTTGGTATTTAAGTTTGGGCAGAGAACTTTTCAAAAACAACCTATAAATGCTGGTTTTGGTTGGAATTCATTTTCTATGTAAATAAGGTTCCCAGATTTATCCACCTCGATGTGGATGTGGCCTCGGTGACTGTTTACTTACTCACTTACAACCCCTGGAGTACTCATCCAATTAATGTTATTTTGTGGCTTGAGGATCGAACCGGATGAAAAAAAAGGGGGGGGGGGGGGGGCACTTGTATTGGGGGAAACACTTCATCAGAGCCCATACCATCAAACCCTCCCCCCCACCACCACCAAACTGTTCAGCTGTGAGAGGGAGAGACCGTCATTACTCCATGATGCCTGCTGAGTGACACTACACAGACAAAACCTTTAACTGGGTACATCAAAGCAACGTCAATTAAAGGACCTATTCTGTCCACACAGTGGGTACCTAAGAAAAACGAGAAAGTCTCTTTGTGTTGCGGGAAAACGCATGGCTCGTCTAGGTGACTCACGCAGAAAATGGGCCCACAACGTGAGTCACAAACACTAATTGACTCACTCGCAATTGCAATTGAGTCACCTTCTGAAGAACTCCACATGACCCTGAGAAGGGAAGCCACCGCTACATGCCATTAACTTGTCTCATGGTAGCAAGGTGTTTTTAAACAAAGACAGGTTTTTACTGGATGCGTGACGCATTTATTGGTTTAAAACAGATACAGTTTCAGTATGAGGGGCAATTCATCTGGGATTGGTGCCAAGAAACACTCCAAGGAGGGTTTCTTCCATTCTGACAAATACATTCTCATCTCAAGGTCCTCTGTTTTACTCTATAGCTCTCAAGTCTCATTGACTTAGAAGATGAAGTGTGACATCCTAAACAAATGACTGTTTTCCCATCCTTAGGTCACCTGATAACAATTCATTGTCGTTTCACTGAGGAAGACTAAGAGATCAAATTAGGGCTCTGACACACCAGATGAGCAGATAAAGAGTTTGGTGAAATACTGCCAAATTGGCAAGCTGGCGGTCAAGCAACAGACCACTTGACCACATTTCAACCAAGAAAACCAAGAATTTCAGGAGACATGGGGACATTCTCCAGCCATAGTATTTTCTTAACTCTAACCAAGTGTTTTTTGTGCCTAAACCTCACCATTAAACTGAAATGAACATTTACATTTCACATCAAGTTTCACATTCAGTTGAAATGTAAAGAAATGTGAAGTCGAAACATAAAGAAAAGTAAAGTTTTACCATATCTGTGGTTGGCAGAGACGTTTTATTCATTTATTCTGGCGATCGGGTTGGGCTGAACGCTTTGTGAAAATAACATCATTTGCTGGCTTTCTGTATTTTATTTGACAGTTGGTTGTAAAGGGTGAAGAAAGAACGAGGAGGAAGACATGCAACAAAAAAGTACCCAGACAGATTAAAAACACACATTTTGGTCGTATGGTGCGCTACCCACTCGACCGCCAAGAGCGTCATGCAGGCAGTTTTATGATGCACTTCAACAGAGCATTTAAGTTCATCACTCTTAATCTGCTCGTGTTTTGTCTTCAGAGTATTTTTCTTTTTAATTCCAGGTTTGGCGTTTTAAACAGAGCATTAAGTCAAAGCATTTTTTCCCAGTTACTCCCAAAACACAAATAATTTTCAAAGCAAATCATCTCAGTTTCATTTTCCCCTGCCTCACAATAACACCCCCCTGCCCCATCGCATGTTTGATATCTCAGATCTGCTCATCTGTAATCTCCCGAGGTTTGCAACATCACCTCAGACCGGGCATATCGTGGCAGGGCTTAGTGCTTTGTCTGATCTTGCGAGCTGTGGACTTGTCCGCCCTCCGAGCCCACATTTGGAGATAGCTGCACAGTACGAGTCCAGATAGTGGCCCCTGAGCTGTGAAACCCCACGCTTGGCAGGATGCAGAGCTGCAGCGATAACTCACCTGTGTACTGATGGAAGGGGAGACAGTGTCCCAAACAGATTAAAGGCGAGCTGATTGCAAAACAAGATGCATAGTTTTCCTCGAGGGATAAACACGAGATGGAAAAATTCTAAACAAACCAGATGAAAGGGGTCAGTGGATGTTTTTATCTTACTTTCTTTGATTCATTTCTCGATTTGTGTGTGAACACGAGCGCATGCACATGCTTGTCATTTATATAGAATACCAGGGTCTATTCATGTTTGGTTTTGAAATCCTAAACAGACGAAAAAGCATGAGACACATTCGAGTGTGTTTTCCACAGCTCAGCTTCAGACCACAATGTCAGTGGCACATTTTCAAAACCACATTCTGACATGATATAAAACACTCTGAAATGTCAACATTGATGGAAGATGGGAGCACAGCAGCTGAGGGTCTGATCTCAATCTTTGCTTTTCTCTTCTCTCCTCTTTTTCCGACCTTCAGGAGATGCTCTGTTGTCACGTAACGGTCTTTACAGTCTGCTGACAAAAATGTCATTTCCAAGGGCCTATCTCTACGATCCTGTCAGAGCAGGCAGGAGATAGTACACCTAATCTCCGACAGCAGGGAGTGTGTGATGTGTTTCGGAGGTTTGCGCAGAGTGATGTGTGAATATTTGTGTTTATCTCGCCGGTAGATAATCTGACACAGATGGTGTCACTGGACTTCTCTGACATTCCTCTGTCACGATCAAGCTCAAGTTAGGGTCTACAGGTGTCAGGCTGGTGTATCTGTGAGAGATTTTGTCTGCTCAAGCGCTAATGTATGACTCTCATTCCGCGGTCAAGTTAACAATAATAAATATGCAATGTCTGGTTAGACTTTCAAAATACATCTGGCTGAGAAACATTTAATCTGTTGGTCGCAGTCTGGTCAGGTTTAGGCACCAAAACTAGTTGGTTAGGTTTAGGAAAAGATTATGATTTGGAGTAAAATAAGTATGCACCTGACCTCTTGTGTTTGGTAAGAAAACAGGTGTAACAATATCACCTTTCTTGACATTTTTTGAGTTTATTTTGTTTATTTTTTTATATGCTCTTACATTTACCAGCTGAAACAATGCCTCTTGTGTTGCAAAGTGGTATTACAAGACAGAATGGGCTGGGGCTGGCCGGTCAGCCTGCCAGCATCGCATAATGCCAACACTGTTGCTTCTTCAAACCCTTTTGACAACGTTGCTCAATTTATAATGTTTTATACTAAAATTCAGGCCAAGTTTTACTCCTTCCGTTGGTTGGAGTGAGTGGGCTTGGAGCTGGTTGCCACAGAATACTTTCTACCTCAGGAGGGTAGAAAGCATTGTTGGTTTTTGACTTTTAAAGAGATGTCTTGGCAATAACAGAAATACAGAATACCATCTGGTTTAGTGCAACTTTTGTCAAATTTTCGGAATTTTGGCCACAACAAAACAACATCAAAGCCAGTTTATCCAAACCATTTTATTTTGACATAAGTTCAAAATGTGGTGAATAATTTGGTTTTTGCACAGGAACACTGTGTAAAGGACAGCAGGTCAGAGTTGGACAAGGATGCTGGACTCTAATCTGACTTTACTGTCACTGCAAACTGTTCCTATTTACCACTTCTGAGTTTAAGTCTGTTTAAAGAAATAAGAGGCTGTAATTTTACAATTTAACATGATTTTCCCCTTAAAATACATTTGGCTGAGCTGGGGATTTATTTAAAAGCTTTATGATCTTTTAACAGTTTGTGTTGCGTGCCCCATCTGGCTTCTCTTATGCAATATCACTGCATTCCCAGATCTCAGCAATTCACATAAAAAAGTAGCCGACAGCATTATGAACTATTGCCAAAACTACAAAGCAAGATCCAAGTTGTGAATTATCCTTTAAGTACGGATCACATGACGGCGTAACTGTCAGATTACGTTCATCGTTTAACTGGTCATTCTTCAGTTTAATGCTCACATAGATTAAACATGGCATCAGTGAGAACAGAAACAAATAACACAGACCAAACTGACATTTTGAATCATGCAACTTCCTCTTCAGAATTGCACTAAGCCAATCACAGTGCGGCACTGTGCTTAAATTAGCTTGAGGTCATCCAATGACTTAAAGGAACATGTCAACCACACCCTTGCAGTGTACGTGACTTTTATGGTATTTAACATAAAGCAAAACATAATCACACAATATGGCATGACATCACCGGTCCACAGGCGTGGGACTTGTAGCTTTGGGGATCGTACAAAGTCATCAAGCCGGTCTAACGGGGAGATCTTCGTGGAGGTAGCCTCACCGCAGGCCTAACCACTGCCGGAAAACTCAACGAGTTACTGTAAAAAGCTTCAAGTTTAATATGTGAATGTTGCCACACACACATGAGGTTAGCACGGCTCCTAGGGTGGCTCGGAGGACTTTGCTAAATGTCATAAAACAGGCAGCCAAATAAACAGCACTGAACCCATGCACAAACAAACAAACAGATTCCTATTAAGAAAGGAATTAAGGAAACTAGCTAAGTGACTGCAGCCTCTGCGGAGGAGAAAAGCATGCAGCCGGCCTGCCTGAGCCCTGAGAGTGTGTCTATGTGCATCTGAGAGTGTTTATGGACTGGCTCTAAGTGGAAGTCATTATGGGACGTTTGAGTACACTTGCGCTGATAGCAATGGTTCTGGGTCCACCCAAGGCTCGAAACGTAGGTGGTCCGGGCCGCGGAGGAAGATGAGCGACAGAAGGAAGGAGGGGTAGAAAGAGAGAGAGAGAGGAGAGACAGGGAAGGGAGAACGAGAGAGAACCAGAACGTTTGGCCTCCACCCTTCCTCTACTATTTGCCTCTGCTGCAGATGTGGTCGTAAGGAAGGGAGGGAAAAAAATCTCCATAAAGTTATAATTATCCACATGAATGCAGACCAAATTCTGGAAAACTGCACATACACACAAACACATGCAGGTTACACACTCGCAACACACTCTTCTGAAACAATGGCTGCACCTTTGCACATCTAAAGCCCTCAGATTTAAGAATTGTGCAATATATATCAAGTGTTGTCATAAAAGTACAACAAGGCTGAGACAATAATACAACACACAACCAGAGAACCTGTGAAAGTTCAGACCTCATGTTGCCTTGAGGCAGGAGTCCATCTGAAGTTCTTGTGCGTTATGAGAAAAACCTGCCAGTTCTGACATTGCGGGGTGGAAGCGGACAGTTTGCAGCACATTGCTCCGACGCAGGCAGCAACCATTTCATGAGCGCTTACAATCTGTTTACCATTGCATGCCGACAACTGGTTTGTATCAGCAAAGTTTACCTAACAGTATATTTCACCTCAGGACATTTGGAGAGATAACCAAATAAACCTTTCAAGGCAGGAATGTTCCCTGGAGCTGCCAGGTTCAAAGTGAAGCCCTCGACGGCCCCTTAGCAGAGCGCGGTGGGTGCCTGCACTCAGGGTGGACATGTTTTACTGAGGTCTCACTGGTCACTGAGACATGGCGGTGTAATGGGTAACAGGAAGTACATTTAGCATGGAAAGAAGTGCATAATGGTGGTGGGATGGAGGGTGGTTTGACTTGTGGAGGTGGTGGAAGGGGGAAACATCATCCAGCAGCAGCCACCACGGCTCTGACACTTCGCCCAGAAGAGCACACTGAGAATTCAAACATCGTCTCTCAGATGTTCCACTTCCTCTTGTAAATTGCAGGAATTCTTTCATGTTACAAGTGCTTTTGTTTTATGGCCACGGCCCTGGAGAGTGGCTCTGCAGAGCCCCACAGCTCGCAAATTTCTCCACCCGTATGGCAGCCACAGGATTTGAGACCGGTGTGTGTAAATGTATGTGTGTGTGAAATGATTCAGGGCGTAAAGGGAGAAAGAAAGAAAGAAGGGAGGAGGTGAGTGTGTGGGCATATCCCTTCCTCACTAGCCGCTCCATTCATCACTTTGTTGTCCCAGCTGCAGACTCAACCGCAGTGTGGTGCATCCCTTTTGAAAAGTCAACATGATAAGAATTCCTGGATTGAAGTGGCACATCCCACACTTCCTTGGCACATGGGCTACTTCCTCCTAAACCTGGTCTGCGTGGTGGACTGGGACTGTGACAGGACTCTGAGGTTGGCGCAGTCACTCCTCAAACACATAACGTCCTGCCCAATCCTACCAATGATAGGGTGTCCCAGCAGCCAGACTGTGATGTCATACTGTGACACACAGGAAAGGGAAGAACCCCGTCTGGCCTTGGCAAACGGTCGTCTGCGTCCCCCAACCATCTAATTAGGAAAGAGTATACATGCGTCATCGTGACGACAACCATGAACCACCACAACGGGCGGAGCTGATACCAGCTGTGCTGTCAAGAGAATCAAAAAAGAGAGACACTCAGAATTCTCTCTCTCTCTGATTTGTGTTTCAGTATAAAAAATAGAAAAAGGTGACACCGCTTGTGTGATATAAGACGTTTAGCTGTGCAGCGTCCAAACCCACAGCACAAGAACCCTCTCCAACATTCAAACAACAAAGATCTGCAGCCCTCTTCCACTTTTGGGATTTCCTAAACTTACCGACCTCAGCTATTTTGTGTTTTGGCGTCTTTTCCCGATAGAATCCATCATTTGTCCCACAGACAGCTAAGGCCAGACAAAAGCCAGATGGCGTATCTATTTGCTCCTCTTTAACTCTTGTCTATGCACCAGATAGATAGATGCAGGCCGGCAGAAGGAGGAACTCTGGCGCGGCACCAAAAACGCTGTGCAGAACATTTGCACTCTGAGTTTAACGCACTTCAGAGAAAAGTTTGATCCAGGTCCATGCAGACAGGTGGGACCAAGTCAAAGGTGATCTCAGGGCAGACTGACGTATGGTCACCATACTTTTCTCTGTTGGACTGCGCTGTTCTCTCCCTCCCATCTTGCTCTCTTGTTTCTTCTTCTGTGTGCTCAGCGGGGGGAGGCTCAGAAACTAAAGGCATTAACACAGACTTCCAGACAGTCTGTTTTTATGATTGATCTTCCTACCGAGTCATTTTTTAAAACTTGTAAGGAGTACAGCTTGTGTGTTGTGTGTGTGTGTGTGTGTCTGTGCGTGTTTATTTGTATGCGACTGTGTGTAAGACAGAGCTGTGTTCCTTCTTGGCAGTGCATGTGCAAGACGCTGGGTGCTGGAATCCATCCACTGCCAACTATCCAAACACAATAAATCAAAACAGGTGTTTCAATATGTTGAATGCTGTAACATGAAGGCCAGACGCTTGCCAGGCAATTCCTTTCCTCCTCTGCCGCTAAATCAAAAAACAGAAGACTGGGATGAAGTCAAGATGTCAAAGACGAAGCCTTAAAAGGCCGCCTCCAGCTCTGATTGTCTCTTAAGTTGAAGCTACAGAGCCAAAATGCAAAAGTTGTCTTTGAATAAGTAGCTACAACAAATTCCAACAGTTTGCTGCCCTGCTGCAAAGGCTTGACTCGCTGCACATCTACTGACCGCCTCCTTACCAAACTCACCAAGCAACAAAATCTGTTTGTATTTTTGTGGTTGAACGATGCACAGCGATGACTCACAGGATTTTTTTTCAGACCCAAGAAGCAACTCTATTTTCACTGTGGACAGAGAGCAACAGATGAAGGACACAAACGTTGATCAGAAAAAGACTGTCTGGTGGGGACGGCAATGGGTGTGAACTGTGACCTCCCAGCTGTGGTTTCTGTTTACTTCTAGGACTGGATGAATACGTATGAAGCAGTGTTTTATATGGATTGACGTCTGCAGTAGTTAGCATCCACAGCGCCTCGAGTAATGCGCTTCTCACTTCCCACAGTCTGAAAACAGAACTTCCCAGCTAATTGCCTTCTCATTCTGTACGTTACCAGCATATCTACACAGTGCCAGCGGCCACCGCACAACACTTATGATCCTAAATCTTTGTCGGAAAACAGTCTGTTACAGTCAGTTACTTAGCATGGGTGCTGTGGGCGAGATGTGGGTGTTGACATGTTTTTCCCAGACAGACTTCCCAGACAAACTCAGAATGATTGATTGAGGTGAGACAGATTTCTACGACTACTCAAGTCAACACCATGGAGGCAACCAACACTGAAGATACCAACTTGTACTTATGTCAAATGCTTACTTCTACAGCTGTTTGCCACTGCCTAATCCTTGACTTGCTGCTTGATGGAAGTCTGCATGTGTATTGCTTTTTAGGACCACAACTCCTTGCACCCACAGGATTGTCTGCCACAACCAGAGTATTTGCAGCGAAAGTGCCCGCTTGGATGCCCCTATGGTAGATAAAACATGAAAAAGTGGCCTCTTGGGTATTTGAGCAAATAGGTTGCCACTCCTGATTGTGTAAGGCCTGACCTCCTGTCTAATATGTTTTAGGGCCCAGACACACCAAACCAACATCAGAGATTAGGGGCCACAGACGCTCACTGACAGCACCGACATTGGGTCAGGGTTAGGCTGACCGTTAGCCTGGTATGTCAGGGCTCTTATTGTCAAGAAGACATGACAAGCTGTGATTTGAAAAGCACTTCCAAACAACTATTTGGCGCACGTGTGGCAAGCTACGCAGACTAACAGAAGAGGATCCAGCCTGCACTATGATCAGACATTACAGCTTGTCTGCCCAAAGCCCCAGAGAAAGGAAAACTGCACTGCCAGCATGGATGCCAGCTTCAGCTTTACTGATCATCTTGTTGAGGAGAGTTATTGTCATTTCAATAGCCGAGCCACATTGAGATTTCACAGTCATTTCAAGGTACTCACAAGGTATCAATCCTCAATTGAAATCGTCTAATCTATCTTACTCAGATATTTTTCCTCACATCCACTCCTCTTCAATTTCATATTCTTTATCTAACTGTCTTCTGCTGGTATGCAACAGCATCTGTCTTCTCTTAACTTTTCCTTTTAGTTCGACACTCTTCACACGGTCTGGAGTGAATCATGTCCATTTGATGACACATAAACAGAACCAATGTAAGCAGTAATTTGACGTGAAACAGCTAAACCTGTCAGATTGTTGAGAGCTGCAGTCAAAACTTCAGCTGTGGCTAACGTTGCAGCACTGGTTCAGTCTGGGCACGGTCCTACTGTCCTTACTGTGTCGAGGCAACTTCTTATCTTCCAGCTTCCCATCGTCTATCCATCTATCCATCCCTCTAATGCGCCCTCCCTTCTTTAAGATGGCTTTAACAATCTTATGTTGGCCATTATGCATTTTTCCTTGCCTCTCCCATTAACTCCTCATTCTTTCCATTATTTAACCCTCTTTTTCCAAGCTGTCACCTGCATTTTAACCAGACCTGAACCAAAGCCAACTTGTAAAAAATGTGTTTTAAATTTAAACTTTTATTCCTCATGACAAACAGGTAAGTTAAAATAAGTTATTTGCATCTTTTATCTGACACAGGTGCGAGGATTTTTTTTCCTTCTCTCTCTCAAAGTGCCTCATTCCCTCCTTCTTCCCCTCATCCCTGATTTGATAGCAGCCTATGCTTGTAAGAGTTACAGTACCCAGCCCATAATGCACTCCAGACGGCCTGACTTCCTAATGACTGGTTGTGCTCCAAGCCTTTCCGGGCACGGCTGTGGCCGCGAGCCTCACACAAACACACATAGAAACACAGATGCACACATACACACACCACGTGTTGACCAGTCACACAAAGTGCCTTATATGTGTCTGTCCCATCCAGCACCAAAACTCTCACCATGTTTTCTACCTGCCCTCCTAAAGTAAACTCATTATAACAGCCAGAACATCCATCTTTCAGCTCCACTCTCTCGCTCATATATCATTAAAAATATTTTTGGATGGCAGGTACGTGGCAACAAGCACCAGAGAGGCAAACATGTGGCAGGAGCTTGTGTGAGCCCGCAATAAACTGCAACATGTCTTCCAAATGTAAGGACAAATGAATGTAGTCCTGAGTGATCTCATCACAAGTGGACATTAACAGGTACGTCACTGGGACAAACAGACATGTTTTCTACAAAAAGGAAGAAAAACATTGTAAACAGAAAGAAATATTGTGTGTATCATATGCCGCATTAACAAGAAGGCCCAAGTAGTTAAGAATGTGTTGTAAACAGTGTTTCACAATGCTTTCAAAGTTTCTCATAACTCAACAACTCACAAAATTTAGTGATTTTTTAAGGGACACTGGGGTTTTTCTCCACAGGTGACAAAGTTGCCTATGTTGGTTACTTCTTCTACCTCTAAATTTAACATGTGTACCGTCAATAAAACTTTGTCTTCTCTTATAAATTAAGTGTAAATGGCAAAATTAGTTAAAATAGTGTGTTCAAACAGGTGATGGAGATAAGACGCACTTTAGACAAAGAAGCACACAAGTTGATACAGTGAGGCTGCGGCAAAAAAGACACTTTTTATGAGAAAAAAAACAACTTGATGTATTGCATTTAATGCCGAATCTATAAAAAGGCTCGAATGATTTAGAATTTGCTGTGGCTGTTTTGCAAAGTCTGTTAAGTTTGTCGTCACACAGCAACTCTTAAAATCACACAATCTGTTGAAGGAGTCTGGCAGTATTGCGGTTACTAGTTCAATGGTAAGTCGAAACAAACATCTGCAGCTCAGACCCCCTGCGAATGTGGTCTTGGGGGGTTCACACCTGTATTCACAGCTGTCCACTTGTGACTGAATCACTCAGGACGGATTTTGATACCAAGTGTGAACACTCTCTTAGTGTTTTTGGAAACCCCCCTTCACTGAATCCAATAGAGCAGTCCATCCTCTGGGATAGCCTGGTCCTTATTAGGATGCTGTGTTCTTTATCGTTTCCTCAGATTCTTGCAAGACACTAGAACCAAAAGAACTCAAGTCATTCAGCTATTTCAACTCATTTGGCGTTTTTTAAGATATATAGCTCCCTGATACCTCCTTCCGACAGTCTGGAGGGCCCATATGCACCACCTCAGCAGGGGCTTGTCCATTACCAAGGCAACAGGTCTGTTTGTTTGGTGTGACTCTTCCTCTCCCTTTTTTATTGCTTGCTGAAATGTTTAATTGTACGTCTTCACAGTTTTTCCTGCTTTCCGAGGGTTGTAGTAACAAAATGCTAAAAATGCTTAAAAAAGGGTTATTTTGAGAACACTGAAGTGGGCCAACTTGGGAGATTTTGTAAGAGATAAAAGTCATAGCTTTGTGATCAAAGACACACACTGAAAAATGGTTTCAATAAAAGCTTATTAGTAGAAGTCAAGCAGCAGAAATCCAGGCAATGAAGTTCAATCATTCAAGAAACAATTTAAAAGTTCAGTTTCTTGGGATAGAGCCTGAAATCTTTATATTTTCCCAGGAAAAATTCCTAATTTTTGGGTCAGGGTTAGGCTGACCGTTGCCCTGGTATGTCAGGGCTCTTATTGTCAAGAAGACATGACAAGCTGTGATTTGAAAAGCACTTCCAAACAACTATTTGGCGCACGTGTGGCAAGCTACGCAGACTAACAGAAGAGGATCCAGCCTGCACTATGATCAGACATTACAGCTTGTCTGCCCAGAGCCCCAGCGAAAGAAAAACTGCACTGCCAGCATGGATGCCAGCCTCAGCTTTACTGATCATCTTGTTGAGGAGAGTTATTGTCACTTCAATAGCCAAGCCACATTGAGATTTCACAGTCATTTCAAGGTACTCAGAGGGTATCAATCCATCTCCAATCTATCTCACTCAGATATTTTTCCTCATATCCTCTCCTCTTCAATTTCATATTCTTTATCTAACTGTCTCCTGCTGCTATGTCACAGCATCTGTCTTCTCTTAACTTTTCCTTTTAGTTCGACTTTTAATAATACAAATGCATGTTGATTTGTTTGCTTGTCTGCCACCTGCTCAGTTTTATGCCTTAGTGAACAAGCTTTTTCCACACAAGGAGAGGTAATAATACCTCAAGTGTATGATCAGTATTCACATACACAGCCAGGCTTTCCCTTAGGGCTCGTGGCTGCAGGCCTTAACTGCTCGGCCCATATGTTAATGATCTCACTCTTGAGTGTCCCAAATGTCCACAGCTAAATGTATACAGTTGTGTATGTTCATGCCAAGAGCAACAAACAGCCTCTCGACAATCGCTCGCAAAGGAGGGAGTGTCAGAGTTTATTCAAGCTTAGACTTAAATCTGGGGAAAGTGCTGGCTTATTTTCTCTCTACACCAGCTTGGATGTGCAAATACACACAGATACAGCAGTTGCTGAAACAATGCTGCTTATTTGAGAATCCACCCAGCCTGCATAATAATAGCCTTACCGTTACATGTTGATGTATCTGTTCTTATGGTGACATTTTCTTTCTGACACTAATGCTGTTATTCTTCCCTCTACTTTCCACTCGCCTCCGCCCTCCTGCATCTCCAGGTGGTTTAGGACGCAGTGAGGGCCCCCGCTCTTTCACTGAAGTGAACAATGTTGCTTTTGGCTGTAGCAAAAACCTCTAATTGTAAGCCAGGTCTCCTATCTTTGTCAGGATATGCAGCTGATGCTGGGTGGCCTCCCCGCACAAACATACAGTATTGTGCTCTCACCTGAGGAAGCACGTTCTTTAGCTGACGCATGGACACACACACGGACACACACACAAAACACAAAAGGACAGGTTGTGCTGTTGCATCCTGCCACCAGAGGGTGCAGACAATGTGCCCCCATCACCCCCTGGCTTCAGCCCGAGATTCCTTCAGGGACCAAAGAATGAGCCTCCGGATGTTGGATCGGCAAAATGAGCCAAACAGACAACAATGAGCTGTGATAGGAGACACACGTACATTTTCCACTGACACATAGTCACATGTTTAAAGATATGACGGTATACATCTGCTCGGAGATGTGTTGGAAGATACAAGCCTTTTCAAACAAGGTCTCTGTCTTTTTCCTTTTCTCACGGTCCGTCTCCTTCTGCTCTCTTGCTCTCGCACACACACAGGACAGAAATAGCACACACACACACACACACCTTCCTACTGGAGATCTGGGAAAGCAGACAGAGAGCATTTTTGACAATCCTGAAGCAGGCATCCTTCAGCTACCCCAAATGAAACCCAAAAGGTCTGGCTGTACTCCCTCAGACTAGTTTTTTCCATTTCATTCCACTCTTCTTTTATTAACATTTAATCATGTTGCTCACCTGTTTTCATTATACTGACAGACTAAGTTATGAGAGAATTGAATTTGGCTGCAAGTTGAGCAACCATTTCGTAGCTTCTGTTTATAATAAATGTTCTGTATATCAATAACTAACTATTTAAATTGAAAGAACTAATCTGATTCCTCCCTATACTTGAATCTTCCCACTATCTTTCCTCTCCTTTTGTGAGTTTTTGAGGCCTCTATTCACTCGTATCTTCAACAAAGAAAGTTCATTAGAGCAGTGAATTCTGGGTCAACTGGAGGTAGCGAGGTCAGAAATATTCGATCTACTGTGTGTTAGATTAGACCTCGGGCCACTCTCGCTTTTCTTTTGTTGAATTATTTAAACCTGCGTATAAATATGGAAACTTCATCAGTGCAGATGATGAAGGGGCCAACTGGAGGGAGGCAGGGAGGGCAAAAATATGAAACCTGCCGTATCTGTTGGATCAGCGGCTGTTTTCTGTTTGGGGAGCTATAGGCTACAATGTTTTGTCTCTTTTATCTCAAGTCTAATATTCCTGCTTGCCTGCTGAATTCAAATATACAGTATAAGTTAACGAGCCCATCTGGCTTTACAGCAAGAGCAGCAGTGGCATTAGCTCAAGACTAAAGCTAACAGTGGCAATTAATAATAATAAGGATCAGTCTGGGTGTGTTTCCAGGGACATGGCTGTTTTGAAGGAGCTTATTTGGAGACCTTTTGACACATTCAAGATTTAACCCTTTCTGTTTAGTCAAGGGGACTTTGACGAACATCTTTGCTCTTGTAGAAATGGGTAACAAAATAAGGCTGTGAAAAAATAATGCCCCAAGACCAATGTAAGCCAACATTGCAGATTAATGAATTAAATACAAGGATGTGAAAGTAAAATTAGTTTTAACTAGTCTTAAATTCATAGCTCACTCTATAATACATTAAAAAAAAACATAAAACATGTATAAAAAATTGGATCAGCATGAATTGAAGGGAAATTTTGAAGCATACTTCTTTTGTTCTTGGGACCTGTTTCATTCATTGGCAGCAGCAAAGGGTCAGGCAGGGTTGTTTTCAATTGTCGCTATTAGTCTGTTGCTCCATGATCCTGACTCCATATTTTGTGCACTCTTTTTGACATTTCTTACATTTGTTTCACATTTAACTGTCTGTGGCCCATGGAAACATCTGTTTAAAGCCCTGGAGAAAGTTTGTGAGGTTGATGTGTCACCAGCTTTTACCCTGAGAAGAGTCTTATAAAACACACACATGGGAACACATTGCTGTCTATAGTACACGTAACTCCAGCCCTCCGGCACACACACAGGGAACATACACAATTACTGTATGAATGCAACAACACACACCATATCTTGCAAAACCACAAGAGACGCAAAGCGCCAAACCCCTTCCAGTGGTCTCCTCCACCATCGAGTCTTGATAACCTCTGGGGCTCTTGTTAGCTCAGAGCAGAACCAGACCGCCACTTTAAAACACACACACACACATGCATGCACACACCACAAATATCCCACCCCCAGCGTCCCTAACCGTGGCTGACACATCAAAGAGCCATGTCCGAGGAGGGAAGTCAGGGAGGGTCTGGGGAATCATGGGAGACAAAGGAAGCGATTAAGAGATAAGGATCAGTCTAAGATATGACATTTCATCCTGGGCAGATCCGGTAGACACACTCCATTCAAAGAAGGTTATATAGCAACGGAAGGGAGGAGGGAGAGGAGGAGGAGGGTCTCTCTCTTGCACCTTTACCCGCTTCCACAGTCTGTCTGTGAAAAGGTCTGCGGCGCTAAACCCCCCTCCAAAACGGACTGCATCAGCCTTGCATCCTCCAGTGCTGTCCACCGCACCCAAACCCCCTCCCTGCTTATACATAACAAGGTAGAGCGACTTCAAAGGACAGGCATGCGTTGGAGCAACTCCCTCAACTAATGTACATGGCACAAACACTTCTGTTGCTGATCTGCTACGTGCTCGTACATTTTCCTCCCTGCCCATGCACCCAGGTTCCTCATTTTATTCGCTCTTAAATAGTATTTAGCAACACAAAAGGGGTGAATGCAAAAAAAACGTCCTCATTGTGGGCCTAATTGCCTCGGGGTCGTGTTACAGCTCCGGTTTCAAGTTGTTGCTTTCAAACTATAGCTCGCAAGCCAGGGGCACAATCCACCTGCCTCTCAGAGAGCCACACAAAGGGTCAGCGTATGAACACAGAGGGAGTCTGTTAGCAAATAAACACTGAGATCTGACTCCAACCAAACACCGCTTCTCTTCTCAGATATTTATGCACCTGAAAAGGGAGAAGCTGCCAGTGGCCGAAATAGGCTTCTGTAACCAACCAGAGCAAAACAATGAGCTGTCACCAGATGACACCATACTGTATATCAACTATTATCACGCTGAAAGGCAAATTAGTGCTTCATAGGGAAGCGCATGGGGAATGAGATGGAGCAGTTGTGCATAAACAGCTTTGTCTAATTACAGGAGGCTTTTTTACAACGTCTCAGTTTGCCAGAGGCTTCAGAGCGGTGGAGATTGTTAAATGAGGGATACTCGCCTTACTCACTGTCTTTAATTTCCTGCCATATGTGTAAATAAAGACAAGGATGTGAGAGGAATATGTGACACTTTGTGTTGCCACTTGTTTTCAGTAGAGGCAAGAGCACAAACAATAAATATTCACGTGAAAGATGAACTTCGAGCTTCTTCTCAAATTTGTTTGAGTAGATTGTGCGTGAGAGCCCTGTCTGATGGAAAAGTGCTCAAAGTGAGAAGAGTAATGCCTGCAATTTGATCTCAACACCATAATTTTACTTTAAAAGATCAAATTTTGATCCAAGTTGGATCTCCATCGGGTTTAGAAATAGTCACCACACCCATACTTAGGCTGACGTGGTTAAACATGCAACCAGCCCAGACTGATGAACATCTCAACACGATTAACAACTCAAATATTATATAATGGAAAACTCTATCAGAATGGCAGAACAAAAGAGTAATACATCACAAATAGCAACTGTTTAAGGAGCAATGTGAAAGAATTTAGTTCAAAACATTCAAAAAATAAACATTATCAGCAGATTGTGAAGAGATAACTTTTTAGATGTTATGGCAAAGAAGTCGATGTATTGTTTTGAAGAGACACCCACTGAAGTTAGCAGGAAACACCAAAACTACCCTGGTAATCTGGCTAGCTGCATTGCTAACTAAGCTAACAAGCCAGCAGGAGCTACACTCATGGATGTAGCCTATAAAAAGATTACATTTAGCAGCAGTCAGCAGTTTTTCTGGTGATATGCAGCCCCTATTTGTTGAATTCAAGGTGGCCAACTCACACTTTTTTGTACTGCACCTTTAAAAAAACAAATAAATAAAAAATCCAATAATAAGCAAAACAAAAAGAAACAAAAAATGATATAAAAGTGGGTATAAAAGACAAAAGAAAAAACAAAAGAAGTTGTGTATTATATTTTTTTAATAAGTTACAGTAACATAAATGGTCAAGACTATGGAAAGCTATCAACAAGAAGCTATACATGAATACATTTAAATACATGTAAAAATGGTTTATTTCATGTCCTTGGTTCAGGCCTGTTGCTATCTGTATGAAGTAAAGAAGTGCTGTTATTCTAACAGGAAACAGGAGTGTCTTTGTGTGGATAATAAAAAGTTATAAAAAGAAAAAGACCTGTAATGGAAGCAAACAAGCGGCTTTAAATGAAAATAATGTTGTAAAATGAACTTGTGAAAATAACACTCAAGTAGGCCGTTAAAGAAAACATGGGGATGAAAAGTGTTTTCAGTGAGTCGGAGCAGTGCTGGAGGGCCAGCCGGCACACCTGTTCAGTGGGAGATGCGAGGCGGGGGCACTAAATACAGGCCGGAGGAGCGTCGGGGGGCCGGGCTGTCCAGCAGCCATCTTTTCATTAGCCGTATCTAATGAAACTGCACAGGGCCCTAGGAAGAAAGGCCTACTGCAGGGACACCCTGCCCTGCCCGAAATTACACCAGAGACTCGCCCACAAAAGAAGCATTCCGTCCACACAGCGACACTGGCACTTGACACCGAATTTTAAACCTGCAGGTTGTTTCTCCGACAAGTGGAAATTTCCACTGCGATCCCTTCCCAGTCGGGGAGGCTTGGTGAGAGAAACGAGTGTCGAGGGGGTTTAATCACACAGTCAGTGTGTAACCCCCATTACACACACACTCACACACTCCACGGCCCCCCGACCGCCTGTTCCTGTACGCTTTGTTTGGGAACAGTTGTCAGGATGGAAATATTTGATACTCTTTCTAATCACTCAGGCAGCAATTACTGTTATTAAGCTTTCTTTGAGAGGCCTTCATTGTTTTTCTTCTAACACCACTGACAGACATCAGGGTTGCTAACAGCCTGAACAGAGCGAGTGACTGCAGATTTTGTAAACGCGCACACATACTTAAGGGTGCATGTGAAGACATGCGCACACACATACACACACAGTGAGTTAAAAGAAGCTCAGAGAGGGTGAGAATGACCAAAACCCTAACAACTGTCAATCAGTTTATGTCTTTTGGCTTGCAACAAGTGTGTTTTCTTTGTCCTCAAATTCACTTCAACACAGGGCTGCGACTATCTATTAATTTCATTATCGACTGATCTGGCCATTATTTTTTCAATTGATCAATTAATATTTTAGGCTATACAATGTCAGAAAATAGTGAAACAAACATCAATCAATTTCTACATAATAAGACATATCTTACTCCTTAAAATTGCCTGTTTCGTCTGACTTACAGTCCCAAAAAACAAATTCCGTTGGCACCAGCATTTTGCATTCTTGTTTGATGGTTGACATAACAGCAAACAATAAATATGCCACAAAAAGCCCCTCGAAAAATTTGTTTCAGTGGTTAACTACACAAAAAAAGGGCAAAAAGGTAAGTTAACAACTTGTGTCACTCGGCAAATGAATGTAGTTGAACACCCAGAGACTACTTCAAAATGTTGTAAAACTACTAGTCTAAGCACCCAGTAAAGCGCATACCTTCACTGAGGCCTAACAGTCGCCTTTTGTACTCACTCACAGATACAAGCCACCTAAATACACCATCATCAAGACTGATGCATTATTACCTGAGAAAAACATAACAAAAACAATGTTAATTTCTCAGAAAAAAACACCCTATCGCCCATGTTAAATAAAGTGAGAAAAAATACCCTGAATCCGTCCCTTTATTCGGATCTGCACCAAAAGTTAATGGGGTCTATTCTGGGCCGAGACCCATCCTCCATCCAACTTTCGTGGAAATCCATTTAGTAGTTTTTGTGTAATTGTGGTAACAAACCAACCAAACAACAAACTGAGACGGAGGTTATAAGCATCAGTTGCTGCACTGTAAAAGGGATCCATCCAAAATGGTGTAGACATGTAGGATGATGTGTAAACAACATATCCAGTGTGTATTGAGGGGTTTTAATTGCTTATTAAAAACAATAAAGTCAATTAGTTTTCTGTTAATTGATTGTTTCAGCGCTAAAGAAATGATCTTCACCTGTGTCTGAACCCTGCAGAGTAAAATTCTCCTCTACTATTACCCATTACTACCTGCACTGTACGCACCGTGTGTCTGTGTGTATGCGCTTTGTGCCTGTGACCCCGAGGTCGAAGTATTCCATCGATGACAGCCTTATCCCCTTAAATGCACCGTGGAGCGTCCCGGCTGCCATGTGCTAGCGCCGAGGTGTGCGTGATGAGTGGAGATGAGTCACAGACAGGGGTGAGAGGAGGTGTCACACAGATAACCCCTACAGATGGACAGCGGGAAGGGTCTAAGGTTTCAGACCTGTGTGTCCGTGTGCGTGCGTGTCTTTGTGTAAAAATGATATACCCTGGAAAAGTGTATAAGAAAGAATGCGTGTGCGTGTATATGCATGCATGTGGAAGTATGAGTGGGAGAGTGAAACAAGAGGCCGTGACCCCCGAGCAGCACTGACATGAGCTATCATCACAATAGCCCCTCCTGATTCTCTGCCGAACAGAGAGAGCCGAACAAGAGAGCATCCACTAACTCTTTCCAGTTTGGGACTGCAGCACAGCACAGGGTGACGCATCCAGTCCTCAATACATGGTCCATAAACACTTGTTCTTGTACAGCAACTCAACTTTAATGTTTTTAACAGAGGTGTTAAATCATGGCTGGAAGAGAAACAACATTGCTCTTTCAACATCTGTATCTGTACCTATACGGTACTGATTCAATACCTGTGTTGTATTGTATCTGTATTATTTTGTTTTTTCTTTTCCTCCTTCCTTCCTGTAATAATTTGAGTTGCTGACTAAATGCAGACTATGTGGTTGCAATCCTGTAAGTTTTCAGGAGATTCTTGATATAGGGAAACCCCAGTGCGTCCCATTTATTATCATTTTCTGTGGGTTTAATTTACCTTTAAGATTTTTTTAAAAAAGACGTTAAGAGTTTTCAACAGACCTAGCGTCTTTTTGTGACACATTGATGCATTTAAATGTTAAATACACGACTTAGACGGTTTGGAATCACCCACTATAGTTTCACAAAATAGGGGCCTCTAAAAGACTTTGGGCATAGGACCCCCTTAAAAGAGCTAGAAACAGCCCTGCATGGACAGGTGTTGTAAATTAGCATCTGGTTCTTGTGCATGGTCGCATGTTGCAAGCACCAAACTTACTGCTTTGTCCGTGCCAAATGAATAAATAAACTGACTAACTAGGAGAGTGCAACTGTGAACGTTCAGTTCAACCAAACTAAAGGAACATTTTTTTGGCTCTTGTGGTGTCTCGTCCTGCAGATAGTTTTGGTTTTATTTGCAGATGTTTTGAAATCTCTAGTGCTTTTCAAAACTTCTGCCACCATTCTAATGTGATTTAGGTGTGCACAATTTTCTTTTTTTGGTGTTTCGAAATGATATTTGGAAAACTCAGAACAGCAGAAACAGCTTCAGAATGAACCCATTACCAGGTTTTATTATTTATTTATTTATTGAATTTCCTCAGTGTTCTCCAAACCTTGACTACCAACAAAATTTACTGGTGAGGGTATGAAGTGAATCATCTGTTAGAGGTCTGCAGTAAATGGTTAGAAGAATAAATAACTCAGCTTGGTCTCCAAACCTTGCTTCTGTCTCTTATCACTTATTTTGATTTTAATGTAACTGAATGTGCAATACGGTCATTTAGATATATTTTGGTTTTGTTTAAATAATGATTTTGGGTGTTTTATTAAATGTCACCTCCCAATCAAGCTCGGGTCCTACATTCAGTCACCAAATCCATAATTTCATGCTGACTGGTGATTTGATGTAGAAAATTATAGATCACAGAAAGAGTTGGAGGTGAAAGAAAGTAATTGTGTAGCACTAGTTAATGTAACCGAGTTAAAACATTAAAGGAAGGGTGAGGATTTTTTTTTAACAGGTGGTAAGACTTACTCACCAAACATCTCCCAGCAGGTCGACAAGACAAAACTATAACACTTTATATTCTCCCTGCTGTTTTATTCTTCTGGCCAGTCTTTCTTAACACTGGAGCTAGCTTTTTGCCCAGTCGTATATTATGCAACCTGTGAGCTGTTTAAAAGGAACGTGCGGTGTAAAGCTACAACTCTAACTCTGAAAACTTTCTTTACAGATACCTTATGTCAAAAACTGAACTCTTTAAAGGTACAATGTAAAATATATATTTTAAAATCCTTGCTTTTAATGACATCAGTGCAGAGCATCATTCTGGTATCCCTGCCCAATTTATCGAATCAGGACAAGGAGCTCCATGAAGAGGCGGCCCTTTTTGCTCGTACACACACATAGAGCAGGATCCTCCTGTTTGCTGCAGACAGGAAGTTAACTAAAACGACGATAGAGCTCCCAGCAGCTTAAAGCAACTAACTAGCTGGCTAACCTTATCTTAGTTAGCTATTTGTGCACCCTTGCCTTGCATCGCTCTTGGCTAGTAGAAACCAGTTGTTAGTCATACACCTTTGCTTTGAGCCTTTACATTATTTTCGTTGGCTAAAATCAGCAAGTTTGTCATAAAACATAAGCTAAACATAAATACGATATATGAAAGAGAGGCAAGGCACGTCACATCCTTTGGATTTTCCAGGGAAAACCATCCCGAGCCCTCTACGTAGAAATCACTCCACAGGCTGTGGCAACCAAGAACGTCAGGGATGGTGTCGCTTTTTTTCAGTTAAATCACATCTGCTCACACTGGCAATAAAAACAATACCATACAATACACACACATTCAGATCTCGAACATCTGGTAGCTCTGAGGGAAAAGAAAGGAAGATTTCAGAGACAGAGGTATGGAGCGCGCCCACTCAAACCAGGCAATGCAAGCGAGGATCATCTTCCTTTTGTTCCTGCGAGGAGGTTTACTGTCTATAAACATTCGGCTTTTACGGTGGAACGTCCAAATAAAAAGCTTTTTGAAGACTTCGCCCAGTCAATTAGTCGAGCAGTGTCAATAGACCTGCTGCATAATGACTCACCTGTAATTGCGTGAGAACGAGCACTTACAGGAGACTGAGTGGCACGTCATATAGGAATGACAAAGCCCTCAATCTGTTTTTAAGGACTCATTCTGTAGTTGACCCCAACCCCCCTCCCCTACCTCGCTTCACACACACTCACTCACACACACTCACATTTATCTATCTATTTCCTGAAGTTCTTAAGAATCACATGGTTGATGACACTCAGTGAAGCATTTGGGACTTGTGGCATGATGCTGCTGAAGGCTTTAATGGCACAACTCAAGGCTGGCTGGCTGGCTGGCTGGCTGGCTGGTAATGGCAGGCTCACTGGGTGTGCTGAGCTTAAATAAACGTCTCTCTCTGGGCCTTTTAATAAACATGCATCCTCTCTTTGTGTAGGGTAGTGGGATAATGAACAGGCAAGACAATTATCATAACTGGCTGATGTTATCTCACTTCAGGGGGAGATTAGTTGAAATGTTGTAATTGCACTGTCAAGCTGCTGAGAAGACCCCCCCCCCCCCTTCTTCTTCCCGAACACACACATACATGTACCTCCCACCCGCTCCTCTGCCTTCAGCCACTTCAAAATGAAATTCTTCTCCGTCTTGTCGTCCTTTAGCGGTCTGCCTCGTTTTTGAAGCTGATATGCGGGCATCAAAGAGAAGCCCAGCAGCCATTAGAGGGCCTGGGGGGCCTGCACAAGCTCCAGTAGAAAACCTGACTTGTCATTAAAATAAACCACCTAATGTTATAGCTTCTTTATTTGTCACAACATACCAATTAAGATTTTCATTTTTATTTTTTAAGTTAAAAAAGTTGTGTGGACCTAAATTTGTACTTTTTTCATGTAAAAATAACACATTAAAGGGGCACTATGTAGTTTTGGAGAGGAAATTCAAACTCAATTTGCAACATTAATGAGGTAATACTACAAACTCAGAAATATTTTTTTTCCTTAACTGAAT
Source organism: Pagrus major (assembly GCF_040436345.1). Classification (NCBI taxonomy): domain Eukaryota; kingdom Metazoa; phylum Chordata; class Actinopteri; order Spariformes; family Sparidae; genus Pagrus; species Pagrus major. The sequence continues at coordinate 17,375,884 of NC_133230.1, forward strand.
AAGCAAGGTGTTCTCAGAAGAAAATGAGGTCTCCTGAACACTGTTTGAAGCTAGGAAGGTGGCAGAGTCCGCCAACTATAAAACAAAGTAAAACAGTATGAAAAATTGTGTTGTCCTTTAAGATCAGTTTGTTTATTCAGTTTATTCAGTCATGAAATGAAGAGAGTGTGTTTATTTAGTTTGTTTAGGCATAAGAAAAATCATTAAATGGACATCTTTCTCCTCTGATTAAAAACTGCATCGTGCACCTTTAAAGTGTGTTTTAAAAAATCCCTTAAATGCTGATAATAGTGGTGTTTGCACCCTGTACATCAGACATGATGATGTACAGGGCACCCTCCACTAAACAAAGCCCAGGCAACGTCCCCCAGCAGTTCAAAGGAGTCGCTCTCTCTAAACATTATCATATAATTTGGGCCAGCCGTCAGCTTGTAAATAAGTGATGTAGAAGCCTATTGTGTGATGGGGCACAGGTTGGAGACAGGCGTCTTTGCTCTGCCGGCATGAGCCGCTGAAGACAAAGGCAGGAGACAGAGCGTCTAACCTTTGATTCTTCTGAGGACTCAGCCGCCTTGTATCAGGGCAGGACGCATCGGCCACAATCATGCCCCCAATGTGGGGACGTCAAGAACAATAGAATCACTCTCCCACAGTCAGGCTCAACAAGCCGCCCCGACTGCAATTGGATTAGCGAGTGTCCAACCACCACATGTTAGCCTAATTGACATAAAAGTGAAATTTGAGAACAATACGGCCCCAACCCAAAGGCCTGCTAGCTTTGAAATGGCATACCACTCCTGTAACAGCTTCTGTCGTCGAAAACAGGATTAAAAATTGCGGAAAATGCAGAACTGCAAGAGGAGAATTCCCCTTATTTGTCTTTCTTTGATGAAGTGTGAAACATTCAGAGCTGGTGAGATGCCAGATAATGAACCAAACAATTTTTATTTGGGAGAAGACAGAGCATCAGAAAGATCTCTCTGCTTTTATCTTTCTTTTAGCTGAAAAGAGATTTGAGCACATTTCAAATCAGGGTAGAATTTAAATCCAATTCATGTTCAAACAGTAATAAATAATTACTGTCCACTTTCATTCTTACAACCCTCTCATAGGAGATAGTTATTACAGATATTTTACAAGAAGGTAATATGTTTTTTGTCGTAAGGGGCTTGTCAGGATCAAAAGAAGTGAATTAGAGTCAATGTACATTTCTGATTATTTCCACCGAGTGTGCTGTGGTAAATTCACGCCGTGCTCTTATTTACGCAAATACACAAAGGGTGCGTCTTGTGATCTGCTCGAAGTTGTCATCAGAAGCAATTCATGTTTTTATTTTTTTCTCCAAAAATGTATATCATATGAAAGCAATAAATATTACCAGTAAATAAACTTTACTTTTTAGATTGTTTTTACTATTTTCTCAATAAAAAAAACCTTATACAATCTAATGTACATTATGAAAAGTTGTACAGCTTTTTATGTTTAAAATAAGGACTCAATTTATTTTTAATATGTAGATATAAATATATATATTTTGTCAAAATATATGATCATATTGTCAAAGAAACAAAAAAAAAGTGAGACAAACATACACCTCAACATAAAAGTTATAAATAAGGGTCCAAGTGAACATTTTTGGGAGTAAAGACCTTCTGATTTGTTTTAGCGTCCATGTTGCTTTTTTCAAGTCCGAGTTCTAGTAAGTCTGTGTGTTAGCGGCAGCCGCAGCCCTCCACTACCATTTCCTGGTAGTTTTTTAGGACCACCTTGTCATGTTCGTCTAGGTAGAGCATGGAGATGGCGCTGAGCTCTGTTGGCACGCAGCAGGCCTTGGGAATGTTGTTGTTCACAGAGTTCACCAGTGTCTGAACAATGGCATGGTTGGTTGAGTTCAGATGATCCGCCAGAGGAAAGGGGCATTCCCCGTGGCAGTAATAGGCCTGGTAACCAGGGGGCGCCACTATCCAGTCATTCCAGCCTACATCGCTGAAGTCCACATACAGTGCGTGGCGCCGGCAGTTGCGGTTGCGTTTACGGCCCCGCTGCTTGGGGCTGCGCTTGGTCCGGCGGGTCAGCGGGTGACCCTTCCCATCGTGGCCAAAGGTTACCAGAAGGGGGCGTAGCTGCTCCCAGTCCTCGCCAGGCTCCCGGTGTAGCGAGCGGCTGACGCGGACGTGTCGGCCCTGGTGGCTCGGCGTCTGGTTGAGGTGCAGGACCTCCACGGCCAGCCCATAATTTGGGAGGCCCTCACGAGTCCAGCGCAGCACGGCGGGGCTCACATCAAAGCTCTCCCAGCGTGACGCGTTGTGGCGCACGAGCCGCGTGTCCAAGAGCTGCGTGATTAGCTGCCCTTTGCGCGGTGGCTTCAGCACCTCGTACACGTTTATCCGGTGAAGCCCCTGGTCTTGTGAGAGGGTGTCAGCGACGGCCTCGTCTATCTGATGACGGTAGAGCCTCAGTTCGGCGGAAGAGAGCAGCTCGTCCTCTGGAATGCTGGTGAGGTTGAACAGGAAGCGAAGGGGCATGGTTTCTCCATCATCTCCCTCATGCACGCTTTCCATGTGCTCTGAAAATGAAGAGAAATACGGGACGTTTTATTCGCTGCAAGTCAGAACTTTTCATTTTAACTAATGCAATGTGGAGAAAGCAAACACATCATCAGATGTTGAAGTTTTTCATGAAAATACTGTATCTCTAAAACTATGAAACACTCACACTCACCTCACATTTCCTCACTCTAACATATCTTAATTGACACAAACTTATGTGCTTACACACTTTTCAAGGCCTCTGGGGTATTCAGTAATATAAATATACATCGTCCGCACTTCCTTATCTATCTATAAGGATTACCCAGCCCTTCTCTCAATGCCTTTCTCTGAGCACTTTGCTGAAACATGCATTACAAGGAGGGTGGTGATTAACGTACCACAGCTACAGTATAAACACAGTGGAGGCTCCCTGTTCCACGCTCAGTCTGCAGATTTCTGGCAAGATCACCATTGTTGGGGAAAGGAATGTTGTGTCTACTATTTTCCTGCTCAATCCACCCCTGTTATTTCACACCCAGGCCCTAATCTTGCCCAGGTGGTTCTCATTATTAAAACCTGCTGTGTTTCTGATTAGCTCTGCAGTTTGTTCACTTAAGACGTTTATCATTTTCATCGTGAATAATCATTAAGGAGTCAGACGATACAGTAGAATCTCATTTATCTGAAGCCAATGGGAAAGGAGGTCTTTCCAGGGAACTCAGTGTATTCAGATCCCTCAACCAAAGCTTATTCAGAATCGTCTGCTTTGTAGTCTTATTTAAAAGAAAAAAAAAATCAGGGCGATGTCACCTGTTACGCAAACCAATAAAAAACCCATCTTTCTTTCTGAATTCAAGAAGAAAAGGTTAAACGTTTCACCTATCCTGTAAACCATCCGTCTGCTGCAGACTGTAATACCTCACAGTGTTTTGGACGGATCAGTCAGATGATTCACTCTATTGCACAATGGTGCTTCCATGAAAGCGAGCACTCCCACTCAAAAGGCCTCAAATCGTATTATTAACATAGTTTAGCGAAAGAGAAGAAAGCGTGCGCACACACACATTGCATCACACGGAGAAGGTCCTTGGTACGCTGCCGTGTAAGTGCGTGTTCCTGTGTGCTGCCACTAGCAGTGTGTTTGACGAGCCCCATTAAGGCTGACTCATCCCTCCTTCCTCACTCCTCCCCCTCAGGGCAGACATGTTCTGTAGCCCTAAAGCTCCCCGGTTTCCTCAGTTCACCGCGCTGCAAGATTGCTCCCTCACTTTTTCTAAGTCTGGTAAATCATCTCTCTGCCAAAGACTTTCAAGCATTCACCCGACATGTTTCAGTCTCGCTTTCCAACCTCAGTTTACATTCAACAGATCCCTCACCCTGGAGTTTCTCCGAGACTAATTGAAACCTCTGCGTTTGTCGCGAAAGCTAACCAGACCCACGTCACAATGAGGACCAGGAACCCTTCTAACGTTCCACTCTTTCTATCACACCAGCTTCTGAGACTGTTTTTCCATCTCTTCAGAGAGCTGCAGCGTCTGCTCTCAGCACCCACATTGTTGGCAGTAGGGGCTTTATTTAGAAGCCTGCAGAGTAGCATTAAAGATAATTGCATGTTGAGGAAGGTCCTGCTAAAAGAGCCCTCCATATAAACTGGAGACATGAGAGAGGAGCACACTCCAATTCCAGGCCAAGACTGAAGCTTTTTTAAGCCGTGTTCTGCTGGGTGGGGTGAGAAGTGTAAGTCAGTAATATGAAGGTATGCTTTTCCTTCAGCTGCTAACCAAACATGCAGACTTTTGTCAAATGAGGCTCTTGAGAGCTTGTCTAGCAGAATTTTTTTGCCCCTCTGTAGACAGAGTTTGGTGACCACATCCTTAGATTCCTTGGTTATGGTGAGATGGGTGGAACTGCCTTACAATCATGTTTCAAGGGATGTAGGAAATGTTTCTTCTTTTTTTTTTCGCCCTGAAGCCTTTGCAGTCCTCGCCCATGCTAATGAAATATATTACTACCAAAATTATTGGAATGCCTGGCAACAATGACCATGAGTATGGTGTAATGTTTCTGTGCTGACATTTATCCATTTATCATCACTCCTCCCGCTGAGACGAAAATTTCCGTCTTTAGTTTTTGTGCATTTTATTTTTTCCTTACCTTCATGGTGGAAGCCCCTCACTGTGTTGGCCCGGCTGGCTGACCTCTCTGGGTACTCAAAAGCGATGTCATGCGCTCCGGCCTCCTCAGCCTCCCCCGACTGTAGCCGGTAGAGGTCCAGCAGGTAGCGAGGCACCGTGGCCGAGCGGCTGGGCCGCGGCCGCCTCTTGAGGCCGAACATGTGCAGCAGCGTGGCCTCGAAGTCCCGCAGCAGTTCATGGCTCTGAGCGGCCGAACGACCCTGCAGGCCCGGTACTTTCTTTTTCCCTTCTTCAGGTATCAGACTAGCATGGTTGCTCTCTCCCAGCAGGACTTGGCATATTAAAATGACCATCAGCATTCGATTACCAGGAATCATGATGTCTCTGAGGGGGAGATGGTACAGGGAGATAAAAGATTAGCAGAGGAAAACACAAAAGAGAAACACAACGAAGGGAGAGAAAGGCCTCTCTTTTAACTAACATGTCTTCACTCTCTTCTCTAACTGCTCCCTCCGAAGGCGGACTCTAATTGGTTATACAGTCTAGGCTGCCTTGTTTACAGTAAAGCAGTCCCCAATCAGATAGACCACAGTTGCAGTTTATCTTTGGCGACATCCTCCAAAGGTAAACAGCTGGTTCAAGAACACAACTTTTTTGAATGGAATCTGAGGGCCATTCCTCGTACGCTCCCTCCCTTCCCCCCCGTCTCCTCCCTCCTCCACTATGATTAGACAAATAAAAGAGGCAGCCCTGGGGTCAGAGCAAATTCTTAACTCGATAAGGAGCCGCGGTCCCTCACAGTCTCCTCTGACAAGCCACGGGGCAAACCAAGGACTATGTGCCACACATTAAATTGAAAAAGCTCTTCCTCATACAAGCCCTTGCCCAACACCCCATCGGGAGTTGGACGGAGAGGAAAGGGGAAAAATGTGTCACATGCCACAAATTGAAATGGTATGGTCCGCTCACTTACCGACAGAAAATAAAGCATGGGAAAACAGTCCATGTTTGTTGGGAGCAGTCAATGGACACGTTCTTCCAGGAAATGTTAGGTGGTGCTGGGCGGCTGCAGGAGAACGTTGGAGTGACCCTGTTCCTGAAAGATACAGATAAAAAAACATGATTATATACTCAATTCAGAGGCTGTTACATGTTATTTACTTAGAGTAGCGCATGTGGGTAAGAGAGAGAACCAGTGTCTCTTTAAGGCTTATCATTTTGGCTCATGGGCTAAGCTAGCTATTTACTGTAACTGGAATGTAAGGAGGTATGTGCCACAACACAGACAGCAGATCCCTGGTGCCTTGGGCAGCAAAACACACCTCATCACAGTATTACATTGTCTCAGAAATTGATTAAGAAACCCACTTCAAAAGCAGCTACTTCAGCAGTGATGGTAAGTTCCTCTCCCAGAGCGAAAAAGTGCCGACATCAACTGGAAAAAAAAGTCAGAAAGTCTCCTCTCATGTTCACACACAAGCCAAAGAGCTGATAACGCTTCTTTGATCAGGAGTGGTAAAAATCTATATCCAAAACAAGACGGGCTGTTTGCTTACAGAAACCGTCTCCAAGTGAACTCGGTCAACCTTTATCCCCCCGCACACAAGGAACTCAATACATGCCTCTCGAAAGGGGCTCATCTCTTGGTAACGCTTCCCCACTTGAGGGATCTCACAGGTTGTAGTGACGCTGATGACAGGCCTTCTGCTCTTTGACATCACTGTCATCGGTAGAAGAGCCGTACACCCAGCACCGGTGTGTGTATGGATTATCGGAGGGCGTATTTAATATTTATATAACCACATGATCACTGATAGTACTTGGAGTTTGTTCCAGAGGATGAATTTAAAAATTCCTGTTAGTAAGATAGTAATACTGACGCTTTATGTTTCCCTAGCCCAACGCTTTGGGATTGTAGGTCGGGTAGGCCGCCAATCCAAGCAGTATTTGACAAGTTGGGAATGAGACTAGAAAATCAACTTTCTACCTACAGGTAGGCTTTAATTAATAGCTTCTCCCACAAAAATCTTGCAAATACCCCTTAAAAACAAGCCTTAACTGTCTTTTTTCTCCTTCTGGTAGGTTTAACAAGCGCAGCATTAGGGCTCTAATGATTCAATTCTTTTACACGTCACTTTAAATGTGCTAAATGGCGTTGAATCACACTAATAAAATTACTGGATTTTTAACCACAACAACAGCACCACAGAGCAGACACAGCGAAGTAGGTCTTCGGTCATCATTTGGAACCCGTTCCACTGGAGAGCACCCAAGCATTACTACACAGTGAGGATGCACATTAACAGGAACATTGTGTGTGTGTGTGTGTGTGTGTGTGTGTGTGTGTGTGTGTGTGTGCGACATACAGTGTGTGTGTGTGAGCATGTCTGGGTTTGTATCTCGGCCCCTGCATGGCTCACTGTACATGCAATCAAGGATCTTTTTCCTAACAGCATTAGACTTTGACCTCCGACTGACCCCCCAGTTCTCGGTCATGACACTAGATCCAGTGTGTGCGAAGAAAGGGTGATGTGCGGTGCGCGTGTGCACGAGCTAAACGGCGCGCGTGCGTGAGCGCGCATAAGTGTGTGCCACCGCTTGCATGTTCGTGAGAACTGTGGCAAGGGGAGAGGAGGGTTCAGAACATGATCAGCTCTATTACCCATGGGGTGGGGGATAACGTGTGTGTGTGTATGAGAGAGTGAGTGTGTGTGTGTGCACATCTCTTACAACAAACGTTCATTGTACAGCGAGGGCCTCTCCCATGATTACAGGGATTCATAGCACTCAAAAACACTGACCATACAGAACATCTTGTAACTGTAACCAGCCACTGACAAAGCTGCAGGCTAAAACAGACAGACACTCAAAGTGGTGCGATGATGATGAAAGAAGATGTAAGACAGACAGGGAGGAACTTTCAACTCTGGAAAAAGTCATCACGTTCACTTTGCTGGCCTGTTTTCACCAGCGGTGATAAAAAAAGAAAAACATTTCCAGTTACGCCAAACTCTGTTCATTTTTTCAAAGATTTTCCACCACATTTATCAGCATATTTACTCATCTTGGTCAAACAGTGAGGGCAAAACAGAATTCCCGTCTTTAAAGCGGCTCCGCTCTCAGAATACTTTTGAACTGAGCGACAGACAGAGACACATTTTGCAACAACAAATGCAGACCAGGGTGCAATTAGGCCGGAGCAGTCAACTGCCCTTGGCTTTGCTCGATCCCCCTTGGCCTCTCTCTCTCTCTCTTTCTCTCTCTCTCTCTTTCCCTGACCAGAGATAATGTGATCAGACTATGCACATGGCTCTTCAGATGTGTTTCCTGAGGAATTTGACAGTGATGGTGGGAGGGAAGGCGAGAGGGAGGGAGGGTGGAGGGCAACAGGTTACCACAAACAGCCAGATCTCTGGCCCGATTTGATCATTTTAGGTGCCAGTAATCAGTTCACCAACATGTTTAAAGTGATATTTCATGTTAAATGTCCTTCTCTGGTTGGTGCTATTAAAGTTTAGACTTCATAATGAAGCAGATTATTAATGATTCTTCAAATAATGGCAAAGAAAAAATAGAAATGTCCTTTAAAAAAGAATTTTAATGGTTTGTTTACCCTCCTGATAACAAAGGGGTCATAACCAAAGCTTAAAGGATTTGAAATAACAACTGTGGCTTCACAGTTGTGTTGACAGAAATAAAACAGAGACCTGGACTGGTGGAAACCTCTTGTTGTCGAATAATGTAGGTTTGGGATTTTTTATTTGCTCTCAGCAGCACTTCAACAGTGAGAACATTCACAGTCAGTGAGATCACTGAGAGCAGGTTAATGGTTTTGTTAGCTGTGAAGGCAAAAGCTCCGACATATGGTTGATGAGTTGCATGGCTTTTTTTCTGAGATTGTTCATGCTGATATGAAATATGAAATGTGAGCAGGCTGAAGAGTGTTAAATAATACAAATGTGGCATCCATAAAAAGTCAACACCTGAGCCAATATTTTCCTAAAACCAGCCAAATAAAATGAGCCTCTCTTTGCCTGGCGCACGTGATCTTTTTTTGGTGAATACATATATATAATTACGTTAATATTAAACGGATTTCACACTGTCGAAACTCAGCTTCCCTGCATGGTGGCAGAGAAACTTGAGCTGAAAAGTAAAGGAGTGTGGTGCCAAGGACGCCATGCGCCTGCAGGCCGCAGAGCTCCTCTCTGCTGCAGCTTTACTGTATTAAATGTCACAATTCCGCTATATGATCATTTGTTGCAAAACAGGTGTTGTTACAAAACAAGTGAAAACATGTGAGTCCTTGCGTTACAATGCCCTCCGACAATTACAAACCGGAATCAACATCTGGTATCTGGTAATGTTTTTGCAGGACAGAAATGTGCCGTTTTTACATCTGCTCGGTATTAATGTCGAAAACGTGCGTAAAGACGGAATGAATTAGAATTATTTAAAATGCGCTCAAGATATAAACAATGTTTTTTTTTCCTTCCGATTCTGGAGCTGTGTCATCTCCATCTTTCACATTACGCATACCGGGATGACACGAAGCAGACACAGGTGTTTGATCGCGCAAAATCCGTGCCAAACGTCGGGGGGAAAGTTACAAATCGGAAAAATGTAAATATTTTAATTGTGTTGGAGGAAGAGACGTGTTGAGAAACTGGACGCTCTGTTTGGAAATGACCTCACTTCAGTATGTTGGCTTGTCACTGCTCCACTCTCCGGCACAAAAGGCTTTAACCTACTACGAGCTCCGCCAATGCGCTATTTCGTCTCCAAATACACTTTTTTACACTTTATTTCACAGAAGCAGACTGTACTAATATTATGGGCACGTTTCCATGGACATTTCTGCCGGGAATGCTCTCCAAACTCTCAGTGAAGTCGGCTAAACGCGCACACACACCAAAAGACCCAAACTGTCAACGAGATCCCTCCTGTTCTATTCACCAGGTCCAGTTTGTAAAAAAAGCTGCCCTGCTGAACCTCTGTGGTGCGTAAATGTGTGAGTAGATGAGCGCTTACCATCAGTAGAGGTACAGGTATCCTCGAATGAAGTGAATATGAACGGGAAGGTGTAAGGCAGTCCAGGCGTAAAGCCGAAAAACGCCGAAATGAGCCTTAAAGGAGAGATTGGGTGCCTTTTTGGCTCATTAATCCTTTGCAGCGACACCTCTAAGCGGACAAGAGAAGGAGCGAAGGCCGGCGCTCGGGGGTCTGCAGCAGGGTTTCCTATCCGTCTCCAGTACGGCTCGTGAGGGCGGGCGGTGCGCAGGGACGACCAGACTTTCCAAATGATCCAGCATCTATGGCCCCTTGCAGTTTTTATGTGTCCGCCCAATTTGCCCTCCCTGCCTCCTCCCTCTCTCCCTCCTCCCCGACCCCCACCTCCCTCATCTGTCTCAAACACCTTGGATAACCCCCCTTCTCTCCTCCTCCGCTTTAAATAAAGACAGCTCATTGCGCGCAGTATTTTCATTATGTGAAACTCAGTAATTTGACTGTGAATAACAGGCGACGGGGTCACATGCGCGACGCTTTTGAATTTGCATTTAAATGCCGGGATCCAGACAGTAAACTGCTTGGTGCGAGGATCGAAGTCGTGGTACTCTAAATAAAAAGACCCATGTGCCTGCAGATGTAAACAACTGGTCTGAAGAGAACTTTTTGGCATTTACTGGCAATTTAAATAATAAATAAGACTAATAAAATGTGATAAATAAAAATAAACGCAAAGGAACTATCGCACTGGTATCTGCTCAATCAATCCTAAAATAAATTATAAAAGAAATAAACAAATTTGCAGGACAGATTATAGATATTCAGACATTTGGCCTCTACAGAGGCAATTATGAGTGTTAATGAGGCCCTTGAAAGCTCCTCACACACTGTCACTGGTATAAAGAAAGAAACTGAAGTGCACTCTGCCCTTTACAACTCAACAGCTTCTCTCAACTCCACTTCACATGATCATATTACCTGATCTCAATACTTAGATATTTTTTCTTCTTGAACCTCTTGAAGATTTTTGTTGTTTTGAGTTCAATTAATTCTGTAGGCGAGCAGGGTAATGGACACAGGTTCTGATGCTCATCAGGGTGTAACATAAAGTTTACAGAGGGGACCCCTCTTCAGGGACCCCACAGGGAATCAGTGTGCTTTCATTAGAAATGTAATCAGGTGACTTTTCTTCAAAATGATAATAAATGTAACAATAAGTCAGTATGTAATTTGTCATCTTTAGGTGCAATGTGGGGTATAGTTTGTCAGAAATATCAGTACGAATACTGACCGATGCTGTTGAGATGCATCTGATTAGCTGCATATTTTCAGTTCAATGTTGAACCATTCATTTCCCGGATTTTATGACCCCCGTGACAGCCCACTAAGAAAGTAAAGAACAGCTTCAGCAAGTAAGTTGAATGTATTATTGATTATTTACATCTGAAACATGGTGTTAAATTGGCAACAGTGATTCTTTCATGATTTCAATCTGCTTTGGATTGCTGCGGTAAGCCCTGAAATAAACTGCACCCACTTGTTGCCCCTTTCTGTCAGAGAATTTATTTTGTCAATCATTATTGATCTCCTCAGTCACCCTGACCTTTTCCCATTCAGGTCTCAGCTGCCTGGCTTTAACATGTGAAAAGCTTCAAATAATCATAACTGTGGTGTGAGTGTGTGTGCATCTGTGCAGTGGTGTCTCTCTGTGTTCCTGGCATTTGGGATGCTCTTTGTGATTCAGACCACTTTAATATTCCTCACCTTCCTAGTGCATACCTCCTGCGTGACTCTTGATGCTGGATCTCCAGCTGTGATTGTCTCATTTAACACCATTACTAGAACCATCCGTGTCTTGGCTCTTTGATGGTGACCTTGTCATGCACAATTTATTTCTTGCAGCCTCTCTTGTGGGAATCCATATTTCATGTTTTCACTTTCAAGTTCAAAATGAATGGGGCTAATCACGCTGATGACCTGATGTTGCACCAGTGCATTGAAAATAGATGAAACATTCCTTTCTGTCAGCCCAATTCGAGGATTATTGGTGCTACAGTTTTATATTGAATACAGCTGAGGGCTCCTGCTCACTGGCACTTGATACTTAACTTATATACTACGATGTTTATGCAGTATATATATATTTTTTTTTTACTATATTACAGTACCGCTAACATTGTTTTACAATTATCAAAAAGTACTGGAACTGTTTGCTAAGGCTGTTTAACAATGTTACTCATCTATACTGATTGAAACATTGTTAATATGACACATCACATTATTTTAATTCAAAACTGCTGCAGCTAAAAGTATGTGAGATGTTGCAATGCCACATTGTTTAGTTAATCTAACATATTTGGGAAGTTGTTGCTGTGATATTGCTTCTCTTCATTTTATATTCCTTTATCATTGCTTAAAAATGTTTGACAGGATGTTGCTGCAGTGTTACAGAGACGTTATCATATCACGTCTGTGGGTAAACTACTGTGACACTGACCAAATCATAAAGGATTTTCACAACAGGATGTTTCTGTGAGTCATTGAGATGTAGAGATATTGCAAATGGTACGTCAATGTGACATTCTTAATCTGCAGAATCTATACCCGCATTACGTTGGACCGCAAGATAAAAGGATAAGCCTCCAAAACAGGCATGTTAAAAAAACAAAAAACAAACAGCAGAGTTATGTAGCATTTTGTTATGGACTGATGAGACAAAGATCAACGTGCACTGAACATGTGGCAGAGATGGAAAACATGAAAGTTTGTAGAAACTAAGAACCATCTCATTCACGCGTCACCGGTCAAATAATGGTTCTCAGTTCTCATTTCAGGATATCTTACTCCCTCGCAAGAACACAGACACACAGAGGTTTTTGTAAAATCATCTATTCCATGTCATGTAGGGTGTGATGAACTTTTCAAGTGTTATTTGATAGAAAAAAGATAAGATCACTCTCGTTTCCCAACCAAAACAAATTTATTTTGGCTCATACGGAGATTAAATAACTGTGTAGCAGCATGCTTGCAACCAGTGGTGGAATGTAACTAAGTATACCTTTACTCAACTACTGTACTTAAGTACAATTTTGAGGTACTTGTACTTTACTTATGTAAATAATGTGCTTTTTAGTCTGCTACATGTATTTGATAACTCAAGTTACTAGTTACTTTGCAGGTTGCACACTGCTTGCACTTAATTAATTTAGATTAACCTGAACACATACTGTAATTTGATGTTATGTTGAATACATTCATTCATTGTAAAGAGCCCCACTCTCTCTCTTTATTTAATTTGGGACATCATTTGCATGCTGAAATCAAATATATTGTTTTGCTCTGTTATTATGAAATTAAAATTGAATTTATGTGTTCTGTTTATATCACATTGCAGGTGGAATACTTTATTTTATCCAGTGGTGTGGCCTACAACGGCTTTTGTGCCTTGCTGAGTTCCTTCCACGCCTCTGGAGGAAGCCTCAGCCTTGTTTTACCAACCAGGCTGCTGGGAGCACTTGAAGATATGCTGTGGATGTCCCTTCCTAGGTGCTGACCAGGCTTAGCCCCACTGAGCCCCCTCCAGTTCCGAAGGAGATTACCAACTGCGGGTGGCTTAAACCCACAGGCAGCAACTGACTGACTTTTTGCTCTACTTATGGTATGAACCTCTGATCTCTAGTTGCAAGTGTAGATGAGAAAATGTTGGCAAAATAGCTGATTGAAAATGTCATACCTCTAACCTTCTTTCTAGTTCTTCTTTCTTTTTGTAGACATAATTTGTTTGAGAAATGGCTCAGAAAAAGTTCACCTGCCTCACTTCTCTTTGAGTTGAGCACAGTCACGGAGCTCACTTATCTTCTGACAATTTGCCTTTGGCCATTTGAGGGAGAGGTCTGCTTTGACGTTTGCTGGGAGAGCGGGGTGATTTCACCTCTGTGCCTGTGTCACTAAATCCTGCTCGGAGCCGCTCACCTGTGAACACCAGCCCTTAATCAGCAGCAGCTGAAAGGTGACCCGACAGCCTAGACCCCGAGCCCGATGTCATAACACACCTTCATTTTCTCTTTCTTCTCCGTCGGACGCTCCGTGAAGTGCTCACTAGTGCAGACACGCGCCACAGCCATTGATCAAACCTCAGCTTTCACTAATGCTCGGACATCTCGTTGGAACATTCTTCAACACAGCCGCCTTGTGTTTTTTCGGGTGCTCGGGCCGCAGCGTGCTTGTCCTGTAATCCCCTAACCGAGCCCTGGGACCTGAAAGCCTGTAAGTGGTGTGAGGGGTTAAGGGAGGGAGAAGGACAAGGGAAGCAGAGTTTGAGGATGGATTGGACAAACTATTTTAATCCCTGTAATGGAATTGGCATGTAAACTCAAGAACCTAGAAGTAAACAGAAAGAAAATGGAGAGGGATGGTTGTTGAATTGGTCTGAGCCTTTTCCGGGGGAGCTGTGTTGAAACTCACATTCAGCCCCGTCTAAACTGCTCGCAAAGACCAGAACAAAGACAGGTCCAAGTCTTTTCCGGCCCATCTCCTTCAACAGACATCACTGTTTGGATAAACACCATACGTTTCCTTCTATAAAGAATGTTTAGGTTTGTTCTGTAGTCAAAAATACATTGTAACGTTTGGTCTGAATAGCTAAGAGGGCATCAGCTGTCTAAGTTATCTTAATGATAAGATAAAGGGATTTGAGTTCAGTATAAAAAGCAGCCATCTCATATAACACTCTCGCCGGAGAATATCACAAGACCCATTAGAAAGAGAGATCATCAGTGACACTCCAGCGTAAGCGATTGAGGTTCGGTCTGCCGAATGATGTGCCGTTATTGACTGCCTTCCTGCCAAGTGAGTGACAGGACTTTAATGTCCCTCCATCTCCTGCTGCTGCTGCTGCAAATCTGCCCCTGCCAGATGTTATCAAAGGCTGGTCAAGTGAGTGGCGGCGGGGGCCTTTTTTAGGCCCTTCTCTCCCTCTGTCAGGGCGCAGGGAGACACACTCGGCCTTCAACACTGTCCAGACGCGGCCTGAGTGGGCCAACGCCTGATGCTGGGACTCTGGGGGGTTACTCCAGGAAACTTTCTCAATGGATTAAAAAGCTTTTTTATCACCATTTGGATTGGCACTTGAAGACACTCCTTTAATCTGAGAGGGGAACTGACTTGGCCCACACCACCATCCCTAACAGGCCGAGCTAAGAGGCAGCCGAATAAATTCTGCAGCGGTGGCGATGCTTTGTGATGGAGAGGCTCACAAGTGCTGTGTTCTGGTGCTCGAGAGAAAAACAGATTAGATCTGAATGGATGGAAATTAACAAGAATAGAACATGATTTAATAAAGTGCAATGTGGTACAGTGCCCTGTGAAGTCCTGTCATCAGAGCTTCAGAATTTATTATCTGCAATTCTTTTTGGGTCAAACTATGTAACAGGTTATGAAGTTATTGTAGCCTACAAAGCAAATCCACTTTCAGGAGCATCTTATAAAGGTAGAGAGAGTTTTTCCAAAACCCTAACCCTAATGCGGCTGTAAGTCATGCACCATCTTAAAGGTCGCTATGGGTTGCTATGGGTCTCTCTACTAATACAAAACAAAAGACCTTTGCCGAGTGCTGTGTGTGGGGCGGGTTGACTCGAGAGTCCAGTGTAGTAGAGCCAGACCTGGAGGAATAAACACCTGGAGCGGCTCAGAGCTGGCCACAGAGTGTGGTGCAGAGCCAGAACTGGAGGAATAAACACCCAGAGCAGCTCAGAGCTGGCCACAGAGTGTGGTGCAGAGCCAGAACTGGAGGAATAAACACCCGGAGCAGCTCAGAGCTGACCACAGAGTGTGGTGCAGAGCCAGAACTGGAGGAATAAACACCCGGAGCAGCTCAGAGCTGACCACAGAGTGTGGTGCAGAGCCAGAACTGGAGGAATAAACACCCGGAGACACATTGGATTTGGCTCTGATCCACAGTCATTACCACAGGAAGAACTCAGTAATTACTTTTAACTTTTGAGATTAAAACATGGATTTATCTTCACCACAGACAGCAGCAGTGTGTGTTGTATGTACTGTAATGTTGATTACTGACTGGACTTCACTAAATGAACAACATTACACCAAAGTTTCTATTCTTAGGGCTAATGTGCAGTAAAGTAATCTGGCTGTTTGGGGCAAATAAACACGAGTAACTCAAAATAACACAAATGATCCTGCGGTCAAACTTCCAGCTGGTGGCGAACACCATTAACAACCACCATTGCTGATAAAAGTCTATCTGACATGACGCAGGTAAAAATGTTTACAGACTTGTAACTTGTGTATTTCTCTGGGTTTGAACTTTGTATGTAAGTAGTCATTTTTAGACATTTGAATGCAGAATTCAACATTTTACGTCTTTAACTGACCCTTAGGGCAAAAATGTCAAAAGTATTGATACAAATCAAACTGCATGTTCGCTCAAGTGTTTAATTCTACAAGTGGGAAAGGGTTTAACCTCATAAATCATAAATGGACCAGAGACCAGCCACAGCCACCCCGGCAAACCACTGTGAAGTAAGACATCAACAAGACTGTACAGAGGTGGAGCGCAGTCAAAGCATCTGCCCTCATTTTCAAACCTACCACACCTCTAAATTATATTTTCACTGCATCTCTATTGCCCAAAGCTGTCTTATCATTTGAAGCTATCAGAAAGACTCTGTTTCGAACCATGACATTTAATACAGCATGTAAATCACTCCAGGGACCCGTTATTCCTTCAAGAATGTAATTACATACTTTCAAATAAAACTTGAAAGGGCCCAACAAGTTTTAAAATGCAGTGTGTGCTCCCAAGACGGCAGGGAGGAATTCCAAGCAGTTGGAATATGCTAACATCCCTGTGTGGGCGAACTGTGGGCAACAGGAGAGCAAAGGAGAGTGTTGAAACAGAATAAAAGACAAAATTACCTTTCGCATAAAACCAAATGCAGTAAAATGTCGAATTCAATGATATTATTTGAACCTGGAGTCTATCTTTCAGATTTTTGCCACCATAGTGAATTGACTCCTGCTATGACTGTTGGGCTTTCTGTTCGCAAAGGGCACATGTGCAGTTCACAGTGATAATCGTGCAAGATTTTCCACTTAAAATTCTTTGTATGTCTTCCAAACCATGGATCTTCAATTTTAGTCAGTGATAGTGAAAATCTGGCTTTTTAATTTTTGGCCAGACAATTGTGACTGGCAGATTTTATCAGTTGTAACTAGCTAGCAAATGAAGCTAATGTTACGTTAAATGTAATTAAACATGATAGGTGTTGTTGCACCCAACACAGCTGTCTGCATACTTTTTTCAAGCAGTATATTTTGATATTTTTAGCATTAAATGAGAAAAAAGTCCTTCAAATTTCACAATATCTGGGGCGCAGAGGTGTAAACGTCTTCGGATCCGATAGGGATCAGGACAGATCTGCTAGCAGTATCAAAAACCTGATAGCAGCTGTCACAAGAATGACCTAAGTGTTAGTTAGCTAAATGGTTACAACACCAGTAAAGCGTGCTTTGATTAAATATTTCCACATATATCTCGCAGTCAGGACTACTGGTCAATAGCCGCGGCCTTGTTTGCTTTGTGAGTAATCTACACATGCTGTACAGTCAACTCGCTGACGGATTATGTGCTTGACTGATACGTCAAAACACAAATAAAAGCAACATGATTTGATTTATTAGGAGAGACCGATTTGTTTATCAGTGCCGGGGTCTCCAGCTTGGATATTTGTCAAAGTGAATTTGTTTGTAAAGTCAACACTGCACAACAGCTGGATGCAGAATAGAGAGGAGACTTTTGTCGCAGCGCAAGTCGTCAAAAAAATACAGTATGCTTGATTTTAGAGTACTTTGACTGAGTGCATGGCCACAAACGTACATACTAAACTGTTGTGTGCCAGATGTTACTCCTGATGTGAGAAAAACAATCTCCAAGGTAACTTTTTGGACTTTAAGAGCGTCCATTAAACGTACTTAATCATCATAAACTGAATAATATGGCTGCCAGAGATGACAAATTCCCGTCCAGTGATACGGTTTATTCACCGGCTTAATCCAGTCTGAGTAAAGCTCCTCTGTTTGTGAGTATGTAAAGCTGTTCTAACCGAGGCTCAGTATCCAATGACTCACTCCTGACGTAATATTTCATGGTGCAGTCGGATGTAACTCTCAGGGGTGTCTGGCCTGCTGCTTGGGATTTGGCACGGAGCAGTAGGTGGTCAGGTGATTAGGTCACCACACTGCTCAGAGATCCAGGAATGCTGTAACCCAGGTTTTGGGATCCGCCGTGCTTCCGATGTCTCTGTGGGAACCAATATGTTGCATGCTTGTGCCATGGAAAATGCACTTATGTTGAAGCAAGAGTGGAGAGCGTAGCCTCCAGGTTCCACCCAGCACCACATAATTAAACTAGGAGGGAATTTTACACACTTTAAAGAGAGAACCTCTCCACTTTGCATTCAGGGCAGGGGCATGTAATTGCTTTTGCTGGAACGGTTGACGTTTTAGGAGTGGTCAGAGTATCTTGGCGAAGCCGGTAGCTACAAAGCTCTCGTGCTTGGAAGTATGAGCCTGTTGTGGTTGTTTTGAAAGGAAATTTTACCAATATGACCATGAAGTGACACTCAACAGCTGCGTGTTAGTGTGCATGTCAACACTTTCACAAAAGCTGAGGAACGTATTTAGAAGAAAGTCACTTCAATAGCCATGATGGCGTTTGAGGAAAAAAAGGTACAAGGAGAAGGGGAGGACTACTGAAGAATTCCCTTTTGCAGGATATCCTATGATCTTTTTCTGGATGGCTGACTGAAAACTTAATTTCTAGCTGGGCTTGTAATTGTAGGTCATTTTGCTCTATGAGTGCAATTGCAGATTTGATAAACAAGGTCCTCTGGCAGCGCACTGTTTACTTTCAGGGCCTTGATTTGAGAGCTGAGAGCTCAGGGGTGGGATACAGTTTACCCCACATACACTCACGCAGGCACGCTAACACAACATACTGTACAGCATGTGCGCGCACAGACATGCACACATGCACATGTGACGAGAGGTCATCCGGTTAAATTATAAGGCTGGTGTCACTCTATAGTTCCGTGATAATATCAGAACACTGTACATTTTAGAAGCTGACTTTGCCTTAAAAACGTCAGGAAACCGATTACCTCAGAATAACCAAGTAAAGTAGACTATCAAATTTAATCTATATGGGCTAAAAGTTTTAAAAACTTTAAAATTATTAGTCTACTTACCTGGTAATTTTGAGGTCACCTGTTTTATCGATTGATAACAGAGACCTAAATTCACATCGATACGACAAAAAACTCAGGAACACCCACTAATGTCTGTCACGGCTGTTTAGCAGCTAATTTTCTCCCCCATGCTATGACGTGTTGAAGTTAAGGACGTTCACACTTTTCCACTTGTCTCGTTCAGTTAATCGCTGCTGCAGATGTGCAACTCACAACAGGGGTGAGTAAGAAGATGTCTCACTCCTTGGCAACTTCCGTTATCAGCTCTGGAAAAAACAATGTGTGTAATTCAGAATGTTTTTGATAACGACCTGTGTATACACACTAATTTTGGTGTAAGAATGGTAAATAAGCTCAAGGTAAAAGTCTTTCTGAGCGCCTGTACGCCACGTGACTTAGTGGTTTAGCCACAAATTGTCTTCAAGGCCTGGCGCTCTTCCTGGGAGCATGGTATTTACAGCAGCAGGACGTAGCATGTACGGCGCAGACGTTCATCATTTTTTGGACAAAAGCGGAAGTGGCTCAGAATCAAGTTGAATCATCTGACCTGTGAGTTAATCTGCGGCCTTATTTTAATTCTCTCTAGTTAAAGTTATGGCCTACCCCTCTGGTGGGCCAGTGCAGATCCTAAATCAGATTGTTACGAGGCCAGATGTAACTCGAGTTGTTGACTGCTGGGAAGCTCTTAAAAGCAAGCTTAGTCATATTACCTGTAATTCTACGTCAAATCGAGCTTCTTGTTCTTGAAAGCCTGATTCAGAGAAGAGAGTTAGCAGTGCCAGTGCGATGGAATACGAGAGCTCTATGGTTTTATCGCAAAAGATTCTCCAAACTCTACAAACAAACACGTTTTTTTAAACAAAAATAAAGCTAAAAAAGGGGGAGGGAAAAGCAGTCAGATTTATCCGCCATAGTTTCGGAGACATGGTAATGAATCCAGCTAACTGGAGCCACATTTTTCTCCCCTCTGCGCTTCACCACCGCTGGTCCCCGGGGCCGTTTGACATGACACAAATTTTCCGCTGACAATAAAATAAATAAATAAATAAACAAAGGGTTGGTGATTCCAAAAATGAGTCAGGAGCATTAACAGTGGTTGTGCTTTTTTTTTTTTTTTTTTTTTTTATAACTGCAAGAGCATACTTGAGGGCTGCAGCTGGAGATCACACACACACTAGAGAAGACGGGGCCAGGCCCTCAAGGGGCCCGCTCGGTTAGACCACCAAATGATACTGCTAACAGCAAGCGTTTGGATTTTCCTTTCCATCATCACAGAAATAAAAAGTCATGCACTCTAAAGCCCGTCTCCGCATTGGAAAGTCCAATTTATACCGACTCTGTGTTTATACACACATCAATATCTCTTTATCATCCAGGAAACACAAATACAGCATGTCTGTGTTGACGCATGCAAACATCGTATCCTTTTCACAAAACCCAAATAAGCTCACATCCAATTCATGAAATCAAAGCCTGTTGGGGGAAAAAAAGTTAAATAGAAATACCACAGTTTTAGTGATATTAGCCAGGATAATGATGCATGTGTCTGTGTTATTCCAGCTATTGTTGTCTTTAGTGGTTTGGCTCACTTTAAATGGCATCTGAAGGCTCATTTGAAATGTTTTGTTTATTTATATGTGTGGAGATATCTGGGAGCAGGATCTAAAAAAGATATGTATAAACATACTATCCTGAGTTTGATCTTGACCAGAGCACAACAGAAAAAAACCTCCTCCCCTCTCTCCATCCTCTTTGTTCCTGTAACAAACACCTTCCACCCCAAGCTGCTCTCTCTCCTCGGGAGCTGTAGGTGAGAAAAACGGGAAGCCCGATCCCCGCTGCGGGAGCCCGCTGGTCACGATGGCAACTGCTCAAACACACCAGCGGCTGGTGTTGGGTTAACTGCCAAATTTGTTGCGTTACTCCGACCGGTTTCCCCTTTACCTCACCCACAGGGAGCCTGGGTCGCAGCAGGGGAGAGGAGGTGAGAACGCCGAGTAGAGAGGCAGGGAGGGAGGGGAGGATAAGGAGAAGAGGGAAAAGAGGGCAAACCAGAGACTTCCCAGAGGTACCAATCCCTCCTCATGCTGCTTTGAGTAAAATCACACCACGGCGCTTCTTGGTTTCCTGTTCTCACTCTCCTCCCATCACAGAACTGATCTAGCTGTTATTTATTTATCACACACGATACACAAAAAGATTACTGTGAAGGGGATGAGAGCAAGAGGTCATGGTCAAGTCAGATCCATGCTGTATTTTTCCAAAAATTTGAAGGCACATCCAAACCGAACGCAGCCTCCTCGTTAATTTCAATGAGGTCACCACATTTCCCCCCCCCAAAAAGTTGAACTTCAGTCAACTTTTTCTGCAACACAACTTTATCTGTACTGGCCGATGAAATGCATCCAAGCACACATTCCTGGTAAGGCTTTTTTGAAAAGCCACTGACCAAAATCGGCACAAAGATAAAAGTGAATAATCATAAAATTTCAAACTCCATTCATCAATCCATCTGTTCGGTTCTGCTTTATGTAAACTATATCGCCGTTTATTTTGTTCTGGAGTTTTTTTCAAGTTTTCTCCAAACAGCCAGGTATCGTAATTATTATGATTGTATGTTTCTCTGCCACCAAAACAGCCTCTTTAAAAAAAATCAGAACCAAGCTTGAAAAACAATCTATGTCATATACGTGTAATTGGAGAACGTAAACCTCTCCTTGTGTCACTAAACCCAATTTCCCAGAAACATTACAGAGGACATGACCTCAGTGTCCTCAGTAGTAGCTACAGCCCTGTCTGGTAGAGTGCTTTGGTAAAAGTAGCAATGCTGCAAAAGAAAATATGCCATGCCAAGTTATGTTTATTACTGATGCTATTAAAGAATAAAGAACTGATAAGCCTTCATTCTTATGGATGTATTAATCAGACTAAACTTCCGGGATCGTGTTTCGTCTGGATCACTTCTGGTACCTTTAACTACGCCCCCACACCCATGTGTTTTATTTTAAAGCTCTCAGTCTAAACAAGACTTTAGAGGCACCCAGAATATGTGACCTTTTCCTGTAATTGCCTGCTTACACTCATTCAGCTGCAGGCTTTCACACCTGGACATTTTGTGTACGACTGCGGTCCTTTCCTGCCAGCCACAGAGCAATTATTAGTTAGTGCCATGCTCAAAGGCACTTCGAGACTGTTTACGAATGTGCCTCTATTTCCCAGTAAGGATTCGACGCTCCTCCGCACTGTAAACAGTATTAGACACAGTCGGGCTGAGGTGACTCACCCCTCGGCTTTTGCTCGTCCACCTTTGTGTCATTTCGCCGTGATACCAAACATGTTTGAATGAAGGCTCCTCAAGAGGGGTTGTTGACAAAGGGACAACAAACATTTACAGAAGCTGCTGCACCCTGCTTGGCAAGACGAGCAGGAGATGACATCAGAGGGAAAACACAGTGATTCGCTGTTTACGTGGTTTATTTTGGGGCCTGATTATGTGTAACTCCACAGCGTTTTTGGAGGCTTTAAGAACACTTCTAACCATCGGGGCCTCAGCCGTTGTTATTATTGCCTGCATCTGTCGAAAACCAAACAATGGCGGGTGGTCACCTTTCATCATGGAATGATGGGAATGGGCTCTGCAAGGTGAAACCGTACGATTCGAGACGTGGCTGTGACATCATGGCTTTTGAATTTGTTTTCTGTCCTTTCTCCAGCGGTGACAGAAAACATCTGGGCCGGGCGGAGAAGGCCCGATGATCAAGGGAGCAGCAGCGTGTGTGAGGGAGAGTGAGTGTGTGTGCATCATACAGGAAGTGTTAATTTGTTAAGCCCACTATTGCTCAGTGCTTTTGGGGGGGTTTCACTGCAAGTTTTTAAGATTATCTCTAGCAGTTTGACAAACTTTAAACTTCAGTGCTTGCAGGAGAACGATGTACAAGATCGCGAGGGCTCACTGAGCGCTGATCTACCTTAAAACTCCCTGACACTCGTCCGGTCTCCTCCACGAGTCTTATTCTATTTGTGCAACCCAGCCTACATTAAATACACGTATGACTGCAATACACACAACCACAGACACACACAAACACACACATACACACACTGTTACCCACTACCGCCACCCTGCCCACACTCTATTTCAGTCTGGACTTTACCGTTCCAGGGACCGCAGGCCCCACCACATAGAGAGGACTGTGTTGGGCTCTCTAACCCCAGTCAGACCAGGCTATTCGCCGGGGTGGGGCGGGGCGGTGGTGGCGGCGGCGGCGGGGAGGTGGGGTGAAGGTGGTGGTGGTGGGAGGTAGGAGGTGGGGGTGTAGTACTATCTCGCAGCTGTTTTGCTAAGGACGGCGAGGTCTCTCAGCATAAATTTCACTGATATCACCTCCATCAGAGGGCCATAAAGCTGATTTATTATAAATACAGCTCTCATGTGTTTACTGCGCGCATTCTTGGGCCTGCAACATCTTTCAAAGTGAGCACTTGCAGGTGCTCTGGCTCAGTCTCCGTGGGGCAGATTGGAGGAAATCAAAAGAAAAAAAGGAGGAGAAAAAAAACCCAAGTGGGAGAAGGAGGCGATGGGCTGGGGAGGAAGAGAGAAAGGGATAACTGATGGTGGCGAGCTAGGAAAACATGGTTGCCATTACGGTGGTGAGTCTGAGGTGATAAAGATAATGTGTGCAAGTATTGAGTTTCTTTCTGTCACCTCACTTTCAGCTCCCAGAAAAATAAATCTGCAGGGGAGATTCCAGCTGATCAACGATACACTCCTTTATCAGCTGAGACACTCAGATCTAACAGATTTGGGTCAGAAAATGGATAATGGCACATTAAAGGCCACAGTATCAGACTTTATTTGTGAAATAAGAAGAAGAAAGAGAGAGTAAAACATCTGCAAATAGGGGAGACACTGATGTCTGGAAGCTCCTGACCATCCGAGCAGAGGACGAGGTCAACTGTCACATAACAGGGGCGGTAAATGATTGTTATTGCCATGTTATACAATATTGTTTAGAAAGATGATCAGACAGGTTTTAAATAAACCTCCAGGCTAGCCAAAGGTATTTTGAAGTGAAAACAAAACTAAACAGTCAAATGATTCACCGCACTGTCTGATGGAGAAAACCCATTCGTGCTCAGTCAGACGGTCTTCCTGGTTAAACTTTGACCTGCTTGTGTTTCCAGACAGTTTTCTGCGTAATAAGAGATTATAACAAACATTTAGATAACCCGACTAAATATGCTGCTTTGTTTACAACCTGTCTGATTGTCTGACCGCTCATGTTGGACTACTTTTGAGCAATGTTGTCATGTCCCAGATCTCAGCACTTAACATTGTTGGGTAAAACCAAAATTGCCAAATTAAGAGACCCTAGGTTAGACCAACAATTTACTGGAAAGGTTACATATGTCATGTGGCTGGCTGGCTGTCTGGCTGTCTGGATTTGTAATATGCCAGAATATTGAAAATACAATCAGACTTTTATCATACTGTGTACTTACATCATCCTAAATGTTTCCAACATGTTCAAACAAAGAGAAATCTGTAATTTGATGAAAACATGACTTCCTCCATGAACACTTCTGCCTGGGTCACATAGATAGATGTTCACCTGCAATGGTGGTTGCTTACCAGTGAAGACAACAACTCCCATGATCCCAACTTGCGACTAACATCTAGCTATTTAACATCATGGGTTTTTTTAGGCTGTGGCACGAATCACACACGTATGTTTCTGAAGCCTTGAATATGTAACTTCACATTCTACACATCCTTTGAAATTGTTCAAATTTACATTAAAGGGCAACTCCACCAATTTTACGTGTTAAAGTGTTTTGTCTTGGGGAGTACCTCTGCATATGTGGACAAAAAAGTAGTATAAAGCCTTTTGTGGCTTCAGAGGAAGCTGCATATAATCTGATAAATTGTCTCCAGTGATGTCACTCAGTGGCTAAGTTGTCTTGTGGGTAATGTAGGCGCCATGTTTGAAAAGGAAGAAGAATACATTGGAGTAAGACTGATTATAAACGGTAATAATGAGTCCAACAGTGATATAGTGATATACAATGCTAGACCAGTGGACTGCTTTTTTAAAACCTGGCACCTACATTACCCACAATGCAACGTGACCAATAAGTGACATCACTGGGGACGAAAGACTTTTTACCCAAGACAAACAATGTGTAAAATTGCTGGAGTTACCCTTTAACTTTAAATCCTGTATGAATGGTAAACAGATTTTTTTTTTGACTAATTCAATAAAACATTTAATTTTGCTTTCATACATAAAATAAACAGATAAAAGTTTCCCCATACGTTAACCACATGACCCCTTGTAGTGACCCTTTTTATCTTCTGCTCTATATTAACTGCTTCTGTGATATTAAATCTCCTCCGTCCATTTTCTAGACATGAATCTGTTTTTGTATACCAGCACTGCTGTCAGAGGGCATGGGAAAAACATGTTTCAGAGATGACATCAAGTGCTGTTTAATCTTGTTTATGAAATAAGTACTTGGCACTGGCGATGTATCGTTGAGAAAATTAACAGTTCTCATCTTACAAGTCCTGTTTATTTTAAACACTTTAATCCACTAACATAACAGACTTTCTCTCCCTTAATCTCGCCTCTTTATTGTTTGATTGCGAAGCACTATGACAAAAAGATAACATCTTAAGGAAACAAAATGGAGTCCAGATGACCGAAACGGGAGTATCCTTCACCGCAGCTCAGCGGATTTGCTTTCTCTTGATCTCACCTCAGTTTCCGACAGTGACACAGCAGAAAGGACGAGTCAGGAGGGAGGAAGGGAAGGAAAGAGGGAGGAGGAAAGGAGGGGACATCTTGGCTTTGGAAGCCATAAGTAGATCGGCAATAATTAAAAACGGAGAGGACAGAGAGAGAGAGCGAGAGGAGAAATGTGAGTCATTCCAGAAATGCGAGGGAGCTGCTTGCTTTGTGGATACAACAGGAGATTGACTAAACCTAACACCGGGAACTGTGAACACACCACTGAGCTGCATCATTGTGTCTGTCTTACCACACACACACACACACACACATCATGTGTTTTCCTTTACAAACCTGATGCAAAGATGACGCTGAAAGTGAAAGAGAAGTGAGAGTTTTGAGCGGAGGAAGGTTTCTTTGAGCTACCGATTTTCTGGCATGTGAAGAGACGATTATGAAGAAATCTTTCACTTTGATGGAAGCCCTTTATCCAACCTGTCAGGAATGAGTGTGTTCACTTCAGGCTCAAACAATCCACCCGTCTCCTTCCCAGTTCTGATCAATCTTCTGCCTCATCCCTCCTCTCTCTTTATTTGTCAAATACTTCACAGTAAAAGCATGTGGAGCAGCTTTGGTAAACAGTAACATTAAGCCACCATTGTTTTAGAAGCACCTGCTATGCCATGGAGAGCGGTTAAGACTTGGTATTTATTTGCCAAGGCACACACACACACACACAAAAAGCAACATGTAAACAAATACCCACAATCGTCCTACCACTAGTCCACAATCTGGCTTGTGTTTGCTTTCCGGCATTTTTTCACAGGGTGGAAATATTTAGCCCTGATGAAACATGCATTTATCTAGCTTTTTTTTCCCTCCCCAACCACAGCCTCTAAAATCAAATAAACGAGGGAGCTCTATTCTTTTTTTTTTTTTTTCCTCCATAAAACCCCATCAAGAGGAATGCTGGTAATCCATGTCTACTCCTCCATCATGCCTTGTTCCTCTCATTACCAGCCATGTTGTTCCTATTACGCCTCAACATCCTCTGCTCTTATCAAGATAAATGCGCTGAGATATCATTTCATGTTCCCCCGTTTTGCTTATTGCCTGCCCAAACACAGAACACAGGTTCACTGCACTGAACCAATTTGCTGCATGGTTGTGGTGTGGGAGTTTTTTTTTTTTTTCCTTCATCCATCCCTCCTTTCTCTCTCTCTTCCTCTATGTGAAAGCTTTTCCACTGACTTTCCTGGCCGTTCCGCTCATTTTTTTCCCCCTTCTTTAACATAAGGAGTTGTTTACTTGGCTCTTGTTAAAGATGGAACACAAGCCTCAGAGACTTGGGTTAGTTAAGAGTGATGCAGAGAGAGAAGGGCAACAGAATGTACGCGACAGATATCCATAACATAGAGGACGGCCAGTGTGCCCGAAGAGCATTAGAACTTGGTTTGACAGTTTCCACATCAGAGTAAGTATCTGGGGATTTTCAGTCTGAAATCGTTGTCTACTATTTTTGTTCCCATACACTAGATGAATTTGCACAGATCCTCTTATTTCTCCATAACAGAAAACCCACGAAGGGTGGCGCCCTGGTAGCTCAGTTGGTAGAGCTTGCGCCCCGTGTACAGAGGCCGTGTCCTCGCCGCAGCAGCCAAGGGTCATATTCAGGCCTCTGGCCCTTTGCTGCATGTCATCCCTTCTCTCTCCAGCTGTTTCCTGTCACTCTTTGCCTAACCTATCGAATAAAGCCACGACAAGGCAAAAATGTGATGAAACAAAAAAAAACCCATGACGGAATAACTCTGTATCATGTCTATTACATTTTTTCCATTGGCACTTGAATCAGGACTGAGATGGACCATCTCCAGAGTTTGGTCAAAGCGCAACTGACTGCTTCGAAGAGGGTTGTGGTGGGGTCAGACGGATCCATCCTCTAGATCCATTCTGTCATCACGCAGTGTTTCCCACACATATATTTTACTTGGTCCGCCCCGGTACATGTTATACATTTATGTTTTGTATCCGTCCGTCCACACGCTCTGCAGAGAGAAGGACGATCTCTGGTGTTGCATCCTTCCTGTTACCGCCCTGATTGTGATGCGACCAATCCTGTTTAACGAAGGCTTACTCCTTGTTTTGTACAAACTTTTAAGTGCACCTTGTTGTGGCGATGTCGTTCGGTGCGCGTCGATTTTGATCGGCTACATAATAAACGAGGTTCCCCTCACTTAATAAAAACTAACTGCTGACGAAGAAAATGGTAGAGAGGAAACAGAAAGGGGGACAGAAAGGAAAGAGAAACAGACGGGGGAGGAAAGCCAGCGTGCGCGCAGGTGGACAGTTAAAGCAGCACTGTGTAACGTAGGGAAACTCTTCAACAGTAGTATCAAATAAAGATAATATTATGTAGTGTCCCTGTTTCATACATTTAAGCTACATTATGTTCTAACAGTCATTTCTTTGTATGATCGTCTGATTTCATGTCGTTCCTCTCCGCACAAACTGCAGACGTGCAGAGAGAGGACGAGAGAGAGACGGATAGAGACTGAGAGCAGCGCAAGTGGGAGAGAGCCAGAGAGCGAGAGCACGGACAAGAACAAGCACAATTAGCCAGTGTGTGAACAAGCTCTTGTTTATTGACTTTCAGGGGGAAACTTTATTAACCTGCCCAGCCTTGAATGGAAGACACCTGCTGTTGGCACTTAGGCTGTCATTACTGCAGTGGAGAGCCGCAGGGAGGGCCCTCGCCATGCCCAGCGCTGCCTGCTGTTCCATTGTCCAGCGCCCCATCATCCAGCAATTGAGTGCTACAACGTCTACAATGAGATTGCCCTTTGTTGGGTATCGTCGCTAAGCTGACAGACCTTTTTCCCCTCACTTGTCAGCAATCAAATTATGGTGAACAAACCCACCGACTCCGGTTTTGTTCCTTTTGTCTGTCAGTAAAAACAGGCGCTGCCCGTGATTGACTGTTTTGTTGAGGTTGCCGTTGGTGAAGTGGGTGATTGCGAAAGAATTAAACTTCACCACAATGCTAACAAAAAAACAACCAGTTCGGGTGGATAAAGAGCCTAAATGGGAGACACTGAGTCATTGTTAGCTTTAAGTGAGCCAATAGATAAGACTGGGCATCCTGATTTCACACACTTCCCTGTCAACGAGGAATTCAAACTCGCTACACCTCCCGTCATTTACAGTTGCTGCGTGAAAAAGCAGCCGTATGGAGTTAATTTTGGGTTCATTTTTGTCGCTTTGGCTATCATTTTTATTGGTTAAGTAATCGCTGACATCAAGGAACATGTCAGCATTGCTACAATGAAGTCCAATTGGGCAAAAACGGAAGAAAATGTTTCATGTCAAGTTTGACATGTACCCCTTTCGCACTGGACAAAAAACACAAACTAACATCTGGCTTATGTCTTTAGTGGGAAAGGGTACAATCTGAATTAATTCCCTGGGTCAAATGCCTCTCCAGTAGTCATGCAGTCGTCATGGGTATGTATCGGCTCCAGCTCCGATCGGCAGTGACGAAAGTTTGACACCCAGGTGGACATGCTCATTTTCGCCTTTTCCATTGTAATGCTACGATGCATGTTCCAGACATTGGTGCGTAAGCAGTTTTACACCCAGCCCAGCAAAGCTCAAAAATCCTTCACTCAGCGCTGAGTTTGAAAGAGAGACTGAAGGAAAAGATATGAAATTAACTTCAAAAATATTGCTGCCAATATAAATGTCAAATAAAACTGCAAAAATAAGAGTCAGGTTGCATGAAACAAGAATTTTCCTTCAACATCTGCTGGAAAGAAACAGGAATGCATTGTTACTGATCCCCTCCAAGAGTCTATGATCCGATCTGACACCGAATATTTTATTTTGCAGAGACAATAAAACAGTAGCTGTCAATAAGACGCTGTCTGTATGCACTTGGTGAATAAAAACAATTTCGATCTTGCTCGCAGAAAGGGGAACTAACTGTCACCGAGGAGATGAGAGGATAGATGGGTCCTCCTACTGAGTGATACTTCCTCTAAAGTGCATGGTGTCAATGGCTGACTTTCAGCAGAGCAGATAAAACCCAGCTATCCTGGCTTTTATCGTCCTTCCCGGGCTAGGGAGCACTGATACCGCCCATTACAAGGACAGCACTGAGGCGAGCTTGGATGCGTGGGCTTCAGTATGTCTGCAGCTAAAAGGAGCATCTGTGCGTATACTTGTGTGTGTGTGTTCGTCCGCTAACTGAATACTAAATAAAGAGGTAGGGGAGGTAGAATTATGGCGATAAAACCGGAGTGTGCTTGGTCGTCTAAAGTCTCTTTATGCAAGTGTGTATTTATTTATTTGTTCTCATT
Organism: Pagrus major; assembly: GCF_040436345.1. Classification (NCBI taxonomy): domain Eukaryota; kingdom Metazoa; phylum Chordata; class Actinopteri; order Spariformes; family Sparidae; genus Pagrus; species Pagrus major. Next base: position 17,405,909 of record NC_133230.1, read on the forward strand.
CAGGAAATTAGGTAACTGGAAACCAAGAGCAGTTTACAACCAAACATCCACAAATATACAAGCTGTGCACATCCAACTTTTAACCTTACTGGAGGCCAACGTGTACTCTGCAGACCCCTCGGGCAAACATTATGTTGATGATCAGAGCTCAACAAAAATAATGTTGCAAAGTCAGCTATTGGCTTGTCCTTCCGTCCTCCCAGTGCCCAGGCAACAAACTATCCATTTGTTTATACACTGTTGGAGAAGATGTGATAGCAGACACTGAATTTCCTGCTTTTGCTTCTTTGTGTGCGATTTTCTTCTTCTTCTTTTTTTTTTTGTCTTCGCTCTCATTCCTGTCACAGTTCTGAGCATGTTATGAGAGTCGAGGTGATTAGCTGTAGCAAAATTCCCAAGGATTACCAGTCAACTAACAGTTACAGGTCAGCCCTGCCTGCCTTCAGAAATACCACACTGTAAACAAGTCAAAGCATGACATAAGCACATGTTTTGGTCCAGGTTTGCTGCAAACCTGCATTCTACTGTACCCTCGAAGAAGCTGCTATATGATTGTATTTAAGGAACGTGCATTGGGTGCAGATGAGCTGTCAGTTTGTGTGTGTGAGCAGTGTTAATTAGGTGTGGAATGATGACCTTTGCCTGGCCTAAAGGGACCTTTATGCATAGCAGCCACGGGGAGATTAATAGGTAGTGCTAGGCAACATGAGAAAGCGGTCTGCAAATTCTGTCTCAAGTCATTAAAAACACTTCATTTGGCCATGCCAGCACATGCAGTGTTCAAGCGTGGACTGTAAAGCTATGATTCAACCATCTTCATGAATTTTGTTAATGCTACGTTACCCAGAATAAGTGACACGTAGGGCCGCGATGAGTGATAGTTTGTATACTTGTTGCTCGTGGCGTCTCGGCGACCAATTTGCCGGATAAAAAGCGGCTACATGTTGAACAATGCACAGATGACGGACTATTTGTGCAGATGAGGAATGAACGTTATTGTTAAAGCTTTTGTTCATTGTTCTCCCGCTAACAATAAAATATATCTCCGTGTGAGACGGGTCGATGTCTGTATAAATATAAATGTATTGTCATCTTCTAAAGGCGTTCATTTTGTGACTCCCAAAACCTCCATTCCACCCTCCGTCTGCTGCTCGTTGGCCAGACTCTGCTAACCAAGAGAAAAGGCAGAGAAGCGAGTGTGGTGGATAGAGCAGTTTAAATAGATATTATAGGATTAAAGGCACCGCCACTTTCTCTCTCTCTCCCTCCTTCTCTCGCTGCATCTTCCTCTCTGTCTTGAGTCGTTTTCTATCTGCTCCCTTATGTGTTTGAGCACGGCTGAAGCCACTTTTTGTGGTGCTTTTCAAGAGGAACCCCTTTGAGAGGCAGCTCCTCAGGGACTGGGGACAGGCAGTCGGCCAGCTTCCAGAGTAAACATATAATCATCCCTCGGACGGCTATAATTATATCTGGGACGTGAAGGAACAGAAGCGAGCGAGAGCCAGGCAGATACACAGTAGCAGAGGTAAAGCAGAAAGCCGTGCACTTAATATTTGTTTTCTGCCGTGAAATAGAGCTCAGGTTGTGTTTTCGGGCAAACAGGGAGGAGAGAGGCTGATGGAGGCTCACGGCCTGTTGTGGCGAGTTTCGGGTTTTTGTTCTGGGCAGTTTTTTGCGAAAGTGTGCACTTTAATGTCAAGACACGTCTGCGTCCATGCACACACATGCACACACACCTTGCATGCACATCTCCACCCACATGCAGTTGAACCACACAAGAAACAGTGGGTGGTTTCAGGGCCAGAATGGGGAGCTCCCCTCAGGCCTGTTCTTTAATCCAACGTCTCCCAACAGAGCAACTTCAATGCGGTTAACTAACTCGCAGGCTTTGTGGTCAACTACCATTCCACCGTGCCACGCTGAAGAGAAATTGATTACAGCGCCTGGCTGGAAAATGAAATGACTTCCAGGATGGTTTTTTTCTGTAATTAAAAATGAATTTGTCGCTCCCGAGCAGCGGCGAATACCTGTTTTCCTTTGCATCACCTGATTCAGTTTGAAACCAGCCAAGCCTTCTTCTTTTATGTGAAAGTTCCCCTCTAATTTTCCTTGTCTATGGTGCCCCGAGGCGGGTTGGATGGGGGAGGGGAAGGGTGACATCACGCCATTTAGGCAAATTCCATATGAAAGAAAAAAAGGAACGGCTGAAGCTATTCTCCATAAAACAGTGGAAACACTATAAAGTTATAGGAAGCGATTAGCTGATAATTAAGCAACCTAAACAAACCCCCCACCAGGTCTCACACATCATTACCGCCTCCCAAACATACAAAGCGGTGCACATGTGTGCACACAAACACACACACACGGTGGAGGTTGTCTCTAGGGCCGCAGGTTCAGGCATCAGGAGCAGCAGGGACCGAGGAGGGAGGGCTGAGGGAGCAGGCTGCAGCTGGGGTCAGGAGAAGGCACGTTAATCACCGCTATCCTGTCAACAACAAAGAGTGGGCCTCACCCAAATGCTCTGCTCGGTAGCCATAATAACACCACGTAGGTATCACTGTGAGTCAGGCAGAGGTGTCACCGGAGAGCCGAGGAGAAGGAAGTGAAGACATGGTGTGATGATGCAATTACAGGAGTAAAACAGGAGAGGAGGGGAACACAGAGTGCAGCAGAAAGCAACAAAAAAAAATCTCAAGTGGTTCCTTTTCTTGCTTAAGTATCACTTACGACCACAGGGGTTTTTTTGGAGAGGGATCCCACACACCCGCTCACCCCCAAATTAAAAAGCGATAAATTATCATCATTGGCTGGTGTCTGACTGACTTATTGCTCGTATGCCCCCGATCATCCCCGTAAACACAGCCACTCTTTTCACTCGACAGAAACTGAAAGACGCTGAACTTGGATACATTCTCTTTATTTTGTTTTTACCGTACCTCCATGACCTGTGATCTAGTGATTTTTAGGTAGTCTGCAGCTTGAGGAGGCTTTTCAAGTCCTCTGCTCCTCTCAGCCTCCACACACACGTGCAATTTTGTGCAAGTTCACCCCAAGAACTAGCTCAAAGTTCAGTTCACACAGATTAAAATGAACTAGTCCACATTCAACATGTGCCAATGACTCCCAGACTTACATATATGATTGCTGCTGGAAGGAGGCAGTAGTCAGTGTTACTGTAGACACTGTAGATAAATCTTTGATAGCGGTAAGTGCTAAACTCACTGAACACATTGCATTTCCTGTGACTAGCCTACTTCAAAAGATAAGTCAATTTAAGTTTCGCCACTTACAGTAAATTAACACAGCACTCTTCAGATAGCGAGCATCGTTACTTGTAAAAAGGTCAGTGTAATCGGTAAATGTGGGGAAATGTCACCGCAGTAACCCCACAACGCGACATATGGCTGTTGGAGATAGCCAGCAGGCACACCTGCTGTGAAGCAGTCACAGTTTGGTTAGGTTTAGGCACAAAAACTTCTTGGTTAGGTTTGGCTAACAAAACTACTTGAAAAGGATCAAGTAAGTAATTAGTAAGCTACGTTAGTAACATAATTGATTTGTTACCTACGTGATGGAGTTTAAGTACGTTACTTAAGTTAAAAGAACACAGGACACGAGCAGAGTGAGAGCCCTGTGCTTGTTTGTCCCAATCACAAACCCCTCCTGATTTCCTCCTTTGCTCCCCTTATAATTGCTACAGCCACAAGACGTCGCCAACTAACAAGCTGCTTGCACAGACAACCTACTATACAGCCTTTTTTCCAGTTAGGACTGCCTGTTCACATTCATTTGCCGCAGTTTTTCCACACTGTAGACTAGTGCACGTCTCTCTACTTAGGTAACCAGTCAAACTAGCAGGCACAATTTGCATAAAAATTGGATTATGCAAATTAATTTTTTTCTGTTTGTATTTTTAAAAACTCCTTCAAAGATTCACATGAGCCGGCTTCAGCTGCACCAGAAGCTGTGCTTGAAGTGCCAGTTGCACTAGCCATGCTGACCTGCCTGCTGCTGTACAACAGGCCGTGAGTGCTGTTAACTCCTGCAACAGTCAGCAGATCTCACGTTCATTAGTTGCAAATGGATACATTCTGTTCACCTTTCACCAACAGCATGAGCGTGTTCAGTTAAACACACTTTAACCACCTTCATGCATGTCGTTTCTTTTTGGTTTAGCCAAGTGAATGTGTTGTCTCAGGCTCCAGCAATTGAAACACAAGCCTTTCCTGCAGTGACCAGACTGCGACCCCACATTGGGTCACATTACTGAGCAATGGGCATGTTTAGATTTTTCACTCCAAAAGAAAACATCATTAGGATCTGAGAGTGGATTTCACTTTTCCCTCATGTCCGCAACTCAGAGGTAACGGTGGCCTCCCCCCACAGCAAGGACCGTGGCCTTAGACCTGACCTTCAACCTCCTGGCCCTCCACAGTATACACACACAAACACACACACACACACACACACACACGCATGTAGATCTGCATTTAAAATTTAAAACAGTGTTGCGACTTGCACAAGTGCAAACCGTCTCCAAGTGGTCTTTTTTTCTCTCTCTCCCATCTGGACTGTCTCTGCTCCAGCAGTTGTCTGATCTGACACTCAGCCTGATAATAGGGTCGGGCCCAAGTGAAACCAGAAACAATTTGTTTTGGTCTGAGCTATCATTCCATTTCCCATAAGCCATGCCTCTCCCTTCTCTCCTCTCAGCCCCTCTTTGTATCTCTTGCCAAGAATTAAAAGGAATGACTTTAGACACAGTTACGAAAAGCAGCTGCTGAGTAACTTTCCTCTCAGAAACACACTAAAGGCCATCCCAGATTTACATATCTTATTCCAAATCACAAACTGTGCATGCCTTTTAGAGAGCCCCAAGGCTGAAACAAGGCCCTCTGCCTGCTCAGATTGAACAGCGTTTCGGAGCCCTCCTCTGGAATGAATAAGGGAGGAAGTGGAGAGGCCGCACTCACCCTAAGGCAGGAAGTGACATACGCTCAGTGACGCTAAGCAGCAGTTGTTTTGAATCTTGTAAGACAAAAAGAGAGTTCTTTAGAGCGGCGATAGAGTGAAGGGGAGAGGACGAGGAAAGGAAAAAGGTAATTTGATTAAAGTCGTTGCCTACAGCAGCATTTCCAATTCTAAACATGTCTGTCCTAAACTCGCTGATGTAAACACGGCGTGCTCTCTGACCTCTGCAGTAAACATCTGTTCAGGGATTGGCTTTCACCCTCGTTCGAGCACCGCCCGACATGGCATTGATGAATACACTTTTAATCACCAAAAGGAACACATAAAATGAATCTTCATTATCTACTTAAGCAACTTAAGTAAACAATGCTGTCCTGTGAGCACCAGAGCCACAAGTAAGGCTGTGCATGCACACAAAATGTGACATTTCAAGCTAGTGATTAGTCTCTAATCCATGGAGGTTTACACAAACTATGAGTCTTAAATATCAAATGACTTTGGGGTGAAGAGTGTCAAACTTAATCCTAATTTATTTTAGGTCTCACTCCCCTTCATCACTTCTAGCCAACGCTGCAATTATCACTCCCTCTGTCTGTCCCCAACCCTCGCTACCAAATACATGTTGCTACAGTGCTGTTGGTATCATCTGAAAATGGAGACAATTGGAGTCTCGGTGCCTCAGGATACAGATGGACATCCCTTGGGAGAAAAGGAAGACCCTTGAAAGGGTGAGCAGCAGCCGGTGGGTCCGGGGCCTGGGCCTCGTAAAAGAGCCGCAGCCGGCTGGGCCGAGGGGGAGGAAGGAGGCAATTAAAAGACCCGCAAGTGGCCTAAACGCTGGTCACCAGCTGACTTTTATCGCGTCATGAAATAACTACATGCAGGGGCGATGGCAAAGACAGAGAGAGCTGGAAATGGAGAGAAAGAAATTGAGATGGAGGTCGATGGGTGGTGTGACTGTATGCTGGATTGGGGCTAGGCCTCGCCAGACCACCGCTGAGAAAACGGGCAGGCTATCAAGACAGACGACTTCCTACTGGAGTCTGATTATCCCCTGGAGGCCCAGGGAGAGCCCTATAAAAGCCTCCTCATTAAGACCGGACCATTTATAGACGCCTTAATGAGTCTAGGCCACTAAAAGAAGAGAGGGAACGAGGGACTGATAAAGAGAGTGTCCACTTACTACTTTGGGGTTCCTGTCTCTGCACCTCCCTGCCCTCAGAGGTCCAGTCGAAAAAAAAATCACAACAATCACCTCTGTAGGTAAAAATCACACACACACACACACACACACACACACACACAGCAGGGATACCAATCCAAACAGAGCATTGTCAGACATTACATTTTACAGAACCTAAAGTCAACCTATTTGTCCTAAAATCTTTGCTTTAGCACTGATTCTGTCATATATCTGATTTCACAATACGATTATCAAGGCCTAATAATTATGCTTTCCATCAAATTCATCTTTAACGATTCATCTTTATTGTGTGTTTTGTGTCTTTTTTTGCAAATGAATAACACGCACAATACTAACAAAGTTACTCATTTAATATAAATTTTTTTTCATCCGGCACTTATGTCCCCACCGCTCACAAAGTGACGCCCCTGCATGATATTATGTGTATTATCAACAGGATATCAATATTTCATTTTAAAACATCACTTCAATACCGGTATATCACAACAACCCTGTGGCGTGAAATTAACGGCCAGCTAATTATAAAATAAGATATTCAGTATTCTTCAGATTTTCAGAATCAGTCTTTCTCATCCATTTGCAGATAAAATAAATCATTTTAAAAATGCACTCTGATGCAGCATGCAGTCTGCAGAGTAACGAGTGACTTAATTTATCAAATAAATGTAGTGGAGTAAAAGTATTTGCCTCCAAAATATAGTAGAGTGGAAGTATAAAGTAGCAGAAAAGTAAAAAAAAAACTCAAGTAAAGTCCCTCAAAATTGAACTGCGGTACTTTGTAAATGTACTCATTCACATTTCATCACTGGTTTTCCCCCCGATGTATGCTGGAATGTACTCAAACCTCCTCATGACCTTTAATAAGATTAAGAAGTAGGATAAATGTGCTACTTAGGCAGCCCTGGAATCATTAATAGGCATCCAAACCACTTTATTGCTTTCTTAAGTCATGCAACAGGTCCTGCAGTTTTCACATCTTGCTTAAAGTCACCACTCACTCATTTTAATACATCATCCCCCGAAACAGCCCGGACAACAACTCACACTTTTATGCCTCAGAGGCAAAAACTCCGTGCATCCTGGTCCCCCGCCCCTCCACAACTGATAAACCACGCTGATCCTATCTGAGGACAACAGACGCTACATCTTGACACCAGCTCTTTTGGAGTGCACACACATGCATGTGTACCCACCTGCGGTAAGTGTGCACAAGTATTTAGATGCACAAACAAACACATTCACAAACCACACACTGCTGCTATAATCTTAATTAGAAGCAAATGCAGCTTTAGTGAATAATTCAGCTTCATTAAACGGGTACAAAAGGAGAGGAAAATTACATCTTCCTTATTTACGCTTTATCCAACACCATCCTCGAAAGCACATTGTAAAATCCCTGTCACACTAATCTTGCAATACTTATAATAATGCATTGCCCATAAATGGTGCAATAAAAATGCTGGCAGTAGTCCTGGAATCCTTTCACAGAGCACTTCTAATAACCGCAGATGGATTGCTCTCTCTACCTCTTCACTCGCTCGGTGGCACACTGGGCGTTATTCTCCCCCTCGGAAATAAAGAGGCGTTTTGTTCTGTCAGAAAAAGGGCTTTGGGGTGGTATCAGTGCGCCACTTTGTGCCAAGGCAGAGAAAAAGAAAAGCGAGAGCGACCGAGACGGTTTGAAGAAGAGGAGGCTTAGAGGAATGATTATTGACAGTCTTGCAAGCAGAGGGACAGAGAGTCAGGAAGGGATGAGACACCACAAAAAGACAGCATGATTAGAATCTTACACATTTAATTAGATAGTTCCCCTCCTGCGGATCCCTTTAGCATTTGAATCCAGGTCACAGCGTAATGCCGCGGCACCCTTGTGAAAGGGATATCATAAAGAAAAATAGTGTCCGACAATCAAAGAATAGCTGAACTCAAGGGCTCTTTTTTTTCTTTCATCCGAGCCGGGAAGCACCTTGGAGCATGAAATGTGGCTCCAATTGTTTCTCTGTGTGTGTATCCACCCATAGCGCTGCAGAAGGGTTATTGGCAAGCAGGAGGAGGGGAGTTTCGGGAGGGGATGCTGAGCTGAGAATGCCAGGAATGTCCAGCCCTGTTTACAGCCCGGGCCGGTTCACACCTGCAGGTCAGGGTGCTATCACCAGCCCCGGCCCCTCCTCTCCCTTCTGCCCTCCTCATTACAAGAGGGTCAAGCTCAGAGGTGACCTAATTAGAAGCTCATTACATCACAGACAATCTCCATTAGCATGCCAAGCTGCCCTGTTAATCCATTAGCACCACAGAGGCCCCCAGGGCAGCCTTTACATTCCTGTCCCTGTGGCCCTCACTCAGGGCCCCCCGCCACACACAAATACACTGTCACACACACCTATACCTGTTTTGATGAGAGACACCAAAATAATGTCCAACCACAAACATGAACAATTAGACAAATATTAATAAAATGTTACCCATAGCCTTATATATTAGATGAATTATTATGCTAAGTATTTACCTTGAAGAGAAAATCATGATATATATTGGTTTTCAATCACTACGTTAACAAGCACACTAGTTTTGCACTACTATTCAGAATGTGAAAATATTCAAAATATGATTCAGGTCTTGTTAAAAAGTATATTCTGAATTAGGCCTTATTCCAAATGTAACATTTTTCAATAAATCAGATGGGATATGGCGATATTATTCAGGTTTAAAGAGCATTATTCGGACATGTAGCGCATTCAGAACACAAATCTCACTTTGGGTTTTTTTTTATGTTGCAACTTTACATTTGTTTAGGCCCAGTTTTCTATTTTTCTTTTGTCACAGTGCTGTGGTTAGGGTTAGGCACAAAAAACACTCGGTTAAGGACTCCAAACTGCGATCGCCTTCTTGGCAGCCTTATGGCCTCTAACCCCACTACCATCCCCGCCACATCCTCCACATCCTGCTGAAGGTCAGGCATATTATGTGAATGTAATATGAGACATTTTGTACAAATGTAAATATGATACATAGCCTATGACACATACAAACTTGGACGTATCTGTGGTTTGCAGAACAGTTAGCTGCTAACATTATACCCTGGCGACTGGGCTGAAATGGCCCAAGCTGCTCCAGTCGTTCCACTTTTCCATATTTTGATGTGATAAATAACATGTAAGGCCATGTTAATCAGAGTATGCACAGTCTCATGTAAACTGGATAATTAGTGGAATAATCATTTTTATTTGCCATGTAAACGACCTAGTAGGAGTATTGTCTTTTTTGGAATATTTAGTGCATGTAAATGTGGTGATTATCCTTTAGGCGTCAGTCTTTGTTTTAATCGTATTATTCTGAGTAAAGTGTTATTGCTCTTAATTAAAGCATATAATTGTTTGATGAAAAAGGTCAAACCTTTCACCACTGGAATAAAGTAAAACAAATTTGTGAAAATCTGAATATATGCTGTGCAGTTACTTGAATTTTCTCAAGTAATATTGGTCCTATGAAACTTCTATTCAGGAAGAAATCACTTTTTGTTTTTGGTGGGACCCGGCCAACATGATTCGATAAAGCGGCGATGTCCTGACACTTCAAGGTCTTGAGGCACAGTGGGACAGGACAAGGAGGAGTGGGGGTGGGGGCCAGCTACTTCTGGGCTTTTATACGACTGTGGTCTCCAAGCGGGACTCCACCTGAGTGTTTTGGCCCGAGAACAGGCTGGAGACAAACTCAAAACATGTTAACTCTGTGCTCTGCCTTTCTACATCTGCTGAGGAGCATGTGCTGCTCCAAGATAAATCCTCTCCTCCCCCTTTTGACCATTAGAGAGAAATGAAAAAAGAAACACAAAACTGAAAGTCATATTTCAGCGGGCTGTTTTTTGGCACTGAAATTGCAAAAAGTTACAACCCTCTAAATACTTTTGTGTATTTGCACAAGGTCTGCTTGTCATTACCGTACCACTTCCAGCTGAAGTTTTAAAAAAGTGAAAAATTACAGATCCTCGCACAGTGAGGTGCTGCGGTGGAGTCCAGCATGTGTCAGTGCTCCCTTTTCCACTGTTTACCCCCATAAATGAACTTCCCTCTCTGGGTCTTTGTTGGATAAGGCCTCTAAAGTGCTGGGTGCAGCTGTGGGGTTGTGGCCCAGTGCTGGGGACTGAAAGAGCCAGTATCTATCTCCTCACTGGGGACCTGGGAGACACTGAGCCCCACTACCTTCCCTTTGAAACCTCTCCCCTCTGGTGACTGGCAGACCATACAACGCTCAGAGCTTTGTAAGTGACTCCATTGTCAGGGGCAGATTGAGAGGAAAAAAGGGGGCTAGCCCTAGGGATAGAAAAGCAAGGTGAAACAAAAAGGTCTGGCTCTGTGGTCTGAAGAGGGCAGGGATGGATCAAAGAGCTGGGTGCTGACCTGCGGCCTTTGTCCGTCAGACAGCCCTGGCTTCATTTAACCTCTCTCTGGAGGCCGGCAAAGCCCACTGGGATATCGTGCTACACAGAAGCCATGCCCTATGGGGACATCTCAGTGCCTCCTCTGCAACCCCTCCGCCTATCCCTCTGTCTCCTCCTCCACCCCTCCACCTGGGACAATATCACAGGCGAAAGTGGATGGGAGGGGTTGGTCTGTGCTTCGCCCCAACCTGTCAGGGATCCACCACAAAGGGAGCTGAGCCCTCACTCCGGATGCCCGGCGGCCAAGTCTTACCTTACTACACAGCATTCACATGGCCTTGCTGCCTCCCTGCCCCGGCTCCGCTGGGAGAGCCACAGCATGGAGGGAATCAGAACAGAGAGGAGCTCTCAGTCGCTCACCTGGGGATGGTAAACCTCAGCTATGTGGCAAACAAAGGTGAACTTAGTGGATCTCTGCTGCATTGTTTAGTTGGGGAAACTTAAATCTTCGAGCCTTAATGAACTGTTGAATAGAGAGGATTTTCTATGGTTCAAGGGGCCATGTTTGACTTTTAAAAACCTGTCCATCATGCTTTCTATAGGGGCAGGCCATACAAACAGGCTGTGCACAATACGTCCTCGGATCTGTTGTAAATTTTCCGCAACAGCACGAAAATTGCGCTGTTTACGGCAGCAAGTCATTCACACTTGAAACGTAATGAGCATGTAAACTGCTGCTGAGGGCTCTGCTCATCTCGATTATCATTAAATTCAAATTATTAGAGGTTTAGTTCCTTATAGAGACGTTGTAGTGACATTTTAGCAATAGGTTTACCAAACAAAAGCTGGATTACTGTGTCATCAGAACCAGAGGTCAAGGTGTGGAGCAGGTGAAGAGGAGGCAGGGTATGGGAGGCAAATGGACGCAGAAGGTGTACCTGCGCTGAGATGGGGATGTGGGGTCTAACTATGTTGGGAACGAAAGCGGCCAAATCGTCCTGCTTTCATTAGTGCGCTGAGTGAAGCCTCTGCCGAGGCCTCGATTCCCAAGACTCTCAGATAACAAGTGGCTTCCCACACTGAGGCTTTCTGTTTTCTGTTTCCTCTCCAATAAAACCAGCCAGGGAGCGAGAGAGAGAGAGACGGGGGAGCAGCAAGAGTGATAGACGGGTGGGGAAAGGGGAGAGGGGACCCCCTTGGTCCGTTGTTATCTGTCTACCTCAGTCATTTTGGGGAGGAGGGAGGGGGGCAGTTTGGTTTATTTTCCCCAAGCCCAATGAATGGCTGCCGACAAGGCATTTCTGATGGCTGTGATAAGATATCCCACCCCCGGTGTCCAGCCCCTGCAGCCCTGACCAGACCTCCTGCTCCAGCCTTTCAAGTAACCAGGTTAACCATCCTTCCAAGAGCTGGTATTGAAAGACAAAGTAAGGTGGTCTTGTGCTGAAATGCACAAATGTATCTGACTGAGTGAAAGCGGAAGGCAACGAGTGGAGGTCACTTATATGACCTCCCACACACAGTAATGCTCAGACCAAGACAAAAGCATTCCATAGGCAATGCCAGCCATCCTGTTAGTGATAGGCTCTAGATAGGGTCTATATAGGACTCTACTCCACGCAGCTGGCGGGTGTATGCAGAGAATGTTGTGTTTGTCTGAGGCCCAGCCACGTTCATATGGATGCAAACATTTTGGATGTACAGAGGTCAGCACTGCTGACTGTTTAGCCAGCTGCCAGCTGCTATCATACTGTATGATCAACATGTATCCTGTATATACACTGAAGAGAAAGAGTCATTCATGCATGTGTGATTTGATGTACATGAGTGAAAGGAGGATTGTCGTAATGCAAGGTTTATTGAAGTTCAAGATGATTATGCAGAGAGACTTTGTCACATAGAATTTGCATTGGTTAAACACAAAGTTAAAGGGACAGTTCAGTCCAAGACCACAAATAAATATTTTCCTCTTACCTGTAGTGCTAATTATCCATCTAGGCTGTTTTGGCAAGAGTTGCAGTTTTGGAGATATTGGCCATAGTGATGTCTGCCTTCTAGAATATTATGGAAGTAGATGGCACTCATGTGCTTGTGGTGTTAAAGTGGCAAAAAAGTACATTTCATGACCCAGTTACTCAAGATATTCCACAGACCTAATCATGTGCAGTTTTTTAGGAACTATTTTCTTGCTACCAAATTACATGGTATCACAGTGCAAACCCAAGAATAGCAACAGCTGGCTGGTCAGGAAGGACTGCCGAAGAGGTTGGTGTGTTTACTGGGGAAACCACGAGTCACAATTCCCTGTATTAGCACTGCCACTAAGCAGTGAAGGAGAAGCAGTTGTTTCTGTCTACGTTGCTGCAAAGTGCATTTACATTTCTAGCGAGGTGCACGTCAGGCTACGGCATAGCGCAAGCATCTACGCAAAGGCTAGGCGTAGGTATAATGTAGACTTGGTGAAGAACAATGAATCAAGCTTTTGTTAGCTTCACTTGCTAACTTTTTGTCCATGAGTAGCTGCATGTGTCCTTCTGAGCGGTGATACAGAAAACAAATAGTTCCTGAAACAGCACAGCACACTTATCTATTGATTATCTTGTTTAATCAGGCTGTGATTTCCGGAAAGAGTGCAATCTAGTTCAATTATATTCAAGAAAAAGCAGATATCTCTACGGCCGATATCTCCAAAACTCACAACCCAACTCACACCAAAACATTCTAGATGGTGAGAGAAAAAACATGTATTTTTGACTTTGGGATGAACTCTCCCTTTAAATGCTTTTAAAAGATCTATATATCTGTGCTACAGGTGCCGTCATATGAGCCGAGTCTGTGTGACAACATGTATGGACCGTTTCCTCCTCTCTATAGAGTACGCCTGTTTAACGCCACATAAAAAAGAAGTTAGGAGGAGGCCAAGTAGGGAAGGAACAGATGAAATCCAGCGGGGGCGGCCTTATTACTTCCTGTCATGTACCCTATCATCCCTCCTACTCTCCCCTCCCGCGATGATAATATGGCAGGAACACATTCAAACAAACACAAAAAAGTGCAACAAGATGAATGTAAACACACGCTCAGATAGAAACCGCATATACATAGCCAATATAACAGGCTGAAAGCACGCATTTATGATGCTTTCTTGTCAGCAGCGAGCATAAAGAGGAAGAGATGGGAGGCAGCATGGGCACAGAAGCTCAACACATGTACACTAATACACACAAACAGTCAGCCGCAGCATACTGAGCCAAGCTGTTTTCATTTAGAGGTCCACTAGAGAGCATGCACACCACCAAATGGTCCTAATCGAACCTCCCTGCTCTGCCCTGTGCGCTCACCTCACTGATAGCGACTGGAGGACGCGGTGGAGGGAGGGAGGGAGGGACGGAGAGAGGAGAGCAAGCGAGTGTTTGTGTTGGAGAGGTAGGGTGGCAGGGGTGATAAACTGTGACCTTCTCCTCATACTGCAACATGCCTAATGGCTGCTCTGAGTGCTCCAGCTCAAGGTGTCTGAGCCACTAAATGGACGGGTATTTTTATCCTACTCACTCACACACACACACTCATGTATTAACGCACACTGTGAATGGTGTGTAGAGCCATGGCTGACGTCCGGGTGCACCACAGGGTGAGCTTGGGCTGGCGAGTTGGCACGCAGCGCTGGCAGTACTCAAGTTCCTGATAGCTTTCAGGGGCCTTTGATGTTCTTTGCATCCCCCGGCCCCCTCGCCGCTCCATCCCCCGGGCCTCCCCCTCGCAGGAAATTGCATTCTGTCCGCTGCCATAGCAGATAAATGAGGCAGGAGAGGGGCTGCACACTGTCACCAGCCGACCTGGCCTGTCTCACACTGCAACCTGCAGTGTGTTAGCCGCGTGTGCTCCTATCCAACACCCACGGCTGGCTTTAGGGAGTGCACATGCACGTAAACATACACATGTGTCTCCTGGTGGCTTCGAATTACAAATGCTTACAAGTGATATTCTGCAAGTTGGACATTGGACACATACATGAATCAAATAATGGAGGTAAACAGAGAAATACAGGTGCTACAAACTCCCAATAGCAGCAAAAAAAAAGGCTACATACACTCTTCCTTTATCTCCCTGATATTGGCTTTAGCATCAGACAAGGATATCAACACTGTTCACACTTGCAGCTAGCGTGTCACAACTGATTACATCATGGTGAGATTCCTGCGATCCCTCCAAAGACATTGTCTGGGAATGTCGAGAAATAATACAGCTAAAAAGAACTGCTCACGCAATGGGGACCCCAGTGGTACTTACGGGCACGGAGGCGACTAGAAATTTACGGGACGCTGCCTATGAGCGCGTGTGTGTGCATGTGCATATGTGAGATCATGCTTTGCGGTGTTTTGAGATTGTGTGTGAGTGTGCACATGTGTGGCTATAGGTGCATGTCTGAGATCATGGGCGTATGTGCTACAAGTATGTTTGATTAGTGTTGCACTACATGCAACAGGGTCCACTGTAGCAAAATGAGTTACAGCTACATGGTGATGTCAGTCCTATTGGAACCCAATAGCACGACCCCACCCTGCATGCTATAGGCTTAGAGGTCTTATACTAGGGGGCCACTATGTCTCAACTTAACTGGTGCTCTCAGATGTTTTAGTGTAAATCAAATATTTCAGTCACATTCAATATCCACGTCAAAGTAATGATATACATGCTGCTGAACTTGAGCCTTATATTTCTGAGATATTTTGGGAACTTAAAGGTGCACTTCCACACTCCCAAGCGTAAAGTTTTATGTCGTGTATGACTCATGGAGGCCTCGAGCATGTTCATTACATGGAACATTTATTACTTTAATACACTGTCGTTTATCTTCCCACTCAATAGCCCTCCTATTTTCCACAGTGGGATGACTGAAGATGTTACACTGAAGGTAATCTGCTCCATGTTCTGTGTGGCCTCGACCGAGACAGGATGTAGCGTTCTGTTTAGGCACATCTTTTCTCCTCTGTTACTTGTTACCCATCACTTGATCTCATTTCTGTCTTTAATAGTTGTAAAGTTGCTGCACATTAAATCACTTCTTACACTTATCTATATTTGGGTAGCCATACAAATATAAGTGTGTCTGCCTCTTTGATCACCGATCTGGTCTTTCAGTATAGCCAAACTCACAATGGTCTCATTGTCTAATCTTACTCGTTCTGATCGCAGGTAATAAAGCTACCTATTAGAGTAACCAGGGTTACCAGTTATTAGTGGACAGGTGCATCAAGAACCTTGCTATAATCACAACTTAGTTCTTAACCAGGGTTGGTAGGGTTACTTTAAAAATGCATTCTGATACAGTTACTAATTACCTGTTAAAATATTTAATCTGTAACTTTACTGGAATACAGTTAACGTTTTTTTGTATCCTGATTACATGATCAAGTTCCATGTCTTCCATTACTCCCCAAGCCTGTACTGAACATAAAGGATACGGCGCATCACTGGATATGTTTCACGTGTGTTTCCATCAGCTACCTTTATGCAAATATATTAAAGTTCCAGTGTGTAGGATTGAGTGGCATGTGCACCCCTGAACACCCCTTGTCTCACCCTCCCCTACAGTGGCAGCTACGAATGTAGCTCTGAATGTGTCCTCTCTAGAGCCAGTGTTTGATTTGTCTGTTCTGGGCTACTGTAAAAACACGGTGCTGCAACACGGCGGACTCCTCCAAAGTAGATATGAAAGGCTCATTTACAGAAACACAGATTCTTAGTTTCGAGTGATTGTACACTAATTATTAACGCAATAACATAATTATGAATATTGTATTCGATTTCTGCCCCCAGATGACCTTAAATCCTACACACTGAACCTTTAAGATTGCGTAAAAAAATCATTATTGTATTAATAATCATGAATATATCGTTTAAACGGTGCATTTTTTTTCTGGTTCATGTGTTTCTTATGGCCGTGCATATGCAACAAGTGCACCTGTCACTTGAACTGAGGGCACTACAGTTGCTTGCACCCCCAACACCCTGCTCTTTATTTTTTCATTTGGTGGAGTGGAGGCATGTAAGACGTTAATGTGAAAAACAGAAGCAACATCCAGATTTATTTGATGTATTTTCTTTCCTTCAGCTATTGCACTTTTCTCTATTGTGATATAGAAACTGTTTTTGCAAAATTTCGAGTTTCTGCCGTTTCCACTTAGTCTTGCTTGACCAAAAGGGGAATAAACAGGTGTCTGAAAATGTACCTCAGCCATATTAACCTAGAGTACAATTACAGAGAAAGATGCAGGTGACAGAATGTGGAGTTCATAACATTGCTGATTCAATGAAGAATTCAGCCATGTCAGTGAGGATAAAGTTGGAGAAAAATATCCACTCTGGACTGTGTTTTCCAAAAATTAAGAGAAAAAGATGCATTTTTAATTAAAGAAATGGCCTCACTCCCTCACCCCGTCACCCCTTCCCCCTCTGTGTAACCAACAACACTCCCCTCCCCTACAACACCTTCCTGTTGATGGGAGTGATCCTGCATGTGGTGAGTGAGGAGAGCAAGGACACCATGTGGTTCTCTCCTGTGCAGCACACACACCACATGCACATACACACATTTATGTACACACCGACCCCATTACCCACCACCACCACCTCCGCAGCTGCCCCACATGACCCTTCATCCTCTCCTGAGCCGTAGCAGAGCGCCCCTACACATCAGCGGACCCCTGATTGACAGGCTGTGAAGATACACCAACATGGTCTCCATTTAGCTCAAGTACCACACCGCCATCACCTCTGAAACCCCCCGCCCGCCCTCCTCTCCATGTCCCAGGAGAAAACACACTTGAGCCAAAGTGTTTCAGAGCAGGATGTTTCCTGGGGAGAAAAGGTTTCGTCTCGGGTCACCGTGCACTGCTGGGATGGAGGGTGCTTTTTCACGAGGGTGTGGGAGGGGGGTGGTCAGCTTATGGTGAGAGGATGGAGGAAAAACCAAGAAGGGGAGGGGTGAGTGAGAAATGGAAACAAGGCGTGTGGATGTTTGAAGAAGCGAACCATGGCATAGGTAGGGTGGCAGTAGTGTGTGTGTGTGTTTGGAAGTGGAAGCTGGGTGAGTGGGTGGTGGGGTAGCGGGGTGTCTGGGGGTTAGAGAGTTTGGAGAGGTGAGGCGGCGGAGGGGGGTGCAGAGGGTGTTTAGTCCTGAGAGGAAACATTAGCAAAGCGAGGAGGAAAAGCTGCCAAATTAACTTCTCACCCTTTCAATCACACCCCTGAGAGTTCCTGCCCCACTTTACTTCTGCCGATCTGGCTCCACTTTTTGGATGAAGGAGTTCTTTTTTTTTTTCATCCTTTTCCTCTTTTTTTGCACTGTAGAGAAACATTGCACCCTCACACCAACCCATGCACAACCTCATGACCCTCTACACCCTTAACCATGCATTTCGTCCCCCTTGTTGCACCCCTGCTTCACCCACTGGCCAAAACCAACTACAAACACGACTTCCGCAGCCAATCAGCTTGCAGGACTTCCCTCTGCCTCCGCTCCCAATTCTGCGGCAGCGGAAGGGGCTTCAAGCATGCCTCTCAAAAATAACAGTAATGTATCAGAAATCAAACTCGTACCTTGTTAAACACATCCACTCTCAAACACTGGCCAACAGTGAGTGTATCGAGCCCCAGAGAACAGAGAAAATCGCTCAGTGCATCACATCATTCCAAGAAGGGAGAAAAAATCTGCATTAATGTGGGTTTAAAAGATCACCAGAGAAGTGGAGCAGATGGTCTTTCATGACTGGTGCTTTTGTAAAGCCATCCATGTGCATTCAGCTCAAACCCGCTCCAGCCCGAGCAGCACGGTCTGGAGTGCGGTAATACAGTTCAGACCTCTCTCCTCCTCTCTGTGGTTCTCTCCCACCCTCGCTGACATTCCTACACAGAGCCATTCTGGCCTAATTTGTTTGTATTTGTGCATTTTTTTTCCAGCTTTCCCCCTCTTTTCTGCGTCGCCTTCTTTCTTTTCTTGCTCCCTCTCTATCATGCACCAGATTAGGTGGTTGGTTCCTCCTCTTCAGGTCCCTTCAATCTAAAATAGATGATTAGAGTCATTCTGCAAGACAAATGTAACTTTTCTGGACGCTCTAAATCTGTTTAGGCACATTTAATAGTGTCAATTATTGTGGGGCCAGACGGGGGACTCGGGCCTTTCTGTAGTCAGGGCCCTTAATAACATTGGCTACAATGAGAAGCAGATGCTGACCCGCTTGGTCCCTTTGAAAAAAGACATTTGAGTAGCTCTGCTTCTAATTTATGAGCCCTCCTCCACATCTGGAATTCTTTATAATTAAAACATAAACCCCAAAGTTCTACTTCCACCTGTCAAACGTTGAGAAGATGAACATAGTAATGGGCTTCTCCTGCACTGGTGGAGAGATGGAGGGACTGGCTTTGCTTGTTCTTTTTTTAAGGGAGGGAAAAGGGGCAATAAGGGGGTGCAAAGAGAGCCCTTCTTGTGTGATTGTTTTGCTTTATGGCAAGTTCTGGTGCACTCTGTGATTCCAAGCTCTGCAAGCCACTACAAATAAATCCACAACAGAGTTTTTGGCATATTAAAATCACAATTTGGTCAAATCCTCTCAGGGTCAACCATAGGCAAGAAAAACTAGAACAAATATTGCGCCACTTTCTTTTCTTTTGAAGTCTTTTTTTCCTCAACAATCCGATTCAAAGTGATGTGAGACAAAAGCTTTACAGCCAGACAGAAACAAAGATTTCCGATCTCACACTCAGTGCGAACAGGAAGCATCACGCTCGAGATTTCCCCTACACGTATTAGCAAGTAATGAAAGCAAAGAAATGGATTTGCCATGGTTGGTGAATAACATAATTGCCCATAATAGGGTTTGTTCCAACAGATCAATAGGACCTACATGAGTGAGCGCCGAGTGTGTGTGCATGTGTACGTGCCTGCGGAGGTGTGCGAGCGCAAAGCCTCTCAGACTTAAAGCTCCCTTCATTAAATCGAATTAAGATCCTGCACCCAGCAGATTAATTTTCTTTGTCTTTTTCTTCTCCTTTCTTCCTCTCCTCCCTCCCTCCCTCCTTCCCTCCTCACACCCTCCTTCTGCGGAGGGCAAGACAAAAGCAGCTGTGAGAGGGGCCGTCGAGCTTGTGGAGGTTGGAGAGTGCAGCTCGTGCAGTTAATCCTGCTGTGAGTGCGGCCATGAGGACAGCATTCCTTCCATTTTCTCCGCTATTACCAGATCACCATAATTAAGTCTTCAGTGTTAACAGGGCAACCAGAGAGCTGATCCGCACCAGCTTCCTGTGGCTACTGCTAGAAATGGGGAGGGGGGTCCCACATGGGAGCAAAGTGAAAACAAAACGCACACCTGTAACACCTGCAATAAGGCTCAGGGACATATGAGCCTACATGGATGAACAGAAAAACGCAGCCGGACGCATATTTTTTATTCCCACAGTGAACGTCAGCATCCTGTTGGTGTCACGCTGCTAATGGGCTCCTCGCAAATCTCCCGAAGACAACTGCCCTCTGTTGCTGCTGTCAACTCGCACTGTCGGCTGTGATGAAGAGAGGCAACATTGTCTGCAGGTGCGAGGCAGTAAAAAGTTAGCTCCCAACAACGACATAAAAATGCACAGCCTCAAAGGAGATGTAGGCGGGTGTTTTTAAGAGGGAGGAGGTTACGCTGTTGTCCTGAGGGAGAGGAATGAGCACAGTGTGTGACAGGTTTTAGGAAAAGAGTGGGGCAGCAGCAGGGAGGAGAAAATGAGCTAAACAAGGTGGACCAAGAGGAAGAAGAAGGAGAAGAAGAAGAAGAAGGGGGTAGACGGTTAGTTGTGCACACAAAAAGGGGGAGGAAGTGGCAGAAAAATAGGGTGAGAGGAGGGGAGAGGGGAGAGGCGAGGGCGAGCTACTACACAGGGAGGGAGAGGAGGGCCTCTTTGTGGATCATTGACAGATAATGGGCTCATTAGGCCAAACGTAGCTTAAAAAGGCTGCGGCTCTCTAAACAAACAGAACGGGCGCTGAGGAGACGGATTTAAGCGCCCGACATGGATAGAGATATAATGAGGCCCTCCGCCCGCGTCCTGCAGGAGCAAAGGGAAGCCTACCAACTGGCCGCCCGCTCAAATTCCCCAACGATCAGGCAGCCTGCTTCAACCCCAGTTGCCCTCAGCTCCTCTGAAACTTTGTTTCTGTCTCTTTGGGTGTGTTTAAAGATGTGTTTTTCAAAAATACTTGTTAATCTGAATAAAGTATTATCCCTCTGTCCACACTAAGCTTTTTCTCCACAGTGAAAACTTTGAAAATGTGTCTCGTTCACCATTGCTCCCCGTGGTTGGGGTTTGGTCCATGGTTAGGTTATGGTTAGGCATCACAGAGATAACCAGTTGGAGTTAGGATAGAGTTGGGTTGAGGTTGAGCATCTCAGAAAATGACTGGTTGGGGTTGGAGATAAATTTGGGTTCAGGTTATGGGAGCAGGACACACAAATTGATGGGTAAACCAGACTCGGTCACGGCCAGCGGTTTTATGACGTAAAACACAACCTCCTGTCACCTCTGACCCTCTCTGTGATCACTTACTCTAAATGTGTTACTGTTAGGTATCGATGTCATTAATGGTTATCTGTTATGCTGATGTTTAACGTTACGTTTTATCAATGTATATTTTGCTTTTCTTGCCCGATCTATCTTTTCTACTTTTTGCCCTTATTTGTGATCTTTGTCTTCACACCCACACCTACCGTGTTCCTCTCTGCCTTTGAAACATAAAACACGATGATTCACGGGTTTCGAGCTGCGATCAAATCACTTTTTCATTCTCGTTAAGTTGTCTGACAACAGAGACGGAAAAATTGTTACTTTGGTTGCATCAAAATACCGGTGATCACAGACAGCAGCGGGGTACAAAACAGTAGTTTAAGATAAGATGAGTCTCATCCTGTTTTATCTGGTGTCTCATCTGTTGATGCTGTTGGTCCCGCACCATTAAGTTCGCTTTGATGCTCAGTTTTGCTGTTTGTTGAAAGAGTGAGCATGAAGAAGAGTTTTTGCCATCTTCCTGTTTTCCTGTGAGCTGTAAGCACTGTCGTCATTTTAGCTAGCTTCCTGTCTGTTTTGCGAGTTCAGTCAGGACGACTATTCTCTTGCTCATAATCATTTGAATAATCAGCTGTTCTCATCAGCCGATCGTATCTAGCCTATCGTCTCACTGCTGCCCTTGTTCAATATGCTTCTCTCTGCCGTTTTGTCATTCATGCTGCTGCCGTGCGCGCCCACCGCCTCCCCATCGCCGCACAGTCTTCGCAGATTCATCAGCTTCATTATTTCATCAGCCTCATGAGCCATCAATCTCTGCAGAGTCATCAGTCACCACCACAAGCGTCTGGACTCCATGGGGTGATTTTTTTTCAAGACTTAATCATCAAATATCATCTGTCATTATAAACAATTATTTTCTTCAGCCACTTGTCTCTCCTGGGTGAAATGGCATGTTGGTCATGCCAGGATTGCCACAGTAACACAAGGGAAATCACCACAGTAGACAGAATGTTGGAAATGTCCGGTCGTGTCTGTCTACATAAACGCCATTGACGACAACTGATGACGTATAAGGGTCTTGAAGGGGTGTCTGAGTTCATACAGGGAGATTTCAACCACTATTCCTCATGTTCTGTGGGGGCAAGGGGGCACTCGAAAACAAGGGGTAGGGGTAGAAATTGGAAATGGGATTGAGCCTTAGTGGTCTGGCCGACACCCCAGCCGCACAAGCAGTCTGTTTGTTGATGAGTGGGAAATACTCATTTTGACTTGTGCATTACATTGGTTCTCCCTCACAAAACACCTGGAGTTATTTATTTCCCGTCACCTTATAAAAATGCTGCCAAATTCATACTGTTCACAAGCATGCTGTATTATTCACTCATTAGACTCAGCAAGCCAGCACTGTCCTCAACCCCAACTCTCGCCCCGAGGAGCAATATTGCAAATGAAAACCCTCAAATAAAAAGTTTCTGAGGAGGCAGAAGAAATGCGAGCTGCAGTGTTTAAGGCTTGTGGTTAAAGGATGCTGTTCCAACAAAGACGTTTGCGGGAAACTTGAATTCCTATTAAGCAATTGGGATGCAAGTTGCATTGCCAGAAGGGGATGGGCCTTCAGTTGTGTTCACTCAGATGCCACTTAGAGTAAAGAGCCATTTCTATGCAGCAATTGCTTTGGTGAATAACAAATTCCTTCAGAGGTCCAAATTGATATTGTATGACAGCGCATGCCATTGAAGTGCTCCACTGTAGCATACTATTAGGTACCATGGCTGTAAGCAATAACAGAGCAGTTTGCCTTGAACTCCTTTGTAATCAACTCAGGGAAACGTTAACACAGGGCCCGGCCATCCAACCACTGAAACTGCCACGAGATTTATAGTGAGAAGAAGTAAAGAGGCTGCTGTCTGGTTCTCCAGGAAACCAAAATATCTTCCTCCTCCTCCCATTACAGAATGTTTGCCTTTGTTTGCCTTTATTAATACCAATATATTACACTGGGAAAAGCAGCAGAGAGCATTACTTGGAAGGGGCAGAATAAAAAATGGAGGTATTGTAAGGGAGGCCGGGGCGGTTTCTGTTCATCTCCAGCTGCTTCCCTGCTCATCACGCTGAGAACTAACATGAAACACACTCACGCTACGGCCTCCTCTCACACACATCTGACATCCATTAAGGATACTGATGGAGGACCAAGCCTCTGAGGGGACTTGCGGTCCCATCTCTCAGCTCCTCTCCTCGAAAAGAAAGGAAGGGAAGGGGGAGGACGAAAGAGATTGAAAAAAGGGGATATTTCTGACAGCTATTGGCAGATTGGTCCAGACTTGGGCTACAATGCATGCTCTCTCCAGATGGGCACCCAACATCTTCAACATATATTTTTTAAATCAAGATCATAAGAATATGTTCAATTTGGTAGACACTCTCTATGCAAAACACAGCCCTTGTATCACCAAATGGTGAATGAATAACATGTCAATTTCTTGAAGATGCAATATGTAAGAATTGGCCAACTGATGAATTCATATTAAAAATAAATAAAATAATATATCACCAGAGTAAAATGTTAGATCAGTTAGCCATGCAGCTAACAATCTGGGAGCTTGAAGCACCAGAGAAGTGCTGGTGTTTACACTTCTGACACAGGAGCTTTGGACCAGGACGGGCCAGGGATAGCTGGTTAGCATGCTAAACATGCTTAGCGACACAATACATAGACGTCATAAGAATGTTTTTAACCAAAATTCTTACATATTGCACCTTTAAGTCATTTTGGCTTGAGGACGGGTCCTGGTCCAGAATAGACCCCATTAACTTTTAGTGCAGATGCGGATCAAAGGACAGATCCAGGACAGATCTCATTTTCTTTATCATTGAGAGGTATGGGGTTTTAGACGTTGTTAATTTCTACAGGAATAATGCATGGATCAGATGTATTTCGATTATTAGTTTCTGGATCTAACCAATTTAAATAATCTTTATTTGATATTGGATGATGCTTGATGGAATAAAAGTGGACTGTTGGGCCTTGGAGGAGGTATACAACCATAACCAGACCATAAACCATAAACAGGAAGGGCAGTGAAAAAGAAATCTGAACAGATGGGGTGCAACCAAACATCACATAGCCCTATTGTACTTGAGAATCGATTGAATAATGGAATAAACATAATAGATTAATAAACAACACATAACTGCAATGCTGAAGGTTCTCATGACAAATAGACAACAGACTAGTAGACAAAGGTTCAAATATAGCTCTTGCCCTAGTTACCACAGCAGCAGTTTTGCAGAGTCTGGAGCAAACCTGTCTTGGAGAGTCCCCGGGCCATTCTGTAAAAACATTCCAAAGCCGTCTGTGGGATATGTCTATTCCCTGGGAACTTTTTCCCACTCAGATAAGTCAACCCTGACGGTGTGAAACATCATCTGAAAACACTGAAGATCGGCCCAACACATGTAGGTCTCCATGCAGGGCCACAGAGGTCCTAAGGGCAGAACACTCACCTTGTAAATGACAGGCAGATCTGAAAGAGAAAATGTACTCAGGCACAATGTGTTAGGCATCACCTTTGTGCTTATATAGGGGTTGTCATCATTCCTTGACGAGAGGGTGAAAGGTTGGTAGTCTGAAAGCAGCGCAGCACAGACTTTACTTCAGGTACAGACAGTGAATAACAAACTTATTTTAGGAGTTGGTTGAGAAGATCAATGCCACTCCCATATAAGTTCACTGAATTAACTCAGTTATCTTAACTGATACTAGAAACAGCTAGTCTAGTGACAGCTAGTGACCAAATCCACAATACCAGCAACTCTAAAGCTCACTAATGGACGTGTATCTCATTAAATTATTTAAAAGAAGTGTAAAAATGACAATTTGTGGTTTAACAAGGTTACTGTGTTGGACTATTTCTTGGCTCGGCTCTGACAAGACAACAAAACTATTTCTGGGTCCAGCCAAGAAATAGTTCGCCCTTATTTCCAGTCTTTATGCTAAGCTAACTAGCCTGCTGTTGACTGTAGACTTGTCATTAATAGACTAGAGCCACGTTTTACCACAGGAATTTCCTCCAGAGACTAGAAACCGTTGGAGGAATTCAGTGTAATTCAACCGCGGAGACCAGGGTCAAAATTAAGCTCCAGGAACATTATTTTAACCCCCAAAACATCCCTGCTCTGAGGGTAGTATCCTTCAAAAGCAGTTTGTTTTTTGCTCATTGTGCTTCGACACATCAACAAGAAGCAGAAGAAAGCGTATGACAGATGGTCCGAGGGTCGATCCCAATGCTTGCGCAAATATGGATGCCACTTCTGGTGTGTACTTTATGAGAGTGGTGTCAATCTCCTCAGCTTACTCTTAGCATGAAAGCAAAATAAGTCAACCAATTCCTTTAAAATGTCACATTTGGCAAGTGCACAAAAGAATGATAGATACACATACAGACTGACGGTGCTATCATTGGGAGAAAATGAGCCGGGGAAGGTGTTTGTCTAAACACGGTAACACTAGCTCCCTGTCTGATGTGTATAAAGCTGAGTGAGAGGAACATCACCCTGCTGTCTCCTCTACTTGTTTACTTCGGCATGTTACCCCATCGGGCCACCCCACGCGGACCCCCACACACGTGCACCCACAGCCCGCACAGACAAACAGAGGGATAAAGAGAAGGATAGCGTGAAAGAGAGGAACGACACACCTCATTAATCTTCCTGGCACTTTCCACTCCACGGCTGTCGGTTTTACCGGCGAGTTTACTTTTACGCGGAGGTGAAAGTGACTGATACCCAAAATGCAAAGTGTTCAACGTCAACCGCAAGTAATAATTTAAACAGTTTGTAGTTTGCATGCCATTCTATTTTCTGAACTCTTTCATGCCCTCTGCATCGCTCTTGTCTCTTAAAATGGACTTCCCTATATGTTTGGACAAATGCTTTCTTCTCCCAGCCGGCATGTTAAGGAGTGCGTCTAGTCTATTATGACGTGCTGAAGAGAGCACATCAAAACGTTCATGTACAGTTACCAAGCTTCCTGATTAGCTTCATTATCTAAAGATGGCCCTCGTGAAGTGCACTGACTCACCCTCGCCAAGTTATTTTGCTCAAGTGAACGACTTCTGTCTGCAGACACAAACCAGGCAGCAGACATGTCCACCTTATAAAAAGATTCGGCGTGTCCTTTTGTTCTACAGGAGCAGACAAAAAACATATCTGTCAAGCACGCAGCGTTCTGGCGGCGTGTTAAAAGAAGCGCACGAAGGTTGCAGTGACTTCCTGGAGTCTTGTCCTTACTGGGAGGTTTCCAGTCTGACAGTGGCGGCCCCAGGAAGTGACTGTTCAAACTGAATGCACCGACATGAGAGTGGTATCAATCGTCCCATCTAAATCGTGGCAAGAAAGTGAACAAGTATTTCCCATAATGTCAAATTATACCTTTAAAGGGACAGTTGGACCAGAGGCTAGCTAACTAAGCTGGCTAACGTTACAGCTTCCATTATACTCAATAGAAGGCAGGAAACTCTCCAAAACTCAGCAACTCACACCAAAACAATCTAGACGGTTAAATACCATTACAAGTAAGAAGAAAAATATGTATTTTTGATTTGGGGATGAACTGTCCCTTTAACTTTGCTTTTATGCAACTCTTTCCAGCCAGAGTCTCAGTCTGTTTTTTTGGTTGTCACAATAAATAACTACAGAGACAGTGACACTGACACAAGAACAAAACAATAGACTCGATCATGAAGAAGTCTCTCCTGTAAGAACACATTGTTATTAAAATACCGTCACATATAAAGAATTATTATTCCTGACAAGCTCACATTCTCTCACACAAACAAACCCGGGGACGGCTGTCAGGCCAGGCTCCAGTGCGGAGGGATATCACACTTGTGAATTGTGGCAGGCAGTCTGAATGACAATGGGTCTAGTAGCCCTGGAGGAGATCGTTATGGGCAGCAGGACCAGGCAACGGCTGCTGTGTGCCGGAGTCAAACAGCCCCAATCACCCACCTGGAACCTGGAGCCCAGACAGCCGGGGGGAGGTGGAGCCGCTGACCTGACCTCGGCTACAGGCTGCAGGGACGGAGGAGCCCCCGGCCCAGACAGATCAACCAGGGTTGTGATGTCTCTCTGCTTTAAGTCCCGCCCTGTTGGTGACCTGCGTGTGCCCCTCCCTTCCATTATATTTGCGCAAAACCAGTCTTGTTAAATTCAACTCCATTTTCTCTTAGCTTCTCCTCTTCGACACCCTTTTGACCACACCCATCCATCCCCACCTAAAACTACTCCAGTTTAATCACCTCTGGATGTGGGCGGGGGAGTGGAGGTGAAAGCCACACATTACATCATGTATTTACTTATCCAGAGGTAGCTAGCGAGTGACATGGAGAGTGGAGCTGGGGGTGAAAGGTGAAGGACTCGGGAGTAAATGAGTCATGACCAAAACCAAAGGGTTACATTCTTGGGACAAGGTTGCTTAAACACCAAAAAGGTGAACAACACCTCCACAAAGACACCGACGCATGTGCGGTTGGAGCACAAAAGTCCTAAAACCTTTCACCTGGTGTTCGTGTGATTGCTTCAGACAAATTTCTGAACTAATCCTCAGAGGCTTCCCAGATGTACGCGTCTTGAACATAACACCATAATGTTTCCCAGAATACGGAGTAAGCACTTTGAGATTATTTGCTATTAATGAAAACAATTAGGGGCTCAGGCTTTTGGTAGCCTGCCAACTACTGTTTCAACATTTTTTCCTTCCTTGCAAGTGGAATTTGAACTCTCTAAATTGCTTCCCTTTAGTAACAATGCCGTAAACACCCTCCAATCCCTTCTCAGCCATCTGCCCATGGTCAACATCACCTCAGTAACTGCTAGTGACATGTGCCGCAGATCGGCCTTGTAGTGCTTCCAACTACCCCACCTTAGCGAGGTGGCGCGGCTCAGAGAGACCAAACAGACCCGGTGAAGTCAATCGGCAGACTGTTCCGTTTAGCCTGAGTGTGGGATTTCTTTACTCAACGGAGAGATCCTCCATCCTGAAATAGGTGGCGGGGAGGGGGTGAAACAGAGGTAAAAATAAAGATGCAGGAGGTAAGGAAAGCAGAAGAACACAGGCCAAGAACGGAGATGGTTGGATGGACTTCCACTCATTCATCTCCCATGTCCCGGCAACCCTTGGCTGTCTGTTGGAGCGGCAATGGCCCGCGCGGAGACATCAAGCACATTCCAAGAGTCGGCCCAATTACGGGCAGATGAGGGGCAGTTCTCTTTGTTTAAGAACAAAGCCAGAAGTGACACAACTGGTCTTTAAAGGGAGCTCTCACAGCCGTGGCTGAGGAGAGGGGGGCCCGGTGGGTGGGGGAGGTGACCAGCTGGTTATAAATATCTATTTGGTCAGTTACTGGAAGGAAAATTTGCAGTTTGTTTGTCATCCACTCATCCAGGTGGTGGGCCTGGTGGTTGCAAAACATCTGAACAGAAAGCAGAGAGAGAGAGAGAGGCCAACCTGTTCGAGTCTGACTGCCAGAAATGAGGAATTTCACTAATTCTTATATGAAAGCCACATGTCATCCTCTAGTGTAAACCTGCAGAGAGAGAGTGCTCTTGGCAAGATCTCATTGCATATTTAACCCAGTAATTATTCTGGCCACACAGATTAGATATTACTGCAATGTGAATAAGGCTTGCACTCATAATTACGCAATGTCAGAGCAATTTTAATGACTGTCATCTGGCAAATGTCAATATTATAACATTCAGGTTGGGTTGATTGGGCCTGCAGAACATTCTCCAAAGAGCAACTTATAACTAATCAAGAATAATGAAAAAAATGAAGTTCAACATCTTGACATTTCTTCGGTTTTGGCCTCAGACTATCAAAACTATGACTTTGAATTGAGAGCTGTAGGTTGTCAAATTGTCTTGTTGAGTCGTGAGTATAAAATATTCATCCAAAATGGGTTAGAAAGGCGTAAAAGGTTTCTTTGTTGGTCAGGCCCATTTCTATCTGGTGCATGGGGCCTCTGAAGCCACCAGGGGGTGGTGAACAGGCCTTCGTGTCTAGTTTGGAGGGGAAAGATATATTTTTAAATGTGAAGTTGTTGCAGTTTCTTAATTCCTCAACAGATTTGTTATTATATTCAAAATCAAAATCATTTTAAAGGAAAATGCAGCATCTGTCTCATTTATGCGCATTTGGTGAATGATATAAAGAAGATTCTGTAAATCCTGCAAGTTTTCCGGAGTTTCTTGATGAAGGTGCGCCTCAGTGTTTCCCGTTTATTATAATTTTCTTTATGTTTAATTTGATGGGGTCAAGAATAATCCACTTCTCAGCTGTCCATCCATAAAATCCGTATGTTTCAAACGATCATCATTTTGCCAGAATAGAGCTACATGCGCTGCTACAGCATTGTACTATTCCATTGCTCCTCCAGAAGCTGCGATTTGCTGTGAAAGACCACATTTTTACAACCACCTTTCAAGCCTACGGGGGGTGTGAATTTGATACTCAAAACACTGATTTTGGGTGGAGTAACACTTTAATAACGCACATTGTACGAGTGGCTGTTGATGGCCAGAAGCGTGCAGTATTGGCCTGCAGAGGGGCGGGACGAGTTTAAAGTTTAATTCCCACTCTGCAGTAAATTAGAACACAGCAGGGTAATGTCTGTTTATCCCAAATACAGCTGCCTGGGCCTCTCTCCTATCCCTCTCCTTCTCTTCCCCACAGACCACACCACCACGGCCCCCAGGATCACCTGGACCAGCCGTGCACACACACACACACACACACACACACACACACACACTTGCATAAACAAGCACGGCAGCACATGCATGCATATGCACACAGACTCACACACTGCACTACTGCACTCCTGCACTCGGACACAGAGATGTAAACACACTAGAACAGATAGATTCTCGAGTTCAATGACACCAATGAACTTAACATGGGAGGCAATTAGTTTGTGGCTACTTGCTTCAAGATGGAAATAGTCTATATAGGAGTTTGCAGTTTGTGTTTGTTTGCCTTTTGTGGCTCAGAAAGTTTGCAGTGATGCTTGCATTGGGATGTTCCTCTCATTTGGTCCTCTCCTGTGACTAGAAAGTTTGCAGCAGTTTAGGTAAATCACTGTAATACCTCTAAAAGAAGCAGGCCAGCTGGGATGTTGGATTACAATGAGTAGGCCTTTGCTGCCCTCTAGTGTCAGATCGGGTCATTGCACGTTGTGAGCGGCAGGTGACCATTAATCGGAGTCTGTCTCCATCTAGTGCGCCACCAGAAGCACGCATTATTCGAGCGAGAGGGGATAGAAAAACAAAACATGTCGTCATGCAGCTTCTACGTGCGCGTTCGTGACTGAATCCCGTGATCTGTGCGTCAGCTGTCAAGCCGCACAACACGCATGCACGCCGCGGTGCTCGTCTGTCGCTGTGCAAGGTTTGTTTGGACAACGAATGAATCGGAAAATGCCACAGAGACCCGGAACACGCGAAGTGCTGTGACTGTAACGTTTCTCCTGCCGAGCTGGACTGAAGCGACTCGCTGACAGGAAAGTTTGCTCTGACTGAGGTTTATGTTAGTTAGAGGTGGAGGAGGAAGGTGAACAGGTTTTCCGGTTGCAACGTTGCAGGCTTGCTAATAAGCTAGCATCGGACCAATGCAACCGACCGGCATCGTTAGCTTAGCTCGCTAGCAAAGCTGATGTAGCGGCAGATGCCTAGCACCGTACGGAAGGAAATGCAGCGCGAGCTCGTCTTTAATTTACTTTAATTTGTCTTTTTTTTTAAAGCACTCGTTAGTGTTTAAAAAGGGTAATATGTTGAGAGCGTCCCTCGGGTGAGGTGACAGGCGAAGGAGGTGGCGAGGTTTGGGTTGCTCGGATAGTTATGAGCAGTTTCCATTTTACAACCAAGACCTCCACACTGAGCTCGTCTTTGGACGGTAAGGGTCCGCCGGTCAGCGTCGACGCGGCCAACAACAACAAGGAGTGGGCGCTGGGAAGCGATGTTTTCCCGTGCTGTCACGAGATGAGCCCCATGGACGAGACGATGGAGGCTGGGATGTCCTCGGTCCAGCCGGGACTGGACGGACACCTGCCGCTTCTCCACGCCGCCAGACACCACGGCGCACAGGCCGGGCTGCTGTTCGACCTGAGCTCCCCGCCAGCCTACCTCGACAGCGGCTCCCTGGAGTACAGCGACACCGACGGGAACAACGCGGGTCCGTTGTTCGAGAGGAGGAAGAGGTCGCGGTCCAACAGCTCCAGGCACCGCTTCAGCGAGGTGGTCACGGAGCTCGGTCCGGAGGAGGTGCGGTGGTTTTACAAAGAGGACAAGAAGACTTGGAAGCCCTTTCTCGGGCATGACTCGCTTAAAATCGAGCTTATGTTTCGGAAGTACTGTGAGCTGAACCCCGGTGCGGCAGGCTCCCAGGGCAGCGGTGAGGAGGAGGAGTGCGGCGGCGGCAATAACGGCGTGGAGAGCAGAGGGCTGAACGGCGCGGTGCCGGTGGAGACGAGGACCAGCAGTGTGCACGGAGGCCGGGGCTCCCTGGACACATCCACCGTGTCCTCTGATGAGAGGGACCCTGACAGCATTGAAATCAACGTTGAGCCTGTTTGTGTGCGGGGAGGGCTCTATGAAGTGGATGTTAAAGAAAGGGAATGCAATCCTGTTTACTGGAAGCGTGAGTATCATAACACATCAGGTGATCAATGTCTATAAAGCCATATTATTGCTTTGCATCAGTCACAAGTGGTGTTGCTCCACTCACTGGCTGCATCACTGAGTGCATGTCCATATGCAATAATCCCCTCATATATACTTTATATTTCTGCAGCGTAAATGGCTGACAGCATGCAGATTAATGACCCACAGCCACTCACAAGTCAAACAAAACTAGCAGCTCATTAATCATTCACTCATCTTTTCTTGCTGACTCCTGCATTGTTTTTGCAGTTTTTCCTCACGTGCTAAGTAATTACTTACTCTTCTCTGGACATCTCAACAACCCAAGGAAGTCAGTCAGTATTGGCCTGAGCTGATGCGTGCTAACTAATTCATGGATAGTTCCTGGAAAAGGCAGTGGACAAATGAAGGCGGTCACTATAGACGCCTCAGAAAACCTGACCTCGATGAAAGGGTTCGTGTGTAGCTGGTTCTTTTTGAAGGTTAACGCCAAGTGACATTTCGAGAAGCAGTTCTTATCCCGAACATTCATGCTGTGGATGTAAAAGTCCTTTGTAGTCAGCTCAGGCCCTCGCTGTGCCTTCACAGCTCGGCCTATACGTAGTGTTATGTTAACACTGAAGACCCTGATGCACTACATGGGAGATGGAAACTAATACAAGAAGAGATTGTTTGCAAAAGTGGAAAGAGAGAGAGAGAGAGGCCAGTACATGTAATGGGAGATGTGGAGAGGAGAGATGTTTATATACTGTAATCCAGGGAGTAAAACATCTATTGAAATACAAAAAAAGGAAGGATTTGGTCGGTGTGTTGGCATGTATTTGTAGCAGTTGTAGGTTTAAACATGTGCACACAGCAAACAAAGTGAAAAGGTCACTTTTCCCCCATGACGAGACTTATCTTCTCCGAACAGACCTTAACGAATGAGTGAATAGTACCTACTGTGAGCCTCTATCATGTGTCTGTCCTGTGTGTCTATCTTAGCGTCGTGGTGGGCCTCTATGGCTGTAGATAAGAAAATGCTCATGTGTCAGAAAGTATTCCTACACTGCCAGCACAATCTTATTCACCACCAGAGATTCAGTTAATAATTTCACTCAAGACTGTAATCAAAACTGGCCTCGCTCCATAAGCCTCTGAGACTCGGCCCTCCTGGATTTGCCAGACTTGTTGAGTGAAATGGAAATCAGTGTTAAGTAGGCCAAAACTCATTCTGAAAAGCTAAGTGATGCACTACTAGAAAGTGACTGTTGTATCACTCATGTGTGGGGGATACAATGTGCAACCCATGCCTTCAGCCATGATGACAGGCTCAGGCAATTATAAATAAATCAGGAAACAAATACAGGACTGTACGTCAGCGAGATAGACATCTTTTACAAGTCACGGACGTGAGGATATTCACGATCATCTCAATTCACTATTATCCCTATAATAAAAATTCACCACGCTGAACTCATTGAGAGGGGTTTTTTAAATCATGATCCACAACAACAATCTTTTATCATCCCATGCTTAATAGTGCGTATCCTCAAGCCCTACCTAATATGAGAACATTCGCAAAGCTGATGTTTTAAAGTGCATTAAATCCACATTTCTTATATCCATGTTTACTAGCTTGCAGTCGTGCTCATCCCTGCTGCTGTTGTTGGCACATTGCTTCATAGCTTGGCATCTTACTACCATCTTTAGATTAGTGGAATAGTGTGAAACCATTGGCAGGAGTATGTACCATTTCATCCAGACACTTGTGTATGTGCGTCATAAACAAGCGCACACTTATAGAATAAACAGCTGCGTAACAATTTTAGGGGTCAAAAACTCCACAGGGATCCTTTAACAGGCAAAGAGCAAATCAAAGTGTAAAATGAGTGAAAGAAGGCTTGCTCCAAAATGTCTGTCCCCACACTGAAGTCACTCTTTTGTATGTAAATCCATGTTATCTTTCACTGTGTCACAGAACAAGACCACATTCCAGTCATGAGAGGCCAGTGGTTTATCGACGGCACCTGGCTCCCGTTAGAGGAAGAGGAGAGCGACCTCATCGAGCAGGAGCACCTGAGCCATTTCCGCGGGCAACAAATGCAGGACACCTTCGAGACGGATTTGGTGGTCAAGACCGTCGATAGCAAAGATGGTGAGAGAACGGGAGTAAGGGTAATGTTCTAGTATTATTTTAGGAATTACTCGGCATCTAGAAACAGCTTCAAACTGTATCACCACTGAAGTATTTGTTCTGGTAACTAAAATCTGAAAAAATAAACATAGTTACTAACTTGATTATAACTAGATTTGAAGGTGAATATTTTCATAGAGTGTGGGAGTTTAAATAGAAGGCTAAAACATTATTGCTCACTCCACAAAAACAATTGAAGACTTCTTTACTGCTGCATTCTCCAACCCTGCAGCATTTTTTTTTTTATCCGAGGCAGGCAGCATCTTGTAAAAGAACACCTTTTATAGTGCTGTGTGAGGGAAGTGAGGAATTGAAATGCTCCCATAGGTGTTATTAGCAATAAACTCCATTTAAAAGTAAAGTCGTTGCCTTCAGGATAAAGCTAGAAGAAAAGCATTGCGCAGTCATAAACGGTGAATGATGTGACAGCTGTGCCCGCTGTAGTATCGGTGCACGGTCAAGAGAAATGAATGACGCAGGTGCTTCCATTCACGTGAGCGCAGGTTTTGTCGTGTCACGCTCCCAATGTAAAGCAGGTGCAGCTCGTACATTCTGGCTCGTCTCTGTCTGGCAGGGGGCTGGCACAGATGAAATGTAGTACACTTTAGCTGTGAAAGGCAATAAGAAAGAGGTCCTTTGATTCAGCAGTCTCCTTAAGGGAGCCAGATCCACAGGACCTTCACTGGTGATGAATGTGTGGGTGTGTGAATGTGGCAGATAAATAGAAAGGAGCGCAGAGGGAAAAGATGCAGTTAAAAGAGAAACTGTTTAGTCTGTGTTATACACACATATACACAGAAACATGCATCAAAACATCACCGAGCCAATGTGGAACATTATGCAAAAATGTAAATCTTCCACATAAATCAATGAAGCACAGTGATTTATCGAATAATTTTAATTCCTCTAACCCTGATTAGTTGTATTTGAATAATATTCGCATAACGACTGTTAATCACTGTTAACTTGCTATAAACAGAAGTCTTGCAAGTCTTAAAAATGCTTGATTCTAACTGTTTTCAAGGTTTGGAATATACTTGAGTACTAATCCTTGAAAAATGTGTTTCATCGACACAATCACTCATGTTTGACAGTCCCGTCGTCACGTGTCTGTTGTCTCCTTGCGTCAAAATTAGTAAACACTGTCAAACAAACAACTGTCTACTCAGAATAGATTAAGGCCTGTAAATAAGTGCATCAACAGAGCACAGGAAAATTAATACAGTAAGAAGGTGAATCCTGTTTGCGTCGTCCCGTTTATTATACGCTCATTGCTACTAGAACACTACCTGAACTGACTCACAGAAGTTTTGAGACAAAACTGGAGACGAGCAATAGTGTACATGTACACACCGGCACTAAATGGTCTGTACATGGAAGAGGGTATATAAACAGCCACAGAGGACAGAGGGATCATGGTTAGATTATCTGCAGGCCAGGTGTGTGAATTCTAGCACAAGGGCAAATTGGTTGGAGGCCCCTCCGTTGCACGACATATATATCATATGACCTTAGCTTTTCCTGTGCGTGAGCTGCAACGTTGAATAGTGCCTTAAAATTCTATTATGTAGTGAGAAATATGTGAATGGACTGCATTTATAGTGCTTTTCCAGTCTTACCGACCACTCCAAGCGCTTTATAACACAAGATAGCATTCTCACATTCAGACAAACATTCATGCACTGCTGGCAAAAGCTACCTATGCGCACTCACATACTGATAGAAAGCCCAAGGACACTCAGACATGTAGTCTGCAGAAGCCAGGCACTGAACCACTGACCTTCCGATTAGCGACCACTCTACCTACTGAGCCGGAGCCTCCCTATACAGATATGTACATACGCTTACAACATATGTGATTAAAATCCAATGCTGGTGATATTTGTACATGTTCCTTTAATGCATGGAACTTAGAAATATAATCGAGCATCTGCTTGAAACCCTCCTGCTGTCTTTGCTGGCAGATTGTTTTCCACTCCTATATTTAGCAGAGCGTTAAAGCAAAGCGAGTGATAGATCACGTTAATTCCCGCTGTTTCAGTCTTTATTACAGGGAGCCTTTACAGTAGAGTGTTTCATCTTGGAAGCAATAATCCTAAGCACTAGGAGCTGTAAGTCAGCTACCTTGAACTGCATTACAATAGATAAATGGATCATGAAGCCAGTGAGCTGCGTGCGCTCTGACATTACTGCAGTACACACATTTCTCCTGCTATCTCCCCCCTCCCTGTCTCTTCTTTCTCCTTGGGCCTGAGTAGCTCGCTGAAACTAAAGGTAAGGAAAGCACGAGACATATGGTAGACATACTATCGTGCTATCTACGCTGGCATAGCATCCAGTGATAGCATCGCAGTGTGGGCAGGACAAAATGTACATAATGTCCTGTTCTGTCATGATCCATATGTGCTTTTCTCCTTATTCTTCAGGAATCCTAAAGGCAAAATCAGAAGTAACATTGCTCATGTGGTGTGTTCTGCTAAAGAAAGATTTTAAAGAAGATCAGTTTTAGTGCTTTAGTCATATATGAACAGTGGTACATTCACATTATCAGAAGAAATAAGGGTGATTTGATGGCTTTTGTGAAATAACAAATTCACAGATGTTTGAGTCAGAAAGAGCTTGCCTGATCAACATTTAAAGTGTGTATAGATTTTTTTTACAATCTTCTTTATCTCCCTCACAAATTCATCATCCCTAACAAATTGTTTTGTGTTACTGTTTGTAACTTTATAAAGAGTGACTGCTGACATTTGAATGTAAAGTTGTGTTATCAGAGAGGTGTTCGCAGCTCTTATATCAGTTATTGAGGCTGAAATGGCCTCAGGGGCATCACAGTTTATCGATTTTATATCGATTTCTTAATCTTCTACTTTCGATAGGCCAACTTTGATCAGGAGATATTTTTTCTAATCAGCATGGTGACACTGTTGGATGTTGAAGCTATACTGAGGAAAATGTCATGTGCAATTTTCAGAGGACGCAAGAAATATTTAATTAGAGGATTAGAGGATCCTGTCTACTCACTTTAAGCTTCCCTGATTTGTTTGCGTATGTGTACAGAGCAGTAAGCCTGTGGTGAAGACTATAGGGTGTGTGGCTTTACTGGGTGTGTCCCAGTCTGTCAGGCATCACAGACGTCAAGGAAAAATAAAACCAGCAGGCTGGGCACTGTGTCATCTGTCAGCATAACACTTTTGGTATTTCTGAGGTAGACACACTGGTTTATGTACGCTACATATTCAGCTGCATATTATATTTACCCAGCACCTGAGGCTTGGAAGACACTGCTTAGAAGAACCGGAAATTGCTAATCTAATAATAAGCTCTCATGTTTTATCTATTTATTTCTTTGTGTGATGTTAGATTTGGTCGTGGCTTGTGTTTAAAACAGTATATGTGTTTGAAATCATCAGGTGTGTCGAGTCTTTCACCTTTAATCGGCATGAGCTCGTCTAAACCTGCTGCTTATTGTGAAGACAATCCCTAGATTTGTTTGGTCTGATCTGGAAATTAAAGGTGATGGTACAATCAAGTGACCACAAGTCATGCAGTGTGATCTAAACCCCCGAGGATGGTCATAAACTGCAAACTATCACACAGATCAATTGATCCTCAGTACATCCTTATAAGGATTCTGTAAAGTAGACATTGCAGTCATTAGGGAACACCTATTTCTGAATGGATCTATATGCGCTGTAATGTCCAGATGGACTTCACTAATAGCTTTTACAGCAAACAAACTTCCTGTGCACTCAGCAGGTTTCTCCTCCTCCTCCTCTGCTAAGAAAGACACTGCTGACATTTGCAAGTCTGATGTCTGTGTTATCACGGAAGGAATGATTAAGTCAGAGCTGAGCTGAGACTTGTGGACTTCGCCGATTTGATTAACAAATGCAGAGGAGGTCTTTTTACATGTCTGATCAAGACGTCCATTTACAACTGATTGACTGATTTGATCGACATAAAGCTGCTGCAAGGAGCTCATTTTTTCAAGTGGATAATAAAATTTGATGTGGTAGCCATCAAACCTTATAACACAGTCAAGTTATTATTGTCAATGTGAAAAACCTCTTGTCAGTGTAGGATTTAAACATCGTTTAGTCCTGGTAATTGAAACAAGATTAAATATGCGTTAATATTAAATATAATTAACAGCCGCAATTGTATCACTTTTAAATGAGGACTCCAGTTACTTGAACAGGAAAGCACAATTACAACAGGTTCATCAACTGCGTCTTTATTCCTTTTATTAAGCTACAATAAATTACTATAATGTGCATATTGTTTTCTCTACAGAAATATTGTTTTGAACCACACTGCATATTCTATTTTTACAGCTCCATGTAAGAGTGATAAAATCTTCTTTGTTACACTATTTATTGACACTAAGTAATGCTACTGTACATGCTTCCAGGAACTTTTACACTTTTGTGGTGTTTGTTTTTTGTGTTTCACTTCTTTGCAAAAGGTCTGAATATGTTCACTAATTTCTGGTCATAGAGGGGTGTTGCGTTTTTTTGGTTTTTTTTTTAAAGCTTGGCCCTATATTTATATGTTTTGGTGTGTAAATGATTTATACTTACCAAAAGTTTGGAATCGGTCCTTAGCTGATAGCTGCAACACGCCTGCAATGGCCACCTCTGACTGTCAAAGTTACATCCACTAAAAGTGCTAGTTTTTGCCACTGACAGGCTGAGGTTGTGATTGTAAGTATCTGACAACATTATGAAAAACGGGTCCTGCAGAAACGGACCTGTTTGTTGGATGATGAGATCCTTTTTGTAACCAGAAACACAAAACAAAAACAGAGAGAAAAAATCAGTTAAATTCTTAGCCAGTACTTCTTGCTTGCAGTTCCTCTAGGTAAACTCCAAACTTCCCTCTCCAACCCTGACTCACATTTCCACCTCGTGAAAATTCAGAGTGTGACTTCTCCTGAAGCGAGACGTGTGTTTCTGGTTAAAAAATGATCTCTTTAATTATCAAGAAAAGTACATCTCGGCAGAAATTGATTCGTAATGTTGTCAGGCACTTAAAATAACAACCTCAGCCAGTCAGTGGGAAAAGACACACTTTTAGTGGGCGTAACTTTTACTGTCACAGTTGCCCCAAAGGATTACATTGTAGCCGTGTCACGGCTGCCATCTAGGCAATCTGCTGGACCAATTCCAAAGCTTTTTGTACGTATGAATTATTTGCACCCAAAAACATGTAAATATAGGGCCGAGGTTTAGAAATACAGAAATGACCCATGTAAATACAGTAATAGTTTTCATTATTTTCTTCTTATTTTAGCCATGTATTATGTGGGAAAAAAGCTTTTGCCTACTATATTGAAGTATTTAACAAGCAGAATGTTTTCCCCTTATTCTGTCTTTTAGAGTAGCAGTGTATTACACACATACACAAAAGTCTTCTAAGAAATGGTTAACTTTGTGACATGTTTAGTCTTTACAGTGACGACAATAGATCTCTGTAATGAGTGTAAAACAAATGCTACCTCAGTCATCTTAGGCATGTGTCAAGCAGCGCTGCATTTTGAGTTGTAGGCCTACATGTACACTGGCCTATTACTTGAGCATTACTTAGCCTCCAGGTCCTGTCAGTAACCAGTACTGGCTCTGTGTCCAGGGCCTTGAAGTGGTAACCTGATAGCAGCGCTGCTTGATAGATTGGCCTGTTGAAAAGTGATGACAGCGGTAGCCTGTGTGACTGACACCAGGGTAATGGCCATTACTCACTCTCTCTTGGTTGTTAGTTCTCTCCCACCTGCCCCCTTTCTACCTCCCTTTTCTGTTCAAATGGAGTGGATATCAGACGAGTGCTAGAACCACATGTCACAAGCGCAAGCGCTGCCAAGGTACTGTAAAATACCACGTTATTTTTTTTTTTATTTCTGCTGTCCTAGATGCTGCTAGCTTGTATCCTCTCTCCTAGTAGACCCTAGGTCCTCATGGAACTAGATTTTCCTTTCTGTTGTGGTTCAGACATGTCCAGTCTTAATATTTAGAACTAGACCTAGGCTCAGTTAGAAATGGTTGTATTAAAA
Source organism: Pagrus major (assembly GCF_040436345.1). Classification (NCBI taxonomy): domain Eukaryota; kingdom Metazoa; phylum Chordata; class Actinopteri; order Spariformes; family Sparidae; genus Pagrus; species Pagrus major. The sequence goes on from NC_133230.1 coordinate 17,445,936, forward strand.
TGGATTTGGCTGCTCTTCCAGTTCTCCATTGCAGCCTTAACTGGGCCTAGTTGCTAGAACTCCTTCCTTTGTGCTGTGACCCAGAGTTTGGTACTTCTGCTGTTGCTGCTTTTTGAGGAAGTCTTTGCATCTGTCTCTCATCTCCTTGTTGGAATAGTGAGTAGACACTACTGGGGCAGGACCCCTTATAGCAGTGGATGTGAAATAAATAAGCTGGTCCTCAAAAAGCCACCCTTCTCTTCCCCCTTTTTATCTCTCTAGCCCCGTCTCCCACTTTCTCTCTCGTTGCTTTCTCTCTCTCATCCCTTCTGGCAGTATGACCGTCATTAATGAACCACCAGCTCTCGCTCTAAGGGCAATGAACAAAGCTCTCTGTTGAGAGCCAAGCACAAGCGATGAGCTGAACAGAGGAGCTATTGTGGGTCTTTACTATAGCCCCCTAACATGGTGCGGAGAGTCGCCCTCTTAGAGGTCCATCACTGTCCTAGTTTTGGGTGTATTGACCCTCGTTAAAAATGCTGAACAGATAAGTGTACACTCATTGTAAATCCAAGCATACGTAGATCTGAAGAGAGACCTGTGATTTTACTACCTGGGTTATGACTAAGTAGTACACTTTTTAACTTATGTTACTTCAACATCCCACTTTTGTCCGATTGCTCCTTACAAGAGGTGGGGAACCCCTAATAAAGGGTTAGTTCATAGCTGATAAGGCCCTTATAAAATTAAAGCAAAATAGTGTTGCAGCATTCTCCAAAACAACTGAAGCGGATCAGGATTTGTTTTAAAACGTAAAAATCAGCCGGAAAAAATATAAAATGGCTCCATACCAGCGTAATTCATGTCTCAGAAGCCCCAAGATCCAACATTGATTTGTCTTTTCAAATCAGTTTGGGATCTCAGTGTTTACAGGAACTTGAATTATGCCAGTGGAGCTGTATGAAGCCATTTTGTGGTTTGTTTGTTTTTTTGGGTGGTTTTTTTCTGTTGCTTTTTTTACATTTTAAAACAAGTCTACTTCAGTTGTTCAAGAGAATGCTGCAACTCCAGAAATGTTCTGTGGACTATGAAACTTCCCTTGACTTTTCATCGACCACAGAATGAGTAGATAATGACGGAATATCCGTTTTTGGGTCAACTTCTCCTTTAAGACCGTCAATGAAAACCTTATTAGTTCCTTATAATTGTTTATAATTGCTCAACAAACCAATTTATTGAGTTTGACTAACTGACCTTTTATGTCTTTTAAGCTTTTAAACATGTTTACAATGCATTATTAACACTTAAATAGTCTTATTAAAGCATAAACATGTTGAATAAGCATCTTAAAGGACTTATTCTTAGTCTTATTACCTAACAACTAATGCTTATTATAATGACCTCAGTATAAAGCCTTACTGGGAAAGTAGCTGATATGTTCATCATGCTATAGCTAAGAAAAAGTTATTCAGAGTCCTAGACCAGCATCACTGCACACTGTACATGTGATTAGTCCATTTATTTTCATGTCTTGCACCTCTCCTTTTTAACTCTCCACTTCTATCATCTTCCCCAAACTCTCCCACACACAATTTCCTTGTTTCTCTTCCTCTTCTTCTACAGTTTACCCAGTTCCTGGTCACATTCTTTGCCCCCCAGCCCTTACTTTTTAGCCCTCTCCTCCATGTTGTGTCCCTCAGTAATTCGCCCAAGCAGTGTTAGAGAACTGCCTCAGTAAACCCTTCAACCTCTCTTGGTTGACTGCCAGCTCCTCTGTACACTTTGATCCCCTTCCTTTCACAAGGCATTGCCTTTCATTGTAAAACAGGAAGCGTCCTCGCACAACCCCTAAGCACCACTTCATCTGACTGGCTACATGTTCACTTCTAATCTAAATCCCATCAAACTAATATTTTATATTGATAAAGCCAGCTGAATTGAGAAATTTGACAGAGTTTCTGTTCTTTCTGGACTCCTGTTTTACAGTTGCTACAAATAAAGCTCAACAGTTTGAAGTGGCTCCATCCACCCTTGTATGATAACAGTGTGCAGGTCTTACTGCAGTTGCCACTGTCCTCTGAGTCCATGAGGTAGATGAGGAAAGGAGGCCACTTTAAACTGTTCAAGATGAAGCCAAACTAGATGATTAGTGATATTGTGTGGTGGTAGAGGTTAAGCATATGTTTGCTTTGCTGTTGAGTGGTTTTATTTGAGAATCTTTAAAGATCATTTGAAACATGCAACAGAGGAAACCGTGTTTGCAACTATATCTCTCACCTCAAGTTCCTCAGGAGCTTTATTCTTTTATCTGACTAGAAAAAAACAACATCCTAGACTTCGTTATTCCTCATTAAACTTGTGCCCTTTACTCCAACACTTATGTTCCTTGTGACAAACTCTCCTTCCAGACCCTTCCGGCCCATGTCCGTCTCCTGTAGAGATAGCCATTCCTTTTTGTCCTCAACCAAACTGGTCTCAGCTAAGGTGTAACAGCTGCTTGGCCTTGTATTACCCCATGGTCATGCTTGTCCAATGAAGAAATTAGCCAGCCAGGCGGCCACAGAGGCCCATCTTAACTCCACCATGTGACACACAAACACACATGCTATATATCTTGTTTTATTAACTTACATGGCAAGTGAAAAGAGGAAACCTTTTGACATTCAGTAAGTCTTTGGATCCCAACTGCTTCTTGAAACACCATAGTCAAACGTAACATCTTCTAGCATTTCATTTTGCATTGTTTGTGGAACTATGCTGTTACAAGTGCCAAGCAAACAAAATGGTCATCTGGAACATTTTTATTTTTCCAAGTACTTTACCCTGACCTTAAAGGGGTTTAATCTCCAGATTGGTTCAGAGCAGTACAAAGAGCCATGACTTTGCTCTGGACCTATGCCAAAGTCTTCTACCAATCTCATCCAGATGAACTTGACTGCACTGTACATTTAAAGGACATGCTGCAGAGACATAAATAACTCAAGTCAACCAGTTTCATTTACTGCTTCAAGCTTCTGGAGAAAACGTTGTCTCCTCTCTAGTCATACCTCTGCTCTTACTCGCCCTCGTCACTGCGTTACACTTTGAAGCAACAACATGGAGATAAAACTGAACTGAAAATTTAGAAGTCAGCAGCGTAACATGGCTTCACCATGATAATGTGCAAGCAGGACAGACGAGCAAGAGCTGAAATATGCAATCGTGGTGTGCAATAGTTTGATGTGTTTTTCTTTCCAACTGCAGATCAATGCTCCAGAGTGCATTTGATTGAGCTTTGTGTATACCGGTAGATCGATCCTAGACTAAGGCTTTTCTGTACTGCATTTAAGATGATCACAATTTGGGATAATTCTTACAATGTTTTCAATCTCTCTCTCTCTCTCTCTGTCTGTACTTGCCTTGAAATGTGTAATCACAACCCTTTGTGTTGGTGAACCTTTTCCTTCCTGATTTTTTCTCCCTACTCTTCGCAAAATCTGCCACACCACCTGCCCTCCTCATGTTGCTCTGTCTATTCATTCACTCACTCACTCACTCACTCCTCTGTCACTGCCCTCCTACAGCTATCCACAGTCTGAAGCTGAGTCGGACCCATGTGGATTGGCACAGCGTGGATGAAGTATACCTCTACAGCGATGCCACCACTTCCAAAATTGCACGCACAGTCACCCAGAAACTGGGCTTCTCCAAAGGTTTGTAATGTACACACTGTCATTATCCATCTAATAAGGGCAAACAGGGGCGTGATCATACTGTGCATGTGTATTTGTACTGGTATCAGTACTGAATCAATATGAAACCCACTGTTGGAACAACTGGCCTTAATCGTTACTGTACTGACCAATTGGATGGTGAAACATAATGGACGTAAAGCATGTCCGTCGTGTTTATCTTCTAAGCTAGCCGCACCAACGGATAAATTGGGTCTATTCTCGGCTAAATCCCGTCCTCCGTTCAGGTTTCGGGGAAATCCATTCAGTAGTTGTGTATTCATGTTGACAAACCAACTAACCAGCAAACGGACATGGGTGAAAACATAGCCTCCTTGGCAGAGGTAAAAATAAATCATGTATTGAAGATCAAGATTTCGATCCATCAAGATGTACAGATAATCTTTTCATAATCACACCGTGGCTCTCTGAATTGACTTGTAAGGTTAATTTGCTAACAGCTAATAATTAGTAGTAGAGCTGAATCTGATGGGAATGTCATTGGTTTAGCATGTATTTTGTCATAAACCAAGATGATTATGAGTGTCTATACCAAAAATTTATAGCAATCCATGCATTAGTTGTTGAGATAATCCAGCTTGGATCAGAACGTTGGACCGACGACAACAAGCCAACATTGCCATCCATAGACCTAGCATGGCTAAAAAACCTACACTGCTTCCCTGCACATCACAAATGATACTGCTGCATTCAGTTTGCTGTCATTTGCTATTATTAAACAGTTTAAACATGGCTGGGTACAGTTCAGTCTGCTAACTGGATTAGCCCAGAAAATCATGCAGTGTCCATCTGCCATTCTCAGTGGCTAGCTTTAATGAATTGGCCCAAGTGTAACTGAAGAGTTTGACCCCATATCCAATGTTTGATCTGGATGGATGACTCCCATCTGATTTCCCAGCACTACAGTACATTTTCATCTTCTGCTTGCAGATTATAAGAGGAGGTGTTGGCTCTGATTGTCTCAATCTCCCCTGACACACAGATGCTCAGTGATGGGAAATCTCCTTAGTGTTATCCAGACAGCGGCTGAGTCCATTGGCTCCTATCACCTTGCCGCACAGTGCATGACTGGACCAGACTACAGATTCTAAATTAGGACACACACTCAACCCTCAAGGCACATTACAGCATCAGAGACTCGGGCTACAGTCACAGCAGGACTTCATGTCTCACCTACTGACCTCTTTGGACTCAGAACAGCGCGTTACTTAAACAACATCTCTGAGATATTTATAGCCTTGTAGTGGAAATGTGCTCATTTTAAAATACAGCACAGAAAATACTTATACTTAAACACTTGGTTCCTTTTACTTATTATTCATTTTCTTACTGTACAAAAATCACAAACAAACAGTTAGCTACAATAAGTAATACCCCAATCCTGTCTTCTGTCCTCTTCTAGCCTCCAGCAGTGGAACACGGCTCCATCGAGGCTATGTTGAGGAGGCCTCACCTGAGGACCGACCTCCACAGACTACACACGTTGTCTTTGTGGTTCATGGGATTGGACAGAAGATGGACCAGGGACGCATCATTAAAAACACTGGAATGTGAGTTTTTAAAATGATGATTTGCTTGAGGATTTGCTTGTATGCATAAAATGTTGTCTTCCCATTCCATTAGAATCCGTAAAGGTGATAAGGCAGGTTTAAATTTATTCACATTCACAGATGATGTGATGTTTGAATTGCCAAAAAGTTTATTTGTTCCCTTTCTCTTCTGTCTGTCTCACACTTCTCTTTCTGCTGTTCCTGTGGCTATTATAGACATCTCACTTCTTCATACTTTGTGCTTTTTACTTCTGACTGTAAGGACACAGACACAAAAGCGTGATAATATCTTGTTCCCTTAAATGGTTATGAAGTGCTATAGCATTTTTGTGTGTGTTTACTGACAATGGGTTTCAGATAAGAGCTTGTCTGGCAGGTTCTTGTAATTCCAAATATCTAGTGTATTGTACAAGTGTATAACTTGGTATGAGGTGTTCTCACCTCCTCCCTCAATCTTTCTCACTCTTTGTCTTCTCCTGGTGTTTTTCCACTTTATACTTTGTAGTGTAAAATTGCCTGCAGTATGCTGGCCAAGAGAGCACAATGCTCCGAAACTCAGAAAAACACAAGGGAACAAGGAAACATATTTGCTTGATGCATTGCATTCATTGAGGCTTTACAGCAAAATGAAATACAGAGATAAATATGCAACACAACATGAGGCAAAATATTTGTAGGAAACCAAAAAGCACTGCATCCTAATATTGTGTAAAAATCCAGATTAAATGCAAGCTATCCTACCGTAAAAACCTAATCCACATTTTCAAGCCTGTACTTTCATGTGTGCCAAATATAACTTCTCAATGTGTATGAGCAGCACAAACAAAAGTCAATTTCCTCCCACTTTATCAAGGTGCTGGCACAACTTTCAGAGATGGATATCTCAAAGTTTTGGCACATAAAACCAAAGCTGTCAGTTTGGCTTGTTACCTGATCCTTTAACCAGCCCATCGACTTCCTTTTGCTCCTAGAAGGCTTCATGTTATCATAAGAAACTCAATCATTAGCAAATATTTGTATAAAGGCAACAATGGGGAAGCTGCAAAGAGAAACCTGATGAAGGAAGTTATCACCAGCTGCAGCTCATAAGTGTATGGGCTGATGAACACAAAAGGCTGTTTCTAGATCCATGGTTTGGTTTGTCCATTTTAAGCTACTGTAGAAACATTGGTGCAACCATGCCCCGAGGAACAGGGCTGGGTTTTGAGCATATTTGATATACTGGTCAAACCGTGTAATTACAATGAGATACACATTAGTCCAGAAAGTTTTTTTTCCCCATAAGCTTATGATGTGAACAGGGCTGTAAAATGCTGGATTATCATTGTGAGCATCACTACCCTTGTGAAATGACTCGTTCCACTATCAATATTTGAGCCATTTGGTCTGATAATATTGTGAAAGTCTAGGAGAGCTGAACCATTAAATTGGATTTAATAGTTTATTCCCTTTCCAGTTAGTAGAGGGCTGAAAGGGAAGTTTAGGACCGCACAATGCAAACGATCAGAGTAATTTCAGAGTTTTTGGCTTCATGTGCCACTGAGCAGCTTTCATATGTACGCTGCTGTATCCAGATCCATTGTTGCAACATGGTGAACTCATTCTAAGCTAACTAAAACCAAAGCAGAACAATTCTTAGTTTCAGGTAATTACACACTAATGAAATCATAACTCTGAATATTATATTTCATTTCTGCCATCCGATCCTCCTTTATCCCCCAAAATCCTATACCATGAACACTTAAGCCAGAAACAGTCCTTTTCATCTTTCTGTCTTCATGTGATGGTCTGTGCAAAGATATATGTGACCCTGAATGGCACCACTGCTCTGGCCCCTGGTCGATGAGCATTACAGGCAGTAGTACAGAGTGTGCAGACCAGAGCCATGTGTGTCTCTGTGTCACAAAGTCATCGTCTGGCAACAGCCCGCAGCTTAGGCTGGCTAAGCAGGTAAAGTAGACCAAGTCAAGCTGCAGAGAACTTTAAGCCCCACTACCAGCTCCCTGTGGATTACAGCGTACATGCTTTCCTCAAACGAGAGGAACGATCAAGCTGACACTTCTAGCAAGTTCCTTGTTTTGTTTTTATTTAGATCCTGAATTGATTTCAGCTCAGAGGGAATTGTGTTGGGTTTAGGACATTATTGTGCTCTAAATAAAAAAACAGTGTCTGTCTTTTTAAATCCTATTTTAGCTAAAGCTTGAAGTCAAAGCTCACAGCCCAATTAATGCCAGACTAAAAGCTAAGGAATCCGTGTGCATGCAGCACTGAAAGCTCTGAAATGTAGCGTTCAACCCTCTGAGCATTCAAGTTCCCCTGCAGACACACCAGCCTGCAGGTAGTCCAGTCAAAACCTGCATTAGCTGCCCCATTACAGGCCAGTTACCTAAAAGCCTCTCTCAGCTTCCATTTACCCATGTCAACGCCCTACCTCAACCTCCCTCTCTTTGTGTAGTTAGTGTTTTTCCTGCGAGCTAATGCTGCCCCATATAGGACAAGTAACATTGCAGCCATTGTGTGTGTGCTGCATGAGGGAAGCTGCTGCATCAGTGAGCAGCAGAATGGGCGTCATTCTTCTCTTCCCGACAGTCATTAAAGTGTGTGAGAGAAGTGCAAACACAGCCTCCCAAGTCAGTCTGTAGGAAGGCCGGATACACGTAGAGGAAGTTACTCATGCACTCAGTACTTGTCATTATAATACACTGCTGTTCAGACAATGTGATGGTGACATTGTTTCTAAATCAAGCACTTGGTACTCCCTCTTTGTAGCTGAATGTTTGGGCACATTAACTAATATATAACCAGAACTAAACACTGTGGGCTTTATTGTGTCTGTTCAGGCTGAGGGAGGGTGTGAGGAAGATGGAGGAGAAGCACTTTTCGGAGCACAACGATGAGCATGTGGAGTTCCTGCCTGTCGAGTGGCGCTCCAAACTTGCACTGGATGGAGGTAAGTATCTTCTTAGTATCTTAGTCTATATCTGCACAGTGATTACAGTTAAGACCGGTTACCTGCTGCTCTCCACACTCTTATAGTTTTGTAAGGCAGTTTTGTAATGGTTTGTTACACACAGCCGTTTGGAAAGTTGCCCTTGGTGACCGGACGAACCATGTCTGTCATGTCACAGACTAACTTCAACCAATCAGATCTCTTTTATTGCATTAGTTTGCATCAGGTTTTATAGGTGTAACTCATAAAGTGGCCACTGATTGTGTTTGATTACAGGCTTCGTCATTAAACTGTGATATCGGTGCTTTGTTTCTGTAGATACGGTAGACTCAATAACACCGGACAAAGTGAGAGGACTGAGAGATCTTCTCAACAGCAGTGCCATGGACATCATGTACTACAACAGCCCCCTTTACCGCGATGAGGTGAGTGTTGAATGCTCCCAGACACCTGAAGAATTCTCTGTGACACCATTTCTCCTTAAAAACTTGTACACTCCCTGTCTCTCCAGATTACCAAGGGCCTAACCCAGGAGCTAAACAGACTGTACACACTTTTCTGCTCCCGGAACCCTGAGTTTGAGGAGAAGGGAGGCAAAGTGTCCATCGTGTCCCACTCCCTCGGCTGCGTCATCACTTATGACATCATGACGGGATGGGATCCCGTGCGCTTCTGTCTGCAGGAGCATCACGCTGTGGAGGAGGAGCTGGACCTGCGCTGGATGTCCTATGAGGAGAGGCACCTTTTAGAGCAGCTGCGGGTCACGAGGACGAGGTAGAGCTTGCTAATATAGATCTTCAATGACTTCTAACTTGGCCTCAGGGACTGCCGTAAGAATCCTGCAGAGATTTTTATGAGGAAAGAGGTCAAGATCTGAGGGAGGCATGAGACAGACTCTTGATTAAAACACATGTTTTAATAGTCATTTGAGGCAGTAGTGAGTTTGGTTAGTATTCTGCTGGTAACCAATGAACTGCCTACATGTTTAATTTGGACTTCATTATGACAAATTTCTAATTTACCATCAGCTCTCTTAATGTGAGCAAACATTACAAGCTGTCTATACCTTTCGGAGCCACTCTCTTCTTCTATTTCAATATCGATACCTAGCAATTATCTCCCTTTTTAGCACACATAATACAGTGTGTGCTGCTCCTCTCATGTTGCATTTTCAGGTGGCAAAGTTGTGATTCCTGTTTGTTTTGTGAGCAGAAGGGCACTGACAGGACAAGGCTTTTAATATATCTCTTCTGCACCACCCATTGCCCTGTGTGTGCATTATCATTTAGTGTGTGCACCATTACCTTAGATCAACAACCATTTTTCCAGCGGCCTCTCGTTTGTGAGTGGTACTAAGATTGGTTTATGAATGGCTTAAGGACATGCACTCAGAGAACATTTTCTACAGATGATAGGAGAATCAGAAGAAAAAAGGTATGATAGTGCACTGTGGGACATCAAAAACAGATTTTATATGAGCTGATTTTTGAAGCTGAAGTTTTTTGCTAGTTTATTAACAGGATGCCTGCAGTTATTTAAGTCTTAAAATGTCTTAAATTCAGTTTTTAGGCCTTAAATGTCATTAAATAGGCTCAAATATGAATTTCTGATGTCTTAATTGCCACACAGATGTTATATAATTTCCTTTATCTAACTTCTGTCTAGTTTCCTTTATGTCTGATACCTGTCAATGCCTCGATTAAATTATATCCTTTTCTTCTTCAGGTTAAGAGAACTGGAAAACCAGCTCCTCACACTGGAGGCCTCTAAACCCTCAGCACCCCCAGCCCTCAAATTTAAGGTAGGATCCATTATGTGGATGTGTACTACATGACATTACTCTGAAACAATAAATAATTGTGATTTACGTTGTTTTGTTGAAAGGATATTTGTTAAGAAGGTCAAACAGCGTCAAACCATGAAATTCCTCATGTAAATATTTATCATAATAATGTGATTATTTGTGTCATGATTGACACTATTTTATTAACAATTACATTAAAAAGAACAAGGAGCGAACTTCACATTTTACATGTTGCTCCATCAGGTCCGCTCTGTGATATAAATGTCCTAAAGGAAGTCTTTGTGGTGGTAGACTGTGGTTTAGCTTTTAACAGCAGCACTAGGACAGAAGCGCTGTTGTGCACTAGGTATCTTTTAGTTTTTTGGATGTTTATATAATCTTTGCACCTTTTCTCACAGGTGGAAAACTTCTTCTGCATGGGCTCTCCACTGGCGGTGTTCTTGGCCCTGAGAGGGATCCGCCCCGGCACCAGCTGCCACCAGGACCACATCCTTCCCACCGCCATCTGCAGCAGGCTCTTCAATGTCTTCCACCCCACAGACCCTGTGGTCAGTCCCCCTTGATTGCTCCAGCTTTTACAGATGCTGTCTCTCACTCAGGGTTATGACAGCAAGTCATCATTTCCTTTTGTCGTTTCTTTTCATTTAGGGTGTGATTTATAAGCAGGAGTTTGCTGTTTTTACTGGACTTGCCATTTTCCACTGTGCTCTGCTAACAGGAACCAGATTTGTAACTCACACTGTTTACATTAAAAATGTGCAGAAGTTCAGTCATTTATCTGTAGTTTTATTTCTTTGTTCAGGCCTACAGACTGGAACCCCTCATCCTCAAACATTACAGCAATATTGCCCCTGTTCAGATACACTGGTAAGGACATGAATCTTACCTCTTATGACATTTAATGTTATCCCTTGTTTGTACACACACAGATTGTATGTATGTTCTGAATATTTGTTTTCTTTTATCTATCAGGTGTAGTGCCACTAACCCCACATCCTACGATGAGGTCCGACCGACCTTCCTGAACCCAGTCAAAGACCCAACATCTGACACTGAGAGCATCCCCAGCCCCAGCACGTCTCCTGTCCTCCCCCGCAGACACTATGGAGAGTCCATAACCAGTTTGGGCAAGGCCAGCATACTTGGTAAGACATTACCATCACTTCTCAACTTGTTGTCCACACTTAGCTCTGATGGTGTACATAATTAGAACAGTCCGTTATGAAGAAGAGTCTCATTCCCAACTAGTCACTAGTAAAAACTAAGGCAATAAAATACATTAAAAGCTGAGACACCCTAATTTAAACCCAGGCTAATTCAGAGCTGAGCATAATCAATTTTACTCTCCTATTTCATAGGTGAAATCTATTGTTTCCAGTGAGGTCCATCATCTGTAGTAATGTAAAGGCTCACTTTGACAACAGCACTATGTCAACAGTGCCATCATGTGGACAGATGGAAATGTTAGCTCATACACTTTGCCTAGACTGTTAAATACATTTAATTAGAGAGTTGAAAAAAGAAACAAAAGTAAGTATTTCAGTCTTGTCCTAAACCACATCCCATCCAACATATCTCTTTTTTTCTCTCTCTCTCACTATCCACACTCAACGTAGGAGCGGCGAGCATAGGGAAGGGCATTGGAGGCATCCTCTTCTCACGTTTCTCCCGCTCCAACAGCCAGCCCTCAGTGTCTTTAGGTCTTGACGGAGGGTCAAACACTGAGGAAGAGGAGCAGAAGCGAACAGAAAGCCAGTCAGCATACGGCCTCTCCACCATGGCTCGGCCCACCTCACCCACTGCTGACACTTCACGTTAGTTCACCTGACCTATCCGACACAAAACAATGTCAAGTCTCACATGAGAGGGTATTATAATGTCTCTTTTTGTGCCTTACAGTGGAACTGGAGCGGCGCATCGACTTTGAGCTCCGAGAGGGTCTGGTTGAGAGTCGCTATTGGTCAGCAGTGACCTCACACACAGGCTACTGGGTCTCACATGACATCGCACTCTTCCTGTTGACCTTCATATACAAGCAGAAGACGCCACCATCTGACCTGGCAGAAGATACTCCAGACCCGGACTGAGGCAGCACATTTCTTACAACACATTCACACTTGAATGGTGTCTTATATCCTTGAAGAGGTCATCTTCTTGATGAGACACAAAAAGAAACATTTATTTTTCATGCACAAAAACTTCTCAAATACACTAATCATCTCTTTACCTAAAGCTCCCTGTGATCCAGCTCTTTTAACACTTGGGAGTAATTATTGACCAACTGACCTAATTCCAAGACGTGCATTTTGGTCTCTTTTTGTGTAGTTTGTACACAATTGCACACCCTAAGGGTGACAGTGTTGGACAAGGAACCCCTAAGGAGGTGCACCCTTTTCCAGTATGACCACGAGCTACATATAAACACAGAATATGATACTAATGAGTTGGATGCATGGATTTTGTTGCACCCAAAGGAAGAGAACTTTAACTTCATTTCCAAGTCTTGAACCTTAAACAGCCTGTTGATAAAGTGTCCAAATGTTCTCCTGGTAATCACTGCTTACATCCAGCCTCTCTCCATCAGACTCATTCTGGAGCCTTGTGACACACTTGCCTGACCCTCCGTCATTGAGGCCTCGAGTTCTGTTTTTTTTTTTTTTTTACAAGGAGAGAGAAATATAATTGTCACAAAACAGAAGTTTATCTTTAAAATAGAGTACTACATCTAAAAAGAAACTTAATGCTAACAAGCAAATGCAATGCCTTTCAAAATTAGCCAAATATTATTGTTCATGCAGAATATTTCTGTTTAGTTTTTCTTAAAAACGTAGGGCATTATCCCTTTAATAATGTTTTGGAAGTACAAAGACAGACATAACAAACATGCTATTTTCAGTTTGTTTTTCTTCCACTATTATTTATTTTTTTATGTTCGCCTCTTTTTAACATTGTTTGACTCTTGACATAGATATGCACCAAAAGAAAACATGAGCTAAACTCCACTTTTATATTCTACACAGTCAACAAAAAGATAGTTCCTTTTGTGTTTAGTTTCCTGCAACTAAACAGTACATTTTTTGTTAAAGGACCAGGGACAAAATGTCTCTTGCAGCAGATCATTGCATCATCAGTGTCCATGTTACGTTAACACACAGGTTTACAGCCACATGTATCATGACATGCATATAAATGTTCTTTAACAAAATCTCTTGGTGATGTCATTTAAAAGACAAGAGGCCTCACTCACAAACCATACTTCTATCTTAAGGACATGTTATGGAGAGAGTTTTCTGTGCTATATCTTTATATTGATATCTAGAGGAAATCAGTGGTGTATTTTTTCTTAAAAAAAGAAATATTTTTCCTAGAGATTTTCAGGCTCTTGTGGACAGACAACCCAGATCTCATCTTTGGGAAAATGGGATCCAAACTTGCGGCCAAATAACATTTATGTGTCTCGCTTATTAGCTACTCGGCTTTACTAATGCTAAGGCTAACTCCTATGATAAAGAAATTGCCCTCGGGTAAAGGTGAAAGTAGCTGCTCTTTTATTTATGATACGTTGCACGCAAAAAGTTAATTGAATCTTGTTTGCCTTTTTCGTGACCAATTCACTTCGCCCCTTTTGAGCAATGCATATGTCAGCTTGTCTTTTTATCCGTGTGGAAAAAAAGGTTTCTTTAGTCTTAAATTTGTGTTTTTTCACACTAGATGTCTCCTTGCCTAATTGATAAATTTACTCCCAAAAAGAGAAACAAATGTGGACAACTGGAGGCAGCAAATTATACACTTTGTTCACTGATAATAACTTTTGCTGCTTGTCATGACTAATGCCTTCGCTTTGTCAGAGCAAAAACAAAATTACTCCAGTAATGATGAATTGTATGCCTGTCAAATGTGGTCCTTTTTAAAAAAAAAGAAAAGAAAAAAACACGCCCAGCAGAAGTTACAAAACACACACAATTTGCATGGACTTAATCGTAAATTGAATGAACAAGAAGACATTGCAGAGAGTGCCAACACACATCTAAGAAACTGCTTTGTGGTCTTTATTGAGTAGAAACCACACGTGATTGTTTATGGATTTCAAATCATTTGTAAGACATTTGCAATGGATGAAGAAATGGAATCAGATTTTTCTGGGGTTAGTTACATGTGACAGACTCGATTCTTGTCAGTGTCAAATTTTCTCTGTGTCCTGCTTGTTACAATGTTGTAGTTATCAACAAGCTTCTTTTTAATTTTGCTATGGTGCAAGCTGCTGGTTTACTGTTCCACACAATCAAGGGCTGTTGACTGGTCCACCACTGATTGGAATCCATTTATTGGGTTTTAACGTTCTTATGCAAAGGCCTACTTTCTGAAACCAGATAGGTGACCGGGAAGTAAGCAGGGACAAATAAGGGAGAGGGATATGAAAGTGTTCATCAGCTATGGATTGCACAGAAAATTTTAAGACAAAAGCCCGATGATTTTATTTGTTGTGCTGAGCATGTTTTGCATTAGATGCAGAAAGCAGTTTTAACATGTTACTTGGAAGGCAGGCATGAAATTTACTTTATAGACCTTAGACATGTAATGCAAAATACAAGGACATTTCCATGTTGCCTCTCCATCTTGAAGTCACACAGTGCGGGTTCAGACACAGCAAATATTGTAGGAGTGTGGACAGACCATCTTGTTAAAAACAATGTTCCTGCCAGTCTCTGTGATTTGGCTGTATGTGAAATTTTTCCATTCTCTTGATTCAAGCACAGATTTTCAACTGTACTCACTTTGCCTGTTACAAAAGAAACAAAATGTCAAGATACATTGTACTTTTGACTATATGAGCATTTAACGCACAGCATTTTGAATGATGACAATATTTTTTTCTTGTTAAAGGCACCATAAGCATCAGGGAAATGTCTGCTGTTACATGTTTCGTAACACTGTTGTTGACACCACTTTGAAGCCATTATTAACCCTCAAAGACCGAGAGAGCTGCTGGCGGCTAAAAATATCTATTGTTCTGAAACGTTTAATTACTTTTGAACCGCTAATCTATCCATATGCTTTAAAAACTCAAGTAAAGCAGAGTTTTTTGTCTTGTTTTTGGGCATTCGGTGAACATTTTTACAGCACCATTATCTGTTGCATTGATTCGTCAAGAAAACCCATGTAGTTTCTTCTTCTGGGACAACAGGCAATGGTTGTAGCTGAGCTACTTTTGTTGTTCATGTTTAATGGATAATATATTTCTCTGAAACAAGTCACTTTTGTTTCAGTGTCCTCTGTTATGACCTTTCTATTTACTCTCTGAACTTTTTTGGACTACATGGTCAATAAATTAAAAACAATAATAAATAATTGGCCGTAACTTGCTTACATCCATTCTTAGACAAAGCAAATGCAAAAAATTGGGATTTTAAATTTGCCCGACTGACACTTAAGGTTCACCTGAGTCAATTATTGTATGGCCTTTGATGCTGACTGCTAGAATAGGAAAAACAATAAATACAGTAGAGTCAGGCAGCCCCAAAACTTGTTCTAGGTCTTTGAGGGTTAAGTAAAAGAATGAATCGCTGTCATGTATGCGTCTTTGAAAATGTTCCAATGTTAATGCTGAGGGGCCTGCAGCCATATGTTATCAATCACTGGGTGAGAAAGAGAAATACGTATTGAATGAAATGTGTTCAATTTGTGTCAAGGTACCACTGTTGCTGTAACTTTGAATGGAAGTCTGGAAAAGTGTTTTTTGTCTGTCCTTAGAGCTGTGCAATAACCCATGCCTGTAATGGATTCTAACTGCCATCCAAAGCACTGTATTTATTTCCTTTTATTAAAGCATTTCTTTTTTGGATACAATGGCTACTACTTCTTCTTAATCTGTCACATCCCAACAATCTGTTTTTTGCTGTCGCGTAGGAGGAGAGGTGCTTGACATTTCCAGAGGAAGATGGTCCCATTGCTCATTTCCAGGCTGATTTCTTTGGAGGACAATAGAGCTATTTGTTCGTCTGAAACTCAGATCAGATTCTTTCCGAGGCACCCCCCCGATGTGAATAACAAAGCTGACTTATAGATCGTGAATGGGCCGCATTGTGATCCTCAAGCGGTCATGGCTTCCACATGAGTTACTCGCGCTTTTATGCTGTTAAGCAACATCTGCAGAGGCAAGGCTCACAGATGGGAGCAGTTAGAGCAGAGGTGATTGGCAAAAATAATGCACCGGGCCCTGCTGTTCTGCAGTTTAGCCAGAAGAGGTCAGTCATCTATAGGTAATGCTGGAACAAAGACCCCTATTGACCATGTTGTCCAGTGCCCTTTCTCTTTTCCTGTTTCCATTTATTGCCCTTACCCCAATTGAGCTATTTTGACAGTTATTGATGTTTTTATCTATAATTGTGTGACTTGATCAATTATGTTCAAATTGGCAGAAAATACATAAAAAGTGTTACTTGCGTGCCCAGTTAAATATTACACTAACTGCAATCAAAAATGCTGAAAAACTTACTTTTAGTTTTTCTAAAGATGACTCATGCAGACAGTGTAAACCTCTTGAAGCTGTCCCCTTGCATCATCCAACCTTATGCCTCCTCCTTCACCTCCTCCCTCCCTCATCATCCACATCATCATCATCAGCAGCGGCAGCCGAGCCAGCCAAGCCTCCCTATCTGAATCCCCTGCTCTGCATCTGACTCAAATGTTTACTCTGCAATTAAAACAAAGCCTATAAAAGGCAACGGGTCGGGTGCCAGACACCGACGAGGGGGTCGGAGCTGCGGGGAGAGTTTATAAATTGCTTTGATGCCGAGTGCAGTGTGAGGGCCCAGATTCCTGAGCTGGAGGATTGGAGCTGAGCGAGTTCACCGGGGGACCGAGCCAGAAACGCTGATGATTCATAGGTCTTCGCTGCAGACCACTTGGAGAGTGTGTGTTGGGGTGTGTATTGTGCTTTGGAAAGAAAGGAGACAGCAGCACTTCTCTCGCTCCATTTTTTCCCCCCTCAGCCTGTCATTTGTGCAATAATTTGATTGAATGCAGGTATAAAATATCATCATTCATCTGCAGCGGTGAAGACGTGAGCAACAACCTGCAAAAGATATCATCCGAAGGGATGAAGGAAGCCAGGATCTGCACACACTGATGACAAGCTATTACATTTTTTTACAGTGAGCCCCGCGCATGCTGTCATCCCAGATACAGATGACGACGTCCCATAACAATTTTGAATGTGGTGCTGGGCGAAAAAAAACTTTAAAGCTGTCATATTGTACAATTAAGCAGTTGTAGGTGCTATATAAATACTGTGAAAGCATCAACACGTTCAATCTACAGAGAAATGCACACATTCAGAAACTGTGCCTTTAAAGGAGTCGTCAGGACTTCCATTAGGTTGTGATGTCACAAATGTACAGTCACCGCCCTCGGCAAAGACCCCAGTATTTCCAAGGTTGCAAAAACCAGACAGATATTATCCGAAAACATGGTGGGCGGTGCCTGCTTGGGCCTGTGAGGACTGACCAATCAGAGCAAACTGGGCTTTTCAGAAGGGGAGGGGCGTTAAAGACACAGGCACTAAAACAGAGTGTTCATACAGAGGTAGAGGTGGTTTACTAATACTTTAGTTCATCTGTTGGGTGGCTTTTGAATCTCCTCCAGGGGATTAATATAGTTTTATCCATATAATATTGCATCATAATGTATTTGTTGATTCTATTTTGTGTTAACCTAAATCTGCAAAGTAACTAATAAGTTAGTAAAGAGTAAAAAGTAAGATATTTGCCTCTGAATTGTAGTGGAAAAGAAATATAAACTAGCAAAAGATGGAACGTACCAGTAGGACAAAGTACAAGTACCTCAAAATTGTACTGAGTAAATGTACTTAGTTACTTTCCACTACTGAACATTAGTACAACGTGGGAACACCTTTACTTTCCTTTCCTTCTCCACTCTGTAAGATGATATGTTTTATTGTCATTACATTACACATCAGAGGTTAATATTGCACTTTTACTTTCAAGGTTCTTATTACGCTCCAGAAGAATATAAAATAATATTTTATATGATATAACATGATGAAATATAATGGCTTTTTCTACTTTAAAACCCCAAAGAGTTCTGAACTAGTTGCCTCCACATGGAACAGCCACAGCCCTATAGTAAAATCCTCCTTAAATATATGTGATGTGTCAGGACTGAAAGCAGATGTGTGTGTACATTGGCTAATTTCTACTCTTCACAGTCTTCCACTGGGGCTTTTTAGGGTAAAGGCTTTAGTCCACACTGAAGGAAAAATGAATAAACACTTAAAGCAAGGTATTAAGACTGTTAAAGTGACAAAAACAAAAATGTCTTGTTATTCTGTGCTCTTGCTCCTGGGGCTTACGACCCAAAGGTCCCTGGATGCTGCTGCTGTAAGGCTCAGCAGCACTATATTGCCATAAAAGGCAGCTTGAGATCTTAACTGCACGTCCATTATCCCGTTGGATTTTGGACTGGAGGGTTGCAGTTTGACCAAATCTGTAATAAAACTCATACACCATCGCAGAGACGCCTTATTCCATTCACGTTTAGAGTTATCTTTATCTATGTTAGTAGTAGTTAGTAAGCCAAAGGAGATATTGAATACATGACAGTTTTTCTTGCCATAAGTGAGCTACAGAAGTGGAAAATTGGAAGAGATGGCTCTTAAAGGATAAATTCAGCCAAAAATGAAAATTCAGTCATTATCTACTCAGCCTCATGCTGATGGAAAGTCAGTTGTCATTTCTGGGGCTTAGTAGATGGGGACTTGTTTTAAAACATAAAAAACAACCTCATAAAACATAATAAAATGGCTACATATAGGTTGTCCGGCATAATCCAAGTCTTCTGAAGCCCCAAACAGATCCCAAACTGAGTTGAAAGACAAGCTGTCAAGCTTCAGACTCGGTCTCGCCCTAACGCTTTTAGCTTAGCTGCTACGGTGAAGATTTTGACTTAAAAAGGTAGGAAATAACGTCTTCTCCAATCAAATTGGGATTAAGGGCTTCTGGACACTTGGATTTCACCAGACAGGCTGTCTGGAGCCATTTTATGTTTGTGTTTTGTTGTTTTTTGTTACGTTTTGAAACAAGTCCCCATCTACTTCAGTCGTTTTAGGAGAATGCCGCAACGCTGTTTTGCCGTGACGCTCCGGGAATGTTTCGTCGACATGGACAGTGGATAACGACCGCGTTTTCATGTTCGGGTGAACTTATCCTTTAAAGAAAAAGAGAGATTTTAATGTTTTAATGTTAGATAAAACTATTCATACTGTGGATTTATGCAGATTAAACCCCACCCCAAGGAAAATAAAAACCACATAATTATCTCTGCTGTCTTTTGTGAGTCACATGAGGGGAATTACTTACCAACTAATGATTTTTTTTTTTAAATAACCATGACTTTTATATCTACAAAAAAGGTCAGAAAAGGGAGAATGAACCCACAATTCACATATTTGGGGTGCTTGTGTGTGTTGAGTGTGTGTGTGCCTGTGAGCTGACAGGGGTGGATGGGAGGGGAGTGGGGGGTGACCAGCTAAGCTCCCAGTCTGAAAGGAAAAGTGGGACTGGAGCACAGTGACGTTATCTGAGGGGAGGGAGGACTGAGAGGGACGGCTGGACTCCATTAAGCCCGAAGCCTGCAGGGAAACTGTTTGGGATACTTCACTTCTTCAGCGCGGTCTTCGGGGGATTTCTTTCTGGGTTTTTTCTCTTCATTACCTAAAAAAAAAAAAAGACTCCCTACATGATTTAAAGAAGAGGGGGGGGACTTGTTTTGTACCGTGTAGTCGACTTTTTTTTTTTTTTTTTTTACTGTTTTTTCCCCCCGTCTTTGTGAAGGTGAGTTAAAATGTTCGCCCTCTGCTCGCTTTAGCCGCTACGAAATGCTGTGAAAACCGTCTTTTTCCTCGCCGTTTCTTCTCTTCTGACACGTTTAAGCTAGCTTCACCCGACAGCTCTCGATAATTTGAGCCACTTCGTCCGCTTTCAGACACACTTTTCTCCGCCTTGAACCGACCCGACTGAGCGAAGTGTGCATGCAGCCGCTGGTGCTGTTGAACGGGGCTGTGCTTACATAATGAAACCCTCTCTGTCTATTTGTAAGAGTGGCTTTACCGTTATTTTAACAAGTGAAGCGCAGATATTAAAAAAAAGAAGCTGCCAGAGGTCCCTTGTTGAACTTGTAGTCCCGGGCCTGGAGCCTTTGTTCCGCCGTGTTTATTGATCAGTCGGCGGGGTTTGATCGCCAGGCCACTCTCCCCTCCAGGACCAGCCTCCCATCAGAGAGTGACAGACAGTCTGTAATGTCACTTTTTGGCAGGCGCGTCTTGTTTCCCCCAGTAAAGATCACTGTGATGCACCAGACTGTAGATGTCTTCAGATTGTGTCAAATGATCATTGATCACAGTGCTGTCACAACACTGTGCTAATAGTGCTGTAAGAAGTATCTTTTTAGTTTAGGACCTTTTACTGGAGTACAGGGAGACATTACCAAAAATGGGAAAAAATGCTCCATTCTTAGCACATGTTTTGCATTCAGAATGAAATGATCGCCAGTCGTTGAAGTAATTTCTTGCTCAAAAATCTGTTTTCAGCCTTTTATGTCATATTAAGCTGAATATCTTTGGGTTTTGGACTGACTGGGCATTTAAAGACAACACCTTGGGTGGACTTTATCCACTATTTTCGGATTCTTTACAGACCAAACAATCAATCAGTGTATAAGATTAATAATCTTATAGAATATACACTCATTTTTTTGCAGTGATCTCACAAATGTGGTTATCAAACACGTGTGTGTGTGTGTGTGTGTGTGTGTGTGTGTGTGTGTGTGTGTGTATGTTACAGTTTAACAGTAAACTTTATTGTCTGAAATGACGTCAGGTCACTGAAACAGTAAACTTTACTGGGAAATTTAGTGATTGTAAATTACTCCAAGCATCTTTTTCTGCATTATGTTAAAAAAAAACAGTTTCCATATCGGCGCACATCAGACAACATACACACCGATACCGATATGTCTGTGATGGGCCAATATCAGCCGACCAGTATATCTGTCGACCTCTTATAATGATCGGAAGTAAAAGTATGAATGAAGGTTGGACCTTGTGGGCAATATCAATACAATCCTCCATTGTTGTATATGTAATTTTTTTAATAATCAAAATATCAATGGAAATCTGTTTCTAGATGAAGTAATCAGATGGAAAAGTGTGTAGGATTTTCTGCTTTTCTTTGTCATTTGTGATTGTAAATGAAGAGTCTTGGGGTTTTAGACTGTTGGTTGGACAACAAAATGATCATTCCATCAATCATGGAAATAACAGTTAGTTGCAGCCCTTTAAATCCGTACCCTGATGACATCACTATGACACCATCATGGTCACTCTTTCCAACTTTGGAAAGATCCTCCAGAGCAACAGAAGATCTTATGCAACTGTTGTTACAGGCTGAGTATTAATGACATGACACATGATAAATCACTGGATAAGGATAGCATGGCTAACACTGTATAGCACAATGTTATGGTAACATCTCTGATGGTGGATACATCTTCTATTGTCAGATTGTCCACCCTTAGATCCTCTCATACCATTGGTTTGTTTAAAGCAGTGTGAATGTAAACTCTTCAAAGTAACCAGCTAACCAAGTAAATCTACTAAGTTAATTTACACCACTTGTAAGTAGACATGCTCAGAAATATCAGCCAACAGTACAGTTCTTTCTGAAGACCTTCCATGTGTGGTCTGTGCACCACAATTATTCCTTTCCAAGAGGGTCAAAAGGTTTCTTTTCACTCCAGTGTGACAGAAATTTGGCTGGACATTTGTTCCCCCTCCTGACTCTGGGTCTGTTTGGCAGGATGGCGCTGGACGGGATCCGGATGCCCGATGGCTGCTACGCCGACGGGACGTGGGAACTGAAGATGCATGTCACCGACCTCCACAGGGACGTGTCACTGAGAGTCACCGGGGAAATCCACATCGGCGGAGTCATGCTCAAGCTCGTGGAGAAACTAGGTATGCGTGCACGCAGCCATCACGCAGGGGTCAGAGTGGTTCATCTGGGCTTTTCGAAGCAGCTTATCTGAAGTGTATTAAACAGGCTTGAGCGAACTCTTGATTGACTAATTCTGACACGTTAGAAATGATAATCTACTGTGAGTCTGCAGATTTCAAATGCATTCCTTTTTGTATCAAAGTGGATGTGGTTGGTGGTATTTCCGTGGCTAATGTCTGTGTGTGTCTGGCTGACTCGTGTTATTTGTTCATATTTGTTGGGCAATAAATACCTCAAAATAGTTGCTATTCTGAGAAGTGAGATTCCACTAAGTAAACATCACCCTTGTATGCTAACATACAAACTACTTCTGAATTCTGACCGAAGTAAAGAACATTATCCAACTTTGTGAAGGCGGGGAACTCAAAAATATACTTTCTGCCAGAAACACTGAGAGAGAATGTATGAAATCAGAGGTTTGGGACAAGCTACATCATTGTCTTCAGAGATAAAAGTGAACCTGCTGTGTGTAAAATATTTTCTAATTGTGCTGAAGTATCGAAATATATCTTTCTTTTACCTTTTGTCCCATGACACCAGCTCAAAGTCCAATTTGTGGACTTTCAGGGTTAATTATCCTCTTTGTTACCCTGCAGTGTATATGGGTCAGTAACCCAAGGTATAAAGAAACCATACACAGCTTCCCTCCCCCCTGTGTATCATGCACTGTTCTGTAGCTGCAGTTACGCACTTGACAAGTTTGGGTGCAACTAAGCATAAGAGTCCTCTGTTCCAGCCACTTGAACACTGCCCTGTTTCATGGAGGCTGGAGAAAGTTCAGCGGCGGTGGCAGTGCGACTTGGGAGTGACAGTGTGTTGTGTGTCGATGGTGCTTGAATGCTCGGCATTCCTGCAGCGCTCCAAGGTTTTATTCCCTGCCCACGGTCCCGTTTTTAGCTCTCCTGTTAGAGCTCCACATAATTGAGGTCTTTGTTCTCTGTGGTCGTCTGTGCTGCGCAGCATCCACGCTAGGCGAGTGCAGTGCTGCTGCCGCGTGTGGGACAACATGAATTCGTTGGTCCTCCCACCCCGGCTCCACTCAAGGCCCAGCCTTATCCATTGTTTGAGCTGTGTGGGCGCTTTTTTTGTTAAAGGTCTGGTTGAAGGGTATGACTTTACTTGTGACAGCTTCTCTTTGGTAAAGTGTGGGGAAAGTCTTTCAGTGATGGCTTAATGTGTCGTAAAAGTTGAATACATGAGGTGTAACGGAGTAATAACGTTGCAAAGGACTTTTATTGATATATAAATCAAAATTGGTCACATGTGTTTGTATTGTATTGCAGTTTTATCAAGCTGTATTGCGATCACGCAGACATTGTTAACATGTGATGTGAGCTGACCCTTTTTCTTTTGTTTTCATCATCATTAATTTCTGTTTTCTTTCTTAAGGATGTAGCTATCCTTGAGATGACTTTTTTATCTGCTCAGGATTCCGGTGGTTTGAGGTCTTCTTGTTGACAATAGTTTTGATTTGTAGAACATGGTTGACTGTATGTTGTTGTTGCGCCAGAGTAAAATAACAGGACATGGGTGTGCGTGGTTGTTTGTGCCACTATCTTATCAAAAACATTCTCTAATTCCAGCCTTTGTTGCTATTATCATCCACATTTAAATCCCCTCAGCATGATCATACTACTAGTACTTTTACTGCAGTTAAATTGGCTTACTGAAGCACGCTCAGTGGTAATAGATGCTCTGATTGAGAGGCAGAACTCTTGCAGTGAGGGTACTGTGCTCCATGACTGTTGGAGAGCATAGAGTGAGTGTGGGGACCTTTCATTTGACTGCAGTCTCCCTCCTAGCCTGAGTCAACAGGTTGTTTTGCATTGTAATCATTAACCTGTGCGCAACGTAGGTTTGCCACATGGGCACACACGGCAGGAGACTGTACACTGTTCATGACACGCAGAATGCTGTGCTGTCCATGGCCCAGAAAATGAACGTTTTCTAAATGATCATTTGGAGCAGTTTGGACCAAGCTCTTGATTGAAATGTCTAAGAAATAAGAGCTAAAACATGGCATCTCCTTGTAAAACCAGACACCACTGAAAATATTAACATGTTAGTGTACAATCTGAGGTTATCTGTGCAAGTTAATGAGTTACACCAGAGAAAGCTATAACCAAAATGTTACTGTTCTGTGAGAAAAATCTTTTGTCAGTAACCTGCTTCCATACTTCCCCAGCTCTCACTGGTGACAGGGCTGCCCATTCCTCACTGAACACCTCTTGAGTGCTGTCACATACCTTCTGTTGGATTTGCTGATTGCTTGGATGTGCTGGTTATACATAGATACTGTACATGTGCAGATGTACATGCACGTATACACGGTGCTGTGAGAAGGCACACGTAGATATGACAGAGTTTTGGCAGGCGGTGCGTCAGTGTCACATTGAAAGGACATCCTGGTGCAATGACAAATCTCTGTCCTTCCTCTCTCTCTCTTTCTGTCTCTTCAAAATGAAGGACCTCTTGTGATTCACTGACTGCTTTCCACAAGGCTGACAGTGTTCTGGGTTTTTTTCATTTCATTACATTTGTTGCTGTAGTAGCTTTCAGAAGCAGACGTGCTGAGGTCTGCAGTACGATGGGCCACTGTTCTCATTAGTAGTATTCGTGCATGTGTTTTCACATGTGAGCAGGTTGGTGCGCTGCTGTCAGTGGGTGTGTCTCGTCAACATGTATCCCGCTTCCATCTTTCAGCTCTTCCTGTGAGCCGCAGGTCTCTCGTCCACATCGCAGGCTCAAGTGGCCTTCGATAATGGATTAAATAGACAAATGCCAGGAAGGCACTTAGCTATTGATCACAGTAGCAAGTGCTGCGTCCGTTTCCCCTGCAGCCCTGCAGGAGAGCAGTATTTAAGGCCAGCTGATTGACAACCCCCTGGTCCCACACTCCTGTAATCCTTTCATCCTTCTATTGCTTACCATCATTCTCTGACTTTGTTGATGTTTTCAAAAGTGCCGCCTTCCTCTCTAAAAGCTAATATTGTGCCATTTAGAAGGGAAAATAAATATTGCACAAACAACATTAGCTCATGCAAGTTTTATTGGATTAAAAGGGATTGTTTTGAAGGTACATCGCTTTTAGGTCTGGCAGACTATTGCTTACAGTAAGTGCTAAAGCTGTCAATGTTTCTCCCAATTGCATTGCTGTTTTGCACACGCTAATGGTGGTGGTGGAAATGCCAACCTTTTCAGTGATAATGGTGTACCCTTTGATGCCCCTAGAGTAATAGCATAGTGGAATGTAGTTGATCTGTGATCTATAGGGTTTTATACCTCATGTATCAAATTTAACCATCTTAATCATGTTAGATCTTAATTGACAATCCAGTAAACCTGTCAATATTAAACAGACAGATAATTGAATGAAGTCTGGGTTGCAAAGCTGGGGGCTACGCTAACAACTCAGAGCTTGTTGTTAACCGGCTGCTGATTAGCTTAGCATCCTTAAGAGCCCGCTGGGAATGATGTTGTTCATTTCTCGACAAAAGAAACAGCCAAGTGTTGTATGGCAAACACTGATTATAAAGGTTTTTGAAATTAACTCTGCCTTCTCTGCCAAGTCAGTCACAAAATCTTTGTTAATATTAAACACCATGTTTTTACCTCAACTATGGTAGGGGCAGAAGAAGGAAGGATTAATCACTAATTTCACCAATGGATGAAGAATGGGCAACATCTTGTGGTAGTGACAATAAAAACCTTCTTATCTCAGATTTACTGTGTACTATAAAGAATTACACATTATTTAATCTTGTCGGGTGTCAAATTGGACATCTTGAATGTTGTTTTCATTAAATACCACGAGCAAAAGTTCCTTGCTTTAAGTGTTTTACAGAATAAATGGAAAGCAAAGTCATGATTGATTTATTTTTTTTATGATCCGAAGAAATTATCCAATCCATGAGTCGAGAGTCACAGAGTTCTGTCCTGTTGCACTCCTACCTTCAAGTCAAGAAGATGGTCAAGCCCATAGATAATAACACATTTTAGTTAAGGGTGCAAATTGCTGAAGAAGCAAGTCTTGGAACAAGTAGCATTAGCTAGAAAGAGTAAATGATTGGTGAGAATGTTGCTACACTCACACTGCTGGAGGTATCCTGGTTGTATTGGCTCTGCTTACCCTCTCAAGAGACAGCTGAGGATAGAGGGTCTGGACGAAGCAGAAAAAGGGAGGGAAAGAGAGGGGGGGAGGGAGGTGTGTGGGGTCCATCTCTCCGTCTCCACCTTCTCGCTGTGACGTTAGCCACGCTGCTAGAATTCCATAAAAGTCTTCGACGAAGCAGGAAATGACTTCCAGGGTTTGGCATGTTGTTCCCTGGTCGCTGCCGTCATTGCTGGATTCTCTGCTTTCTGCCTCATCCTCCACCCCCCCCTTCTCTTTCAACCCCCCCCCCCCCTTTTTTCCTCTCTCCCTCTTTCTCACCCTTCTGTCTCACTCCCCTGTCATCGAAATACATTTTGTGGAAAATATTTTTATTATTTGTCTCACTTTTTAAAAGTTTTGGCAGCCATGTCCTAATATTCGACACCGTCTACTCCTGCAGCCACGTAGCATGGCTTAATAATCAATAGAAGCACAGTACATATTGTTCGCTTTCTCGTGGTTTCTGATCCACGTTCATGTACACTGACTCTTAAATGTTCCATAAATAGAACTTAAGCAAACTAATTGGGCTAGTGTGACTCTCATAGTTCATGTGGTTGTTTCCAGCAAGGGGCCTGCAGATTTTTGGCTGCCGTACCACCAGCCAGCCGCAGAGAACTTTCCCTGCATGTCAGAGAAAATGTGTGTTTTGTATTTGCGATGACCTACATATTCACATTGCAAGTGAATAAGCGAACATCATCCCACAATCACTTCGGTTTTGCTCGAGCAAATCGTGTAGGAAACACCAGTTATTGTTAATATTAACAAGAATTGACTTATATGTTTCCCCTGAGCAACTTTGTTTTCAAGATAATGCTCCACTCTGTCAGCTGTTTGAGTTCTGTGTCCTTTTTGCGATGCCAAGATGCTGTGTGTTGGAGGTTGTGGTGACCAGAGGGAGATGGCTTTGGTTTGACAATGGAGCGCAGGTTTCATTAGGAAACAGACGCGATATAACACAGGATGCCAAACTTCCTCTTGGCTTTTTTTTAATGCGCGTTCTCCCTTGTGCCTTCCTTGCATTCCCGCCTTCCTGCCCTCTCAGTGTCCTCCCACTGAAGGGAAAGATGGGTCTTTAGTCCCTGCAGAGAATTTGATGAAGAGCTGAGATACTGTGGTCATATCTGTCCTGATGACGTGAGAGTTGTGCTCACATCTTTACGTTGACTATCTCACACCAGGACAGTGGAAGATTCCTTTGATGGGTGGCTATAACCACTTCCCCTCTCCTCCTGTCATCTTGCCATGACACACAGTTCAGATATATTGCCTTGCGTAATGAGACTCATTGATTGCGACTCTGGAGCCGTCCTACACGTCAGGCATTACGAAGTGAGAAACGGCCTGGCAGCCTGTGTGATCGTCCTGCTCTCTAATCTCTCTGACAGGAAGTAGTTAGCCTAAGTAGCGGTCCTGCCCAGGCCAGAGCTTTCCTGTTTCACGAGCAAGATGCTGCAGTGATTGTGCTGCTCTGTACTCGGTGCTCACACACAGACCCCTGGCCTATATATTTGCATATATACGCATTGTTTCCCATATATTAGAGGTAATTTTAGCAGCCCACACAAATAGATCTGCCCCAAACTGAAATATGGAAGTTATTTCCTCTTGAAATGTAAGTCAGAATGTTGTGTGTTCCCATATGGATTAGAAAAATGACCTATGATCAGTTCTTGACAGATGCTTTAGTACTATGAAAGATAATTAAATTACATTATGTCGAGGAAAGAAACCAGCTGTGGTAGTGACTCTGTGCTATGCTAACGAGTTAATTATTTGCACATTGTGCGAGGAAAAGCTAAGCTGTGCTAAACTTGACTTTGACAGCTGTGAGTTTCGATGTGCTCCTCCCTTGATGAAGGGTCATGTCGGAGCAGCTTCAGCTGCTTCAAACTCCAAATGTCTCTCGATGCATTTTTTCTGGAAGTTCTGGTCAGTTTACAAATATGTAGATTTGAAAAATAGTATAATCAATTTGCCAGTTTTTCTCGTTATCACTCGCTGTCCACTTTCAAAGGACTGCCCTGCTTGTTAAGGATGATTTAATTAGTTATGTTTGGCATCTCAAACATGCAGTGGAACAAACTTTCATGGCTCCTCTGGGAACTTGAAGCTTGTTGCTTTTTGTCCCTCTCACCTTCCTGTAGTGGCAGGCAGTGCGGTGGGTCCAATGGAAGGAAATATTGGAGCAGCACATTGTTGTTGTAACACCTGTGTGTCAGTGGAGTAAACTGATATGTTTTCGTCTCGGTTCTCAGCCCACATTTCATTCATTTAAACACGTCCCCGCCTCTCAGTCTGTCTCTGTACTCCCACTTTTACAGAGTAAAGGGGCAAGAGAGGTGTTGGTTACATAACCAAGAGAACATAGATTGTGTAATAATAATTTCATTACAGCCCAGTCACTCTTAGAGTTTAAAAAATGATATACATGCAAGCTAATTTAAAGCTTCTCTCCACTGTTTAATTTTCTCATTTGCTTTACAGCAGATGTGTCTAAAAATATGTCCATAAAAACAATTATCAGAATGATCTTCAAATTGCTTATTAACAGTTAAACACTAAATATACAATTAATAATAAAAAGAAACAAAGAGGAAATATTCATAATTAAAAAGCTGTAACCAGGAAAATCTTTGTTGTTGAAAGAGATTAATGAATCACTCGGTTAATTGTCCAAATGTTAAACCTGAAGTTTTCCTCAGGGTTTTTTATAGAAATGCGACCAGAAGCTGTGGAGCAACTGACTTCCTGTTGACCTCACAGAGGCATCAGTGGGGCGATTCATCACAGTCCTGAGGGGACGTCTGGAAGGATGCATACATGGATAGAAGGACAGATGAATATTGTCTGTCTGCTCCATTGATCTTAGTGCCAGAGTTTCCTTGTAATATCATTATTTCACCGGGTCCCTGAACACTTAATTGTATAAAGCTGTGTCAGGGCGGAGCGGGAGTACCCCCAGTGTTTTGCTGTGTTTTGAAAATGACACAAATGGATACAAACTATATGTCTCTAAGGAGGTTTCCTCTAATAGCCCTCCTGGCCTCTCCTAATGCATCAAAGCCAGCAGCACTGTTCCACTCTCCTCTTACTGTAACAAGCTAAATTTCCTGTTAAGAGTTCAGCCTCTGTGCTTTCCATTCTCAGATGGTAAGCCAGAGCATTACTTGTGTTCTTTATGCTATAGCAAAGTCCTTTAAGGCAAGTGTTGCCACTCGGCAGCCATCTTGGCAACAATCTGGGCGGTTATTTCAGGATAACAAGACCAGGGCCTTATCTAAATGAATGAGGAGAGAGCCATAACTTCTCTTTTAATGGTCACCAGAACATAAACTGCATGTATAGAGTTACCAGTTAAATCTGATAAAACTGAGCAGAATAAAGTTTAGCTTTTTCTTGCAGCTTATACTTCTACTATGCATTATTTCTTAACTTGTTTTAATGTATTTTAACCGCCTTTAATGTAATTTTTATGCCCCTGTAAAGCACTTTGAGTTGCCTTGTGTCTGAATTGTGCTATACAAATAAACTTGCGTTGCCTTGCACAGTTTCACGCCACCAACTTCTTCTACAGAGTGCCCCAATGTGACACCGTCAGATATGATATGTGTCATACAACAGCCATCTCTGACGTTGCGGGCTTGTCTATTCAAAATGCATTTGATCCAATGTGGTTTTTCCCGGCTCCTATGACATCTCTAGCTATGGATAGATGAGCATGTTTTGGATGTGTGTATCAAGGTTTCCTTTCTTCAGAAATTACTGTTTTATTTTACGCCTGGAAAATCTGTTGAAGTCCGACATATTTAGATCTCTGCGGTCAAAATGCCCAATGAAAATAATTTAATCTGAGCTCAGTGTGAATTATAGTAGTAGTGGAGTAGTGGAGTAAGAGATTCTGGAGAAAGATAGTTGATTGTTAAGTCTCATTCCCAGATGCACGCCATCAGCAGTCTCCATGCTTGTGTGTCTGTATGTGAAGCAGTAGTGGCAGTACAACACTACTGAATTGGATCAATATCTGTCACAACGTCCCATGACACCTTTCAGGCGAGCCATGACCTTAAAACGTTTCTGTATCACTGACACGGTGCATAACCTCGATGAACCTCTTTGTGTCTTATTTCCGCAGCCTAAAAAGCTTTAATGGCAGCATTAAGTGTCCCTTTGTCTAAATGCTTTGTCAGGTAACGCTTGAATGATTGAAAGGGTCCAGACTCTGCAGAATCTAGTTCTAAAGGCGCTGTGTGTTGCATATTTAATGCCTCTGATAAATGGCATGTTATTGACTATTGGCAGGAAGCTGAGCTGTTCTATAATAACTGACAGAAATAAGCTCAGCTAACCTCCTTCAACTCAAGCTGTCAGTGGAAAGCACTTGAGTTTTAATGGTATTGGTTAGTGAATACTCAAGGACACAGCTGGAATAGATTTGAATATTAGTCGATGATTTTATTCGAGTCAGGCGAAATGATGTGTTCGCAGTGTTTCTCAGTCTTTGTTGTGTACAGGGTGGAACAGATGCATTGCTAGCATGACTTTAGAATTTTCTTTATCTGTTGATCATTCGTCACGAGTCCAGAAACGAGTTTGTCTGCTGTCACCTCTGACATATAGCGATGCTGACGACTTGATGCTGCGTGCATTGTCTTTAGAATCAGCCAAGGTATTGTTGAATTTACAGTATCGCATCAATCTTCCGCTCTAATCTCGTGTGACTCTCTATCTCATGTCTGCCGTGCAGATATTGTCATCACCTGTCCCTATCGAACTTGTTGCATACATGTTGGGCATCTGATGTTGATACTATCTAGCCTGAGTACACATGCAAGTGAGCGCCTAAAGGCCATTTACAGTAGATCTAATTTAAGGACAGTGCAGCAGAACAGTTGCTTCCTGCATCTTTGCTTGTCAATACCGACCTTCACCCTGCTTCAGACGTGGAATATATTTAGAAAGAGAAGAGCTTTCATGTTGTAGAGGGGGATAAACTGTGTGTGTGTGTGTGTGTGTGTGTGTGTGTGTGTGTGTGTGTGTGTGTGTGTGTGTGTGTGTGTGTGTGTGTGTGTGTGTGTGTGTGTGTGTGTGTGTGTGACAGAGAGAGTAAGACTGACAAACCTACAGCTCTTTGTTGTGTATGAAAACAAGTCGTCGCCTCGTACCATTGCCCCCGCGGCGTCAGCCAGGAGTCACCAAGGAAACGGCATGACCAGCCTCACCCAGCTGTAAGGTTTTTATCAGCTGATGTTTGAAAATGACAAAGCCTTACACTGCATGTTGATCCATGGTTATCACTGATAGGGAACAGCTTGGCCCCGACAGCTCATGAAAAAACATTTTCAGAGAAACTGAACTGTGCAGACGCAATGGAAAAAACCTGATTTTTAAGTGTGTCTGCACATAAACCACCTCCATCAGTAATGCTCAAGATTAGCCTGGATCTTGCTTCAGGCGTCAGCTGACTGTCATTGCTTTGTTAAAGGATTTTATTTTCTCTTGGATCCCAAAAGCCCAGTGTCACATGTACAGCTGCAGTGATTTGTTTATGAATCGATTAGTTAATCAACAGCTGTTTTTAAGTCATGCTAAAATGCAGCTTACTAAAAGAGCTAACGTTAAACAGTTCCAGCAAGGCATTTAGTCATTTGTGGGGATTCGCTGCTCCTCTTTGTCTCATTTTGTAGTAAATTGAATATCTTTGGATTTTGGATTGATTACAGGCAATTTGATGATTTCACCTTGGCCTTTTGGAAACTGTGATGGACAATTTTCACTGTTTTCTGGCATTTTATAGACCAAGTGATAAATCAAGAAAATTGCAGCAGATGAATCAATAATGAAAATAGTTGCTCGTTACAGCCCTAGTGACATTTGGGCAGGACCACAGGGTGTGCATTTTAGTTGATCAGAAAATCAACTCTTGAGTTGGCTTGTATTGTCCATAATTTGACTTCCACTTATCATCTCTGTTCTGTTTCTAATGAATTGTGTGGAAAAGAGCTGTCAAAAGTCACATAATATGTTTTTCAACAACAGATAGAAACCAAAAAAAATGCTTACAGAACAGTAAACCTATAAATCTGACAGCTGAGTGTCACTTCAGCTACTGAATCAAAATAGAATAACTGCCTACAAAAACAGACCGTAGAGATTTCAGACGTCTACTTGTCGCAAACACACATGGTTTGCAACAAGTAGACGTCTGAAATCTCTACTGTCTGTTTTTGTAGGCAGTTATTCTATTTTTCAAGCAGGAGATAGAACTGGAGACACTATTTATGTTTAGTATTTTTGGCCGGTAGGATTTAATTTTGAATTTCCGCTTCCTGCGAGCGCTTGCTCTGACTCGCTCTGTCTCTCATTATTGTGCGTCTTCTCCTTCGTCCTCTGCTCATCCTTCTCATCTCTCCTTTCATGCCCTTTCTCTCATTCCTTCTTTCTCATCCTCTCGTCCCTCCCCCTCGCAGACAGGCCTCCATAAACATTGCTGCCTCCCAATGTAAACACCATGGACACTGAGTAGGAGGGGAGGGATGGAGAGAGCAAAGAGGAGTGATGGGAAGGAGAGACAATTCAGTTTCCTGTATATCTAAATGAAAGCCTTGAAAACTTGGTGCATCAGTACGTCATATGAATCCATGTCTTTCTAAAGCTGTATTTCTCGCTGTGGTATCTGGTGCACAAAGCAGAGGAAGTGGTCTTGGTCAGGACTCGGGAGCTGCCACGGTGAATGAAAATAACTCAGTTTGACAGAATTTATGGATTAATTTAGCTTGTTAAAGCCCACATGCGCACAAACACGAACAGCTAATGTAGTTAATGGATGGATAAGAACACCCTACATTCGACAAACCTGTGCACACACACGCACACACACACTATCTCTGTATCATCTTTCACATCCTGCAGAGGTCATAAAACATGGTTTTGCCATTCTGTTTCCCCTCCCCTTGTCTTTCAAGCCCTGTTTGTGTGCACACACACACACATACACACACGTACACACAGATATCACTCTGCTGAGGAGCTGTGGGCCCACATTTAATGCACCCAATTACTTAGCCCCCCGCTCCTCTGGCTGCTGCATTACGTCAGGCTTGGCAGGCTGTATTTTTAGCTTGGAGATGCCATTGGCCCTCCCTCTCCGTGGATTGAATTACCACCTTGTTGCTGAAAGAACCCAATGGCCGCCTACCCGAGCTGCCCCTCGTCCAATCACAACACATCGTACCACTGCGTGATGACACAAGCAAGCAGAAGGAAAGACTACGTCCGTTAAGGTTTTGGCGTTGGGAGGCGACAAGGAAACAGTGTAGCAGGAGCCATTGAGAGAGTGTTAAGGGGAAAAATGACCAGCCAAAACGTGAATTCATGCCTCGCCACAGACTGTACAGTGGTCATGCATGCTGAGTACGAGGACGTTTCTATAGAACGTGGTCTGTGGTGAAGACCTGAGCGCCAAATGTTAACGCTAGCTGTTCTGCATTGCTCCCAGACACCAGAAATTACAAGGTTGTATGAGGGGAAAAACTGTGAGCAGAGTTATGAAAATACATTCAGGTCTATTTTCAATTTTCCTCTCCCTGCTCCCTCTCATTATTTCAGCCTTTAATAGCTGTAGTGCACTTAAGGGAGCATTTTCTCTGATGGTAGCAATGAAGTCGTGCTCTGCACAGCTGAGACATCAGAAAGGAGCGATGACAGCCAGACCCCATGCTGCTAGAGGAACTCGCACAGGGTCTCAGAAAGAAAGCCTGGAATGTTTTCACTCAAGTACCAAGTGTTTCCCCCCGGAGTAAACGGTATAAAACCCAACAGCTTGACAAACAGCCCCCCTCCCAAAATCAATTCACACAGTCCTAGGCCTCTACAATGACATCTGCATTGATATGCTGGTGGTCACTCTTTCTTCTGAAACGTCCCTCGCCATCTTAATCACCAGTGTAATCTCTTCCTCATTCCAGTTTGCTTTCCTCACATCACAGCAGTCTCTTTTCCCGGCTCTAAGCAGCCAATCTGTTGTTTCACCTTCTCACCCACTAATCCCAATCATTCAGCTTTCAGACAGGCTCAGCAGGAGAGTGTCAACAATGCATAAGGGTGCCCCTATGTAAAGTTAAGGTCAGGGGGAAACAAAGGCAGATCGTGGAAATAGGAGGCCACTCAAGGTTTAGGTTACCATGGCACCCAGCTGTTTGACATATGGAGGAGGTAGAGCAACATTCAAGATAGTTCCTCTTCTTTGAAAAGCCATATTCCTTTCAGAATGAGCAGAAACGGTGTGCATTAGTCAGGGTTGGATTTTGTTGATCGCCATGTTGATTTACGTTCTTCTCGTTCCATGTATCAGAAGGTAATTGTAGTCCATTATCGCTCTAGTTTGTCCATTAGTAGCTGTGTCCTTCTGCGTGTAATAAGTAAATGCAATGTTCTGATGTCACATTTAGATGATGTGCTGCCAGCCTTGAACACAAAGAAGATGCATTTCTGAATTAGGGTCAAAATACTGCTCTGCCTGTTTTTTAGGGATGTTCAGCGTTCCTTCTAGAGCTGCAACGATAAGTCAATTTATCGATTTGGTTTTGAACTATTATTTTTGAGATAGTTATGGGGTGAAGTACCTACTGTATACTATTGTTGTGATGTCTGGTTTTTAATTTTTGCCATATTTATGGTCATGATGCTGCTGTAGATAACAACATGTTACTCTAAATCTGTCTGTACGCCTTCAAACACTCTTGCTGCCACAGCCATATGTAAGCTGAAGCGGTTCAGATCGACTGCTTTGATTAAAGGATGACTGTGCAAAGTGACGTCTGCTTCTGGACACAGTGAGAGGAGAGAGAGAGACCTGGAGCGAGACAGAGGATAGGCTGGAGAAGCAATGATGGGGCGTGTGGGCGGAGGAAATGAGACACCGCTTTGGGAAGTGCCTTCCTGGACTAATGCCGGAGTAATGACATCACTACTGAGGGGGAACATCTGAAAACTACAGGCCTATTCATTCCCTCTAAACTATCGTAGACCTCTAAGGCCTTTAAAGTAACACATGTACAGAATAGAGTACATAATAAGAAGATTGAGATTTTTAATCCTCTGAAAAATGAAGAAAAGTCCTTGAGCTAGCTGGCCTGCTATTCATTCTGACCTGCTTAACACACTTAGCTATTTTGTGAATATAACCCATTATGGTGATAGACGGATAAGAAATTGATGCACTGTCTTTGAGTGTATTTCACCTTTTGCTTTGAAGTGATTTGCAGCTCAAACACAACTTAGCCCATCACAATGCTGCTCATATAGAAACCAGAGCAAGGTGATCTGCGCAAACAGCTGCTTTGAGTTCCTCTTAAATCCCTGCGGTTTTCACCTTCTCCCTTGAAGTCAGACACACACACCATGAGACCACAGGTCCGTCCCCATTGTGCTGAGCCCCTGCGGAGCGAAAGCCTGGGAGCTATGAGGGGTTTTGGGTGGCTTGTGTCTGCTTTTAGAAGGATCATGGTGCGCCTTCGGAACAAAGAGGGAGGCATGAACCTGATATCCCCACAATGTCACACAAACAGCCACGTCTTTCACACACTCAGTCGTCTCCTCCTTCTCACTTTGACTTCACCGCCCCCGTGCAAACCTTTTCTGTGCCCCCCTCTCACCCCAAATGTGACCCTCTGCCCTGGAGGGGACATATTTGGTGAGCTCAGGTCAGTACAGTGCGATGGATACAGACTGAGAGCTCTAGTTACACTTTCCTTTTGCCAGCAATATCTTTGCCTTGCTGTCCACCAATGTATCTATTCAGTCTTTTTCTATGTTTTCTTTTGCATCTTTGCTATTAATATTAAAACTAATCCTCTCTCCTCTTCTCTTCCCCTCCATAGATGTGAAAAAGGACTGGTCAGACCATGCCTTGTGGTGGGAGAAGAAGAAGACATGGCTGCTGAAAACCCACTGGACGTTGGACAAGTACGGCATCCAAGCCGACGCCAGGCTGCTCTTCACGCCACAGCACAAGCTTCTGCGCCTCCAGCTGCCCAACATGAAGCACATGAAGGTCAAGGTCAACTTCTCGGACCGCGTCTTCAAGGCCGTGTCCGACATCTGCAAAACTTTCAGTAAGTGGAACGACTGACTCGTGTGCGTGGCAGCGGGTGGAGCAGCGTCACAGTTGTAGCTGAGATGTGGAAAACAGTCGTGAAGCAAATGTGAGATGAGGTGTGACTGATTGCCAAAGAGTTATGGGAGTGAGCGTAGAATAGTGGTGTAGTAGAACAGAAGGTGCCCACCCTGTAAGAGTATTTTTGGAAATGTTAATCATGTCCTTCCTCTCACTTTGTTTTTATTCCTGGCAATTTGTTGTGTTTATTAAACACACTGAGCTCTGCACACTGGAGTCACGTCTCCTGACTCTGGAGTCGTGTCCTTGGAACCTGGGCTCCATTGGTCTCACAGTAATGTTTAGTAAACAGAGATTATCAATCCGTCTCAGGCTTATGACACAGGCACACACCAAAGCAAAAATTCATATGCGTGTAAATAAAAATCATACTCTTGCTCACTGTCTTGCTTAACTACCATTTTCTCGACTAAAATCGTGTCCAGACCTAACTGTCCCCCATGGATTTAGTCGTATACATGGGTCACTTACACTCACTATTGATATCTTCCATCACTGGCACCACCCTGTCCTGTCAGACGTGTCAAAGGTCACACACCGGACCCAAGGGACCTCTGACCTGCTAACGCCCACTTTTCCTCGGTGCTTGCCCCTGCCTCAGTCACTGTCTCCAGTAGGGTTTATATATAATAAAAACCTTCCATCAAGGCAGGGTCATAGCACACCTGTTGTGTCTTTGTCACTGGACTGTGTCCAGCCAGCAGGATCCGTGGCTCCAGTAGCCGCACTCCTGTTTTTATTGGCTGCTACAGGTAGCACTCAACTTTGTTTTTAATTTGGAAGGAATGGAGTTTTCAGAAGGAGACTGGGTCGGCAGAGCAGTTCTATGAAATTGATAAGAACAAGTTTTACTTAATGTAAATATACAAAGGAGCTGTTTTTGACAGCAGAGGCAGGGAAATGGAGGAGTAGAAGGCCTGTAGTCCTTCTCTTCTCACAGCCAGGCCTTGTTAGGAATGTGTCTGCTGCTTCTGTAATAAATCTATTTCAGTCAGGACCACTTTTGTCAAAATAATCTTTATTTACTTGCACAGTTTTATTTGGCGGTATGATACTGTTCTGGGGCCCCCTGCTCTTCCACGCGCTTGCGTGGAAAGCCTGAGGCAGGAAGAGCACCTTCCTGCCCTTCACGAGCCATCATGAACGGCATAAGCAGGGAGCGCAGCAGCAAAAGAAAACCCAGACAGAGCAGAGCAACCAACATGAATACAGGAGGAGCTGGGGTGGAGGTGGGTTGCGAAAGTGCCAGCAGCAGAGGAAGCAGGAAGGAGGGTCGGGCGAGAGCAGATTAAATACCCCGCTCTTAATGCAATTTCCCAATAGGGAGCGGGCACGCAGAGTCAGCTGAGCCATCAGCTGATCTGCGCCGGTGATGACAGCTATGCAGTTAGAGCTTGACGTCGTGGCCTGCCAGAACTAACGCTACGCTCAATTTCAGTCAGGACCACTTTTGTCAAAATAATCTTTATTTACTTGCACAGTTTTATTTGGCGGTATGATACTGTTCTGGGGCCCCCTGCTCTTCCACGCGCTTGCGTGGAAAGCCTGAGGCAGGAAGAGCACCTTCCTGCCCTTCACGAGCCATCATGAACGGCATAAGCAGGGAGCGCAGCAGCAAAAGAAAACCCCCAAAACGACCATACCGGCAAATCCTGGAACCTCTGCTACAAGAGATGCCAGGAAGCTATCTAGGATGAAATAATTTTTATACAATTTAATAGGGAATAAGCCACACGCTGCCTCTTAATAATAACGATGATAATACAATAATATAGTAATAACAATATAATAATAATATAATAATATAGACGTAGCCAATCATGCCTATGAATGAATATTTATTATATCAAGAATTACAGTGAGAGGCTCATGGCTTTTTGAGCATCTAGGATGGCTTTATTGCCAGGACGCACGTAACGATTAAAGGCAGAAGAAGACCACCTGCCCATAGCTTTCAGGGTGGCCACAGGAGCGACCATTGCTGCTGTCGTAGCTGCTCCTATGCGGAACGAATGAGGAGTGTAGCGTTCCGGAGGGAGACCGCAGAGTTGGCAAAGGAGGCGGAGGCGAGAGGCGAACCAGGCTCGTGACAGGGGCTCCCCTCTCTCTGTGACGAACAGCGGCTCCTGAGGGCTGGCTTGGGCACGGCTTTTCAGATAGCGGACCATGGAAGACAATGGACAGAAATCAGAGTTAGTTTGAGAAATGATGACAGATGTTCCCCTTCTATCTCTGTCAGTTTTAGAATGTTTTAAGAGGATACAAAAGTAGTGACTGTGAACTGATACATCGCCTATGGTGAGGTCTTGTGAAGGATCAAAAGATCGTGAGCGTGTAGTGAATTCTCCGCACCTTAAGAACCCGTAAAAAGCTATGAGGAAAACAGTTTCTAACAGTGAGTCTGTATATGGACCAAAGCACCCGTTCCTTAAGTGAGTGATTAACTTGTGCAGAAGTGGAGGAGTAAAAGGGAGACGGATGTCATTGCCTTGAGGTTTCTCTCTTTTAAAGCCGTTTAGCAGAAGCTTAATGGATGGATTTTCTAGTAAGCTGTTGGAGGACGGGTCCAGGCAACGCAGGTGAAACTGGACACCTGCGAGGAGGCCTTTGATGGAGGACGGCTGCATTTTTCGGGACTCAAAGCAGTGAACCAGAAAAGCACATACAATGGGAATACTTATAGGAAGAATAGCAACAGAGAAAGAGAAACAAAATGCTGTGAAATAAGACCATGCAGAGTCATACAATTTTAATGTAGACTTCGCTAAACCAGAACGCATATAGCCAGCAGCTGACAGCATGTATTTTTGCAAGGTGCTGTCTAATCTAGCACCGCATGGTGAAAGGGGGGGCAAGGCAGGCTGGAGGGCGCAGCTTCCGGACACAGTCTGTGGAATTTCTGAAATTCAAATCGAGACAGAGCATCAGCAATATTATTATCCAATCCTGGAATGTGCGCTGCGCGGATGATGAAGTTCCCCAGCACGGATTCCCAAGTAAGGCGTCTTACAAATCTGTTAATAAATGAAATAGATGAACGCCCTTTGTTGATAATGTGGACAGCTGCTTCATTGTCACAAAAGAAAATAATTTTCCTCCTGGACCAGGATTGCCCCCAGAGAAGACAAGCTATAACGATTGGGTATATTACCATAAGCGCAGAGGAAGAAGCACTAGCTGGCAGAGATGACAATTCTTTTGGCCATACATCAGCAAACCACTGATTATCAAAGAACCCCCCAAAACCCACGGAAGGAGCTGCATCTGTGAATAATCTAATGGCCAAAGATGATTCAGTATTGTCGTTATAGAAAAATGAAATGCCATTCCATTTCTCGAGCAGCAAAGACCAAAACCGGAGCTCTGATCTGCACCCTTCATCCAGAGTTACTGTGTCATGAAGCTTTTCAACTGACTTTGAGAGGTCGAGAAGCCTGGATATGAATGAGCGGCCCTGAGGAATCACGCGCATGGCGAAATTGAGATGACCTAGAGGGAGAGCAGATCTCTTTTTGAAATGGACTTTGAAACCTGTTCCTTCATAATTTCTCTGATGCGGTTTAATTTCTCGAGAGGCAGGGAAGCTTGCATGAGGACACTGTCTAGTTTGATACCTAGAAATTCGATGGCTTGAAGTGGACCTGAAGTTTTCTCCTCAGATAAGGGGACTCCCAGGTTTTTGAAAGTATCTTTAAGAGTGATAATTGCGTGGTCTGGCTTGGCATGAGGATAATCTACGAGCAAGAAATCGTCTAACAGGTGAAGCACGAAAGGCAGCTTGCAATTGTTTAAGAGAATCCAGCAGAGAGCTTCAGACAATGTGTCAAAGATTTTTGGACTGCTGCGACACCCAAAAGTGAGCCTAACTGCAAAATACAATTTCTCTCTCCATTTCACGCCGAACAGATGCCATTGGGAAGGGTGCAAAGGCATGACTTTAAACGCATCTGTGATGTCGGCCTTTGATAACCATGCTCTTCTACCTGCTTGTTTGATGAGCTTAATGGCATCGTCAATTGAGGCATAATACAGAGAGAACGGCGGGAGTGGAATGAGACTGTTAATACTTTGACTTCATCATGATGAGGAGCTGATGAATCTATAATGAGACGCTTTTTACCAGAATATTTCCGGGTAGCCACACCTATGGGGTTTATGCGAGATACGGGGAAAGGGGATTTATCCAGAGGACCGATCATAAAACCCTTCCTGACTTCTTTTTCCAGCAGAGTGTCGACAACTTCAGGCTCTTTTAAAGCAGACTGCAGATTGCTACAAGAAAAAGACAATTTAGGCAACCACAATAACCCAGCCATGAATCCTTGAACCAGTCCGGTAAGCAAATAATTGACAAAGCAGCGGTTCGGATGCTTCTTTAGAGCCTTGCCCAGCTCAGCCACGTTGACTGGGGTTGAAGGTTTTATTTTTTCTTTTCCTTTCTCACAAGGCGGGTTCGTCGGGGGCACACAGACTTTGGATGACTGTCCCCACAATAGCTGCAAGCATGAATATATTTACAATTTACAAACCTGCACACATTCTCATTGAAATTATGGCACATGGGAGTCCAAAAAGGTGTCACCTTAGTCTCATCGGATTGCGGGACTGCCGGTGGATGAACTATAGCCACGGATTTGGGACACATATTGGGAGAGTGCGAGAAAGAGCCACAAATGGAGCAGGAGAGAGCTTGGCGACCAGTGCAGTGCCTGCTGATTAGAGCCAGGTCGACTACGGACCAGTCCAGTCTTTGGTTAAACCTCTGAATGAACATGGCGGCCTTGGCAGAGAATGATTTATGATATTCATAGAACAAAGTTCCACCGTATGTTAAGGCAAGATCTGCAATGATGGCCAGATAGGTGTCCAATTCTGCTTGACGGGATGGATAGACCTCACAGATTACATCTCTGAACACACCAAAAGCAACAGTAAATTCTGCTAGAGTCAAGGTCTTTGAAAGTCTGGGGTCACTATCCTTTAGCATCACAGACACATCACCACAATCTACCACACGCTTGTCACTAAAATCTGAGCACAGCAGGATTTTCACTAAATTGACATCATTACCTGCAAGGATCTGGTTTCTCAGATTGAAGGAGATGGCAGCAGCAGGAGGGTAGAATGGCACACCGGTGGAGATTGGGACTGCACTACCCAGAATCCTGCGCGGGATAGAGATGCCGTCGAGGGGCGCCGGAGTGACGTCACTGAACTGCGTCGCGGAAGAGGCAGCAGCAGCAGCAGGTTCCCGGGATGTAAACACGGCGGCCTGGAACGCAGAGCTGGTGGATGGAACGGCGGCGGCTTCTAAGGTCTGGATCCTTGAATTCATGCTGGAAAGGGAAGACTGAATAGAAGACAGCGCTGCCAGGATGGCGTCGTTTGCCGGAGCTGAGGAGGCGACTGCTGTGGCCGGGGCTCTGGCTCTTTTGGCCGGCGGGGCAGCGGCTGGAGTCGGAGCGACTACTGAGTTCTGGGACCAGTGTTTGCGCTTTGGCTGCGCTTTCCGAGGAGCGGAGACAGGAGGAGCGGAGACAGTAGGAGCGAAGACAGTAGGAGCGAAGACTGGACGCTGAACTACAGGTGGAAACCCAGCGCAGTTCAGGAACAGCGCAAACAGTTCCCGGTGAGACGCTCCGACCGGAGCAGAAACATCATTGCAAAACGGGAACTCCAACAGTTTAGGAATCGGCCAGTCATCGATTGATGGTGCGATTTGGCCGGTACCCTTTCCTGCTATGCGAGAGCTTCGACGGAGAGAAGAAGGAGCCCTCTCCTCGTCGATGGCTTCCTCTGATTCAGAGACTCGGTGAGGCTCCACCATGATGCCGTCGGATTGCCACGGGTCTTCATCATCGTGGACGAGGGGCGACGACATCGAGAGCAACAAGGTAAATACGAAAGTGAGCAAAATGTTCTTCATGCGGGAGCTTGCGAAAGTGCCAGCAGCAGAGGAAGCAGGAAGGAGGGTCGGGCGAGAGCAGATTAAATACCCCGCTCTTAATGCAATTTCCCAATAGGGAGCGGGCACGCAGAGTCAGCTGAGCCATCAGCTGATCTGCGCCGGTGATGACAGCTATGCAGTTAGAGCTTGACGTCGTGGCCTGCCAGAACTAACGCTACGCTCAATTTCAGCTTCTCAGAAATTCAGGACAAATTGCTTTTGGCTGACATTGCGCGTGCCAAGTTGTTGCAAGACGTTGTACGGTGGCTGTAAAGGGTCCCTTCAGAGTGACATGCCTGTATTTATGTATCACTCTGCATTATTGTTTGCAAAAAGCAGAACTTATGATAAGGACAAGTTACAAGTTTCTTAACTGTAACTGTGGGTATGACAGCTGACTAAGCCGACTTACATCTGGTCTGGCCTGGAAGCATTTCATTTTTTGTTATCTGGGCAACTTTGAGTTTTACAATTTCCTGTGCATATTTTCTGCTGACTCTCTGTCAGCTGCTCGGCATTGGGAATAAGAGGGACAGGATAAGACGAGGCCCGTCCAACTGGCCTTCGCTCGAGACAGCAGAAAGGGAGGGACAGATCCTGGAAGATAGAAACGGATAGAGAAAGTCAGCTGAGTTTCTCGGCTGGCTTCCCTTTCTTTTTCTCATACTAATTTATTTTTTAGGGTATTTCTGCTCTTGTGTTTGGTCAATAGGTCACACAGAGGTGATTTCCTGTTCCAAAACAAGTTCTGAATTCAGGCCTCTGGTGTAGTATTTGCCCTTTATTTATCCCCACCCCCTCAATGGTTTATTTATCTCATCTCTACAGTTTAAGGATTATATTATGCTCTAAACATTTGGTCTATTATTTGTAGTATCAACATACAGTATGTTTAACCTCAAACCTGCTATTTAGTCTTCTTTTCAGTCTCTTTAGCACAACTCAAAGTCCGACAGTGAGCGTCCCATACAGTGGAAAAGCATAGAAAATCAACATAACACTCCAAGTTAGAAGTATAAAACCAATTATCCCCGCTGTACTTCTTCTCCCATGTCCATGGCAGCTGTGTCCTGACACAGACACAGTCCATCTGTGCAGGCTGGGAACTGAGACTACTCAGCAAAAGGTTGATGTACTGTAATACATGAAAATCACTCAGTTCCACTCCTGTTTTGACCTCTGCTTCCATTTGGCAGCTCTTACATCCTGTGCTGCATTGCTCACTTGATGGTGAAGCGAAGGCATTGGGGATTTTCCACTTTTAGTCGCAAGATAACATATTGTGAATTTTGTCAACAAGCCTGAGAATTTGTTTTGAAGTTTGAAGTGTTTATTGTGTTGTAATGCCAGCTGAAACTGGAGATGGAGATGCTGCAGGGGCTGCATTAAATTATTTTTGTCCTTAATGATAAAGCTACCAATTGTTTTTTCAATAGATGTTAGAAAATGGAAGTAAATGCTTGTCACACTTTTCTGGAGCACACACGGACATCTTTAAATAGCTTGTTTTGTGCAACGAACATTTGAAAACCCAAATATATATTCAGTTTTCAATTACATTACCAAAGAAAAGCAGCAAATCTTAACATTTGAGAAGCTGGAACCAGCAGATATTTGGCATTTCTGCTATATAAATGACTTAAATTAATAAACAAATAATCAAAAGTGTTTCTGGAGTCAACTGATCAATGTATAGACACATTATTTCAGCTTTAAAATACTGTATGAAAAGCAAAAAAATCAGGTCTGTAGTTGAGAAAAAAATGAATGGCACTGAAGTGACTCTTCAGGCTTCATCTGCCCAGCGAATGGTCACAGTCAGACATAAGCTTGTCCCGTCTAGACAACCTGGATTCACTTCCAACACATTAAACACACACATACACCTCCTCCCTCTGACAGGAGGCTGTTTTACTCTTCCTGTGAGCCAGCGCACAAAATGTACTTTTCACAACTGACTAACACATGACTGTGGACCTCAGAGCCTGAGGTGGTACAAAAAAATGAGGCTGCGTCTCTCAGCAAAGCACCACTTCAGGCTAACAAGAGTCAGGCTGCTCCACTTAACTGCT
Source organism: Pagrus major (assembly GCF_040436345.1). Taxonomy (NCBI): domain Eukaryota; kingdom Metazoa; phylum Chordata; class Actinopteri; order Spariformes; family Sparidae; genus Pagrus; species Pagrus major. Next base: position 17,490,373 of record NC_133230.1, read on the forward strand.
GTGGGTTTTTTAGTCAGCACTCCTTTACTACCCTGTGTGGGAAAACTGAGACACAATAGAGGCAGTGACAATACTTTAACTTGTTGCATTTGTCTGCACTGCTCTGAAACGTTACAACTGGAAAAATGGACACCCAGACAGGAAAGGATGCAGACATCATAGGACAAAAAGAGCACAGGAGAATGAGCTTAAAGGCAGACAGTGGAGAGGGCGTGTTGCAAGCGTCTTATCCTGCAGAAACCTTTTTAGACATGTGGGACTGTTTCTTCATCATTTTGGTCCGGCAGATTTATGGCCCATCAACCTGTGGTCTGCTTGACTGGCCCGAGTGTGCTGGTCACTGTTGTCATAACACAGGAAGAGTGCGGTTTGGCTTCACCTTCAGCTCTAAAATTGAAGTGCATTATAACCTCTTTTGGGTGGCCTTTTAGCACCTTTTGAGCCTCCTGTCTGATCGATGAGGAGAACCTCTGACTCTCTTATTAAGCTGCTGGAGTTGGTACCATTCGAGAAACCAGAGCAAGCTAGATTTTGTAAGTATCCAACCGAAAGAAAATCCAACAACCTCCCTTCAGGCATTTCTCCAAAGCCACTGCTACAAAACAAATGAATGTGCACTGACTGACTACAATGACTGACCTATAGCTCTCGTTCACCAGCTATTTGTGAGTCGTGACTTTGTTCCACAAGCCGTTTCAGGTTTTTTAAGTCTAATAAATACATAAATATAGCAAAATAGCCGTCATGATTGACCTCAATCTTCCTGGCCTGGCAGTTACAGCTTACTGTGGCACAGCACATCACTGTCATCGCTCACCGTATCCAACTACCCAATGTCTCATTCAATTGTAAGAAAACACCTAACTATCTTAATGAATGTAAACAACGAACATGGCTGATGTTATTACTCACCAGTGTCAAGCTAGCATCTTGCCAGTGGGAAATTTTAGCTGCACTTTCTCTGTCATTCTTGTGCGACTAGCTCACTATTAGTTTCAGCAATACATACCCTTAGCCTTGTGGAAGACTGGTCATTAGCAATGAGTGCACGTGCACAGTACACATGGGCTCTATCTATGCAGATAGACGGGCAACTAGGCGTTCAATCTTTCTTGATTGCTGTCTGGATGTTAAGAGATTTTCTACAAATATAACAAAATGCCTCTAAAATAACACTAGCATTAAAATTGGAGCCAGAAGAAGAAAAAAAAAACCAAAACATCAGTAGAGTTCTGTTTTAGTGCCTTATGTGTTTGTACTGGATCATAGCCTCGTTCAACTCACCCTAAATGTCTAAAATCACATTTCTTTCCATCAGGTAGAGTCCTTAAACATAAAATATCAACACCATCACCATTCCTATTAGACTGCGACTGTATGAGTCATTTTTTGTATGAGTCATTTTTTAACTGTTGTTTGCCTTGGAACAAACCTATGATTTATTTGCTCTTGAGTATTGATCAGTCAGCCGTGCAGACTAATGAGGACCCCCCTCACAACACTGAGAAGTACTCAAGGGGGAAAAGCAGGGGAAATCACTCCTCTTTAATTTCTTTTGTCCATGTAGGGTCTTAAACTGTTTGCACGGTAAACTTTAGTGCTGTAAAATTAGACTGTGACGGTGTTTGTGATTCTTCTGCGGCTGGCCTTACTCACTGCAGTGAATCATGTGTTCCAAGGAGTAGATCTTGCAAGCCCAGTTGGCTCTCGGTCAACCCCTCTCCTCTGGCTCCAGGCCCGGTTACTGCCACATGTCTGCAGGAAGGAAGATTGGGGTCTTATTGTCTAAGGTGTCATTTCTAATAATGGAATTCAACCAGCTTT